>NC_057863.1:152727042-157527042 GCF_019393635.1 Dromiciops gliroides
TCCTCTCCCCCCTCCCCCAACTTTTGCCGTACCCATCTCTTCCCATTCATCATCACTTAGGAGCATATCACCCAGAAAACACTGATCTTTGAGAAAAGAGGGAAGAAGGGAGGAGGGGGGCGGGGGAATCCTCAGGTTGGTTGGGATGGAGCTGGAAGGATCAGGGAGGTAACTAAGATTTAGGGCTGGGGTGATTTCCAGGGAGCAGCAGGAAGTTCCGTGTTGAGAAATGATGGGCTGCTACAAAAGGGAAAGGCGAAGCCTTGAAAGGATTTAATTAACCGTATCAGGGATAATTACCCCTGGACAGTCCAAATTAGTTTTGCATAATCGCTCAGAACCATATGAATTAACTTATAATATTGCAAAGAGCTCAGGGAATAACAGGAGAGGGATTGTTTTAATTAGTGAAACAGGGTCAAACCACCAGAGTCTATTTTGCCATTTCCAAAACTTTCATGATGTAAAAAAAAAAAAAAATCCAGGTTGGGGAATACAAGTTTAAAGACTTAGGTTGAATATAAAGATGAGGTTTCTGGGATGATTGAATATTTAGAGGAGGAAAAGGCCCTGCAATTTAGGGAAAGCAATCTTTGTATGCACAACAACAACAAAAAATGACCCTTGGCTGTTGATTTTTCTCACTCTCCATTTCTTGATCACTTAAAATGTCTTGCCTAAAAAAATAACAATCCTCTATTATTTCAAATCTTTTACCTTTCTGGACTCTGCAGCTTAGAAAATTCACTTTCACTCTTCAACATTTGCCTATAATTCTATTTTAAATGTATTTTTTGGTTGGCAAAATAAAGCTGTAAAAAGGCCAAGAGTTTAATGTTGTAGTTAGTACCCATTACAATTCCAAATAAAACCTTAAAGTGTAAATAAGGAATACACTCAGATACAAGAACAAATTACACTGATTTAAGTAGTGGGGCTCATATGCTAACAAGATAAAGTGGTCAGGCAACTTTCCACTCTTAAAATGTTACTGGAAACCGATGAAATGCTTTGAACGGTCTCAATGTATTCAATGGGCTCTGTTCTACTGGTTCATGAATACCCTTTTTTTTTTAAAGATAATACAACTACTTGGGGTTTTATCTTCTTTCCTATTCACGATTAAAAATGTGATAAATCAGGTTTTTGGCTCTGAATAACAATGGCTTGATTTAGATTTCCTAGTAAATCTATTCAAAAGTGAAACAAAGGCTGCCTTTGGAGGATACCTTACACTTCACCTGGACCAGGCTCGTAAGGGCAATTCAGATAAAAATCTTGTTAGTAACTCAACAAGAAATAGAGGATTTTCTCTTTTCCCTGCTTCAGGCTTTATTTAAACTCTTTGTTCAAAAATGAACAGAGTGGTAGTAGGATTCTAATTTACAGATATAGTTTAGAGTCTAATATTAAATTAGAAGGTCACACAAGAAAACCATTTACACTTAAATGTTAAAACCAATACTTAAGCTTTTTTTTACTTTATATTACATAAAGCCAAAATGAAACTAAATACATGTTAGCCAGCTTCATTCACAAACAGTCAAAATATACACATTACAAAAGTAAACAAAAAACTATAATTGAGGAAGGTTCTTTTCTAAAATGTGTTTTATCATCATCTGCAATTGAATTGCTGGTGTTCTAAAAAATAAGCTAATCAGGTAGGGAACTTCAAAGCACATTGAAACACTTCAAATTTGGCAGATAAAGGCGATTTGAAAATGAGAATAGACATCTGTCAAAACAATGCTATTTGTCAGTTCTGCTAAATAATAAATATATAATTATCACTCAGACAAAAAGTCTGATTTAACCTTACATCAAATTGCGATCCTCAAATGGTCCCGCAATTTTAAAAAATTGACTTTGAAATTCGATCAAAATGCTGGAGTCTAAAACTGACTCAAATTTAGGACAACGTAAATAACACATTCTCGATCAAAGACCTAACGTTTCCATTGACATGTACAAATTTACAGTCTTAAATTGAAACTTAATGGTAATGGAAAAATAAGAGCTGTGCCCCTTCCCACCCAACCCCTTTAAGTTGTGACCGGAGTCCAAAAAAGTGAACTAAAGTCGTACAGTGTGTTAAAAACAGAAAAACAAAAAACAAACAAGCAAACAAAAACCCCAAAGATCCAAGTGACAACTCTCTACCTTACATACTATTTCTTTTTCTGTGTTTCCTGTTCCAATTTGCATAGGACGTGGTAAACAAAGGAAACAGAGATTATTTCATATACAAATGCCAGATTTGTGTCCATCACCTGTCAAGAATGGATCTTGTTTGGGTGTTCTGCTCGTTGGGGGGAAAAGACATTTGCAGAGTTCAGATAGGGAAACAAGGTAGCCCAGAGCAACACAGCTCCGCGAAACAAGTAACAGATGAGTTTTCCCACGTTGGTCAAAAGGCAATTTCGGGTGGAAACTTGAATAGAATGCATGCAGCATTGAGCAGAAGTAATAAAGAAAGGAAGAAAATAGGAAAGAAAGAAAAAAACAAAGGAAAATCAACTTTTAAAGACTGTTTTTCTCAACCCTAATGGGCAATACGCAACAGGTACAGAAGTGCATAGCAGGGCACCACTGATGTTAGGAAAACAACCGCCCCTCAAGAAAAGTTTGCGGTAGAAGTGACGGTCTGAAATGATCTTGTAAACAAACAACCATCCGCACGCTCATACATATTTCACACTCGCGCATCACTTTCATCTTCGACTCGGGTACCTATACATATTATATACGTATATATACAGACAATCACAATAAGGAGGAAACGGGAAGAGGACATAGCTCATACCTATACATATGTACATGCGCGGCTGTATAGCTGAGACCTCATTATTAAAGCCACCCCCTATTTGTACAGATATTTACACACGGTTGTAGCTGCTGCTGCTGCGCCCCGCGCTGGGTCATAAGGCCGCGGCGTAGGCCGCAGGGTAAGGGTCCAGCTGAGGTTTGCCCATGCCAGGCAACAGGATGTAGGCGAGGGGCGGCTGGAGTCCCGGGCTCGGCCAGGCGCTGCAGTTGCACGGTATCATGTAGCCCGGGTTGCCGGGGCTGGGGTGCGAGTGCGTGTGCCCCCCGGCGGCGGCGGCGGCGGCTGCAGCTGCGGCGGCGGCCCCGTGGAAGGCACCGGCGCCCGCCGTCGGGTAGCCCAGCGAGGACGCATAGGGGAGCCCCGAGGAGGACGAGGAGATCTCTGCCATTTTAGAGCCCAGGTCCAGCAGAGAGTAGGGGCTGCTGGCCGCGGCGGCGGCGGCGGCGGCGGCCGCCGCTGCGGACTGAGGAAAGAAAACGCGCGCCGCGGCGGCGGCCGCGGCGGCCGCGGCTTTCTCTGGGTTTGCTAGCAGGGACTCGGGCACCAGCCCGCCCCCGGCGCCCCCGTGCAGGCCGCCCCCCGCCTTCAGCCCGTGGTGCTCCGGGTCCCCCACGCCGCCCAGGCCGTAGGGCACGGGGAAGGCGAACTTGTCCTTCTTGAGCAGGGTCTTGGGCTTCCTGCGCGGCCGGTACTTATAGTCGGGATGCTCCTTCATGTGCATGGCCCGAAGGCGCTTCGCCTCGTCTATGAAGGGGCGCTTCTCCGACTCCGTGAGCAGTTTCCACTCGGCCCCCAGCCGCTTGCTGATCTCCGAGTTGTGCATCTTGGGGTTCTCCTGGGCCATTTTGCGGCGCTGGGCCCGGGACCACACCATGAAGGCGTTCATGGGCCGCTTGACGTGGTCCACCGGTTTGGACATGCTCTCCGCCTGCAGCGGCTGCAGCCCGCAGCCGGCCCCCCCGCACTGCCGGCTGCCGCCGCCGCCGCCGGGTCCCTCGCCCCCTCCGCCTCCGCCCTCGGCCCGGAGAAAATCAATGTTGGCTGCTCGAGGGAAACCAGTCCAGGCGCTGTAGCTGCGGGAAACTTCGTTGACCTCGGCGCTGTGGCTCCCGAGTCCGGGAGGAGAAGGAGGGGAAAAACAGTGGGAGGATGGGTCCCAGACCAGAGACACTGCTCCGCAGTCCCAGCGGTCCCCCTGACTCCGGACCAAGCTGCCTGCAATGTATCCTCCCGGGAGTGATAACTTAGCAGATAGTCCCCCACCCCGGGGTGGTGCAACTTTCGTTTTGCTCTCGCTCGTCGTTTTTCTTCCTTTTTCGCTGGTGTCCGCCGTTGGGCACTGATTTTTTTTCCTCTTTAATCTTTTCTTCCTTGTTTAAAACCAGCCACGAAAGTTGCGCCCTAGAGTGCCCACAAAGTTCAGTGTGGATCCCGGCGGCTGAGAATAGGGAAGTGCCAAAGAGGGGCTTTCTGCTTCGGAAGTGTTGGGGTCTTTCTTGTTGGCTTTCTCATTTGACAGCAGCAGACTGGGATGATGGGCGGGGGGGGGGGCGGTGTGGGTGGGTGGATGTCAAGGGCAGCCCAGCTAGGTGTTGGCTCGCCACTCCAAAGCAGATCTAAGCAATAAGTATACAATTAAAAACAAAATAGTCACGGTCAGCCCTCTTATAGTACACGGGATGGCCAAAAAGGAACCCCGAGATCCAGAACAGTCCCGGGGCAGGCTGGCTGCAAAGTGGAGGGAGCTGTCCGCCTTCACCCCCGCAGCGTACTGCCGAGGCAGCTGCAGCCTCTGTTTCCTGACTTTATGGGAACAGATTGGGGGAGTAAGGAGGAGGAGGAAGGGAGGAAGAAGAGAGCCTCAGGCTAGGGTCTGGGGATCACTCTTTGGTGGGATCTCACAGTAAATTTTCTTCTTTGGGAAAGGCGTCTCTGCTTACTTTCTCTCCGGACATGCTGGCTAGGTTGCTTCGCTTCCCGGAGGTGAGAAGTTGGAGTCAGTCCCCTTCCGTTCCACTCTCACTCTCTCTCCTCCTCGGCTCCCAGTTCCTGCCCAGAACCCGTGCCCCACTTCCCACACGAGAGTGGGGTTTCACGGCTTTTCTGCTCGCTGCTGCTGCTGCTCCTCGTCTTGGAAACACCAACTCCCGGGCTCCCGCAGTTGTCCTGAAGCAGGGCGCGGCGCCCAATCCCGAGGAATCCAAGCTTGGAGTTCCTCCTTTTCCCTCTCTCGCTGCCTCGCCGGGGACTTGCAACAACTAACTTCACCCAAGTTTCCCCTCCACCTCTGCGCCGGCGCCGCCAAAGCCGCTTGACTCTCGGTGGTTCTTCTCCGTGCGTGTCTGTGTGAGGGTGTGCGTGTCTGGGTGAGAGAGTGCGCGCGCGCCCTGGCGAAGTCTCTCTATCTCTCCGGCCTGGGAGCAGCAGAGGAGAGGGGAGGGGGCTGGTGGTGGAGGGGACTTAATTAAAACACTCAACCACCTCAGTTATAAAGTCCGCGCTGGGGATTCCCCCCCTCCCCCACCCGTCCCCCCCACCCCCCTCCGAAGTCGGCTCAGCAGCTTCTCCTTTTAGGTTGTCCCTATTCCCGGTCCCCACGGCCCGCTGGAACAAACTGAAAAGATTTCAGGTAAGTACTGAGCTCCGCGTGCCTATGTGCATTGAGCTGGCTATATGTTTGCATGTACAGTTGTGTGGGTGAGTGTGTGTATATCTGTGTGCATGCCGAGGAGGTGGAGCCCAGAGCTTGGTGAGAAGGAGGCGGGACTAGCGGAGCCCCCACCCGCCCCCACACCCCCCAGGACTTTGAATTAAACAGGATTCCCTCCTCCTCGCACACGCAGTCTCCCCCCCCCCCCCCCCCCGCCAGCTTTTCACTTGAGAGCTGGTTTGAGGGAGTGGAAGGATTTGAGTTCGGCGGTGAGTCTGCGCACTACTTTCCTTTCCCTACAACTGGTGTCAATCCTGCCTGGCTGGAGATCTGGCCAGGGAAGCCTCCGGTTCTTACTGCAATCCTTGCGGCGGCGGCTGCCCCTACCCAGAGGAAAAAGGAAGGCGAGCAAGAAGAGTTGAGAGACTAAGGAACCACTTGGGAGGAGGGTTAGGACAGAGGAATCAAGAGATCCTTGGTTCCCTTGAGAATATTTTTCCCCCAGGCAAGAAAATCATCGTTCTGTTCTCCTTAGGTAATCCAGTGGTTAACGTTTGCAAGATGCTTCTCCCATTTGCTTCCACTTAGGATGCTCCCAGTCAGGGTTATTGGTGTGAAAAATACTTGCTAAAGTGCTCTTGGCAACACTTTCTTCAGCAAACCAGACCAGGCTCAAAGTAGGCATCCTATGCTCACTATAATCACCTCTTTACAAATCCATGTTTGTTTTGTTTTAAACCAAGTCTTTGGGGGCCATGTGCTAGTTAAAGAAAGTACATAACAGACTTGCCGTAATTAACGTAAATGGACAGGTAGACTGTGAACAGAAATCAATAGCAAGGCAGGAATAAGACAGTGTTACGTTTACCTGGGTAGGTCGGGGGGATGTGATGTAAAATAAATCACTTCGTTAGAAGTTTCTGGACTGTTAAACAACACTTAGAAGCTCCTCCACTTTTTTCTTGATCAGTGATAGGATAAAAAAAAATCAAGCAGACTGTTTTTGTTTGCATATTTTCTTCACTTCTTGGTATGCTGCTGCACACTTATAACACGATCTGTTTGAGAGCTTTGTTAACAAGTTGGCCTGTCAGTCAGGGAGAACTTGCTTGCCTTGTTTCCTTGGCACATTGGTTTTGACCTAGCTCTGTGGTATGTGGAAGAAGGAACTCCTATAAACTGTTAACTCTTTAATTTGTTACCATAAGATTTACGTTGTATACAAAAGATTCTTTTATTGTGATTACACACTTAAACAAAACCTAGATCTACTATTCAGACTGATTTAAAGTTGGGCTTGTTTCTGAACTAATTTCAAAGGAGATTAGAATTGTTGCCTTGATTCTAAACTGTCCATTAACTTCTTTCCAGCTGAATTTAGGGAAGGATATCAAGAAAGACTGTCAAGGGTATTTATTCATTCTTTAAAAAGCATATGCTTTATTACATATTTTTAGAATATTTGCATCACTTATGTATTGGTAAAATTATTGGATTGATTTTCTTTAAAGACTAACTCTGTAAAGAATGTTTTAAAATGCTTTCTGTCATTCACAGATTCTGGGTGGAGTGATATTGAGACACCAGCAAGTGTAATTATACAGACTAAGGTATTAGATATACTGTTTGTAATTCCTGGCTTTTTATTTAACTTAACTCATTTAAAGGAATCCTGAGGCAAAATGATATTGTACTTGATTGTACATGAAGTGCTTATGTATATACTTGTCACATATAATGTATGAAAGACTGTTATTCAGTGAATATTATGGTTAAATCTGAAAAGGAAAATCTTATGTTTCAAGTTTAAGATGTGATAAAGGTTGGTTAACCTGAATAATTGTCATGATGAATGAAAATCACTTTTATATGGCCTTCCAATTTAAATGAGGAAGTCTACTTTTAAAATTTATTACAATAGAAAGAAGAAATGTTTATATCGACTGTATATATACTATATATGCAATTACATAAGAAAATATATAAGGTTTTCCTATCAACATATGCTGTGTTAATAGTTCTTGTCTGATACAAGTAAATATGCCCTATTCTTCCCCTCTTTTGATGATACCTGCATATGGAGTTGTGGAGGGTCTGTTTCATAAATAAGAGAATTGTGATTTGTGTATTTCCATTCCCTGCCAAATGTAACACCATAAGCTAGAAAATATACCATAAAACTATATGAAAATTGATGAATAGACAGAGGGAAATGAGAGGACTTGGTAATTTCAGGTCAGGAGAACGTCACTGTTCATCTAGTCCCCTCACAATCAGAAAGAAAGCCAACTAAATATGGTGCAAATTAGAAGAGAATGATTTCCATTTATTGTACTTTACCTCTTTTTGGTTGAATCTGATTGGGCTAGGGCTTTAGTAGAAACCATTTAAAATAAATTCTAGGCTTCTAGTCTATTCTTGTTTTTATGCTACAGCAAGAGAATATTCTTTAACTTCCCATGGTCTAAAGTTTGAATTAAGTAGAAATTCTCTATTAATTGTCTTCCTTGGTATTTGACATAAAGATAAGTTCCAAGGAAAAGGAGACATTCTATTTTGTATGAGTGAATGATGAGTCTCAGAAAAAGTAATAGATACCCCATCTTAAGGTGGATGGTTTTGGTATAGTTAATTCTTGATTCTGAGTCATAATGCAGATCAGCATGCATATGAATGGTGTGGTGTTTGTATTTTTTTTTTAATGGCACAGTGCTTTCCTTGTTGTCAAAGTCCTATTTGAATACTGAACACAGGCTCTGGAAAAAAATCTGCCAATTGATGATGAATTAAAATACGTTTCCTTTGATGCTTGCCCTATAAAAGGCCCCATTTCACTTCCTTAACTTACACCAGGAGGCAGCAGTGAGATTGTTGGGAAGTCAAATGTTTCTTTCACAACAACAATATTTTTTTATAAAGGAATGGGGAGGTGACTGACTCTTAAAGGCTCAGACTTGGTCTAGAGGAAGGGTAATTATTACCTTTCATCTGTCTCAATTCTTGTCCCCTGCCCTAATCTTCTCTACCACCTTCCCACTCCCATCTAGTTGTCAGTGAAATGGTTCTTCTACCATGGAGGGAATAAAACCACAGTAAAGAAAGCAAATTAGTGGAACTTTGGTAGGTAACCAGAGGGAAATAAGGATTGATCAGGCTGGTCTTAGATGCCAAAGGTCACTCCCCTTCAGAGCACAGACAGTCTTAAAGACCCATAACAAGCCATCCTGTGGAAAACTAAGCACTGATTATATTTGGCTAGCAATTCTGGAGTCAACTTCTAAAACATTTATAATGAAATTAAAGGGTTCTCAGGCATTTTACAGACTCTACACAGAAAAACAATGCAACTTGTACGGTCTATTACTATGCAAAGGATGAAATAGTGACTAGCCCTAATTCTAGGCAAAATTGGGAAACAAAGTTTGTTTTGATCCCTTTTATTTTACTAATTCCTTGCACTTGGCCATCTAGTATTTCCTAATTCTGATCCCTTGCTTCAAAGGCTCCACCTCCATCATTCTTACCCCTCCTCATCCCAAACTAGAACATCCAACAAGATCCTGCCTTCCTTTGGCAGTTTCCCATGCTTCTGAACTTTTCCTCTAAACATTACTGTTCTGTAAAGGCAAAACATAATACCTCATCCATTGACTCACATCTTTTCCTTTAACCCTCCTCCCCCACTTCTATGATAACTATTTAATCTGATACATTAATCTATGCTTATGTGAATGGGAGGGTAAATTGCTGCAATCATTGATACCTTCCCCTCCCTTTCCACAATTAATGTGGTGTTTAGAAGTGATTTTCTCCAAAGTACTGATTCTGATGGTAGGAAGGAGGTTAGATAGGAAGAGATAGTACCGTGATGAGCCAATGAAGAGGCATTTTTGAATATGTGTATCCATTTAATAGCACTTAAAGCACGAGTCATGTAGGTTCCTACCTTCTTTTATGCAGGGATATCTTGATGGCAATAGACTTTTAAACTTCTATTTTTCTTAAACCTTGCCAACCTATTGTTCATATTACTATGTTGTTGCATGGATGAATTAAAGAGTTGGTCTGTCTGTCTAAAGATCTTGGACAAATACTATGCATGGAGGGTGAGCTAGACTCAGAATTTAGCATTAAGTGGAGAATGAACTGCAATGTCGTTGGGAAATTGTGTAGGGTTTGTAATTACTCACAGTTTCTCCCTGAAACAAAGACCTTTTTAATAATTGTTTTAACTATATTCTTCTGGTGATAGGAGACATGGAATGCCACAGTCTCCAAAGAATTAAAGTTGAGCATCACCCAAAAAGCAATGGAGAGGTACATGATGGGAAGGAATTATTTATAACATATTTCCAACCAAAAATTAGGCAAGAGACTAGGTGTAAATAATATCAATCAGAGAGAAAGATATGTGACTGGAAAAGAGGGGAGTCAGTTATGTGGTTATATGGAAAAAGTTGAGGGTTAATGGCTAGACAGGTTGTGAGATACCATTGATTTATGCAGTGTCAAACAAATTAGAAGAAAGCACTGCATACATTGGGTGGATTCTCTGTGGAGGAATTCTGGGAGGCCGTGTTAAAATAAAACAAACACAACTCGGTATGGGAGGGCATGGATAGCTTACTATTTGCATCATTGGAGAGAATATTTCCATCTACAAGATCACAGAGCCATCAAATTATTGGAGAAGACAACTTAGCTTTTTTTTTTTTCCTACTCTGGATTACTAGAATTCCATCCAAGGAAATAGTTTGTGTATAAGTTAATAGTCAATGTTTTGTTGTAAAAAAGAGATGAATTTATGATGTATCAAAGCATAATACCCAGGTCAGGGCTACAGACAATAGTTTCATCCTTGTGAAATCACATGGTACCAGAATTATTCAATGTGTGCAATTTAAATAAAAGATTATGAATTACTGAAGGTTTCATATATTAAATTAATTTTATTTGTCCTTATAAAAACAGCATTGCTTAATTAAAATTCCCTGAATCATTGACTATTTCCTTAAAGTTACCATTTAAACTTAAGTTTGAACATCCATTTATGATTATTTGATTGTGATAACTGAATATTGAGCTTATTAGCACACTTTCTGGCACATAGGAAACCCTAAATAAATATTTATTGTACAAGACTTATTACAAATAAATATGCAATACAGAGTTTTTTGCAGTAGCATTTATCATGTATAACAATGTCCTCTCCTCAGCCCACATGAATTCACATTCATTACACAAACACACACACACACACCCCACACATACCCCTTTGTTTTTCCTTTCACCCCAACCCAGTGTCTGACACATTCCCTTTTCCAATTGAACAAACATTTCTTTAAAGCACCTACTATGTACAATAAATTATGGTAGGTTTGGGGGATTCAAAAACAATGAAAAATGATACCTGTCCTCAAGAAACTTACATCCAGTGCAGGGAAGGGGAAAGAATAAGATATGTACACAGATAATAAAAAAGTAATTTGAGAAGAAAAAGCATTAGAAACTGGAGAGTGGTCTCAAGAAATGGCTCCTTAGCTGAACCTCAGAAAGATTAGGTTTCTGAAAGGTGGAGTTGAAGAGGGGTTACATTCCAGGCAAGGAGGTGACTTGTGTGAATGTAGGCAGTTCCACAGAGACACAGTACCCATTCCCAGTCTTCTAATACTCCACCTTCTATACTGAAACCGTGAATTGGGGGTAATGGCTCCATGTAGCTGACCCCTCATAGGATCACAGATTTAGAACAAGAAAGGATCTCAAAGATATTATCAACTGTTTTGTATTAATCTTCCACAGATTGTAAATTGCTACCAGCCACCCCCCCCACACACACACAAAGACACACACAAATGAGCTATAGTTCTGAAAGATCTACTTGCAAATTTTTTCCTTTCCAGCCAATCCCTATACATACAAACTACCTTATATTATGAACAAAAACAAACGTGGTATTTTGACTTTATCATTTGAAGGTTTGTTGGTATCATGAATAACTTGTGTTTTCAGTTCAATTCAACAAACATCAAATGCTTAATTAAGGCTCAAACATTAAGTGTTTATATGTTAAATATGTGGTGGGTGAGATAAAAGTTTAGAAAAAGTGTAGTCCCAGCTCTTATGGAGCTTACAGCCCTGTAGGAAAATGTGACAAATGTACAAATTACTACAATACAAAACAATATCTGATACACGCTTTATAAATGTACAAACAAAATGCTTCAGAGGAGACAAGTTTGACTGACAGAATTGTTTTTGGTTTTGAGTTGTTGTTGGGTTTTTTTTTTGGTGGGGCAATGGGGGTTAAGTGACTTGCCCAGGGTCACACAGCTAGTAAGTGTCAAGTGTCTGAGGCCAGATTTGAACTCAGGTACTCCTGAATCCAGGGCCAGTGCTTTATCCACTGTGCCACCCAGCTGCCCCCTAACTGACAGAATTAAGGAAGACTTCATGGAGGAAGTTGGATGACTGAACCCTTATTGTAAATTATAGCAGAAATGGAAAGATGATACAATCAGATAATTTGAAAATCTGCCACTAGGGAAGAAGTTGAATCCCCATTGTAGGATAGGGATGAGAATAAGGAGGAAGGGTATACTATGTTAACTATGGAAATGTGTAAATTAATGTAATATACTTAGGTAATTCAAACCAGCCAATCCCAAAATGATTTAAATTTTTCCCCAGATTGTAATATATATCTTAGTAGAGGTGATAATTTTTCTTCTTTGGCATGATAACATATTTTTATTAAATACATTATTTTAATATTCTTATTGTCATTGAGTTGTGTCTGACTGTTGGTGACTCCATTTGGGCTTTTCCTGGCAAAGATACTGGAGTAGTTTGCCATTTCCTTCTCTGGTTCATTTTACACATGAGAAAACTGAGGCAATCAGGGTTAAGGGACTTGCTCAGGGTCTCACAGCTAGTAAATGTCTGAGGCCAGATTTGAACTGATGAGTCTTCCTGACTTCAGGCTAGGCACCCTATCTACTCCAACACTGTATAGTTACCATTTTAATATTCTAGCATTATAGTTTGGAATGGAACTAATTTCCTTTCTATAACTAATAAGTCTATAACTAATTTTCCTTTCTTAGCCTGAGTTTAAAGCAGCATGTCCACATTTTACAAGGGTATTAAGCCATTTGGCCCAGAAGGCTTTTTTCCTACTACATTTCAAATGTTAACATTACAGGGAACAAGATATTTTACAATTTTTCCTGATCCACACTTATCTCCCCCTGCAAAGCCTTCATTCTCCATCAAAGTGATCTCCCCCTCTTGCCAACTCTCATAGGACTTTGTAATTAAATGAGTTCTATTTTGTATTATACTTACTTGTATTCATTATCTCTCTTACTAGACTGTAAGCTCCTTGAGGAAAGAACTTCTATTTTATTGTTTTTTGCTTCCCTAGCCCAGACAAAGTTTCATAAGGAGTTGCCATTGAAGGACAATATTCATTTTGATATGTTTAACTAATAAAAATGATAGCTAAGTGCTCTTACATGTATCATTTCATCCTCTCAACAACCCCATGAGGTAGGTGCTATTATTATCCCTCTTTTACAGATAAGGAAACTAAGGCAGAGAAGTTAAATGACTTGTCTAGGGTCATGCAGCTGTTTTGTGAGGCAGGATTCACACTCAGGTCTTCCTCACTTCAAATCCAGCTCTTTCTCCACTCTGGCACCTAGTTGCCTTATAAAAATAATAATGGTGCTTGATAATTATATAGTACTTTAAGTTCTCTAAAGCAGTTTATCTACATCATCTCTTTTGATGCATCAACATTTAGAGGTCTTAATGAAGAAACCAAGGCACAAATGTTAGAAAAGGCAGTCTATTTTGGTCACACATGATTGCACTGTCTGGAAATTCAGAAAGATAAGTGGGAGTCTTTTTTACTTTGTTTTGCTTTTAGGGAGGAAGTAGAAGAAAAGGAAGTTACTTTTATCCTTAATCATCCAAAGGCCTACAAATGTTCCTATTTAAAACTCCTCTGAGCAGTCTGCAGTCTTCAGTTTTATTCAGTTACATATAGTCCACTGACAGCTGTTTTCCAGCCAAACATCAACTCACCTGGCTAGCCAAAGACAGAGTGTGTGGGAGGTGTGCATGGGGGAAAACACATTCAAGTAACTTCAGACGTGAAAGTGAAATAGTTATAAAGACAATAGCAAGGTAATGAGGTATTAAGAGATGGCGGAAAGAGCTCTGGGTCTGGAGTCAGAAGCCCTGGTTTCACATCCTGCCTCTGTCACTTGCTAATTTTATGGCCATGGGCAAGTCATGAAGCTTCTCTGGATCTCAACCCCCTCCACTTTAAAATGTGGCAAATGGATTAAAATATCCTACCCATGTCTAAGTTTATAATGTTATGGTTTTGGTTTTTTTTTTTAGTGAGGCAATTGGGGTTAAGTGACTTGTCCAGGGTCACACAGCTAGTAAGTGTTAAGTGTCTGAGGCCGGATTTGAACTCAGGTACTCCTGACTCCAGGGCCAGTGCTCTATCCACTGCACTATCTAGCTTCCACCATCTTATGATTTTTAACGAGTTTTCATTTATTCATCAATAAACCATTTGGCCAGAACCCTCCCCTCATTCAGCTAGAGCAGATCTACTCTGACCTTATACAGCACACTACTCAGCACATAATAGGTCAGTGCCTATTTGTGGGACAAATTAATTGAATTATAACCATAGAATGGTCTATGTTAGGCATCTGGGATTTGCTATCATTAAGACCATGGTTCTGACTCTAAAAGGTATATTTGTTTTTTTCATTACTGAAGTAGAACATTGCCTTCATGTAGACACTGGGTAAAACACCTCCTGAGAGAGCAAACATCATAATTCCTTCTAATTTTTGTTACTTGGAAATAATAATAATAAGGTGGCAAGTCAGAGAGATAAAGGTATGAGAAGAATGGTGGTTAGTTTGATAGCAATCTGCACCTAATCATTTCAAGCGACTGAAAAGCTGACTCATGACCTCAGTGGACTTATCACCACACTGTATTTATAGACTGGCATTGTGTTTTTAATGCTTTGTTTGTGCAGTAAAGCGTTTCCATACACTAACTTCCTAGTTGACATTTTCCTTTGTTCAGGTATCAGCCACCAATTTCACATCACATTCACTAGTCAAAAGTTGCCAGGCACTCACTGTAGTATCTTAGGCATGTTTGCAGGAAACTTTGCTGTGTTTTTCAATAGTATTCTATGCTTATGAGTGTTCATTATCTTAAGCCACACTACTATAAGCACAGCTGTTGTAAACAAACAAGATTCTGTATTTTCTTGGATGTATGTAGTAGAGGCAAATGTGCTTTCTTCATTTTCTTGGAAAAAAGTACATCAGTATGTCACACATATTACTTTTTCATGAAAGGCCTTCCTTTAAGAATTAAAACACTTAGTCTCAAGCAGAGTCTGGCAGTTATTCAATCAGCAGAAAGAATACCTCCATAATTTACTTTTTTTTATACTTTATAATTGACTAAGATTGTGCCTTCATTGCCAAAGTAAAATGGAGAGTGGAGATCATTCAGACCAAACAAAATCTTACTACTGAGGAGAAAAAATATTCTTTGATTTGGCTAACTCAGAATGCATGTTTTACTTACTGATCTATGTAGTCTCAATATTCTATTTCCTGGCCAAAGACTTAGTGTAAAAATAAATATATTTTGAAGAATCATTGGTTTATTTAGCTAATTTTAATATTGTCTGGGTCTATACAAGCACTTGAGTTAAAGGATTTAGGTAATTATTCAGATAATTCAACTTTTACCTCAACCATCAAGATATTCTGAGCAAAAACTACTTTTGGGGGATCTGAATCATCTGAACCAATCACCTCAATCTTCTGATTCAGTTTAGTAACAAGAGAGTTGACAATAATGAAATTTTAAGCTTTGAAGCTTTAAAAAGTTTCTGCAAAATATTAAGAGATGATAGGCAATAAATACTAATTTTATAACAAGAATTTGTTAGAAATTTAATCTGCCTATTTTAGTGTTTTTTAAATTAAAGTTTTATTTTTTAAATTAACAGGAATCAAGAGATCAAAGAAAGGAAATGTACAAAAATATTTACTGAAGTTCTCTTTGAGATAGCAGAGAATTGGAAACTGAAGGGATGTTCATCAATTGAGGAATGGCTGAACAAGTTGTGGCTTATGGATGTGATTAAGTATTATTTTGCTATATGAAATGATGAAGGAGATGGTTTCAGAAACAAAACCAAACCAAACCTGGGAAGACTTGTGTGAACTGATGTAAAAGTGAAGTGAACAGAGCCAGGAGAACAATCTATAAAGCAACAGCAGTATTGCAAAAAAAAAATAAACAGATTTGAGACTTCCTAACTCTGATCAACACAATGACCAACTTCAAATCCAAAGGACTCATGATGAAAAAATACCATCCACCCCTACATGGAGAATTAATGGATACAAAGGACAGATTGAGCCAACTTTCCCTCCCTCCTTCTTTCCTTCCTTCCTTCCTGATGTGAATAATTTGGAAATTTCTTTTGCATGACTATACATATATGTAATGGGTTTTCTTTTTCTTATTTTTTCAGTGGGTAGGAGAAGAGGTTAGAGGAAGGAGATAATTTGAAAAATAAAAATAAAATTGAAAAAAAACAGGTATCTATTTTCTCTCCTTCCCAATCTTCTACCCCATTGGGGGAAAATTCATTGCAACAAATATGTATTATCAAGTAAAACAAGTTCTTGCAGAGGCCATGTCCAAAAATGTGTCTCATTCTGCACCCCAAATCCATCATCTCATGGGGTCAGGAGGTAGATACCATGCTGCATCAATGGTCCTCTGGAATGATAGATAGTCATTGCATTGATCAGAGGTTGTTTTCTTTTTAATTTAATCTCTTTGGAATGAAGTTTTGTGATTTAAAAGAAACTGGCCTTTGGGAAAAAGAATCATGATGTGGGAGAATTTTGTATGCTCACTGGATATGTTCTAAAGACCTTCTGTGTTCTATTTCAGTGTTTTTTTGCTAATGAGCAAAAGCTTAAGTTTCTTAAGAACTCTGGCAATACTGAACAGCCAGCACTGAGAAACATTCAGGCCGCTATCCAAGGACCCTACTGGTGCTAATATTAGTAGTTTTCCATAGCTTTTAGCATTTAGGAACAGTTTCTACCCTTTCCCACCTTTGTAATTCCCCTCAAATATTTAAAAATACAGAAAAGTTTAGAATCTTTAATTGGATACAAACACATGAAATGCTGTCCTAAAGAGCATATCCCTTCCCACCCCCAACACATGCATATAAACAATTGTTTTATATTGGCATTAAGAGAATATGGATGAGTACTTGGAATGTTCTATACAAGCAAGCCACCACATTTTGGACCAAACTCTGTGCTACTGGCTTGAGTAACTATGCATACATGGTTCCCTCTGTCATCTATAGTCCTGAGTCACCAACTGTGCTGTTGGCACAAAGAGTGATTGTTCTTGGACCTCCTAACCTTTTTCTCCTAGTACCTTATAGGTATAGTTCACTAATGTAGGAGTGGCAGCACCAGCATCAGCCAACAACAAGCATTTATTAGGCTCTGACTTTGTATCAGGCACTACTAAGTACTAGAGATAGAAAGAAAGACAAAAAAAATGATTCCTGCCATCAAGGAGTTCACATCCTAATGGGGGAGAGAAAATTCTAACAACTACATACTTACAGGATATAAATATCAAAGGGAAGGTACTGGCAGTGCTGTTGGGGCTTGGGGAAAGAGAGAAAGGGTTCTTACAGAAAGTCAAATTTCAGCTGTCTTGAAAGAAACCAGAGAATCCAGAAGGTAGAGGTAAAGAGGGAGAGCATTCTAGGCATAGAAGATAGTCAGTGAAAAGGCATGGCGTCAGGAGATGGATTGCTATATTTGAGGAACAGAATGAAGTCTAGCATCAATAGATTATAGAGTACAGTCAGGGAAGTAAGGTGAAAGAAGACTGAAAAGGTAGTCTGGGTGAGATCATGAAGGGTTTTAAAAGGAAACAAAGGATTTTTTTTTTCAGGGCAAGGAAGGTTAAGTGACTTGCCCAGGGTCACACAGCTAGTAAATGTCAAGTGTTTGAGGCCGGATTTGAACTTAGGTCCTCCTGAATCCAGGGCTGGTGCTTTATACACTGTGACACCTAGCTGCCCCGGAAACAAAGACTTTTATACTTGATCCTGGAGGCAATAGGGGGTTACAGGAGTTTTTTCTAAAGGGATTGGCATTCATGGTCAAACCTGTAGATTAGAAAGATCACTTAAGTAGCTGAGCAGAGGTTGGGCCAGGATGGAGAGAAACTTGAGGCAAGGAGACCAACCATCAGGCTATTGCAATAGTCCAAAATGTGAGATGATGAGAGCCCATACTAGGGTGGAGTTTGTGCAAATGGAAAGAAGATAGCACATGAGAGACAATGTGAAGGTAGAAACATCAAGACTTAGCAGCAAATTGGATATGTGAAGTGAGTGTGAGTTGAGCAGTTGAGGCTGACACATAGGTCATATGCCTGGGTTATTAGGAAGATGGGGAAGTTTGGAAGAGAAGAGGGATTGGGTTTTATGGGGGGGCGGGGCTAATGGTAAAGACTAAGTTCTGTTTTGGATATACTGAGTTTGAGATGGCTATAGGATATCCAGTTCAAGATGTCCAAAAGCAATTGGTGATGTGAGGCTGGTAGTCAGGAGAACCAATAAGGGAGGATAAATAGATCTGAGAATCATGCATATCAAGATGATAATTGATTTTATGGAATCTGATGAGATCACCAAGTGAGATAGTATAGAGGGAGAAGAGAAGACAACCTAGTTCAGAGCCTTGGGGATGCCCACAGTTAATAGACATGACCCAGATGAATTATTTCCCTCAAAAATAATTTATCAGGGGGCAGCTAGGTGGTGCAGTGGCTAAAGCACCAGCCCTGGATTCAGGAGGACCTGAGTTCAAATCCGGCCTCAGACACTTGACACTTACTAGCTGTGTGACCCTGGGCAAGTCACTTAACCCTCATTGCCCTGCAAAACCCCCAAAACAAAACAAAACAAAATTTAAATTTAAAAATAATTTATCAGATTTCTGTGGCCCCCATTACCATGGAATCTTTCTCACAGTAACATGATCCACCAAAAGATTATTCACTCATATAGAGATTAAAGTGCAGTTACTGAAGCAAAATACAAAAGTAAAAGGGAAGGGGCAGCTAGATGGCTCAGTGGATAGAGCACCGGTCCTGGAGTCCAGAGTACCTGAGTTCAAATCTGGCCTCAGACACTTAACACTTACTAGCTGTGTGACCCTGGGCAAGTCACTTAACCCCAATTGCCTCACTAAAAAAAAAAAAAAAAAAGTAAAAGGGAAAAAGTCAGGAGTCTTCAACAGCCTGCTCTTGGACAGGACCTGAAATTTTATCTCTTCTCACCCTTTTCTTCTATTCCTGGTTTTCCACAGGTGAAAACATAACCTTTTTGGGGGGAGATGGGGAGTGCTTTCAGCTTCCTGATTTCAGTATCACTAGGGCAAGTGGATTGGAATCACCTTATCGAGACCTTGCTCTCTCCTTCCCTCACCTAGCCATACTGAATGATGGGGTCTGATACCTGTAGGGGCTGCTGAGTATCCCTTTTTCTCCTAGTATAGCTGCTACATCATATCCCTGCCTCCGTCTCCCAATGAGTGGATGCATCCTCAGGATTTCTCACAAAGCATAATATCCCTCTTTGCTCCACTGTCATACAGGGTGACCTTAAAATGACCTCAAGCCACTCCATCTATACTAAATACCCAGGAGGCACCCCAATACCTGTTCTTTCCATTATCCCCCCAAGAAATTGCATGGGAAAGACAACAGCTACTGACTGGAGTAGAAGCTGCTTCAAATGGAGATTATACTGAAATGAATAGTCTTAGAAGACTTTCTGTTAAAATTTGAACATGATGTTATTTTTGAATGTGTGGCTTGTAGTTCTGTCTAGAGGTGATATGATTTGGCTGACAAGATTCCTTTCATTCATATATTTTTTTTCAATTTTGGGGGCATTACTAGCATCAAAAAACATTTGGCTGGATGATTCCAGCAACATGTACTCCAAATGCCTAAAGAGTTCAACTGAGTGTCAATATAAAAATATAATTTGGGGTCCACAAAGTTCATAGGATATTACTTTTATACTTTGATGGCTTCTTGACTCCATTGGTGTGCATACGGCTCCATTCACTGGTGAAGATTGTGATCCTTCCACAACTTTACATTCTATGTATTATTAGTTTATGTTTTTCCATCAGTTTCCCACTTAAGTGTCCAACACAATGCATTGGAGAACTTTGCATAGTTCTTTTAATATCTCATAATACCAGTGTATCATTGAACCTGTACTACCTTTCTCACCATCTCTCATTCCCACTCTATAACTATCTCATTTCCTTTTCTGGTTATACATATTCCCTATACTTGATATTTTTTATGTCACTCCTCATGCTCATATCATTGCTAGTAATATGCTGAAACCTACATACAGTTCATGTATCTTTTCATTTTCATTAGAATATTTGCAAGGTTTTTTGTTTTTTAGATCATGTTGTCCCATATAGTATCATAAGAATTTTGATGATGAAGAAATGGGCTTTTGTAGCTGTGAGCAATTTAGGATCATTGAAAGTACTGTGTGATTTCTCAAATGCAACCAGTCTGATCTCTTCCCTCAGAATTCTTAGCTCATTTTATTGTCATTAAGCACCTCATAATGCCTATGCAAGACAAATTATCTTATTGGATTGATTTAACAGGTTGCTTGCTCATCCAAGTGCATGTCACAGTCTAAGTAAAGGAAGCCAGGAATTCAAAGAGATGGGGGTTGAGTAGGAAGAATGCTTTAGGTATGAGAAATAGCCAGTACCAAGGCACAGATAAAATGCTGTGCTTTGCAAATCTTAAAGTGATAAATAAATGCTATCTATTATTATGTTGACATCTTCCCAGTAGCCCATTCCTTTCCATTCTTTTGAAATAGTCTCCTTTTTAAGATAATTTGAGAATGAATCAGTGAGTTCCTTAATATCATAGCTCCTCCATCATGAATGTCTTCTGTGTATGTTTAACCAAATCCAGTTAACTTTCCAGCTTCATCTTCTCAAATGCTATAGCCACTATTTATTCACAAAATATACTCATGAGGCACTGAGATGATTGGGTCCAAATGAATTAATTTTGCACGCATTGCTGATGAAAAAGTATCACTATAGGAATGTCAGAAGGTTTGTTTAATTGCATATCTGTTGTCTGCCTTCTAGTTTTACCTACAGATGTCCTCAGGATAACCTGTCTTAACTTTATTTCATTCCAAACTTGTTTTCTCCTCCCTTTATTGAAATGTTATCTTTTTTGGGGGGTGTGGGCAATGAGGGTTAAGTGACTTGACCAGGGTCACACAGCTAGTAAGTGTCAAGTGTCTGAGAGCAGATTTGAACTCAGGTCCTCCTGAATCCAGGGCTGGTGCTTTATCCACTGTACTACCTAGCTGCCCCCCTCCTCTCTTTATTTTAAAAAAAATTTTTTTTGAAGTAATACTGCTCACAGTCTCCCATCCTTCTCTTCTGTCATGATTTGCAAAGGACTTTTAAGTACACTAAATTAAATGTGTCCCTGACTACTATTTCCCTGATTAGCAAGAAGATTATGAATTTACATTTTTTTTTCATGGTTTTCTGGTCCTCTTGGCTTTCTTGTGGCTATTTTTTTTCTTTCTTTTTTTTTTTAATGGGGCAATGGGGTTAAGTGACTTGCCCAGGGTCACACAGCCAGTAAGTGTCAAGTGTCTGAGGCCGGATTTGAACTCAGGAACTCCTGAATCCAGGGCCGGTGCTTTATCCACTGCGCCACCTAGCCGCCCCTCTTGTGGCTATTTTAACTTCTTAAAGAAATGGTATTAGGGTAACCTTTAGTTGACAGTTTATTCAAGTATGGGCTAGGGACTATGCAATCCCTGGAACTCCCTTTCATATTTGTATCTTCTTTTAATTTGGAATTTTCTTTGACTTTTGCATGAACTATTTGATGATCTGACCATGTAGTCAGTTAATTTTGAAATTATTGTTTCATCTGTAACGAGTGGCTTTCTATCTGTTAAATATAGTGTATTTCACGTTTCTTCTGTTGTTATTTGGTGATCACCATGTACAGAACTCTCCACTTTTTTTTGGAAGAAAATATTAATTATATAAAGACAGAAGATGTCTGTGTATTCTTTAAGCCATTGACTTTTTTTCAGGTCTTGAATGCAAACCATATTTTCCAACTTTGTTTCCTCCAGCCTTGCCCTTTGTTTGATTTCATATTGAAATCCATTATCAAAGTATGTTAACATAAGTTTTATGATCTTGTTAAATCCTGCACAGGGCTTTTCTGCTTTTCCATCTTCTACAAAGAATATTGGTGTCTGAATCGCAATGATATTCCTTTTGGCCATTTACTTATGCACTTTATGATCAAAACATGGTCAAATGATGGAGTACCCAAAGAAATAGTGTTTCTTGTTGCCTATGGGCGTAGAATTAGACCATCTCCACTGATTTCTTTATTCACTTTATGGAGGAGACCCTCTGAGCCATCTTTCCATTAAGTTTATGTCTTCTACTTTAAGTCAAAATTGTCAATAAGGATGTGCTTCAGTTTCTTGGGTCATGTGTTAACTTATTGATTATTGGATAAAGATCACATTTTAAGATCGCAATTAGGTTTATATTTGTAGGCTACATACTGTTTAATTATTGGCCTGCTGCCCCTTTTCACACTACTCTCTTCATCACTGAAGAAGTGGAAGGGCCATTTTACAAAGACTAACGGTCAGTTTATTTCATGGGTTGCTATATACCCCCCCCAAATCACCTGGGTATAAACTATAAATAAACATATCAATCATAACCAGAAATTTTGAAACTAACAACACTTAGCCATACTGGTCTTTTGATAGCAGACCTATAGTCAGTTCTGTACTCAAAGCTTTTCTAATGTGGTGGTTTGTGTTCCATTGATAGGGATTTTCAGAACCCAGGATCATGTCCACACCAAGAATGAGATGTAAACATTGGACTTACAAAAGCCAAGGACATTATAATCAACTAAATAAAAAGCAAGGCATTGACATTACAATAAACAGGACAAACTTCTGTACAATGTTAGTGTTCAAATACTCTTAAAAATACCTTTCTTGGGGCAGCTAGGTGGTACATGACCCAATCTTCTAAATTCGAATCAGTTTCTTATCTATCTTAGAAATGAGATCTTTATCAAAGAAACTTACCACAAAGGTTTTTCTCATTTAATTGTTCCCTTCCAATTTTAAATGTATTGGTTTTATTTGTGCAAAACTTTAGAAAAACTATATAATAAAAATTGTTCATTTTCTTTTCCATGATCCTCTGTATGCCTTTTTCATTCATGAATTCTTCTCCTATTCATTAATCTGAAAGGTAAAACCTTTGTGGTAAAAAACTGGAAGTTTTAGCTGAATCATTTGAGAGTTGAGTGCATGCTACTGAAGCAGCTTTTTAAGGACCTCCCTTTTGGCGATGAACTTCCGGCATGCAAGCTTAAAACTGAGGAAGGAACGGAAGTTCGAGCTCTCTGGCTTTTCAACTTAGCCGTGGTGGCGCACATGTTTAGTGTTTGGCTTTTGGGTATGCTGGTTCTTGGCCTGGCAGGCAGGCAGTTTGGGATTCGGTGAGTTTTATAAAGGAATATAGACTAAGCTTAGATCTAAGATTATTCATTTGTATTTCTATTTTCCTATTTCCCTAATTGGTATCACCTTTTGTTGTCTAATTAATTCCCAAGCAATAAAAATGAATCCCTGATTAAAGCTCAGAGGCTTCTTTTTCTTAGTGGTATGGGAGATATATGAGGGAAAAGTTAAAGGGGGAGTTTAATGCTCGTATATCCAATTTTAAATCTCACACCTTCCTTACTTTTCTAATTTGTTTATGATATTACCTTTTATATTTGTCATGTATCCATTTGGAGCTTTTCATGCTATATGTTATGAGATGTTGGCCTAAACTGAATTTTTTTCAGATTGCCTTCCAGTTTTCTCAATAGTTTTTGTGGAATAATATGTCCTTACCCCAGGACCTGGGGTCTTTGGGTCTACTAAATAATAGGCTACTAGACTTAGACAGAATGCTGTTGATAAATTATTAGATACTTTTAGGATTTACTCTGTGGTGGGGCTTCTCTTTTCTGCTCTCCATTACTTAGTCATGAGCTTTCCTTATTAGTCTTTATTTAGAGAAAATCCCTTATGAAAAATACTGTTCTTGATGCTTCTGTAAAGATGGATTCATTCATCAACTTGCCATTTGGAATCCTACTAAAAAAATAAAATTATGGTACCTGTCACAAGCAGAATCTATCAACTAAAATGTTAAGTAGTAATAAATTTGTTTTTGTTTAATTATACACATTTTATAGAGAAGCAACCTATCATGGTACACAAAGAGTTGGCCTCAAAGTCAGAAAGACCTGGATTCAAGACCTGCCTCGGAGACATACTGGCTACATGACCATGGGTTAGTTACCATCAATGAATGCCTCTGTCAACTTTCTAAGGTAATAAATTGAAGAGCAGCTGCCAATTTTTATTGATAAAGGAGATTTCCTTATTTGTAATTACCAATATCAGTGAAGGGCTGCTAGATAAAGAAGTAGATAGAGTGCCAGACCTGGAATCAGGAAGACTTATCTTCCTCAGTTCAAATCTGGCCTCGGACACTTACTAGCTGTGTGACTCTGGGCAAGTTACTTAACCCTGTTTGCCTCAGTTCCTCATCTGTAAAATGGGTTGAAGGAGGAGATAGTAAACTCCTCTAGTATCTTTACCAAGAGAACTCTTAAGCGTGTTCACAAAGACTTGGACACAGCAAAAGCATATCAGTGAAATCACAGGTCTGGTTCCTTGACCAAAAAAACCCCAAACCCAACACTATAGGAAGTTTCACAGAATACTTGAATATAAATTCTTCATTTTAAGAGATTTTTAAAAATAAAGTAAAAGATAGTATATTGCAATTCAACTTTATGTATATTTGAAAATCAGACCCTGCCCTCAAGGAGCTTACATTCTAATGGGGGAAGATTACTCATAAAAGGAAGCTGAAAAGGGGATGGGGACTGGTGAAAGGTACCTAGCTTTAGGGTTTGGTAAAGAAAATTCTGAATGAAGTCTGGGAAGGAAATTTCCTATGTGTGAATTTCCCTGCAGGAGAGAGTTTCCAGGACCAAAAAGGTACTGGGGCATGGTAAAGTCCAAAGTACACTCTAGGGAGGGGGGTGGGAACCTTCACATTAAGAGGTTTTTTTTTGTTATTATTGTTGTTTTAATAAAGTAAAAGATACTCAGTATATTGCAAGTCAACTTTAGTTATATTTAGTTAAAATCTGTTCATGGCCAACTCACCAGTGAAGAAAGAGGTAATTTTACCAGGACTGGTTTGGGCATTGGGGAAATCCAGGCGGTGTGGATAGAGTACCAGGTCTATCCTGGTTTTGAACCTGAGTTCAAATATGACTTCAGACACTTATTGTGTGACTGGTCAAATCACTTAACCCTGTTTGCTTCAGTTTACTCATCTGTCAAATGAGCTGGAGAAGGAAATGGCAAACCACTCCAGTATCTTTGCCAAGAAAACTCTAAATGGGATCATGAAGAGTCAGATATAACAGAAAACTGAACAATAAGTGCAAAAATGAGGTGTGGTTACAGGATGACCCTGTAACCCCTGCTACCAGGGAGACTGAGACTGGGGGGAGGGTCACTTGAGTTTATGAGTATTGAGCTGCAGGGGGATAAACTGATAGGCTAAGTACCCCTAAGTCCAGTACCAATATGGTGAACCTATTGGAAGTAAGGTTGACTTTTGGGGGAGATGGGGAGATCAGGCTCTCTAAGGAGGTCAAATCAGCACTAGAAATGGAACAGATTCAAGGTCCCATGGTGATCAGCAGTGAGGCTAGGACCTATGAATAGCCCCTGCACTCCCAGCCTTAGTGAGATAAGATGACCTATGCAAACACACACACACACACACACACACACACACACCCACAAACTTGGTGAGGTAACTACCTTAGCATAGTAAGTATAATCCTTTCTTGGGTAGTCTAGAGTTATTGTTGGTTAAAGCTGTTTAGAACTGTGGTCTTCAAGCTTTTTTTTAATCATATATCTCTATCAGTAAAAGATTTTTGGCCACACCCTCAGTATATGTATATTTACTTATTACATCATGGATGCTATGACACATAAAATGCAAATTAAATAGATGAGATAAAGGTAAAATGATTTCATTTATTAATGGTACAAAGGTGAAATAAATAATAGTTAAATATTTTGTTTTTATTTATCATTAAAAAATAATGCCTTTTTCTTTTGCTAAATGACTAGTAATTATTAAATATAATAATTTTCAATGAGAGCAATGTGATTGAACATGCTTCATTGTATTTAAGGAAAAACCATCCCAAACTTTTGTATATTCTGGGGGGATAGGGTAGACTTGTGAATCAAAATTGTTAATCATTGTTAGCAATAAACTCTCCAGCTAATTTGATCAATGACTCTAGCAAACCAGATAATTTTTTTATGATGCCTTTTATTATAAGATACACAATATAACAAAAAGTAGGTAATAATTATCAGGGGAAACAGACTTTCAGAAGTAACCATGTATCAATGTGTCTTCATCGCAACCACACTTAATCTCAGCTCTTCAAGGCATTTAAGCCTAATTGTAACCTAAGAACCACCACTACCTCCCTCCCCCAACAAAAGGACATCTTCAACTAGGTAACTAGTCACATGTTTAGGAACTGAGATTGCCTCCTCTCCATTCTCTAGCAAATGAGAGGAGTTATTAAGAATTTCTAGCACTGGCCCTGGATTCAGGAGGACCTGAGTTCAAATTCAGCCTCAGACACTTGACACTAGCTGTGTGACCCTGGGCAAGTCACTTAACCCCAACTGCCTCACCAAAAAAAAAAAAATTTCCAAAGCTGATCGGCTAATTACCAGCTACAGTCTTCTGGCCTATCAGAGATCATTCATTTTGGGTAAAGGAAAGATCTGTGTCCACTGGATAGGTTTCACCATGAAACTTTTTTAGTTCCAATTGATCAAAGAATAGTAATTTTATAATTGTGATTAGAGTTAGAAGATGTTTAATTACATTTCTTCTAAATCTACCTTCCTTTCATCATCTCAAAACAGTAAGAAATACACTAAACAAAGTGAGAGAACAAGAAAAACAACAACAATAAAACAAATGTGTAAATCCAACAAATTCTCCACCAGGAAAATCCTCAGGAAAACTCACAAACTGAAAATATGAATAATCAACCTTAAAGTGGCCTCAGTGAAATTAATAAATACTAGAGAACAAAAGAAAGAGATGTGAAAATTCCAGAAGAGAAGAATAATAGTGGAATAAAAACAATGAGACCTGACCTGCCATCCCTCAATGATAAATGACAAAACTACAGGAACATCTAACCTGGTTTATGAGATGAATAAATGAGATAATGGAAGAAATAAGAACAGAAATTATAGCTTTTTAAAAGTATTTTAAAAGAGAATAGATTGTTTAGAACAAAAATTAGAGATTTTCTCTATGACAATGAATTTACTGAAAAAGAAAGTGGCAGATTTGGAACTAAAAAATGAAGAGATTCAAAAAAAGACTATCCAATATTTAAATGAACCAAATTTAATAACCCTATCTAACAAGATCAATCCGTTTAGCTACTCAGGGGCACATTTTACATTTAACTTACCCTAGAGATTGAGGTAGGGAGAAAAAGTGGTCAATATCAGAACAAAAATCAACTTAGTGTTAGATCTTCTATGACATATTGAGGTTTTTTCTTTCCTTAGAAACTGTAAAGCAGCAGAATTGTAACACGTTCATGGCTTGAAATGGACTCTTCCATGCTTTTTTGTTGCAGATATCTATGGTCTCAGCTGAGTAGTCATCCAAAATAATGGGCAATTTCAAAACTGTTTTGAGAAAAATCTCGATCTTTTCAAAACTCTGTTTTGGGGAAAATGTTGGCCCTACACTCACACATACCTATGTACCACATTGGTGTAGAAGCAGAATGATTCATAAATTAGAGATTTAGAGCTAGAAGGATCTTTTGAGATCATCTAGTACAACTGCCCTTATTCTGTAAATGAGGAAACTGAGTCCCAGAAAGATTAAATGGTTGCCCAAAGTCAAAAAGGTTATATTAGGTGGTAGAACTGTGATCTGTGATTTCCTTTGTCTCCAATCCAGGACTCTTTCTGGGCTCTTAAATTGTCATGTCAGAATGTGACCTCAACTTCCTACATGTCTGTATCTAAAGTATATGGATCACTCTTGAGTCAATAATAAAAGAATATTGGCCTATATAGGCAATAGTCAGAGCATTCAACAGTGTATTGATTGGAATCCAGTACTGTTAGGGGCTAATGAATTTCCCCTTTCACTATCACAGCACCTGCAAAAATCTTGCTTGAGAAAGACATTTGATATTTGGGAGAGACAGCACATTAAACTTTACCATTCTCTAGGTTTCTAAACTTAAATCTTTTTTTGTTTGTTTGGGGTTTTTTTTGCAGGACAATGGGGGTTAAGTGACTTGCCCAGGGTCACACAGCTAGTAAGTGTCAAGTGTCTGAGGCCGGATTTGAACTCAGGTACTCCTGAATCCAGGGCCGGTGCTTTATCCACTGCGCCACCTAGCTGCCCCCTTTAAATCTTTTTTTTTAAAGCTAGTTTATCAGAAAATTATGGTATGTAAACCATACTATTTTAGTTGTCCCCAGAAATGTCTTCCTAGAATTAAATTTTGATGTCATGACTGGAGTTTTTATAAAGTGTACATTTGATGAAAAAAATTTTGCATTAAAAAAGCATAGTTGAAGACATTGTCCATTATGTTATCAAATACTTCCATATTTCAATACTTTAATGGATTTGTACTTAACATAAAGTTATATACAAAGATAAAGCCTGAGACACAATAGGCATTTAATAAAAGCTTATTAATTGATTGATTTTATCAATGTGGGTTCTCCCTCCAAATATGAAGATTGTAACCCATCCATATCTATTCACCCTATGATTCTTGTTCATGTTTTCATCTAAATCCTCCACAGGATGTCGAGCCAGTGTGCTGAGGATTTTCCTAGAGTTCTCTTCATGTTGCACAGATACCATATCTTTGACTGTCCTTGTCACTCATCCTTGCCCCTTCCCTGCCCCTGCCCAATCATACATCTCTCTAATGAAATCTTTTGTACCACTTCCCTTGCTCAATTATTGGTTGGTTAATATTTCATAATATTCCTTATATAAATAACTGTCCATATAACAAATTTCTCCCAACATTCAGCACCAGACAAAGTTTTTCTGATCAAATGAACTTATATGCTACCTTTTGTGAGTAAATTCAAACTACATAACCTATTAAGTTTTTCTTTTGCCTTAAGAGCTAGGGAACTTAAAGCTGAATTCAGAGCTTATGTACAATAACTAACTCATTCCAAATACATGCAAAATCCATACTGCAAATATTTAAATTTACTTTTTTGATGTTTTTTTGAATTGTTTTATTTTATGTATGGCCTTATTTTGTATGCTGCCTCATGGAGTATTGGGAACAGCATTAAACCAGGAGTCAGGAGGAACCTGGCACTGATTCTAGCTGTGATCTTGTGAACCAGTCACTTAGCCTTTTGGAGATGCAGGTGCCTCATTTTAAAAATGCCTCATCTTTATAATCCTGGTAGTACCTATTTAAGGATGTCATTGTAAAGATTAAATGAGAGAACGTATGTAAAGTACTTTGTAAATCCTTATGTGTTCAGCTATCATCACCATCATTATGATGTTGTTAGTAAATATATCATATTATTAGTATGATATTGCCATTACTGTTGCTGGAACTAATTTAGGATACAAATAACAATTATGGAAGTAAAATGTCTATTATTAATTAGTATTATTTAACATCATGGGAAGAAGCTGGGGAATCAAAATCATAAATATATAAATATGTTGGTAAAGTGTTTATTATTATTATTTTTACTATTGTTGAAATCAGCTGGGGATAGAATTCACAAATGTATTTATTAAAAATATGTCTGCAACCTGTATTCCTCCATATCTCTCTACTCAGTGTTCCCATATAATAAATCCCTTATCTTCAGTAGCTCATGATGCTGCCTTGGAAAGTGGCTAGTTTCCCTTTACAGTAAGTAGATCTTCAAACTAGGAGCTAGATGACTCCTCCTTCCCCAAGAGTGGGTTCTTTTTCAGCTATGGATTGGATTAGGTGATAACTGAGATACCTTACAATGTGAAAATTCTTTGATCATCAATTTAGACTCTAAGGTAAGGGGTTATATATTTTGCTTTAGGCAGCTAGGTGGCCCAGTGGATAGAGGGATAGACATGGAGTCAGAAAAACCAAAGTCCAACTCTTGCCTCAAACACTTACTAGGTTTGTTACATTGGACAAGTCACAATCTCTCTCAACCTCAATTTCCTCCTCTGAAAATGGGAATAATATAGCATGTACCTCACAAGGGTTTGAAGAGCAAATGAAATAATGTAAAGCACCTTGAAAACTTTTATGTCCAATAAAAAATTATTGTTGTTAGGAAGAAAGTGTTTCTTGATAGAAAACATATGTTCTGATGAAAATGCTTGGTATGGTATAAAGCACTTTGCAAAACTTCGTGTGCTGATCATGTAATAACCATGGTGGTTGTTGCTAGGAGAAAAGTGTTTCTTAATAGAAAACCCACATTCTAGTGAAAACATTTGGTATGGTATAATATACTTTTCAAACCTTCAAGTACTATATAAATGCTAGCTGCTGTTGTCAGGAGAAAAGTGTTTCTTAATAGAAAACTCATTTTCTAACGAGCACACTTAGTGTGAGGAATGACTATACATTGTGGTAATAGTGACAATGTTTCCAGACACAATTTTCTTGTGAAGTAGGCCAACTTTTTTTTTGTTTTGGTAGAAAATATACAATAACACCTAGATCATGGCTACTGGGCTAATCTGGGCAATATAAAACAAAGTTGGAAGATTTCGTAGGGAAAAAAAAGATGGTGGCTCCATAGGGAAGAGGAAAGCCAAGTATACCACTTAAAGTGTATAAAGTTACAACTTGTCTGTCATATTAGGAAAGTTTTAAAGGTAATTTTTCTGCTGTGAAGTTGGACTGGATGACTTCTAAGGTCCCTTCCAAATATAAAGTTTTATATTTATATTACAAATAAAATGTTTCCAAGTCAAGATTTTGCAGTGACTCTTTTAAGAAATAAATAGATTTGCATCATAGTTGTTGACCCCACATTGGGTTACTATTGAAGTTCTAGTTTTAATTAAATAATATTTCCAGGCACTTGTTATTTAACAAAATAGCAAATTTATATGTTTCATTACTAGCAAGTAGACCATTTTTCAAGTTTGAAAAAAAAGATCAAAACATAAGAGGCATTTCCCCCTTAAATCTATAAATTAAGAAGTGTCTGAATTTTAACACTTGAAAGTTTGCAATTCTCTAATTGAAAAAAATTATTAAATTACAAAACAATATATAATTAAGTCAGCTTTGTTTTTTCTTAGTAAAGACCTTTGCTTAGTTTTATGTTGAACTATATTGCCTATGGCATTATGGAATTGCATCAAAAATTATATAACTAGATAGTGTCTTCATCTACTCATTTTAAAATGGCTTTATGAGAGATACATCAATCTATGAAAACCTGCTTTCCTTTTTATAGAATAACCAAATAGGAGAAAGCTGGAGGAGTTCCTAAGAAAACAACTTTTTTTTTTTTTTTAGAAAACTCAGAGAAGTAGAATGAAATGAATATACACACACACTCACATAAGACATTTCACTTGGAAGGAAAATAACTGAAAATTCATCTTCCTCTGTTATTTTTGGGACAAAATAATAGAAAGTGGTGATCTCTTGGTCTTGCAAATATTGGTGTCCATTACTGTAAATGTCCAAATAAAGGCTAGTTGGTTATTTATTAGATATGTTATTAAATATTTTTAAAATTATTTTTTATTAACCAAAATCTGCCTTCTTTTACGCCAATCCTATCCTCACCCTCTTTCCCCATTCAAAAAAAGAAAAACAAAGCCCTGGTAACAAATTTACACAGTCAAGCAAACCAAATTTTTGCACTGACAGTGATCTATCTATCTATCTATCTATCTATCTATCTATCTATCTATCTATCTATCTACCTATCTATATACATACATACATATATATGTATATATGTGTATATATACATGTGTGTGAATTAGCACTGGGTCTATCACATATTTGGGTGAGTTTTAAAGTTTTCCACTTTTGCTGTGAAATTGGATTAGATGACCTCTAATGTCCCTTCCAAATTTAAAATTTTATGTTTATATTACAAATAAAGTGTTTCCAAGTCGATATTTTGCAGCAACTCCTTTAAGGAATAAATAGATTTGCATCACTTTCTATAACCAGAAGTAGCCTGGCATAAGGATAGAAAGTCAGCCTTATAGTTAGAAAAACTACTTCAGTTCTTACCTCTACTATTTATTGGACAAATCACTTAACCTCTAACACTATGTAAGTTGCATCACAGTTGCTGACCCACATTGCTAGAGAAAATCTCTTCATCAAGATTTTCCTACTTCAATAAAATCAGATGTTTGCCCTACCCCATATCATATATTATCAATGTACTAAAGTACTTAAAATATAAGCTCAAGAGATAATACTTTATAACCATGTGTATGTGATTAATTTCTTTAGCATCTCCTTTCCTTTTAATCAGTAACAAATTATTACAATGATTGTGGATTTATAGTACAGTTTGAGATTCAGCACTTTTTTCATTATTAACCTTGAGCTAAGTCACCTTTCATTTTTCCATATTATTTTTCTAGCTCCGTACAATAATCTTTCATAATTTAATTTGTATGGCATAAGATAAGTAAATTAATTTAGGTAGCATTGCAATTTTTATTATATTGACTCAACCTACACATGAACAATTAATATTTCTCCAGTTCTCTAAGTCTGTCTTTATATTTTCCCAAAAGTTTTGTTAGAGTTCAATTCATATAATTCTTGAATAACTCTTGGTAAACAGAGTCAAAAATATTTTATATCCTTTTCAGTTATTTTGAGTGAATTTTTCTTTCTAGATGTTCCTCCTGGGTTTTCTTGGTTATATACAAGAATATTGATGATTTATGTGGATTTATGTTATATCTTTCAACTTTTCTGTATTTATTGTTTCAATTAATTTTAGCTGGCTCTTTATGATTTTCATTTTCATTTTTTTCATTTTCTTTTTTTCAGGACAATGAGGGTTAAGTGACTTGCCCAGGGTCACACAGTTAGTAAGTATCAAGTGTCTGTGGTCTTATTTGAACTCAGGTCCTCCTGAATCCAGGGCTAGTGCTTTATCCACTGCACCACCTAGCTGCTGTTCTTTATGATTTTCTAAGTAAATCATCATATTATCCGCAAAAGGCTATAATTTCTTTTTCTCTTTGCCTTGATTTTTCTCTTGTTTAATTACTACAGTTAGCATTTATAGAACTATGTTAAATTGTAGTTGTGATAATGGGCATCTTTTGACAAACCCTTTCTTCTTAACTACTGCAAAAGTAAACTTCAGTCTCCCTCAACTGACCTAACAAATTCTGAATTACTGAAGCCTAAAGTTAGGAGGTTTTACTCTACTTTTTTTTTTTTTTGCAAAATAATATTCTATTCTTCACATTATTGAAGGTAAAACTCACAGTTGTTTCCCATAGTTGTATAGGGAGAATTGTAGGGAACTTAGAGAAGAAAACCAGACCTCAGAAAGGTTAAATACTTATCCTGATGTCATATACAAAGTAACAGAGTCACCAGATTCTCAGACTTTAAATCCAGGATTCTTTCCACTATACCACATTACCTCTCCAAGAGCTGGTTAATTTACTACAGATTAATAAGATTTCTGGGTAGGGCAACCAACAGTACCCTGGGAGGTGAGTACCATTTTTATTCCCATTTTACAGATGAAAAAAATTGCCCTTCAGTTTGCCATCCCCCTAAAATTATCATTCTTTCTCTTGTCTTTCACTGCAGAACTCCTGCCTTCAAGGAAAATATATTCTTGAGGGTGGTGGCAAGGAAGGGTACTTTAGTTAAGGAAGGCACAGGGATAATGAATGGGATCATAGGTCGATTGATGGACATATCCTTTTCAGGAATGGGTGTGCTGATTTGAATATTGTTCCCATAACTAAAGGCGGAAAGGGATGGGTTGGGAAGGGCACACAGATAGCAACATGTCATGAAGATGCCTGGGAAGTAGTTTTGGGTGTCTAGGATTAGCTGTGTTCACCAATCAGAAACCCCTAGGCCATAGAGAAAGAGTTTGGAGTGCAGATTTGGAAGTGTGGGCTGGACTGGGTCCAAAGTAGTATGCATTTGGAGGATTGCTGGTTTGGAAATTTTGGAAGTTCCATAGATAGATTTCATAAAAAGAGATCCAAACATTCCCCACTTTTAGACTCCATGGCTTCCTGAAAACCATATTTTAAATAACACTGCCTATATGGTTATGTTTGTGTATCCAAGCATTATCAATGGGATCAGTAAATATGTGGTTAAAAGTGATAGGAAGTGAAGTCTGAGGTAAGCATCTCAATCTTGATTGAGCAAAGTGGCAAAACCTGTCTAACTGAAAATCAGAGAATGTGGGGGGCATATTGGAAGGAACATTATTCTTGAAGTTAGAAATGCAGAAGTGAGTCCTGATTTTTTTTTTTTGGGTGGAGCAATGAGGGTTAAGTGACTTGCCCAGGATCCATACAGCTAATGTCAAGTGTCTGAGGCTGGATTTGAACAAAGGTCCTCCTGAATCCAGAGCCAGTGCTTTATCCACTGTGCCACCTAGCTGCCCTCAAGTCCTGATTTTTTTTTTAGTGAGGCAATAGGGATTAAGTGACTTGCCCAGGGTCACACAGCTAGTAAGTGTTAAGTGTCTGAGGCCGGATTTGACCCCAGGTACTCCTGACTCCAGGGCTGGTGCTTTATCCACTGTGCCACCTAGCTGCCCCAAAGTCCTGATTTTTAATGCCATCATTGTGATGATGGACAATTCACTTGGAACTTCCATAACAGTTTGCTTGCTCATCTATAGAATGAGTGACAGTATTTATATCACTACCCTCACTGACTTCTTCTGAGGAAAGCCCTGTACAAACTGTAATGTACCATTTCATTGTTAATTATTATTATTGTTATTATTATCTCATTTTAAATTGTTGATTGCATACAACCTACAAAAATCAAAACGTGAATGAAGAATTACCTTTTTTCACTGTTCGAAATATCTTTTTAAAAGCATTTTAGGGGGCTGCTAGGTGGCGCAGTGGATAGAGCACCGGCCCTGGAGTCAGGAGTGCCTGAGTTCAAATGCGGCCTCAGACACTTAACACTTACTAGCTGTGTGACCCTGGGCAAGTCACTTAACCCCAATTGTCTCACCAAAAAAAAAAAAAGGCATTTTAGGATATCAGACAGTGTGAAGGTTTCCTTCATCCAGGGCCTATTCAACACCCCTCATTGGCTGATTGGGAAACATGCCAAATCCCTGGTGGTGTGGGATAGAGGTGTTTTTAAAGCAAGGTGATAAAGAGAAGGGTGGTCTGATGATGAGAAGTTTCACACTGTGATTTCTATCTGCTGCATAGGGAAAGCCTGGTCTTCAGCTTGATTGCAGGATGTCACAGCACATCTGCCTATTGATAAGAATGGGTCTGCAAGTTTTTCGTTTCTAGGCAAAATGTTCTAAAAATGTGTTACTATGTATAATGCATATTATACCATGTATAATAAGTTTTGCTGAGATAATGGTGACATCTGAATCAATTATCTTTCTTGTATCTTCCAAAATCCAAACTACAGATCTTCCAAATTGAGACAAGTTTTCTACTACTCAGAATGTTAAACACTTGAAAGTTTGGACAATGAAACAGATGTTTTAGGGGTGTGTGTGTGTGTGTGTGTGTGTGTGTGTGTGTGTTCACAATTTCTAGTGTCTGTAATAGTTTGCTTGTCTCCCAGCCTCTGTAATCTCTACACCTCACAATTCGGGCTACCATCACTGCTTATAGACTTAGCTTTGCCCCACACCCTGGGAGTAATTTTGCCCCTAAGAATGGAATATAAGAAGCCTTAGGTCAGCTGCTCACTGACTCAGTATCTGGTTTGTCTTGATGGAGCTCTGTTCCTTACATGTAAAAAGCACCTAGTCAGTGTTTACTGAATGAGTAGATTGATGAATTAATGTTGCTACCGGCCCATTCTGACCTAGTTAGCCCACTTCCTCTGTAAAGAGTGTCTGCTTTGTTCTCTTGAGATCATTTTGATGTGATGTACTAATTTTTTCGGGTGTTAGATTTTCTATTTCTGAGCTTTAGTCTTAATTAGGTCCCCTACATTTGATGATGGGCCTTCTCAGTGCCAGCCAACCATTTGCCTGCATGCACCAGGGCTGCATAATGTAGTAAATGAAGTACTGGATTTAGAATAAAAAATTCCATGCCTGCTTCTGCCACTGGGTGACTTGGGTGAAATTAGTTAATCTTGGTGTTAATAGGGGAATAAATCCTAAAGTACTGAAATGAAGATATATTATAAATTCCACAATCTCCACCAAATAGCTGACCATGAAATGCTAGATAATTCCTACTTTGTATCTGAGGAAAAGGTAACTGTTTAGAGGCAAAATGTCTGTTGACAAGAATCAGGAGTGAAGTGAATCATGAATGGGGCAGTGAGTCACCAATCAAGAAGGGGAGGAGGTATGCACCAAGGCAGAAGTTTTTCCAGGGCAGAAAGGGCAAGACTGGGGAGGGGGTACCCAGAGAGTCAACTTCTATTTGGTATCATGTGCCATGTAACTTTTCTTCCCTGCCCCTCATCTATTTTCATTTATTTCATTAAATATTTCTCAATTACATGTAAATTTCTTTACAATTTAAAAAATTTTGAGTTCCAAATTATCTTCCTCCCCTCCCCCTTCTTGAGAAAGTGAGCATTTTGATATAGATTATACATGTAAGGTCATGCAAAATATATTTCCTTACCAGCCATGTTGCAAAAGAAAACTCAAACAAAAAAAGAAGAAAGAAAAAGAAAGTAAAAAGTATGCTTTGATCTGCATTCAGACTCCATCAGTTCTTGGAGGTACATAGCATTTTTCATCATAAGTCCCTTGGAATTGTCTTGGATCATTGTATTCATCAGAATAACTCAATTGTTCACAGTTGATCATTGCGCAATATTACTTGTTACTGGTTTTGCTCACTTCACTTTAGTCTTGTAATTTTTCAAGGAGCTGCCAAGACAAACTTCAAGCTATGGGGGGTAGACTATGTCAAGATGTGTTAAAGAAGTTGCTAAACTGAAATGGAAACCTTTGTTTCTTTGGACCCAAATAAAAATAAAATTCATTTTGTTAGCACAGCTACAAATAGTTATGGGTTAGATAGGATGTTCTTTTAATCATGACACCAGAGTGAACAGCAAAAAGATGGTTGAAGTCAGCAAAGATGCCATGTTTTGTTCTAGGACCTTTCAGACAGTTAGTAGAGCACAGCCCTAGGGCTTTTGATATTCTATCCATCTTACATGGAAGTCAAACGAAGTCAAAAGGGAAAATTTATAACACCCAAACTGTAAAACCTTGTGCCAAAACTGGCTTCAGATTGCTATGATGCCTCTAGAGGTCTCTTGTTGGAGTGAGGTCACTAAAGTCAACAGCTTGGAATCCTATAGTTTTTCCCACTGACCCAGTAGTATTTTAAGTAATCAACAAAGTGCTTTTGCAAGGTTTGGTCTACCTCAGATGTTAGTGACCAGGGGCGGCTAGGTGGTGCAGTGGATAAAGCACAGGCCCTGGATTCAGGAGTACCTGAGTTCAAATCCGGCCTCAGACACTTGACACTTACTAGCTGTGTGACCCTGGGCAAGTCACTTAACCCCCATTGCCCCGCAAAAAAAAAAAAAATGTTAGTGACCAGACACAGGTCACAGTTCTCTGGTCAGTTTATCAAATGTGCATAAACATGTAACTCTGGGCTCCCAATCACAATCTGCATTAAACCCCCAAACAATTTGAATGGCAAAAAGTTAATTCAAAGAGCTGAAAGGGTGATGAAACAAAGAGAACCACAGTTTGTGCTGCTTGGGAGTTCACCAACCAGTGAAAGCCTCCTGGAGATAGAATTATCATACAATCAGGCTAAGAGGTTAAATCTCTTGTGAGGATGGCTTTACAGGCCTAGAGTGGATTAGTGCCTATGCGGGAGAATAATCCCACTCTATCCACAGGGACTAAGGACAGCCTTCTAGAGTTCCTACTTTTAAAGAGCAGGAGGTATTGTGTGTGAATACTCAATAAAGATGTTAACCTTTAACCCCAAGGCTTCTGCACAGTTTCCTTGTTCATTAAATTGTTAGCTGCATAACCAGCAGGCAGTCTGTGAAGCATGGCTTGCCCTGAACCCAGCCCAGAGGCAAAGCAGGTAGCCTGCTCCCAGCACTCACCGTGAAAGCCCCAGTAGGGAAATGGACGGGTGGAGTAGCTTGGCACCAGCCTGTGGTATGGCATATGTGCCTCTGTATTCCTCAGTTTCCCAACTGCTGCCGTGGAAATCGTAGTGACTCCTGATTCTGCTACATCCACTATTCTGTACCTTTCCTTCCACACCTTTGTTTTTGGGTCACTCCCCACACTACTGGAATTGTTTAGGGAATGAACGAAATTGGGTTGTGGTTTATTTGTTTGTTTTAATTTCGGAGGTGGGGGGGGGTCAGGGCTGGAGATGAAGATCCCGACTAAAGAGGGCACAAATTGTGGTGTGGTGGAAAGAGAAATTAGAGTACCTCTGAGTCTCAGTTTCTTCACTGGTAAAATTAGGGGGTTGGAAGAGATAATCTTCAAGGATCTTTCTAGATGTAAATTGTATAAATAAACTGGAAGAATTCAGAGGTGAATTAATCCTTTCACTTTCCTTATAGGATTTGGGAGCAGAAACCTTAGAAGTTATATTTAAATATTTTAAACGTTAAATGCTTAGTAAGTCAAGCAAATGTATCTTATTTCTTACTCATAATAAACACATTCCCCAATATGTTCATAGTATGGTGGATATAGGGACATCTGGGTGGTGTAGTGGAACTTAACTTCCTGAGTTCAAATTTGGCCTCAGACACATACTAGCTGGGTGACCCTGGCCAAATCACTTAACTCTGTTTGCTTCAGTTTACTCATCTGTCAAATGAGCTGGAGAAGGACATGGCAAATCACTCTAGTATCTTTGTCAAGAAAGCCCCTAACTAAACAACAACAAAAAAAAACCCCAAGAGATAGTGGATAGAAGGCCAATCTCAGAGTCAGATGAACCTGCATTTAAGCCTGTCTCTTGCCTCTGGCTGTGTGATCCAAGGTTAATAATAATAATAGCTAGCATTTTTAGGGTACCAAGTATGTGTCAGGCATTGTGATAATATTATTATTATTACTATTATTATTATTTTGCAGGGCAATAGGGGTTAAGTGAATTGCCTAGGGTCACACAGCTAGTAAGTGTCAAGTGTCTAAGGTCAGATTTGAACTCAGGCCCTCCTGAATCCAGGGCCAGTGCTTTATCCACTGCACCACCTAGCTGCCCTGCCCCACTGTACTAATATTATTAACAAATAACATCTCCTGATCCTCACAACAACCCTGGGAAGTAGGTGCTATTTTTATCTCTATCTTACAACTAAGGAAACTGAGGCAGACAAAGATGCAATGACATGTCCAGGGTCACATGGGCAATCTCTGTCTGAAGCCAGATTTGAACTCAGGTTTACCTGACTCCAGGCTCAGCACAGTTACTGAGCAGGTGCTCATCTGCATTGGTATCAGGTATTTCCATGTGGGGATGCTCCCCATATCGTTGAAACCACAGGTCTTAATAACTATACAAGATTTTTAAAAAAGAATAACAACAATGAAACAATTCAAAACTGAATTCTGTGAAACTATGATGATCATGTTTGGTCCCAAAGAAGAGATATGAGCAGGCTCCTTTCCCTGCTCCTATACAAAGGACTCTGAGTGTTTAGTACTGCAAAGAATGTCAGACTTTTCCCAGTATGTTGGACAGTTACACTAAACTGCTTTTTTTCCCTTTATTTTTAATTTTTTTAATAAGGTATGACTCCCTGTCAGAGGGAAGTATATGTATGTGTGTATATGTATACACACACGCATACATACATGTATATATATATATATCTTATACATTGGGAAGTATAAAAAATGAAAAACAAAAGATATCAATAAAAATTTTATTTAAAGAAATTCCAGGTCTGGTCCCAAATCCCAAATCCAGATGTTCACCTTAATAGCATAAGAACATTCACAGAGTTCATTAACCATGCTATTTTTAAAAACAACACAAAAAAACCGCTGATTTAATCAGTGTAGGGACTTCTCGGCAAGGGAACTACCTCAAGCAATATAGATTGGGCAACTATTCTGCAAGTTACTGCTTTAAAGTAACCTGGGGCACTAAAAGGTTAAATGCTTTGTTGATGGTCACAATACCAGTTTGAGTCAAAGGAGGAACTTGTACTCAGGTTGTTCTGACTCTTCAACCAACTTTACATTTTACCACCCTTCCTCATACTAGCTGTGTGTCCCTGGGCAAGTCACTTAACCTCTGTTTACTTCAGTTTCATCATCTATAAAATGAGGGTAATAACATCTACCTCCCAGGATTGTTGTGAGGATCAAATGAGATAATAATGACAAAACACACTACCTGCCTCATGGTAAGCACTATATAAATGTTAGCTTTATTATTATTATTATTATTATTATCATTATCATTATAGTCATGGTATTATTCATAGGAATTTGTAGTAATTCAAAAAGTGTTATTTACCGTGTATGTTTGTTGGCATATTTTGCCATACATGACATTGTTTTAGTGGTTTTCTAAGTAAGTTTTCCTCATATATACATTTCAACACAAACTGTACAGCTCAATTTGTTTAGTCTTTGTGGACCCAAATGCCACTAAAATCTTTTTGCGTGCTATCAGTTAAACATTATCTCCACTGTGTCTTCTTTTTGCCATTTTGCCCATTTGGCATTTTGGCTAAGATTGGTTTTCTCCTGGGAATGCCCAGAAGAATGCCCAGTAAGAATTCAGCTCAGGTTCAGTCATAATGTTGTGGAAATGCACTCCCAGAAATGTAGTAATTAAATTTTGAATTAAAAGAGGTAAATCTTCTTGAGGATATTACAGGTATGGTGATACATTTAGATTTTCTATGGACAGATTAAAAGATCACCAGTCATTGGGCATAAAAACTAGCTAAAATCTGAAGTGTTAGAAAGGTTTGTCTTAGACCTGACTAAATCACACAGCTATGTTGAGTTTATTCATGATGGGCAATGTATTTTATATGCCCAGTGTAGACTTTATAGAAAGAAAGAAGCTTTGTGTCCATTTATTTTGTAAAGACTAAGGTAGCAGAGTCCTCAGACTTGCCCTTCTTTCACCCAAGGGTAAGATAATGAGACCAGTAGTCCAACAATAGAAATGATGTTTGACCCTCACAGAATTGGCTTTAACCAGCTAAACAATGCAAAATCACTAACAACGCATGGAGTCAGTGTGTGCGGCTAGGAATACACACGCAGGACATATGCTAGTTTCTTTACTTACAGTGTGTTGGGAAGGGGCTCTCCACAGAAAGCAAGGAGGCACAATTAAGAAGGCTTTTCCTGTTCACTCCTTTTCTTTTTATCTCTTCTCCATATGTTTCTGTGTATGTTTGGGGGAGCAAGAGGGAGTTTATCCCTCCCACCAGGAAGGGCAGTGGTGCAGAATGTTGATGAGACAATGCTTGTTGCAATTTCATGCAGTCATTTTTGAGTAACGGAAGAAAGGCAGAGAGCAAGAGAGACAGAGACAGAGAGAGAAAGAGAGAGAGACAGAGAGGAAAGAAGTTGGATAAATTATGAGGAAACTGGTGGTGAAGGAATATGCGCGTGGGGTGGGGGAGGGAAGTAGAGGGTCCTAAGGGTAAAAGAGAGTTCCTAAAACAGTAACTCCGGCAATAATAAAGAGAAGCTCTAAGCGTATAAACAATAATTGGTTTCTTTTGTTAGATGCTAATTCTTGTTTTGTTTTGTTTTTAAAAAATCATACAAGACACAATATTTACATTTCTGACTATACCAATTGGCAAGTCTCATGGTGCTTGTTGATTACTGTTTTTCTGGTTTTAAAAGGAAAATTATAATATTAAAAAGGGGACGGAGACAAATGTTAATTTTGTTGTTGGTCTCAGGGTAATTATTTTGTCAATATAATCTTGATTGATTTCTGTTATTTGATTGATACCAAATAATAAAAATAAATCCACAATGTGACTTTTTCTTCCCATTAGTCAGTCAAGTTTCCCTCTATTAAACCCCCCCCCCACCCCCCCCCACACATCCCAACCCCTTTATTTGATAACTACTATACACTATAACTGTACAATTCACTCCCACCAATTAAAGCCTAGTCTTGCACCACAGGAAAAAGAATTCAGTTATCTATGAACATTTGCTCTTTCTGATATGATAATTCAATTCAAGTCAACAAGTATTTATTAAACACTTATTAAGTGTCAAGTACTACACTAGGCAAATGAAACAATCCCTGACCTCAAGGGGCTGTTAGTCTAGTGGATACTCAAATGAACCTGTGATCTCACTGATTTGGATACTTGTTCCAGTGATGGAGTTCTTAATCCATCCATGGCTGACCATCCTATGGCACTCTTGTCTGTGTCCTTCCATAAGTTTGCCTCGGGAGATCCACCCAATGATCCTGACATTTTCCTAACATTGTAAAGATATATATGGAGCGATCAGATTATCTAACTATTATCCATTGCCCTCACCAGGTGACCAGCCAATCTTCTTCTTTTTAGATTTTCTTTTTTGTGGGTACTTTTATGTTATTGTAAATTAGTGACACTGTTCTATAGTTCTCTCCTCCTCCTCCTCCTCCTCCTCCTCCTCCTCCTCTTCTTCTTCTTCTTTTTTGGGGGTGGGGTGGGTCAGTGAGGGTTAAGTAACTTGCCCAGGGTCACACAGCTAGTAAATATCAAGTGTCTGAGGCTGGATTTGAACTCAGGTCCTCCTGAATCCAGGGCTGGTGCTTTATCCATTGCACCACCTAGCTGCCCCCATAATCTTCTTCTTTTTAAAAAGGATTTACTGAGGGGCAGCTAGGTGGCGCAGTGGATGGAGCACTGGCCCTGGAGTCAGGAGTACCTGGGTTCAAATTCGGCCTCAGACACTTAACACTTACTAGCTGTGTGACCCTGGGCAAGTCACTTGACCCCAATTGCCTCACTAAAAAAAAAAAAAAGAAAGAAAGAAAAAAAAAGGATTTACTGCAAAGATATAGTAAGAACAGAAGCACAAACTTCCTTTCCCCACAAAAGAGTCAGGTTTAGGGGGCAGAGAAAGGGATATGCTTCCTCCTATACTACCTATGACCCTGGAGAGATCGGACTCAAAGCAGTTTCTCTAAAGCACAGGTCCTACCCAGTTCACTTCCAAAAACATCATAGCTGATGGATGAGTCCTGCCTTAAACTACCTCTGAGCTAGGTCCCTCAGCTCATTCCTCAGGGCCTTTTTTGCTGGATTGGGGGTTGAAGGTTTTTCTTTAGCTCTTTAATTCTGGGCTGACTGATTCAAAAGCTGGCATGGACTTCAGTTCTTGGACTTCTGTTGACCAGCTATTTTTACCTTTTGAAGCTCAAAAGGTTGTGGCCATCTCCAGTCTCCTTCAGGTATAAACTAAAAAAAAAAAAATAGACACAATAGAGACAAAAACAACAGTAGGAGCATGCACTTATTTGCCCCAGGCCCCAGTGGGTAGATAAAGGCCTATGGTCTCTCTCTTCACCAGGGTCTAGTCTTGGCCTCATCATTTGAACATAGCCAGGCAAGAAAGAAAACCACACAGTTTCCTTCTAACACTCTTGATTAAAGTTCTTCAAAATTCCTGATTGGTCCTACTGCAGTTTGCATTATATTGTTCACCACATACCTTTCTATTTATTTCTGTATGATCATTTTTAATTCTTCAGAGATTTCTATGTTCCATGTCTGATAGTCACAAAGCAATTTCTGTGAGAATTTGGGGCCATTAAATGAACTTTGCAATTTCCTGAAGGCAATACAAACCACTCTCCTCTTGTTTAATTCTGGGCCCAACTCATTTCCATTTGTACTGTCTGCCCCATTTGCATATACTTTTTTTGTTTGTTTTTGTGGGGCAATGAGGGTTAAGTGACATGCCCAGGGTTACACAGCTAGTGTCAAGTGTCTAAGGCCAGATTTGAACTCAGGTCCCCTTGAATCCAGGGCCAGTGCTTTTTTCTACTGCACCACCTAGCTGCCTCTCATTTGTATATACTTATGCATAAGTTTCATATGTTGCCCTTTCAAATGTTTATCATTATCTGAGCAATAAACATTCTTCATCCACTTTGATTTTTCTAGTGTACATGGTTATGCTAAACTCTTTTTATATAGTATTTTATATTTTCCAATTATATGTAAAGATAATTTTTAGCATTCAGTTCTTTTCATAAAATATTTTATTATTTTCTAGTTACATGTAGAGATAGTTTTCAACTTTAGTATTCAGGGTTTTTTTATTTGTTGTTTTTTGTGGGGCAATGAGGGTTAAGTGACTTGCCCAGGGTCACACAGTTAGTAAGTGTCAAGTGTCTGAGGCTGGATTTGAGCTCAGGTCCTCCTCAGGTCCACTGAGCCACCTAGCTGCCCAGGATTCAGTTTTATAAAATTTTGAGTTTCAAAATTTTCTTCTATCCCCCCTCTCCTTCCCTCTCCCTAAAATGGTAAGCAATTTTGTATAGGTTATGTAAAACATTTCCATATTTGTCATGTTGCGTAAGAAGAAACAGACCAAAAGGAAGAAAACCATGAAAAAATAAAGTGAAAATAGTATGTTTCACTCTGCATTTAGAGACCATCAGTTGCCTCTCTAGATATGTATAGCATTTTCCATCATGAGACCTTTGTAATTGTCTTGAATCATTGTAGGTATTTTCCCCTTTTTTATGATCTCTTTGGGATAAAGACCTAGTAGTGGTATTGCTGTATCAAAGGGTATGCACAGTTTTATAGCCCTTTGAGCATAGTTCCAAATTGCTCTCCAGAATGGTTGGATCAGTTCACAACTCCACTAACACTGCATTAGTGCCACAATTTTCCTACATTCTCTCCAATATTTATCATTTTCCTTTTCTGCCATGTTAGCCAATCTTATATATGTGAGGTGGTACCTCAGAGTTATTTTAATTTGCATTTCCCTAATCAAAAGTGATTTAGAGCATGACTATAGATAGCTTTGATTACTTCATCTGAAAACTGCCTGCTCATATTCTTTGACCATTTATCATTTGGGGAATGTATGCCAAGATCTTTTCAATGGTTATAGATCTCTCAAGGAAGATATGTAATATACTGGGGCTTATATAACCAACCTGATATTATCCACAAACAGAAGCATTTGGTTAACCTCCCTTTTTTTTGGCAGAGCAATGAGGGTTAAGTGACTTGCCCAGGGTTACATAGCTAGGAGGTGTCAAGTGTCTGAGGCTGGATTTGAACTCAAGTCTTCCTGAATCCAGGGCCAGTGCTTTATCCACCATGCCACCTAGATGCCCCAAACAGAAGGATTTGGAAGACCTCATTATCAATAGGAGAACTTTAATCAATTTGAACTCTGTGCTAGATCTCCACCACTATGGCAAATACCTTTGGTGAGTATATCTCTCCCTATCTTATGCTATGGCTGATATTTATGATCAGAGGGTCATTGAAACATTATGTGCTTCAATATCTAGAATGGTTTTCATGTATATATGGGAAACACCTTATTGGAACATAATAACTTTTAAGGTACTGTTTTGCTGTATTGAGTCAAATGGTCTTCTATAATGAACAAATAATAAGTAAAGTAGAATCTTGTATTCTCTATCTCTTTTAGTTTATTTTATGATGGCAAAAGTTGTGGCCCATTGTGGAATATTACTTATGAAAATCTATTACTGGGGGCAGCTAGGTGATGCAGTGGATAGAGCACCGGCCCTGGATTTAGGAGGACCTGAGTTCAAATCCAGCCTCAGACACTTGACACACAGCTTGTGTGACCCTGGGCAAGTCACTTAACCCTCATTGCCCTGCCAACAAAACAAAACAAAACAACCCCTAAAACCTCTATTACTTACTGATTCCAATTATTGTGAATGCCCTGATTTCTACTTGAAAAGTGGATGATTTCTAGTCTAATGGATGATAATTATATTTTTTCTATGTGAAATAAATAAAAATTAGTAGAAAACATATGTCACAATTTCTTTTCTTTTTTTTTTTTTTTAGTGAGGCAATTGGGGTTAAGTAACTTGCCCAGGGTCACACAGCTAGTAAGTGTTAAGTGTCTGAGGCCGGATTTGAACTCAGGTAACTCCTGACTCCAGGGCCTGTGCTCTATCCACTGCGCCACCTAGCTGCCCCCATATGTCACAATTTAACTTTTTAAACTACATCACGGCTTTAAGTTCTGTTTCTGTTTGTTTTATAGTATTCATAAGCTAATTTTGAGGTATGCTTGCATTAAAGGAGAATTGAATTCTGACTTTGCAGTGGATTGGATGTCTGTATTATTCTACTTATACATCTGGTTGCACTGTTAGGCATTTTGTTCATACTTAATAGGAACATATCTCTTTCTCTTTTGTGTTCATAAGTGCCCATTATAGTATGAATTTTAAAAACAAAATAAAATACCCAGTATTCCTGGCTTAGAAAAATCATTGGTTCTCAATAGTTACATTGTAATTCTGTCTACAGTTCTACCTACCTACAATCAGCTGATAAAGAAAATGCAATTAAAGGCATGGATTTCTTGGACCTCAGAATTTTCTTCTATAAAAAATGAGTAAACTTTGCCCATTCCTGACCCCATATATGCCATCTTCAGGATGTATTATAGAAATATTTAGCTGATATGCTTATGTCTTAATACAATATAAAATATAAAGGTGTGCTCCCCAATCACTTGACATTTCTTTTGGCTTTGGGCAGCTGAACTTTTGCACCCTGAAATTATAATCACATAACCTTGAATCTGCTCAGTGGTTAGGAAAAACATGTTATTTTTTGTTAACCAGAGACCTAGTATAGAAGAAAAATGTTTCCTATTTAACTATGTGAAAAAATTCCACTTATGATAATGCAGTTTAGCAGAGAGTAGCTTTCAATATTATACTATGTAGTTCTGGGTTTCAATATTAGAAAAGGGAAACTCTTCAGTAGCATTCCCTTGTACTTCTTTCTGGCTAAGATGGTATGGTAGGACCTAGGGGAGCTCTGTATAAATCTGTCTACTTAGACAATGTACATATGTAAACTTAGAAAATTTAGGGGATGGAACATTGATTATATCAATCTATACTGATTTCTGTGTGAGACAGAAACATCTGGGAAACTATTAGTGCTTTAGAGATAAGAAGAGTTGACAGCAGATGGAGTGCTACAGAGACTAGAATTCTCATTTCTTTTCATTCTTCTCATTTCCCATTTCTCATCCCTCTCTCCCTTCTCTTTTCTTTCTCTGCTTGTCCTATGTCCCCTCATCAGTATCTTCTTTAGACACTTAGACAGTGTCTAAGGAGGATATAGTGTTGACTATAAACACTAAGAGTATCATGGGTTGTTCCTAGGGTAAAAATCCTATATGCACGTCAGAAAAAAAATTAACCTATTTTCAGCTAGTCATATAGCCTAATGAGTAGCAAAGATGTGCATTTATTTTAACCTTAAATCCAATGCTCAATTTTGTGTGTGTGTGAAACTAGAAGTAGGAAACCCGTGTGATTGGGAGATACATTTCAATTAATTCTTCCACCAACATTATCTCCTCAGCATCAGAACCTTTTATAGTGTTAAAATTAACAATTATGCAGCTGATGGCTGGCTGAATCCACCAGGGGACCTGGAAAGGGCCTCAGATAACACAACATGTATAAATCATTCAGGAGAACAATTCACGAAAGAAAAGTTATCTGTGTTTTGGATGACATTGGAAGAACTAAATAGGAGTCAATTTGAAGAAGGGACATTTTGCTCTATTGTCCAGCTTGGCTTTTTCTTTTTTTCTTTTTTTATTGTGTTGTAATATACATTTTCAAAATTAATTAACCATTAACAGCAAGATAAATGTCTCTTCTTGTGCTAAGGATATTCTGGCCTCTGTGGTGAAAGATTATTTCACATGAGTAGCAGTCTTAAAGAAAGCTGTTGCCAGATAAGGTGGCAAGTGTACTTTGAAGAAGAACAATGAGGATTGACAGACAAGCCCATGTTTACCAAGCTGAATAGAGGACCTGCAGGTTTCCACTCACTGATCGGTTACATAAGCATCGTGAAGCAAGTCTGGAATGGTGTTTCACCAGCCCATATCAGTAACAATGTGGTAACTACTTCAAAAGATGATAACAACACCATGGAATCTGACCCCAGGCAGGGCTGAGAAACAATTTTTATTTTGTTTTTGTCAAATGTTCTGGAAGCCCTTCTGGAATTGGCATTATGTGTAAACATGCAATGATCATGCCGGATGATTATGCCAGCCCTAATAAAAGTTCTAACATCCAGCCAGGGGTGCGATACATGTGCTCTGTAGGTCATTGCCAAGGAACCAGACCTTCTTAAAGTCAATATTTTGGAAGCCATGTTGATATGCTGTGTGGGAACATCTTCTCTCCTTTCTCTTCTGCCTGATGTATTTCTAAAGCCCATTTGTTGCTAATTGAAACATTTAGACTTCAGGACCTGTGTGTGGAAGAGGGCCAGATTATGGCATATTGGTTTTTGTTTTGTTTTGTTTTGCATCGAGATAAAACTGATGCATAGTTTTTTTTTGCTTTAAAGGATAATTTCTTTCTCAACACGAAACTTAGTGGGAGAGGTGAGAGTCTCATGTTGTTCAGCCAATTGGAAAGTATTTTATATATATATTTACTATGTGCTAGGCACTATGCTAGATGTTGAAGATATAAAAACAAAAAAATAAATCAAATTCTGCTCTCAAGAATCTTCTATTTTATTGGGGGAGACAACATGTACAAACATCATAGGATCATAGATTAGTATTTAGGAAGGCACTTTTAGAGACCATCCACTCCAAGCCCTGGCCCATTCTCATTTTACAGATGAAGAAATCGAGACACAGAGATGTTAGATGGCTTGCCCAGGTTCACACAGCCAAGCTGTGTCAGGGACAAGACTTGAACCCAATTCTTTGAGACTAGACCCCTAACCACTACACCACACGGGCTTTTATTCACACCAAATAAACGCGCAAAATAATTACTAAATAAGCAGAAAGTGGTTATGTAAAAGGAAGTGTTCAGCAACTATAACAGTAATTCAACAATTTCAAGAAATATTTACTAAGTGCCTATTATGAGGAAAGCATTCCGATGAAAAAGGATATAGTCCATGCCCTCAAAGGGGTAGCACACTAGGGATAACAGATGGGAAATGTCAATCCATGCCCTAGTGAGAGAAATTAGATCTGTACAAAGAAGTAGTTAGGTTAGAATATGGAAAGTGGTAAGGAGAAGTCAAACAGAGTGGCAGGAGAGGTTTAAGAAGGGAAGACCCTGGGGCAGCTAGGTGGCACAGTGGATAGAGCACTGGCCCTGGATTCAGGAGTACCTGAGTTCAAATCTGGCCTCAGACACTTGACACTTACTAGCTGTGTGACCCTGGGCAAGTCACTTAACCCCCATTGCCCTGCAAAAAAAAAAAAAAAAAAAGAAGGGAAGACCCTTATTTATTTGGGTCAGGGAAAGTTTCATGGAAGATGTGCCCCCTGAGTTGGGTCCCAAAAAAGGAAAAAATATTTCAATAGTCATATCATTTTGATTCAATTTTCTTAATTAATGGTCATTGTTATTTAGCATTTCTACTCATAGATCATCCTCTAAGCCTCTAATGGATTTGTGATTTTATTGATATGTTTTTCCCTGTAACAATGCAGTGTATAACCTATACTTACTTGCAAGCCTTCCCTGTATAATTTTCATCCTCCCTTGATTCTGCCACAGGAGATCCATATCGGAGACATTTCTCATGGATATTGTATGCATACCAATGAAAAATATAGGATATATCTATATCTATATCTTTCTATACACATATATGCACATATACACAAATGTATATATGTGTATACCCTTTGATCTTGACATATGACCAACCCATCATAAATTTTTCAGAGACATTCTTTATCCTACTTCTGCCCATTCTTAATGCGTTACTTCCTGTTCATGCCCACCATGAATTTCTCCACTGCCCTTTGGGAGATCCTCAACTTCTTCAGAGGCTACTATTCCATGATTTATAGCCATACCACATTAATGGAAAAATTAAAGAGATGAATTTTTGTTTCAGGGAGAGGCTTGGACTTGTTAAAAGCACTGCACAATTTCCTAAAGGCAATCTGGCCTGCTTTCCTTCTCCTGTTTAGTTCTGGGCCCAGTTCATTGTTCACCAATGATCTCTTCTCAAGATATATGCATTGATGGATGAGTGCTATGGCTTGTTGATCTAAGAATTAATGAATCATAAAAACATGTGCTTTACTTATTTTTTTTTTAAATTCACACTTTCCTCAGTAAATTATACAAAAACCACACAAAAACATCTTTTAAAATCACAAGAGCTTTGTCTTTTCCCTCCATGTGTCTCCTATAGCCCATTACTGTTCAATGAATAGAGTCTGAACAATAAGCTTACTTCACCCATTTGGTTGTTTTTAGGGTGTGGATATTTGGAACCTTCCCCAATGAGAGTGGTAAAGATGTTCAGCAAGGTCATGTCTCCTGTTTTTGTGATTTCCTTGGTATTAGTATCCAGAAGATTAATAGATAAAATTATCTCGGTTGTAACAACTCTCCCCAATCCCCGCTACCCATATTTCATGGAATCCTGTATGACTTTGACATGTGCAATGGAGATATTTTGTTAGAGAAAAGCATTTAAGACAACACTTGGCTATACTAAATAAAGTGCTTAAAATTTTTTTTTTCTGGGGGAAGCTACGTGGTGCAGTGGATAAAGCACTGACCCTGGGTTCAGGAGGACCTGAGTTCAAATCTGATCTCAGACACTTGACGCTTACTAGCTGTGTGACCCTGGATAAGTCAATTAACCCTCATTGCCCCACAAAACAAAACAAATTTTCTGCAAAGAGCATAGTGTGTATTTGTATTTTTTTATACCTGTTAGTTAAATGAATGATTGTAAAGCTATAGTGTACTACAGAATACTGCTTGAGAAAGCTCATCTATTTATTTACCTTTGTCCAGGATGTCCTTATTCTTATACAATTGGTTTTGGGAAAATAGGCATTTCCTAATATTGAATGAGCCCTGAATTCCTGGTATAAATCTCACATGGTCATGGTATATTATCTTTGTCATATATTTCTGTAATTTATTCGCTAGTATTTTATTTAACATTTTTGCATCAATATTCATTAGTGAAATTGGTCTATAATATTTTTTTTTGGTGAGGCAATTGGGGTTAAGTGACTTACCCAGGGTCACACTGCTAGTAAGTGTTAAGTGTCTGAGGCCGTATTTGGACTCAGGTCCTCCTGAATCCAGGGCTGGTGCTCTATCCACTGTGCCACCCAGTTGCCCCAGTCTATAGTTTTCTTTCTCTGTTTTGTCTTTTCTTGGTTTGGGTATCAGCACTATATTTGTCTCATAAAAGGAGTTTGATAGGACTCCACTTATTTTTTCAAATAATTTATATAGTATTGGGATTAATTGTTCTCTAAATGTTTGGTAGAATTCACTTGTGAATCAACCTGGCTCTGGAGATTTTTTCTTAGGAAGTTCATTGATGAATTGATCAATTTCTTTTTTCTAAAATTGGGTTATTTAAATATTTTATTTCTTCTTCTGCTTGTCTGGGTAATTTATATTTTTTGTAGATATTCATCCATTCATTTAGACTGTCAAATTTATTGACATATAATTGGGCAAAATAATTTCTAATAATTGTCTTAATTTCCTCTTCATTGGTGATTTCACCTTTTTCATTTTTGATACTAGTAATTTGGTTTTCTTCTTTTGATCAAATTAATCAATGGTTTATCTGTTTTATTGGTTTTTTCATAAACCAGCTTCTAGTTTTATTTATTTATTCAATGGTTTTCTTACTTTCAATTTTATTACTCTCTCCTTTGATTTTCAGGATTTCCAATTTGGTGTTTAGTTAGGGATTTTTAATTTGTTCATTTTCTAGTTTTTTTAGTTGTATGCCCAAATCAGCATAATTGACCATATCAATAACAAAAGCAACAGAAATCATATGATTATCTCAACAGATGCAGAAAAGGCCTTTGACAAACTACAGCATCCATTCCTGTTAAAAACACTAGAGGGGGCGGCTAGGTGGCGCAGTGGATAAAGCACCGGCCCTGGATTCAGGAGTACCTGAGTTCAAATCCGGCCCCAGACACTTGACACTTACCAGCTGTGTGACCCTGGGCAAGTCACTTAACCCCCATTACCCCGCAAAAAAAAACCCCACAAAAAACAAACAAACAAACAAAAACAAACAAACAAACAAAAAACACTAGAGAACATAGGAATAAAAGGAGCTTACCTTAAAATGATAAGTACTATTTATCTAAGACCATGAATGAGCAAGTGGTATCTGTAATGGGGATAACCTAAAAGCCTTTTCAATACAATCAGGGGTGAAGCAAGGATGCCCATTGTCACCTCTATTATTTAATATTGTATTAGAAGTGTTATCTATAGCAATAAGAGAAGAAAAAGAAATTAAAGGAATTAAAATAGGTAATGAGGAAACAAAACTATCACTCTTTGCAGATGATATGATGTTATACTTGGAAAATCCTAGAGAACCAACTAAAAAGCTACTTGAAATTATCAACTTTAGCAGAGTTGCAGGGTACAAAATAAATCCAAATCATCAGCATTTCTATATATTACTAATAAAGTCCAGCAACAATAGATAGAAAGAGAAATTACATTTAAAATAACTATGGCCAATATAAAATACTTGGGAGTCTACCTCCCAAGAGAAACACAGCAACGATATGACCAGAACTACAAAACACTTTTCACAAAAATAAAGTCAGATCTAAATAATTGGAAAAATATTAATTACTCATGGGTAAGCAGAGTCAAAATAATAAAAACGACAATCCTACCTAAGTTAATTCATTTATTTAATGCTATACCAATCAAACTATTAAAAATATTTTATACAGCTAGAAAAAATAATAACAAAATTCATCTGGAAAAACAAAAGTTCAAGGATATCATGGGAATCAATGAAAAAATACAAAAGATGGTGATCTAGCTGTACCAGATCTCAAACTGTACTATAAAGCAGTAATTATCAAAACAATCTGGTACTGGCTAAGAAATAGAGAAGTAGATAAAATAGATAGAAAGAGCACTATAGTAAATGACTATAGTAATCTAGTATACGATAAACCCAAAGATCCAAGGTTTTGGAACAAAAACTCATTATTTAACAAAAACTCCTGGGAAAACTGGAAAGCAGTATGGCAAAAATTAGGTATAGACCAACATCTCACACTGCATACTAAAACAAGGTCAAAATGGGCACATGATTTACAAATAAAGGATGATACCATAAGAAAATTAAAGGAGTATGGAATTGTCTATCTGTCAGATTTATGGACAGGGGAAGAATTTAGGGCCAAAGAAGATATAGAGAATAAAATTAAATGTAAAATAGATAATTTTGATTATATAAAATTTAAAAAGCTTTTGCAAAAACAAAACTAACGTAACCAAGATTACAAGGCAAGTAGAAAACTGAGAAAGAATTTTTGAAACAAATATCTCTGATAAAGGCCTCATTTCTCAAATATATAAAGAACTGCTTCAAATTTTTAAAAATACAAGTCATTCCCCAGTTGATAAATGGTCAAAGGATCTGAACAGGCAGTTTTCAGACAAAGAAATCAAAGTTATCAATAATCATATGAAAGAATGCTCCATTATTGATCAGAGAAATGCAAATTACAACAACTCTGAGATATCACCTTACATCTATTAGAATGGCAAATATAACAAGAACAGAAAATATTGGTTGTTGCAGGGATTGTGGGAAAACAAGGATGCTAATCCACTGTTGGTGGAGTTGTCAAAAGATTCAACTATTTTGGAGAGCATCTTAGAAGTATGTCCAAAGGGCCATAGAATTGTGCATTCCCTTTGATCCAGCAATACCACTACTCGGTTTATATCCCAAAGACATCTCCCAAAAGAGAAAAATTTTACAAAAATATTTATAGCAGCTCTTTTTGTGGTGGCTAAAAATTGGAAATCAAAGGTATGCCCATCCATCAGGGAATGGCTAAACAAACTGTGGTATATGATGGTAATAGAATATTTCTGTGCAGTAAGAAATGGCAAACAGGATGACTTCAAAAAGGCATGGAAAGGCATGTATGAAGTGATGTATTCAGAAGTGAGCAGAACTAAGAGAACACTGTGCACAGAGACAGCAATATTGTTTGATGAAGAACTGTGAATGACTTGATTGTTCTCAACAATGCTATAATCCAAGAAAATCCCAAAAGAACATTGATGAAACATACTATCCACCTCCAAAGAAAGAACTAATATTGATGGAACAGACTAAAGCATGTTATTTATTACATTCTGTCATTAAGTGACAAATATGGTGATGTTTTGCTTGATCATATTTGTTTAACCCATATTGTATTGCTTGCTGCCTCAGGAAGGGGGGAGGGGAGGAAGGAAAGGAGGGATAGAGATTGAAACAGAAAATTATAAATAAAAAAAATTTTTTTTAAAGAAAGTAGGCATTTATGTTAGTGCCCATGGCTATTTTTCAGTGGCTTGTTGTTCTTGTTATTAATAAAGTCAATGATTATTTTTATATTTTTGATAAGCTTTCTATTTTTAGATACCCCAAATTCTTTCCTTCTGTGCCCTTCTACTTCTTGTGACTTTGTGTGGGCAATATTGCTTATTATACTCTACCTTCATCTAAGCAGCATTTTACAAATGAGTTTCTCTTTTAAATTGGTGTTGTTTACCATATCTCTTTGCTTGGTTTGTCATCTGGCTAAGACAATTTCTAGGCTGGTTTTGTTGGGGGGAGGGGGTCATCTTATTATGGTAACAGACACATCCGAAACAACTGAACAACAGTTGACAACAAAGCTCTGTGGGAATTCAGAGGGATGGAGAGATTGTTTCTGAATTAAGGAATCTGGAAAGTTTCATGGAGGAGGAGGGATTTGAGTTGATTCTTAAAGGATGGGTAGATTTTCAAATCAGTTGGAAGTGAGGGTATTCTGGGCAGAGGGAACAATATAAGCCATTAAAATATGATGTAATTTCAAAAGCATAAGGTAAAACCCAACTATCCCTCACTGATGTCCATTTGTCACAGTACCTGATTTTCCACTGTTATGAATTTCTACATTTAAATTAAAGGTATTGGGGCAGCTAGATGGCACAGTGGTTAAAGCACCGACCCAGGATTCAGGAGTACCTGAGTTTAAATTCGGCCTCAGACACTTGACACTTACTAGCTGTGTGACCATGGGCAAGTCACTTAACCCCAATTGCCTCACTAAAATAAATAAATAAATAAATAAATTAAAGGTACTTTATCCTTTCAGGAGGTCTTATTAAAATATAAACCCTCTTCAGTTCTTAAAAAGATGAACAGGATAATAGATCTAAAAGTTGAAGGCACTTCAGTGGTCATCTAATCCAACCTTATTTTAGAGATGTTGTTATTGTAGTTCAATCATTTCAGTCATGTCTGTCTCTTCATAACCTGATTTGGAGTTTTCTTGGCAAGGATATTGGAGCTTTTTGCCATATCCTTCTCCAGATGAAGAAACGGAGACAAATGGGGTTAAGTTACTTGCCCATGGTCATGTATCTTGTAAGTATATGAGGATGGATTTGGACTTGGGTCTTATTGACTCTAAGCTCAGTGCTCTAACCACTGGACCACCTAGCTGCCCCCATTTTAGAGATGAGAAAACTAAACCAGAGGACCCATCAGTAGTGAATACTTCTTCTTCTCTGTCTCAGCACTCATTGCCTGGATCCCACTTGGTGCTAGATGCTCTCTCTTGACATGATGCTGTCTTTTCCATTTACTTTCTTCTCTGGGAGGCATCCTTTAGCCCTCTGCTCAACTCCAACTCTCTGGTTCCTCCAGAGCCCCTTCTCCCCACTTCCTCACTACTCCTACCACATTGCCACCAATAGCTGCTTACATAAGCAGGGAATTACCAACTACAATTCTGGTAAAATTCTTCTGGACCTCACTGCCTCAAGACTCTCCCTTCTGCAATCCATTCACCACTCGGCTACCAGAGTGATTTTTCCAAAGTACAGGTCTGACCATGTCACACACAACACCCTCTCCCTGACCTCACTCATTAAACTCCAGTGGTTCCCTGTTACCTTCAAGATCAAATACAAAATCTTCTGTTTGGCATTTAAAAGCTATTCACTGATTACTTCTCTTTTCAGTCCTTCTTCTTCTTCTTCTTCTTCTTCTTCTCTTCTTTTTTGGTGGGGCAATGAGGGTTAAGTGACTTGCCCAGGGTCACACAGCTAGTAAGTGTCAAGTGTTTGAAGCCAGATTTGAACTCAGGTCCTCCTGAATCCAGGGCCAGTGCTTTATCCACTGTGCCACCTAACTGCCCCCACTTTTCAGTCTTCTTATACTTTATTTCCCTCCACACACTCTCTATTCCAATGAGACTCTGTCCCCTGACCAGTGCTTTTCACTTGTGTCCCCTGTGCCTGGGGGTTTCTCTGACTTCATTCAAGCTTCAGCTTGAGAGAAATGAGTATATTGTGTCCTCCTCAGTGTCACAAAAAAGAACAGGAAGATAAAAATGTTGACCCAGTGGATTCCATACAGTCAAGAATTGCCCTCCCCCAAAGGAAAGAACTAACAAGACCTCCCAAACTGATTCAAACCAGTCTTTAGGTGTCCCCTAACTGACCCTAAATCCTTACTGCACTTGCTTGATGAGCATTCATGAACCTCATACATATTATCTAGCACACCTATGGGTGGAGATTTAACGTTATAATGAGACATGTGTTGGATGACATGGGAGAGGAACATATCAAGGAGGTTGTATGAAGTAGGAGTGTTGCAAAGAGTGTGTACTTGGAGTATCCAGCCAGTGGAGAAATGGGGGAGGGAAATTTGTTTAGGGCATAAGATAAAAGCTTGCTGCACCAAGCTTGAGGTGCACAACTTCTTTAAAAGTGTGTGCCCTTTCTTGCAAGATCTAATAAAATGACCTTCCTGCTTCACACCAGACCAGGATCTTTGTTTAGACTTTCATCCAATACTGTTTCTCACAAGTTTAAATCCCAATTTCTGCAGGAAGTTTTTCCTAGACTTCACCTTTGACCTCAACCAGTACTTTTTCTTTCTGAGATTGCCTTCCACTCTATAAATTAAGTATGTACATAATTTGCCTCTTATCTTCTCCAGTAGAATGTGAACTCCTTGAGTGTGGGTACCATATCTTTGCCTTTCTTTGTATGTTCAGCACTTAGCAGAATGCCTACAACATTTGTCATTATTGTTATTTAGTTATTTCCAATTGTGTAAAACTCTTTGTGACCCCCCTCTGTGGTTTTCTTGGCAAAGATACTGGAGTGGTTTGCCATTTCCTTCTCTAGCTCATTTTATAGATAAAGAAACTGAGGCAAACAAGGTTTGTCCAAGGTCATACAGCTATTAAGTGTCTGAGGTCAGATTTGAACTCATGAAGATGAGTCTTCCTCATTCCAAGTCCAGTTCTCTATGCACTGCACCACTTAGCTGCCACCTACAAAATAGTAAGTACTTAATGAATGCTTATTGACCGACTTGCCATTTATCTACACTTCTATTGCTTCCTAAGGTATAACAGGCCTTACCATCTTCCCTGTCAATACATTTTCTAGACTACCCTGGGCACTGCCATCATACCTACTGTTTTACCCTTAGGACCACTGGACCTTTCCATCTATCCTACTGTTGAACCCATCTTTTTTTGATTGAGAAAAATAGTTCACATAATTTTATTTCATACAAAATATCTAAAAGACAAAACAAACTTTCTTTCTCAAGATTATTTTTAATATGACATGATTATATGAAACCAAAGGGATCCTGTTTATTTGTATATTCGTGCAGAATTAAAGGTCCTCTCTGGGACTTTTTTTTTGTGGGTGTATAATTTTTTTTAATTATAAAAGTATTTTATTATTTTCCAGTTACATGTAGAGATAGTTTTCAACATTTGTTTTTATAAGATTTCTAGTTTTGAATTTTTCTTTCTCCCCCCTCCCCAAAGACAGCAAATAATCTGATATAGGATATATATATATATATATATACACAATAACATTAAACATATTTCTGCATTAGTCATATTATAAGAGAAGAATCAGAGAAAAAAGGAAAAACCTCAAAAAAGAAAAACAACAGCACCAAAAACAAAAGAAATAGTATGGTTCAATCTGCATCCATATTACATAGTTCTTTTTTTTTTTCTGGATTTGGAGAGCCTTTTCCATCATGAGTCCTTTGGAACTATCTTGTACCATTATATTGCTGAGAAGAATCAAGTCTATCACAGTTGATCAACACATAATGTTGTTGATACTGTGTACAATATTCTCCTTGTTCTGCTCATCTCACTCATCATCAGTTCATGCAAGTCCTTCCAGGTTTCTCTGAAATCCACCTGCTCATCATCTCTTATAGCACAATAGTATTCCATTACATTCATATACCACAACTTGTTCAGCCATTCCCCAATTGATGGGCAGCCCCTTAATTTCCAATTCCTTGCCAGAGCCCAGGATCTCTGAGATACCTCCACTCAGGGCAGAGGGAGCAGCTATAAATATTTTTATACATGTAGGCACTATGCCTAGCATATAATAAGTGGTATAAAAATGTTTATTCCCTTCCTTTCCCCATTCCCTGAAAGGTTCTGCAAACCACACTTTGAGAATCACTTACCTAAAGAAAATATGCTTTCTGCTGGGCATCCTCTATGACAACTGTGAAGTTTTTTGGAAAATATGTCTTCCTATTTTATGCCTTACTTGATAATTATAATCAAATGATTGTTGAATAAAATGATCTCTTTGGTTGCACTGATAAAGGAATCCTATTCATATAAGAGTAACTTGGGACTGTATTTTGGAGAAGAGACTTCAAGAATGTTTTACGGCTATCACTGTGGAAGCAAAAGGGGGTCATTTTGTATTTTTTTCTGTTTCATGAATCACCCATAAAGTCCTACTCCTTCTTATACCTCATCAAGGCCTGGAAGTGACATTGGATTCTGTGCCTAAAGAAGGCAAGAGATTCCACAGCTAGGAATGTGTCTCAAGGAAGTTATTGATACAAAGAAAGACCATGTATATATATATATATATACACACATATATATATATACACGTATGTATGTATATATATATGTATGTATATATATATGTATGTATATATATATAATTATAGCAGAGCTTTTTTGTGTGAAGAACTGGAAACAAAATAGTTGCTCATCATTTGGGGAATAGCTTTCAGTCATGGGGGACAGCCAATGAAAATGCTTAGAATATAGAAATGGAGTGTCTTATTTGAGGAATAACAAGGAGGCCAGTGTCACTGGATTGAAGAGTATGTAGAAAGTTATGTTGTAAAACTGAAAAGGCAAGAAAAGGCCAGATTATAAAGGGCTTTAAAAGCAAAATAGAGGATATTATATTTGGTCCTGAGGTAATAGGGAGCCACCAAAGTAACTTGGTGATATGATCAGACTTGCATTTTAGAAAGAGCAATTTGGCAGCTGAGTGGAGGATGAAATTGTGGAAATTTATTTTGATTTGGGGACCCTACCTTTAGGCTGAGATTAGAAAGCCTCAGGCCCTCAGGGTCTCTTCTGTGTGAGAGGGGCTGGTGCCCCTCCTCCTCAGCTTCAGCTGAGCCCCAAAGCCCCGTAGGCCATACAAGATGCCAGGTCTGACAGCTGAGGGAAAAAAAGCCCCCAGCTCCCTCTGCCCTGAGTGGAGGTATCTCAGAGATCCTGGGCTCTGACATAGCCTGTGCTGAGGCACGTGAAGCTGAAGCGCACCCCGCCCCCCCAGCCCCACAAACCGCAGATTAGCTTGGTCTGTGGGGGCGCAAGAAGCCCCGAGATTTGAGTGGAGAGAAGAAAAAGTATATATAGACCTGGGGGTTAGACTCAAGAAAGGCGGACAAGGACGGATGAGAGAAGCTGAGAAGAGGTTTGGATAAGGAGACGGGGAACGAGACGAACAGTAGCACAGGACTAGGAGCAAGGAGGAAAGGCTGGCAGACAAGATTAGAGGGGCGGCAAAGGTGGCAGAGGGCAGACTGATGGAGCAGACAGACAGAGAGAGGAACACAGGGGTTCAGTGGTGGCAGTAAGGAGAAGAAAGTTAGAAGCACGGATTTACAAAGTGAAAGGGTACAGGCAGAGTTAGTGAAAGTAGCTGAGCAAGTGAGTGCCCTGAGGCAAGAGAAGGTTCAGGCCCTTATTGTATTAAAAAAGTTCGAGGCACAGCAGGTGGGAAAGAGACCAGTGGAAAGAGACACACTGCAATGCAGTCAGGTTGTACATTTTATTTCCCTGTATTCTTAATTTTAAATAGTATCTCATAAATAAACTCTGCTTTGATTATTTAGTTTAGAGGCATCTTAATATTTTGCTTATCAATTTGGGAGTGGAGCAGTGTGGTGGAACTTTATAAACGGCCCATGCTAAGTTAATAGCAGTCAGATAGTCAGTTAGTCACAAGTTCCAGACTTAGTACCCCAGTCAGATTAGCCCCCCAAATTAGCCCGAGTCATCAAAATATTTTTACAACTGAATGGCGCCTGCTGCAGGACTTATGGCCCAATTATAATTTCTCTAAACCTATAATTTTTCGTATACTTATAATTTTCCCAGTATAGTTATAGTTAATAATGAATTTTTGTACAAAATGAAGTGGGGAGATATTTGAGCTGGAGAGACCAGCCAGCAGGTTATTATAGTAGTCCAATCATACAGTGATAAAGGCCTGTACCAGTGTGGTGGCAATGTCTGAGGTGCATAGAGAAGGAGCATTTAGGAAAGCTGTTATAGAATAGAAAGGGCAGGTCTTGACAACTACTTAGATATGGGGGAGGTGATAATGAGTAAGGAATCAAGAAGGATGCCTAGGTTGTAAGCCTAGAGGCCTGAGAGGATGGTGTTATCTTTGAGAGTAATAGGAAAGTTAAGAAGAGGGGAAGATTTTGCAGGGTAAAAAAATTAGTTCTGCTTTGGACATATTGTGTTTAAAATATCTACAGGTCACCCATTTTGAAATATCTAATAGGTAGTTGGAGACACGAGACTGGAAACCAGAAGAAACGTTAGGTCTGGACAAATAACCCGAGGATCATATGCTTAGAGATGATCATTGAAACCATGTGAATTTATGAGATCACCAAGTAAGAAAGGATAGAGGGAGGAGAAAAGAGTTCAGTACAGAGCCTTGGGGAGCTCTTATGGTTATTAGGCATGTGGCATGAATGAAGAAAGATAAATATGGAAACATAGAAAGACTTATAGGAACTGATGCAGAGTGAAACAGGCAGAGCCAAGAAATATACAGAAGGAATACAACAGTGTAAATGGGTGGAAAAACTACAAAACAATAAGAAATTAATATTGCAAAATTATAAAGATTATCTCTTCTTGGCCCTTCCAAAAGATATATGAAGATGCATTTCATCTAGAACAATTCATAAAGTATCAGATTTTTTCAATGTGCTGATTAATATTCTTGATTTTTTTTCTTTTCCTCCTCTTTTTTCCTTTTAAAATTTTGTTACAGGGAATGACTTTCTGGGAAGGGACAGGAAGAGGGATACAGAAAGAAATTTAAGAGATATAAAAACAAAAGCCTTCAATTAAAAAGAATATGTCGATGTTCTTGTGTAATTAAGTGGCATAGTGGATAAAGAGCCAGGCCTTAAATCAGGAAGATTTTTCTTTCTGAGTTCAAATCTGACCTCAGACATTTGCTAGCTGTGTGATCCTGGGCAAGTCACTTAACTCTGTTAGCCTCAGTTCTGGATCTATAAAATGAGCTGGCGAAGGAAATGTCAAACCACTCTAGTATCTTTGCCCAGAAAACCCCAGGAAGTCACAAAGAGTCAGACATGACAGAAATGACTGAACACCACAAACAAAACTAATGCTCTCAATTCTGCCACTGTAAAATCTTATATTTGTAGCACCTGGGGGACCATTTTATCAAACATGGAAACCCCAGCAGAATAACCCCAGTTTCCAGGAACTCTGTGGTTTTGTATTTGCTCAAAACCATGATTCATTATCCCTACCACTATGTTTACTTTTATTAGTCAGACATGACTAGTTTAAAAAAGACATTTAATGAAATAGTAAAAAAAAGTAGAAATAAGACATATCCTCAATATATCTGGGGGACACTTATCCATCATCAATGAGAAGAATGGGCATGCCTTCTAGAGGGGTATAGATATAGAAAAAACATGCACATTAAGAGGGTTACATATGTAAAGACTACATTTGACTACATTTGAGCACATGTTTGAAAGAGCAACTCTGCTGATGCTGAAGACATCTAAAGATGTCTAGGGATATAATCACCACTTCCATTGCTCCATCATCCTGCTATTCTGGCTGGAGTGCAGCAACATCTCTGTTGGGCATGAAGTCTTTGCTGGATATTATTCCATTATATGGTCTAAGAATTTCTACATTGGCCTTCTCATTGATTCTAGGTCTTGCTCTTTGGGGCATATGCTTATTGAGTTTCTCTCTGCCTCAGCTTCTGACTTCAACTGGAAGCTTCAGTTGTCTTCAGAGGTACTACCTCTTCTTCAAAGAATCATGAAAACTTAGAAGTCATCTAGTCCAAATCTCTTCATTTTGGATGAGGAATTGATTCCTTCCTTCAAAATTGTATCCTTACCAAGTTCACAAAGGTAGTAATTAGTAGAATTAGGATGAGATATGAGGTTGTTTCATTCCAAATCCAGTGTATCATGCGATCTCTGACATTTCTCGTTTAACTCTTGAGCCCTGAGACTTAAACTTTAGCTCTTTTGGTGAGGAAAGCAGACTAGGGAATGAATCTATCTCCAAGCATTTATTAAGCACCTATTATTATCAGGCAATGTACTAGGTTCTGGGAATAAAATGACAAAAATGAAATATTCAAGTGAGGGAAACAAAACATGTACATAAAGCAGAATTATCATAATCCTTCAACTAGAGCTTTGTATTTCTCATACTTGGTCATCTTAATTGCATTATAGAATTCTATTATATTAACATGCCACAATTTATTTAACCATTCTCCTTTGATTAGACATTTAGGTTGCTTCCAGGTTTCAAAATTATAAAACATCTTTAAACAGATCTTTTGTGTTAGTGTCAAGCATCCCAGATGCTGTATTATTTGCTTCCAAATGTCAATAGCCTGAAGTTTCTTATATTCTCCTTTATTTTTATTTTTACAACTTGCTATCATTCCTTGTTTCAATGTGCTAATTGTTTCACCTTTCACACACACACACACATACACATATATATATTACACACACACACACACACACACACACATGTCCCTAAAGTTTTGCACAGGCAGTCCTTCAGGACTTTTTAGAACTTACCACTGAAGCCTTAAGACCCAGGAGAGCTTCCTATTTTCAGTAACTTGATGCTGTGGTTCTCTTGTTACTATTAAATCATTTGTTCCTTCATCCTTTGATTGTTACCTTGGCATTAGTCCACATCCCTTTCCCTTTCTTTGTATCTTTTCTTGCAATCTGAAACAATTTGACAAAGAATTCCTCCATTATTTACAGTTTTTCTTTTAGTGTCATTTTAATCTAGTCATTTTTATCATAGTACATCACCACCTTCTCTTCTTGTAGACTTTAAGATATCTGTTGCTGGTCTTTCTATTCTCACTTGATTTTCTTTTTCTTCTCTCATCACTTTGGCTCTGCCTATGAAAACAGCTATTTGCTCTTCTTAGATTCTCACGTCCTACTCTGGTTCCTTTGTTTTCCCTACCTCTGCACTTTATTAAATGCTTTTGTTGCTGAGATCTCAATTTTAAAAGAAAGCTTTTGGTTTTGTTTCTTTTCTGGAGGGTTTTTCTTATAAAAAAATTTAAATCTGCCCAACAACTTTGCCATCTAGAAAAGCAGCTTCCCTCTCTTTTATTATATTTACAATTTTTCTTCCGTTCTAATAGGAATTTTCATATCTTCCATATGCCTTTACTCCACTTCCCACATCTTTCTTTTTTAATATATGTTTATTTTGTTTAATATTTCCAAAATACATGTAAACATTTTTTTTGTTTTTGTTTTTGTTGTTTTTTAGTGAGGCAATTGGGGTTAAGTGACTTGCCCAGGGTCACACAGCTATTAAGTGTTAAGTGTCTGAGGCCGGATTTGAACTCAGGTACTCCTGACTCCAGGGCCGGTGCTCTATCCACTGTGCCATCTAGCTGCCCCCACATGTAAACATTTTTAACAAAAATTTTGAGTTCCGAATTCACTCCTTCCCTTCTACCCCTCCTCCATTCCTTGAAAAGGCAAGAAATATAATATTAATTATATATGCGAAGTCATGGAAAACATATTTCTATGTCAGCCATGTTACAAAAGAAAACATGCCCAAGAAAAATAAAGTAAAAATACAATATTTCAATCAGTACTCAGTGTTCATCATTTCTCTCTCTCTCTCTCTCTCTCTCTCTCTCTCTCTCTCTCTCTCTCTCTCTCTCGGTGGATATAATCATAGGCCCTTTGGAATTGTCTTGGATCCTTGTCTTGATAAGAGTACCTAAGTCTTTCACAGTTGATCATCCTCACAATATTGCCATTACTGTGTACAATGCTCTCCTGGTTCTGTTCACTTTAGTTTGTATCAGTTCATCTAAGTCTTCCCAGGTTTTTCTAAAACTATCTTGCTTGTCATTTCTTAATATCAAAATCATATACCACAACTTGTTCAGTCATTCCCTAATTGATGGGATCCTCCCAATTTTGAATTATTTGCCACCACATAAAGAGTTGCTGTAAATAATTTTGTACAAATAGGTTTTTTCCCCTTTTCTTCTCTTTGGGAAACAGACGCACTATGGGTATTACTGGGCCAAAGGGAATACACAGCTATATAGCCATTTTGTCCATTCCCCACATTTTGATAAATTAATCTTAGATCAGAGGAATAGATACAGACAAAACAGCTAGATCAGACCAAATATGGAGGAAATTTGTGTTTGGATGGGGAAAACACAAGTTTTCAAAAGAATGGGGGTGGGAATCACCAATAGGACAAGTACCAGTCCCCTCCAAACCAAAAAAGTGGTAACAAAGAAGATATTAGCAATGACTGACCACATGCTTTATTTTCTCATCCCTTTATATGTGAGGTTCTTATGTGTCAAGATGTATTTCTGTCAAGGGTACCACTATCCTTTTCAGTGATATATGGGGTAAGGTTTTCAGCTGAGAGAGTGAGGTACAGGGAAGCCACAGGAAGTTTGAGGAGGGATGAGAAGGTTTGGCAAATCCACTGTTGTATATGGTATAGTGAATCAATTAGGAAAGTGTAAAAGGATTGGCTTGCTGCAGTGAGGGCTCAGATTAGATTATATAACATAAATATGTAATGAACTCAGCATAATTTCATGATTTTCTCTATCTTTATTCAGTAGTACATGAGTGGGAATGAAGGCAAGGATGGAGGAAGTGATCCAAAGCTAGGTTTGGCAGGTCAAGACCTTCAATAAAATAGGAGATCAAGGGACTACAGATAAAAGGATATACACTATGAAATGGTTCACCAAAAGATCAAAGTCAAGATGGGGAAGAGAGGAAGGTGTAGCCATTGCAGAAGGAGCGGCGTAGGAAAGAACTGAGGAATGTATGGGTTGGAGGTTATGGTGAGGATCAAGAAGAGGTTTGGGCATTGCAAGGCAGAGAGAGAGGTGGAACAAAAACATTGTCAACAGATAATGCTATTTCAGAGTTCATAAACGTATAAGTGGGTGATGGCAAGATCAAGAGTATGACCGTCTTTTGTGAAGTTGTGATGGGGTGAAGGAGGAGGACATGGGAAATGAGCAAGTTGAGGAATTGGGAGGTTAGGGAGGTTGCCACAGTATCAACATGTATGTTGAAGTCCCCTAGTATGAAGGCAGGAGTTAGGGAGGAGAGAAAAACTGTGAGTCAAGCACTGAATTCACTGGATACCAGCAGACAATAGCCATAAGAATCTTGACAGGGCAAGAAACATGTATTTAATGAACCCCCAAGGAAGAGAGATTACTGAGTGGGGGTAGTAGAGAGAATGAAAGTGGCAGTGGGGAGCAAGGAGTAATTCAATTTGACTACCTCATGACCAGTGAGTCAGGAGGTATTTGTGAATGTGTAATCAGGGCTAGAAAAGCTAGCCAAGGATCTGTATCATCAGGAGGGAGCCAGGTCACAGTGAGTGCAAGAAGATGAGAGAATTGGAAAAGGAAAAGGTTTAAGATGAAAGTTAGTTTGTTGCTTATGGAATAGATATACCAGAGAGCACAGTGGAAGGGTCGGGTGGCTTTAGAGTGAGATGTTGGTGAGATTGGATTAGCAGGACAGAAATAAGAGAGTGGTCAGTGAAAGGCCATGAATACAGGTTGTAAGGGGCTAAAATTCTAGCTAGTCTGTCTAAAATATCTAATGAGTGGTCACCAATAAATTACAAGCTTTAGCAAGAGTTAGACTTTTAAGCGTTTATTAAGGAGAATAAGAATTTGGTGAAGAGAGAGAGAAAAGCTTAGATTCATCTATCTATCAAAGGGAGAGCGCATTTATTGGAATGATGCCACCTGCTGGAGACTTAGTATACGAAAGCTCCACCATGAGGAGAAGGTGCCTGAGGGCAAGGCATGTGGCTTTTCTTTGGCGTCAGGCAGTGACATTTGCTTTTGGGAGGAAGAGGGGGTGAGGCTGGCACTCTCCCTCTCTTTCATCAGGATTCTGGTTGAGAGTGAAGCTAAAGATGTAACAAGAACTCTTGTGGAAGAAAGATTAAATTTGCTTTACATGGCATCACAGGGCAGAAATAGGAATAATGATTTGAAGTTCCAGAGAAGCAGATTTTAGCTTAATAAAAGAAACAACTTCCTAACAAGTAAAATCCAAAAGTGGGATAGGCTGCTTCAGGAATCAATGAATTTCCCATTACTGGACATCTTTAAGTAGAGATTATATCGTTTTTTACTGGAAATGTTGGATTTCCACTTAAACAGGGAGGCAGCTTGGAGTGATGGAAATGTCAAATGAAGCTCTTTTTTAAAAAAATACCCCAAATATAGGAAAGACCTGAACATATTTTTAGGCAGAAGGCTTCATATAGCATTTAGCCTATATTTGTATGATTTCTTTAAAAAATCCTTCAAGTCTTTGAGCTCCTTTTCTTGCCCCCCCCGGCCCCACCCCAATTACTCAAATTCTATCTCTTCTCCTTAAGTTGCTCCCACCTCCTTCCATATTTCTTCATTTTCTGGGACTTGGGTTTAAACCACATTGCCAACTACCCTTATTTTCTTTAGTTTTTTTCCATTAATTTATCTGAATCCTTTTCTAAATCTTCTTTTCAAACTCTGTGAACTCTTCTATGCCTTCTAGTATTCTGTCTACCTTTCTCTGACAAAAAGCCACCTTCCATGGTCTAGCAGGACCAGATTTCAAATTACATTATAAAGCTGTAATTATCAAAAACAATCTGGTACTGGCTAAGAAACAGAGAGGTGATGCCCCATTTTTCAGCTTTGAAGCTACAGAAGATGGACCTTAGCCCCTTTCTCCCCAGAAATAAGGACAGGGAGGTATGTTATGGGAATGCAGTGGGACCCCAAGAAACCTAAATATCCCAATCCCCCAAGGCCAAGGGAAAAACAACTTTCCCATGTCCATGTAGCAGGACATGACCCCTGTATGCTGATAAGCAATATCAAGGTCTTCAAGATGACATACAAGACATGGATGGGCGTTGCATATCTTACTGATGCCCCATTATTTCAAAATCTCCTCCCTGTTGTTGCATTTCTCTCTTGGTTCTTTGTAATGCCTTTCTTTCCCTTTTGTTTTGTAAAGATACAAAAGACAGGTCTTCTCTTACTCCAGCATGATAGTCACCAAGATGATTTGTTCTCGGTCATATATTACTCTCCTAATAAATCAATTTTTATTTAAAAAAAGCCAGAGTGGTGGATTAGTGGAATAGAATAGGTACAAATTTTCTATAGTAAATGACTGTAGTGAACTAGTATATGATAAACCCCAAAATCCAAGCTTTTGGAACAAAGACTATTTGATGAAAACTTCTGGGAAACCTGGAAAAACAGTAACGGAAGAAACTAGGTACAGATCAACATCTCATACTGCATACTAAAATAAGGTCAAAATGGGTATGTGATTTTACACATAAAGGGTGATACCATAGAAAATTAAGAGAGCATGAAATAGTTTATTTGTCAGATTTATGGAAAGAAAAAGAATTTAGGACCAAGGAAAGTATAGCGAGCAATACAAAATGTAAAATAGATCATTTTGATTATATACAATTAAAAAGCTTTTGCACAAACGAAACTGATGTAAAAAAATATAAGGAAAGCAGAGAACTGGTAAAGAATTTTTGAAACAAGTATCACTGATGAAAGCCTTATTTCTCAATTATATAGAGAACTGAGTCAAATTTATAAAAATACAAGTCATTCCCCAGTTGATGGTCAAAGGATATGAACAGACAGTTTTCAGAAAAAGAAATCTAAGCTATCTATAATCATATGAAATCATGCTCTAGATCACTATTGATCAGAGAAATGCTGATTAAAACAACTCTGAGATATCACCTCACACCTATCAGAGTGACAATTATCACAAAAACTGAAAATATTGGGTGTTGGAGGGGAGGTGGGAAAACTGGAGAGAAATTTGGAATTATGCCAAAAGGGCTATAGAACTGTGCATACCCCTTGATCCAGCAATACCTTGATCCAGCAATGTCCCAAAGACATCACAAAAAGAGAAAAATACCTATTCGTGCAAAAATATTTCTAGCAACTCCTTGTGGTGGCTAAGAATTGGAAATTAAAGGAATGCCCATCAATTGGAGAATGGCTAAACAAGCTGTGGTATATGATTGCGATGGAGTATTATTGTGCTCTAAGAAATGATAAACAGGACAATTTTTTGTTTTCCTTTTTTTCTTTTTTAAAAATTTGTGTTCCAAATTTTCTTCCTCCCTCCCTCCTCACCCCTCCCTAAGAAAACAAGCAATTCAATATAAGTCATACATGTGCAGTCATGCAAAACATCTTCACATTAGTCAGATTGTGAAAGAAAACAGACAAAATAACTTTAGAAAGAGGAGTTAACAAATACAATTATACTTCAATCTGTATTCAGATACCATCAGTTCTTTCTCTGTTGATGGTTTGCATTTTTCATATGTCCTGATATCATCCTGCTCATCATTTCTTTCACAATTACTATCACTAACTATATTACTCTCCATCCTATTCCCTCTCCTTGATATTTACTCTATTTTCTATCTTCTTTCACCCTATCCCTCCTCAAAAGTGTTTTGCTTTTTACTGCCCCCTCCTCCATTCTTCCGTCCCTTCCTTTGCCTCTCCCCCTTATCCCCTTCCCCTCCCACTTTCCCTCAGGGCAAAATATATCACTATACCCACTTGAGTGTGTATGCTATTCCCTCTTTGAACCAATTTTGATGAGAGCAAGGCTCACTCACTCCCCTGCTCCTTCCCCATCATCCCCTCTACTTCATAAGCTTTTTCCTGTTTCTTTTGTGTGAGCTAATTTACCACATTCCACCTCTCCCTTTCCCTTTCTTCCGGTGCATTCTTCTTACCCTTTACCTTTATTTTAAAGATGTCATCATGGGTCAGCTAGGTGACACAGTGGACAAAGCACCAGCCCTGGACCCAGGAGGCCCTGAGCCCAAATCTGATCCCAGACATAAGCTGCCCCACCCTGCCTGCCCCACAAAAAACAAAGATAAACAAAAAGTAATTGCTTTACAGATATCATCCCTTCATATTCAATTCATACCTGTGACCTCTAAGTAAATTCCTTTCAGCTGCCCTAATACTGAGAAAGTTCTTATGAGTTGAAAGTATTATCTTCCCATGTGGGAATGTAAACAGTTTAACCTTTTAATATCCCTCATGATTTCTTTTTCCTGTTTACCTTTTAATGCTTCTCTAGGGTCTTATATTTGAAAGTCAAATTTTCTAGTCAGTTCAGGTCTTTTCATCATGAATGCCTGAAAGTCCCCTTTTTCATTAAAGTACCCATTTCCCCTTGAAAGATTAGATTCAGTTTTGCTAGGTAGGTGATTCTTGGTTGTAATCCTAGTTCATTTGCCCTCTGGAATATCATATTCCATGCCCTCTGGTCCTTTAATGTAGAAGCTTCTAGATCTTGTGTTATCCTGACTGTTGCTCCACAGTATTTGAATTCCTTTTTTCCTAGCTGCTTGCAATATTTTTTCCTTGACCTGGGATCTCTGGAACTTGACTATAATATTCCCGGAAGTTTTCCTTTTGGGATCTCTTATTGGAGGTGATAGGTGAATTCTTTCATTTTATATTTTACCTTCTGCTTCTAGAATATCAGGGCAGTTTTCCATGACAATTTCTTGGAAGATGATGTCTAAGCTCTTATTTTGATCATGGTTTTCAGGTAGTCCAATGATTTAAAATTATCTTTCCTGGATCTATTTTCTAGGTCAGCTGTTTTTCCAAGGAGATATTCCATATTGCCCTCTATTTTTATTCATTTACATTTGCTTTATTGTGTCTTGATTTCTCATAAAGTCATTAGCTTCTATTTGCTCTATCCTAATTCTTAAGTAATTATTTTCTTTAGAGAGTTTATGTACCTCCTTTTCTATTTGGCCAATTTGGCTTTTCAAGGTGTTGACTTTTTTCATGACCCTCCTGCATCACTCTCATTTCTCTTTCTATTTTTTCTTCTACCTCTCTAACTTTTCCCTCTATCTCTTTTACTTTATCTTCATAGTCCTTTTTGAGAGTTTCCATGGCCTGAGACCAATTCATATTTTTCTTGGAAGCTTTGGATGTAGGAGCTTTGACTTTATTATTATCTTCTTCTGAGGGTGTATTTTGATCCACCTTTCCACCAAAGAAACTTTCAATGGTCTGCTGCTTTCTCTGCCTGCTCATCTTTGCCACCTATTTCTTGGCTTTTAACTCCTTCTTAACATGTAGTGTTGCTTCCAGAATGCACTGTCTCAAGCTATAGGGGGTCCCAGGAGGTAAGATTAGGCTCGTTCTCAGCCTGCCTGGCCTGTAAGTAACTACAACCTGCTTTCTTTTTAACTTGGAAACAGAATCTGATTGAAATCTGATTCTCTATGATTGAAAGCTTGGAGTTGGGGGCAGCTAGGTCGTGCAGTGGATAAAGCACCGACCCTGGATTCAGGAGTACCTGAGTTCAAATCCGGCCTCAGACATTTGACACTTACTAGCTGTGTGACCCTGGGCAAGTCACTTAACCCCCATTGCCCAGCAAAAAAAAAAAAAAGAAAGAAAGAAAAGAAAGCTTGGCGTGCCTGTGCCCCTTCCCCACTGGGCCTCTGCCACTTAAGTCCCTTTCCTGGTCAACATGCTCTGCCTCTGCTCCCACAGAGACCCCAACTATTGCTCCCTAGGCAACCACTGGACCCCCTCACTGGTCTGTGACCCAAGTTTCAGAAGAAGCTGCTGATGCTGAAGATTATGAGGCTCCAGAGGCACAGCCTACCTGGGGCTGGATTTGTGCCTAACACTGAGCTCCCCCTCTCACCCAAAACAGCTGAGGATCAATGTCACATATTTAAGCCATCTTTGGTTGGAAAAGAGTTTCACTGTTCTTTTGTGGGTTTTGCTGTTTTAGGAGTTGTTTTATGGCATTTTTTTGGAGTTATGTGGATGAATTTGTTGGGAGCATGGAGAGTCGCAGCCTTTCCTCCACCATCTTGGCTCTGTCCCCCAAACAGGATGATTTTAGAAAATCCTGGAAAAGACTTTTATGAACTGATATATGGGGAAATGAGCAGAACCAGTGTTCTGTGTGCACAGTGACAAAACAATATTGTTTGATGAAGAGACATGAATGACAACTATTCTCAGCAATGATCCAAGACAATCCCAAAAGATCAATGATGAAATATACTATCCACCTCCAAAGAAAGAACTGATATTGATTGAACACAGGCTGAAGCATGCTATTTTTCACTTTCATTTTTTTCTTTTATTCAAGTTTTCTTATACAAAATTACTGATATGGTAATGTTTTACATAATTGCACACATATAACCCATATCTGATTGTTTACCACCTGAGGGAGGGGGGAAGGGAGGGAGGGAAGGAGGGATAGAATTTGGAACTCAAAACTAAATAAAAATGTTTATTATTTTTTAAAAAGCTACCCTGCTTCTACTATTCCCTTTCTGTACCTCTTATTTATCTCATGCTATTTAACCTTTTTCTCCTTTATTTCCACATCAAGTGAAATGCTTTGTTTTTCCTCATTTCCCCTTAACATCCCTCCCCTATACACATGTGTATGTATATATACAAATATACACACATACACATACATACATATGCACACATATGTATATGGATATACACACATAAATGGTACTTTGAATCCCAAAAGTTATGGAAAATCTTTTTTTTCAAATAGGAGGCACTAAGCCACTTCTTGCTAATTTAAAAAACTACAACTATAACCTATCTTTGGTTCTCTCTTTTTTTAAAAAAATGGTTTTTTTTCATGTTTTTAATTTTGACATTGCCTAGACTTCCCCTGTATCTTTCTACTTTCTAGTATCCCTTTAAAAAAGATGGTGTTTTTTTTTTTTTCAGGAAAAGGTGGGTACAGAAATCAGCAAAACCAATCAAGCATTGAAAAGAAATCTGACATTATATTGTGAACTTTCTATCTCTGCAAAAGAGTAGGGGGTGGGGAAGAGTTATCTTCACATATCTCTTCTTTGGGACTTAGCTTATTCTTTATAATTTCATAACATTCAGTGTTAATTTTGTGGTTGTTCTATTTTCATTGTTACAGTCATTGTGTGCATTGTCTTCCCAGCTCTGCTTACTTCACTTGATTCCTCTTAAATCTTTCCTTTCTCTCTATTAATCGTGTTTGTTTTTCTTACAGCACAGTAACATTTGATTATATTTATGTGTATGTTCAGCCATTCTCCAATCAATATGCCATCTACTTTGTTTCCAGTTCTTTGCTTCTTGGGTTGTCTTTTATACCAGCTTCAGCCTGACTCTTCCTAATTGAAAAAGAAAATTCTTCTTAACACAATTCGTTTCATAATTGTATCCTCAGTCCAAACTCCAAACCTCTCTACTACTTTTACTGGCTCTGCTATTACAGTATCTTTTTTTTTTTTAGCTGGGTCACAATATTTGCAATATCTACTATTCTATTGCTGAAGAAAATGAATAAACCGCTTTAGTGAAGGCCTGCTCAGTAGGATCAACTCAAAGGCCTTCCTATAATCCTATTCCTTTTTCTCTGGGCACAGTCTCCAAAATAAATATATTTTCTGTGCTGATCTAAAGCTCCTATCTATCCCTTACTTCCTGGGATTTGTCATGTTTCAAACACTCCTGGTTCCATCCCAATAGAATTGAGAATCACGATTCCTACCAAATAATCTGCTAATCAATGGACCTCATCTCTCCTTAAGCAGATCTTTACAAGAACTTCTGGCCTAACCTTTATAGAACTTGCATATGGTTTTCTTATATTCTTTCTTCTGCCTCATCTATTCCTCTAGACCTTAGGGAAGACAAAATAATAGTATGGGTTTTCCTTTCTTTGGTCTTCTTCCCCATTTTTCTTTTCTTTCCTTTTTCTACCCTGTTCCAACTTTCTGGTATTTTTCTGCTTTCCTATTTCTCCTATTTGCATCTGACAATCACCAATAGGGGAAGAAATTTTGAACTCTACACATGCTAACTCCCATTGTTCAATCTCCCATGCTCTTCCCATTTTCCTTTTCTCCTTGGTTTCACATGCATAATATAATGACAAAAGTTCTGGATTTGGAGTCAGAGTAGACATGGGTTCCAATCTTGCTTCCCATATTTATTAGCTGTGTGACTTTCTAGCCTCAGTGTCCTCATTTGTAAAATGGGAATATCAAGTCTTTCGAACCAAGTGCACCTGGCTATTGTGCAGATCAGATGAGATAATGTATGTAAATTGCATTGGAAACCTTAAAATGTTCTGGAAACAGCAGTTATGTTGTTCCCCCCACCATGTTCTCACCCTCTTTCTCATTATCTATCCCTTCTTGTTCTGCCTGCTTCAATTGTTGGCAACAGCTTAAAAAGGAGTTCCTGACCTCCATCTATCCCCACTGCTCTCTTTCCAGATGCCTTCTTTCCATCATGTAACACTAATTCACTCATAGGTGAACCTCATTTTATCCTTACAACAACCCTGGGAGGATAATTATTCCACTCAGAACTGGCACTATTCATACTTCTTAGGTTCCCCCCCCTCACTCAATATTTAAAATACATATTGCCTTTAAACATTTAACATCATGTTCTGTCCTGTCTTCATTATGAAATATGCCCTACCTTACTGATCCCTCCAAAGAGGACAGGAAACCAGAATTTCTCTTAAGGCACAAGCTAGTACTCAGTATGACAGTTTCTTATTGGAAAGAAATACCATCAGAGATTCTAGAAAATGAAATTATTTACATTCACTAAGATTCACTTAGTAGTTTCTTAGGTTTTCAGATCTGAAAGAGAGGGTAAACCCCATTCAGAACTTAGTGGAGGCAAACCTAAAAAATCCAAGGGAGCTGTAATTTGTTTGCTTTTAAACAAAGCTGTAGGAATTTTTGTATCTGAGACAAATTAGAGAAGAAGGAGAAGGGCAGAAGTGTATCCTGGAACATGGTGGATTTTTTCTGCTGCTAGGCTAAAGGAATGAATGCTTCTGGGGAGGCAACTGGAGTTGGTTTGAAACCCTGAGGAAACAGTTCCAAGGATAGGGGAAGAGTGTTCCATAGGAATTTTGTGAGGACCCTCCTAAACTTCACTGCCTTGGGACAGATTCCTAGCTGCCATACCCTTGTTATAGTAATTCTTTTTAAGCATATTACAAAATCATAATGTGCATGAAAGATAGAGTAACAGGTTTCTTAGTTTTAAAAAATGTCATTCTATTGTGATATGCCCATTAATTAGTTAGCCAAAGGAAAGACAGAAATAACTCGGCTCTTGATTTTAAAATAATTCATTCAGATGACTTTCAAGTCGCTTGTAGCAACTTTAGGGAGGAGTAGGATAGTATCTCACGGAGCTATGAAATTATGAAAAGAGAGGAGTTTTTGCCTTTGCTTTCACTGCTACAACTTTGTAAAAAAAAACATATTTTTGTTGAACACAATAGGAAGCTTGATACATGTTTTTTTTTTTTTTTGGTGAGGCAATTGGGGTTAAGTGACTTGCCCAAGGTCACACAGCTAGTAATTGTTAAGTGTCTGAGGCTGGCTTTGAACTCAGGTCCTCCTGACTCCAGGGCCAGTGCTCTATCCGCTGCACCACCTAGCTGCCCCTATACATTTTTGATCCAATTCAAACCACTACATTTTCTATTTTATTCTACTTAGCATTTATATAGTACCAATTGTCATTGAATGTAGATACTTTACAATATTATTAGTTAGCATTTATATAGCACTTGATATATTCAGCGTGTGCTATAAATTATCTTAATTTTTATATTTTTTAAAGTATTTATATCTGGGAAATCATTTTTGGATAATTTCTACTTATATCCAACCTTTCTTCAGAGTACTTTACAAATATTGCGCACAATTCATAACCATTTCATATTTCTTCCATAAATAGAGGTGCCCCATAAAATCAGCAACCTCCCAGGAAATTGTGATTGAAATCACAATATAATGCATGCCACTCAAAAAAAAGTCTATATCATGAAGCCCCAGTTAATGGCTTGCTCACCAAAAGAGGGTTATTTTTTGAAATTATGAAACAGAAAAATAATTTAGATAACTCCTTATTTTTTATTGAAATAAGATTTGTCTCTGATGGGAATTAGAATTGTTCATATTATACTTGGTCTATAAACTATACCTTAACATTGAATTAAATAGAGGTTGCAATAACCCTTTAAGGCCACTAGAGTACATTTCAGAAAGTAAAATCAATCAACAAATATTTGTTAATTAGTTACTCTATACCAGACACTACTAGGTGCTAGAGATACAAAGATAAGAGCAAAACTTAGTTCCTGATCTCAAGAAGCTTACATTCTACTGGAAGGATACATGTTCACAGATAAGTAAATTGAAGATTTCTACAAGATAAATATAGAATATTTACAGGAGAATGGACATCAACATTTGAGGGAATTGGAAAAGGCCTCCTGAAAAAGGGAGCACTTAAACTGAGCATTAAAAGGACCTTGGCATTTTAAGAAGTGGAAGTTAAGAGAAAGGATTCCAGGAGGGGGGATATGGAGAAAGCAGATGAAATGTCCCATATGGGGAACAGAAAGTAGGTAATTTGGCTAGAATGTAGAATACATGAGGAGCAGTAATGTATAACCAAACTGGAAAGGAAGGTTGGGACCAATTTGTGAAGGTACCAAACAGAGGAGTTTGCATTTATCCTAGAGATTAGAGTAAGCTATTGAAATTTCTTGATGATCTGGCCTCAGACACTTTGACATGTACTAGCTGTGTGACCCTGGGCAAGTCAATTAACCCTCATTGCCCCACAAAAAAAAAAATCTTGATGAGGGGTGGGACATTGTGAGAATTGTGCTTTAGAAAGTCCCAGTTTTACAGATATGTGAAGAATGGATTGGAAAGGGGAAAGGGTGGAATCAGGGAGACCAATTGCAGCTTTTATATAAGCATAATATCTATTGTTGCTCTTGCTACTTATCCATCATTTTCAATGAGGATCAATGACAACAAGGTGATGTCTCAATTTTCAAGTGAATTGGATTTAAGTGTGGCAGAGTCACACAAAGTCTTCAGCCTCATTCTCTCTTCCAGTCATTAAAGTCCTGTCAACTGGCAATATCTTGGGATGCAATGGAAGACCTTTGCAACTAAAGTAGGTGATGTGGAGTGCTCTCCCTGGTTTAGATAGTAGGAAAATGTTTGTCTAATGAAAGGATTCTGGTAGAGTTCTTTCTCAGTTTTTGAAAATAATTTCTGAAGTATAGGTACCTATGATCACTTAATTGCTAAATCCAATGGCCTTTTCTCAATCTTCATCTTTCTTGACCTCTCTGTAGCTTTTGACATCGTCCAAATGGTAAAATGGAAGTTACTTGAGGGCAGTGATGGCTTCCCTTCTGTATTTGTGTTCTCAAGACCTAGAACAGGGTGTGATATGTAGTAGTATTTTGTAAATACTTGTTGATTGGTTGATTGATTCATATCCATCTCCTTTCTCTAAATTCCACTATAATTTCCCCAAAGCCTAGTTTAGATACTTGTTACTTCTCACCTGATAACCTAATATCCTCCTACCTGTTCTCTCTGCTACCAAGCTCTCCTTTTTCAATTCATCTTTTACCATACACAGAAAGCAATATTCTTAATATGTAGGTGACTCAGCTGCTCAAAAACCTCAGTAATTCTCAGTTACCTACTGAGCAAAAGACAAATTCCTTATTCTTATCTCCAAGACTCTCTTTGTTCTACCTTTACAACCTCATTTCAGAGTATTTATCTTTATTCATTCTGTGCACCAGTAAAACTATATTGCTTGGTGTTCCCTGTTCTTTTTTCTCCCTCCCCCTTATAGGTCCCATGCTTAGATTCTAACTGTTGAAATCCTTTTCTCCCTCAGGGGCTCTTCTCAAGTGCCACCTACTTCACAACATATTCCATAAATAGAAGCTTTCCCTCCATGGTCAACCTCTCTTTCCAATCTCTTTGCCTTCTCCTATACGATTAAAGATATGTTAACTTATTATTTGTGTATTTCTCATCCTTCCTACTATATTATAAGCTTCTTATTACTGATTTCTTAGTCCATAGCATGTAGCATGGTGTCTTGCAAATAGTAAGCTGTTAAACATTTACTGAAAGGAATTGGCCTTGAAAAAGCTAATGCAATATCCAGAATGTACCTTAATAATATTTTAGGAATTAGGACAATCCTATAGCACCAAAAACTCGAAGAGCTAGATAGGTATGTTCTAGTAAATGTTTAACAACTGGCTTTCCAGGAAAAAAAAGGTGTATATAAGACACACCTTTCAGTTTAATCTGCATTATTGACATTTTCTCATCACTTTAAATTTAGATCATTTGTGTCAAACACAAATAGAACAGGGCCACAGTACAGAAGCACTCCAACTGGCTGTATATTGTCTTTTTTTAATTTTTTAATTTTTTATTTTTGAAAGAGACTTTAGAGATTTATTTAGTTGAACCTCCACATTTTATAGACCAGTCAGCTAAGCTTCAGAGATATGATGTGATTTGCTTTTGATAACATAAGAGAAGTGGAATTTGAACCCAGGTCTTCTGACTTCAAAACTGGTGTTCTTTCCACTGTACCTAAGCACATTTAAACACAAACATATATCTTTATTTTTTAAGTATTTATACAGTATGAACTCTGATATCTATGACTCCCTGAATCATAGAATTTTAAGGAATTTTAATTTTTACTATTAGCAATGTTTTTTAATAATAAATTAATAAAGTATTTTATTTTTTTCCATTACATGTAAAGATAGTTCATAACTTTTGTTTATACAAGCTTTCCAATTTCAGATTTTTCTCCCTCCCTCCCCTCCCTCCCCCCTCCCCTAGACAGCAGGTAATCTGATATAGGTTTTATATATATATATATATATATATATATATATATGTATGTATATATATATGTATGTATATATGTACATATATATACACATGATAACATTAAACATATTTCTGCATTAGTCATGTTATAAGAGAAAAATCAGAGCAATGACGAAAAACCTTAAGATAGAAAAACATCAGCACCAAAACCAAAAGAAATAGTATGGTTCATTCAGCATCTACTCCACAGTTTTTTTTGTTTGTTTTTTTTTCCTGGATTTGGAGATCCTCTTCTATCATGAGTTCCCTGGAACTCTTCTGTACCATTGCATTGGTGAGAAGAGTATATATTGTTTTAAAACACAATTAATCATATTAAACACATTTAAGACATTGTTTACAAAACATTTTCCTTGAAATAACTCTGTAAGGTAGACTTTTGACAGTTCCTGGGGTTCACCTGAATTGAAAACAAAGTTCTGCCTGCCCCTAAGGAACATGTGCTGTTTTGTCTGGTCTCTTTTTTCCCTAGGACACAGAATGGATAGTTGTATATTGTCTTTTTTAAAAACCATATATTAACATTTATTGTTAATTGATTGATCCATATCTCTTCCTTCCCCTTTCCCATTCTACTCTCACTGCCTTGTTTAGATCCTTGCTACATAATACCATTTAAAAAACCATTTTATTTGGTTAAATATTTTCTAATTATAGTTTAGTCTGATTTGGGCTATACTCAGGAGTGTTGTGTGGCCAGCTGGTGGGATTTTTGATGATTCTGGTCTAGACAATCAACAAAATGATAAATCAAACCCTCACTTGTAGCTTAAAAATTCCCAGAGTATAAATGTTCTCAATGAAAATTTAACAATCGACTCTGGTTTGAGCCAGCCCCAGCACAAATCCTGACCTATCATAAAGGTATTGATTGTATTCTTCTTTGTAGACTAGAAAGGAGGTGTGACACAGCACACATTAGAGAGCAGAGGTCCCCAGATCAGTTGCAGTGGTCCCTCTAGACTTTATGATGCTTTTTGGTTCCAGAATCTTTATGTTGATTTCCTTAGTTTTGCAATAGCTTTATGAAGAAGCTGTACTCCCCCTTTGATTATGTTGTGTTTGAACATCAGTCGTTAATTTTTTAAAATCTTTGTACAATTTTATTGGGTTGAAATATACCTCCTTTTAGATCTTGGACTCTTAAAATAATATTTTATTTTTTCCCCAATTACATGTAAAAATAATTTTAAACTTTTTTTGAAGTTTTGAGTTCCAAATTCTATCCTTCCTTCCCTCCTTCCCTCTCTGAGGTGATAAGCAATCTGATATAGGTTATACATCTGCAATCTTGATAAATATTTCTATATTAATCATTTGGTACAAGAAGACTCAAAAAGAAAAGAAGGAAAGGAAGGAAGGAAAGAAAGAATGCAGGAAGGAAGGAAGAAAGGAAGGAAGAGAAAAATAGTATGCTTCATTCTGTATTTATAAAACTTCAGTTCTTTCTCTGGACATGGCTAGCAGTTTTCATCATGAATACTTTGGGATTGTCTTAGATCATTGTATTGCGGAGAAGAGCTAAATAATTCACAATTTTTCATTGTGCAATATTGCTGTTACTGTGTACAATGTTCTCTTGATTCTACTCACCTCACTTTGTGAACATCAGTTCATGTGTCTTTCCAGGTTTTTCTGAAATCATCCAGCTTGTCATTTCTTATAGTACAATAATATTCCATTACAATTAAATACCACAGCTTGTTCGGCCATTTCCCAATTGATAGGCATCCCCTCAATTTCTAATTCTTAGCCACCACAAAAAGAGCTGCTATTAATATTTTTGTACAAGTACGTCCTTTTCCCACCCACCCCCCACCCCATTTTAAATCTCTTTGTGATATAGACCTAGTAGAGATAATTGCTGGATCAAAGGGTATACAGAGTTTTATAGTCATTTAGTTCCAAATTGCTCCTCAGAATGGTTGGATTAGTTCATAACTCTATCAGTAGTGCATTAGTGTTTCAGTTTTCCCACATCCCCCCAACATTTATAATTTTCCTTTTTTGTCATATTAGCCAATCTTGTAGGTGTAATCAGAGTTGTTTTTATTTCTCTAATCAATAATGATATTTAGCATTTTTCATATGACTAGAGACAGCTTTGATTTCTTTCTCTGAAAACTGCCTGTTTATATCCTTTGACCATGTATCAATTGGGGAATGACTTGTATTCTTATAAATTTGACTCTCTGTATTTGAGAAATGAGGCCTTTAATTACTTGTAGCAAAAAATTCCTCCATTTTTCTACTTTCCTTCTAATTTTGGTTGCATTGGTTTTGTTTGTGCAAAATCCTTTAATTTTAGTATAATAAAAATTATCCAATTTACATTTCATAACGTTCTCTATCTCTTGTTTGGTCCTAAATTCTTCCCTTATCCATAGATCTGACAGATAAACTATTCCATGCTCTCCTAATTTGCTCATGGTATCACCCTTTATGTGTAAATGAGCATTAGCCATTAATTATACTTCTCTACTTCACCTGGGAGAGCTTTTAGCTACTGATTTCCTATCTTCAAAGAGAATAGAACTCCATCATTTCTTTAGGTCTCAGAATGCCCATATTATGGATTTGATGCTCTCTCTCTCTCTCTCTCTCTCTCTCTCTCTCTCTCTAGAGGTCACACAAAGAGAAGGTTGTGCCTACTATCTACTTGGTGACAAAACATCAGTTGTGGCATAGGTTAGTTTTTGGAGAACCAAAGATACAAGAGTTAATTTCTTTTGTTACAATTTAGTTTTCAGAACATTTTATTTATTTTTTTTTAAAGTGAGGCAATCGGGGTTAAGTGACTTGCCCAGAGTCACACAACTAGTTAAGTATTAAGTGTCTGAGGCCGGATTTGAACTCAGGTACTCCTGACTCCAGGGCTGGTGCTCTATCCACTGCGCCATCTAGCTGCCCCCAGAACATTTTAAAGAAACATTGGGTGCATGCTTTGGTTTGCATGTTTTAGACAGAAATACTGTCTGTGTTTAAATGAAATACTGTTGCTCAAGAGTTATACTTAACAGAAAGTTAAACAGTTCTTGCTTCTCACATCTCTGATCCCAATTACTTGTTAAGAAATTAAGCTGAATCTGTTGAGTAAAATTCATGTTCTAGTTTGTATCATTTAAATAAGAGCTACATAAAAATTTGAAAATTTGCATATTGATGTATTTGGTGGATTCCTATGAAGAATAAAGGTAAATTTGAAAGAACATATCTAAAGAAGCATTAGACATTAAATATTGCTGACCTATCATCTCTGTTTCCTAGTATCATTTTTTTAAAAACAAACTGGCTCCTCTCTAAAAGTAAGAGAATTTAGGAGATAAAGGAGGGTTAATATACAAATAAGATTTTTCCTTTTGAATTGAGCTATAAGAAGAAATGTGAAGTGGCAATGAAAAGGGAGATGTATGAATTTAATGCTCATTTTATGCCTTTGCATGATACTCAAGGCTGATTCTTTACAAAGGAGTGAAGGAGAACTTGGATAACTTGAGGATTCTCTTGTAAGAAACTGATAAGCAGTGGATTGAAAATTAAACAGCATTAGCAAAAACACAGTGATAAGAAGTAGACGAGAAATTAAGGGATGGTTATTAAGGAACACTCAGGGAAGTAGGAAAGATGATGAAGGGGAAAGTTGTTTGTAGTTTTGTTTTTTTTAAAGGAACTGTTACTTGAATAAGATGTGTGGCAAGAGAAAGAAGACCACAAAAGAAATCTTGAAAAAACTAAAGGAACAAAAGATGGAATGCTACACAAATATTGCCCGCCAACTATAATTGTCAAAGACTGACAAATGAAAAAAGGTAGTCTAAATGCTGGATGAAGAGAAGTGGGGGAGAGAACATTTGTTAATTGCAACAAAATGGACAAAGCTAGAATTTAAGACACCTAGGGCGAAAGGCAAGGGTGATCATCTGAAGGACACAAGAATGTTGAAAAAAAAAACCTACAGGATAGTAAATGCTTGACAACAATAACTATAAAAAAGGAAATATTTACCCTTAAAGATGAAACACTTTTATATAAGATATAACCACACAGAATTCAAATGTCTGATATCCAAATTCAAGAAAACTTTAAGAAACATGAAAAAAAAGTCTTTGCCTGAAGCACCCAGAGGAAAAACCTGTGCCAAGCATAAGTACAGGTGAAGCATGCCATGGAGGAAGCTTTCAGAACACTGACAGAAGAGCTTGGCACAATGAATAGTGCTGATAGAGAAATATCTGAAATCAAATTGGACTATCTAGAAACAATGTCCAATGGAGGCAGGGAACAACCCTCGACTCTCAAAACAAATCCTGGCACATCAAAGGCTTTCCTCCTGTATTCTCTTGTTGTCATGCACATAAACTTGAAATCTCAGTGGATTCTGACTGGTTGGCCCTTTCTGTTTGAGAAGGCTAACAGTAACCCTCCTTAATCAGTCACCATCCCTCCTCAATTTCACCGCGTGGCAGGTTTGCCCAGACTTTGTCCTGAGTCCTTGTTGACCTTTTGGTATATCCCTTTGTACTGGCATTGATTGGTGAGGTGGGAGCTCCCTGCTTTTCCTGGGTCCTTGTGACGCTGTTCATGAGGTCTTTGTTCTACCATTGATGCTATCTCCTCCATGTGATATGGTGTTCTGGCCTCATCTTGAGCGTTCATTGCTCAACTGACATTGCATTTGTGATGACTGATTAATGAATGATGATTCATTGCTAGTGCATAAAGCTGAGATTCTTGCTCTAGGTTGTCCTTTAAAAGGAGCTGTGGACTCACATAAGAGAACTGGACAGCTGGAAAGTGGAAGAGATAACAGAAGAGCAGAATTCAGACTTAGTTCCTTGAAGGGAGCTCAGCAGATACATTGAATCTCTCCAGGGAACCATGTGCTCTAGAGATTGCAACATCAGATGTAGCAATGGAGTGACAAGGAGTTACTGGATGAAATAAAAAGAAGCTTTTGAATCATGCTGAATTCCTTGACCAAGCAGAAGCTACGGATGAAGAAGAGGAATGAACAAAGCCATGATGTGGAGAAGCAAACCCAAGTTTATTGTGTGTGGTCCAGGAGATGGGTCTTGACATTTCATTGACCTTAGGAATGGCTGGGATGTGTGGGACCCACTCAAGGTAATATGATAAGTAAATATGTACAGTTATCGCTTCTGCATCACAGTGGTTAGAGGTACAGCACCCCCTTTTTTGTGAGGCAATTGAGGTTAAGTGACTTGCCCAGATAGCACGCCCTTGATCTGGAAAATCCACATAAAATTTTTTGGCCCTACCTTAGTACCAGAGAAGAAGTCCAAATTATTATGGTATTAAAAGGTAAGATATGCTGATACTATATAATACTATACATATATTTTATGTATTTCTGAGTTTCTAGACCTTTTCTATGTCATCTGCTGGCTTTTGTGTGTTATCTGCAGCTTTCGCAGAACTTCCCCCAAATTTCCCATGTAATTTTTTTTGCCAACCTGCAATATATTGGAACTGGGGTGAGGAAAGTTGTGATGTGGAAGGGATGACTGTCCATTCTTGGAGGCTCACTGGAAGAGAGGGTTGCCTGATGTTCTAGCAACACAAGTGCCTTTTTCTTGGGGGAGTGGGGGAGGGTCAGGACATCCATGCAGAATAATGCTATCTTAATGTAATACTGAAATGCCATCCAGGTCTATGAGGAATGTCAACCCACAAAGGAAGAGAAAATAGTTTTTACACTTTTACTTTATGTCTTCTATTTGGTGAATTAAAACCTGTTATATATATAACAGGTTATAGATAATGTCTTATTAGCCAATGTTCCTTGCATAGTGTGAGAATATTATTAGTAGGTCCCCATATTATTACCAGGGCTCCTTGCTGAGAAAGCATGAGGTGACCTTTCTGAGGTCAAGTAGTGTCCAGAAGTTACCTCACAATTCAAGGACTGCCTTCAAGTCATGTCCATCAATGGACTTGAATGCTACCAACCAATCAGCTTGAAGGACGGCCCTTCTGGGGGAGGGAGACAAGAAGTAGGAAGGGCAGCTGTCTCCCTGGCTCTGTCTCTTTTCTTTCCCAAACCTAGTGTTGGTGGCAGAAAGGAAAGGAGAAGAAGGAGGCCAGTCTGAACCCTAGGGTAGATAGGTTTCTTTCTTAACTTTCTGAACTCCATGTGTTCTCTCTTTAATAAATGCTTAATGCCAAAAACTGGTGCTGATGCTTCTAACTTATAAGTAAACCCTAGCTAGTTCTCCCCCCACACACTGGGGGCAGAAAAAAGGTGACCACACATTAGATTTTAAATGTTTAAACGTCACAATTGGAACTGAGTATCCTTTCCCCCTTCCATCATCTTTTATTTATTTATTTATTTGCTTGTTTATTTTTTTTTTCAGGGCAATGAGGGTTAAGTGACTTGCCCAGGGTCACACAGCTAGTAAGTATCAAGTGTTTGAGGTCACATTTGAACTTAGGTCCTCCTGAATTCAGAGCTGGAGTTTTATCCACTGTGCCACCTAGCTGCCCCATCATCTTTTTAAAAAAAATAGATTTAGACACAAAATGAATTGTCATGTTTTCAGGGCAAATTCTGGGTAGGAATATAAGTAAAAAGAAATTTTAGAGAAAATTCTCAAGATTGAACCAATTCTATATAAACCCAGAGTTTTAGTCCTTGGTCACAGGTTATAAATGAAATAAGGTTAGGGTTAAAAAGCTATACTAAGTAATTAAAGGGAAAATTCCATAAAAAGGTAAAAGGCTTAAGATTTACATCATCCTAGAGATATATTTTGATTTAATCCTATCCTGATTCTAGAATCCTATTCTTGCATTAACCTAGCTATGGTAGGGCCAACAATCTCACGCTGTCTTGGCATAGATACAGCTGCTTCTTCCTTTCATGTAAAACTCAACTCCCTTACATTTAACCAGAGCTATAACTAGAAATCCTTGTATCTAGGAAAAACACAGATGGGGCCCTAGACAGGCCGGGTAATCAATGAAAATGAGTATTTTCTCTGCATACATACTGACTTGAAGAACTCCTGTATCTTCTAGATAGGGCTAAACACTTTCAACTCCTGGAAGAACACTATAGGAAGGCAGAAGTGGTAGGCAGGGTTGGGGTTCTAGGAAGGAGGTCCCAGGAGAAAGGAGAGTCAATAGTGAAAGGAGGCTAGAAGTGGTAACCTAGAGCAAGAACAGGGATGATACTGTCATGTGGCAGAGAACCACCAAAGGGAGTAAATGTGTGCTCCACCCCAAGATGTTAACATCATGAAGCAAAACCCCAGTTAGAGCTCTATCTTTATCTAGAGTTTCAGCCTAATCCACTCATAATACCACTATGATTGTGCCATTTTAACCATATTGCTTTGCATTGTTCAACAGACTTAGATAGAAAAGTTGTCCTAGACCAAGGGGACAATCTGAGATGAACCTTGAATATATAATGTAGTGGAGATGCTGAGATAGTTCTCTGAAGAGCAAATGGGCTTGATCAAGAAGTAATAGAATTGCATATAGAGTGGGCAGCTAAGTGGTCCAGTGGACCCATCTTCCTGAGTTCAAATCTTCCCTCAAATACTTCCTAGCTGTGTGACCCCGAGCAAGTCACTTAACCTTTGCCTCAGTTTCCTCATCTGTAAAATGAGCTGGTGAAGGAAAAGGCAAACCACTCCATGTCTTTGTCAAGAAAACCCCAAATGGGGTTCCTGAAGAGTTGGACACAACTGAAACAATTGAACAACAACAGAGTGACACTAGGGGAAATTACTTTGAAAACCTTCCTCAACTCAGCTGCCAAAATGATATTCCCCAAACACAGGTCTGACCATGTCACTAACCCCAATTGCCTTAAAACACCTGGGGCCATCGCCAGTTGTCCTGATATATATCTTGCCACTGGACCCAGATGACTCTTGAGAGAGTGAGGTTGGTGACTTTGCACAGCCCTCCCTCACTTAAATCCAATTCACTGAAAGTCATAACACCACCCCAATGTCATAGTATTCTTTGAGAACAAAGGACAAACAACAACCCCTCTTACTTACACTATATCCTACTTATATATAACTTATTTTTACATAGTTGTTTCCACATCGTCTCTCCCATTGGATGGTGAGCTCCTCACAGTATTCTGAGTGCTTAGCACAGTGCCTGATACATAGAAGGCTTCATAAATATTTATTAACTGATTCACTAAGGAGATGCCAAAGAATACAGTTTGGCTGGACTGAATACTGTAAGAAGGGAAATAAGGTATAATACAGCTAGAAAACTAGGTGGCAGACAGGTTGTAAAGGGTTTTAAATGCCAAACAGAGGATTATGTATTTGGTCCTAGAAGTAACAGGGAGCCACTGGAGTTGACTAAATATGGGGGTAAACTGATTGGACCTGCTGTTGATGAAGATTAATTTGACTGAATGGAAGATGGCCTGGGATGGGGAAAGATTTGTGGCAGGCAGACCAAACAACAGACTATTCCTATAGTCTAGGCATAAGGTACTGAGGACCTGTACCGGAAAGGTGCACTATCAGAGAACAGAATGGGGTGGATGGGAGAGATGCTACAAAGGTAAAATCAACAGGTCTTGATAACACATTGGATACGGGGGTTGGGGGTGAAAGAGTGATCTTGGGTTTCTGGGAGGATGGGAGTACCCTCTACTGTAATAGAGAAGTTTGGAAGGGGAGTGGGAGTATTTTGGGGGAAAGATAATGTGTCCACTTTTGGACAGATAGAATTTAATATAGGGCATCCAGTTTGAGATGTCTAATAGGCAACTGGAGATGTGAGACTGGAGGTCAGTAGAGAGATTAGGGCTGGACAGGTAGATTTGTGAATCATCAGCATAGAGATGATAATTGAATCCATGGTAACTAATGAGATCACCAAGTGAAATAGTATAGAGGAAGAAGAAAGGAGGGAGAGTCCAGGATACTGTCCTATACGATACTCATGGTTAGCATTGGTAAGTAGAAACTGGGAGAGAGTCCCAAATACCTAGAGAGAAGAGAGTCAAGGAGGAAAGGGTGATTGATAATATCAAAGGCTGCAGAGAGGTCCAGGAGGATGTGTGAAAAATGATTCTTCAACTCTCTCTCTCTCTCTCTCTCTCTCTCTCTCTCTCTCTCTCTCTGTTTCTCTCTCTGTTTCTCTCTCTGTCCCTCTATCTCTGTCTCTCTCTGTCTTTCTTTCTGTCCCTCTGTCTCTGTCTCTGTCTCTCTGTCTCTGTCCTTGTCTCTCTGTCTTTGTCTTTCTGTCTCTGAGTCTCTTTCTGTCTCTCTCTGTCTCTGAGTCTCTTTCTGTCTCTGTCTCTCTGTCTCTGTCTCTCTGTCTCTGTCCCTGTCTCTCTGTCTCTGTCTTTCTCTCCCCCTCTGCCTTTTCATAGACTGTCTTCCATACCTGGAATGCATTATTCCTTCACCATAGGCTTTTAGAATCCCAGGCTTCTTTCAAAGCTCAGCTCAAATACCATCTCCTACCTGAAACCTTTCCTCTTTCTTCTTGCTACTAGTGCCTGTGTGTTTATTTTCTCTATACTTGCATATGTTCATGTTGCTCTCTCCTATAGAATATAAAGGACATAGACATTTTTGAAAATCTCCGTATTCTCCAAATCCAGCACAGTGGCTAGCACTTAGTAGGCATTTAATAAATGCTTGTGGATTGGCTGAGTTATTACTCTAGGATATTGTGATAAAGGATCTGTTCTGATCAAAAGGTTATGAGGCAGCCATTAAAAATGGTGGGCCAGGGGCAGCTAGGTGGCGCAGTGGATAGAGCACTGGCCTTGGAGTCAGGAGTACCTGAGTTCAAATCCGGCCTCAGACACTTAACACTTACTAGCTGTGTAACCCTGGGCAAGTCACTTAACCCCAATTGCCTCACTAAAAAAAAAAAAAATGGTGGGCCAGTGGAATCAAAGAACAAGGAAGAAGGCAACTTTGGCAGTGAGTTCAGGATTTATTTGAGTAGGGCCACTGTTGAGTATCGTACAGAGAATAAAATTCATAAAATTACAAAGGAAACCAATTACACTTAATTTCAGTTTTCAAAACATTAAAAAGATTTCTTTTATTTTTAAGTTAACAAGCATTTTCATAACATAGTAGAATAAAAAAGATGATTGCACATGAAAATGCAAATCTATTATGTACAACTTGCTATCCTTTTAAAAAATAATAAACTTATCATGTAATTTTTTTTCTTTTCCCCCCTCCCTCTCCCACCCTAGAGATAGATTAGACACAAATGTGTGTATACATAAAATCACTTTATGCATACTTCTATTTATCAATTCTTTCTCTGGATGCAGAATTTTTTATTTTTAAATCAAGCTCACAGATCCTAAATTGAGTCCATGTGACCATAGAATAATTAAGCATCATCATCATCATAATAGCTAACATTTATATAGTGCTTACTAAATGTCACTGGCTTTACAATTATTATCTCATTTTATTCTCACAACAACCCTAGGAAGTAGGTACTATTATTCCCATTTTACAGATGAGGAAACTTAGGCAAACAGAGGTTATGTGACTTGCCCAAGGTCACACAACTAGTAAACGTCTAAGGCTAGGGGCAGCTAGGTGGCGCAGTGGATAAAGCACCGACCCTGGATTCAGGGGGACCTGAGTTCAAATCCAGCCTCAGACACTTGACACTTACTAGCTGTGTGACTTTGAGCAAGTCACTTAACCCCCATTGCCCCGCAAAAAATCCAAAAAATAACAACAAAAAAGGTCTAAGGCTGGATTTTAACTCAGATCCCCCCAACTCCAAGTTCAGTACTTTATCCACTGCCTGTTCAATTGAATCCAATATGACTAAAAGATGTTATAATTCTACGGAGTGCAAAGAGCTGGGCCAGATCCTAGACTAAGAGAATGATGTTTTAATAAGATGTCATAATCTCTGCCATCTTGGAACCTGTCAATATGGAGGTCACATTTACAGAAGAACAGAGAGGGATAATTATCAGGAAACAAGTCAGAATGAGTAGTAGGATAATATAATAAGAGAATGAATTGGATAGAGAGACTCAGAATTATATCGTGGTTTCCCCAGTATCCATCATGGAGTGGTATTCTTCAATGTGGCAAAAGTGAGGAAATAAGAACTCAAATACAATGAGCTTGATTTACCACTTATATATATACATACATTAAAAAAATTGTGTTTGGGGGCAGCTAGGTGGCGCAGTGGATAGAGCACCGGCCCTGGAGTCAGGAGTACCTGAGTTCAAATCCAGCCTCAGACACTTGACACTTACTAGCTGTGTGACCCTGGGCAAGTCACTTAACCCCAATTGCCTCACTAAAAAAAAATAAAAATTGTGTTTGCCAATTAACCACCCCCCCCCCGTCCCCATTAACCACCCCTTCCTCATCACGTCACCTTGTCATCAATTAAGGAGTTCCCAGGGCTGCACACTAATTTCAATATTAGACTGTGCAAAACATCATTGATGAGATAAATGAAAACAATCCTTCCAAAACCAAACAGAAATAATCCAGAGAGATAATCCATGACCAGATTAGTCATGTCTATATTTCCAGTTTCCAGTGACTAATCATTCTCTGACAAGTGAGATCTCTAGGGAGACATATTCATTCTTCTGGACCACTGGCTATCCATAAAGTACCATGCTCCATTCCCATACACCTACTTTCCATCATGCCTCCTACACTTCTTCCAGGTCTTATTCACTACCCCTACTCATTTTCCAGCCATTACCAAGTCTTATTTCACTCTTCTCCAGTTTTCTTTCAATACAACTGCTCTTGCACAGGGGTTCTAAATAAGTTATTTAGAAACCAATAGGCCACTAGAGCATCATGAAGTAAAATGTATCTTTCCTCAGATAAACGGTGCCCTAGTGGCTTGGAAGAGTTAATGCAGCTCTGGGAAGCAATTGTGACTTCCTCCCAGGGAATACTTTATATGCTGGGAGAATCTGGCTCATCAGGTGGTAAATAAATACTTCTTGGCCAATTTATAAAATGATTTAACACAAATTTACATAATTACACCTCTAGTGGTGAAACGGTCTTTATTTTAGGCTCACAGACTCAAGAACTATATTTAAAAATATATTTCAGTTTGTAAATTGCAGAACCATAAGAAAATCTTTCATTTGTTAAAATCAAATGGGCTAATTGCGATCATGCTTGTAATTTATGGTTTCATTTTAAATTAAAAAAAAACTCTGCTGTTTTACTTTTATCCACCTTATAGTATCCCTTCATCATAGAGTGTTGTTTCTGTGATCATAGGGATGAAAATTAGGAACTCTGTACTCTGCCCCTGACTCACTGGGTATTGCCTAATTTGACCTCTCAGTTTCCTCATCTGCAAAATGGGGATAATAATACTTACCTACCTCACAGGGGTGTCATGAGTATTAATTAATGTTTGCAAAGTGCTTTGAGATCCTCAGATGAAAGGCCCCATAGAAATGCAAAGTATAAAGTATCATTATTTAAAGCCTCCCCACTGGCTTCCCACTTTCTCCTGAATAGTGATTACCCATTATAGCCAGTGCTAAACTGTGGTAATACAGCATTAAGGCACGACAAGGCAGGTTTTATTGGACCATTAGAACATACCTATTTGAGGGAATTAGTTTTGTGAAAATGATGATTATGCCAAGGATTTTTATTTTATGTAGTTGTTGTTTTAATAGTTAAATATGAAGACATCAAAATTTGGAGAAGTTCGTTTCTCATTTTTTTCGGGAGGGATAGGTATTCCTGAACGAGGTATAGACATCTTCAGAAATGAAGGCATGTGGTGTGAGAGAACATAATTTCTACCCTCTAAAGTTGTTTTTCTGTGGCAAGCCTCCCACAGTTTCTGAGACACCAGCTGAATGGTAAAGACAATACAGACCATTTAATTAGGAAATGAAAGAATCTCCCACATATAATTGGACAGATACCAATTTCAAAGGATTCATAACTCTGGAAAAAATTAATCCCCTCATTAGAACCCCATTTTGTACCTAGCAGAAGGCTTACCAAATTTGGTGTGAGTATTTCTGATCCCATCAGGGAATATTGTTGAAGAGTCAGTTGTATATTAGAATTAGCTGCCCATTTTTGATATTGAGGAAAAGAATGTCAAACATAGAGCTGGCTGTTTGGACAGAAATAATTCAGATGTTTGGAGCAATTAGAATAATTCTGTTTGGACAGAAAGAATTCAAGCAGTTTTGTTTATCTCGCAATAGGTTTTCTCCATATTTTCAAACAAGGTATTTTTCCCTTGCAGCAGCCTATAGAAATCAAGGGGAAATTTAGCCATCAATGAAGAAGAATTATGTACCCAAGATAGCTGAGCCATTAATGGGTTTCTAAAAAGTGTGTGTGTGTGTGGGGGGGTGAGGGGTAGCTAGGTGGCGCAGTGGATAAAACATCGGCCCTGGATTCAGGAGAACTGGAGTTCAAATCAGGCCTCAGACACTTGACACTTACTAGCTGTGTGACCCTGGGCAAGTCACTTAACCCTCATTGCCCTGAAAAAAAAAAGTGTGTGTGTGTGTAGGCTTGTAAAACTAGAGAAAATCTCAGGGAAAAAAATGTAAGTGGGCAAAGCATTTTTATTTTCAATGACTGCATATTTCTGTAAGGTTGGTATGGTGTAAAGAATTCTGGATTCAAATCCCATATTTCACATTTACTAACTATGAAAACATAAACATAGCATGTAATCTCTATGAGCCTCAGTTTCCTCATCTATAAAATGAGGATAATAATGTCTTTGATATCTACCTCCCAAAGCTGCTATGAGAAAAAAAATATATGTATGTGTATATATATATGCATATATATATATACACATACATATATATGCACTTTTCAAACTCTGAAGTGCTATACAACTGTCGGCTATTAATATAACAAAAATATAAATTAAACTCCTACAGAGACCTCAAAGTTCTTTAGTTATTATAAGAATCATTTGTTGCACTGTTGCACTGAGTCTATAAAGCTCTGAACCAGGGTTGAGGAAGACCTGAGTTTAAATCTTTCTTAAACTGTGTGCCTCTGGGCAAATCACTGAACTTCTCTGAACTTCAGTTTCTTCATCTGCAAAATGGATTAATAATACCTTTCCCAGTTCTTGTGAGAAGAAAGTGAGATAAAATATGTAAAGTTCTTTGCAAACCTTAAAACTGTATTCATGATAGCTATAATTATTGTGATTAATTAGGAAAATACATATTTAAAAATGAACCCATTTATTTACCCAAATAGAAATATTTGAAACATTTTTAGATCATTTTTACACATAGAAAGGAATAAAATTAAATTCTGGCCTCACAAATATTTTTTTTCATACAGTGCTATAGTTGACATAGTTAATAATATAATGAATACCTATTTCTATATATTTGTGAGACTTCCTCAATTAAGATGTCATCACTTCATAATTGTGGAATAATTTGGATATTCAAAGATGGCATTTGTTATCTATGAAAGTAGAATCAAGGGGAAAAGGAGTTTGCTAAGCAAATTCATTGTCTAAACGAGGGAAATTCTAAGTGTGAAGGTCAACTACAGTTCTCAAGTGCTTATAAAATCGCTAACAGCAGTCCTTGCATTGACACAATGAATGTGCTAATTACAAATCATTCTTATCTATTTATTAAAGATTCTGTAACTGAAGAGCCTGCTCCTCCTTTCAAATCTGCATTGTCCTCTGTATGTTTCCAAATCTGAGCTTGTCCAGGGCTGACAAAGGAGATTAAACTAACTGGGCAGAGTAGAGACTAACTACTGATTATATCAGGTGTGATTATTTGTTCCACTTAAGGGTAGAAAAACAGGCTTTGAAAGAACCACTGAGCCAACGGTAGAACTAGTTTTAGAAGTGGTTCTCATGACCTCCAGGAGCCCACCCTTTCCATTTCTAATTATTTACTTTTATTTCTTGGGGTGTCTTGAGTGCTTCTTTTGTGTGCCTCTAAGAACAAATTGTGGAGGACTGTTTCTTTGGAGATTTTACCCAGGGAAAATTTTTGGAATATGAATGAAGGTATCAACCTTTAACTTGTTTGTCATCCCATGGGAAAGGTTTCCAGTATGGTCAAGTGACTGACAGGTGTACCAATGGTTAAATTTTCATGGTGAAAGAAATTATTGTTTCTCTCTTGCATTTGTAACTAATTTTTGAATCAGAACCAAGGTTTTCCCTCTTTTCTATTTCTTTATCTAGAAATCAGCCAATGTGGGAAATCTTGGGCAAAGAACCAACCAGGCTGAGAGAATTGGTGTTTGTTGTGTTTGGTCATACAGTTCTGAGCTAGAAGTGGATTCCCTCTTTGATATGTATGCCGATAAGTCTCTTTGACCAAGACTCTGGTGATCCAAGTCATGTACCCTCAAGACCCTCATTGGAATATAACCCACCCCTCATTTCAATATTAATTTTCTCATTAATTGCTAACCAATCTGAGTTTATTACCATCCTCAGAAACACCCACTCTTCCAAGAGCATGTAGACTGTGAACCCACTACCATGAAGGGTCTTTGGCATTTGAGAGTGACACGGATCTCTTTTTTTTTTTTAACAAGCATGCTAGCCTTATTAATAAAATAATTAAATTATTCAGAAACTATGTCTCTCAAATTTTTAAAATGCCAAAATAGTGAGCATTTTATACCTTAGAAACTAGCAAATTCTACTAAGGCTTGATTATTTGTTGATTGTCTAGAATAAAGAAAGTGATAGAGAAAAATGCTTATGATGCAGATTAAACTTAAATATATGTACTGCATACATTCCCACTACCCTCCCCAAAGCTGGTTGTTAAATATTTACCAGCATTCCACATTTTATGTCTGTCATCTGAGCACCAGTTTAGCTAAATTGGGAGAGAGAGGCTTATCACCAGGTTGGCCCCAGGGTGAAGAATTTTTCTGCCATAGGCCACCTACTAAATTATAGAAGTTTTGTGATCTGCATAGGTGACTATAAGAAAGTCTTGGAATAGCTGCAGGTCATCTGCTGACTCCCAGGAGAGAACATGTGGAAAACTGCCACATGATAACTGTAAACCATCTGTCTGACTTAATGACTTTGCTGCCTGTTAGAATTGCTGTTGACAAATTTAAGTGGTCCTGTTGGTGAATTAGGTAGGCAGTCAGATGGTCGATGAGCATTTATTAAGTACCTACTATGTGCCAACAGTCAAATGGTCAACCAGCATTTACTAAATACCTACTAGATGCCAGCAGCCAGATGGTCAACCAGCATTTATTAAGTGCCTGATATGTGCTAGCCATATTATTAAGCACTGTGGTTACAAAAGAAAGGCAAAAATAGTCTCGACCCTCAAGGAACGTACATTCCAATGTAGGTGGACAACATGTAAATAATTAGGTACACAGAAGATATTGACAGAGTACATTTTTTTTGTCTTTTTTTTTTTTTTTTAGGCAACGGGGGTTAAGTGACTTGCCCACGGTCACACAGCTAGTAAATGTCAAGTGTCTGAGGCCGGATTTGAACTCAGGTACTCCTGAGTCCAGGGCCGGTGCTTTAACCACTGCGCCATCTAGCTGCCCGACAGAGTACATTTTTAAAAAACAATAATCTGAGGGCAGCTAGGTGGTGCAGGGGATGGAGCACCAGCCTTGGATTCAGGAGGACCCGAGTTCAAATCCAGCCTCAAACACTTGACACTAGCTGTGTGACCATGGGCAAGTCACTTAACGCTCATTGCCCCACCAAAAAAAATAATAATAATTTGAGATGAGAAGTCATTAGTGGCTGGGGGCGGGGGGCGGGGGGCGGGACACATAGGAAAAGCCTACTGCAGAAGGTAGGGCTTGAGTTGAGCCTTGAAAGAATCTAAGGAAGCCTAGAGGTAGAGGTGAGGAGACCTTCTAGGCATGAGGAAGCAGCTAGTGCAAAGACACAGGTGGGATATGGAGTATGAATATGGGAAGAACTGCAAATAGGATAGTGTAACTAGATCATAAGTGTTTGTAGATGGTAGAGAAGTATAAGGAGGCCAAGTTATAAAGACCTTTAAATGCCAAACAAAGGCATATACATACATACATACATATATATATATATATATATATATATATATATATATATATATGATACCAGTGGTAATACAGAGCCACTGGAGCTCACTGAGCAGAGGGGTAACATGGTTAGACTTTTTGTTGTTCGGTCATTGCACTCATGTCCGATTCTCCATGATCCCATTTGGGGTTTTCTTGACATAGATATTGGAGTGGTTTACTATTTCCTTTTCTAGCTCATTTTACAGACGAGGAAACTGAGGCAAAGAAGGTTAAGTGATTTACCCAGGGTCATGTAGCTATTAAGTGTCTGAGGCCAAAATTGAACTCAGGAAGATGAGTCTTCCTGACTTCAGGCCTGGCACTCCATCAGACTTACACATTCACCTTGGTAGGTAGGCAGATGATGACTTGGAATGGGGAGAGACTTGAGGTAGAAAGACCATTTGGATGCTACTTGTAGTAATTTAGATGAGAGGTAAGGAGGGCCTAAACTACTAGGGTTGTGATTGAATAAGTGGAGAGAAGAACATCTTTACAAAAGATGAAGTGAGGAAATGACAAGATGTAACAATGAGTTGGATTTGTGGGGTGAATGAAGGTGAGCAGTTGAGGATGATATTGAGGTTTCAAGAAGATGGGAATATGGTGTTTCCCTCAACAGAAGTAGGGATATTTTAAAAGGGGTGAGGGTTGGATAAGAGATAGCAAGTTTTGTTTGGACATGTTGAGTATGAGATTCCTATGGGACATCCAGTTAGGGATGCCCTAGGGGCAGTTGCTAATTTAAGATAATAAATTAGGAGAGACTAGGACTGAATAGATAGCTATCAAAATCCTCCACAAAGAGATGGAAATTGAACTCTTGGGATCTGATGAGCACCAAGTGAGACAGGACAGAGTAACAAGGGGAAGAGGGTCCAGGGAATTGACAGATTTAGTAGACCTAGGCATCCAGGTGATACCTATCCTAAGATTTCAAATTATCATAGGATTATAGAAGTTGGGGTAAATGTTTGGAGGGAAAAGTCTTTCTTCTTCTTCTTCTTCTTCTTCTTCTTCTTCTTCTTCTTCTGCTGCTGCTGCTGCTGCTGCTGCTGCTGCTTCTACTTCTGCTTCCTCTTCTTCTGCTTCCTCCTCCTCCTCCTTCTTCATTTTTTGTTACATTTAAATTCCAAACTATTTCCATCCCTCCCCACTCTGTATTAGAAAAGTCCACCATTTAATGCAGGTTTATAAATATATGTAAAACCATGCTATACATATTTCTATTTATCAGTTCCTTCAGAGGTTCTTCATAGTTTATTCGAGTATTTGTAGTACTGAGAATAACATAGTTGTTCATAATTATTCTTGTTTGTTTGTTTTTGTTTTTTTGATGAGGCAATTGGGGTTAAGTGACTTGCCTAGGGTCACACAGCTAGTAAGTGTCAAGTGTCTGAGGTTGGATTTGAACTCAGGTTCTCCTGACTCCATGGCCGATGCTCTATCTACTGCGCCACCTAGCTACCCCTCACAATTATTCTTTGAAAAATGTTGCTGTTACTGTAGGCAATGTTCTCTTGGTTCTATTCACTTCACTTTTTATTATTTCATGTAAGTCTTTCCATGTTTTTCTAAAACCAGCCAGCTCATCATTTCTTACGGCACAGTAGTATTCCATCACAATCAACTTCTTTAGCCATTCCCCAATTGATGGTTATGCCCTCAGTTTCTAGTTCTTTGCCAACACAAGAAGAGCTGCTATAAATACTTGAGAACATATAGGTTCTTTTCCTTTTCACTTGATCACCTTAGGAAACAGACCTGATAATGGAACTCTTTAGACACAATTCCAGATTGCTCTCTAAAATGATTGAATTAGTCACAGTTCCACCAACAGTATATTAATGGCCCAATTGTTCCATATTCACTCCAACATTTATCATTTTTCTCTTCTATCATTTTAGCCAATCAGATGATATCTCAAAGATATTTTAATTTAAATTTCTTTAATCAATAACAATGTAGAGCATTTTTACATATGACTATTTATAGCTTTGATTTCTTTATCTGAAAACTGTCTGCTTATATCCCTTGACCATTTATCAATTGGGGAATAACTCACATTCTTATAAATTTGACAGAGTGCTCTACATATTTGAGATATGAGATCTTTATCCAAGAAACTATCTATAAAAATTTTCCCCAATTTTCTGCTTTCCTTCTAATCTTGACCACATTGGTTTTATTTGTATAACCCTTTAAATCTGAGTAATCAAAATTATCCATTTTACATCTCTTAATGCTCTCTATCTCTTATTTATTCATACATTATTCTCCTATCTATAAATCTGTTAGGTAATGTGTTCCCTGTTCTTCTAGTTTTCATATGATAATTCCATTTATATCTAGTTCATATATCCATTTTGATCATATCTTGGTAAATGGTGTAAGATATCGATCTATACTCAATTTCTGCTGAATTGTTTTCCATTTTTCCCAACATTAAAAAAAACAAATCATGTATTCCTTTGCCCAAAGTTTATATCTTTACATTTGTCAAACACAAGGTTACTATTATCATTGACTACTGTGTATTGTATGTCTACTGGGTACTGTCAATCAACCTTTCTATTTCTTAGCCAGTACCAGATAGTTTGGATAATTACTGTCTTATAATATAGTTTAAGATCTGCTACTGCTAAACTTCCTTCTTTTATATTTTTCATGAATTCCTTTTATATTCTTGACCTTTGTTTTTCCAAATGAATTGTATTATTTTTTCTATCTCAATAAAACAATTTTTGGTAGTTTAATTGGGATGGCATTGAATAAGTAGATTAGGTAGAATTGTCATTTTTATTATATTGACTCTGCCTACCCATGAACAATGAATGTTTCTCCAATTATTTGTCTGACTTTATTTGTATTAAAATGTTTTATGATGATGTTCATGTAGTTCCTGGGTTTGTCTTGGCAGATAGACTCCCAGGTATTTTGCATACTCTACAGTTATATTTAATGGGATATCTCTTGCTATCTCTTCTTGCAGGTTTTTGTTGGTGATATAAATGGAATTTTCCTTAAAATGATAAGAAGCATCTACCTAAAACCATCAGCAAGAATTATTTGTAAGAGTATAAGCTAAAAGCCTTCTCAATGAGATCAGGAGTGAAATAAGGTTCCCCATTATTACCAATATTATTCAATATTGTATTAAAAATGTTAGAAATAGGAGGCAGCTAGGTAGCACAGTGGATAAAGCACCAACCCTAGATTGAGGAGGACTTGATTTCATATCCGGCCTTAGACACTTGACACTTACTAGTTGTGTGACCCTGGGCAAGTCACTTAACCCTCATTGCCCCACAAAAAAAACCCCCAAAACAAACAAAAAACAAAATGTTATAAATAGCAATAAGTGAAGAAAAAGAAAATGAAGAAATAAGAATGGGCAAGGAGGTAATAAAACCTTTTCTCTTTGCAGACAATATGAGGATATACTTGAAAAATCCTAGATTCAAATAAAAAGTTAAATACAACAATTAATAATTTTAGGAAAATAGCAGGATGTTTAAAAAACACACACAAATCATCAACATTTTTATATATTACCTACAAAAACCCACTTCTGTATAGCTAGTTATCCTGAGTATTGCTGAATCCTAGTCCTGTTGATCCCGTTGGCAGAAAGTGGAATAAGCTCTACCTGTGGTATTAAAGGACCCAGGTTCACATCTTTCCCTTGATGTTCACTACCTGTGTGACCCTGGACAAGCTGCTTAATTTTCCTGATCCTCAGTTTCTTCATCTATTAAATAAGAGGTTTTTATTAGATGTCCTTGGAGATACCTTCCACTTCTAAATTTCTGATAAGGAATGAGGTTAGAGATAATATTTATAGATCGTGTCAAAAGTAATTAGCTGATCAATGGCTAGCTAGATGATACAGTGGATAGAGTGCCAAACCTAGAGTCAGGAAGACCTGAATTCAAAACCAGCTTCTGATACTTCCTATCTGAGTAACCCTGGGCAAGTCACTTAACCTTGCTTGCCTCAGTTTCCTCATCTGTAAAATGAGCTGGAGAAGAAACGGTAAAGCACTATAGTATCTTTGCCAAGAAAACCACAAATGGAGTCATGAAGAGTCGGACAAGACTGAAATGATAGAACAACAAAGAGATGATCAATGCCCTGTAATGTATAAAGTTAGGAATCTCAACTCAGCAAGATGTGAGTTTGAATCCCACCTATAACTAGTGATAGCTGTGTGACTCTGGAAAAGCCACTAACCTCTCCTAGCCTCAGTCTTCTCATTTGTAAAGTGGGGATAATAATACTAATAGCACTTAACCATACAGGCTTATTGCAAGGACCAAAGGAGATAATGTCTATAAAGCATCTTAAAATTTCAAAAGACTATATATGAGGCTATACAAAGTGACTACATAAAGCTATACATATCACTGGTATTGTTATTACATCACTTGCAATGTAACAATGTAAGGAATTGGATACCAAGTTTTCCAAAAATGCATGGGCCACCAAAGAGAGGCCAGACAAGCCTTTTGCTCAGATTGAGATATGCCATAAAAAATTTCTGATTTTAATTATTTTGTCATGAAGCTCAAGTACTTCTAAAGTAAATGGCTTAATTGTAGAGTATTTTTATTATATGCAATAGTAATATTTTGTATTGTATAATTTCGTTGCTGTTGTTCTTCAATAAAGAGTTTTAATAGTAATTTATGCCTAGAGTGCATTGGAGCTGAGGCTTTCAACCTGAATTAGATGTAAGGAGTAGAGACTCAATAAAATTGGGTATACATTGTCTACTAGAGCAGATGATAACTCTTGGTTTTTGTGGGTGGGGAGTGAAGAAAGGAAGGAAGGATAGAAGGATGAAAGGAAAGAAGGAAGGAAGGAAGGAAGAGAGAAGGAAGAAAGAGAGGGAAGGAAGAAGAAAGAAAAGAGAAGGAAGGACAAAGAAGGGAGAGAAAGAAAGTGAACAAGAAAGAGATCTAGAAAGAGAAAAAGAAAAGCTGACTGCTACTTTATTTTAACTGACATATTGTATCTGTAGGTCAAATAATTTATAGAAAACCAAGAGATTCATGAGAACATTTTAAATGAAGAACAAAATAAAAGGGTAACTATGGCAGGAATTAAAAATGACAAGTAACATGGAATGTAGAGACCTGTTCCAGATAATTTAGCTAAAAGAATCTGCTGTTCAGAAAAAAAGGAGAGAAACTTATCAAGATTAGCTATTTCTGTTCATTATAATTGTTCAAATTTATGTCTTTTTTTGTGGAATGGGGTTTGGGTTTGGGGGATTTTTTTTTGCTTCTTTTTGGTTTTCAAACATTATTCTCATGGGTTGAATGCCTTACCTCCTGTGGGCTTAGAATCTTCTTTCCTTCTTCTAAGATTGAGCCATTCCTCCTTTCAGAAAGTCTTCCTTTCTCAGGACAATTCGCTACACTGAACAGAACTTTTTTCTCAAGACACTTTCCGTTGTCCCACTTTCCCCTTCCCCCACCCCGGACCCACTTCTGTAATATCCTACTGAATTTTAAATCTTATGAGACATATCTTCCCAATGTCTAAGTCTATCCAATAGCCACCTCCTTGGAAAACCTAGTTCTTTCTAAAATCAGTATTAATTTTTGAATTTGCTTTTGAATAAAAAGAAAAGGTCAGAAGAATAGTGAATTCATGGCTGAATTTTATATTTTATCTATAAAATGAGAGGAATAACTTCTAGTGTCTGAATCTAATAAGGAGACAAGATAACTTCTAATGTCTGACCCTATTCTAAATTGATCATACTATGAGCCTGCTAAAAACTCACGTTTAACTTTTTAAATAGTGACATTTTGAAATTTACCCCAACTATAATGAATACTGGAATATAGGGTATATATCTCTCTTGCTTGATTTCTCTGCTTTTCAGCTTTCTTTCATTGTTTTTTGGGTTCCCATCCTGAAATGTTGTATAATATTTTGGAGGGCAAGGAAAAGGAGAGGGTAAGACAGGAGAGAGCCATGTAGTTTGTTTAATTGTTCTTTCAACATGATATTTTAGGGGCATATAATATTTTCTTCCTGGGCATTTTAAACATAAAAAGTAGTGAAAAAAGCACTTAACCATTGCATTGTGAAGAAAGTAGTTCAATTAAAATTTGTTGTTATTCATTCATTTTCAGTCATGCTCAACTCTTCATGGTCCCATTTGGGGTTTTCTTGGCAAAGATATAGGATTAGTTTGCCATTTGCTTCTTCAGTTCATTTTGCAGGTGAGGAAGTTAAGGCAAACAAGGTTAAATGATTTGCCCAGGATCACACAGCTAGTAAGTGTCTGAGGCCAGATTTGAACTCATGAAAAAAGATGAGTGTTCCCAATTCTAGGTCAGACACTCTTTCCACTAGAGGAGAGAATGAGGCTGATGACTTTGCCTCACTATAATCTAGTTCACTGCAAGTCATGGCATCACCTCCCCAATATTACGGTCCTCTTCAAGAGCAAGGGACAAACAACAACAAACAAGAGTCAGAGGCTTGATTTGAACTCATGAAGAAAGATGAGTATTCCTAATTCCAGGTCGGTACTCTATCCACCATGCCACCCAGTTGCCCCTCAGTTAACATTATTCAAGTCCCTTTGTAAAGAAGCAAAAAATAAAAACAAAAAAGCTAACCAAAACCCAAATTCTCTGGGAACATGATCTTGAATAAAGATGTAAACATATTTATTTGTCATAAAGAACTCAGTTCTCCCTTAATTTGAAGAGTGTAAGTTTATATCTTTGTGACTTCACGAGACAAAATTAGTAGGAACATTTTCTTTGTTACTCAAACGGAATTTCTCATCTATATTTATCCACATCTTAGCCAAAATGATAAAGGTAGTTGTCATGAAGCTTTGAAAAATATTTAGTTATTTTATTCTTATAATCCAGATAAAACTTGTATAAACTCACAACAAAGAGCAGTTGGGTGGCACAATGGATAGTCAGGAGGGCACCTGAGTGTGAATCCTGCCTCAAACACTTATTAGCTGTGTCACCCCAGGGTAAATGACTCTTACAGCTTTAATTTCCTCAACTGTAAAATGGAGATAAAAGTAGCAACTGTTTTATAAGATTGTTGCATGGAACAAATGAGACAATATGTGTGAAGTGCTATATAAATGCCAGCCATAATTATAATAACAATATGTATTCCATTGGCCAAGTTATTGAAATAGAAATCTGTTGTAATTGTTATTACTTCAGAGAAAAGGATACATTCTTATTTTAAACTACTGACAAATACCATATAGATAGATAGCAGCATGGGGTTGAAAGATTGTACTAATTTATTCGAGAAATATTTATTAGGTGCCCATTCTATATAAGTCACTTTTTACTAGGTTCTGGACTATGCAGACAGATAAGACAAAAACTTTACTCTCAGGGAGTTATATTCTGATAGCAGGAAAAGATATATGTAAATAAATACTGTATCTATGGGAGAGTGAGATCAAGGCAAAGAAAATAGTCTCACAGAGTTTTATAAGAAAATTGCAGAGGAAGTGGTCACTTTCACCTGGGAAGGAGAGAGTCAGAGGTTAGGTAAGGAAGCTTCATGGAGGAGGGTTGTACTTGAGTTGGATTCAGTCAGTCAATCCATAAACATTTATTAAGTTCCTACTATGTTCCAGGTATTGTGCTAAGTTCTGGGAACAAAAAAAAAAAAGAGCAAAAAGACAGTCCCTGCCCACAAGGAGATCACAATCCAATGGGGGAGACAACAAGTAAACAAATATATACAAACAAGCTATATGCTGAATAAATAGGAAATCATTGAGAGAGGAACTAGAGAAATAATAAACAAACAAATGAAATGACAAAATAAAAGAAATAATAAAAGAAAACAAACAAAATAAATGAGAGAACAATAAATAAGAGAGAAACTAGAATTAAGAGGGGCTAAGAAAGGCTTCTTGTAGATGAGATTTTAGTTGGGACTTAAAAGTAGCCAGGGAAGCTAGTAGGTAGAGATGAGGTGAGAGAGTACTATAGACATGGAGGACAGCCAGAGAAAATGCCCAGAGCCTAGAGATGGAATGTCTTTTTGGAGGAGCAGCAAGTAGACCAGAATCACTGGATTATGCATGTGAGGGAATAAAGAAGTTTAAGTGTAAGTAATTCTTTTGCTCTTTGTCACTCATAACCGATAAAAATGTAATGGGGCAAAAATTTTGGCCTCATTGACAGAGATGAAGAGCAAAGGTTGGGACTAGTCCACCTCTCCTCCTCTAAGGCCCTACTTGAGGCTTATAGAAGCTTCTGGATACTTTGCTTAGCTAAGGCACCAGCTGCTTAGGAACTTGAAGAGAATTGAAAGGGATTCTTTTTTCCCCTAACCCAAAGAGGTGAGAGGTGAGGGGGTTTCCTTTGTGTGACATGGAGGTTAAAGAAGGTCTTTGATAGGAGACCAAGGGTACCTTTTGTGTGCCTGCTGTATAGTCTGCTAAAGAACTGAAAATACCTTTATTAACTCCTAGGCATGTCTGGCCTTGGAGCAGCCTCCTACAAGATTGCTGCCATTCCCTTTAAAGACGAACATGCCAGAAGGAGATGGCAACTTCAGAACTTGGCAACACATTGTAAGAAAAAAAAGCAGCAAACAGCTTTAGAGATAAAGAGGTGTTGCTGGTTGATCATTAAAAGTCATGGCATTATGGGCAGATGCTTCAACTCCATTTCTTGAGAAGAAGCCTACATATTTTTTCTTTTTTTTTTTTTTTTTGGTGGGGCAATGAGGGCTAAGTGACTTGCCTAGGGTCACACAAGCTAGTAAGTGTCAAGTGTCTGAGGCTGGATTTGAATTCAGGTCTTATTGAATCCAGGGCCAGTGCTTTATCCACTGCACCACCTAGCTGCCCCAAAGCCTACATATTTGTAAGGCCCCTCCTGAAACCCATGTCAATACTTGTCTTTATTAACTTTATCCAGTCAATTATTACCAAGTAGTCCTTTGTCCTATTCAGGTATGTAGTCTAGGGCAAATCACTGAATTTCTCTGGACCTCAGTTTTTTGTTTTTGTTTTTGTTTTTTCTTTTGCAGGGCAATGAGGGTTAAGTGACTTGCCCAGGGTCACACAGCTAGTTAAGTGTCAAGTGTCTGAGGCCAGATTTGAACTCAGGGAGTCCTGAATCCAGGGCCGGTGCTTTATCTACTGCGCCACCTAGCTGCCCCAGTTGTTGTTTTTTTAATCTGTAAAATGAATATGTTGAATTTGACTTCTTTGAGGTTCCTTCTCACTTTAAATCTACAGTCTTATGATCTGAAAAATTCTAGGGGTATACTAGATGACCTCTAAGGTCCTCTTTCCACTTCTAGAATCCCATAATAAGAACTCCTTTTGGGCAGGCATATGAAGAACTTAATTTTGTAGACATAGATGTGTCTGTGTATGTGATTAAGGCTCTGATCAATAAGGGGACACACAGACTCACACAAAGGATGAGTTAAAGGAGTAATCATAGACTTGGATGGGGGGAGGAACTCCTCAGATCAATTAACAAGTATTTTTTAAGGACGGGCTATGTGATAGCAAGGCACCAAATTCTGGGGATACAAAGATTGAGGGGGAAATAGTACTTGCCCTCAAGGTACTTACATTCTAATATGGGAGACATATAGTTAGTCAGTCAACAAGCATTCATTAAGTGCTTCTGGAAACTGTCTTCAAAGAGCTTACATTCCAATGATGGAGATAGATGAATAGATAGGTGATAGATAGGTAGATAAATAGATACATATATATATATATATATATATATATATATATATATATATATATACGCAATGTGTGCACATGCATGCACACATGCATGCATACACACATACATACATACAGCAAGTTGACTGCTCCTAACAGTGCTAAGTGCCCCAGTAAGTATATAAATTGAAGGAAAGGCAGTGTGTGCCCTCCACAGGCTCTCATTCTACTGAGGGAAGATAACCAATAAAAATAAAATGAAAAGGTGGGTTATGTGGGGGGTAGGAAAGGGAGGTACTGGGTGGATCCCTGTATCTGGAATCAGATACGAAGTAAATTTGCCGCTTCCCAGTAGAGCACAGACTTGCTACGCTTTCTCCATCCTTTAAACCATCTCACTAGATCCTACCATTACCACCAGCTATTGCCCTAAATCTGTCCTCCTCTGCTTAGTTAAATTCCTTGAAAAAAGCTGTTTACACTAGGTGCCTTCTCCTCCTCTCCTCTTTCTTCTAAAACCCCCTCAAACCTGGTTCCTGAACCTCATCTGAAACTGTGCTCTCCAAAGTTACCAATGCTCTTGTAATCACCAAATTCAATGGCTTTTTTTCCAGTCCTCATTCTTCTTCACATTTCTGCAATATTTGACACTGTTGACCATCATATCCTCCTGGATACTCTGGGTTTTAATTAATTTCCTCTTTTGACTCTCTTGTTTTCTGTCTTCTTGCTCTTTATGTCTCTTTTGCTGACTTTTCAAGTCATGCACACTATCTGTGGGCCCCAAGGCTCTGTTTTGGGGGTTTCTTCTCTTTTCCCTCTATTCTCTCTCTTGGTGACCTCATCAGTTTTTATGAGTTTAATTATCATCCCTATGCATATGATTAACAAATCTCTTTATCTAACCTATCCTCTTTCCCAAGCTCCAGTCTCACATCACCAACTGCCTATTGGATATTTTGAATTAGATATAACATTGGCACTGCAAATTCAACATGTCCATGATAAGATTTATTCTATTTCTACTTCACCTTCAAACCCTCCCCTCTTCTAAACTTTCCTATTATTTTTGAGGGTACCATCAGTCTTCCAGTCACACAGGTCTGAAACCTCAGGATCATACTCAATGTCTTTCTTTCACTCACCCCACATATTCAATCAATTTCCAATATTATTCCTTTCTCAACAGCATCTCTCCCACATCCCTTTGTCTCCATTTGCACAACTACCATCTTGCTTTAGGTCCTGATCCCCTCTCTCACCTGTACTTTTGCAATAGCATTCTAATTGCTTTCCCTGCCTCAGGTCTCTCCCCATTACAACCTGTTCTTTACTCAGCTACCAAAGTTATTTTTCCTAAAGCAGAGGTCTTACCATGTCATCCCTGACCCCCAACCCTGCCCCCAGCCAAATAAGCTCCAGTGACTGCTTTTCACTTCTACCATCAAATATCCAGTTCTTTGGCATCTAAAGATCATCACAACCTGGACACACTTTACCTTTCCATTCTTCTTATATTCTCCTTTTCTCCATGTGCCCTATGGTCCAGCTATACTGCACTTCTTGCTATTACTCACACATGACACGTCATCTTCCATTCATACCTTTGTACTGGATTTCCCCCAAGCCTAGACTGCTTTTTCACTCAACCTTTGATTCTTAGAATCTCTGGGTTCCTTTCACATTCAGCTCGAGCATCACCTCCTCTAGGAGGGCTTTCTTTTCCTACCTACTCTTGTCACCCCTTTTTAAGGTTACCTTCCATCTACTCTGTATTTATCTTGTACCTTCTGATTTTTATATGTTGTCTTCTCTGTTAGAATATAAACTCCCTGTTGGCAAGAACTGTCTTTGCTTTTTCTTTGTATTCCCAGCACATAGCATAGTGACTGGCATATAATGAGTGCTTAATAAATGTTTATTGATTGGTTGATTGATAGATATAGAATTAGAAGGGATCTTAGAGGTCTTCAAGTCCAACCCTCTCGTTTTACAGACAGGGAAACTGAGGCCCATAAAGGTGAAGTAACTTGCCCAAGGTGTCACACAGAGGGTAAATAAACAGAACTGGTATTTGAGCCCACAATCTATGACTCCAAATTCATCCCTGTGTAGTAGGAAGAAGTGAGGCTAACAGTGAGCTCCCTGGAGTGGAGGGTCCTTTTTAGATGTATAAGTAATCCCAGCCAGTCCCTATAGGAACTTCTTTGATTGATGACCTGGAGCAAACCATTTAATTGCCATGTGCCTCAATTTCCTCAGTTGTAAAATAAGGGTGATGATGGCTTGCTACATCCCTCACAAGGATTAATGAGTTAATGCTCATTAAATGGTTTGAGCTTCTCAGATGAAAGGCTCTGTGCACTAATGCACTATATAAGTACAAAGTAGGATTCTAATGACCTGCCACTGTTTGTTATTTTTAACCCCCTTTTGAAAACAAGAAACAAGCATGACTTTTCAGGGACTGGCATTTAACCTCTCCATTTCTCTATAACTATTCAAGTAAGTGGATGGATGGATACCTTTGTAGTATGATTTTAGGGATGTAAGGAGGTGACTTCTGACCTACAAATAACTACCTCCCTGGTTCACATGCCCCAGATTCCTTTCGTAGTTCGCAAAGCCTTTTACTCTATAACCAGAGATAAAACAGCAAGCAATTATCCCAGGAGAAACAATACATTGACTTAAATTCACTTGGACAGTAAAAATTATTGATTCCAAGATTTAGAGTTTCAGGTAATTTGAGCAGTCATTGAGTCTAAGCCCCTATCCCGTTTTATAGATGAGGAAACTGAGGTACAGATAAACTAAGAGACTCAAACATTGTCACACTGGTATTAAGTCACAGAGTCTGGATTTGAGCTGTCATCATTTGGCTCCAGATTCAATATTCAGATCCTTTTCTGAATATAGGTCTTGATAATCAGGAAATTAGCAGGAATTTATTAAATGCTTACTATATATGAAGCATTATACTTGGCACTAGAGATACAAATATGACCACTCAAACTATCCCTACATGATTGAGTTTACATTCTATTAGAGGATACAGCTGGTACCTGCAGAGGGTATTCTAAAAGTCTTAGTGCAGTTTGAAGCTGTTGAAGCTTAAGGCTTTTGGGATCCCCTGTACAAGTATTTAATAATAAACACAAAATAAGCATGAGGCAGTTAGGGTGAGAGGGCGATCAAGCAATCAATGAGCATTTGTTAAGCACCTGCTATGTACAATATCATCTACAGGTAGACTGCTTAAAATATGCTTTGCATATAATTTGCCAAACCTCCTTTCAGCCATATCACACACCTGGAATAAGGACAAGGGAGGTCTCAAAGGAGGACTTAAAAGGTGGCAATGAAACTGAAACTTGGGTTTCAACTCCCTAAATTACAATTTTCCTCTACGTCTCATTGATGAGACAGATTGCTTTCTATGACCTGTTTTTTTTAAGTAATTTCAGTTGTTTTTTAATAGAAAATGTCATCTAGATTGAACCAGTTAGTTATTGTGTCAATAATGAAAATCCCTACTAACTAATCTCCTAAAAATGAATTAGGAATGACTTTGAAAATAAGATATTTCATCCTACAAAGCCTGCTGGTGAAGTGGTCACCTAAGCATCGCCCACATTAGTCCAATTTCTAAGTTGAAGATTGTATAGACAGAAAAAAAATTAATAGTGAAAAATGGAGAAAGAGGAATGAAAGATGAAACAACAGCCAGCAAGTAATGGTGAAGACTGTAGGGAATACACAGAAATCAAGTGGGGTATGTTGGGCAGTGGCTTCAGGAAAGTGGACTGTAATAGTGAGCTCACTTTTGCTATGTGAACTTCCACCTTTACCTACCAAGACACTGTCTCAGACAGCTGAAATGGTGGTTCATCAACCTTTGACGTATACTCTTTATTTCCTTTGTGGGTCATCTCCTTAATTACATTTTCCCAAGCAATCTGGACAAAAGCAAGGAAAATGATTTGAAGTTAGGCATTTTGAGGATCTCAGGACACTAGCGAATGATTACCATCAATTTATTCAGTAATGTTCTGAATTCATCATTGGATTTCCCATGTCCAAATAGTGTATCACTTTTCCTTGACTACAGATGGGATCTTACCATAAAAGTGGAAAATATCTTCCTCGATATATTTCCTGAAGGAAAATACTTGACACATACCAGAAATATAAAGGGAAAAAAGTGAGTTTGGGACAATTTACTGATTTGCCAAGACTATGCAACTCAACAACTGCTGAGTAAATAGCAACTGCTCTGTAATTTATATTTATAGTTTAAGAAAAATATTTTGGACATCAAGAGATTAAGTGATTTGCCCAGTGTCAAAAAGCCAGTATGATTCAGAAGTAGGACTTGATTGCAAAACTTCTTGACTGCTGATTAGAGAATTCTTTATTGCCATGGAGCCCCTCTCTTTCTTAAAAGAAGCAAAAACCTTTCAAAACATAAATGTCTTTCTTGTTAGTAGGTATTGTTTAATTCTTTATTCTTGTATCCCCAGGGACTGTCATAATGCCTGACACAGTGAATCCTTAATAAATATTTGTTGATTGGTTATACATTAAACCAATATTCTTTTCTTATTTTTTTCTCTTTAAATTTGGAGGACAATGCCACTGGAAATCTATTGCAGAGGTGGACATCTTCCTCTTAATGGCCATCTCCTGAAGCACCTGTTTAACTTATATTTGCAATAAGCTCCATGCACTTCTTCTATTAGAAGATTCCCAAGAGCTCACTCAGAAAATAGAAATGTGCCAATTTGGCCCAAGGGTGACCCATATATTTTTGGGAAAAAACCCTGCTGATCAATTTTTCCTATCACTTAAACTCAAGCACAAAATTGTTTTTTAGGGGCCAAATTTCTGGCCTATTGAAAGTCGATTGTATTTGTGGGCTGAATTTGGGTCCTCAAGGCCAAACAGTTTCATTTCCTTGGCAGTCCGCTTTTATGGGAAACTTTCCTAATCAGGGACACTTAAGGGAGGTCTGCTTCAGTAATCACATCTAACCGTTCATTCCAGCATTCCACATAGCTGCCTGCCATCCACTCAATCAACTGGTAGTCTCCGGGTAATTGTATTCAATCTCACCGGCCATTTGATCAAGTGAACAAATAGCAGTGTTTACAGTGAGAGTGAGGAATTTGGTGGGAAAACAGGCTTTTGTCATTTGTCCCTTTTGTGCCATTCATTCTTTCCTGATACCTCTTGGGATTGCAAGCATTGCTTAAGGTCATGATTTTTTTTTAATATCTACCTTCCAAGGATGCTAGTAGGCTTAATTAATGTTTGTGAAAAGAGCTTTCAGGTCTATAGATGAAAGGCAATGGGTAAGTGCCAAGTATTAGTATTAATATTGTTAATGATGATTATTGTTATCATTATGATGCCCAGCTATTATAACTTTCATTGGAAATACTCTGAAGCAATAGCCCCACTGATGATCCTGAAGTTTCTTGAGAAGAATTACTTCTCCTATCAGCCCAAGTTGATCTGTAGCTTCATCTTATTTACTTAAAGAACTTAAGCCAATTGAAGTGTTGGAGCTTAGTAGAGTTGGAGGGTAAATCATATCAGCTTTTGAACTCGATGTGAGATATCACTCACAAATATCACAAGGATCTCTTCTCTTCATTTATGCCTCTTCTGTCACTGCACCAGTACAGAATATTTTCATTCAACAGGGACTAACTGTCACATTAAGAGAAATATTTGGGGTCAAACCCTTCCTTCTCATTCTGCATTTGGCTGAAGCCATCCATCCATGGAGTGTCCAGTTTTTGAACAAAGCTTTTCCTGCAATGGGGAATACACTTAGCCTATAATTTCTTGAATGGGTAAAACTCACTGTTTTTCTAAGAGCACGGTATCTACCCAGCTAGTTGTGTTGTGCTGTGGTATACAGAGCTGAAAATTGATATTTTTGCATCTGAGGCAAGTGACGGGGGCTGGGGATTAGGTGGGCTCACTTGGGGTGTGGCCATTGCAAAGTAGAAGGATTATCCCTGGTGACTTATTGCATTTGGGATTCCAAAGTAAGGAAAGTGGCAGTCTCTCATATTTTCCACTTATGTTGCCAGGGTGGGGGGAGGATGAGAAGCACAGGGTTCAAGGTGGGGCCCCTAGCCACAATTCTGGTGGAGGAACGGAGAAAGGAGCCCCTACCAACAGGGACAAATAACTCCCAGTCCAGCCTTTGTCGATTAGTCCTGGGCAACATCTGACTCTACAGAGAAAATTGTTGTGTCTGAGAGACAGAGGACCTCAAGGCAAAACAGCACAAGATGGAAACTGGCAGGGAGAAAATTAAGCAAGCAAGTTTTATTGAGAGGAAGGACTTACTATACCAGGGGGTAAGTGGGGGTTGGGGGGATGGATGCAGGGCAGTCCACGGGGGTCCAGGATGGAATTAAGTGCATAAAACTAGTGAAGTAGGCTGGGTTTTTTATAGGATTCTTATCTGGGTAAAGCAGTAACAGGTATTGGTGGAGAGGGAGCAGGGAACTTGGGGCAGGGGTATCCTGGGGAATTGGTGGCTAGTGGATATTTAAGCTCCCTGCTGGCAGAAAAAAAAGGGCTTTTGACCTATAGGTCTTACTTTAACAGGGTGATTCAGGGATTTTTGAGCTTTCCCTAGCCCTCATCTTTTAGCAGGGCAGGAAGGCTATTGATATCCTTACCTCTAAGAGGTTTCTAAGTGCTGATGGAAGAAGTACCCCCAGAATGAGTCTGTAACTGATGAAATAGTGGGTTTACAGATGGGAGGAACCCTTTGAAGAATGAGGCTACCTCCTCTGCTGTCGTGGGAACAAGGCTTGGCAGAGGGAGGACATACTCTTCTTCTTCTTCTTCTTCTTCTTCTTCTTCTTCTTCTTCTTCTTCTTCTTCTTCTTCTTCTTCTTCTTCTTCTTCTTTTTTTCAGGGCATTGAGAGTTAAGTGACTTGCCCAGGGTCACACAGCTAGTAAGTGTCAAATGTCTGAGGCCAGATTTGAACTCAGGTCCTCCTGAATCCAGGGCCAGTGCTCTATCCACTGTGCCACCTAGCTGCCCCCAGGACATACTCTTCTGGATTGTATTGCTGGCATCCTTTAAATTTTCCTCCCTAGGATAAAGCTCTAGTGACTTTTTCCTAGTTATAGCCAGCTTGTGTGTTTCCTCAAACCAACCACTATTTTTAAAGGCGTAAAATAGCTCAAACAAACAAACAAAAAAAGAGTCTCTCTCAAAATTAGTCCATTTGAAATTGTGAACATTAAAAAGCCACAATGGGTCAAATTTAGGCATTTTTTTTTCCAGACTGCCATCCTATGCTCTCTTATTCCTGATTCCTTCTCCACCAAAGTAGGCTATTCTGACCTTGGAAATAACCAGTGAATACTTCATAATTCTCAAAAGGACATACAAGAAGCTAATAAGAGTATCAACTACACTTCAGTCTGACAGGTGAATAGAAAAAGATAACAAAAGAGTTTATAACAAAAAATAAGTGAGACATAATTAGCTGGTAAATGGATCAAATTTTATGCTCTAAGATGTATAACTTCCATGAAAATTTAACAACATCGCACAGGAGTATCTTGAGGGCAGAATCTAGACTTGTTGGGAAAACTTGTTTTTATCTTCAACTCCATAAACACAAATGTATTTAATAAGAGAAAGAACTTTGGCAAAAGACCAGTGAGGAGTGGTGAATAATTATGACATGCATGAAGGTTTATTTCCCCAGGAGAATATCCTGAAATGTGGCTAGGAAAGAAAGCCACCCCATTCTTCAAGAAAAAAAAAAAAGAAATCCTGGAAAGAAACCGCAATCTGAGTTTTGAAGTGAGAATGTTAGAATCTTGGAATACACATTTAATACAAACTGTAGGTTAAAAAGGCAAAGAGGAAGGTCAATGTAATGGCTTTAATTAGAATTCTACAATATGATACTCTTGCATTTACATAGTGACTTATAATTACTTTTCTTTAGTCTTCACAACTCAGTGAAAGAATGTCCAATTAATGGACAAGGAAGTAGAGACTCAGTTGTGTTTTCATATACATACAGGTTTATTGTCTGGACTGAACCAGACTGTTATCAGCTGATTAGTGGCTGATCAATTTAGTCAGGCAATGGGTTAGACATGAGTGAATAAGAATAAATTTAGGTAAGATGACCAGACCAAAAATTGCCACAGCCACGGAGTAATGAAATCCAAGTTTACATGGCACATTAATTGGTGAGCCAAGCAAGAACCAATTAAACTCAACTGAAGACCCAATATGTGCCCGCTGTATACAGAACAAGAGAATAATTTTCAAGATACAAACCTAGAAAATTCTTATGCTCAGGGGCTAGGCCAAATTTGACAGGGCTTCAGGTCACTGCTAATCTCTTCCTGACATCTTTCAGAAAAGTTTAAATTCATTGAATTAACCTCTGGGGTATTTTGGTCTTGAACCTAAATACCAGGAAGATACAAACATTCTTTCCTGGTTATTGTGAAGGATTCCTTTTCATTCAATATAATTCAACAAGCATTTATGAAACCCTGAGGGTCTTTCCCATCCAGATTGATTTTTTTTTTCAGTAGGCAAAGTAGGCCATATTTTGCCTCAATTCTTACCCAGCCTTAAATCACTGAATGGGTGTTGTCTCAGACAAACTAAGGCCTGGCAAAGACCTTATCTTAAAAAGGCCAAGGTCTTCCACTGCATGAGGGACCATATCCAATCATCCTGACCTGTCTTGCCACTGAAGCCATCTGGGTCCAGAGGAGAGAGTGAGGCTGGCGACTTTCCCCAGTGACTGGTGATTCACTTAAATCCAATTCAATGCAAGGCAAGACATCGCCACCCTGATGTCACTGGTCCTCTTTGAAAACAAAGTACAAATGATGTGATGACAATGACAACAACAATAACAACAACAGAACTACAAGTTCCGCTGTCAAGTCATCTGCTAAGTGCTGAGGTTACAAAAGGGGAAGGGAACAAACATTTATTAAGGATCTACTATGTATGAGAAAGCAGCTAGATGGTAGAGTGCATAGAGTACTGGGCCTGGAATGAGGAAGACCTGAGTTCAAATCCAACCTCAGACATTTATTAACTAGGTGACTTTGGAAAGTCATTTAACCCTGTTTGCCTCAGTTTCCTCATCTGTAAAATGAACTGGAGAAGGAAATGGCAAACTGCACTAGTATTTTTGCCAAGAAAACCCCAAATAGGGTAATGGAGAGTTGGACTTGACTGCAGTGACTGAACAACGACATGTACTAGGCATTGTGCTAAGCATTTAGCAAATAACTTGTTTGATCTTCATAATAACCCTGCTCAGATAGATGCTATTATGATCTCCATCTTGTAGCTGAGGAAATAGAGGCAAACAGAGGTTAAATGACTTCTTCAGTTCATAAGTGTCTGAGGTTGGATTTGAACTCAGGCCTTCCTAACTCTAGGCCTTGTGCTCTATCAACTATGCCACCTCGTTGCCAAAGAAAATACCAAAATAGTCTTGCCCTTAAGGTTATAACACAACCCAACAGATGAGTAAATGCAATAAAAAACCCCAAATAAAGTCCAAATAATTTCAGCTGTGTGTGGGGTGGAGAGTACTAACAACTAGGGATATCAAGGAAGGCTTACTATAGGATATGGAACCATAGTTGTGCTTCAGGAAAAGATAGGAATTTAATGAAATGAAGGTGAGAAAAGTGAGTATTTCAGCCATGAAAGACAGCCTGGAGAAAAACACAAGGGCAGAAGATGGAAGGTCATAGATGGGGAATAGAAAGTGGGCCAGTTTGGCTGAATTGTAGAGTTGATGAGAGGAAGTAATGTGAGATCAGTAGAGAAAGACAGGTTGGTGCCTGGTTGTGTCAAACAGTGGAGTTTACATTTTATGCTAAGGTCCACAGTGAGCCACAGAAGCTTCTTGAGCAGAGGAGAAACACGGTAAAACCTGTGCTTTAGAAATATCAATTTGGGAACTGTATGGAGGATGGAGTGAAAAGTGAGAGTTGAAGCAGGGAGTTGAATTAGAAGGGTGGCTGTATAATGGATAATTTAAGGACAAAAATTGGTACAGATGTTTTTCATTTGGGGACCTAAACAGTTGGCTTTATATTTTATTTGGACAGCATCACATGGTCCAAAGACAAGTCTAAATTATATATTTAGGCCATAAGAATAGGATTTGGGAAGATAATTATTAAAAATATCAATATTGATCACAATACAAATTATACTTTTTCTCCCCAAATCTGGTTTGTGTAAAACATGCGCCATCCGCAGTCAGTGTCATTTGTCATGGTATAGCGATATTTCTTTTTTCAATCAAAGGAAGGGTTTTATATTTGAACTTGTAGTAATAGGGAGCCACTTGGGACAGCTAGATGGTGCAGTGGATAAGGCACCGGCCCTGGATTCAGGAGTACCTGAGTTCAAATCTGGCCTCTGACACTTAACACTTACTAGCTGTGTGACCCTGGGCAAGTCACTTAACCCCAACTGCCTCACCAAAAAAAAAAATAGGGAGCCACTGGAGTTTATTGAATTGAAAAATGACATAGTCAGACCTGAGCGTTACAAAGATCATTTTGATAGCTGAGTGAAGGATGACCTGGAGTGGGGAGAAAACAAAAAAGGATTTTGAACGCATTTCCTTTAAACTGGTTCTTTGGGTCATACAGCCTACACCAGAGTTCTGAGCATTTTGAGGTGCAGGGACAGTTTTCATGACCACGGACAATCCTATTGACTCCTTAAGTCAGGATCTGAATTAATAGTATCTTCATCATTTCTTTTTCCTCCCTTTTCTTTTCCTTGAGTGAGTCTACCAAAGGGCCTCGGTTAGCTTTAAATTTCTATGTTAAAATAATCTAAATGTTTCCCCACGGTTACCATAAAATCCATAGTTAGGATGGTACATACGACAAAAGGTCCAGAGTTAAGCCATTGCCCAGCTCCGATTTTGTCATGGGTGTTTTGTTCTGAATCTGAACTCCAATTCTGGCCGTTTCTGTCTAGGAAGCAGCATTTTTTCTTACATGTAATGCATTTGTCTTTGGCTTGTCTCTTGCTTTAATCAAAGTTCGACTCAATAGTAACAAATGGCATTTGTATTCTTCTAAGGCTGGGCCTGACAAGCTATAATTAGAAATACTTTAGTTGACCTTTTATAAACCATGATCCCCAACAAAATTGTTCAGAATCACATTAAAAAAATGTTCTTGCATCTTTTGTGGGTGCGGAGAAGATTACAGGATACTTTTATTTTAGAATAATTACACAGTGACCTTCAGAGTTATTTGCAAAGGTCATATTCTCTTCACATACCCTTGATTTCCTTTCGGTTTTTTCCTTTTGTCCCACCAGACATAAATTTAGCAAAGGAAGAAGAAAGAGAGAGTATTTTTTCTGTGGTTGAAAACTGAAGAAGATAGTTCAAAGTCCCCATAGGCACTCAGAGGGCTGTGGGTTATGATAGGCCATTTTCTACCATTTAGCTCCTGCATTATCACTACTCCTTTTTCTTCATTATTCTCCACTTATCACATGCAGCATCACTACAGAGCCCAAATAGAGAGTTGTAATTACCCAGCTGCCACCTGATAGTACCCCTTCTATCATCTTTATCTCACTAGGCCTTGCTGTTTCATCATTGGATAAAACTTGCCTATGGCAATGCCTGTGATAGTACATCTCAGAGATACATTTAAAGTTTACTCATTTATCGCAGAAAAATGCTGAACCCAGGCAATTATTAGATACACTTGCTAGTTTATTTGTTCTGTAAGGTTACTTTAACTCGCTGTTCTATCAGATTTTTCCCCTGTTCTTTTTGAAAAAAAGAGGTCACCATGGGCAGTGAATGAAATTTTAAAATTCCAGCATGTCCAGCCATGAGAATATGGAGACGCTGTGTGTGTGTGTGTGTGTGTGTGTGTGTGTGTGTGTGTATTCTTTGACACTGTGCTGATGATTTGGTTCAAACACTTGGACTTGGTAGGCATAGCCAGAAAACAACACAGAACCTTGAGGAGCTCTTAGTTTCTAAGTACCGAGAACTCAAGATTTGTCATCTTTGGTAAAAAGTTGGTGGGCTGATGGACATAAAAAACAGAATGCAAAAAGGTTATATGCAAATGTATAAAAATGCATGACCTAAGGGGCAGCTAGGTGGTACAGTAGATAAAGCACCAGCCCTGGATTCAGGAGGTGCTGAGTTCAAATCCGGCCTTAGACACTAACACTTACTAGCTGTGTGACCCTAGGCAAGTCACTTAACCCCAATTGCCTCACTAAAAAAAAAGAAAAAAAGAAAAAATGCATGACTTGCCACTGCCTTGAATGATTCTCAAGACTCTTTAGTTGTTCATCAAAATAACCCAAGGACAAGAGATCTCAGTAAAAATATGTTCCCTGTGCTGGTTAATGTTGGGTAGGTAGATGATTAATGTCCATCAAAAATCAACAAAGGAGTAGATTATGCCTAGGTTTGACAGTTGTGTCCTCCACTTAATGGTATGTCAATTTAGTTGCTCTTTGTTGTTTTCATTGGTATCTGTTAGGACATCAAAAAGGTTTTCCTTGATCCTTGCAAAATGATTAATTGGGAAGGGAAGGAGGAAAAAAAGCAAAGTATGGATAAACAGACTCTAAAGCTAAGTGTTTATGTTTTTAAAATTCAATTTCTATGTTCTTGTGAGATCATTTTATTTAATGATGAAATTTGTAAATGCTTTTTGTTAACAATGTACTTTCAATAAACTTTCCTTGAGTCAGGTGAGATATTTGTATTAATTTAATATAGTTTTTAGTTAACTGCTTTTGAATTTTTTAAGAAGAGTGTTTCCAAAACAATATTTTAAATGTCCCTTAAGCTTGTCAATTCCTCACATATGTCAGGCTGTTTGCCACTTTGATGGGAATTCAGCCCATTTGCAAATGGGCTGATATCAGCATGTGGGTATTACCATATAAAACTTCTAAAGAAGTCTAACAGAAGGTACACTTTGCCTGGGTGTTAGATGTGGTTTTAAAGATTATATCCCATATGACTATTTAGTTTGACTTGATTAACTTCCCCCATGGGGTGATGCATTTAAAACAGCAAATAGTAACTTCACTTAATAGATTCAATTTCATTGCAATCACACATGCTCACAAGCAGGAATGCTTTTTCCACCTTTAACCAAAGCTTCCTTTATTCCAAGGAGGTTTTTGGGTTTTTTTTAATGTATCTCAGACTTCAAGAAAATTAGCATTGTACTCTGTGCTTCTGTATGGAAATACAGACAACTTCTGTCACTGAGTACCTGAATCATTCTCATCTTGATTCTTGGAAGAAAGCTTATCTGTGTGGTGGTTGAGCCATATAACTATCTCTGACAGATAAGGAAAACAGGTAATGTACTACCTGTTTACCCCATTGTGCTTAATTAGAAAAGAGTCTGATAGCAAAACTGAAAATCTGAAAGGAAAAGAGGATCCTATTTTTCATCATTAAGAATCAAGTCCATTATCAGATGCTAGGAACTCAGAGGCAGATTATCTTTCAATTCAAGTTTCATCTGTAGATAAGCAAAATTTAATTTGAAGCCTTAATGGTGACGCATTTATATCAGACTTTACGATTCAGAAAGCATTTTCCTTACAATACTGTAAACTAGGTCAAGCAAATATTCCCATTTTAGAGATGAGGAAACTGAGGTTGAGTGACTTGCCTACTGTCACATAGCTAAGAAAGTGACAGAACTAGAGTCCAGGTCTTCTGATCTGTTCTTTCAACTGTACTAGCTCAACACAGTAAAGGGTACTGGGTTTGGTATCAGAGGACTTGGGTTTTAATCCTGGCTTTCCTATTGACTAGCTGTGTGACCTTGGGAAGTCACTACATGTCTCTGTGCTTCACTTTTCTCATTCATAAAATAAGGATGTTGGGTTAGATGACCTCTAAGAAATGGCTTGAATATTCAGTAGCTAAGAAAATCCCAAATGGAGTCTTGAAGAGTCAGACACAACTGAAACAACTGAACAAAAACAACAATAGAAAAGATCTATTTCTAAATGTATGATCCTATAAAGTTAAGAAATATTCTGCCCCATGCCAGTATGGTAGGTAGACCGCTACTCATCTTGGAGTCAGAAACTCTGAGTCCAAATCCTGGTACAGCATTTCCCTTCTGTGTGACTGTAATAAGTCAATCACTTTCTGAGTATCATTTTCACCACCTGAAAAAATGGATAATAATACTTACACTACCAACTTTACAGGGCTGTTGAAAGGCAAACACCTTTGTAAACCAAGTGCTATAGAACCATAAGTGATTATTATACAAAGCTGTGATTCAGTCAGTAAATTTAAACCTAATGAGAAAGCCCTCACTGCTCAGTCCATCGAGGACAAAGCAGAAGAATGTCCAATCTTGCTGATTCTATCCTACTGTTGGAGCCATTGTCCCAAGTAAATTAGGGTAACACATAGATAGATAGATATATAGATAGGTAGATAGATGAGAGATAGATAGATAGATTGATCGATCTATAACCATCATTTGCAAATGGCTTAGGCAATTGGTTATGCCACCTTCCACTTTGCCCATTTTCTTGATGATGTTGTCTTTTTTCAGTAATTCTGAAGCAAATTTGAGTTGCTTCCCCTCTTCCCTTATCCAGTATCTCTGTAGTCCCTATGGTGCACAGAGATGTCTTGTGCTTGTGGTTGGTGGGGTGGGAAGTGGGGTGAGTGGGCATGGGGAGAAAGGAGCTAGAGAAGGCGAGAAAAGAAGGGAGAGAGGGTCTACAGAGAATAGCAACCCACTTTTTCACTTCCTTCTCCTCTTGTGCTGCCTTCTAACATACCTCCTTAGACTCTTGCCAAGCCCTTTGGCAAGGATTCAGAAATCATGAAGTTTTGGGTGCACACCCGTTCAGCAGCAGCTTGAAGAGGTTTCATATGTGTTCCCACCCACCTGAGCAATTGAGTGCTGGGCCATTAGTTTGAGTTGGCAAGGATCATTGGCTTAACTTTTTCTTTCTTTTTCTGAAAGCTCTGATTTGTGTTACGTGCACCCTGACATAAAATGACATGCTGTGTCACGTCCATTTTAGTGCAAACTTTATTGAGCATGTGTGTGTCATCTGTCCTGACTACCTTTTAGCACTTTGTATAAAAGTCTAGGTGTCATTATGGCACCTCCTAAAAGCAAGTCTATTGATCTATTAAAAGAAGCACTTTTAATTAAGTTATAATATGTGGTTGAAACAGAATGCCTAGCAGTAAATGGCTATACTCGAGTGCCAAAGCAGGTAATGACCGAAACATATTTGAGGCATTTGCCAGACTTGAAAGCTGCTTGTCATGAATACGTTCTCAGGCAAGGTAACATTTCCACCCCCCCCCACCACCCCCACCTCATGAAGGAAGTGTGTTGATTTTTGAATTTTTTACATGCTATGCTTGATGTCATGGCTAGCAGGGGTTCTCAGGCTGGGATCATGAATTTTTTATTTCAATGTAATTGGTTTCTTTTGTATTCTGTGTATTATACACATTTTATTTTATTTTAATTATATTTAATTTAAAAAATTTTTGTGGGGCAATGAGGGTTAAGTGACTTGCCCAGGGTCACATAGCTAGTAAGTGTCAAGCATCTGAGGTCAAATTTGAACTCAGGTCCCCCTGAATCCAGGGCCAGTGCTTTATCTACTGCACCACCTAGCTGCCCTATTTTATACATTTTAACAAATTATTATGAGAGGGGGTCCATCAGTGTACTAGATTTCCAATGTGGGGGGAGGTCGATGATGAAAAAAAAAGTTAATGAATCCTGGCTTGAGTCAGTGATTAGAATCAGAAATTCATGCATTAAAATACCATCTCAGACCCTTTCTAGCTATGTGACACAGGGCATATCATATAATCTCTCTTTGCTTTCATTTATTCTCCTGTAAGATGGAGATACTATTAGCACTTATCTTATCACTTTGTTAGACTGCAATCGTTTGAGAGAAGGAATTGTTCCAACTTTGTATCCTCAGAACCTGGTACAGCCCTTGACACATAGTAGGTGTTTCATGAATGCTTGCTGATTGATTAATTGTGAGGAATGGAAGCTTTTCCCAATTCCCCTTGTGGCTAATGCTTTCCCTGTGTTGATTACCTACAGTTTATAATGCATCTAACTTATTTATTCATAGTTATTTTCATGTTGTCTCCTCCATTAGAGTGTGAGCTCTTTGAGGGCAGGAACTGGGTTTTGTTGTTGTTTGGTTGGTTGTTTTTGGCCTTTATTTGTCTCCTCAGTGCTTAGCACAGTGCCTGGCACATGGTGAGTGCTTAATAAGTGTTTATTAAAACTGAATGATGGGGGAAGCCAGGTGGCACAGTGAATAAAGCCCCAGCCTTGGATTCAGGAGGACCTGGTTTCAAATCTGGCCTTAGACATTTGACATTTACTGGCTGTGTGAGCCTGGGCAAGTCACTTAACCCTCACTGCTCTGCAAAAAAATGACAAACCCCCACCCCAAACAAACAAACAACAAAACAAAACAAAACAAAAAAAACCCTGACTGATAAAGTACCTTAAAGTACTATTGTCTAAATATTCTAAATGTAAATATGATGATATAGAGTTTACATATATATGTTCATTTTTATTACTGATATAAGAGTAATTATTATTAAGAGCAACAAACGCTACGCCATGCAGATTTCAAAATGGATAAATAAATTAATTTGTTCCTTATTTGAATTTTATTTAAGAAACTCTCATCTGCATCTGACCTAACACATGTGGTCACCTTTCCTCTTTTATACGCTTCCCCACCCTTCATTTTGAGAGGCATTACTTCTTCTTCTTCTTCTTCTTCTTCTTCTTCTTCTTCTTCTTCTTCTTCTTCTTCTTCTTCTTCTTCTTCTTCTTCTTCTTCTTTTTGGTGAGGCAGTTGGGGTTAAGTGACTTGCCCAAGGTCACACAGCTAGGAAGTGTCAAGTGTCTGAGACCAGATTTGAACTTAGGTCCTACTGAATCCAGGGCCAGTGCTCTATCCACTGTGCCACCTAGCTGCCCCAGCATTACTTCTTAAAACTCTTTCCTAACTGAAAAAGACTAATATAAAAAGGCAACTACAGTCATTTAACAGATATTAGGACCTCTCTTCATTTTTAAAAATTTGTCTTATTTTTTTTATTGAATAGAATTTTATTTTCCAAAATATATGAAGTGATGTCTTTTATGATAAACACTAGCTTCAGGCTTTGAAATCCTGAGGTAATTAAAAAAAATTTTTTATTCCTTCTCTTTTCCTTACTCATTTGTTATCCTTAGTTTTTCCATCAATTTGCGCTTCAATCTCGAACTGAAGTACCTAACACCTTCAATTGTTTTCATGCAGGAAAGACGCTCCTTTCCTTCCCCCAAGAGTAGCTCAGGAAGTCTTTTTAAATTAAGAAAAAAACAACAGTCAATGATTGTTGCTTTTGCTATGCCTTAGCCCCCATCCTTCCCCTCCCTTAGCTAGAAAAACCTCGTTTCTCCTTCACTTACCCAAACTGTACACATCTTTTAAGAAACAGATCTCACTTCCTCTGAGAGGCCTTCTCTGACTACTCCAGCTCTCTTCTCCTTCTCTGAACTTCCAGAGAACTCCACTAGTCTGTACCATGTAATTTAGCACTTAATTATATACTGCCTTGCATTGTTTGCTGTTGTTTTATGTATTCTTTTGTCCTTGATCAGATGGTAAGTTCCTTGTGGGCAGAAACCAAGTCTTGTACTTTTTCTCCTCTCTGTTGCCTATCAGCTGCCTAATAAAGCTATAGTGGCTGCCCAATAAAGGCTCACTGACTGATGGATTGACGTATAGACCACAAATTCTCTTATTTTTTATGTTCAGTTTAAAATAAGATTCAGCAGTTTGGAAGTATGCCCTAAAGTTACAGAACTGCGCACCTGATGACTCAGCACTGCCTCTATTAGGTCTATAATGGTTATGACAACTAAAGTGCAAAGAAAGAGAACTTGTGAAAGACTTAGGACTCTAATCAACATTCATACCAGTCTCAATTCCAGAGGACAGTTAATGAAGCATGTTATCTACCTCTTAACAGAAAGCAGAATGAGACATTAATTTTTGGATATGACCACTATTTGGATTTGTTTTTACTTGACTATGCATATTTGTATACAAGGTAGGGGTTTTTTTTTCCTTTCTTTTTTTTTTTTTGTTTTAGTGGCGAAGGGGTGAGATGAGAAAGAAAATAGATCTTTGTTAATGAAAAAAATTAAGTTTAATTTAAAAAATCAGATGCAGCTATCTCTATTCAGATCTTGATAAGTGAACATTTCAATGTGCAGAATGCTTGTACAGTGAAAGTTTGGGTAGTTTGCCTGGATGCATCATTTTATTAGCTACATTGAATCAGGTTCCTCTATGGGCTTCAAGTCACCAGGAGTAAGTTAGGTATAATTCAGTATCTATACAACAAATACTTATTGAATGCCTACTATATACATGCACTATGCACAACTCAGGGTACACAGACAAATTTTAAATGTTCCTTGCCCCCAGGAAGCTTATATTTTATTGGGGTGAGGCAGTCTGTAATTATTTCAAGATGGGCATACTATCCAAGCTACTCCCTAGAAAATATCTTCATTTCTGGCTGTCTCTAGTCCAGATCAAGGTGTAGATTTAAACTGGGGTACGACTACCGAGAAAACTCTAGACTAATTTATTCCAGGGAGACCAGAGAGTTCAAACATTCATTCAGAGGTTGGTTCCCAACCTGGCCCTGTTAGCCTGAATGATGACTTGGGGATGATATGAATCTTGAGTCAAAGGCAAATCCATGTCCCATTTGCAACTAATAAGGAATGTTAATCAGTCTTATATTTGTCCTAAGATTTGGGAGGACAGGTAGATAGTTAGAATTACACAGCTTGAAAATTTTAAAGAAACCTTTGCTCAGAAGGATGGAAAAATTCCAAGAATGAAATCCTGGCATTGCAGTCACCCTGAATTCATGGCAGTGAAATAATTTCAGACCGCCCCACCCCAATAGAATATAAGCTTCCTGAAGGAGAGGGGAGGAGATGTTAGAGGTGTTTATTCTTGCTTCGCCATGAGCCATATTCTCTCTCTCTCTCTCTCTCTCTCTCTCTCTCTCTCTCTCTCTCTTTCTCTCTCTCTCTCTCTCTCTCACTTTTGTTACACATAGAAGAAAGAGAAAAGAGGGAAAGTGGAGACTTCTATAGGATCTGCACTTGCAGAAAATAAGTTACTTCTCATTGATCAGATTATCAAGTTTTATTTTTTTCTCCTTTTTGTATGGGCTTAGTGGCCAACTCAGTCTAGCCTCTTCTGTAGTGTCTCCTCACAATAAAAAAAAATTTTGTCTTTTGCATAAAATTGTAGATATGCTTAGGCAGCTAGGTGGCACAATGGCTAGAGTGCGGGGCCTCGAGTCAGGAAGACTCATGTTCCTGAGTTCAAATCTGGCCTCAGATACTTATTGGCTGTGTGGCCCTGGGCAAGTCATTTAACCCCATTTGCCTCAGTTACCTCATCTATCAAATGAGATGGAAAAGGAAATAATGAACCACTCTGGTATCTTTGCTAAGAAAACTCTGAATGGGGTCACAAAGAATCAGATAAAACTAAAAAAAACAAAGATGAAATTATTGTAAGCATAAAATATACCCCAAGAACTCTTCAAAATTGTGGTTAGCTACTGTTTATCTTGTCAATGACTGATAGTCTCTAGAAACTTGTTCTTAGACATATCCATAAACATTGTCCCATTCTTATGGCTGAATTGACTCACCCATTAGAAGGTGAAAAATATTCATCCCTAACTGCCTCAGTATTCTGGACCCATATTGTTCTTTAAAAGCACTCCATTGCTTGACAATCTAGACATGTCCACTAAGATTAAATATTTTTATTTTTCTACAGACAGTATCTTGGGCACTGGCGTTACACAGATAGTGCTATTGAATAAATGCTGAGCTTGATGTGTTGATTCTGGGTCTTAGCATCTGTAGGAACATCAGAGGATTGGATCTCTCCTGTGTGTCTGTTAGCTGGGCAGCTCCCTGGATCATTAGAGCCTTGTAGAATGGCATCTATCTACTTACCTGATATATAGAGAGATAGAGATAGAGATAGAGAGATAACAGAGAGATAGAAATAGAGACAGATATATAGAAGGATAGAGAGATTTAGTTCTATTTCTCTAGCTATATCTATCTATAGTTATCTTACTACACACACACACACACATATATATGTATATATATATATATACACATAAATACATATATGGACAGAAAGAGGGTTTTAACGTTTAGAAGTTTACAAAACACCAACATCTCATTTCCTTACAGCTGGGAGGTTAGTGCAATTATTATCCCAATTTTGCAGATGAGGAAACTGAGGCAGAGATTAAATGGCTTGTTCTGGGTTACACTGCTAATAGATGTCTGAGGCCAGATTTGAACTTAGGTTTTTCTAAGTCTAGGTTGAGTGTTCTCTCTCTTGTATATCTGCTGATATAAGAGCAAATAGATTGAGCTACATCCGCTTGGTAGGTAATCAATTGTGGTGGCCCCATCTCTGAACTCTATTTAGAGGGTCACTATCTGACAAAAATGAAGGTTCCAAAGGACACTGACTGCCCCACAAGCTCTGAACCCATTTTTTTTCCTGCTCATCCTACACACTTTTTGTTCTCTACTCACAGAAGGGAGGGAGGGAGGGTCACTAGCTCATGGCAGGTGCCAGTTTTCCTTCCTAGAGGAGAGCCCAATTTGGGGGCCGTGCTGTGTGTGTGTGTGTGTGTGTGTGTGTGTGTGTATTTTGTGGGGCAATGAAGTTTAAGTGACTTGCCCAGGGTCACACAGCTAGTAAGTGTCAAGTGTCTGAGGCCAGATTTGAACTCAGGTCCTCCTGAATCCAGGGCCAGTGCTTTATCCATTTTACCACCTAGCTGCCTCTGGCCCTGCTGTTCTGAGTGTACTATTGGTGGTCAGTGGGCTTCAGGGGGGTGAGCTTGTGCTATTAGAGACATTGACAGACAATAGTCATTGACGGGTGTGTCTCATAGACCCTTAACTGAAGTGGAGTAATGTGGTGCCTCATGTTACTTAGTAATAGGAAGGAATAGAAAGGAAGTTCCAGTGAGCTATGACACCTGACGTTTTAGACCGTAGTAATTGTCTATATAATGCATTTATAATTCAAAATCTAGCTTCTATTCACTTTTATCCTCACTAAAATGAGGCAACAGGGAAGTAAAATAGGGTTACATCCTGCCTACTTTTCTATAGTACACTTTGCAGAGAATGCTGCATGAGCCCAGGTCTATACAACTCCCATTATCCAAATAATTTAAAGCATTGCTTCAATCCTCTATATAACTGTCACCACCAAGGAATCATTTTTAGATTTGCAGAGCACAATAGATAGATAAATAGATAAATATAGATGTATGGATGGATGTATGGATGGATGTATGGATGGATGGATGGATGGAGAGAGAGAGAGAAAGAGAGAGGTTTTGGAGGAGAGTGCCAGACTTGTAGTCAGACAGGCTCATCTTTGTGAATTAAAATCTGACTTCAGACACTAGCTAGCTGTGTGCTGTGTGTCCTTGGGCAAGTCCCTTAACCCTGTTTGCCTCAGTTTCCTCATATGTAAAATGAGCTGGAGAAGGAAATGGCAAACCACTCCAGTATCTTTGCCAAAAATTTCCCAAATAGGGTCATGAAGAATAAGACATGGCTGAACAATTCCTATAAACATATGTGTATATACATACATATATACATATAAACACATACACACATACATACACATCTATAAGCACTTTACACATGTACATATGTAATATATACTTATATATGTATATGTATGTGTATATTATTCTCATTTGATCCTCACAACCACCCTGTGCTATTATTATCCTCATTTTAACAGGTGAGGAAATTGAGAGGATCAGGGAAGTTAAGAGACTTGCCCAGGATCACACAACTAGTAAGTGTCTGAGGTAGGATTTGAACCCAGGTCTGCCTGTCTCCTTGTCTAACATTCTATCCTCTATGACACCCTGCCTCTCAAATCAAAGTGGCTATAAATCTAAAAAGAAATTATATAATGGCCTATGCTACCACAGTTAATCAGATCTTTATCAACTTTCCATTTCATTTTGAAAGAATTCATTAATTTTTTTGGCAAGTGTTTGTAGTGGTTTCTGGTCCTGCCAGAAATGGGTCTATCTAATACATTTAATAAATCTAATCTAATCTAATGTAATAGATCTAATAAATAAAGTACAGTCCTTACCTCCCAGGTGCTTATAACCTAAGTCAAGGAAGCAAGGTACACACCTGAAGCATTTAAATGACTCCACCACATAGTGTCTGATTCAGTGGTAAGGTGAGTTGTACATGCGCAAAAGACCATGGAACTAGTCCAGAAAACAGGCAGCTTGCTCCCTGTGGTCTGAGAAATCTAAAAGAGCAAATGAGTTAAAATGGCCTCCTCATTTTTCGTCATGAGTTGTTATAAGCAGCTGTGCATGCTTTCCAGGTCACAAGTGGATACTGATCCAGGTTTGTATGCTGAGATTTCTCTTGGTTTCCAGATGTGGCCTTATCCCTGCTGTTTCAAGAGGTTTTCATGGGCCAGGGTAGTATAGGCCTCTACAAGTGTTGTGGTCGGCTCCTCCATATGATGCTTCTATGCAGGTGACCCCACATAGCATTAGACCATGCTGCAGCTTCTCCTGGTGGAAGTGGGTGCAGCTCTGTGAACCTGAAACATTGAGCAACAGGCCAGCTACACCCTCAGGATTGATTGATTCAGTGATGAGGGAAAGAGGGAATGAGAGCTAACGAGGAGAATGATTGACGGATTTATGTTTGAGCAGTCACCCATCCATGTTGCTCTAGATTGATGTACTGAAGAGGAATGTAGGCGTATGATTAGGAAGTGCCAAATGCAGATCTCAACACCCCATGACAGAAAGATTGAAATTTTGGTATTGAGTATGGCAGTGTGAGATCTCAGTGGTGAGTCGCAGATCATAAAAATGAAAAATGTTACAGGTGTGGTACCAGGGGAAGCAAAGTTCTCAGGACTGCTCACTGATCCACAAAGAGAAGGCTTGGGAAATATGTACTTTCTTGTCCTAAATATCTTTAAACAATATCTTTTTTTCTAAGAGCAATGCAGAGTTATATACTGGTTTAAAAAATTAACCAAAGCACTCAAACGGGAGCTGGCATGGTGCATAGATGGTGTGCATGAAAGGAGTTTTTTGGGATAAAGATGTTGAAAACAGGTCCTATTAATGTCTACTCTGATGGCTTTACAAAGGCTAGAAATGTTAATATTCTTATAATTGAAACTATAAAGTGATTATATAAATGTGTGCAACTGTTGTTATGTCTGCTATAGCCTAATGAATTTTGAAAGTTCAGTAGAATATTGGGAGATGAAATAGTGAGGTGTGCTGGTAATTGTTTAACAACCAGCTCTCTGGAACAGAATGTATAGAGGACATACTTTTAAATTTAATCTTCATTCTTAACATTTTCTCTATCATTTTCTTAAGTCTAGTCAATCAACAGAACAATAAATCAAGCCTTAATTGGTAGTTTGCCCATTTCTGAAGTCTAAATGCTCACTTAGAAAATTTAACAATCAGTTCTTACAAGCCAGTTAGAGCTGGCTCCAGCATACCTCTGGGTGCATGATAGAGGACCCCAACTGGTGTTATCTAAGGAGATGAATGTATGTGGTCATGCAGAAATGGCCCTAAATAGAAGAATAGGCATTCTTCTCCACTCCCCTGACAACTGAAACCCTGGGAAAAATATGCTGTGAATTAAGAGAGTCTTTATGGAGTTGTGGGAGTGGTAGAAAAGGATTAATCCCGAAGAAGATAAGTCTAACATTAACTTAGACATTGTAGTATAGTGAAAAGAACACTAAATTTAGAGGCAGGTGACCTGGTTTTACTGGTTCTGCTAATTACTTTCTCTGTGACTTTGGGCAAATCACTACTTCTCCAGGCCTCAATTTACTCATCTATAAAATGGGAATGGATCAGGGTGGAGAGTATACCAGCTAATCTCTAAAGTCCAATCTGGGTCTAAATCTTGTCTTCCTTCTCATCTCCCTACCCTTTTCCATCTCTTTGTCTTTTGCTGACTCTCCATCTAGTTCTTATCTTTGTTGTTCAGTCATTTTTCAGTCATGTCTAACTCTTTGTGATCCCTTTTGGGGTTTTCTTGGGAAAGATACTGGAGCCATTTGCCATTTCCTTCTTCAGATCATTTGACAGATGAGGAAACTGAGGCAAACAGGTTTAAGTGACTTACCCAGGGCCACACAGCTAGTAAGTGTCATCTTTATGTAAGTTCATTTCTCTAAAGTCTCAAGCCAAGTTTGAAGTCTGTTATTACATAGAGTGGCTGTGCAATTCCACGATTTCCTTAGCTCAGATATTCTGCTCCATATACAATGGGATTGTAATTAAAAAAAAATGTATACATATGGAGGTACAGCACTGAAACTGGAGCATTTTAAAAATTCATAACAAAAGAGTTTCAACAAATAACTTGGCCTTCGAAAAAGAACATGGAAAATCTAAGTGATTCTGCAATTTCTTTTGTTCTGTACAAATCAAGGTTAATATTTTTTGCACAGTCTTCTTAATATAATACATAATGTAATCATCCAGACAGACCATTAATATCTATGAAACAAAAAACCCCTTTAATATAGAAAAGGTGCAAAGAAGTAAAACCTTTATAATAAGGCTAGTTGGAAAGCCATTCTAATTTGGAAGAATAATTTGATTTTTTGTACACATATGCGCTTGGCCTCTGACATCTTATCACGTATAAGTAAACATTTCAAAATGCATTCAACCCATTTGTCGAAAAGTGTAGGTAGCAGGAATAAGGAGAGGTAGAGAGGTGCTAAGCTGGTAACCATTACATTTTGGATTCCATATTGAGACTTATAACCTTGAATCCATGTCCTTTTCGAGATTTTGTCCCTGGAATCAAGATTAGAAAAATCTATCGAGTTAAAACCAGATTGTAATAGTTCATTGTGGAAGTCTGATTCAGAAGGAGAAAACACACCAATTGGGACAACATTTTAAAATACATGGTGAGTGCCAAATGTTTCCTTACACCAAATAGTTCCTTTTGCATTGAGGTGGTTTTTACTTCTATGCCAAGATGACTTCTTTTCCTCTGTGCTGTGTTTTATAGGAAATAAAACAGTCTAGTGCAGTGGAAAGAACATGGGATTTGGTATCAGAGGACCTGGGCTTGAATCCTAGATAGGTGACCTTGGACAAGTCCCATTCCTTCTATAGGTCTCATACTACTTACCTATCAAATAAGGGGATTACACTTAGATGAATTTTTATGTTCCTTCCATCTCTAAAGCCTATGAAATATATATATATATAAGACTGACATATTGTGTTGTTTGCCCAATAGGTCTTTCTTACTCCTTTTTCAGTCTTTTCCATATGTTGTTTGTCCTTCATTCTCAGAGGACCATGACATCGGGGTGATGTCATGACTTACACTGAATTGGATTAAAGTCAGGGAGGGTTGTACAAGGTCACCAACCTCTCTGTCTCCTCCAGAGGCATCCGGGTCAAGTGGCAAGATATACATCAGGACAAGTGGAGATGGCCCTGGATGTTTAAGTCAGTAGGGGTTAAGTGACTTGCCCAGGGTCACACAGCTAGTAAGGGTCTGAGGTAAGATTTGAAATTAGATCCTCTTGATTCCAGGGCCAGTGCTCTCTATCCACTGTGCCATATAGCTGGCTCCTCCATATGTAGTAAGATGAGTATTAAAGGGTCTAATTTATTTAAATAAATATTTACTAATTATCTACTATTTTGCAGGCATTGTGCTAAGTGTTGCTACATAGATGAAAAACAACATGATTATAAAGAATCTTAATGATTTAACAAAGAGTATAGGACATATATACAGATAAGGATGACATGATATACTTACTGGAGGGACTGAACCACATACATACTGATATTCTCATTATAAATCAAACTACAAGACAGAGTGATGAATGAAGGCATTGGGAGAGTTAACTATGGGCCCCAAAGTTATAGGAAACATCATTTTGTGGTACACTTCATCATCTTATTTTGTGATATTCATCATAGTGGTGATGAGGTAGATCTCCATGAAGACAACTGCAACTTATATACCAACATCCCTTGTAGAGGATGTAGAAGAGAGAAAATTCTAAGAAAAACTTGCAAATATCTTCCAAACTTCATTAACATATGGCTTCCTGCTCAGTAATTTCAATGTAAAAGTGGATACAAAGGAAGACAGGAAAAAACTGTTAAAATTTGATTCAGAGAGTCAATAAATAAATATCAGGCAAAAATGAAAAAAAGGCACAAAGATTGAATGCCCCCTGAAAAATCTCAAACTTGTACATTATTCACATCTATCACTGATAAGTTTACTGATGAAAAACAATAAACACAATAAGGAGACCAAAAGATTCCAGAAACAGTCCCAGCCAGCAAATATTTAATCTTCTTTCAAAATGGAGAGACACAGGAACCCATAGTAATAGCAGTTTGGTGTACAAAGCTGTTTTTTTTTTAATATTAAGGAAGAAGTTGGATGTATAAAAGCAGCATTTCCTCATAAAGCTCAAAAAACAACTTAAGGGAAAATGAATCCATAGAGAGCTAGAAATAAAACAACAGTAAACCCAAAAAGGAAGAGATTTTCCAATGTTTAAGTGGCAAAGAGACTTGGAGTCCTCAGTGAACTCAACATTAATTTACCTGTTAATGGTTTCACATCTTCTCAAAGTAGCATGCAAGGATATATAAGTGGCCTTAGGGACCAACACATATTGACTTTGCAAAGCTAGGCAAGTCACTTAACTTCTCAGTATCTTGTACCTCTCTAAGAATATAAATTACAGAGAAGATACCAACCTGCACTGATAGTGGATGATTCTTCTTCCTTTTCTTTCTTTTTTTTTTTTTTTTGGTGAGGCAATTGGGGTTAAGTGACTTGCCTAGAGTCACACAGCTAGTAAGTGTTAAGTGTCTGAGGCCAGATTTGAACTCAGGTCCTCCTGACTTCAGGGCCAGTGGTCTATCCACTGTGTCACCTAGCTGCCCCTGTGGATGATTCTTCATCCAGGAATTCCCTATATCAATGAAATCAGAATTTTAATCCTTAACCCAATGCCAAGGTATGTTTTCTTTGGCAATTGTGATTTCTGATATACTAAATGAGGATGGGGTAATGGCACTTAAAAAGATTAAGCAGGGAAGAGCAGCTATAGCTTATATACAGAAGGTATCTAAGTTTCTGTTGACTCTCAAGTTTGCCTTTCAAAGTTTCTATTCAGCTCTTCATCAGAAATGCTTGGAAGTCATCTATTCCATTAAAGAGCTATTTTTTCTTGCTGTAGGATTATTGACTTTGGAGGCTAAGTTAATCTATGTTATAAATCCATATCTTTTGTCCTTTATAATATTGTATTCCAAGCTCTCCTCTCATTAATAGTAGAAGCTATTGGGTATTATGTGATCCTGACTGCTATTCCTTTGTACTTGAACTCTTCCTTTTTCCAGATGTTTGAAATATTTTTTTTCTTTATTAATGGAAACTCTGGATTTTATCTATGACATTCCTATGATTTTCCTCTCAAGGTTTCTTTCAGGAGGTGATGTATGGATTCTTTCCATCTTCACTTTTCCATCAGGTTATAATAGATCCTGGCAGTTTTCATTTATGATTTCTTGAAATAGGCTTTTTAAAATCATGATTTTCAGAGAGTCCAGTGATTCCTAAATCTTATTTTGACCTGTTTTCTAGGTCAGTTGTTTTTAATATCAGATATCTTACTTTTTTTTTCTATTTTTCTATTTTTTAATCTTTTGGTTTTGTTCCAATATTTTTATCTCATATAGTCACTGATTTGTTTAATCTGTTCTAATATTTAAGAAGTCTGTTAACTTTGGTTAGGTTTACCATTTTCTATTTAAATCTACTTATTCTCCTTCCAGTTCTCTCCTCCAGAACTTTGGTTTCAGTTATATATCTTGCTTCATCCCTTCTCGGTTTCATGTAATTGTTATGGATTTTGAATGTCTATTTTCAGTTGTTATGGCATTACTCTGTCCTCCTAGGTAGGATTTTGGGACTTCTTTAGATCTATAATAATTCTTTACAGTTTTGTGTCTTCTTTGACTTACTCATGTCTTCATTTTAAGTTCCCAATAAGTCCAGGATCCACCTCCTTCAGTCCTTTTAGATGAAGTGGTTAACCGTGTTTGGCCCATCCCTGGGTGTCCTAGTTTTGTGTGTTGACATTTGAGGCCAAAAGCACTGGATATTCAGGGTGTTATGTGGCGTCTCATGACAAACTGCTAGGACCTTAGAGCCCTGGTGTGTCTCAGTCTGAGTGTTATCCTACCCAAACTGATTTCTATCACTTCCACTCACTCACTGGGTTTCCAACCTTTCTGGGGCTTTCTTGGAGAACCCTCTGTTTTGATGCCTCCAATTATAGAGACCTAAAAGCTACCCAAATTTTGGGTCTCTGTGCGCAGAATACATAGGCTTGTTTGCTTGCATTAGTGATGGCTTTGCTGGTGGCCCCTTTTCCTAATGCCCATGGACTTCTGGTTGACTTTTTTGTTGTTCTGTGATAGAACAAGTTCTCATTGTAATTTGCTTTTCATGTATTTTACATTAACTTTTTATTTGTGTACATGGTTATGCTAAATGCTGGAATAAGTTTGTAGAAGCTGATAAGCCTATTTCTATTCATTCAGTCACCTTGGTTAGAAGTCTGATCTGCTTAATCATTCAGTTTATTCAAGCAAAGGTTGGATGATCACTTGTTGGCAATGTTGTCTAGAGGATTCTTGGTCCTGCAGCAGTTGGACTAGATTTGAGATCCCCTGATTTTAACTCCATGTCCAGTGATTTTTCTTATATTTTTTCCTGACATAAATGAAGTAAAAACTCATTTTAATTTTTTAAAACTTTTTTTATTTTTTGGTGAGGCAATTGGGGTTAAGTGACTTGCCCAGGGTCACACAGCTAGTAAGTGTTAAGTGTCTGAGGCCGGATTTGAACTCAGGTCCTCCTGACTTCAGGGCCGGTGCTCTATCCACTGTGCCACCTAGCTGCCCCAAAAGCTCATTTTTTAAAAAATGCAATTGCTTCTTTGTGTTTTGGAAATGCAGTAGAGTAAGATTAACTTACTTCTCCATAAACTCAACTTGTTGTCACCTTAAATATATTTCCCATCCCAGCTGTGAGAGTTCACCAGTGCCTATTGATGTTGAGGCTTTTTTCACAGTTTTGAAAAATCATTTTTATGCCTCCAGTAGTGAAAGGCCTGACATGAGAAATGCAATTGCAATCACATTAGCCAAGAATCTATTGAATGTTATGAAAAACAATCATCTCCTAATATGATCATAGAAAATTAATGGTTTGGTTGGGAATGTGGCATAACTTTAAACACATGAGGAAGGCAATCTAACTGTATTAAATGTCTTGGGAAAACACTTTTGTGAGTTCTCATCACTTAAGAAAACAAAATCTCAGCAGCAAATTTTGTGGGGAAACTTGTGGTTTTATAGATTATGTATAGCCAAGAACCAACTAATCCTTCAGGAATTCTACACACAATTGATTTTTCCCCATAAAAATCTAATATGGCTGAAACTTGCTAGTTATTAACCATGTGTAGGTCATGTAAGGATTGGCAAATTCCTACTGGTCTGGGATGATAGAACAGGTGACAGATTGTTATAGATCTTGATTGCATCATCATTTTCCCTGTCATCTTTTCTGTTTCAATGAAAGTTTCAGCATTTTCTTTGATTCTTCCCTTTTCCTTTCCATTTACTGTATCACCAAGCCTTATTAATCTTATTCTTATTGTGTATCTCACATTCCTTCCCATTTCCCATTGTCACCAATGTAGTCTAGGTCTTTTCTCAGTCTTCGCCCTTCTTGACTTATAGATCATTCTTTCCTCCTAGATATTTTCTTCCTCAACTTTTGTGACACTGATCTTTCCTAGTCTTCCTCCTAACTGCCTGCCTAAATGTTCCTTCTTCATCTCCTTTGCTGAATTCCATTTCCTGCCCCTAACAGTAGGTGGGTACATACATTTGCTTTTCATATATATTGCATTAACTTTTTTATCTGTGAACATGTTGTTTTCTACCCAAAAAATGTAAGCCCCTTGAGGGGAGGGACTTGAGTCTCCCGTATATAGTCATTCTTGAATGGAATGGTATTGAGAAGGAATTGTTCAGAGTGTCATAGACCATTCTTCTGTTGGAAGAACCTAGAATCTGAGAAGTGAGAAGTAATTGACATGGTTCTTTATTGCTTGGAAAATCATAGCATGAAACAATTAGGATAGTCTGAGAATATTTCTCAGTCAGAAAGAAAAAGAATTATGTCTGTGCTTAGCATGCAAAGATATACTTCAAGACAAACCAGGCAGAACCAATTTGGCTGCATACTCTATAGATACAGGGGATAATAATCCAATTTAGGTTACCACCTTTCAAGTAAATGGAAAGTGGAGGGGATGTTAAAGCTAGGACTAAGCAGACCTTCTCTCTTCCCATGGTCTCCTCCAGTTAGTCCAGTTAGTAAAACTAGTTTCTGCGTAGCTTATAGAAAATGAAATTAACACAAAAAAAACAATATATAGTTTATGTCTACAACTTATGCAATCTTAGATAAATTCAGTTTGGTTCAATTCAAAGTTAAATGCTTACCCTGTAACCCAGGCACTATGATAGGTTTTAGGGATACACACTCAGAAACAGAAATAGTCCTTGCCTGAAAAGAACTTATATTCTGCTGCAACATACAAATAAGTGAATAGATAAGTAAATTTATTTAAGGAAGGAGAAAGCTAGCAAATAAGGGGATCAAGAAAAGTTTCCTGAGAGAGGTGGCACATGACATCACAGTTGAAGGGAGTTACAGATTCCAAAAGGCAAAAGGGAGAATCTTGGGGAATTCCTAACCCCAGGGGATAGCTTGTGCAAAGTCATGGAGGTAGGAAATGGAATACTATATTCAACAAATGGTTATTAGGCCAGTTTGGTTAGAACATAGAATGTGTGAAGAGAAATAATGTGGAATAAATCTGTAAGTCTGAAAAGAGAGGTTAAAGGCACACTGTGAAGGACTTTAAATAATAAGCTGGATTGTTTGTCTTTTATATATAAGAGGAAGCCACTGAAACTTCTTGAGCAGGGATGTGACATATTGAGACCTGTATTCCAGGAAAATTATTTTGGTGGTGAGGGGGAGAATAGATTGGTTCAGGGAGAGACTGGAAACAGGGAGAACAATTAGGAGAGTTTTACAATAGTCCATGTAAAAGGTTCTGAAGATCTAAAATAGGATGGTGATGCTATGAGTAGACAGAAGAGGAAAATGTTGTAGAAGTGGAATTGATAAGATTTAGAAATTCACTAGGTATAGTGAGGTGAACAAGAAGAATGAGTTGAGTCTACCACAGGTATGCATACAGGCAGAAGGAAGGAGTCAGGAGACAGGAAAAAAGAAAAATTAGAGAGGGCATGACTGAAGGGACAAGCTATCCCAGGGGACAGGAAGAAATGGTTCAAAGGTATGATGGCAAGGAGATATTTTCCTCTATGTCAGAGATTGAAGTAAAAAAGGAGAGATTATGGAAAAGGGAACAATGTAGAGGAATTCTAAGAAGTAAAATAGAACATAAGAGGGAGCTAATAATGGATAGCCTCTGTTTTCTTATAAATAAAGTCCTCTGCTGACAGGGAATGGGCACAGGGTGGTCTAGGAGCTTTGAAGAGGGAAAAAAAGGTTTGCCACAGCTTCTGAGGAAAATATGATAGAAAATCTATCATGGAAGAATAAAAATTGCTGTAAAAATAATGAGAGCCCAATTGAGATTCACAAATACAGATTTATGCTGGATCCAGTCAACCCAATTGGGTTCAGAACTAGTAAGATATTATCTATTGATATAAATAGAGATTTGGGGCAAATGGCCTTGGATCAGAAACCTAATCCCACAAGAGTATTTGTAATGGTAGAGGGAGTTTATGAATTTAGTATTTGCCTTTGGACTGAGAAATTCATCTGCTTTCCAAAAATTGGTTAATGTCTTATTAATGAGCTATAATCAATAGTTCCATTTGGCTTTAGAGTAGATGAACATGCAGAATTTCTTATGTTAGCATGCAGGCAAAGTATAAAGCTAGTTTTACAATAAAACTTGGAAAAGATCAACTCAGACTTCCCAAAGTCAAAAATTTGAAAGAAAGGATGACATATGAATGACCTTCCTATGGCAAAAAGTAGGAGCTATTCAAGATTAACAAGTTCCTACAACAAAAAGGTAATTCAGAAGACTAACAAGATAGCATGCAATCAATCCATTTATTCAACAATCAGAATTTTCAAAACTTTTATCCACAGTCAAACAAAAACACCAGAATGACCATTTCAGGAGGTACTTTGAAAATAGGTTTTCCATGCTCACATCTTTCCTGACTCTTGACTCACCAGATTTTTCTACTTCCTCAGAAAGGCAATAAGCATTTTTATATAGCACCTACTATGTGCCAGGCACTGTGATAAACACTTTTTACAAATGTTATCATATTTGATCCTTACAACAATCATTTAAGGCATCAAGGTCAGCTATCATGCTGACAAAAATCATTTAACTTAAAAAGGCTACAATCCAAGATTAAAGTGGAGGGAGAGTTGATGGGTGACTTTTTGTCTGTAGATGATTGTGCACTCAGTGTAGCCTTTGAGGCTGAGATGCAACAATGTATGGATTGATTCTCTGTTGCTTGTGCTAATTTTGGCCTAACAATTAACAACAAGAAAACACAGGTTTTCAACTAGCCAGTAATACACCATTCACATCCATACTTGGAACCACTGGTTATAGCAAATGGAGAAATTTTGAATGCTGTGGATAAGTTCACTTACCTTGGCAGTGTGCTTTCCAGGGATGTACACATAGATGATGAGGTTGATGCACACATTACCAGAGCTAGCTCAGTGTTTGAAAGGATCCAAAAGAAAGTGTGGGAGAGAAGAGGTATTAGACTGACTACCAAACTAAAGGTCTACAGAGCTGTTGTGCTGACCTCATTGTTATATGCCTGTGAAACCTGGACAGTATACCAGTGCCATGCCAGAAAACTGAATTGATTACCTTTGAATTGTCTTAGGAAGATTCTGAATGTCACCTGGCAGATAAACGTACTGGACAATAATGTCCTTTCATGAGCTAAACTTCCAAGCATTCAAACTCTACTGTAGAGAGTACAACTCTGATGGACTGGCCAGGTTGTTTGAATTCCAAATGTATGTTTTGCCTAAACAACTATTTTATAGAGAACTCACACAAGGCAAATGCTTGCATGGAGGTCAGAAGAAGCAATAGAGGGACCCTCTCAATGTCTCTGAAGAGCTGTGGGGTCTATTTGTGACATGAAAGACATAGGTGCAGGACCATCCAGCTTGGTGTGCCCACATCAAAGAAGGCACTGTGCTCTATGAGCAAAGCAGAATTGTAATAACTCAAAAGAAATGTGAGCTGCAAAAATTTAGAGACACCTCCACTCCAAATGTTCATATGAACTATTTGAGGCAATCTGTGGTAGAATCTTCTAAGCTCATTTTGTCTGATCAGCCTTAGTTGGACATACTGTACCCCGACCTTGACACAATGATGTCATTTTGGGCAACAACCAACCAACCAATCAACAGTTGAGAAAATTGAATTACGTAGAAATAAAGTGACTTGCCCAGGGTCACACAACTACTAAGTGTATAAGGCTGAATTTGAACTTGAGTCTTCCTGATTTCAGGTCCAACACTCTATCCACTGAGCCACCATCTGACTCCTCACCAACACCCTGCCCTCTAAGGTATTCTTACTTCCCCCACCCCTCCAGCTACTTTTTCTGTGTTATTTTCCCTCTCCTTTCCCATTAGAATGTAATTTCCTTGAGTCAGAGACTGTCTTTTCTTTGGCTTATATTTATATTCCCAGTGCTTAGTAGAGTGCCTGTCACATAGTGAGTGTTTAAAAAATGCTTTTTCTATCTATCCTTCCTCAAGGAATTCAACAAGTATACATATGCTAAGTGAAAAGTCATTCGGTCCATTTACTCAAAATGGAAATACAAAAGACTGGAGCAACATTTCTCTATTTGCCAGCCTACCAGGGAGAAAGAAATGTTTCCCAGATGAATAGAAGATATGGCCCAAAGGGAAAACAGAGAAGGATTCTAAGACAAAAGGGAAACCAAACCATGGAAATGAAGGTGAAAGGATGTGACACATGGATGGAAGGGAAAGACTTTTGGTAGTTGAAGCTACATTATCAAAATATTCCCTCAGACATGTCTAGATCTTCTGAGGATGAGGCAATTTCCCATGATTTACAGAAACTTAAGAGTGAATTCATGGATGCCACCCAGATGTGGCATTACTGAATTAAGGTAGAGAAATGCCTTGGTGGAAAATATCTTCCTATTAAGAGACACAGAAGGCGCCATGTATCAGCATGACATCAACAAACATGAAGTACATTTTTTACCTACATTGTTTGTATGTGCTGTGACTGAACTCCCCAGGACTTATCAAACCTGAGGATAGCTACCCATTTCTGGTGATTCATGTAGGACAAAAATAACATTGCCAGAAGGAAGGTGGAAAGAATCTCTAAGGATTATGAAGACCTAGAGAGAAAAATGAAGGGCCTAGGGGCTCAGTAGTCTTTTCATCACTGCTCCTGATTGAAGGCAAGGACTTAAGAAGAATAATTAATGTAAGAGGAGCCAACAGTTGGAAACCATGGTATATGAGGACTGATTGAAGAAACTAATGATCCTTAGTATAGACAGGAAAAGGACTTGGGGGAGAAGGAAAGGAACATAAGAACAATCTTCAAATTTTGAAGGACTCTCCTGTGGAAACCAGATTAGATAAATTTTATTGGGTCATAGAGATCAGAGGGCTCACGGTTGGAAGTTATAGGAAAGCAGAATTTAAATTAACATTAAGGAAAAACTTCCTCATAATTAAAATTGGATTGGATTGATTTAGGAGGTAGTGAATTCCTTATGCAGTGTTGGTGGAGTCAAAACTACCAACCATTCTGGTATGCCCAATTGTGCATACCCTTTGATTCAGCAATACCACTGCCACATCTGTAACCCAAACAGATAAAAAAATGGAAAAGGACCTATTTGTACAAAAATATTTATAGTATTCTTTTTGTGGTGGCAAAGAATTGGAAATTGAGGGAATAGCTATTAATTGGGGAATGCCAAACAAGTTATGGCATATGATTGTAATGGAATACTATTGTGCTATAAGAAATGATGAACAGGCAGATTTCAGAAAAACCTGGAAAGACTTACATGAACTGATGCAAAGTGAAATGAACAGAACTAGGAGAACATCATACACAGTAACAGCAATATTGCAGGGATGACCAACTGTGAATGACTTAGCTATTCTCAGCAATACAGTTATCCAGGACAATTCCAAAGGAATCATGATGAAAAATGTGATCCACATACAGGAAAAGAACTGATGGAATCTGAATACAGATAAAAGCATATTCTTTTTCACTTTCTTTATTTTTTTCATTTTTTTCCCTTTTTGGTCTGTTTATTCTTTCACAACATGACTAACATGTAAATTTCTTCCATTATTGTATAATCTATATCAAATTCCTTACCATCTCAGAGAATTGGGGTGGTGAGAGAAGAAGGGAGAAATTTGGAAATTAAAAAAAAAATTAAAGTGAATGTTTAAAAAAATTGTCTTTACATGTAATTGGGGAAATATTATTTAAAAATAAAGACAAGGAAACTTCAAAAGGGGGGACATTGGTAAATTCCCCCAAAGTCACTGAAGGTCTTTGAGAAGAGGAAAGATGAAAGATTAGGGATTATTTCATTCTTTGATTTTGAATCCCCAGCACCTAGCACAGTGCCTGGCACATAGGATACACTTAATACATACTTGGTCATTGGTTGATTACCACTTGTCAATAAATCATTTGGGGAGGAGTTAAACTAGAAAATCACTAAGGTACCATCCAACAGTGAGGGCCTATGATTTGGGAAAACAGCTATCACAAAAGCTTTATGTTCTACTCCATGGGGGATAGATTATAGCCATGCTCATATCAGAGTTTATTGATAACAGAATGTATGTACACTTAAAGTAACTGATTTAGCAACCTTTACTTCCAGGCTTCTGCAGGCAACTTTTAGTTCTTCCTATGTCATCATGGACAGGAGATAAAAACCAACAAATAAAGAAGGGAATCTTAAAAGTAGACATACTATCAGCAGCAGCAACAGCAGAAGGAAAATAAGTAGAAGAAGTAGAAGAAGAAGAAGAAGAAAAGGAAGGAAGAAAGAAAAAGAAAGAAAGGGAAAAAAGAAAGGGAAGAAAAGGAAAAAAGTGAACAAAGTGGGAGGAGACATCATCAAAGTAGCTAGCATTTAAATTTATAGGACCTACTATGTGCCAAGTGTTTTATCAATATTTCTTTTAATCTTTACAACAACCCCAGAAAGTAGGTGGTATTGTTAACCCTGTTTTACAGTTGGGGATACTGAAACAGAGTGACTTGCCCAAAGTCACACAGCTAGGTAGAATCCAAGGCTAGATTTGAACTCACTCCAAGCCCAGTGTTCTAGGGACTATGCCACCTAGAAAAACACAAACTACACAAACACAGACTACAAAAGCACAGAATTCTGAGGCTGTATAATATAGCAGCAAAGCTCTACATACCCCAGGTGTCTCTTAGGCAGAAGTTCTTAATCTTTTTGTGTGTCATGGATCACTTTGGAAGTCTGTTGAAGCCTATGGGTCCTTTCTTAGAATACTGTTTTTAAATGAGGGAAAGAAATGTTAAATTTCAGTTAGAGTTTAGTGAAAATAAAGATGTGATATTTTCCCTAGTCAAGTTCACAGACCCCCCTTAAAATTCATCTATGGATCATGGGTTAAAAACCCCTGTTCTAATGCATTATTGAATTATTACACCATGATACAACAATTGATATTCAGAGGATGCCCCTGAATCATCAATAAATTATGTTCAGCATATTGTGTTTACTAAAGCAAGGAAGTGTGAAATACATTTTAGAAAATTTCTTATAAGAAAAGGTCAATATTTTAAAATTGGGCTTAAAAGCTTCCCATTAATATGGTACTTGAGTGGTCGTTGGATGTAACCAGGGGTCACAACCAAGACTGGATACTAGACACACAACTGGGGGCAGGTTAGGCAATCTAAAAAGGGTTTGTCCACAGAAAACTCATGAACTATTGAATGAAGGAAAGGGAATTAGGCAGCAGGTAAAAGATAGATATTAAAATAGTCAGTCATCTTTAGGGATGTTGAGAAGTCTTAGCAAATGGGTATCTTGGATGCTGATAGTTTTAATGTAGATGGAGGCCTAGGAAGGCAGGCAATATTAGAAAGAATAAACTGGGGGTACAAGGTATCATCCTATAAGATATATTGGTTAAGTGGCCCCAGTTGTAGGGACTAACAGGGTATAGGAACAATAAATCAAACTAGTCATTATCATCAATTTCAGTTATCTGGAATTCACTCATACAAAGTCCTTCATTTCTCAGTGATACCAGGTCAATGAAGTTTTTATATCACCCATCTATCTATCTATCTATGGTATATATATATATCTGTTATAGCTAGTTAGAGGATCTTTCTCTCTTTATATAGAAATATATATTTTATATTTATAAATATATAAAATATGTACATACATATATGTGTTTATGTGTGTGTATGTATATATGTATGTGTATATATGTATATATATGTGTGTGTGTGTATATATTTTTATGAGATCCTCTATCAGTTTGATGCCCCTTAGCACTCCCTTCTCCATTCCAGCAAATGATCTTCCTCTTGGCTACATTTACTCCTCTTTTCCTATCCCTATTTCTGTGCTTTCTTCCATTGAATCCTTAATGTGTAAGACAACCACCCATTTCCCATCTGCTAAGCCCTTACCTTGCCTCATTCAAAACTTGCTCAAGGATTGATTCTAGGTTATGTTCTCTTCAGATAACTTTTTATCTAGGGTGATTTAGTTTCTAAGCCCATTGTGCCCCCATACCATACTTTCATTATAGTATTATATATTAGTATATACTATAACAACAGTTTAGGCATTAACTTTAACTTCCCTCAGTCCCTCCCTTTTTCCCTCATTGAGAAGAAGTGTATTGTAGTAAAGAATTTCAAACTTGGAGGTAGAAGACCAAAGTTTGAATCCAGGCTCCAACATCATGGTCTCCTGTGTGACCATGGGCAGATTGCTTAACTTCTCTGAGATGTGAGTTTCTCATCTGTGAAATATGGATAACAATAGTTATCTTGCCTACCATACAGGGTTATTACAGGGAAAGTGTTTTATAAACATGCCAGATCAACAAAATTCCAGAAATAATAAGTACCCTTATTATTATGATCTGTGGACCTTCTGTTTTAGCCAGACTGGTTTCTCTATTCCATTAACATGAAACACTCGTCCCCACTTCCACACTTGCTTAGGCTCTTTCCCTGACCTAGGATCCCTGCTTCTGTTCCTAGAACCTGTCCAAATCCTTTCCATCTCTCCAAACCCAGCTTCTGCCCCAAGACTTTCACAAAGCCTTTGCTGAACACTTCAGCCCTTACTCTCTGGTCTCCCTCTCCTCTGAACTCCTATAGAACCTATACTCAATACTACACAATTCAGCACCTAATTATCTATAGGATTGTCTTCTTTTTCATCTGTGTTAGACTTATGGCTTCCTCACCCCCTACTATAACTCCTATAAGCTTAATGGTACTATAGATTTGGGGCACCTAGATGGCTCAGTGGACAGAGCGCCAGGTCTGGAGTTAGGAAGAGCTGAGTTCAAATCCGCAATCAGATCCATGAGTCCTTGGGCAAGTCACTTAACTCTGTTTGCTTCAGTTTTCTCGTCTGTAAAATGAGATTGAGAAGGATTGGCAAACCACTCCTCATCACTGTGCAGAGATTCCCAACGTTAGTACTCCAAACTAAACATGATGTTGGCTGTGCCTCGGTTTGAAATGTCATACTTGCCATAGAAGCAATGAATGCTGGTCCTTTGCTCAATGGTGAATAAAACTCTAGGAAGCTTAATATTTCCTTTAGTTTGAAAGACAAAAGGAAGTTGATTTCTAGATAAGGGTCCTTTAGCACACAAATTCTCCACAACAAGACTGCAGAAAACTTTTCACGATGTCTTTTTCTTTTCTCTCTTTGACTGTAAGGATATAATAGGGACAATGTGTTTGAACAACTCTTTGCTAGAAAAACTACAAACGCTCCAAAAATTAAACCATACACAACAACCTTCAAGCAAGTAAAAGCTGGCAATGTTATGAAGGTGACGTTCTGTGGTCTGAGGATGGGGGAAGGGACAAAGAATTGTGGAAAATGTCGTTCTTGAGCACTTCTTGCTGCCACTCTTCTGTATGGAGGAGCATGAACAATACCTATTGCCTTCCCCCGTGTCCTGAAAAGCCAATGGGCTGGCGAACAGAGAGGAAAGGAAATCCTGCCCTGCCTAACAAACCCACTTGATCAGGATTAATATCTTAAGCCTTTATCATTGGGAAGGGATAACTATTTTATGATATGTCAATAGTCCAACCATAGACCCTTAAAGGCTCACTGACCAAAAATGACAAAGAGGAGACATTGTTCTTCCCATGTCACACTATAATGAGGCTCTGTCATATGAATTTGGTTGAATTCATCTCCATAGTGGACTTCTATAATATACTGTTAACCTACATTCTTTTGGTTCGTCATTTACAATTTTCCATTACTATAGTTCTATTGTTTGGAGCCGTAGAATTTTAGTGGGAAGGGAATTTAAAGATCATCTAGTCTAACTTCTCTCATTTTACAGATGAGTAAACTGAGACCCAGAAAAGTTGTGAGCAGCCCAAGATTACAGAACTAGTAATTTATAAGCCAAAAATACCTCACAGGTCCTCAGATTACTGGTCTAATATCTTTATCCCCTCAACCATGCTACTTGTTTTAAGACTCTACAGAATATAGTATTTTGTATTAGGTAGGATCATTAATTAATTTCTGTTGGATTAAGTGACGATTTGCACAGTCATCAACCACAGACTGAATGACAGGCATTTTTTATCCACTTGGTTTTTCCTGAATGGACAGTTAAACCAAGTTCTTTTGAGCAATTATGGATTGAAGGAGGCTCTACAATGTTTGAAGGCTTAATGTATTTTAATGTAGTTACATCCCCAAATGGAAACATCCAGTACACTATATCATCTCTAAAGAATACTTCATCAGTTCAGATTTTGAGCCAGGTGATCTTTCATGGCAATGGTGAACCCCTTTGATGAAAAAAAAAATGTCTTCCTGCTTTTTTTTTTTTTTTGCTTAACAATAATAATCAGGGAGCTATCAAACAGTTCTCTCTATTGTTATGCTTTTTAAGGCCTCTGATATGATTTTGATATATGCATGGGAAAGAGTTTGTTGCAGTAGAATCTTTAAGGAATTATATTGCTCTACTCAATCAAATGCTTTTTTAAGTCAACAAATATGAAACATAGTTGGAACTTTTATTCACTATGCCTTATTTGTGTGACCATAAAGATATGGATTACTATAGACTATTATTTGTGAAAAACTTCCTGTTATACAAACAAATACTGAAATCAAATGGACAAGCCATTTATCTTAGACAGACAGTACAAATGGACAGTGAATTGAAGGAAAAAGGACTGGATTGTCTTTGTTAATTGTTAGGTATTTTTAAGGATCCCAAGCATCTCCCTGAGACAAAGGGCCAGCAAAGTCATTTGGCTTCAAATCTTGTAATACAGAAGTGTCTGAAGCATCAAAATTGAGATTCACACAAATAACAGGTAATAAGTGTATGGCACCCATAAGCAGAACACAAAACATTGCAAATTAGGAATTATAAAGTGAAAGAAAAAAAGAATGCTATCAGAGAAATGTATGACTGGAAGAAGGGCCATATAAGCAGTTAAAATAATAACTCATAGATAGCTCCAGGTCCCCATTAGCATCTGTTCAATGTCAAGAGATCTATAAGACAACCATCAGTATCTTGGATGGACACCTTGGAGTAAATTTATTGGAGGATGTAGACAAAGATGAGGTACAGGATAGGTAGGCATGAGGTAGATTATAATTTGCATTGTTTCAGAGAATACCGCAAATTGAAATCTTATAGTGTCAAAATGTTGTAGTCATTACAAAATTATTATAAATCTGCTTTATTTTCACCCATTACTTGGAATGTTTTCCAAAAATTACTTTTTCTTTCTATCGTATTTTCTATTTTAAGGTGTTTCATGTCAGAGGTTCAAGGGAAGGGCTAACTCTTATTTAGCACTTAACTCCTGTTCTCAGAAAACTTATACTAAACTTCATTTCATTTGTAATACATGTAGAAAGTTATTTTTAAAGATATTATATTCTATCTCACAAAAATTTAGAAAAATACCTCATCTACTTTCAGAGATGCTTCTTTTCAATAACATCCACAAAATTTTTGAGAAACCGAAACTACTCTGAAAATCAGTTCTAAGTAGAAACTTAGCCCATCCTGCATTTCTCCAAGACTACATACTTTTTCCAGGGATGCTACTATTATTCAGAATATTTTGGGAATTGCCTTTATAGAACTTTTTGTGTCACAGGAGACAGTTAGTCTTGTCACTCCATAGTTGTGCATTGTTTCTTGGCCCAAAGCTATTACCCAACTGATCATTCATTTTGTTCACTGGCTTTGGTTCCAGATAACTTTAGGCATTTTCTAAAATTCCATTTAAAAAGGAGAGTGGATTTGATTGCCACCTTTTGAGGATTTAAAAAAATAATGCATCTGGGTCAATTCTAGGTAAGAAGTTCCAAAAATATTTTCTACAATAGCAGCAGCATCGTAATAAGCATACAGCTTCCCAAGAGGATGATGGAAACAAAATGGAAACAAAACTTGTTGGAACTATAACTTCTAGTATATTTGTCTAAAAATCAGTCACCTTGCTTTATACTCACTTTATATGTCAGTCACTTAATATGTTAGTGCTAAAATGGAGTTCAATAGGCAAGTGATGCAATAAGACAAACCATTGTGTCTTATATTGTTGCCCATCCCTTGGGTTTTTTTAAATTTAATATTCACTTCTTCTATGGTTTTTATGACATTAAGCAGTCCTGATTCATTTACCTCTTTGGAGGTATATTTTTCAAGATCTTGACTGGATTGGCTTAACTAAATTCTTGCTCTATAAGGTCTACCCTCGACCAAATCTGTTACCACTATCACTTCTTGCAGACAATCACCAATTTGTACCTTGAGTTCTGCCCTCTCTCTAGAGTTCTGATGGCACATCTTTTGCTGCCTGAAGGGTATCCTGTCTTATGCTTCAAACTAAATATGCCTAAAATGTAATTACTCATGTTTTTCTGAAAACCAGCTCCCTCTCTGATCTTCTATATTTCTATCAATGACAACCTCATTATCTTAGGCACCCAAGTTGAGAAGCTTGGGATTATCTTTGATTTTTTTCTCCCTTATCATACAAATTCACTGTCATTAAGCTAGGTCAATTATTCCTCTATAATCACATTCATCACCTCCTTTCTATTTCCACTCCCAATACTAGTTTTGACCCTCATTAACTCTTTTCTTTTTGTGGGGCAATGAGGGTTAAGTGACTTGCCCAGGGTCACACAGCTAGTAAGTGTCAAGTGTCTGAGGTCAGATGGTCAGATTTGAACTCAGGTCCTCCTGCATCCAGGGCCAGTGCTTTATCCACTGTGCCACCCAGCTGCCCCAACCCTCATTAATTCTTGCTTAGGCTATTGCAATAACTTTCTAACTGGTTTCCCCATCTCTAATTTTCTCCCTCCCAATCCATCCTTTCCAACACTGCCAGATTAATCTTTCAAATATGAAGACTTGGCCCTATCATTGTAGTATTAGGAAACCTTCAGTAGTTGCCTATCATTTACTGAATAAAGACCAAATGTTTTAGGCCAGAATTCAAGGCCATGCACAATATTGTCTCAATGTAACATAAAATTGGCCACATAGAAGTTTTCTTGCAAGCCAAGCTGTTCTGTAGGTCAAAATATAGATTTAAGGAGCATTTGGGCCTAAAGAAATACCCCACCACCAACAATCACTTCCAAGCAGGGTTTCAATGAAACTCAAGTGTTTTAGAGAAGGGAGAAAGGCTGATTCTATTTGTTTTTGTATAACAGTTCCACCTGGCCCTTGGTCTCATTCTTCTGTCCAAAACTGTATGATTAAAACTAGGTACATTTTAGACTAGACACAAATTATGAGAGATCAGAAGCACATCAGAAGCAAATGTGCTGCTACACTTAAGTGACTGAGAGGTTCATATGGATACACATAGCTCCTTCTCCCCTTATCTTCCAAATAAAATGCTCCTGAGAAAACACATTTGCCTAAAGAATTAAAGACTGTCCCAAGGGGCTCTTTAAACACTAAGATGTTGTGTCCCACTGGACTCCATTTTCTTCGGTTTGGGGAAGACCTGGACTATTTCCAAGTCCCTGAGCAGCTGTCTACTACCAACTAAAGGATGCAAGTGGAAAAGAGAAATAAGTGAGTATGATTCACTTGCCAACTAATGTGAATCCAAGGGTGTGGGAGATGCTTGTGGAGGGGTAGGGACTTTGGTGCCCCTGGTAAGATTCTCAGGCTCTAGGTTGCTAAGTAGGTGTTCATTTATATTGCTGGAGGATTTATTTTACCAGGAGTTCTGTCCATTGGTGAAATTATGAGTTTAGTCCCCAAAAACGTCAAACCAAAGTCCCCACGTCTCCAGTGGCTATACTCAGAAAGGTCTGCTTTAGGTAGGTGGGGAATCCTAAGGTCTGGTCCCTACTTTTATTATTTTCCCCGTTTCTTCGATTCCTGCTTCTATTTCCCTTTGCTTTCTGACCACCTATTCAAGTACTTCATACACAGTAGTGTGTCTACTATAGAGAAAAACTGTAATGGACAATTTAATAGTCTCACAAAGACTTTAAAGTTTGTGTCTCCACAGCTCCTTAGCATCCCTCACTGATTGCCTCATGAAGGAGCCATGTCAATTGTGTAAGTTTGAGCTCAAAAGGTCCCCAGTTCCTGTCTATGCTTATCACTGCAGACATTTATTAAGGTGTCTACTATGCTTATGTCACTAGGTGAGGTGCCTAGGTATAGGAAAGATAGACAAATAATACACTGCTCCTTGCCATTAAGGAACTGCCAAATTAAAAGTATTGTACATGTGGGAGCTAATATCATGATAGATAGGTGATATAGGTTAAATAGAGACAGAGATAAATAGACTGAGAGATAGCTAAACAGATGGGTAGATAGAAGACATATATTGATGGATAGATAGGTAGATAATAGATAGATAGATTAAATAGGACATTTATTAGTCACTATGTTAAGAGCTAGGGATACAAATACAAGAAAATAAGTACCTACTCTCAAAAAGTTTACATTTCAATGAGGGGAAGACAGCATATAAAGGGGATCTGGGAGGAGGTGGGGAAGAGGGACAATTCAAAATATGTGATATGATGAGGGAGCTAAGCAAAGCAAGAGCACAGTGCTCAGTGAGAAAGTGTGGAGGGAAGACTTCATGAAAGAGGTGGCATTTGAACTGGGCCTTAAAAAATAATAAAGATTCGAATAGGCTTGAGCCAAAGAAAAGAGCATTCTATGTGTAGGAAAGAGCTTGAGCAAAAATACTGAGGTGGGAAGTGCTTGAGAAAGGTAAGTAGCTCACTGGCTCAGCACCTATCAATGTTCTTGTTGTCCTCTCTACCAACTTTGGTACGCAAATTCCTAAGCATGCCTGCCTTGTTTCCCTGTGACTAAGTCTCTATCCTATATAACAGCTTCCCACATCTCAAAAAACAGTTTCTGCATTGGTTAACTTGCTGTGAATCTGCCGGCACCATACTTCTAGTAAGAAAGTAGCTATCCAAGTCAATAAAATAAAAATGACAACTCTACCTAAATTTATTTACTTATTCAGTGCTGTGTCAATCAAACTATCAAAGAGATATTTTATAGAGCTAGAAAAAATAATTTAAAAATTCATCTGGAAGGACAAAAGGTCAAGAATAGCAAGGAAATCAATGGGAAAAATAGGAAAAATGGCAGCCTAGCAGTACCAGATTTCAAACTCAATTACAAAGAAGGAGTCATTTATTTTGGGGAGGCAACTAGGATTAAGTGACTTGCCCAGGGTCACATAGCTGATAAGTGTCTAGGGCTGAATTTGAACTCTGGTTTTCCTGACTCCAGAACTGGTTCTCTAGACACTGCACCCCCAGCTGCCCTAAAAGTAGTAATCATTAAAACCATGTGGTACTGGCTAAGAAATAGTGGTAGATCAGTGGAATAGATTAGGTACACAATACAGAGTAGTAAATGACCACAGTAATCTAATATTTTATAAACTCCAAAACCCAAGCTTTTGGGACAAGAATTCACCATTTGCAAAAATTGCTGGGAAAACTGGAAAGAAGTTTGGCAGAAATGAGGCAAAGTTGAGCATCTCACAACATAAACCAAGGTTAGGTTAAAATGGGTACATGATTTAGACATAAAGGGTGATATCATAAGCAAATTAGGAAAGCATGGAAAAAATTGAATGCCTAGATATTTCTCTTTAATTACCAACCTCTAAACTTGTTTCCAGACTTTCCATTCAACCTGACAGGTCTTTCCCTGATATTATTTGTCCCACCATGGCCTAAGCCCTGACTCTGATATCCAACTTCCTTAGCACCTTAACAAGCTTTAAAGCAGGGATTCTTAATCCTTTTTTGTGTGTCATAGACCAATTGGCAGTCGAGTGAACCATATGCACCTCTTCTCAAAATAATGTTTTTAAATGTATAAAATAAAATTCATAGGATTGCAAAGGAAACCAATTATATTGAATACAGTTATAAAAATACACACACACACGCACATATATATGCATATATATGTGCGTGTGTGTGTGTGTGTGTGTGTATTCCATGTTCACAGACAACAGATTAAACCCCTTCCCTTTAAAGATTATATAGTGAAAAGAAAAAGCAATGAGGCTTTAGGATCTATGGATACATATGGAAGTAGCCCTATTGAAAAAAACATTTCTTTTATTGGCAAGACAAAAAATCAAAAAGGTCTTTTAATATTATAATAGACTTAATTTCCATAGACAATGAGGCATAAAAGTGGATGAAAATTCACACTAGATTTTAAAAATTGCTTTTATTAATGATTCTCATAAGTAGAAAGAATATGGCTTAAGCAATATTCCATGTCACTGGAATATGACTCAACTTGCTTGAAAGGATAATACAAATTCAATTCTACAAATAAATTGTCATAATTAAAATTAGAAAATCCAATACTCAAAAGATCATATTTGATGGGGAAAAGTTTCTTAGCCAGTTTTATTGGCACAAGTTATAAACCTTATATGCAATTAATGACATGGTTTTGTTAAATGGGACAGTACAAATCCAATTCTATAGAGAATTTTCATAATTGTCATAAGAACATCTTGTAATCTTATTCCATTTGCTTCCTGTGAAGAAGGAAAGAGAATTGGGGGAAGAACAGGGAAACCTGGGTTTTAGTAGTGGCCCTGTCACATTCTAGTTGTATGACCTTGGCCAGCTGCCATCCCTAGGCCTCAATTTCATCACCTGTAAAATAAAGAGATTGGATTAGATGAACTCCAAAGATTTTAAATTGCAACATCCTTGATTCTACTACATGAGGCACAGAGATACCTTTCTTACATTTGAATGGAAACATTGAAACTTCATTTTTAAAACCATAGATCACAAGGTGAATCATGAAGGGGATTAAAATACCAAACACAGTTTATGATTTATTGACAACTCTGTCCCAACACACCTGTTTTTGCCTCTTTGTAGTTCCTTTTCTCTACTCTGTCATCTCACCAAACTGGCTTTCTCTTTTTACATTTTTTTTTGGTCAGGGCAATGAGGGTTAAGTGACTTGCCCAGGGTCACACAGCTAGTAAGTGTCAAGTGTCTGAGGCCAGATTTGAACTCAGGCCCTCCTGAATCCAGGGCCGGTACTGTATCCACTGCACCACCTACTTGCCCCACTGGCTTTCTCTCTGTTCTTCACATATGATACTCCATTGTTGGCCCTCTTTGCCTGTAATGTGCTCCCACTTTCTCATAGAATCCTTCTCTTTCTTCAGGACACCACCAGCAGCTAGGTGGTGCACTGGATGGAATGTTGGGCTTAGGGTCAGGAAAACTTGAGTTCAAATATTGCCTCAGATACTTACTAGCTATATGATCCTGGTAAGTCATTTAACTTTTGTCTACCTCAGTTTCCTCTTCTATAAATACTACTTAGCTTAGTTGTTGAAATACTGTACCTGGCCTATTTGTTGCTATTCAGTCATTTCAGTCATGTCTGACTCTTTGTGATCTCGTTTTGGGAGTTTCTTGGCAAAGACACTAGAGTGGTTTGCCATCTCCTTCGCTAGTGTGTCAGATGAGGTAATGAGGCAAATAAGAGTTAAGCGACTTACCCAGGGTCACACAGCTAGGAAGTGTCTGAGGCTGGAATTGAACTCAGATCTTCCTGATTCCAGACCCAGTGCTCTATCCACTGCAACACCTGGCTGCTCACCTGGTCTATAGTTGTTGTTCAATAAATGTTTATTTCCTTCACCTTTAATGTGAAACCCTTCCCAATCCAGCCATAACTACTTTGTATTTGACTACCTTGTATTAACTCTTTATCTTTATTCCATAAATGTTCATATATGTGTGAGTTGTTTTTCCTCAATAAAATCCTGCTTCTTGAGGGCAGGAACTATTTCATTTCTGTGTTTGTAACCCCAGCACCTAACACACCTGTTTGCCTGGCACACAGGAGTTTGAAAAATGTTTGTTGAATGATTGAAAGGAATGGTAAAAAAAATCTCTATACACAATTCTTCTGTTACTTTTAGGATCTTTTAGACATGCTAACCAGAGGGCAAAATAGGAATTCTTTCAACTGAAGGCAAAACAATTTGAGAGGGGTGAGGGTGGAGGGTGGAGGGGTATCATTGCAGACAATAGGTTGACTCTAGGTGCTCTAGAGCTAGGAGAGAGGGTGGCTGCTTTAATGCAAGGCCTGACCTTTGCCAGGATTGGAGGGGAAGATTGATCTGGAGAGAAGGGTGGTCATTCAAGGGACCCTTGGGGTAATGGTTAGAGCTGGGCAAGTCAGCAGAAGAACCCAAGGCAAGGTGTAGGTCCCCAAGGGGAAGAACTTCCTTATGTCAGTGCCCTGGGGCTTCCTTATCTTTTTTCTGGAACTCTTAATTACCCTGTACCAAAGAGACCTGGAGCAATATAGTCAATTCTCCATTATCGGAAAACTGATTATCTACTTTTAAAATTACAAGATAGAGTTGCTTTGCTCTTAACTTCTCTAACTTTCTCACCTCTTCTGTTGACTTCCTCCCTAGGCTGAAACCTGCAAACCCAACATAAGCTGTAAATAACAAAAAAGCTTTCCAACCCTACTGCCTGAGGTTCTCACCAGTCAAGAAAGACCATTGCCTCATCCCTTCCTCCCTCCATCTATTTGTTCAACAAATATCTATGGAACAGCACCTGGTTGGACTCTGTGGGAATACAATTAGTCATTCATTGCTCTCGTTGCCTTCAAGGACCTCACAGTCTCTTCGGGAAAACAAAATATAAGCACATGCATAGTTAAATGACAATGTAAAAGAGTGCAAGTGACAAATGTGTGTCTAAACAGTAGATGCCATAAGGGTTTAAAAGTAAGAGAGATCCAGTGGATAAAACACTGGCCCTGGATTCAGGAGGACCTGAGTTCAAATCCAGCCTCAGACACTTGACACTTACTAGTTGTGTGACTCTATGAAAGTAACAACCCTCATTGCCCCCCCCCAATAAGAGAGATCTCTGTTGGCTAGGCAAACAAAGGAGGCTTAATGGAGGAGGTCAAAGATGAGTTGGATCCAAAAGGTGAATGCCTAAGTTGGAGAATGGTATGATCAAAGAAGTGGCAGAGGTGGGGTGCTGGAGACAATTCTGGGCTTGGATTCTGGAGGTTGTTGATGAATGGTTTCAGTCATTGTCTTACTCTTCATGACCCCATTTTGGGATTTTCTTGGCAAAGATATAGGAGTGATTTGTCATTTCCTTCTCCAGCTGACTGATGAAGAAACTGAGGCAAACAGGGTTAAGTGATTTGCCCAGGGTTACACAGCTAGTAAGTATCTCGGGCCATCTTTGAATTCATGAAGAGGAGTCTTTCTGATTCTAAACCTAGTGCTTTATCTACTGCACCACCCAGCTGCCCAAAATCAGGATTCAGGAATACCTGAGTTCAAATTTGACCACAGACACTTACTAGCTTTGTAACCCGGGGTAAGTCACAGAGCCTCTATTTGCCCGAGTTTCCTTAACTACAAAATGGAGAAGATAATAGTACTCATCTCTCAGGCTCAATGTGAGGCTCAAATGAGATCATATTTGTAAAAAGTATTTGGCACAAAGAAGTCACTCAATAAATGCTTATTCCCCCCCCTTTCCCAGCCCCAGCCCCACCCCCATATAGGTGTAAGGTGATAAGGATTTGGATGAAATTGATATAAATGAAGAGGAAGGTGTAGGTTTAAGAAACTGAAAACAAAAAGACTTTGTCCTATTACCTGATACTCCCACTGAGAAGTTGTGAGCAAAGGAGCCTTGATGTTTACTCGGATGTGATGAAGAAGGGATTGTTGTTCAGGTGTGGGTTAGATTAGGTGGCCTGGGAGGTTTCATCAGATTTGTGAGATCCTGTGATTCTACATTCTGACACTGATGCCACCTCCCTCGAATAGAAAGGGACTGGTGTCTGCTGGGAAGGGCAGACAATCATAGATTTACATTTTAAAAGTGGAAGGAACCATAGAGATCATTTCATTGAGTAGGGAGACAGGATAGGAAAGTGGGGCAATTTTCCAGTTCTTCTTAAGCAAGTTAAAAAATGTAGCCTTGTTATTTTTGTTTGAAGCTGGAAAGCCCAGGAAAACTCTTACTCAAAGATTAGCACCAAGAAAACACGTCAAATGGCTTTTTGAGATTGTTGGTACTAGGTCTTTGCCTCCATTTCTACAAATAACTGGAACTCAGCTGTACTTTGTCATTCACATACCTCTTTTTAAAGCGATCTAATAATCACAATTGTACCTTGTTATGAGGAATAGTAGCATCTTTCTACTTTCCTACTCGCCAGGGACTCTGAAGAAAGCCCCATGCCAACCACCAAACATTTACGAAGTATGAGTTGTTATTGTCACTACCCCATCCTAGCTTCCACAATGCCAGATATTTTACTCCTCAGATATTTTCTACCAGCCACTTTATTGTAACACCCTTGGACCTGAGACCATACCTTGGATGACTTGACCCTTTCAGCTCTGGAACACCTGCCTTCACTCTTCGACTCCCTACATACTTGGTTGGGAAGTATCACACATGGCTCACTTCATTTCACTTCTTTCCAGTCCTGCAAACATGATTAGATCACTACTGCCATTGTTATTGGAAAAGGTGTGTTAGTCTACACTCCTATTTTTCCAATCACAATCACTGTGACTTTCTAAACCAAAATACTCCTTCCCAGCAGCCATTTTCCTCTGTGTTTTGTCTCCTATTATTAAAATGTCAGCTCCCTGAGGCAGAGATAGTTTTGCTTTTGTATCTGTATCCCAGTGCTTAGCACAGTATTTGGCACATAGTGTTTAATAAATGCTCATTCATTCATCGATATTGTCAAACTCCCTGTGTTTCCCTCAGTAGAATATAGTTATCCTTCGTTCAGCAGCTTTAGAGGTGTGGGGAACTCTCCCACTGAGTAACACAGGATATGGAGTCAACCCATTATTTCAGAGTACTTTGAGTTCATCAGATGAAAGGTGACCTAAACATTATTATTATTTTTGCTTCTATTATTATTTTTGTTTTCCTTTCATATAGTTAAAAAGGATTGGAATCTGGTTTATCTTTTTGTTTTATGCTCACAAAATACCTGAGAGGTAGGGAGGCAGTGAATGTTAGTTTTCCCATAATTTCCTAAATGGCAATGAATTAAATATTACCTGTCCTTCTACCTGTCTGACAGGGATCTAGGGATTAATTAGATTAACATCTCTAAGTACTTTGAGTTTCTCAGAGATAGATATTATGTAAACATAAGGTATTATTATATTATTATTATTATTATGTTATTGTAATTGTGTGGAATTCTCCCATAAAGATACACAGGATGAAATTCTAGACCATTATTTGTAGAGGGCTTTGAGCTCAGATGAAAGGCACTATATATGTTGCTTAATGTTGTTAACATCATTACTGTGGTGATTATTGTCTTATTACTTTTGGAGAATAGGCCACCTTTCAACACCCATTTCCGTATAGCATTTCTAATGCTTCCTGTGTGACTTCCAAGGTACATTTTAATAATAATAATAATATCAATACTGTACATTTTTTATAGCACTTTGAGGGTTACAAAGTGCTGTTATATATAACAACTCATCTGATCCTCACAACAACCCTGTGAGGGAAGTGCTACTATTAATCCCCATTTTACAGATGAGGAAACTGAGGCAGTGAGCGAGTCAGTGACTTGCTCAGGGTCACACAGATTCAAACTCAGGTCTTTCTGATTACAAGTCCTGCATTCTATCCACTGTGCCACCTAACTGCTATTTTTCTTTCCAGTTAAAAAGAGGACTGTTGCAAAATATTGGTCTAGAAGAGACAGTGCCTTAAGACATTGAACTCACTGGGGTGAAGGAGAAAATGGGGGTGATTGTTGAATTTTTGTTGATGTTGATACAGGAGAGGAAAGAGCCAACAGGCCCCATATAAAACATTGGATCTTTGAGAGTTATATTAGCATGATAAGTGGTTCTGATTCAAGCCAAATCTTGAGCTGCCATTTTCTGAAGGGGTGACGCTTGCCGGTATGAAGAATTACAAAGGACATAAGATTGAGTATATGGAGAAGAATATGATGGAATCAATTCATACCAGAGGGGAGGAATATTATATAGTAAAATGTTATGTGGAAACATGAAAATGACAAATTAGTTATCTGTTTTTAATTGATTCATGGTTAAATAGATAATTAAAATTTTGGTTTTGTTATTGTTTAGTTGTTTTCAGCTGCGACTAAATCTTTGTGGTCTCTTGATGGGGTTTCCTTGGCAATAATATTGAAATAGTTTGCCATTACTTTCTCCAGCTCATTTTACAGATGAGGAAAGTAAAGTAAACAGGGTTAAGTGACTTAGCCAGGGTCACGTAACTAGTACATGTTTTAGGCCAGATTTGAACTCTGGTGTGACACTCAAATATACCACCTAGCTGCTCTACTAAGTTCTTTTTAGGAAGGTAGCTGATGAATCTTTAAGGTTTAAGATAGGGGTATCTAGGTAGAACACTGGCCCTGAAGTTGGGACAACCTGAGTTAAAATATAACCTCCAAGACTTACTAGCTATGTGACCCTGAGCAAGTCACTTAACCCCAATTGCCTTAAACATCCTGGGCCATCTCCAGTCATCCTTATATGTATTTTACCACTGGACCCAAATGGCCCTGGATGAGAGAGTGAGGTTGGTGACCTTGCACAGCCCTCCCTCACTTAAATCCAATTCAATGAAAGTCACATTACCCCAATGTCGTGGTCCTCTTCAGGTATAAAAGATAAACAAGATTTAAGATATACCTTAGACTTAGAAAATTAGGGCAGCTAGATAGTGCAGTGGAGAGAGCGCTGTCCCTGGAGTCAGGAGGACCCAAGTTCAATTCTGGTTTCAGACATTTGACACTACTAGCTGTGTGACCCTGGGCAAGTCACTTAACCCTATTGCCTCAAACATTCAGGGCCATCTCCAGTCATCCTAATATATATCTTGCCACTGGACCCTGGAGGAAATAGTTGGTGACTTTGCACAACGCTGGCTCGCTTAAATTCAGTTCACTGCAAATCATGACTTCATCTCCCAATGTCCTCTTTGAGAATGAAGGACAAACAACAGCAACAAACAAGGCTTAGAGAGTTACCTTGGGCAGTGAGCGATTAAGTGACTTGCCTGTGGTCCTCAAGTTATTTAGGTCAGAAATAGGACTTGAACTCAGATCTTCTTGCTTCCAAAGTCAGTTCCCTATCCATTATGCCATGCTCTCTACCTTTTAAATATTATTGTTGTTGTTATCAAATATTAAATGGGACTCAAATAGAAATGGTCCTGGGACAAGTTGCAATCCAGTTATTGCTCTTCTATGTTCCATTTTAATTGAACAAATACATAGATGGATAAAGTGAATGCTTTTTGTATTTGAATAAAGTGTTAGCATTTTAACCCACATCCTGCAGTTTCACTGAAAGCATCTTCAGGAAAACTCCAGAAGCAAACAGGATGACAAGAGAGATATGAACTTCATACTGTTCCCACACGGTTTTGATTACTTTGTTTTTTTCTATATATATCGAGAGCTTTTAATTCCATATAGTTTAAGGACCTGAAAACTATTCAATATGGCCTATCTGTCAAAAACCTTGTTCTTAGATTTTTATGGCTCAATCTTATGTCCAAAAGATTGTAAGCAAGTTTTATCTGTAATGATACTCCTGTCACAGTGTAGCTTATTTGTTGGAGTCTTTTTTTTTTTCTTGGAGGCAATCAAGGTAAAGTGACTTGCTCAGGGTCATATAGCTACTAAGTGTTTGAGGTCAAATTTGAACTCAGGGGGGCAACTAGGTGGTGCAGTGGATAAAGTACTGGCCTTAGATATAGGAGGACCTGGGTTCAAATCTGACCTCAGACACTTGACTCTTACTAGCTGTGTGACCTTGGGCAAGTCACTTAACCCTCATTACCCCTCATTACCTCAGGTCCTCCTGACTCCATTAGTAGTGTTCTATCCACTGTGCCACCTAGCTTCTCCTATTTGTTGGATTCTTAAGGTCATAAGGATTTGTTGTCTGTTAACTTCTGAGGTATGGTGAATTTCTGACATATAATTCTGTCTACTTGATTGTTGTCTTTCTAGCTATCTGATTAGTGCTAAGTTTTGCAACCTGCAGCAATAAAACTCTACAGTTTCTACCTTAAGCAACATGGTTTCGTGGATAAAGTGCTGAACCAAGAGTCGAAAAGACTGGGGATCAAGCCCTGCCTTAGATACTTGATGACCTGAGTGACTCTGGGCAAATCACTTAATTTCTCTCATGTGTAAAATGAGAAGATCGAACAAGATGGTCTCTAAGGCCCATTCCCTTTCTAAATGTTTTACTCTATGACATTCTTTCTTTTTTTATTGTTATTTCTGGATTAGTTGTGTTGTGAAAGAAGAATCAGGGGCCAGCTAGGTGGTGCAGTGAATAAAGCACTGGCCCTGGATTCAGGAGGACCTGAGTTCAAAAAGCGGAGTCAGATACTTGACACTTACTAGCTATGTGACCCTGGGCAAGTCACTTAACCCTCATTGCTCCACAAACACAAACAAACAAACAAACAAAACAAAAAAACAAAAGAAGAATCAGAACAAAAGGGAAAAACCTCAAAAAAGAAAAAAAGTAGAAACAGTACGGTTCTATCTACTTCCAGATTCCACAGTTCTTTTTTCTGGATACGGAGAGCATTTTCCATCATGAATCCTTTGGAATTATATGATCTTATTTCCTTACAAAATTTGCATTGTTAAGTTCAGGTTACTTAAAGAAACTTTTCTATAATTTCAGTAGCAATGACCTGGTCTTATATCATTATCATGGCATCCTCCATTTTTATAAAAAGTACTGATGATTGAGTTCACATAGATGTTGCCTACAGAGGGCCTTTTGATTCCATTCTTGGATTTTAGTCATTTTATACGCCTTATTCTGAAGTAAACTAATTATCTTAGACTCATTATAATATATACATATGTACACACATGTGTTTATGTACATGTACACACATGTATATTGTATACATGTACATGTATACACAAACATATATAGATATATTTACACACACACACTAACAATGCTCATTTAGGATTTTGGATCTACCCAGGATTTGCATTATCAAAGGCCATTCTTACTCTGCGGGAAAACTTTTCCCTAGAGAATCCTGCTGTCTGACTAAATGTGATCTCAAATAACTTAGAAAATTACTGAGTATTTATACTAATTATTCACCTTTAAATTTTGTTTTCTTTCACTTTCTCCACTGAAAGACCTATGTCTTTCCACCCCATGTTTTCCTCTTTAATGCCCAGCACTTCTCACAATTTATCAAAGGAAAATGACCAATCCATTTGTCTACTTTCTGACCTATAGTTATATTTCTTTTTTTAAAAACTTAGTTATATTTCTTGATAGGGCAGAACATCATCATGTTTAAATGAAGTAAAAATTCCCAATTGAAGAGCTAGTTGTCTGTTGAGGTTTTTTTAAATCTATTCAGTCCCCAACCCAATACACCTCTGTATGATTTATTAAGTCTGGTTGTAATAACTTGGTTATCAAAATACTCTTGCCACCACGTAACTGGTTATTTGATTTTTTTTAAAGTGCAATGTTGATATGAGAGCAGAAAGAGCATTTTGTTCTCATGTTTCTGGGAGTGTGCATGGGAAATAAAAGTGGTGTTTACTCTGTGGATATTGTGATATATATTGTGATAGATACCTAGCATAATATATCTCATATTCTGAAAATGTAATATTATTAAGAAATATATTGTGATAGAAAGAGAAAGGAAGGAAGGAAGGAAGGAAGGAAGGAAGGAAGGAAGGAAGGAAGGAAGGAAGGAAGGAAGGAAGGAAGGAAGGAAGGAAGGAAGGAAGGAAGGAAGGAAGGAAGGGAGGGAGGGAGGGAGGAAGGGGAGGGAGAGAAAGAGAGGGAGAGAGAGAGAGAGAGAGAGAGAGAGAGAGAGAGAGAGAGAGAGAGAGAGAGGGAGAGAGGGAGAGAGGGAGAGAGGGAGAGAGGGAGAGAGGGAGAGAGAGGGAGAGAGAGAGAGAGAGAGAGAGAGAGAGAGAGAGAGAGAGAGTGCGTAGCAATACACAGACCCTGTCTCTGGATACAAATAGTGGAACCAAAAAAAAGCCCTGAGGCTCAGACTCCTATTTCCCATAGACTCTGCTGTGGTATTTCACTGGAGGCTACAGGTTGCAGCTGGTCCGGCCCTTGCTGTGTGCTGCTAAGGGCTCAGACTGGCACTTTATTATCAGAATAGAACAAATCTAGGCTAATGTGTGAAGTATAAAGAGTCCCAGGGAGCCCCAGCTCCTCATTCTCTGACTATTCTTTCCAGGTTTTCTGCTGTTGCACTCCGGATAATTGCAGTTTAATTGGGTGACATGAAATGAAAACTGTGTCCACATTATCCAGGATTATCTCTTTTTCCTGAAGCCTGCCACCGATTGAAAGGGGGCCCATTTATCAGACCAAAGAGCCTGGCTCGGTTGGTTGATTTTTACGAGCTGGGAAGAGTGTGAGAACAGGCTCGAAAGGGGAAAAAGGGGCCTGACAGCTAAGAAAAATTATTTCAGTTGTTTATCGCAGGGAAAGTTTATCTGATTCTTCACAAAATGCTGTGGAGGCTCGGGATGTCGAGCTATGAGTAATGAACATTGACCAAGTTTGCTTCCTCAACCTGATGTGCTCCAGCCCTGCCTCTCTTTTGTGTGGGCACAGATCAACTTTAAAAGCTTCTTTCAGCTAGCATGAATGCACTTCATTTTACCAAAAAGAACTTTGTATTGATAGCGAGAAAAAAGGAAGGTTGTTTAAAAAGGAAGGGTAGACAATCAAGACAAAATGAAGAGCTTTCAGTTTCCATTATGAGCATGTCGGGCTGTTCTTCTCATCTGTTTATACATTCCCTGCACAATAATGCCTCTTTGCAGTAATATGTTTCCCCTTTTACACTATTCATATTGAAAAAAAAGCCCTCACATCATGACCACAGAAATAAATACCATAGAAATGTGGGTATAATGTCAATTTGCATTCTGCGAGAAGATCAAGGTAACACCTAAAGGCCAAAAGAATATTCTGCTAATGCTCATTCATCATTCTACACATCCAGGTAAAAGAGGGACCTTGTCACTACACTACAAACCTTTTCTATTGCTATTGCCGTTGTGTGAATATTTTAGCCTAATGCACTGATTGTTAAAAAGAAAGAGCAGTCTTTGAAATTGTCTATTGCACTCAAATCCCTAGCTGCACAAGGTCTGGGCTGGAGTGCTTTCTATTCAGGAAGAAATGGAAGGCTTTAGTTCAGTACGCACAGCGTGCATGAAGGTTACTGAGGATATTGTCTGCCGGTTTGGGTTTTTAAATGAAAGTTTGAGAATGGGGGTGGGGAGAAGCTCATTATCTATAATGGCTACTGTCAATATGGAGTAAATACCTGGCAAAGCTAGGGGATACGCGACGGCAGTCCTAGAGCGGGACTTAGAAAATCTCAGGCCATTGAAGCCCTGATATTCTGTGGTATTTTCCTAAGTACATTGTCGCGACTTTTCATTAGGCACAGACAAAATGTGACTTTTATTTAGACATGTACTTACTGAATACTCTGTAACACTTGTGTCGTATTTTTATATTTATCTTCAGAAATGAGAAAGGGAAGGACACATCTGTACTTCTAAAATACATATAGATCCTATTTGATATATTAGCATATATGTTAATGAGGCAGCATGATGTTGCTAGCTTTATAATAGCTAACATTCATGTAGGTTTTAAGGTTTGCAAAGTGTTAATTCATTTGATCCTTGACAAGTACGCTGTGAGATAGTTACTATTTATAAACATACATAAATAGTACCTCTATTGTTTGTATATTTGTGTGTGTATAGATAACACATACATGTGTATGTGTGTATATTATACATATACATTTATTTATTTATCCATTTAGTCACCCATTTATTTATTTATTTGCTCACTGATGTACTTATTCATTCATTTATCTATTTATTTATTTATTCCCTCACTTATTTATCTATTCATTCATCTACCCATCTATTTCTCTATTTACTTATTTATTTGTTTGGTTGGTTATCTATCTATTTATTTGCTTACTCACTCATTTATTTATTTATTAGTTGTTTATTTGTTTATTTAATAATCCCTATCTTACAGGGTACCTGTAAAGATCAAATGAGTTAACATATGTACCCCCCCCCCACACACACACACATTTTACAAAGGAGGAAACAAAGAAGTTAAGTGACTTGCCCAGGGTCACATAGCTACAACTAAGTTTTCAAGACAGAGGTCAAACTTAGGTCTCCCTGATTCCAAGTCTCTTTCTCTAGTCACCAGGCCACTTAATGAAAATAAAAATTAAAATAAAAAAATAATACAAATAAATAGAATAATAAAAAATAATAAAGTACTGGACTTAGAGTCAGAAAGATCTGGGTTCAGATGCTACTTCTGACACTAGTTAACCAAAGGTGAGCAAGTCATTAAATGTCTCAGAGCCTCAAGCAACACCCTATATATTTATTATATTTATTGTGATTTGCATCACAATCCATGATTCTTGATGTAGTGGCATCTCTATATGTAATACATATGTTTTGTTGTTCAGTCATTTCCGACTCTTCATGACCCCATTTGGGGTTTTCTTGGCAAAGATACTGGAGTAGTTTGCCATTTCCTTCCTTCCTTCCTTGTCAGATTCTTTTGCAGATGAGGAAACTGAGACAAACAGAGTTAAGTGACTTGCCCAGGGTTATACTGCTATTAAGTGTCTGAGGCTGATTTTGAACTCAGGTCTTGTTGGCTCCAGGCCCAGTGTTCTGTCCACTGTACCACCTAGCTGCTCTAATATGTATCTACATGTATATATAGATACATATATTAAAACATATACATACACATATGCAATATTCCAACAAGCATTTATTAAACACCTTCCATGTGCCTAGACTCACATCTTTACTCCTCAAGAACAGAATTTAAAGTTATATTTATGGAGGAGATAAGGTTCTCATCAGTATTAGAATGTTCTTATGATATTTTTCCAAATTAACCAGTTCTGGGGGCAGCTAGGTGGTGCAGTGGATAAAACATGAGCCCTGGATTCAGGAGGACCCAAGTTCATATCCAGTCTCAGATACTTATCACTTAATAGCTGTGTGACCCTGGGCAAGTCACTTAACCCTCATTGCCCCACAAAAAATAACAACAACAAATTAACCAATTCCAACCAATGAAAAAATAGCTGTCTCTGGTCAGTCTTTTAGTGTTTTGGGACACCCATCCTCCAAGGTGCTGAATATAGCTAATTTTTCTACTTAACACTTGTAATTTCCTCCCTGACTTTGTTTTATTGAAGTTGTACTAATTTCTAAGCTAAAGTCTTGGGTTGATGCTTAGCCATGATATGGAGTTGACTCTGAGCTCTCAAAGGTTAGCTCAGCAGAAATAAGATCTGAGAGTTTCCACCAAGCTAGAAAGGTTTAGCAATGGAGTTCACGTCTACCATGTAAAGACCATCCTGGCTACATTTGGAGAATCTCAACGTTGGAAGAAAGAAGGATGGTACCAAATGAGTATTTCATTTGTCTATCTTTGGTTATGACAACTGATAAAGATTGGCTACTGAGCCACAGAAAAACTGCGATCTGCATCAGTGGAAAGTGCATGACAATTAAATCTCAGTAGAAATGGAATTTCTGAAGTGGCCATATGGAACCTGAAGTCATAGCCTTTTTGCTTATGAGTTTTTCCCTTTCCTGTCCATTTATGCTAACCTAGCAATGAGGTGGCACAGTGGATAGAATGTTGGACTTGGATCCAGGAAGACCTAAGTTTAAATGCCACTTCATAAATTTATTAGGTGTGTGTTCCTGGGCAAGTCACTTAACCTCTCATTGCCTCAGTTTCTCCATTATTATCCATGGGGATAATAATAGCACCTGCCTCTCAGGGTTGTTATGAGAAGCCAATGAAATGGTATTTGTAAAGTGCTTTGTACACCTAAAAGCATTATATAAATGATAGCTATTATTGTCATCATGCTTTGTTGTTGTTTTTTTTCCCCAGTTGAGTCATTGTTTTCAAACTCTTCTTTAAGAGCACAAACCTTTCATGGAAAAAGAAAAAATGCTGAAAAATACATTCGTACCTGATTTTTGCCCAAAGATATAAGCACAAAGCTATTACAATAGTTTGGATTTCTGTCTCAGTAAGAATAATAGCTAGAATTTATATTGTGCTTTAAGATTTGCAAAACTCTTTACATATATTATCTCATTTGATCCCCACATCACAGAGCTGGTAAGTAGTATTGGAATTCAGGTCTTTCTGACTCCATATCTAACTCTCTAGACACTATGGCATCTATCCACCTCAGGACAAAGGGGTACTCTGTGAGCACAAAGAAATGGACAAGAGCTTGATCAGTACTTTTTTTGGGGGGGGGGAAGGGAGGCAATTAAGATTAAGTGACTTGCCCAGGGTCACACATCTGAGGCCAGATTTGAACTCACATCCTCCTGACTCCAGGACCAGTGGTCTATCCACTGTACTACCTAGCTACCTCATTCAGTCCATTTGTGTAAAGCCTTCCCATAGGATCAGAATTGGTCTTGTGACTTCACTGACATACAAAATTCCCAGATGAGGAATTTCCTTCTTCCAAGATAGGCTTGCATCTTAGTCTTAAAGAATTTCCTGGAGCATTGAGAATCTAAATGACTTGCCCAGGGTTATACTGTCACTATGTGTCAGAGGTAAGCCTTGAACCTAGGTCTTCTCACTTTCCCTATAGAAGATAGAAGATAGAAGAATTGCTCCCTCTATATTCCCATCCTCAGGAAGCTTTGAGCTTTTACCATAAGACTTAATTTATTACAAATTAAAAGTAGGGGGCATCTAGGTGGCACAGTGGAGAGACCATTGGAGTGGGGAGGACCTGAGTTCAAATCCAGCCTCAGACATTTACTAGGGCGTGACCCTGGGTAAATCACTTAATCCTGATTGCCTCCCCATAAATCTCCCTAATAAATAGATTAGATGAATGAATGAATACTTCTCAGCTACAGAGATTAGAATTTCCTGCCATTAAAAATAAGTGTCAGGGGCAGCTAGGTGGCGCAGTGGATAAAGCACGGCTCTGGATTCAGGAGTACCTGAGTTCAAATTCGGCCTCAGACACTTGATACTTACTAGCTGTGTGACCCTGGGCAAGTCCCTTAACCCCCATTGTTCTGAAAAAAAAAAAAAAAAAAAGGTGTCTTTGGGGCAGCTAGGTGTCTCAGTGGATAGAGCACCGGCCCTGGAGTCAGGAGGAATTGAGTTCAAATCCGGCCTCAGACACTTAACACTTACTAGCTGTGTGACCCTAGGCAAGTCACTTAACCCCAATTGCCTCACTAAAAAATAAAATAAAAAATAAGTGTCTTTACAAGTGTAATATTTTTAAACTGTCCCTTTTTGAGATCCCTGTAGACTGCCCACTAGAAGGTTGTCTACCTTGGCCTCTGGAGAAACAAATTGCTGAGTAGGACATGGTGTATATAGTCAGTTCTTGATTTACTTAAGTGGACCATTCCTCAAGTCTCACCCCTACCCACTCACTTCACCTAGCCTACACAACAAAGGCATACACAAAATAATACCTTTATGCAAGTCATAAAATGTACTAAGATGCAGACGTATTAAATACGGTATCATGATAATAAACAGGATTATGAGATGAAAGGTAAACTTAACAATAAAGTATGCACAGTACTATACAGTAAAGTTAACACAGGTGGGCAGTGTGTTGCCCCTTCCCCACCCACTGCACCTTTATCACTGGTGCTTGACTGAGCAACTTTTTTATGTAGCTGCGTCGAGAGACCTTTAGACAGTGGGTTTCTTTTCCCCCCTTGTATATCTGATGATAACAAGCAATATTATCCTCAACTAGTCTTCAAACTTTAAAAAATCTTGAAGTATCTGGATCCATCTTTTCAATACAAGAAAAAGAAAATTGTTCAAATTGTGAAGCTTTTTGGTTGAATCTCAGGTTCCAAAGCTTCCTTTTTTTCTCCTACAGTCCTTAGAGCCATAAGCTTAATCAGATCCTCATTCAGAATCCTCATTCATATTTATTTCAGAATTCTTTATGTAAAGTCAAATTTATGTAATGTAGGGGGCAGCTAGATGGCACAGTGGATAAAGCACCAGCCCTAGATTCAGGAGGACCTGAGTTCAAAATCCGGAGTCAGAAATTTGACACTTAGTAGTTGTGTGACCCTGGGCAAATCACTTAACCCTCATTGCCCTGCAAAAACAAATAAATAAATGAATGAATGAATGAATGAATAAAAAGTAAATAAATAAATGAATATATACATAAGTAAATACATAAATAAATTATGTAATATGAAGTTATATAAAGTGAGAAATGTCTGTACCAAGTCAGGAAAACCACTGCTCATATCTTGTTGCTGGTCCTTATTAGCTGGGTGACAATTCTGGAATCTCCATTTTCTCATCTGTAAAATGGAACTTGTATTAGCTATTGTGTCTACTTTGCAGGGTTGGTGTGAGGTTCAAAGGGTATAATTCATGCAAAAACCCTACAAAAATGGAAATTGTCAAGCCAAGGATACACAACACCAAATAATGAACATTTCTGAATTGGGGGGAGGGGGGGAGTCTGGAACCATGATTTCTTTGGTTCATGGAGCTCAGAGGGAGGTTTGGTGACTTTCCCAAAGTCATACAGCTGGTAAGTGTCTGAGGCAGGATTTGAACTCAGGTCTTCATGACTCTGAGTCTGATGCCCTAACCACCTACTTGTCCAATTCTCCAAGCCTTATAGTCTTAGAGAATTCCATTGAATATGTTTTCCTAGTTTCAAGGTTAGTTGGCTATCCTTTACAAAAACCTGACATTCAGATAAATATATTCAACTCAACAAATGTCAATTATTACTATCTAGGTGAAATGGTCCCACAATAGAACAATGACATGTAATTTTTTATGCAAAAGTGGTTTCCTTTTTCCTTTTCTTAGGAAGAATGTGTGTAGCTTAAAGCTAGAGCCAAAAGCAACTTATTTCTTAAAAAGATTTGTGTTGTTGTTCAGCCGTGTCTGATTCTTTGTGACCCCATTTTGGGGTTTTCTTGGCAGAGATACTGGAGTGGTTTGCCATTTCCTTCTCCACCTCATTTTAGAAATGAGGAACTGAGGCAAACAGGATTAAGGGACTTCCCCACAGTCACACAGCTAGTGAGACTCTGGGGCCAGATCTGAACTCAGAAAGAAGATTCTTCCTGATTCCAAGTCACTGGACTATTATTGATTGTGCCACCTCATTGTCCCAACAAAGATTTGTTGTAAATGGTGCTAGTGGTTGTTTTTTCTTTCAAGGAGCATCATAGCATCATGAAGAAGCACAGTGCCATGGCGGATAGGGAATGGAGCCCAAATTCAGCAGGTTTTATGTTCAAATCCCTGGCCAAGTCACTTAACTTTTCTGGGACTAAGCTTTTCATCTGTAAAATGAATTTTATGGTTTCTAAGATCCCTTAAAGCTCTAAAAAAAAGAGACCTTAGAAATTATCTAGTCCAGTCTTCTTGCTTTACAAATATGAATACAATATTTCCACAATACAAAAAATATGTTTTATATCAAAAGCATCTTCTTGTTATTGCTCCTATAACAGAGAGACAAACACAAATCTTCAGAGCCAACCACGTGACAGACAGTTAATGGAAATACCAGAAAGTTAATATTTAAGCAGTGAAAACCCACGTCAAATCACTGTAACCGCTTGCATTGCTCAGCTCCCAGTCAGCAATAATGACAGCCCATCATGGTATACCATGCCAGAACAAGCAGGATATCATTCTATTGTACCATGATAAATACCCTTATGTTTTCTTTTGTCTTTGTCCCCTCTTCTTCATTTCAATGGTGACAACTCTGGTGTAGGCCCGCAATACCTCATGTCTGGACTTTTGTAATAAAGTCTCCCAAGGAGTCTTCTTAATCCTAGTTTCTCTCTTTTTCTTTCTCACTCACACACACCATTCCATCCTTCATACTGCTGCAAGATTTATCTTCCTACAGCACAGGTCTGATTAATGTGACCTAGTCTATCAGCAATGGGTTAAGTGACTTGCCTAGGGTGACACAGCTATTAAGTGCCTGCGTTCAGATTTGAACTCAGGTCCTCCTGACTCCAGACTGGAGCTCTATCTACTGTATTACCTAACTGCCCCAATGTGGTCTACTCTCAGAAAGAAGACTGATTCTAGTCAAATACCTGATTTTGAATTCTGGTTCAGTTCTTTGTGACTTGTTTGGTCATTGGGCAAGACATTTTGCCTCCCTGGACCTTAATTTTCCAGTGTGTAAAAAATGAGAGCAATGATGGAAGTGAGCTTTAATATCTTTTCTGCTAGAAATTCCTTGAATGTGTTATCCTTCTGTGCAAAAACTTTTTTTTTTTTTTTTAGTGAGGCAATTGGGGTTAAGTGACTTGCCCAGGGTCACACAGCTAGTAAGTGTTAAGTGTCTGAGGTCGGATTTGAACTCAGGTCCTCCTGACTCCAGGGCCGGTGCTCTATCTACTGCGCCACCTAGCTGCCCCTGTGCAAAAACTTTTAATGGCTTATTGCCAACTGCCCACCAGATAAAGCCCCAACTCCTTAGATTGTGACATGAGAAGTCCTCCAGGATCTTGCTCCAACGTACTTTCCCAAATGTATTTCTCAATCTCCTCCCCTTTGCACCTACAACTCTGCATCTAAGCTGAACAACTTGTCCAGTTTGCAACTCCAAGCACCAGAATACTTCCTCCCTTCACTGACTTTACTCCTATTCTTCTCCTTGAAATTCTCTCTTCCTACATTTCTGCCAGTCCAGCTCCAATGTCACCTCCTCTACAATCCTCTAAGTCTAGAATCACTTTCTCTGCATACCCGAGGCACTTTGTACTGCTTCTATGACATTGTTACATCCTATCCTGTACGAGGTGTTGCAGTGGATAGAGTGCCAGGCCTGGAGTTAGGAGGACCTAAGTTCAAATTTAGCCTTAGACACTCATTAGCTGTATAACCCTGGGTAAATCCCTTAACCCTGTTTGCCTCAGTTTCCTCATCTGTAAAATGAGCTAGAGAAAGAAATAGAAAAGCAGCCTGGTATCTTTGCCAAGAAAACTCCAAATGGGGTCACAAAGAATTGAACATGACTGAAATAACTCAACAACAGTCTTCTACTTGGTTATTGTGTGCATGTTTCTTCCCGGTCACACTATGCTCCAGTCAAACTGGATAGCTCCTACACAGTGCTCTATCTCGCATTGCTGTATGTTTGCACCAACTGTCCTCTGTTCCTGGTATCTAATCCCTCCTCACTTTCAGCTCTCAGAATTCCTAATTTCCTTCAAGGTTGAATTCAAGGGCTACCTTTTATATGAGGCCATTCTTGATTCTCCAGAATATTCCCCCCCAGTCATCATATGTGTGTGTGTATGTATATATATATATGTATATGTATATATGTGTGTGTATATGTGTATGTATGTATATATAATACATGCAACCATTTAATACACACCTATTTATATGCATATACATGTGTATATATAAACACACATATATACATGTTGTCTTATCTGTCTAGACTGAGTTCCTTGAGAGTAGGGACTGTTTACACTTTTGCCTCTGTAGTCTTCTTGCCTAGTATACTGCTTAACACATAGCAGGGACTCAATCAATCATTGATGATTGATTGATTGATTGACTGACTGATGCTTGACCTCTTCAACAATTCCAACTAGTCCAACACCCTAATTTTACAGATGAAAAAAATTGAAGGACCAAAGTTGAAAGGATCATCCAATGTCACACAGCTAGCCAATGGGAACTAGATGGCAGAACTTTTGACTCCTAGCCCAACATTATTTCTGCCTGACCATTCCACAATCGAACAATGAGCGGAAGAACACTGAAAGAGGGAAATAATATATGAGTACAGTCTTTTAATGAGATAGAGATTTAGACTCGTCTTAGAGTTATGCTATCCACAGGAATGAGATGTAAGCAGTTTTTTAAAAAATGTAGAACAGCTTAGCTCCCATGTACTCTCAGGAGGCCCCTTAGCTCAGGAATACTTGAAGAGGAAAATAATGCCCATTGGGCATGTAGATTAATGTAGAGGCTTATATTTTAGGCATTTCATGGATGTCTGTACACATGGCACACATGGGGGGATATTTTATAGAATTGAGTTCTTTTTATATGGTCATTTGTAGTCTCTGAAGCTATCTGGAGGTTGATCTTTGCACTCTGATTATTCCATAGAGTCTGAGAGAATTGAAGGTAGATTGTAACAGCATTCTTACTAACGGGACAAAATATGGTTTCTGTCTGGTAGAAGAGAGCCAGCTTTTAAACACTAACACCTAAACCTCTTATGTTTCTCCCTAGCAGGGGTAATGAAAATTATGTATGTGTATATGAAGCATGTGTGCATGTATGTATATATACATGTACATGTATAGATGCGTGCATGCATGCATCTATACACATATATGCATGTGTACATGTGTGTATATGTGTATATACGTATTTCTGGGGATTTATTGATTAACCACCAAAGGTATGGATTGATTCTCTTTATAGTCTGGTGTCTTTAGGAATAAATACTACCCAAGCATCTCTCCTTTTCATTTAGACCATGAAAGAAAAGGGCCCCTCTTTCCTGAAGATTAGTTTGGAATTAAGTTCATATTTTATAGCATTTTATGGGTTACAAAGCTTTTTTTAAATATATTATCTCATTTTATCCTTGCAATAATATTTCTTTTAAAAGTGATATATATGTTTGTGTACATATATGTGTATGTGTATTATCCACACATTATATAGCTGAAATTATATATACATATGTATGTATATACACATTTCTTATCAGTACCCATGAATTTAGATACTATCTCTATGCTAATGTATCTCAAATCTACCCATCCTGCCCCACTCTCTTTGCTCACCTCAAGTCTTGCATGTCCAATTGCCCTTTCGACATCTCAAACTAGATGTCCAAAGACATCTGAAACTAAATTATATTCAAAACAGAACTGACTATCTTTACCTCTAAACCCTCCCCCACTCCTACCTTCCCTATTATTGTGCAAGATAACACCATCCTCGCAGTCCCTCAGATTTACAACCTAGGCATCATCCTAGATTCCTACTATCCCTCACCCCACCCTATATTAAATTTGCTGCCAAGATCTGTCAATTTCACACTCGCGACGTTTCTCCTTTCTGCCTCATTCTCTCCTCTGACACTGCTGCCACTCTAGTGTATACCATCATCACCTTAAGCCAAGTTTATTGTGATAGCCCCAAATCTCTCCCTAGTCTAAGGTATCCTCCATTCAACCACTGAAGTTATTTTCCTAAAGCAAAGGTCCAATTATGTCACCCTGCTACTCAACAAATTCTAGTGCCTCCAAGAGCAACTACAAAATGTTCTGTTTTACATTCAAAGCCCTTTAAAACCTACCCCCCCCCCGCCCCCGACAGCTAGGTGGGGCAGTGGATAGAGCACTGGCCCTGGAGTCAGGAAGACCTGAGGTCAAATTCAGCCTCAGTCACTTAACACTTACCAGCTGTGTGACCCTGGGCAAGTCACTTAACCCCAATTGCCTCACTCTCACAAAAACAAAACAAAACAAAACAAAACAAAAACGTGGCTCCTGTACCTCTTCTACCTTTCCAGTCTTATTACACCATACTTCTCAACAGGTATTATTCAATCCAGTGACACTGGCCTCCTAGCTATTCCACAAATAAGACACTCCATCTTTCAGCTCTGGGTATTTTTTTTTAGTTGTCCCCCATACCTGGAATGCCCTGGCTCTTCTGCTCAAACTACTAAGCTCCCTGGCTTCCTTTAGGTCTCAACTAAATTCTCATCTTCCATAGGAAGCCTTCCCCATTCTCCCTTAATTCCAGTGCCTTCTCCCTGTTGATTCTTTCCCATTTATTCTATATAAAGCTTGTTATATACATATATGTTTACATGTTGTCTCCCACATTAGATTGTAAGCACCTTGAAGGCAGGAATTGTCTTTTACCTGTTTTTGTATCCTCAGTAGTTAGCACAATGCATGGTACATCTTAAGAGCTCAATAAATGTGTGTGTGTAACTTCAATTAGAATACATACATATATAATTAGAATATATGTACACACATACATTCTATAACATAGACTGTGTGCCCATGTGTATACATACATATATAATATATGCATATATATTTTAATTGAAGTCCCATGCTTTACAGGCACCATCATGAGTCTATATCAGAGATGTCAAACACCCCCCCAAACCAGATTAAAATGTAATTGGGAGGGGGCAGCTAGGTGGTGCCCTGGATTCAGGAAGACATGAGTTGAAATCTGACCTCAAACACTTGACACTTACTAACTGTGTGACCCTGGGCAAGTCACTTAACGCTCATTACCCTGCAAAAAACATAATTGGGAAATATCAAATAAAATGAACAAAAATACAATAAAACCTAGATAATATTACATTTTTAAATCAAGTCAACATGTGGTCTTCCCAAAGGAATTCCTACAGGAATCCTTATGTACAATCTAGTGGCCCCCCATTTAAGTTCGACCCCACTGGTCTACACAATCTCCCTGGACGGAAGCATCCACCACCTTAGGTCAGAAAAAGCCAGAAATGTTCCTGGGAATGGGGGAGGAGAGCTGGAAAAGAAAGGCTCAGAAAAAGAGGCTAAAGGCATTAAAGAAAAATTTCTGTTATTTCTAAGATTCTCTCCCCCCCACCCCACACAACCAAGGCCTAGCTTTGATGGTGTGTAAAGAACATTATTTCCATTTTAGAGTTGACAGCAATTAAGCAAGAGGGTAATGAAGTCCAGGGACATTAAACAAGTTGCCCAAAGTTACACAGAGAATAAGTGGCACAGTCAGAACTATGATGGTCTTTAGATTCTGAAGCCAAAGAATGTTCTTTTCCTATTACACCATGAAATAGCAGCAGTATTTCATGCTGAAACTTGTATTGGGACCCAGAATTTAAACTTATAGCATTAATGAAAATGAAACAAACAAAAAATGAGTTCTTTATAGTTTTTGTTTTAAATCAGAGTTGGCCCATAAGCTTAAAATTCTTAATTTTAACAATATTGCTTGTTCATTGCTTACCTAAATACTTATTGTGTATCACGGACACACGAACATGTTCAATGGTTTTTAAAGTGTATTAAAAAAAACACCTCAGAGTCTTGGTTTTCCTTTTAAAAATATTATCATTATATAGTAATTTAGGTAAAGTTTCAATGTTTAAAAGTAAAATATTGGGTTAGCCTTATTTGAACAGAGTAGTAATATTTCCTAGTGATATATTTTCTCCAGAAAGTTCTGTAAGCCTGGCAGCTGCCACCAACATCCCTACGTTCTCCTTGTTGTAGGATTTTAAAGGGAATGGAAAGGCATTTATTGAGCACCTATTGTATGCCAAGCACAGTAGTAAGTAGAATAGAAAAGTAGGACAGTTTCTAACCTCAGAGAGCTCACATCCTAAAAGAGACCACACATGAAGGAGAGTTCAGAGCTCAGGGCCACTGACTGGTAAGTTCCAGAGATACTTAGGATGGATGAACTGTTGGGAAAGGGAGATTCTGTTGGTCTTTGGGCAGGCTGGGTTAGAAAAACCCAAGTTCAAATTCAGCCTCAGACACTTACTAGTTGTGTGACCCTGGGCAAGTCACTTAACCTCAATTTTCTCAACTGTAAATTAGAGTACCTACCTCCCATAGTTTCAAAGATTCAAGGCAATAATATTTGTAAAGTGTTTACACAGTATCTGACACACAGTAGGTTCATAATAAATGCTTCCTTTTTTGTGAGGTACATTTATGGCAAGGAGATTTCATGTGCTAAAAACTCCATTTTAAAGAAGCTGATTTATTGAAAAGCTTAGGCTACAAATAGGTCAACACAGAAACCATAAAAATAAAGATATGATAATTTACAGGGGTGAGCTTAAATCAGAGCATCTCCTTCAGTGGAAACACATCACCGACCAAACAGATTTTATCATGGGGCAAATATAGAGGTAATGATTGCTTGACTGGTGTGAGAGATAAAACTGAGTAATGGCTGGCAGATCTATTGAATGTGAATAATCATAAAGGATTTCCTTCCAGCAAGTTCCTTCTAGAATATACCCCAAAGGGAAAAATAGTCAATCCTATTAGCATAGAGTCTATGAACTTAGGCTGTTTCACAATGAAAATTTCAAAGCAACTAGTGAGTATTAAGCCATATTTCCCTTCCCCTCCCCATTCTCACAGATAGCATAGTGCTGGAGGGGACCTTCCCTTCATTTTCATAAATCATGACTAAGGTCCTTACCTAATATAAATCCCATATTCTTATTGGTTGGGAGAGAAGAAATAACTTCATGAGTAGGTTTTCCTATCACCCTCTCTGCTTTTTCACGCCTCTCTCTGAATGAATGAAAATGCATTTTTTTAAGCACTTATCATGTGCCCAAAACTGTGCTAAGTGGTGAGAATGCAAATACAAAAGTAAAAATAGTCTCTGCTTTCAGGGAGTTTACATTCTAATACTAAAAATATATGTGTGTATGTATGTTTTTATCTGTATGTTTTCAATCTAGAGCTTAGCAGCCCCTGTCTGAAGGCTCCCAGGGACCTCTTGGTTTCCCTCCCATCATGAGAGCACTCCTAGCTTTTCTTAGAGTAAAACCTTAGAGCTCAGTTAAACATTTTGGGTCTTATTCTAGATACATATCTATGAGGGGGATCTGACAAATCCTCCCCTGTTATGCAGAAGCTCATTGGCTTCCCTCCAAAAAATGCTCTGAGGGTGCACACCCTTGAATATAATGCAAAGTGCTATTAAATTAATTATAGCATTTATTATGGAACTATTTACAAGGTAAAGTCATGCAACATAAAACATTAAAGAAACATAATTATGCAGAAATGGATCGTATAAGGTAGGCTATCAAGTGAGGCATACTTGATTAGTAAGTTGGTTGTAACTGAAAAGAGGAAAGCTGAAGTGTGCGAATAGTTACATTCATCTTTGTGAGGAAAGATATCTTGAAATTTTTTCCCATACAAGCACCTCTGTCTTAGAAATGGGCAATTGTTTGGGGAGATGGTGTGTCCCTGTTTGCTCATAGAAAGATCTGAGATGGATCATAGACATTTAGAACTGGAAGATACCTTAGAAATCAACTCAACTCCCTCATTCGACAAATAAGGAAACTGAGGTCCATAGGGATGAAGTAGCTCACCCAATATCAGCTCCCAGATGACATTCTAATCTGTTATTTCTTCTTCTTTTGGGAGACAGAAACTAATGTATTTTTGATCACTACAATGAAGCCTTTACTCCCAATCACTTTAATTGATGTTCTTTTGTATATATTTAAATTAAGATGAAGGATATTGTTAAGTATTACTAAGATCATATCCTTACCATTGAAGGAAATAGAAATCTTATCTTACTATCTATCTTTCACCTTAGAAGACAATGCTGTTGGCTATATTATGATATTTCCTGTGTATAATTTCCCACCATCTATAAGACTTGTTTAGAGAATGCTTATGTTGCATCTTTTTTCCCTGCTTTGTTCATGTCCATGAGTCATGCGTGACAAGGTGTTAACACATAACCAATCAAAATGAGTCACAAAGAGCAGTAGCTACATATTTATCTATACTCATCATTTGCTGTCCAAAATTTACCAAATCCAGGTTACCTTCATCTTTCCTTTAATTCACTTTATTCATTTATAAAATGAAGATGAAAAAGCCACTTACTGCTTTGAATCTCTTTCCTTTTCTGTAAAATGAAGAGGTTGGATTGGATTAATCAATCATAGAATCAGAAGTTTGAAGAGATAGAATTAGAAAGGACCTTACAGGTCATGTAGTTTGAACCTCTCGTTTTATAGATGAGGAAACTAAGGTAAAGTGAGTTGCCCAAGGTCACAAAGATAGGCTGACTCCAACCCTAGGATCTTTTCTGTTATACCAACCTGTCCCCAATCAACAAACATTTCCTAAGTGCCTATTATGTACAATGCACTTTGCTGGGGATTCATGATATAAAAACAAAAATGAGACAAGCCCTGACCTCAAGGATCTTGTATTCTACTAATCTCTAGATGATCACTCAGGTTCCTTCCACCTTCAAATATCTGAATATTTGCATAACCTACCTTACAGGGTTGTGTGAAATAAAGTGCTTTATAAGCTAGACCCCAGGACATAAGTTAACACTACATAGGAACAAACCATTCTCAAAAGAAGAATTGTTTCAATTATGTCTGATTCTTCCTGACCCCACTGGGGAGTTTTCTTGGCAAAAATCCTGGAGTGGTTTGCCATCTCCTTCTACGTCCTATTTGACAGATGAGGAAACTGAGGCAAACAGGATTAAGTGACTTGTCCAGGATCACACAGCTAGTAAGTATGTGAAGTCAAATTTGAACTCAGGTCTTCCTGACTCCAGGCCTAGCACTCTATTTACTGTACCACCTAGCAGCCCAAAAGCAGAATGATAGACTCTTAAAAATCAGAAAGAATTCTCCAAATTACTAAGAGAAATGCAATTTAAAAACAACTTGGATTTCTTTGCACACCTGGCAAATTAAAAGTTTGAAAATAGTGAATATTGGAAGAATTATGGGAAGATAAGCACAATAACTGCATTGTTGGTGAAATCAGAAATTTGTACAACCATTCTAGAAAGCAACTTGAAATAATATGAAAAGAGTGACTAACAGGCCCATACCTGTTGACCCAGAGATTCCACTGCTAGTTATATACCCCAATGAGGGAAAAAAAGGCCCCCCATACAGAGCAGCTAGGTGACACAGTGGATAAAGCACTGGCCCTGGATTCAAGAGGACCTGAGTTCAAAATCTGGCCTCAGACACTTGATACTTATTAGCTGTGTGACCCTGGGCAAGTCACTTAACCCTCATTGCCCTGCAAAAACCAAAAAAAAAAAAAAGGCCCCCATATACATATTTGAAAGTATAGCAACACCTTTTGTGGTAACGAAGAATGTTTGTGGTAAAACAAAGTAAACAGTTGTCAAATGGGGAGTTGCTAAAACAGCTTGTGGTACATGAATGCAATGGAATATTATTATGCTATAAGGAATGATGGATGTAATGAATAAAGAGAAAAATAGAAAGACTTACATGAACTAAAGCAAAGTCTGAATCACCTTTGTATTGTTACTAATTCCTAGAATGCCAAGGAGGTTCGGATTTCCTAGGACTTGATTCATATACTTAGCTTAGCAATGGAGAAACAACATGCTGTAGTCAAGAGAACACTGACCTCAAGTGTTTCCAGGAATTCAAGTCCTTCTGGGGTGTTACTACTTTGGTGATCTTGGGCAAGTCATTCAACCTCCCTGAGCTTCCATTTCCTCATCTGTGAAATGGAGGAGGGGGTTGGACTAGATATTCTTGGGGTCCCCTCTGGCTCTAGAGCTATGACCTTAAGTTTCTGATCTTAAATTCATCCTACAAAAGAAATCTGGAGTCTGGTTTGGTACCCAGCTCTTTGTAAAAAAACCTTAATCCTGGAATGATGAACCTGAATATCCAAAATAAGGACCCTGGACAGTTCTGGTCAATTTGAACAGTATTCTGTGGGATTAAATCACAAGTGAGGGGCGGCTAGGTGGCGCAGTGGATAAAGCACCGGCCTTGGATTCAGGAGTATCTGAGTTCAAATCCGGCCTCAGACACTTGACACTAGCTGTGTGACCCTGGGCAAGTCACTTAACCCCCATTGCCCTGGAAAAAAAAATCACAAGTGAGACCACTTTGGAAATATAGCAATTCAAATGAGCATTGAATCACAATGTTTGGCTTGTTAAGTTACTCATTATCTAAGAGTTATTCCTCAATTGACATAAAATAGCCTCTGACCTCAGATTAATCTATTGAATTCTGTCTACTCAGGCCTCACATTATTGAAATCTCTTATTCATTCACCATATATATATTAAATTTCTTCTGTGTGCCTACCACTAAAATGAATATTTTGGAAAATGCAAAACAACAATAACAACATGACCCTATTCTCCAGAAGCTGATGACATGGTCTGAGTGATAAAACAAAAAGCAACTAGAAAACAAAGCAGTATAGGAATCCCAAAGCAATATAGGAATAAGCTAGAAATAATTTCACCCATTCTAGCTTTATTGATCCAAATACAGGTCATGCTTTAACCCAAATATGGCTTGTATAAAACTTGTGTGGCCTGTAATTGAAATTATTTCTCAGGTTATAACTATATACTTATAATGAGCATATTCCTTGTTTTAGGGAAGAGTATATATTTGAGGGGTAACATATTCAGAGAAATTTATTTTATAATAAGTGTTGAAGAGATGAGGGGTAAAAGGAGAGACCAGAGAGGTCTGAGGTCACTTTAGGAAGGCTTAACAAGTCTTTTAGTCTTTGCTCTGTCTATCCTCAGGCCTTGAAGGAGCTCTCTCCTTCCCTCTGTTTTTTGTTTGTTTGTTTTTAAATCATTTGTTTCCATTTTCCTTTGTTTCCTGCTGCTTGGTGGTGTAGATTGCTACTTTCTTGTCTTTTTTCCTAGTGCCTAGCATAATATCTGTCATATGCTAGGTGTTTAATGATTGACTAATTAATGATATTATCTACTGAGAGTGGGAGGAATTAGGGCAAGCTTCATGGAGGAGGAAGCATTTGAGTCAGGCTTTAAAGGATAGATGAGAATGCAGTAAGTGAAGAAGCAAAAGAAGAACGTTCTAGGTATCAGGATAATCTTCTGGGTACAGAGGCAAGAAAGTGTAGAGAATGTTTAGGGGATAGAAAATAGTTCAGTTTAGCTGGACTGTAGAGCATGGAATAGAGAGTAGTAAGAGATAAGTCTGGAAGAGTAGTTAGCATAGTACCAGATTGTACAGACTTTCAGTGTTAGGAAGAGGCATGGAAGCAGAGCCAAGATGTGGGAGAGAAGCGAGGAAGTCGCCTGAGCTCTCCCCAAATTTCCCTCAGAAACAAAACTAAATCAAGCCTCTAAACAGATTCTGGAGCTACAGAATCTACAAAAAGACAAAAAGAAACAATCTTCCAACTTAAGATAATTTAGAAGGACTTTAGGAAAGGTCTGTCTCACTTGGGTGAAAGGGGAGCACAACTCAGCATGGAGGGTGTCTGGGCAATTCAGCAGGAGGCTCTTGGCCATAGCACAGATCAACAGCCAAGGCCCCTTGGTTCTGGCTCAGCAGGCTGGTTGTTCAGCAGGTCAGTTGTGAGGTCCCCCAGCCTCAGTGGAGAAGGCAAACTGCCAGATAGAAAACCACCCACAGGACAGGTGCAAACAGGACAGGCCACCCCAGAACAGAGAGCAAACCCAGAGCCATGAAGAATCCACTAGCCCCAGAGGCCTCAGAGCAGAAAGCCAGTGATAAGACCCCTGGCCCCCAGCACAAGAAGCTTGGGATAGTGCCTCCTGTGCTCCAGAAGCAGAACTCAACTTTAAAAGTCACAAAATAGACTAAAATATCAGTAAGAATTAGAAAAGAATGATTACCATAGTTACTATGGTGACAGAAAACCAAAACACAAACTAAGAAGAGGATAACACTGTCAAAATTCCTACATGTGAAGCCTCAAAGGAGAAGATGAATTGGTTTCAAGACCAAAAAGGAAAAAAAGGGTTCAAAAAGGAGAGAGAACAATTGGGAATAACTACCTTAATGTGTCGGGGAGAAAATGAAGACCAATTAGAGAAAACATGGAAGGAGAACTAGGACAGTGTGATATCTCTGAAACAAATAGGGAAGAGACTTGTGTAGTAGAATGAAGGTGGTCAATAGTATAAAATCCTACAACTTACATCTTTATGCTGATGAGTTAAAACAGAGAAAGACAACCACAGAGGCATCATGGTATAGTGGGAGGAATGTTGTCACTCCAGTTCAAGGACCTGCATTCAGATCCTGGCTCTGCCACTTACTACCTCTATGAACTTGAGCCATTCTCTTAATATCTCTATACCCCAATTTCTTTCTAACCTCTAAGGCTACTTCCAGCTCTAAATCTGTTATCTTATTGGAACTTTAAAAAGATAGGTTGCTCAGTGGATAGAGCACCGGCCCTGGATTCAGGAGGACCTGAGTTCAAATCCGGCCTTAGACACTTGACATTTATTAGCTGTGTGACCTTGGGCAAGTCACTTAGCCCTCATTGTCCCACACACAAAAAAATTTTAATTAAAAAAAAAAGATCATTGACAATCCCAAGAGAAAGTAGTTTCAGTATGCTCATGTAGTCTAAAGCCAGATTGCAAGGAACTGAGGAGAGGAATACATAGAAAGAATGGAAGAACTGGGTATAGATAGCTTTTTTCAATTAGTATGGATTTAGAGAGGACATTTTAGTAAAACAGAAGAAACATGAATAAAGGAATGCAGGCAAGAATTACCTAGTTGTAGGGCAGGGACAGGAACAGATTGGTTTGGTTGAAGCAGTGGTGCCATAATTAAAATAATGAAAGAGGAATGAATGAATGAATGGATTTTTAGAAGCATTTATAGAAAGTTTGGCTGGAACAGTAGATAGAGCACCAGCCCTGAAGTTAGGAGAACCTGAGTTCAAATCTTACCTCACACACTTACTATCTGTGTGACTCTAGGCAAGTAACTTAACCCCAATTGCCTTAAAAACATCCAGGACCATCTCCAGTCATCCTGATATATATCTTGCCACTGGACACAGATGTCTCTGGAGGAGAGAGTGAGGTTGGTAATCTTGCACAGCCCTCCCTCACTTAAGTCTAATTCATTGCAAGTTATGACATCACCCTAATGTCATGGTCCTCTGTGAGAATGAAGGACAAACAACAATACTGAAGGCTTACTATGTTCAAAGCACCATACTAAGTACTGTGGACACAAGTACAAAAGTGGAAACAGTTCCTGTTCTCAAGGAGTTTATATTTTAAAGAGAACAAGACAATATGCACAGGAAGCTTTAGTTACAAGTCAAATGGAAAGGCCTAGAAGTTGTTAGGCCCCAGTGGTAAAAATATATAGTAATACAACTTCATTATTATTATTACCACTGATAAACGTGTGTGTTCATGTGTGTGTTTGTTTGTGTGTGTGTATGTTTCTGGTATTCAACTACTTGAAAGAACCAAAAACTTTGGTAATGAGACCTTTCATCTCCAGGTCTTCAGTGGGTATGGCTACTATAGCACCCGTCCTCTGGTGAGTAGTTGGAGGTCATACTTGAAAGTGATGGTGGTAGTGGTTGGACTCAAATATCCATCCCTCCCTCAGGGTGCCTTGCTGTTTCTTCTAGGATGGGTTGCCTATCTCCAGGTGGCAATTGGTTAGGGATAGTCAACCCTTCTCCACAGGAGTTCCTCCTAACCCCCAAAAAATCTTTTAAAAAGGATTTTAAAGATGATTTTGGGGGCTAGATTGGAAGTGGGGCCAATAGCCTGGGGGATGTTATTGTTCTCAGGGTCTTGAGCTTACCTGGAAGTTGATCATCAGTTGGTGCCAGTGGTGTTAAGGATGGTAGCTGATTCTCTAGATGACAGCTATGGAGACTGCACTGTGTTAATATGACTGGAAAGATGAGAAGGTAGTTACTTGATGAAGTCCATTGAATGAAAGGCTCTTTTGATTGTATGCCATAAGAAATCAGGATCCAAACGATTTTCTATTATTTAGAAAAGGATGATATGACAGAAATTTTGTTTCTAATTGTCTCTTCTTGTAACTGTGTGTAGGATGATACAGAGTTTGAAGGGAAAACAGTGAGGACACTTTTGCAATACTTTTTAAGTGAATGAATGAATGAACATTTACTTAGTGTTTACTTGGTGCCAAGCACTGTGCTAATCCCTGGGCACTGTAAGATGACAAGGTCTTGGATGTCTAAAGTGATGACCATGGAGACAAAAGGAAAAGAAGAATCAAAGAGATAGTCATTTTGCTACTCATTGAGGCCAAGTTCAGCAATTAAAAGCTGCAGTGTGGGTTAGAGTTATTTTAGGATTTTAGTTCATGAGAGGAGTGTAGAAAGATATAGAAAGGAAAGAATGCTGCATCTCAAATAAGAGAACCTGAGTTCAAATCTTAGCCCTGCTAACTACTGCTTATGTGATCTTGGGCAAATTATCTTGACTTTCTGTGCCTTGATTTCCTCATCCATAAAATGAAGTTCTTAGATGAGATGGTCATCAATTTCTCGTGTATTTTACCAGAAAATGTTGTTTGGTAGCCTTTATCAACCAATGCTTAGTTTTTCCTTGTTATTTACTTTTGACTGTAATTTCAACTTCAGGAGAAACAGACACATTTTATCTCCTCTGGATTATATGCAAAATTAAGTGGAACTAGGAACAATACCAGAAAATATCCCTTTCTTTGGTAATCTGATGCAGAACAAGACTTATTGAGTGTTAGGCAGTAGGACTTTTAAAAGTCATAATCTTATTACCACACACACACAAACACACACACACACACACACACACATACACATACACACACGTACATGAGTCTTAATATAGGTTTCAGGGGGGGTTGTTTTATAGTTTGTTTAGTTGTTTGGTTTCGGCTTGTAAGTTTTATTATTAAAAATGTTTATAAAAGTTTGGGGCATGTAAAAGTAATAAAAATGATGCCTGGTGTGGCCTTTCCCATAGATTTGCCTTTGAAGTAGAGTGCTGTGGTCCAGGTAGTTGCAAGGCTATATTTATTGTATAATTTTAAAATATAAAAGTTAATAACTTAATGGTAGCAACTTGAACTGTAATTTTAATTGTGAAACTGTTCTTCCTCTTGACATCACAATTCAATATCGTTAAGGGTTTAGAAATGAGGCCACAAGAAAGAGGCAGGTACAGCTATATACTCTTCCAAGAAAGCATTTTACAGCAAATGACTTTTATTCCTTTCACCTTTTGTTCTCACACCCCTATGCAAACTATTGGTGACCTGGACTCTACAGTCAGGCAGAGGAAAGAGAATTAAATGTAACCAATCGATCAATCAATTGGTCAAGTCAACAAGCATTTATTAAACACCTATCATGCGTCAGGTACAAAGAAAGGCAAAAAGAGTCCCTGCCTTCAAGGAGCTCATGATCTAATGGGGGAAACAACATGCAAACCACTGAGCACATGCATGATATTTAGAGAGTAAATTGAAGACAGTCTCAAAGAGAAGGCACTAGCATTAAAGGAAATCAGGAAAGGCTTCTTGCAGAATGTGCGGTTTTTGCTAAACCTTGAAGGAAAGACAGGGAAGCTAGGAAGCAGGGATAAGATCCCAGGTTATCCCAGGGAGAGCATCCCAAGTCAGTGAAAATGCAAAGTCAGGATAAATAATGTCATGTGAGATGAATGCAAGGAAGCCAGTGTCATTGAATCTCATAAAGTAGGTGGAGGGGAATAATTTATAAGAAAACTGGAAATATAGAAAGAGGAGCAAGATACAAAGGGCTTTAAAAGCCAAACTCAGGATTTTTTATTTGATTCTGGAAATAATATAGGGAGCCAATGGAATTTATTGAATATTGTTGTTCAATCATGTCCAAATTTTCAGTAATTTCTGAATCTTCATGGGCCCATTTGAAGTTTTCAAAGATGCTGGAGTGGTTTGCAATTTCCTTCTCCAGCTCATTTGACAGATGAGAAAACTGAGGCAAACAAGTTTAAGGGAGTTGCCCAGGGTCACACAACTAGTAAGTGTCTGAGGCCAGATTTTAACTCTGGAAGAAGAGTCTTCCTGACTTCAGGCCCAGCACTCCATTCACTGAGTCACCTATTGGCCCATTTATTGAATTGGTAGGGAAAAGGGTGCGATAGGATCATATTTTCATTTTGTTTTTGTTTTTTGGTGAGGCAGTTGGGGTTAAGTGACTTGCCCAGGGTCACACAGCTAGCAAGTGTCAAGTGTCTGAGGTTGGATTTGAACTCAGGTCCTCCTGAATCCAGGGCCAGTGCTCTATCCACTGATGCCGCCTAGTTGCCCCTAGGATCATATTTTCAATTTAGGAAGGTCACTTTGACATCTGAGTAGAGGATGGAATAAAATAAGAAGAGACATGAGGCAGGGAGACTAAAGATCAGGCTTTTTGAAATAGGTGTGAGGGGACAGCTAGGTGGTGCAGTGGATAGAGCACCGGCCCAGGATTTAGGAGGACCTGAGTTCAAATCCAGCCTCAGACACTTGACACTTGCTAGCTGTGTGACCCTGGGCAAGTCACTCAACCCCAACTGCCTCGCCAAGAAAAAAGAAAGAAAGAAATAGGTATGAGGTAGGGAGAACCCATAAATATATGAAGTTCTTACTTTATGATAAGTATTGAGGGTATAAAGAAAAGTAAGAATCCTCCCTTTCCTCAAAGAACTTACATTTTAATGAGGGAGATAACATTTATATAAATAAGTATATACAAGACATATACAGAGTAGATGGAAGCTGAGGGGAGCCGGAAAGGCCTCTTGCAAAAGTTGGCTTTAGAGCTGTTTCTTCAAAGAAACCAGAGAATGTAAGAGTAAGAGGTGAAGGGGGAGAGTGTTCTATACATGGGAGCTGGTGCAAAACTTTGGTATAAGAAATAATGAGCAGGATGGTTTCAGAAGAACCTGGGGAGACTTATATGGACCTATGTGAAGTGGACCCTATTAGGAGATAGAGTATCGTGTATGAGGCCACAAACCAATATGTATAGATCATAGAGGGTATGGAGAAGAATAAAGTGTAAGAAGTTTGGAAACATAAAAAGGGGACCAGGTTCCAAAGAGGTTTATATGCCAGATAAAAATAGGATTTGTATTTTATCTTTGATCTCAGTGGCAAAAGAGAACTGCTGAAGTTTATCGTTTACAGGAGTGACTTTGTCAGACTTCCGCTTTAGGAACTAACCACTTTGGTAGCTTTGATCGGAAGACACATGGGAGTAGGGGAAGATGAGGTGCAAGGAGCAGTGTTTGTTCTTGTCCTTTAGAGGTATGGAAAGAGTAGTATTTTCATATTGCCCTACTTCTCTTAGTTCCCTTTACCATAATTTGCTTGGGTAAAGATGCCTTCTAGGAAAGATAGAATGGAGAACAAATGAAGCTACAAACACACTCTGGAGATATCAAGCAAAGGAAATGATGTGAAAGCTTGTTCTTTTTAACCAGGATATAATAAGGATGAGATCAGTAATACTTGTTTACATTTTACTTTAACATTTCTGTTTATTGCTTTTTCCCACCTCTGTTTTGATGGTCATAAAAAGAAGATGGAAGCCAGGAGCGAAATATACTTTTATGTGGTTATGGGCTTGTCCCCGTATTTCCTGGTTAATATGATGAAGGAAAGGAAATAATATTGAGATCTCTTAAAGCATAAATAAATTGCCTAATACACACTAATAGTTGGCCTTGGTCGTTAGTGGCCATAGCTGCTCTCGCAGAAATAGAACAAGGTCCTAGACTGAAAACAATATCATGCACACTTTTTATTTACAAAAGGATGTGACTTGGCAACCACTAGCCTGTCGTGGATCCTATATTTTCCACCATTAGTGTCATTCGTGAAGGACCTTCCAAAGGAGATATGCATTTAACATTGTTTCCTGAAAGTCATCAGACTGCACTCTGGGCTTCATCATGCCCTGCTTTTGGTATCTTCTTCTTCTCACCCTTTACTAGCTTCCTTTTATGAATTGTTTTCCTCCATTAGAATTTAAAGAGCAGCTAGGTGGCACAGGGGATAGAGTGCTTGGTCTGGAGTCAGGAAAACTCATTTTTCTGAGTTCAAATCTGACCTCAGACACTTACTGGCTGTGACTCTGGGCAAGTCACAACCCTGTTTGCCTCAGTTTCCTCATCTGTAAAATAAGTTGGAGAATGAAATGACAAACCACTCCAGTATCTTTGCCAAGAAAATCCCAAATGGAATCATGAAGAGTCAGACATGACTGAAAAATTGCTGAACAAAATTAGAATTTAAGCTCCTTGAAGATATTGTCTTTCTTTTTGCTTATATTTGCCTTTCCAGCACTTAGCATAGTGCTTTTGCACATAATAGGTGCTTAATAAATGTTTATTTATTGACTGATATAACATATTAACATTTGACTATGCAAGAAATAATTTATCATCAATTAGGGTAGCATAATTGCTTAGAATCATATGTAACCATTGTGTCAGAGGTTCTCCCATGACACATAGGGTCAATCCAATTTGTGAGACATTTCTTCTCCCTAATTCATTGCCCCATCCCCCTATAATCACCTGAGAACATCACTACATGTCACTACTAATGTGTGGTCAACAACTCTACTTGTAGGAAGTAGTTGATTTCTCCTCATTAGAAGTTTTCAACTAGAGGCTGAATACCATTTGTAGGGCCCATTGTAGGGTCCACTTCACATAGGTCCATATAAGTCTCCCCGGGTTTTTCTGAAACCATCCTGCTCATTATTTCTTATACCAAAATAGTATTCTATCACAACCATCTACAATACAACTTGTTCAGGAATTCAACAATTGATGAACATCTCTTCAATTTCCAATTCTTTGCCACCACAAAAAGAGCTGCTATAAATATTTTTGTACATATAGGTCCTTTTTCTTCTTAAAAAATCCATTTGGGGTATAGACCTAGGAGTGGCATAGGTCAAAGAGTATGCACAATTTTATAGCCCTTTGGGCATAGTTCCAAATTGTTCTCCAGAATGGTTGGAATAGTTCACAATTCCACCAACAATGATTTTAGTGTCCTTATTTTCCAATGTTTGTCATTTTCCCTTTCTGTCATGTGAGGTGGTACCTCAGAGTTATTTTAATTTTCATTTTTCTAATCAATAATGATTTGCCTATTTTTTCATATGACCATAGATATCTTTGATTTCTTCTTCAGGAAACTATCCATTTATTATATCCTTTGACCAATTATCAACTGAGGAATTACTAGTATTTTTATAAATTTGATTCATTTCCCTATATATTTGAGAAATGAAGCCTTTATCAGAGAAAAATCCCCCCTCCCATTTCCTGTTTTCTTTCTAATCTTGCCTGCATTGGTTTTGTTTGTGCAAACCCTTTTTAATTTAATGTAATCAAAATTATCCATTTTGCTTCCTATGATCTTCCCTATCTCTTATTTGGTTATAAATTCTTCCCTTATCCATAAATCCAACAGGTAAAAATTTTCCAAACTCCCCTAATTTGCTTATGATATTATCCTGTATGTCTAAATCATGTATCCATTTCAACCTTATCTTGGTTTACAGTATGAGATGTTGGTCTCTGCCTAGTTTCTGCCAAACTACTTTCTAGTTTTTCCAACAATTTTTGTCAAATAGTGAGTTCTTGTCCCAGAACTTGGAACTTTGATTTTATCAAACACTAGATTTCTATGGTTATGTACTACTATGCATTGTGAACTTAATTTATTGAACTGATCCATTATTCTATTTCATTTTTGGTTTTCTTTACTCCTTTGTAATATAGTTTGCAATTTGGTACTATTAGGCCACCTTAGGCATCCATATCACATCTAACGTCAAAATCTGTTTTTATTGAAGTTCTGTTTAGATATAATGCCCAGCAGATACATTGTTCCATGAAAGTCATGAGGTTTCACTGAATTTTACTATGTCTATCTGGATTAGACTTGGGAAAGTTGGTGTCTGTTTTCAGATCTCTGGAGAACTTTTATGGTTTACTAAACTTTAAAAAAAAGCACAATCCAGAAAGAGACTACAAAACAGTGGAGAAAAAAAAGAAAAATCTTTAGAGATAAAAACAAATAATTAACAGCATTATTATACATGCATTGCTATAAAATGGTATTTGCTTTGGTGACTCATTATAACATTATGCATTTGGACTGAAACCTGTGAAATATGATGGGATGGGAAAACAATTGATCTTAGTTTTTATATGAGCAATCTCATTACTTGGAGTTTCTCCTTGTAAAATGAAATTCTTTATACCTTTCATAATAGTTTAAGTGCTATATCTTGACAAATTAATAGTTTAAAGTAATCATTCCCACCGCAAATATAAGTTGGCAATATTGCATAGCTCTGTATAATTGTAACCGTATAAAATTGTAAATGTTAATGATATATGCATGAAAAATATGCAAGAACCATAGCTGAATTTCTTGTCTTTTTGCTTTGGTAGTTACACGTTTTCCTCTGTGAGCTAGCGTAAATGGATCTTTTTTCTCTTATTTGTTTGATTGTCAATCAGTCTGCATTTATTTAAGGTGTCCTGTCTAACATATGCCCATTCCATTCAACTTAGTTCTCATGGCCCACTCTATGTAACTGAATTTCAGCCCTGGAAGGGACCTTGGGTTCATCTAGTTAAATCCATGTGTTTAACAGATGAGTAAATTAGTGTTCAGAGAGATTAAGTGACTGTCCCAAACCACGCACAGCTAGCTGGTGGTTGTACTATACCTACAACCCAGGTCTTTTGACTCTGAGCCTTTGGGACTGAAAAATGTTCTTCATATACATGTGAATTTTCAAGGTATTCTATTTTTTTTTTGGGTGAGGCAATTGGGGTTAAGTGACTTGCCCAGAGTCACACAGCCAATAAGTGTCAAGTGTCTGAAGCCATATTTGAACTCAGGTCTCCTGACTCCAGAGCCAATGCTCTATCCACTGTGCCACCTAGCTGCCCCAAGGTATTCTAACTTAATATTGATTATCACCTTGGATTAATCAGTGCTCTTTGACTGTCTTCAATGCTGGGATATGATAGGTTGTAATTTTAGTTTGAGTGATTAGCATCAAGTAGATAGGTTGAGTAGTTTGTCCTGGAAATTGTTTAAGGCTGTCAAATAAAGTCTCTGTAACCAATAGTGGAGAAAGGGTAGGGAAATTTTGTAGCAATCAAAAGTTTAGTCAATAAGCATTTATTAACTATTTTCTATGTGCCAGGTATGGTGATTAAGGGCTGGAATGCACAGAACGACCAAAAGAAAAAGTCACTGCCTCAAGGAGCTTTCTCATGGAAGAAGGCATGAAAATAATTAGGGATATGTAAAATTATATACAGAGTAGAAAAGGTGGTCTCATAGTAGAAGACATTAGAAACCAGAGGGACCAGGAAAGGTCTCCTGCATTAGGTAAAATGTCAGCTAAGTCTTGAAGAAAGGGGAGGGAAAAGACATTTATTGAATACCTACTATGGGCCAAGCACTATACTAAGTACTTTACAAATGTTATCTCATTTGATCCTCACAAAACCTTTGTGAGACAGGTGCTATTATGACCTCCATTTTACAGTTGAAGAAACCAAGATACACAGAAGTTAAGTTACCTGCCCACATCACACGATTATTAAGTGTCTGAGGTTGAATTTTAACTCTGGTTTTCCTGACTCTAGTCCCAACACTCTATCAACTGCTCGCCTAGCCGTCTAGAAAGTTAGAAAAACCAAGAGATTTTTACCTCTAGGTAAGGAGGAAGAGGCAAGTATAGCTGGATCATAGAGTGCATGTAGGGGAGTAAAGTGTAAAAAGAAAAATAGGAAGGTTGTGAAGAGCTTTAAAGAGGACTTTGATTTGCTCCTAGAGATATTTATTTATTTATTTAAAGTTTTGAGTTCCAAATTCTAATCCCTCTCTCATTTCCTCTCTCCCTCCCTACCCTTCCCATTCCCTGAGGTGGTAAGCAATCAGATATAGGTTATACATGTGTAATTATTTAAAACATTACCATATTAGTCATTTTATATAAAAAAAACTCAAGTAAAAAGAAAAAGAAAACTGAAAATAGCGTGCTTCAGTCTGTGTTCAATCAATATCAGTTCTTTCTCTTGAGGTGGATAGTATGCTTTATCATTAATCCTTTGGATTGTCTTGGATGCTTCTAGAGATAACTGGGAGCCATTGAAGTTTATACAGTAAGGTAGGGTGATCCAGTCAGACCTGCATTGTAGGAAAATTGCTCAGGCAGCTGAGTGATAGACTGAAATGGAAAAAGACATTTCATAGGGAAAGCAAATTAAAAGTATGGAAACAGGGAGTGGGGTGGGGAGGTAGGGAAAGATAGAATTTGGAACTCAACATGTGGGAAAAAACCAAATGTTAAAATTTGTTTATATGTGTAATTGGGTAAAAAAATAAAATGTTATTTTTTTAAGTCTATAGAAATGGCCAAGAAAAGAAGTGATGAGTGCCGGAACTAGAGTGGTAGCCACATGAGTGGAGAGAAAGGGATATATTCTAGAGATGTTGTGATGGCAGAAAAAACAAGGTTTGGCAAATGAATAAATATGTAGGGTGAATAAGAATGAAGAGTTGAGGATGACACCAAAGGTACAAGCATGACTAACTGGAAGGACAGTGGTACCCTGAACAGTAATAAGGAGTTTGGAAACAGTGAATATTTGCAGAGCTTATGGTGTGGGTTGAGGGTGGGAAGGAACACAGGTTCATGGATTTAGTGCTGCAAGGGACATTAAAGGGAATTAGGTACTAATGAACTCTGTCTTTGTCATAATGAGGACAATTAGGATATCTAGTTCAAGATGTCTAGAAGGTAGTTGCTATGGCAGGATAGGAACTTATAAGAGAAACAAATTGTGGATATAGAGTTGGGAGTCATTTGTGTGATTATTGAATCCATGGGAACAGATCAGATCATCAAGTGAAATAGTATAAAGGAAAAAGGTAAGATGATACAGGATAGAGCCCATCCATGGTAAGTGGGTATGCCATGTCCAACAAAGGAGACTAAGAAGGAGCAGTCAGAATGGGAAGAAGAAAAACCAGGAGAGAACAGAATCATAAAAATCTAGAGAGGAGAGAGTTTTTAAGAAGAAGTGATCAAAGGTGTCTAATGCTGCAGTGAGATCAAGGAGAAGGACTGAGAAAACACCATTAGCATGGCAATGAAGTGATCATTGATAATTGAAGAGGGTAGTTTCAGTTGAATGATTAGGTTGGAAGACAAATTTTAGAGAGTTTAGAAACAATCAAGAGGAAAGGAGAGGAGAAGATAAGCAAAAGCAACTAGTACAGGTGATTTTCTTGAAGATATTAAACATGATTGCTAGTGGTGACATAAGAGATCTTTGGAGAGATCTATTTATAATGTGACAATGAGGGGGCAGCTGGTTGGCGCAATGTATAAAGCACCGGCCCTGGATTCAGGAGTTCCTGAGTTCAAATCTGGCCTCAGACACTTGACACTTACTGGCTGTGTGACCCTGGGCAAGTCACTTAACCCCCATTGCCCCACAAAATAAATAAATAAATAAATATGTGACAATGGATATAACTCAAAATATTACACATATCTTGTAGAGAAAGGGTGCTATAGTTGAATGAATCCAAGTCTTAAAATCAGGAGAGCTGGATTTGCCATCGTTGCCACTTGATTCTTGTGTGACTGAATAAGATCACTTTACCTCTCTGAGTCTCATTTTCATCATCTAAAAAAATGAGGGTATTGAACTAGATATTATATAAGGTCCTTTCAGCTCTAAAATCCTACTACTTTACCTTCCCAATGTAAATTAAATAGTCCAATTCACTTGAAGCAAGTGACAAGATGCTAAGCCCTGGTAGTTTTACCATATAAGAACAGCCTACTAGATATAAACAAAGCCTAAATTAATCATAGTCTTTAAACTGAATGGGAGAAACTCCTTTATCAGTTTAGGAGACCTCGAAAACCAATGGGTGAAAAGGAGTAATATTGCACAAGAAGTACTCATGTTGGTTGAAGAAACTTGGTCATGTCTTATGGGTTGTCTGCAAAAGAGCAAGACAGTTCAGAACCTGGAGGATTCAGGCAGGTTAAGAGTAGAAGTTTCCAAACAATAGTAAAAGCTCCGGCAGAGAAACTATACCTATACTTTATGAGTATCTGCCATGAAGGGGAGAAAAGACTTCCAGCAATCATGAACTATGAGCTAAGCTACATGTGATCTCTAAGCCTGATCCCACTTTCCCTTGAACTTGGTATGTACCAATAGAAGAGTGTGTTGTGAGATTAAAATTGGATATTAGATCATAAATCTACCCTACTTAACCTTTCCCTTAATTTATCTCCCAGACTAGTAAATGGAAGAAGCTTCTGGTTTTCTAGATAGAGCTTTTATTGTATGGTAGTCACAAGGTGATGTTGATTAGAAGGATAGGAAAGTAGAAATACAATACAAATTGTCTTAAGTCTAGGCTTAGTCTATATTCCGTATAAAACTCACCAAAAGCGGAAGGCCACCTTTGGGGCGAGAGACCGAGTCAAGCGCGTGCTGTTACCCGAGAGCCGGGCCGAGTCAAACTCCAGTCCGCGTCTGTCTGTGCAGCGCAGCCAGGAGACCAGCGGAGCAGGAAAAAAGGCCCCACTTCCGTTCTCTCCTTGCCTTTTAAGCTCGCACCCCGGAAGTCGAGTGCTCAGCAGGCAATCTGGCCTGCGTCGCAGGCGGACTGGTGTGCGTAGCTCATGCTGTTGGTCCCCTCCCCAAAAGGGTGGTCCTAAAAAAAAACTGGCGTCTCTCCATTATCTAACTGACTGTTAAAACTTTTTACCACAGTGTCATAGATTCTGCTATAACAACTCTTATTCATGTACAATTTTAATAAATAACCCCCTTTTTTTTGGTGAGGCAATTGGGGTTAAGTGACTTGCCTAGGGTCACACAGCTAGTAATTGTTAAGTGTCTGAGGCTGGATTTAAACTCAGGTCCTCCTGAATCCAGGGCCAGTGCTCTATCTACTGTGCCACCTAGCTGCCCTATAAATACCCCTTTTAAAAAGCTAATTAGGTCTAATTGATAAATTGATATCAATGGGGAGAGGGGACAGATGGCACATATAATGACTGGCAGGGGCTAATGACCTTTGATAACACTAGAAAGATACAACTTTTCGGATATCTTTAGAATCCTGAGAGGAGATGTAACAGGAATGTTGGGAAATTCAGGCCAGCAGGAAGAGTGGGGGTCAGAAGAGTATACAGAGCTCATGCTACACATACATATTCAATGCATTCTCTAAGAATTCAGCCTCTTTTGTTTTATAATCCTGAGTTAATGTGTTTTTATTGTCTACCCTATGCCTACCTTGTCACTGAAGTCATTGAATATTCAAGTATATATTGATTTTTTTTAAATACCACAAAATTTAAAGTCATTATCCACCCCCCAGGAAATGCAAAGGCTAATCAAAGAGTTTTAGAATGATATGTTTCATTTCAGGGTCAATATTTAGGGAATTAGATTAATGGAGCTCTTTGTTAGTCTCCTGCTTACTTGAGGAAAGCAAAGTGTAAAGCTTGCTGGCCCTTTAAGGATAGCTGGTTGCCTAGTATGAGGCTTAGTGGAAGACAGCAGTGAAGATTTGAATGTGTGCTGAGTTAAGCATAGTGTCTGACACATTTGTCTCCAATCCTTTCCATAAACTTTGCAGACTATTCATCCAGCATAAGGTTGTGGGGGCCCTTCTCCAGGGGAGAATCAACCACAATATATGTTAAGATCTATGAGCTTCTTGGAAGGATTAAGAGCAGTTAAAAATTTCATTTGTCATGACCGTTTTTCCCATGCATGCTGGAAGAAGACATAGAAGTGATTTTTATGTTTAATGCAAACTAAGAGTTATGAGATTTATGGGAGACATCTGTTTATATATTTTTTAAAAATCTTTTAGTAGCTAGTTAAACTATGGATGAATCCAGAACCTCTGAAAAGGAGAAAAATGTAGGATCCTACTGACCCACAAATTGAATTTTAGAAAGAAAGACCCTCTGGTGGAGAATACTTTACCAGTATCCCTTGAGGACAGAGAAGGAAGTGTTTTTTAGGAGGTACTACTGCACCATACAGTAGAAAGAGTTAGGTTTGGGGCCATAAGCCTTTAGTTCAAATCCCACTTCTGATACCTTTTGTTTTGTCTTGTTTTGTTTGTGGAGCAATGAGGGTTAAGTGACTTGCCCAGGGTCACAAAGCTAGTAAGTGTCAAGTGTCTGAAGCCAGATTTGAAATCAGGTCCTCCTGAATCCAGGACCAGTTCTTTATCCACTGTGCCACCTAGCTGCCCCCCATAATAACTTTTTTTTTTAAAGAAAAAGAAACAAAAAGAGTAAGAAGAGAAAATAATCAGCACAATTATTCAACACGTCCATCAAAAAACTAAACCAACTTGACATTTCATGGAATGTTCCACATTAAGGACTCTGTCAAGGAATGGGAAGGAGGTGTCTTCTCAAGCACATTCTTTGTAATTTTGCAACATTCATTTATCATTTTGTGATTGTTGTTTCCATTTAGATTGTTATAGTTATTGTGCATGTTGTTTTCCTGACCCTGTTTACTTTACTTTATATCAGTTCATGCTATTCTTTCCATACTTTTCTAAAGTTGTCATATTCATTGCTTTTTAGAGCATAGTAATGTTACATTGAATTAATTTAACACAATTTATTTAGTTATTCCCCAATTGATGGGTGTCTACTTCAATTCTAATTTTTAGCTGCCACAAAAAATAGTTGTTATATTTTGGTCTGTATGGAGCCTTAATTTTTGTCAATGATTTCCTTGGGGTATATACCTATAACACTGAAATTTCTGGGTTCAAAAGGCATGGACATTTTAGCTACTTTATCTGCATAAGTCCAAATTCCTTTCCAGCTCAGCTTTACCAACAATTCATTAATGTGCCTATCTTTCCACAAACCCTCCTCCAATATTGACTGTTCCCATATTTTTCATCTTTGCTAGTTTGCTGATTGTGAGGTATATAGGTTTTAGAAATATTTCTGTTTAAGATGTTACCACACATCTTTATTAAAAAGAATATTTTTTTCTGAATATGGCTTTGTATGCTTATAAGGCCTTCTGGTCACCCATGACCAGTGTTCTTGTACTACACTACCTCTCAAAAATCAAGTCAGTTTCTGTCCTCAATGAGCTCATAATTCATAATGAACTCATAATTTATAATGATATCATAATAATAGGAAAGGTCAAAACATATAGGGAAGAGATAGTCAAGGAAGGTTATTTAGATTTGAGAAGTCACCAGGATAGTAATTGGACTTATAAAGGAGTTGACATGTCTTGGGATGGAGGGGGATTGGGATGCACTACCTTCATGTGCAGTGGCAGGACAGATGGTAAACAGATGGCCAGGGTGGCCAGGAGTGAAGGGTGTTATGGTCTAGTGGTAATGGAGTCTGTGTTTACTGGGGACCTGAAACAGTATGGACATTACTGTGTACTCATGGCCTCCAACAAGTTATGCTTTCTTTTCTTTTCTTTTTTTTTGGGGGGGGTGGGGCAATGATGGTTAAGTGACTTGCCCAGGGTCACACAGCTAGTAAGTATCCTGAATCCAGGGCCAGTGCTTTATCCACTGTGCCACCTAGCTGCCCCCAAGTTATGCTTTCTTACCCACCACAAAAAAAGACTGAGGACACCCATGCCAGGTAACACGTCTTGTGGTTTGCTAGTTGCCTTGTTCTCTTTAGCTTCCAGGGACTCTGTTGAGAAAAGATTAAGAAAAACAAGAAAGGAGATATGACTGTTTGGGGGCAGTGAGTGCAATGTTATCAGCAGAAAGAAAGATAGCTGGACTGATGACATTCTACTCTGCTTCAGAAGTTCCTTTTGAAGAGAATAATATTCAGATTTGAAAGCAATATGGCCAAAATGAGACTCGATCCCAGGATAATGGAAGAGAACATAAAAGAGAACCTAGCACCTCTGAGTTTGAGTCTCCAGGACCCAGTAAATGAATCTGAGAGTACTGAAAAACATGGATATGTAGTTTTGGAACCACTGCCATGAGGAATTAGGGAGAATTGGAGGAATTCTAGGAGAATGAAGAAAAGTAAATGTTCTGATTGTTCAAGGAAAAAGATGGAGTCTGACAACTCTAGACTAGTGAGGTTTTTGCCAACTCTTGGCAAAATTGTGGAATAAATTAGCAAATAAATGATTTGTGAGCATTTAGGATAAAATATGATGGATCACTGGAAGCTAGTATAGTTTCACTAGGATAAAGTCCTATAAAAATAGTGTTTTCCTTTTAAAATTTTGGTCAACCTCTACAAATGTATATTAAGTGCCTAATGTGTACAGAATACTTTGTTAGGCACTGAGGGGGGTAAAAAGTTTAAGTATGATGCTGCCATTGACCACTGCTACTCTGGAGGCACAACAAATGTGACATGAAAGAGAAGTTCAAATCTTCTGATCTTTTGAAGTTCCCAAAGTCATCCTTTGATCAAGGAGCAGGGGAGAGAGTGAGTGAGTGAGTGAGAGAGAGAGAGAGAGAGAGAGAGAGAGAGTCTCTCCTCCTTGAAATGAATTACTTTTCACGGGTTTGGCTGGAGCTTTTGCACTAGGAGCTGGCCTGCTATGAGTGCTAGATTCTTAACTGGCTTGTTGTTTTGTCCAAACCTGAAAGGGAGAGGGGATAAGATTTATTAAGCACCTACCATGTCCCAGAGATTATGTTAAGTTACACTTTGCAAATGTTAGCTCATTTGATCCTGTATCATGACTTATTCTCTTCAAACAATTACAAGACATTTTATATGGTATCTCTTTCCATTCAGTTTTTAATCTAATTCACACATTATGATTCATTCTGTAACTTAATCAGAGTTGTTTTCATCTGATAAAGGTATCAGGGCATAGAGCATCTTGTTAGTTACCTTAATTAATGTTTAAGGGTAGAGGATATACCTCATATTAGAAATTGGTACTGAGCTCACCAGTCTGCTACTGTCAGGTATGTAGTTTGAACCTAGGTTTCCCTCATTCAAATATCCAGCCATGGTATCCACTCCATTCTCTCTCAAGCAGCAATATAGCATAGATATAATATAGCTGATTACAATTTAGACCAGTGTATAAGGGGAAAGTTCCTAGTTATTAGAAAAATCCAAAAGTAATTTGAATTCCCCATCAATGGAAGTCTTTAAGGGGAGGCTAGGTGATTCCTTAGTGTTAGGTGATTACTTTGCTCAGTGTTTGAGAGGCTCTCAAGGAAAGTATGGAAGAGAAGAGGCTGCCTACCAAACTGAAGGTTTGTCATTGTTGTATGCCTGTGAAACGTGGACAGTCAGTCAGTGTGCCATACCAGAAAACTGAGTCGCTTCCATTTGAATTAACTTAGAAAGGTTTTGAAGATCACCTGCAAGATAAGGTACCAGACACTTTTTCCAGCTGAACTGCCAAGCATTCAAACTTTACTACAGAGAGCACAACTCCAATGGGCTGGCCATACTGTTTGAATGCCCAGAGTATGTTTGCCTAAAATACTATTTTACAGAGAACTCAACAAAAGGCAAGTGTGAGCACACAGAGGTCAGAAGAAGCAATACAAGGACAATCTCGAGGTCTCTTTGAAGAACTTTGGAATCAATAATGAGATATTGGAGACACTGGCACAGGACTGCCCAGCATGGTGTACCTGCATCAAAGAAGGTTCTGTGCTCTATGATCAAAGCAGAATTGCATTAGCTCAAAAGAAATTCAAGCTATATGTGTGTTCAATGCCTTTTCAACCATATGACCTAGCTACAAAAGCTCTTAGGGATATGATATATATATTCTTTAGAGTAAGGAGGGCCTGTGCTGATCAGACCATTTCTAAAGTATTATGTTCCATTCTGTTCTGGGCACCACATTTTAAGAGGGACATTGGGTTATAATGAACAGGATACTATCAGAAAAACCTAGAAAGACCTACATGAACTGAAGCAGAGTGAAATGTACTGTATACAAAAAAAATAGAATTTATAGAGAGGCAGATTTCAGTTTAATGTGAGCAGGTACTTCCTAATAGAGCATCTTGAAAAGAAACCAAACTATCTTGTGAGACAATGAGTACACTATTCCTGGAAATGATATTCAAGAAGAGCTTGGAAAATCATCTGTCAGGAATGATGTAGGAGGAATTTCTGTATTGGATGGAGGTCAAATAGTATGGCTTCCAAGTTTGCTTCTAATTCTGGAATATCATGAGTGGAATGGAGTTACCTTAAAACAATACTAAAAATCACTTGGTCAACAAGCACAAAGGTTAAGGGAAAGATAATGAGTTCAATTTTGGATATGTTGAGTTTAAGATGTCTATAGGACAACCCATTCAAAATGTATAAAAGGTGATGCAAGATTGGAGATTAGGAGAAAAGTATCATCTGCATAGAGATAATAATTGAATGCATGAAAGCTAATGAAATCACCAAATGAAATGGTACAAAGGGAGAATAGAAGAGGCCAAGGCTAGACCCTTGGGGGATACCTATGGTTAGTAGAAATGACCTGGATGAATATCTGTCAAAGGAGGTTGAGAAAGAGTAAGAAGGTGAGTGGGAGTAGAACCAAGAGAGAGCAATGCAATGAAAACCTAGAGAAGAGACAGTATTCAGGAGAAGAAAGTGATCAACAGTGTCAAAAGCTTTAGAGAGAGATCAAGAAAAAGGCATTAGGTTTGGCAGTTAGTGTAATTTTGCCAGTAGTATAACATTGCAAGATTGCAAACTTGGATAAAGTACTCCCCCTGCCCCAAAATTGGAAGCAGTGATAAAGAAACAATCCACAGAATTATGCACAAGTACTTCTCCACAAGACATGACAACAAAAATAGTGAACTAGAGATTTCAATACTAATATGCATGGTTTGGCAAGATAAATTTTCTAATATGCTAGGTTGAAACTTTCTTCCAGTGCCAAATAATAGCTCTTTGTATGTATGTGCATGTGCACATGTATGCATGTATGTACGTGTGTGCAAAATGTAGCTTAGTTTCTCTATTAGAGAAGAATATGAAAGGATTGGCATAATACCCCTCTGTTCTCTAGATTATTAAAGTAGAAAGAAATATACTTTGAAAAACTGGGAAGAATTCTTTGAAGTAAAAAGAAAGAGGAAAAGAAATCTGACACAAAGGAGAATCCTAACCTTTGTCAGGATGTTGGAAAGTTAAAGAATATAGGATGGAGAAGGAAATTCCAAAGAAAGACCAACAAACCTTTGAAAATATGTAATAGATGAGGAGGTAAGCTTTCTTTTGGGGGCACATATCAAGGATATGAAATAGAAGCACTTTACAGTTTCTACCATTGATCCTAGTTCTGGCTTCTGGACCAAACAGGACAAGTCACATACATTCATCACCTTTACTCTAACCATTCCAAGTTCCTTCTGCGAATCCTTGGCACAGTCTCCAAAACCCTTACCAACCCTTACCTCCTCTGGTTAAACTTTAGAGGCTGGCACCCAGCACTTCAGATAATACTCCAGATGTGGTCTGTGCAAAGAAGAATACAGAAGGACTATTCAGGGGTATGCTGGTAAATGGCTGACAACTTGGCTTTCTGAGTGAAAATGTACATGAGTAGATGACTACTTGCTGTGGATTTGATAGAGCAGTTAGACTAGAATGAAATCTCATATCCATTTCAGCTGTGAGATCTGGTGATTATGGAATTCTTTGAGGGAAGGTTGTCCTAATATCTCTCATCCCCAGGGAGGTTGAATTTGGAACACAGCCTTCAGTTTGGGCGGGGCAGGGTCTCGTAAAGATGTAGAAAAGTTGGCTGCAATCCAGGACAGAATAAGACTGATGAAAGGAATGAAGATGTTGGTTTACACAGAAAAAAATAAAAGAGCTAAATATACAATACAACTTGGCTAAGAAAAGACAAGCACCTCATAAGCATCGAGCTGTGTACTTTGTGGGTGCTCAATAAAAACCTGCTGACTGAATGACAGATGTTCAACAAATACATGAAAGTTACAAATACCAGAGGGGATGAAGTAATGGGAAGAATCTAAGAAAGAGACAATCCAGAATAACTGTCATGAGCTACCTAAATATTCAGTGATAAAGATTCCCTGTGCATTTAACTAAGAGGAAAGGAGGACAATGAAGCGTTTTGCCTACTAGCCTGTGTCTGCACTTTTTGGGGAAGTGGAGGTGGGACTAGGAAAGAAGATTATGTTCTGGGAAACCCTTGCCTGGCCCACTGGGTGGAGGTAGCCTAATAATGAAGCCCTAGTAAGAATAGGTTTCTGTTGTCAAGGGAAATGTTAGAGTCACCATCATTACAGGCAAGGTTTCATTAATTCAACAAGGTTTGGTTTTTTGTTTTGTTTCGTTTTACTAAATACTATATAGAGGAAGTAAATTATGCAATGGAAAGAGTGTGAAGTCAAGGGACATAGGTTCAAATTCTGATCTTCCCACTAACTTATTATTAAAGGTCTGGCACATAATAAGGGTTTACTAAATCCTCCTTGCCTTGCCTTGCCTTGCCTTGCCTTGCCTTGCCTTGCCTTGTCTTGCCTTGCCTTGCCTTGCCTTATTATGTGTATGACCTTGGACAAGTCACTTAACCTCATGTGCAAAATGAAGGAACCTGACTGAATGATCTCCAAGGTTTCTTTCAGCCCCACCTCTACCTGCTACTTTATATGCAGTTCTTTCTTCTATGTATTGTGCTAGAGAGTTATATAAGAAAAATGAGGCATGATCTTCTCCTTTGAGGAGCTATAAACTTTTAAGTGTCATTGGTTTTTGTTTGTTAATTTTTTTTAAAAAATAAAAGTATTATTTTCCAGTTACATGGAAAGATAGTTTTCAACATTTGTTTTCATAAAATTTTTAGTTCCAAATTTTTCTCCCTCCATCCCTTCCCTCCCCCCTCCCCAAGACAGAAAACAATCTGATATAGGTTATATATGTATAATCACATTAAACATATTTCTGCATTAGTCATGCTGTGAAAGAAGAATCAGAACACAAGGGGAAAACCTCAAAAAAGAAAAAAAAACAACCAAAAAGTAGAAACATTATGGTTCAATCTGCATTCAGAATCCACAGTTCTTTTTTTTCTGGATGTAGAGAGCATTTTCCATCATGAGTTCTTTGGAATTGTCTTGGATCATTGCACTGCTGAGAAAAGCTAATTCTATCACAGTTGATCATCACACCAATGTTGTTGTTACTATGTACGACGTTCTCCCGGTTCTACTCTTAAGTGTCATTGTTACCAGAAGTCCCACCACCTTTCCAACTACTGAATTTCCTACTCATACTCAATTGTAAAGCTACCTCTCCTGGGAGATCTCCTTTGATATTCTAAGGGGGAAATGACATTTTCCCTTCAGACCTCACTACTTGTGGATTTCTTCTGCATTTACTCTGTATGGCCTTGTGTTATAGTTATCTCAAATGAGATAATATATATAAAGTGCTTAGCACAAAGACTGTCATATCTTAGGGGTTTAATAAAGGTTTTTTCCCTTCCCTTCCTCTCTTGCATCTATGTCATATCCCTTGCTGAAATGTAAGTTCCATGAAGACAGGACCAAGATTCTAGCCCAGTACTCTGCATACTAAAGAAAAGAGAACTTTAAATTAGAGTCTGTTAATTTTTTAAAATTTGATAACATTTCCATGTCATTGGTTTCTGTTTGTCATTCTATTATTTTATTTTATACAGTAAGTGACATCATTCAGAGAAAAGGTCCTTAGGCTTCACCAAATGCCAAAAGGTTCCATGACATAAAGAAGTTAAAGCCTGTAGTATAAGCGTATGGTATAAGGAAAAGAATCCGCCTTTAGAGTGAAAGGACCTGGGCTTGACTTCTGTCTCTGTATGCTGCTTTCTGTGTGTGACCTGGGCAGGTCACTGTGAATCTCTTATATCTATGCTCCATTGAATTGAGGGTTAAAAAGAGATTGAAATGGACGATCAGATGGGATTTATAAGGATATGAGTCATTCCCTAATAAGTGATTAAAGGATACAAATGGGCAGTTTTCAGAAGAAGAAATCAAAGCTATCTATAACCATATGAAAAAATGCTCTAAATCACTATGAATTAGAGAAATGCAAAGTAGAGCATCTCTGAAGTATCACCTCACACCTATCAGTTTGGCTAACATAGCAAGAAGGAAAATGGCAAAGGGTAGAGAGGATGTGAAAAAACAGAAACATGAATGCACTATTGGTAGAACCGTGAGCTGATCCAACCATTCTGAAGAACAATTTGGAACTATGCCCAAAGGGCTATAAAACTGGACATACCCTTTGACCCAGCAATAACACCAAGAGATCAAAGGAAAAGGAAAAGGACCCATATGTACAAAAATATTTATAGTATCTCTTTTTGTAGTAGCAAAGAATTGGAAAGTGAGGGGATTTCCATCAATTGGGGAATGACTAAACAAGTTGTGGCATTGTGCTATAAGAAATGACAAGCAGGATGCTTTCAAGAAAACCTAGGAAGACTTACATAAACTGATGCAAGAAATAGCAGAAACAAGAGAACATTGTACATAGTAACAGCAATATTGTACAGTGATTGACTGTGAATGACTTAGCTGTTCTCAGCAATACAATGATCCAACACAATTCCAAAGAACTTATGATGAAAAAATGCTCTCTACCTCCAGATAAAGAACTGATAGTGTATGAATGCAAGATGAAGCATACATTTTAAACTTTCTTTTTTATTCTTGTTTTTTGGCCTGTGCTATCTTTTGCAACATGGATAATATGCAAATGTCTTTTATGACTACATATGTCTAATCTATTATCAAACCTCTTGTCTTCTCAAGGAAGAGAGAGAAGATGGAAGATGGGAGAGAATTTGGAACTTGAAATTTTGAAAAAAAAACAAATGCTAAACATTTTTGTTTACATGTAATTATGAAAAAAATCAGATGGGTATTTACCCTTTCTGACATTGAGAATGCTGTGACTCTAGTAAGATGTCAATTGTTTTAAACAATTATTTTACTGATGCTTTAAAAAATAATTGTCACTTCCTAATGACTGCTCCCCATCCAAAAAATAAATCTGCCCTTGTAACAAATAAAGACATGTAGACAGTGAAGCTAACCCATTCGATGTCTGAAACCAGTGGTCATGTCTGAAAGCACTAGCCTCATTTTTCATATATTATCCACCAACTCCCTAACCCCAAGGTGTCCTCTGAAGTTGAAAACTCAGTCCCGACATTGACCAGACATCTGAAGTCATTCAGTGTTGCTTTCTTTACTGATATTGCAGTCACTGTGTAAATCGTCTCTCTAGTTTTGCACACTTCTCTCTGCATTAGTTCATACATCTTCCCAGGATTCTCTAAATTTATCATGAGATGATCGCTTTATTTATGTAGGAGATAGTGAAACATTTATTCTGCATGCCTGGTTGATTTCTAACACTACAGTCTCATAGGTGGGTTTGGGGTTTTCAACAAGTCTATTTTAAATTACAAGAGATTATTTTGTTTGTTTCTTTATTGAGTGGATTTAATTCTGAGGTTCATCTGACAGAAACTCTGATTCAAGACGTTTACATTTTATTTTCTCTATACCTGTCTTGTGATTTGTCAGAGAAACCAAATGACTAACAGGAAATGCTGCTCCAGATTATAGGCTGGCCACCCTTTACCTGGCCTTACTGTTTGCACATTGATGGTGAAGAGATGATAGGGAACTTTATCTCTTCTTGGAAGTTTATAGATAAGCTGAAAGAGGAGAGAGGTGTTTAAATGACTTACTCCTATCATATCCTACTAATAGACAAGGTTTTTCAGCTTCACTTGTGAAATAGGTGGGGACAGGGGAGGGGTGTCACTGAAGATTCTTCACACCTATGGGGATGAGGATGGTATGCTGAATGTGAGGATACCCACTCTGGATAAGAAGAGGGCTAGGGGACAGGGGGATGCTGCTCTCCCAGTGTCTGGATCAAGGGACTCTGCCTAGGGATGCCTGTGCTCTGGCCTGACCCCCAGACCCAGCACCTGGCTAAGAGCAGTCATAGCTGAGGATAGCAAGGGGAGAGGCAGGTCAGAGCCAAGGAGCATGCCTCAACAAGGGAGCGTGCCCTGACAAACGCCTCACATGCCTTGCTCTCTTGAGATTTCCTCAGCCACCCACACCTTGAATGAGAGTAGGAGGCTCTCCTCTCGTGGCCCCCATCAAGAAGGAATGGGATCACAGGCCCAGATGAGAACATTCCTCAAAGACCAGGGTAGGAAAGAGTGAGAGAGAGACTTTTCCCTCAGGGTAGTTTTCTGAGACACCAGAAAGAGAAGTGAGCCCATTGAAAGTCTGGAGGATAGTATCGCTTGGCCAGCAGTATCTTCTGAATAAAAACTTTTATCACTGGTATCTTCTGAAAAAGACTGGGTGACCCATCTGCTCACGGAATTACAGCAGTCTCATGTAAATACACAGTTTTTCGCTAAGTGTGATTTAAGCCTGTTGCAGTGCCTACAATTCCTGCTATGGAGAATCAGCTCCTTAGCTTAGGATATTCTTTCTCCTAGAATAATCATAATCATAATCATAGAATTTAGAATTGTGTGGTTACTCATTTTACATTTTTGTTTGTTTTAAAATTAATTATATTAATGCCTTTTGGATTTACATTAGCATCATTTCTAAAAAACAAAACCAAAAACGAACAAAAAATCCTTCTCCCTATTCAGATTGTATCCTCCCCCATGTAAGAAAAAAGAACAGTTAAAGCAAAAGTACCCACTACGGTAATCTCTCTGACAATGACTATAATATTCTGCCCCTGTAGTCTTCCACCTCTCTTGTCAAATGGGAGGAAGTAAATTGCATTATCTCTTCTCTGAGACCATTATGTTTCCCAGTGACATAGAGTTAATTTTAATAGTGATTTTTATCTTTATACTGTTGTAATCATCTATTTATTATAGATGTTAAAATTGAGACTAGAAAGGTTAAGTGATTACCCATGACACAGAGCTAGGAAATAGCAGAGACAGAGGTGGAACGTGGGTCTTCTAATTCCAACTCCTGTGCTTATGTCGTAATACTATACTGTATTCATGTTAAAAATAAAAGATGTTGGGGGGCAGCTAGGTGGCACAGTGGATAGAGCACTGGCCCTGGAGTCAGGAGGACCTGAGTTCAAATCCGGCCTCAGATACTTGACATATACTAGCTGTGTGACCCTGAGCAAGTCACTTAACCCTCGTTGCCCTGCCCCCCCCCGCCAAATCAAAGATGTTGCCTTGAATGGGTACATATTAATTCATCAACATCTGCTAATGTCTACCAAGCAGAGAAAGGAGGCATGGTATGGCAGAAAGATCCCTGCCTGGACTTGGATCAGAAACTTTATGTTGAGCTATGAACCATCCTAGTTGTGTGACTGTGGGCAAGTAATTTCATCCCTCCAAATCTTAGTGTTCTCATCTATAAAATGGTCGTTATAATGCCTGCCTTATTTACCATACAGAGTGATTTGGAGGATCAGATGAGATAACTTATGGAAAATTGTGTAACTGGTAAGCAAGATAGGCATTTAACGTATCATCAATTTATTCACATCAGATGCCTGCCATCCAGCAGAGGAAAAAGCCAAGTAAGTTTGCACAGGGAAGAAGCAAGAGCATTTGGAGTGGTGAGATTTTGTAGTACGGCACTAGGCACATAAATGGTGAGGGAAGGGTCAAAAGGAGAGAAATATTTAAAGAGGACCAAGGAGTCATGCAATTTAGCAAGCATGGATGAAACGCCAACTGTGTACAAAGCACTATGCTGAGTGCTTAGCATAATTAAAGGGTAAAAAAGAATTATACTTAAATTTTTTCCAACATTGACTATTTTACATTTCACATTTCAGATTTAAAGAATCTATCTCTCCCAAAAAATTTCAGCCAGATTTCTTAAGCCATTTGTAGTGAAAAACATAGGAAATAGAGATGGGGAGAGGAGTTCTTCAAGTACAGACTTTTGGACTGAAAGTGTTCAGGGTCTTTGTAAGCAATGTGCCTGAAAAAGTCACTTGCTGGTAACATCATGGAAAGCTGATTAGGGTGTAGACCTGGGACGAGTTCAAAGAACCTTCTCTTTTTTCAAAATTTGCTGGTCATATTTTTGCCTTTCTTTTCTGTCTCTAGAATAGAAATAAGGAAGCCAGACGACTTTTTGTGAAGGAGGCAAGAATAGGAGTTAGTAGTTTCATTCCCAATGAGAACTTTCTGGTAAGGAAACTCCTACCAATGCAGGTCTAAGAAAGCTCACAGGCTAATGTATTGGACACTGAGGTCTTTTCTTGAACTAAACTGTCAAGCATTCAAACTCTACTGCAGAGAGTGCAACTCCAATGGACTGGCCATGTCACTCGAATACCAAATGTACTCTTGCCAAAATGACTATTTTATGGGGAACTCAAACAAGGCAAGCATTCACACCACAGTCAGAAGAAATGACACAAGGACACTCTCGAAGTCTCTCTGAAGAATTTTGGAATTGATTGTTATGACATGAGAGATGCTGGCAAAGGACTGCCCAACATGATGTGCCTTCATCAAAGAAGGTGCTGAGCTCTATGAGTAAAGCAGAATTAACTCAAAAGAAATGCTACTATAACCTATCAGATTACCTGCTGTCTAGGGGAGGGTGGGAGGGAGGGAGGGGAGGAAGGGAGAAGAATTTGAAATTGGAAATCTTATATAAACAAATGTTGAAAACTATCTCTACATGTAACTGGAAAATAATAAAATACTTTTATCAGGAAAAAAATTTTTAAAAGAAAACAATGCTACATGAGCAAATTTGGAGAATCCACCCCAAATGTTCACCTGGAATATTTGTGCCCAATCTATGTATGGTAGAGCATTGATCTGAGTAGCCACAGTTGGACACACTGTAATTTTTTTTTTGTGGGGTAGTGAGAGTTAAGTGACTTGCCCAGGGTCACACAGCTAGTAAGTGTCAAGTGTCTGAAGCCAGATTTGAACTCAGGTCCTCCTGAATCCAGGGCTGGTGCTTTATCCACTGTGCCACCTAGCTGCCCCCAGACACACTGTAACTTGACTCTAACCTAGTGATGCCATTTTTAGTAGCCAGAGAGCTTCCAAGAAGTGTAAGACTTTAAGGGACTTGCCATTAATGACCTTAATATCTTGCTGTTGCTCTTTACAGCAGACCACATTGCTCCTCAACTTTGTTGAGTTTTCTATCCAAGGTCACTGAAAACTAACTGCCCAACTTGAGACCTTTTTTCAATCTTTATCCTTCTTTGTCTGCCACCATCTCCTCCTACGATCTCTCTTTGCTTGATGGTTTTCAATCCTTGCTCTGCTTTTCTAACTACCCCTTCATGCTGTTCATGGGTTCCCCTTCTTCCTGCATCCTAAATGCAAAGCTCTGTCCTTGACCCTTTTGCCTTCTCTCTTTACACTCTCTGACTTGGCAATCTCATCTCTCGGGGTCTCAACAACTATCTCTATGTAGATGAAACCCAAATCTAGATCTTTAGCCCCGTCCACTCCATTGAGGTCCAGTTCTGAATTTCTACCCAGATATCTCTACCTAAACACCACACCAGCACCACACAATCAGCATGTCCAAGAATTAATATATCATCCTCTCTGCAAAACCCATTTCTCCTTGTCACTCCCTTATATTTGTGGGTGAATCTAGCATTCTTCTAGTCAACCAGGCTTCAGACCTTGTGGTCACATTTGACCCTTGCACCTTCCTCTTTTAACCACTGGACATGTAGTCAACTGTTGAGTCTTGTAAAGTCTGATCCCTTACTGCCTTCTCCTCCTTTCCTCTCCCTACCACCTAGTTCAGGTTCTCATTGCCTGTTATCTGGACTATTGTAATAACCTTTTTTTTCCCCATGGCAATGAGGGTTAAGTGACTTGCCCAGAGTCACACAGCTAGTAAGTATCAAGTGTTTGAGGCCGAATTTGAACTCAGGTCCTCCTGAATCCAAGGCTGATGCTTTATCCACTGCACCACCTAGCTGCCCCACTATTGCAATAGCTTTTTAACTGATCTCCCTGTCTCCAGTCTTTTCACCCTTCAACTCATCCTTCACAGCTCTGTTAGAATAATCTTTTTTTTCTTTTTCTTTTTTCCTTTTCTTTTGCAGGGCAGTTGGGGTTAAGTGACTTGCTCAGGGTCACACAGCTAGTAAGTGTTAACTGTTTGAGGCCAGATTTGAACTCAGGTTCTCCTGAATCCAGGGCCAGTGCTCTATCCACTGTGCCACGTAGCTTCCCTGAATAATCTTCTTAATGCATAGGTCTAATCAAGTTACTTTCCTACTCAAACTCTTGGGTGATACTCTATTGCCTATAGAATAAAATTAAAATTCCCTAAGTCTGTCTTTGAAGGTGCTACAGTGGATCAAGTGCTGGACCTGGAATCAGGAAGAACAGAGTACTTCTAATATAGCCTCAGAAATTTATAATCTGTGTGACCTTTGGCAAGTCACTTAAACTCTCTGTTTGTCTCAGTTTCCTTATCTGTAAATCAGGGAAAATAACGTTACTTACTTCCCAGAGTTGTTGTGAGAGTCAAATGAGATAGTGATGGTAAAGCACTTAGCATTGTGACTGCACATAGTAGGTACTATGTAATAATGATTATTATCATTGTTATTTGAAAGCCTTCTGGTCTGACTGTGACCTGTCTTTACAGCCTTGTTTTATCCTCAAAGCATTATAGATTTGGAGGTCATCTAGGTGTGTCTTCCAGTTCAGAGATAGTGAACTGAGGCCTAGAAAATTGAACTGACAGTTAATAAGTATCTGAAGTGGAATGTGAAAATAGAAATTTTTGATTCAAGGTCCAGCAGTCTATTCACTTCACTCTTCTCCCTTTCACCTGCTCTAAATGCCGGGAACAATGGTTTATTAGTGATTTCCTGATCTCATCCCTCCCCCTCCATGTGTTTGTGCCAGCTATCCTCATGCCTGGGATACATTCCTTCTATATATTTTTCTGGGAGCAGCTAAGTGGCACAATTGATGGAGCACTGGCCCTGGAGTCAAGAAGACTTGAGTTCAAATCTGGACTCAGACACTTACTAGCTGTGTGATACTGGGCAAGTCACTTAACACTACTTGCATCAGTTTCCTCATCTGTAAAATGAGCTAGAGAAGGAAATGGCAAACCACTCCAATATCTTTGCCAAGAAACCCCCAAGTGGGGTCATGAAGAGTTAGGCATGACTGAAAGTTACTCAACATTATTCCCTGGTGACATCTTACTTGTCCTTCAAGACACAACACAAGGACTTTCTCCTTGAACCCCACTTGATCCCTGAGTGAACATGATTTCTACCTCTTTGAATAGGTTTATCTTGACTTCTCCTTTGCCCTTTACACTTTCTGTGCTGGATCATGTTTATTTTTTTATATACATATATTTCTCCATGTTAGATCATAAGCCTTTTGAAGGAAGGCAAGGTATTTTTTTTTTTGGAGGAGTGGAGAGGAAGGGTTGTAATCTCTGATTTTATCAGTGTAAGAAACTGGCATAGAAACTCCCTTCACTGATGCAGGTCAACAAATAAAATATAATTTTAGAGAATTCAGAGAAGCATGGGAATTCTTAGATGATCAGATACAGAATGAAGTAAACAGAACCAGGAAAAACAATATATAAAATGTTTTAAAAACCAAGAAAGAACTAAAAATCATGACATAATACTGTAAATTAGACCAAGCTTAACTCTTGGGAAGAGTTAGGAAAACATACCTTTCTCCTTTTAATGCAAAAGTGGGGAACTGTGAGTGTGGAATATCAAATACTTGTCAGATATGAGCAATATGTTGTTTAGGTTTGCTGAACTATTATTTCTCTTTCTTTTTTCTCTTTGTTACAAGGGTTAGTATTCTGGATAGGAGAGAAGAGGAACAAATTCAGAAGGAATGTCTCATAAAACCAAAAGGAATTAATAAAAATGGGATCATTATTTTTTAAATGAAGCATTGAGAGGGTGATTGACTGACTTAATGAGCTAACACATGTCAGAAATGGGTCTGGAATCCAGATCTTCCTGATTCTGAGGCCAGCCCTTTCTCCATACCACTGTAGCATGTTGCCTCTTACCTTGCACATACATGGCATCCAATAAATATTTCTGATGAATTGAATCAAATCAAATCAAATTACATCAAATCAAATCACTGTGACTATGGACAGCCAATCAAACCAGCCCTCTGTTACCACAGCTTTTCACTACAATGCTACATAACAGCACAGAAGATACCCCGTGGACTGAGTTGAAGTTCCTCTAGGAATCCTTAAGAACAACTCAGAGAGACTCAATCAACATCAGATTTGCCATTTATCAGCTGTGTGTAACAAGCTAACTATAGTCATATTATAGGGTGTACCCCCTACTTTGGAGGGGGCAATGAGGGTTAAGTGACTTGTCCAGGGTCACACAGCTAGTAAGTGTCAAGTGTTTGAAGCTGGATTTGAACTCAGGTCCTCCTGAATCCAGAGTTGGTGCTATATCCACTGCACCACCTAGCTGTCCCCTGTACACCCTAAATATTACAGTAAATTTGCCAGGCCATCTATATCTAATTTTAAACATTGAAATTAAGCTTCCAGATCAGGGATTCTTGAAATTTTTTTGTGGGTGTCATGGAGCCCTTTGGCAATCTGGTGAAGCCTCTAGATCACTTCTCAAAATAATATTAACAAATGCATAATAGGATTACAAAGGAAACCAATTATATTGCAAAATAGTTTTCAAAAAAAAATTAAGTTCACAGATGCCAGTCTAAAAATTCCTGTTCAAGACCATCTTTCCCTCTTCCTTGCACTTCCATCTTTAAAAACTGTCAATGTTAGCTTGAGAAAAAAAAATATAATTAGGAAAATAATCTTCTGGAAGAATAATTGCACAATTTATTTAACAGCCAAATAAAACTGACAGTGGATGCAGGTAATTGAGAGTTCGCTCTTTGGGGCCCCAAACAACATTTCTCACTTCATTTTGTGTGTTTTATGAAAAATGAGAAGGAAAGGCATGGTGTTAAAATGTTAGGGGTTTGATTGTTGCTTGCCTCATATCACTTCACCACAGCCTCAGGTAAGTCAGGGTGAGCCCAAATGAGTTTCTTTTCTATTATTTTTTGGATACATTTTCTTGGGACTTTATTTATCTTGGTGAGTGAGCTATCAAAGCTACAGCCTGCCCTGATTCTGTTGATCAGGAGCAGTGGCATGGATGGAAATAGGAAATGGAAATGTTTACGGGATCATAGATTTTTTTTTCAATTATTCTGCAAATTGGCATTGCTCAACACTGGTTGGCTAGTTTTCATTGCATTTTATTCTTCAAGCAAGGAGAGGAATTGTGGTACAGTGGAGAGACTGCTGAAATTGGAAACAGAGTACCTGAGTTCAAATAATCTCCTCCCCCACCACTCATGATCTATATGACCATATGCAAGTCACTTAACTAAAGCAGTTACAAGTCACAGTGCACACAGTGACGGGGCTAGAGTCAGGAAGACCTGAGCTCATATCCTGCCTCAGACACTTACTAGCTGTGAGACTCTGGACAAGTCACTTAACCTGTCTCGGTTTTCTCATCTACAAAATAGGGATAATAATAGTACCTACCTCAGAAGGTTGTTGTGAGTATCAAATGAAATAAAATATGTAAAATGTTTTGAAAACCTTAAAATACTACATATAGATTAGCTATTATCTTTAATATTATTTCCTCATTTGGAAAATGAGGCGTTTGGACCAGATGACCACTGAAGTCCCTTTTATTTCTTTGGGTTTAGTACTCAGAGGAAGTTTCCTGTCTCTCTATCTCAGCTCTTGCTATAATCTCAGTGATATTAACAACAGAGTTTTCATATCCTGACCCACATCTCTTCTCTAAATACTCCAGAGCCTCACCACCGGCAGGAGGGGAAAAGTAATTTATTTGGGAGCATGACAAGTTCATGTTTCAGAAACGCCATCAAGATGGAAAAACAGAGATGAGAACTAAGGAGAAAGGACACGAAACTGGCAGAGCTGTTGCCCGGCAAAAGGAAGCCTGGATAGTGCCTGCTGTCACAGGGTGCCTAGCCGTGGCTGGTGCTTTCAGTCCCATTAGTAGCAAATCACAAAAATCTAATTTAAAATAAAAAGCTTAGTGTTTGCCATTATTGTGACTCTTCCTGATAAATGACCTCATAAAACTGTATGTAAGACATATTCTAAAAGAGATAGTGCTCTGCTGATTATGAATTCAGACCCGAAATTTTAAGTCAAATACTCTTTCTGCCACATTATTTGATGCCTCTCCCTTCACCTCAAAGATTGCATTTTGTCCTGCTTTGCTAAATGATCTCATTAGTTACAACACCAGGAACTTCCAAGATTTCATGCTTACCAAAAAGGGAATTTTAAAATAAAGAGAAAAATCAGAACAAACACTTTAGATTTGACCTCCGAATTGGCTTTTAAAAGCCATCCCAGTTTCCCTACGAGTAGAAGAATTACTGAGGTGTGTTAAAGCCTTCAGAGGAAACCTGCCACCTAACGTGTGTGCCATTGTCCTTTTTATTTCATTATGTATCACAATCACAACACAGGGTCGAATTTCCATTCAGAAACACAGGTCGGGGTCACTAACACAATAATCACTTTTTAGAGAATTGTCAAAAGCTCAGTTGCAGGATTAAAATGTGATTGCAACAGAAATTCTGCAGTGAGCACCAAAATTAGGGCTATACACACACATGCCTATGTACCACAGACCTTTAAATGTGCAGCGAGCAAAACAAAATCTACAAATGTGGTTAAGAGAAAACCACATGGAAACCTCAGGGGAAAACCAAGCCTTCTGGTAGAGAAGTTGAAAGAAGAGTTTTTGAAGTCATTCCTAAAAACTTCCATTCTGAAGCAGGTAAACAGAATTGCAGAGGTTTGGGGCCACCTGCATTTAATTATACATTATAGCAGAAACCACATTACCGCATTCTCTGTGGTACTAGGAAATAAGAAAACACCCGTGCTGCTTGTTTGGAAGAATTCTCATGGCAGGGACTGTCCAGTGATAATAAGAAAATGTGGTTTTACACTCCTGTCATTGTTTGGGTAGCTGTTTTTCTTTAATTAGGCTAAATGGGTTAACTCATGGCATGTGAGAAAGTCTGCATGATACATGATAAATCAGGTAAGAAGTCAGACTGAGCCTCACTTCGGACTAAGTTTTCCCTTCATTTAAATGCTATAACACCAAAAGGATTGTCCATCTCTATTTTCCTTTGTTTCTTTCAGATGATTCTCTATGAGTTGTGTTTGATATGCTGACTTGACACATCTAACGACATCATGTTATGCCTCTAAGAAAAACAAAATCAGGAGACCAGTAATGTTTCATTCCCTAAAATCGGCCCCATATTCCTGGGTGCTGCCTTTTCTCAGTGAGAAATCTGGACCAGCCATGAAAAATTATGAGCCAGCCCTGGGTTATCAAGGGGGAAAAATTACACTTGCTATTTATGTGCAGAATGTTTTATAAATTTTGTTATTGTTCACATATTGGCTGTCACTGGAGAGACAGGAGCTCAAAAAATGAGATGGAGACCAAAGTACTTTATTGGAGCTACTCCCAGTATGGATTCAGTGTTCTCTTCAGACTTTATAAGAGACCTAATCGAAAGTTTATGTTCAAAGTAAGACCAATCCATTCCCTTAGATGCCCCGTCAACACAGATGCACAGATTGAAGCCATATTTCAAACAGTGAGAGAAATTACTATTGAATGTTCCTTTGTGATTATCCCAGGGTGTTAAGAGAGCAGAGGCAGTCCATACTAATTTGCAACAATCACAGAAGGCAAAGAGGCCAAAGAGGTCCAAGAATTGATAAAGCATCAATATAAGTAATCTTTAAGATGGAAAAAAATAATCTACATTTTTTTTCAGTTTGGTTATGGGAAACGTTCTCCTGGTGAGGATAGGTAAAACATTTCAAATAGCATACAAACTAATCATGTTAGGCAGACTGTATCAGACCCTAGGCTGTTTGAAATTATTTGTAGATGCTGTCCCCAAAACAGTGACTTTTGTAGCATTTGACCATAAGATCTTAGTGGGAAAAGACATGTGTGCCATTTATTTTTAATGTGGTATTACAAAATTAGCCAGTCAGCACACTTTGTAAAACATGTAACATCAACCAGGAGGCCCTTAGGGATGTGTCATTGGAATAGGAACGGACCCTACCCTCCATTTAATGCAAAGATGCTTCATTTCTGCCATCAGAGTCGGGCTAGTTGGGCATTTTCAGAGTTGTCACATGAGAGACAAATGTAAGATCTTGTCACACCCTTTGCTTTCTCTCTGAAGGTGAGGTAATTGACAAATAAATCAATAAATCTACAGAAAATATTCATGTAGTATTTGAGCAATTGGGGATTTTCAGGAAGGAGTCATGAATGATGGTTTTTCCAGGATCAGCATTGATATGTATTTTCATTTTTCTTTTCCAACTCTATGAGGATAGTTCTTTCCAGAAGAGATCTCTTTAGCTAAGGAAACAGGTACAAATGTAAATACCCCCCTTTAAAAAAGCCACAGTAGTCATTAAATGAAGATTTAATAGGAGACTGAGGTGAGGGAGGAGGATTTAAAGAGAAAAAGTTGGAAGCTAGGTCATGTATGTTAGTTATGGCTTGCTTACTTCATTTGTTTTCCAGTATTTGTGTTTACTTTGCTCTGGTGCTAGCTGTTCCCATACAGGGATACCTGTGATTATCAGCTTTTATTTCATGTAGGGACACTGACCAAAAGCCACATTCCACTAAACAGGAGAAAACAGACTAAAAATCAGAATTAGAGAATAGTATCAGGTGATGAAACTGGCACACAGGTTCATGGTCCTCTCCCTGAACCTGATCCTCCCTTTTGCCCTGGAAAAATAAAAATGTTTATTGTATCAGCGGTCAGAAGAATGAAATAAACTCAACTTCTGCTGTTCTACCATGTTTCTGATCATAAGACTAAGTTTACAGTGACTTGAGATTCAGACACCAAATAACAGTAATGACTTGTAAGATGATCAAAGTCTTTGACCACCTGAGGGGGTCTATAAATACAGATGTGGTTTCAGGGGTGACTTGTAGTCATAGGCTTTCAGTATATACCATGGGTCTGATTTGTCAGAATCCAAAAGCAAATGAACTGAGTTTTTTTTTCCTTAAGAAATACAACAGGCAGAATTAATTTCAATTGTGAAGTGTTAATCTGTCCCTTTTAACTTTATTTTAATTAAACCATGTTCTTTGTCACATACCATAATAGAGCATTCCCTTTATAAACTACAGGGAAGCACACAGATTGTAGATATAATACAGTAGCATTTTCCTAGCTTTTGATATGCTAGCCTTTTAGTGGTTCATTTTTAGAAAACACATATACACATTCACACACATCATTTGGGATGGGTCAGGTTCAGCCTTGAGTAACTATACATTTTACCTCCCAAATGCCCTCTGAGCTCTGGGAAGGTCAGAAGAAAAAAGGTACAAACCTTTTAACTGAAGCAGGAACTGAGCCCTCTAAGTACCTGATGTCATTTCCTATGTATTGTATGTAGTGTCAATTCTAAATAAGAACAGCCACATAACAGAAGATGACATGGGTTTTGTTCCCCTGTATCTTCCTGACCTTGAGAAATCCAAATGGCATTTTATATCAGGAAGGACACACAAAAGGAAGCCCATCCTTTAAATGAGCACTCGGGCTTTTCTTTTGGAATTGATAGCATTTGGGTTTCACCCTCTCTCCCTCCCTCCAAAAAAAAAAAAAAATCCATAGACCAGGAATTTACCTGGATCTGCCTCCTTCTACTTAGTGCTGCTGCATCTTTTTTAAACCACTTAGAAATGCATCCCCTCTCTCCCCCACCCCACCCCATCCTTAGACAATTAACCTGCAATGCCCTGGCATTTTTCAATTTCCTCAGTCAAAGCCTGGGAAGATATTTGTATTGTGTTCATAGCCTTCAAAGGGTTAAGCCTAAAATGTCTGAAGAAAATCAGCTTAAATATGTTGTACAACAAAACATGTTATTGCGGGTATTGGAGTGAGGCTATGATAATGAATTTCAGACTCAAATATTTCTTTGATTGTCACAAAAATATGTGGGGAGCCAAGTGTATGCTTTCAGTGTTGAGCGTGTCTTTGGTTGCATTTCATTACCAGGGGCTAATTGTAGAAGAAACTGTTTGCACATCCAGAAACCCTGATATGATACAAAAATTTTAAAAGTAAGAAAATATGAGAGAGAGAGAGAGAGAGAAAGAGAGAGAGAGAGAGAGAGAGAGAGAGAGAGAGAGAGAGAGAGAGAGAGAGAGAGAGAGAGAGAGAGAGAGAGAGAGAGACTATTGGAACCCAGAAGTCTTATGTCAGTGATTATTTAAGAGAGAAAGGATTAGTAGTGGCAGTCAGTATTTAAACACTTTTTGAAAGAAATACAGGATGGCTCAATGATTCATGCAGGTGCCCATAAATCATAACTATCTAAGGTTCCTGCAATGATTGTGGACTACTTGCTCTTAAGTACCTCAATCACCTTTTCCAAGAGAATATGGAAATTTCTTTGGTGGTCCATAAGAGTTCTCTATTAGACCATTAAGCAAGTCAATAACATTGAACAATCAACATGGGGTGTGGGGGGGCCCATATGATTAATCTGCTTGTGGGGGGGAGGGAGTAGTGCTTATTTATTGTAATCATCTATCATCAAAAAATCTGTAAGGTGACTTAGAATTTTTCCAAATTGGGTCTTGATGATATGCATTGGTTAAATACCACATAGTCCATGGATGTGACAAACATAAGAAAAAAGATGGGCACATTGCCTGATAAAGGATTACACTGGAAGTGAAAGGCTGACCTACAGTCAGCAAATGTTAATCATTTTTACACCAAAGTGAGTGTAACGTTTCTATAGGGAAATTACTTCAATCTGGTCAGTGCAAGGAGCAGTTTGTATAATCGGATTGCAAATAAGGTTTGATCACATTCCAGCTTAATCTACTCTCTGAGCACCATTTACGGCACTAAATCAAACCCGGGGAAGTTGCAGGTGCTGCTTTACAGTCATTACACCCAAGGGGCAGGGACTTGGTAATAAACAGCAAATAAATTGAAGCACTGACTTGCCTGCTACAGGGCATTTCTAATTATCCTCTAGTTTAGCTGAAAATTGTCATGCTCTCATCACAGCCTATTTTAACTGCTGCTGAATAAGAGTGATACTTTTAGACTGAATTAATTGAGAATATAAGGAAATGCAGATTCTGCCTACTTCTCTCCCCCCACCTCCCCTGCAGAGTAACTTATGGGTAGGCATTTAAGGAGGTCTGAGCAAACCATTCCACATTCATCTGTTTTCATCCTCTCATGAGGAAATCAGAAATGTAATGTAACAACGGCATGCCTCGTTTATTTCAATTATGGGCTGAAGAACCACCAAAATGGACAGCACTAATAATGATAGCTTGCAAGGACTCCCAAATGGCCTGATAAGTAATGATGGCTTTGCTCTATCCTGGAGTCTATCCAGGCAGGGAGGGCTGAGAGGAACCAACTGGCAGCAGCCAACAGAAGCAGTATGGCCTAGGGGGTAGAACGTTTGCCTGGGAACCCAGCGGGGGCCACCTCTGCTGTGGAAAAATCTCAGAAAAGTCACTTAGGCACTAACACTTGCCTGTCCTTATCTGTAATAACACAAACCTTTTGTCTCTGGGATGTTATGAAAATTAATAGCAGCTGGAAATGAACCCTCTCTTCCCAATCTCTTATCCCTTTCTCCTACCTACTTACCACTTTCTATCTTGTGTCATAGTTTTTCGTGTTTGTGTCTTTGCCCCCATTAGATTTTAAGCTGTTTGAGGGCAGGAAGTATATGATTAAAAAAAAATTTTATATCTAGATAACCGGCACAGTCCCCTGCTTATAGTAGATAATAGATATCTGTTAAATTTGAATAGAATCATGATGATTGTGTTTCTTGAATGATCCTAAAAGACAGGGAATGTATCATTGCTTGATTAATGCAGCCAGTAAATGAAGGTTGAGGGTAACACACTTTAGAATTCTGGTTGTTTTAACTGCAAAATGAGCATGGTATAAAATGGTAGGATCTCATTCATTTTTATTTAGGAAACTGACTTTAAGGTAAATGTTGATAACAATGTACACCCTTGGAAATCATATAGCTTAAGCAGAGAAACTCTTATATGATTGTTCCTTCACTATAATTGAATTAGTAATTATTTTATTACATGTTAAAAAGTTAATGAAGAGAATGCTAAATGACAACTTAGTGAAGATTGAATGATCCAGGGAACTTCCAGAAATGGTGTTCACTATTCATATCTAAGTCCCTTGTGCCTCCACAACCCCAAAACAGCAAGAAATGGGCTAAATTAAATAAAACAATTGAAAACAGAAAAAAAGGGGAAGGGAACTTCACAAAGAAAGTCTCCCATAAAATTCATAAGAGCCTGAGAAAATTAGTAAGTTTTGTCATAATTACTTTCAGGTAAAAGAAAGGAAGGAAAAGCTCTAGAAGAAAGGAATAATATTGCTAGAACTAACCCTCCCTCCTCAAAAATGAGAATTTTAAAAAGCCCAAAACTTCTCAGAGTATATTAAAAGTATAATTTTTTTTTACATTAAGGAAAGAAAAATGAGAGCTCTGAAAGAATTTGAAAAAGAAAGAAGCAAGAAACTGTTGGAAAATCCTAATAAAGCAGTGGGTACTCTTTTAAAAAAGAAAGAAAATAGCAAAGTTTGAACAATTATCAAAGCTAAATCAAAAGGCAGAAAAAAATGGAAGAATAGTTGAGATACATACAAAGCAAATCACTTAACCTTGAATACAGAGTTTGTCAAAACAATTTGAGAATTATTGGTCTTTCCAGAAAACATGATGAAACAAACAGTCTGAATACCATATGTCAGGAAATCATATGAGAAAAAATGCCCAAAAAAGTATTGGGGGGAAAAGTATAGATTGGGCAAATTTGCCAGATGCCATTAGAAAGGAACACCATGGTGAAGGTTTCAATAGCAAAGAAACAATGCTTCAAGAAGGTGGGAAGATATAATTTATGTATTAAGGAAGACTAGATCAAATTGTCAAAGGCTAATACTGACAAGCAAAAATTTTACTTGCAATCCCCAAACATACATCCATATACACACATATGTATATGTGTGTATATATATGCATATTTATTTACACACACACATACATAGCTTGCAAAATAGATAAACTTTTCCATTAAAAATATGAGTGTTCAATCCTTCAAAGAAAAATAGAGATGTTCAAAGTCTTTAAAGAGTGTGGGGTCCAAGTTCAGCAGATAAACCATTGAATCAAAAGTCAGGTCCTCTTTTTGGTTCTTTTACTCGGTTTCCTAGTAGAAAGAAGTTTCTAAAAACTATTCTGGGGGGCCACAAAGGAAACCAGAGAAGCCAAGAGGAAAAGATCAGGAGAGAAAGCAAGAAGGATGAGGATTAAGAAAAGGTCATGGATTTTGGCAATTAAGAGATAACTGGTAACTTTAGAGAGACAAGTGCAGCTAGGTGGTACAGTGGATAAAGCACCAGCCCTGGATTCAGGAGGACCTGGGTTCAAATCTGACCTCAGACATTTGACACTCACTAGTTGTGTGATCCTGGGCAAGTCACTTAACCTTCATTGCCCAGCCAAAAAAAAAAAAACACCCAAAAACAAACAAAAAAACTATTCTTTTGAAACTCTAGATATGATGAAAAGTACATTATTAAAATGTCATGTTGGTGAATTTCTACAATCTCACCAAATATCAGGTACTTCCAAATTCTATCCTAAGTTGTATTATAAGAACTTGGAGTACTGTGTTTTAGGTACAATATTATAAGAAGGATATTGACAAGGCAGAGTGTGTACAGAAGAGGATGACCAGGATACTAAGAGTAATGAAGACCATAGAGTCACTCCATCAGAGAACCTGAAAGTTGGAAGGGAAATTAGAATATAACCCATAGGGGCAGCTAGGTGGCACAGTGGATAAAGCACCGGCCATGGATTCAGGAGGACCTGAGTTCAAATCCGGCCTCAGACACTTGACACTTACTAGCTGTGTGATCCTGGGCAAGTCACTTAATCCTCATTGCACCGCCCCCCCAAAAGAATACAACACATGACTAAATAAGAATCTCCTCTAGAATATGCCCAGATTTTCAACTGAGTGTTTTCTTGAAGGCTTAGAGAATTCAATATTTCCATGGGCAGCCCTTTCTCCTTTTGCATAGCTCTAATTGTTAGGAAGTTTTCTTCTGCATCCAGCTTAAACTCTGCCTTTCTGCATCCTTCACCCATTATTCTTAGTTTAGCTCTCTTGAATGCAGCAGGACAAGTCTAATCTGTATTACATGTGGCAGTTCTTTAAATTCATGTTTCCCCTAAAGTGTTCTCATCTCTAGGATAAGCATTCTTCAACTAATCCTCCTATGTCATAATCTTAAGGTCCCTCGACACCCTGATCATTCATACAACAAGCATTTATTATTGACCTACTATGTGCCAAGCACACACACACACACAGTCAGAAAGAACTGGATTAAAATCTTGACTGACATACCGGATGTATAATTCTCTGGGCTAATTTCTTAACTTCTCAGTGTTCTGAGCACTTCTTTTAAGACAATGAATAAGAGAATACTTGTCTATCTGCATTGGTAGATGGAGCTTCCTCATTGATATTTCCTTATACTAATGACCCAAAAGACCTACTACATACACACCATGTACACACGTGCACACACATGCACACACACACACACACACACACACACACATACACACACACCCCCCGCAACTTTAATGTAAAGAGAAACAAGTGCCAGGAACTGTACCAAGAGCTGTGAACGCAAATCCAAAACAAAAATAGCCCTTCTCCTCAAGCAGCTTATATTCCACTTGGGAGAAAGAATGTGTACAAAGTTAAAAATAATAATAACTGGAATTTCTATAACCCTTTCAGGTTTGGAAAGCACTTTGCATGTGTTATCTCATTTGATCCTCACAACAACCCAGAGAGATAGGTACTGTTATTATAACTATTTTGCAGATAAGGAAACTAAGGCTAAGAGAGATTAAATGATGTGCCCAAAGATTAAAAGATGTGTCACACAGCTATTTACTGTCCTAGACAGGATTCAGGCTCAAGGTCTTCCTGATTCCTGTCCTGGTGCTTATTCCACAGTCCCACCTAGCCACCGAGGTAAGTAAATATGGAGCCATTTTGAAGGGACCAGGGTTCTAACAATGGAGGAAAGTAGAAGTTATCCCTAAATCTGAAGTTGGAAGGAAGCTTGGAATTCTAAGATAATGAGGGGGTGAACTCCAGACATGGCTAACAGTCTGTGCAAAGGCACAGACATGAGGCATGACTCGTGTCAGGAGCAATGAGCAATCCAATCTGAATGGGACATAGAGACAGTGCATGAAGGATGGGAATATGCAGAAATTTGGAAAGATATGTAGAGCCAAAATGTGAAAGGCTTTAAATGCCATACAGAAGAGTTTGTATTTTATCCTAAAAGCAATAGAGAGCTTCTGAAGCTCCTTGAAAAGGGAAATGACATGGTCAGATCTATATTTTAGGAATATCCAATTAGCAAATGCATAAGGGACACATTGGGGAGACCAAAGGTTTGAGGAAGGGGGACAAATTAGAATGAGGTCCTGACCTACGTCAGTTACTATGAAAATAGAAAGAAGGGAATAGAAGTAAGAGATGTTGTAGAATCAGAATTGACAAAATTTGGCAGCTAAATAGCCATGGTATCTGAGATTGAAGTGTTGAGGATGACGTCAGATTTACAGACCTGAGCCAACAGAAATATAGAGTCTTCTCAACAGAAACAGGGAAGATAGTTTTTTTAGGGGGAGACAGGAGGGATAATTCATTGTTTTGGAATGGTTGAGTTTGAGATGTCCACGGAACATTCAGTTGGAAATCAAAATCAAAAATCAAAAAATAATGAGTGACATGGGAATGACTCTCAGCAGAGAGAATAGGGATAGATGTTTGAAACTGGAAATATTCTGCATATAGATGATAATTGAATCCCCAGGACCATCCTTCCCTGGATGCTCTTCAGCTTATCAATGACCTGATCACAACAGAGTACAGTGGAATTAACCCCTCCCTTGGCATTATGCCTTCCTTCATACATCCCCCAACAATTATATAAAATTTTTTTTAGTTTTGCTATCATACAGTTCATTCATAATGAGTTTCTAGTTCATCAAAATACCATAATCTTTTTCAGACCAAGTACTGTCAACCCATGCATTCCCCATAGGGACCAGATTTTTAAAGTCCTCATCTGGTAGAGGAAATCAACAAGTTTTGCTTACCCCAGGAGATCAGAATAAGCAGCAATTGGAATAAGAAATAGATTTTGTCTCCATATGAGCAAAAGGTTCTCATGCTTAGAGCTGCCCCAAAGTGTAATGAGCTGCCTTGAGAAGTAGTGTTGGCTTCTACTACTCACCACCCCATAAAGAGGTTTTTAAAGCAGAGACTAGTTGATCACTTGTTTGTGATGCTGTGCAGAAGGTTGTCTTCTTGAAAGTTCCTTCTAACTGTCAAAATTCTGCAATTATAGTAACAATATTCATCTGGAAGAACAAAATGTCAAGAATTTGAAGGGTGAAGGAAGGTGGCCTAGCAATAACAGACCTCAAACTGTATTACAAAGCAGCAATTATCAAAACAATCTGGTAGTGATGAAGAAATAGAGTAGTGTCACAGTGGAATAGTTTAGGCACAGTAGTAAATGTCCATAGTAATCTACTGTTTGACAAACTCAAAGACCTAAGTTTTGGGAATAAGAAACCACTATTTGACAAAAATTGCTGGAAAAACTGGAAAGTAGTTTGGCAGAAACTAAGTATAGACCAACATCTCACACCATATAACAAGATAAGGTCAAAACGGGTACATGATTTAGACATAAAGGGTGATATAAGAAAATTAGGGGCACATGCAATATCTTACCTGTCAGATTTATGTATAAGGGAAGAATTTATGACCACATAAGAGATAAAGAGCATTATGAGATGTAAAATGGATAATTTTTATTACATAAAATTTAAAAAGCTTTGCAGAAATAAGATTAGAAGATATGCAGCCAAGGGGCAGCTAGGTGGTGCAGTGGATAGAGCACCGGCCCTGAAATCAGGAGTACCTGAGTTCAAATCCGGCCTCAGACACTTAACACTTACTAGCTGTGTGACCTTGGGCAAGTCACTTAACCCCAATTGCCTCACTAAAAAAAAAAATCAGAAGATATGCAGCCACGATTAGAAGGAAAACAGGAAACTGGGAGAAGGGGAGATTTTTACAGCAAGTCTCTCTGATAAAGGCCTCACTTCTCAAATATAGAGAACTGATTGAAATTTATAAGACTATAATTTATTCCCCAACAGATAAATGGTCAGAGGATTTAATAAACAGGCAATTTTCAGAAGAAGAGATCAATGATATCTATAGTCATATGAAAAAATGCTCTAAATCACTATGGATTAGAGAAATGCAAATTAAAATAACAGATACTACCTCACACCTATTAGACTGGCTAACATGACAAAAAGAAAGGAAAATGACAAATGTTGGAGTGAATGTGGAAAAATAGAACATTAATGCACTATTGGAGTTGTGAACTGTTCTAACATTTCTGGACAGTACTTTGGAAATACTTCCAAAGAGCTATAAAAATTGTGTATACCCTTTGACCCAACAATACTGGATCTCTATCCCAAAGAAATCAAAGAAGAAGGGAGAGGATCTATATGAAAAAAAAAATATTTATGGTGCTCTTTTTGTGGTGGCAAAGAATTAGAAATTGATTGGATGTCCATCAATTGGGGGATGCCTGAACAAGTTGTTGTATATGATTATAATGGAACACTATTGTGCTATAAGAAATGAACAGGATGCTTTCTGTAAAGAATTAATTGTTATTTGAGGTTTTTATGACCCCATCTTTTGGCTAGAATTTTTTTTAAAAACCTTGGTGCGTGCACTGGCCTCCGGGGCTCCACAAACAGCATGGTGTTCCACCCACTGGTTGTAGCCATCGCCATGGCACTGGCACCTCATGTCATCACCACTCACAGATGCCTACATGGGCCTGGCAAAATTATAATGATTGGAAGCCTAGTGAGGACAGTCATGTGACTGTCAGAGCGGCCAGCCAATTAATTGGCTGGGGGCTGTCTGGGGTCTGCTGGGAAAAAGTGGGGAGGAGGTTTGCCATTCTAGTGGGAAGCTGGAAGGTGACAGGACACTGCTGTGTATTCTCAGCTGATTCCTGGGCGGTGGTGTTATTCAGGTTGTATAATTTCCCTTTCCACATTTTATTTCCTTTCCCTTGATCCTACTGATCCTGTTTGTGTTTTGGGGTGTTTTTTTTTAATTTTTGTTAAATAAATCTTGCTCTGTTTTGAGGGAAGCTGCTGCTCTCCTTCCTTGCTCCAATATTGCAGCTAGCCACTTAGCTAACACTCCCCAATTAAAAATTGGTCCCCACAGTTTTTGGTGAGCCAGCCAGGAGTTGATTAACCTAGTGAATTTCTTTACATTTCAGAAAAACTAGGAAGATTGACATGAACTGATGCAAAGTTAAATGAGCAGAATAAGAAGAACATTGCACACAGTAACAAGAATATTGTACAATGATCAACTGTGAATGACAGCTATTCTCAGCAATACAATTGATCCAAGGCAATCCAAAGGACTTATAATGAAAAATGCTAGCCACCTCCAGAGAAAGAACTGATGGAATCTGAATGCAGATTGAAACATATTTTTTTAAATGTTATTTATTATTCTGGGGAGGGCTTGGCCTGCATTTTCTTTTGCAGCATGGCTGATATGAAAATATTTTACATGAATGCACATGTATAATCTACATTAAATTGCTTGCCTTTTCAAGAAGGGGGAAGAGGAGAAAAGAATATATTATGGAAATAAAAATGAATTTTATGATTGCATAAGTATAACCTATATCAGATTGCTTGCCATCCTGGGGAGGAAAGAGGAGAAGGAGAAAAATTTGGGACTCAAAATCTTATAAAAATGAATGTTTGGGGGCGGCTAGATGGCGCAGTGGATAAAGCACCGGCCCTTGATTCAGGAGTACCTGAGTTCAAATCCGGCCTCAGACACTTGACACTTACTAGCTGTGTGACCCTCGGCAAGTCACTTAACCTCCATTGCCCCGCCAAAAAAAAAAAAAAAAGAATTGCAATAAATAAAATACTATTTATAAAAAAACCAAAACAATTGTTAAAAATTTTGTTTACATGTAATTGAGAAAGCATAACAAAAAATAAATGCAAAAATTTCTCAGTCAAAAAGGAAAAAAAGATTCTGTGACTATGAATTCATTTAATTCAATTCAATTCAACACAACTCAGTAAACATTTATGAAGAGCCTACTCTGGGTTAAGACAGTAAGTTCTGTCTGATTTCTATTTACTGGTCCCACACAGGAAAATGACAGGGATTTGATACAAAAAGCAGGGGGGTGGCAGGTGGGGAGGGTGGGGAGGGTGGGGAGGAATCCCTTCTTCCACTTAAATTGAGCTCAGGGAACAATTTAGACATGTTATGAAATGCCCACTTAAACTTGTAGAGGGTATCCATCAGTGGTTAAGCTGGTCAATATTTTTGGCTTTTGTCAATGTTTTATAAAATAGTTTTCCTGATATTTATGTATTTTTTAAAACTGAGAGGAGTATGGCATGAGGGTTCTTCCTCAGATGTATACTCATGATGTGACCTTGGACAATTCACTTTACCTTTCATTGCTCATCTGTTTTAAAGGAGGCCAGTTCCACACCAGGAATTCCTCACACAAATTAAATCATAGGTCCAGACCAAAAAGGAAAAAAAAAACCTGCACACTATAAATTAATTTATTACTTAACTTTTAGATTTAGAAGTTTCTCAAACACTATTATTTCTTCATAGAAAGCCATTTTCTTTCATGCACTCAATCAACAAGCATGTATTAAGCACCTACTATATGCCAGGCAAAGTCTAGATTCTAAGTATTCAAAGGCAAAAGTAAAACTCATTTCTTCACATCTATTTATAATAGACAAAACAATCTACTTTGGAAGAAAACTCCCCTACTGTAAAAACATACAGTTTCCATTTCCCCATAGGAATATTGGGACCATGTTTGCATTGGTTTTCCTGTCCTCACTTCCTTCTCTCTACCTTCTATCCCCTCCAACTGTCCTATTGGTGAGTAATATCAATGACTGAGGGAAATTGCAGTCATTATTGTTGTGGTAATAAACCAGCATAGCACTTGTTTCATTCATAACCTGTGTGAGTGGAAAGATCATATAAGAGCCTGGTGAAAATATGAAATAAACTAGAGAAAGCCTTCAAAAACAAGGAGCAGACAGAAGTCCTGACTCCTAGGTCAGTTTAGCTCCTGGTGCTGATACAGATTTCTGACCACCAATGATGTTAGAAGAACTATGGGCGATAGGGAAAATATCCTCAGAATGATCTTCAATGTTTCATTCTCCTTTACCAACACCCTCATCCAATCAGTTCCTAAGTCTTGTTGATTATACCTCCACAACATCCATCACAACCATCCCTTTATCTCTACTTCCACATCCACCACCTTAGTTTATGTTCTCATTACCTCTCACCTGGACTATTTCAATAACTTCCTAATTGGTCTCCCTGCCTACTGTCTCTCCTCTTCTCCAATATATCATCTACACAGCTCCTAAATAAGTACATATTTCTTTTTTTTTCTTTTAGCAAAGTTGATAATAATTTCTTTTTTTTAAGTGTTTAAATATTTATTTTTTTTAATGTATGAGGTGTTTTATTTTTTCCATTACATGTAAAGATAGTTCTCAACTTTTGTTTATACATGCTTTACAATTTCAGATTTTTCTCCCTCCCTCCCCCCTCCCCTAGACAGCAGGTAATCTGACATAGGTTATATATATATATATATATATATATATATATATATATAAGTATATATAATATATATATATATATATATATATATATACATAATACATATACATATATATATATACACACACATATATATACACATAATAACATTAATCCTATTTCTGCATTAATCCTGCTACAAGAGAATAGATCAGAGCAGTGATGCAAAACCTCAAAATAGAGAGAAAAAAAACCAACAGCACCCAAAAACAAAAGAAATAATATGCTTCAATCAGCATCTATACTCCACAGTTCTTTCTTTCTTTTTTTTCTTGGATTTGGAGATCCTCTTCTATCATGAGTTCCCTGGAACTCTTCTGTACCATTGCATTGGTGAGAAGATATAGTCCATCACAGTAGGTCAACACTCAATGTTGATGATACTGTGTACAATGTTCTTCTGGTTCTGCTCATCTCACTCATCATTAGCTCACGATAAGTACATATTTCTAAGGCTTAGGTGTGAATATGATATTTCCCTTGTTCAAGAAATGTTGGTGGCTCCATATTGCCTGTAGGGAAAAAAATACTATCTTCTCTGTTTGACATTTAAATACTTTCAAAATCTGTCATTCTAGACCAGTGGAACAGTAACCCCCCCATCATGCTCCCTATGTTCCAGCAAAGCTGATCTATTTGCTGTTAATTGGTACATGACATTTCATCACCATGCCTTTTCACAATCTTTCCCCATTCCTGGAACCCTCTTCCTCTCACTTCCACTTCTTGATAACCCTAGCCACTTTCAAGGGTTCAGTTCAAGTGCAAGTCTATGAGATCCTTCCTTTTGTCATTTTTTATCAATGCTCTCCAAACCTCCACCAAATCATTGTGTGATTTATTTATATATTTATATATACATCTATATTTGTGTATATGTATGTGTGTGTTTATATATGTGTGTTTGTATAGATGTTTATATTAATATTTGTACATATATATAATATATATTCATTTGTGTATATTTCAAGTTTTCTCCCAGAAGAAGGTAAGCTCCTTGAGGACATGAACTGTTATATAGTTTTCTTCATGCCTCTGTACTTTGGAAAAGTGCTCCAAACAATATAGGTTCTTTTTTTTGGGTGGGGAGGGGGGCAATGAGGGTTAAGTGACTTGTCCAGGGTCACACAGCCAGTAAGTGTCAAGTGTCTGAGTCCAGATTTGAACTCAGGTCCTCCTGAATCCAGGGCCGGTGCTTTATCCAGTACTTGAATGGATTTGGGGAGTCCTCCACTTTGATGAGAAGCCCTATGTTATAGTGGCCTGAGTAGTGGAATTAGTATTAGAAGATCCTACTTCAGACACTCATTAGCTATGTGATCATAGGCAAGTTACTTGAACTCTCATAGTCCCAATTTTCTTCATTGCAAAAATGGGGATAATAATGCTTTCACTATATATCTGATGGGATTCCTTGAGTGCTTTGCAAATCTTTAAAAAGGTGTTACACAAAAGTGAGCTGTTATTATTATAATCATCATTATTATAATCATTAATAGAGGTAGATCTGTATGCTAGAAAACAGAACTTTAAAAATTCAATTCATTGGACTTTACAGGTATATGTCACTTTTAGTAAAGCTAACATAAAAATTTAGAAAGGGTTCTTTCCCTTTATAAATGAGTTTTTCCCTATTTAAAAAAAGTATGACAGAATTCTTTTCCATTATCTTTTCCTTATATTATTTTTTATTTATAAAATCTAAATTAACTTATAGGGCAGAAATTAGAAGATGATATTCCACCTGAGAAATATGGCACCTGTGGACAGGAAGGTAGTGAGTGAGACCTTCTAGTTTGATCATTTCACTCTCGACTCATTTCTCCTTGCCCAATCACTTTGATCCTTTCCCTATTGTTGTCCCAATACCCACCCACCCCCACCTACACTTCTTCCACAGACACACAGACACTTCCCCACACAAACACCCAATCACACATCCTGATGCAAAGGTTATGTTGGAACTTCTGACTAGAATCAAATTTCAAGTTGGGGGCAGATGTAGCAATAGTAGTAGTACTACAGGGTGGGCCAAAAGTCATGAAGGGGTCTGATTTTATAATAACTTTTTGAAAATTATGTTTTCTTTATTTTTGCCATTTATAAGATTTTATTTTTCATACATAATATAAATTTAAAACAAAAATAAAAGAGTTATTAAATATTCATGACTTTTGTCCCACCTTGTAGTAGTAGTAGTAGTAGTAGTAGTAGTAATTGTTGTTGTTGTTGTAGCAGCAGCAGAGTAATAATAAAAGGGAGGGAGGAGGCAATTTCCCTCCCCCCCTTCATTTGATGTAGTCATAAAATATGACAAAGTTGTAATGTGTAACACTCTATGATCTTCTTATGAGGTAGAAACAGCTCTATTGGTCAAGGAGAGAACAATTCAATTGGCTCAGCAAACAAATTGGCTGTGCTTCTGGAGACTTTAAATAGGTAAGTCCTTAACTAATTTCAGATATTGCCTGAAGAGAAAACCCCTTCAAGAGGCATAAGATATTTTCTTTCTCCTCTTTCTCTCCCATGTCAGGCACGTGACTTTGGAGGGAGGTACTATATTAGCAGGAGACATTGTATCAAATAGGGAGCAGATGCACACACTCCATATAGACACAGCTACAGAGAGCATATCACCAGAAGAGGGAAAGAGGCTTCAAAGACCATGATCCCTGGCAACAGAGAAAATAATCAGAATAGAAAGGGGAGCCAACCTTGGAAATGTAGCTGAGCAACCAGTTCAATTGAGGTGCCCCTCTCAATGGGGAGCTGCATGAAGACTCTATTAAGAAAAAAAAAAAAAGAATTTCAAGATCCTGCGGTACCAGGAGTTATGAGCTGACTTTGCCATACTTGTATCCTTCATATATGCTTCACTATCATTGTACTCTGGTTAAGCCCATTCTTCCTACAGATGCTGCAGGATGTATATTTGTGGGAGACTACATTCCAGGGGAAATGTTTTGTTTGTAACTACTGTTTGTGCTATACCCTTCTGTGTAAATGCCTTTGTTAAGAGCTAACTGTGTCTCCTGACTTGATTGTTGATGGGGAAACAGATTGATGGGAGCCCTCAAGCTATATATATATATTTTGCAGCACAATGGAGGTTAAGTGACTTGCCCAAGGTCACACAGCTAGTAAGTGTCAAGTGTCTGAAGCCGGATTTGAACTCAGGTACTCCTGAATCCAGGGCCAGTGCTTTATCCACTGTGCCACCTACCTGCCCCTCAAGCTATATACTTTTAGGAGTGTAGGTCTACAAGATTACCCTAGAGCCTAAGATAACATCCATCCTCTGGAGAGCCAACCCATAAATATGAATATAAATTGAGGGAGTATCCCAAAGCAAATGCAATAATAACAGGAACAGCTACAGAAATAGTAGAAAGATCATTGGATTTGGAGTCAAGAATCGTGGGTTCCACCCTCTGCCATGTATTACCAATGTGACTTTGGGCAATCATTTCACCTCTCTTCCAAAGTTGTCTTCAGCACATTGTGTAGGGGAACCACCAACATTTTTTACACAGCCTCAGGAAGGATGCCAAAATTCCTAGTAATGTTGATCATATAAAACATAGGGCCCTAGTTGAGTTATAATATTTTTTTGTGAGACACTGTGATGTAGTAGATAGCAGGCTGCTCTTAGCTTCAAGAAGATCTGGATTCAAATATTGCCTCTCATATCACTATCTGGTGACTTTGGACAAGTAACTTATCTCACGTCCCCAAGAAGCTCTCTAAAACTGTAAATTACAAAGAGGTTGCCAATCTATATCAGTGGAGGGAGTTTTTTCTCTAGGAATTCATAGGTCCTGACCTCCCTCTTCCCCAAAAAAGAAAAGAAAAGTTTACCTGTAGATATTATCATGTGACTTTTAACTTGAGTTCTCCTAAAATCTTATTTCTCCCATTGCTAAGTAAGCCATACTATAGTTGTTCCCATCCTAATCTTAGATCATTTGACATTAGCATCAGAGGCAACTTTATTTTTTCTTTGGAATATGTACAGAATGTTCTTTTGTTAAGTGTTGATTTGGTCTGGTATCTGCATTTAAAGGGTCTCCATGTTGTAGATGAGCTCTGCTGTTTCACATTGTGTTATTTCCTTTGGTTTTGAGGCAATTAATTAACATGATATAGGAAAGGCAGAATACAAATGCTGAAGCCCTCACTTTTAAGCCCTCATACTCTTTTGTTCTCCATTATTGCACCAAATTATTTAATTGGGTCTCTCTGATTGTGCACAGACACAGAAAAGAACACAGTCTATTGTAAGAAGCCCTACAACCATAATGCAGTATCAAATTCAATTCCCATCAAAAGTGCTTGCTGCTAAAAGCCTGTACTGGAGCTGCAGATTAATGAAGATCTGCATTGAGCAAAGTGGTGGTCGTAGAGACATTATTTTTCTCCAATAGAAGGCCTATTCTTGATGAACAATAAAAAGCATAGAAAAAGCGTTAGTCGCTTATGGATAGAAATAAATCAAAATGAATAAGAGGGTTGATGGAAATAGTCTGAAAGCAGCAGAGTGGAATTCTGAAATACCGTTTTTGTTTTGTGAGGACGTTTTCTTTCCTCTTTCCCATAGTCCCTTAAAACTGAGGATCAAAAGCAGAAAAGTGAAGGACAAACTTGAAAATTCAGGAAAAACTGGTTGTAGACAATCAACATTTCATAAACGCATTTTATTCTGCATATCCTCACTGTGAGGATGCCAAAGTAGGGGGAGCCTCTCATAATATCAGAGCTGAGCAGGGAAAGAGCCCACCTGGAAAAATCGTCAGTAACTGGAAGGAGTGGGCAGGAGGTCAGGGTTGTTGTTCACTTAATGTTTTGTTCTCCTCTCACCCTCCAACTTTTTTTTCTGGATTATTGGAGTTTGCCAAGCACTTTTTTTTCTTTTGTCTTGAAGGGTTGGAGTGCCCTATTCTTTTTTGTTTTGTTTTGTTTTGTTGTTGTTGTGGGGTACCCTATTCTTGTAGGATCTCCATCTTTTCTTCAGTACTTTAGATCTTATTCATGCTTCAAGGATAATCTCCTTCTTGAATCCCAAACTGGGAGTAACATGGTATATGAAGAAAAAAATACTTAGTTTTTTTGAGTTAGAGGACAAAAATAAAACGACCAAACTTGCTGGGTGTTGTTGGCAAATCAGTTCATCTCTAGTGGTCTCTGATTCTGCATCTGAAAAAGGAGAGACCAGAGATCTAAAAGGAAACTTAGCAGTCATCTAGTTCAACCCAATCATTTTATAGAGGATGAAAGTGAGACCAAGGAATATGAAATTATTTGTGTGACCTTAGACAGTTGTGTTGGTATTTGTATGCCCAGAGCCTACAGAGCCTGACACATTTGTTGTCATTTTCAGTTATAGATGCCCACAAGTTCACAGGAGACAAAATCCAAAAAAGTGATGATCTGCTGCTTCAAATGGCTGCACACAAGTGTAAAACTGGGAATAATAAGCAAGGGCAGTTAGTGACTCTAGCACAGGGAGGCAAACTTGATCTCATAAGTGTCACAAGGATTTGGTGGGGTGAGGACCCATGACTGGACCTTCTATGTGTGTTAGAGAGAGAGGGGGCAGTTAGAGAGTTAGACTCAGTCTTAGATTGAGTGTATATAGGGGCGGCTAGGTGCACAGTGGATAAATGCACCGGCCTGGATTCAGGAGGACCTGAGTTCAAAATCCAGCCTCAGACACTTGACTCTTACTAGCTGTGTGACCCCTGGGCAAGTCACTTAACCCCCCATCGCCTGCAAAGAAAAAAAAGGAAAAAATAGATTGAGTGTATATGTATGTATGTATGTATGTATGTGTGTATATATGTATATATATATATATATTTATGTTATGTTGTGTTGTATCATATCATATTATGTTATAATGATGGCTGATGGCTGAGGCCAAGGGAGATTTTGCCCAAGGAAACAGAGGAAAGAATCATCAGCAGATAGTTGAGGAAACTTGTTTTATCATCCTTTCTATAGGATCAAAATTGGTCATTGCAACAAATATAATTATATTTTTTATCAGTGTTGTTTTCATTTATGTAACTGTACCTGTATATATTATTTATACAGTTCGGTTTTTTTTGGTCTGCATTAGTTAATATAGGTTTTCTCTAAATTCCTCATATTTGTAATTTCTTACTACACAGTATTTTTACATTACATACATATACTGTGTCATTTCCCAATCAATGGGTTGCTCTCCTCATTCATTTCTCAAACCTTTGAATTCTGGCTTCCAACCTCATCATTCAAATGAAACTTGTCTCTCTAAAGTTGTGTTGGGTTTTTTTTCTCTTTTTTTTTTTCTGGGCAATGAGGGTAAAGTGACTTGCCCAGGGTCACACAGCCAGGAAATGTCAAGTGTCTGATGCCGGATTTGACCTCAGGTCCTCCTGAATCTAAGGACTGGTGGTTTATCCACTGTGCCATATAGTTTGCCCTTGTCTCTCTAAAGTTACCAGTTATCTCTTACTTGCCAAAATCCACGGCCTTTTCTTAATCTTCATCTTTCTTGCTTTCTCTCTTGATCTTCGCCTCTTGGCTTCTCTGGTTTCCTTTGTGGCACCCGACACTGTTGTCCCCCTCCTCCCCTCATTTCTAACTGCATACTGCTTGGATCCATCTTGGTTTTCTGACAGCTCTTTAAATCTAAAATACACAAAACTGAATTCATTGACCTGTTTGAGAATTCAGCAAAGGAGACTGAGAAGGAGTGGTCTGATTAGGTAAGAGTAGGATCAGGAGAGAGTAGTGTTCCAAAAACCCAGAGAGAAGAAAGTACCAAAGACAGAAAGACAATCAATAGTATCAAAAGTTGCAGAAAGGTTTAAAAAAAGATTGAAGATTAAGAAAAGAGTATTGGATTTGGCAATTAAGAGATCATGGGTGGGGGGCGGCTAGGTGGCGCAGTGGATAAAGCACCGGCCCTGGATTCAGAGTTCCTGAGTTTCAAATCCAGCCTCAGACACTTAACCACTTACTAGCTGTGTGACCCTGGGCAAGTCACTTAACCCATTGCCCCCGTAAAAAAAAAAAAAAAAGAGGAGAGATCATGGGTAACTGTGGAAAGGACCAGTTTCAGTGGAAAAGACAAAGCTAAGAAATCAGATTGTAAGGGGTTAAGAAGAGAGAAAGTGGAAGGACTGTTTGTGGATGGTTTTCTTAAGGAGATTAACCACAAAAGGCTAGGACTAGATTAGGACAATAGTTAGCATGGATCAGAAGAGTCAAGTAAGGATTTTTTGAGCACGGGGAAAGACGCGAACATATTTGTAGGCAATGGGGGAAGGAGCCAGTAGACAGGGAGAGATAGAAGATAAGTGAAAGAGTAGGGATGGCTAGGGAGGCAATCTATTGGAGGAGATAGGTTGAGGTACCTGAGTGCTAGGGTATTAATCTGAGGGCAGGAGTTGGGGAAAGAGAGAAATTTGTAGTAATAGCTACCAGGAATCTGATTGGGTGGTAGATATGACTTGCATGCCCCTCAAAGGAGGGCAGGTTATAGAGTTTGGAGATAGGGAAATAACCTGGAAGTGGCAATGTGGAGAAAAAAATATTCCAACTACCTGACCTTGACCAGAAAGCCAAAGAGAATGAGTGATGGTGTAGCCAGTTGGGGAAAGGGTAGCCAAGGAGATGTTTCCCAAGGAGGAGAAAGGGAATTTGTGATTGATAGAAAATGAAAGAGTGGGTGAAAAGATTTGCAATGAAGGGAAGTTTGTTGCCTATGGAACAAGCAGTCCAGAGGGTGCAATGGAAGTGATAGGTGGGTGTTTGGTTCAGACTTTGGAGTGGGAGGGTTGAAGGGTTTGATAATAAGGAATCAGGTGGTGGGGATATGGGGAATGTAGCATGGATAATGACCTATACAGTTTCAAAAAATCACTGATATGTATAGGACTATGAACTGTATCATAATATTTGACATGGTGTGGAAGGCACTACTCCTCTTCCCAGAAGAGATTGAATATCAAGCAGGAGACAAGCCAGTGTGAAAAGGTAGGCACATTCCATTGGAGGCCCTAATTGGCTCCTTTTCCCTCTGAAGGCTGGAGATTAGGTAGAAGATGGTGGCAGTGGGGAGATAGATATTAAATTTGCACTGCAGTTGTTGGAAGTCTTCTTTCCACTTAACTTTCCTCTTCTTCAATGAATTAATGAATTTTAAATAAGGTGAAGCTAACGACAGCTGTTATTTCATCCAGTAAATCCCAATATTAGCTGAGTAGGCAGGTCAACTATCTTCACCCTTATATAGACAGGAGAAGCCCCAGTGGTCTTTAAAATGTTGTTGTTGTTTTTCATTGGAGAAGTAACACAGTATTTTTTTTTAATGGAGGCACTTTGATGTTCTTGTATTTCTAGTTCACAGTCTATTCTTGGCCATTTTATCTATATTAATTTACTGTTGATCATTCTCAGCTCTTCATAGAGATATTGGCACCCTTTCCTTTCCATTTGGCTCAGAGGCTAATCTCTAATCTGAGTGGAGTTAGGATGATCGGTATCTTTCCTCGGATATATATGGTCAGAAGCTGTGCATTAGTATAATTAATCTTTTAAAATAATTATACTAGCATAAATTGGAGGGTTTGGGAAGTGATTCATATTCCAATAATCAGAGCCTCTAAGAGGCTTTTCTTCAAAATAAATAACATACTTTTTTTTTAAACTTCTGCCCCATCATTCATTGTCCTTAGCCTTGTTAACCACAGAAGTAAAGGTTGAAACTGATGATCAGTGATTCTGCTACTACCTAGAAAAAGAGCCTATTCAGGAGCCTCATTTCTGTAGAGTAAGGACAGAAAAGTTTCTTTCTTTCTTCCTTTCTTCTTCCTTTGTCTCTTTCTTTCTTCCTTCTTCTTCTCTCCCTTCTTTCTTCCTTCCTTCCTTCACATCCTTTCTTTCTTCCTTTCTTTTTCTTTGTTCTTGTTTTTGTATCTCTAGTGCCTGGGTGGCAAAAGACATACCCAAGATCATACAAACAGTTAGCACGGCCAAGATTCAAATTTGTGCATCTCTGACTCCAATTCTTTTTTTTAATAGTTATTTTGAGCAAAAAAAGTTAATTTATCAAAAGCAGAAGATTCTTATATATATATATATATATATATATATATATATATATATATATATATATATATTTGTCATGGGAGTCTGATTAAGCTTTTCTCAGAATAACTTTTGGGGGGCAGGGCAATGAGGGATAAGTGACTTACCCAAGGTCGCACAGCTAGTAAATGTGAAGTGTTTGAGGTCAGATTTGAGCTCAGGTCCTTCTGAATCCAGGGCCTGTGCTTTATCCACTGCACCACCTAGCTGCCCTTAGAATAACTTTTTTTTGGTGAGGCAATTGGGGTTGTGACTTCCCCAGGGTCACACATCTAGTAAGTGTTAAGTGTCTGAAGCCAGATTTGAACTCAGGTCCTCCTGACTCTGGGGCTGTGCCACCTAGCTGCCCTAGAATAACATTTTATTCATAATTAGACAGTAATACTAAATTTCATAAAAGGTTGGTGAAAAAAATGTTGCCTACAAAATCAACTTATAAAGCCCTTCATAATCCAGCCACTTCTTACAGAAGAAGTCTTCTTACACTTCACAATGTGTACTCTATGATGGAACTAATGACATTGATCATATGATTTCTCAGCTCTGACTCCAAATTCTATGACACTTTTTATTGCACCATAAGGGAAGGGGAAAGGGAAGGAGATTAAATTTATTTGTTAAACATTTTTATGTTCTCAAAAGTCATGGGAATGTCTTGAAGCATGTCATTGAACTTCTGGGCATTGGAATTCTTCAAACCTGGTTTTCATAGAATTGGAAGGGAATGCAGGAGCCACCTAAACCAACATGTACCTGAAAAGGAATCTCTCCCACTCCATGCAATATCCCTGCCAAATGGTCATTTGGTACCTACCTAAAAGCTTCATGTTGGGAAACCACTTATCTTTTGAGAGAGTCCATCACTTCTGCCATCTGGAGAACCAAGTAGAACAAACCTAATCTGTCTTCTACTTGACAGACCTTCCAATCCTTGAAGACATCTGTAACGTTACCCCGAGTTTGTCTTCTCCAGACTCAACATCCTGGTTCTGTGCAATAGGTAGTTGATCTCCTGAGCCACAGTTTATCCAGGGACCTAGGGAAAGACCAGAATTTGGTTAGATTCTTGCCATACTCATAGATTGTTAATGTCTAGCCTCCTCTGAAGTTCTTCTCAATGTTTCTCTGTGACATAGGAGGTCTGTCAAGATAATGATCTGTATTCCAGTACTTCGAAGTCTATTTTGTTTCTATTTTGTTTTATCTTTAGTTCTGTTTTCTCTCCTTCTCCCACCCATTGAGAAGAGAAGACTAACAAAGACCATTATGAATAAGTATAGTCATACAAAACAAATTCTTGTGTCAGCCAAGTCAAAGGAAGGAAGGAAGGAAGAAAAGAAGGAAGGAAGTAGGAAGGAAAAGGACATATGCTTTGATCTATACTCTTAGTCCATTAGTTTTGTATCTTGTGGTTCATGGCATGTTTTATTATGAGTCCTTTAGAATTGTGGTTGGTCATTATAATGATCAGAGTTACTAAGTTTCAGAATTGATTGCCCTTATAATATTGTCCATTATTGGATAAACTGTTTTCCTGGTTCTGCTCACTTTCATTTATGTCAGTTCATACAAATCTTCCTATATTTTTCTGAAACCATGCCCTTCATGATCTCTTATAGCACAATAGGATGCCATAACTCATTCAGCCATTCCCCAATTGATAAGCATTCTCTTAATTTCCAATTCTTTGCTACCACAAAAGGAGCTGTTAAAAATATTTTTTGTACATATGCCTCCTTTTCCTGTTTCTTTCATCCTTTTAGGGTATAAACCTAGTAATGGTATCACTGGGTCAAAAAGTGTACATAGTATAACTTTTTGAAAATAGTTCCAAATTGCTTTCCAGTTAATAGCTCCAAACAACAGTGCATTAAAGAACATTGTGGTCCACTTTTTTTTGTTTGTTTGTTTTTTAGTGAGGCAATTGGGGTTAAGTGACTTGCCTAGGGTCACACAGCTAGTAAGTGTTAAGTGTCTGAGGCCAGATTTGAACTCAGGTACTCCTGACTCCAGGGCCGGTGCTCTATCCACTGCGCCATCTAGCTGCCCCGTGGTCCACTTTTAAGACTTTGTTTTGATATCTATGGGAAAGTAAAATTACCAGGTCCTCCCTTAAAGGCACTGAAATGTAACACGATCATTGGCCTCACATCAATGAAGACAACTCAGGCAACTAAACTAAATAAAATGTTCAAACTTAGATTTTTCTCAGATGTATGTATTTATTATGCCACTCCAAATCCCATAAGTTGCATTGGCTATAACTTTGACATGGTGTCTTAAGTTGTAGCAGAGAGCATTGTGAAAAGTTGATATCTCTGTCAAATTATCTTTTTGTGTTTTTAAATATTTCATGTTGACTAGAGAGTGTAATGTTTATAACCTCTTCCTCATCCAGTTGGACTTCCTCCATGTAAAATATCTCTAAGTAAAACTCAGGGATTTTCATGCCTGGACCCCACTCATCCCTCTTTAAAATATATCCCTTCTTTTAGCAACAAAGGGCCTCTAGCCACTGCCAGCTTTGTGCTGTGTTATAACTGCCATATTACCCTTTGCACGGCCATTTTACTCTGGCTCGCCCGGTGTATATCATTCATTGCAAGTTTACTTCATTCCCCCGGATTCATAGCTGATGCTCTCTGGACCATAAAATTTCAGCTGCAAAACCAGAACATCTCATTATTTCTGAAATATCAAGCTTGTATCTTCTTGATAAATAATTCCTACTAGTATAATGTATCAGACTAAAACATATTTTCTGAGGCCAGTGAGGTTAAAGCGGCAATCTCACCTTTTTTAATTTTTTTGCCCTGAAGACAGTGATTTCCATATATAGAGTGACCCCGGTTTGTGTTGAACATGGGGAATGAGGATGAAGCATGAAACGACATATATTGCTGTCAGAGATTTGAAATGAGGCCTGCTAACCTGTAGGCAGCCTTACAGGACTAATCAGTCCCTCACATTACCAATGTATTCAGATTGCTGCATACCTTATAGCTGGCAATGGGCTGGGAAGTTTTCCCTTTTTTTTTTATCACTGCCATTGACAAACATTACATTTTAATGCAATTCTGCCCTTCTTCCCCTTCTCCCCAGAAAAAGAGGAAAAGGAAAAAGGAAAAAAAGAAAAGAAATCCATTGATACCATATCTCTGAGACACTGGTCTCATCTGGTTTCCTGGATGCAGAAAAGTGGGTGAGGCTGTGTTGATTAGCTTTTGAATATACATCAGTCAGCAGTGCTTAAGCAGGTGATAACAGTTTTACTCTTTTGGTTGACAACATGCAACTCTTGGGGATCTGGGTGTTTGTTAAACTTGGCTGCATTACTGTAGGGGAAAGTTTTGGGGAAATCAGGAAGTAACATTGGGTTTTGGGTATATTGTGGTATAACAACTTCCATAATAAGCAGAAATGAAGGGGGGGGTAGTATAAATTATGCTTTTCTTCTCTGAATACTCATCTTGGTACCTCCATCATCAGAAAAGACAGCTACCAAATTCTCTAAGAATAGTGCACTGGTCCCAGTCTGCTTTGCCAGAGCAGATTATTTCCGGACTATTGCATATTACTATTGAATAATAATTATAGAATAAAAAAATGACAGAGCCCAGATGAATTTATATTAAAGTAAATTAAAATAAGTGATTTCCACTGTGAATTGAGTAGCAGCTAGTTTCTGTCTACTGCCACTTTCAATTCAGCCTGACCTCTTGAAAGCTGTTAGCTGTGTCAGTTATCACTGCCATGATTAAATCTGCAGTTTGCTCATTGTCTGTGGTGCAAGTAAAAGGAAAGGATAGTGGAGGAAGATGGGCAGGTGTCTATCCACATCAATGCATAGACATAAAAGACAAGGATGTTCCTGCCAGTAGGAAATAGTCAACCAATAAGAATTTATTAAATGCCCAGTATGTGCCAAGCCCAAAAAAAGAATGAGATAAGCCTCATGGCTACTTGGGAGAAGGGGAAAGGGGACTAAGAATGGGGAGGTCTTATTTCTGTCATTTCTCTGTCACTGCCAATACTGCAGATGGGCAAATGAATGAGCACCTTCTTACCCAGTGCCCAAGAAGCTGCATTTTCCTGAGTGCATCTTTCTATCAGCAAAAAGCACAACAGTGTAATTGAAGAAGGAGCATGGCATAGAGAGTGTTCCACATAGTGCCAAGATAACTGGGTTCTGGTGAAACCATGTCTGTGTGTTATTAGGCAAGTCATTTAGAGTCTGTATTTTCATCTGTGAAATGGGAATAATATTTGCACCATCTACCTCACAGGATTGTTGTAAGGAAAGCACTTAGTAAATAAGTCTTAAATTGATGTATAAATGTGAGAGATGAAATCACTTGCCCAGGGTCATATAGCTACTAAGCGCCTGAGGCAGGAATTTAAACCTGGTCTGTCTGATGCCAGGAATAATGCCTCTTCCAGTTGGTTGGGCTCTGTATTGAACAGGAAGAAGAGAATGGGTTGGACCACAGTGGGGAAGTTGCTATGTGACAGCCCCTAGAATTACTAATGTGTTCAGTCTGATGTATACCTTGGCTGTCAGTGAGCCACAAAGTTTTCTTTCTTTCTTTTTTGCTTTTAATATTGATAAACACATCTGGTATTAAAGAAAAGTGTTAGTGTAGTGGAAAGAAAGCCTTCACCACCTCACATTTGGACTGTTGCAATAGCCTGCTGGTGGGTCTCCCTGACTCAGATATGGGTCCACTCCAAAGTGATCTTCCTAAAGGGCAACTCTGACCAACGTACTCCCCTACTCAATGGATTCTAGTGGCTCCCTATTACTTCCAAGATCAAATATAAGATACTCTTTTTGATATTGAAAATCCTTCACGACTTGGCTCCTTCCTGCCTTTCCAGTCTTCTTATGTTTTATGATATAGTCACATTGATCTATTTAGTATTCCTAGCACATGATATTACTTATCCTGACTCTGGTCATTTCCCCATGCCATCCAGCATGCCTGGGAATTCTCTCCCTCTTCTTCTCGCATCCTGACTTCCCTGACTTCTTCAAGGCTCAGCTCATGCCTCACAGTCTCTAAGAATCCTATCCTGATTCCTACTACCCCTCTCCCCACACCTAGTACCTTCCTTCTGAAATTACCTTCTATTTAAATACATAATATACATATACATATATATACACATATATAACACATACATATGTGTGTGTGTATCTAGCATGTACCTAGTTATTTGAATGTTGTCTCCTGCATTGGAATGTGAGCTCCCCCCCCACTCCCAGACAAGAACTGTATTTTTGTTTTCCTATTATTCCTAATGCTTAGCACAGTACCTGGCACCTAGTAAGTAAATAATAATAATAATAATAGAAGAAGAAGTTGGCTTTCAGAACCTTCAGGGTTGTTGTTTTTTTAATTGCACTCAATAAGCATTCAGTAAGTACCTACTCTGTATAGTGAAGTCTACTGTATTAGGCATTGGGTATACAAAGCTGATTTTCAACCAGGATTTTAAAATATTTTAAGTAATATTCCGCTCTATTACTGGCTACAGGTAAAAATTTCTGACTAAAGTATGCAGATGCTAAAGGATTGGTTTCTTTTCTCGCCTTGGATTTATATTGCAAGTGTATGTATGTGGGTTTTGTTTTGTTTGGGGGTTGGTTTGGTTTGGTTTGCAATCATTCCATAAGACAGGAAGAGCTGAGGGACTCATTGTTTACAGACGCCCACAGACACTGCCTTCCTTTCAGGGATGATTCTCAATGTAATGCTACAAATAGTATCATATTATACCTTCTTTAATAATCTTGTCGACAATATAGAAGGAATTAGATCACATTGAAATTGTTCTGATTATGTTAATTTAAGATATAGGTATGGGATTTGTGGGAGAATAGAATTGTAGGCAAAATTATAGCTTAGAATTCTGGTCCTTGGACCATAGGCAAGGGGAAATGAACAAATAGCTTATTTTGAAACAAAGCAGAAAGAAAAATGAAATGAGCAAATAGAAGAGCTTCCTCCTCCACTCCAAAGTGCCTAGAATTAGTGTTGTTGTTGTTCAGGTGATCTCAGTAGTATCGGACTCTTCATGGTTTTCTTGGCAAAAGATATTGGAATAGAAAAAGAGTATTGGAATAGTTTGCCATTTCTTCTTAGCTCATTTTATAGATGAGAAACTGAGGTAAACAGGGGTCAAGTGACTTGCCCAGAGTCATGATAGCCAGTAAGCATTTGAGGCAAGGTTTGAACTCTGGTCTTCCTGACTCTAGACCTGATGTTTTATCCACTGTGCCTCTTTACCTGCCCTCTAGGAATTAGTAAACTCAAGTAAAACAAATCTGAGTAAGCCTGAGTCAGACACCCCAAAACACAACCATGTTAGTATATAAAGACAATGTTTAGTAGTCATTTCACATGTGCAAAGAAACATAGACCAGCAGTCTGGAGAACCTACCAACAATTAGGCTCTAGTGGGACAATTATAGGCACATAAAAAAGTTCACGCTTGCTGGTGATTGTTAATTGGTTATTTTATGTCAGAGCCATTATAGCATCAACGGGGTGCATTTCATAGATGATAAGGCTGGAGATGGGGCTTGAGGAATCAGTATAGCTTGGCTACATCAAGTTCTAGTCTCTTTTTCACCTCCTGTGGGAGTTTTGTGTGACTACCTATGATGGGAATCAACTATAGGGGGGCAAGTCTATTTTGTGTTTTTCTGGATGATTGACGACCTCTGGGGGTATTTTACTTGTCCTGTGTGAGTCTGAGACGGTCATAGTGCAGTCAAGCTTAGAACCCATTTAGGTCAGATAAATCACTGTGGGAATGTGCCTAAAAGAAATTAGGCTTCAGGCTTTCTGGCTAGTGTGTATCTGAGAGCATCATCAGAAATGGTTTTTCCCCCTCATTTAGGGAACAATAGGAGGAGCAGGAACATAGAAACTGACACCCCTGAAGCAATCCAGATGTTCTACACTCAACAGATAGATGGAACAGATAGATCTGCTTAACATATAGAGCATGGCCAAAAGAAAAGGAACATTCAGCAAGGAAATTGAAAGACCTTAGATATAAATAGCAGGCAACTGGAAGGTAACAAACAGCAACCGAGTTCACTCCCCAAAAACACAGGAGAGTGAGGGATTCTTTAAAAAAAAAATCCAGGGCAGCTAAGTGGCGCAGTGGATAGAGTAACGGCCCTGGATTCAGGAGGACCTGAGTTCAAACCCGACCTCAGACACTTAACACTTACTAGCTGTGTGACCCTGGGCAAGTCACTTAACCCCAATTGCCTCACCAAAAAAAAAAATTACTACTGATCTTGAGCAAATCACTTGACTTCCTTGCCCTCAGTTTCCTCAACTGTAAAATGAAGCAGAGGGTGGGAAGGTTCCTATGTGGTCTCTGAGATCTATGATTTTCTGAAAGTCAGTCACTTTCATGATATCAAAGTATTATGTACACTTGCAGTAGCAGGTGAAAGGACAAATATTGTGGGGGATGTGGTTTTGAGTGTTAGGAGTGGACTCTATAGAAGATACATTCAAAAGGCTAATATTATTTAATCATAACATTACAACACTCACATTGTCTATTTTTACCCCTCATTCTTGTTACTTGACTAACCTAAGTCATACTTATTGCTGAAGATACCTTTTATGCCCCATTCTTGCATACAAATCATCACTGGTAGTATTCAGTAGCCTTTTATATCCATACGTCTTTCCATTTTCCTTTGGGTTGTTTGCAAATAGGATGTTTCTGTGGTCTGGTATTAAAAAGTTGGTATTGAAATAGGTAGGTGGTACAGTAGATAGAGCATTGACCTGGAGTTAGGAAGACCTGAGTTCAAATCCAGCCTGACACTTTACTAGATGTGTGATCCTGAGCAAATCACTTACCCTCAGTTTCCTCAACTATAAAATGAAGACAACAACAGAAGCTACCTACCTTTTTAAAGCGCTTAGAACAGAGCCTGGCACATTCTACGTGCTTAATAAATGACTGTTCCCTTCCCCTTCTCTTATAGGAAGAAACAACATGTACATATATAAGTGTGTACAGAAAATGTACAAAGTAATCCCAAAATTATTTCAGGGGTCAGGAAGCCCCTAGCAGTTGGGGGAGAGAAGATCTAGAAAGGCCTCAGGTGGGAGGTGACATTGGAGCTGAAATGGGTAGAACCTTCACAATTTGGGGGGCAAAAAAACCAAAAACAAAAACAAAACATCTGCTTTCATCTTTCCTGGGTTACTAGTTAACATTCTTGGTTAATGTTCCAGGGTTTCAAAGTCCTACACACAATTTTACAGATGGTATTGGCAATCCTGCTACAGAGAATTACTAGCTCACCTTACAACTGACAGAGCAGTTTCCTTTTTTTTCTTTTTATTTATTTAGAATTTTTCCCCCGAGTTACATGTAAAAACAAATTTTAACATAGATTGTTAAAACTATGTTCCAAATTATCTTCCTCCCTCCCTCCCCACTCCGTATTAAGAACTGAAGCAATTCAATATAAATTGTACATGTGCAATCATGCAAAACATTTCCACATTAGTCAGGTTGTGAAAGAAAACAAACAAAAAATGATACCATCAGTTCTTTCTCTGTAGATGGATTGCATTTTTCATAAGTCCTTCAGAGTTGTCCTGGATCATTGCATTGCTGAAAATAACCAAGTCATTCACAGCACATCATCTTACAATATTGCTGTTATTTTGTATACAGTACATTTCACTTTGTATCAGCTCATGTATGTCTCTACAGGCCTTTCTGACAGCATCCTGCTCATCATTTCCCACAGCAACAATAGTGTTCCATTCCAATCTTATCCCACAATTTGTTCAGCCATTCTCCAATTGATGGGCATCACCCCAATTTCAAATTCAACTTTTAAAAATCTCTTTTAGGATAACAACCTAGTAGCAGTATTTCTAGGTAGAAGAGTATGGGGAGGGGGGGGGCAGCTAGGTGGCTCAGTAGATAAAGCACTGCCCTTGGATTCAGGAGGACCTGAGCTCAAATCCAGCCTCAGACACTTGACACGAGCTGTGTGACTCTGGGCAAGTCACCTAACCCTCATTGCCCTGCAAAAAACAAAAACAAACAAAAACCAAAACAAAACAGTATGCGTGGTTTTATAGACCTTTGGGCATAGTACAGAGCATTTTCCTTAAACAAGATGACAAATTCTGTTATGGACATGTTGCATGTGTGGTGACAACAGGAAGTTTAAGGGGAAATGTCCTATTGATCAATTGAAAATGCAGGGCCAGAACTTAGGTGATAATAAAGGGCTGGAGATATAGATTTGGGAATTACCATATAATGGTGATGGTTGAGATCTCTCAGCGAAGGAGTATGGGAGACAAGAGCACAGAGCTGAAGGAGGTGAGCCTTAAGGGGCACCCACAACTAGATGATGGGAGAAAGGGAAGAGGAAATGATAAAAGTGACAAAAGGTGGTAAAATGAAAACAGGTGACATGGAAGCCATGGGAAAAAGAAAGGGTTTGAATAGGAGGGTGTTGCCAACATGTGTATTATCAAATTGAGTAAGATGAAGACTGAGAAGATGCTACTAGATTTGGAAATATGACAATGGCAATCTTAGAGGAAAGCGATTTTGGCATGAGGTAATAGGAGCCAGAATTATGAAAGAGAAAGAAATTTGTGGAAAGTAGCATCAGAGAATCTTGATTGATGGGGAGTTAGTATATTAAGGGACGTTATACTAAATTCTCAAATCGTTGGATTATCTTCCAGACCTGAAACTAACCTGCTTCTATCCATATCTTTACTGTATCTAGCTCATTGGTATAGAGAGTTGGTGCCAGAGAAATCCTAGGCGAGTGCCTTTTAGTCAGGAATATGAAAAGATCTCTTACCATCTCAGGATGGCAAAGGGTATCTGGTTGAAGAGATTGGATCTTTGGTGTGTAGAAGCAAAAACATAAGTACTGTCTTCAAGAACTGTTTGAAAGGCTGTGTGCGTTGTGGAAGGATAGGTTTTATCTGCTGAGCCTCTGAGGGAATGAGTAAAGGATCCGTGTTAGTAGAGGAAGCCCTACAGTAAGGAAGGTGTGGGCCTGGGAGTAAGAAAGCGTCCTAAATTAGAGTCCTGGGTTTGAAGTAAGAGGATTTCATTCAATCTCTCCAGTCCTCAATTTCGTCATCATGAGGGAGTTAGACTACATGGTCTCGAGTGTCCACTTCTACTTCTAAGATTATGTGACACTGTGTTACCTCTTGATGTTGAAATAGGGTTTTTCCATGAGGAAAACAAATCTTCCTTTCAAGAGGCTGTTGGGTATGATTTCTTAAAAAAAAAAAAAAAAAAGGGAAAAAATTTTCAGTTAGTTATATTTGAGCACTGGAAAGAGACAATCCAAGAATGCCTGTAGCGTTTTCCTTTGATTAGGAATTAGATACATTTTCGGTCACTTTTTGCTCTTTCCTCTTGGTATTTCTGCTTCTTCTGAGGCAGGCAAACACATGTCAATAAGCCTGGTGTTTATAATATTCCTCCCCCTTTTGAATGATCTATTCAGTTGTATTACTGCCAGTTTAAACTGTCCCTCATGCTTGCTGACACATTCTCTGTGAATGATTGTGCAAGAAAATGTCGAGTTTTCTTCACTGGTTTTCCTCATCAATCACCAGCCCTCCTCCTTCTCTTCTCTGTTGTGGCCCCACCTTTTATTCTTTCTGAAGGAGTCACTGGAAGAAATAAAAAGTGTCCTAGGTTATATGATAGTTCCCAGCGTAAATGATTCTAAATATTGCCTTCTTAAGGCATTCAGATTTCGTGGGGTCTTGGAGATTTTTTTTTTAAAGAATGATGCCTAGTTAATTGAAAACTATATCTTCTTCATAGCAGTACTGCAAACATATCTTTGTAGGGTAAAGACGCATTCACTCACTGACAGGATAACACAAGCATGTCTGATGCCAACTCAAAGTCATTTTTTTTTTTTTTAAGTGAGGCAATGGGGGTTAAGTGACTTGCCCAGGGGTCACACAGCTAGTAAGTGTCAAGTGTCTGAGACCGGATTTGAACTCAGGCACTCCTGAATCCAGGGCCGGCGCTTTATCCACTGCGCCACCTAGCCCGCCCTCGAAAAAAAAAGATACAAAGTCCTTTTGCCAGATTCCTATGCTAACCTTTTACTCTGACTCCCACTCAGTCTTCAGGTGTTTATCCCCTGATTATTTTGGTAGTGTGCTTTCATTGCTATCCATGGGTTGTCTCCCATGCCCAATACCTTACTTTGGTTAGTTAGTTTGACCCACAGAATGACTGAATAGCCTAAGTTCCATCCCCACAATCATATGAGGAACAGAAGGAAGACCAAAATCTTCAAGGCATATAAAATAAGACAACAGCTCCAAGAGATGGCTTGGTATGTACTAATATAATGTTGTAAACATCATTAGAGTCAGGAAAAAATTTTAATGACTCATTATAATTGCTATATTATTAATATTATTTAGCATTTGGATAGAGAGTCAGACTCAACTCCAGAAGGACCTGGGACTCTTATACAACTTGTCCATAAAGGCAGTCCCTGCACTCAAGGAACTTACATTCTAATAGGGCATAAAAGGGAATCAAAAAGCAAGGGGAAGCAGGGGAGAAGGTACTCATGTCAGGAAATGACAGTCGAGTCTGTAGAGTCAGAAGCATACCCAGGAGGGCAATGAAGCATGGCCAGCCTGAGCCCATCCCCCAAATGGAAGCATTGTAAAAGACTTCTATGGCATCTAGTATTTTATTAAACACATAGTGTGGAGCAGCTAGGTGGCACAGTAGATAGAGCATCGGCCCTGGAGTCAGGAGGACCTGAGTTCAAATCCGGCCTCAGACACTTGACACTTACTAGCTGTGTGACCCTGGGCAAGTCACTTAACCCCAGTTGCCTCACACACAAAAACAAAAACAAATAAACACATAGTGTGTGTTTAGCACTGGATTAGCAGGGATTGACACACACACACACACACACACACACCAAGAAACCTCCACTATAAAGTACCCAATAAGTGATTGTTCAGCCTCTTCTTGAGGATCTCCAATGAGAGGGAATCCACCAACACTCAAGGCAGTCCATTCTTTGGGGGGGGGGGTGATACAGTTTACAGTTCTAATTGTTTAAAGTTCTTTCCTGATATCAAGCCTAAATTCAGCGATTTGCAACTTCCATCCACTGGTCCTAAATCTGCCCTCTAGGACATAATTGCTCTTCCATGTGAGAGTCCTTCAAGTACTTGAAGGCAGTTATAATATTCCCCCATCCATCCCAGATCTGAAGAGAGAGAGAGAGAGAGAGAGAGAGAGAGAGAGAGAGAGAGAGAGAGAGAGAGAGAGAGAAGAAGAAGAAGAAGAAGAAGAAGAAGAAGAAGAAGAAGAAGAAGAAAAAGAAGAAGAAAAAGAAGAAGAAAAAGAAGAAGAAAAAGAAGAAGAAAAGGAGAAGGAGGAGAAGGAAAAGAAGAAAAAGGAAAGGAAAGGAAAGGAGAGATGGAGGAAAGACAAATCAGTAAAAAACTTAAAAACATACAGAAGAAAAAGTTCAGAAGGGGACAAAAACAGGGCAATTTTGTAACTGCCTTATATATATATGTGTGTGTGTTTGTGTGTGTGTGTGTATATGTATATATATATATATATGGATGGATGGATGGATGGATGGATGGATGGATGGATGGATGGATGGATGGATGGATGGATGGATGGGGCAATGAGGGTCTAGTGACTTGCCTAGGGTCACACAGCTAGTAAGTGTCAAGTGTTTGAGATCAGATTTGAACTCAGGTCCTCCTGAAGCCAGGGCTAGTGCTTTATCTGTTGTGCCACCTAGCTGCCCCTAATCCTCTTCTGATGGTTGACCCTAGGCAAATCACTTAACCTCCCTTAGACCCAGTTTCCTCATCTGTGAAATGGGAATGATAATAATGATTACCTCATAGAGTTACTGTGAAAATTAAATGAGAGAATGTATGTAGAAGACTTTAAAGTGCTTTGCAAATGTTAACTGTTATTAAGTTCATAATGTAAGAGGAAGATATTTTTAAAGAAATTTTACAAATATTATTTCAATTGTTCTTCACAACAACCCTAAGATGAAACTGAGGCAAACAAAGCCTAAGAGACTTTCCAAGGCTCACACAGCTAGTGTCTGAAGCTAGAACTCAGTTCTTCCTGACTCCAGGCCTGGCACCCTATCCACGGTGCTACTTAGCTGTCCCACTTAGTGGATATGCCTTACTGCTACCTCTCTTCCTTACCCTTCAACCCCCACTGTTCATAGGATTATGATATTTAGAACAGGAAGGAAATCTAGATGTCATCTAATTCAACCTCTTCATTTGACAGGTGAGGAAACTGAGACCCAGAAACCTCAAGTGACTTTTCCAGGTTCACACAGTCAGGAGCTAAGTTTGAATCTGATGCCAAATCCAGTGTTCTTTCTACGTGCCATTTTTCTGACAATGGTGATTTGGGAAGGAATGCTAATCATAGATAGGGGTACCTTATGTTGCTCTCCATCCTATATTCCCAGTCTATATCCCCAAGGATCAGTAGGGTAGGGTCTGAAATGAACAAAATGGCTCCCTTTCAAGGGTGCACATCCCAAGAATCAAACTAGCAATGTCTTCTGGCAAATACCAAGAGGCAGCATTAGCTTTTGGTCAGTAGTAAGGGTGAAGGTCAGAGCTGGTATGGTCCAGAAGAGACCCCCTTTCATCAGTGACTCCACAGTGGTTATTCAATCATAGGTTTTTCCCTCCAGGGACAAAGACTGTTTGGAAACTTAACCAAATAAGACGTACCAAGGAACGTGAATATTCTTTTTTTCTTTAAATAAATATTCATTGACTGTCTACTATGTGCTTAGCACTCTTTAGGCTGAGGTAAAACCCCAAACTTGATTCACTATGTGAATCCTGAGGCTGTGAACCTGGACCTGCCAAGTTTCTATACTCTACTCATTGCCTGACACACCCCAATTCCACCAGAATCAAATAAAATCTTTTAGGAAATTATTGTTCTCCCCACTTTGTATCATGATTATCAGACTACTCTAATGGTCATAGATCACAGAAATTACTCTGCAAATATATATATATATATATATATATATATATATATATATATATATATATATATATAAATTTAAAGGCAAACCCCCCATATTCATTCCAAGTTACTATTCTAAAAACCTACTTTTACTCCTAACCAACCAGATCCTAGGGGAAAGGGCAGAGGGGCCATAGATTCGAGGCCCTGACAGTGAAAACTATTGCATTATGGAGCAGTGTCTCAAGGGAAGTAGCAGAGGCTTCATCACTCAAGATATGTAAAAAACAGACCAAAGAAAATACAGGCAGGTCTTTTGTAAGAAGCAATTCTGCTCTGGCCCCTGGGGAAAGTTCTCTCTGGTTCCTGCATCTGATGATTCTGATACTGTGGTAGAATTCAGATTGGTGGGAGACTCAAGAGGCATCTTGGTATCTGAGTTTTTGACTGGGGAAATAAGTCTTTCTTGAGTGAGGGGGGACAAGGACATTGGCAAATTGACTCAAATTATTATAATTATTTCATTAAAAAGTGATATTTAAATCTAGAGACGTTTGAAGCTCTCCATTTTGCCTCTTGGCCCCATTTAAATTTGATTTCTAATCCCCCAGCCTCCTTAATTAAGTCTTCAAGTAGTTCCAATAATTATTCAACTTTATTTTGGTTTCTAATTTTCACATTTGTGATTGTATGCCAAATATGTATCATTAAATATGTATGATGCCATTGAAAATTAATATGGATGCTAAGAGATGACTGTAATATAAATAACTGAACTGAACGATGGAGTTAAATAAAAAGGAAAACTGTATATAAGGAAGCAAATTTGGAAATTGATTTTAAAAGAGCATAATTTTTTATTTTTTTAAATAATAAAGCAAATACTTCTGTGGCCTATGCCTAATCCTGAAGGAATAGCAAATTGTTCAACCTTTGGAATTAAACCAAACAGTACATTTGACACCACCATTTACTAATCAGGACCCTCTTCTAAAAAAGTCATACAGTTATAAATATGAACAGATCACTGTTGGATAACCACTGAGGACCAAGTTCTTTGCACTATTTAAATAATCTCTTAGTTAACAAATCCCATCAGCGGGGTAAATAAAAATTAAAATAGAAGAAATTATTATTAACCATTAATTCACTTAAGTCTCAAGTATAAAACTCTACTACAGATAGTATTGTGAGTTGTTTTGTTTTTGTTTTTGTTTCTTTTGCAGGGCAATGAGGGTTAAGTGACTTGCCAGGGTCACACAGCCAGTAAGTGTCAAGTGTCTGAGGCCGAATTTGAACTCAGGCCCTCCTGAACCCAGGACTGGTGCTTTATCCACTGTGCCATCTAGCTGCCCCAAGATGGTGAGTCTTTTTTTTTTTTGCTAGTTAGTGTAGAATTTTTGTTTTGTTTAATATTTATTTATTTATTTAAAGTTTTGAGAGCCAAATTCTATGCCACTCTCTTTTCCTCCCTCCCTACCCCCCCCCCAAGGTTTCAAGCAATCAGTATAGGTTATACATGTGCAATTATGTAAAACATTACCATATTAGTCATTTTACATAAAAAGACTCAAGTTTAAAAAAAGAGAAAGTGCAAAATAACATGCTTCAGTCTGTGTTCAATCAATATCAGTTCTCTGGAGGTGGATAGTATGCTTCATCATTAGTCCTTTGGGATTGTCTTGGATCATTGCATTGCTGAGAGTAGTTAAGTCATTCACAATTGATCATAGGACAATACTGCTGTCACTGTGCACATTATTCTCCTGGTTCTGCTCGCTTCACTATACATTAGTTCATATGAGTCTTTTCAGGTTTTTCTGAAATCATCCTGCTTGTCATTTCTTATAGCACAATAATATTCCATTACAATCATATACCATGGCTTGTTCAGTCATTCCCCAGTTGATGGACATTCCTTTGATTTCCAGTGCTTAGCCACCATGAAGAGTTGCTATAAATATTTTTTGTATATATTTTTTTCTTTTTCTCTTTTTCACAGTTACTATTCTTAACTGTTTCTCTCCATCATTTTCCTTTCCCCATGATATTTACTCTACTTTCTATCTTCTTTCACCCTATAGCTCCTTAAAAGGGATTTGCTTCTGACTGCCCCCTCCCCCAATCTGCCCTCCCTTCTTTTATCCCTCTATCCTTATCCCCTTCCCCTCCTACTTTCCTGCAGGGTTAGATAGATTACTCTACCCAAATGAGTGTATATGTTATTCCCTCCCTGAGCCAACTCTGATGAGATTAAGGTTTTCAAGTGAATTCTGATGAGACTAAGGCTCATTCACTGCCCATCTTAGATAGATTACCCCATCCAATTGGGTGTGTATGTTAATTCCTCCTTGAGCCAACTCTAATGAGATTAAGGTCTTTGAGCCTATTCTGAGTGTAAGGTTCATTTACTGCCTTGCACCCTGTTCCTCCCCCATCTCTCCCCCACTCCATAAGTCCTTTCCTGTTCCTTTCATGTGGGATTTCACCCCATTCTACCTCTCCCCCTCCCCCAGTGGATTCCTCTCACCCCTCAATTTTACCCTAAAGATGTCATATGGGGAAGCTAGGTAACAGTGTGTACAAAGTACCCATCCTGGACCCAGGAGGACCCAATCCCAAATCCAGCTTCAGACACAAGACACTCACCCCCTGTATGGACCCCATGGAATGTCACCCAACTCCAACCACACAAAAAAAAAAGATAAAGAAAAAAACAAATACTTTATAGATATCATCCCTTCATAATCAATTCCCACCCATGCTCTCTGTCTAAATTTATTTCTATCATCTGCCCTAATATTGAGAAAGTTCTTATGAGTTAGATGTATCGTCTTCTCATATAGGAATGTAAACAGTTTAACCTTTTAACATACCTCTTAATTTCTTTTCCCTGTTTACCTTTTTATGGTTTTCTAGGGTCTTGTATTTGAAAGTCAAATTTTTCCATTCGTTCAGGTCTTTTCATCATGAATAACCTGAAAGTCCTCCTTTTCATTGAAGTCCCATTTTTTCCCCTGAAAGATTATACAAAGTTTTGCTAGATAGGTGGATCTCTTGGTTGTATCCCAATTCTTTTTGCCCTCTGGAATAGTCATATTCTCTACCCTCCAGTCCTTTAATGTAGAAGCTGCTAGATCTTGTGCTATCCTGACTGTGGCTCCGAAAGTACTTGAAGTGTTTCTTTTTGGCAGCTTGTAATATTTTCCTTCCTTGACCTGGGGAGTTCTGGAATTTGGCTATAATATTCCTGGGAGTTTTCATTTTGGGATCTCTTCAGAGTAAATCCATATATTCCTTATATTTCTATTTTTCCTTTTGCTTCTAGAGTATCAGGGCAATTTCCCCTGACAATTTCCTGGAAAATGATGTCTAAAACTCTTTCTTGATCATGGTTTTTAAGGTAGACCAATAATTTTCAAATTATCTCTCCTGGATCTATTTTCATGGTCAGCTGTTTTTATTCCAAGGAGATATTTCACATTCGCCCTCTATTTTTTTTTATTCAATTTGGATTTGTTTATTTGTGTCTTGATTTCTCATAAAGTCATTAGCTTCTATTTGCTCAATCCTAGTTTTTAAGCAATGATTTTCTTCGGAGAGCTTTTGTACCTCCTTTTCCATTTGACTTTTCAAGCTGTTGACTTTTCTTTCCATTTTTTCCTCTACTTCTCTTACTTTATCTTCAAAGTCCTTTCTGAGAGCCTGCTATGGCCTGAGATCAATTTCATATTTTTCTTGGAATCTTCAAATGTAGGACCCTGATGTTGCTATCCTCTTCTGAGGGTACACCTCAATCTTCCTTGTCAATAAAGAAACTTTCTATGGTCTTCACCTTTGTCTGCTCATCTTGCCTGTTTTTTACTTGACTTTTAACATCCTTAAAGTAGGCGCACCGTTTCCAAGCTTCAGGGGGGTCCCAATTAAGGTATGATTTAAGGAGGGGCAGGGTCTCTTCACTTGCCCTGGGCCTATTCCCTGGTATGTAGATAACCCAGGCCAAGCTTGCTAATTATCCAGGCAGCAAAACTTTGGTGTGCTGTGGTTGTTATCTCCAAGAGCCTCGCCCCCTCCCCTACCTAGGCCACTGCTACTCAAGCCTTCTTCCTGGTTCCCAGCAGGGGTGAAAAAACCCAAGTTCTGCCTCAGCACCAGCAGAGATCCCTGTAATCTCCCCCTATGCTAAACCACTCAACCCTCTACCCAGACCTATGAGCTTAGTTCTAGACAACTGGTGCTAGAGCTGATTCAGAGGCTCTGGGGGTCTCTTTTCCCTGACTTGGGCCTGCTTGGGACTAGATCTTTGTCAGTGTGCCCCTTTTTCAATTTGCCTTTAGACCTAATCCCTCCTAATTTAAACTGCTACATTAAAATTTATCAATAATCTCTTAATTGCCAATTCTGGCAATTAAGAACTAAATTCTTAGTTCTAACTTTTCTCCATCTATTTGCAGCATTCACACTGTTCACCACCTTCTCTTTCCTAGATACTCTCTCTTTGGAGCCTTTTCCTCCTGATCTAAACTCACTTCAAACTAAGGTAGGATCCCCCAAAGCACTTCATCATCCACATCATACCCCTTATTTGTTGTATTCCCCAAGGGTCTGTTCCTTGAGGAAGACCTGCAGGATACCCCCAAGGACTTTCTTCTTTTATTCCTCTATAGTCTTTCTCTTGGTAATCCCATGGGATTAGATTCATCATCTCTATACAGTTTAAGCCCCAGTTCTCTCCCATGAACACCAGTCCCTGTATCAACCATAATCAGTGTTGTACATTTAAGTCTGAGTGTTCTGAGGAGCCATCTTAAAGCTCAATATATCTAAAATTGAGCTCATTTCTCTCATCTGACTCCTCTTGACTCACACCACTGCCACCTTAGTTCAGGCCCTCATCACCTCTGTTTTAGATTATTGCAACAACTTCCTAATTGGTCTTCCAGTTTCAAGAGTCTCCCCACTGCAGGACATCTTCCATTCTGCTGCCAAAGTAATTTTCCTGTAACATAGATCTGACTATGTATCTCCCTTATTCAACCAATTCTAGTGGCTTCCTATTAGCTCTAAGATAAAAATTAAACCCTTTTTGGAATTTAAAACTCTACACAAACTGATCCCAACCCAACTTTTTGCCTCATCCCATATTTCTCCCCCTCCTGATCGAAATGTCCTTCTCCCTATTCTTTACACATTACAATCTCTCCAGTCTCCATGCCTTCCCATTGGCTTTCACATATGCCTGGAATGCACTCTTTCTCCTAAGCTCTGTCTCCTTATTTTTCCCTCAGATTCCCTCTCTTCCATTAAGCTATATCTTAAACACCATCTTCTACCTGCAGCCTTTCTTGAGCCTCACCCCCAATTACTAGTCACTTCCCAAAACTACCTTGTATTTAACTACTTTGCATTTATTAATTTTATATCTATGTTGCATTTATTTTTAGGTAATTCTTGTCTCATCCAGTAGAACATAAACTCATTGCAAGTAGAGATTGTTTGATCTTTTGTATTTGTATCTTTAGTACCTAACGGGCGCCTAATAAGTTTTATTGTTGTTTTTCTTCATTTGTTTCTGACTCTTCATGAAAGATATGATCAGACTCATCCTTGGCAGATGTGTGGAGGATAAATTGGGGAGGGGATAGACTAGAGGCAGAGATACCAATTAGGAGACGGCTTCAATAGGCCAGGAAAGAGGTGAGGAGAAGTACTGAAATCATAGTTGCATGTATGAGCCACAATTTAGAAGAAATAAAAAAGACTTTTCTCTTCACCTGCTAAGAATATTCCCCTGGGAAGATGGGTTAGAGGAAAGAAAAGAAGCTTCTGTCTTGAATCTGCTAACAAGAAGACAGTTTTTTGTTGTGTTTTTTTCTTTAATATTCTCATCCTACTCTGAAACAAATTTCACTCTGAATTCTCTGACCCTGGAAATAAAGCTCAATATCTGAAGAAAGCAAACTGGATCCCAGACTCCAATCACGAGAAGAATGCCTCAGGAATCGACAAAATGGTATGGGCATTGTATAAATTGCTAGTGAGGCTTCAGCCTGGGCAGCATTGTCCGTGAATTCTATGCAAAACACCAGGGATATTGGTGAGTTGAAGGTGAGTAGGATAATCATGGCCTCGGGCCTTATTGTGATGATGAAGTTAGAAAAAAAAATAGGTTTACGGTCATTAGAAGAGAGGAAATGAAGAAGAGAAATTTATGGAGTGTATAGCAGGATGAGAGAAGAGAACTAGATACAAAGAATCCGAGAAGATGACCCATTCTAAAACAATTAAGCCTCCAAATGGTAGCAAATAAAGGGCAGGAATTCCGTGGCTGTGATAGTGGGGAAGGGAAATTATTTAGGCCCAAAGAATAGAGCCTTTTTATCTGGGCTATTAATATTGGACTCTAATTTCCTTGTTATTTCTCCTGTCACACTATTACGCCTGATATATTCTTTAAGAAGTTAAAGTAACCAGACTTATACCCTCTGACTAGATTAAAAGCATGCTATCTTGCAGGTGCCTAGGATCAGGGTGGCTTTCTCGTCCTCTGTGCTCCGTCTGACCTGACCTGAAATTACCATTTTGTTGGGGAGGGGGGAAGAGAGCCATTCATAGATACAACCATCTGTACTCCAGTCAGATTCAATTTCTAGCTGCTCCATGAGGATGCTTCCTAATGTCTGCAAGCAAATTGTTTTAACTCGATTACCGCGAGATTTCCTGACATGAAGCCAAGAAAAATAATAATAAACTTGCCTGTGGAGTGAGTGCTTTGGATGCGTTGGCAAGTCACTTCTGGGGTCCTAGTTATAGGTTGGCAACATTGGGCCGGTCAGATTGAGAGGTCACTCACCAGCCTGGATCAAAGAGCTCAGGAGGCAACAGTGAGAAAAGGCCTTGTATCAATTTGACTCAATTTGCAAGCTAATGATTCCAGCCCTCCCAATCTGTCTAGGGTCAGTTCTGGCTGAATATTTGGGAAATGTTGGGCTATTAGCATTTAAAGCCTCAGATGTGCCCAGCCCCATTTCCCCTGTCCCATTCCTCCCCAGGTAGCTCCCTCCTTTAATTTCCCTGCAGGTTTTCAAAAGGATGCATTAAATTAAAATCACTAGCTGTTTTGTGAGCAGCCTTTTGTGACCAATAATGAATGTAATGAGTGAAAAGGAAAGGGAAAATGGAATGATTGAAGCATGCTGAGTGGCTTTTGCTAAGCAGTTTGTAATGCAACAGAAATGGACAATTGGGGCCCTTCTTCTTGCATTAATTTGTATCTGTGTTTTCACTTGTCTTTTAAAGAAGAGGCTATTTACTAAAGCATCAGTTAGGCAGGAGAGCCAAGCTCACTTCAGCGAAGGGGAGGGGGAGGAGGAATCCCCAAACCCTTTGGATCCAAGTTACCCACTCACTGCTTCATACAAGGGCAACTTCCTTGATTCATTTTTTTTAAATGCAATGCTATGAACCTTGGGGTGCCATTTGAATTAAACTTCAACACCCAGTCTCCCCAAAGTCCTGTGATCATAGATTTAGAGCTACATAGGACCTCAGAAGCCATCTAGTCCAACCCCTTCATTTTACAAATAAAGGAACTGCGTCCCAGAGAAGTTAAGTCATTTACTCAAGGCTCAACATTACAAATGGCAAGACCAGATTTGAATCCAGGACCTCTGATTCCAGACTTAGCACTCTGTGTCCTGAACAGTGCTGCCTCCCATGAAGGCTGGTGTAGAGATGAGAGCCACCATTTACGAGGAGCCAAAATGCCTGGGGTCTAGCCCTCTGCTTTGATTACTTAACTAATTGAATAACTTGAGTAAGTCACTCCTTCTTCCTGGGTCTTGGTTGTTCTTGCCTGGAAAAATGAGATGATTGCACTAGATTTTTCTTAATTGTACCTTCTAGGTCTCAGACCATAAGGAAAAGACCAACATAACCTGCTGCAGTTATGGGATTTGACAGAATCATTTGTACTCATGTATGGATCTTGGGTCTGGTTCATCACCCTGAATGAATATCAAAGATAGATGGGCATAACCAGTGAACAGGGGCTGCAATTACAGTCCTCATGTGATACAAAGTCCAAGGACAGTAAAACTGCTGGACCATCTCTGATTCCCTTTCATCCTTCCATCCCTCCTCTTCTGGCTTACAAACCATCAAACCTAAGGCCTAAGGGAACTCCCTGGTTATACTTTTCTCCATTGCCCTTTTCTCACCGACTCTTACCCCGAGATATCTCTCTTCTTAGGCTTTGGGCATTTCTTTCAGTGAATAGAAACATAACTTTAGCTGACTAAATGAATGGAATCAACCTTTTTTTTTTTTTTTTTAAGTAAAGAACCAGCAAGGGGTCACCAAAGTTGGGAAGAGAATTTATTCACCTCAAATGACTTTATGAATCCTCCCTCCTTAACTACCCTACCCCTTCCCACACCATCCTTTCTCCCTCTACTTAAACACACATATAAACACCTTTCTTAGAAAGCACCTAGTGTCATATAAATGATTCCAGAGAGAAGCCATTTAGATCCACAAATTGGCCTCGTAAGTTCTGGACAGTGGAGCTTCTTTCTTATTGCTCTTCTTTCTAATTCCCATTTCCTCTCATTTAGGGCTAGAAGCATTCTCTGAATGAGCAATTCTTTTAAAAAGTTGACTAAGAGATTCCAACAGAATAAGTGACAGAAGGATGAATAGAAATTTGCCTCCTTGTGCCTCCCTAATGAATGTTGTTGTACAGAATTGCTCCCGTTGTGCGTGTTGAGAGATCTCACAGTTGTTCAGAGCAGCTGTGACAGTCTGCTTTGACATAGCTAAATCCATGGAAAATGACTTCCATGGCCATTTGAACTGTTAGTTGTCACTGAGGTTTTTTGCAACAACAGTTCGATGCTTAGGAAAGTTTATTTAGCATAACTCTCCAGTTTGCGGCAGGGTTTTGATTTTTGTTTTTTAATAGCCTTACTTTAACTCTGTACCAAACCAACTCTGGCCAGTTTCCTTGCTGGTGGCACTAATGGGTGGGTGGATGGAGCGCAGCTGACCTGATGCAATGGCCTTGCTTGCACCCACAAGGCTTCCTGGTTTTCTGACAGCAACTCTGGGACATTCCAATTTGCAAATAATGTAATTTGCATTTCAGGTGCAAGAGACCCGACTCCAAATGGTCCTGTGACAACAGGATGACAACAGGGGCACCCCAGGGCAACCTGAAGGCAGTTTGCTATCTCACAGATGTTATTGAGGTGAGCTCTAAAGTCCCCTGAAGGTTCATCCCCCAGCATCTTCCTCTACTCTAGAATCATTTCTGAGTTCTTTTGAAGACAAAGTCTGGAGGTTTTAGGGGAGGGAAGGAGTCATTGTATCACCTGAACCTGGCCCAACACCTGGCATACAGTAGGTATTTAATAATTGCTTGTTGGATTGACTATTGGAGGCACATCTTCCCAGGAAATCAGCAATCTAAACAAAAGGTGGCCCTTACAAATCACCCACTATAGTTGCTACAATCCCCCTATAGATACCAAAGGAACCATCTATAGCCTTCCGTACAAAGGTTATTTACAAAGTAATATCTTAGCCTGCTAATATAATTCCAGTAATGGAGATGGTTCAGCTTAGTACCACTGACTTACATTAAACTATTTGAAGTGATTTCATGGCTTTTAATAATTTTAATAATTATAATTATTATAATAATACTACAACAATAGGAGCTGATACATATAGCAGTTACAATTTATAAAAGGTTTTACATATGCAATGTTGTCTGATGAGGCAGCTTAGTGTATAGTGGGAAGAGTAGTAGAAGCAGAGTCAGAGGACCTGGGTTCAAATCACAGCTGTTTTTTTAGTATCCATGGAACCCTGAGTACTTCATCTCTCTTGGCCTCTGCTTTGTCACCAGTCAAACCAACCAGATGACTCATAAAGGAATTTGAGCTCTAAACCTATGATCCTAGGTGTCTCCATACCACCACCATGGGTAGTTAGGTCAAATATTATAATCCCCTTGTTACAGGTGAGAAACCTGGGGCATGCGTGACTGAATTTGGGGGGGGGGGGATGGGGATGTCTTTTTTTCTCCATTGAGAAGAGGTGTGATGTAGAGGAAAGCTTCTTAAACTGTGGGTTGCAATCCCATATGGAGGTCAAGGAAATGAATGTGGGGTCATAAAACCTGGCAACAATAAAAGGTTATATATACCTATTTTATATACCTATATACCCAGGGTCATGTAAAAATTTCTTAGGTAAAAAGGGGTGGGGAGTGGAAAAAGTTTAAGAAGTCCTGAGGTAGAAGACTAATAATAGGGTTTTCCTTCCCACAGTTAGAAAGAAAGAAAGAAAGAAAGAAAGAAAGAAAGAAAGAAAGAAAGAAAGAAAGAAAGAAAGAAAAGAAAGAAAGAAAGAAAGAAAGAAGAAAGAAAGAAAGAAAGAAAGAAAGAAAGAAAGAAAGAAAGAAGGAAGAAGGAAGGAAGGAAGGAAGGAAGGAAGGAAGGAAGGAAGGAAGGAAGGAAGGAAGGAAGGAAGGAAGGAAGGAAGGAAGGAAGGAAGAAGAAGAAGAAAGAAAGAAAGAAAGAAAGAAAGAAAGAAAAAAGAAAGAAAGAAAGAAAGAAGAAAGAAAAGAAAAGAAAGAAAGAAAGGTCATGAAGCATTTCTTTCTGGTCACCCACCCCCACCCCCCTCCCATGTTCAATCTATTTCAGAGGTTTGTTGATTGGTCTTCATTATATCTCTTTATATTCTCCCTTCTCTCCTCCTTGGACTGGGCCCTTATCACCTCATGCCTGGACTATTACAACAGCCTTTGGTTGATATTCTTACCACAAGTCTCTCTTCACTCCAGTCCATCTTCCATTCAGCCATCCAAGTGATCTTTCTAAAATGCAGACCTGTCCACCTCACACCCTTTACTCAATCAATTCCAGTAACTGTCATTCACTTCTGGGATCAAATACAAAACACTCTGGTATTCTGATACCTCCATAATCTACCCCTCCCCCAAAGCACACACCTTTCCACTCTTTTTAGACCTTACACCCCACTAGATATTCTTTGATCCTGTGACACTGGACTCCATGCTTGGCCCTCCAACACGACACTCCATCTCCTGACTCAGCGTTTTCACTGGTTGTCTTGGTCCTTCCTTCCTAGAATGCTCTTCCACTTTGTCTCCACCTCTTAAATTTCTTCAAGTCCCAGCTAAAATCCTACCTTCTTCAGGAGGCGTCTTCTTTCTGTTGCAATTTATCCTCTATATAGCTTATTCATAGAGAGTTGTTTGGATGTTGCTCCCCCCCATCCCACCCATTAGACTAAGAGTTCTTTGACAGAAGGAACTATCTTTTGCCTTTCTTTGTATCTCCAGCACTTAGTGTCTGGCACAGAGTAGATGCTTAATAAATGTTTATTGATGATCTTAAACACAATCAAGAGAGCTTTGAAAGTTACATATTTAACATATGATTTATATATATATATGTTGTGTGCGTGTGTATCCTACATATATTATATAGTCTACATATAATATCTATCTATAACTATATCTCTTTATCCTTAAAAAGAAAAATGAACTCTATGTAATAAAAATTTATTTGAGGGTTTACATTTAACCTCCTTTTTTCTGTTGTGTTTTGTATATGGAAATGTTTGTTTCATTTGGTGTTTGTTAAGATTAGAATATTTTTTTAAAATTCTTAAAAGAACCTGGTTTACGGAGGAGTTAAATGATTTACCCAAGATCACACAATTGGTAATGGCAGAGATGAAAACAGGAATTCCCTTCTCTGGGATCCTAGTATTTTTTTTCCACTACACTGCCCCCAAAGTAGAAATATTATATGGTGTCCTTCCCATGGGATTAGTTTAGCAAATGGCCTAACTCTGCCTATCATAAGTCTTTAGGGAGGACACAGTCCTGAACTCCTTTATAACCCCTTAAACTGAATGAAAGTATATACATAGTACATAGCAAATATAGATAGTCGAGAAGTTATTTTTTTTCCAAGTCCTTATTGCTAAAGACCAGAGACCATGTCCACTCATCCTAGAGAGCAATAGTCTATTCTTTTCCATGCTATCATCAAGTATATTTTTCAACCAATTTCCATTCCAATTTTATAGTGACTGCCAGCAAAAGTCATTAATAATTCACATGCTAGCTTTATGAATTATTTATTAAGATTTCTGTTTAGTGTTTTTGGAAAATCCATTGCAACTGATAGAAAAATATTTTCTAAATATTCAGAGGGCTTTTAAAAAATATTGCAAAGAAATGTTTCTTAAAAGCACATCAACAAAAAACCTTGGCATTTTTTTCTAGCTTAAATTTGTTTTTGTTCTGAGTATGAAAATGAACTCTCATACAATATGACAACAACAGTAAATACTTTGTTTTGTTTTTCCTGAAAAGGAAAAACAAACTTTAATTTGAATACTAAACCATCCAGAATATCTAGCTGAAAACATGTTTTTATTATTTGCATTCTTAGGTATGCCTTGTTATGCTTTTGGCATATCTACTGATATCTCTTGCAATATTTTTTCATTTCATATATTAATATTTAATATTCTTTATACATTGTTCAACCTTAATGGTTGTCTAATTTCTGTTTTTCATCCACAGAGAAGCTATTAATTTATGAGCATATAGGGCAGTAAGTAATAATTTGCATGAATGCTTTGAGCAGATATGCTTCCATAGGCCTCCCATAGCATAGACTCTGGAAAGAATGATACCATCTATTGGCCAAGCTTCAATGAACAGTGCTTTACAAGAGGCAGAAGAAAAAAAAAGTTTTTTAATCCATAAAGAAGTCTACTAAGTGAAAAATCAACAGAGATGACAGGAATCGGTTTGTTTCTGATTCTTTTTTCTTTTGTATGAGCTGTAGACTTCTCTGTCAGGAAAGATTTATAAAATGGCAAAGCGAGAAACACAAGTGGTAGGAGAATTAGAGTTAAGCTCATCCTTGGCTGTATCCAGAACCTTACTTTTTTCTGACCAATAGTCCTCCCATGTACCAGCTCTGGGGCCATAGGGACTCTACCTATCCTTCTGCAGTATGGACCCAATTAAGAAATGACCTCACAAACAAAAGTCAACTTAGCTAAAATAATTTTTTTTGAAGAGTTGATTTAGGGGGCAACTAGGTAGTGAAGTGGATAAAACACCAGCCCTGGATTCAGAAGGATGTGAGTTCAAATCCAGCCTCAGACACTTGGCACTTACTAGCTGTGTGATCCTGGGCAAGTCACTTAACCCTCATTGCCCCACAAAAAAATAAACAAATAAATAAATAATAAAAGAATCAGTTTAGTCTAATTTGACTTTGAGCAGGGACTATCTTTGCCTTTCTTTGTATCCCCAGCACTTAACACAATATCTAGCACATAGTAGGTGCTTTTTAAAATGTTAGTTGATTGAGTCAATCAGAACAGGGCATTTTGTTGACTGCAAACATCTACTGGATTATATTAGAATCATAGATGTCAAGCTAGGAAGGAGTTTTAGAACTTATTCCAACCCAATCTTTTTGTTTTATTATATGAGCTTTTATTTAGTCCCATACCCACCATTCCATATTTAAGCAGCTTTTTAACCTAGTATAGGGCTTCACATTTTATCCTATCAGATGTAAACTATTATTTTAGCCTGTCAAAAATTTTTTTTAATAATAAACATTTTTACTTATAGTTTTGGGTTCCAATTTTTATCCCTCTTTCCCTCCCTTTCCTCCCCACTTCCTGAGGTGGCAAACAATCAGATATGGGTTATACATGTATGATTATGTAAAACATTATCATATCTGTCAAGATTTTTTGATGCTGACTCTGTTGTCTCTCCTTTTTTATGGAGCATCATGTGCCTTTTTTTTTTAAGTGAGGCAATTGGGGTCACACAGCTAGTAAGTGTTAAGTGTCTGGGGCCAGATTTGAACTCAGGTACTCCTGACTCCAGGGCCAGTGCTCTATCCACTGTGCCACCTAGATGCCCCCATGTGTCTTTTTAAAAACAATATTTTCCCCCAATTACATGTTAAAACAATTTTTAACATTTTGTGGGGATTTTTAAGTTTTGAGTTCCAAATTCTCTTTCCCTCTCTTGCTATCCTCCCCCCTCCCTGACATAGTAAGCAATATGATATAGGTTATGCATGTGCAATCATGTAAAACACTTCCATATTATTCATTTTGTACAAGAAGAATCCAACAACAACAAAAAAAGAAAGTGAAAAATAGTATGCGTCAGTCTGTGTTTGGACAACTTTGGTTCTTTCTCTGGAGGGGGATAGCATGCTTCCTTTGGAAGTCTTAGTTCTTGTATTGTTGAGACTACCTAAGTCTTCACAGTTGATCATCTTGGAATATTGCTGTTACTGTGTACAGTATTCTCCTGGTTCTAGTCATTTCACTTCGCATCAGTTCATGCACGTCTTTCCAGGTTTTTCTGACACCATTCTACTCGTTATTTCTTATAGCACAATAATATTCTATCACAATCATATACCACAGTTTGTTCAGCTATTCCCCAATTGATGGGCATCCCTCTGAGTTCCAATTCCCAAAAGAGTTACTATAAATAATTTTGTACAAATAGGTCCCCCCCCCCTTTTAAAATCTCTTTGGAATACAGAGCTAGCAGTGATGATACTGGGTCAAAGGGTATGAATTATTTAAGATATTAATTAAAATAGATATCAAGATATTTCAAAAATTTTATTTTCTCTGAATTATACCTCTTTCAGTAATAAAGAGTTATGGTTTTATTTGTCCTGAAGTATCTAAAAGTTTGCTTAAATTGTGTTGTTTTTTTCCCTACTTTGGATCAGACTTGTAAGTAATAGTAATTATTTAATAAAATTAAAAATCTGATCCCATAATTTAACATTTTGACATTCAAAAAGCATTTCACAGTGGGAATGATTTTTGGAGTTGTGTATAAATTTAACAATTTATACCAAAAAAATACAGCTCACATTCTCTCATACCTTTCTTTCATACAATAATGATTAATTGAAAAAGCAGTGTGACAGATTATTGTACATGCTGCAAAGCACACTGATAAATTAATAAACAAATATGCTTTTCCTTCATTCCTCCTCACTAGTGGTCTTCAACAGAACCCCAAGAAACTAAGGGTTGATTTGGACCACACTCTAAAAATTTTCCACTGCTTCTTATGCATCTTCAATTTTTACTACAGATACAAATTTGGAAATGTTCCTCTTTGTTCCAATATAGCAGGGGTAGGGGGAAGGATCCATATGTAAAAACATCCATGAACACTCAATGTAATAGGCATCTACTTTTCATGTCCTTTTGACTTAAATGTACATAGTCAAAGAAAAATGGAATGGAAAAAGTAAGTTAATCTTACACAACTTATACTTCACCAGGAATCCTTTCTATGATATGCCCAACAAGGGTCCACCATCTAGCATTTCTCTGAAAATCTCCAGTGAGATGGAGAGTCCATTAAAGAAAGAAAAAGTGGGGCAGCTAGGTGGTACAGTGGATAGAGCACCGGCCCTGGAGTCAGGAGTACCTGAGTTCAAATCCGGCCTCAGACACTTGACACTTACTAGCTGTGTGACCTTGGGCAAGTCACTTGACCCCAATTGCCTCACTTAAAAAAAAATTTTGAATATGAATTTATCAATGTACTTTGTAGGATGTAGTATTTGTCACACTGCTTTTCCAACTAATCATTAGTGTACTCATGAAAAGTTTTTTTGCCCTTTGGTAGGAGGGAATATAATGAGCTATATTTAAGGCTTGTTAAAAATTTAGGGTTTTATTACAGAAAAATAATTATTAGGATACAACAGTAATTTAGAATAATTTGTTTGAAACCAGCACATATTCCTTCCTATAAACAAGCACAGTTTGAAGCAGTTCTCCATACATCCTTAGCTCTGGATACAATGAACTGCTGCCTATAATATAGTATGTCATTTATGAACCTATAAAATGAGACTAGGTCAGCCACAGAAAAGAATGAAGCAAAAGCCCAGCAGGGTTGGAATGAGAATAAACCCATTAGTCACTGGTCCAAATGTAGCCTAGAAAAGCAGCAATTTGGGCCACTGGAACAAATTTAAATGAACATTTCTGATTCAATCCGGCCAGGCTGCCCCAGCTGTCTACTTTAGAATAACCCAGTACTTTCCAGGGTGATATGAAGGAAAACATCTGTATTTATCTACTCACCCCAGTTTTATAGTTCATCTCATCAAAGCATAAAATTCTGAATTCATTCCCCCTCCAAAACAAAAACAAAAACAAAAACCAACAACAACAACCCTCAAGGCTCAGGGAGCCATCACTGGATCAGATCAAATCTTAGCTTCTGCCTGAGTCCATTTATCACCATAGAGACTCAGCTTTAAAATTCCACAGACTCATAGAACATAGGCTATCAGAGCTGGAAGCAGCTTAGAGGTTGTTTTAGTTCATCCCTCCCCATTTTTTGTTTTATTTTATTTTATTTTTGTGAGGCAATTAGGGTTAAGTGACTTGCCCAGGGTCACACAGCTAGTAAGTATTAAGTGTCGGAGGCCGGATTTGAACTCAGGTCCTCCTGAATCCAAGGCCGGTGCTCTATCCACTGTGCCACCTAGCTGCCCCCATCCCTCCCCTTTTTACAGATGAGAAAACTGAGGATCAGAGATGAAGCAAGGTCACACAGAAATTTTGGTGACAACTGGATCTAAACCCAGATGTCCTCAGTCCCAATTCAATGGTCTTACCATCAAACCATGTAAAATCATAGACTGTTAGATGTTAGATGGAACCTTAAAATATTATCCAATCCAACCATATCAATTTAAATATGAGAAAACTGAGGTCTTAAGAGACTGAGTGACTTATCCAAACTTTCCATTGGATGTTTAAGTGTAAGACGACAGGAAGACAAGTTTCTACACAGCAGTACATGTTTTTCACAAGTAGGTCAGGGGCTGGGACCGACAGACTAAAAACCACTTCGTATTTAATTGCCCTTCATTGCAAGTAAAGATGAAATAGTAGAATTGTTTTTTCTTTTTTTAAAAAAGTATGTATAATGGAAAGAGCACAGGACTTTTTGTGTTCAAAAATTTTGATTTTGGCTTAAAATCATTTCACCTCTCTAGGCCTCCATTTCAATTCAATTCATTAAACATTAAGAACCAACTATGTGCCATGAAATGTACGAGGTATGGGGGATACAAAAGGAAAAATGAAAACAATCTCTGCCTTCAGGAAGCTTACATTCTAGCAGGGGAAAGGGTTAAGTAAATTAAAAAAACATATACAAAAGAAATACAAAGTTATTTCCATGGTTGCTTTGAAATTGTTGACAGGTTCGACTAGATAAACACTGAGATCTCTTCTGGCTCAGGATCTATGATCCCAGGAGATTTCTAGGTAAGGCATGAAAGCAATGAAAATGCTCCCAGGCCATTGTCAAGCGTGAAAAGCCCACAAATACGATGAAACAAATCATCACTAATTCCAACTAGCTAGAGACCAGACCAGGAAAAGAATGGATTCGAACTTTAAAAAAGAAGACAACCTTACTTCTTTCTAGAGCATACAGTAGTAATTAGAACTAGGCCAACTAAGTGTTGCCTAGCAGGAGTCCTTAGGAATAGATAAGACCGATTTGTAATTAGCATATCAATTGTTTGTAAATAAGCCGGTGCTTCTGAAGTGAGGGTGCTGGAAAACCCTTTGTTCTCATCCAGGAATGTTGTTTTCACTATTAATTTGCATTATCTCTTAAGAAGGGCATTGCTCAAGAAAGATAAACTTCAGCCTGGCCATTGGCCAATTTATCCTCAGTTCCAAATGGGGGGTGGGAGGTGGGGGTGGGAGGGGTCCTAAACAAAGTTTCACTCCACTTCTCTACATCTTACTATAGACCACCCAGAATAGAGACTTCCTTTACTTTAGGAAAGGGTCATAGTTAGTCTAACCATGTTTTTGGTGGAATAGAACTGAAATGTGTTGAGTGGATAAGAATGATCGCGAATCCATATTCCCATGCAGTTGCAGTCTTTCTCTCATTGGACTTTTCTGAGTCTCTTCCTTCTCCAATCCATCTTCCACTGCCAAAGTAATCTTCTTAATGAAGTCTAATCATGTCATTTCCTTACTAAAACACCTTCAATGGCTCCCCAGTGCCTACAGAATAATATATAATCTCCTTGGTTTGGCCCAAGCCCTCTGCAATCTGGTTCCAACCTAGCTTTCATGCTTTATTTTACTGGATAGGCATACAGGCTCACATTTTACAAATGAGGAAACTCAGGCTTGAAGATGTTTACTAATGTAATGGAATTATTATTGCACCACAAGAAGACAAATATGAGGAATTAAGACCTATTAGGGAACATTTATATGAACCAATACAGAGTGAAGTTAGCAGAACCCCCTTTAGTTGTTATTTGTCCTTTGTTTTGGGGGGTTTTTTGGTGAGGCAATTGGGGTTAAGCAACTTGCCCAGGGTCACACAGCTAGTAAGTGTCAAGTGTCTAAGTTCTGATTTGAACTCAGGTCCTTCTGACTCCAGGGCCAGTGCTCTATCCACTGTGCCACCTAGCTGCCCCTATAATATAGTGTCTTTTTTTCTGGGACAAAGGGGGACCTTTTATTCATGGTCTCATTCATTCTTTTTTTTTTAGTGAGGCAATTGGGGTTAAGTGACTTGCCCAGGATCACACAGCTAGTAAGTGTTAAGTGTCTAAGGCTGGATTTGAACTCAGGTACTCCTGACTCTAGGCCGGTGCTCTATCCACTGCACCACCTAGCTGCCCCTCATTCATTCTTACAACATATCCTGGCCAACTATTCAGTTAGAATTTCTTTCTCCCCAAACTCCCTCAAGAAGTTTTTTATAGTTTACTGTCATTCCCCAAAGGACCTCTTTTTTTTCCTTCTTTTCTTTTGGTGGGGCAATGAGGGTTAAGTGACTCACCCAGGGTCGCACAGCTGTCAAGTGTGTGAGGCTGGATTTGAACTCAGGTCCTCCTGAATCCAGGGCCAGTGCTCTATCCACTGCACCACCTAGCTGCCCCCGCTTTTGTTCTTAAAGAAGACCGTGACATCAGGAAGGTGATGTCATGACTTGCAGTGAATTGGATTTAATTGAGGCAGACCTGTGCAAAGTAACCAGCCTCACTCTCTTCTCCAGAGCCATCTGGGTCCAGTGGCAAGATATAGATCAGCTGACTGAAGATGGCCTTGGATGTTTAAGGCAATTGGGGTTGTGACTTGCCTAGGTTCCCACAGGTAGTAAATGTCTGAGGTCAGATTTGAACTTAGGTCCTCCCAACTTCAGGACCAGTGCCACCTAGCTGCCCCCAAGCAGAACCAAGAGAACAATTAAAATAGCTAGCAGTTGCTATTATAGCGCTTTAAGGTTTACAAAGTGCTTTGCCTGTTATCTCCATTTGATAACACCAATTTCGTTCCCTTGTCCACCTTTTACAGATGAAGAAACTGAGGCACAGAAAATTAAAGTGACTTTGCTAGGGTTACACAGCCAGTCAGAGATAGAACTAGAATTCAGATCTTGATCTTTTTCTTCTTTTTTTTTTTCCAGGCAATGAGGGTTAAGTGACTTGCCCAGGATCACACAGCTAGTAAGTGTTAAGTATCTGAGGCAGAATTTGAACTCAGGTCCTCTTGACTGGTGCTTTCTCCACTGCACCACCTAGCTACCCCTCAGATCTTGATCTAACCTGACTCCAGTGTTCTATGCACTGTGTCACCTAGTTGTTTGATATGGCTAATGATTATAATCATGTAAATATAAAAACAGTAGAAGATGGACTCTGGGTAAATTATAATTTACCTGGAGGAAGTTAAATTGTGCAGGGGATAGAGTGCCAGGCCTAGAGTCAAGAAGACTCCCAAGTTCATATTTGGCCTCAGACATTTTAGTATTTTTCGTGTGACCCTGGCAAGTCACTAAACCCCTGTGCCTTACTTTCCTCAGAGAAGGAAATGGCAAACCACTCCAGTATCTTTGCCAAGAGAACCCCAAATGGGGCCACAAAGAGTTGGACACAACTCAACAACAACAACAACAAAAATTATAATGGCCATTCTTTGTTCCCAGAGAACAGATAATGAAATATCCTTTTTCAAACTTAGAATGCTACATTCATTGTGAGGTAGCTGTGTCTACTGGTTCTGCTTAGTTAAATGTGAAATGTGAGAATTAAATGTGAAAATGTGGGGATGAGTTCAACAAGTAGAAATCTGGTACCAATTTGGAATACAGCTCCATTTTTTTTTCCCCAAGCTATTTTTCAAGATGGATTGACCATTTTCACTTTAGCCTTTGTGATGTAGATTCAATCAAGTTTACTTCAAGTGTCTGAAGAAAAACTGACACTATTTTTGCCTTAGTGGTTTTCATTTACTTTTCTGATCTCAACCTGAGGACAACTCTGTATAGCTAAGAGGACCAGATACGTTCTGTGTTAGTGGGGACAATCCTGGAGCTGAATTTCGTCTCCCTTTTGCTGCATCCACAATGTCCATTGCTGGCAAATTTTGTACCCACAGCCCCTCTCACTCTATCTTTCTTCCTTTCTACTTCATTCCTTCTCTGACCTCTAATGCCTTCTTTTATAAATTTCATACCCTTTATTCTTTTTCTTACTTCCCTTAGCCTTGCTCAGGGCTCCTCTTGTTTACTTGCTAAATTACAGTGTTTTCTATTTTATTTTAAAGCATTCTACTCTATAGACGGAATTTCTAAGCTGATTGCAATTACCTTCCTAATTGGTTTCTCCACCTACCCACGACCCACCCCCCCTTTGGATTATACTTTCAGTATATCTCCTCCCTGCAACCTCCAATGTTCTAAACTCTCATAAACCCATTCTCCTCACCTACTTGTAGGTGCAAAAATTCACTGGTTTAGTTGGAGGCCTGCTGAGATCTAGTTGATCATCAGATCACCGCCTTTGGAGGGTAGTGGGTTCCTTTACCACTAAAAGGCTTGCAAGAGAGGCTTGATGTTGTACTATAAAACAATGACAGCAGGATAATTTCGAGAAAAATCTGGAAAGACCTTACATGAACTGATGCATAGTGAACAGAACCAGGAAAATGATGTACACAGTAACAGCAATGTTGTTCAATGAAGCACTGGGAATAACTTAGCTATTCTCAGCAATACTATGATGCAAGACAATACCAAAGGACTACTAATGAAGCATACTTTCCAGAAAAAGAACTGATATTGATTGAATACAGACTGAAGCATGCTATTTTTCACTTTCATTTTTTTTCTTTTATATGAGTCTTAAACAAAATGACTAGTATGGAAATGTTTACATAATTGCACACATATAACATACACACACACACACATGCACACACACACATGCTTATAGATATAGATATATTGCTTACCACCTCAGGGAGCAGGGAAGGGAGGGAAAGAGAGAGGGAAGGATAGAATTTGAAACTCAAAACTTTAAATAAAAATATTTTTAAAAGAGAGGACTTGATATCTAATACTTGTTGACAGTGTTGTAGAGAGGATTTCTGTTCAAGTTTGAGTTGAACTAGTCAATCTGAGATCCCATCCAACTCTGAAATTTTGTGATTCTATCACACTTGTTTCTTTAGGGTCCCAACAACCTAAATATAAATGAAAACCAAGCAAATGCAAAATGAGAACTATTTAAATACTTAAATAATGTACTTGTATAATTCAACTCAAGAAATATTTTTTAAATAAGGGAAGAGTTAGCACTACTGGGCATATACCCCTAAAGAGATCAAAGAAAAGAAAGACAGGAAAAACAAGCATGAAAATATTTAGAATAAAACTTTTTGTTATATCAGACAAATTGTAAACAACTGAACAAATTAAGCTATATGAAGATAATGAAATACTATTGTATAGTAAGAAATGATAAGAGGGAAGGACTCAGGGAAACCTAGGAAAATGTGTTTGAATTGATATAGAGTGAAGTGAATAAAGAAGAAAGAAATGTATATAACAACTACAGTACTGTAAGGAAGGGTTGACAGGATTAGACTTATTTGCATTTCCTTTAACACATGAACAGACCTGCTCTCCTGTTGCCTACCCTTTCTATGATTTTATCAACTGAGCTGGGATTGAAGGGAAAAGACAATTGATCAGAGGTCTTCGGACCAAATCCTACCTCCACACACACTATATTTATTAAATGTCTACTACTATGTGTTGACTAATGTGAGAAACTAAAGGTAAAGATGATCCATTTGCCCTTCCAACCTTACCCAATGGAGCTTACAATCTTGCAAAGGGAAAAGAGCAATAGAACAATAGAAACCACAAACATTTATTAAGTGCCAACTGTATGTGAAGCAGATGCTAGGTGCTGGATGATGTAAAAAGTTAAGATAATATTCAGCCCTTGTATTCATGTAACTTATAATCTGGTGGATACATCCACTATTTATGCAATAGGAGATAAAGACCATTAAATAGGCATAGTGTCACAAGATCTGAGTTACCTTGAATTTTTAAAAATTTATCTATTGCAATAATTTCTAAATAATGTCCTATAATTAATAGCTGTAACTTTTGTAGAGGCAGAGAGTTATAGAAAAGAAAGAGTTAGACTCGGAGTCAGGTGGACCTGGATTCAAGTTTTATACTTGATCCATGCTAGCTTTGTGACCATGAGCAAATTCCTTAAATCCAGTACCTGCTGGTAACTTACTAAGATTATAAATGACCGGATTGCAAGTGGGGAGATGTATGCACAGTTCTCTACCCTGATAAAACTGCAAGTCAGAAGAAAAACAAAACAGATACTCAACAGAGTAATTACATCTATTAGCTATCTCCAGTGCTTTGGATTCCTCATGGATACCTCTAGTGGTTAAGCTCACTCAAAGACCAAAACAATCTGAAAATCAAGGACTCTGCAAATTCCAGTCATGGTTCACTCCAGGACACACAGAGACAGGAATCTAGCAGCAATCTTCTGATTTCTTATTTGGTTATAAGGGTTGGTTATAGCAGAGGGATGTTGAGCAGAGGAAACAAACACTCCATCAGAGTCAGTAAGTCAATCAACAAGCATTTATTAAGTGCCTACTATGTGCTGGAAATACTAAACACTGGAAAATACAAGAAAGGTAAAAGATAGTTCCTTCAGTCAAGGAGCTCACAGTCTAATGGGGAGACAACATGCAAACAACTATGTGCAAACGAGATATATACATTGGAAATAATTAACAGAGAGAAGGCACTAGAATTGAGAGGGATCAGGAAATGGCTCCTGGATATGATGGGATTTTAGCTGAGACTTGAAGGCAGCCTGGGTAGCCTGGCAGTGGAGGTGAGGAGGAAGAACATTACAGACATGGAAAAAATGACCAGAGCAGGGAGATGGATTGCAGAGTATATGGTAGAGTATATGGCAGGTGTGAGAAGACTGTAAAGGCAGAAGAGGACTAGGTTATGGAAGGCCTTGAATATCAGACAGAGGATTTTAGATTTGATCCTGGGGGTAATAGGGAGCCACAGGAATATAATGAAAAGGAGGGGCATAAGGTACAAACTAATAAAAACATGAGACACTTTTAGGAACAGGATTCAGAGGACAGGCCCAGATGGGAAACATCTTCCCCTGACCCTGGCCAGAGCTTTTTCTTCACAGCCACTCACTACTTGGGTGACCTTGGACAAGTCACTTAAAGCTCTCTTCACCTTTGTTTCATCAAAGAAACACCCATGTTCCTCGAAGAAACAAAAGGGGAAATGTGATAAAATAATGGGATTCGGCAGATACTCAAAGACCCACCTGGAGATTAATCTAAACTGATTGAATTAAGCGAGAGTGATTGACTGCTGATTAGCCTATTTCAAATTAACTAGATTGTAATCACACCTGGCTAGCCCTCAAGAAGGTATTGTTCTCAGAAGCTAAAAACTTTGAACTTAACTTGAGACCACCTTCAAGTCCAGTGAACCAATGGATTTGGATGATGCTAACCAATCAGTTTGAAGAAGTGTGTAAGGACCTCCTATGCTCTGGACCTATAAAAAGCTTCCACACTCAGTTTGAGGGGAGTTCATGGTTGAAGCTGACTTGTGGTAGAGGACTTGAGGAAGAACCCGACCAGGCTGGAACTCTAGGCCTTTTCTTAACTTTCTGAGCTCCATGGGAATACTTGATATGCTTTAATAAATGCTTAATGCCCAAGGACTGGTGCTAAAGCTTCTAATTTAAGGCGACCACACATTTAGATTTTAAACAACATATCTCGATTCCCTCATCTCTATTATAAAGGTGGAAAAGGTGGATTCTAAGGTCCCTTTCAGATCTTAATCTATGATCCTGCCATTCCAGATGCAAACGTTCCTACCTCTCCATAATGACCGGCACAACAATGCACACCCACTGACACACACTCAGCAACTCCTTTAACTGTTATTCCCAGGGATCACAGAAAGACATACAAAAGGAATATCCACTGTAGCCACTAGGCTTCCCCATCAAACTTAGAAGGTTTGCATTTCTTCTGCCTTTACACTGAAGAATGACATGGGCCAGTGTTCTTCAGAGAAGCCTCATCCCCACTTTCTCCACTTTTCCTTTCTCCTTTCAAGTTCCCTGGTTACAACCATCTGGGATGGATCCCCTCCCTGCCTCAGACTTGTGCTAACTCCTCGCTGATGGCCTGGTCTCTGCGGAAACAATGCCCAGGAGACTCTAAGGCACATTCCCAGCCTCACTCTTCTCCTCTCCCATCCTTTGCTTTGCTTCTTTCCTCCCCACCAGACTGACACATGACAGCTCTCTCCAAGTAGCCAAAGCATTGTCAGGTGAAAGGGAAATACAAACAGAGGGGATTCAGATTCTTCTGCTTAGCCCCAGGGAGAAAAACTGGGACCAATGGGTAGAAGTTATAAAGAGGCAAATTTTGAGGCAAGAGCAATATAAGGATGAGATCTCAGTAACACTTAAGGGGCCTTCCACTATTTTTTTTTTGGTGAGGCAATTGGGGTTAAGTGACTTGCCCAGGGTCACATAGCTAGTAAGTGTCAAGTGTCTGAGACTGGATTTGAACTCAGGTCCTCCTGACTCCAGGGCCAGTGCTCTATCCACTGTGCCACCTAGCTGCCCCTGGGCCTTCCACTTCTAAAGCTTTTTTTTTTTTTTAGTGAGGCAATTGGGGTTAAGTGACTTGCCCAGGGTCATACAGCTAGTGTCAAGTGTCTAAGGCTGGATTTGAACTCAGGTCCTCCTGAACCCAGGGCCAGTACTCTATCCACTGCACCACCTTGCTGCCCCCCCACCTCTAAAGCTTTGACCTGGGACGTGATCTCCCTCCGTTATGTCCAAAAATGGAGTGGGTTGCATTGGAAAGTAGTGAGTTTCCCAACACTGAAGTTGTTGGAGCAGAGACTAGATGATCATGAGTCAGAGATGTTATGCATCAAAATAGATCGAATGTAATAATAACTGTAAAGCAATTAGCATGGTGCCTGGCACATATTAAGTGGAATATAAATGTTAACTATTATAATAATAATTGTTATTATCCCTGATTCAAGTGAGGGTTGAACTACTTGTGACTGATTCTATGTCCACTTAGGGAAATAATCCCACCAAATGGAACCCTATTTATAAGTTGTAGTTGTTCAGTCATGTCTGACTCCTCATGGGGTTTTCTTGGCAAAGATACTGGAGTGGCTTGCCATTTCTTTGTCCATTGGATTAAGTCAGAGTTTAAGTGACTTGCCCAGAGTCATACAGCTAGTGAATGTCTGAGGCTGGATTTGAACTCAGGTCTTCATGACTCCAAGCCCAGCACACTATCCACTAAGCCATCTAGCTGCCTCCTACTTATAAGTAGGACCTTAATCTTCACGGAGTTGGTCAAGTGCTAGAGGAGCACTACTATTTCTTTAAGGCTGATTGAGACTTTATAATAGCAGAAACATCATAGATGGGCACTTCCCCCTTCCTGGGCACTTGCCAACACTGAGTCTTTGTGTGTGTGGGTGTGTGGAGGAGGGGGTTTACATAGGTGAACACCAAAATGATTCTAAATGTAAAAAAAAAAGAGAGAAGTACAAATATACAATAGACTAGCTTATGTAATATATTAAAAGGCTAGTTTATTTTTTCTTTCTTTCTTTTTCTTTTCTTTTTTTTTGTGGGACAATGAGGGTTAAGTGACTTGCACAGGGTCACACAGCTAGCAAGTGTCAAGGGTCCAAGGCCGGACTTGAACTCAGGTCTTCCTGATTCCAGGGCTGCTGCTTTATCCACTGTGCTACCTAGCTGCCCTGGCTAGTTTACTTTTAATATCAGTTTGCCCTAATTTTCACCCCAGCCAATTTTTTTTCCTATCTTATAAATTGAATATCCTGCTTTATAGGGCAGTGCACATTTGTTTATTCTATTTTTTGCCTCAAATAAGTAACATATAGTATATGCACTGGAATGTCAGAGCCATGGGTTGTCTAAAAAGCACACAGAACATGATTAAAGAAAGGCTCTAAGCTTAAACTATTCATTATTTTGGGGTGGAAAGAATATTTAAACTAAGAAATTTTATATTCAATCAGCAAAATTAATCTTCCACATTTAGCCACCCTGCACTCAGCAAAGACATGTAAACAGAAATATCTTAACGGTTTTCCCATTATTGAAAATAGGGAAGAAAAAACCCCTGCATTTGCACTGTGGGGTAGCTAGAGTCAACCTTTCACACCTAGACTCTGTTATTGTATAAATAAGCTGTGCTTATTGATTCAGCAGGACCACTCTGACATTTAAACATCAGTCACTCACTTCACAAATGCCCTAACCCTCCACTCTCCCCACCCTGAAAAGGAAGCTGAGCCTTTTTACTGGCATCTGTCAAATGTCAGGCATAATCTGGCCTAGGCTCCCAAGGTAACAGCTGTAGTTATTGTGAAACTCCCTAAAATCTGCTAGGGGAGAGAACAGAGGCTGGAGACCTCTAGACCTGTTGAAACATGGGCTTTCCCTGGGAAGTGAGTTGTTGGGCAAACGATCTGTTAGTTTGAATGCACAGGCCTCCACTTGGAAGCTGGGATTGTGTAGTCAGCAGCAACTAGGCTAAAGACATACAGTCACTTCCCTGCTTGTCATAATTAATTTCTTGGCAATCACTAGCAGGGAAAAAAAGTTACTGAGAATTAGACAAGCACACAGAACCCTCAGTCAATATGGAAAACGTAGTTCAGCAAAGCCTTTGGGGAGACCCAAATTAAGCCTGGCTTTACTTGGCTGTAATTTTATTAACCTTAAGCAGTGGAAATTCTTGGGAGAATGAGAATAGAATTTAAATGAACAATGGCAAGGCATCTTTCCTCTGTGCTTGCAGTTAGCAATGATCCTCTGGGTTGGTGCTGGGTGGAAATAATGGCAATTCTGAGGAATCCACATTTTTCGAGATAATCAAATAACTAGTCAGTGGAAGTTTTCTTTTGCTTGGGGTGATTTAGAAACTAAGCTCCTGTCCTTTGAATTTGTTATTGCTGATTCTGGATCTACTTCTAGTAAAAGAGGCATTTATTTAGGCAACATACAGTCAGAACTTGAATGATTTATCCTTGAGTCTGAAAATTACAATAATGACATAATTAATAACTTGAATATAAAAACTATGACTGTCAGAGCTGCATGTCATCTAATCAATGGGAACAAATCATTTTCTCTTGTGTTTAATGATTCTTTCAAGAGAGTGAATCTATGAAAATAGAAAAGTGAATCAATGGGGAGGTTGCATACATTGTCTCTCTTATCGGTAGAGTTGAAAACTAAGGTTTCCTTTATTGTTTCAATTTCAAATATTGGAAATCAATTTAGGTACATAAGCAGAGGGAGGGGAACATACTAATGATAGAAACACTCCCCCACACACAACCTCATTCTCCCGAGTGTTTATCAGCAATATTCTAACTAAATCTCAGAGGGTTTTGTTTCAAGGTTGGGTTTGCTTTGGGGGTTTGGGTTTGGGGTTTTTTTTTGGTCACTCAATGTTAGAAAATAAAGTATTTATTAATTTCTGATAGCTTGCTCTGGTTTTAGAAAGAAAAAAAATATCCATTTGGAGAGAATTATGTCTTTTTAAACCATGATAAAAACATGAGGGGTCCCGGGGAGTCCCAGGCACCCATGGTTGCAGTTCATTGCCTTTAAAAAGTATAAAAGATGTTCAGTGGTGACGGATGGCTACACATTTTGTAAGCAAGTGAGGATAAGGTTTTGCCACGTGGAGTGACAGGATACAATCAAAATTCTTGGTTCTGGTTTCAATTAGTCAACCAACTCTGATTATGGGTATGCTGGAAATTTTAATCATTGTATATCCCAATAGAATGTAAACTCATTGAGGGCAGGGATTGTTTTTTTTTTTTTTTATCTTGGTATCTCCAGCACTCAGACTGGTGCCTGCCATGTAGTAAGTACTTAATAAATACTTGTTCAATTAATAAATAAACAGCCTGAATTAAAACTTTTAGTTTGAGATGATTCCTGAATGAGTAAAAAAAGCATTAATTAAGCACTTACTATGGGCAAAGTTCTGTGCTAAGTTCTGGGTTTACAAATAGAAAAGCAAGATCATAGCTGATCTCAAGGAGATCACCTTTAATTGGAGAGACAATATACATGGAAGATTTTTATCTACAAGTCATATACAAAGGTCCTATGGTCCTTCAGGAGCAGGACCAAAGGAAATTATAATGCCCAGGGTTGTTGTGAGGTTCAAATGGGATAATGGATATGAAGCACTTTACAAACTTTAAAAAGCAACATAAATTCTAGTTATTGTTACTACTACTACTGCTGCTGCTGCTGCTGCTGCTGCTGCTGCTGCTACTACTACTACTACTACTAATTTAGTCTGAATTATTAACACTTTCTTAAGTCTAGAAAATCAGTAAAAACATAAATTGAGCCCTGATTTGTAGCCAGTGCTGATTTCTGAAGTATAAGTGCTCACACTAAAAATTTAGCAATGGGCTCTCTTGCAAGTTGGCTAGAGCTTGTTTTAGCACATCCCTGGTAATGTCTTCTTTAATATCATTTAGACTAATAAAGTCATATCATTTTCTGATATTGAACCATGTAACAGTGTCAAGAACTTTCTTTTCCGGGTCTTCAACATCTATGACTGAGGGAGGAGCAGTTCTCAAGCTGCATCCCCACAGGGATTACTTCCCAGAATAAGGACTACAGGTACTAGACGTCAAGCATTGCTAGTCACAAGATTCTTGGGCTCAGGATCCTAAGATTCACCCCTTATAGGCACAGACTAAGAATGTTGGTGATAGGCGCTCAATGAATAAAATTGTATCAGCAGATTATCAGCATTAATTTTGGATTTAAAAATTTCTGCTAAATTCCCAAGCCTAATGAGATTTCCTAAGTAAATACATCAAGGGAGACATAAAATGAGGAAATGTGTGTGTGTGTCAAAGGAGACATAAAATGAGGATATATATGTATGTGTGTATATATGGAGATATACATGGAGATACATAGATATATTTGTTCACTTAAAGTATTTACCACTGTTATGGAAGATGTCTTCCCTAGAGTTCAAACAAAAGAAGAATTCCTTATTGATAGATAGTCCTCTTCCACAAACTGCATTGAGTCCTGAAAATACCTCAAAGTCTCCTCAATGAGAATCATGACAATGTGAAGAAGACTGGTCTAATCATTCACATTGGGAAAACAGAGGATGAAAAAAACATATCACCCATGAAAATGAATGGGCAACATACTGGGTTGAGAAAGGGTAGGGAGGAAGATGAGGGAGATAGAGAGGATAAGATAGTTTACTTGTCCTCAAAAATATCCCATACCATTTCTCAAGCACAAATAATTATTGGTAAGATGTTGCAAGTTGATTATGACCACCATGCAGCCTTTCTATTACTTATATAATCCTGACTCATCCACTTGCTACCTGTGTGACCTTGGGAAAATCAAAATTTCTTTGGGTCTCATTTTTCTCATCTGTAAGATGAGGGGGAAGGATCCCTGAGGTCCTTTTTAACTCTATATCTATGCTCCTATAATTATAAATATTAAAAGAAGACCCTCAGTCCACTGAGTAGATCTGCCCCCCATTCATCCAAGTGCCATAGAACTCCTCACTCTTGATTTCTGCCATGCCTGCCTTGTAAGGCTCCAGTGCTTAGTAGCATCCCCTGTCTGTTCTTCTGTTGCTACTTCTAAACTGCGAAGTATTAGTGGAAAAAGTAATGAAATTATTCTGATTTGGTCTACCATTTAATTTCAGCTGAGCCCTCACAGCTATTTAGCATTTTTTTATCATCATTTGTTAACTCCTTATCACATTTGCCACAACACCTGTTCCAAATCTTCACCACTACCCTCAAGGTGCTTTCTTACTCCCATTTCTCTCACTTTCAGCAGGTGACCATACCTTTTACTTTATGGAGACTTTCAATTTTCCTTCTCCTTCCCTCAACAATTTTCTGCATCTTCATAATTTGATCTTTGACTTCTACCTTGGTGGAAATTGTTCCTTCTACCTACCTGAGGTTAACTCATCCATCTATCCTTTCTTTCCTATTTTCTCACAATTCCTACTCTTGCTCTATTAAGTATCCCCTCTTTCTCTTGAATCTTTAAACTATCTTTCCCCTGAATCCTTCTCTAATAATAATACTTAGCATTTACATGGTACATTAAGGTTTACAAATATTACTCCTTGTTCCTCACATCAACAGCTAGTATCTGACAGATTTGAACTCAGGTCTTCCTGACTCAAGGTCGAGTGTTCTATTCATAGGCCATCTAGTTTCCACTGTATAAAAACATATATTGTTGTTGTTGTTTGGTTGTTTTCAGTCATGTACAAGTCTTCATGACTTTTGGGGGGGGGGGGTTCTTGTCAAGGATCCTGGAATGGTTTGTCATTCCTTCTCCAGTTCATTTAACAAATCAGGAAACTGAGGCAAACAAGGTTAAGGGATTTGCTAGTAAGTGTCTGAGGCCAGAGTCTGAACTCAGGTCTTCCTGATTCATGCTACCTAGCTGCCTATATCTATATCTAGATAGATATCTGTACCTATAGCTATATACATACATATATATGCATATAAATGTATGTATGTCCTAAAAAAATTTCTAGATACTGCCACCCCCTCAAATGATTCATCTTTTTTCCTTTTTGCCATCATGCCTTCAAAGGAGTAGTTTATGTTTATCACCCAGTAGAGTAGTCTACTTCACCACCCATTCACTCTTTTTATTTTAATGCTAGCTTTATTTAATTTTTATTTTCCTCCCAATTATACATAAAACAATTTTAGGGGCAGCTAGGTGGCGCAGTGCATAGAGCACTGGCCCTGGAGTCAGGAGTACCTGAGTTCAAATCCCGCCTCAGACACTTAACACTTACTAGCTGTGTGACCCTGGGCAAGTCACATAGCCCCAATTGCCTCACTAAACAAAAACAAAACAAAACAAAAAACCCAATTTTTAACATTTATTTTAAAAAATATTTTGATGAATGTATTTTCATTATAATTGTTTTCCTATATAATTCCATGTGTTTTATTTTATGCGTTTAAAACATCCAAAGAAAGGGGCCATAGACTTCACCAGACTGCTAAAATGGGTCTTGACACGCACAAAAACCCTTCCTTTAGGGGGCAAATGGGGCCAAATAGGTGGCACAGTGGATAGAGCATAGGCCCTAGATTCAGGATGATCTGAATTCAAGTATGACCTCAGACTAGCTGTGTAACCCTGAGCAAGTTGCTTAAGCCTGATTGAGGAAGGAAGGAAGGAAGGAAGGAAGGAAGGAAGGAAGGAAGGAAGGAAGGAAGGAAGGAAGGAAGGAAGGAAGGAAGGAAGGAAGGAAGGAAGGAAGGAAGGAAGGAAGGAAAGAAGGGAGGAAAGAAGGGAGGGAGGGAAGAAGGAAGGAAGGGAGGCAACATAGCACCTCCAACATTTATTAGCTGTGTCCCCATGGACAAGCTATTTAACTTCTCTGAGCCTCAGTTTCCTTATCTGTAAAAATGGGACTATTAGTACCTGTAGTCCTTATATGTGGAATTCTTATGAGACACAAATGAAATTAATATATGTAAAATGCAAACCTTAAAGCACTATATAAATTTCAGTTATTATTAGTTAGTCTGAACCATAGGATAAGATCCCTAAATTCCCTCAGGCCCCATATTTTCTCAAGCATTATCTATCCCTCAAATGCCATTTTGACTGTCCCAAACTGTTAAAATCCTAGCCCTTCTTTAAGGACTAGCTCTAAGGCCACCTTGCTCACTCACTTTTTTAAAATCCCTGAAGCCAGATATAACCTCCCCCTTTCCATGAAATTCTATCCAGTTGTCCTGATGATATATCCTTCCACTGGATCCAAATGGCTCTGGAGGAGAGAGTGAGGATAATGACTTTACACAGCCCTTCCTCACTTAAATCCAATTTGTTGCAGGTCATGACATTTGTCATGGCCCTCTTCAAGAATGAAGGACAAAAATAACAACAATAATCATATTTTATATCACAGCCACTTTTAACCTACTACCTCATGCTTTTCCCCCAATAGATTACACTCTGCTTGAGGGCAGGGGTAATGTCCTATTCATTACTGTGTGAGCTTCAGTGCCTAGCTCAGTGCTTTCTTTGTACATGGTAGGTGCTCTATGGTTATTTATGAATGCCTCTCCACTACATCAAGTCTAAATTCCACTAACAAAATTCAAGTCTCTATGTAACCTGGCCCCACTCAGCATGGCTCAGGGGAAGACTCACTGGACTTTGAGTCATAGGTCCTGGGTGATGGTCCTGTCACTGCCATTAACTAGCTATGCGACCCTGAGCAAATCACATCGGCTCTCTGAGCCTCAGTTTTCTCATCTGAAAAAAGGAGATAACACTTTCCCTTACCAGATTTCTTAACACAGTGTTTCAACTTGATCTGTGGGATGACATTTGTAAAGTGCTTTGTAGCCATAAAGCGCTATGCAAATATGAATCATTACTCAAACTTACTTCTTACTTTTCATAACCATTCCCTCTACCCCAGGTTTCTTTTCTTTTCTCACACATCACACCATATATGTTCCCACGTGCAATGTTCTTCCCTCCTTTCTCTGCTCCCTCCCCCCGCCATGTTGTTTATTCCATTAGGAATAGGCTACTTTGTAGGTGGTATAGTAGAGAGAGCACTGGCCCTGGAGTAGGGAGGACCTGAGTTCAAATCCTGCCTCAGGTAGTTACTAGTTATGTTAAGCAAGTCACTTAACCCCTATTTCCTCAAGGGGGGGAAAAAAAAGAATTGACATTCCCAAATCTTGCCCATCTTTTCTGGCCCACCACAGGTCCCGCTTCCTTCGTGAAGCTTCTCCAAGTATTCTAGCTCAGATGACTATCTCCTTTTTTTTTTTCTGAATTCTTACAACTGTACTTATAGTTCTTCCACCTTAGCATTTATTGTGTATGTGTATTTTTGTCTCCTCAGTGATACTGTAAACTTTCCCTACAGCACCTATCATAGTCCTAGTCTGAATAGAACCTCCATTACTATTTATGTAAGTGGTTAATAGATAAAGATTTCAATTTTATTGACTTAAAAAATTCCCTCTATCAAAGTGGGTCAGCATGTTCTCATGCCTAAAGCAAAGAGAAATTAAGTTACTTGCCTAGGGTCATACAGCCCGTATTTATTTTCAGAGGCAGGACTCAAGTCCCTCTGAGACCAGCTCTCTATCCCAGCTCCATGTAGCCTCTCAGAGGAAGACTAAAAAGTCAAACCTCAAATAGAATTTGTTTTTCAATCTGACAAATTTATTACACTGTTTTTATTCCAAAAATTACACTTAGTGACATTTTAAATTATTGTCACTTCCTTTTTTTGTAAATTCCCGGCTTAGATTTTTGTTTTGTTTTGTTTTGTTTTGTTTTGATGTCAAACAGTGAAAAGACATGAGAAAAACAAATTGGCCTCACAACACAGTAAGAGATTCTCAATCCTGGGGAACACTCAGCATCAGCTAACAGTGAAGCCTCCCCCTTCCTGAGTATCTGACTTTTTTTTTTTGTCTAAGAAGAGCTACTCTTCTTAGGGAAAAATAAACTAAAATATAAGCCACCATTAGGGATTAAAAAAATAGATTGTTAGATAGCTGGAAAAGGGATTATGTAGTGCAACAGAATGAAATAACCCATGGTACCAAAAGCCAGGACAGCTAAGGATCAATTACACACTGAGCCTCTAATGATCTTACATCAAAAGCCCTTTCAAGACATAGCAACATACCTGCCCTGCAAAGACTCCTGAACTGGGGGATAATGTAATCATCAATACAATATCCTTTCTCTTTTGTGAGTCCTTTAGAGAATACCCAGCAGAGCAGCGACTCGGGTTTTAAGTGTCATTCCCAACAATACCTTTAAACCATAATGCAATCTTACGCCTAAAATGTGAATGATTTTACTCTCTTGGTTGGTACACCTGGCACTTGTGGTTGCTAATAGAATAAATCTGTGATTTTCTTTCTCTTTGCTCTCTCACTTCTGGCCCGGCTGAATAAGTTGCAAATCAGTTGAACTTACCCTCCTTTTTTTGTTTTGTTCCAGGGTAGGGTATTTGTTTGTGCTTTATCTCCCCCTACCTCTTAATAAAAAGAGTAAACTAGTCTGCCTGTGAGAGTATTGACTGTGTTAAGAATGCTGGATTGTGTTGCAAAGGAGTTCTGGCCTGTAATGTTATCCCTCAGCAGGACTGGAGCCCATCAGAAGGCACATGGTGTGCTATGACGTCGTTGGTCTTAGACCACAAAAGCAGACTTTTCTCTGTGAATTAGACAAACCACACAAAAGGCAACAATAGCTAGCATAAACACCATTTAATACTATTCACAAGCTATTGAAGAGATGGGCGTTGACTAAGAATTGCAGCAAAGCCAGGACATTGTAGTCAGATGAAAGGAGGCCTAATGAACAGGAAGCATCACTTGAGCAGGCTGACAGCAACCATATAACTGCAGGATTGTGGGACTGGCATTTACCCCATGGGTCTTTACAGTCAGAAAAAGAAAGAGAAATTAAAGCATATAAGGAATCCTCTTTGTGGGCCCTTAAAGCCCATGAAGCAACACAAGAAACTATACAATTGTCTTTTCAAGACTCGTCTGTGCTTTAGATAATTATGAAAAGGAAACATTTGGGGTGTGCTTACGATATAGATTCTGTCACCCACTGGGGAAAAATACATCTATCTATGTGAACAGATGAATTTTCACAGCAAAAATGAATTGATTTTTCAGTTGTTAACTTCACTTTTTAAATCTGAGAAACTAATTTGTACTCATTTAGTCTAACCATAGTCATTCAGTGCTCTCCATTTCTCATCTCCCGTGACCCCTCTGTGAAGAGTACATAACCTGACAAGAAATCCCCACAAGATTAACCAAGTACACAAAAATGTAGGTAACCAGAAACAAAATGGAACCTTGGTAATGGAATATTTGTCTTTGGTATGGATAGCTTTCTATCTGTGAGCAACATTTTGAAAGGCGGGAGAGGGAAGTAGGCTTTTAACTGCTATGGTTAATTCTAAAACCAATTTTAAAAAATTAATCAGGTTGTGATGATCATTTTTGGGTTTTTCATGAGTAACAAGTATTGTTGGGCTATCAAACTATAATGAAGAGCCCTGATCAGGCGACTCCAAGAAGATTTCATAGCATTTGAGAAGTGAAAGGGACCTTAACAGTCCACTAGATTCGCAACCAACTCTTTCGATTTCTAAATGAGGAAACTAAAGTCCAGAGAAGTTAATCAAATTATACATTCATATATAGTAGTATGTTGTTGTTCCAGTCATGTCCAACTCTTCATGACCCCATTTGGAGTTTTCTTGGCAAAGATACTGGAGTGGTTTGCCATTTCCTTCTCCAGTTCATTTTACATATGAGGAAACGGAGGCAAATAGGGTTAAGTGACTTGCCCAGGGTCACACAGCTAGTGTCTGAGGCTGGATTTGAATTCAGAAAGAACTGATTCCAAGCCTGGCACTCTATCTACTACATCATCTAACTGCCCACTAGATAGTAGCATCTAGCTATCACCAGAGCCAGAGCATGAACTTTGGCTTCTTGACTGTCTGGTTCTTGCCTGTATACCATGAAGAATGATCTTTTATCTCAAGATAGGAGACTTGTCATGAAAACTCAACTTTTGAGTTATAATTTGGGAGATGATATTCCAAATTGTTTCCTTTTTGCAATGTTACATTTGAGTAATGAGACTCTTTATTAAACTCACTTATAGGAGAGGGTCCTTTCCCACACCATACTTCTATTCCATACCTTCTAGATCAAGGGGGAGGAACACTTATAAGAAGTCCAAAAAACATATTCCTAAAGATTATAGGAACTAGAATTGGCATCAGTGGTGCGCTGAAGCCCCTTCGAACCAGAACTGACTGAGATCTTCGGTGGGAGCATTTACACCTTGGGAATCAGCAAACACTACAAATCAGGGTTCAATTTATTGCTTTGTTGATTGTCTAGAATTAAGCAAATGGTGGAGGAAATATTAATAGCAGATTAAATTTTAAAGTATGTCACACATACATATTTTTCCCCAGAGAGATGATTGTTAAATGTTTACCAGCAGACTTCAGACTAGCAGGGACCAGTCAGGCAATAAACATTTATTAAGCACTTACTATGTGCCAGGCACTATGCTAAGAACAGGGATAGAAAAAGAGACAAAAGACAGTTCCTGCCCTTAAGGACCTCACAATCTGATATAGAAATCATCTGGGACAGAGGCATCAAATATGTCGCCTGAGCAAGCAGCCTACAACACTCTGAAATATGGCCCCAACCAGATTAATGTGTATTGGGAAATATTTAACAAAATAAATAAATATACAATAAAGCATAGATGATATTACATTATAGAATGAAGTCAATATTTTGCCCATTGGGATTCTTATATAATCCTTATATAAGGATTAATGACCCCCTTTTCTATTTGAGTTTGACATCACTGATCTAGCCCAACCCTATTTTATCAGGAAAGACACAAAATGACTTGCCCAAGGTCACATAGGAAGTAATAGCAGTGGAGGTATTAAAAATCCTGGGTTTTTGTCTTCAATTTAAGACACATTTATTCTGTGCCTTCTATATGTAGGGTACTTTGCAGATTAAAATGCAAAGTTCAGATCAAAGGATAATTATATTTATTTGGAAGGAATCACAAAGGCTATTTGGTCCAACTCTCATATTACAAATGAGAAAACTGAGATAGAGGTTAAGTAATTTGCCCAAGTTCGCATTAAGGTGGGGTTTGAACACAGGTCTTCCTGTGCTGCCCTCATGAAGCTTATAGTTTAATGGTGGGAAAATACACATAAATATCTTATAATACAAACAATCAGGCTAAGAGAATAGGAATGGTATGAACAAAGAGCTTGTGCCAAGGGAGAAGGGTATTTAGCAATATGGGAGTTTAGTAGGGAAGGCTTCCTAGAAGATGTAGCATTTGAACAAAGTTCTAAAGAATATGAATAAATTCATCAGCTGGAGAGGGGGCAACTTCTCTAGGCCTCAGTTTCCTCAATCTGCAAAATGAGGAAGTCGAACTAGATAATCTCTAGGTCCCCTTCCAGCTCCAGAGTTCTATGACTTTGGGTCTCAGCATAATGGGTTGGGTGATGATGCTATGAGAATAGAATGATGCATTACCCTCTGTTCATTAGCATCTAGTCTGTCCCCTGGCCAGGACCTATAATTCTAACTGTAGCTAACATCTTTTAAATATGAACTCTGATGCTCACAAGGAAGCCAGGGCAACATAATGTGGATGGATAATCATGTAATGATACATCAGAAGATGAAATCTACTGATGGTTAATATGTCAGCAGCATCCTTTATGGATAACAGTACTTGCATTCCCTATCTCACAAACTGGTTGTAAGAAAATGTGCTTTGTAACTTTAAAGTTCTATAGAAATTCCAGCTATTACTATTGCTATGATTATTATATTCATTCATTCATTTATTTACTTAACAAAAATTTATCAGACAAGCATCACAGAATTTCAGAATCAGAAAGGTCATCTAGTCCAACCCATAACCAGAAAAAGAATGCCCACTACAACACAATAAATACTATGAGAGGCATAGAATGTTTATAAAGACTAAAATGATCCCTGCCTTCAAGGAGCTTATGAGTTTAACCTCTCTGGGAATCAGTTCTCTAATCTGTAAAATAAAGGGGATTGGACTAGATGACTTGAAATGTTCTTTCCAGACAGAGATGCACTAGAGCCAACTGTTAACTTTTCAGTGTGAACATTTACACCCTGGAAGTAAGCAAACCACTGCAAATCAGGGCTAGATTTATTGTTTTGTTGATTGTCTTTCTAGCCTTAAGAAAGGGATGGAGAAAATGTTAATGATGCAATTAAACTTAAGTGTGTCCTGCTTGCATTTTTTTTTTCTGAAGAGCCAATTCTTAAATATTTACTAACACACCCCTAATTTCTGCTTTAAACCAAGGAGCCTATGTTCCTAATCTAATAACGGAGTTGTACCCAAAGCATATTGTATTATCTAGACTGCTTTGCATCTGGTTATCACAGTCATTTCTTGTTCCCAGCTCTGTGTGTGTGTGTGTGTGTGTGTGTGTGTGTGTGTGTGTGCGCGCTCTTCTTCAAGTCAGGAAAAACAAGTGAATAATAAATAAATAAAAATAAGAAAACCAAAGCAAAAGATAGAGCAGGAGGAGTTCATTCTTTCTTCCTCCTCCCCCAACCCCCTTTCTCCTTCTATCTTGTGTTTCCTGTCTCTCCTTGACTTGCAGCTACACCCATAACTGCTAAAAGGATAAGAAGCCTTGTATCTGTACAATGGATTAAACATACACAATTTAACTACCAATAACCTATCCCAGGCTCACAGATTGCTTGAGACATAGAGGAGGAAGCAATCTTGGACATCCTGTAGTCCAACTTCCTCATTTGAAAGATGAGGAAACTGTGGCCCAAGGAAGTAATGAAATTTTTTTTTTAATCACTAAGGTGCTTACTATGTGCAGATGCTACAAATATAAATGTGACTCAGTGCCCTCAAGGTGCTTACCTTCTAGGAAAAGGAACACAAACACATGAGATGACCAGAGACCCTGGCTGGTGAGTAGATACATAGAAAACTGAGTTGATCATGTAAGAATGACAGTATTGATTTAATTATAGTTCCAGAGCTAGAACAGGGCAGCACTGGGGAATGAATTACCCAAAATAACATTGGTAATAACAGAGCCAAGATTTGAATCCAGTTCTTTGACTCCAAATCTGGAGCTCTTTCCACTCTACCACACAGGAAACTGCAATGGTGACTACCTACCTCTATTTTTTTTTCTTTTTTGGGGGGTGGGGCAATGAGGGTTAAGTAATTTGCCCAGGGTCACACAGCTAGTAAGTGTCAAGTGTCTGAGGCTAGATTTGAACTCAGGTCCTCCTGAATCCAAGGGCTGGTGCTTTATCCTCTGTACCATCTAGCTGCCCCCAACCTGTATTTTTTAAAACATTCTACCATTAACTTTCCTGTACTTGTAACCTTAGGGATATTTTGTAGAGCAGCTGAATGGTTTCTAAGAGATAAAAGATGGTGGTTTACAATGGTGATGCTCATTTCAGGGGGAAAGTAGGTATTTATTAGGTTTATCATATGTTTTACTGCACCAAGGTTTTAAATCGCTGTCCTCTAGATGTAGGATTTATGACGGTTAAGATTCCAGAAGATGCTTTGGAGTCCTACGAGGTAGAAACCCTGTAAAAAATTCCATGTTAAAAAAATCAGGGCTGCTTTTTTCTCTCACCCTTGAGATTCCCATGCCCTATTACTGCTTCTTCACTAAGGCCCAACCTTAGGGCACAATTCAGATTATGCCTGTGGCTGTATATCAGATCAAATTCCAGAGAGGTAACAAATAGGCATTCTCTGAAATTGCAAAGGAAATTTTGCTCTTAATTTGAGAGTCTCTAGAGTGATTTAGAGCCCATAAAAAAAACCCCCAAAAAACAAAAATTATGTCTGGGAAGCTGAGATGTGCACATGAGTGGATGGGACCTTTGGGACTCAATGTCTGAATTTCTTTATTCTAAAAGACAACCCATTTTATTTTTATTAATAATTAGGCTTATGTGGTAGGTGGACATATTTATTTTATTTTTTCCATAGTTTGTTGTTGTTATTTTTTGGATGGGGCAATGAGTGTTAAGTGACTTGCCCAAGGTCACACAGCTAGTAAGTGTCAAGTGTCTGAGGCCGGATTTGAACTCAGGTCCTCCTGAATCCAGAACCAGTGCTTTATCTACTATGCCACCTAGCTGCCCCCGTGAATATATTTATTAATGGTAATAATAATAACAGCTAATATTTACGTAGTGTTTACTATGTGCCAGACACTTATGCTAAGTACTTTATAATTATCTTATGTGATCCTCACAACAATACTGGTGCTATTATTATCCCCATCTTACAGATGAGGGAACTGAGGCAAACAGAGGTTAAGTGACTTGCCCAGGATCACACAACTAGTAAATTCTGAGCTCAAATTTGAAATCAGGTCTTCCTGATTCTAGTCCACTTCCTGACTCTAGTCACTGTATCACCTAACTACAGTATTGTATCATAATTAAATAATAACAATTCATTATAGCAAAAAATGGATTTAGTAGTAGAAAAATTAGAAAATTTGAAGGGTAGGATCCATTAAAAGTGAAATAGGTTAAAAAGAAATGCAGTTTTATAATTTTTATGTAAGTATAACTCCAACTAGAGATGTTACCTATTATAGACTCTTGAGAGTCAACTTTAATCATTAAAAAATAACTCAAAAATAATATAGCAATTATTTATTTGAAAGTATAAGGTTGAAATACAAATAAAATGGTACATGAAAATCTATTATCTATTAATTGTTTATATGTGAATATAAGATCCAAAATTAACGCTTCTAGGATATTTTAAATAGGTTGTCCTCTGGAGGTCATACATCCCTACTTGCCTATTTATTTGTTTAACAAAATTATTTCTTACAGATTCTGCAAAAGTAAACTTTGATGGGGCAACTAGGTGGCAAAGTGTATAAAACACTGGCCCTGGATTCAGGAGGACCTGGGTTCAAATCTGACCTCAGACACTTGACACTGGCTGTGTGACCCTGGGCAAGTCACTTAACCCTCATTGCCCTGCCAAAAAAAAAAAAAAAAGGTAAACTTCAACCAGGTCTTGTCTAAATTATTTCAAATTCTGAATGAATGAAGCTTTACTGTTAATATCTTTGACAACACATTAGTATGTCCAGATACTTAATGATAAAAGATAAAAGAGTCTCTTCTAACACATTTTATCCTTTTCTACATTATCTATCTGCCTAAAATATGAAAACTTACCCAACCTCCAATCCAAGTCTTCCAAGACTAGTCATAAAGATTATGCACCCTGAAATCAGCTCTCAGGTTAACACCTTTAATAGTAACAATGTGAAAATCAACAATATGACCCCCTGAAGTTCTTGTTATAGCCAGTTCTGTAATATGCATTGTATATATATGTGTGTCTATATGTGTGTGTATATATATGTATATATGTTCAGTGGGAATATATTTTGAGCATATAGTCAGGATTCATTATTTCTTCAAAGTGTGGATATTTGGGAAACTTCAGAGATGTATAGTCAGTCAATAAACATTTATTAAGAGCTTACTATTGGCCAGATACTGTGCTAAGAATAGAGACATACACACACACAAAGGCAAAAGATAATCCCTTCCTTCGAAGGGCTCACAATCTGGGGGCAGCTAGTCATAAAGCACTGGCCCTGGATTCAGGAAGACCTGAGTTCAAATCCAGCCTCAGACACTTGACACTGGCTGTGTGACCCTGGGCAAGTCACTTAACCCCCATTGCCCCACAATAAAACAAAAACAAAAACAAAGGGCTCACAATCTAATGTAAAAGATAACAAACAAGTATGTACAAACAAGCTATATAAAGAAAAAAATGTGTTGTTATTCAGTCGTGTCCTACTCTTTGTGACCCCATTTGGGGTCTTCTTGACAAAGATACTGGAGTGGTTTGCCATTCCCTTCTCCAGGTCATTAAACAGATGAGGAAACTGAGGCCCAAAGTGTGAAGTAACTTGTCCGAGGTCACACAGCTAGTAAGAGGTTGGATTTGAATTTAGGTCCTCTTGACTCCAGGGCTGGTGCTCTATCCACTAAGTCACCTAGCTGCTTACAGGAAAAATAGTACATAATTAAAATAGAGAAAGGACTAGAATTGTTGGTGTCATTGGTGGTTGGTTGCTTGGTTCATCCTCCATCTTCAAAGAAGCCCGATGACAACGTGAGGGTGTGAATTGGATTTAAGAGAGGCAGAGCTGTGCAAAGTCATCAGCATCACTCTGTCCTCCAGAATGATCTACGTCTAGTGGTAAGACAAAAGTCAAGACTTTTTTAGAGGTGGGGAAAGACTTCCTGTAGAAGACGAGATTTATAGCAAATTACAAAGGGAACCAATGGTCGGCACTCTCTGGCCACATTTTAATGAATCCAATATGTACCTCTTTAACCTTCTCCTAATTAGGGACACCTGTATTTGCTCATGGCATTTAAAATGAAAAAAATCTAGTTGAAGTCTTGATGGACCCTACTCTCTTTGTTATTATGTTTGTCTACGGGCTTTCATTCTGAAGACCGACTCCCCTCTGATTTGTTGGCTTGGGTGTGTGGATACGTTCAGTGCTCATCGATCTAAGGTTAACTAGAAAAGCTGTCGTGTTTGGCAAGCCCAGCTTTGTCCATGTTCTATAATGGCCAAAGAGGCAAAATTTTCTGAACATCTATATCCTGGAAGATAGTATTTCCTTTTTTTCCTCTGGAGTAACGCTGAGGGAGGGAATCGCAATCTGCATAAGGAATGAGGGGAGAGATCTCTCCCCCCGCCCCTTCGCTTGGTTCCACTATGAACAAGGGCTTACACATAGGGCAGTGTTGGCAGCTTTCTTTCAATCTTTCCTTGTGGCTTGCACTGAGAGTCTTTATTAGAACTGCACCTGCCGTGTAGGCAAAAGAACTGACTTTTGCTCCTAGTTCCTTAACAAGTAGAGCTATTCACTAGCTGGGCCACAGCATTCTAACTCGCAGAGATTTTTTTTTTTTGGCAATCTCTCCTCCAACCTTCAATATGAGTGATAACCTTTTTCTCAACTTCGGGGTTTTTTTTTTTGTTTTTTTTTTGGTGTTGTTGTTTTAAATTTTCTTCTTGTAAAGACATTGCTCAGCCCAGAAACTCGGGCCAGTGTTTGCATGTTTGGAATGGTGACTAGCTAAACCATAAAGGATGCCTCTCTGATGATGAACAACATTTAGCAAAACACTTCAGCATTATAAAGAAAAGAAAAGACAAAAGCCAATATGTTGCCAATGAACAACTACGCATTCCTTACATCTATGGAATGATGGAAACCACACCGTATTTTTCTATGTTCTTTTGTGTTAAAAAAAAAAAAACAAAAAGACAAAGTTTAACTTTTTTAAAGTGGCTCAGAGTTTTGGGATTTTCAAAGTGATGATAATCACAGAATTAGAAAGTAATTTGACAGAATCATTGGGTTCGGTGCCCCTATGTTCAGGCAGTTTTCTAAACTATCTGGGCTAAGTGATTATTTGCCCTCTTCTTTAAAATCTCTAGGGATATAGAATGTATAAACCCATTAGTAGCCCAATTTTATCTCCTTTGGGGCTACAAGAGAAAAGTCTTCTTGTTCAACAATCTGAAGAAGGCCTTCGTAAACTTTCCCCGCTCAGGACCCCTTTTCACCCCCAAAATTGTTACATGACCCTGGGTATATAAGATAGGTATACATAACCTTTTACTGTTGTCTTTTTTGCAACCCTCACATTTAGTTACGCCACCTCACATGGGGTCTGGATCCACAGTTTAAGAAGCTAGGCTCGAAAGTATGACACCAACCACATGAGCTTTTAAATTTTCTCATCTCTAGGCTAAAAACATGACAATTTCCTTTACCCTTTCTTCATGTGGCCTGGTTCTCCAAAACCCTACCCAGATATTTGACACCTTATGCTGATGGTATGTATTTTTAAAGTATAGCATTATTCTTACAAGGGCTCAAAGTCATTAAAGATATTCTTTAATTAACTCTCCAACATACATGCAAGAAGTAGATAGAGAGTGCTTTAATCACCATTCTATGAATGAGGATGCTAAGGGAAAAGGAAGTTGAAATGATTACCCGAAGTCATAGAAGGCAAATGCACAGCAAAGAAAAGAGGCAGGATAACCTATGCTTCTTAAAATGAAAGACATGATAAAAGACCGGGTGGACTTGACCCTCTTTCCGATAGTCTCTCTATAAAAATTTTCATTTTAAAGACTGTTTTTTTTCCCTTGACCTTTATACAGCTGCTTAAGTAGAATATTGGAAGAGAGTTTACTAATTTAATTGTGGGCAGTTTTGCTTATTTAGCTTTTAAATTCGAACCTTTCACAGAAAACCCAAATACCCTGCCTTGTTTCCATTAGCCTATCAAAGGAGAATAAGTCATGAAATGGAATATTGAAAATTTGACACTAATAACACAAAATAATCAAACCTGAGGCAAATGAATTCCCCATTAGGTAGGCCTAGATCCTATTAAAGTTTTTACTGTATTGGAAAAATAAATAAATATATTTCCGATCTAAGTATTCCAGTATAAATTATAAAGACCTCACAAAAGCCAGAAGACAAAATATAACCTTAGCATAGTATGGCATAATGGAAAAAAGTTTGTAGACGGAAGGTAAACATATATTATCAAAAATATCAGATCAAGAAGTGGGAAATGATATGAATAAAAATTAGGTCAAGTAGAATTTGGGGATAGTCAAATTCTACAAAACTGAGTTAAAATTTAGAAGGAAAAAAGTATATGTGCAGTGGCAGCATTTAGATACAACCTCAATCAAATAAGTGTCTACCTGACTTTTTTGTGATATTGCTAATTTTGATACTATTACTTTGAAAATTACCTGAATAAGATTTGGGGTTTAGGTTTTTTTCTTTTACTTAGGAGATTATTAGCTTTTGTTCCTTAGTTACAGATATTTTTCCTCCTTTAGCATCCATAAATGAGCATATACATAGACTGTATATAAAAAGTAAATATTAATTTAAAATTAGAATCATAGTTCAAATGGATAGGACAGTGAATTTTTGTTTGTTTGTTTTTTCCCCCTGGGGCAATGAGGGTTAAATGACTTACCCAAGGTTACACAGCTAGTAAGTGTCAAGTGTCTGAGGTTGGATTTGAACTCATGTCCTCCTGAATACAGGGCGGGTGCTTTATCCATTTCGACATAGCTGCCCCCAGGACAGTGAATTTAAAAATTAGAGACCTCTGCTAGAAGGGAGTTGTTTATGACCTTGATTATTGAGTAGTTAACTTTTTGTATTTTTGTGGAGGTAAGGAGGGGTGGGGTGGAGAAAAGAAGGAAAAGAGAAGGAAAAAGGAAAAAGAGAAAGAAAAAGAGAAGGGAGAAAGAAAGATAGAGGAAGGAAGGAAGGAAGGAAGACCTTTTAGAGACAGAGGAAAACACAGTTGAGAAAAAGTCAGCAAATGAGAAAGGGACTTGCTGAGAAATGAGCCTGCTCAGATCATTTGAAAGATATTTATGTTCTCAATTTCTCGAGATATTTACACACCATAGCAGCAGCATTGTAATAAATGTCCCTCAAAGGGGGCAATTCACTCTAATCTGAAGGGGGGAAAATCAGGATGATAAAATCTATTCTTTTCAGTGGATTTTCAGTACCTTTCATTTTTTAAAAAAGAAAATAAGAGCCCTGTATACTGGCTGCTCTCTCATTTCTGAGCATCGGTAGATTTTATTTGAACTGACAAAGTTAGGGAGTATAATTCTCCCTTAGTAGATATTTTAGTAAAAGCTCAAGCCCTTTCCCTGTGTGGATGTTTCCATGGGCTGTATTGTTTCTCTCTTTCCATTTTCCTTTAATGTAAATCACTGTTATGATGTAAGCAGAGTACAAATAATAGAAACAGAACCTTTCTGAAGAAATTCACATCCTCAGCAATGTGAGTGATCTCTGCCACCTTCCCTTTCACCCATCACCCCTAAAAATCGAAGTAACAAACATTAGCCAGTGCCAATGCTTATTGCAGCCCGGAAATTCACTGATCATGCTACCTGATTTGAATCCTAACTAGAGAAGCAAGAGGACTCCAGCTTAGACTACAGAAGAAAGATGAATACCATAAGCATCCTGTTACTCTAGGGGGAAAAATATCAAATTATGTGTATAGATTTTTTTAAAGGTTGATACTGTATATTCCTGAAAAGTGATTCTCCAAGAAAGATATTAAAATCACACCTTTGCCTTAGACACCAAAATTCAAAGGGAAATTGATTGTAAGACAAAAGGGCAGTTACGGCCCTACTAAGTCAGCTTAGGAAATAGTGGCAGATCCAAAATGTAGATTTTATGAGAAGATGCCTCCACCATTCTCTTCCCTATCAGGCTTATGCATAGAGTTTAACCTTCTTCCCCCCCCCCCACCTCAATAAATAGAAACTTTCTTCTGCCTCTTAAGCTCCTAATAGCTTTGCAGGATGGATTACGATGATTTTTGAAGCTATCCAGTTTCAACTGAGGTGCTAATTCTGATGTTTCTTCATGGCAAGGAGTCCTGAAAAGCTTGGCTCCCCACAGGGTAAGCCAGGGAAGCTGAAAGCTCCAAAGGTCCTGACCATCCTAGCTACATTCAGAGAGGTTCATCACTCAAAGTTTGTCTACCTGGTGAAGATTTTTTTCTTCCATGCAATTTATGAAAAGCATTTAGGGAGGGAGCACCTACACAAATGAAATTCTGAATCTTCTGAAGTATTATGGTGTGCTCTCTAATTAAACCAACAAATTCAACAAACATCCATTACATGATACCATGGGCAAAAGCACTATACTAGATGCTAAAGGAGATATCAAGAGCCAAGTATGGCTTAAATCCCTGCCAAGAAGATCTTTAAAATCCAATAAGAGAGATTGTACCCAAGTACAAATATGGTAATATAAAACAGAATTATATTTTTGTTTGTTAAAAAAATAAATAAAAGAATAGAATAAGTACATAAGAGTTTTATAAGAGTTCCGGGGACAAGGAGATCATTGTACTCTATTAGATTGTCAGCTCCTTGAGGACAGGGACTATCTTTTGCCTCTTTTTGTATCCCTGATGCTTAGCACAATGTCTGGTACATCGTAGGCACTTAATAAATGCTTTTTAAAAAATTGAATGGAATTACTGAATTGAACCACTTCGAGCTGTTGAGATTCAGAAAGATGTGAGAGGTACCATGGTACAATGGAAAGAACACTGGGTCTGGCTTTATAGTACGTGGTTCAAATCCTGCCTCTTCTACTTTCTACCTGTATGATGTTGGGGAATTCACTTAACTCTCCAGGAATCACTGTCCTCATCTGCAAAATGAAGAAGTTGGCCTAGGTGACCTCTAAGATTCCTAGAAGTTTTAAATCTGTAATCCTAAACAGCTGATATTTGAAGACCTTGCAGTATTTCAGAAGTTGTTATATATTTAAAAGGAATAGCAAGTTGTACATAATGGATTTGCATTTTAATGTGTAATCATCTTTTTTATTATACTGTATTGCAGAAATGCTTGTATTATTCCATAAATTAAAAATAAAATGAATGATTTTTTTTAAGTTGGAGAAAATAGGGAGAGCATTTTAGGCATAGGAAGTAGTATAGGAAATATTTAAGGCACAAAATTTAAAATGTTCAGGTTGCTCTAAAATACAGGCCTGATTGTGACATCATCAGTCTAAACTATTAAAATCTGTCTCCTCCTTCCAGGCCCCATTTTAGTGCTACTTCTTCCATGATGGTTAGCATTGATACTTGAATCTCTCCTTCTTCCTCACTTGACCTGTCCCAGGAACAGGATATTACAACATATGTATATGTGTGTGTGTATACGCACACAAATATATACATATATATATATATGTATATATATATATATATATATATATACACTCATTTTTACTAGATTATAAAGTCACTGAAGTCAAGAACTATGTTGTTTTTTTCATTTTTTCTTAATCTTCCCTGGTGCCTAGCATGGCAGAATATTAACTCCTTCCATTTGTGTCTCACATAATGCCTTTAACAAAGTTATACTTAATGAGTGCTCATTGAACTAAATTGAATAGCAGATACTTTGTTGATTTTAACCAACTTCATGGAGAGACAATCTCTCCTGTCCAAAATAAAATTTGTTCCTTTTATCTAAGCCACCCAAAATATGGGCAGTCATCATATGCATCATAGGATGTTAAAAGCCTAAAGCCAGTGGCTATCAGGCCCACGTACCAGATCTGGGAAGGACTCTAGAGATCAGCTAGTTCCAACATCCCCATTTTACAGATGACAAAACTGAGGTTCAAGATAAAGGAACTTGCCCAAGATCATCACACAGTAAGTTGGTAGGACTGGTATCTATCTTCCAATTTTATGACTAAGTACATTTCTTCTTTGCTTGGTTTTGTGTTAAATATTTTCTGTTTTTGTTTTTTTTTTTCGGGGTAATGAAGGTTATGTGACTTGCCCAGGGTCACACAGCTAGTAAGTGTCAAGTGTCTGAGGCCACATTTGAACTCAGGTCCTCCTGAATCCAGGGTGGGTGCTTTATCCACTGTGCCACCTAGCTGACCCCATGGTTTTTGTTTTTTGTTTTTTGTTTTTTTTCGGGGTAATGAAGGTTATGTGACTTGCCCAGGGTCACACAGCTAGTAAGTGTCAAGTGTCTGAGGCCAAATTTGAACTCAGGTCCTCCTGAATCCAGGGTGGGTGCTTTATCCACTGTGCCACCTAGCTGACCCCATGGTTTTTGTTTTTTGTTTTTTGTTTTTTTTTTCCAGTAAGGCAATTGGGGCTAAGTGACTTGCCCAGGGTCACACAGCCAGCAAGTGTCAAGTGTCTGAGGCTGGATCTGAACTCAGGTACTCCTGAATCCAGGGCCGGTGCTCTATCCACTGCGCCATCTAGCTGCCCCTGACCCCATGTTAAATGTTTTCTATTGGTGATTTGGATACATTTTTTAAAAAAATTAATTTACTCTTTAAAAATTAGCCAAAATAAATGACAGAATCTTTGAGATTTTATTTCACCAGGGGTCAGTGGGTATTGAAAAGGCTAATGTTTGAGCACCCTTGGCATAGTTATTGACTAGAGGAAAATAACATTTCCCACAAATTTTTGTTAACAGTTTCCTTGATTGATTAGATGCAACCTTAGGATGTTATCAAATCAGTTTTCTCCTTCTTTTCCATGAAGGAGAAGGAATGAACTGAACAACACTGGCAAGATCCCAAGGTGCTCAATAGATTTGTGAATCAATTGATAAAAATCTAGTCAAAGCATTGAAGTAAAGACCTTCCTGGCACCCACTGTAGCCAAGTAGTTCAACATCCTTCCCTACTCTGCCCTAATTTGTACTTGGAGACAACAGGTGAAGAATATTGGGGGGGGGGTGGAAATCTAGTCAGGGCTGTGCTGGAGCCAGCTCTATTATTCACTTTTCATTGTGAACATTTATACTTCAGTTACCAGCAAAAGCAAATGCTCACAATCAAGGTTCAATTGATTGTTTTGTTGATCGTTTAGACTCTAGACTCAAGAAAATGAAGGAGAAAAATATTAATGATGCACATTCAACTTAAAACTATGTCACAGAGGGCTTGTTGTTAAATATTTACCAGCCCATCCCTGGGTCTAGTCCATAGCCAATAATTTCATTTTTCAATAAATCCCCCAGAATTATTTAGCCCACTAGCACACTCAGTGTTCTCAAATGAAGCTTCTCTGTTCTAAAAGGACTTTTTGGTTGTCTTCCCTAGCAGAAAGAAGATAGACTGAAAAGTGTGATGGGCTTGGATTTAAAAGATGGGGCTTTGGGTCCCAGCTATGCTACATCCTGGCCATATAACCTTGGGAAACCCTCTTCATTTTTCTCCACCTGTGTCTGTTAACTGGTAAAATGAGACTATTGAACTAGATTGTCTCTTGAAATCCTTTCTAACTCTGTGATTCTATGAAATGGGCAAGGGTGTTGTGAGGCTCAAGTGAGAGCATGGATGTAAAGTATTTTACAAATTTCATGCTGCTATATAAATGCCAATTATTATTCTTTGCAATAATAATAACTAACATTTAGCTAGCTTTTACTATGTACAAGACACTTTATAATTATTATATCATTTGATTTTCACAACAACTCTGGGAGGTAGGTGCTATTATTATCACCATTTAACAGATGAGGAAACTGAGGCAGACAGAAGTCAAGTGACACAGCTAATAAGTGTCTGAGGCCGAATTTGAACTCAAATCTTCCTGATTCTAGTACCTTACTCTATCTATTACATCACCTAGTTACCCCCTAATAATAATTGTTATTATTGTTGTCATTAGTATTAGTACTATTATTAGCCTCCAGTCATTGAGCCTCCAGTCTGGTGATGACTTCATTCTCTGAATCTTCTATTGCACCCCTGTTGAGCTCAAGGATTATTTCTAGAACACAGGGTGTGGGTGTAAACTTTTAAGTTTAATTTACATTATTAACACTTTAACTCCAGACAATCAACAGACCATTAAATCAAACCCTGATTTTTAGCAATCGAGGATATTTGTTCACACTGAAAATTTAACAATGGGCTTTTACAAGCCAGTTAGAGCTGGTTCCAGTATACCTCTAAAAATGGGCCTTACCGCCACAAAAAAGGGCATATTAATACCTTATATTTGCATATATTTCACCGTTTTCAAAGTACATAATGAAACAAATATCCATGGAAGATTTGTTAACAGAAATTAAAACTTGGAAACCACCTATTAAAACATGACCATGGCAACATTAGGTAAACATTCATAAAAGCTAGTTATCAAAAGAAAAAAAAGATTTTTAATCTTCATATGGTTTGCCTACAAGAGACTAACATCAGTGCAACTTTGGTGAATTGTTTTTCCATTGTTCTTAGTTTCCAAAGAGATCTAACTTAAAACCCTTAGTTACACTTGGGTCCTGAGTTTTTAGTATTTTAGATTGAAGATAATTTTCACAGAATCAGAGACAAAAGGAAATGTGAAAGATAATGAAGGAGGGATGGCTAGGTGGTGCAGTGGATAAAGCACCGGCCCTGGATTCAGGAGTACCTGAGATCAAATCCGACCTCAGACACTTGACACTTACCAGCTGTGTGACCCTGGGCAAGTCACTTAATCCCCATTGCCCTGCAAAATAAATAAATAAATAAACAAACAAATAAATATAGATAATGAAGGGTCATCACAGCACAGTAGAAAGAGATCTGGATTTGGCTTTATAGGACCTGTGTTCAAATATGTCCTCTGCTATTTTGAACCTGTGTGACCTTGAACAAATCACTTAATTCTCTGAGCCTCAGTTTTCACATCTGTAAAATGAGAAGATTGGCTTACACGATGTCTTAAGGCCGCTTTTAGCCTTGATTCTATAAGACTATCTGGTCTCACCCCTCAATTTATAGAAAATAAGGCCCATCTAGAAAATTAATGGTAGGGCCAGAGCTAGAACAGTTTATAAAAGAATAATGTTCTGGCTGAGAAAACTGGCTATATACATCACACAGAGTATCACACAGTTCATTTGCAAGATTGTTTTATTTAGCATTACTACTTCAGTGTACTAAATAGCCTGATAGAGTAATAGAATTGCAATTTCAGCAATCATTTATTAAAAGGCTACCATGGGCATAGCCTTGTGCTATGTACAAATGAACTTTTTCAAAATCAGGGAGTTGTGAGAGCTTTAGGACCATTTGGCCCCAGGATTTTTTTTTTAAATCAAAACTCAACAATATATTGTCTCAACACCTTAGGTAATAACTATGAAAATGATTGAGAAAATACATTTTAAATAATATTTTTAATTGTATGTTAAATACTGGAGTTCCTGCTGAGCTCAATGATTAATAATACTCAATATTTAACAATAAAAATATTTTAAATGTATTTTAAATAACATATCATCTGATTACACCCTAATATAGGAACTTTTGTTTTGCCTTTTGTTTTTATTTAGTTCATTTTCTAGTTTATTCCCAATGCTGAACAATTTGTTTCTCTTAAAAAAAAAAACAAGCAAAATATATAGTTCCGCCTCCAGTTTTGAAGAAGGCAAAAAAAAAAAAAATCACAAAAACACTTCAAATTGGTTTAGTTTAGCCACTCTGTCCTTTTTATTTTTATATTTTGAACACAAAATTTAACTGTGAAAGATGAACTTTTCTTGTACTGCCCCAAAACTGAATTTCACATCTAGAAAGAGGTCCTGGTTGAACAAGAGAGAGTGATGAATACATTGAGATAAAGATTTGATGATCTGTAGGAATTCAAGACTGTACTGTTTTTTTATTACACCACCTAGGTTTTATCAGGGCCATTTAAAAAATAGGATGAAGAAAATACCAACTAGGAGTAAATAATTTCTTTTACTAGACTATATCTTACTTGAGGGCAGGTACTGAATCTTACTCAACTATCTATGGGTCCTACTCAGTTCTTTATTTAGTTGAAATCCTTGCATATTGAATAAATTGAATAAGCATTGAATAAATGTTTGCTGAGTGGAACTGTATTTTATATGACTGATTCTTGTTCTACTAAGCCCTACTGGAAGTAAAAGACAGAGCCACCCCAAATAAACCAAGTGCCTACAAAATACCGGACTAAAAGGGTTAAGTGGAATTGATATTTTCACCTTCACCTCCTGTAGGGTTCACAGTTTCAGAATAAGGTGACATCACTGTGAAACTTCACCCTTAAACTTCCAGAAACAGTCTCCTTATTTAGAGATTAGATTATCCTCCTTCCATTGTTTTGCATTAGATTTTGTTTCTTTTCTCTTTTTTGGGGAAGGCCAGCTCACTATTTTTAAAAGGTGATGAACCATGTCAGGATTTAGAAAGTGAAAGGAAAGAGATTGGTTTGGATTTTCTCTCTCTCTTTGTTTGCTCAAAAGCTCAATAAACTTAGTATGGTGACTTCAGGTACAAGGGTAGGGAAGGCTTTTGTAGTCTTAGAAAATCCAGGTTTCAGTTGGATTACAGAGGGAGTCAGGAGAGAGGGAAAAAGTCAAAATAGTACCTTAACCATTTTCCATGTCAATGGCAATTTATCAGGCATACTCTAGTATTAAAAGAATCAGCATTTTAAAGCAGCAATAAAAAAAAATTGGAGAAACACAATGTAAGAGTTATCAAGAAAAAGCATGTGCTTGTAATGAAGACTGTGCTGTATGCAGTTTATATTCAAGTTCATGGATTTTTCCAAATATTTAATACATTACCAAAGTGGTAATAAAACTGCATGTGCAAAAATCAGTTCAAACTCCCCTAATCTATATGACTGATACAGCTATTGCTATACCCCAAGCAAATTTCTGAAGATTGATTCAACAAAACAATGCGGATTCATTGGTACTCTATTATTTATTAATTACAGTCTTTGGTTCTGATGTCACTTTCATTTAAAGTAATTTATAAAATACTGTCATATCAAATTAACATAAACCGAGGGGATTTTTTTATCATATTCATAACCATATGGACATGTGCAAGGTTGAACAAGGGTTTATACTTCTATGTAGGAATGGCGTGGGATGGAGAAGAGGTGTTGAATTTAATATAAAAGACTAATCGAGATCTAAGTGTCAGCTTTGATGAACATGTGTCTGAGTACAATTCAGGGAAATGCTGTTGCTTTTATCTTAAGATTTTTTTTTAGTGTGTGATTTTAAAGGTCTATCTAAAAGATGCCTTATTTTTTCTGTTCATTTTTCTTGTCATTCTTTTTTAAAAATCTATTTTTATCTTCACTTAAAGGTTTCCATAGTTTGTTTTAAAGATTTAACTCTCTACTTAAATAATATTAACTTCCAAGATTTTGTTTGCTGCCTGTAGAAAACCAAACTGAGTGTAGGCAGCAACTTCCAGATCCCCAAATCAATCATCATAATAATTTCTTTCCTTTTTCAGGTGGTGGGTTTTTTCTACTTTATTTTACCCAGCAAAAACATACAACGGCAAGCTGCCAATGGCAATTCAGGGGTTAAAATATTTTCTTTATTAACCTTTGAAGCTTCAACCAGTTTCCCATCTGGGGAACCCAGGGGGGTTGGTGAAGGACATTAATAGATGTTAGGGGATTTAACCAACTTGAATTTATAGCAGTCTAATGTTCCATTCACCTTTTCCAGAAAGTTATTTTGGGCTGTTTATTCCTGAGTATTTAACCCAGGGCTCCATTTTCTGCCAGAGTTGAGCATGTAAGAGATGATGGAGAAAAAGAGAATGTTATTAGGTGTATTAGAAACAGAATACATCAATTTCAGGAGTGAGATATTACCTTTATTTGAAATTATCCAAAGAGTGATTGAATAAGTCATGGCAACCCTACTCATGTGTGATTACTCTCCCAACTTATAGAAACAAATAGCATAAAATAATCTATTATCACATGGCTAGTGTATGTTCTTGCTCTATCTTTGAGGGGTTTTTTTTACATGTATAGAGGACAAGTTAATGTGCTATATACAATTATGGAACTCCACTCTCTCACACAGACTAATCACAGTTCAAGTAAAAGCTGTGGTAGTTAATGGTCAGTATAGATGGGAGAGGGTTATTATCCATTGTAAACCAGTACCGCGATAGATCAAAAGCATTCATATATTCAACCAGTATATTTGTAACATAATTCTCCCATAATTTTTATCTCTTGTGAACAACTGTACATTTTGTTTGAAAATAATATTTAATGGAATGACTCTAGTATATGCTCCTATTTTTTAAAAATTTAAACAGTCCAGACACAATTTAGGTTCTCAAGTTAAGTATTGAGACCATTTGATTGACTTTTCTGAATAAAGAATATATGATGCTTTATATTTTTCATAACCACACTTCTACATAACACTGGTTCTTGACACTGATTTGTATAAATATTTAAATCCATGAAATCATTAGCCAAAAAGTCCCATTTTGCCTCCAAGTCTTAAATCTTTCTATAAACTAGGCTCACTTCTTTGCATCCTAAAATGATCCCTGATGTGTATGCAATGAAAGCTATTTCTTTTTTTCAAACAATACACCCTTGCTTGCTTTATTACAGCAACAACTGCTCTAACAATAATACTTTCTACCTCCAAACTTTCCTAATGTATTGCTTAGAATAACTCACGTCTTCCTATAACTTGCAAGTTTGTTGGCTCATTAATACAGCACTTACAGAGAGGGTTCACTACATATTGATCTAATTAAATGTTTTTGAATCAGGACAACAATAATAATGGGATTAATTATTGTAATTTGTGCAGCAGAAGTATATACATAAATAGGTAATCTTTATTTTTCAATATAGCTGGTAGGAAATGAATTTCAGACATTAGGACCTGAGAGATCCAAGAGCTACAGCTGCTGAGTTAGTGTCCCTCCCATAGTTCTGGCCAGCAGCCCTGACATCTCTGCACAAAGTAATCACAGATCACAGCATTTAATCACTGAAAACAAGCACTCCAGAGGACAGCAGTGTCAATATCCCACTCTCTCATTATCTGTTTGGATTGCACATCCACACTGTCAGATAAACAGAGTGGAAAATTAAGATTAAAAATATGGTAATTTCATTTCAGGCAGCAGGCACCACTCACTGCCCCTATTATGCTATTGATTACCTCTGAATTCAATTTTTCTTTCAATGCAAACTTTAATCTGTTTGCTACCCAGCAATTCAACTCCCCAAGGGCTATTTGAGAGTAAGTAACCATTTAATCTGATGCTAACTGAAAAATCACCGTCCTTAATGAATTGTGTAAATCATTCAGCTCTAAAGCACCTTTGACTTCTATTTCATTTTTTATTTTCTACTCAATATAGGAAAGGATCGGCGTGTGAATAATTACAAAGTAGCAAGTATTTTTACATAGAGCAAATATGATAAAAACCCTATTATAGTGGGGCATGTGTAATGAACAGTACTTTTTAATTTCAAAATAGCTATTCATTAAAAAAGAATGGAAGATTAAAAAGAGAGGCTCAAAGCTCAAGGTAAAAGTTGATAGACATTGTAATTACATGGTTAATTTCAAAGATTTATATGCTGTTATGATTTAAAAGGAATTTTTATGACCTGACATTTTCATTTGAGAAGATTTTTTATTTAAAATTAATCTTCTAGCTCCTATTCTTAATTATTTCTTGGCAAGCGATAAATGGGAATACAAAAAAATGCCCTATATCAAATTTTAAGCAGAATAAATGCATGTGAATTTTCGAAGAGCAATAAAGTGGCCTTACTCATTTGAATTGCTTTACATTGAAATCCCCAGTTAAAGGAATTTCTTTGTGTGAGATGGAAATTATTGGCACATTTAAGGAGGCAGCAATCTTGCTGCAATGCAGTGTTTATGGCATTTTAAAAATATAATACCGGGGGAGGTTTTTTTGCTGTGATTATTGGATTGTCTTTCAAGTTGCTGTTACTTTTCAACAGGTCTCTTTCTTTCCCCACCCCAGACGTTGACACACCTCTTAGAGTGGGGATGGGGATGAGGATGGGGTTGGGGGGGAGATGTTGGGGAGAAATGGAAACTCACTTCCCATTTCCACCTAGCGGGATCATCCACAATAGCGGCCAAGAAAGGCGAGAGGTTACTCAGGTTAGAAAAAGCAGCTCCAAATCTCCGTGGCAATTAGGTTTCAGCAACCACTTCTAGGAGTGAGAGCGCAGGCAGCCAGGGAGCCCCAGGCAGCTGCAGCGGGGCGCCCAAGGCCAGGGCTGCGGTGAGGGTCGCTCCGCTACCTTGTCTGTGTTTGTCTCAGCTTTCTGGAAGCGGGGTGGAATAGGGGCAGAGATCTCTGTTATTTAGCCGGCTGCTTACAGACGTTTTCACTCCAGACTGATGACATTGCCTTTTCGCATTGTTCAGTCGAAGAAAGTGTAGGGTTGTGGTGAAAACAACCCGGGACCCCTCTAATTACTTTTCCTAATAGGCACTTGGCAGGAGAGACCAGGCAGCGCCCCACCCATTCCCCCTTAGCCCCCACCTCACCACACCACCCCGTCCCGCCCGCTCAGGACCGGTGCTCCACGATGCCCACCCTCTTCCCCTCTCCCCGCGGTACCCCCTCCCCTTCCCCAACCCCCAGTCCCCAGCTCCACTGTGGCTACAATAGCTGCCCGCCCGGGTGGGTGATTACTCAGCAGAGGGGCTAGCAGGAGAGGGGTGAAGGGAAAGGAAGGAAGCCGGGCGCAGCTAAGCTGACAGACTCTCCTCTCCTCTCCTCTCCTCTCCTCTCCTCTCCTCTCCTCTCCTCTCCTCTCCTCTCCTCTCCTCTCCTCTCCTCTCCTCTCCTCTCCTCTCCAGTTTAAAAAGGAAAAGTCAAAGGAACATTTGCCTTAGCGCCGCCCCCCCCCATCCAAGTAAGGAGATGGGAGCTACACACATTGTCCCTCCTTTTCTTCCCATTCCCTGACCCCTTCCCCTCCATTCCCCACTAATTGCAGGATCTCATGCATTAACTGCACCACCCCTCCATCTCCCCACCCAGACTTCGCCCCCTTTCCCCTCCCTCCACCACAGCACCTGGGGAGGCGGGGTACGTCGAGGCTGTTGCACCCCGGTGGGATTTGAGGAGATATCAGGAGTGGTACAGGGGAGGGCGTGTAGCTCCCAGGGCGGGAGGACAGACGTGTACAAAGTAATTGGAGTGTCTGCACACACACGCACACATACACACACGCACACGCACACGCACAGGTTGCTGTTGCTGTTGCTGTTGCTGTCTCTGAGGAGAGAGGGATGTTAGGAGTTGCTAGCGGTTTCTACCCTCTGCCTTCTAAATAGAAGCAAGGGAAGAAGAGCTGGAGATCCTAGTGGGGAGGAGCAGCCTCTTAGAACTGCAACCCAACACCTCTTCACCCTTCACTATTTGCCGGATGGGTGGACGTGGAGGGGGAGTTCCCAGAGCCTGGTTTTGTACAGCCAGACAGGTGGATGAGTAATATGGTTGATGTTCTCTTCTTCCATGACCCTTTTGCCTCACCTGCCCAGTCTGGTTGCTGAGGACGCCTCCTGCAGCCGCGTTCCTGATAGTCCCGTGCTTAACATTATTCTCTTGTGACATTCTGCATGTCGTGCATTTTCTATTGGTTCTGTTAAATTCAGCTGGAGCCCGCACTCCTGTTTGCAAACAGCTAATGCTCTCTAGACATTTTGCATATCCTAGGACAAAGCTACTCCATTTACAGTAAGAATCCACCTCCCCTTCGCCGGGATCATTCACAGCCGAACCTCACACCAATACAAAATTATCCTCAGGGAGAAAAAGAGAGAGCGCAGCAATTACACTACCAGGAACTAAAGATGACTGTGATCATCGCCAGGGAAGTCAATTCAGCAGTGAGAACGCAGATTTTTGGAGATGCCCTTTTGTTGTAACTTTAAGAAACTTAAGAAGAGGGGTACACAAAACACAGGGTCTCCGTTCTGAGTCCCTGAGTGCAAGATACAAAAGCCAGTTGTGCAGGCCAAAAGCTGAAGGTAGAGACTGAAATTCTACACTGCCCCCTCCCCTTGTTCCCAAATACTGAACTAGCCAGGGGTGTTATTTCAGGTCAACAGTTCTAGCGACTGGGAGAGCAGCTTTTCCAGCAGTCCACAAACTTAAGAAACTTTGTACCAAGAGGCCCAACACCTTACATACAAACCATAAGTAATAGTCAAATATTATTTTGCATAAGTAATAGTCAGATGCTAAACTAGTCCAGTTTTTTCTTGATGTGTCTAGTTAGAAACATGGTAACTACCTTAGTCTTGTGTGGATTGTCTCCAAAGCACAAAAGTGTTTTCCCCATTCCTTTTAGTAGATTATAAACATAACCAACCCATTTAATAAGGATAGAATTTCAGGCAGTTTTAAAAATGGATTTTATTTTATTGCTAGCAATGCTAGGTTGCCTAATAATCCTTAATGTATTTTAAATACAAGAGTCATTTCTCCAATTGGCCTTGGTAGCATCATTGAAATTGATCTGATCTATGACATCAGTAATGATCTTTGAAATCTACAAATGATTCAACTAACAGGCAGTGTATGTATATGCACTGAAGGAAGTGAGTCTTAGCTCAATGCTTAACCCCCATAACATCATAAATCCAAGTCAGTAATATGTCCCTTAGTAAGTCAGAAGGTTATATATAAATCCTGATGAGAATTGTACTGAACATATTTTGAATATCTAGTCATTCCTAAACCACATTGCTAAATAAAAAAGATATCACTCTATTTTTTATTAGCTTTTCCCAAATTACCCAAAGGCCAAGGTCCTAGTATTATCCATGAGCTGGAATATTTTTCACTGTTAAGTACTGCATTATAGGGGAACTTCAAAAGAGCAAAGCAGTGATAATATTCTTTGGTCTCTACTTCTTTAAATGATCTAGCCAACTTGTCTTTCTTTTTAAACAGTTGTTTTTTTAAAAGTAACTCTTTGCCTGAGGAAGATGGTATATTTCAGTAGGCTGTGCACATTGTTTGCAATTTCACCACTTGAAAATATATTAAAAACCAGAAACATTTAGAAATGTATGCCTATGACAGGATATACAAATGAATATTTAATGAATGTTAAATTTCATTTAAATATTAAATAGTCTGATGTGTGTCTTATAAAATATGACAAATATTCAAAGACATGTCCATCATTCTCTTCTTCAATTCACTGGAGTATTTTGAGGTAATAGAATACTGGTGGTCTTATATCATAGAGAGCTAGAGAACTAAAACAGACTCCAGGGCTTCATTTAAATATTTTTAAATGTTTTTAATGGTTAACACGAAATTTTTATCTATGTTAGGTACATGGTTAGATACTTCATTAGGAATACTAATGTGATTGAGGAGAGTTTTATACACTGTAACTAAGATTTAATTTCTTTCCTATAACCATTCATTATACCAGAAGTAAAATAGAAACAACTCTATGTACATATTTATTGCTTTGTGTATATGTACCATCCTCTTAGTTAGTTTAACTCTGATTTGGGAAAATGGAAAATAGACAGAGTCCTTTTTATTGTATTAAGTGGTGCCATTTCTAATGTAATATCACAGTTTGTTTTTAAAACCACTCCACAAACGTATCCTAGCAAAACACTTCTGACCCTTGTGTCAGCAGAGCAGGTCTAAAACATCTATCAGCCACACAGACTGGGAAAAGATTAGAGGGTCTATATACGGGAAGGATTGTGTCATTGGCATTCAGCAGAAAAGGATTGGGGCCTTGTCAGGAGTCCATATAGAGGAGATTAGGAGCACATCAGGAACTCTACAGAAGGAATCTGAGTACATTAAGGCTCCCTAGAGGCAGAAGGAGCAGCAGCTCACTGAACACCTTGTTCGAAGGACAGTAGTTGTGCACTGCTAGTCTAAACAGAAAAAGAAACCAAGAGCCTATCTATGATTAATGGGATCCAGGTAGTTTCCCAAGCTTTTGAATGGGAGTAGAAAAATCTATGACGTTTTCTGCAAAGAAAATGACATTTCAAAGCTACACCTATAAATCAGGATCACACTCAGATCTTCACAGAGGAAAAGATGGATCCTATTAAGAGTGGCAAAAAGGCAAAGAAGTGAAATGACATCAGATTTGAGGACTATAGTCTTCTGGAGGGTAGGACATTAGTTAACTGTTGGTAGGGGATGCATAAAGTACATTGATATCTATGTGCCAACTTTGCTCTATGGTATTCAGGAGTAGAGGGAATGAATTTGTGTGCTGCCCACCAAAGCATTTAGTTCCGCTTCTGTATTCCCCAAAGAGATACCCAGGCTCATCTGCTTTCTTATGTAGGCCACTCACCCTGTGGTTCAGGTCAAAGGTGCAATGGTCAAGAGAGGTAGATAAACTAATAATAGCTTTGAAATACTTGAAGACTTATTATGCACAAGATGCTACCCAGTAGTTTTTCATCCTATCAGAGATAAGACTAATAAGACATGGGAGAAGTAAGAGATTTGGGGTAGACACGAAGGAAAATTTTCTGAAAGGAGTTGGCCAAATCTTCCCTGGCTATTTTTAAGCAATCTGAAATGGCCCTGGTACAATTATTTACCTAAAGGCTGGGACCTGGACCAGATGACTTCTTTCATTTAGTTTTTTTGTTTGTTTTTTAAAAGTAATTTTTTAATTGATATCATGCCTATGTAATGATACATCTTCCCCTTAAAAGGAGCCCTCCCTTGCGACAAAGTATAATTAAAGAAAACAAACCAACACATTGTCCATATCTGACAATATATGCTACATTCTGCACCTGTAGTTCACTGCTTCTCTACCAAGGGGAGGAAAACGCATTTTTATCAGCAGGATCCTAAAGTCAAGACTGGTTATTCCATTGATCAAAATTATGATGGTTTTTAAAAAAAAAAGATTATTCTTGTTATGAGCTTGACAAATATCAACAAACATGAACATTTTTTCCTGATGTTTTTCAGTGTCTTTTACCTTGTGATTACCGTGTAAGTTGTTCCCTTGGTTTTTCTGATTTTGCTTTGCATCATTTCATACAAATTTTTATACATTTCTCCTAATTCTTTATTGTTTTTTTACTTATGACAATACTGTTCCATTACCAGATAGCTCAGGGAATAGAGTGCTGGACTTGGAGTCAGGAAGACCTGAGATCAAAATCAGATCTCAAACCTTACAAGCTTGTATGACTCTGGGCAAGGCACTTAACCTGGATTTACCTTAGTTTCCTCTTCTGTAAAATGGTGATATTCATAGTACCTACCTCACAGGATTGTTGTGAGGATCAAACAAAATATTCATTTTAAAGTGCTTAACATAGTGCTTGGCACATAGCATTATATACAGATTAGCTATTATTATGATTTATCTACCACAATTCATTCAGCCACTCCCCAATTAATCAGCATCCACAAAAGTGCTATTATAAATATTTCTTTTTCATTTATACGACCTTTCCCTCTATCTTGACATCTTTGGGTTATATGCCTCATAGTATTATCACTGAGTCAGAGGAGATGCATAGTTTCATAACTTTTCTAGAATAGTTCCAAATTGTTTTCTAGAACAGTTGCCCAATTCCTAGTTATACCAGAAATTCAGCAGATTGCCTCTCTTCCTAGAACCAAGCCTATACTCACCGTTTTCATATTTTGTCAGATTAGATGCCTTTTTAAGGTAGAACTGCAAGTTATTACTATCGTTACCATTAAGCATTTATATTGACATTTACATAATAGACTAATGTGTATATTAAGGTTTACAAAGTGCTTTAGACATATTATCTTATTTTATTCAATATGCTATTATTATCTCCATTATATAGATGCAGAAAGAAGCTAAGTGACTTGCCCAGGGTCACATAGCTATTTAATATATGAATCAAGATTTGAATTCGGGTCTTTCAGGTGCAGTGTTCTATTCACTATACCATCTCCTTGCCCAATAAACCTGTTATTTGATGAGTCTATGAGTTCCTGAAAAGTTCACAAGGATCTAATGTGAAGGTCAGAGAAGACATAATGGGGAGGGGGCATTATGTCTTTTTTTTTTGCAGGGCAGTGGGGGTTAAGTGACTTGCCCAGGGTCACACAGCTTGTGTCAAGTTCTGAGGCTGGATTTGAACTCAGGTCCTCCTGAATCCAGGGCTGGTGCTTTATCCACTGCACTACCTAGCTGCCCCCAGCATTATGTCTTAATTTACTCTTTAACATAAATTCTTGCAGTGTCTGAGTGACAAAACATGACTACTTCATTATTGTCAATGGGACAATTCTCAAGTACCTCATTTTCATCTGTTTTGACCACATAAATGAATGCTCAGACCCATGGTGAAAACAGAAATTTATCCATTTGTTCCCTGATGCTGTTCTTGACCTCAGAGGGTCTGCTACTTTATTCCCAATTACTAAAGTTTCTGCTTAAGTCTTTGGGAATGCTAATCTACTAAGCTATATATCATCTGTGCATCCACTATGAATTGGAAAACTCAAAGGAAAACTATATCTGAGAGCATACGCCATATCACTGTGAGTTATTTCCCGCTTTCCAATTCCCTACTCTCCCACAGAGCCCCAAGAGTCCATTGGCATAAACAAAATTTCTTTTCCATGTTGTTCCATTGCTCTGATACAAGATCCAAATACTACCTGAATTTTAAGGAGCATCCTTGATACAAGGTTGAGTTTAATGATTGAATTATTGAACTCTAACACATTTCAAATGAGCCCTAAGACTACTGCTTAACCTACAAAGGTGAAGAGTACTGATTTTTCTCCCCAACATGAACTTCCCTCCCAACTACAGCAAGTTCTATGCCAGGATTATGTACATAGTCATTGCTTAGTAGACCAGGTAATGATGATCTGAGAAGCTTTTCCAAAGTAACTAAATTCTCAGTCCCTTGAAAGAGTTGTTTAGAATGCCTCATTCTGTTATCACATTCTGCTGAGGAGATGGAAATTAAAGTTGGCATTAAAGACATTTAAAGCACAGCAAAGCAACTATGAGGATTTAAAATTGTGTGGAATGAAAATATTTGGTCAAGTAAAATCAGGTACTTCACAGACATCTTGAAAGGCTTAGAAGGCACTCTAAACCTTTTCAACATAGACTTAAAGATAAGGTACTCCAGTCAACCTAACAGTGTATTTGGATTTTTTTTTAAACCAATTTAAGCTTCCCATCAGGCCACCAAACTGACTATTTAAAAAGCCAAAGATCTGCTACAAAATTAAATGATGGCAATACCCTTGCTTTACTAAAAGGAAGAAAAAGTAGGATTCTCTATCCCAGAGTCCCCATGAAAGTGACCTTTAGTTTCTTCAGGTTAATCTTTTGTTGTTGTTTTTTCATATATATATATCTGACCCATGTGCCCATTAGACCTGTGGTATGCATTTTCAGTCAACTAGCTCTCTCTGCCTTTTCTCTCAGTATCTTTCACTCTCATATCTTCCAGGTTCATGTTCAAAAGCTGCTTAGCTGTTCAGCTATTGGACCACTGGTCAGTAGGGGTTAGTGAAATATGCTCAGAGTGCAATCCTAGCTGAATTTTAAGGAGGTAGCCACAGTTGAAAAAAATGTTTGGGGCCTGCTTTCATGGGAGCATATGGATTAGTTGTATAGTGCTGGTGGTTATCTTCATTCATTCATTCATTCATTCATTCATTCATTCATTCATTCATTCATTCATTCATTCATTCATTCATCCAGTCAGCCAGCCATTTATCTGTCTATATCTTTATTTACATTTGCTTGCATCACTCCTAAAGAGATTCTGTCTCTTCTCCCCTCCCCCTGCCCCCATATAAGTCCTTCGCTGGTCTGTGTCTCCATCAATTTTACACTTTTGAGGGATATTTCCTGACAAGATGATGGACACTACTGATCCTGTATCCAGCTGCATCTGTAGAATCTCTGCCTCTACCCAGGGTGTTAACCAGATTATTTTTCTATCACTCTCGCCCATGCTGAATATGCTGAATACTGTATCTCTAAACTGGCTACCCCACTCTCACAGCCTGAGTCTCTATTATCTGCAGCCACAGCATGCATATTTTTATTTAGTTTCCAGTCCTCGGGGGAATCCTCTCTCTGTACCCTTCCTTGAGTAACAAAATCTTTGGATTTTCCCTTTTCTATTACATCTCTTGAAATACTCATCTTTGAACGTATATTCAGAAGGGCTACAGAAAGCCTTCCCACAACGGCAACATGTTTCTGCCTGCTTTGAATTCTGGAACATGACGCTGTGATTATTTTATGCATGCTTGCCTTCTGTCTTCGCTCTAGTCTGTAGCTTTAATGCATCCCCTTCCTGCAGTTTCTATGAGCTTGGCAATTCAAAAGGGATGCTGAAATGTGCACCCTGGCTCACTTAGAATATTTGTTTATTGGCTTTCAGGTTGCATTTCCTACATTAATCTTTTGGTTAATGCAACCATCTCCCAAACTGACCATATTAAAACAACAACAATTCTGGTACCTCTGCCCCATAAGAAGAAAAAGATTTATATTTGCATGGGATGGAAACCTGAATCTTTTAGAATTAGTTATATTAAGGGGCTAAAATTCCTTACAGAATTGGATGTGGAATGGGCAGGTGCTCTATTAGCCAGCTTTCCAGGGAGATAAAGAGGCAAAGGAGAAAAGAGTAGGGAGAGGCAGAGAAGTCTAAGGGAAGGTGGTCAGATGGGGGCATCAGCTCCACAAGGTTCTTCCAGTTTGATATTCAGGGCTCTCTGAAGCCTCCTTGGGTCACCCTACTCTACCAGGTTAAAGCTGCCATGCCTCAAATAGAAAATATTCTTGGTATGCCTCAGCCTATGTACTTTACTTTCTGATTAGTTGGGAAAATCAGGACATTCTCTTTTTTCTTTAATTTTTTTAACTCCTAAATACAGTTTGTACCTTCTTATATATAGGGACAAGTCCATTATAGAATTAGTATAGGTATATTTATGGCTCATCAAAAAAACTACCAGTCAGGGGCAGCTAGGTGGCACAGTAAATAAAGCATGGGCCTTGGATTCAGAAGGACCTGAGTTCAAATCCAATCTCAGACACTTGACACTTACCAGCTGTATGACCCTGGGCAAGTCAGTTAGCCCTCATTGCCCCACCAAAAAAAAAAAAAAAGCTACCAGTCATCACTCCTGATGTTTATATCACTTGTTGTAGTTCATCCTTCATTTTTGAATAGGACCAATTATATCACTTAGGAAACTAGCAATGGAGGTGGTAGAATCCTGAAGTATGATTTTGTTTTCTTTCTGGTTAAGGTTCTTTATTTCAAAACCATCCTTCTTGCCAACTGTAATTTACACAGGAGAAAGTTTGAATAAAAGCTATGTAAACATCAGAGTGAATTCTCTGTACTAAACAAATAATCAGAATAAGTTAGCCATTCCTGAGCAACAGATTCAATATTAACAATAAGGAAAGTAACTCAGGTTATTGTTACTCTTAATTATGGATAATTTGCACTTACACTAAGTAAATAAGCATCTCTGAGTACTTTACAAACCATTATCAGCATCTCCATTTTAGAGATAAAGAAATGGAAGAACTAGGAGGTCAAGTGATTTGCCTCAGGTCATGTGGGAAGCCTATCTGTCTATCTGGGTGTTTCTAAGGCGCCTAATATTACTAGGATTATGATATGTTCAGGCATATCTATTATTATAGAGATACTATGAAATAGAAAGGTTAGGTCTGTGGTAGAAACAGTGTCACAGTTAACAGTGAAAACCTGGCTAAAACCAGAGCCATCTTGGGGACACTGTTATCTAAACAAGGTAGGAGTGGTGATATTATGCTATCAGCAAGGGGTCTTGACAGAGTTTTCCAGGGGTTCAGACAAAAATATTTATTGAATATCCATTGTACGAAGTCATAAGAAGAAAATAGAATAGTAGTTTTAAAATGGCGAATACAAGGAATTCAGAGAAACATAGGAAGATATATATGAATAGATGAGTGAAATAAATAAAACCAAGGGAATAGTAAATACAAACAAAACAATTTAAATAAAAAGATTACTAGAAGGAAGTTGAATTCTGAGGAATGGAAAAACCAGTGAAGTTCCTGGGGACGAGCCAACAAAAGTGTGCCTCATTCACAGTAGAGGAGTGGGAGACTACTAGGACTGAATATTTCATAGTTGTCAGACAAGGTTTTCTTACTAGAGATTTCTGCTTAATTGTTTTTCTTTTTCACAGGAGAGGGTTCAGACCAGAGGGTGAGTTGCAAACATCTGTAACATAAAGACAAAAGGCATCAGTGGAACATTTTTTAAAATGGAATATGTGTAAATATAGTGTAATATTAGTGTTTAGGAAGAGTGTAAAAGTGGAAGGAAAAAGGACAAGTCCAAATCTAAAAGAAATTAATAAGCACATACTTTATACAATTTATTATACTAGATGCTGGCAGTATAAACATTAAAAATCATGATCCCTGCTCTTAAGGAATTTCCAATCTAGTAGTGGGTATAAGAGAAATAATAAAATTACTTCAATATGGATTATAATATGTCCATAGGAGAAGTTTAAATGGAAAAACTTCACATTGAAGGTGGCATCTTAAAGGAATGAAATGAAAGGTTAAAGTGTGGCATGAGACCATTTCAAGTACAGATGACAGTATGTACAATGGTACCAAAGCAGGTTGACCACTAGATTCCATGTCAGCTTATATGATCTATGAAAAGATGAAAATAAATGCATATTAACACAACAAAATAGGCAGATTCTTTCATTTGACAAGGATTTGTTAGACATTTACTTATAGATGGTATTGTTCTCACTGCCATGGGAGATACACAGAAAAAATATTCTGTGTGCTATAAAACTTTCCCTCTAGGAGCTTATAATGTAGAGTAGAAAACAAAACATAAATATAAATAATTAAGGATAAAGGTATATATAAATGTATACACATATATGTACATACAACACATGTGTATATGTGTGTGTGTGTGTGTGTGTGTGTGTGTGTGTGTGTGTGTGTGTAAAACCAATACTATCCAAAAAATAAACTTTCACTGGACTGAGAGGGCTGTTGATCTGATTACAGTGACTAAAGTCAGACATAGTTATTGGAGGAAGGCTTTAGGAACAACAAGAGGAACCCTTCATAAACTTTAGAAGGAAAAGGAAAGAGTTTAGTGAAGCAGTTTATAAAGTATATGAGACTAAAGGTAAACTTGATGCAAAGAATGACCTACAAGCATGGGACAAGAGGTTTGTTTTATAACTGATGAAGGTCTTTAATGCAGTTCCTAGCATCATAGAGTTAGAGCTGGAAGAAATTTTAGACACCATCTAATTCAACCTCATCATTTTGCATATAAAGAAAATGAGGCCCAAATGGGTGAAATGGTCAGAGAGTTTGGATTTGAATAAATGTCTTTTAGTCCCCAATCCAACATATCATGAATATGTCGAAAGCAGATTGATAGACCCTACAAGGTTCACTCAACTAGGATTTAGGACAATGCTTTACATTTTGTAAGCCTTCTTTCAAATACTTAATGAATTGGATTGCATCAAAAGAATGTTTGAAAATGAATCAAGAGGCAGCTAGGTGGCTCAGTGGATAAAACACTGGCCCTGGATTCAGGAGGACCTGAGTTAAAATACGGCCTCAGACACTTGACACTTACTTGCTGAGTGACCCTGGGCAAGTCACTTAACCCTCATTTCCCTGAAAACAACAACAGCAACAACAATATCGACAAAATGATTAAGAAGTGAAAATTAATCAAAAGATTTATAAAATGTCATGCATCAAAAGGACCTTAGAGACCACCTAGTCCAGTCCCTTTATCACTGATGAAGGAAGAGAAAAAAGCACAAGGAGCTTGAGTGTGGAATCAGTGAGGGAAGCATGAAAGCATGATCTCTACAGAGTAAAGACAATCTGTATGTGCTTACAAATTGTGGTGAGGAAGTTGGGGGGGGGGGGCGGTGGTCAGAGTTTGTAGGGAAAGGTGAATTATTCTGTTTGAACCAGCCTGGTTTTAGGTGGCAGAATGGCTCAGGTGAAGCTCTCTTGGAAGAAGCAAAAAATACAAGAAAGGAAGGAATAGAATATCATGAGCAATCAAAAGAGAAAGGTCCTGACTTTTAAAAAAAGGTAAAAACAGTGTGAGATTTCTTTTCATTGTTACATAAATCCAAATGCAATCATAAAAATAGCTAGTTTATATACCCCCTTTGAGGTTTGCAAAGTGATTTACATATATTATCTGATTTAATCCTCAGAAAAACCCTGAGGAGGGTAGGTGCTATTATTAACCCCATTTTACTGATGGGGAGACTGAGGCTGAAAGAGATTTCAATGACTTGCTCAGGACCCTACAGCTAATCATTTCCTAAGGCAAGTTTTAAACTTGAATTCCCAGCTCTATCTGTAAATTTCCTCTATCTGTAAAACAAGGAAGCCCGATTCTTTGACCACTGAGTTCCCTTCTGATCCTAAATGATGATCCACTATTTTAAAGAATGGAGAGACTGGCCAAGTAGGAAAAATCTACCTATTGTTCCAGCATTTTAGAAATTTGGGTTGTGAAGAACAGTTCAGTCCTAGAAGTGAATAGAATCAGGGCCCTAGGGTGATACAGGATGAAAAGGCAATTCCCTTTTCCTTTCTAGGTTGAACTGGTATAGCTAGCACCTTTGAACCATGGGGGATCTTTCCTAATGTTCTGCTAGGACAAATCTAGGAATAGGTAAGTCTTTCTGGAGTGCAATTGTGCTTCAGGAACTATGGGAAACGAATAATCAAAATAAATTATTTCCCACTTTTAACTTAATTGATATTCAGCAGACAATGTCTTAAATAATCTTTTTTTTTTTTAAAGAGATTGTACCTTACTACAGTAGTAGAAGCTCATGCTGAAACTTGACATGTGAGAACAACAGCATAACGTAGTGGGAAGAGTGCTAGATTTGTAGTGCAAGGACCTGGGTTTTAATCCTGGCTTTTCTGCTTACTAACTTCGTGATGTCGGGCAAGTGATTTAACCTTTCTTTGTCTTAGTTTCTTCATCTCTAAAATGAGGGGATTGGATGAGATGATCTTTAAACCCTCTTCAGCTCTTAAGTCTATGATACGCGAATATCATAGACTACAGTGAATTGTTATAGTACTTTCCATTAAGTCAGGGTTACCCTGAAGTGGTGTCTCTTTCTCTTGTATGCCCTAATTCAAGAGTTGTCCCTGAGTTCCAAGGGACTCCCTCTTAGATCAGGCAGTGCAGGAGAAAGAGAGCCTCGAATCGATTTGTCACTTTTTAGAAAGGTTGGGATCTTCATCCATTTCATGGACCCTGAAGCTTCCACATGTTATCTTGGTGGCATAGTAGGCTTGACTTACTCTTTTCACTTTTGTCTGGGGCTGGATAGGTTAGGATCAGGACATTAGCCAGAGACCTTGAGGGAGAGGTGGGAAGACGGGAAGTATTCTTACTGTTCTAAGGCTCAGGAAGAAAAAGGGAAGGGGTTCCCAGTTTCATATTTTCCATTGGTGAAAAGTGAAGGTCCTGGATAAGTGTTTATTCCAACTTCTTCTTCTTCTTCTTCTTCTTCTTCTTCTTCTTCTTCTTCTTCTTCTTCTTCTTCTTCTTCTTCTTCTTCTCCTCCTCCTCCTCCTCCTCCTCCTCCTCCTCCTTCTTCTTCTCCTTCTTCTCCTTCTTCTTCTTCTTCTACTTCTTCTTCTTCTTCTTCTTCTTCTTCTTCTTCTTCTTCTTCTTCTTCTTCTTCTTCTTCTTCTTCTCCTCCTCCTCCTCCTCCTCCTTCTTCTTCTCCTTCTTCTTCTTCTTCTTCTTCTTCTTCTTCTTCTTCTTCTTCTCCTTCTTCTTCTCCTACTTCTTCCTCTTCTTCTTCTCCTTCTTCTCCTTCTTCTTCTTCTTCTTCTTCTTCTTCTTCTTCTTCTTCTTCTTCTTCTTCTTCTTCTTCTTCTTCTCCTCCTCCTTCTTTCTGTATTTTGCTTGTTTCTACACTGAGATGATTTTGTGATCATTTATATTACCTTTATTTCAGACAGACACAAGAATTAGTATATTTTCCTTTCAGAAAACAACAGGATTCCAGATACAGTTCATTAAAATACCTTCACCTACCTGCAGTGATGGAATATTACATTTTAAGTGCTAGTGAGAAGAGGAGAGGGAGAGAGAGAGAGAGAGAGAGAGAGAGAGAGAGAGAGAGAGAGAGAGAAAGAGAGAGAGAGAGAGAGGAAGAAGGAGGAGGAGGAGGAAGGAAGGAAGGAAGATAAAAGAGAAGGGAAGGGAAAGGTAAAAGGAAAGGGGAAAGGAAAAGAAAGGAAGGAAAAACATTTATATTCACCTTTATGTTTACAAAATAAAGCTACTTTTTACATCATGAAAAAGAAGTTAAAATCAACTCTCTAACACTACATCATATTGAATGTTTCATGAATACCGGTATCTGAGAAACTCATTCTAGACATCGGCCTAACAAAATGTGCTTTATTCCTTTTTTAATAGGTGCAGTTGAAAATTCAATTATTTGTGATAATTCTTAATAGCACATATCCAAATAAAGATGACTGAGTATTACAAGACCTCACCACAGCCCACTGTTATTAAATCTTTGCTGAGAAGTAGGGTGAGACTGCCAAAGGTTTTACAAGAATTACAGGGTTCCAGGGCTAATAGCATGGTTACAGTAGGACTGAGCATTTGAGGACAAGAAACGGGAAAGAGTATCATGGAAGCCATGGGAAAAACTGAGGCAGGTGTTAAGGGCAAATAATTAATGATTAAGCACCGAGGATCTTGGTAGTAAATCTCTCCCTGAAAATGGTGTTTCTATCAGCCCCATCCTCTTCTTTCATGGTATAAGACAATGGTAGGAATGAGGGTTGGGAGGAATCACCACTATCCTGCAATATGTATGATACATGTGAGATACTCTTTGCTTCAGAGTTCTAACCTAAGTTACTGGGATTCCAGCTGCATGTCTCTGTTTTTGTTTGTTCACATCTGGCAGGACTTTTTAGCAGATAGCCACAAAGTGCCTTCCTATAAACTGCCACAAAGAATATTTGCAGAAGCCAAAACATTTAAGGAATTTGAAAATTTGGGATAGAGATAATTCAGGATTTTATTAACATCATTTCAGTCCTTTCTCCCATGCTCACCCCTTTTAAAATGGGATCTAAGATTCATTGATATATGGAACTTCTGATAAGAAGATTCTCTCTACCATAGAAAATTGAACCTGCTGTATGATTTATAGTCTTAGAGAATTGCCTATAGTACTTAGATGTTAAGAATTAAGAATTAAGGTCAAGAATTAAGGTAGGTGGACCCTGAACTCAGATATTCCTGGTTCCAAGACAAGATCTCTATTTCCCCCACTTCCTCTCTCAAATTCTTCATATTAGTCTGCTGCCCTGATAGTTAGGGCCTGTCATTTTTACAGACTCTTGTTAACATAGATGAAACCCAGAGTATCCCTGGATATCCCTAGAAAGGGTTATGGAGTGCTTTCTCCCTGTGACATCTTTTGAGCCAACACATTCTCAGCTAGCTGATGAGAAGGCACCTACCCACCAGGTCATGGGGAGTAGCAATTTATACCAAATAAAAATATTGATTTCATTCTTTTTATTACCTGTGAACCTCCTGGTGGGTGGTGAAGTGATAAAAAATTTTCTATGGGCTGGTAAGTTGTTTATACTCATTTGCAAGGCTGACTTAGCAATCTTGCATTCCTTAATGGTCTGAGCATTTATTATACTATTTACAAGACACTCATATAAAATATATATCACACTTAAAAGGGGTGCTGTCTATATAGAAACTATATTAATAAAAACTAAGTGGCCATATGCATGCATGCTATTAAGAAATTTTTGCATATGAGGAAAACAAAGAATGTGCCTATGTGTGGTTCCTGAATGAATCATTTAATAGTGAAGTCTGCTTATTTGAATCTCATTTCATTGACTTATTGCTAACACAATTGACCTTATCCAATTCAATAGTTTAAATGGTAGAGAGAGAGAGAGAGAGAGAGAGAGAGAGAGAGAGAGAGAGAGAGAGAGTGTGTGTGTGTGTGTGAGAAACCCAGTTCATCTGTTTTTCAAGTCAGTATTTTTATTAAATAAACATAGCTAAAGTCTTTTTTATATATATTTCAAATTTTTTCCCCAAATAGCTAGAGTCTTTATAGAATATCTGAGGTTTCTTTCAGCTTTCTAGCCTCTGATTTTATCAAATACAGAAAAACAAATCCAAGGATTTAAAATATTGTTAGCAGAAATACAAGGGAGTTGCTTTGGACATAGAAAGGTCAAGAGAGTGGATCATAAAGAGGAACATGAAAACCTTCTGTAGACTGTCTTTCCAAGCTGTCATCCTGTATCTTTTCTTCCTTTCTCAGTCAATTTTTTAGAAAAAAGCTGTCTCGCTCATTGCCCCTACTTCCACTTTTCTCACTCATTTCTTAACCATTCGCAACCTGACTTCTGGCCTTTTCACTTAACTGAGACTGCTCTCTCATAAGAAACTGGTGGTATCTTAATTACAAAATCTCCCCGCCATTTTCCAGCCCTTGTCCTTCTTGATCTCACTACAGCATTTGACATTGCTAAATATCTCCCTTCCTGCATATTCTCTCCATTCTTGACACTGCTCCCTTTTATTTTCTTCTTACCTGTCTGACCATCCCCCCCCCCCCAGTCCCTCGCTGCATTGTCAGCTGTATTTTTTCCCCTTTAACTACAGATAGGCTCCAGGCTGGGACCTTTCCTCTCCTATTTTAAACTGCTATTGGATATTTTTAGGGCAGGGAAGTGGCACAGTGGATAGAGAACAGGACCTTCAGTCTGGAAGACTCATCTTTGTAAGTTCAAATCTGGCCTCAGACACTTACTAGGTGTGTGACCCTAGTCAAGTCACTTAACCTCGTTTGTGTCAGTCTCCTCATCTGTAAAATGAGCTGGAGAAGGAAATGGCAAACCACTCCAGTATCTTTGACAAGAAAACCTAAAATGGGGTCATGAAGAGTCAGACACTCCTGAACAATAACACAATAACAATTGGATAATTTTAACTGGACATTCAACATGTGTAAAATGGCATTTGTTATCTTTTCCCCAAACCCAGCCCTATTCCAAACATCTCTTTCTCTGTCACCACTATTCTGATCACCCAGATTTGTCAACTTCAACTCCTCACTCTTCCCACATATCCAGCCAGTTGTCAAACCTTGTCATTTCTACTTCTATAACATCTCCAGTATCTATCTGTTCTTTTCTTTCTTCAGACTAGGTCAGTCCTTTCAGTATTTATCACCTGGACTATTGCAATAATCTCTTAACTGTTATCCCAATTTCAGATTTCTTCCTAGTTTAATCCATCCTCCATATAGCTGCCAACATGATTTACCTAAAGTATAGTTCTAACCATGTCAGTCTCTCAGTTAAACTGCAATGGCTCCCTATTCCTGTGGGATCAAATATAAAATCCTTTTTTTGGGGGGGGGCATTTAATGCCTGGTCTGGAATATACTGGTTTTGCACATCTGCTTCTTAAAATCCCTACCTTTATACAAAGCCCAGATTAAGTATTATCTTCTACATGAAGGCTTTCTTGACCCTCTCTCCCCAACTATTAGTGCCACCCCCATTATCATATATTTTTTGTATATACTTATACATATGTATATTTCCTCATCTGTAAAAAGAGGGGGTCAGACTGGATGACCTTTGAGTTCTTTTCAAACTCTAAATCTATGAAACTATGAAATGATTTTTGTGATGTGATATGATATAGAAGTAATTTCAACATTTAGCACAGTGCTTGGGAATAATAAGACACTAATAAATGTTTGTTGATTGATTAATATATTTTATAAAAATGTGTAGAGATGTTTAAATGTTGCCATGGTACAAAAGGGCTACCTTCCCACGTGACCAAATTTATTTTATTATTTCAATACACTTCAATTAATAAACATTTATTTAGCATCTATTATGTGCCAGGCACTGTTCTAAGACTGGAGACACAAACAGAATCAAAAGATAGCCCCTGCCCTGAATGAGTTTACCATCTAAAGGGGAACACAACATGCAAACAATCTGAATCAATGTCCTGTTGGTTCTTACTGGTATTGCAGAAATTAGCCATTAATGAATGGGTCAAGAAACACTCAATGAAGAGTACTACTACAGAGCCAATGAAGTGACCATGAATATGAAATAATATTTGTAAAATGCTTAGGACAGTACCTAGCACAGAGTAGGTATTTAATAAATTATTTTTCCATCCCATCCCTTAATCTACAAATAAAGACAACCTGTGGATAAAGTCCAAGATCATTCATCCAATATAGAGTTGGCTTATTATTAGGTTCATTTATCCAACTTTACTAAGGGGGACTTAAAGAAATATTTCCTTCTGGCTTTTCAGAAAGTTCTAATCAACTCATTCTGTTTACTGGGGCTATAATCACCCATGGTTAGTTAGGACAAAATGATATTTCTCTGGGCATTTGCTTGGTGACCCATTTTGTGGGAAACTACATTGCTCTCAATATTCAATAACCCCTCTTTTTTTTTTTTTTGCTAGAGACTAATATTGGGTCCAACATCTCAGACCCTCTGATTTTTTTTTAAGTTAATTGGATTATGTTCATTTGCTTCTTGTGTCATTAGTCTGCAATGGGGAGTGTTAACTATGGATTCCCTCTGACACACAGCAAATTCAGTCTGGCTAATTCACATTCCTTATGCTTAAACATCTCTCACAGAAACCTTTTGTGCAGCCCATCTTTTTCCTCTCAGACAGTTAAACATTCACCCTTTTACTCCCCAGATTAACCCAACCCCTTTTCATCCTCATAGGAAATAAAGAAACAAAATCAAATTAAAGAAAAAATGTCAGGGAAATGTCACAGACCACATCCATACTGTACTGGACACTAAACAGTATAAGTGTGTGATATTTATCTATGCTCTTATATGAAATCTTTTTTATCAAACTACCTACTTGTTTTATGTATATACATAATGTGTATGTATATATTATACAATATGTATTCAAAATGTACAAATATCAAACATTTGGTCATTTTCTTTTAGCTAAGGCACTCTAAGTCTTAAAAGAAGTATACTTTTAGAAATGAGATTTTATAATCCCCTTTCTCAGATGGGGAAAATGGAGGTGCAGAAAGATTAATTGGTGTCTCTATTTTCTTCAAAGACCAAAATTTATTTTTTGAGTTCCAATGAAACTTATTTTCAATTGTGATATCAATGAGATTCCAAATCAATTACAGATCAATGAAGCTTACATTTACATAATACTTCCCTCCACCAAGTACCTTGACATGCACCAAAATATTCTTCTACTAAATTGCCTCCTACTTCAATGCCTTTTCTTGGCATAAATCCTGGGGTTTTGGAGGTTCTAGAAAGTTATACTAAGCTAGAAATGGGCCCATTGATAGAGGATGTATGTGTTATCAGAATTTGCCCACCAGGGGATGAACATCTTTTTGGCAAAAGCACCTAAAATCCAAGGCATAGGAAGATTGTATTTTTCATCAGTAGAAGGAATAACCACTCCAATAAAGTTTTGTGTCCTTGAAGTATTTAAGTGTTTATAGAGTGTTTACAAGGCACTTTTTCCCTTCACAAAAACACTGTAAGGTTGTTGGGAGTATAAATATGAGTTTCTATTTACAGTTGAAAAAAAAACTGCAGTGTAAGAGTTAAAGTGATAGTAAAAATCAGTCAGCACTTGAACTCAGGGATTCTGATTATAAGCCATGGGGTTCTTTCTTTTTCTTTGATGCTTTTTTTAGAACACCACACTGCCCTGTATACAACTATAGATGTAATGAGGGAAGTCACTAATCATATTTACCAAAAGGTCCACAAAATGGAACCATGCCACTGTCCCAGATACATTTGCTGCCGAGTAGCTGGGGTGCTTTGGGGGTGATTAGATTTAGGTAGGGGTTGTCTGGCAGCTTTCAATCAATCAACAAGAATTTCATGGATGAAGTGTGTACTTGTAGCATGTGACTGTAGTCAGTGAAAGAACTGAGATCTGAGAACTCACAAGTCCAATCTTATAATTAATGAAATATAAAAAACATGGAGAGAACAGAATGGAATGACCCTAGGATCATTTTTTTTACTAAACCTGTATTTTCATTGGGATAGAGAACATTCAGTGATAAAATGCCCTCTACCATTGGGGAGAACAATATCTCTACACCCTAGTCTTAGAGAGTTGCCTTGGAGCACTGAGGAGGTAACTAATCCACGGTCACAAGTCACATAAACACTTGGTGTCAGATGTGGGACTTAAACCCAGGTTTTTCCTGATTCTAAGACCAGTTCTATAGCCACTAGACCATGGAGCCTCCTAGGATCATAGATTTAGAAATGAAAGTAACCTTCAAGATCACCTAATCCCACCCCAGATAGTCCTAAACTAAAATAGAAAATTTCAGTATTTAGTGCTGATGAAAGTGACTACCAGATCAGAACTTTTTATAATGGAAACATACTTTGGGGGGTTTAGGGGGCAGGGAGAAGAGTTAACCAGCTTTCATTTACTGGCAAAGAATAAAGACCTATCTAGTTTCATGGTTATATTTTCGGTGGATAGCTCTAAAGAATGCATGGATTCTTCTTTTCCAGTACCCTCTAACAATAAAAATAGGTAATATTTATATAGTACTTTAAGGTTTATGAAAGCACTTTACATATTATCAATGAGAAAACTGAGGCAAAATTATTTGCTTAGGGTCTTACAGTTAGTGTCTGAGCTTGATTTGAACTCAGGTCTTCCTGACCCCAAGGTTGGCACTCTATCTACTACATCATCTAGCTGCCTAACAAGGTATATGGAGTATGGTCTGCATTCCTTAGAACAAATAAATCCATTCCTATGAATTAGGGAAACTTGATGGTTTCTTTTTACTCCATTTATTTGACATTATAATGTTATGGCTGTGAGTTTAAACCAAGACAAATTAACATTTCTTTGCAAATTAGAACTCATTAAAGAAATGAACTGGGCTCCTGGCAAAATGTGGATGACCCATAGAGAGGACAGAGATGAGAATTGGCACTAACTCTCAGATTCTGGTAACTTTCAATTTAAAAAAAATGTTTTCTAGAATTGAGAGAAGTATGTGGATTTTTACACTGTTCTAAATGAGTTCAATTTTCCAAAGCTGCTATCTTCAGGGTGAAGAAACAGAAGGCTAAAGGGAAATTTACTTGCATGTTTATACAAAATTGAATTGCATTTCAGACATACACTTTGGTTTAAAAAAAAAGAAAAAAAGCTTTATTAAAATTTGAAAATACGAAGAGGCGAAATAGGAAACAGAAAGTTGAACATGTTGGCCTGATAAATAAAATGGAAGTTACATAAAAGAGAAGTACTGAGTGAAAGTGGCAAAATATGCTAATGACTTACACCTTTTAATTAATGGAGTTGTTTATCGGGCTCCAGACAGTCAGGCAGGAGTCTCTCCTATTATTTTTGGAGGCGTACAATCTTGCAAATTTAATGTTGTTAAGTATGGAATGAATCCAGTGATCCACATGTAATTCATAGGAGCCCTTCCAAGCCTGAAGATTCATTTTAATTGCAGATGTTAATAAGATGTGTATTTTTGTCTGTGTCCTTGTTAACCTGGTCTTTTATGTTGACTGATTTCTCTATCCATGTTGAAATTGCTGGTTGTCATGCAGGGTTTGGTCATTTTGGATGGTGTGAAATGAAATAAATTATAACCATCCTGGGAAAATGTGGGGAAAGGGAGTCAATTAGATCATTCCATATCTTTCAAGATACTTCTCAGAGACCAGAAGGGTTTAAGAACATTTTTGCTGAAGAAGCCATGATGGTCAATAGATTGAAGAAGTTTGTCTTTTTTCAAATGAGTTTTTTCAAAATTTTTGGACAACTGGGATCTTTGGTTAACCATTTATAAACATTCTTTGAACATTTACAAAAACCTGAATATGTATGTTTTGTATGACTAGTTTTATAATTTCTTTTCTTTCTTTCTTTTTTTCCCCAGCGTGGCAATGAGGGTTAAGTGACTTACCTAGGGTTACACAGCTAGTAAGTGTGAAGTGTCTGAGGTCTGATTTGAACTCAGGTCCTCCTGAATCCAGGGCTGGTGCTTTATCCACTGTGCCACCTAGCTGCCCCCAGCTTTGTCATTTCAATTTAAAAATCTAAAATGCCAACAAGGTCTTATGATAAAAAAGACCTTTATTTCTGCTAACATTTGCTAGCTGGGCAAGATGACCAGATCAAAAGTAGGGAAATCTGGGTTCTTTTCCTGTTTCTCCCACTGACTAGCTGTATAAGTCACCTTCCGGCTCTGGGCTTCAGTTTCTTCACCATGAAGATGAGGGGTTTGGAATTGTTGATTCCTAAGGCTCCTCCCAATTCAAACATTCTACACTTCTTTGAGATGATGTCCCCTCTAGCTTAGACATTCTATGACTTCTCCGCATCATCTCCAAGGGCATTCAAATAGACCTCCCAGGCCCTATTGCACTATGTAGCTATATCTAAAGAGTATTCAATTAAAAATGTTTTTTGATAGTGAGGGCAGGAGCTAGTCTGTCAAATGCTGAAGCATAGTAGCTGCTAAACAAGAGTAACAATCCTTGGGCAGCTAGGTGGTGCAGTGGATAGAGCACCGGCCCTGGAGTCAGGAGGACCTGAGTTCAAATCAGACCTCAGACACTTGACACTTACTAACTGTGTGACCCTGGACAAGTCACTTAACCCCAATTGCCTCACCAAAAAAAGAGTAACAATCCTAAGGATCCCCCTTATTATGAAGGAGGGAGAAAGAAACCCTGGGAATAGGTGGCAAAGCAGCATGCAAGCCAGCAGAGCTAAGATTACAAACCAGAAGATCTCCAGGACTAGGTCTAAATAGATAAGCCTGGCTCCTTGTGGTTTCCCCGATAGACACAGTAAAGATAGACCAGGGTATAAAGGTTAGGGAGAGCCCACAATGGGATTAGGTATGAAAAGGTAAGTCTCCCTATTGAAGATTTCCAGTTCCCTCAAATAGCAGAAACCCTAGCATAGATGTATTTAAAATATTTAGAACTAGCAGTAGAGCAAAGAAAAAGGCTTTTGTCTCGGATATCTGGACAAAGTGAAACAAATGAAGGTAGCAAGCCCTACTGGAATAAATAGGGCAAAGAGGCTTTGAAGACCTAAGTGTGAGCTCTGCCTCCACACTATCTGTGTGACCTGGGGGCAAGTCACTACCTCTCAGAGCATTAGTATTTCATTCTTACAAAGGGAATCATGACACTTGTCCTACCTATCTCGCAAGTGAGGAAAAAAGGCTTTGTAAACCTTTAGGTGATATTATTATGCGAGTAATAATTATTATTTGCCTTACTGCCTAACAATAATCTTTCTTAGGAGTAGAATTCCTCTGCTCAAGTGAATGTCTCCTCAAAGGTAGTTTTTAAAAGTGGCCCTGGGGTCTCAAAGGCTATACCAGGACGGCACAGGCTTCAGCAAGTACTATCAGGCTGGAAAGGCTTTGATATGGTTCATGTATGCTGTCCAAGGACAAGCCTAGAAAAGTTCAGAGATTCATCACCAGATTGGCCACAGGGTGATAAGTTGTTTGGCCAAAGCAATTCTCAATGTTTATGTCAGTTAAGGGATCACTCTAACAAAATTACATTCTTGGAGTGATAACAAAAATACTTAATGTTGCACATTAAGATTTTCACACGTTGAGATCTCATTTTAGCCTCACAACAAAACTGGGAGATAGGTGCTATTATTGTTCCCATTTTGCAGATGAGAAAACTGAAGGGGACCGAGGTTAAGGGACTTGCCTAGAGTCACACAGTTGATTATATGTCTCAGGTAGGATTTGAACTCAGTTCTTTCTAACTCCAAGTCCAGAACTTCATATTGAGTAATGTATAGATCTTAACTCTCAGAAATCTCTAGTAGCTCCTTGTAGAACACCAAGAAAAGTCCCTTTGCAGGACATTCAAGGCTCTCTAAAATCTGATGCCACCCTATGTTTCTAACATTATCTCCCCACTTGTTTTTTTTTTTTTGGTGAGGCAATTGGGGTTAAGTGACTTGCCCAGGGTCACACAGCTAGTAAGTGTCAATGGTCTGAGGCCAGATTTGAACTCAGGTCCTCCTGAATCCAGGGCTGGTGCTCTATCCACTGCACCACCTAGCTGCCCCATTCCCCACTTCTTTTGCTCTAATGACTGGAGTCTATAGGCAGTTTAGTGTAAAGTCTAGTCAAACTGAAGCTCTCTAAAAATACCTCATGATCTTCATTACTTTGTTCATGTTGCTGCTTGTAACTATAATAATAATACCTAGTATATATGTAGTGCTTTCTATATATGTGTATGTACATACATAGACATATATGCATATACACATGTATGTATGCACATGTATGCACATATATGCACATACACATATGTGTGTGCTTACACATTTATAGATATACATATACATATAAATATATATTTATATGAAATCTCATTTTATCCTCACAAGAACTATGCAAGGTAGGTGCTACTATTATCCATTTTATAAAAGAGGAAACTAAGGCTGAAAGGTTAAGTGATTTTCCCTGGGCCCCACAACCAGTAAGAATCTGAAGCAGATTTAGAATTTAGGACTTCCTGAATCCAAGGCTAATGTTCTATCCATTACATTACATCCCTTTGCCTTTGAATATTATTCATCCTTTAAAGCCCAACTTAATTGTTGTCTCTTTCATGAATCTCTCCTTTCGAGAGCCATCTTTTCCTTTGGATTTAGTGTAGCACTTTTGCTTCTCTCCAATAGATTTGTTGTTGTTGTTTTCCTTTGTTCTCGAAGAGGACCAATGACATAAGGAATATGATGTCTTGACTTGTAAGTGAATTGGATTTAAGTGACCTGTGCAAAGTCATCAGGCTCACTCTCTCCTCCAGAGTCATCTGAGTCCAGTGGGAAAACATAGATGAGAATGACTAGAGATGGCCCCAGTTGCAGTGGGAGACCTTGACCTTTTAAAGTTAAGTCCAAATTTGTCTGAGGCAACACTTATTCAGTAGTTAAAGGCTAAGTAAGAATGGAGGCAAAAGATGACCTAGTTTGCCTTCTCAAAAGAATCTGGGAGGGGAAGACCCTTGGAGTTTTTGGCCAGAACAGAAATATTTGCTATTTACACTCACTCTGAGCCATCAAAACCCAAACAATGAGCAAGTGAGGTTTGGGTTGGAACTTATTAATAGTCAATCAGAGAACAGCTAAGTAGTGCAGTGGATAGAGCACCTGCCCTGGAGTTAGGAGTACCTGAGTTCAAATCCGACCTCAGACACTTAACACGTACTAGCTGTGTGACCCTGAGCAAGTCACTTAAACCCAATTGCCTCAAAAAAAAATAGTCAATCAGAGAGAGCCAGAGTGATTTCATTTAAAGGCATGCATAGTCAAGTAGCTCCAGTGGGCTTTGTCAAAGCCTGTCTTTCTAGATCTATATTTCAAGAACTCGTAAATAAAAATTACATGAGACAAAAGTTTTATACATGTGGTCCAGTTATATATGCCTAAGTTTATCTGTTAAATGTTGGCCTACAGGCACCACTGTCTACCTGGGTATCTATTGGAATTATAGGCATAGAGTCTATAAGAAATTAAGCTGCTAGAAAGCTTTGCCCTACAAATAGAAACCCATTTATTAAGATATCCCTCTCATTTTCAACCCCTCTTTATTTCTCTTTTTAATCTAAATAAGAATATGCACACATCATTATTTTCACTATATTTTCTTTTTTTTTAACTCCCTCTCCCCAACTCTAGTCTTCTGAAATACATTTATTTTCCCTATTTAAAAACACTCTCCAAGAAGGTTTTCTTTGGAGAGATAGGTTAATAGGGAAGTCCCTTTGGTGGCAGTTTAGGCAATGAGTGGAATACAGGAAAGACAACGTAACATTTTGTATAATTGCATTTAAGTGTTTTAGTTACCAACACTGCTATAGTCTGTACCCCAACAAAGCTATTACATCAAATGAAGGAAGTTTTAAAATTCAAAGTATGTTACCATTTTCTTTTGGTGAGGTGCTTTAGCTTTAGTGAGATTCTTGGTCATCTCTTTTATACTTGATTCCCTAACTAATAAATTTTTTAAAACTGGAATTAAGTTTCTATTTATGCCTGTCTATGTTTTGATATTTTCACAAAACTCTAATAACTTATGATTATGTAATTACTGCTTCCATGAAAATTCTCCTTTGTGAAAATGTATATTGGACATGAAATGCCTGATTCTAATAATAAACATCTAAATTTAAGTTGACCAATAAGCTAGTCAATTCTATCTCAGATACTCAAGATCAAGAAAGAATAAACACAAAAGAAACAGAGGGCCATGTATTCACAAACATATGGCAGCTGGGTAGGAGAACAAAGCTTGATTTTGTCACTACCTCATCCAGAGTGGAGTAGGCTCACAATATTATTCCTCATTTGAAAGCCACCAGGAGAGAGAGAGAGAGAGAGAGAGAGAGAGAGAGAGAGAGAGAGAGAGAGAGAGAGAGAGAGAGAGAGAGAGAGAGGCATCATCTGCTAGAACCTTTTGTAGGGAAATTCAGCTTTATTGCAAAGTTTTCCAGTTCTGAAGTCAGAGAGTTTTTCATCATCACATAGTACTAACTCCTTGGTTGCTAATAGACAGAAACTGGTTCCACAAAATTCTACCTAATGGATCAACAACAAGTAAAGAATATTGAGCATCCTATGGATAACCCACCAGAAAGGACAAATCCAAGTATACTACAAGAACTGGGTTTTCATTGGCCAGTCCCTTAGTTATATTAGCTAACTTAACAAAATCATAAGAAATTTGTTCTCTTTTTAGCTCAGGGTTATCAAAGAGTGTGCTTAATAATGATATGTAGCAAGTGGGATGTCATTGCAGATAAAAGAAAATTTATAAATAATTTTAATGTAAATTTTATTTAACCATCATATGTAGTATAATAAGTATAATATTCACAAAAGAAATACCACTTGCCTAATTGCACCTATGAACTATCCTCCAAAAATGTATCAGATCTTGAATTCACACACACACACACACACACACACTCACACTCACACACACACACACACCCCACAACAAAAAGTTGCTCTAATTGAAGGGAAACTGGGTATGCTCAAGTCTTTTGACACATAAGGTGTCTTACAGGGTGCTTTGTGCCCCTGACGCTAAGGAGAGGCCATGCCCTTATAAAGGAAATCACTCCTCCCAACCTATCCCCCACTTTATCAGTTGTCAAAATAAACATTCAGGATAATGTGATTTCTCATGGAAGAGAATATTTTGTCTTGAACAGAAACAGAGAATAATAACTAATATTTATATAGTACTTACTATGTGCCAGGCACTATGCTAATAGCTTTACAATTATCTCATTTGATCCTCATAACAACCCTGGGAAATGGGAGCTATTATTATCCCCATTTTACTTACATATGAGGAGACTGAGGCAAATAGGGACTAAATGACTCACCCAGGGTCACTTAGCTAGTAAGTGTCTGAGACTGGATTTGAATTCAGGTCTATTCTGACTTCATGTCTGGTGCTCTATCTGTGGTACCAGCTATACTAATCAGTGATAAACTAGCTAGGCAATCAACTCTATTTGTGTGTGTGTGTATGTGTGTGTGTGTGTTGTAAAGACAACTTTTAACTTGCCATGTGTAATAATAACTCACATAGCATTTTGTAGCTGTCCTAAAAACCTGGTAAGTTAGGGCAAATGTTGTTGGAACCATTTAAAAAATTATGAAACTAAGTTTCAAAAAGGTTAAGTGATTTAACCAAAAGTATCACTTGGCTAGAAAGTATCCAATCCAGTAAGTGAAAGCAATTCTTGTGACTCCAGAACCACTAAAGGACTTTGTCTTCCTGTTTTCTTTTGTTCTCAGACATTTCCTTTTCTCCCCGTATGTTTGAGTAGATTCAACAGAAGTAAAACTAATCTTATGTTCCTAGTTTTCCTAACATTCTTACAAGTTATAAATTATTTTTTGTTGGTCTCTATAAAATTGAAATCTGAGGTCATATATTGTTGGAACCTTTATGTTTCTTTGTGAAATGATTACAGTTTATTGGAGGGTGATTTTATCAGTGGATTCTCTCTCCACTGACTCGTGTGGTATCTTCTCTGTGCCTTCATGAGTGGCTTTATGAAAAAACAACCCCCATTCACCCTGTGACCACACTGGAAATGAGCTTCTCCAGTCTCCAAACTTAACTATATTGATCACTAGCCAAGTAAAATCAAGAAGTATTTATTAAGTGGCTACTAAATGCCAGGAACTGTGCAAAGTACTAGAGATACAGAGGTAAAAACAATCTCTGCTTTCAAGGAGTTCACAGTCTAATGGAGGAGACAAGATGCAAAGAACTATGTACAAACAAGAGATATACAAGATAAATTGGAGATGATATCAGAGGGAAGGCACTGAGCTGAAGGTGAAGTGGGAAAGATTTCTTGCAGGAGGTAGGACTTGAGCAGAGATGAGGATAGAGAGTTCTAGGCATAGGGGACAGCCAGTAAAGATATCCAGAGGGAGGAAATTAAGTGTGCTGAAACTAGATCTTCAGATTCAGTGGTCAGCGGAGGGGGGGGGGGTGGTGGTGGCAGTTAGGTGGTGCAGTGGATAAAGCACTGGCCCTGGAATCAGGAGAATCTGAGTTCAAATCCAACCTCAGACACTTGATACTTACTAGCTGTGTGACCTTGGGCAAGTCACTTAATCCTCATTGCCCTGCAAAAAAAAACAAAAAAGTTTCCTGAAGATTCATTGGTCTAGCATTTCAAAGCCTAGATTCCCCTTTATACCACCATGAAGTATAAGTGTAGGACTTTAATGAAAGATTTTATTAATATTATATAAACAGCCACCATCAAGATTATATCAAATGAGGCAAAAGTCAGTTTTTTCTCTTTTGCTTATATTTGCTTTTTAATAGTATTTTATTTTACTTTTTCCCAATTATATGTGAAGTTCTCAACATTCATTTTTGTAAGATTTTGAATTCCAATTTTTTCTCCCTACCTCCTTTCCCTTCCCCCTCCCCAAGGCAGCAAACAATCTGATATAGGTTATACAGTACAGTCATATTGAACATATTTCCACATTAATCATGTTGTGAGAGAAAATCGGAACAAAAGGGGGAAACCACAAGAAAGAAGAAACAACAAAACAACAAAAGAAAGTGAAAATTGTATGCTTCCATCTGTATTCATACTCCATAGTTCTTTTTCTGGATGTGGAGAGCATTTTCCATCATGAGTCTTTTGGCATTGTCTTGGATAATGATATGTTGGTTATGGAGAAATAATATTTGGTTTACATGTAAAAGTTTAAGAAATAAACAGATAAAAGCAAATTGCTATTTCCAAAGGTCAGATTTCTCAGTACCTTTTCCTCATACCCATACATCAATATTGTTCTGTAGAAAGATCCTTCTTGATTGAAACATGGTTTTATACTGGGTTATTTTTGGTCATCTGACCCTTCTGAGAATCTAAGTCCTTGATATAAAGGAAGTAAGATCTTAAATATATTGGGGGGGGGGGTGGTTAAAGAAGGAATAACAATTTTTACACCTAAATTCTTGAGAAAAGATGAAATTCATCACCTTCACAGGGTGATTATGGGGCTCAAAGGAGGTGGTATATATAAGAAGTACAGAAATTCAGTTGCTGGGAGAGGTGGGAGTAAGTAAATTCTTATCTCGCTTTCTAGGTGATTTGCATAAACTAAAGCTACAAAAGGGGCATAAGAGAAATTAAAAGGAATCGCCTCAACACTGCTCCACTCATTTCCTTTGCGGTTTTGCCAAGTTAAATGACTCAGATGATTTGCTGATTTTCAGTGAGCCAGGATGGCAACCAAGGAAAAGAGGTAAAAGAAATTCTGGTCATAACTCAAATAAGAGTTTAGACAAAGTCCAAGCTGCCGCAGAGGAGTTCAATTCGAAAGACAAATACTTAAAAGCTTCTCTAACTAGCTGGGGTCTAGAATCACAAAAGACTTAAAATAGCCCTGGCACAATGAAGTAAAAGAGCTGAGACCCCAGTAGGTGGAGCTGAAATTCAGAAATAATACTGAGACGACAGCAAAAATAATCTTGTGGAGATACTTGGAGAGAATAGTTGACAGCACAGAACATCAGAGGATTCCAGATCAGTGGAGAAAGCAGCTTGCTATTACCAGAGAACAGCAGATCTGTAGTAGAACAAACAGCAACAATTGAGGTGAAGGTTTCCAGCAGGGATGCGATTTTTGAGTATGAGTTGCCTTGGCCATACATGTTTCCCAGTCACATGTATTTCCTGGCTATATGTGGTCCTTATACATATACCCTTCCATGTGTGTTCTCACCTGCATTTGCTTCTATGGTCTCCTCTTTCACTTAGTAACTTGGGGTAGAGTCTACCCTATATGTATGGAGGAATTTTGTCACTTATTTTGCCATGTTGTTTAAATTCTTCTGCTTTGAACTACTCTGTCCTTTGACTGGTAAAAGAAACACATCAGATGGGGCTCCTGAGCTATGGTTTCAAGTGGATGCTGATCCACAACATTTTTCAAGCCTGAGGAAGCTTTTGAGGGCCCAGCTGTTAAAGGGGTTCTGATACATACAGACATACATACAGACATTCATACATACATATATATGAGAGTTTTATGGGATATTATAATATATAGTATACTAAATTAGACATAATATAATTATTGTGTATAATATAATACACATGGGCATATATACATACATGTGTGTACATATGTATGTATATAAAATAGGTTTTATATACCCTTAAAATGCTATATCACTGTTAGTTTCTATTATATGAAGATCCTGCTATACATTCTGTATATACTATACACACCGCAAATGGAAAATAATATAACAATTTCCTTTAACATTTTTAGAAAATCATAAGCTTAATATTTGTCTACTGCCTGATTATTAACAAGAAAATGTTCCTTTTTTCAACAGTCTTTATGAAGCCTCAAAAGAATTGTCTATTCTAGATATTTTTTAAAACATTTTTTTTCCTAGTGATGCTTGCAAATTTGAAGTTTTAAGGCAATAACCCAGGCCAGAAGGAAACAACAAACATGATTGTTCCATTCTGAGTTCTCTGTCTTCCCTGTCAGCTCCACCAGTTATTCCATAGTGTCTCATATGGATTCAATAATTGGCAACATTGCACCTGACCACCAAGAGTAAATAGTTCCCCCAATTTATCCTGATCCAGGTATGAAAAATAATTTCCCCACAAAACACAGCCAAAACAAAGCTGGAATTTTCACTAGAAAACTAAGGAAAAGGAAAAAACCATATAGACCTAGATGAGTTTCCAGAGCAGAGATATCAATCTGGCAAATAAAATTTAGTCATAGATTATTAACCTGACTAATGCAGGGCACCTGGATTTTTTTCTCCTTTAATTCCTCTTCCTTCTCTGAACCCTGCTTCAGGTGAGATGGTTGATGTTACATCAAACTATTCAGATTCTAGCCAGAGGTGTGTTTGGATTGGCACTATTCCCAGGTCTGGTGGGATTTTTCAGCCCCTCCCAAAACCTGCTTCTCAGCTAATCTTTCTAGGTATGGGCCCCCTGGTTGAGGATGGCATTCTCTAACTGGCCCCAAAGATTGCTAACTATTGCTTCAGATATGTCTCTACTGACTTTGGATTAGGCTAAATCATTTCTTGTCTAGGGGTTCCTATTGTTTTGCCCTGACCCATTTATCTCTGTTCCATTTCATTTAGCTGAACCACATTCACTAGCCCATTGTTAATGGCTGGTTCATTCCTTCAGTGAAGCTCAATACTAAGCTATCATTTGGACCTAATCTCACTAGCAGCCACAAGACCTCAGAGTTCCTTCCCAGGAGTTTTATCTGGATGGCAGGTGGCTCCTACGTTCTGCTCTCTCCTATTCTTAAATAAAGGTGGGATTCTAAGTTCCCTCTGTCTTAGGAATCTTAGAACTAAGCTCTCCCATCTCCAGTGGTTCATAAACCAGATCTACAAGGGGATCTAGCTTTCTAAAGAAGGTGGACAGGAAGCAAACTTGTTCTGAGCCAAAGCATGAAGTTCCTGACACTGTGAAGGACACATAAACCTACACAATAGGGAAGAAATTAATCACCCATAAGGCTATACCAAAACAATGATATTGCTATCACAATCTACACTCAGTAATAAGTCATTATTAATGATTTACATTATTTTTTAGTTGACTCAGGGGTTCTTTATGTAGACAATCATACCATCTGCAAAAAGGGATATTTTCTTTTCTCTTTGTCTATGCGTCTTCTCTTAATTTCTTTTTCTTGTCTCACTGCTATAGCTATCTTTTTTTGTGTGTGTGTGGTTTTTTTTTTTTTTGTAGTAGATGGGTTTTTTTTGTTTGTTTGTTTTGGTTTGGTTTTTTTTGCGGGGCAAATGGTGTTACGTGACCTGCCCAGGGTCACACAGCTAGTGAGTGTCAAGTATCTGAGGCCAGATTTGAACTCAGGTTCTCCTGAATCCAAGGCTGGTGCTTTATCCACTGTGCCACCTAGCTGCCCCTATAGCTATAATTTTTAACACCATATCAAATAATAGTGGTAATAATGGACATTCTTGTTTTACCCTTGATCTTATTCCTTATACTAGAGGAAAGCTTACTTCTACTGCATATAATGCTGGATCAAGTTCTATTGGCCTTTAAAGGGGCAAAATATTTTTTAATAATTTGCTTTATTTATTCTCCATTTTCTATGATTTCCCCATTTTAATTTTTAAAAATAAAAATGTTTTTCCTCTGTATTTCAACCAGACCATTTTTTCTTTGAAAGCTTCTAGTTTTATTTATCAATTTAATGACTTTTTCTTTTTAATTTTGTTACTCTCTTCTTTGATTATAAGAATATCTATTTTGGTGTTGATTTATAGTGTTTTAATGTTTTTATTTTTTTAGTTGCTAGCCTGATTCATTGGGCAATTTAGTTTAATTTAGTGGGGGGTTTTTTAGTTGTATGCCCAATTCATTGATTTGTTCTTTTTCTCTTTTGCTGTTTAAAATGTTTTGGGGTGTACATTTTCCCTTAAGTACTGCATTGGCTGCATTTGAAAAGTTTTTTTTTAATGTATTTTTAGTATTCTCATTTTCTTTGATGAAATTATTATTTCTATGAAATGCTTCTTTAACCCACCAATCCTTTAGGATTAAATTATTTATTCTCTAATCAATTTTAATGCTTTATTCAAAGATCTGTTGTTAAATATAATTTTTACTTATTTGGTCAATAAATATATGTTGATATTTCTGGATTTTATGGTTTTGTAAGGTTTTCTGCCTTAGAACATCTGAAAAATATGTATATTATTTTTATTTCCATTCAGTAACTTTCAGATCTATCATATCTAACTTTTCTAAAATCCTATTCAGGTACTTCTTTCTTGTTTATGTTTTTGGATAGATTTGTCTGTATCTGAAAGGAGTATAATATGATCCCCAAATGTTATAACTTTGCTGTCTATTTCTTCCTATAATTAAGCATTAAATGTTTTGTCATTTGGTACATATATATTAAGGGTTGATATTAATTCATTATTTGTGGTATTTTGAGCATAATGTAGTTTCTTTACCTTTTTAAATCAAGTGTATTTTAACTATTGCCTTCTTCAGAATAACACAAATAAATAAATATTATTAAAATAATTAAAATGATGATTAAATTTAGTCTATCACTAGACATATTACAAAGCAATTACTATAAACAATTCTGCTACTGGACAAAAAAATGAAGAGATAGATTAATGGAATAGAATAGATACACCAAAATCCAACCAAATGTATACAAAAGTTTAGCATTTGATAGACCCATAGAAAATTATTAGAAACTATTTTGCCCAATTCTGTGCTAACAAAATTTATGAAATGAAAAATGAAAATGAAATAAGTGGCTATTTGCACATGTAGAAAGTGGCAATGATGGGATTTGAACCCATATTCTCTAACCTCATCCCCAGACAGGACTCTTTCAAATATATAATGGTACTTCTCCTTCCCAAACTGATAGGAACGTCCAGAGTTCATGTTCTATTGGCATATGCTTAGAGAAGCCAGGGGTATGTGGGGTATTTAGAGAGTACTAACAAATCAGGTTGAGGGTTTACTGAGCCCTTTTCAGGGCTACTCATTTATTTTTTTTTTTTTGCGGGGCAGAGGGTTAAGTGACTTGCCCAGGGTCACACAGCTAATAAGTGTCAAGTGTCTGAGGCTGGATTTGAACCCAGGTCCTCCTGAATCCAGGGCTGGTGCTTTATCCACTGTGCCACCTAGCTTCCCCTGCTCATCTACTTTGGATGTTCACCTGTCACCCAACTGTCACCTGTGGCTCCAAGAAGCTGTAGCATGTACACAGCCACAACCTGGCAAAACCATCTCAGCAGATGGGCTAAACTAGATTGAGGGTAACCAACAGGCTTCAAATCCGACAGTGAATTAGGGGGATGTCTACCCAAAGCATGTGAAAACATCCCCAGGCAGAATGGGTGGATGAGAACAATTCTTTCCAATAGCTATGAAGGAAACAGTTGCTGTGGAGTACTTAGTGCTTGGTCAGACATGGAAGATGCCAAAATCATCCATTGCATCCTGGTACATAACCAGTCATCTTGACTTTTTCCTGCCACTGGGTTTCAACAACTGTGAAAGAGTGAAGCTGATGACTTTGTGAAACTCTGCCTCACTTAAATCCAATTCACACACAAGTGACACAATGATGTCATTGGTCCTCTTCAAAAATGAAGGATCAACAACAAGAAGAGAGGCCAGCGTTACCTCTATAAATACAAAGATCACTTTATGATTCACAAAACCCTTTTCCCATAGCAACCCTTTACAGGAGGTAGTGCAAGTATGTTTTTAGTAGTAAGATTGCCGCATCAAAAAGTATGAATAGTTTGGCAATTTTTTTTCACACAATTTAAAAGTTTATCAGAATTATTGGACCAATTCACAGTTCCACCAATAGTATATCCATGTGCCTGCCTGGCCCCTCCAACATTAACTATTTCCATATTTTAGTACATTTGCCAATTTGAGATATTTGAAGTAAGATCTCAGACTTATTTTAATTTTTATTTCTTTTTAATTATTTGGAGTTATTATGAGTTATTTACTAATATCGCTTTTTTATGAGAAAAATTGCTTATAATATTACAAAAAACTACATTGCTTATAACTCTCCACAAAGTTTTGCAAGTAAATTTATATTCTAAAATGGTGTTGGCCTTGACTAGCATAACTCTCTTTTTTGCAGGAAGAAAAAGTCTCTGGCTGAGGCAATTTCTTTGTATCAGTTAAAGTAGCACAGAATATCATAATAACCCATGTTGTTGTCCATCCCTTTTTCATTTTTTGTATTCAGTAACATTTAATAGGTCAAGTTAGAGCAGTTTTAGCTAAAGATAAAATACTGTACACAGACAAATATAACATAAGCTAGAATTTTGATTAAATGAATAACATTATACTGATGACTCACTGCTCTGGTGTCTTTCTCATTCCCACTCTCCTCCCCTATCTAGGACATTGTTCCTCCTGAATTCTTGCATTTGAGTTTTAAAATATCAGTAAAAGTTTATGGAAATAGTCAAAATTACAGGTACATTTTGAATTTAATTAAGTTTAATAATTCCAACTGGGGAAAAGAAGGGTTTCTATGGCACTTAGGTCATATAGTTATCTGTAAGCTTTTCTTTTTTCACATTAAGTAAAGCATACATTTTCCCGCCTCTTCCTTACATAATTAGAAGTGTTAGGATTAATTTCATCTTATTTTTTTTAATGCACATACACACACACACACACACACACACATATACAAACACCAATTGCCTTGGGACTAAGACCAAGTATTAAAATTTTATCCCCAAAGCAAATTTTTGGGAGACAGTTATAGCACCTTAATATTTACTCCTTTGAACACTATAATTAAGGAATCTAGATGGTGGTACAGATATACTTCAAATGTTCATATAAAAAATCTTATTAGTTACTTTGTAGATGTTAATGAACTTCTCACCAACTATGGATACTGTAGAATAAAGCTGTTGTCTTTCTCGTATTTGTTATTTGATATGGTATCCACATTCCTCAAAGTTGTAGGAATTTTTGGTATTTATGCCTCCTGTGGAAAAAAGCAAATATATCAATCCATAGCAAATTATGTTATCCTTTCCTTTATAGTAGACACATATACATTCAAGGGTTGTTTTTAGAATTAGTGTGGTAATCTGTGCTATATCTATCATCCAGGGCCATCTCCAGTGGTTCTGATGTATATTTTGCCACTGGACTCAGATGTCTCCAGAGGAGAGAATGAGTCTGGTGACTCTGCTCAGTCTTTCCTTATTTAAATCCAATGCACTACTTGTCATGACATCACTTCCCAATGTCATGATCCTCTTCAAAAATGAAGGACAAACAACAACAACAACAACAACAACCATCTTTCCAGTATCAGCATATTATAGTAGGAAAGATCAGGCTTTGAATCCTGCCTCTGACGCTTACTTGCTGTATGACTGTAAGCAAGTTACTTAAATTCTCTGAGTTTCCTTTTCCTCATTTGGAAAGAGGTGAAAATAATCCCTGAAATACCTACCACCTAGGGTTGTTATGAGTATGAAGTGAAATAATGTTTGTAAGGTGCTATAAAAATGTTAGTTGTCATTTTACTCATTTTGCATATATTCCCCTCTATCCTATAGAGTGATCTTTTTGTATGTGTGTGCGGGGGATGGGTGTACTTCAGACTTATTATTTCATTATTTTCATGTACAGAACTTTTTTACTTGTTAAGTCCCTCAAGCAATGAAACTTGGCAATTCATCTGTAACTTACAGTCCTAGAGCATTGCCTGGAACAACAGGAATTTAAGTGATTTGTACATGGTCATACAGCCGGTATTTATTAGAGACATGATTGGAATATATGAAAGGGGGGCAGTTAGGTGGCACAGTGGATAAAGCACCAGCCCTGGATTCAGGAGTACCTGAGTTGAAATCCAGCCTCAGAAACTTGATACTAGCTGTGTGACCCCAGGGAAATCACTTAATTCCCATTGCCCCGCAAGAAAAAAAAAGGCATATATGAAAGGAAATTGGGGGTTATGATCATTTTGTGTGGTAGAGACAGAGACACTTCTGGAGGAACCATCACAACAGCCACCCAGGAAGAACCCCAAGTACAATTCAAACTTACATTAGTTGGTGATAGAGGTACAGGAAAAAACACATTTGTAAAATGTCACTTGATTGATGTATGGGATACAGTCAGCCATGAGAAATTTGATGGGCTGAGAGATAGTTATTACATTCAAGCTCAATGTGTCTGTAAAATGTTTAATATAATATTGAGTTACTTACAAAAGTGTACCTAACTGGAATAGAGATCTGTTACAAGTATATGGAAATATCCATATACTGTTATATGGCAACAAAATGGATATTAAGGACAGAAAAGTCAAGGAAAAATCACTAATCTTCTCTAGGAAGAAGATTCTCCAGTACTATAACATTTCAGCCAAAAGTAACTACAACTTTGAGAAGCCCACCCTTTGACTCGCTAGAAAACTTATTAGAGACCCTAATTTGGAGTTTGTTGCCATGTCTACTCTTGCACCTCCAGAAGTTGTCATGGACCCTGCACTGGCAACACCGTATGAGTAGGTCTTAGAGATTGCTCAGAGAACTGCACTCTCTGATGAAGATGATAACCTGTAAGGGAATGAAGCTGGAGCCCAGCATCACAGGTTTAGTTTTATAGCCAACTGTCCTGTGATGTCCATGATATAGCATGGTTGCCACTTTATTATATAGCAGAGGAGAAAATGTACTTAATCTTTGGGATGCTGAAGGAGATGAATGGACTTCATCGATGGGGTGAATATGGCAGTTTAAAAATATAATTCATATTTTGAACTCGTGTATATAGCTGTTTTGGACTGCAATTGTGTCCCCTTAAGTTTCAAATATAAAATTTCTATAGTTGCATCACCATAATCAGTGATGAATCTTGCTTGTTTACTGTTGTTCCCATTCCTTTTTTGTTCAGATCATAATAACTGTATTTCAGAAGGAGGAAGAGGAGAACAAGAAAAGAAAGAGGAGGAGAAGAAGAAAAAGGAGGAGGAGACATTGCAGTTTGTGTTCCATCTTCCTTAAAAAAACAGGATCAGAGATCTAGAGCCAGAAGGGACCTCAGAGAACATCTCAAATCCAACCTGCTCATTTTACAGATGAGGAAACTGAGTCCCAAAGACTCAGTTCCAGGATCATACAGCTAGAGTCTAAGGCAATCCAATTCTTCCTGATTCCATGTCCAGCATTATATCCACCATACCATACTGTCAATCACTGATTTCTAACATACCTTCTGGCTTTAAGATTCTATATTTCAGAATATACACCTGAAGATTATAAAAAGCCCCAATCAAATTAACATAACATTCATAATCAAATGGTTATAAATACCAGCTATTATTATCCATATATCAGACACTTCAAGACACTCCATCAATCTGAGAGGGACTACTTGGAAAGTGTGAGAGCTCACTTTAAGTCAAGGCATTGTTAGTGTAATGATTGGAATGACGCCACCTGCTGGAGACTTACTGTAGAAGAGTTCCACCCATGAAGCGAAGGTCTTTGAGGGCAAGACCAGGAGTCTTTTCTTTGGAAAAGGAAGTGACGCGGGCTAGTGGGAGGAGGAAGGAAGAGACTGGCGCTTGGTCTTGGGCTCTTTCCTTTAGACTTTGGTGGAGAGTGGAGCTAGAAGTGTGCTCTCCCTTTAATAGATAGGAATCTAGGCCTTTCTCTCTCTCTTTACCAAATTCTTATTTTCCTTAATAAATGCTTAAAAGCCTAACTCTTGCTAAAGCTTATAATTTATTGGCGACCACTCATTAGACATTTTAGACAGTTTAGCTAGAATTTTAGCCCTTAACATTAGTAAATCTGTGTATGTCCTTCCCACAACCAGTTATAAGAGCAGCTGAGAGGATGATGCAGCATATACTTATTTAGTGCAACTCCAGAAGTTATTTTCTAAGACAATTATTAAATTAAAGGGCTGTTCAACACTATAGCTGCCATTAAAAACCTCAGCAAGGACACTGTGACTAGCTGCCCCCTAGAGGAGCAATAGTAGAGCTCTATACAATAGTAGAGAGCTGTCCAAGTGCTCATGGGCTGGAATCTCTGAAACTTTGTTTAAGAGCTTAAGTCGACTATGGTAACTGGCTGTATCCTATTTCTTAGGTTTCTAGTGATTCAGGGGAAGGGCTCCAGAAAGAGCCCAGCAACTACACAGCTGCACAGCTATGACAACAGACTACAATTCTGAACAGATTCATATAGTCCAACCACACTGACTAGCCTGCTGGATTATTTTCCCCCTTTGGTCATGCTAATATCTGAGAGGAATTATGGGATAGAAACAGCACTGGAATCACGAGGATCTGTGCTGAAGTCCCCTCTGACAATAGCAACTTGTGACTCTAGGTAAATTACTTAACTTCTCAGTGTCCCCAGGCAACTTGTTAAGACCCACCAGCTGCACACAGGGTGGCCCATTCTCTTCAGAATGACAATAAATGAGCCTTGACACGTCACCGCCCCTGAGTTCCAGAGAATTATTGAGCAGGAGTCATTTTCCTCACAGAGCATTACACACCTACAGAGCAGAATCTGTTCCTCAAATGAGTTCCTATCTTTATGCCCCCATGGAAGTCAACATGGGGGAGAAAGCAGAAGATTCTAAGCCTCCGGAGGACTTGTTCAGTGGCTTAAAGGTTACTGATGCCAGGAATCAGAGTGTGCTAGCCCCTTGGTGTCTAGTTTAAAAGATGAGTATATTCACAGCAAAGTACCAAAGGATGTTCAGGACCAGGGAGAAGATGAGCGTTTTCGTGACTGTATTGACTCATTTGAAGACAAGGAGGATTCAAGTGTGGAAGAATCAAAGGACAATGATGTGGATGATGATGTGAATCCCTCAGAACTAGAGGAAGAATACCTACTGAGTTTGGAAAAAGATATCAGATGAAGAAAAACAGAAAAGAAGAGAGGAGAGCACAAGACTAAAGGAAGAAGGAAATGAACAGTTTAAGAAAGGAGAATATGTAGAAGCAGAAAGTTCTTACAGCTGAGCTCTTCAGACTTGCCCTGCCTGCTATCAAAAAGACAGATCGGTTCTGTTTTCAAACTGAGCTGCTGCAAGGATGAAACAGGACAAGAAAGATGCTGCTATCAATGACTGCAGCAAAGCAATTGAATTAAATCCCAGTTATAAGACTGTAAACTGTAAGCATTGACCAATCACAGTCCCAAAGGACTAACAAGGAAGCATGCTATCCACCTCCAGATGGTGAAATGATGGACTCGTGGTGCCATTTTTCCTCTTTCTTTTACTTCTTTTTTTTGGGGGGGGAGGGGGAGGGAGACCTGGGCGGGGGAGGTCTTTGGTAATGCTGAAATTTGTTTTGTATGATTATATGTATTTGTCATGTTTTTGTTTGTTTTTCTTACCTTCTCAATGAGCAGGGGAGGGAGAGGAGGAAAAAGAGAATTTGGAATTGGAAATAAAATAAAATTGAATTATTAAACAAAAGACTATAAATTGTAGAAAAGGTGCTGTTTAGCATTGCAAAAAAAAAAGTTTCTCCTGGTGGGGCTCCCTACACCAGACCCTGCACACACAAAAAGACATGATTATTGTATAGATGATTAGAACACTGGGGATTGATCTCATTTGGCCACTGAAAGAGAGGCCAGAGAGAGCTGTTTGACTCTGTCACATTATAATTATGCTGGCCAGTTTAGTGACAGAATCAGATGCTTGTGCCAAATTCCTATTGATTGTAATCAGACAATATAATAATCCTACTCCCCTAAGAGCTGAGCATATTCTATGAATGAAATAATAATAGCACTATACATAGCACTTTGAGATTTACAAAGCACTTTACAAATATTATCTCACTTGATCCTAACAACAGCACTGGGATGTAGATGATATTATCACCCCCATTTTGCAGATGAGGAAACTAAGGCAAGTGACTTGCCTAGGGTCATAAGGATAATAAATGTTTGAGGTACAATTTGGCTTCAGACTCAACCTGTAGTACTCTATTCACTGCATCACCTAGGCTGCAAAAGTACCTTTTCCTACCTCTGTAGGAAAATCTTCAAAAACACTCATCTATAGCGAGGGGGGTGGGGTGGGGGGAATGAGGGGTGGGGAGAGCGGCCCTTCCTATATTCATGATTCACTCTTATATCTTAAAAACAAAAAACATTTCATGTGGTCAGAGTAAATTCTAGACAGCAAATGCTGTCTACTAAATACCAAAGGAGAAGAACCAAACTATGTTATTCTATAATACAAATCATTATAATAAAATTGAATCATTTTAAAAATAATTTTTGTTTTTAAGGAAACGTGTCATATATTTTTAAAAAACGTCTTAGAAGAAGGGCAACTAGGTGGCACAGTGGATAAAGCACCAGCCCTGGATTCAGGAGTACCTGAGTTCAAATCTGGCCTCAGACACTTGATAGAGAAAATGTTAATGCAAAATAAACTTAAAAGTGTGTCTTGCATATATCTCCCCCTCCCTGCCCCCAAGCCAGTTGTTAAATATTTACCAGCCCATCTTGGTCATACTTTTCATATCTATTGAAATCCAGGTATCTGGTCATTCCCTGACTTTTTATGATGAGTGTGATTTCTTTTAGTCACAAGTTCTGTATACTATGGTTTGTTCATAAACAACTCCCAACTTAACTTAGTGTCATTTTTATTTGATAGGTAGATAAAGCCCTGGGGACATAAATACAAACCATCAGGATAGTGCCTGCCCTGAAGGAACTTACATTTTATTAGGGAAGACAGCACCTAAAGGGGAGCTGGAGGAGAGATAGGATGGAGAACCACATAAGAAAGTGGAGATGGCCACAGTTCAGGTGATGAGAAGGTGGAGATGATGGCAAGAGTGGAGAAGACATAGTAGCATGTCATGGAGGTAGTGGGGAAGTGAGATGGAGGCTTGTATATGTACAAGATAAAGTAACAGTTCACCAAACAGAGCCCAGGGCAGTTTTAGTTGTGGAGTCCAAAGTTCCAGTAGAGGAGATGTGGAGTATGAAGTGGAGATGAATGGCTGGGAAGGTTGTTTTAAATCACAATTGGAAAGTTGGATGAGTAATAGAATTTAAGTTTCTTGAAGGCAGGTAATTGTTTTTCTTTTGTATTTTTGTCTACAACCTCTATAATAGCACCTTGCATATAATAGATGGTTAATAAATGCTTGTTGAACTGAATCATACTGAAATTTCTCACAATGTAGAGGAATTCACAGAACTAGCTAAGTCCAACACTTGAATATCACTCATGGAAACTCCCATGGGTGTTCCCTGATCTACTTGATGAGCCTTTGTTTCAGACTTTTGAAAGGGTTTCCTTATGGAGGGTGTGTACGTACCCATTGGCATCTTATTAAAGGATATCTCTGGAATAAATTTCAGTGACTGGAGCTGCCCCCAAAATAAATTATTTGGTTTATAATCCCTGAGATTAACATCATGAGAGGAGCTATCCTGTGGGCTGGCCTATAAAAGGGAAGGTTCATTAATAACTCATTCTTTTTCTTTCTTTCTTTTTCTCTTTCTTTCTTTCTTTCTTTCTTTCTTTTGTTCTTTCTTTCTTTCTTTCTTTCTTTCTTTCTTTCTTTCTTTCTTTCTTTTTTGGTGAGGCAGTTGGGGTTAAGTGACTTGCCTAGGGTCACACAGCTAGTAAGTGTTAAGTGTCTGAGGCTGGATTTGACCTCAGGTCCTCCTGACTCCAGGACCAGTGCTCTAGGCACTGCACCACCTAGCTGCCTGATAACTCATTCTTTTTCATCCATTTCACCTTATCCACAAGAATTTGTGAGAGTAGTAGCAGAGTTAGGGGCAGAGCTGGGTTTCATTAATTAAACCATAAATAGCTATAGTGGGCCAAGGCACTGGGATTTATTCATGTTCTAGACCACACAGACAAAACAGTTTTCAGGGATCTATCCTTGAAGAGACAGCATAACCCCCAAATCATAGGGGAGCCATGGAGAAGCAACTAGTGTGATTTGATAATCAACCTTTTGAGTCAGAGAAGGGGGATTTCCTAGAAAGTACCAGCCTTGGGTTAGCCTCTCCAACAATCCCAAAGTTCAGAACTTTTAAAGTCCACCCTACTAGCCATAAAAATAGGAATTTCTAAAAGTTGCTGAGCCACAAGGTACATCTTTGGGGGAGGGGCGGGGGAGGGGGCGGTGTTGCGGGGCAATGAGGGTTAAGTGACTTGCCCCAGAGTCACACAACTAATAAGTGTCAAGTGTCTCAGGCTAGATTTGAACTCAGGTCTTCCTGAATCCAGGGCCCATGCTTTATCCATTGCACCACCTAGCTACACCCCCCCCCCCACAAGGTACATCTTTGCACTAATAGTTGCTTAATAAATTCTGTAATAACATTTATTTTCAAAACTTTCATAAAGTAAGCACTATATAGGAGGTCACAGAGCTAGCAATAGTTGCTTAATAAATGTGTTCTGTAATTACATTTATTTTTAAAACTTTCATAAAGTAAGCACTATATAGGAGGTCACAGAGCTAGCAAAACTAACACAAACCAGCAGATCCCATACTTCAGTGTCATTCATGCAAACTCCCTTAACCAATAAATCAGTGCTGGGGACAGAAATAAGAAGGTTGTCCTAGACCATAAAAGCAAATTATAAATGAGACAATTTTTTTCAAGTATAGTAAAAACAGTTTTTTTCAGTACCATTTCTAGAAATTCAATTCAATCCAACATTTATTTAGTGTCTACTAGGGGAAATGCTCTATGCTAAGTAACTGATGACAAAGACAGAAGGACATTCATTGGCTTCAAAGAGCTTACATTTCATTGTGGGAATTACAACAGGTACACAGATTAATGGGACAAAACTCAAAGGAATATCCCCCAGCATGCTAGCAATTCTGCCATCATCATCAACATAAGTATTTAAACACATCCTTATTCATAGAATGGCTGAGGAGCTGGTGACAGCAGAAGATAAGCTGACTAGTCCTTTCCTTTAGGAATTTATCATCCAAGTCACACAATAAGAAATGCAACAAGATATTTCAACAGTCTGAAAAAAAATTCTCTGCTTTTACTGATATGGGTACTTCTGCCAATACAGTCTAGGTCTCCTTCAACCATTAAATACATTGTTTTATAAATTGTTATAATCCTCAAATTCATCATCTATCAGTCATGGTGGCATTGAGTGATGAGTCTTGCCACATGTTGGTTACAGAGACAAGGAATCTCTGAGTTGGAATGCCACCCACCCACCCAAGGCCACCTGATTCAAAAGGAATCCCTTCTATAATATTACTGACAAGTTGATCTAGTCTCTGACTTGAAAACCTCCAGTGACTGGAGAATCCATTGCCTCCTAAAGAAGTTTGTTCAGTTTTTGGCTGGGTTTAATCATCAGGAAGTTTTTTTTCCTTATATCAAATCTAAATTCCTCTCTAATCATAAGTACCTCTTCCACAGGACAACCATTCAGATACCGGAAGATAGCTATCATGTTGCTGTTGAATCTTCTCTTCTGCAGGTTAAACATTGCCATATCCTTCAACCAAATTTTATATGCATGATCTCCAATCTCATTACCCTGGTTTTCCTCCTGACTTGGCAATGTCCTTTCTTAAATGTATAAGAATAGTAATAATAAGGGATATTATTTATATAGTGCTTTAAGGTTTATTTACAAAGCACTTTGCAAATTTATCTCATTTTATCCTCACAACATCCCTGACTAGTGCTATCATTATCTCCTTTTTATCAATGAGGAAACTAAGGCAGAGGGAAGTTCAGTGATCTGCCCAGGGGCTAGATTTGAACTTAAATTTTCCAGACTCCATGTGTAACATTTTAATCATTATGCCACCTAGACCAGGTTAAGGGCTATGGATCAAAATAGAAGAAGAATAAGTCTATTGTCTGTCACAGAAGACTCCCACTTAGGTCTACTATATTAAGCTGCTAGATAGTATCATATTACGTGGGTTTTCTGATTATAGCTCTGAAAGATACAACAACTTGCCTTTTGAAGCCCCAGGATGGGGGTAAGGAACAGAAATTCTGTCCCTTTCTCAGAGAGCCTTGGGACGGGGGCAAAACTTCTGTCTCCTTTTTGCCTAAAATCCTTGAAAAAGCCATCTGAACTAGATACTTTCTTTGTCTCCTCTGTAGATACTAAACCCTCTATAATTTGGCTTACAATCTCATCATTCAACTGAAATCTCTTTTAAATTAACAACGATCTCTCTCTCTCTCTCTCTCTCTCTCAGTTTGTTTTTTTTTTTTTTGGTGGGTCAATGGGGGTAAAGTGACTTGCCCAGAGTCAAACAATGATCTCTTAATTGCAAAATCCAATGGTCTTTTGACTTCTCTGCAGCCTTTGGCATTGTTGATCACCCTCTTCTCCTGAGTTCTCTCTTCTCTCTATCCTTGTTCTCCTATCTGCCCAATCTTTCTCAGTTTCCTTTGTAGGACTCTTATCCAATGTCATTCGAATTTATCATAGGTATACCTCAAGCGTGTGTGCCGGGCCCTCTTCTCTCTATGTATTATTTTTCTTAGTGATCTTAGGTCCCATGGATTCAATTATATCTATTTATCTATATCAGATTTGAACTCAAGAAGATGGGTGTTCCTGACTCCAGGCTCAACACTCTAACCACTGTACCACCTAGTACTTAGACAGGAGATCTGAACATGAAAGGAAGGTAGAGATTCTAAGACATGGAGACAACTGTGGGACTTTTTTCCAGAGAAAAAGAATCTATTGTTTTATAACCACCACCACCATCATCATCATCAAGATCCTTGAGACCAGGGACCTCTTTTGCCTTTCTTTGTGCTTGGCACACAGTAAATACCAAATAAATGCTCATTGATTGGTTGATAAAATTAATACAACCCATCAGGGCTGAGTTTTTACTTCTTTCCCTGATTTTGCACAATTGCCTTCTGTACCTGCTCTGTATCTATAGAGGAGGCTGATATGTACCATTCAGTAATACATTCAATCAGCTCTTTTGCTCTTAAAAGCTATAGAGGCTTCTTCTGAAAACTAGCATCTCAGCTCTTTCTGCCTTTACTTGTCTTCCTCTTCACTGAATGAGGCTATTTTAATCTGGGCCCCTGGATCCCGTCATAACAGTGAGAATCCCTAACAGTAGTGTGCCGACCTGTACCTGCCTAAGAGAGTTGATTGTTAAATTTTCAGTGTGAGCCTGAAATTCTGCAAATGCTACACAGTATAATGAACAGAAGGTGGTGCAGTGGATAGAGTGTCAGCCCTGGAATCAGGAGAATCTGAGTTCAAAGCCAGACTTACACATTTACTAGGTAGTATGACCCTGGACAAGTGACTTAATGTCCTTTTCCTCAGTTTCCTCATCTGTAAAATGAACTGGAGAAGAAAATGGCAGACCATTCTAGTATCTTTGCCAAGAAAACTCTAAATAGGGTCATGTAGTATTAGACATGACTGAAGCGACTGAACAACAACATAGTAAATATAGTAGATTTATTGCTTCGTCAATTGTCTAGACAAGAAAGTGATGGGAAAATGTTAATAATGCAGATTAAATTTAAAACTGTATCCTACTTATTTTTTTTCAAGAGAGCCCATTGTTAAATATTAATCAGCACAACAATGGTTCTCATGAACCTTGATTTTACTGGGAATTACAGAGGTCTTTCTCCTAGGGCATGGGGCTTGGTTTTTGAGAACAGGGATGACTTCTCAAGTAAGCTGGTGGGTCATGGTATTGTAAGCACACAGGCAACACTGATAAAACCCAGAATTGAACATGTACTATTGGGTTTTTTTGTTTTTGTTTTTTGCTGTGGGGCAATAAGGGTTAAGTGACTTGCCCAGGGTCACACAGCTACTAAGTGTCAAGTATCTGAGGTCAGATTTGAATTCAGGTCTTCCGGAATCCAGAGCTGGTGCTTTTTTCCACTGCACCACCTAGTTGCCCTGAGCATGTACTATTTAAAATACCCTAATCATTAGCTCTAACAATCATCCATCAATTAGCTCAAATCTATGGCCTAAAATAAAGTCAGTATCCCAGGATAGTTGGGTAGGTATTTAGATCCCTCATACGGAATTATCATGGAAGGCTGCAGCTCTAATTTCTCCTCGAAGAAGACTTGAAATAGAGAGATAGCTGCTGCTATTGTTTTGTTTAGCAGAAGATCCAGGGAGCTGTCTGTAGGGAGTGAAGGATAAGTTCTTAGAGAGCTGGAAGGGACTTTAGAGACAATTAAGTCAAACCATCTTATTTTATAGCTGAAGAAACTGAAGCCCAGAAAGTCATACAAACAGTAAATTGCAGAAGTGAGAGGCTGAAGGGGAGTTTCTGTTTTCTGGCAGTTCCCAATTTTTCACCACCGGGCAGAAGGATAACTTTTCAGTTTCATTATTCATTATTTTCATCCACATATTCTACAATTCAGCCAAATTAGCTTTCTTTCTTTCAGCATGATACTCCATCTCCAACCTCTCTGCCCTTTGCATCCGCTCTTTCAGGGGCAGTACTGCCCCTGAAGTAAGGAGGACCTGAGTTCATGTCTCACATTAGACATCTGACCCTGGGCAAGTCACTAAACCCTGATTGCCTCAAACATCTCTGGTGATCCTGAGATATATATATATCTTGCCACTGGACCCAGATGGCTCTGGAGGAGAGAGAGTAAGGCTGGTGACCTTGAACAGCCCTTCCTCACTTAAATCCAATTCACTGCAAGCCATGACATCACCTCCTGATATCATAGTCCTCTTCAAGGACAAAAAACAACAAACACCCACCCATCCTACCTGTAACACCCTCCACCCCCTTTCCTAGACCATACTCCTTTCTTCACCTCTGCTTGCTGGAATCCCTTGTTTCCTTTCTTTTCTTTTCTTTTTTGGTTGGGCAATGAGTGTGCCCAGGGTCATACAGCCAGTAAGTGTCAAGTGTCTGAGGCCAGATTTGAACTCAGGTCCTCCTGAATCCAGGGTTGGTGCTTTATCCACTGTGCCACCTAGCTGCACCTCCTTGTTTCCTTTCAGACTCCACCCAAATTTCACCATCTTCTTAAGGCCATTGCTGGTTGACATAGCCGCTACTGCCCTCCCAACCCCTCAGAATTAAAGTTTTGTACCATATGTGTGGTTTTTTTTGTTTTGTTTTGTTTCGTTTTTGTTTTTGCAGGGCAATGAGGGTTAAGTGACTTGCCCAGGGTCATACAGCTAGTAAGTGTCAAGTATCTGAAGCTAGATTTGAACTCAGGTATTCCTGAATCCAAGGCCAGTGCTTTATCCACTGCACCACCTAGCTGTCCCCACCATATATGTTTTACATATACTTATATATGTCTGTCTTTTCCTTTCTGTAGGGCAGGTATTGCTTTGGTTTTGACCTAGCACAGTGTTTCGTAATGGACAAGTGCTTGTTATTAAACATAGGCCCTTAATAAATGCTTGTTTATGGATTGTTGATACTGCCAAGAAGGAAGTTCTGCATATCTGTGTGAGTATGGGTAATTGGGGTTACAGGATATCCACAAATGGATATGGAAATAGGAAGGGGGGGCAGGAAGAGACTTGCAGGGTTAACTGAATATTTTGAAATGTCTCCTAGTCAGTCAACAAACATCTATTAAATGCTTACTCTATTCCAGGAAGGGTATTAAGGGTTGGCAATATAAAGGTCCCTGCCCTCAAGGAGTTCATATTCTTTCCAAGTCTTTTGGGGCAGAGGTCCATTAAAAATAAGCACAGGAACCCTAAACCCAAAGAGTTCCTATCTTTAGGAATCCACCTTGCTGATGTGTTGTTGGGTTGAACCTTCCTTACCCAGCACTTGGCTGGACCACACTTCTCTGGAGGCACCAGGAGTTCCAAACTCATTAAGTCCTTCAAAAAAAAAAAGTTTTCCCACAAGTCAGGGATCTTCCCCTCAGGGTAGCAGGAGAGGCCTGTCCTCTCTGCCCCAGACCTCGTGGGAACCAGCCAGGGACCTCTCCCCAAAGGGACCTGCACACATACACACAGCCCTTCCCTGCCCCTGGGGGAGGTAAGAGGCTCCAGCCTGTGATCTTTTCTGAAGGAGCATGCGCAAAGCCCTTGGCTCAGGGCCACCTTGGAGAAGATAGAGCTAGAGCCTGTGATCTCTCTCCAGGGAGCGTGCACAAAGGCCTGTGCCTGCTCCTCCTCCTCCTTCTTTTCCTCTTTCTCCTCCTCCATATTCTCCTCCTCCTCTTCCCTGGGCTCCTGAGAACCTTCCTGGAATTTCTCCTTACCAAGCAAGGGCACACTGAGCTACAGTATGTGTCAAGCCGCCCTGCCTCCTGGGCTCTCATGTGGAGCAGCCTATGATCTGTGGCCAACAGCAGCCTGAAGCCCATCATTATCAGTTTTCCCCCTCCAGAGCTGGCCCCTATCCCCCTGAACCTGGCTGTCCCATGGAAACTGGCTCCCAAACCACGTGGGACCAGTAGGGTGGGAGTGACCACGGACCTTTGCAGGTAGTTCTCTCCCACTCAGCCCCTATTTTCTCCCCTGCTACCATACACCCAAGGTTCTTCTCTAAACCCTGCCTCTCCTGTCAGAATGGATACCTCAGTGAAGCTATGTTAGCAAACCAGCCACAAGCCACAGCACACATGGCTTTGTGACAGCTTGCCAATGGAAGAAGGAAAAGACCGCAGCTCTTTTCTCCCCACACCTGTCCATGACCAAGGCTTAAAAAAATGGCATTAGGGGTGAGAAAGGATTTTCAATCAAATGGGAAAAGCATTATAGGAACAGGTGTGAATAGTTTAGCAACAGGGATTGGACTCTTTTCCACAGCTTCCCGTACAAAACAGATTTGCCATGGATTGTACAAAGCCACCACCTGTTCAAATAGCCCAAGCAAATAGTGGAAAGACATGACTTGAAACCAAGAAAAAGACTTGAGATCAGTGCAAACACTTGAATACAAGCCCGATGACAAAACTTTACCAAGGTCGGGGGAAAAGAAGTATTTCCCATTTGGAGCAAAAACTCAGTGTGTTATTTTTAGCAGCCTAGTTAATCGGATTAGACAATCATGTAACAACGTTTCTCTCATTATCATGATAAAAAATGCTCAAGAAAAAAGTCAGTTCCTGAATCCATGCAGTTAATTTATTTCTGATGATTCTGATTTCAGTTAATGGGTCAGAAAATCAGACATTTGCTTTATCAAATAATTACTAGCTTTTACTAAAATTTTATTCAGATACATCTTTATATATATGGAGGTGACCCTTGGTTCTCCAAAGATATGTCAGAGGAATACAGTGCACACGGACTCCAAGTTAGAAAGACTTTTATTACTTGTTTATCAGTGGACAGACACAGAAATGGTAAAGTAACAGAAACTCTCATCATGAGAAGATTGGCCACCAGGTAATGACTTTTTTTTTCCAACATAGTAATTTATTAAATCATCAAATAAGTTATGGGGATGTACAATTTATGTTAGTGGAAAGAGAACCCACACCTATGAAATCATGGAATTGAAGTTGAATATCTACTAAGTACCCATAAAGGGATGGATATTACATAGCAAATATAAAAAGCATGACCCCCCCCACCCCAGCCTGTAGAAACTCACATAAATTAACTTCAAGAAACATTTATTGCATGCCTAAGGGTACAAGACAAAAATAAAACAGCCCCTGCCTACAAAGTGCTTAAATACTACGAGACTGCTAAATGTTAAAATATGAGATAACCCAAAAATATATGGACATGAATTTTTAGTATTACCTTTTTAAAAAAGCTTTTCTTTGTTGTAGTACATTATAGGAGAAAAAAATAAAGAAAGAAGTAGGAGTTAGCAGCCACCTTGAGCCAAGAGAAACTTTGCTGGAATAGAGTGGGTGGGAGATCAAAGAGTTGAGGACTGGCACCCTTGGCAGGAGGATGCTAGTGCCAAACCCTGCATAAATAGTTAGGTTTGGTGCAATGGGAGGATATTGATAAGGGTAACTATCAAGGAGAGAACAAAAAATATTTTAATAATGGTTGTGGGAATGGACAACAAGGCTGGATCTCAGAAATCTCGAAGAAATAGCCAGCAGCAGAATTGTAGAATCTTAGTATTGGAAAGAAAGCACTACAGAGATCAGAGGATTAGCAAAACATCTGGTTTGGCTTCCTTTTTTTATAGATGAGAAAACTGAGGCTAAAACTGATGAAGTGATTTGCCCAAGGTTACACAGGTAGCAAGGAGCAGAGCCAGGATACAAACCCACATCTTCTTTTTTTTTTTTTTCAAACCCACATCTTCTAATTCCAAATCCACCATGGTAACCAATTTATTCATTCCTTTTTTTTTTTTTTTTTTTTTTTTTTTTTTTGCGGGGCAATGGGGGTTAAGTGACTTGCCCAGGGTCACACAGCTAGTAAGTGTCAAGTGTCTGAGGCCGGATTTGAACTCAGGTACTCCTGAATCCAGGGCCGGTGCTTAATCCACTGCCACCTAGCTGCCCCCTAATTTATTCATTCTTAACAGCTAAGGAAACTGAAGGCCAAGGTCCCACAGTAAGATACTAGCAGAATTGGGCTCCTAACTTGTAGGCACAGGTGTGCTGGTAATTGTTTAACAGCCTACCCTACAGGGAAAATGTATGTATGACACACTTTTAAGTTTATTCGGCATTATTAACATTTTCTCTATTACTTTTTTTTTTGAGGCAATTGGGGTTAAGTGACTTGCCCAGGGTCACACAGCTACTAAGTGTTAAGTGTCTGAGACCAGATTTGAATTCAGGTCCTCCTGACTCCAGGGCCAGTGCTCTATCCACTGGGCCACCTAGCTGCCTCTCTATTACTTTCTTAAGCCTAGATATCAACAAAACAATAAGTAAAGTCCCCCCCCTTTTTTTTTTGCTGATTTCTGATGTATAAATGCTCATACTGAAAATTTAACAGTAAAGGACAGCTGAGTCCAGAACAGCACTTCTTGTTTGAAGAGAGAGGCCTTCAATTCACTCATTGATCCATCCTTGCCTGAAAACTTTAAGTAATGGTTTCTTTACTGGTTTGATGCTGGAAAAGTAGGTGGCAACTATTTAGTTCAAACAGCTTATTACAGGGTCACCTGAATTCTGGCTTAACTTTTCTGAAGCACTGTTTAGCACTATGGTTAAGTCTTGGTTATATTCAAGCAGCCTGGACTTGGGGTGTACTTACTTCTTCCATCAAGCAGGCCAGCTAAATACTCAGAAGACTGGTCTCTTGTTTTTGCTTTTGTTGCCCAAAGAAATATCAAGGAGCAGGTAATCTGGCCAGTGCTTGGCTACCTTTAAGCCAACTCACCAAATTCCAATGTTGGATCTTAGTAGATAACATGGTTTATCTCTGAGTAGGCTTGAAGCTGGACATAAATGCTGTTGGATGGGGACAGTGGGACTGTTTTATGTGCTATGTCTCTATCTCAGATATACACACACATACATATTTGTTTGCATGTATTTGTGTGTGTACACACACATATATACAATATGTATGTGTACATATATATATATATTCCACTGTTTTTTCTCCAGTATACTAATGAAATAATAAATATACTCAATACTTTAAAATGTTTTCTTTTTAATTTATGGAATAAAACAAGCATTTCCATAACATAGTATGATTTTAAAAAGATGATTGCACATGAAACTGCAGATCTATTATATACAACATGCTATTCCCTTTAAAAATATAATGAACTTATCATATACATTTCTTTTTTTTCTTTCCTTCTCTCCTGTCCCTGCCCTTAGACATAGTATGTTTAGGTTGGCCAAATGCTTTATATACAAATGCTTTATATATATGCTTTATCTGTAGAGTTGACTGCAGTATTATGCCTCTGAGTTATGCCAGTTGTTGAAATTCCTTGACCTAGGTTCAAAACCCTCCTCAGATGCTTACTAGCTGTGTGACCCCACAAAAATCCCTCTCAGTCTTCATTATTAATAAAAAGGGAATAGTAAGGGCACCTATGTTGTTGTTGTTGTTGTAAGGATCAAGGGAGATAATATATGCAGGTACTTTATAAAAGTACTTAAAAACATGGTATCTAAATAAATGTTAGTTATTAGTTATTATTCATCCCTTACCACTCCTCCCCTTCCTGTAATCCCCCATAATATAATTGGCCCACAATGAGGTTAGTGATTCAATGTATTACCCTTCCTAAGTAATTTTTTGTTGCATTTTTGAGGAGAATTTCGTTGAGAAGGTAGCACCCAAAGGAATGAATCAGTAATGGTGGAATTTCAGGTGCCACAGCTGGAAGGAAGGCACTTGGGGATGAGGGCCTTCCTGGAATCCCTCCAAACATACTACTTAGGTAGTATAATGGTAATTGATAAAATGGAGTGTTGATCCTGAGAAATGAGTTCCCACCTAGTTGGAATCACTCCCTTGACAAAAAAGTCCTAGACTTCTCATACATCTTCCTCTAGCTCCTTCCCAAAGAAAAGCTTAGACAATGGCTCAGGTCCATTCAGTTAGTATGCTCCCGGGGGACAAAGCAAGGAAGAGACAAGACAAACTGCAATGCATGAATAGTTTACAAGTCTTCCTTGGCCTGGTAGCACCAGCAGCCCTGTAGGCTGTTGCCTAAGGCTGGGCAGACTTGTTGATACATTCTGTCTGCCAATCTTCAAATTTCCAGCCCAGATGCTTGAGAAAGACTTGAAAGTCCAAATTCCATTGAAACAAATCATTGTTTAAGGTAAGCAGTTGTCACCTGTACCTCAGCTCCCACACATGCAAATGAGAAGTTCTAACATCATCATCCTTTGGGGGAACATCAGATTTCTCAGGAAAATTTTGCTTCACGATTTGCCTTTGCATGATAACTGATTATAAGTGCCGCCCAATAAGACGTGCAGCAGCAGAACCAGATCCATTGTGCAATCTAGTAGCCATGATTTCAGTCAGAAATGGAATAGGTGTATACGTAGCAGAACATGATTTCACTCTGGTTCAGTTCATAAGTCTTCCCATGCTGCTCTCTAATCTCATTCGCTATCTTCATCATTTCTCATGGTTTGGTATATTTATCATAAGACATTAAAGTATCACAATTGGTTTGGCCATTCCCAATGAATGGCCATCTATTCAGAAATATTATTGAAGTAAAGCAGTTCTGTGAATGTAATTCTGTGGCCCAAAATGACAATTTGGCACTGAGAAATATTTTGGTCTTCTTCCTTTATAAAAACAACAAAAAAACTCTGAGTCAACAGTATAGCTATATTTGGGTTTGTGCCCTCCCCCCCCATTTAATAATTTTAAAAATGGTCATTATCTGTCCTATAAGCATTCCTATGTAATCTGTTTCTTTATGCTAAAAAACTAAAATGTCCATGCCCTAGAGCAGATTTTTAAACTGTTTCTGTCATAGATTTTTGTTTATTTTTTTTTTTTAGTGAAATCTATGGACCACTTCTCAGAATAATTTCTGAAAATGCTTAAAATAAAGTACACAGGATTAAAAATGAAATCAATTACATTGAAATATAGTTATGATTTTTTAAGAAACCAAGTTTATAGATCCCAGGTTAAGAATCCCTGACCTAGAGGACTTAGAAATTCTATTTCAAGGCCCAAGGAGGTCATGGATAGAAAGAAAGGCCCCATGTACACCAAAATATTTAGAGTAGCACCTTTAGTGGAGGCAAGAAACTGGTAACAAAGTGGATGCCCATCCATAACTGACCCATGAGAAACAGTGATGGAGTGTATGAGAATAGAGAGCAACCTGGGAAGACTTATGAACTGATCCAGAGTGAAATAAATGGAACCAGACAAACAATGTACACGGTGACTCTGATAATGTCAATGGAAAGAGGCAAAAATAATGAAAATAACCACTGTTTAATTATAATGATCAAGCTTTGCCATGAAAAGGAAATGAGAAAAGACTTTTGCTTCCCTTCTTTACAGAAATGAAAAATTATTATAGCACTAGCTAGCACTTGCATAGCTCTTTACATATGCCATTTCATTCATTCCTTTCAATAGCCCTGTGAGAGAGATGCTAATCCCTTCTAGCTTGAAACCTAGTATCCAGTTGTAATGTATATCTTTAAAGGATATGTGTGGGATAAGATAGGAGATAACTTTTGGGATTTCTTTTAAAAATTCTGCTTTCTCACCATTATTCCATATTACAAAGGTAAGTTTTTATGAAGATGGTTTTCTGTATGAATAAACCAATTAAAATATCAATATAAATCTACCCTGTATGTATCTATAGCTACCTACCTACTATCTATCTATCTATCTATCTATCTACATACGTCTACCCAACTAACATTTACAAGTATAAAAAAAGCACTATTTAGGGTGGCATATACTTCACAAGGAAAGTAGATGAGAGCAAAGAAAAGACTATATAAACTGGCCCTAAATGGACAACTTCAAATTTGAGCAAAATAGAGATGTCAAAAGGATTTCGGTTCATTTCCATGCTAAGAAAAGCTTTGCCAAAATAAACTTGATAACGAAAGTTTTAAAATGTAGGACAAAAAGTTCTCCTGTAAAATGGATATCTCTTTTGATAATTTGGATGGATACATACAATGTGGATTTGTCTACATAACTTTCCTTAAAGTGTGGGCATTAAGTTATGTTATGGTCTGTAGCTTCTAATCCATTCAGCTGATGGACATGGAATACTCCTTCTCATGAAGCTCCGTTCTTGGGTTTGGCAGCACATAATCACCAAGGTATCAGTTGCTGACAAAATTTCTCATATATGGAAGGCACAGCATTATGGGATCCTTAGGCTATAGGACATGCCAAATGCAGAATCACTGATGAGCCAAATTTCCAGGATTGTCTCACTCAATCCATTGTTCTTGGAGGGACTGATCACATCCTGTATCCGCATGCATTCTGCAACTCAGCCTCCTGCAGAGCACTTGACTGTACATGCAGGGCATTCTTGTCTGAGATGTTAGGAAGCCTGGTGAACACATGTGTGCATATTTATTTATTCTCAAAGGCCCAAGCTAGATTGGAAAGATTCATTCTGGAGTAGTATGTGCACCATATTCACAATGAAAACAATTTGGACAATCAAATCCCTTATATACTCAACTCCTGATTATCCAAATATGGATCTTTTTGGATTACTTTTAAAGTATCATTTCTTCTTCTATCTTCTTCTTCTTCCTTCTCCTCCTCCTCCTCCTCCTTCTTCCTATTCAAGACATCTTCAGGTCAACAATCGTTTCGTCTTTCCCAGATGTACTCTGGGGATTGAGGGTTTATTTTAATTTTAATTTGAGTAATTAATCAATCAATGAACAAGAATATATTAAGTACTTCTTATGTGCCAGGCACTGGGCGAGAAGACAGGGATACAAAATAAAAAATGAAAAGCTCCCTGCCCTCAAGAAACTTACAGTCTATCAGGGGAAACAGCATGTATATAAAGAAGTCTGTATAAAATAAATAGAAGATACATTTATGGGGATACAAACAGTTAGGGGATCAGGAAAGACTTCATGTAGAAGGTGGTCCTTAAGCAGAGTTTTGAAGGAAATGAGGGAGAATAAAAGGGAGCAGTGAGGTGGGATTACATTGCAGGCATGGGTAATTGCCAGTGCAAAAGTACAAAGAAAAGAATGTCTCTTATGAAGAACAGCAAAAAGCCCAATTTGGCTGAATTGTCGCAGGCAGAAGAGGGAGTAATAATAAGTTTGGAAAGGTAGGTTGGAGTTAGTCAATAAGCATTTATTAAGAACATACTATATATCAGGTACTAAGCACTGGAGATAGGAAGGAAGGCAAATGACGGTTCCTGCTTTCAAGAAGCTCATAGTCTAACGAGGGAGACAACATGAAAGCAAGAAGATATAAACAGGGTAAATTGTGGGTAATCAATAGATGGAGGGCACTAACATTAAGGGGGATTAGGAAAGGCTTGTTAATAGGTGAGCTTTTAGCTGGGACCTAAAAGAAGCCAGGGAAGCCAGGAGGCAGAGATGAAGGGGGGGGGGAAATATTCCAAGCATGGGAGATAGTCAGATAGTCAGGGATTTAAAAGCTATCCAGGGGCAGCTGGGTGGCGCAGTGGATAAAACACAGGCCCTGGATTCAGAAGGACCTTCCTTAATTCAAATCCAGCCTCAGACACTCGACACTTACTAGCTGTGTGACCTTGGGCAAGTCACAACCCTCATTGCCCTGCAAAAACAAACACACAAAAAACTGAACAAACAAAAAAAGCCATCCAGAGAAGTTTTATTTGTTCCTAGAGGCAATGGTAAACTGTTGAAATTTATTGAGTAGGAGAGTGACATAGACTTTGGGACCTGGATTTTGGGGAAAAACACTTTGGTAGCCACATGGAAGAAGGACTGAAGTTGGCAGACACTTGAGGCAGGGGGACTGATTAAGTGGCTACTGCAGTAGTTGAAGTGAGAGGTCGCAAGGGCCTGAACTAAGCCAAAATAGAGGGAAGGGAATGGAAGCAAGAGATCTCGTGGAGGCAGAAACAAGAGAAAAGATTAGATGTGTGATGTGAGAGGAAGTGAGGAGTCAATGATCATGTCAAGGTTGTGTATATGAGTGGCTGGAAAGATAGTGGTAACCTCAACAGGAATAGGGAAGTTTGGAAGAGCTATGAATTTGGGTGGAATGATAATGAGTCCAGACCTAGACATATTTTGAGATACTTAGTTTGAAATATCCAGTAGACAGTTTGCAATGTCTGATTAATGCTCAGGAGACCTGAATGAATAATCTGGAAATCATCAGCATAGAGGTGAGAAGTCCATGAGAGTTGATGAGGTCATAGAAGAGGGCCCAGGACAGAGCCTGGGGGTACACTCACAGTTAAGGAGTGTGAACCAGCAAAGGAGGCTGAGAAGGATCTATTTAACAGGTAGGAGAACCAAGGGGGTACAATGTCAGGAAAATACTGTAAGAAGAGTCTTTAGAAGGAGGTAATGGGGGCAGCTAGGTGGTGCAGTAAACAAAGCACCGGCCCTGGATTCAGGAGGACCTGAGTTCAAATCGGGCCTCAGACACTTGGCACTTACTAGCTGTGTGACCCTGGGCAAGTCACTTAACCCTCATTGCCCCGCAAAAGAAAAAAAAAAAAAGAGGAGGAGGAGGAGGAGGAGGAGGAGGAGAAGGTAACTGATGATGTCAAATGCTCCAAAGAGGTTGATGTATGGATGAAGCTGGTCCAGGGTCACACAGCTAGTAAGTGTCTGAGGCCAGATTTGAACTCAGGGAGATGAGTCTTCTTGACTCCAGGCCCCATACTATTCATTCACTCTGTCACCTAGTCGTCCTTAAGAGAGATGAGTGCTATATGCAAAGAATAGCAAGAAATCCAGGGTCATTGGATTGTGGAATGTGTGGAGAGGAGTAGTAAAGTGTAAAAAAGACTTGAAAGGTAGGAAGGGGTCATTATGACAGACTTTAAAATCCAAAGAGGGGGCAGCTAGGTGGTATAGTGGATAAAGCAACAGCCCTGGATTCAGGAGGACCTGAGTTCAAGTCTGACCTCAGACACTTGACACAAGTCACTTAACCCTCATTGCCCTGCAAAAAAAAAAAATCGAAAGAGAGGATTTTATATTTAAAATATATTTGAAATTCTCTCCTTCTCCATCTCTACTTTGTAGATTCCCTGGCTTTCCTTCCTTCAAGTTCCAGATAAAATCCTACTTTCTACTGGAAGCATTTTCCATCTCCTTAATGCCAGTGTCTTTCCTCTGTTGATTATCTCCAATTTGTCATGTATCTACCTTGTTTGAATATAATTGTTTTCATGTTATTTTCCCCATTAGACTGTAATCTCCTTGAGAGCAGGAACTGTCTTTTGCCTTTCTTTGTATCCCCCACATAAGCACAGTTGCATAGCACATAGTAGGTGCTTAATAAATGTTTGTTGACTAATCCTGGAGGTAACAGGAAGCTATTGGAGTTTATTCAGCAGGGAGGTTTCATGGCCACACCTTCACTTTAGGAAGATCACTCTGGCAGCTGAATGGAGGGTGGACTGGAATGGGGAGAGAGAAGGCAGGGAGACAAAACAGAAGATTATTGCAATAATACAAGTCTGAGATGCTGAGAGGGCTGGTTATATGAGTGGATATACAAGAGATGATGGGAAGGCAGAAATGACAAGACTTGACAACACATCTGACATGTGGTGTGAGTTTCAAGGATGACACTGAGGTTAGGAAGCCTCCAAATCTAGTTCCTGAGGGGTAAAGGCTAGAACTTTACCTTCCTTCCCAGCTTTGATGATGGAGAAAGTTGGAAGAGATATCAAGCCAGGCGTCTTAGCATTATAGGAAGCCTCTGTCTACCTGTGTACTTGGTAGTCATGGAGGGTTGAGGCGTTTTCTTAGAATTCCAATTCAGGAATGGTTTGAATTAGATGACCTTTTAGGTCCTCTCCATCTCTGAGATTTTTATGAGGCTGTTTCTCATTAAGTGAAGAGACATCATAGCCAAGAGCAACACTAGTTTGGAATACAAACCCATTTGCAAAATGTCACAACAGTGAGGGGCAGCTAGGTGGCACAGTGGATAGAGCACCGGCCCTGGAGTCAGAAGGACCTGAGTTCAAATCCGGCCTCAGACACTTAACACTTACTAGCTGTGTGACCCTGGGCAAGTCACTTAACCCCAATTGCCTCGTTAAAAAAAAAAAAAGGGGCAGCTAGGTGGCACAGTGGATGGAGCACTGGCCCTGGAGTCAGGAGTACCTGAGTTCAAGTCCAGCCTCAGACACTTAACACTTACTAGCTGTGTGACCCTGGGCAAGTCACTTAACCCCAATTGCCTCACACACACACAAAAAACCCAAAAAACAACAACAAAAAAATGTCACAACAGTGGAGGATAGTGGAATAATCTGAACAGCAGCATAACCTCACAAAACAGTAAAAAGCAGTGGGAGTGATTCTGTTATGTTTTGCTGATCTTAGAAGAATAGGAAAGGTGGGAAAGAAGAATACATTGAGAAAGGAGGGGGGCAGCTAGGTGGTGCAGTGGATAGAGTACTGGTCCTGGAGTCAGGAGGACCTGAGTTCAAATCCAGCCTCAGACACTTGACACTTACTAGCTGTGTGACCCTGGGCAAGTCACTTAATCCCAATTGCCTCACCAAATAAAAAATAAAGAAGGAAGGAAAGAAAGAAAGAAAGAAAGAAAGAAAGAAAGAAAGAAAGAAAGAAAGAAAGAAAGAAAGAAAGAAAGAAAGAAAGAAAGAAAGAAAGAAAGGAAGGAAGGAAGGAAGGAAGGAAGAAAGGAAGGAAGGAAGGAAGGAAGGAAGGAAGGAAGGAAGGAAGGAAGGAAGGAAGGAAGGAAGGAAGGAAGGAAGGAAGGAAGGAAGGAAGGAAGAGAGAGAGAGAGAGAGAGAGAGAAAGAAAGAAAGAAAGAAAGAAAGAAAGAAAGAAAGAAAGAAAGAAAGAAAGAAAGAGAAAGGAGGGAAGGGAAAGGAAGAAGGTCTAATGGAGGGACACATTGGGGCAGGGGATGTAAGTAAGCTATACCCCATTACTAGTGAGGATCTGTGTACGAGAGAGTATATATAACTAGTAAATGTAGGGTTGTACAAGAGAAGGCAGAAAGACAGTGTGGGTGTTGCACTGGTTCTATTGTTGGTCCTTCATTCTTGAAGAGGCCCAATGACCTTGGGAAGGTGATATCATTACTTGAAGGGGAATTGGATTTAAGGGAGGCAGGACTGTGCGGTCACTAGTTTCACTATCTCCTCCAGAGTCATCTGGGTTCAGTGGCAAGACATACATCAGGACAATTGGAGATGGCCCCAGATGCACTGGGGGCCCTGGCTTTTTTTTAATGGTTTTTTTTTGGTGGGGTAATGAGGGTTAAGTGACTTGCCCAGGGTCACAAAGCTAGTAGGTGTCAAGTGTCTGAGGCCGGATTTGAACTCAGGTACTCCTGAATCCAGGGCTGGTGCTTTATCCACTGTGCCACCTAGCTGCCCTTCCTTGGCTTTTTTAAACCAAGGTCTTTCCCAGATCTCAGTTTTCCTGAGGTAATCCCCATTCAGTGATTAAGACTAGCTGCATTAGTTCTAGTGGAATATTGATGTCTTTTTTTTGCAGGGCAATGAAGGTTAAGTGACTTGTCCAGAGTCACACAAATAGTGTCAAGTGTCTGAGGCTGGATTTGAACTCAGGTCCTTCTGAATCCAGGGCTGGTGCTTTATCCACTGCGCCACCTAGCTGCCCCCATGATTATGTTTTGATGAGAGTCTTAGCTTTAATCTTTTCTTTGGTATGTTCTTATGTGGAAGTTCCTCCATTTCCTGGATAATTTTAGTTGCATGTCTATTTGCACCATATTCTTGAGGAGCAACCAGACCTATATAGAGAATTGTGGTAGATGCACTATTAGGACTAGGAATTAGATGAACACTTCTTTTTCCCCCATAATATGAAAAAGGAGAACGTAATGCTAATTTTCACATTCTTGTGACAAACCAATTTTCTGTATGTTAGGGAATATACTTAATGGATTTTTAAGATTCTTAATTTCTTTCCAGAATTAAATTTGGTAAAAATGCCTAGCTCCTAGACAAGGAGAAAATTTTTGTTTTTTTAAAACTTTCCAGGAATTCCATGGGAAAAGGAAAGCCCTAAAATGCACTATATATACACTGCCAAAACAAACAGCTAAGAACTGAAAAAAATTCAATCTATTGTTTACTTTTTTTTTTTTACAAGATACCAAATGATTAAAGTTTCTTCAATGAATGGACTGACTTCATGCAGCCAGTGCCCAGTGTGGAAAAGCACACAACTGAAATATTTCTATTTGTATCTATACTAATATACAAATAGAAACTAGTTTATAGCAAAAATTACATTCTCATTATCTCAGAACTGTTAGATGGAGAATGTCAATAGGTTGCATTGTATTAAATTTGTTCTGATGTGAAGCCATCTTTCATGAGCTCCTACTTCTCCCCAATTCTACATCTTGAAATCACCTTAAAATCATTCCGAACTCTTATCTTGCTCTACTCTTTTTTTTTTGGCAGGGCAATGAGGGTTAAATGACTTGCCCAGGGTCACACAGCTAGTAAGTTTCAAGTGTCTGAGGCTGGATTTGAACTCAGATCCTCCTGAATCCAGAGCCGGTGCTTTATCCACTGTGCCACCTAGCTGCCCTGATCTTGCTGTATTCTACTCTTTGATAGTACCAAACTATGTGTACTTCTAGCCCTTCTAGTCTCTTTAAGGAGCCTGCCCACTTAGTACACTGAAAGCTTAAAAATATAGCTAGATCTTCCCCATCCCTTAATACATTTTCACTTGAGCTTGTCTTTCCCTCAAACAATTACTGTCCTTTCTCCTTCCTTTCAGAGCCAAACTCCTAGAAACAAGCTCTCTGAGATCTCCATACTTTGCAATATGGTTTCCCACCTCATCAGCCACCTGAAACTGCACTTTTCAAGGATATTGAGTTCTTAATTGTTAAATCCAAAGGCCTTTTATCGTTCTTGACATCTCTGCTGAATTTGATAGCTGTCTATTCTTTCTGCCCCCACTCTCTTAGTTTTCATGACATAATTCTTGCTTGGGTTTTCCTTTGACCTGTCTTGCAGCTCCTCTTGGTATCCTCTGTGGTATCATCAGTCATCCATATGACACTTTCTATATGTGGGCATACCCCAAAGCACTGTCTTAGACCCTCTTCATTTTCCACATTCACTTTCTTTATGATCCCATCAACTCTGAGGTTTTAGTTATCATCTCTCTCAGGGTTACAACCAGATCTATATCTATTTCCACCCTAGCCTTCTTTCTGATTTCCAGACCAGCATCACCACCTGCCTATAAGACATCAACAAGTGGTTGTCACAGATATACCTCAAAAAAGATCTCATTGTCTTTTTCTGCCAATGCCTCTGACTTTCTAACTTTCCTATTTCTATTGAGGACAGCATAATCCTTTCAAGTTATCCAGGTTCACGACCAAGGAGTCACCATCAACTCTTTACTCTCACTCTTCAAATCAGTTAAGATGCCAAGTCTCATCTATTCTACATTCATTATATTCCTCACATCCATCCCCTTCCCACTACTTCCCTGTGCACCCTATTTTAGGACTTCATCAACTCTCATCTGGTCTACTAAGTAACATTCTAACTGTTCTTGCACCCAGTCTCACTGCTCTCCAAACCATCCTCAGCAGTGGTCAAATTGATATTCCTAATATGGAATTAGTCATGTGACTTCACTGGTCAAGAAGCCCCCGTGGCTTCACCTTGCCTCCCAAATAGAATACACATTCCTCCTGCCATCTCGATGCCTGTGCTAGAAATATGTTCTTACCTCTGCCTCTTGGAACCGCATCCCCCCAGTGACATGTAATATCCTTCAAAATTACTTGCATAACATGTATAATCTATATCTGATTACTTACTGCCTCAGGGAGGGGAGAGAGGAAAGGAGGGATTACATTTGGAACTCAAAACTTTAAATAAAAATGTTTATTATTAAAAAAAACCCCAAACTACTTGCATATAATACGCATATTTGCTTCTATATTTGTGTCTAAACACACATGTGTATGTGTGTACACACACACATATATATTTTCTACTTACTTTTCTTCGTACATGTTTCTTTCTCTCTTTTTTTTTTACAGGGCAATGAGGGTTAAGTGACTTGCCTAGGGTCACACATCTAATACGTGCCAAGTATCTGAGGTCTGATTTGAACTCAGGTCCTCCTGAATTCAGGGCCGGTGCTTTATCCACTGCGCCACCTAGCTGCCCGCATGTTTCTCTTAATAGAATGTAAGCTTGTGGGAGGGAAGAGACTGTTATTCCCAATTCCTAGCCCAAGACCCAGCACACAGTAAGCAATGTTAAGGAATAAAGACCAAATTTTCAAAGTTCAGTCAAAAACAAACACATAAATCCCAGTCTTTACAATATCTAGCTTACCTAACTTTGATGATTGAAAGACTGCATCAAGATGGTTGGATTAGAACTGATTTCAAACAGTAAAAGAGTCTTGAGTCACTTTAAATACATGCTGTGTATTTTTAAGGTTCCTGAAACAGATGTTGCTTGTCATTCTAAGAAAATAGTAAGGTGTTTTAAAAACAAATTCAACAAATCAACTCTTTGGGAACCTCCTGGGAGCTTGGGGCAGCCTCTAATACTCTAGAACCAGATGTGCTACAACAATAACTGTTTCATACCATCTGAAATGAAAATCTGCATATATGGTGGAATACTTGGTGCATTTAATATACTAAGACAACCACCTTAAGTGGAAGACAAGTTTTCTTTCGTGCTATTCAATTTTATCTGAGAAAAACATCATCAACATTCACCAGAAACAGAGAGAAAGAGAGGAAAAAAGGAATGAAGGACAAAAGAAAGGAAAGTAAAAGAAAAGGAAAAAAAAATAGGGAGAAAGAACTAAAGAAATAGTACTGTGCTTAAGAGGAAAAAATATGGGACTCAATGGAGATGAAAGTAGTAAATTTATTTCAATTATATTTAAATGTTTCATTTTTAAAAGTCCTAAGCCAATGAGGTTAAAACAAGAAAGAAGACTATATTTATGCAACAACTGATACTGTCTATACACAAGATAAACATAGGTACATTTCAAATGCCTTCTATTATTTTTAACCACTGTCATCATTATTACAGTTATCTCAATTTCCCAAAACACAAAAATTAACAATCATAATATTGTTTTGTTTACATGACTAAAAATAAACATATTTAAATTATAAACACTCAACCAATGAGTAGTTGTTTACTGAATTTGTTTGCATAGTCCACTCTTTTAAGGCTTAATTACACAAAGTCTGTGGCTTCTAAAAAAATCTATTTAAAAAAAAATATAGATGTTTTAGTGGATATATATATAAAAAATCCCCCTCTGTCTAGTTATATCCCCAAGGTCCTTAAAAAAAGCTTAAATGCAATTTTGGGGAAATTACACATTAAGGAAACCAAGAAAGTCTTGAAAACATAGTTTACTATTATAGTAAAAAAAACCTGGATTAATCGGAACCCAATTAATCAGAACTTTCAGCTAGCCATTATTTTTTGTGGGTACAAGTTACATGGAGACTCCACAACCACAGACCTGCTCAAAATTCGAACTCAAGAAGGAGGCCGTGGAATACCTGAAGTCTAAGGCACTGCTGCAGTGGATTGGTTAACTGAAGGATGATCACAGTCTAGTCTCTTTGGGGGGAGGGGGCAGTACCAACTAGGGAGGGTAGGGAGAAAGGAAAGTGACAAGAGCCAAAATGGAGGAAGAGAAAGGAAGCAGAAACTAGGTAGGAGCAGTCAGTAAGGAGGCCAGCAGGAAAATGTGGGGAAGTTAGGAGAGGAGGAAAGTCGTTGTACTTGGTACTCATAAGATCTACATATTCTTTACTCATTATCTAAAAATAGACAAACCATAAGAAAGAAGATGTGTTTTGAGAACTTATTAAAGTAAGTAATCTCCATGCCACGTCCTGAGGTCATTGTTCCTTCCCCAAGCATTCCAGTTAATTGAGGACTAGTGCATATGGCTTCTTTTTAAAAATTTCACCATGTTCAGTAAAAAATTGATAATGTAAAAGATGAATGATTTCAATGAATACATGTCTGTGCTCTGCAGTGAGATAAGCGGACTCCTAATTTGAGAAAGCTTACATTTGTCTCCCTCATTCTTGTTAAGAAAAATTATAAAATAAAACAAGCCTCCCTCAGTATTTAGACTTTGCATCTTGAGCATGATGTGATACCTAAAGCTAAAGCTAAAGTTTCTGTCTTTGCTGTATATAAAGTCCCCCAAATGCACATGGATCCAAAGTGCTTCTAAAGCATGAATTATTTCTGTTACATGTTCTTCCATCCTCTGGACTACTTTATATAGAGACACTTAAAAAATTCAAACCTATTCATGTCAACAAGAAAAGGTAAGACTTCAAGTGGCAACTTTACACAACATTCAAGTAACAGAATCCCTGATGCTATTTGAAATCGATATATATGTTTGAAACAGTTAAAAAGTATATCTAAGTATATAGGATTCCTTATATGACTTATGTCGGCTTTGGTTTGACATCTGTGAGGGCACAATCACCTCGTTGGCTACTTTTATTCATGTCTTGCCCCTCTCATTTGGTTAAAAAACAAATACAAAAAACAAAGAAAAAACACAAACCCCACAGCATTTAAATAAAAATGAGAAATAATCTTGTTTCATTAGCACTTAAAATAATAGGGTGACAACAGAAAAACATTTCCATAAACTAACAACATATGGTACATAAATATATGTTTTTAGGTTAAGAATAACAAAAATACAATCGAGTCACATAGTGCAAAATCACTGTTAAAAGCCGTCCATCTGCTCTAAGAGGATCCAATTAGAGCTTAATGATCTGGACATAACATTTCCATTCTTCTAAGATCACAGTGCTGTCTCAAAAACAATTAGACCTGAAGACTGCTCATTTGAAGTGTTCGTAACTACATAGCCATTTGGAGTAACTTCTGCATAATTCCTTCTGAAGTACACCTAAAAAAAGAAAAAAAGTGCAAAAAAATTATTTTTTTTAACCCACTGATGACTCTTGTCATAGTTCCTTTAAAGTCACTCTTTTCTGGTCCTTTGTGAAGTGTAAGTTAGCACTTGTCTGACAAAACAAAATAGGCACAATGGTTAGAGCAGAGTCCCCCCAAAAACCATGTTATTTATACTCCTAAAGAATTAATCCCATTAAAATCCTCACCAGGGCCAGCCTGAACAACCTGTAGATAGATCCACATTAGTTCTGATCATTCAGATTTATAGATATGTTTTTATCATGACCTTAAACTGCTAAGTAAAATCATTTCTACTGGCTCAAAACACGGAGATAAATTAAAAACAGGGTGACAAAAGAGGCTGTGAAATCTAGCTTCTGCACAAGGATTTCTCATTTTCACACATAAAATGAGCACAATGGATTTGGATGTTAATATCAGGTTGTAATCCCTATATTTTATAAACTATGATTGACAAGCATTGAAACTCCAGAGTATATGTATGAAATGTCCTGGCGTTTAATTTGTGCGGCAAAGCAGTTATAGGGCCTATAGAAATGTGATCTGGGGATAGGGCACCACAATAATGAAAGGAGAAGCAAAGGCTTTAACAATGACTCAACCAAGCAACTTCTCTAAAATGTAAGATGATACCAAATAATAGGACAGTTCTTTGCCAAGCCTTTGAGTTCTTGAATTCTACCAATTTCTAGCTGAACTAGAAGAGATACAGGTTTTCTGATAAATGTATAATCAGAACATAAAGGAAATGAAATGCTGTCAAGTCTCTCTGTTCCACAATCATCAGTTTTTAGCAGCTGTATCGTATCTCTGTTCCTTGACAGATGCGCATAACAAAATGAAATAATGTCAAGACTTGTGTGCTCTTATCTAAAAATGTGTTTGGTGAAAAAGGACTTCAAATGTAATTTTTTTTCAAAGAAGAATGTGAAAAGTTTTGTTTGAGTCTTTAAAACAGAAAATGCACCATCTATCTGAGGCTGACATGTGTCATGAGCCAGGGCTCATATTCATACTATTCTGGGGCCATTTTGTAAAACCTGGCTCCAAATATATTTGTGGACATCATCAACAAAGTGACTGTTAGAGATAATAGACTTTGCATGTGAGAAAGAAAAAAATAACTGTTGAAACACCTATATATTATGTGGAGCTTTCTTCTTTATCTGTTACTCTCTACCCCAAGAATATATCCTTACATATAAAAATACTGTATATTGAAACATCATTTAACAAGAAAAAAGTAGGGAATTTTGCACTAATGCTTGAATACACCTGAGATGAAATCAATGTACAGTATTTTATGCCTTCAAAGGACTTGAAAATATATATTCTATTTAAAAGAAAATTATCAGTTGAAGTCACCGTGGTCCCCTCAACTGCTAATTGCCTTCCCATATAAGGTTTCTGGTATTTGCTTTGTACATGTTTTATATACCTATATATGTAGATGTTGTTCCTCTTCTAGAAAGGATGAGCATCAAGGGGAGAGACTTTTATTTCTGTCTTTATATGTCATACTTAATAAATACTTTATTTTTGATAAGCATAAAGGCTTCATACCAATTGTAGGGACTAATTTCATGCTTTTAAGCTATCGTGAAAGCAGAAACCTATTTTAATGCAGACTAATTTTAAGCAGTTACATAGATATATAGATATTGTGTATATATCACCCACATGTGAAATACACACACGTCTCCAAAGGGGGGATTTTTTCTGAACAGAAATATCATGAACAGAAGAATAAATAATTAACCTTCACTTTTTCCCAGGAAGGTAATATCCACTAAAATAAACATATAGTTATTCGCAAAGTATAAAGGATTACAGTAGGGGATGCCTAAAAAGTTAAGTAAGTGACTACAACCTTTTTCATGACCATCTCAATATAAAAAGGGAATCATGAGACCTGAGTTGTAGTGCTAATTCTGTTACTGCCTCGTGGTGTGATCTTAGGCATGTTCCTTGTCACTTGCCTTCATTTTCTTGACCAATAAATGAAAAGATTGTATACAAAAGTATCTGAGGGCTCTTTCTAACTCTAATAGTCTATGATTCTATAATGTTATACTAAAGTAACCTTAGAATTAAAGACAAAAATGCCTAGCTTTAAACTTGTTTTCCTTTAAATAAAGGGCTGGCCTTGATTTGTTTTTCTCTTTCTCTCTGTCATTTCTCTATCTCTGACTTTTTGTCTGTCTCTCTTTTAAAAAATGAGATTCCAGACAGTTTCTTGGATAAGGGTTTCATATTTCAAATATATAGAAAACTGAGCCAAATTTATAAGAATATCAGTCATTCTCCAGTTGATAAATGGATAAAGGATATGAACAGGCAGTTTTGGGAAGGATAATTCAAAGCTATATATAGTCGCATGAAAGAATTTTGTAAATTATTATTGATTAGAGAAATGTGAATTAAAACACTTTGAGGTACCACCTAACACCTGTAAGACTGGGGAAATGACACATTTCAGAGGGGACATGGAAAAATTGGGGCACTAATACTCTGTTGGTAAAACTGTGAACTGATCCAATCACTGAAGGAAGGGATGGAGAGGGAGGGGGGAGAGAAAGAGTGAGAGCTTGAGCGCTCAAATGTTGGCCTTTTCTAATGCAGGGTTGGGGGCAGCTAGGTGGCGCAGTGGATAGAGCACCGGCCCTGGAGTCAGGAGTACTTGGGTTCAAATCCGGCCTCAGACACTTAACACTTACTAGCTGTGTGACCCTGGGCAAGTCACTTAACCCCAATTGCCTCACTAAAAGCAAAAAAACAAAAACAAAAACAAAAAAAAACCCAAAACTAATGCAGGGTTGGATGACAGAAATAAAAATGTAACAAAAAGTTAATAAATAAATTCTAAAAAATTAGATCTATTATTTCATTTGTATAGGAAATTCTCAGTGAGGAATTCCCTCTGCCAATGCAGATCAATAGCTACTCTGCAATTTAAAGTCTTAGAGTAATGTATCCTGGTAGTGAGAGAAAAGACCATATTTGGGGGGCAGCTAGGTGGTGCAGTGGATAAAGCACCAGCCTGGGATTCAGGAAGACCTGAGTTCAAATCCGGTCTCAGACACTTGACACTAGCTGTGTGACCCTGGGCAAGTCACTTAACCCTTACTGCCCCGCAAAAAAAAAAAAAAAAAAGACTACATTTGGACTCTTCTCAGAGCCCTATAGACAAAGAGTGAGTCTAGTTTCAAGCCGCATAATTTTGTTGCCTGAACCTCCCAGGAGGGGGCTACCCTGCCCAAAAGGCTCTGAGAAGCCAAGGCCCTTGGGTCTGGAATGGGGCCTGAACTTGGTGGGAGCCGAGCTAAGCTGGGAGTTCACCTTGAGGTGCCTGAGGAGATTCTCATGTGACTCCAGTGTTCAAACCCCGACTTAAGTTTTGTTTCTAGAAAAGTTATGTATGTTTATGTATGTTAACACAGCACTGTTCTAGTGAGGAATGGATATTCTTGCTCAGAATAAAGTTAAGGCCTAGTGTTGCAATCTGATTGGATGACTGGTGTAATCTGATTGGTCCTTAAAGTTACCATATATGGGAGGTTGGTACTATATGCTGTGATTGGTTGTTTCTGTAATGCTGCATGTAAATGGGGAACTGTAACGTGATTGGTTGAGAGGGACCTTTGGTGGGTATAAATAGTGGTGCAGGACCTCACTTCAGTGCATTTTCTGGCACATTCTGAAGAGTGCCCCTCTTCAAAGATGAATAAAGATGCCTTCACCCACCCTCTGTTGCCTGCTTGGATTCTTTGAGCTGCAAGTTGCTAGCAACACTTGAGCTGCTTATACTTGAGCTGGGTAACACTATTCCAGCTGTTAGCTATGTTTCTAACAGTAGTCTGGTGAAATCTATAAGATTTCAATCTCAGAATAATGCTTTTAAATACAAAAAAGCAAAATACATAGAATTACAAAGGAAACCTAAGGAAATATAATTTTCAAAATAAATTTTTTTAAATTAAGATCAGAGACCCCAGGTTAAGAAGAACCCTTGTTTAAAGCTATTCTCCATTGGTAAGGGGTCAAAGGACAGGGACAAACACTTCTCAGGGGAAGTAGTACAAACTCTCTTCAGTTTAGATTTCCATCTTCATCATTTAACCACAACTACTTTCTCCAAAGTAAATGATCTCTTAATTGCCCAATCTAATGACCTTTTCTCACTTCATCCTCTGCAGCCTCTGACATGGTTGATCACCTTTTCTTCCTTAATACTCTCTTCTATCTAGGTTTTGGTGACACTCCCAGTTTTCCTCCTACCTGTCTGACTCCTCCTTCTAAGTCTGCTTTGCTGGATCTTCATCTTGGTCATGCACACTCAGTCTGGGTGTTCCACAGGGCTCTTTCCTAGGCTCTCTTCTCTTTTCCCTCTATGATATCATTAGCCCCCCAAATTCAAGCATCAGCTTGTTGATTGTCAAATGAACTAACCCTCTCCTCTAGTCTTACATCTCTGCTTACTGGACATCTTGAATCATATGTTCTGTAGACATCTTAAATGTCTGAATGTCCAAAAGTGAACTCATTATTCTTACCCCAAAACCTTCCCCTCTTTCTAACTTCACTATTACTGCTGAGGGTAAGTTAGCAACAGGACCTGAAACCGGATATTCTTGGCTGCAAGGCTGTCCTTTACCTCCTGGGCCATTCTATCTCTCATTACAGAGGAAACACTAAAAAAGATTTGAGAAAACCTTTCAAAAAGCGATTATCATCTGATGTTTTGAGTAGGAGGTTAGTGGACATTCATCTTACAGTTTTATGCATCTGCATTTTTTTTTTACTCATTACAATGAAGTAATGAGTGGCTCATGTATGAAGGTCTATTCAGATTGCCTACATCAGCTTTTTAGGAAAAGAACAATGTGGATCAAGAAAACCTGACTGGGAAACACCTATTTCCAGATGTTAAATTCCCTGTTGCTCAAGAATGAGTCCTAATCTGTTGGAGTGAAAGCCCTGTTGATTTTGGCTAATTCCCCTGATTTTAGAGTTTTGATTGATGCACTCATGTTTAATGCTTATATGTTAGAAAGGCTGATGAGCTGAAAGCTAGTTGCTGATAAATACTAAAAGTAGACATAGCTTGTCAAGACGATCTCAACAAGAATGAAAATTGTGATAAAGACCATTAAATTACATGTTTCTCTGAAGAGGTTTCCTGGGCCAGTAAGCTAAGGGGAAGACTGAAAATTTAGCCACTTTGTGACCTTGTGTAAGAGATTTCATCACATATGGCAATGGGTGGCTTAAAGAAGATTGTTTAAAAATTTAGTTAAGAACTCCTATCAATGCAAATAAGCCTTATGGTGGCTGTGGTTTGGTTTAACAAAAAGAACACTACATTGTTCACTGCAAGGATCCATCACTATTCCAAAAGACTGGTAAAGAAACATGTTACCCACCCTTATGAGATAGAGAAGATGAATATGAGGTGCAGAATGGGACATACGTTGGAAGATGAAGCCAACGTGGAGATTTGTTTTGCTTGACTGTGTAAATCTGATACAAGTACTTTAGTCTGGGGGTTGGTGAGGATGATGAAGGAAGAGAATGGCTGACCAAACTGTGGAATGTAAATGTCATGGAATATTACTATGGCACAAGAAAGAAAATGTGATGAATACAGAGAAGTATGGAAAGACTGAAATGAACTGAAAGAAAATGAAATAAATGTAGCCAGGAAAACAAGCTATGTAATAAATACAATTTAAACAGAAAAATCACACAAAGAGGTCAATGTTGCATAATTACAAAGAACAAGTATGACTCAAAAGAAGAGATATGTAAAGACATTCCTCACCCCACCCCATTACAAAGCATGGGAAGACCACAGTGTTGCACATATTTTCAGACTTTTTCAAAATTTTGTAAGTTATGTGTATGTCTCTCCTTTTTTCATTGTTTTGGCTTTAACATATTATGTTATATGGGATGGTTCTCTGGGAATTGGGGATATACTGGAAGAAATTATGGTCATCCAAAAAAAACCCACAAGAAAAAGGAAAACAAAGTCTAGTATAAAAAAGATTATTCAGGCAATCTGAAGGACAGACTGGAGAGGAATACAGTAGGCAGAAGGATCAGTTAGGTAGCTGCTACAATGGTCTAATTGAGAAGTGTCAGGGTTATTACAGCAAAGAGTAGAAAGGAGTTCAGATCCAAGGGATACTACAAAAGCATTACCAAATAATCACAGCATGCAAACCAGAATTTAAAAAATAATGAATAACAACAGCTAGCAAATTTGCAGAGTAATTTAGAAATTACAAAAGCTCTTTTATAAATATTACCTCATTTGCTCCTCCCAACAGCTCTGGGAGGTAGGTGCTATTATTCTCTCCATTTTATAGATGAGGAACTAAGAATGACAGAAGTTGAGTGACTTGTCTACTGTTACACTTCTATCTAGTAAGTAGATTTGAACTCAGGTCTTCCTGACTCCAGGTCCAGTGCTCTATCCACTGTGCATATTTAATCACATTGCTCTCACTAAAAATAGTAATCATTTTAGCAAGAATGAAAAGGGTTCTGTACTATTAAAATAAAAATTTTGATATTTTATTTTAAATTTTCACGCTTTAAAAACTTCTACTGTGTGTAACTTTTATAATGTACATAATATATTAGTGCAGTAGTACACATAAATAATTGTAACCCTGGGCTTGTCTGAGCACACCCATTTCATCAAACACAGAGGTACCCTAAAAGCCTTTGGAGCATGGAGGACTCTGTTTCCCCTATCACATGGGCAGGTATAATCTCCCTTGATGAGCTCCCTGTGTCTTTAAAATTGGCAGAATAAGGAAGTCACCCTTTTTTGGCTACTCTTTTTGCTTTACTTTCTGACTTATGCTCTTTCTTGTATCCTCCTTGCTGTGAATTCACCCACTGAATGGGCACCTTGAATTGAACTGTTGAGAGGGGAAGGACTTCCTTCCTCTGCACCTTCTCTTTTACTCCAGTTCCTAGAAATGAGATTGGATGTGTTTGGTTCTGTTCTGTTTTGTTCATTCCTCTCAATCTCATTAGCTGACCATAATCCCACTGGGGCTATGGTGATGACATTAGAGCCAGGAGTCAGCCTGGCACTTAAGCTGGGAGAAGCCAGGGTAGCTGGGACTTTAACCTGAGGGGAGTTTTGGTCTTGGAACTGGTATTGTGCTCTATAGTAACTGAGCTTACTGTGCACCTAATCCCCTTCTCTTCCTCAGAGACTGATGTTGTACAAAGGGAAGGGAATTAGGCTTCCCTTGGGCAGTAATATATTTGTGATTGTGATTATACCTTTTGAAGTAAATATTTCAGTGTAAAATCTCATCTTTGGCTACTGAAACTAGGACCCTAGATATCCCCCAGTTTACTGAGGGGTACCAAAGAACCCTATGCCATGGGGAAGTATCTGAATAAGACTTTAGGGGAGGAAATACTTTATATGCTATAATAATTTATAAAAGATTACTCATGAAAATCAGTCTAATTTTCTACCTATATTATCTTTTTTTTTTGCTTTGAAAGTTAAGCTTAGCAGGAAGAACCAAGCTCCGTATCTACTTTGTAGATACTTGATTATGGTACTTGATTATGATGATGGATAAAGCCCTTTCAAGTCCTTTGTAGACTCATAATTCTACGGATATGCCACATAAGCAGCAACTCAATCATGTGAAATGCCTAGTCTTTTGATTTAGGAGAAAGTTGACTCATTCCTGAGATAACAATTTATTTATTTGGAGAAAGATCAGTCCTAGGTCTCACCCAGAGTTTGGATGATAATTCTGATTTGACAATCTCAGGGCTAGAATACATTAAGTAGAACGGCAATTTCTGGATTTTTCTAGTAAAAGAGGTTGTGCTAAATCTGTTGGTAAAAGGAAAAGAGGGGGCAGCTAGATGGTGCAGTGGAAAAAGCACAGGCCCTGGATTCAGGAATACCTGAGTTCAAATCCAGCCTCAGACACTTGACACTTACTAGCTGTGTGAATCTGGGCAAGTCACTTAACCCTCATTGCCCTGCCCCCCCCCCTCCGCAAAAGGAAAAGAGTACTCTGAATTATGCCTTCCTCTCTAATATATAACCTAGGAAATATATATATATATATATATATATATATATATATATATCTGTATATAAACACACACACACGCATACATGTGTGTATATATATATATATATATATATGTGTGTGTGTGTGTAAACACATACACACACACGCATTTCTCTGTCTCTGTCTGTTTCTGTCTCTCTGTCTCCCTAGAAGTTAGCCATCAAAGCCCCATTTGGGTAAAGGTAAAGAAAAAGGATGGAGAAAGTCTTAAAAATGTAAGCACTGCCATTGATAGCGATGCTCTGGCCCTAGAGAAACATAACTTGTTAGGTACTATTAATCTTAGATTGGCCTTGGCATTTCTACTTGTGTTTTGTAACCTGTTCCAAAGGAAGTTAGTCATTTACTATTCAGATCTAAGGCCCTTCAGGCTCTGAGTTAGCCTGACCCCAAGAAATACCAAGTAACTATGCTACTACCGCAGCCATTACTGATGCCAGTCATTCCTTTGCCATACTGGGAATTCCTCCAAGCCTCCATGTAGGACATGTATCCTGTTCAGGTAATTAGGTAGCATTGATCCTTGAGATATACAGGAATAAAATGAGCAGCCACAAATTAGCTGGGAGAAGCCATGATCATTGTCTACCATGAGTTATGTGCAAATGCAGAAGGGTTTCCTTCTTGCAAATTCAACAAATGACCTGCTTCAGATTACCATGAGAAGAAACATGCTTCAAATTAGTCTGTGTTGCTCATTCAAGTAATCAAACAATGTCCTTAGGGCCAATGAGTTCTTAATTCTTGGAAATGAAAGCCTGTAACTCCAGATCTAATATGGCTTTCTCTGGCCCAGTTGTTTTAGTGCACAAGGGACTAGACTGAAGAGGAGTCAGTTAAAGGCCTGGTTATGCACATGTGACCACTGAGGTCTCTACAAGTTTGAAAACATTTTCTATGAGGTTCTGGTACTCCCCAGGGAATGTGTTAAATATCTGTCAACAATCAAACAGTAGATTGCAAACTAACTATGAAGAATCTATATTTTATAGGCCAAGCTTACAGATGTCTATATATTTATAAATCTACAAACATACACATACAGTATACAACTGTGTGTGCATATACACACACACACACACATATATATATACATACACACACACACACAAAGTATTTATTAAACAACCAAATGCTAACATTATAACATACTCCCCTATGAATAAAAAGTTAATCTAGATGCTTTATGAGTTCGTTTTATTCTTTAAACTATTATAGAAATTATATACAAATATGTATAGCAAACTTGAAATATATATTACTGACTTAACACTTACTAGCTGTGTGACCCTGGGAAAGTCACTTAACCCCAATTGCCTCATCCATCTATCTATCTATCTATCTATCTATCTATCTATCTATCTATCTATCTATCTATCTATCTATCTACATACATACATACATACATATGGTGTTTTTTAACTGTATGCACACATATATACTTGAAATATATACTATTACATAATATTGTGGTCTCCATTCCAAACATTTTCTATATTAGCTTTGTAAACTATTACATAAATTATTAAATGAAATACCAATCAACAATCTCTTACAGAATCCCTATCAAGGACTGGGGATAAAGAAAGAAAACAGTCCCAGTCCTCAAGAAACTTTCATTTCATCAGAAGAGAAGCCGAACAGGAGGTGTAAGGAAGGAGGTAAAGGTAAAATATTCATTGAAAGAACTGTCCCCCGAGGCCTTCTAAATATAGGGTGGACCAAAAGTCACAAAGGAGTTTCAAAACTCCTTTATTTTTTGTTTTTAATTTACAATACCATAACATCATATTCAGTATACATAGCAAATGAATTTACATTATGTGTGAAAAATCAATTCTCATAAATGGCAAAAAGGAAAGAAGAAACTTTCAAAAAGTTATTAAAACATTGTGGCTTTTGGCCCACCCTGTATAACATCCCTAGAGCATATTGGAGAATGTGTTAGTTGAGTTTGAAGATGGCCAGAGGGCTGATGACCAACTGAAGTCGATGGGATCAGAGAGCAACATCAGAGGAATGAGTTCTTCCTTTAGTAGTGTGCCCTGGGTACTTGTGTTCCCTGAAGATGTACCTCTCTCTATGTATGGAGAAGCTATAGGTAATCTACAGAGAACTTAGTTAAGAATCTCCAAATTACAAGAATATATGCAAGTATGTCCAAGGGAGAGGGGTGGCAAAGATATATACTGGAAGATATGGATCTGGATGAAGAGATAAAAAAGAATAGTCTCATGGACCATACAGAAGTCTCATGTCTGCATGCAACACATGGGTGTTCCCTCACCCACAGGCTCTAAGAAAGCTTTTCTAGCATTTTGTATATGAGAATCCTTTAAAAACAATAGTTCAAGAATCTGTGGTGATGTGTAAATTTTTATAAATCAAGCAGAAGTCATAATAAGTCCAAAGCAAAGGCTCTTAATTTTCATTAGCAGAAATTTAGATCTGGAAATAATATGAATTGTATATATTATTTTAAAAATGTTAAATGACTTCTAAAAAGGATAATTAATTACCACTTATAAGGCACTCTCCTCATGATAGGCCTGTGAAGGAGATGAAGCTAATATTACTATTTCCATTTTACATATGAGGAAATCCAGACACAAAGGTGAAGTGACTTACATAGTGGAGTTGGGAGTCAGATCCGGGCCTTCTGATACCAAGACTCATTTGCTTTCCACTATTTTATTCTGCTTCTCTTAAAGTAAACGCATATCGTGAAAATAAATACAATTCTGAATTTTTTAATTTTGCAAATTTGCTTACGAAGTATTGCTAGGCAGACGTATTTCTCTTGCTGAGTCTTTGCAGGCTCCGTTTCAAGTTGAGATGTATCTTTAAGACCTAGTTATGAAGCTTAACTACAGTTGCCTTTAACTATAGAGGAAAACAGTGCTTGTTAAAAAGCTGTGGAGGGTAAAAGTGCAGAGTCAGATGCTAATTACACCTTCTTGGCAAAATCTTACCTGTTTTGCTATTTCAATGAGACCAGCGGCTTCGGCCTTGCCTGTTTGCTGCACCATCTTATAAAACAAGCTTTCTTTATTTTGGAGCAAAACATATGGCTCATCATATTCTTTCAACCTTCCTGCATCCAAAACCTGTTAATCAGCAAAAGCAAACATCTTAAAACACAATGCTTTGCAGCAAGGCATTATAATGAACATAATATTTCGGAAGAGGTAAAGGAGGGAGACAGACAAGACTTGGTCTGTTTAGGTGGTCCAGTTGAAGAGACTGTTCAAAAGGTCTGATTATACCCCATTCTATTCAGCAAAGAAAGATCTAACCCAATCTATTAGATGTTCTCAACAATTATTAAAATCACAACTTTTACAAAGTATATCTCAAGTAATGGTTTTATTCCCAATCAATCAATAAACACTTAAGTGTCTACTATGTGCTAGGTGCTATGCTAAGTGCTAGGGACACAAAAAGGCATGAAAAAGCTTCCTGATTTTAAAAAACAAACTCTCAAGAATTTTATGGCTGCTGGATTATATTACTAAAGCAGTTCTAAAGGGTGGGTGATGAGGTCACATGTAGAAAGTGATGTCTGTGACAGCTTAGAATCATAGAGCCTGAGTAAGTCAAGGCATACTTAGGAGAAGGAGCTAGTGTACCCCTCTGAAATTTCACTGGGTACCCAGTAGAACAGTACATAGGTACCAGTAGGAAGCTGGGATACACTGTGGTCAAAAATTCAAAGTCTATTTGGGTGGAACACACCCTGGGTATATGAATATAAAAGAGATACACACTCCATGCCCTCAAGGCATTTACACTCTAATTAGGGTCTGGGGAGAAGATGAAACACTAACAGGGAAATGACTGCAGGGAAGGGAGTTTTAGTTTGGGAAGTCACAATCAGGGTTATGCCTTAGTAATAGAGGAAAGCCAGGGGAACCGGCTGCTATCTAAACATCTTTAACATCATTCCTCTGCACTGAAGAAGTCTCCAGAAATTCTGTTTTCTATTTGAATAGGACTAAAGAATGGGGGCAAAGAGTTGTAAATTGAGGGGATGTCCATCAATTGGCAAATGGTGAACAAGTTATTGTATATGATTGTGATGGAATATTATTGAGCTATAAGAAATAATGAGCAGGATGCCCTCAGAAAAACCTGGAGAGATTTACATCAATTGATGCAAAGTGAAATGAGAAGAACCAGAAGAATGTTGTATATAAGCAACATCAATATTGTATAATGATCAACTGTGAAAAGACTTGGCTATTCTCAGCAATGCAATGGTCCACGACAATTCTGAAGTACTCATAATGAAAAAATGCTATCCATTTCCAAAGAAAGAACTGATGGGAGTCCGAAGTACAGGTAAAAGCATACTTTTTCTTTACCTTCTTTATTTTTCTTGGGTTTTTTTGTATGTTTTCTTACATAACATAACTAACATTGAAATATGTTTTGCATGACAGCACATGCTTAACCTATAGGAAATTATTTGCCTTCTCAATAAGGGGAGGAGGGGAGAAAGAGAGAGAATCTGGAACTCAAAAAAATGTTAACTGTTTTTACATGTAATTGGGGGAACTTTGTACTTTCCTACTTATTAGTGGCTTTGGTTAATGGTTTTGAGAATAGGGTTGGTGGTGGGGAAAACTGGAATAGCTGGCCCAAATGAGGTTCTTAAAAGTTTCTGTGGATTAAGTCTACCTTTTTTCAACTATTACTAAAAGAAACTGAGCATTAACTATGAAAAATTTCATACTAAGGAAAATAATCTTAGTATTGAATAGCAGTGCCTAATTTAGAACACATTCAGAATATGTGATAAGACATTTGACATTTTTAAGCAGGGCACATTCAAATACACACACACACACACACACACACCCAGGTATCTCAGTTAATTCTGTCCCACCTAATTTAATCTGAAATATTTATTAGATCCCATAAAGGATGTTTTCCTATTAAGCTTTTGTTTACTACAATGAATCATTGTTTAGGGCAGCTCTCTCAAAAGAGTTCAACAATAATTGAATCTGTCACATCCACATGATAATTAAGATGTCCTATAATTTGGCATTCCAATTTAGATGCCCCGAATGTATCATTTTCCTTAAGTATAGCATTAGAGAGTATAACCACTCCTACAGAAATTAAAGAAAATACACAATTTCTAAATACAGGCTCCACTCACGTTAAGGACTATGAAATAAAATAAACCAAATTACTTGTTGAATGATAAAGTGGAATAGGTACAAGAAACATTATGACTTGAAATTCACGGGAAAAGCTACAGACTGCTTATGAAAAGTAAACTTCCTTATTTGAAATGGAAAAAGAGAGCCAATGATATCTTACAGTTGTCCAATTCTGAATGAATTTATAAATCCTGTGGGAGGGTGTGTGTATGTGTGTGTGTGTATAAAACACAATCTGAAAACACAATCCATGAAAATATCTGAAAACACAATTCATGTTGGGTTCAGAACTAAACAATGATCTGAAAGGTGAAAATTTTGAAAACTCAAAAGATCATAAATTTATGGAAAGAAGGCCATCCATTCCAACTCCTCCATGTTATAGATGTATAAACTGAAGGTCAGAGAAGGTATTTGCCCAGGGTCAAATTGTTAAGAGGCAGAATTCGAAGCTTAGGTCTTCCTTGTCCTACTCAGTGCTCTGTCTACTATGGCGTCCAGTCTTTCATGACTATAGACTGGCAATAAGACTAACACTAAATGACAATGGGATCCTATGTTATGTTACAGTTACCTGGAGCTTCATCAGCATGAGGAGTTAGTGATTAAGCCCTCCATTTCAGAGTCATTACTGTAGTTGAAGAATGTCTTTTACTTTGATTTGTAGATTTGCTTTCACTTCCAAGGAAACGATTATGAAAATTTATCACAAAGGCTCTGGCCTTAATATTTTCTTTTGTTTGTTTAATAAGATCACACTTCTTAAAATTGTAAAATGAAAATATACATCTCCATATTTTTTTGCTGCAAGTCATATCAAAGTACACTACCCTTAAATGAACTGGAGTTTTATATTTGGAGACCTGGCATAATATGACAATTACCTCTAAAAGACTGCTAGTTAAGACAGGTGACAGCTCTGACTTGTCCAAGCAAGAGATTAGATAAGAATGGGGCCACCATACTACAATTCCAATAAACAAGAGGTCTACCCACAAATAAACGGCGAATGGTGAGGACTTAAAAGGGAATAGTACTGTATGTAATACTGCCTTTTATTAGATATAAAGAGGCTAAATATTTCAGACTTCTGGTATTCCTTTGAGTATGAACATCCTTTCGGAAAGAAGGTATTTTCCTAAATTGACTTTGTGTGATTTAAAAAATGTTCACAAACCCATGCAAATATTTTCTTAATTCTACTTCTACTGTACCTAAAGCTGTGCCCAGGGTTCACACCACTTATTGCACTCCTGCCATATTCATGTAAGAAAAGGGGGGATATTTCCATTTAATTATCAGAAAATATCTTTATCAGAACAAGCCACCTTTGACATAACCACACAGAAATGTACTAAGTAGACTATAACTCCATTGACTGAAACTTTGTATATATACTACCTTGGTCAAGGTCTTAGAAACCTTGGACAGGGGCTATCTGCTCATTGACAAGATGGCGCTGATAGAATTGAGATTGGTCTGTATCATTTTTGTTATCTAGCAGAAAGCCATGAGTCAGTCACCTTAGGCTTCAGATTACAAGACGAACCATCAAAAAGAATTTGAGGAACTATGATCTCAGTACCAAGAACTTCCCAACAATTAAGAGCTGCATGAAAATTGGAATAGGATGCCTTATGAAGTAATGAACGTTGTAAATGTACAAACACCAACAGGACTACCACTGGCAGTCAATATTGGGGACACTGATGAGCAAAATAAGTATGGAGACCCTTCCATTCTAAGATTGAGGGAAATTATGCTATATTTAGTGTCAGCAAAGGCTCACTGCTGACCTGGATATCAGTCATATGTGCAAATATTTGGAACTCCTGTTGCAGACCTGAGTCTTCTGAGTAAAACTCATTACAATAATAAGATCCAAAGTTAAGTGACATTGTTTTAAAATTAAATGGACCTGGGCAGCTAGGTGGCACAGTGGATAGAGCACTGGCCCTGGATTCAGGAGGACCTGAGTTCAAATCCGGCTTCAGACACTTAACACTTACTAGCTGTGTGACCCTGGGCAAGTCACTTAACCCTCATTGCCCCCCCATTTAATTTAATTTAAAAAATAAAATTAAAAAATCTTCATTGGGAAGAATTAGAAGGATTGGGGGGATTTAGAAATGAGTAAACTCAAGACACTATCTAGTTGAACACCTTTTTTTTTTTTTGCAAGTCAACTCACTCAGGTAGTTAAGAAGCAAAAATACCATGGAATCTTGGTTTTGGGGCTTCAAATTCAGTTTGTCCACAAAGCCAATAGTGTTATGGCAGTCAAAGGGGTGTGTTGGGAAGAGGCATATTTATTTATACAAGGACAGATACAAATAGACAATACAATTTTGCATGTGATTATTGTCAACAAGACTATACTTGAAGAAAAACAAAACGGAGCCTCTAATTTATGTAGCTTTCTATAGATAACAAAGCGTTCTTCTCACAAAAGCCCTGTGAAGTTGTATTGCAAATACTATCACCTCCATTTTACAGATATGAAAACTGAGGCCCACCTTGATGAAATGCTCTATCCTTATATCTATTGCTCTTTCAATTATACCATGTTATATCTCTCAAAGCAGTCAAGCAGTCAATCTACCTGGTCTTGAGTTCTGTTTTTTTGCTTTCCATATGATTCTGTGACACAAAACAAGTTATCTAACTTTAATATTTCAGCTTCAATCAGTCAATAAACAATTATTAAATATCTACCATGTGCCAAGCATCGTGCTAAATACTGGTGATAAAAAAGAGGTAAAAGGGAGCTCACAATCTAATGGGGGATGCAACAAGCAAATACATATGTATAAACAAGCTACATTCAGGATAAATTGGAAATAATTTACCAGAGGAAAGGCACTAGAATAAAGAAAGTTTGAGAAAGGTTTCCAGTAGAACAAAGCTTAAATGGTGGGTCTCCATATAGGGTCATGTAACTGAATGTGGGGGTTGAGAACAATTTGGCAACAGTACCAGGTTATGTATCCCTGTTTCATATACCCATATCCCAGGGCTGCATATAATTTCTCAAGCAAAAAGGGGTTACGAATAGAAAAAGTTTAAGAAACCCTGCAGTAGATGATGAGATTTTTAGCTCAGACCTAAAGGAAACCTGCATGGTCAGCAGGCAGAGAAGAAGAGGGGAGAACACTGGAGGCATGGAGGATAGCCAGAGAAAATATTCAAAGATATAAAATGTGGAATGTCTTATTTGAGGAACAGCAAGAAAGCCAGGGTCACTGGACTGAAGAGTATGTGGTAAAAAGACTGGAAAGATAGGAGGAGGCTAAGTTAGGAAAGGCTTTGAATGCTAAATAGAAGATTTGTATTTGAAGTGGGAGGTGATAGGGAGACACTGGAGTTTATTGACTAGGAGGGAGGTGATATAATCGTCATTTGAAAACTAAGCAACAATTTCAACCTTTGGCTGGAATACTCACAATATTCCAGGTTAAGGTGTTTTGATTCAAAATGCTTCCCTAAGCCTTCCTGTATATAAAAGTTTCTTTGAATCAGTAGCAGTAAAGAGACAGTTACTTATTCAATGTCTTCTCTAACTGTTCCTGATTTTGTTTACAGTTAATTTTCTATTCTACTTCTCCATTCCTACACCCTCACCCCCACTGGGTTTTACAGCATTGTTTTTAATGTTAACCACTGTTTTGTTTATTGCCTAGAAAACCCAGGAGTTATATCTTTCCAGACATTTTTTTTTCATGATGCAAAAGGGCAAAAACGTGCCCTTGCATGTGGTGGAAAGCTCTACATAAAACCAGTAACAAAACATCTAGATAGTCTCAATAAGGGATCACAAAATTATAAATGTGGAAAGAGTATTGAAATATAGCTTTAAATAATTGACCCTTAGTCGTTGCTGTTTTTTTCTCCAGGTATAAATTACATGTTTTTTTTTTTTTTTCAAGGAAAACACCTCTGAAAAAGGCTCTTGTTTATGAAGAGATGAGCATTGGGAGTGGGGGTGGGGGAGTGGGGGTAGGTCCAAGATTATGAAATCACAAAGCTGAGAGTAAAGAGAAAGAAAGCAACAACCCAGTGACCATGATCCCCTTTTGGTCCTGAACATTTTTTCTGTCTTAACTCTTACAGCAGATGATAACTAAAAAATCCTATGGCTCAGACAACAATTTTTCTTGTTGCTGTTTATTTTTCAGTCATGTCCGACTCTTTGTGACCCCTTTTGGGGTTTTCTTGGCAAAGACACTGGAGTAGTTTGCTATTTACTTCTCCAGCTCATTTTACAGATGAGGAAACTGAGGCAAACAGGGTTCAGTGGCTTGCCCAGAGTCACATGGCTAGTAAATGTCGTGAGGCTGGATTTGAACTCAGGAAGAGGAGTCTCGCTGACTCCAGGCCAAATGGATACACTGTACCATCTATCTGCCCCTTTTCTTTTTTCTTTTTTTTTTTTTTTTAGTGAGGCAATTGGGGTTAAGTGACTTGCCCAGGGTCACACAGCTAGTAAGTGTTAAGTGTCTGAGGCCGGATTTGAACTCAGGTCCTCCTGACTCCAGGGCTGGTGCTCTATCCACTGCGCCATCTAGCTGCCCCTCTGCCCCTTTTCTTTAGGTATACATTACATGTTTCCCGCCCCCCCCCAAAAGCACCTCTGAAAAAGGGGTCTTGTTTATGAAGACATGAATGTTGCGGGTGGGGGGGCGTTGTGTCCAAGATTATGAAATCACATAACTGACAGTAAAGAGAAAAAACAAACCAACAAACAACAAAACCAGTAACCAGGATCCCCTTTTGGTTCTGAGCATTTTTTCTGTCTTAACTCTTATAGGGGTCTGATAACTAAAACTTGACTCAGACAACAATACCAATGTAATAATTTAAGAATTCTCTTTTAACCCTCCACTAATAATATTTCTTACCCAGGGAAAAAGTGAAGCAGGGACTAGGGCATACTGGAATTCTGAGGCAAGGCTGCTTGTGCTGTTGGCTAAAGAGAAAGCAGGTCACAGTTAACTAGCTCAATCCTAAAACTACAGCACAGGAGAGGTCTTCAGTGAGGAGAGAGTGGTATCAGGAGAAAGAGGCTTTCTAATTTGTCTGTCTTGCTCCACTGTTTTTTAGCCACTGAGCGAATGAAGATTAAATTAGCTGTCATTTATGACTATACTAGGGTAAATAAAGTTAAAATCAAGAGAATTGACTTTATAAATTGGCATTCTAAGCCCAACAAATCAATGGTATTTAATGAACCAAAACTGGGCAAATCCCTTTGGAGAGCCAACATATAAACAAAGCTATTAATTAGGTCACAGTTATTTCCTAACAAGCTCTTTGTTTGATTTAGTTAGAGTAAACAAAACTATCTCCATCCTTCTTTGTGGAGAAGTATTCACCAGTGAAGCAAAATTCAATTATTACACCTTAAACACTTGCAATTACATGACCTTATTATGACAGTGATGCTGGTTAGCCACTTCATTAGCATGCTGTACTCTTCTAGTCTTAACCTGAGCTGGGAAACAGCAGCAGCCCCAGCTGCTTTACTCAAAAGGCTTAAAGTTTATTGTACTTAAAATAAGTGAAAAGTAGAACAAGATTTAGCCTTAGAAGGTCTAGATGCAGAGTAGTGGGGTGGAGGCAAAGAATTTTTGGTTTGGTGGGTTAGGTTGCTTTGTAATTTTCATGTCCCCCACATTACCTTATACTTATTTTATATGTTATTTAAACTTATATTACCATATACTTCATATTTATATGAATTTATACTGTTATGTATATAAAGAGAGGCAGGGTGGTTGGCTTTGGTGCCAAGAACACCTGGGATCAGGTCTAGCCTTTGACGCATACATATCAATCCTGTGACGCTGGGCAAGTCACTTTACTTTTCAATTCTCTACCTTAAGATTACAAATAGCAGCAAAGGTACTGGCCTGTATTGGTAGAGGGAGTTTCCTTACCTCATAGTTCCCTATCCCAATGAAATGGTCCCTTTGCTTACCTACCGCTGGTAGAACTGCTCCCTGAGTGTGACTGCCCCAGTGCCTAGCACCTTGCTTACACATAAGTTAAAAGATGCTTGTCGGGATGTGGATAGAGCACTGGCCTTGGAGTCAGGAGTACCTGAGTTCAAATCTGGCTTCAGACACTTAACATTTACTAGCTGTGTGACCCTGGGCAAGTCACTTAACCCCAATTGCCTCACTTAAAAAAAAAAAAAAAGATGCTTGTCAACAGAGCCCTTCATAACCTTTCCAGTCTTCTTATACATGACTCCCTTGATATGTTCACTTTGATCCAGTGACACTGGTCTTCTGGCTGTCCCATAAACAAGACAGTCCATCTCTCAGCTCCAAACATTTTCTCTCATAGTCCCTCCTCTGGTTGGACTACTGACCTCCCTGCCTTCCTTCAAGTCCCAACAAAAATCCCACCTTCTACAGGAAGCCTTCCCCAACCCCTCAAAAAAATTTTTTGGAGGGGCAATAAGGGTTAATTGACTTGCCCAAGGTCACACAGCTAAGTAAGTGTCAAGTGTCTGAGGTTGCAGTTGAACTCAGGTCCTTCTGAATCCAGGGCTGGTGCTTTATTCACTGCACCACCTAGCTGCCCCCCCAACCCCTTTTAATCTAACACCTCCCTCTGTTGTTTATGTCCTATTTATCCTGCCCAAAGCTTTCTTTGTATACATATATTTTTACATGGTCTCCTATTAGATTGTAAACTCCTTGAGGACAGGAACTGCCTTTTTTTGCCTCTTTTTGTATTCTCAATGTTTAGCACAGTGCCTGGGTTTAATAAGTGTTTATTGATGTTGTTAATCAAGCAAAAGTTTGACATGGGCCAAAGGGGAGCCTTGAGGATTTTATCTCACTCAAGTTGAGGAACACCTGTGTCCTTGTGATTGGCACATTACTGCTTGCCCATGTCCTAGCTGAAGAAATAAACACACACTTGTTCTCCTAAACTAGTAAGGTTTCCTTCCCAGGAGGTCTCCCCTTTGAAAGTAGCTAGGGATTTTGCTCCCCAGTGTCTAATTCTTCCCCGTTAAGGGGCAGTTTTCCCACCACTCTGATTAGGTAAGTCCATGGACACCAGAGAATAGCTCTGATAAAGCAGATTATCAGAGAATGCTGAAGAAGATGAAGGTACAGCTCCAGGGAAGAAATTCCACATTAAAAATTTACGATGAACTCTGAAGTTCTGCAAAGTACTTTACTTACATTATTTCACAGAAGCCTCACAAAAACAATGTACCTGCCACCACCGTAATTATTATCTGAGTTTTAGAGATGAGGAAATTGAGGCTGAGAGAAATGAGCTGAGTTGCCCATAGTCACATAGCTGGTCAATGTCAGAGGCAGGATTTGAACTCAAGTGTTCTGAACTCTAAGTTAGGCACTCCAAAGTTTATTTGCCTAGAGCTCAAATTGCTTTTCTGATAAAGGATTCAACTCCCCTAAAAGTCCTCCCAAACAATTAAAAGTTCAAAGTATAATTGGCCAAATGTACAAAGAAAAAAGAATTTTGGTAGTCTTGTCAAATGTAATCCTGATGAAAAAACAAAGATTAGTGAAAAGTGGAGTGAGATATTAATTTTTATAGCTCTAACTGAACGGAGAAGATTCTATGAAAGGCTAGCTATGTAGAGCCCTGCACAATTCTCCAGGCCAGTGTGCTTAAATTAAATACATCTGGAAACCTGTCTTGTGCCCTTGCTGTTGATCCTTGACCTAGTTCAATTCACCACCCAATGTGGTTTGGGCATCCTGACATTATCCATTCATTATGGGAGTACTGCACTGTGTAGTGGTGGGCAAATCATGGTTTCCCTGCTGGCACTTGACTTGGGGGCTATATTGCAGCATGCAGACATCAACAACCCTGACCAAATGCTTAATGTGAAATAGGGGTATGTTGTTGGTGACAATAAAACTGCTTAAGAAGTCAGACTGGGCATCACCTGGCAGCAGTGCTCCTGATGTCACACTGAAGGGCTGACATAGACCTATATAGGTTGTCAGGAACATCTTTGTCAGGAAAATGCTGCCCTTCTGCCTTTCCATTTTTTCTTCTTTCTTGTCAATCAGTGAATAGTCCCATATTACATACCTGTGATAAGCCTGAAGAAAAATTATATCTGTCCCAGTGTTTATGAGGGAAGAGATTCTGATCACAGCTACCTGTTTGATTAATGTAAGAGATTTCCTAACCGGCCTATGATAATCAACCTATAAGTTTATTAAAATTTGGACCAATAAGACAGGAACAAATACCTAGAAGCCATTTACTACTAAGATTAAAGAATGTCAGAAATTGGTGCAAAAGTGGTATTCTCAAAAAAAAAAAAGGCAGGAAGAATGGAAAGAAAGCTCTGGAATCGGCATCACAGAAGGCTTGGGTTTAAATCTTGCTTTTAATATTTATGAGCTGTGCTACCCATGGCAAGTCTTTTTTCTGGGGCTAAGTTTCCTCATCTCTAATAACAGAACGCACGTCATGGGGGTTGTTGCAAGGATGACATGAGGTAAGGTAGATAAACTGCTCTTAAGGCATCCTATAAATCCTGGCAATAATATGTTGCCTTTTGTTCAAATCAGTTTCTGTTGAGCTTGGACTGAGATGAGGGAATACAGGAAATCAAAAAGACAAATTAAAAGGAAATGACAACTATATAGTCCTCTTACCATTATTCTGTCACTATCAATAATAGTGTTTAATCTGTGTGCAATAGTCAGCACGGTACACTGGTCAAACTTCTCTCGAATGGTCTTTTGTATTAATTCATCCGTTCTGAAATACAACAAAAAATAATTTAATGCAGAAAAGGAAATGCCAGAGAAAAACAGAGGAGACAATAAAAAAAAGCATACTGTATTTAGTTGTGGAGAGGGAAAAGGTCATAAAAGTAACTAATAATACTTATGCTTTTTAAAATCAAAACTGAAGATGGAGAATGATTAAGAAATATTTTTATAGGATGGCAGAAAATAGTCTTTATCTGGTAGATGGCAAATTAAATATTTGCATTTTGGGGGGGAGACAATGGGGGGTAAATGACTTGCCCGAATTCACACAGCTAGTGAGTGTCAAGTGTCTGAGTCCAGATTTGAACTCAGGTCTTCCTGAATCCAGGGACAGTGCTTTATTCACTGTGCCACCTCACTGCTCCAAATATTTGCATTTTTTAAAGGATGTTTGTTCAACCTCCAGAAAAAGCACTAAAAGCATTTTGGCCACAATGACACCTTTTATCATTCATATATACTATTTACAATATTGTATTATAATGGCAAGACCCTTATATATGTACCTTGGATCCACATTGGCTGTTGCTTCATCAATAATCAATATTCTATTTTTTCGGAGGATAGCCCGGGCAAGGCAAACCAACTGTCTCTGTCCCACACTAAAATTGGATCCTGCTTCTGCCAACTCGGTATCCAATTTGCCTGGAAGATCTTCTATGGCTTCTTTAAGTTGTACCTGCAGGGAAGTGAAGGTGAAGGAAGACTTTCTAAACTAATTCTTACCAAAGACATAATGTCAATCAGCCATGGCATCTTCAAAGATTTTTTTTATTTCAGGAGTCATAAGTTGCTCGTGTCATCCCCAGCCCACAAATGCTTGAGTGACTATGAGGGTTACTCCCAACAGATAATTACGAGGCAGAGTATTGACATGTCAAGGCAAACTTTTTTTATTTTTTATTTTGGAGAATAAATGGAATGGGAACTTAGATACTTCTTTTGACAAATATCAACAAGCATAACATTTATTTCAATCTTTTCACAAGTCTATTCATGACGACTGCACACTAACATAGGCTATGCCAATTCCATTTTGAAACAGGCACTATAAGAATTCCTTAGGTTCAATGTGAGAAAATTTGTTATGTTTTATTTGGTGGTATATATTTTTTTGGTGAGGCAATGGGGGTTAAGTGTCTTGCCCAGGGTCACACAGCTAGTAAGTGTCAAGTGTCTGAGGCCAGATTTGAACTCAGATACTCCTGAATCCAGGGCCGGTGCTTTATCCACTGTGCCACCTAGCTGCCCCCATCTTGCATTTTTATCAGTCAATTTCTTAAGCATTTACTATAATATAAAAAAGAGGCAAAAGACAGTGCCTTCCCTGAAGGAGGTCACAATTTAATGGAGGGGGACAACAAACAAATATGTATAAACAAGCAAACAAAGGTTTATAGAATAAGTAGGAAGTAATTAAAAGAAGAAAGGAACTAGAATTAAGAAGGGTTGGGAAAGGCTTCCTGCAGAAGACAGGATTTTTATAGCATTTTTGGAAAGCACTTAGCTTATGTAATCTCATCTGATCCTCACAACAATCTTGTGAAATAAGGAGTTATTCAAATGAGGAAACCAAGGAGAGGAAACAGGGTCACTCAACTATTAAGTGTCTGAAGCAGGAACTGAATTCAAGTCTTCTTGACTCCAGCACTCTATCCATTGCTCTACCTGGCTGCCTAAGGTGGTGGTGGTGGTTGTTTGTCCTTTCTCAAAGAGGATCATGGCATTGGGGGATATCATAATTTGTAAGGAATTGGATTTAAGTGAGGTAGGGCTGTGCAAAGTCACCAGCCTCACTCTCTCCTCCAGAGCCATCTGGGTCCAGTGGCAAGATATGTATCAGGACGACTGGCAATGGCCCCGAATACAGTGAGAGACCTTGGCCTTTTTAAGCTAAAGTCTTCCCTCAGGAGAAGGGGTCCCAAAAGAGTACATTCCAGGTATAGGGCTAACACTTATAAATCCATGGATACAGATGAGGGAGCTGGAAGAAGTTAGAGGAAAAACTAATAAAGAAAAAAAAAGGAAGGAAAAAAAAGAATTAAAGGAAAGAAGGAAAGAAAGAAGGGAAAAAGGAAGGGAAGAAGAAGAGGGTTCGGGGCACCTAAACTTATAGACCAAGAAAAAGACAAATTAGCCACAAAAACCAAGAAGTGGTCAAGGGCCTAGAAGGTAAATGCAAAGACTTCAGTGTCATGTAAGCTAATGGAGGAGAGAAATATAAATAATGAAGTATACTGTATTGTTCTAAAGTTATGTCATTCCCTCTAAGCTACACAGATAGTTGCCTTATTTATGGTAATTCTACCTTCATAAAATTGTGGTTTACAGGTAACTAATCTCTTAATCTCCTCGAATGATTTCATGGGCTACCACTGGTGTGATGGCATAGTTCCATGAATATGTGATTTGGAAGACAGGTTTAATGAAGCCATTAAGGCAATTACAGTTCAACAATTCAACAAACATTTCTAAAGTGCTTATGTGCATGGTTCTATACTAGGTCCGGGGACTAATAAGGCCAAAATCATGTAGTCTTGTGTCCTTGAGGAATTTACATAGTAATTATCTTGGAAGTCTAAGGAGTCAACAAACCAACTTATTAAATAACGACATTAAATAATGACAGCTAAAACACCCAACAACTGCAATAATCAATAACAAAAACCAAAAGTATAAGGTTAAACTAGTCTTTAACCACACAATAATAGCTATGAAATGAAGAAGTTCATCTTCAAAGCCTACTTGGAATCAAGGTCTTCTAAAACTCCCAGAAATGAGTCAGTTTAAATGATTGGCAGGTACTTTTCTCTAGAACAGTATCTTTTGAGTTGTCTGCAGGGAGTGTAATATAGCAAAAGGAACACTGGACTTGGGTAAAAGATCTATTATCTGTATGGCTGTAGGAGAGTCATTTTAACCTCAGTTTCCTTATCTGTAAAAGGGTCCTGGGGGCAGTAGGTGGCATAGTGTATAGAGCACCAGATCTGGAGTCAGAAAGACCTGAGTTCAAATGTGACCTCAGAAACTTATTAGCTGTGTGACTCTAGGAAAGACACTTAACCCTGTTTGCCTCAGGTTCCTCATTTGTAAAATGAGCTGGAGAAAGAAATGACAAACCACTAAAGTAGCCTTGCCAAGAAAACCCCAAATGGGGTTGCAAAGAGTCAAGCACAACTGAAAATGATTAAACAATAAAATGGTCCTAATAATCTAGGAAAGTCATTTATAAATCTTAACATAATATACAAATTATATAACAACATAAACGATACAATTTCAGCTTGAGAGACAGAGACAGAGACAGAGAGACAGAGACAGAGTTACACACACACAGAAAACACCAAAAATAAAAGGCAAGAATAGGAATGTTGTATTAGAAATTGCACTGGATTCTAGTTCCTGGTCTGCCACAAACTCAGTGTTTCTGGCACCCTATTCACAGTATTTCTGGCTTGATAAAACCATCCACAGATAGTACTCGGCTGGTGTGGTCCTAAAGAGCCCAGGGTCACAAACGCAGAAGTAACACTTTGAAAAATCCCTATAAAAATTATTCTCTATTATTCAATAGCCTATCTTCTCTCTCTAGGAGCCAACACGAGGTAAAGTGATATCTTTTTTTTTTTTTTTCCAGTGAGGCAATTGGGGTTAAGTGACTTGCCCAGGGTCACACAGCTAGTAAGTGTTAAGTGTCAGAGGCCGGATTTGAACTCAGGTACTCCTGACTCCAGGGCCGGTGCTCTACCCACTGCGCCACCTAGCTGCCCCTAAAGTGACATCCTTTAACACATACTTGGAATAAACTGCTTTCAATGGACCAGACAGTGTCCATATCCATAATGAATACTGTCAAAAGAATTATCACCACAACAGCTGAGAATGGATTTTTAGATGGGGACCTATGGAATTTAAAAGGGCCTTGTCAAGGGAGTTTTAGAAGCTTCATAAGTAGTTCTTGCTATATTATTTACCATCAGAAAAGTCTACAGTTATTTCCTAATATATCTTGATGAAAAATAGTATTCAGTAACTAACTTATATGTGTTAATAGTGAAATTACAAGGGAGGCAGTGAGACAGGGCAGTGTACAAGAATACAATCTGGAAACCTACATTCTTGTTCTAACTTTGTCATTAATTAGATGTGTAATTCTGGCTAAATTATAAAAGGCCACACCTTTCTGGGTCCATTTCTTCATCTGGGTCTTTCCAACATATCACAGCTATTTGTCTTCATGCCTTATAGCCTTATATTAGATGCTAGCCTCCTGGAGGGAAAAGGCTGTGAAATTTCATTTCTGCAATAAGGAACACACTGCTTTGCAACAGTGGAAAATTAATAATGAAACTGGGCCAGATAATTTAAAAATTATGCCAATTTCTTTTTTTAAAGTAATAAACATTTTTATTTATAGTTTTGGGTTCCAATTTTTATCTCTCCTTCCCCCTCCCCATCCCCCCTCCCTGAGGTGGTAAGCAATAAGATATGGGTTATACATGTGAAATTATGTAAAACACTACCATAGTAGTAATTTTATATAAGAAAACTTGAATAAAAGAAAAAATGAAAGTGAAAAATGGCATGCTTCAGTCCGTTTTCTATCAATATCAGTTCTTTCTTTGGAGGTGGACAGGTATGTTTCATCAATAGTCCTTTGGGATTGTCTTGGATCATTGTAGTGTTGAGAATTGTTAAGTCATTCACAGTTCTTCATCCAACAATATTGCTGTCTATGTGCACAATGTTTTCTTGGTTCTGTTCACTCACTATACATCAGTTCATACAAGCCTTTTCAGGCCTTTCTGAAATCATCCTGCTTATCATTTCTTATAGCACAATAATATTCCATCACCATCACATACCACAGCTTGTTTAGCCATCCCCCAATTGATGGGCGCTCCTTTGATTTCCAATTCTTAGCCACCACAAAAAGAGCTGCTATAATATTTTTGTACAAATAGATCTTTTTCTCTTTTGGGGGATGTCTTTGGGATATAAGCCTAGCAGTGGTATGGCTGGATCATAGAGTATACATAGCTCTATAGCCCTTTGAGCATAGTTCCAAACTGCTCGCCAGAATGGTTGGATCTCTTCGCAACTCCACCAACAGTGGATTAGAGTCCCAACTTTCCCATATCCCATCCAACATCCAATATTTTCCGTTTTTCTTATATTTGCCACTCTGATAGGTGTGAGGTGGTACCTCAGAGTTATTTTAATTTGCATTTCTAGTGATATAGAGCATTTTTCATATGATCGCCTTAACTTTTTTTGTCTGAAAACTGCCTCTTCATATCCTTTGACCATTTATCAATTGGGGAATGACTTGTATTTTTATAAATTTCACTCAGTTCTCTATATAATTGAGAAATGAGACCTTTATCAGAGATATTTGTTTCAAAAATTCTTTCCCAGTTTTCTGCTTCCCTTGTAATCTTGGTTATATTAGTTTTGTTTGTGCAAAACCTTTTTAATTTATATAATCAAAATGATCCATTTTACATTTTGTTTTACTTTCTAAATCTTCTTTGGTCCTAAATTCTTCCTCTGCCCATAAATGACAGATAAACAATTCCATGCTTTTGGGGGGGGGCAGGGCAATGAGGGTTAAGTGACTTGACCAGGGTCACACAGCTAGTAGGTGTCAAGTGTCTGAGGCTAGATTTGAACTAGGGTCCTCTTGAATCCAGGGCCAGTGCTCTATCCACTGTACCACCTAGTTGCCCCATTCCATATTCTCTTAATATGCTTATGCTATCATCCCCTATGTGTAAATCATATATACATTTTGACCTTATTTTAGTATATGGTGTGAGATGTTGGTCTATACCTTGTTTCTGCCACACTGTCTTCCAGTTCTCCCAGCAGTTTTGTCAAATAATGAGTTTCTGTTCCAAAAGCTTGGATCTTTGGGTTTATCATATACTAGATTACTATAGTCATTTATATTCCCATGATATCCTTGAACTTTTGTTTTTCCATATGAATTTTGTTATTATTTTTTCTAGATCTAGAAAATATTTTTTGATAGTTTGATTGGGATAGCTCTAAATAAATAAATTAATTTAGGCAGGATTATAATTTTTGTTATATTGAATTATGCCAATTTAAAAAATTCTATTCTGTTTTTTCTTTTTGAGTTGTATATTCTCAATATTTTAATTTTTCCATGTAGATTTTATTTTTTATGCCTATGTTTTCTTGAAATTCTCCATATTCCTCTTAAGTTCTGAATCATATACAAATGTTTCCAATTTATATTCCTGAAAAGGTGCATGAAAATTGACTTTATGTCAAATTCTGTTTTCTTACTGAATTTGATTATGCATTTGGAAATGTAATCCGCTTGAAAAAAATTCCCAAAATGTAATAAAATTATCCTTATGAATAGATTTAAATAAAAAAAAAACATTTTAAAGAAAGCCTGCAGTTTTCTAATGAAACATCATTGGTAGTATATTTTTTTTTTTGGTGAGGCAATTGGGGTTAAGTGACTTGCCCAGGGTCACACAGCTAGTAAATGTCAAGTGTCTGAGGCTGGATTTGAACTCAGGTCTTCCCGAATCCACTGCACCACCTAGCTGCTCCACTATTGGTAGTATTTAAAATTAACTGCAAGTGTTCCATACTTTCTTTAATTTTCCATTATTCTGAATAAAGCTTTTAAAATGCCCCTATTTTGGTTGTGCTTTCCTAGCTTTCAGCCTTGACTCGCTGTGAGCTTTAGGACTCCTGATACTATTCTTTTGGACCTTACCATGCTTTGGAATTCATCAGCAATTACTTGTGCTCCATTTCATAATAATTACTGGGTTTCTTATACATTGAAAGTCTCTTTTCATATGTCTCCTTTTGTGTCTTCAGAATGTCAGCTAGAGGGCTTACTATCCTCTTTCATGTGAACTCTTGTAGATACTTTTCTGACAGACTATATCAAATTTTCATTGCCAAATTTAGGATTTTTTAAAAAGTCCTTATGCATGCTATGACTAGATGCTACTGAACTTCACTGTCTTCATATCTGATCTCTGTGGGAAGAAGGACAGGGAAGAAAGGAGGGAAGGAAGAAATGAAGGAAAGAAGAAAATTGGGCAAGAATTTTGTCCTGATGAAGGTTATGCTGGGCAAGTCACTTAACTCTCATTACCCCGCAAAAAAGGGGGAAGGATCTAAGTGGTGCAGTTGATAAAGCACTGGCCCTGGATTTGGGAGGACCTGAGTTCAAATCCAGCATCAGACACTTGACACTTACCAGCTGTGTGACCCTGGGCAAGTCACTTAACCCTCATTGTCCCTCCCCCTCTCCCCCAATCAAGAAGGTTATAGACTCATCACTTTCAGATCCTTTCCAGCTTTAAAATTCTATGAGTTCTATGGGAATCAACAAAGACATTACAATTTCTTTTAAGCTATTCAAAAGGGGGCAGAATAGCATTTGAACTTATCACCGTAACACAAAGGAAGTGAAAATTCTTTAATTTAATGCATCCCAATCCAATGATAACCCTATAGATTCTTGGTAAAAGTTTCCAGTTTGGTGTCATCTGAAAACGAACAGCTTTACTCCAGTAAACACTGATAAAAGTGTCAACAATACCGGACACAGCACCAGGCTATGATGAACATAATTTATTATGTTATTCTGGGTTAGGAGATAATAATGGGAAGAAAGGAACTGTGGATATAACAAAGTGGGCAGACAATGATAAGAAAAAGAATATGACCATGGAACATGGGTTGAGTTTGAGTTCAAGTAGTTCCTTCTCTACTAAGTAATTTTAAGGGAATTGAAGAAACATGAGGAATTAGAATATCCTTAGGGAATGAATTTAAGGACCTTCAAAAAATGAAGCTTCTCTATGAAGCAATGAAAAGAGCCTAGTATTTAATCTAAGTACTTAATACTCTTTGAAGAAATACTAACACTATAAGCCTGGATTTTATTTAATTTTACAAATATGTAAACCTGATTATCAAATACTTAATCACTGTCTTGTTTGAATTCCACTGAGACATTCTAAAATTCCATTTTTATGTTGTTAACATTTCTAGCATTTTCAGTATTTCTAGGGAAGTTACAAAGCAACAAGAAATCCCACTGGAGACAATCTAAATAATTGGGGTTCTAAGGATGAAACAAGTTTAAGTCTTATCAATGGTTTCGTTTATTTTCAGTGCCTTTTTGCATTGAAATTCTTATACTTAAGAGTACATTGATAGTTTTTTTTAACTGTCACCTATTTAAAACATGAGCAAGACTCCTTAAGACAATGTAATCATATAACACTGTAATGAAGTGGTTAAAAAACTAGCACAACAGGGGCAGCTAGGTGGCGCAGTGGATCGAGCACTGGCCCTGGATTCAGGAGGACCTGAGTTCAAATTCGGCCTCAGACACTTAACACTTACTGGCTGTGTGACCCTGGGCAAGTCACTTAACCCCAATTGCCCTGCCAAAAAAAACCATTAGCACAACATTCAGAATAATTTTAGTCTACCAATCAGCTAAATAGCAATCAATCAATAAGCACTTATTAAGTACCTACTGTTTGTCAGGTACTTAATTAGTTATGGGGATACAAAGACAAAAATGAAAGTCTTTGCCCTCAAGGACTTGACACATTTTATTGGGTAAGACAGATACACAGACACACAGCTCCATATGGACACTGTTTCCTATCTGCTGGAGCTAGAAGGGTGTTGGTAATCTTAAAAAAAAAAAACAACCACAATTCTGAAGAGGGGTGGGTTTGGGGGAAGAAATGAGTTCTATTTTGGTTATTTTGGTTGTACTTAATTTGGATGCCATTCAGATACCCATTTTGAGATATCTGCTAAGCAGCTGGTGATAAGGGATGAAAGCTAAGGAGAAAGACTAGATGTGGATCTATATAGCATGGTAGCTGAACCCATGGGAGCTTATGGTCATCACGTGAGAGAAGATAGCAGAAGAGAGCACCAGACAGAGCACTGGGGGCATACACATTATTATTTTTTTTTTTTAGTGAGGCAATTGGGGTTAAGTGACTTGCCCAGGGTCACACAGCTAGTAAGTGTTAAGTGTCTGAGGCCGGATTTGAACTCAGGTACTCCTGACTCCAGGGTCGGTGCTCTATCCACTGCGCCATCTAGCTGCCCGGGCATACACACTATTAAGGGGCTGGATATGAGTGATGATCTAGCAAAGGAGTCTTAGAAGAAGTGGTCAGACAGCTTAGAAAACTAAGGGGCAGCTAGGTGGCGCAGTGGATAAAGCACTGGCCCTGGATCCAGGAGGACCTGAGTTCAAATCCGGCCTCAGATACTTGACACTTACTAGCTGTGTGACCCTAGGCAAGTCACTTAACCCTCACTGCCCTTAAAAACAAACAAACAAACAAAAAACCCAAAAAACAACTAAGGGAGTACAATAAAATGAAAATTCAGACAGAAGAGAACATCTTAAAGCTTGAACAGTGGCAAAGGCCTGTGGAATTCAGAGGGATGAGGACTGAGTTCAATTCTAATGACTTGACAATTAAATTACTGATAACTTTGGAGAGGATAGTTTCTGCTGAATCATAAGGCTGGGTGTCAGATTGCAAGTGCTGAGAACTGTGTGAGAGGTAAGCAAGTGAAGACAATGAGTGGGCCAGATAATGAGGATTTTAAAGAATAGTTAAGAGACCTGGGAATGTTTGTAGATAGGATGGAATGGGCCAGCAGATAGGAAATAAGAGTATGGCCACTGGAGGTCACCACGTCTAAACCCCTCATTTTATAGAGGGGGAACCTGAGGCCAAGAGAGGTTAAGCAACTTGTCCACCATCAAACAAGATGAAAGAATCTGAGATGATGCCAAGTGGCTTTGAGATGTTACAAAGGGAACCCAGGGTGAATGGTCTCTAGTTCCTCAGTAAAGCAGGAGGAAAGGTCTTCTGTTGAGGTGAGGTGAGAAGTGCTATCAGAGACCTGAAAGGAAGAGGGAACTGAAATAGTTATCATGGAGAATGCAACAGAGAATCAATTAGGGAGGAATAAAAGAATTGCCGTATGGGCCCAGTTGAAATTAGAAATTGGAGGAACCAGTGGGAGTAATCCAGACTTTGCTCTATCTATGAGACGAATTTAGACTTTCTATAAGATAAACACATTATGAGAAATTAAACGAGCACCTAATATATGTACAGAGGATTGTGGTAGACAGTGGGAACAGATATATAGTTTAAATAGGCATTGTCCCTGCCTTCATGGCACTTCCAGTCCGAAAGAAGGGATGGAGTCTAACTACAGGTAATTATAATACATGATATGTACATTTGAGAAGTATAGAACAAACTACAATGGGAGGACTAAGAGGGAAGATCATCAGGAACAGGTGATGGTATTATTGGGATGGTAGAATCAGGAAGGGTTTAATGGATTTTACCTGGATTAATTTTATTAGCTAAGAAAGCCCATGGATGCTTACTTATGAAATAAATAGTGAAATAATTTACCTGCAACTGCATTTCATAGTCTCTCAAGAGCTGTAACAAAAGTAGTACTACTACTGAATAAATATGTATCCAATTCACATGAGAGAGACTGATGATCTTAAACACCCCCAAATGGTCAAACAGAAGATGAAGTAATGAGCCTAGATTTAAGGAAAAAAAAAATCCCCAAGTCTTCTGGGAAGTTGGGTGGATGTGTAAAGACTTTTCACAGACACACCTCTAGAAAACAAGAACTACAGGTAAGAAACTGTCTGGCCTCCAAGGTTGGCAGTACACAGTAGAATCTTATCTAACACATTGCAATTTCAGAGACATCCCTAGAAGGGTAAAATAAGTGATAACTACGTTGGTGAAAGGGGAAAAAAAAACAATGAGCCAAAAGAACTGATCAGACTGCTTTAGTTTAATTTATGGGTACATGTTTTCTCATTCTTTTCTTTTTGAAAAAGAGTTACTACACAACTTCTAAATAGCTCCAAGTCATTAAGCCAAACATAGTCCATTTTGTGGGATGCTGTAGGCTGGATTTATGCAGAGAACAAAAAAAACCACTCAAAAGCCCAATGAAACAAAAACAGTTTTCAACACTGTACTGGGTACCTCGGAGAAAACACAGGTAAAGGACTTTGACCCCTTCCCCTGAGGAGCTTAATGACAAGACCAATACACACAGGACCAAGAAACAGAAATATGTAAGTAAGAGGAAGGGTAGTTCATAGAAATGTGCTGAGGAGCCTATAACAGAAGCTATGTGATATTCCTACAGGAAAATATATACATATAAGGGCAGCTGTTAGAAATAAAGTGAAACCTATTTCTAACAGCTCAGTCAAAAGGAATTTTTCTTGCCTCCTATTATACCTACCACTTTCAGAGTATTAAGATGTTACTCATCTTTGCCTAAAAGAATAATACTTTTTAATATGTTTCGACCTTAATTATATTTTACATTGATGAAACATTTTCTCCGTAAAGCCCTAAGTGATTAATAGGTATTATCTCAGGTAAATAGACAATGGAAGACACTTTATTGTTTCTTTTCTATCCTTCCAAGTACAAGGATGCTTGGTGCTATAATAGGTAGCTGAATAATTCCAAATTGCTTTCCAAAATGATTGCACAGATTCACAACTCCACCAACAAAGTACAAATGTGTCTACCTTTCAACAATCCCTCCCTAGACTATTCCTATCTTTTGTTACTTTGCCAATCTGTAGAGCAAGAGGTTAAAGTTCAGGGTTGTTTTGATTTGTCTTTTTCTGATTATTACTGATTTGAACACTTTCATTTGGTTGTTAGTAATTTGTAATTGTTTTAGAAAACTCACTGTTCATATCCCTCGATTATTTATCTTTTGGGGAATGGCTGTGTGTGTGTGTGTGTGTGTGTGTGTGTGTGTGTGTGTGTGTGTAAACAGCTTATATATATTGGACACCAAATCCTTATCAGAGATATTTGATGCCAAGATTTCCTCCCCATTAAACCACTTTCTTTCTTATCCTAGGTGCATTAATTTTGTTTGTTCATAAGTTTTTCAGTTTCATGTAATCAAAATTATCCAGGTTATCTTTTGTAATTTCCATTTCCTTTGTTTCAGAATGTATCTCCTACCCATACCTCTGAGAGGTATATATCTATTTCTCTTTTAATTCTTTAATAGCATGACCTTTAATGTTAAGGTCATGTATCAATTTAAAATGTATTGTGAAATACAGTGTAAAGTGTTGGCCTAAGCCCAATTTCTGCCAGACTGCTTATCAGTTTCACCAGTAGCTTTTGTAAAATAGAATTTTTTTTCCCTAAGCAATTTATGTTTTCTGGTTTATTGAGTTCCATTGTTTCTGATTCTTCCTTGTCTAGTCTATTATACTGATCTAAATCATTATTTTTTAACTAACACAAAATAACTAATTAACTATAATAAATGTTTTTTGCTGATTGTTGCTTTAATTTAGTTTTAGGGCTAGAGACCTATTCCTCCTTCATTCATACCTCTATTCATTATTGCCCTTAATATTCTAGATCTTTTATTTTTCCAAATGAATTTTGTTATTTTGTCCAGTTCTGTAAAGTATTTCTTTGATAATATGATTGTTATAGCATTAAAATTGTAAATTAATTTTGTTAGTATTTTAATTTTTATTATATTTGCATGTTCCAGCCATGAGCACTGCACATTTCTCCAGATATTAGAGTTGTTCTTTATTTCTTTAAGGATCACTTTGGAATAAAATCTATAAAAGTGTTTTGTGTGCTTTGGTAGATTTATTTTCAGATATTTTATGCATTTTGTAATAAATTGGAAAGTGCTTTTGCATTGTTGTCTTGGATTTGGTTATTATTCTATAGAAAGGTAGCGGTTTCTTTGAGGATTTATTTTATAGTCTAGGCATCCTTGCTTCACTCTAGTATTTTACTGGGAAAGGTTCTAGATTATTCCCATTGCATAAAGAAGGTTGCTTTTGGTTTTACTTACTTTTTATGATATTAAAAAAGGTCCTTTCATGCATATATTCTGTAGGATTTTTAGCATAAATGAATGTTATACTTTGTTAAAAGACATTTCCTCATGGATGGAAATAATGATGTGGTTTCAAATGTTTTAATTTTTAATATAATTATATGTTGATTGTTTTCCATCCTAACATCCTTGGTATAAATCTAATTTGATTATGATGAATATTACTTGGATAAGTTGCTGTAGTCTGACAGGATTTTATTTAAATTTTTTAATCAGTGTTAATTAATGATATTGGTCAATAGTTCTCTTTCTGTGTTTTATTTTTCCCTGGTTTAGCTATTAGGGCTATATTTATCTCAGAGAAGGAATCAAGTAGGGTATTTTCTTTTGTAATTTTTGAGAATAATCTGTATAGTATGGGTACTAAATGTCATTTAAAAGTCTGATAGAATTATCCCACCCATCAGGATTAGGAATTTGTTTGGTTTCTTTTAGTGGTTCCTTAATAGGAACAATTTCCTTTTCTGATAATGGATTATTCAATTTGGTCTTTGTTGTTTAGGTTTATATTTTTGAAGATTTTCCTCTATTTCTTTTGTGCTCTCAGTTTTCTGAGTATATAACAGTATATATAGGCTCTGATAATTTTTTTTTTCTTTTGGCTTTCTTACGAATTTACCTGAACAATTTGGTATTTTCTTCAGTAAGTAGTTCTTCTATTTTTATTTATTTTTTAATTTTTTTGGTGAGGCAATTGGGGTTAAGTGACTTGACTTGCCCATGGTCACACAGCCAGTAAGTGTTAAGTGTCTAAGGCCAGATTTGAACTCAGGTTCTCCTGACTCCAGGGCCGGTGCTCTATCCACTGCGCCACCTAGCTGCCCCCTCCTTCTATTCTTTTAAATCAGATTTGGCTAAAAGTTAATTAATTTTATTGAGGTTTTCAAAGAAGCAGCTTTTAGTTTTATAATTTCTATAGCTTTTTTGTTATTGTTCTTGTTTTCTGTTTGTCTATTTCTCCTCTATTTTTTCATCTTTTCCTTTAGGCTTATTAAAGCTTGTTGACATTCTAATGTTTAAAAATGCATCATGACTCCATTAACTTATTCTTTATCTTTGGAAACTATTTTAAAAATATGGAATAGCACTCCGGGATGGTGAGGGGTGAGAATTACTGGGGGAAATTACAGTGAAAACTTATTTAAAACAAATAAATAAAAGAGAATAGCTGATCAGAGAAGTTTCCTTTCAGAACCTCCTCTTTTACACAAAATATAAACATATATAAAATTGAAATAAAGGACATTTTATAAATTACCTCTTTCAAGGCATTCCACAATTCTTCATCTGTGTGCTCATTAAAAGGATCCAAATTTTTTCTCATCGTTCCAGTGAATAAAACAGGTTCCTAGAATTCCAATAAAATGTCTGTTATTGTATGAAGTTGAATGGATAAACAAAGACTTAGTCATTTATTTTAACAATATAATAAAGCACAAAATGTCACCACCTTAAAAGTAACAAATGCTAGTGAATATATACAACTTCTATATTTGCTTTCCATCATACCAAGTTCTACATCGCATTTGTATCATAGATAGCTAAACAGCATAATCAGGAGAGTAGAAAAGAAAGAGAAGAAAAAGGTGTGAAAAGGAAGAAAAGGTGTAAAATATTTTTCCTGGTGATATCTGTTTAACAAACAGGAAAAACTACGATTCAGTTATCTGATGAACCTTACTTCAAAGGGTACCAATAAAAACCAATGATAGATTCAAGTATAGTACCTGGGAAATATGAATAGCATGCTTAGTTAAGACTTGTGACTTGAGGGGAAATTGCTAAACATTACACTAGCATTGAATGATAAACAAGGACATTTTCTCCACTGGTAAAAGATATTGCTGGTATGGGGAGTCTCCTCAACTAATACAACTGGGACTTTCTGTTCCTGCCTGAAGGAGAAATAAACTAATGGGAATGACAGCACCCTTTCTATTAAGAGACTCAAGCTGATATCTACTTTATCTTTTCCATTCATCTGCTGGGATGGATGCCCTACTATTATCACCCGTAAGGGTGGGATAATATTAAAACCATTTTGAGGAGTGTCATAACCAAAATATGTACTCCCTTCTTTACTTCAAGAGTAGTTGGGGATCTGATGTCCCCAGCTTCATGCTTTCTGGGCCCCAATGGTAATGTAAATTAAGAAAAGAAACCACTATGCACATAACAAGCAGATGATGCAGCTCATTTAACATTTTCCCATAAAGTATGACATCAGAAGAATGGCATATAAAGAAGTGGGTATAGCAAAAGAACAAAACCGGCTGATTTCAGAGGGGCAGTGGAGTACAGATGTTCACAAGTTCACATTTGTAATGAATAACAATAAAAAAATAGGACTATATCATTTTACTGGGCTCCACTTATTCAGACTTTGGTCTGTCCTTGCAGTGATGTCCTGCGATATATCCCAAAGTTCCCTCCATTTTCAGACAAGCAGGAACATGGTTTAGGGGAAAGATTGCTAGACTCAGGGCTAGGGGACTCGGGTTAAAACCACAGCTCTACTACCTGTGGGACCCTGGGCACTACTTCAAATTCTACATCTGTAAAACAAGGGGGTTGGAACTGGGTTCTTAAGCAGGAGTCCATGGACCTCCCCAGGGATCTTATGGATAGATTTCAGGGGGTTCATGAACTTGTATGGGAAAAAAATTATACCTTTATTTTTACTAACCTCTAGCTGAAATTTAGCATTCCCTTCAATTGTTTAAGAATACCATCTTGAGAAGAGGGTAGCGCAGTGGATAGAGCACTGGGTTTAGAGTCAATCTTTCTAAATTCAAATCTGACCTCAGACACTTTGTAGCTGTGTGATCCTGGGGAAGTCACTTCACCCTGTTTGCCTCAGTTTCCTCATCTGTAAAATGAGCTGGAGGGGCAGCTAGGTAGCGTAGTGGATAGAGCACTGGCCATGGAGTCAGGATTACCTGAGTTCAAGTCCGGCCTCAGACACTTAACACTTACTAGCTGTGTGACCCTGGGCAAGTCACTTAACCCCAATTGCCTCACTAAAAAAAAAAAAAAAAGAGCTGGAGAAGGAAATGGCAAACTACTCAGCTATCTTTGCCAAGAAAACTCTAAATGGGGTCACAGATAGTTGGACACCACTGGGAAAAAAAAAGACTGAATCCAGAGGCTTTATTCATTTATGAATGTAGGCAACAAATATTATTCTGAGGAGTCCATAGGTTTCACCAGACTGCCAAACAGGTCTATGACACGAAAAGAATCCCTGGATTACATGGTCTGGCTTTAAGTTAGTTATCATCTTAATTACCCTAAGGTAAGTTTTCTTATAAGTATCTTTTGTTTAAGGAGAAAGACAACTACCTTTCCCCCCTCATAATGCTAAGTCTTTTGATAACAGGCCTTGAGAAAGTCAACAGCATAGTGTACTAAACTAAGACCATTTCTCAATTGAAAAAAGATTCTTCATTTTTATTATTAACTTAACAAATATGAAAATTATACAAAGAACAAAGGATATGGAGATGGAACTGTGTGTACTTTTCATAGTTTGGTTTTTTTTTTAAAGCACTGTATATTATATTTAACACAGAAATAAAATCTCCCTGTTTCTTCATGTCCCCTTATGGACTACTTGCTTTCTTCTGCATATTTTTTAATGCTTTATTGACCATTGCTCAATTTCTGAGAAGCCCAAGAACATAAAATAGAGAGGTATACTACTCCTTCTTCTAACCATGAAAAATAATGACAGAGAGACATTTCATGGTTTCTCCTATCAACCTGGATTTAGGATTGGTAGGGGGAAAAATTGACAAGAAAGATAGATGGTGTCATTATTGAAAAATATGTACTCCTAAGCATAGGACAGGAATTTAAAAGGCTCTAAATGAGTCTGATAGCTGGCCATAATGAATCAAGAAACAAATGTGATGTACACAGAACTACTGCCCTTTAAAAATATACATACTGATTGTGAATAATGGCCCAAAATTGCTTCTGGGGGAACCAAATGAATTTTCTTTTAATTGGACCAAATTATTTAAAAATTTTATCCTTGAGCTCGAGGATTGAGTTCAAGAGGGCAAAATAATCCATTCTCTCCTTTGTGTTCACACCAGACTTAGAAAAAGCAACTTGCTCAAGTCTAGAGAGAAAGAATATGAGAAGTGTCTTATGGGTACCCATGTTACCCCACACCATTTGGTGACATCTCCTGCTCTATTGGGGTTCTGTGACTAGGCTAGCAGTAGATAGAGAAGACAAATGAGTTAACATTTTAGTGCTTCATTACTGGCTTAACCCTGTGGTTTCCTGGTGTCCTCACATCCATCTCATCTACACTGTTGGAAGTTATTTTTGGTGGCTCATTTTTCCTTGGCTATTTCCCTGTTTTATCTGTTTAATCACCCAATGTCCAGCTAGCGAGAAGACTTATAATCTGGACTTTAATGAAAGAATCTAATATGATAAGTTGGGCCACAGGCAGGAACTGGGTTCATAGAAGTTGAAAGGGAGAAATAAGAATGCCTATGCTTCCCAATAATCACCACTACATGGTTGGGTAACTGATATCATTTTGCTTACCTTCTCAGTGGGTAGGCCATGGTTGGTAGGGAGAGAATTGTGAATTCAAAATTTAAAAAGGAAAGAATATTAAAAGTAGTAATTTTTTTTTAAAGGAAATTACCACCCTGATCTGTTTTTTGTTTTTGTTTTTTGTTTTTGTTTTTTTGAGGGGCAATGGGGGTTAAGTGACTTGCCCACGGTCACGCAGCTAGTAAGTGTCAAGTGTCTGAGGCCGGATTTGAACTCAGGTACTCCTGAATCCAGGGCTGGTGCTTTATCCACTGTGCCACCTAGCTGCCCCACCCTGATCTGAAATAAACTACTTCTCATGGTATTGCCCAAATAAACGGACTTGTTAAGAAATGTTTCTCCCACATTAACACACTCTCATCTAGCAGCTGAAGATTCACCATCTCTGAGGGAAACAAACAGAATTTCACCTAATTACAAAGTTAGATTCTAGGACATGTCAATGGTAACTGAGGGTTTTTGTTTTCTTGTTTGTTTGTTTTTAGATTTTTTAAAAAGAGGGTCTTCCTTCTTTAGTTGATAGTTTGAGAACTTTAGTAAATGGAGATTTTTGGAAGACTATGATTTAAAAAAAAAATTTTAAGTTCCATTGCCTGCCCCAATATATAAACAACTGCCCCTCAAACTTAGTCCTTCCAGAAGAAGGAAGATCCCTAAATCTGAAATGGCTGATTCTTTTTTATGCTTTGGGGACTAGAGAAGGATGCTTGCTGGCACCTTGGCCTTCAAAGGGGTCAGAGTGAAAATCCTGGAACTGCTCAATCAGCTCCTGTTATAACAATAATCAAAACATAGCTTTCTTTTTAAGAAGGTTTCTGGCTTATTAACTCGAAATCAGGGTGTCATATAAAATAAATCACCTCAAAGGAATTTTTTTTAAAAGTTCATTGTAATTACAGTATATCTCTAAGTTTTCCTTTGTCAATTCAAAAAAGGTACTTTGAATCAATCCCTCTTGCTTGACTTAGCAATACAAAAACAAAAGAGCAAGAAAAAAATCTTCCTCCTATATGACATGTCAAAGATATTTATTTCAATTAGTAAAACTTCCATCAAAACCTGTTGAATGAGAAAAATGGTTTAATAAAACATTAACTGATGGAAGAAACATTTTCCTTTAAAACCGGCAAGTAATTTAACAACATCTGTTTTAATATGCTGATGTGTTTTATACATGTTGCTCATTTTATTTCCTACTTCATTCCATTTTCATAGGCTTGCCAAATAAGAAATCCCATTATAATGTCTTCATAAGGGTAATAAAAGTCCTAACAGAAGACATGTACTGCAAGAGCTGATAAGGGTCATTTTTAATTATTCTTTCTGATAGAAATTATTATTTAAAATAGCTGTCTTCAGGAGATGGAGTTAATAACCTAACCCTGTAAATAAGTGTTGTAAAAATGCTTGCAGCTTAGAAAAAGGCATACCATTTGCAAGTAGGAGATTTACACAAAGACATACAACCTTCATGTAGATGTAGCCAAAATTTATAAGTACATGCCAGGACACATTAAAAAAAAATCTGCAGATCTATTTTTAAATTGTATTTGATCATAGCTTTAACCTAACTTACATTCAGCAAGGGATGGAGAGGGAAAAAGCACCCTGATTCTCTATGGCATACATTAGACAATGCCAAATTTGTCTTTTAGTTAAAATTAGGGGAATAAAGGTAATAAAACACACACACACACACACACACACACACACACACACACACACACACACACACCCCACAAAAAAAATCCAACAACAACAAACCAACCAACCATTGCATGCAGTGGTAATTTTGTTCTTTGCAACTAAAGCAATACAAACTAGAAGTGTCACACAAAATGGCTACTTTCAATCAAACAGTTTAGTGTAGAAAACTGATAATCCTTCCATACAACAGAAAGCCTCAAAGACCACAGTCTTTAGACCTCTGCATGACTGGCTGGAAAACAAGCCTCTCATTATCTCAGGAAGAAATCCTACCCACTAACCTTCAGACACTTAAAACCCACTGGGAGCAGTCTGAAAACCGTACAACTGCTTACAAACTAGCAAGATAAAAGAGAAAACGTTTTACTTCACTTGATCATTTTATGTTCCAAATTGAGAAACTTCCCGCAACTAAAATACAAGAATAAAGAGTGGCCATCTTTGCTGTTTGTCAAATGTGGGGAAAGCAGCATTTTTTTTTTTTAAGTCTTCCTGTTTCTGAAGCCTGAGGAGCTTGATTAAGTTGAGTTCCCTGTTTTCAAATGAAGGAAATCACCTGAAATCACTCAATACTGAGGTTGGGTTTCCCCACCCCACTCCATCCTGTAGCCTTTGAGTGAACTGACCATCATCCATTTTCAGAAGAAAAGGACATTGTGCCCCAACAAAAGAAAAAGAATTTAAGTCCATGTAAAGTCCTTTTCGATACAAAAAGGTCACTAACTCCAGCCAGTAGTTCTACTGTGCTTTAATGAAGCCTTCAGTGTGCAGAAACAAAAGGAGGGTTGCATTAGGCTGCAATCCAATTGTATTTCTTTGCTAGTAATAGCATACCCACCTCTTTCTCTTTGGGTTTTGTTCTTGAAAAGACAAAAGGAAAACCAGGTAATAAAAAGTGGTTTTGAAGAGAAGCTGCTCTTCTTAACCTACTTTCCCCTCCCTCTCAGTGTAGGGAAAAAAAAAAAGACCAGGGAAGTGAAATATCTAAAATGGTGGGACTGTTTAAAAACAAAACCAAACCAAAAAACCTTGCTGTGCAAGAAGCTCTATAAGTCACTTTAAAAAAAACCCAGATGCAAAAACCACAAATCAATTAAATTAAAAAAAAAATCTCCATTGTAATCATGATACAGAGCCGCCCTTGATCTGCACCAGCCCTTAGGGTGCTATTCATAAATCCTAAATTTGCATGGGATTACTCTCCATTTGTAAACAGTTTCTTTGTGCAATAGGATAGGAGCTTGAGCTGCAAAGAATTCATCCAAAAAGTTTTGAAATACATTTTGCCAGATCACTGTCAGATAAGTAAACTACTCCCTGAGTGTAATTTCACCTCTGTGTTCTCTTTTGGAAGCTCATTTAACTCCTTCAGGTCATGACCATGCTACAGTTTAAATGAAATAAGACATACATTTAAAAAAAAAAAAAGGAGGAGAACTTTTAACAGGCACGGGGTTGTTGAACTATTACATTAACACTATCATAGATCTAGAAATGGAAGACAAATGGAGACTTAGTCTTCTTGAAGACTGTCATAAAGATTGTTGCTGTCTGGTTGTTTTTCAGTTGTTTCTGACTCTTCGTGACCCCATTTGGGGCTTTCTTGGCAAAGTAGAGGGGTCTGCCATTTCCTTCTCCAGGTCATTTAACAGATGAGGAAACTGAGGCAAACAGGGTGAAGTGACTTGCCCAGGGTCACACAGCTAATGAGTGTCTGGGGCCAGATTTTAACTGAGGAAGATGAGACTTCCTGACTCTAGGCCTGGCTCTCTATCCACTTCGCCAGTTAACTGCTTCTAGCCCAGAGATAGGAAACATCTAAAACAGTATTTGAACTTCAGTTCTCTAACCTCCAGAACCAGTGATCCTCAAAATGGAAGCACTCTGCTATATGAACAGGGAAGCTATGTTAGCCTGGACAGGTATACTGAAGGACCCATGTTCAAATCCGGCCTCAGACATTTGGCAATTGAATGACCCTGGACAAGTCACTTCAATCTTTTTCAGTTTTTATTTCTTCATCTATTAAAAAAAAAAGACAATAAAAGGAACTAACTTGAAGGGGTATGAAGATCAAAGGAAATGACAGGTATAAAGTACTTTGCAAACTTTAAAGCTTTAAAAGCAAGCAGCAAATACAAAATCCAGGCAGATAAATTCCTTCTTTGAGAACACAGCAACATCACTCTTCACTTATGACTGTTCACTCATAGAGCATGACCAGCATCTTTCACAGTCCCTCCAAGTTCCAATCCTCACTACCACCATTCTATTTTCTTATCTCTGACTCTGTCTTGTTAATGAGTCAGAAGAGATAAAGAGATCCAGTTGTGAAGCTTAAGACCCGGAATCCCCAGCATTCCTTTGTTGGAGAATCAGGAGGCTGTCAAAAAGGACTCACTTTAGACAAATAGCATTGTTTTCTTATTCTCATGCTGCCTGAAATGTTCCAAATTTCTCGGAGTGGGAGAAGGCAACTGGAGGCCCAGGCAATGATTTCTAGCCTTCAAATCCAGAAGGAAATGGCCATTTAAGATTCCCCCTCTGGGGCAGCTAGGTGGCACAGTGGATAAAGCAGTTTAAATCCGGCCTCAGACACTTGACATTTATTAGCTGTGTGACCCTGGGCAAGTCACTTAACCCCCATTGCCCCGCAAAAAAAAAAAAAAAAGATTCCCCCTCTCTCTCTGGTCCTAGTTACTCAGATAAATTATGGCATTTATCCCCATTGTCCCTCTTTTCTCTTTCATTAGTAGGTCCTGTTCTTATCACTGAGGAAACCAGGCTTTGAGATTCTGCTCAAAACCCCCCATCCTCTAGACAAAAAGGGAAAACAATCCTTGCTCAGAAATTCTGTTTTACTCAGAAATCAAATGAAACTTGAGTTTACTGACAAAACAAAACCAAAAACCATTGACCCCATCATTGACAATGGAGACAAAATGTTTTCAAGTGCCCAGTCTATCCAAATGTTAGGAGACCATTAGAAAGGAACATTGCTAACAGTGGAAGAGTGCTTTGGGGTAAAAGTTACAAATTAATCCAATGTCAATCTTGTAGTTTCTAGGGATGTTTCAAAAGTTGGGAAGTGAGGAAGTCAGGGGAAAAATTGTGCATAAAATATCTCAGAGAGCACTGTGGAAATGTCAGGAAACAGAGCAGCAAGGAGAATGGAGTTAGTCAAGGAAGGAAGTGAGTAGGTTTATCCAGAGGCAGAGAAATGTAGTGCAAAAAGTCTTAGAGTGGAAGTTAGAGCACTTGTGGTCCAGTTCTGCTACCCAATCACCTGGGTGACCTTGAATAAAACACTTGGCCTCTCTGGTCTTCAGTTAACTCCAATATCAAACAATGGGATTGGACTAGAAGAACTCTAAGGTCCCTTCTGATTCTTAATTAATGATTCATTGGTAGGGTTCTGGAGTGCCAGGAGAAGAACAGAAAGGGAAGGGCTTGGATGGTGAATATAGAACAGTGAGGGTCCTTTCCCTTATGCATTCTGTTCATAAGGGCATATCTTTGTTTGTTTTTGTTTGCTGGGCAATGAGGGTTAAGTGACTTGCCCAGGGTCACACAGCTAGTAAGTGTCAAGTGTCTGAGGCTGGATTTGAACTCAGGTCCTCCTGAATCCAGGGCCAGTGCTTTATTCACTGTGCCACCTAGCTGCCCCAATAAGGGCATATCTTAAAGCAATATTGCTTTAAAAAAAAGGCCAATATGGTGTAATGGTAGACAGAATGCTGGCCTTACAATCAATCAAGAACTGCTTCTGACATAATCTGGCTGTGTTTAATGAGCAAATCACTTAATCTCACAGTGTTTTAGAGAAGATAGTGATGTGCTCCTGACAAAGGATATATATATGCTGAAAAAAAGACCTATCAGATCTGCGGAAAGAAAAAAAAAACTTCTTTACAACAATAAGTTAATACAATACAATACAATATAATATAATATAATGAAGATCATGGAAGATAAAAATGTATCATTTTGATTATATAAAATTGGTGAAAACCTTTGCAGAAAGTTTCTCTGATAAGGTCTCAATTTCCAAGCTACATATGGAACACATTCAAATTTATAAGCATAAGAGTCACCTGAGCCATGCCCTAAATGATAAGGGGTCTAATGATATGAAGAGGCAGGTCTCAAGAAAAGAAACACAGGTTATCTGTAGCCATATTTAAAAATTGCTGCAAAATACCACCAGAGAAATGTAAATTAAAGCAATTCTAAGATTCTACTTCATACCTATTATGTCAGCAAAGATAACAAAAAAGGAAAATTATAAATGTTGGAGGGGCTGTGGGAAAACAAGCACACTGATGCATTGTTGGTGGACCAATGAGTGGGTACAACCTTTCTGAAAAGCAATTTGGAATTATATACAAGAAGTAACTACATAGCGCATGCCCTTTGACCCAGCTATATCACTGCTAGGCCTATACCCCAAAATAGGAAAAGAAATAAAGGAAAAGAAATAAGAAATAGGAAAAGGTTCTATATGTGTAAAGATATAGCAGTTCTTTTTGTGGTGATTAAAAGCTGGAATCAACATGGATACCTATCAATTAAGGAATGTAGCTTAAATAAGTTGTGGTGTATCAATGAACTGATAAACGTTTACTAAGCTTCTACTATATGCCAAGCCTTGTGCTAAGTGCTGGGGATACAAAGATTGGCAAAAAACAGTCCCTGCCCTCAGAGAACTCAATATTGAATGAGCGAAACAACATGCAAATAAATAAGTACCAAAAAAAAAAAAAAAGCTAAATTATACAGGATAAATAGGAAATAATTAAAAGAGAGAAGGGGCTGGAATTAAGAGGAATTGGGAAAAACTTTCTATAAAAGATGGGATTTTAGTTAGGACTTAAAGGAAGTCAGGGAAGTCAAGAGGTAGATCCCAGAAAGGATAGCATTCCAAGCTACCCCGAGCCAAGAGACAGAGCTATCAAACAGCCAAGGAGGCCAATGTCATCAGATCAAAGAGTCTGTTGTGGGGAGTTTGGTGTAAGAAGACTGGAAAGGTAGGAGGGGGCTAGGTTATGAAGGATTTTGAATGCCCAACAGAGCATTTTGTATCCGATTCTGGAGACAATGGGGAGCCACTAGAACTTATTGAGTTGGGGAATGACATGGTCCAACCTACATTTTAGGAAAATCACTTTAGTGGCTGAATGGCAGATGGACTGGAGTGGGGAGAGACTCGAGACATGGAGAGACATGAACTGATACAGAGCTATGGGAGTAGAACCAGGGGAGCAATTTATACAGTAACAACACTGTAGATGTAAGATGCAGAATGTGGCATCTATGTTTTTGTACAGAGCCTAAGAGTGAATTAGTTTTGCTTGACTATGCATATTTGTCATAAGAGGTCAATAGAAGAGAACACAGATTTATTATTTAAACTAAATTCACTCATTCACTCATTCATTCATTCATTCATTCCTGACACTCTCCTTATCTATTTCAATAGTTTTATTTTTTAAAAAAACCCTCATTTTTGTTGCAGCTATCTGGCTATTAAGAATCATTGCTGGGGGCAGCTAGGTGGCGCAGTGGATAAAGCACCAGCCCTGGATTCAGGAGGACCTGAGTTCAAATCTGGCCTCAGACACTTGACACTTACTAGCTGTGTGACCCTGGGCAAGACACTTAACCCCCATTGCCTCACCAAAAAAAAAAAAAAAAGAATCATTGCTTATTATCACAGCTATCATTTTAATAATCCATTCTAGAATTTTCCCAGGTGACAAAGTCAAACTCACTTACTCTATATTTTGTTGACCTCTATTCAAATTTCAGAAAAATCAGCATATTTTTTTTTCCTGAACCTTGACTCAAGAACTCATCCTTTCATACTTGAAATAACAGCCTCTCTGCCCACAGTCTTTCTCCCACTCCAAGGTATCATTCTCAGTATTCCTAAGGCAAAGGTTTTATCATTGCCACTGCCCTGGTCAAATAACCTTCTTTGGGCTCCAATCTCTGCTAAGACAAAATATAAACTCTTTCATCCTGTCTCTTAAAAGCCTATAACAATTTGGCTCCAACCTATCTTTCCTACCCTATTAAAAATTTATTCCTTTTAACACACTCTATACTCTGGCCAAAATGTAATGCTTATGTCAGTCATCTTGATATCTTCAGGGCAATCCCTGTTTCTGATTTATAAAAATCTTCATTTTCCTTCAGGAGTCATTTCAGAAACTTCCTCCTCTGTCAATATCTTGAGCTGAAAATGTTCTCTCTTTCCTCAAACTATAGTACTTTGTCCATATTTTATCCTTACCTACTTATTTTTTTTACTTATTTTATAATATATATGAACAATTCTTGGCACAGAGGAGTGCTTAATAAATGGTTAATGACTTACTGTCTATCTTTCTGTTATTCCCTGCCCTCAATGGATAATTCACCAGGTTCTCTGGTCATATGTTTCTTTGAGTATACCTCTTTTAGTCCATAATTTTCCACTTATAATATACCACAACCTACGTGTACCACGCATCTACAGCTCCATTGTCCTTATGATCTTATGTTATGCATGGGTGATACTTTGTTAGGAGAGAGCTTTTAAGGCTGAAAATCAAGTGCTTTATTATAATTAGGACAATATATCTGGTACAATTTAGTCAATTGTATGACCACAAAGATACAGTCTATTGTAGAATTTTGTTTCAGAAGCCCTGCCTATTCCCTTTCCATATTTTCATATGGATGCTGATATGTAAAAAATTTCATAAAGACTTTACAGAAATAGGAATCAGGCACATATGTTGGCAGTTATTTATATTTTCTTAATTTCAGCTATAAGAAGTGATATTTTCAAATTGTTTGGGATCTTCCCTTTTTATCTGAGAAATAATGACAGATCTTTTCCATTTTTTTGTTTGCTGTCCTCCTGCTTTCATTCTGATGTTAGTATGATCTAGACCAAGCTTTCTGTCAACCTATTTTCCCCTCTACTGCACCTTACTGTTTTACGAGCAGATCTTGCTCTTAATTTTCCTTTATCTTTCAATACAAGGTTTTACAAATGAGTATGCAATCTGAACCAGTGTTGCCCTTGGCTGGCTGATCTCCCTTTTTGGCAAGATCAATTGTCTGTTGTCTAATCCTCTTTCATTCAGGCTCAGAATTGTGCTACTGCCTTACACTTTTCCTAATTATGACAGTCTGCTTTGATGACTGTGTTTCCTATTCCTAACCCTCCTTACAAACTTGCCAGTAGAAGAATCAGAATCCAAAATCCTCTGTTCTTAAAAAGAGTAGGTGCTTAATTCTTGCTTAATTCCAATAGAATGCAATAGGCCACTATTAAATACCTACTGGGTGTAAGGCAATGTGGGGGAGCTAGAGATAAAAACAAAACAAAGTTCCTACCCTTAGGAGTTTACATTCTATAGGAGAAAGATATTTAAAGAGATGACTACATATTTGATAACTTGAGGAACAATTAAGTACTAATAACTAGGGAGATTGGAAAAGTTTCCCACAGGAACTAGAATATGACCTGAGCCTTGAAGGAAGCTAGGTATTCTTTTTTTTTTTTTTTTTTTGTGGTGCAATGAGGGTTAAGTGATTTACCCAGGGTCACAAGCTAGTAAGTGTCAAGTATCTGAGGCTACATTTGAACTCAGGTCCTCCTGAATCCAGGGCTGGTGCTTTATCCACTGTGCCACCTAGCTGCCCCAAGAACGTGCTAGATTAAAAAATAATGTTTATCATATGGAAAGGAAGGGAAAAAATACCAACAATGAAGATGAAAATGACAGTGCCAAAGCACAGAATACCGTGGGAAATACATACCTGAGGTATGATTGACATCTTCTTCCGTAAGTCATGAAGTCCTATTTCAGTCGTCAAAATCTTATCAATCCAGATTTTACCTTCAGGTTCTGACAACCGAAACAGTGCAGCAATAAGGGAACTTTTCCCAGCTCCTGTCCGTCCCACAATTCCAACCTATAAACAGAACCAGTACCATGTTTTTAAAAGAATATAGTAGTTTTTGTTCTTGGTTTTTGGGCTGTTGGGTTTTTTGGCTGATAAAAATTTTATTTTCATGAAAAAAAAAGGGTTAAAATCAGAATTATACTTCTGATAGAGAAAAGCTATCAGTAGCTTAATGCCAATCCATGAGAAGTCAGTTCTCCCAATTATCTTCATTCCTGTATCAGAGTATAAAGCACCAGGGAAATTTCCTATACCAATAAGAGGTCTACAACTGGAATAAAAAAACACTTACAACAAGAATATATCCATTTTCTTGAACTATATTAGTTCAGCTTAGTTATTCTGAGATAAGGAAAGCAAATCTATTCCTGATAATGGGCAAGACACTATTCACTATAATGAAAGGAAACATTTTTCAAATCCCAGAAAGTGGGTTTTAGTGATTTGATTTTAAAAGGATGATCAGTAGCTAGTTACACATAACAGCAACAACACAAGTATAATCATTGCTGATTACATTGGTTCTTTCATCTCAACAGCTCAAAACATTTTATAAAACAACACTCCCAAATTTTATATAGAAAAGCTGTAAGAATAAAACGTTTTTTCCCTTAGAGTAAAACAAATAAATCAAAAGATTTGAGAAATCTTCACAAGGGATTCAGCACATTTCTAGGTATAGATAAAATAAACAAGAACAGAGAGACATTATACTACAAAACCAAAAAAATGGACTCCAATAAATGCAGGCCTGTTATAATGTATTCTATGTAATATATTATAGATAGGTTGAGGATCCACAAGCAGAAACTAGCACCCACAGATCTGGCAGATAGAAACTGCCAAATGGGAACTATCCAAGTATAGAAAGCATCTTTATTCAAGGCTTAAACACAATGAAGATAATTTAAGAAATGTTTTTTTTTTTATTGAGGCGATAAACAGTGAATTAAAAACAATTACTTTAATAAGATAATGTATTCTACCTAATCTAAAAAAATTTTTAACTCCATCTACTAACTCAAAGGTATCAAGACGCATGTATTGGAATCCATTATTTTTTAAACTTAATAACGGAGTGTTCTACAGTAGCTTTATTATATCAAGTGCTTCGAATCTGCACTTTAGCAAGATTTATCCATCCAATGCCATACAAGTTGCATGGTTGCTGAAAGAATCTTCAACTGGCAATTAGGATCCTAGACCAAGATTTAAGGTCACAGATAACTTGAGTGGCAGCCCTGGACAGCCCTGATCCTTTATGGGGTGCAATGCTCTTCTCTCTCTTTTTTTTTTTTTAGTGAGGCAATTGGGGTTAAGTGACTTGCCCAGGGTCACACAGCTAGTAAGTGTTAAGTGTCTGAGGCCAGATTTGAACTCAGGTACTCCTGACTCCAGGGCCGGTGCTCTATCCACTGCACCATCTAGCTGCCCCTGCTCTTCTCTTAAAAATTAATTAACAGAGAAACATATATTTGTAGACATGAGTACCTCTAGTTGAGATTAGTGGCTTCTAGCTTTTCCATAAATGGTAGATTAGCCACGCCCAAATATAGAAAAAACATTTAGGCCTATTTAAAATCACCAGGATTGTTAGTTATGACTTTAGGTAAGTACAATAAATAAAACCCTGCCCAAATGGGAACTGGTTCTACTGGATTTCTCTGCTTTTCCAACTCATCAAAGCCAAAAGATCTTGCAAAGGACCTAATTGGTTTCAGTGTGAACCATGTTGATCACAAATTCAAGTAACCTCCTATCTTTCAAAGATCCTTTTTAGTTTCCTTACTTTAGGGTCACTATAATTAGCACAATGCTATACAAAAAAGGCTAATCAGTCTCTAACATCTACACAGCATGTTGGGATAGCTGCAGGACAAGATACAGACTTGAAGCTAATTTACACAACCATAACTGCACCTTTGTAAGTAACCACTCATATATTTTCACAGAACAAGTAGCAATTCACAGTGAGCAAGTCATAGAAAACACTGATTTATTTTCATTCTTTATACCACTTACTAGAGGTGATAACAGACTGAGAAAAGAGAGAATGAGAGTCCATTTGGTAGAGTGGAAAAAAACATTGGACTTAAGAATTAGATTCCTATAATTCAAAGTCTCACTCTGAAACAGACAAGGTGTGTGACCATGGTCAAGTCTGGGCCTTAGTTCCTCATCTGGAAAATGAGGATAATATTACTTATGCTTCCTACTATGCCAGGTTATTGTGAGCAAAGAGAAAAGGGAGAGATTGAGGGAGAAGAGGGAGAAAAAGAAAGAAAGAGGGGAGAGCATGAAGGTACAGCAACTGCAAAATTCTTTTATAACTAAAGCTCCTCTAGAATATTTCTAGATAAATAAATGGAGCTAAATCTGATATTGCTAACAGACCCAAGAAACAAATCAAAACTCGAGTTATTGTAATATTATAACTCAGAGTCTTACGATTCAATTTTCCCAAAAACCTTTTAAAATCTCAGGTAATCCTGCAATTTCTTTTAAGTTTTCATAATACAAATTTGGGGCTAGCTTCTAATGTTTCTTATGCTTTTCTATTTAATGGGGATTCTTTAGGCAGTTCACATATTATTGCTTCATTCATTCGTAGCTTAAAAGTCACATTCAAAATAACAGTTAAACTTGATGCTTAAGAAGGCTGCTATGTTTGGAATGTTATGTTTGAAGTGAAAAGAACTCAGGTGGAATCTGGACTATGTACCTGTGTGACCTTGGGTTAGTCACTAAACTGTCCTGGGCCTCTGTTTCATCTATAAAATGAGGATGGACCAAATTATTTCTATGGAACTTCCCCGCTCTAAAGCTATGGTCCTAAGTTAAGCACATTGTTTGTAACCACAGGATTCCTTCTGGTACTACAAGTAACAGCATTTCAAAGTCATTCTAACCAACATCATTAATCTTTTCTGTCTGTTCAATCCTCAGACTCCCTACATTCATGTTTGCTCTGTGCTGTGAAGGCATTCAGCATTGCATTCCTTTTCTCACTTTAAATCGCTGATCTAGTACATGAGACGGGTCTGTACGAAGGAGACAAGCTTAGAGAGATTTCCTTTTAAACTAATAACAAACTTATACCTCAGTAATGGGTGATTCTGGTTATATGGGTAAGCCTTTGTTACCTTGCTATTTCATATCAGCATATCATCATTGATTTATTCACTCTACAAACATTTAAAAATTCCTACTATGTACATTTGCTGTTTTTGAGTTGTTTTAGTCGTGTTCAACTCTTTGTGAACCCATTTGGGCTTTTCTTGGCAAAGATGCTGGAGTGGTTTGTTATCTCCTTCTCTAGTTCATTTTACAGATGAAGTAACTGAGTCAAACAGGGTTAAATGATTTGGCCAGGGTCACACAAGCTAGTGCCTGAGGCCAGATTCTAACACAAGAAGATAAATTTTCCTAATTCCAATTGTCACTCTATCCATCATTCCACATAGTAACCCATTATGTGCACAGTACTATCCTATATGAAATATAAAATAATGTTAAAAATCCATTCAAATTCAACAATTCAACAGACATATTAAAATTATTACTATATGCAGAGTACCGTATTATATAATTAATGGCTAGCACAGTTCCTTATCAATATTATGTCACTATTACTATCAATGTTATGCCATTTTTATAATTTTATACAACTCTGTAGGTGCTATTATCACCATTTTACAGATAAGGAAACTGAGGTAGTCTGAGGTTAAATGATTCACATACCTTGCAAGCATTTGATGCTAGCTTTGAAATCTGGTCTTCTTGATACCCAAGCCTAGAGGTCTATCCACTATACTACCTAGTTACATATTGGGAAAAATATAGAGCTTAGAAAAGGCATCTTTTCTGCCCTCAGGTAGCATATAGTTGAGTAGACAGGTAAGACTGATGCACAGATAATGGCACAAGACATGATGCATTAAAGAGATACAGAAAAAAGTGCTACCTGAGGATATAACATCAGTTGGCAAGTCTGGTTCCTTCTATTTCTTTAATTTCTTTTGCCTATCTCTCTCATTCTCTCTTTCCCCTATTCCATTTCCAAATCACCTTCCCCTGGAATGGCTTAGTTACCTAACACCAGCTATTGCAATGGACTTTTCCCAAGTTTCCTTACACAACCACAGCAATGTTCCCATTGTAGAATTCTGATCACAACATTCCCCAGTGAATTCTAAAATCCCTAGGCTCCAATTCCAGGTTATAACCTGGCCCTAACATATGTTCTCAGCTTTATCTCATGAAACTCTTATTCAAAGATGCAACCCATCACTCATCTAGACAACTTACATTTCTTACAATTTTCCCCCAACCTCTCACATCATATACCAAGGTAAATTCCAAATGGATACAACTTAGATGTAAAGTTGCATCATAAACTAGAGGAACAAGGAAAAAATAGCCATTGTAAGATATGGATAAAGGGAAAATTTTGTGACTAAACAAATGATCTTCACCCCAGCCATCTTCAGTTATCCCTCTATGTGACCTCTTTCTTAGGGAACTGCACTCAAATCAACTGTTTTTGGAAATGGCATGTCAACTGGCTGCCCTGTTCCACTTGCCTTTCTTGAGACATCTTAGAATAAAACACAGCTTGCTTGTCAGCGCAACCCTATATGTGGTGTCTTCTTTTTAGAATATAAACTCCAGGGGGCAGCTAGGTGGCACAGTGGGTAAAGCACTGGCCCTGAATTCAGGAGGACCTGAGTTCAAATCTGGCCTCAGACAATTGACACTTACTAGCTGTGTGACCCTGGGCAAGTCACTTAACCTTCATTACCCCGCAAAAAACATTAAAAAAAAAAAGAAAAGAAAAAAAATTGCAATAGAAAGCATAGAGATAACCAATTAGTTCATAGAATATAAGCTCCTAGAGGCCAAGGATTGACTAGCTTTTGTATTTGTATTTCCAACAATTAGCACAGTGTCTTGCACGTAGAAAATGCTTGAGTTCTTTTCTTTTATTCTTTCATCCTATGTCTGTAATATACTTCTATTCCCTCTCCCTATCTGTGATGAACTTCCCACATTTCAAGTCCTAGTTTAAGAATAACCTGCTTCATTGCATCCTTCCTTAAACCCTTTATCTTTCTACTTCTCCTTGGATCTCAGTAGCACCCTAAATATGGCTTATACACTTAACATATTCTAGGTTATTTGGATACCTGTCTTAGATCCTCTACTAGCCTTCCAATTTTGAAGTTGCAGAGATCAAAGCCTGTATTCTATGCCTCATATAATAACAATAAACAATACAGAGCAATACTCATTTGATAAAAGTTTATTGAATTAAATTAAATATATCATCAGACATAATGCAACTAAAATCAAGATTCAGATCAGGCCAACAGTGAGAAAAGAAAATGGTGGCCCATAATGGTGTGTTCTGCTTCTAGGGCAGTTTTTACTAGTTTTTACTAGGATATTAATAGCTTAACTGTGTCTATGGAGTAATGAAGATAATCCTTAGTAAACACAATCAATGAAAACCTGAAAAGCAGAAAAGATGTGACATGTTTACTATTTTTCAAAAGGAAAGAAGGCATTAACACATACCTTTTCTCTTGATTTGATTAGTGCAGTCAAGTGCTTCAATATCACAGGTCCATCCAAACTATAAGTGAAATTCACATTATCAAAGACAATCATGCCTTCACGTGGCCAGTCTGGTGGTGGTCGTTTCTTAGATTCCCATGGGGCTTCTTTTTCAAGATCTGTATACTCTATTACTCTTTCTACAGATATCATCTAAAAGATAAATATGAAGATGTAAATGCCCAAGTTAGTCTGGGTCAACAGCATGATATCTGACAAAAGGTGGTTTGTTACATAATTATGTTTTGTTTTTTGAAATTACTAGCTGGCCATCAGGAAATTAAGTCTACAAAAGCATTTATTTGTATAGGCTTACAGAGAAGAGGAATCTGCCACATGAATGGATTTGGATCATCTTGAAGCTTGTTCATGAGAGATACAATAGAATTCTATTTTTAGGAACACAATTAAAGTACTGGAAGAAGGTATTACTGGAGGGGTCTTATTTCCTTACATGCAGGGCAGGTAATATATAATCAATAAAGTTTTATGTTTGTTTATCAAAAAAATGAAGAGTTCTAAACAATCTGCCAAATACAATAGTGTGTGAGTTTTAAAAAAAAATTCCATTCGAAGGCTGGGAGATTGGTTGGTCAAATTTATAGGTAAGAAGATTATTCCTGAATTAGACTTTCTGAGAGCAACCTCTTTTCTGGCCACTAGTGACTAATGTAGTTTTCAATGAGATGAATTTATAAGATGTCATTAAAACAAGAAAAATCATTTAAATAAGAGGTACACATCTAAATAGTAACTTCATCTTCAAAACACCTTATATTCAATAGGGGAAAACAATCTAGGCTTATAAATGACTTAGTATTAAGTATATGGAAAATTAGAAGATGATCTTATATTATACTTGATGTCCAGCATGTTCTGTGTAAGCTAAGAGTCATCTGTAAGGCTCTGCAAATGTATTATAAAGTCTCCTCCAATGTAATATTAAAAAAATAGTTAGAGAACTCTTTGTTATTGTAGGGTTTTGATTTATTCAATGATCTGAGCCATAGCTGATGATTTGACACTTTTACTCTCAAAGAGAAGGTGGGCATTCACCACCTAGTAATCTTTACTTATGCCAGAGACGGTGATAGTAAATCTTGTTCTGCTACTACCTGAAACTTCACTTCAACCCTCAGCAACCTCTTATTGTATTGGAATAGCCAACTCAACACTTCTTCCTATTCTTTCCTAATCTTTTAGTGGAAATGCTAAAACTTAAAATACACCATAATTCAAAAATTGGATAATCGCCTCTCCACTGAATATAAGCTCAAAATATCTGATCACTCTATATCAGAAAAGAGGACCAGCTCATTAAGAAATAATAAAGCATAGTTTTCTAAAAGACTTAGGAATAACCTCGCTAGTATTTCAGAACCTGCCTCCTACAGAGAAATTTATTACATCTGAAGGCAGCTTGTGATGAATCTAAAACCTGCTGACATAGCACACAGAAGACTGAGAAAAAGATGTATTACATTTTATTTTGCATTAACTTTAAACAGATGGAAGAAGGATCTAAAAAACTCTGTTAGCCACAATGTAAAAATAACAGTTTTAATATTTTCAACAAGAAATGCTTTTATGTCACTTAATAGCAAGGGGACTTGAAAAGACTAAGAATGTAAAGATAAATATTACCATATTCTCAACTTCGGCACTTTGTCTAACTCCCCACTGAAACATTCCCATGAGTGTGATGGCATAGGACAATGCCAACCCAACTTGCCCAGCATTCAGAGCTAAAGATGAAGAGGAAAAGGAAATGGAATCAATTCAAGATTATCAAATCAAAGCCCAGTTACTTCATCTATCTCACATACAAGTGAAAAATGCCAAATAGAAGCTTTTTTCAATCACAAACCTATCAGTAAAGATTATTTATGACTGTTATGTTCCTGTTTTTTAAAGTAGTCATCCTATCTTATTGTTTGCTTTCTCAATGGGTGAGGGAAGGGCTGGAGGGAGATAATTTGGAACTCAAAATTTAAAAAATAATTAATGTTAAAATAAATAAAATACATGTGTATTAAAAATGCAACTCGGGACACAGCTAGGTGGCACAGTGGATAAAGCACCAGCCCTGGATTCAGGAGGACCTGAGTTCAAATCTGGCCTCAGATACTTGACACTTACTAGCTGTGTGACCCTGAGCAAGTCACTTAAGTCTCACTGCCCCACTAAAAAAACAAACAAAACAAAGAAAAATGCAACTTGAACTTCAATTCAATTTAACAAGAATTTATTATATGCCTATTTAATGCCTCTATGCTGAGAACTATACTAGGTATATAGTCCTGGTCCTCAAGGAACTTGTTTTCTACTGGGCAGATATAGCATAATGCAGATACAAAATGAATACTGAGGGTTATGTGAGCATGAAGAGAGGCACTATGGGTCCTAACAATTGGGGGAGAGCAGGAAAGGCCTCTAGGGGTAAGAAGGACGGCAATCCAGTTACAGAGGGACATTCTGTACAAAGGCACAGAGAAGTAGAAGATTGAATATGCTGTAAAGGGAACAAGAAGAAGGCTAATTTGGCATGAATGTAAAATGCATGAGGGGCAGTAACAGATACTAAGTCTTGATAGACTGGAGCCAAATTACAAAAGGCTTTACATGCCAAAAATAAGAGTTTGTGTTTGACCATGGAAACAACAGGAAGCCACAACAGGGAAGCTATTTAAGCAGGAGAAGATGGTCTAAAGGCTGAATATGGTGCCGGCTTGACTCTTCTTCCTCCATCCCAAAACAGACACTTCCACAAATGCTCCATCTGCCAGTGCACTCAGTTTGTGTTTGGCTGCCTTCATCAAATCAAAGAAAGATAAAAGGCAAAGGCAGACCACAAAGTAGTTCATCTAACTGAACCACATCCATGCCTCACATTTAACACAACACTTTCTCAGTGTTTTAGTAGCAATCCATGAAAAACCAAATGGCAAAGGACTTGAATTTCAACATGGAGGCGGGAGTTCCACCGAGTAACTGTAAACACAACCATAAATTGTAATCATACCATAAATAGTTCATCCCATCTGTACTTACTTTGGGCTAGCATCAGGGAACCAAAGGCAGTGACTATGACAAAGATGGCACAGATGGCGTCCAGACGCACAGCAAACCATCGGGATGTAGTCAAGAATAAGAACCAAGCCTCTAAATGTAGAAATCATAATAGGAATGATGAATAAATAATCAAGAATTAGTTGTAAATGAAGTGTGAGGAGATATTATTTGATTGGGCTACAAAAGATAAATCTAGGACTTTAGCGCAGAGTGGGACAAGTCATTGAGTATTTGATACACAGCCAGCTCGGTGAATGCGAGGGACCTCAGAAGATTGTGAAATGCTAAATAACACAAGACAATGTATATATATGGTATGAATTATGTCAAATGGTGCAAAGGCCTTGAATAATGGATGCACTGCAAGATTCAACCTAAAGGTCATGAACGGAAGTCACAGTTGCAGAATAAAAACCTGAGCTTTCTGAGTAAGCTAAAAAGAGTGTAAAGAATACTGGACTTGGGCATCAAGTATTCTTTCCACTCCACTCTAGAACAGTCTTTGCCATTCATTGGTTGTATGGCTTTTGGCAAGTCAGTTCACACCTCTTCACCTACAAAATGAGTAGGCTGGAGTATAATAATAGTAACAACTTAAATTTATATAGAGCTTTAAGGTATGCAAAGCACTTTACATATATTATCTTACTTAAGTCTCACAACACCACCAAGCAGTAATATTATCCACATTTTGGAGATGAGCAAATAGAGGCTCAAGTTACTTAAGTAACTTGCTCATGGTTACACAGCTATGCAAAATCCAAACCAAAATTTGGTTAAATGAAGAGTTAAACTGAACAATTTTCTTCAGATATGTTCATCATGAATAATGGCACTTTGTAAGAAATTCCTTGATACTTCTTCCCATTTTGAAGGTAAACTTCTTAGGGATGAGGAAACTATCTCCATTTTCTTTCTTTCCCCCAAAGCACTTAGAACCACTCCTACTACTCTGTATATACTGGGTACTTGGAGGACCAATAAGGCCATTTTGTGTCACCATCTTGTTGGAATTACTATGTACCTTTTTAAAAAAACCAAACAGTAAATAATGATGTTTGAAGGTTTACATACAAATTGTCTTTATTTCTATGTTCTAATGTTTTCTTTTGGGATAGTGATTATTAAGTACAGGATGGCAGGTATTTTGAAAATTTGTCAAGGACTGAGAATCAATGACATACAGAATAAAGCAGGTGGAACATGAAACATAAAAGATTCAGGAACTAGATTTTTTATATTCAGAGTTTAATTGTTTTTTTTTTAAAAAAAACCTTAGACATACATTTCACCATTTTGCGGGCCCTAGCAACATGGAAGCTCATGCCAAAGTGGTCTGATGCCTCCTGGCACATAGTAGCTGCTTAATAAATGTGTATTGATTGATTGCAAAAAATGATGTCCAGGATACATTCAACATACAAATATTCAAGACACAGTATGGTGCAATGGAAAAGAGCTATGGGTGTCAGGAATAAGAAGATCTTGTTTTGCTTACTAACTTAGGAAAATCATCTCACTGAGTCTCCGTTTCTTTGCCTGTTAGAGTAAGATCATAATACTTGATTCCTAACATCTTAAGTTTGTCACAGAGATCAAATAAGACAATGTTCTCTAAGAGACTTAATGTATCTTTTCTAGTTTTTCAGAAGCTGCCTCCTACGGGGAAATGTATTACATATGAAGACAGCTTGTCATGACTAAGAAAACAGCTGACACAGCACATAGAAGGAGGAAAAATTATGGATTTAAGCTGTTCTTAATACCCTAAGAAACAGGGAAAGGGGTGGTCAAAGTTGGAAGGAAAAAAGAAAACTCTGACTATAGAAAGCGGTATTAAAAACAGTGAAGGAGAAGGGAAAGGAAGGCATGCCAAGGTGAAGAGGGATGGTAGGGATAGGTAGGGAAGGAAAGCACAGAAAAGGGAGAAGAAAGCTAGCAGCAGGAAGAAAAGGACAAAGGGAAAATACGTCAGCTCTCAAGTTAGGAAATAGTGGAGGCCACCAGGATGGGGAGGTCGCAACCTGAACAGGTGGTAAATCACTCATCCTTTGCAAGAACATTCCCAAAGATGTACGGACCTGAATGAAGATCCTGATGAGCATCGAATAATTCCTGGAATCTTTGCTCAGCTCTGTATGCCCGGATGGTCCAAAGCCCTTGAAGAGAAGATGACAAGTGGGAAAATACTGGGCTCCGAGCTGCAAAGAAAAAAGAAAACAACTCACTCAGGTGGAATAATTTCATGTTTTCTTTCTCAGCCCCACCAGTCATAGAATCAAAGAGAACTGGAGGGTTTCTCAGCAGTCATTTTGTTTAACTCCCCATTTTATAGAAGAAACTAAAGATTTGGGGGGTGAGGAAGTGATTGACTTGCTTCAAGTAACCTGTTTAGAACAGAAACCTAGAAAGAAACTTCTGAGCCAAATGAAGTTTTTAGTTTGTGAATCAAACCTGTCAAAGAACAGTCCTGGGTGCAAATGAAGATGAAGAGGACCTTCCTCCCTTCTGTACTCTACAAGCAAGATTTATTTTGTAAGTCTATTCTTCTACCTTTGGGTAAAACCGTTTTTACTTAGAACATCTGGAACTGAAAGTCTTGGTCCGATATCTGTTCAAATGACCGTCAACTGCAAATTAAAATCCATCTGGAATGGTGCTTTTGCTATTTGGTGTAATTTTTCATCACTTGAGTGCATCTGAGGAGCTCTTTCTTCCTTTGTGTACACTATGCTTGAATAGTCACTTTATAGGTCACTCTGAAAGGGGTACCCAGGTATTGTGCTGGTGTCTGTTCTCACGTGACCTGCTCAGCAGAGGATGGCTTTCAAGAATCCTGACTTTAACTCCAGGAGACCTAGGAATGCTTTTCTGACTGCATAGCTGGAAATTCGGTCCTGTCATTTGGTCTTCATCATAGCACATGACGTTCCTAGCACGTTTTCAGTATTGGAATGTAGGCTTAATTGCAAGGCCAGGCCTCATAAACATGAAAAACCCTGACAAGTTCTATCATTCTATAGAAATTCATTTTGGCTTGGGATTTGATGTCACGTTACTTGGCGGATTCTTTCGTCTATTCTAAGAAAGATTTGCTTTCCAAATACTTGTTTAACAACTCTTGCTCCTTTGGCACATCCATCTCTCATATGCTATTAAACCGTCATAATTCAGTTACAGGTTTTCATTCTCTGTCATCAAAGGAACTACAAATGGAGTTTGTCAAGGTAGGTCAGGATGTGACCTCTGTCTCTTCAATAGCAAAATCTCACAGACAGTTATTACTATCCTATCCTAGAGGGAGTAAACACTGATACTTAAGAAGAAGTACAGAATTCTGGTTTTAATTATTCTTATATTTGTATATCTACTAAGAAGAGATGTCTAGAAAAATACTGGGTTGTTTATAAGAATATGTTTTTCAAGGGTAGATTGATGGTTTCCATCTAAAGATAATAATCTTCAGGTTCCACCCATATCAATGCAATGTGGAGAGAAATGAAGGAAAAGCCCCAGATCTCTGAAGTCACCTTGTGACAAACTTAGGAGGACAGGAAGAGAATAGCACATGGCAGGCAATAAGGGATGTGTTATGATTTGCACTGTGGGAAAAAATATCTACAAAAATCCTTTAGAGTCTCTTGCAAGGAAGTTCAGGATTATATGAATGTTATCAAATAATAAATCAGAAAGGAAGAGGGAGAAATTACTTAAATCACTTTTAGGGTTTGATTCCTAAATGTTGCATAAGTAGTAGTTGAAGGCTAACCAATATAGAAAATCACAAAGAAGAAAATCATGCTTCTCATTAGTACTTTACAAATGACATAAAGCTGATGTTTGCCAAAATGGTGTATGAGCCTATAACTTATAGATGTGTTCCCTTATTTTATTTATGTAATATTATTATTTAGAGATTATTCCCTTGTTTTCTTCTTGTCATTGTCCAAGTTATGGGGTAATGTACATCACAGCACAACCCCACTCATTTAATAATGGAGAGTTTGCTACACTAATTAGCTTAGTAAATTATACATTTACCCTCTGCTCTTCTCTCTCTCTCTCTCTTTCTTTTTTTTTTTTTTGTGGGGCAATGAGGGTCAAGTGACTTGCCCAGGGTCACAAAGCTCGTAAGTGAAGTGTCAAGTGTCTGAGGCCGAATTTGAACTCAGGTTCTCTTGAATACAGGGCTGGTGCTTTATCTACTCACCACCTAGCTTCCCCTCTTCTCTTTCTTTTCCAACAAGAGTGATACTATGTTTAAATCCAGGTGAAACTCAGAACTGCTAATAATTTACTTACTGTTTAGCCTCTCTATCATGCTTAGCACCTGCTACATAATAGTTACAACTAACCAAGGAAGAGAAAAATCTTTCTGAACTTTTAATGACAAGTGACTAAAAAATCCTAGTACACATGCTATTTTTTCTTTTTCTTTTCCCGAACAAGGAAATATATTAAATTAGGAAATGCCATTTTGCATTTTAACTGGAAAATGAAAAAAACAGAGAAATATTAATAAGTTCAAAGGTACTTTACAAATAACTTTGACAAGACATGTGAATAACTAAAGACCAACTATATAACTTGCTACTGATCTCTGCTGGTCCATCAGGTGTGACAAGTAACATCTAGAGGAAGCAGATGACTTTTTCCTATAAACAGGTGGTGTCTAATGACAGCATTCTCTACACCATTTGTCAACAAGTGTTCGATTATCATGAAATGGAACAGTATAATATTTGGATTTTAAAAAATGACATCTGTGTAGGGAACTCCCAGTGTGGAAATTTCTACTAATGTCTAAATAGCAACTTTTCTGTAATTTATAGTCCTTAAGAGGTGTTTGGGCCATGAGACTAGTCATGAACCCCAGGTAATATGCACAACTCTATTCTTTCTTTTCTTTTTCCTCACTGATCTTCTTAGCGTTTTGACCCAATTTTAACCCAATGAAAATAAAAGGCTTCATTTTTTGGAATACATTCTTCCATACGTCCTCACTCATCCCAGGTACTCTGTGATCCCAGACATGAACTTATATTGCTTTAAGGAACATGTGGGAAGACTAATTTTTACAAATTAAAGTAAGCAGAATGCTACATGTCCCTTAAATTATACAACAGGGCCAGCTAGGTGGCGCAGTGGATAAAGCACTGGCCTTGGATCCAGGAGGACCTGAGTTCAAATCCAGCCTCAGACACTTGACACTTAACTAGCTGTGTGACCCTGGGCAAGTCACTTAACCCTCACTGCCCCGCAAAACAAACAAAAACAAACAAACAAAAAAATTATACAACAGACTCAAGTTGATTCTATGAGGTCACCTTAACTGAGATTTTCCTTACTCACTTGTAGATTCCAGGCGTTTCACATCTCTTGCGGTTTCTAAGAAGTATCGCCGAAGAAAAATGAAAATAATAACAAGTGGAATGAAAGGGATGGCAATCCATGGGATTACAGCTATGGCCACAGCTATCACGCCAACTACTTGCAGAGCTGTCTGAAAGAAAAACAACAAATGTGATTGTTTATTAAGAATTTTTGGGTAGGAAGCAGAACATTATGGAGATCATTTTTGTTGTTTAGGGCCATAATAATAGTTATTCATTAGCATCTTATGGATAGTTAAAATTTTTCCTAGAAAGGTGCATGGGTAGAAAACACTTTTACATGAAGATAATGGAATATAATAAATAGTACAAATGAAAGTTTTGTAAAGTTTGGACAGTTAGGTGGCAGAGGGGATAGAGTGCCAGGCCTGGAGTTGGGAAGATTCAACTTCCTGAGACACTTGACATATGACCCTGGGCAAGTCATTTAACCCTGTTTGCCTCAGTTTCCTCATCTGTAAAATGAGCTGGAGAAGGAAATACTCTAGTATCTATGGCAAAAAAATCCCAAATAGGGTCATGAAGAGTCAGGCACAGCTGAACAACAAATTAAAGGCAAGAGGTATAGGGTACTGGTGCCTAACCACTGTGAAATAATATTTGGAAAGCGTTAGCACAGTGCCTGTCAAATAGGCGCTACGTAAATATTAGCTATTAATAAACGATAATAACAATTGCTGTTATTATTATTGAACAAGGACTGTAGGGAGCCATAGGTTATTTCTTGGGGTCCACAAATCCACATGCACACTAAACATTGTAATTTTGATCCTTATTTAGTGCCAAAAAGTCATACAATATGAACCAGTATAATTAGCAATTACTACATTTCAAATTCTTGAGTATGCTCTTATGATGAATAAAATAAAAATGAATTTATAAATTTATCTGCATTCAGTAAAGTACAGATATAGTTTATTTTATTATGCTTCACAGACACTGTGGTGTTGTTTTTGTTTGTTTGTTTTTTTACAAATTGAAGGTTTGTGGCAGCAAGACCTGGAGGAGCTCTATAGGCACCATTTTTTCTTTCTTTCTTTTTTTAATCACAAAAGTATTTTATTATTTTCCAGTTACTTGTAAAGGTAGTTTTCAACGTTTGTTTTCATAAGATTTTTAGTTCCAAATTTTTCTCCCTTCCTCCTCCCCAAGACAGAAAGCAATTTGATATATGTTATATGTGTACAATCACATTAAATATATTTCTGCATTAGTCATGTTCTGAAAGAAGATCAGAACAAAAGGGAAAACCCTCAAAAAAGGGGAAAAAAACAAAAAAAGTAGAAACAGTATGGTTCAATCTGCATTCAGATTCCACATTTCTTTCTGGATGTGGAGAACATTTTCAATCATGAATCCTTTGGAATTGTCTTGGACCATTGTATTGCTGAGAAGATATGAGTCTATCACAGTTGATCATTGCACAATGTTGCTGTTACTGTGAACAATTTTCTGGTTCTGCTCACTTCACTCAGCATCGGTCCACTTAAGTCATTCCAGGTTTTTCTGAAATCTAGGCAACATCTTTTTCAACAGCATGTGCTCACAATCATGTGTCCACAGGTTATTCTTGGCAATATTTCAAGCTTTTTCAATATTATTATATCTGCTATGGTGATCTGTGATCAATGATTTTCTTTCTTTCTTTCTTTTATTTTGTGGGGCAATGAAGGTTAAGTGACTTGCCCAGGGTCACACAGCTAGTAAGTGTCAAGTGTCTGAGGCTGTATTTGAACTCAGGTCCTCCTGAATCCAGGGCTGGTGCTTTATCCACTGCGCCACCTAGCTGCCCCCGTGATCAATGATTTTTGACTTTATTATTGTAATTGTTTTAGAGAGGCATGCACTATGCCCATATAAGATGGCAAACAATCAATAATTGTTTTATGTGTTTTGACTACTTCATGGACCACCCATTCCCTGGTCTCTCTTCCTTTTCTCAGGCCTACCTATTTTTTGAGACACAATAATATTGAAGAATATTACATAAACTTAGTTGATAAAGCAGTGGCAGGAAAGGACTGACTCCAATTTTGAAAGAAGCTCTACTGTGGGTAAAATGCTATCAAAGCATCACATACTACAAAGAAATCTTTCCAGAAAGAAAGAGACAATTGATGCAGCAAACTTTGGTCTTATTTTAAGAAATTGCCAGTCACTCCAATCTTCAGCAACTATCACCCTGATCAGTTAACATCCATTGACACTGAGGCAAGACCTTCAATCAAGAAAAAGACTGTAATTTGCTGAAGACTCTGGTGATGATTAGCATTTTCTTTTAGCAATAAGTATGTACATTATTTTTTTAGACATGATACCACTGTACACTTATAGACTACAGGGTAGTGTAAACTATAGTATAATTTTATATGCACTGGGAAACCAAAAAATTTGTGTGACTTGCTTTATCGTGGTGGTATAGAACTGAACCCACAACATCGCCCGCCTGTAAAAGGATTGATGAATGAATTCCCAGCAGGTTTTTATCATGTATTTTCTCAACTTAATCTACAAGTTTAAAAATAAGCCATCATATTCAAAGAGAAGGTTGGAAACTACCAGTGTAGTTGCTTTTTGTTTATTTTTTTTTTTCCCCTGAAGAAGACAAAGGAAAGATCTGGGACTCACTGGGCTGGGGTGCTCAATCTATTTCAGTTAATTTTTAATCTGACAAACATTAAGCATGGCACTGTGTAGAAATTTAGGGGCCAAAATAGTCTGCCAACTAACAACCAATGTGGATGAGGAATGAAGAACATAGAGGGGTGGTCTGGAAGGCTCTGAATCATAAAGATGGGGTTTTGCTAGACAATGGATAGCTAAGTACCAGCTTACTGTACTCCTACTCCATAACAGCCTATGATGACACAAGGAAGTCCTGAATCCGTTGTCTTTAAAAACTGAACTAAACCAAACCAAACCAAACCAACAAATAAAATGAGACAAAGAGGTTGGATTTCTGGGTCAGTGTGTGACTAGGTACCCAGGGGCTATACTGATCCATTATCTCATTTGATCCTTACAACGATTCTTCCAGATAAGAGGGCATGATTACAGTCTCTATTTTACAAACTAGAAACTGAGGCACCAAGAAATTAAGTGACTTTCCCAAAGTTAATGGGAGGATTTGAATCCAAATATAACTAACTCCTGACTCAGTGTTCCTTTTCAGGCTAAATTTAAGACTACCATTAGTATGTTTCTTAAATGAGCAAAACAATAAAACTTCTGACTCCTTTTGTCATGAGAGGATTATGGGCCCCAGTTACCCCAACAGTTCTCTGGGAAGTTCAAGGAACTTTTTCCTTGAAACCTCAGGGGTTTTCCCTTGAAATCCAGTAGGCCTCTCCTTGAACTCAATCAAGGACTCACACACACACACACACACACACACACACACACGCACACACACACACACACACACACACACACACTCACACACTCACACACACACACACACCTAAGGGAGATAAGCGGCACAGATTGAACTGAGCATGCTCCAGGACCATCACCCTTCATTCCAGTCCTCCTAAGCACCTGGATGAGGTAATCCAGGAGAAGACCACCTGGAACCGCCCATCAGCAGACTGCTTAGACCCATCAGGACAAAGTTGACACCCACCACCAGATCGCTTACGAGGGATTCCTCCTACCCCAGCGCAACATGGGAAGACCACCAGCCCCTCACCCAAGAAGAGACTCTTACCCACCCCATCTAAACCCTATAAAATGGCACTCCACAAGTTAGCCGGGGAGGAAAGTGTTTTGTTCTGGCAAAACCTTCCTCCCGGCCGGTTTCTCTTGTATCCCAATAAACCTGTTCTTTTATTCCTAATTAGGTCTTGTGCGAGAGTGTAATTCTTTACAGAGGAATCCTAAGGACCCACGTACTTATCTATCGGTTTCTCCCCCATAACACTTTGGATGAAAAGGAGCACCCAGGAGGTTATCTTATAATATCTAGTCAAAACCTCAGGCAAAGTAGTGGGTAAATATGAAATTACCCTTTTTTGATACCTAGGAGAAAATATATTAGATCAAAATTAGATCCTTTTCCAGAGTCCAAATCTGAGCAAGTCACCTTAAGACTCTCAAGTCAACCCCAAACCCTTCTCCCCCACCGAAAGCAGTAAACAAAATTATGCAGAATTTTCTTCTAGAATTTAATGGTGGAAGATAGATGAAGTGAGGAAAATAGCATATTCACTGCTAGCTACTTATATATACTCTGAAAGAACAAAACAACACAGAATTGTAAAAGACAAGGGACTTAGATAAAATTATCTGCCCAACCACCCAAAGACTGCTTTTCTGAAACCAATCTCATCTTCTCCTCTCAAGTTATATAATCAAGCTCCCCACAGACTTGAAAGAGCCCTTAATTTCCAGGCTACTTGTCTGACAATGGAGAAAATCCCTTAGGCCACAATCCAAGTTAGACTCATTAGATGCTGCAAAGAGTATTAAAATAACAATAGATCCACAAGACCCAGATGATTCAGACCTGTTCATAAGAGTGACTATTAGACTACATGGTGCAAGTATGGTCACTGGAAAAAAAAAAAAGCACCAGTAATTATTTATTATTTATTAACAATTATTAATTCTGTGCCTGGCACACAGAGACAGAAGAGAAACAGGGACTGCCTTCGAAGGGCTTGCATAGGATAAAAGTGGGGAGATTACATCTACACCTCCATACCTATATTTACATTATGTACAAAAAAATATTAGGTGATTTGGGGCATAGACAAATGGATAGCTGCATTCTTCTGATGGAAAGGCTTCATGAAGATGGAAGTACTTGAGCTGCATTGTGTGTGGCAATGAGGGTTAAGTGACTTGCCCAGGGTCACACAGCTAGTAAGTGTCCAGTGTCTGAGGTCGGATTTGAACTCAAGTCCTCCTGAATCCAGGGCCGGTGCTTTATCCAATGCGCCATTTAGCTGTCCCACTTGAGCTGCGTTTTGAAGAAAAACAAGTATTCTAAGAGGCAGGTCTAAGAGTCTGCAGACTCAGACTATGAGGGTTTAAATCCCATCTTAAGCCACTTATGAGTGGTTTGACCTAGACCTCTCTCATTTGTAAAATGGATATAATAAGACTTCCATGGCCTACTTCTCAGGGTTGTTATGATAAAAGTGAGAAGGAAAAACATTTTATAAAACACTCAATAAGTGGGAATCGTTATTCTCAGATCAGAGGCCTTACCTCTAATATTTTCCAAGAGATTTACTACCTTTGAGTAGTCAGAGACTTAGGAGATGACTCTTCAGAATGGCAAAGTACTTGCCTGCATGAACCAAACTGAATAGAGAGAGTATAGATAAGCAGAGACCTCCCTGTTAAAACTACGAACCAAAGGAAAACAAAATAAAATCCTTTTTGTATCTATAGCTGCTACAGGCTGAATAATCTGGAGCACATCCAGCAGAGGGCAACCAGGAAACCATCACATAAGGGGATCTATTGAAAGCATTCCGGATTATTTGTCTACAAAAGAACAGACTCAGGAGGAGACATTAAAGTTGTCAAAAGTATTTGTTCAAAGTATTTGAAAGGTCTTCATAAGGAAGATGGATTAGGTTTTGTTGCTGTTTTTTGGCCCCAGAGGATAGAACTATTATCGATAAGAAAAGTTATTGAGAGAAAAATTTCAGCTTGATATAAGGTAAACATGGAATGGGCTGCCTTGGGACATGGTAGGTTCTCATACGCTGGACCTCTACAAACTGGGAGCTGGATGACCCCTGTTGGGTCTTATGCATGGGGCTATGTCATTTCTAAGATTTCTTCCATCTCTGAGATTCTGCCTCTACCTTAGGGAAACCACTAATGAGTAACTCTGTGAGAACAGGAGCATATTTTCTTTTGTGGATACTTGCCTCTTTAAAATCTAGAAATTCAGCTTGTTAATATAGCATTATAATCATATAGGAAAATAAACAAAAATGAAAACTTTGCCATATGACTGATATAGTAGTACAGTTAAGAAATGTCTCTATGATAAGTAATGAGAAATTCCATTTTCTCTCCATCTCTATCTGTGTCTCTGTCTCTCTTTCTCTCTCTCCTCTCTCTGTCTCTCTCCGTCTCTCTCTCTCTCCTGGACCAGGGAAGAAGAGTGATACTTTATAGTCCAGGTTGACTTCCTCACAAAAGCAAGCAGAAAACTTCAAAAATAAGCAAGCAAGCAAACAATAACAACAATAATAACAACAACAAAACCCTCCATAATCACATTCATTTATTAGTAGGAATAAGGGGACAGAGAGGGACAGAGAGTAATCTTTGGGGCTTGAATGATACTAATAATGTCCAAACAAGTTAGACATTAATCAGTTCTCCACTTCATTTTTGTCTTGTGTACATATGGTTACATGTCACATATTTATGCAAAAACTCTATGCATACTGGGTATCAAATTTACATTTCAGATACTTAGTGCAAAGGTTATTTTATACTCAACAGTTTTTCTTCTTGGTCTACCTATATTGATTTTCTTTGTGCAAAACCTTTTAAGAAAATTCATGCAATTAAAATTGTCTACCTTATCTTTTTTGGGGGGGGGCAGGGCAATGAGGGTTAAGTTAACTTGCCCAGAGTCACACAGCTAGTAAGTGTCAAGTGTCTGAGGTGGGATTTGAACTCAGGTCCTCCTGAATCCTGGGCTGGTGCTTTATCCACTGCGCCATCTAGCTGTCCCCTACTTTCTTTTATAATTACTTTTTTCCTCTTTGTCAATGATTCTTACTCTAGGTGTGAAGGCTCCAACCATCTAATCTCTAAGGATTATTTATTTTTAGAATGAGGTTTTTTTATTTAGGTAGCTAGGTGATGCAATAGATGGAGAACAGGACTTGGAATTAAGAAGACCAGAGTCTGAATCCTGCCTCAGAGAATTATTAGCTAGGTAAAATGGGGAAAATAATAGCAACTCTCTCACAAGGTTGCTCTAAGGAACGAATGAATCATTGTGTAAAGAACTATATATTCAGGTTGTGTGCTGATTTAGAGTTTATTGTGGCATAAGGTATAAATTGTGGTCTAAGATTATTTTCTGCCCCACTGTCCAGCAATTCTAGCCAAATTGGCACATTTAACTAAGTGGTTTGTGTTCTTAGTTTCATTAAACAGTTCAGTTCCTTCTGGGTCTTGCTTATCTAAAATATATCACTGTTCTAGTTTTTCATTTTTATTCTAGACCCTTCATTATGCCAAGTGGAGATTATTACTTTTTTGTTCTATAAACTTTCATTGTTTCAATAGCATTAAATTGGTAAACTGAAATATTATTGTCCTTTTTATCATCTTGGCATGACTCAAGCTTGTACAACAAATTTCTCTCCAACTGTTTGTCTCCCTTTAATTCTCCACTTTGTATGTGTATCAATGGTATATATGGTTTAAAAAACAACGACACTGCAAAGGGAAAGGAAGGCATTTTCAGATTTCCTACAACAGTATACAGTTCTCAGAGTTTCTATTCTTGAGTCTTCATTCTATTATATTTAACTTTATATTGAAACCTAATGTCCAGAGAGCTGAAAGCCAAGCTGTCATCACCATTACTTCCTTGCTATTATCAAACTATGACAAAAACTTAGCTCAAAGGTTCTTAATCTGAGTCACATGTACTTACTTAAATAAATATACTGATAATGCATTTCAACTGAACTGTTTCCCTTTTTTAATCAATTGTATTTTTTTGTTTATTCAAAAACATTGTTCTGAGAAGAGGTCCATAGGTTTCATCAGATCGCCAAAAGGGTCTATTACACAAAAAAGATTATGAAGCCATGTCTTTACTCCCTTAATTTGTTTTCTAATCAATGGAGTCATCATAAATTTCTATGACACAAAAGCTTATCTCTTTAATGTTAATATTCTGATGAGGCTATGTTGGTTGTTTAATAATAATATTAATAATAATAATAATAATAAACAATAGCATGATCTCTAAAGAATCAAAATTAAGGTGACCGAAAAGGCAATGGAGAGACTTTAGGGGGGGGGCATAAATAGACTGAAGCACAATACTAATGATGACTTGCACAAATAAACAGTGTAAAAGCATAAAAATGTGTGATCAGAAAGAAACATAGGGAAATTCAGGTATAACAGATAGAAAGCTATAGCACTAGTACTCCATAAACGTCAAAAGACCTAAAGGATTTTTTTGGAGAATCTAGGGGAAGGTGTAGGTAAGAACCAAACAGAATGAGAAATCAGAATAGGCTGTAATCTAAGGGTAGAACCAATAGTGATGAGATCATACATTTATTGAAGTACTGATGAAATTTGAGTTATTTAATAAAACTGCAAAAAACAAACAAATCATTGTTAATACTTTACACAAATGTCAAGTAACCAGTGCAAAGTTATTGTTCTCAGTATCTCCTCAAGAAGTTTAGGTTTTATTAAATGTCCTACATTTTACTAAGAAAATACCATGCCTGGCCAGTCTTCTTATAACAGTCCAGATGACACAGTTAGAAGAATAACTAACACTGGAAGACAGTGATTAGATTCAATGCTTTTCAGCTACCTTTTAGGTATTGAGGAAGGCTAACTTAGTGCAAGGATTCTCTTTCTTTGCTTATCACAGTGCTTATCACAGAGCCTGGTATTGTCAGACAACAATGTGTCTAGGTTCTTCAAGGGTTCTTACCTGATGGTTCATAAACTTTTTTTGGGGGGGGCAGGCAATTGGGGTTAAGTGACTTGCCTAGGGTCATATAAATGTTAGAGGCTGCATTTGAACTAAGGTCCTCCTGACTCCAGGGCCTTATAAACCTTTTATAAAAATTCATAATTGCATCTCAACATAATTGTTTTCCTTTGTAATTGTATGTATTTAAAAACATGATTCTGAGAAGAGGTCTCTAAGCTTGACAACACTGCTCTGGAGGTCTGTGATGCCGAAAAAGCTAAGAAACCCTAGTTTAAGGAAAAGGTCCCTAAGCCAGAGAACATTCAGGAAGGCAACCAGAATGGACAGTCCTATAATCCATACCATTTATAGATCAGTTAGAGAAACTGGTGGTGTTGGTCTTGAGAAGACTCAGAGAGGACATGAAAGTTGTCTTCAAGCATAAAAAGAGCTGTCACACAGAAAAGGAATAAAGTCGGTTCTGATTGGTCATAGGAGGCAAAATGACAAGGAAAATAGCTTATTTAGGCTTGATGTCAGGAAAATCTTCCCCATGTTTAAAGCTGTCCTCACTGGAGTATTAAAACCAAAAATTGTCAGACGTGTTGTAGTAGAAACTCTCAAAAGCTCAATTGTAGAATGGAGTTCTAGACTAGGAATGAAGAAGATCTGAGTTCAAATCTTGCCACAGACACTTATTAGCTATGTGATACTGAGCAAGTCACTTAAACCTCAGCCACATTTGTTCATCTGCAAAAAGGGAAATAATCATAGAACTTAACTTAGAGTTGTTGTAAAGATAAAATGAGATAAATTTATGTAAAGTCCTTTGCAAACTGCAAAGTTCTATAATGCTAACTATTATTATTATTAATGGGGAAAGCACAGATTACACTAGAGGGTGGTTCTTAACCTTTTTTGGGTCATGGATCCCTTTGGCAATCTGCTGAAGCTTACAGACTCCTCAGAATACTATTTTAAAATTTAACTATTTTAAACTTTTTTTCAATTTCTAAATAAATTAAGCTTAAAACTGATAGGAAATCAATTATATTGTAATAGAGCTATCAAAATAATTATAAAACAAGTTCACGGACCTCTGATTAAGAACTCCCTGGATTAGAGTGTCCCTTCCAAGTCTGAAATTCTATGATTCTGTTCATTCTTCTGATGCTAGGCTTTGTGAAATCTATAATGCTACCTATTTAGAGCTAGAAGCAAAATATATTCTTATATGAAAACTTAACACCCATGCCTGAAGATTATTCTGTTATCCGTTTTCCCCCTGGCCGTTGGCTGTATATAGTAGAGAGGTGAAAAATGCATTTGATCCCTGAATTCACTCAATCAGTAGACAGTTTTGTGCAGAAAACTGTCTACTTTATTTAATAAAATAAAATCATGGTCATTAAGATTTCTAACACTTCATAGGAGCTAGAAATCTTTTAATTCTGCTGTCAGTCAGACTCTAACAATTCTGTTCCAAGTTGTGATAAGTACAAATCTTCCAGATTGCCTTAAACTATTGATTATGCTGTAGATATGACTTATGTGCTTATAAACAAAGTAGGATTTCACATCTCGGGCAATAAGACAAGGCAAGATTTTACTTATGATTCAGTGGTAAAAAAAAAAAAAAACCCCAACAACTTGGTGCATAGCTTTTAATCAGCAAGTTGTTTACTGATGTAGGTGTTTGTTAGATTCTTATGCATATTGGTTTTAGAAAAAAACATGAGATAATATAAAATTATCTCTTAAATAAATGAGTATTGCTGCTGGTTCATATTGCAATTGCCTGAAAGATACTTGGGAATTCTGAAAGCGATTACAACATAGATGACCTGAAACTACGAAATGTTATGGTCAAAAGCATCAGACCTGTATCCAGGACATCTATCTGGGTTCAAGACCTTATTTTGTCATGAAAATACTAACTGGGCTTGGTTAAGTTACTTAGGGGTCCATAGACCTAAGTTTTCTCATCAGGAAAATGAGAATGCTGACACCTTTCAGCTTTCATATTGCGTGACTCAATTCACTTCAGTTCAATTCATTTTCACAAATATTTCTTTCTTCTTTTTTTTTTGTAACTTAGTAAGGCAATTGGGGTTAAGTGACTTGCCCAAGGTCAAACAGCTAGTAAGTGTTAAGCTTCTGAGGCCGGATTTGAACTCAGGTCCTCCTGAATCCAGGGCTGGTGCTCTATCCACTGCACCACCTAGCTGCCCCCACACAAATATTTCTTAAGTGACTACTGTGTGTAAAGTGCTTTCCCAGGATCCTTTGTAGGCACTGGCAGAGATACAAAATAGAGACAATATATGGTCTGTGCATTCATGCTTTATAACTGAATAGGGAATGTGGCATAAACTATTTGTAGTACCAAATAGTACTCAATGTGGGGTGTGACAAGGTTACAAAATGCTATATGAGGGTTATGGGGAAAGGGGTGGGAGTATGTATTTATATAGAATCTACTCTGTGTGAGGGACTGTGCTTAGTACGTTTTTGTTTGTTTTTTTGGTGAGACAATTGGGGTTAAGTGACTTGCTCAGGGTCACACAACTAGTAAGTGTTAAGTGTCTGAGGTCGGATTTGAACTCAGGTCCTCCTGAATCCAGGGCCGGTGCTCTATCCACACTGTGCCACCTAGATGCCCCTTAGTACTTTTTTTAAACAAAAATTATCTCATTTGATCTTCACAACAAACCTGTGAGATGGGTGCTATTATTATCTCCATTTTACAATTAAGGCAACTGAGGCAGACAGTGGGTAAGTGACTTAAACCAGGGTCACACAGCTACTGAGGCCAAATTTTCCTGATTCCAGGCCAAGCACTCTACCCACTGGACCACCAGCTGCTTCTATTATTGACTGGGAAGTCAAGCAAGGAAGGCTCCTTCCAGGTCTAGCTGACAGAACACTGGACCCAGGAAGAATTGAATTCTTTTCTTTTTTTTTTTTTTAATTTTTATATTTTTGCGGGGCAATGGGGGTTAAGTGACTTGCCCAGGGTCACATAGCTAGTAAGTATCAAGTGTCTGAGGCTGGCTTTGAACTCAGGTCCTCCTGAATCCAGGGACAGTGCTTTATCCACTGTGCCACCTAGCTGCCCTAAGACTTGAATTCTAATCCTACCTTGGATATTTATTCAACTTTTGTCAGTCTCAACTTTCTTTTTTGTTTTGTTTTGTTTTTTGGGGCAATGGGGGTTAAGTGACTTGCCCAGGGTCACACAGCTAGTAAGTGTCAAGTGTCTGAGGCCGGATTTGAACTCAGATACTCCTGAATTCAGGGTCCACCAGGCCACCTAGCTGCCCCCTCAATTTTCTTTTAACTGTCAAATTAGGTAAGAGCTCACATATCTGGATGTGTGAGGCTCAAATGAAAGAAAAGTGTACTTTGTAAACCACAAAGCACTTTTCCTAATTTACTGTTACTATTATTAAGGGTTCCACAAGGATACAACAATCAGTTTCAAAGGACAGATAGGAATTGAACAAGTTGGAGGTTAAGGAAAAAGGAAGGTAGCAGCATGAGGAAAAGTATAGGACTGGGAAAATTAAACAAATGTAAAAATAAGTTTTACTAGACTATGCAGTATAAGCAGGGGTGTTGTATGGGATGTTATTGACTTGAATGCCAGCCTAGGCACTGAGCTGGTATCCAGCGTGGCCAGAAATGGGAAGGAAGAATTGGGGAGGAGTGAGGTTCAAGGGACACACGCAACAGATTTCAATGAGACTACATTTTTCTTCAAGCGAATTAAAACACAGTAAGATAAATAAAACCAAAGTAAACAACAGGTTTTGCAGAGTCAATAGAGACTGTGTAGGTCTATAAGGGCTTTTCCATGAAGGTATCTAAGGACTTTCCCCCTTTATTATCACTGGTAAATCAGCGAGTGCAAGGCATGTGCCTATTGAGCACCTGCTAGATTCTGGGGTGTCTGGGGGTCAGCTCCATCTTTTCCACACCTGTGAGCTTTACAGGTTCTACCTGGGGCCCCTTCTCCTTTATCACTGCTATTTCTTTTGAGCCTCACCCATATCTGTGAACTGTGAAACCAGAACTCTGTGGGACTGTTTGTGTTAGAAAAAAAATTAAAATTTTAAATAGGATCTACACAAATCTGTTTTATAGCTGGACTCTTGTGATCAAAGGAGATAATATTTATAAAGTATTTCACATAGAGCCTGGCACATAGTAGGCCCCATATAAATGCTTATTTCCTTTCCTTCCCCCGTGTCCCAAATTGTCCTCTCATCTTTTTCACATCAAGTTATTCATCTTTTGCTCTTTTCTAATCATTCAGTAAGCCCATAGTCCCAGGGTTAAAGAGAGTGGTAATGGGGCTTTAAAAATGTGTGTTTTTTACAGGCACAACAGAAGGTAGAGTGGGGGATACTTTGTACTACCTTTTTTTTTTTAAGTGTTTGGAGTTTTGATTTTTGCAGTCATGCGGTTCAGTTCTTAGGTTTTAGCCTTTTCTATAGACATTAACTGGTACAAACTTTTGGGCTACAGTGAGAATTCAGCTATCAACTTCACTCAAAGCCTGAAAACTATCTGGGTTTTAAATACCTTAAATCCCCTAGCAGAATGCAAATTTTAAAAAAGTCAGGCACCTCAGGTATCATTCTTTATTGCCCCCTTAATAGTGAGTTCTAGGCACTAAGTATTTGTTGACTGAGTATACAATTACTTTAACAAACATTTCTCAAAAAAAAAAAAAAAGAATTTGAGACTGTTAGCAACCATATGAAAGAATGTCCCAAATCACAAACAATCAAAGAAATGTAAATCAAAACAACTTTGAGGTTTCACCCCACATCCTACACATTTGGCAAAGATGACAAAAGATGGGCATACAGTCATTGCTAAAGGGGGTGTGTCAAAAGAGGCACGCTAATTCACTGCTTAGGGAGCTGTGAAATAGTACAACCAGTGTGGAAAGCTATTTGGAATCATGCAAATAAAGTGACTGAAAATGTTCATGCCTCTTGACCCAGAGATTCCTCTACTAGCCTTATATGCCAAGACTGTCATTGATAAGAAGAAAATCCTCTCAAACACCAAAACATTTATACCAGCACTTTTCATGAGGGTAAAGAAGTGGTAACCAAGTCAACACTTACCAACTGAGAAATGGCTAAACAAACTGTGGTGCATGATTTTAATGGAATGTTAACTATGCTAGAATGAGTGATGAATGTGACAAACATAGAGAATACATGGGTTGTGGCTTGCTTAAGTCTATAATATTGTAATAGCTAATGCTTACATTTTGCTTCGAGTTTTAAAATTTGATTTGCATGCAAATATGTTAGTTGATCCTATCTGCCCATAGCAGCCTTGTATGAGAGAGAGGGCAACTATTTTACAGTTGAGCATATTGCGTCTCTGAGAGGTAAGGCCATCCAACTACTAAATAAGACTCCGGGACTCAAGCTGAGGACCCTAGAATGCCAATCTAGTGCTTATTTCTCTATCCAATGCTGCCCCCATTTTGATGGGGAAAAAGTTGTACTACCTATTAAAATCCCCTCCATGGTAACCAAATGGAACACAAAGCATAGAAAAATATAGCTTACATATGAACTATAGATGTATAGCTTAAGATGATTTAAATCAAATTTGAATACATAGAAGTCACTTGTTTTTATACAATTACAAGAATAATATCATGGGTAGGCAGTATTCATCATAATAAAGGGCTTTACGGACATTTTCTCAGTTATCAACTCTGTGAGTTGATCCTTTGCCATCAGCACTGTCGCTAGGTTGTATAAGTATTGAGGAGACACTGTGGTAGAGACCTGGTTCTGAGATCTGATACTATCTCTTGTGTCACAAAGGGACTGAACTAACAGGACAAGGAAAGAGTGATACTTATTGCTTGTGTCATCCTGGACAAATCACTCAACCTTTCTCCTTCTCAGTTTCCTTGCCTGCAAAATGAATGGGCTGAACGAGATGGCCTGTGGGTTTCCTTTGAACTCTACCTTATTTTTAGAGATGTAGAAATGAAAGCTCATAATAGGCCAGTCACGGCAGAAGTGGGACCTGACTGTCCCACATTTTGACTCCAAGCGTAGGGCCTTTTTCACTACGTGGCTCTTTTATTTATTAAAGGAGACAAGACATTTTTGTCTGGAAACAGCGACTTTAAAAATTGAAGACTGATCAAATTATCTGAGTAACTCTCATTAGCTATGGCAGGACAAATATAATATATTTGATTGATAATGGACAGGTAAGTGATTGCTGGTTTTCTCTCCATAGCCACAGTTCAACTATTTTTTGTTTTTGTTTTGATTCATTCATAAAGATGCCCAGAAACGGGCAAGGAAATAAGAGAAGAGTTGAAATTCCCCAATTGTTTCTTCGGAGGTTCCCATCCCACAGCACTATTAGTTGGAGTTGAATGAGGTGGTGCCGATTCTAGTAGCATTAATAAAAATGAAATCCTTAATTTTTCTGCAGGTCTTGACTTCACCCTGACCACAAATGTACTCAGAAAGACAAAGTGGAGCACTGCTTGGTTGATGGAGAGGAAAGCGTAAGAGGATCCCTGGTTCTTGCTGACCACCATGTTGTGTTTTATCCTGTTTCTTTTCCTAAGGGCGTTTAACTATCACATGATACCTCAACCTGCTAATTTTACACAAAAACAGAAAGCATGCCTAGAGGGGCAACATAAGTCAAGAGCAACTTGGTCTTTCAAGTCCAAAAATTAGATGCTTATCAACAATTCCAACAAGCCACGACAACTTATTGCTTTCCAACATTAAGAAAACCCATCTTAGCGTGATAGGTTGAATGAACAATGGCAGCAAAGACCTAGTTTTCATAACATTTTCAAAGCTGCTGTGATCCTACCACTCCCCCCCTCCCCTTTTTTTAAGGCATAACAAAAATGTTACTATTGAAGTTAACTTTTTTTTAAAGCTACTAAAGATCACATGTTTAAAATTAGTTGTTGGCTATCTGATTAGCAAGCTCTTTTGTACATGAAAGTCTCTTTTGTTTAGGTGGGTGGGGGAGTCAACAAACCATAGACATCTCAGAATGACAAAGTCATTGTTAAATGAATGGATGCTGGGATTCTTTCTACACACTTTCCCTGACTTCTCCACACAATAAAATGCAAGGGTCAGTGGTACTGAGACAAGCAAAGGCCAGTTCCACCCTTTTGCACCTATAAAAGCAAGTGACCCAACCTATTATCCCTAAGTCTTAGGCCCTTTTTGTTCTCAATATCCAGATGCAGCAACTTTTTTTTCCTTTTTTTTTTTAAAAAAAAAAAAGAAATGACTGAGGACACCTCCTTCACAGTTTCTTTTTTCTGGGGCATTTTCACTTCATAAAAGCTGCAGTCAATGTGTTTTGTGTGTGGTGAGGAGGGACTGACACATTCAGTGGTGGTCTCAGCCACAGCCTACATTGGTGGCTCAAGTAGTCTCAGGATTAGGGCTTTGTGTGGGATGAAAGGAGATGAAAAGTCAGTTATTTAAACTCAGTCAAGCCATTGATTTTTTGTTGTTGTTGAGGGGTATGGGGGAGGAAAGTTTTGCAATTCAGTTTTCCACAATAACTGCCTTGATTTTTAAAAAATTACTAAATGTTTTTGTTTATTATGGATAATACACTCCTATTAGGAAGCTTGTGGAAAAGAAGCCTGCCAAACACTTAAACCGTTAAAACAAACTGCAAAGAATCCTAGAGAATCAAAAAATGCATTTTAAGCCTGGATCAGTTTTTCTGCTATGTTCTCAAGTCCAGCTGCATTCAAGTGTTTCAGTAAAACTGGGCCAAGTATGCAGATGATAGCAATAGTTCTAAAAATCAACTCTTAAACAGAGATGAATCCAAAGCTATTGAATTCTTTCTTGATATGAAAAAAGTAACAACTAAAATCACATCTTCTCCAGGAAGCTTTTCCCAACCCTTCTGAATTCTAGTGCCTTTTCCTCTCTTAATTATTTCCTGTTTATCTTGTATATAGTGTGTTGTATGTATTTGCTTGTTGTCTCTCCCATTAGATCGTGAGCTCCATGAGGACAGAAATTGTCTTTTGCCTTTTTTCGTATTCCTAGTGCTTAGCACAGTGCCTGGAACATAGGAGGCATTTAACAAATGTTTACTGACTGACAGTCTCCAATCTACGTAGTATATCACTTCAGCAGACATTACTTACATAGTAATAAATGACTGAGATTCTGCAGGACTTAGGCAAATTGATACACAAATTCACTGGCCAATTTTGAAACCAACTTATACTGGTGTTTTCCTATAGACAAGCAATGATGTTGCCATGCAAGTGAATGCTACCACCCATAGGGAGCATCCTGTTCTGCTAAAGTAACTGGCAAGGAAATTAAATCCTCAATCAAGAAGACCAACCTCTCCTTTCTGAAGTCATTATGGAGTGAAGTTATATATACGACCAAAAATCAATAAAATCAATGATGTCAGTGTTCGACATTTTCTGACAATTAAGACAATAAAACCATGACAAATGGCGGCCACAGCTGGCCTCTTGAGTAGGTTAGCTAACAACATTTTGAAGCTAACTGAAAACCAAATGGCTGAAAATGCAGGCTGCCAGTGACCACTTACATGATCACTTATATGAGACTTATCTCTAAAGTTAGAGGGGGGGTTGGGTTACATAACCCTGACAGCTCTCAATCTATGATCTGACATGTTTCTCCCTTCTTCTATTTAAGTCTTCTCTTTTCTGGGTTAAATATCTTTTGTTCCTTCAGATGATCCTCACACGACACCCAGGGCCATTCACCAATTTGGCTCTCTCTTAGAAACACTCCACCATCACAATTTCCTTCCTAAAATATGGTGCCCCAAACTGAACACAAGACTGTTAATATAGTCTGCAGAGGGAGAGAAGAGGACTGTGGGGACCCTGAGCAGGACATGGGATGAAGAGGGATGGAAATGAAATGAAACCTAAGCAGCTGAGTTGAAAAGGATAGTCCCAAGCCAAGAGAGAAAAAGGAAAAGTCATCACTACCAGACAAGGGAATATCTATATACCTACACAGTGATGAGACGGTAATATGGCCCAGTACAGATATTAGAAATTTTATGTTGATACCTTCAAAGGGGTCTATAGGGCAGCCTACAGATTTATTCTGAGGATTCATTGATGATAATATTTTGGAAGCTTTTTCTTATAATTACTATCAGAGATACTATAATGTTCGAAAAAATACTATTATTGATGGGAAATATCCATTCTAGGTGTGTGACTTAAGTGAGTAAAATTTTTTCAGGGTCAGAATAAAGGCATCATGGGTCATCATTGGTTAATATTTTCCTCAAAAAATGTTTATCAGGGAGCAGCTAGGTGGCACAGTGGATAGAGCACTGGCCCTGGATTCAGGAGGACTTGAATTCAATTCTGATCTCAGACACTTGACACTTACTAGCTGTGCGACCCTGGGCAAGTCACTTAACCCTCATTGCCCTGCAAAAACCAAACCAAACCAAACAAAAAGAAAGAAAAAAATGTAATTGGGAAATGTTTAACAAAATAAATAGAAATACAATTTTTTTGTTCAGTTATGTCCAACTCTTCATGACCAAATTTGGGATTTATTGGCAGATATTGGAATGGTTTGTCATTACCTTCTTTGGCTCATTTTATAGATGAGGAAACTGAGGCAAACAGGCTTAAGTGACTTGCCTAAGGTCACACATCTAGTAAGTATCTGAGGCTAGATTTGAACTTAGGAAAATGAGTCTTCCTGACTCCAGGTCTGGCACTCTATCCACTGTGCCCCCTAGATACCCTCTAGGTAAATAATGTTAATTTGTGATTTTTAAAGTCACTATATAGCCACAGAGATAGATTTCTTTTTGAGTTCTATACCACTGGACTAGATGACTTCTGAGGTTCTATCACTAAAGCTAGGTCAAAATTATTTACTTCTAAAAGTAAGACAAGAAAATGAATCTCATAAATTCATAGACATAGCTCATATACCAAGGATCAGTGATTTCAGTTTAATAGGCACTTCCTCCACCAAGCTTCATAGTGATCCATTTATGAATTAGTAGTGAAAATGAAGAAAATCAAATCGATTCTATTCTGTAATTGATTTCATTTGATATCACTACTGACATTTTCTATAACTACCTGCCAAAATCACTCATTGTCTCTGAGTTAAGTTTAGAAATTCAGTTTTCCTGCTAATCATTGTTCTAGTCTTGTGTCAAGGAAATCTGTTATCCTTGAAGGGCGCAAGGTGGATGCCAGGGAGTCCTTCAAAAATGTCTGGGCTGTTATTGCTGTGACACTAACTGGCCATGCAGGTGGACACTACCAATGAGCTTTCCATAGCGACCAGATGGAAGGAAGGGTTGTTGCTAGCCCTGCATTCCAAATTTCCAGCCAATCATATTGTCCCCCCCACACCTATGATACTTTTGACTTTGAAATTAATCATACTGTTTCCCCCATCTATGACACTCTCTTCTAGATTTTGGATGTTCTTCCTTTTCTCTGTAAAAATGACACATCTGCCCTTTATTTGGGATCTTTTGGCTTGATAAGGAGCCAAAGATCCCCTTTATTGGTAACTGCTAGCCTTACCAAGGCTAGGAGGCAGCTAGGTGGCTCAGTGAATAGAGCACTGGGCCAGGAGTCTGGAAGACCCAAATTCAAATCTAGCTTCACTACCTGTGTGACATCGGACAAGTGACTTAACTTTTGTTTGACCAATCCATGGAAAAAGGAAATGGAAAAAAAGCACTCCACTATCTTTGGAAGAAAACCCCTTACGTGGGGCAGCTAGTTGGCACAGTGAATAAAGCATTGGCCCTGGATTCAGGAGGACCTGAGTTCAAATCTGGCCTCAGACACTTGACACTTACTAGCTGTGTGACTCTGGGCGAGTCACTTAACCCTCATTGCCTTGCAAAAAAAAAAAAAAGCCAACAACAACAAACAAAAACAAAAACCATATGGTATCACAAAGAGTCAGACATGACTGAAAAACAGCAAGCCTTACTTAGAATATTCTCTGAACTTTGTGCCTCAGTTGTCCTTAATTTCAATCTCAACAGTAGATAAACTGTAGAGAGCTGCCTGAGTCTGAAGTGAGTTGTCCTGAGGTTACGTAGCTAGTCCTGTCAGAAGTTAGTTCTTCCTTACTCCAATTCAGCATTCTCTCTCCTTGTAACATATATAATGAGATCTCATTTTGCAATCAAAATACACTATTGCCTCTAAAGATGTTTTCTCAGTTCTCTAAAAAGGACTGCCTGTTTCTAAAATATGTTATATGTTTTACATTTTAGGAAAATACAAGTGATGTTGAAGAAAACAGTGATTTTTTAAAGTGCTAAATTAAAAGTAATTACTTTGGAAGACATTTGTTTAACTCAATGGCTAGATGATTATGGACTAAATCAGAGTGTACATGTTCATTTCAAGCTTGCCACTAATTGTCATTTATAGTCAAATTTGGTCATCTTAGAATATAGTTGAGAAATTAATGTGAAATGTAATTTTAGGGACCAAAAGCATTGGGAAATGCTGGTGTTTGTTTTTTACATGACTATGGCAACTCTTTTTTTATTAAACAAACCTTACTCTTTAAGTCATATTACAAAATAATTAACTTGGTTTAATAAACATTTGTTTAAAGAAAAGAGAGAGTAGTGTGATATAGTAGAAGGAGCTCTGGTTTTAAATTCAATAGAGGGGCAGCTAGGTGGCGCAGTGGATAGAGCACGAGCCCTGGATTCAGGAGGAGCTGAGTTCAAATCTGGCCTCAGACACTTGACATTTACTAGCTGTGTGACCCTGGGCAAGTCACTTAACCCCAGTTGCCTCACCAAATAAATAAATAAATAGATTCAATAGAAATATGGGTTCAAATTCTACCTTTTGATAGTTATATGACAACGACAAGAAAATGACTTCATATATCTAGGAACCTGCCTTTCTTCATCTGTAAATGGGATAAAACCAGGAGTATATATTATAGGATTATTGTGGGAATAAATGAGATAATGAAGGCAATTCTCTTTGTAAAGTAAGTGGGGATCTAGAAAAATGTTGGTTATAAATACTCCGACAGTTGTCATTTAAAGGCAAGTTTTATAAAATTTATGTGAAATTTCATTTCATGTGCCTGTGCTTTCATTAGGGTAAAGAATTCCTCTACCAATTAAAGTAAGAACTTCTGTAACTCCTAGTCTTAGAGAACTATGTGGAATACTGACCGAGGTTTAATTACAAGCCTAGGGTCATATGGCTATTTTCTGTCTGACACAAGATAGGAACCCAGGTCTTCCTAGATTCAATGCCAGCTCTCTATCTACTCTCCCAGGCTGACTCTACAGATTTATGTTGTTGTACCTCTCTGTCCTCTAAGTACTTGTTTGGTATGAAATCTACAAGGAATGCATGGAGTATTAGCATATGCGTTTCATAAAATTCTAATGTAAAATTGAGGTTCTAATTTAAAACACAAATTCAAGAAATTTGTTGTGTACTCCCTAATTTACACATAGCATATAGTTGGGGGCAGGAGAGTGGGGGTGGGAGAGAGTAAGGACCTGTGATTTTATTTGCACAAGAAACTCCTGCTGTGGCAGCTTCATAAAACAATGCAGACTATAATGTGTTTGAAATAATAATAATAATAATAATAATAACAATATTTATATAATGTTAACTATGTGCTTGGCACTGTGGTATGCACTTTGCAAATATTACCTCCTTTTATTCTCACAACAACCCCTATGCCTTGCCAGTGGACTTCGATGACTCTGGAGGAGTGAGGCTGATGACTGCCCAGCTCTGCCTCACTTAAATCCAAATATTTTATAGTAGAGTATATACAACACCATGCTCTCTAAGTATTATTTTACATAGCTATAAAATCAACAGCTAAAAATGTATACACAGAAATCTTTGAGGTCTATTCTACCACAGATTTTATAATTCTGTGACATTTATATAGATACAACCTTTAGCAACTAGGTTTACTGATATTCATACTCAAGAAAAACCAAGCAACTGTGTAAGGGAGTGATTTAGACAGCTGGATGAGTTAGGAGTATCAGTATGCTTTGTGAAAGATGGACTGGAGCTGTCAGAAACTAGAGGAAGGGAGACCAATTAGGAGGCTATTGCAATAATCCATGATAAAGTTAATGCAGTTCTGAATAAAGGCAACAGCCCTTTGAAGGGAAAGAAGGGGTCAGATGTGAGGAATCTTAAGAAAGTGGAATAAATCAACAACATTTAATAATTAAGTAGATACAAGGGGTTGATTAAAAGGTTGCAAATCTGGGTTGTTGAAAGGATGATGATGCCCTCAACACAAATAAAACTAGACATCATGTATCTTTTTTTTTTTTTTTTTGTGAGGCAATTGGGGTTAAGTGACTTGCCCAGGGTCACACAGCTAGTAAGTGTCAAGTGTCTGAGGCCGGATTTGAACTCAAGTCCTCCTGAATGCAGGACCGGTGCTCCATCCACTGTGCCACCTAGCTGCCCCTCATCATGTATCTCTTAATGAACCTCAAGTATACTTTTGCTTTTCTTGGTTTCCATATAAGAATGATGACTCTGGGGGCAGTTAGGTGGTGTAGTGGATAGAGCACCGGTCCTGGATTCAGGAAGACCTGAGGTCAAATCCAGCCTCAGACACTTCACAATTACTAGCTGTGTGACCTTGGGCAAGTCACTTAACCCTCACTACACCACAAAAAAAATTAAAAAATGAAAAATGATGACTCACCTTAAGCTTCCAATCTCCCCAAAATACCAGTGGGGCGAAAAAATCCCCTAAATCTGCTCACTACTACTCAAATGGGTTAATTCTTCAGATTATGAGATTTGAGGAAAAGTTACATACTCAAAATTCACATCAAAACAAATCTATATTCATGAAAATGATGCTTTATTTTTAGAGAGAAAATGTGCCTACAATACCCTAGATTTAAAGGGTATCCCACTGTTAATTTGCTTACGAAGCAAAATCTGATTATTTTATAATCATGTATCTTTATGTGACCCTTATTGATTCTGCTCAGAATCAAAGTCTTTAGTTCAGAGAACAAAATGTATTTTGGTATTGAAATGGGTAAACACATTCACATTTCACAACAGAACAAAAGGGCCAGCTGATATATGTTGGTTCATATATAGGTTAATCTGTACTGCACAATGCTTAAGGGAGAAGAAAATGTAAGAGATTAAAAAAAAGAAATGGCGATGAGATACATTTTGGGGAACTGGGGAAAGGAAGAGCATTAACCTCTTTGAATTTCAAAATGTTAAATAAATTTTGTGATAATTTATGTAACCAAAAAAAAAAAAAGAACTGGCTTTAAAAAGTATATAGGCAAACATTATTACTGTAGCAGGAAATTCAGTAGAAGTAGGTGTAAATGATCAGGCCTCTGTGTTTGCAGAACCTCAGGGGGAGAAGGAACTTTATGTCATGAAGTCCAACTGTCTACCCCACAAATGTACTTCCTGTATAACAAATGGGAATAATAGTGATTAATAACAATGATGAGGAGGAGGATGAGGACGACTAGTGAACATTTCTAGAGCACTTATTATATGCCCAGTACTCTACTAAGTGCCTTACAATTATTATTCTATCTGATCCATCCTCCATTTGAATACTCCCAGTGACAAGACACTCACTACCCAACAAGGTAACTCTCACATTGATAGTAAGCCATTCAAATTGTTACGTGAACCAAATCTCTTGTGGTACAGTTTCAAGTCTTGCCACCATCCTGGTCACTTTCTTCTGGACATACTTAAGAATGACCTTCCAAAAAAGGCCCCTTTCAATTCTAGATACAATGAATTTGGTTTAGACATGTGGGATAGCTAAGTAGAGTTATCCACTAAGAAGTTAGACATTCAGGGCCAGAACTCGGGGGCAAAGTTAGGAGTGGTGATTTGTAAAGTGATTAATAATTGAAGCCAGGGAGCCAGCATATATATAGAGAAAGATGATGAACAGTCAAGCTGGAAGAATTAGTGGAAGTTCAGTCTCATAAAATTCCAGGGAAGAGAAAGGGTATCAGACAAAGTGGGTGGTTCCTAGTGTCGAATGCTACAAAGAAGATGAGAATGAGATTTATGTGTGTGTGTGTATGTGTATGTATATACACACATATATGCCCATAATTTTCACCCCAATTACACATTAAAACAATTTTAACATTTGTTTCTTTTAAAGTTTTGAGTTCCAAATTGTATTCCCCCCCCCCTTCCCTCCTCCCTCCCTGGGATAGTAAGCAATAGGTTATACAGGTGCAATCATGTAAAACATTTCCATATTAGTCACTTTGTACAATATGAATGAGGTGCTTTTTAAGAGGCTACGGAATCTGGCATTAGTGGCCTTGAACAAATACTTTACTAAGAGGGATAGAAGAAACCTGAGTACAGATGGCAGGTTATTAGTGGTTCAGGAGTGAGTGCATGAAGTGAGGTAGTAAAAAATGCAGTAGAGTGAATAGAGAATTGGAAGAAATGAGTCCAAGTACAATCTGATACATACTGGCCACAAGACCCCAAGTCAGTCAATTAATCAATAGCTCATTCATCTATAAAATGAGGTTGATATATGAGAAAAGATAATTGATGGAGGAAGACTACAGAGGAAATGGTAGGGGACCAGAATGAGGAGCAATACGAAGGGGTTTGCTTTAAGCAAAGAAAAACCAAACCATTCCTCCAGGACTCCAAGATTGGAAGAATACCAGAATGGAGTTAGGTGATCGAAATCTTCTCAATAAAATAGGAGGCAAAATAACTGGCAGAAAGTATGGGGAAACAGGGTAGAGTGGGGGACTTGAGAGGAGAGGTCATGATTTGAACTGTCAGTGAGAGATGAAGGAAATAATTACTAATAACCAATTACTAATATGGGCAGAACCAGGTTTCCCCCACCCCAGTTCCTCATTTAGTTACTAGATCAAGGCAGCCTCTGAAGGACAGGGCTGATAATGAGATTGGTTCCCATCTTGGGTGAGAGGCCCCCAAGGTTCATCTTTGGCTTCCAAGGGGGTCACTGACCTCATGTTATTGATTATTTGCTAGCCATAATTAATAAATTGATTATTGATTACCCAGAAATTATGTCTTTTGGACTCTTCATTCATTACAGGGATGAATAGAGAATAATTGTGCAGTAATGAGGATACTGTTGTGGCTAGATAAGAGATATTAGATTTCTGATCAGAGTATTTAGAATGATAGTGTGGGATAGTTGGTGAAAGTCCAGTCTTGCTGGATTCAGAGAGAGTTAAGTTCAATCCTTACCTCTAACAAATACTGTCTGTGTAACCTAGGGTCAGGTACTTAAATCTCATGGTGTTCCAAGCAACTCTCTAAGACTGTATATAAATCATCAATCAGTTGCTGATTTGCATAGCTGAAAACAGTTTCCATAGGGCTGGTAACTAACCACAGATGAAATCACAGTCTAAACCAACCCAACCTTCTAAACAAACAATAAAAAATAGTTTTGCTTCTTGACATCAGTCAACAACATCTATTGAACACTCAGTGGGAAAGATCATCACATCTATCAAAGGCTATAAGGCTCATATTCCAAACTCTCAACTGGAAAAACACAAAGACGTCATTTTATTTGTACTGATTACAAAGAAATGAGGATAAAATGATTCTTATGAAGATTTCTACAACTGTGCCAGTCTGTTCTATTCAACTAACTATATGCTCCTTGAGGGCAGGGACTATCTTCAGCCTCTTTTTGTATCTCCAGTACTTAGCATAATATCTGGCACACAGTAGGTACTTAATAAATGTTTACTGATTTAAATATTGATAGTTAAATAGCTCAGATATTTGATATTAATGTGAATTTTATAAAATCTATGCAATCTCTTTCTGCTTTCCCTATTCCCAAAGATGGCCTGTTTCTAGGACCAAATTCCTGTTCCAAGATTCAACTAGTTCCTAGTTCACTACTTTATTTTTTAGTTAAGGTGAACAGCCAACCTGTCCCTCAACTGTTTTGGTAGTAATTCCATTCATAAACATTTTTAATCTATGAAGAGACATTTCCTAGCCTGGTTGATCACTTGATTTATGAAAAATACTATTAATTTCCAAACCTGTTTTAATTAAAAAAACAATAACAAAATACATGTTTGAACAAAAATATGATAATATGGATGTGTACTGCCAGTCATTGGCTAACTTCTCTGATAAGTGTAAGGCAAGCCTGAGGTGCTCTCCAAAAGCCAAGAAACACATATCCAGCTATGACTTTTTCTTTGGCCTGTAATTTACACTGTCAACTTTGTGATTATCTGTACAGTAGATCACAGCCTCATAATATTTAGAGGCAGAATGGCCCTTAGGGATAGACTAATGCAGCCCCCTCACTTTTTCAATTAGAAAATTGAGGTCCAGGAGTTCAATGACTTGCCCAAAGTCCTATAGGCAGTATTATTTAGACTCAGGTTCTCTGGAATCAAATCTAGTGCGTGCGTGTGTGTGTGTGTGTGTGTGTGTGTGTGTGTGTTTGTACACACATGTACACACATCCTCTTTGAGGACAGACACAAAGATCTTTCAAAGACATAACAGAATAGCTCGTCTTCCTTCCCTTTCTCACTTGAGTGGAAAAGACTGAGAGCTTTCCAGTTTTTAAAAATTATAAATACCAACTTAGCATAGATAATCAGTCATTGATTATGAAAAAGAGTAGAAAACTCCCATTAAGAAAACCTCTAGTCTCTAGGTCAGAGTTACTTAGACAAGCTGCATTGGGCCAGGAAATTTTGTATATAATAATCTGCGCTCTGCCATTAGTAACAGACCCATTATCCCAGAGTCATTGAGCAGAGGAACAATGAGATTTTTTTTTCTGATTTCTTACCAAAAAACACCACTCCCATTTGATCTTGCTGCTTTAGCCACCAATCTTCTATAGCAGTGTCTATACCAAATTAATTTAGTCCCTTTTTTGTGTGTGGGGGGATAGGACTGAGGTATATTGATAGAACCTATGATGTTGATAAGTGGTGACTGGATATTTCAAGTGCCCTTAGGATAAAGGCACAAAAATGTACAAAAAGGAAATTGTTTCTTCTTATCCTAAATTTTTTTTGCTGTATTATTATATATGTATATACATATATAATTTAAAATTTAATCTTTTTTTTTTTTAGTGAGGCAATTGGGGTTAAGTGACTTGCCCAGGGTCACACAGCTAGTAAGTGTTGTGTCTGAGGCCGGATTTGAACTCAGGTATTCCTGACTCCAGGGCCGGTGCTCTATCCACTGCGCCACCTAGCTGCCCCAAAATTTAACCTTTTGAAGGGGAAAAATTATTAGCATAGAAATTTTCTGACACTCCAGCATTTAGCACAGTGGTGTTTAATAAAGATCTGTTGTTTAACTCTTAGTCAAACCATTTGGTAAAACAGAAAGAGGAAACTGTCTCTCTGGCTTCCTTTCTTCAGCTCTGAGCATAGTGCTATGCTCAAGGGGGAGGAAAACACTTCTAAGTGATGATGACTATGATGACTATGATGACTATGATGACATCTTAGATCCAAATATTCTCTGGATCTTAACTTGAGTTCTAAGATCTTTTCATCCAAAATTTGTCAACTATTTGTAAAAAACCAGACCAAACCAAAAAAAACAGTCTGTCATTGTTTCATTAGAATGAAATAATCAAACATCTATGCTAGATTTAAAATTACTTATTTGCAATAGTTTTATTTGCCATTTACGTCCAGGTCAGTAGTTCATGAAAAAGGGAATTTTCAATTCCTAGAAAATGTGAATTTGCCTACAGTCCTATCCTGGCATCCTGGGTTCTCCAAGGATCTGACATAATGCAGGCATTGGCAGGTTTTATGAAACTGGCCAACCTCTGAAGATGAGCCCTGTGACAAAGTCTGTTATCTGAATATCAGCCTAGCTATGTTTGGAAAGGCTTGTTACCAAAAAGTTGTCCATCAGGTGATGAAATATCTCAGCCAGAACAACTCATGAAATTGTCAACTAATACATTACTGGGGTTCACAAATGGAAAGAACTGTTACTTAGGAAGAATTCAGCCTTGGTCAAGTCACAGCCTTCTTGACCTTAGTTTACACATCTCATTATAATGAGGTTTCAGACTTCCCTTCTAGCTATAGATCTAAGATCTTCAGAAAAGGAACAATTTAGTCCAACCTCACCTCTTTGTTTTACAATTAGGAAAACCGAGGCACGGGAAGACTAAAAGGGTTTGCCAGAGATTTGTACTGGTAAAGACATTAAGCATACCAAGGAAATTAGTAATCCTTGAGATACTGAGGTATATAAAAAACAGGATACTGTCCTTTATTTGTAATCAATAAAAAATGTATCTAACACAGTTTTATTCTAAATTTTGTGCCAAATGGATAAGACTAATCCCTTTTATGAGTGAATAATCCCAGTTTATAAAGTCAGTTTAGAATTGAGTGTTATTTCCTATTTTCCCCTTGTGAACCCCCAGAAATTCCATACAAAGTAATAATGTGGCTTTAAAATAAATTAGTAACATTCAAAATCCCTTAAGGCAACCACATGTCCAACCTGTTCTTATCAAGGAGATTCATACCCCTACTTCTACCCTTCACTGTTTCATGATCTTCATTCATCAGTATGGAGAGCTTCTCCTTTGGTGTACTCATCTGGACAAAAGCAGCTATAGATTCATACCTCCTTAAAGAATCTGATTAGAACAGGACAACAAAGGGCCTCTAGATTTCAATAGAAGTTGTTAATAAGAGCTACCTATGAAAATCTCTACTCCCCACATCAGAATGGGTGTTCTCATCCCTTGAATGCCAGAGGGCATTCTAAAGGGATACACAAGATAAATGAATAACATATATTTATTTCTGCTATGTGATTGTGAAAGTATAATAACCAATAAAGAACTTGCTTATTTCTTTTAGTGAATGGATCAGGTCAGGGATCTCAGAAACCATATAGCCTAATATCTCATCATTCAGATGAGGAATCTGAGAATCAGGGAGGGTCAGTGACTTGTCCAAGGTCACAAAGGTGACTTAAGCAGAACTTAAACCCAGCAAAACTCTTACTCCAGAGCCCGGTTCTTGCCTGTTCTTTACTCCGTGGGCACTGTCATTCCATAATCCTCAGGACTAAGCTAACAGGAGCACAACTTGGCCTTTAACAAAACCAAAGGCTGAAAACTGCAAACGCAAACCCCATGTGGAGAAGTAGGATGGCAATTTTGACCTTGCCTCCTATACTGATATGCAACTTACTCAGCAGCACAGAATAAGGTAGAACTCCCTTAAGGTCAGTTAATATAATTCTAGTTTTCAGGACATTTCTGTCATGACTAACAGGTTTGCAATATTTTGTTAAAAGGGGGGGAAATGTGAATCTAATAAAATGTGTCTGACTTTGAAAATTAGTTTTTTATTCTCTGCCTGTTGCCATCATGATTTCTGGAGGATCCCATGATTTGACTAAGGTATCTAGAAAGCCACTTGCTGGTTTGAGGCCTTCCTGACCACGTCAGATTCCTTCTTAAGTCAATTAACAATTTTAATTGAGCAGACTTTTATTTGAGGAGAAGCTGAATTTATTTTTATGGCAACAAAATATTCACTTGCTAATATAGTAACAGAGCAGAAAACTTCAAAATGATTGCTTCTAGAACCCAGGCTAATGGTAAAAGGCCCACTTATTGAATGCAAATCCTCTGAAGAAAAGCTTCTGCACACAAAGTAAGACGAACCAGTTATTGCATTGTTTATTAAGTTTCCCTTGATTCCTCCTGACAACCATTTAAACAATGAATGTTGGGAAATGTCCCTCAAAGAATCAACAACAATGGGAGGGATCAGAGCTTTTATATTTAGCTAATACTGTTTTAAAAAGGAGAAAATATTTCTTCCTGAAGGGATTATAGGAAGCCTTATTAAAGACACCTGCGAACAAAACAAGGGACAAAAGATCTTTATCATAACTGATAACTGAGTTATCTTTAGTACAAAACTGTTTTCTCAAAGACAATGCCTGGGATATGCCCTTGCGATTAAATATGAGATCAATAAATCGACATTGGTGATATTCACCAAATGATAAGTTTAACCAAGATTAAGTTGACAGATGAGAGAAGACCTAGCTCTTTGTGGTTCACTTAATAGCCCAAAGCAAAAATAGGTACATTATTTGCTCACTCTTTTTGGAATATTTTATGAGGAAGATTATGTGGGGGGAGGCCTAATGTTAAATATGGCAATTATTGCCTTATTTTAAAAAGTGAACAGCTGCACCATTTTAGAGTAGCAAACAAACAGAATGCCTCTCAACCCTTTTTGTTTTTATTCAAATGAATCATGAATACAGATGAAAACTGTATTTTCACCTGTGTTATGTGGAAAAGTACAGTTGCTTCCAAGGGTCTGCTGTGAGACTTTAACTTCTAAGGGGTAAATTAAGTACCCACATCCAATAAGAAACACTTGCAGAAGAAAGCAATCAGAGGCTCATGTTCTCCTAAAAGTCTGCAGAGTCCGGATTTATTTAGTTTTGGTAAACAGATGAAAGGACTCGATAACTATTTCAAGTCAGATATCTATTGCTATGCTCCTCTAGGACAAACGGGAATTCTAGGCCTATGGGTTTTCAGGCCTACAGTTTAGATTCAACTAATTTTCCCAAAGAAAAGCAGAGTGAACTAGTGGATAGAGGGCTAGTTATAGTGTCAGAAGAACTGCATCCATCAACTCCTTGGCACATGATAAATAGGAATCCATGGACAAGACATCTGACCTCTGGGTACCCAAAGCAAAATTTTAAGACTATTATTTCCAATTCAGTTGCTGACCTCAATTGACTCGGGTTGTTTCCAGTCTGGGAATCCCCTACATCAATGTAATCACAAGACAGGTCTTGTCCCCACAAAATTCAAGATAAGTGATTTATACTTTTTTTGAACAATGATTCTAGAAAAAGCTTCTAATATCCCCCAAAGAAACTATATTATGAAGTAAATTTTGAATATAGCAAAAAAAAAAAAGTCAGTCAGAATATGACATGGAGCAATGATAATCTTACTTCAGGACCACTTCTTTGTCTTGATGTTAGCTACTAGATACAACACTATCCATTAGCATTTTAGAAGAAGAGGAAAGGCTCATTTGTGTACATCAAACATTTATAAATACTTACTAAATTAAATAAGATTAAAATCTTTGGAACTGTTAATGGAGGTATTTCATTTCCAGGAGAAACACTTGGAAATGCAGGCAAAAATACCATGATTTGAATCATAGAAAAAAAGATGACATAAAACAGAAAAGCTAACATGGAAACATCAGTACTCTAATGGATGGCTGGGCCACAGATGATTTCTGAAGCCTCAAATTCACAGATGAAACAAAGGTTTTCAAGAGGAAAAATTCTCTGTGGGTTTGTTTGTTTTCTTAAAGATATTTCAGCTATTAATGTGTGAAAAGTACTGCCTAGAAAAACAAAAAAGACATTTCCTGATGTAGCTTTCATCCTGTACTCAATTACTGGATCAAATAAACTTGGCCTTTCAAGGCTTGGTACCTGCAATAACTACTTTCTATTGTTCCTGTTAACACAGTATTATTTTCATCTTATTATTACTAATCTCTTCTTTGTAAGGAACCACACCTGTTTTCATCCAAAAATGGTGCAGTAAATATTTGGTCTTTGTGGTAATACAATGCATAATTTAGTTAATCTAGGCTATCTTTCCGTGCGAGTTGATTGTTTCTGTATTATGAAATGTGTTCACAGTAAAGCAAAACCCAAGCCAGATACCCGGGAGGCAAATCAGGAGCAACTTTACCAAGCATGTAGCTGTTATGAATTGAAACCTTGACACGATAGTGTAGCCACGCCTACGGGCCAGTTATTACTCATGTTAACTTACACTTGGAATTACAGCCACACCTTTCTCTTACAAACAAGGCCTTTTATTAAGCTAAAACTACATAATGTAAGATTATTTTCTCTTAATGAACAGGATTTATAGAATTAGCGACTCATTTGGTCTCTGTTTAGGAATCCAAACTCAATACCATATTACCTGCATGAAGTCCAGAAATGTCAGCGGCAGTAAGTCATCCAGATGGCCAATGTCTTTGGAGAAGCGATTTAAAATTCTTCCTACAAGAACAGGATATGAGAGAAATTGTTTATTTCCCTAGATAGAGCCCCTTAAGAGAAATAATTCAGACACAAATCAAAACAATACTTTAAATGCATATGCATTTAATATATTATGCATTCATATGCAATAATATAATGCCGATTGTAAAGAAGGAAAAAAAGTGGATTTTTAGTTATGATCCTAAATGGGATGGGGAGGGTGTTGTTGAACAGTAATTGTAATAAAGAAGAAAATAGGTGGTTGTTAAAATACTAAATGGGGGAAGGGGGAGAGGCAACATGAAGGAAGGGAATGAGTGTTCTGTCACTAATTAAAAAAGAAAGAGAAATCTGATAAAGTTTTATAGATGGTTAGAGGTAATTTAAAAAAATTGCTAAAGCTGGTGGTTTTGGTCAAGTATTAAATGAGAATATTATACTAAACAAATCCTTTAAATACATAGTTATGGTATTTCTCTAAAAGTTGATTATGGTATTTCCAAGTTGACATACCCTACCTTTTGGGGAAATGTAACATGCTGTCAACCCCATGATTTTAGTTTACCAATCCCTATTTATTAATTTTTCACTGACACAAACAAAACTTATTCTTAAATCAACTATGGTGGGATGAAGGAAAAGAGAAATGCTGGCACAGGAATTACTTAATAATTTAGGATCACTACTTATCACTGATTTTTTCATTCAAGTAGAACCCAAGAAAATGGGATCTCATAAATGCTTCAGTGATGCCAGACTACAACTGCTTTTTCATAAGTATCTGTTCTTTCTAACTTTGGAATTAAAAAAACTAAACTATATAGACAAAAAAATAAACGTTTTCATTTGCTGAACACCTGAAAATAACGCATATCTGTCCAGTTCTCTAGACTTCCTTTTAATATAAACTTCACAATGGTTAACAGCTCTCTTTGATTTTAAAAGCAGCACGAGATAAGGCCCCCTTCCCTATAATTCTGGGGCAACTAACCTCAAACTGACAGGATTGTTTAAAGGAGATGTAGCCTTCTCTATATAAGCTGATATAAGGCCAGCTTAGTCCAAATTGGATGAAGGGTCAATAGACTGCAATAGTCACGACACTACAAAGCTTCTGTTGCAATAGCAGCTGGCAGACTCTCTCTCTCTATCTCTCTGTCTCTGTGTCTCCCCCTGTCCCCCCCTCCCCACAACAGTTCTGTTGTGGAGCCTTTGAAAGGATACCTGGAGAAGCCCTCTGCAGCCCAACTCGGCAATGACTGAGCATTGGTGGAGAGACTGGGAACCTGGCTTCTTTTGTCCTCTATCTGCCATTAATCACACACAACCATCTGGGCAATCTGGGGCAAGTCACTGGAAGATCCCTGGGTTTCATTGTTTTTAAGCTTGATACATCAGGTTGCTTCTGTCTTTGAAATTCTACAAGGGTGGGAGGAGGGAGATGCCCTGATGCTTTTGGTGTGTTCTTCTGAGTCTAGAATCTGGGGCACCCGTTGGAGACATACTGGAAATTCCAACATTTTGTAGAAGAATTTCCTCTAGAATACTAAAGTACTTCGTGTTGGTAGAGGAAGTTTGGCTTTCATATAACTTAAGCTAAAGAAAATAGTCTTGGAAGTTATTTAGATAATCGGTACTTCGGCCATTTCATTTTTTCCCTGCTTCCACTGGGTGAAGAGAAGGCAGTGTAAGAATAGGATCGTAGAGTCTCACAGACAGAAAAGACATTGAGGGGCCAGCTAGTCCAGTATGGGAATTCCCTCTATGATATCCCCAAACATCACTAGCAAAGGGGAACCCACGGCCTCCTGTAATCCACTCCAAACAGAAAATTCTAGTTTGGTTGTTGCTCCTTATAATCAAACTAGTCTGCAGTTTCCACCTGCAGCTCTCCCTTTGGTTCTGTGACATTAAGAAGAATGAGCCAGAATCCTCCTTTCACAGGGAAGGCTGGATGACAGAGCAGAAAGTACTGGACTAGGTGTCAGGATCCTATTTTTTGGCACTCACCAGCTGCATGAGCATGAGCAAGTCCCTTTAAACTTCTCTGAGCCTCAGTTTCCTCATATATAAAAAGGAAACAATAACATTTATGGTACCTACCTCGTAGCGTGTCATGAGGATCAAATGATTTTTGCGGATTTCCAAGGCACTCTATAAATGTCCATTATAATTGTTCTTTTTGTCATCCAGTAGCTTCAATCATGCCCAGCTCTCTGTGACCCCATGTGGAGTTTTCTTGGCAAAGATACTAGAGTGGATTTGCTATTTCCTTTTCCATCTCATTTTTTTTTTTTTTAGTGAGGCAATTGGGGTTAAGTGACTTGCCCAGGGTCACACAGCTAGTAAGTGTTAAGTGTCTGAGGCCGGATTTGAACTCAGGTACTCCTGGCTCCAGGGCCGGTGCTCTGTCCACTGCGCCACCTAGCTGCCCTACTGTTATTCTACACTATACCCATCATATTTCCTATAAGTTTTTTTTCCTGGTTCCTTCTGAGTCCTTTCAAGCAATGGAGGGGTCACAACGACCTTTTTGATCATCATTCAAGTCATATGCATCCATATTGGCCCTCTTTCCACAGTGAATTGGTCCCCCTGGGTCCCCTCATCTATTGTTCCCTACTGCCCAGTTCATGGTGGAAGGGATGCATTTCCCCCACTACTTTCCAATAGAGGAAGAAGCATTATGCTGAAAAATCTGGCTGGCATTGAGTTTTTCCTTCTGTTTGCTAAAAGATTCTTATTCCTATTCTCTATTCCTCCTGAAGTTCTAGGATCAGAGCTATGGGTCTACCTAGGCCATATCATTTAGAGAATTCAAAGACTATCCCTGGGTTCTAATTCTGGTTTGTCCACAAGCTAACTGTGTGATCTTAGGCAAGTGACATCCTGTTTGCATATACATATATATATATACGTGTGTGTGTGTGTGTGTGTGTGTGTGTATACATACACATTAAGGGCCTGTGCTCAGATGAACTCTGAGAATAAAGTCTGTACAAAATTCTGAAATAAGTTTAAGGGACTGAGGCTATGAATAGAGTTATTGTGTGTTTTTTCCTCCTCCAGCCCCTTTCAATAGAAATCAAGTTTGCTTGCTTCAAACTTTATGACCAAACAGAAAAGGTGGTAAATTTGTGGGAAAAATCCCTATTAACGATGTGACCACCTACCCCAGTAGACAGACAGATCTGTGGTTAACGAGAAAATACACTTGATGGAAATGCTACTTTTCAGAGAGGAGAGGAAGGGAGAGGGAGAGCTGGAAGAGAGAACATATAGGTAAAGATAAGGGAAAATAAGGAGTGGAATGCAGGGCTCTTATTTGCTGGGATTCCTTAATCTGAAGTGAGCCATTAGTATATAAAGGTTAAAGTGACAAAGGTTTGATGGTGATGATCAGATACAGACACTGTCTCCACTACCAGAGGCCAGTTATCAATGATAAAAATGGGTCAGCTTCACAAATGTGTGTGTTGGGAGATGGGGGTACATTTTCAAGACTGTAGGAAAAAGAACTACTCTATTTCCAGTGTTGGGAACCCTCTTCCTAAAGGCCACTTGTGCAAGTTAGTTTAGTTCCTGAGTAGCCTGTCCATCAGGGTTTGGATCCAGAGTTCAACATTTGGTTTCTAGGTTGGGATTCTGCTTGCATCTCTGGGCACCTGGAGGAAAATGGGAAGTTGGCCTCACTCTGTCAGATTAGGAGGTCAAATTGATGCTAATCAGAATCAATCCCAGACTAGGTTTTTTGGCCTCTTTGTGTGAGAGAGGGTGTAGCTCTGAGGTACCAATTATTTATACTAATAGTATCCATGAAAAAAGCAAGTACTCTGGCTCTTGGAAACGCTTTGTTAAACAGATTAACACCATTAAAGGGAAGTTGCTTGCAGAATGGTTTAAAACAGAGGAATCCCATTTGGGATATGAGAGAATCAAAGATTTAGAGACAAAAGGAATCTAAGAGGCAGTTTAGTCCAAAGGACAGAGCACAGAGAGTGAGCAACAGAGGCATGTCATCTGATTCCAGAATCAGTGATCTTTCCACTGTCTCTCAATGCCTCTTTAGTGCTTTAAACAGAACTAAGACAACTGAGGGAGGGAGGGAGGAAGAAAGACAGCAGGAGGAGAGAGAACTGTTGGGGGAAGACTGAAGTTGGCTGACTATAAGGAAGAATATCTAACAAAATAATCTTTGTGAAAACTGTACAGACTTTCTCATGTGCAGGTAAATTCCCAATTACTTAGGTAATTGAGGCAGGATCATGACAGGCAGGAGATAGTACAGAGAGTTGAATTAAATGACTTCTGAGGCTCTTTTTTTTTTTTTTTGGCAGGGCAATGAGGGTTAAGTGACTTGGCCAGGGTCACACAGCTAGTAAGTGTCAAGTGTCCGAGTTCAGATCTGAACTCAGGTCCTTCTGAATACAGGGCCAATGCTTTATCCAGTGAGGCTCCTTTCAATACTATGATTCTGCACTTACTAGCTGTGTGACCCTGGCCAAGTCACTTAACCCTCATTGTCCCCCCCCCAAATGATCAATACTATGATTCTGATTTCACAAATAATACTGGGAATCAAGCCGGTAACAGATTTATAGCTTTTTAAGATCCAAAGAGACATATCAAAGATTATCATGCCCAATTCACTCATTTGAAAGATGAGATCAGAAACAGGTTAAGTAATGTGCCCAAGTGATGCGACTATTTTGTATGGCAGTTACTCTTCTGATATTACCAAAGTTAAGCAAACTTTCCATAAGACACACACAGATGGGGACCCCCCTTATTTTAATATATGGTAATGAGGAAGGACTAGATAATAATAATCAGTAAGTCACTGTTGTTTTTTTGCTAGACTCTTCCCCCCCCTTACCAGAGCCTAGATTTCGGTCATCCCAACTTCTTTCCTTACTCTCTCTTCTTGGCAGAACTCCTGGCTGCACACAGATGGTGCTTAGTGTGTGTCTATTGAATAAATGACTCTACCTGTCTCTCGATTTCTGTCTAAAGTCCTGTCCACTCACTGAGCATTTTCTTTTTTTTTTTTTTTTTTTTTTAGTGAGGCAATTGGGGTTAAGTGACTTGACCAGGGTCACACAGCTAGTAAGTGTTAAGTGTCTGAGGCCAGATTTGAACTCAGCACCTCCTGAATACAGGGCCGGTGCTCTATCCACTGCGCCACCTAGCTGCCCCTCTGAGCATTTTCTTAATAGAAATTCTGCTATTTCCTAAAACTCAACATTCCTAAGAACCAAGGTTGTCACTTCCCCAAAAATCTGTTTCACCCTTCAAACTTGTTCACTTGAATCACCATTCTTCCCAGTCTACCTCGGCTCAAAATCTTATTTACATTTTTCCTTTATCCACTGGGTCTTGTGGAATAAGAAATGCTATCTTTGTTTGTTTGTTTGCTGAATAAACCCCTCTCATTTCCTTTATCCCTTATTTCTTCTGGTACCACTCTAATACAGAGCCTTATCATCTATACTACAATAGCCTTCTAGGTGGCCTCCTGAATTATAAACTTTCCTTTTAACAATTGATTCCTATAACTGCCCGGGCAGGATTATTCATCCTTAAACATGACTTTCATCATGTCAGTTCTCAGCTCAATGTGGTCTAATGGTTTGTGTTGTTTAAATACAATATCCAATCTAAACTCTTCTACCTCGATTTCTATAATCTGGCTCCACTCTATTACCCAACCTCAATTCCCAGGATTGCCCACCACATACCCCATTGTAACCAGGCTGGACCCCTCACTTCCTCTCAAACAGAATATGTTCATTCTCACCTCAGGGGGTTTATTTATGTTGTTCTATATCATTTTTAGAGCCTAGGATTTTCTCTGCACCAGGAGGTATCAAAGTTCAACTTTAATAGAGACCTAACCTGAGTCTTGGCCACACTGCAGTATACTGAATTGTACCGTATTAAGGTTTAGCCATAGCTTTTCATCTGAGAGACAAAACTCTCCTGGAACTGTTCTGCCCATGTTTAAAGTATTTAAGAGAGGCTTGGAATCCAGATCTTCCTAGGTCCAACTCTCTGCATTATGTCATGATTAAAAACACCAACATGCCCTCAAGTAAAAATCCATCTTTTTTATCCTTGAACATTTTCTTACTCTCAATACTAAATTGCTATTTGGGGTTCTCATTCAGAATGCTTTCTCTCTTCCTCCCAATCAGGGAGTATAACATCATTCTTCCTTTATACAAATAAAATCTTATAAATTTAGAGATTTGAGAAATATAAAATATCAAATTGTCCTATGAATACTCATGCATTTATTCAAAAGATATTTGGGGGTTTTTTTGTTTTGTTTTTTGTTTTTGTTTTTGTTTTTTTAGTGAGGCAGTTGGGGTTAAGTGACTTGCCCAGGGTCACACAGCTAGTAAGTGTTAAGTGTCTGAGGCCGGATTTGAACTCAGGTACTCCTGACTCCAGGGCTGGTGCTCTATCCACTGCGCCACCTAGCTGTCCCCAAAAGATATTTGTTAAAAACCTAATTGTGGGGGGCAGCTACGTGGCACAGTGGATAAAGCAACAGGCCTGGATTCAGGAGGACCTGAGTTCAAATCCGGCCTCAGACACTTAACACTTACTAGCTGTGTGACCCTGGGTAAGTCACTTAACCCCAATTGCCCCACCAAAAAAAATAAACAAACGAAAAATCTAATTGTGTGTAGCAGAGGGGTCAAACATACGACCAGATTAAAATGTACCTGGGAAATATTCTGGATTCTTATGTATGATTCTATGGCCTCCATTTCAATCAGAGCTTGACACCACTGGCATACAGCACTGTATTAGGAACTGGTGCCCTTGTGTAGCTTACAAGAGAACAGGGTTAAGATCTATCACAAACTATCAATGAGAAGTACAACAGAGTGGGGGGAAAAGTGAAATCTGAAGTCTTAAATGTGAGGTTTGTTGCCAATGGGAATTAGGGTTGGAAAAAAAGAACCAGGAAAGTCTTCTTGGATGAGTCTTCTATTTGTTAGACTTTAGGCTGGGGTTAAATAAGGAACTTTCCTAAGGTCCAGGTGCTTTGGGGTATTTAATAAAAAAAGGTCTTCCAAAGAATCCACAGGCCCCACTATAGCTATCCAAATTTTTTGCTACCTAGAACAATTATTAAGACATTCACAGAAGAAGCATGGGAAATGAGTCCTTCTGGAAATCGAGAAAAAAGATGGAGGGAAAGCAAATGAAGAGAGGTGAGAAGCCCAGGACACATTCATAGGATGAATAACAGACCACCTTGCCGGGATCAAAGGGTATATAGGGGGTATATTATGAAGCAAGGATGAAAAGGTGAGCAGGCTACCAATATGTGTAGTGCTCTGAATGCTGAGCCAGATTTGCCTAATGTGGAGCTACCAAACATTTCTGATTGAAAGCAACTGTTGAAAATTTCTGAGCAATGCATAAGAGTGCATTCTCTCAGTAGTATGGAGGACAGATTGGAAGCAGGGGGGTGGGGTGGGGAGAGAACAGTGACCCTTAGGGCTCAGGAGTCCATGGACACTCTTTTTTTTTTTTTTAAGTGAGGCAATTGGGGTTAAGTGACTTGCTCAGGGTCACACAGCTAGTAAGTATTAAGTGTCTGAGGCCGGATTTGAACTCAGGTACTCCTGACTCCAGGGCCGGTGCTCTATCCACTGCACCACCTAGCCGCCCCATCCATGGACACTCTTAAAAATTGTTGAGGAACACCCTGAAGAGCTTCTGTCTATGTGGAGTATGACTCCTGCTACAGCAGAAGTTAAAACATCTTAATATTAATATGAAAATAGTTTTGACCATGTAGACCTCTTGAAAGGGTCTGTGGACCACAGTACTGGGAACTGTTGTTTCCATACAAAATGGAAGAGAAAAAAATACACACACACACACACACACACATAAAATGTATGTGAGTGTACATACACTCCCCTCCCCCACCCCATACACACCCCAAGGGACAAAAACATAAAATGGCACAGAAACACAAACCCAACTGCCCATTGCTGTAGTGACAAATTAATTAGGATAGTGATAACTGCAATGATGGCACAGACAAGGCCATGTAAGGTAGAAGCAGATAATAAAACAGGAAGAATGATATGTTTTTGATGACTTTTTTTTCCTCTGAAAAGTTTTCTTGGAGGAAGTGAGACTTGAGGAATTTTCAAAGTACTGAGTACTGGATGGAAAATTGATGGGGTGGGGAAAGTGTGAGGTTTGTCCAGGTGAGAAAAAATGACATAAATGAGGGGTGGGAAGGAGTAAAAGGGCCAAAGAGTGTGAAAGGGATAACAAATATTTGCCCAGCTGATGCAGATAGCCTGTTCTGATGTGTACTGAGTGATGAAGATAGTTTAACAAGTAAAGTAAAGGGCCCATGAAGGAAATAAGTAAAAAAAAAACACAACCCTTAAGTGGATAATCTAAAAATTCATTTTAAATCACTAAAAAAACCCAACCAACCCCAAAACAAATGAAGTTCCCAGAGAAGAAACAATGAAACATCTCTCTTATTAAAGCCCATTAAGATGTTGTAATAACTGGTATATGGGGGTCATTATATTAGATATTGTTAAGTGTTTTCTTTTGGCCAGGGAGGGTGTGTGTGCACTGAGGCCTAAAATGATCACAATGTAAAGACAAGAAATAATAATAAAACTGTTAAAACTTTAAAATTTAAATTCACTTTAGCTATAACAAACTAATTAAACAGATGTGTGTATCGATACTGCCCTTAAAAAGACTTGAAATCTATAGTGACAAGATTGCTAGACCATATATCTTGACTTTTAGATATGCTATGTGACCTTTGACAAACTGCTTAAACTCTGCAGGCCACTGTTTCCCTTTATGAAAATAAAGAGGTCAGAACAGCTTATTCCTAAAAGTTGTTCCACCTCTAGAATTCTGAGGCCATGAAATTTTTCTAGGATGTTGCCTGGCTCCACTAGTGTTTGACTATATAATTATTTGGGTGGTTTTTTTTAAGTTTCAAAACTTCTTGCTTTTCCATTAACATGTATAGATAGCTTCTCTGAGGTAACAACAATTTCAACACTGACAAATTTCTATGATCTGAGATTGTTCCCATGCTCTGTCCTCTCTCCCCAAGAAGAAACTTTTCACATTAAAAGCCACAGCTATTTTTATTTATTAGCAAACTATATACAAAAAGAAGGCAAATTAATAAAATCAAATTAAGACAATGGCACATTTCTCATTACTAAAAAAGAGAAGGAATGTTGTCTAGTGCAAAGAACATTGAATCAGGAGTTAGCTGTCTGCACTATGGACCTCCTCTGTCATTAACCAAATACTTTGTACCTCAGTTTCCCAATAGGTAACACAAAAGAGTTTGATTGAACATAAAGAACTCCCTGACTCATCAGTGGATAAATGATCAAAGAATATGAATTAAAAACCATCAAAAGAACCCTAAACTTAAAAAAAACATATGAAAGATTGCTCCAAATCACTAATAAGCGAAATGAAAATCAACTAATCTATCAACAAGTGTTTACTGAGCTCTTCCATGACCAGCAAAAAAAATGGTTTTCATTCTCAAAAAAATTTACATCTCTAATGGTGGGAACAACAACAATAAAAAAAGATGCACACAGAGCAGATGGAAATTAACCCTGGAGGGAATTACTTGAGTTGATGGGAAGACTGGGAAAGTCTTCACACAAAGGAGTCTTGAAAGAAGCCAGGGAACTGAGGAGTTGGAAGACTAGAGACTTGAGACAGAAGACCAAATGCAATAGTGCAAACAGCAGGTGATGAGGGCTGCAGAGAAGAAAATGTCAATGAGAGATAACTGTGCACCAACATCTGTCAACAGACTGGATTTGAGGTAAGTAAGTACGAATAGTAATAGGGAAGTTAGGCAGATGAGTGAATTTGGCTTTCTGTTCAAAACAAAATTCCTCTGGGATTTCACCTCTTACCTAGCAAACTGATAAATATGACAAAAGATGAAAATAATCATGATGGGAGAAGCTGGAGAAGCCATAGAAAGACAGGTGCTCTAATACTCTTTTTTTGGTCAATCTAAGAATGGTTACTGCCATTCTAAAAAGTAGTTTGAAATTATGCCCCCAAAATTAAAAGAATATCCCTATCATCTAACCTGAAAATCCACTGATAGTGTAAAGGATTAATTGTTATTTGAGGTTTTTATGACCCCATTTTTTGGCTAGAATTAAAAAAACCCCACAAAAACAAAACCTCTGTGCGTGCACTGAACCTCTGGGGCTCTGAAAACGGCATGGTGTTCCACCCACTGGTTGTAGCCGTCGCCATGGCGCTGGCACCTCACGTCATCACCACTCACTGACGCCTACATGGGCCTGGCAAAATTATGATTGAAAGCCTAGTGAGGACAGTCATTTGACTGTCAGAGCGTCCAGCCAATTGGCTGGGGGCTGTCTGGGGTCTGCTGGGAAGAAGGGAGAGATTTGCCATTATAGCAGGAAGCTGGAAGGTGACAGGATGCTGCTGTGTATTCTCAGCTGATTCCTGGGTGGTGGTGTTGTTCAGGTTGTATAATTTCCCTTTCCCCATTTTATTTCATTTCCCTTGATCCTACTGATCCTGTTTGTGGTGTTGGTTTTTTTTTAAGTTCATTCTTGTTAAATAAATCCTGCTCTATTTTGAGGGAAGCTGCCGGTCTCCTTTCTTGCCCCAATATTGCGGTGAGCCACTTAGTTAACACTCCCCAGTTAAAAATTGGTCCCCACAATAGGCATATACCCCAAGGTGTTTAACTACAGAATTAGAAACCTATATACACCAGATTTTTATGTTAACACTGGAGAGAAGACAAAATAAATACCCAACAATTGGGCATTGTGGAAATATTACTGATGCTGTAAGATTCAAATGTACATGAACTGATGGAAAATGAAGAAAGACTAGAAAATACACTATGCACAATCTACCAATGTACTCTCAGACTTAGACAAAGAGGGGCCATTCAACTGTCCATAAGTATCCTGTGGGTACATACTGACTTAGAAAAATGCATGTCAACATTATCCATTTTATTGTACTTTTTTTTGGTTAAATATTTCCCAATTACATTTTCATCTGGAGAACACAGCCTATGAGTCATGTTTGATACTTAGTGCTCTACAATGATGAAATGTTAAGGTCAGAACCAACAAAAGCAAGAACAAAACCCAAAACTGAATAGTGTATAATTATAATGATGCTAAAGACAATATGAGAAAACATGTTAGGCCCCAGAGAAGAGCTATGAAAAGGTATTCCCTCCTCCTCCCATGGATATGGGACATCGCATATATTATCAGAATCAACTAATATTTTGGTTAGTTTTACTGAATTCTTCCCCCCTTTTTTTAAAATCCTAAGTAAAGGTGATACAAATACAAAATGATAAATAAAAATTAAAAACCAAAGAAAGATCATTTCCAATGCTAACATTTTATGCAAGCATGATTTATTTAACTGTCCCAATGTTATCTCATTGATTATCAAATGAGAGATTTATAAAGTACTTAGAACAATTCCTGCAACATGGTAGGTCTTTTTTCTTCCCCCTCTCTCCCCTCTAAGAGATCAGTACTTATAAAAGACACGAGACAAATAATCTTCATTAAGGTACTGTTCTGATGCCTCACTGTAGAATAATCTAAATCTTTTGTTTCTCTATCACCTATCCCTCCACCTCCCATTCCCAGAAAGCTATCCCTTATAACAAAGAATTACTTTTATAAGAGCAACAGGGAGAAAAAATTGTCAAAACCAAGGAACATGTCAAAAAAAGCCTGACAATGCAGTGTTCCATTTAGGTGGACCCTCCCCCCTCTGCAAAGGAGTGGGAAGAGGTGTCTTTTTTTCTCTTCCTTGGGGCCATGCTTATTATTTGTAATTTTTCAACATTTGTTTTCCATTGTGCTGGAGTTGTTCTTTCCATTTACATTTTTTTTTGGTAATCATTATACATGCACATTTCTTTCCTGGTTCCATTTCCTTTACTTCGCATCAGTTCAAGTTAAGTCTTTCCCTTCTCTCTGTTCATCATATTTATGGTTTCTTATAACATAGTGATATCCCATTGTATTCATTTACCATGATTTGTTTAGCCATTTCCCTATTCCAGGCTGGATATTAAGGGAGATGCCTAATTGATGGGCATCTACTTTTTTCTTTTCACTCTTTACAAACATAAAAACACTGCTATAAATATTTTGATGTATATAGAGTTTTTCTTTTGTCAATGCTTTCCTTCTGGGTTAAAGGACATGGACATTTTATGTACTTTGAATAAATTCCAAATTGTCATCTTTGTCAATTTATGAGGTCATAAGCATTGGGTATATAAGCCAACTTGTTTTGGTTTGCATTAGTGATTTGGTGTCTTCTTTGATATGGTGATTAATAGTTTACATTTTCTTTTGACAACTGTTTGTTTATATCCTTTGACTACTGCTCTGTTGGGGGATGGCTTTTGCTTTGTTTTGTTTTTATGTTTTTGTTTTTTGCAGGGCAATGAGGGTTAAGTGACTTGCCCAGGGTCGCATAGCTAGTGAGTGTCAAGTGTCTGAGGCCAGATTTGAACTCAGGTCCTCCTGACTCCTGGGCTGGTGCTTTTTCCACTGTGCCAACTAGCTGCCCCCCGCTTTTGCTTTTAAAAGATTTATATTATTTGTCTATATATACTAGATATCAAACCCTTATAAGAAATTGCTGACAAAAAAATTTTTTTTCCAGTTGATCCCTTCTTATCGTAGATGATGTGAAAGTATTTTTGCAAAAGCTTTTCAATTTCCTAGAATCAAATCTAGTTTTAAGTTGTTTCTAGTCCTTGTTTGGCAAAGAATTCATCCTTTAACAATAGCTGTCAAAGGTTTATCAGTTAACCTTTAATGGTGTGATCTTTAATATTCTAATCATGAATTCATTTTAAATTTATGGAGTAATATGATGTAAGAAATTGGTCTAAGCCTAATTTCTGCCAACCTATTTCCAAATTTCCTTTCAGCATTTATGAAATAAGGGGATCTTTCTTATACAATTTATGTTTTCAAGTTGTGTCCCTGGGTTATTAAAGGTTATTGTAGGGGCAGCTAGGTGGTGCAGTGGATAAAGTACCGGCCCTAGATTCAGGAGGACCGAGTTCAAATCCGACTTCAAACACTTGACATTTACTAGCTGTGTGACCCTGGGCAAGTCACTTAACCTTCACTGCCCTGCAAAAATAAAAAAAAACAAAACAAAAAAACCTTAAAAAAAAGGCTATTGTACTAGGCCATAAAGCTCTAAAGGAAAAAAAAAAAAAACCTCCAGAGTGTCTTACACCAAGATATAAAGGCACTGGGTGTGGGTCCAGAACTGGATGAATACATAAGGGTCAACAATAGCTTTGTTTGGGACAAGCTTATAGCCAGGTTTGACACAAGGCAATAACTACAAAAATGTAGAGTTGTTGCATTTGGGATGTATGAGGAAATATCCATTATCAATGTAATCATATATTCTTTATGTATTGAAGTGAAGTAAAAATCTAAAGTCTAAAATTATGAATAAAATATTGAAATGTAATGCTAGTACAGTATCACACCATGCCTTCATTAATATTTCTAAATAAATAAGCATAGTAAGAGAAACAAGTCAGGAAGGAACCTTTAAAATATTTCATCACATCTACTCACACTTATGCCAAAAGGTAACCTAGGTGGGTACATCCTTAAAGATTTTGTAGATCTCACAGCTGCCCCCAGGAAACCACTTTTCTTCCCAGGAATGATTTGGCTGCTAGTGGAAAGATGACTCTCAACCATCAAAACTAAAAGAAGAGATAACTGGAGCTGAAACTCGCAAATTCCATTTGCCCACAGTTCTTAGAATGTAGTCAAGGCAGAATTAGACGTGCCCCGGTGACCAATGAAAGACAAAATTATGGGCAGCAAAAGTTTATTCTTCCAAGAGAAAAAAAAGGTGAAAATACTGACATCCTTTTCCAAACTCACATACTAATTCTGCTTCTAGGGAGGAAGTTTCCTTCTCTATAAAATACTGATTGTCCTTCCTTAGTCCTTACAGGAGCTGGTCCAGGTTACATAAGCCCAAAAGAATGTACACTTTGAGATAAAATGCAAGCTCTTTCAGAGCAAAGATTATTTCAATTTTTATCCCCAGCTCCTAACATAGTACCTGAGACTTATTAAAAGCTTAGAAAATGCTTGCTGACTGTCTACCATGAAGGTTAAGACCGGCAAATGGTCAGTAGGAACTATTTAAGAACTGGTGCTTCTCACAGAGATATCACTGGCAATAATCATCGTCAGGAAATAATTCATTCATCCACAAAGAGAAACAATTGCGAGAATGAATAATTCAAATTATCTTCATTTGAAAAGACCATCCTTGTATCTAATTCAAATGGTTCAACATAGCTAATTAACATGCAAGTGTCTGTAATACCCTAAAATAGGACAGAGAAACACTTGGTGTGCAGACGTGACTGAACTTGAAAACAATGGGCCCTCCCTTATGTAAAGTAGCTTAGAGTGTCCTGGAAAAGGACCAACCAACACCCAAATCTGATAGGTCTATCTACAATGCATGATTTTAACACCTTGGAACCATGAACAGATGTTACACAAAGCCAGCTCAGCTATGTTCAATATTAATTCATGCTCTCCTTTTGGAAATCACTGCAGACAAGGTAAGCTATAAATCAGAGGACTGCATTCAGTTTCTGATCAGGCACTCAGTAGCTGTGTGATCTTGGACAAATCACCTAACCTCCTCCTGCCTCAGTTTCCTCAACTGGAGATAATAGCAGCTACCTTGCAAGGTTGTTATGAGGATCAAATGAGATAATACTTATGTCATGGGGTGCAGAGCACCCCAGAATTTCTCTGGGGCACACCGAGGAATCTTCTCCTTGAGAAACTAAACCAGAGGACGAATAACGCCTAGAGAGATAAACTGAACCAAATTGGACTGAGCTAGCTTCGGATTCCTACCCTTCATTCTGGTCTCCCTTACCCTGGGGAGATAAGTTTGGGTGTGGCTGCAGCCTTTGGGTTCTGAAGAGGTATCTGTAGCCACCCCTCACCCAATTCCTCTAGTCACTACCAGTGGAGGATGGTCCTCCACTCCTCACCCAATCCCCCCAGCTACCACCAGTAGGGGATGGTCCACCCTCACTAAAGGAACTTTCCACAGGCAGATGGTCCACCCCCATCAGGCCTCTATAAAAGTACTTTCCAGTATCCTGTTCGGGGAAATTTGGTACCTCGGAGCCATGTGCTTCATGCCTATCTCCCCGTGAGAAGCCCAAGGATTTCTGTCATGGTTTCCCTCCCCCTACCCTTCCCTTCCCCCACTCCTAAATAAACTACCACCTTATTCTAACTACTTTTGTGTACAAGAGGGTATAATTCTTTAAAGAGGAATTCCCAAGAACCCCAACCCCTAACCCAACCCCATACCCCACTTCCCCCCATATAACTTATAAAAAGTGCTAGTATGGGACCTGGAAAATAGCAAGTGCTATATAAATGCTTATTCCCTTCCTTTCCCAGTTTAGGAAACGTAAAGTGTACAAACTATCAATCAACGTTGCTACATCAAATGCATTTTTTCAAAGAATATGACTCAGTCTAGATTTTACAGAAAATATTGTACCAATTAAATTTTGAACTAAGATAGCTGCAAATTTCTTTCCTCTTTATTGATCTGAAATCCAAAGACCTGAGACAAGGAAAAGATGGATTTAAGACATTGTGAAATCTGAAATTTGGGGTAATGTATATAAAAAGACTCATAGTTTCTGACTTTGCAATTTCATTAATAGTAAACCTTTCAAACCAGATGATCAAACATATCAACATTAAATAATGGTATACAGAAAGACTACATTGGTTTAGTATATTGTATAAAGCACTAGGAGACTCACCTTCCTGAGTTCAAATCATCCTCAGACACTTACTAGCTATATGACCCTGGCCAATTCACTTAATCCTATTTGCCTTAGTTTCCTCATTTGTAAAATGAACTGGAGAAGGAAATGGCAAAGTATTCCAATATCTTTGGCAAGAAAACCTGAAATAGGGTCACAAAGAGTTGAACACAACTGAAAAATGACTAAACAAAGAGTACTAGACCAAAAGAAAAATATGTGAGTTCAAATCACATCTGAGTATCACCCATCATTTTATATTTTTCTCAAGAGCACCCTCATCCTTTCCAATTACCCAGCTACAACTCTTCAGAATCAACTATAACTCTTTTCTCTCTCTCTCTCCTATCCTTCATACCCAATCAGCTGCCATATCTTGTCAAACACATATCCACAACATATCTTGCATCTATCCACTTCTCTCTCTTTTTTTTTTTTTTTTTAGTGAGGCAATTGGGGTTAAGTGACTTGCCCAGGGTCACACAGCTAGTTAAGTATTAAGTGTCTGAGGCTGGATTTGAACTCAGGTACTCCTGACTCCAGGGCCGGTGCTCTATCCACTGTGCCACCTATCTGCCCCTATCCACTTCTCTTAATTCACACAAACAGGTTCTTAATACTTGTCAGCTGGGCTACTATGATGACCTGCTAATTGGTTTCCCCATCTCCAACCATTCTTCCTTTCTAATGTATCTTCCACACAGCTATCAACGTGAAATACCTGAGGCAAAGATCTAACTTACCACATGATTCTCACACAAGAAGCTTTATTCAATAAATTTCAGTGGATCCCTATTACTTCTGAGACCAGCTAGTTGGCTCCGTGTTAGGCTTGGAGTCAGGAAGACTCTTCTTCCTGAGTTCAAATCCAGACTCAGATACTTACTAGCTGTGTGACCCTGGGGAAGTCATTCAACTCTGTCTGCCTCAGTTTCTTCATCTGTAAAATAAGCTGGAGAATTGGGCGGCTAGGTGGTGCAGTGGATAAGCACCGGCCCTGGATTCAGGAGTACCTGAGTTCAAATCTGGCGTCAGAGACTTGACACTTACTAGCTGTGTGACCCTGGACAAGTCACTTACCCCTCACTGTCCCTCAAAAAAAAAAAAAAAAGCTGGAGAAGGAAATGGCCAATTACTCCAGTAGCTATGCCAAGAAAACCACAAATGGAGTCATGAAGAATCAGACACAACTGAGACAACTGAACAACAACATCACTTCTGGGACAAAATACAAAACCCTGTTTGGCATTTAAAGCCCTTTACAATCTATTTCCAATGTAACTTAACATAGTTCTCACATTAGTACTGCCACACTCACTCTGTGTTTCAGCTCAACATGGCTATTATTTCTCATTCATGATACTCTGTCTCCTCTGGCCATGACTTCCCAGTTTTGTTCCTGATGCCTGTAATGTGTTTCACTTTTACCATTCCCTCATTTCTTGCTTCCTTTAAGGGTCAGAGTAAATGCTACATGCTACTGGAAGCCTGTCCTAATCTTGAGAATTGTTATTGCCCCTCACCTGGAAATTACTACTTTTTTTTCCTATGTATCATTTGTATATTTATGTTGATTTATCTGTGAAGCCCCTGTTTTACCTTTAAGGCAAGAAATGTTTTATTTTTGAGTTTGAATCCCCCGTGGAGGGGATATATGTAAGGTCCCTTTTGGCTCCAAATCTATGATCTTATGATCATGATGCTAGTTGTTTTATTAATAATGGTTGGATTGATGTGTAAAGCAATCAATTTGTAAAATGGAGACAACATTCATCAACTCAAGTTTAAAATGGTATTTAGGAAATAGCTGCTTTTTTTTTGGTCTACAAACAGTCAAGTCTAAAGGATAAAATAAAAGAAAATTAGTATCATACATAGGAAAAGAAAAGCAATACACTGGGAGTCTGGAAACCTGGACTAATCTTGGAACTATGACACAGTGATGGTATGACCTTGTATAAGTCACTTAACCCCTTAGGGCCTCAATCCCCAAATGAGGGGCTTAGAAAAGAAGACTGATATAGCCTCTTTCAGCTTTAAAATTCTATGATGGAGAGGAGGAACCAAGATGGCAGAGAAAAGGCAGGAAGTTGCCTGAGCTCTCCCCAGTTTTCCTTGGAAACAATATTAAATCAAGACTCTAAACAGATCCTGGAGTAAGAGAACCTACCAAAGGACAGAGTGAAACAATTTCCAGCTTAAGATAACTTAGAAGGACTTCAGGAAAGGTCTGTCTCACTTGAGTAAAAGGGGAGCGCAATCCAGACCAAATGGTGTCTGAGCAAGCCAGCAGGAGGCTCAACCACAGCACTGATAAGCAACTGAGGCCCCTCTGTCCTGGCTTAGAAGGCTAGTGGCACAGAAAGCCAGCTGGGGACCTCCAGACCCAGCACAGAAGATAAACTGCCAGCCGGGGAATCCTCACCACAATAGGTGCGGCTAGACCAGGCTACCCCAGTGCAGTGGGCAAATTGCCAGCACCAGAGACTCCCCTGCAGAAAGCCAGTGACCAGGCCCCTAGCCCCCAGCACAAGAAGCTTGGGACACTGTCTGCTGTGCCACAAGGAGCAGAGTTCAACTTTAAAAGGCCTGAAATAGGCTAAAAATTAGTAAAACCCAGAAAATAGTCCTGATTATAGAAAGTTACTCTGGCGATAGGGAAAATCAAAATACAAACTCAGAAGAGAATTAACAATGTCAAAATGCCTATATGGGAGGCTTCAAAGGGGAAGCTGAATTGGTCTCAAGTCCAAAAAGTCTTCTTGGAAGAGCTCAAAAAGTATTTTAAAATCAAATAAGAGAGGTAGAAGAAAAACTGGGAAAAGAAATGAGTTATCCAAGAGAGAGTTGACAGCTTGGAAAATGACAAAAATTGATTGAAGAAAACAATTCCTTAAAAATACAATTGGCCAAATGGAAAAGGAGGTACAAAAGTTAACTGAATTAAATGATTCTTTAACAATTAGAGACATCACGAATTAGTCAAACAAAATAAAAATAATGGCAAAAAAAAGAAGAAAATGTAAAATTCTTCATCGGAAAAACAACTGACCTGGAAAATAGATCCAGGAAAGATAATTTAAGAATAATTGGACTACCTGAGAGGCATGATCAAGAAAAGAGCCTCAACAGCATCTTTCAAGAAACCATGAAGGAAAACTTCCCTGAAAGGTTAGAACAAGATGTTCAAATAGTAATTGAAAGAATCCACTGATCACCTCCTAAAAGAGATCCCAAAATAAAAATTCTAAGGAATATTGTTAATTTGATTTAAAAAAGAAGAAAACCAAATTACCAATATCAAAAATGAAAAGGGTGAATTTACCACCAATGACAAGGAAATTAAGCAATAATTAGGAACTATTTTGCCCAGCTATATGCCAATAAATCTGACAATCTAAGTGAAATGATGAATATTTACAAAAATATAAATTGCCCAGATTAACAGAAGAAATAAAATCTTCAAATAACCCCATTTTTAGAAAAAGAAATTGAAGAAACCATCAATGAACTCTCTAAGAAAAAATCTCCAGGGCCAGATGGATTTGTAAGTGAATTCTACCAAACATTTAAAGAAAAATCAATTCCAATACTATACAAAATATTTGTTTAAAGTGGGCAAAGAAGGAGCTCTACCAAATTCCTTTTATGACACAAATACCGTGCTGGTTGTTGTTTGTCCTTTATTCTTTTTTTTGTTTTTTGTTTTTGTTTTTATGAGGGTTAAGTGACTTGCCCAGGGTCACACAGCTAGTAAGTGTCAAGTGTCTGAGGCTGGATTTGAACTCAGGTCCTCCTGAATCCAGGGCCAGTGCTTTATCCACTGTGCCACCTAGCTGCTGCGTTTGTCCTTTATTCTTGAAGAAGACCATGATATAGAGGTTATGTCATTACTTGCACTGAATTGGATTCAAGTGAGGCAGGGCTGTGCAAGGTTACCAACCTCACTCTCTCCTCCAGAGCCATCTGGGTCAAGAGGAAAGATATGGCCCTGGATGTTTGAGGCAATAGGGGTTAAGTGATTTGCTCAGGGTCACACAGCTAATAAGTGTCTGAGGTGAGATTTGAACTCAGGACCTCCCAACTTCAGGACCAGTGCTCTATCTACAGTGCCACCTAGCTGTCCTGTGGTGCTGACACCTAAACGAGGAAGAGCCAAAACAGAAAGGTCAATTTTTCTAATGAACATTGATGCAAAAATTTAAAATAAAATATTAGCAAAGAGATTATGACAATTTATCACCAGAATGATACACTATGATTGGGTAGAATTTATACCAGGAATGCAGAGCTGGTTCAATATCAGGAAAACTATCAGCATAATTGACCATATCAATAACCAAGCCAACAGCAATCATACGATTATCTCAATAGATACAAAAATATTTTGACAAAATACAGAGCCCATTCCCATTAAAAACACTAGAAAACATAGGAATCAATGGAGTTTTCCTTAAATGAATTAGTATCTATCTAAAACCATCAGCGATATACACTGTTTGTGGAATTGTGAAAAGACCCAACCATTCTGGAGAGCAATTTGGAACTGTGCCCAATGGGCTATAGAACTATGCATACCCTTTGATCCAGTAATACCACTGCTATGTTTATATCCCAAAAACATTCCCCAAAAGGAAAAAAAAAACAAGAATTATTGTACAAAAATATTTCTAGCATCTCTTTTTGTGGCGGTTAAGAATTGGAGATTAAAAGAATGCCCATCAATTGGGGAATGGCTAAACAAGCTATGGTATATGATGGTGATGGAATATTGTTGTGCTGTAAGAAATGACAAGAAGGATAATTTCAGAAAGGCCTAGAAAGACTTGTATGAACTGATATATAGTGAAGTGATCAGAATCAAGAAAATATTGTACACAGAGACAGCAATATTTGATGAAGAGCCATGAATGACAACTATTATCAGCAATACAATGATCCAAGACAATCCCAAAGGACTAATGATGAAACATATTATCCACCTCCAAAGAAAGAACTGATACCGATTGAACACATACTGCAGCATGCCATTTTTCACTTTTTTATTTTTTTCTTGTACAAAATGACTAACATGGTAGTGTTTTACATAATTGCACATATATAACTTATATTGTATTGCTAACTACCTCAGGAAGGGGGGAGGGGAAGTAGGGAAGGAGGGATGAAATTTGGAACTCAAAACTATAAATAAAAATGTTTATTATTAAAAAATAAATAAAACCATCAGCATTATATGTAATGGGGATAAACTAGAAGCCTTCCCAATAAGATCAGAGGTGAAACAAGGATGTCCATTGTCATCACTATTATTCAAGATTGTACTACAAATGTTAGCTTTAGCAATAAGAGAAGAAAAAGAAATTGAAGGAATCAGAACAGGCAACGAGGAAACACAACTATCACTCTTTGCAGATGATATGATGGTATACTTAGAGAATCAACTAAAAATGAATTGAAATAATTAACAACTTTATCAAAGTTGCAGGATATAAAATAAACACGCACAAATCATCAACATTTCTATATACTACCAACAAAGCCCAGCATCAAGAGGTAGAAAGAAAAATTTCATTTAAAATAACTGTAGGATAATATAAAATATTTGGGAGTCTACCTGTCAAGACAAACCCAGGAACTATATTAAAACAATTACAAAACACTTGTCACACAAATAAAGTCAGATCTAAATAACTGGAAAAATATCAATTGCTCATGGGTAGGATGAGCTAATTATGATAAAATGACAATTCTATCTAAATTAATTTACTTATTCAGTGTCATAAGATCAAACTAACAAAATTATTTTATAAAGCTAGGAAAAATAATAATGAAATTCATATGGAAGAACAAAAGGTCAAGAATATGAAGGGAATTAATGGAAAAAAATGCAATGGAAGGTGGCCTCACTGTACCAGATCTAAAACTATAATATAAAGTGGTAATCATTAAAACTATTTTGTACTGGCTAAGAAATAGAATGGTGGATCAATGGAATAGGTTAGGTACGCAAGACACAGTAGTAAATGAGTATAGTAATCTACTGTTTGATAAACCCAAAGATTCTAGTTTCTGGGATAAGAACTCACTGGTTGAGAAAAACTGCTAGGAAAACTAGAAAATAAGATGGCAGAAACCTGACAGACCCACATCTCACAGTATGCACTAAGACAAGGTCAAAGCAAGCACATGATTTAGACATGAAGGGTAATACCACAAGCAAATTAGCATAGCAATGACAGTTTACCTGTGGCATAAATGGAGATGGGAAGAATTTATGACCAAACAAGAGATAGAGAACATTATGAAATGCAAAAATGGATCATTCTGATTACATTAAATTAAAAAGGTTTTACAAAAACAAAACCAATGGAAAAAAATTTAGAAGGAAAGCAGAAATCTGGGAAATAATTTTTACAGCCATTGTTTCTGATAAAGGCCTTGCCTCATTTCTAAAATATATAGAGAACTAAATCAAATTCATAAGACTTTCAGTTATTCCCCAGTTGATAAATGGTCAAAGGAAATGAAAAGTCAGTTTTCAGACGAAGAAATCAAAGCTATTTCTAGGTCATATGAAAAAATGCTCTAAATCATTACTGATTAGAGAAATGCAAATGAAAACAACTGGCTAATATGACAGAAAAGGAAAATGATAAATGTTGGAGAAGATGCAGGAAAATCAGAACACTAATGCATTATTGGTGGAGTTGTGAACTGATTAAATAATTCTGGAGAGCAATTCAGAACTTTGCCCCGAGGGCAAGAGAACTGTACATATTCTTTGATGCAGTAATAGCACTATTAGGTTTATATCCCAAAGAGATCATAAAAAAGGGGAAAGGACCCACACGTACAAAAACATTTATAGCAGCTTTTTTTTCTTTTTTGTGGCAGCAAAGAGTTGGATATTTAGGGGAGGCCCATCAACTGGGGAATAGCTGAACAAGTTGTAGTATATGAATGTAATGGAATACAAATGTCCTATAAGAAATGATGAGCAGGCAGATTTCAGAAAAACCTAGAAAGACTTCAATGGACAGATGTGAGTGAAGTGAGCAGAACCAGAACATTGGACACAGTAATAGTAACACTGTATGATGATTAACTATGATAGACTTAGCTCTTCTCAGCAATACAATGATCCAAAACAATTCCAAAAGACTCATGATAGAAAATGCTTTACACATCCAGACAATGAATAATGGAGTCTGAATGCAGATCGAACCATACTTTCCCTTCTTTTCTTTCTGTGGTTTTCCCCTTTTGTTCTGATTCCTCTTTCAAATGACTAATGTGGAAATATGTTTAACATGATTATACATGTATATCCAATATCGGATTTCCTGCTGTCTTGGGGGGGAGGGGGAGAGAAGGAAGGGAGAAAAATTTGGAATTTAAAATCTCATAAAAATGAATGTTGAAAACTATTTTTACATGTAATTGGAAAAATAAAATACAATTAATTGGAAAAAATAAAATACAATTAAGTGGAAAAAATCTATAATGTTATTCCTTATGCAAATCAAAGTATAGCATCAAATGTTGGCCCACATATATGTCAGTTAAAATATAAAATGAGTGATAAAACTTAAATATGGGGCCATAATGCTTCACATAAAAGGAGTATTCAAACTTGGCGGGGAAACCCCACTCAGGATTATTGAATGCATTTTGAATCCCTACTGACATTATGTATTTTGTACTATCACAGAATTCCACCAGTGCAAGCTATAATAAAACTCAGAGATCACTTCAACTCCCTCACATTAAATAACTTAATCAGAATGCAAACTGTTCTTAGATTTCTGCTAGGGGTAATTAAACAACAATTCAATGACAATTAATCACAGCTAAATAAGGATTTGTCAGGAGTACTATGTACACATTTGAGATTATTTAATGGTCAAATACTCAGCAGTATCTAAGTTAAACAATGATTCATTAAAGCACCCCCACCACACAATGCAAAGGCTAAACTTGAAGCAAAAGAATCGAAACTCTTTTGTTCTCGAATAAAAAAGACATCCAATCTCCGTGGGTGATATTCTTTTCTTTCTAACTAGGCAGACTTCTCGGCTGTATGAATCAGAATGTGTTCAGGTGCCCAGTCTCCACATTTCCTTTTGTAGGTGTCTGCTGGATCTGTAAGCAGGCTTTTCTTTCTAATACACCATACATACCTGACAAAGTTGTTCAGACTAAATAGTCAACTGAATCAGTTGAGTATGAAGTAATTTTGGAACACCCAGGAAAGTAAAGGCACAGGAACGTTTCTCTAAAAACATTTCTAGACTATTCAACATCAACATTTTGCTGGAATTGCAGGAAGACTTCAGGGACATGAAAAAAATTGTGGAACTGTTCATTAGTCCAACCATTCTGGAAATAATTCTAGAAATATATGAATGTCACTAAACTTTATAGAAGATTCTACTTCTAAGCATAAAGCCCCAAGCAGGTAAAAGATAGGAAGAAAGGTCTACCACATACCAAAATATTCATTGCAGCATTTTTGTGGTAGTAAAAATAAAAAGGAAAAATAAAATAGATTTCCATAGATTTGGAAATGGCTGAACAAATCAAGCCATAGGAATGTAATGAAACACAGTTTTACTGGAATAAAATACAAATATGTCAAATCCAGAGACACATGAGAATTACTGTAGGAAGTGATATAAAGAAAATGGAACAGAAGATTGCAATACAGACACAGTTGACTACAATAATATAACTGTCAAAGTCACAAAAATGAAGCTGAACAATGAGAAATAATAGGGACAATCAAGCTTGACTTTGGACATGAGGGACAACAACTGTCCTTTTTTTTTTAGAAAGTTAGAGAACTGAAGGGGTGCAATGTAGCATACAACATCAGACAAGATTATGTCAAATAATCCTATTTATAAGGGAGTGTTAATGAAGGGAGAGGTGTATCTCCAAAACTGTGGTGTTAAAACAAATTAAAGTTTACAATGTCCTTTATATACATTATCTCATTTGATTTCATATTCACAAAAACCTGTTACTGTTATTTTATAAAGAAACTGGGGCCAAGAGGCTAAGTGACCTGTTTAGGGTCACACAGCTAAGTGTCTGAGGCAGGATTCAAATTCGGGTCTTCCTTACTCCAAATCCAGTGCTCTATCTACTGTAGTTCTTTGTTCTTCATTTTCAAAGAGCAATGACATCTTGGAGTGATGTGATGACTTGTGAGTGAATTCAATTTAAGCGAGGGAGAGTTGCATAAAGTCTTCAGTCTCACTGTCTTCCATAGTCATCAAAGTCCAGTGGCAAGACAAAAGTCAGGAAAACTGGCAATGGCCCAGGAGGCAGTGGGTGACGTTGGCGTCTTTGACATCTGACATACCCTACGCATTCCATAGCACCTACTTCAGCTACCTTCATGACCACTGGAACAAATTGTTCTCATCTACTCATTCTGCTGTGAGGAAGTATTCACATACTGGGGGTAAACATCCTCCTAACTCACCAATGGGTTTGAAGCCTGTTGGTTACCCTCAACCCGGTTTAAAGCCTGTCTGCAGGACTGTTTTAAAGGGGGTGGATAAATGAAACAGAGAATATGATGTAGTAGAAAAAGCATAGGATCAAAGGATCTGAGGTCAAAACTAAGCTCTATCTAAACTCATCTATATAAATTTGAAATAACCAGGTAGCTCAGTGAATAGAGCTCTGGGCCTGGAGTCCGGAAGACCTGAGTTCAAATCCAGCCTCAGACACTTCCTAGTTGTGTGGGCAAGACACTTAAACTCTATCTTAATCCAGTGGAGGAGGAGATGGCAAACCACTCCAGTATTTTTGCCAAGAAAACCCTTCAAGGTCACAAAGAGTCAGGCATGATTAAATGACTGAACAACAACAACAAAAGTGAATTTGAACAAGTCACTTCAAAGTTTCTGGAATTTAATTACCTTTTCTTTAAAATAAAACTGTTACAGGTAGGGGACTATGGACAGGGAGTATTATATTTACTGTCAGATGGTGATTCATTTTTCTCAACTGCCTTTTTCCTATAAATTATGCTATTAGAAAAAGGAAAAATATATTCAAATAGGTAATAATAAATAATTATGGAATGTTAGAGCTAGAGGGGAAATGAATTTAGTCCTTTCATTCTGTAGAACAGGAAACTGAGGCCCAGAGAATGTGATCTCCTCAAGGCTACATAGCAAATAAATGTTAGAATGACGTTAAAAATATATTTCTATTTAACATGAAGAGTATACACATAAAAGCCTGCAAGAAATAACCTTTTTTGATTAGTCACAATTTTTTTTTGTTCTGAAACATATAAACTATGGATTAAAAATTTCACAGAAGCATATGTTTTGGTAAAAATAAGAAAGAACTAAAGAGCTAACTAAAAGTATGAATGTATTATCTAGTTATGATTTTTCAGACCCCAAACTATGTCTTCTCCATGCCACTCTGCTAATAGTATAAATTGATAACAGCATTGCATATGTCTATTTTTCTACTAAACTGAACATGTAACGATTGGGTGGGAAAAATAAATTCCCACTGAGTCTGTGCACAAACATACCGTAGCAAAACAAATTTTACTGCAAATATAAGCAGTTTTACAGTATATCAAAGCTATGCCAAAAAGTAGATTTATCCACATTAAGTGCTGACAGGAAGCAAACATTACAGCAGCAAATAAAATGCATCATAACACAATCATCAAATCAATATAGTCATTAAAAATAGACTGCATTCTTCAAGGAAATGGTGAGTTTAAGGGAAAGAAATTCTTTGGTTACGTCTGAAAGTGTATCTCCAACACAGTTGACAATTACTGATCTATTCTGTCTTTTCTTCCATGCCTCTACAAAGAAATGTCTTATCTTTCTTTATGTGTATTTAGCCATGTAAACTGCCATACAGCATTTCTAGCTTCCCCACAGGCATCCTATAAATACAAATAAGAAAATCTGCCCCCATTTTTCCTCCTATGCCCGAAACTGACAGAATATTATCACTTTTCAGACTCTTGCAAATCAGCACAGCAGTGTTGGGTAGAAATGGACTGAGATTATAATATCCATTTATCTAAACTGCCAGCATGTAACAAAATTCAGGTGGGGTGCTTGCTACCCAAATTAATTTACTACTTGAAAAAGACTTCTTATGCCAAGGCTGTCAAAAGGAAAACAGGAAAGGAGTTAAGAAACTGTAAGTCAGTCTGAACACAGTTTGCATTTGATCTAATTTTCAAGTGTAGGATTAAAGAGGAAGCATGCCAAGGGAAAGGCGACAAGAGGAGACTAGCAACAAAGAAACCTCTACTTCACTTGCAGGATTGACTGGTTGTTTTGAGGAAAGTGTTGCCTAACTACTCCAGATGCAGGGCGACTGTATTTCCATAGTTCTCCCATTCTAATTGGCTGACAAGAGCTATTTGCTATCTAGCATGATTTATTGCTTCAGGAAAATAAAGGAATCAAATGTTATGGCTATTATTTGCCCATATTCTCATTCTATCCATCACCACATACCTGTTCCAAGACTCATTATACTGAGTTTAATTTCACACACATACACGCACACACACGCACACATGCACACAGCTTCTTGTAGGTATGGGATGTGCCAAATCAGGCACCTGACAAGGGCATGTAGTTCCAAAATACAGTTATGGGGGCTCATTTTTTACTCCATTTCTAAGTCCTTGGGAGAGGAAATAGAATAGAAAACATATATACATATAGTTTCATACACATACGTATAACTGATTACAAGATAAGTATGGTTACATACAAAACAATGCAATACAAAATAGATTGAGAAAGAGGGTGCTAGTAGTTGAGGTAATCAAAAAAAAAAGGTTTCACTAAGAAAATTCAACTTGACCTTTAGCTTGAAGGAACAGGGGCAGATTTGAAGAGAGACAACATTGCAAGAATGGAGACACAGCCCATGCAAAGAGCCCAGGGATTGGGAGATAGGGTGTCACCAAAGGATACTTCCACAGAGAGTTCCTTGTGAGAGAAAAGACTATATCTGGACTCTTCTCAGAGCCCTAAAGGCAGAGAGTGAGTCTGGTTTCAGGCCCTACAGCTTCGTTACCCAAACCTCCCAGTAAGGGGCCACCTAGCACACAAGGCTCTGAGGAGCCCAGGCTCCTGGGCCTTAGGCCCAAAGCAGGGCCTGAAAAGGGGCCTGGGTTTTGTGGGAGTCGGGCTGGGCTGGGAGTTTACCTGCTAGCAACTCTCGAGCTGCTAACACTCGAGCTGCAACACTCAAACACTAGAGCTGCAAAACACTATTTGAGTGGTTAGCTGCGTTTCTAACACTTGTTCATATACCTGGGGATGGAATTGTGGTGACGTTCAAGTGTGGGAAGGTCTCCATGAGAAGAGCACCATAAGAGGATTCCTTAGATACACATTGAGGAAAGAACCTGACTTAAGAAATAGGTCTTTCATTTTTCATTAAAGATTCTCAGAAAAGGATGTAACAAACACAGAAGGACAAAGGCATTCCAAAGAAACTAAATGCTCTAGAGCTGTTCTGCCTTTGGTCAATCCTAGGAGAGACATCTAAGATGAAGCACTTTCTCAGATGACGCAGATAATAAGTTATCACAGCGATTATTTCTCGATATGTCAGAATGTTGACAAAAGCTAATATCTGATGTAGCTATCTGATATTTTTCAGAGAAATACACAGGGTAATATTCTTTTTGGTATTTTAACAAGAATCAAAATCAAGTTTTTAATTGAACACAACAGTCAACATTTGAGAAAAAAGGAATTATTTATTTCGATCTGTAAGCAACCTTAGAGGTATTCTAGTTTAACTTTCTTGATTTCTAAATGAAGAACTAAGGCTTCATAACTAAACTTTTTTTTTCAATTTTATTTTCTCAATTAACAAGAATTTATTTTCTTTCCATCCCACCTTCTACCTGGAAAAGAAAAAGAAAACCACCATAATAAATTCCCAGATGGGTCATGTCGAAAACATAGGTCTCACTTGTTTCTTGAGTCTACTACCTCTCTCTCAGGAGGTGTGTCTCAGTCCTGCAGAATTAAGGCTATTTTTCATTCCATTAATTTTTAAGTCTTTCAATGACAATTTCCCCTGAAGATTCTTAGATTAAGAACCTCCCTTTCCAAACTTTTTCAATTGAAGTGAATTCAGTAAAATCAGAGTATTTGTTTTCCTTTTGTATCCCCAGATTAGCAGAGTGTCTTGCAAACAGTCAATACTTAATATTTTTTTCATTTTTTCAGAAAATTCTAGATGTGTCTGCTTCATTTAAACACTAGTCAACTAAGGGATAGATCTCCATTTCTGGAATGTTTCACTGAAGATGACCCATTTGGCTTCTTGAGTCACTATTTCCCAGATTCCCTGGAACATCAACAGAAGCTCTCTCCTCTGTCCCACCTCTAATGGTCGCTAGGTTGATTTCTCTGCATTTCTTGTTGAATTTTTAATATGGAGCATTTTAGGGATGAAGAGATGCAAAGAGCTCATAAGCGCAAAAGGTCTTTGATCTCTGTGGCTTTACCATGTATGTTTTTAAAATTTCTGGAATGCACCCAGGGAGGCATATTGCCTGTCAGAGAACACTATAAATATCTAAATAAATAAATACATACAAACATCTGGAACCTTGATTAAGAACTAAAGAGGGGGGGAATCACTGAAGAGCATTTTTATTTTTTACGGAAAAATGCCCTATTCTTTCCTTATGATAAACCCCCTCTGATACTAATAAAGCTGAGAAAGCTCAGGCCTGAAGATCACATGGAAAAGGCAAATCCTATGACGTGATGCTGCCAAAGTTTAACTGGCTGTACACAAGAGGAAAAATATTAACTCTAATTCATTTTTTTAGGAATATCCTGTGACAGTAGAATTAGTAAAAGGTGGTGAGGGGGGGAACTAGTTGATAACCACAAAAATAAACCAAATCAATGCTTTCACATGTATGCATAAACTTCAAGTTAAATGAAACATGGCTATCAAATTAATTAAGCACTAAATCACTCACTATTCTTTGCACACCAAAATTTTTTTTTTAATTTTTATTTTTCTTTGCATGGCAGTGAGGGTTAAGTGACTTGCTCAAGGTCACACAGCTAGTAAGTGTCAAGTGTCTGAGGATGGATTTGAACTCATATCCTCCTGAATCCAGGGCCGGTGCTTTACGTACTGCACCACCTAGCTGCCCCCGCACCAAAATATTTTTAAAAGTATCATAAGGAACATAGAGTTAGACAATGCCATACCTGGTGAAATTGAGCCGAAATTGAACAAGGGTGAAAACTAAAGACAGATGACAAATGACAGTCGGGAAATGTCTTAGTTTCCATAATGCTATATGCATTTGGAATGGAAAAAAAAAACACCGAAAGCCAACTTTGCCCATGTTTAATAATAACATAAATACACTTAACACCAAACCTTTCCCCTTAGAAGATCTATAAAGAATTAACATTCCTTAAAAGCAATATGAGCTATTATTATAGACAAGATTTAGAAAATGGCATTTCGACCATTTCGCTAACACCAATCTTCATTATGGGAAGGACAAACAATGTTGCAGTCAACTAGAATCAATATGGAAACTTGGAGAAATGAGATGAAAAAATTATTATAGTTTATGTAGAGAATTCACTGCCCAATAGGGACTACAAAGAAACAAGATAAATCATTCACTGGTCAAGTTCATTGAGAAGGGAACTGTTACCCTCCAGATTTTTTTAACTATCCCAACTTTTCCATTGCCATCTATTCATCTCCATTCTAAATAGCCCCTTCCAATCCTCCCTAATATTCATTTGTACACTCAATCACCAGTCCAAATGACTGATTTTTCTATTAAAAATGCCAGTACCCTAGTTCTCTTAAAACTTTAATCCATTCCAAGCACTAAGACCCTACTGACAATAATGATTTACTCGGTTCTTTGCTCAAACCTCTCACCTTTTATATTTCCTCTTTCCAATCTACTCCATGTTTCTCTGCTTAAATAATTTCACATGGGTACTCTAGTTGCCATTCCATGATATATAACCTTTGACTCCATCCTGTCCATACCAGAGACCCTAAGACTCAAGATCCTTTATCAACAGATCCTATGCTACTTGCATGCTTTCATCTTCCTCTGTTTCAAATAAAATAACACACCATTGACCTGGTACTGCCTCCCTCTTCTATTTCAGAGTTTTCATTTGGTGTCTTCACACCAAGAAGAGATTCCTTTCCTCCTTTTTATTCCCTGGAATTCACCAGATGGCCAGAGTGGCATAAACTGTCAATATGGCCAGTCTACTCCCACTATTTTCTTAAAAGAGAGTCTTTTGTCTTCTTTCACTTGTTCAGACTTTAAGGGGCTTTAGAGAGGAATACAATGTCTATACTTCTTGTATTTGGAGGGGGAGAGGGATGCAGATTCCATCTGCATGCTCAACAAGTATTTGTTATTAATAATAAAATCAGTAAAGGTAGCTTTGGAAGAAGGAACATACTTTTTTATTTTAAAAAGTGTCAATAGGATCAATGATTTAGAACCAAAGTGAAGCTCAGAGGCCATGTCTTCCAATTCTCTCACTTTAAAGACGAGGAAACTGAGATTGCAGGGGAGGGCAGTGACTTGCCTAATACATTGTGGCACTCAGAATTTGAACCCAAGTCATTTGCCTTCAAACATGAAAATTTTAAAACATTAAGAACCAATTTTATTTAGTCAAAGAGAATGCCAGGTTAGTGGCCTAAACTAACAAAATGTACTTTATGGATAACTAAAGAAAAATCCAGAGGATGATACTTTTCATATGTTACTTCCCCCCCCTGCCCCAACACCAAAGACTAGGGACTGGGAAGAGAGAAGAAACATGTGGAGTTTTCTAAGCAGGAGAAAAGGGGCATGAAATCTGTGGGGAAATTATTTAGTTTGTTAAAAAAAATCAGAAACACTTTACTAGCGGGATATGAAAAAAAAAAAAAGATGCCTGTCATTTCTGGTAAAATATAGCTGCCACATTTCCAGGAATATTCTCAGCTTTGCATTCATGGATTTCCATGGCTAATTTTTTCATGCCGGTTCTCCCCCCTTTTTCTCCAAATCCATATTCTGCCCGACATCTCCCATCACTCACAGGTTATGTCTCCTATTGTAACCTACACGAACAAATATTCATTTCCTAAGAGCTATACTGCACAAGCTTTTCATGCATATTATGGGAAAATCAGCCTTATGCAGGACATCAAAGTCCTTTTAGACCATGACCTTAAGTGTGTTCTCTACTAGCATTCAAAACTTGGTTGCATTAAATAATGCTGGTGTAGGTTCATAATGAAATAAAATCACTACAGAATCCCAATCTCTGAGGCAGTCATGCACTTTGTATCCTACAGATTAAAAGTACTGTTGCTCATCCCTGAAAGGCTTCCTTAGAGCTGAATAGATCCACAAGTTATGAAACAGAAATTGCTAATATTTTCATAGGGAAGGAGGAAGAGAGTTTTAATTCACCAAGACATTGCCTCTTGGAGGCGAGGCTAACAAGTTGAGTAGCTAGGAACAAGCAGGCAAATGCTGTGAGATGCAATCAAAATGTGAAAGGAGAAAAGAGCTATCGATGGTGTTCTACTTCTCTCCACTCAAAATAGACATTATTCTCTGGGCCTTTTCCTAACCCAGTTTTCACATGTCATTTCTGTTCCTCTACAATCTGCTTTTGCCATTTTTCTAACAAGTGATATCAAATGGTGACAGGAAAAGAAATGCGAGAATTTGAACAAATAATCAGATATCATTCAATATCAGGTTGGTGAGGAGACTAATACAGACCCTGGACTGTAAGTTGTCGGCTTTAAGTCTCATGGATAGTCTATTTTTTTTTGGTTGAGGCAATTGGGGTTAAGTGACTTGCCCAGGGTCACACAGGTAGTAAATGTTAAGTATCTGAGGCCACATTTGAACTCAGGTCCTCTTGAATCCAGGCCCAGTTCTCCATCCACTGCGCCACCTAGCTGCCCCTAAAAGATTTCCTCACAGCTCTCTTTTTTGTGAGGCAAATGGGGTTAAGTGACTTGCCCAGGGTCACACAGCATGGATAGTCTTTTAATTTGAGTCTGATGTATCTTACATTATTCAGTCACATCCAACTCTTCATGACCCTATGTGGAGTGGTTTGCCATTTCCTTCTCCAGCTCATTTTACAGATGAGAAAACTGAGGCAAACATAGTTAAGTGACTTGCTTAGGATCTCACAGCTAGTAAGTATCTGAGGCTAGATTTGAACTCAGAAAGATGAGTCTTTTGGACTCCAGGCCCAGTGCTCTATTCACTGCGCCACCTAGCTGCCTATATCTTATATTAGAAGTGCTTAAATTCAAGTTTTTGAGTAATGCATCTTGCAAATATAAGTAAAACATAATTCGATAATCTCTAACAGGACATGGAAGAGAAATGTAAACATTTCCTGCAGCAATTCCCACCCACCCACCCAACCCTCTGGCCAACAGTCATTTGTTCAATTCACAGATCCATCTTTCCCTTGACAGCATCTGGCCAAGCTAACTTTTTAAGTCTATCTCCACTGTACCAAAGTGGCTAAAATATATCAAAGCCAGAAATAAGAGGAAAAAATGCCAGATCTAAATCAAAGAAATCCTTCAAATTTGTACATAGTAGAGGGAGAACAAAGGGTCACAGATTAAGAGCTGAAAGTCACCACAGTCGTCATCTAGTCTAGCTCTATATTTTTCCAGAAGCAGAGATCTTAAATAATTTGTCCAGGTGCACACAGTTAGCAAGTGGTTAATCCCCCCCCCTTTGCCAACTCCAGTGAGCAGTTCAATAGTATCAAATGGCTTTGAATGTTTTATGATTTATTAAAAGCTCTCACATGCATTTTCTTATGGAAGCAGGTAGGAGTGATAGCATTACCTGGAAACTGGGGCTCCGAAACGTTCTATCAGAAATGTAACTAGATAAACTCAGTGAAGTCCCCAAGAGTGGGCAAATACATGATGATATATTACTTTGCCCCCCCCCACCAAGTACATTGGCTGGGGGTTTTAAGGATGGTAACCATTGGTGCTACAACCCTATAGCATGTGAGCAGAAGTGATTTAGTTCAGCAAAGAATAACTGGCCCAAGTAAGCCTCTAGCTTCTGCAGAAGGACACAACAGTATTTATTATGTCAGTATCTTATGGACTCTTCATTTATGCGGGTATTTTTATGGATTCTGCCAGCCGACTGACTTAACAGGAAGGAATCAAGAAAGGAGAAGTGGGAAATGCATCTCAGATGTGGATGGGTCCTTATCCAAACTTCTACCATCATCTTCTATCTATATACCTCTTCCACTGCGACTGTGTTTGGTATTATCCCAAAGGAGGGAGAAGAGGAATTCTGTGAAGACAGAGTAATTCACATATAAGCCCAACCTACATATCTGTAAGAAAACTGATCCAAGACCTGCCCCATAATAAGTTGGGAGGAAGCGGGGAAGAAAAGACATCACATGTGCTAGCTCTGGGCATTACAGGTTAAATGACTTTACCAAGATCACATAACTAACAAGTATCAGTTGGGACTCAAAATTGAACTTTACTTTCAAAATTTCAAAATATCACTTTCAGTTGATTTTCTAAAGTGGGAAAACTAATGCTCTGTTTAGTAGATGTCATGTTATTTTTCCATCATAACCATAATGTGATAAATTATTATTGATACCCTGACCACTTCTAATTAATTCACAAGTATGATAATGATAGAATGCATGTGTATATATGCATACATGTATATACACATGACATATATGAAGAGGGCTGGGCACACAACATGATGTCATGGGTAGAGACCTGGCCTTGGCATCAAAGGAACACTGATTTAAATCCCATTTCTTTCTTTCTTCCTTTCTTCCTTTCTTTCTTTCTTTCTTTCTTTCTTTCTTTCTTTCTTTCTTTCTTGCTTGTTTGCTGGGGCAATTAGGGTTAAGTGACTTGCCCAGCGTCACATAGCTACTAAGTGTCAAGTGTCTAAGGCGAGATTTGAACTCAGCTCCTCCTGAATCCAGGGCTAATGCTTTATCCACTGTGCCACCTAGCTGCCCCCTTAAATCCCATTCTTGCTCATACTAGCGCTGACCCAGGATAAGTCATCTAACCTCTCAATAGCTGACATAAGTATAAATTACAGAGCAATCCATGCAGATCAGCATCAGCAGGCTTTTACTATTACAATGAAATCAGAGGTAAAAATTTTAAATATATACGTATATATATGTATATACATGTGAGAAAAATCTCACCTGTGTTTTGAGAGAAAAAACTTTCAAATGTATGAGACACAGTTTCATTTCTTACTTTTTTTTGGTGAGGTAATTGGAGTTAAATGACTTACCCAGGGTCACACTGCTCCTCTTGAATCCAGGGGCAGTGCTCTATCCACTATACCACCTAGCTACCCCAATGAAGTATCATTTCTAAAGCTATAACTAAATCTAAACTCTTAGAGGCTATCATACGGCATACCAAGGTATGTCAAGAATAGTGTTATCAAAGTAAAAACTGGAAATATTTTTTTCATTTTCTTTCTGACCATTTTATTACCACTTTTTCACACAAACTAAAAGCTAAGTATTTTTTTTAAAAAATGCCTTTTCTAGTTGATTGTTAGTGATACTGGCACCAACAATCCAGTTTCACCTTTACTAGAGAAACAGAAATGTATATTCAGAATTTCCCACATTTCTTGAATGAAATTATATCAAAAGGTAGGCTGGACTTCCCACATGACAAAAATGAATAGTCTCATTGTTTAAACCCTTTGTTTGTCAGTCCTTCCACGACCAAGGCGGGAACCAGAAGACTTTCCTTACCAATCAACACGCCATTTCCAATCTCTCTCCCCTCTAGCTATACCCAAAATTATCTTCCTTGGCAAAGAACTCTGACCTTGTCACTGCTTCAGTCAAAACTTTACAATGACCCCACTTACTCCTCTGTGGAAAGTTTAGCCTCCTCATTCTGGGTTTCAAGGCTCTCTGCCAGCCCACCTCTACCTACACCCTTTTTATCTGATCTCACCATAAACATTCCCCTGCCCTTTACTCCAGTTACCTCAAATCACTCAACACCATCTGTCACATTTCTCTACTCATGACTCTGCACCTTTATTCGATGTATTTCCAGATGCCACCTTGGTTTCCTCATTGGTAAAATGTGGATAATAATACTTGTAATACCTCAAAGTCATGCTATCAAGAAAATGCTTTATGAAGTTTATGTAAAGTGAAAATAATAATGTAAAATGATCAATTAATACATTGCACTGATAAGGAAGAACTGGCTGACAGGAGCAAACGTTACTTCTTTGACACTAATTACCTTGACAGTTCTTACATTTATCTTCCAAATATCTCTTTGCGCATGAGATTTTATGTTTGTCAGATCAATGTGCCAGAGAGAAGTCACTGAACCATCTGGCATCACTGAAATATTACTCAAGGTTTTAACAGCAATATCTTTTCTGTGGGCTTAAAGAGACTGTAAAATGCCAGCCCAGGCCTTAGTCATGCAAGTGTTGAGATAGGATTAAAAAGTCAATGGTTCCCCCAAATCATGGGGTAAATGTGTTTTCTGCAGGGCTGCCACATCAGGCTCCCTCCCAACATCACTCCTGTGTTTCCCTGGTCCTACCTGTCAAATCAGCTGGTTTTGATGAACTTGGCCAGCATATCCTACTTGGGTCTCCTTCCCCTACTGTAGACTGAATTCAACACAAAGGAGCTGGGCTTGGCCTTGGGAATTCCCCAACTCTGCTCTTTCCAATAGACCCCTCACTTAGGCTTTCCTCTACCTACCCATACAAGTCAAACCACACAAAACTCCCCACACCCCCACTTCCTGGACTGCCAACTGAGATGCTGAAACAAGGAGCCTCACCCATTTCTCCAGAGCTGAGTCACGACAAACTGTTTTCTTCATTTTAAATATTAATTCTCAATTGAGAAATCAACTGAAAATTTAAAAACTGGTGGGGGAAACCCCTGATTAAAGAATCAGGAAGAAGAAGGGGGGGCATAATTGATTCCATGCTAAGTATCTGGTTAGAACTTCGCATTTGTAACTAAACTCATTTAAATGTATACAACATGGAAGAAATTCTAGGTGAGGTAAAGATTGATTTTCCATAGGTACTATTTCCCCATAGTTGCCATGGTTTCACCGTCCTAAAAAACTGGCGACATTTGTATATGGCTAAAGCAATAATTAGCAAAACGTTGCATTTTGATTGTTAATTTAATTTGCTCCTCACAACAACCCTGCAAAGTAGGTGCTGTTATCCCCACATTAATGATAAGAAGACCAAAACCGAGATAGGTCATATAACTAACGTGACATAGCTATTACATTTCTGAGGCAGGATTCCATCCCAGGTCTTCTATTCCCCAAATCTACTGCTATTTTTACTATGATAAGCTGTCGCCATGCTTGATTATTTATTGGCTCCCCCCACATACATACATCTATACACACACATATAAAGTAATACGTCAGTTAAGTATGATTAGACAATGAGACATTGTAGATTACTGAATTTCCAATAATCAATCAGTTTAGTGGATAACCTATTTTTTTCCAATTTTAACAGAAATAAGTCTAAAGCCACTTTTCCTTTACTATATTTACTATTATTGTTTTGGTATGGAACTTTGATTTCATCTATGCAGAAAGCTCCCAGTATAAGTACTCTCAGCCACAATGTAGTCTTTCTTTCAAACACACACACGCACGCACGCACACACATGCACACACACACACGCACACACGTACACAGAAAGAAGTTAATTGCATAATCATATATAGATATACATATTTGAGAATATATTTTCTTTAAATCCTTGCTACAAGATAAGAATTCAGAAGAATAAATGACATACATCATTCTAATGAAAGATTCACTATTATTTCCTGACTTGGCATGAATGCTAAATAAGTCTAACCCTACTTGAGGTTCCCTAACAGAGACAGTCTCCAAATTTTAAAGCATGCTTTATGCAGTTCTAAAAAGCTCCTATGCAGTGCACTGATTTGTTAAAATGGTTTTGAACAAAGACTGAAGTGGCCATCTCCCCAATTGTTTATACGACCCTCAAGAACATCATCTTCTCTTTTGGCTGATAAAGCAAAATCTGAGTTCAAACACAGCATATGGCACTTAACTAGCTCTATGACCCTAGACAAGCCACTTAATCTACCTCACTAGGGTATTATAAGGATCAAATGGTACAGTATGTGGTTTTTTTTAAAAAAAGATTGCTTAGTACAGTGACTGGCACATAGTAGGTACTACATAATACTTATTCCACCCCACGCCCACCCCGGCAACACCTTAAAGAGCAGGATGAATTTTTGTTAAGTAAGACTTCACATTTCACCCTGTATTTCTACTTCCAGGCTTGGTTCATTTTGGGTCCTAAAGACTGGAACGCTGGACTATTTTTAATCTAGGGCAAGTCTGGGTATCACTTTCCTCATCTATCTATTTAAACCAGAGGGGTTTGAATCTGATAATCTCTCAGGTACTTTGCAGTTCTAAAATTCTATGATTATATTTTAAAAAAGAAAAGAAAAACCCATGTTACTTAATGCACTATCTCTTTGAGTTCTACTACCCGGAGATATGTCAGCCTATGAGCTAATCTATAGTTTTCCATAGAAGGAGAACTAATCCATTAACAAGCCTTTATAGTATCTATTATGTGCTAGGCACTATAAGTTTGATAGTCTCTGCTCTCCAAAAGCTTACATTTTATGGGGAAATCAACATGTATGCATATACGTATATAAAAGTCTAAATAAGTCTATAAAGAATATACTCAAAGTTATTTTGGAAGAGCAGCCCTAGTAACAGGGTTTAGGAAGCAAGGGAGAAGGGATGAAACCAGGAGAGGTTTTATGAAGCTTGTGCTTAGGTCTTTTTTTTTAGGCTTTTGTTTGTGGGAGTTTTGGGGGGGGCAATGAGGGTTAAGTGACTTGCCCAGGGTCATACAGATAGTGTCAAGTGTCTGAGGCTAGATCTGAACTCAGGTCCTCCTGAATCCAGGGCCGGCTCTTTATCTACTGTGCCACCTAGCTGCCCCATTGAGCTTAGGTCTTAAAGGAAACCAGAGGTTCCAAAAGATGGAAGTGATAAAGAGAAATGAGCTGTAGCGACCTGCTATCTATAGAAACTCCACCTGTAGACAAGATGCCTGTAGAAATTCTAGGAACTCACCATCAATCAACAAACATTTATGAAGTAAACAGTCTATGAATTCAAAAAGTTTACACTCTATAGGAGAAGAAATATGTTAATGACTTCCCTACTGATAATGACTGAAATTCAAATAAATTCCAGTGTACCTACTGCATAGATAACACTGGCAAGTCTAAAATTTGCAGACCCCCACATACCTTCTTTGCAGACCAATCTGTGATTTCACTGGAAAAGGGAATCGATAATGGAGAAACTGCCTCCACCAGCACAGACCTGTCCCTGCTCTACAACCTACTCTTAGAGAACTGTTAGGTGCTCCAGTGGCTGGAGTTATGAAGCTTTGGGTTCAAATCCTTTCTCAGACATTTGCTAGCTATGCAACCATGAGCCAAGGCACTTAAACATCTACCTCAGTTTTCTCACGTTTAGAATGGGTATCATCGCTCCTACCTCACAGGATTAATGTGAGGCCCAAATGAGAGAGCATATAAAAAGTGCTTGCTGATATGTAAAAATAGAAGTATTGTATCAATTATATCAGATGACCATCACAGTCATGTCTTAGGCCAGGACAGATCTACTTCTAGCTACATACAGCTATGACTCCCCACCTCCAAAGGATGAGACAAGGCTGACTGCACAAGAGATTTGGGATCATATAACATCCTAGAACACTAATCTCCAGAATCACCATTTTTATTCTTTACAAGTTACCACAAGGTATCAGGTCTGGCCAGCTGTAGGCTAGTCAGTCCTTGGAATAACTGGGGTGAGGGGTGGTCCATCCACGTGTATGAGGCAAACAGATACTTGGCAGCATCTCTTACCAAATTTCCTCAGCCTTCCTCTATCGTAAAGCATACAGAAATGTAACCCCCTCTTAAAAACAGAATTGTACTATTGTTCTTGCAGAATTTCAGATTCTTTCAGACTTTTGTAACCAATGGGCAAGAGGGAGGACTGCTTTGCCAAGGCTGAAAACTGACTGTATTATTCTTAAATGACAACAGTGCTGACACTGTCCAAATCATTCTAGCTTTATGCCAGCTGAGCAGTTTACATCCTTTGAGTTTAAGGAGAGAAAATGGGATGTGAGCTAGTTTAACCCTTTAGAAATCCTGAGCATCTATATTTATTACAGTCCTTCCCATCTCCCCAAAATTAAAACAGGAAGAAAACTAATTTATTAATCAAAAATTATATTAAATTAACAAAATAAAATAAGTCCAGAGCAAAACAACAGCATGAATGTCTGCCAAATCTATACAGTAGCACTTGGATGAAGAAAAAAAAAGAAAGAAAACAATAGCTATACCTTAAAAAAATCATGCTTGGCAAGGTAGCTACAAAATATCTACATTAGATAAATAACACCTACACTAATAATTTATACAGCCTTTTAAAAATCACAATCTGTAAACGATTTGATACTGCATTGCCAAACTGAAGTCAAATATACCTCTGTCAAATAATATCCTATGAACCCGACATCAAATGGTTCTTTCAGGACAGTATTTTATTTGGTTGAAGTGTGAATGAATCAAACATGAGGAACTGGCAAGCGTCTGGTTCAGAGAATGAGTGGTTTCGAGGTAGTGCCAAGCTAAACAGGATGATCAACGCATTACATTGGTGCAACATTAATGGTTCCATGGTTTACAGATGCAGTTTCCAAAGGATGTGCCAGAAGATATGTAGAGTGACACTGGGTTTGGGGTTTTTGTCTTTTTTTCTTCTCTCTCTCTCTCTTTTTCTCTCTCTCTCTCTCTCTCCCTTCTCCCTCCTCCCACCATGGAAATGTAGGCATACAAGCCTAGCCATTTATACCCCATCTTTCTTACCCTTGGACACAGATGTATTCTTACATTATTTTTATTACATATACAAATGTATTATATAATGTCTACTGGTCATATTTTAATTTTAAAATGACCAAAAGAGAGAACGTGTGGAACAGATGCACCTTAAAACAAAAAAAAAATCCTTAATTTTGGTCCTTAGAGTGAGTCTTCTTTACTGCAAAACTGTTGACTCTGACTCAAGGGATGTTATGAATACAATGAGATAATATATGGGAAGCTCTTTGTGTGTAAACCTTAAATACTTAAAATAGTAAGCATTCTTATTAATAACAACTAGCAAACTGCCTAGAAAGATGATCTAAATTTACCAAAAATGGCTACAATCACCTCCATAAACTTTTGTTTGTTTGTTTGTTTTTGAAGGCAATTGGGGTTAAGTGACTTGCCCAGAGTCACACAGCTAGTAAGTGTCAAGTGTCTGAGGCCAGATTTGAACTCAGGTACTCCTGAATCCAGGGCTGGTGCTTTATTCACTGCGCCATCTAGCTGCCCCCTCCATAAACTTTTTAAGTTTGTGAATTTGGGCCATCAATTGAGAATTCATTGAACTAATCATGGGAGAAGAATGCAATATAATTGAACTAGAAAACAAAATGAATATGATGGATTCAGATAAAACAAGGAAAAAGTGAGCAAACTGGTACAGAGTAAAGTAAGCAGAGCCAGGAGGAAATGTATATGACTACAAAGTATATATTCAGTCGTTTTCAGTCATGTCTGACTCTGGGGTTTTCTTGGCAAAGATACTGGATTTACCATTTCCTTCTCCAGCTCATTTTGCAGATGAAGAAACTGAATCAAACAAGGTTAAGTGACTTGGCCAAGATCACACAGTAAGTAAAAGTCTGAGGCAGGATTTGAATTCAGGAAGATGAGTCGTCCTGACTCTAGGCCAGCATTCCAACTTCTGCTGCCTAGCTGCCCTACAATGGAAAAGAGATCAATAAAGTGACCAATAATGGCTCCAATAATGAAGCCTGCTTCTTGCCAGTTAGTTGAGAGAAGGGAGACTAGCAGTGTTAAATGAGTCATACATTTTCAGGCATTGCCAAAGTGTTGATTTGTTCAGTGAGGGCTCCTGTTGGGTCAAGAAGGGAATCAGTGGGTAGTGATAGTGATGAAAAACAACAAAAGAAAGAAAACAATGAAAAATTGAAAAGATAACACAAAAGAGAAGGGGGAGGCACAAACACAGGGCAATTTGATCAAAACTTTACATGGCAATATTATTGATAATTGATAATAAATTGTGGTTGCTCACAATTTCATGTTTAAATATCAAATTTGCTATACCCTTTAAAACTACTCATAACAGAAATTCATAATTTCATATGCAATTCTCTTTTCTAGTATTCTCTGAATGTGGAAACATTCAAATGTGTTAATGTTTGTTAAGTAAATTTGGGTTTTTACATTTGATATTGGGATACATTTTTTACATTTGATATTCAAAAATAGTTTATGTTGAGAAATAACTATTCTTTCATGTAGATTGGGAATCAGGATATGTTACATTTGAAAGAAAAGCAGGGTGCATATTAGCTGCTTTTATTGTGCTTTGGTCTATAAGAATGTGATATTCATTAAATATCATACTTTTAAAAAATTGCCACTAAATTGTGTATCAAATCCGGCCTCAGACACTTGACACTTACTAGTTGTGTGACCCTGGGCAAGTCACTTAACCCCAATTGCCTCACCAAAAAAAAAAGACGTTTAAGGCCTCCAAATTCTAGCATAAAGACTACTAAAAAGCTTGATAAAAATCAAATTGTTGTTGCTATTCTCATTAGTAACAATTCTACAAGGTTTTGAGTACAGGCATTTACTATCACCTCTGGAACCTGTGGTAAAAAAAATATGAAAGTTTTTTAACAGTCAGTTAGGATAACTGAAAGACGCCAGTTTTTGAAGGACCACCCTTTTGGGGAGGAGACCAACAGTCTGCCTGCTGCGCATGTCAGACTGCCTGCTACGCACTCGACTTCCGGGGTGCAAGTTTAAAAGACAAGGAGAGAACGGAAGTGGGGCTTTTTCCTGCTCTGCTGGTCTCCTGACTGCGCTGCACAGACGGTCTCTCTCTCTCTCTCTCTCTCTCCAAAGGTGGTCTTCGGTTTTGGTGAGTTTTTTATAAGGAATATAGACTAAGCTTAGACTTAAGACGATTTGTATTGTGTTTCTACTTTCCTATCCTTCTAATCAACATCACCTTGTGACTACCATAACAATAAAAGGTCCATCTAGAAAACCAAAAGCTTCTTCCATTTACTAATCTGGGAGATAAATTAAGGGAAAGGTTAAATAGGGGAGATTTATGATCTAATATCCAATTTTAAATCTCACAAACCATCAATAAGTCATTTAATGTCTCTGTGGCTCAGTTCTTCTTTAAATATGGGGGTTGGACTTGATGTTCTGTGAGTTCCTTCTAGTTATAGATTTATGATCTCAGCACCATAGAAGTATAGAATCTTAGCATGGAAAAGAGATCAGAAATGATAGTTCTTCTAGGATCACAGATATAAAGATGGATAAAAGCACAGAGGCTATATAGTGCAAACCCCTTCCTTTTGGAAAAAGGTCATATGAATAACAGGCATCAGAGGGGAGATGTAAAATCCATGTCCCCTAACTCCAAAGACAGTGCTCTTTCTACCACAATCTAACAATCAAGCCTTGCAGAGGAAGAATAGGGCAAAGAATGATTATGTGACTGAACTAGGGCAACACAGAGTTACTCAGTGGCCAAGTAGTAAATTATTAAGCTCTCTTCCTCCATTTGGATTTCCCCTTGCAAAAGAAAACCTTTGACCTTGAAATACTTTTAAAAAGCAGGTTATATGCAGTTAGTAGTTTATCAGTTTTAAATATTTAGTAAGCATATTAAGCTTCAATAGTACTGTCTAGCTTCAACAGCTGTATTTATTCTGTCTGATTTACCGTTCCCCAAAATGCTTTAAAATAAAATTTACAGATTATAAGAACTAGCCAAAAATCTCATTTTCTTTCCTTGCTCCTCTAAATGTATTTTGTGCCAAATGAAGTTTTGAAGTATCAAAATGTCCATCTGATAGAAATGCAGAAGGATTGCCTGGAATTAACTGGAGTGAACAAACCACAAAATGTCTCTAAAAACATCCCATGAATAAAATTTGAAGGCTCCACAATCTAAAACTGCCTTAGGTCAACTTTAACTTTCACTTGTGAAATTTTCCATTTTTCATGCTTTTGAAAGGGGTGAATACATAGAAGTTTTACATTTTGACCATTTATTTATTTAATTTCTAGGAGCTCCTTCTGCTCCTAAGGAGAATATCTTCTTCCCTGGGATAAATCCCAAGTTCCATTTAAATACAATTCATTTTGCAAAATTTCAAAGTGTCTTTTCTTAATTGCACAACAGACTTCTGTAATATACTTCAGCCGTATCATTTACAAACAAAATATGAACCAGATGTTTGGTGCTTATGTGAAAAATTGTGATCTTATTGTAAAACCAAATTAAATTTAGAATGAACCAGGAATACTTTCAAGCACTGTGAAAACATATTGTATGTTCCATTGTTTGTTAGTCCTGGCAATTCTTCTAATCTTTACAGCAAGCAGGAGAAAAAAACCCAGCCCATTTTAATGTAGAGTGGGATATGACAAATTTGGAAATATATGAACATGCAGAGTTAAAAGAACATTTAAATTCCATTATGTGACTTAAGTCAAATGCAAGTTCAAAAGAGCTCTAAGTAAAAAAAAAGTAAAGTAATTTGTTTTCCTAGTGGCAAAAACTCAAATGAATGATCTGTCATCCTATTTTGGATAAAAATTTTAAATCTTTTTTTTTAAAAAAAGAATACATTAAAATACTTCTTTTAAAGGCGTGACAACTGGTTTATGATCTAGGTTAAAAAAATCTCCAGAGATTGAACATATTAAGCTAAATAAAACAGTACATAATATAAATAGGTAATATGAAGCAATTCTCTCCTTAGAGGTTTTTTGATGGGTGTTGGGGAAGTTGGGTAAGGGGAAAAGAGAAAGAGACATGCATGTACATAATTTTTATAACGTTCTTACATAATCACAGAAAAATAATAAGGACCTATTAATCTGATAAGTAGCAGCCATATTCAAATCTAACTCTGAAAAATATTGGCTGTGTTACCTTGAGCAATATCTATCATGTTCTACGGGCAGCTAACACTAGAAAACTGCAAACTGCAAAACTGTTTTTCACTTGCATTGTTAGGAGGAGTTTGCTCACAGGAAAATACCCTAAACCCATGAAATCACATGATCCAGCCAAAACCAAATAAAAGTAATCAGTTAACATATGTTTAATCAATAGATGCTGTAAAAGTTTCTGACAAAGAACAATGCCAATTTATGTAATTTTTAAAACCTAAAAGGAATGAGAACAGTTGGATTCTTTTTAAATATAATTTTTAAAAAAGCTAAACAGAAAAGCTATCATTATATACAAAAGGGAGACATTAGACGCTTCTCCGATAAATGCAGCACTAAAACAGAGATGTCTGTTATTCCCACTGTTATTTGGCGTAGTTGTAGAAATGCTAAGACAAGAGAAAGAAATTTAAAATACAAAGATAGAAAAAAGAAGAAATCAGAGGAGCCCTATTTGCTTTTAACATGATACTTTACTTAGAAAATCCCAGGGAATCAGAAAAGTATCTAGGCAGCATCTTCAGTTAACCAACAGGTAGCAAAATATACATATTCACACAAAAAAGTATTTCTATAATAGCCATAATGAAATTTAGGAGAGATCATGGAAAGGGAAGTCCTATTTAAATTAACTACAAAATTAAAAAATATCCAGGAGTCTACCAAAGCACAATATATACTCTTATAAATTCCATGGGAAAATATACCTTAAAGAAATGAAGAACTTAAATATTCAGTGCTCATGGCTGGACTGTGCCGTTACAACCAAAATTAGTAGTTGAAGATTAAGTGGTATACTAATCAACCAAGGGAATACTAGAACTATATTTTAAAAATTCATTTGAAAGAATAAAAGATTTAGACTATCAAAAGAAAAAAATGGAAAAAACTAGGATTTGAGGGGATAATTGCACCTCCAGACCGTGAACTAATTTATAAAGAAGTCTTCATCAAAACGATTTGGTACTGGTTAAAAAAATTGAAAAGCTGATCAATGAAACAGCCCTGATAAGGAAGAATCAAAAGTAAATGAACTTTATAACACAATGTTTAATAAACCTGAAAACAGGGGCAGCTAGATGGCGCAGTGGATAGAGCACCGGTCCTGGATTCAGGAGTACCTGAGTTCAAATCCGGCCTCAGACACTTAACACTTACTAGCTGTGTGACCCTGGGCAAGTCACTTAACCCCAATTGCCCCTCAAAAAAAATAAATAAAAAATAAACCTGAAAACATAAATTACCCAAGAAGTAGCACTCTATTTGACGTAAGTTGCAAAGAAAACTAGAGTATCTTAAAAATCACATAACATAGTAATTCAAAAGGTATACCTGACCTGAAAATTACAGATTTTTTAAAAAAAATCACAAGAGAATCACATCACATATGTCTAATAACTATGGATAAGGCATAAGTTCTTAAGAAAAAAAAGGCATAGAGGCAGTTATAAAAGACAAAATTGATTCCTTAGAGTATAAGAAATGTAAAAGCTTTCACATGAACTAAGATGATGGAATAAGGATAAGAAAGGGAAGAAGGCAGCTGGGGAAAAATTGTCTCAAATTGGTAAAGGCGTCATGATCAAACCCAAAGGAATGTATATGATCAGAAGTCCATTCCCTGAAGAGGAAGTGGTCAAAGGAAATGGACAAACCATTTCAAAGGAATTACAAGTCAGTCTTCCTGGCTCCACATCCTGCATTCTATCTACTGAACCATTTATTTAGCTACCTGGTATCTAAGAATGTTCCAAATCACTAACAAAAAGGGAAATACAAATCAAAAACAACCTTGAAGATTCCACCTCATACCCAACAAACTGGCAAAGATGGCAAAAGATAAGGACAGTCAGTCATTTTTATAGGAGAGGTAAAAAGACAGGAACATTGAAGTACTGTTAGAGTTGTGAACTGGTTCAGAAAATGAAAATCATGCAAAGAAAGTGACTCAAACATCCATAATCTTTGTTTGTTTGTTTTGTTTTGTTTTCAGGGCAATGAGGGTTAAGTGACTTGCCCAGGGTCACACAGCTAGTAAGTGTCAAGTGTCTGAGGCCAGATTTGAACTCAAGTTCTGACTCCAGGGCTGGTGTTTTATCCACTGTGCCCCCAAGCTGCCCCCTCATCCATAATCTTTGACCCAGAGATTCCACTGCTAGGTATGGAATACCAGAACATCATAACTAAAGAAAAGCCCTTTTTGTTGTTCAGTTGTTCAGTCATGTCCAACTCTTCGTGACCCTGTGGACCCTACTATCCATGGGGACTTCTTGGCAAGGATATTGGACTGGCTTGCCATTTCCTTTGCCAGTAGATTAAGGCAAACAGACATTTAGTGATTTGCCCAAGGTTACAAAGCTATTAAGGACTGGAGGCTAAATTGGGACTCAGTTTCTCCTGATTCCAGGCCCAGCACTCTACCTATACCAAAATATTTATAGCTGAAGTTTTTATAGTAGCAAAAAACCCAAAACTACACAACAACCCAGAAACAAAGTAGATGCTTATTGACTGGGAAATAGCTAAACGAGAAGTGGATGGATGTAACAGAATGTTATTATGGCGCAAGAAATGACACTGAAATACAGACAAGCGTGAGAAGATTTATATGAAATGAAGCAAAGTGAAGAAAACAAGAACTAAGAAATAACATACACAACGACTATAACAATGTAAAGGAAAAAGCAACAAAGCAACTGAAACTGAATGCTGGAAAATAATAATGACTCCAAAGAAATATGAGAAGTCACCTCCCTCAATTCCTTTGCATAGGTGGGGAACCACAGGTATGGAATGCTACATATAACGTCATTCTTATTTCAAAATATTAGACAGTTTGGCACAACTGCTTAATGTTCTGCTTTTTATTCATGGTTGTAGGATATGTCTTCCTGCGAGGGAGGTGATATAAGAACAAAATATACTAATAAAATTGACTTTAAAATACCTTTGATATTCAGCTAGAAAATTTCAGACAATCCCTATGATAATGGCTAATGATGTTTTTATCTGACAATAACTACGAGATAAGAAGTGAAAGTACTGAGGCTTAGCAAGTAATTGGTAGATATTAGACTCAAACTCAGGACCTATGAGTATGCCATATGTTCTCTCTCAAAGATATATAATATATAACTAAAAGAAGACTTTTCCTAAGAAAATGTCAGTAACATTTAGAAACACTAGCTTCTCTGTGATGAAAAACAAAGTAATAATAATAATAACGATATTAGTAGTTCACTTATCAACAGGGCTTTAACAATTAACAAAGAGAGTGCCTGGAAACCCTTTATTACTAAGGAGAGGGAATTTCTCACTTGTCAAATTTCCTGATGCCTGGATTATTTCTGTTCACCTGGTTTATAACAAATGCTGATCTGCATTAGCAGAGAAAGTTTCTTCTTGGGAGCTAGCTCCCTACCCCAAGGAGATCACGGTGCAATCAAAAATAAACACCCAAGGGGGCAGCTAGGTGGCACAGTGAATAAAGTACTGGCCCTGGATTCAGGAGTACCTGAGTTCAAATTCAGCCTCAGACACTTGACACTTACTAGCTGTGTGACCCTGGGCAAGTCACTTCACCCCATTGCCTCGCAAAAAAACAAAAAAAACAAAAACACAAAAACAAAACACCTGGCCTAAAGATATAATGCTTTTGTATGAACAGTACCTGTAGCTGGTTGCTAGATGGTTACTGCTGATTTTCCTAAATTATGCAGGTATTTCTTCTTATTCTTTTGTAGGGTTGTATCTCATTTATGTCACCAACTGGAATAATAGTCCCAATTATTATATCTTTAGGCCAAGAATAGCTTACATTTTATAGTGTTTTATAATTACAAAGTGCTTTATGTACATAATAATCATAGCAGCTTGCATTTATATAGCACTTGAAGGTTTACACAAACACTTATAATTGTATTTAGTAGCAGCAGTATCAGACTTATCACTCAGGAATATATTACCGGTTTCCCTTTCTTTGTGGGACTATGTCCAGAGTTTCCGCTAAAATTTGGCAGCACTGCTACATAATTATGTCAACGTTTACAGTTAACAAAGATTGGTGGAGCTCAGTCAACCAAATTAGACTTCCTTCAAATGTCTGCCGAAAGCAGAGGCAAGAGGCCCTGCAGAACAATCATGATAAACTACTGGGTCTCTCATAGGAAGCAGATTTCATGAGGTCAGTGAAATTCCTGAGACCATTCTTAGCTTACTTTAATAATTTAAGAACTTAACTTTCTCTTCATAAAAAAAATTTCACCCCCTTCCCAAAACAAGACAATAGAAGAAAAGATTTTATGTCAGCTGAGGCTACCTTATGAGAATATATTTTTGCATCTCCATGAACTTAATGCAGGCAAGAGATACTAAATCAACCACCCTGAATACTTTCCAAAGAAAAGCAATAAGATCTATCTGTGGACAACATCATGTGTGTGAGAAAATGCAAAGTCACTTGCTCAACTTCAGATGCTACTTCACCATCAGACCTGTACAAAGCAATCCTTAGAATTGTTTGACTCTAACAACCAGCTGTCAAGCCCTGAGCAATTAACTCTCTAGAAGCCTGTGCCAGTCACATAATCCAAAGGGTGGTTTCAGTGAGTGATCTATGCCCAACTATCCTCTCTAGGCTGAAATGGACTCAGAGATGAAATTCTTAAAATAACCCAAAACAGAGAAATGGGTTGAATGCACTCTAAATCAGAAATATCAAGCAGCTCGTGGCTTGTGGGCCCATGCAGCCTGAATCAGATTAAAATGTAACTGGGAAATATGTAATCAAATTTAAAATGCAATAAAACAGAGATAATGTTAATATATGGTTTTCTACGTCAACATGCTTCTGTGGCTCCCTTTTCTACTTCAGTTTGACATATAGACAGTATTAAGACATAGGCTATCATTGTTCATTGGTTATCCTGTGCACTCAGTATGTTAAAAGCATCCATTTCCACCCCCCCTTTTTTTTTGGTCTGACTATACACTTCTTTGGAGATACCTTTTAAATCTTTTAAATTGCTTCTGCAAACTCTCTTGTTTGAAATGTGCTACAATCTACTTGCACTTTTCCATTGCTCTGTGTTTCCATATTTCCATATGTTCTATCTTCAAATTTAATCTTTTAGAGAGCATAGTGTTTAATGCTTCCCAGTCAAATAATATGCCAATAGACTGCTAGTATTAAAAAATATAGGCCTGGGGCAGCTAGGTGGTGCAGAGGATAGAGTATAGGCTCTAGAGTCAGGAGGACCTGAGTTCAAATCTGGCCTCAGACACTTAACACTTACTAGCTGTGTGACCCTGGGCAAGTCACTTAACCCCAATTGCCTCGCCCCCCCAAAAAAATAGTGTAAAAAATATATATAGGCCTTTGTTTCAGTAAGAAGCTTAGGTTCATTAACAGAATTCTGCAAATTCTCAAATGCAATTGGTCCACTGTCTTGTTACAATTTGGGTTCCACTCATTGACTGTCTACTACAGGTGCTTTTACAGGACATATATTACAAGGGTAAACCCTACAGGATAGAATACAAATTGAATAGCACAGTCTGGACCATAGGAATTCCTCATTCACTTCACTTTTTCTGTATGCATTGTTTGGCTAGACTATTCTCTGGACTCATGCCCACACATTATATGGAACATCCATATCATCCCTTCTTAGCCCTCCCTGTTAATGTTGAAAAGGAGCAGAGTAGGGAAAGTTGGCCCCTGATAGCAGTATCAGATGCAAAAAAGCTCTCTTAATCCTATTTAGTTGAAGAGCCTTTGTTTTATGGTAATATAAACCCAATCATTGAGATAGGATTGTGGAAGAGGGAATTTTTTAGTTGGTTGAAATTCTGTGACAAAACCAGTAAAATTCACTTCTAAGAGAAGATAAGAACACCACTATCTGAAAAATATAGCCTTATGTCCAACACATTTTTATATTTTATGAAGAATCATTGGATTCTTCATGATATTTCAGAATGCAACCATATTTCCAAACCCCCAAAATCACATGAATAGAGCTTCTCCAAAAAAAAAAATTAATTTTAGGAAGTTTTTTGTTGTTTTTGTTTTGTTTTGTTTTGTTTTGCGGGGAAATGAGGGTTAAGTGACTTGCCCAGGGTCACACAGCTAGTGTCAAGTGTCTGAGGCTGAATTTGAACTCAGGTCCTCCTGATTCCAGGACCAGTGTTTTTATCCACTGCGCCACCAGTTGCTGCCCCCAGTTGCTGTTGTTTTTTAAGGTTATTACAATCTCAATGCACCATCGGGAACACTGGAGTCAATTCATTTGGACTCTAAAATCATGGTGCCAGATATGTTGAGAGAAGAAGTGCCAACTGCAACGAAGAAAATAAAGACAAGAAAAACAGATGAGCTAGACCAAGTACAATCACAGGAAGTCTAGGTTTCAGGTTACACAATTTTGAGATCAATTCTCAAGGTACCTTGAGAAAAGTAAGAACCAAATGCATTAAAAAAATGAAGGACCTTAGAGACAAAGAACATCTCGATTAATCCATGCCCAATTCCCATGCATTGACATCAAGTTTGATAAGGTTATTAGAAAGAAATAGGGAGTGTTTCATAAGGTATATTTCATGGTAAGCCATATCTCTACCATCACAGAAGTGAACGAGAAAAAGAAATCCTGCTCTGCTTGTTTGTTGACTTCAAAAAGGCATTTATTCAGTTGCACAAAATTGCTGTAAAGTGTCTTCTCCAACAAGGTATCAGCTCAACATTCCTAGATATCTATAGAAAGGAAATTTCATCATCCAAGATAAATGTTTGTTATAAAAGATGCTAAGTTACTGTCTTAAGACTAAAAGTGACATGAACACAAAACTGAAATATAGTTAAACTTATTATACTGCCTTACAGAAAAGAAACTAAATGTTAAGTGGCCAAGATTTTTCATTACAGCATCTTTCTAAAACACACACAAAAAAAGAGTAGGGGTAATTATTATAAATTCTATGTATGCCAATAATCCAAGACAATGCCAAAAGACTTATGGTGGAAAACGCTCTCCACCTCCAGAAAAAGAACTATGGAGTCTGAATGCAGACTGAAGCATACTATTTTCACTTTTGTTGTTGCTTTTTTGTTATTGTTCTTGTTTATTCTTTCTTGCATTTTTTTCCCTTCTGTTCTGATTAATGTGGAAATATGTTCAACATGATAGTAATGTATAACCTCAAACTGCTTGTTGGCCTCAGGAGGGGAGAGGAAAGGGAGGGTGGGAGAAAAATCTGGAACTCAAAAATAACTGAGAAAGATTAAAAATAAAAACAAAATTTAAAAAATTTTTTTTTCAAAAAAATTCTATGGGGGGCAGCTAGGTGGTGCAGTGAACAAAGCACCGGCCCTGGATTCAGGAGTACCTGAGTTCAAATCCAGCCTCAGCCACTTGACACTTACTAGCTGTGTGACCCTGAGCAAGTCACTTAACCGCCATTGCCCCACAAAACAAAAATTCAATGTATGCAATATGATAAAAAATAACAACCCTAAATCCCACGTGATAGAACATAAGCATTCCCTGGTGTGTTTTGGGGTGATATACAGAGGTATACTGATCATTAAGTTAATATGTAGGTGGAGTTGGAATCTGGTTTCCCAAAAGGATGGCTCAGCTCTGAGAACTAAGAAAAGGAGTCAATGACCTAAATTCCTACCACACCTCAAGGATGTGACTTCATTTTTAGGACAAGATGACCTGAAGGTTTGGTGCTGAATAATTGTCAGAAAGCTTTCTATATGAAGCCAAACATTTTACTTTGGTACTTTGAAGTTTCATATTTGGGTGTAGGTACTAACTCTATACAGATGATAAGCCCTAAAAGCATTCCCATTTAATTCTTGTCCAACTTTTCTAATAAATTCTCCACAGGACAGCCTATCCAACATGTTTAATTGCTGAAATAGAAAAAATAAATTTAGAAAGAAGTCCATATACTCTAGTTGCATTAGCTTGCCAAGTATGTATGTTTCATATATGGAATTATATAATTATGTAAGGGGCAGCGAGGTGGTGCTGTGCATAGAGCACCGGCCCTGGAGTCAGGAGGACCTGAGTTCAAATCCAGCCTCAGACACTTGACACGTACTAGCTGTGTGACCCTGGGCAAGTCCCTTAACCCTCACTGCCCCACCAAAAAAAAAAAAAAAAAAGAGAAAGAGAGAGTAATTATAATTATGTAAACTGTGGGATTTGGGGGGTCTTTTTGTGGGGAAATGAGGATTAAGTGACTTTCCTGGGGTCACACAGCTAGTGTCAAGTGTCTGAGGCTGGATTTGAATTCAGGTCCTCCTGAATCCAGGGCCAGTGCTTTATCCACTGCGCCACCTAGCTGCCCCAGGAATTATATTATTATGGAGCCAACTGAGGCTTTAAAATTTAGTTTATATATTAAAAACAACCTGGACCTGGAGAAGCTTCATAACTTGCCCAATGAACAAATATCTCTTGGCAGAAGGGAGACTAGAAACTCAGGTCTTCTGATTTCAAGAGTAGTGCGTTTTCATTAGTGTCTTCACACAAGTTGCTTCTGACTTTGTAACTCCTATTGGCTTACAAAGCCAAGAATTCCAATGAATAGCATAGGATCATAGATTGAAAGCTAGAATGGGCCTTCAGAGGTCCTTGGATCCAAGCCTCTCATTAAACAGAGGCCCAGATAAGTTAATAAGTTAAGAGACTTTGTCAGTGTCACACAGCTAGTGTCTTAATGCAAATTTTAAACCCTGCTCTGTGTGACTACATCCATGCTGTACATACAGTTTTCTAGAAAATTCGTTTAGGCTTTTTATTTGCTTCTTTACTATTTATTTCATTTCAAAAGGGAGTGGGCATAGGGTGGAAGTATTTTAGTCCCCCTAACCAAGGGCTTACTTATCTCCAATATCACTAGCATGGACAAAAGGAAAGTGTCCTAATGAGTTAGCACATGTATGCAAGAGGAAACAAACAACTTGAGACCACAGGTTCATAGCAGAGAGAGACAGACCTTCACTTTCAGCCAGGAGAGACTGTTCTCATCAGAGGCTGGCCATGGCTACTGTTGGAAGTCATGAGCCAACCTAGGAAGACCATGATGAGGTGTGACCTGCCCTAGCTATCCAAGTGATTTCACCTAGAGGAAGGAGACTTGTGAAAACCCTTCTGAACCAGAGAATTCCCCTCTTCTGCACATTTTCTTCTAGGTTGGCCCCGAGGCACAAATGTATCCTGTCTTTGTGTTTCTGAGACAATGAGGTTCACTGGGTAGTATCCCCAAGAGTCTGTATTTGTCTGTGGGTAGCAAGGAATTGGTTTGAGACTGTCACAATGTTAAGTGTGAAGAGTACCAGAGAGAGCCAATGCCAGGCTACACCCAGCCAAATCAACAAAGATTTATTAAACGCCTACTGTGCTTAAGACTCTATCAACCAAATCAGGCTCAGGCAGATAAACCAGAGGAATATCCACCAGGAACATCTTGTCTCTTATACTCAAATGGGGAGGCCATTAAGTATTGTATTTTAAAAGTAAGCTCTTATATGAGAGTATGGCTCCGAGGCGCCCCCTGTCCCTATAATCAAGGAAGGATACCTGGCAAAGATAATAGTACTCTTCCAATCTGTTGCTGTATCTATGTCTATGCAGCGATATGCAAGGAACAAAAGTATAAAAAAATGTTTTATATTTGTGTTTTTGAAAAGCATAACATATCAAATAAAGGCTAAAAAAAGCTCACATTTTGGATAGTATTTCAGTGTTACAAATACCTTTACACAGAAAAACAACCCAAAACACTTGGTATATACAACCAATCTTATTCCCATAACTCTTGATGAATATTGCACAAGACAAATGAGAAAGCAGATCTTTCCCCTCCCCCTCAACAAATCTACAGCAAACATAAAAACTACATATATGCCAATCTTTTTACTAAACGGGCACAATGCTGTGCAGGCAAAAAATAATCATGTTCGTGAATGTTGTCTATTTTTCTTAAGTGAAAAATTATAATAGATTATGTAGACTATTTTTCACTATAGGATCATGATCAGTAGTTTTATTGATATAATTACACTCCAATTACAAATTAATTAAATTCCTGAAAAATGAAAATATTTTTACTATAACCACTCACCAGGAATTATATTGCACTTAAACCTAACAATTTCCAGTATACTAATAATCTAGTAAATACTCAAATACTCAGAAATCTATTTCTTTATACTTTATTCCTTTTTGTATTCTTTTAAAATTAAATGTTAAATGCTTAAATGACAACAATGCTATGCATTTTATTATGCCTCCAAACTTTTCTGAGTCTCTAACAAGAACTTCCTAACTAACTTTTCAAACTATAAAAATGATGAATTACTATAGTCACCAAAATAGGAAGCAATACCAACATTACTGAGTCTGGGGATTTCTGATATAAAAAAGACAAAAGTAAGAATTTTATGTTAACTGAGATAACTGGTATTGTATACTGTATCAAGGTCACTCAACCTAAAAAAAGGACTAATTTTTAAAAGTAGGTCATCAAGAGTGATAAACACTTACATTGCATCAGGTAGTGGGATATTAAGTTACACATCACAATAAATTGGTAGTTAAACTTTGAAGAGTAATACTTTTCTATTTTTTCCTACACTTTAGGTGTTTAATGAGCAAGTAAATTGCACCTATTTTTTCAGCCAGTTGGAGCAAACAAAATGCAAAGAAAAAAATCCTAATTGTTAGCTCATTAGTTTTTAAATGATTACTATTTCTAACTATGGACAGACTTCCCTAAACATAAATCCAATTGCTAGCTCATTAGTTTTTAAGTTATTAGTATTTTTAACTTTGGACAGACATAAATTTCTACCTTTCATTTGGCATGTTACAGATTTGGGTGGTGAGCATTTTTGTCAACTACAAACATAGTGCCTTTTTTCATTATCAACTGCTGGCTCAATATTATTAAATAGGGAGAAAAGATTAGCACATGACAATAGATTAAAAAGTATACCCAAGAAAGGGTGTAGTATTTACCAAATATGAACTGCTTCTAGAATAATCAGCTTTATAAAGGTGACTGATAATATAACAATAGTATTCAAACGCATTCAACTCTTTACCTATTTAAACTAATAACAAAGGTTTTTATGATATTAACAGAAGTAAATGAGCAACTCCCATAAAATATAATTTCATATCACACCCTGATAAGAGTTTAAGTACATATGATCATTGTTATGTGAAAAAACATTAAGGCTGTTTTATGTGTGTCAACCAAACAGGTTTTAATTACCACACCTACTTCAGCTATTAGCTGTTCCATTCAAACCTACAAACATAATATTTATGTGGTTGTTCAGAATCATGATGATTGATGCAATCTTTTGTGTGATTGTCTTTACAGTCACTTGCATCTGTTATTAATAACAAGGAAAAATGAAAAGGGAATGTGTGTTTTTATTTTGCAACAAAGCCTTTTCCTATGATGACTAATTTCTTCCTTTGAACACAAAAAGGTTCTTAAACAAACTTATGGATGTATGAATAAGTTTGTGAAAATGCAGACTCCATAAAAACAAAGACTCTAGCACTTAAGCCGGTATTAGAAACAATCAAGTCAAGATAAGTACAAAAAAAGAACTGCTAAAATTTGTTAAGCCCCTTATTCTTGATTTATGCATACCTTATTTTCTCAAAAGGAAGAAAAGGCATACGTTCTCTTCCCCGTGGATATATCCTCTTGCTCTGACGGTAAAGGAAATGTACAAGGGATTTGGCACGAATGGGCATCTTAACACTTTTCCAATATTACTACTGAATATTTATGTTGATGACGAATGAGGACACAACTGAAATATTCTACCACGAAGTCTTTCCTTGTAAATCGACTAAATGATGCTGTGTCAAAACAACACCTACCATAAATCAAAGATTTTTAAGACCAGTGTTTCTTGTTTCAACATGCTACCTGTTCAGCAGAATCACTAGTGTGAACAGGAATAGATTAATGTACAAAAGGAAAGCTGTCTTACCATCCAAATGATAGAGCTATAATTTAACAGCCCTATTATAATTAAATTAATTTTGACAGTACTAAAATAGAATGTGTTAAAAATACACACATTAAATACTAACTCCAGTGGTCACTTAGACAAGAAAAAAAAAATAGGTGGGAACATTAAAATTGTTTCCATGCTAATGTAGCGCATAATGGAATGAGCACTGCATTTGCACCCAGGAGACCTGAGGATAAAACCCAGTTAGCAATCTTGTGATCTTGTACAAGTTATCTAACCTCTCAAGGACTCAATTTCCTCAAATAGTAAAATGAGGGGTTTGCATTAGATGACCTACAAGGTTCCTTTCACCTCTGAATCTGTGAGCCTAAGATGTGATGTCAACAACTTATTTTTTATGCCATTTCCTTTAAAAGGGCAAGCTCATCTTATGTCTCCATGACGTTTTTAATTTTCCTATCACCTGATTTAGGAATTAACAGTAGATTCTAATGATTATTTCCTTCCATCAATATTTTAGGCCTTTAAGGATTCAGAGCACATAAATCTCAACTTAGAATTTTTAGGAAATCCAGAGAGATAAAATTTCCTCATTAGAAAAAGTGGAATAGAAAGCTTAAGGGGAAAGCAGTTTTTCTTTTCATAAGATTGTCGAGACTCCCTGTTGCTAATTAATTGACATCTGTATGTCTCATAAAAGTCTAAAACTTGTCTTTCTGATTCAACACCCTAATTCACATATTGTAGGTGAAGAAAAGACATAAATTTCCTTGTGACCACAAAGAATAAAAAAATAGCATATAACATACATTTGGACACAAACCAAGGGAGGATACAAAGACAAAAATATAGTCAAGAAAACTACAATTACATATTCTCTTGATTTAATAAAAGAAATTCCTAGATAATAGGAATAGGACAATAAAATAGTTACCTAACAATTTAATTTTTTAATTGGGAAAATACAATGATGCTGAGAAAATTCATAGATAAATGCACTATCCCACAATAAGAAAATTTAACTTTAAAGTAGGCTTGAAAATACACAAAATGAATTTGAGTATTATAGTACTGTTAAAATATCTGAGAAAAAAAACAGATCATGCTGCCCTCTTGTGCCAGATGGAAAAAACAAAAAGTATTCTACTCATACAAGTAAAAAAAAAATTTACATATGAAACACAAAATGCCCTTAATTTCTGGATAACTTGTTGATGGCCTGACATGCATGTAATCTACTTATTAAGGTTCTAAAAGAACTGAATAGAAAGATAATGAAGGAGAAGAAGGGTGCTACAGAAGGGAACTAACATACCGGTGTTCTAGTCCTGGCTATGTGACCTTGGACAAAACTTTTGACCTTTTAGGGCCCATTTTATTCATCTATAAAATCAAGGAGTTGCGTTACCTGATTTCTTAAGAGTCACTCAGTATGTTAACTGGGAAAAAGCCTATTTGTAAGGATGTAACTTTGCCCCACGAAAGCAACATGGCGGAATTAAGATTTGTATTTTTAGGAGACCAGGATTCAAATCTGGACTGCTACATAATAGCTGTCTTTTAGCCTCAATAAAAACAACATTTCTATTATTATTTCAAGCTAGAACTTGGTTTGGGTATGAAGTGACTAGTCAACTATAAAAATGGTGGGGGATGGATGGGGGTGGGAGAGGAATGCTTTTGCTATTTATTTATATACATTTTGTTTGTGACATTTCTTAAGATACAAGAAGCATTGTGGTAATGGATACTAATAAGAAACTTGTGAAGGAAATTAAGGGGAAAATATATTTGCAATCGTGAGCTCACTAGCTGATTTGAGCTTAATTTCACACCAATAATCTTGTTCTTATTTTGTTATGTTATGAAAGATCACAAAGTAAACAAAGGAGTTAAGGAGAATTTAATTGTCCAGAAACTAAGAGAAAAGATGCCAATAAGTATAAAAGTGGATGCAGATTCTGTGAATATTTGAGCTAGTAATAAATAAGCAAAATTATGTAAAAAGGAAAACCATAACCAAGAATCCAGCCCACATGAATTATTAAAGTCAGACCACTGGGAGAAGGCATTCCCTTTCTCAAATGACATTTCCTAAGGTTGTTTAACGAAAAATAGTGATCTGCCCTCTTATTCATGCTTAAGTCCCCTGACTTCACTAAAAAAAAACAAAACAAAACAAAAGATTCACATTGAGTTTTCTGTTTCAGGAATGGAAAGGAAGGTAAAAGTCAGTACCAGAGAGTAGAAGTCACACCCACATTCTCATACCCTTACCCCCTTCATGCACCTTCACACTCCAAACACTCTGTTCACTTGCCACATATGCTGTCCCACACATTCCATAGTGTCCTTATCCTTCAAGGCTAGGTCAGCTGCAAAAAGTCAGATTAGGTGCATGCCCTGTTTTATCTTAGTATGAATCCTACAGCAGGGCTAAAATAAATCTATTGAGAAGTTATATAAGAAATAATAGGCTTCAAAAAATTAAGACTTGTTCATAGGTCAGGGCCTAAGGAGAGGTGTATAGTTTTGGACAGCTGAACACCTAATCAAGTTTAGAAGAATCAGGGAGCCTGGGATAAAAGGGAGTAAAATCCAATGAATTCCCTGACCTTTGTGACCAGGACTTCCTAATTTATTTGTAAAAAGGTGCAGCTTTGAAATTACTATAATAATTTCAAACAAAAGTTTGAACAAAAGTTTCCCAATCACTTTCTAATTTTCAAATGAGCCTTATATCGAGGGTCTCCATCTTTAGGTCAAAAAGGGATACTCCTCAAATTGAAATTATCAAATGTATACCAATTTAGGGCAAAACCCTTCTATCCAGATATTGAAATAATGTGGTTCTGGGAACAGTTTATTTTTTACATTGAAATACCATCACATCTCAGGCAGAACCAGGAGCTAGTTTCTTCATTCCAGTAAGACAATAAACACTGCTGTTATCTTGCCTGCCTTGTATACTGTCCTATCTAGAAGCTGGGATGACTCTAGTGAATGTTTTAAAAAATATCAGACCAGGGACAGCTAGATGGCACAGTGGATAGAGCACCAGCCCTGGAGTCAGGAGTACCTGAGTTCAAATTCGGCCTCAGACACTTAACACTTACTAGCTGTGTGACCCTGGGCAAGTCACTTAATCCCAACTGCCTCACTAAAAAAAACCAAAAGTATAAATATTTTCTCCCAACAAGCTTCTCCACTACTAAGTATTCATTTTTTAAAAAATCATAACAACTGGCAAACACAACGTTTGACTTACCAATTGGATTTCTATCAAAGAACAATACTGGTGCTTTCAAAATGGACTCAAACATTTTGTTGTGCAATGTTTGTGAAGCATTCACAAGAACATAGAATACCAAGAGGCACCTTATTATTCCAAAGAGAACGGTAGCTGCTGTTAATCCTAAAATTGAAGACATAAACAAACTTAGGGAACATTTGTGTATTTTTCTAAACATTTCTAAAAAAGTAATTTTGGTTAGTTCAGGAAAACATCATTATTCAATTTGTGACGTGATATTTAAGGGCCTAGAAATGGTGTCGTATGGAACCAAATGTTACTTAAATGAGAAATGACATACTAATCACTGTGTTGTACTAAATGCCTATACATAGAAGCCTCAGATAGAACTGTATTGAAATCAAAATTTCTTCCTTAATTTTATGATATTCATCCATGTATATAGTCATAAAATAACACTCATTTTTTCTAAAGGAATTATATTGCACTTAAACCTAACAATTTCCAGTATACTAAAGGAAATACTTGACCATCTCCCATTTTCCTGAAGGTCAAATTGAATAAATACTTTGGTAGTACAAAAACAACAGGGAAGAAGAACAAGATGAAATAATTTATTTTTCTCATTTAAAGTGCAAGTAAAATACCTTATAAATAGTCTTATTAGATGTTTTAGGCAAATATTAGCTAAATATTTCAGTTTCTGAATTTTTATACAAGTATGAATAACATGCACAAATTATATTGCATTTAATTTATTTATACAATTTAAACAATTATATATTGAATTATATGCCTATGATGCACTCATAAATTAAAATGTCTTTCTCTTCTTTTACGTTATGAATTTCCAAGGCTAAGTAGAAGAGCAACAAAATTAAGCAGCACATAAATACTATAAAATGTACTTTTATTTCATGCCATTATGACACTTTTTTCTGCATAATCAGCTCTAATCTTTGAACCTCCATCAATAGACAACTCCCTTTTCATATTCTATATAAATGTATGCATTTGTTTACAAATTCAGAAAAGTATGGAGATAAAGGATGTGAATGTCTTGGCAAGTAATAAAAAAATGCAAAGTTAAAATAAGGAGCTCTTTTAAACATATCTGTATAAACTTTTGCCCCAAACTGGTCTTTTCTGGAAAAACACTGAAAAATTGAGACTGCCTTGTAAAACCTGTGTAAGCATACATACATGCTAAGGCACCCTTACAAAAACAGAATGTATGTTAATAGAATGAGGCAAATTTTAAATGAATCAAACAGTTGGGAAGGTGATAACATTGTGATCTGTTGGTAAGAAAGAGAAGGAAGCCAATATTCCTAGACACTGGATTTTTCCCCTTGCTTAGCTTCCCTCTTAAGTAATTATTGAAGCCCAAGAGATGAGCAGTATGCAGCTATGAGCTTTGCATACCTGTGAGAAAATAATGCTTTTTATTTTGGTTACTTTGCTTCCAGAGGATTGCATCCAAGTTAAATAAAAGCCAAGGTTTACTTAAACAGAATTGGAACAATCTGAACGACAGGGTGGGGATCCGTTTCTAATCCCACTTGCCCATCCATATAATGATATAAGATTTAGCTAAAGCAACCTATTAGGAGAGACAATAGCCACAAATTTACGGTGGCTGACTTTCTGAATGCTCAATCCTGGTTTACCTTCCAAAATCCAGTACAGAGCAAATTAAGAGTCTCCATTCAACCTCTTTCTTCTAGTAGGTTTTTAAAATAATTATTCCAATTAATTCAGTCAGTAAATGAGACTCAGGCTGCTAATCTGTTAAGACATTGCTGAATTACTCCTGAAAAACCTATTTACTCCAACTGGCTCATTGTGTGCACCTCAGACTTTCATGTAATAGAGCAAATGATTAAAATTTTACCTGCATAAGTTCCTAAATACCAGTTAAGATCTAGCTCCTTGGTTTCATTTCCTTGGTTTCCAGTGACATTCAATTTGCTCTGTTCATTTGCCCTATAGGAATGAAAGAGGAAAAAAAAAACTAATAAAACTGCTGTTATAAACTGTATAAATAAGGAGATATTTGTAAATCATAGGGAAAGAAGGAAATTAACCCCAAACCGAGGTTTAGACATTTAATGTTGATTCATTCTCCTTTAATTACACATATTCAGATGTATATCCATTTTAAAATTTTAATTTAAATCATGATTTTCAATTCTAAAAATAGTCTTGTATTCATAGTGCTATGGATCACACATGGATAGAGTCTATTATGGGTCACACTTCACCAGCAACAACTTTAATTTTTCCACAGGTAAACTAAGTAAGGATTAGATGAGAAGGTTGAACAAACCCCACCTCAGCCCCTAACTCCTGTGAACAGTAAGGATATTTATGGATTTTTACAGTACTTCGGTAACTCACCAGTAAGAAAGCCACCAATCCTGGAGGACATATGCAACCTTGAATACACAAAAATCAAACACCAAAGTTAGTTCTACTCTAAGAATCTGAATCTTAAAGTCCGTTTTCTGTGGGGTCTCAATAGCCTTCTTCCCAACTAGCATGGTGATGAACTGACATTTTTACCAAATAAGAATGGGAAATTATCTGCATTATTTTAAAATGTTAAAGTAAAACATCTATTTTTACTCCAGATACTGTACTTGGGTTTTTTGTTTGTTTGTTTTTTTTGTTTTCTTTGCGGGGCAATGGGGGTTAAGTGACTTGCCCAGGGTCACATAGCTAGTCAGTGTCATGTGTCTGTAACCAGATTTGAACTCAGGTCCTCCTGAATCCAGTGCCGGTGCTTTATCCACTGCGCCACCTAGCCGCCCCCTACTATATTTGGTTTAATGCATAAAAACAGGCACAGACATAGACATATTCTTCTAACTAAAAACAAACCAAAAACAATCCCCAGGATTGTACAGAATTGTCCATCAGGACCAAAGCTGACACATAACCCTCTTACTGACCTGTGCCAAAATGTTTAGGAGTACAAGCAACACAATGATAAAGCAGTTCGCTCCGGCTGCAAAATAATTCCGGTAGGCCTTAAAACCTATTGTTCCTTCAGAACGGCTCTCTTCAGGTACGCCAACAGGGATCTCCTCAGTCTATTGGGGGGAGAATTTTTTAAAAATAGAAAATATGAGTATGATGGACAAATAAAAGTTTAACCAGAAAAATAGATGGAAGGTAATAAGATAAGAGCGAGGGGGTAGTGTGCAGCATAAAATGAAACAAACCCGCAAAGATAAAGGCAGCAGCAGCATCACGTACTGGGGACTGTACTGCATAGAGAGCTGTCAGAGAGGCTGACTTAATATTCCATGCTAACTTCTGCTACTGTCCTGATGAGAAGGAAGAAGGAGAACTAATGTGGGTTCACTGGAAACTTGGTGACTGTTGAAATTTGATGTAAGGAAACATTTCTTAATAATTCTAGTTATTTTAAACTGGGATGGGCTACAACAGTGGGGGTAGTAGACCCTCATTGGATATCATCAGAAAAAAAGCTGGAGGACCACTGGTCCATGCTGTAGAAGGGGTTCTTTTTAAAGTACAATTGGAAACAAATGGCCTCTGATGTTCTGTGGTCTTTGACATAATTTGATGGTCTTGGCCAAGTCACTAGAACTCCATAAAATGGGGGAGAGGAGCAAGATATTGTCTAGGGTTTAAATTCTATAAACCCTACTTTGGGGTTTTTTTTTAAGTGAAATAATGAATTCCTTATCAGGTAACAGTAATAATAGTAGTCACGATACTAACCTGTATTTATCTATTACTTTGTAGTTTACAAAACTACAAATCACTACCCTGTAATATAGGTAGACAATCATATATGTAATACCTGTTCATTCATTCATCATATAATAAAGGAAAGAAGTAAGCATTTACTAAGGCCCTCTATCATGCCTAGCTCTGTACTAAATAGTACAGGGAAAAAAGGTGGATGTATTTCCCTAGAAAGCTTAGAGTAGCTTACATATGTAGAGAAAAGACAAATGTAACACTAAACAACTAGAGACACTAAGCAAGTTACAGATAATTTGAGGGAAGAACTAGTGGTCAGATTAGGTGAGGAAAGTATGTGGGAGAGGACATTCAGAGACAGGTCTTGAAAGAAATAATGGTCCTCGTGGCTCTTGGAGGCAGAGAGACATCACTGATGAAGAGATGGTTGTGAAGTTCTTTGCTCCTAAATAAAAATGGCAATTATTCTGATATATGTGTTAGCATTGACTTTCTAGGGGTATAGCAGTGGACACAACAGTAGAATCTCTGGATTAAAGGATATGGTAGCAAAGAACTGGATGGCCATTAACTGGGGAGATGAATTGTAGTGGCATGAATATAACAGAACATTATTGAGGTACAAGAAATAATGAACATGAATACAGAGAAACATGGAAATACTTTTGTGAACTTATACCAAGTGTGATAAGCATAACTGGGAAAATAATATATGCAATGACTACAATAATGCAAATGAATAATACCAAACAACAGAAACTGAATGCTATGAAGTAATAATGACCAAGCTTGACCCCAAAGAAGAGAAATGAAAAAACCTCCCTGCACCTCTTTAAAAAATTAGGGCCAAGAGGTGTGGAATAATACATGTAATAACTTTTCTGATGTACTGTTAGTTTTTTAGCCATTTCTTTCTTTCTTCTATTAGTTATTACACAGCATAGCTATCTTGAAGGGAGTTGGGATGGGAAATCTAAGTGATATAAAACCAAGTTTCAATAAAATTTTATTTTAAACGAGGCAGTAGTTAAAATGGTACTTTATATTACTCTGAGAGAGTATATTATCTGTCTTCCAAAAAACCTGATAAAGGGAAAAAAATGAAGCAAACAAGGAAAGGGCAGGATAGTCATATACTTTGTGAATACACATTTCAAAACAAGTCACAAATGTATTGACTACCATGTAGAGAACAATAGGGGAATATTAATGAAACAAAGGACACAGTACCAAAGAACTTTCTAAGACAGAACACACAGAAATAAAACTTTGCAGACCACAAATAAATGTACATATAACTGGGTTCAAAACTGTTGAGGAAGTATCAAATACAGCAATGAATAGAAATAGATATCTGGCCATAATCAATTATATAAGTCTCCTTAGAAAAAAAATTTGCTTTGATATTTTTTGGAAGCATACTGCAACTTTCCAATAGATAATCTGAGTACATAATTAGTCAAAAGAATAATTTTGCAAACAAATGCTCTTAAATCCAATGTTAATAATATATGTGTTACCTTCCATTTTGGATTATCTATGTAACAGCCTCTGACCATTAATATGGTAAGTAAGTTCAGTTGCCTCACTGTAAAAGATGTTTACCAAATGTGTGGTTTGTTGCTGTTTTGTGAGAAAAGCATTTTGAAAATTGTAAAAAGTACTACAGAAGTGTGAACAGAAATTATTATTGTGATTGTATGTATTTCCCTTTCTAGTAGATTGATGATGGGTAAAGAGCTATATAGCTAATAAATAGCTATATAAATAAATGGAGGATGGATAGATAGAAAAATATAAAGGATAGATAGGGAGCTAAATAATAGATACAAAGATGGAAGATGGATAAAGGGAGAGACTGACAGATAAGCAGTGGGTAGATGGATAGATACCTGTACATATAAAAACATAGGTTTGGTAACTGGGTGAAAAACCATGGGTCTATGGGCTCCACAAGAGGGCAGAAGAACCCCTAAACTAATAGGCAACAAGCAAACAATGAAAACAGAAGTACCAAGGATTGTTCCCTACTGATGTAATAAAAGGAACTAGTTTTCAGCTAAGAACTCTGGATTAAGTTATCTCCTGCAGGAAGGGGGATAACTTTTTTTTTTCGTTTAATAAGGTTTTTCTTTATTAGACATGAAAACAAATTTCTCACTATTGTTCTTGACTACAAAGTTCTCAGAAGTTATTGTTGTTGTTATTTTTTTTAAATATGACCATTGGAAGAATTTCTTTTGAATCAGGAAGATAGCAACAGCCTAGATGCAGAAAATACTGGATAATTTGGGGGGGGAAACAAACAAATCCAAAACTTTAATTTCTTTTTGTTTGTTTGTTTGGTTTTTTGCGGAGCAATGGGGGTTAAGTGACTTGCCCAGGGTCACACAGCTAGTAAGTGTCATGTCTGAGGCTGGATTTGAACTCAGGTACTCCTGAATCCAGGGCCAGCACTTTAACCACTGCACCATCTAGCTGCCCCAAAACTTTAATTTCTTAAAGTTGGAACAAGTAGTAGGCTAATTTCTAAAAGTTCTACTTGATCCTAATCCCCAGAGACCTGGACTGAACGATTTCAGGGTCCAAGATGATTCACAGAACTGACAAAAGAGCCAGGCATGTATATCCTCAACATCAGCACCATTTCCCTCTCTCCCACTCCTATAGTTCTGTCAAAGGAAATCTCCATATATAATGAGAAAAACCTGAAACCAAAGAACATACTGTGGGAAAAGTGAAGTGTCAGCAAGCAGAGAGTAGACAAAAGAGACAGACAGTGGGCTGTGCCAGTTTAACTGATGACTTGATATCCAAGAATTCCAGACGCAGATAAATGAGTGAGTGAGTATATGCGCAGATTAGCTCAGGTTTATCAGACAACTCACTAGTTGTTCAGAAAGTGCTTCTTTGAATGAATGCTTGGAGGACTGCTGGGACCACACAGAAGATTCTGAGAAGGAGCGATGCCTCAGGATGGGAGTGTCTGGTACTTGAGACTGTTCTGCTTCCTCATTTTCATTGTTTAAGAAGGAACCAAAGTCTACTCCAGATTTTTGGAACTCGGTGTAAGTACCTTTTTCCACCACTTTTCCCTAAAATTACAAGAAACATCATATCTTAAAGGGAGTAAATCTATATTTGTTTATTTGACCAAAAGAAATGGACTACTTTGATCTTTTCCTGAGAAAAAGCTTTCCCTTCTAGAACATCAATGAGAGGTAAATATCTAGGAAAGCAACTACTATGAGTCTAGTACTATGACAAACACTATGGGAGACAAAAAGGATTTGGAGAACACAGGTAAAAAAATCAGATAATTCAAGGCAATACAGGATAAAATGCTGAAATGAATACAGTATAATCAAGGGCTCAAAATACACACTGATCAGAATAAATGCAACAATGATTTTTTTTTTAACATATCCAATTGCACTGTGCTCTGACAAGCACTGAGTGGTATACAAAAAATGGGTGTGATATTTTTAACTTGAAGGCAGGAGAACCTCCTTTCAAATCCTGCCTCAGACACTTAAAAATTTCATGACTCCTGGCAAATCATTTAACCTCAGGGCCTAAGTTTCTTCATCTGTAAAGTGAAGGGGGCTGGAATTACCAGACTTTAAAGGTTTCTTCCAGCTCTTAAAAGTATTATCCAATAATAGTGGAAAGAACTTGTAAACTACTTGGAGAGAGAAGGTATCTTCTCTATAACTCTCATGGCACCAAAACCAGTACTTTATACATGATCTCTAAAAACAATTGTTAATTTGACTTTTCATCCAAACAGTAGCATGCACATGATAACAACTGACATCTTACAACAAAAGGTTTATTATAAATGGAGTCTCGTTGTATTATAAATTGAAGAATTCATCAAATAAAAAAGCAGGAAGAGAAATGAGAACTCTTTTCATCTCATTACACCATGAATTAATGGTATTGCTCATATCCTCAATATAATCACAAAAGCAGCAACTTTTCTTCTATGTCTTTCTGGCTAAGTGAAATACAGACTGTCTTGCAGAGAATGACCAAAGTGCTGGTGCCAATCCTCAAAGCCCTAGGGCTGACTGGCATTGTGGTGGTACTACCAATTGATGGCACTATATTTAAAGTACAATTCTCTTTCTACCTTTTTAGATTAGTTCCTCATCACACAATACTCAATTTATAATGAACGTTTTGTTGTAAAATATCATTTTTCATGAATACTCTACTGTTTGAAGGAGAAGTCAAGAAAATGGAATTCTTTCTGAATATTTATGGATTTTGTTTTCTAAAATCATGGAAAGAGGAAAAAGGAAAGAGGAAAAGAGGTAATCTCAATGAAATTAGTTTGCAAGAGAGAGTAGATATAAGGGTGGTGAGTGACCAAGTCTGGTTTTTAAGAACTATTAGGATCATAAGTTTAGAGCTAAAGTTACCCAAATTATCATCATCATTGATACCCCTCATTCTACAACTCATGTCTTATATTTGATGATCCAGCCAAACCAGTCACTGCTGTTTCTCAATCCATTCCTCATCTTTGCACTGGCCAAAAGTGTCCCCCGCCCCCCAAAAATGTACTTCCTTCTCTCTTCCTTCAAGACATAATTCAAGTACCACATTTATACAAAGCAGTTCCTGATCCTGCTCAACTGTAAATGACCGCTCACAAATTAAACTTACTTTATATTATTTGTATTAATTACCTTAATATTTATTCAGTATGCATATTTGTGTATATATATGTATACATATACCTATTCAGTATATCTCTCTATATACCCATTGAATATGTTTATTCAGTATATACCTATACATACCTACTTGTTGTCTTCCCTATTAGAATGTATGCTTTAATGTCTCATTCACTGTAATTATATCCCCTACTCATAAAGTGGTGCCTGGCAAATAAGCAGGCACTTGCTGATTGACTGACTGATTGATATAAAAGTGCCACTTGATTTCCATGTACAGATATGTCTGGATCACATCAACCAACCAAAACATGTAGTGTTGGGGGCAGCTAGGTGGCACATTGGATAAAGCACCGGCCCTGGATTCAGGAGTACCTGAGTCCAAATCCGGCCTTAGACACTTAATACTTAGTAGCTATGTGACCCTGGGCAAGTCACTTAACCCCAATTGCCTCACCAAAAAACCCAAACCAAAACAAAAAAACATGTAGTGTCTCTCCAGTCTACAAATACTCACAAGTGAAATAATCAATAGGTATTCATTAATCACCCTCATTGATCCATCCATCCCCACTTACAATCATGCCATATCTCTCCTCTTTTATGGCTAAATTCTCTGATAAGGCTGATGCTTCCACTTCCTTTCCTCTCACTCCCTTCTTGACTTTCTACAGTCTGACTTCTGCCATCATCAGTAGCCAAAAGCTCAGTCTCTAACATTGCTAACAATCACCTAACTGCCAAATCCATTGGCTTTTTCTCAGTCCTCCTCCTTCTTGATCTCTCTGTAGCTTCTGAGACTGCTAATCATCCCCTTCTCCTTGATACTCTCTTCTCTCCAGGCCCTCTTCTAGTTCTCCTGCCTGTCTGAGCATTCCTGCTCAGTCTCCCTCACTGGATCTTTATCTAGACCATGACCACAGGGCTCTGTCCTGGGCTCTCTTCTCTTCTCCTTGTATACTATTTCATTTGATAATCTCCTCGACTCCCATGGATATAATTATCATCTCTCTGTTGATGATTATTAAATCTACTTATCTAGCTCTCACCTCTCAGCATTCTCACCCAGGTTCCCAACCTAGATGTCTTCCTCAATTCCTCCCTCTCTATCACCTACCATATGTGACCTGGTGCCAAAGACTGTCGGTTTTAGCTTTAAAACATCTCTTCTATATGCTCCTCTCCCTCCTCTGACCAGGATGATGTATACCCTCACACCTTCACACCCTCACACCTGGACTATTACAATAGTCTACTAGCTGGGCTGCCAACCACAAAAGTCTCTCTCCCCAGTCTAGTACATCCTCTACTCAACTGTGAAAATGATATTCCTAAAGTGAAGGTCTGACCAGGTCCCTCCTTTACTCAAAAGACACCAATGCTGTTTTATCATGCCCAGGATCAAATATAAAATCCTGTTTGATGTTCAAAGCCTTTCATTGCCTGCCCCTCCCTGCCACCCCCAACCTTGCTAGTATTGTTACGCCTTTACATCCCTTCCATCTACTCTTAGATTTAGTATCAATGGCTTCCTTGCTGTTCTTTGCAAAAGACCCTCCAGTGCCAACTCTGGGCTTTCCCACTGGCTATCCCCCATGAACAGAGTTCTCTTCCAAATCTCAGCTGAAGACCTACCTTCTGCAAAAAGCCTCTCTCTGTATATGTGTGTGTGTATACACATCTATTATTTATACGTAACTATTTGCATGATGACTTCCCCATTAGACTGTGAACTCCTTGAGAGCAGGGATTATCTTTTACCTTTCTTTGCACCCCCACTCCTTAGCAAGATGTCTGTCAATGTAGTAAGTAGGAGCTTAATAAATATTTATTGACTATGTGCCAGGCACCGTCCTAGGTCCTGAAGCTACAAATACGATAAATGAAACAATCCCTCCAGATATCCTACATTAGAGTAGGCCTGAGTCTATATTTAGGAACAGACTTGTCACCCACCAGAACTTCCCCTATATCCCTTGATCAATACTGTTGGGAGTTGTGGAATGGTGGGGAAAGGATTAGACTGAGAGACAAGAGATCTTGGACCTGGACCTGAGGCAAATCATTTGCCCATTATATGACTCCGTTTCCTTATATAAAAACCAAAGGAACATATATATTCATTTATTCTTATCTATCTATATGTATATATCTATGGGGCAATGAGGGTTAAGTGACTTGCCCAGGGTCACACAACTAGTAAGTGTCTGAGGCCGGACTTGAACTCAGGTCCTCCTGAATCCAGGGCCAGTGTTTTATCCACCGTGCCATCTAGCTGCCCCCAAAGGAACATATAAATTATAAATAATAATAAATCGTAATTTATTTTTAAATTTATAATTTATAATAATATAGAATAAATTATAAATAAATTATTATGGGTTAAAATAATTTCTATCATATAAATTACTTCTATAGTCCTACAGCAGTAAGATTCTATAATTGTAATACTGATGAGTATGTTGTAAAGCCAAGGCATCTACAAAAAAAAGTCCTATCAAGTACTCATTATTTACCAGTGAATAGTAAAAGAATCTGTATATTGAAAGAGTCAACAAAATAGAGTGCAAAATCTATGTGGCTGTTTCACGTTGGCAACATCAGGAAATCATTAATTTAGATGCTGTTCCTTCTCCAGATCTCTTAATATCTAAACTGTTGCCCCTTTGTGATGCAGAGTCAAACCCCGGTGCTGGAAGGCACAAGAGGATTTAGGGCCTATGAATGGATAAAATTCCCACAATGTATTAATGCAATTTCTAGAGAAATCTTTGATTTTTTAAGACCACAGAAGAACTACAGAACTGGATATAATGAATAAATACATTGAACATTACAATAAATACTTATGTTTTTTAAATAGTAACAGCTTTTTTTTTTAAGAAGGTAGAACATTTGACTACATATCCTAGTTCCAACCTGAAGCATTGAGCCTATTCAAGTTATTATGGGAGGAGGGAATAGAAAAAGAAAACCTTCAGCTCAATTTACCCACCAATAAAAATACACCAATAAACTGCTATAATTCTGTGATGGGGAAAATTTCAATAGGTCTATTTTCTGAAAATATATATTCAGCATAGGGCTCACTGTCACAGCTTGTTAATTTCTGGAATATAGTAGTCAGGACTTTTCAAGGAATTCATCATTGGCAAGGACTTAATAAGAATAATCAGCTTTCCTCACCACATTAGGTTTTAAAATGTTTTAATAAATGCATTTGGTTTATTCTGTTACTGTCAGTGAGTCTGTTATCAGACATCGTAAGAGTCAAATATACTCTGTGGATATTACAAAATACCTTCAAAAGAAGAGACAGGTTAAGTATTCCAAGATTCCACCACCTCAAATTATTTCCCTTGAACTCATCTTTCTTTCACCAAAATCCCCCTTTAACATCATACAGTGACACAGAGGTGACAGTGCCAGCAGAACACAAACTCTGATAGGACTGTCCAAGCTCAAAAAGGCTGGGGAAACAGGCACTGGGACAAAAAGAGGAACTAATGCCAGCAGAAATGCCCAGCAAAATTTGGAGAGGCTTTGTACCAAGATGGCCACCAGGTAATGAATTCTTCTTCCAGGCCCAGCAATTCATGAAGGCCCCTGCTAAGCAACACCCATGACACATCTGCAGTTGGTTCAGCAGGAAGAAGGTCTCATGCTAAGGAAATCATGTATCTTTTGAAGTACTAAAGCAAACAATTCAACTTTGAAAAAATCATAGCATTATCTATCTTTTTATTTTTTTTGGACAGGCAATGAGGGTTAAGTGACTTGCCCAGGATTACAGCTAGTAAGTGTCAAGTGTCTGAGGCTGGATTTGAACTCAGGTCCTCTTGAATCCAGGGCCGGTGCTTTATCCACTTCGCGCATCCTCTATCTTTAAAACCCGAAGTGACCTTAGAGGACATTTAAGATAACCCCTTCGTTTTACACATGAGTGTAAAGAATTAATTGTTATTTGTGGTTTTTATGCCTCAGTGCGCACTGGCCTGGGGCTCCGCAAACTGCATGGTGCTCCACCCACTGGTTGTAGCCATTGCCAGGGCTCTGGCACCTCACATCATCACCACTCACCAACGCCTACATGGGCCTGGCAAAATTATAATGATTGGAAGCCTAGTGAGGGCAGTCATGTGACTGTCAGAGCGGCCATCCCATTGGCTGGGGCTGTGTGGGGTGTTTCTAGGTTTGGGGGAGGAGAATTGGGCATTCTAGGTGGAAGCTGGAAAGCGACAGGCATTCTGCTGCATATTTTCAGCTGATTCCTGGGTGGTGGTATTTTTTCAGGTATTATAATTTCCCTTTCCCCATTTTATTTCCTTTCCCTTGATCCTACTGATTCTGTTTGTGTTTTTTTTTTTAAGTTCGTTCTTGTTAAAATAAATCTTGTTCTGTTTTGAGGGAGGCTGCAGGTCTCCTTCCTTGCCCCAATATTGTGGCGAGCTGCTTAGCTAGCACTCCCCAATTAAAAATTGGTCCCCACATGAGGAAACCGAGGCACCTAGAATCACAAAGCTAGTAAATGTCCTATGTAGGACTTGATCCAAAGTTTTCCTGACTTGACTCCACATCCAGGAGGCCTCCAGTACTATGCCATACTGAAAACTAACAAAAAATTAATAGAAAAAAAAATTTCTTAATGACTTACATCTTTTAATATCAGAATCTGAGATGCATCCTTGAGGTACTGTAACTGATGAGTCACCAAAATCGTTATCTTCTCATGCAAAGTTTGGCAAATACAGCTAGAAAAGCCAAAGATATAGGACATGAAAACAAAGAAAGAAGAATGTGCCAAAGACCCAAAATTTAACAAAGTACAACAAAGCAAGCATGCCCTGAAGGATGTAGGAAAGAGTGGATATTAGAAATAGCAACCAGCTAAATCTGATGGGCTTTCTACAGAAATGGACATTTCAAAGTTCATGCAGTATAGGCAATCCAAACTCCAAATATGCCTTCTCTGGGTTGTCCGTCTCCTATGCAAGAAATAATATCCTTCCACTTTACCTCAAACTCTTAGAATTCCTTGTTTCCTCAGGCTACATGATCAATGTTAATCCTTTCCTGATAGCTTGTGGGGCTTGTGCTTTCCCCTTAAAAATTCTTAGTAATTATTTTGCTTATGTTTCATATGCTTTTTTAAGTATATGCTGTTTTTCCTAACAGAGGGAAGCTCCTTGGAGACAGGAACTGTTTTATTTTTTCACATGCATCCCAGGAATCTGGCATATGGTAAACATTTAACAAATACTGCTGACTGGTTGATGTCCAAAACAGAAACCATTATCTTTTCCCTTCAAACCCAGCAGTGTCCTTCTGAACTCTCCTATTTCTGGCAAGGGCACCCATATCATTTTGGACCCAAATCCAGAACCTCTGTGTCATCCTCAGCACCGTGGAAATCCAAGCAGTTGCCAAATCTTATTATTTCTAACTCAAAAAAACATCTCTCGCATGTCCACTTTTTTAGCTCTTACTCAGCAGAAAATAGCAAATATTTAAAATTATATGCCAACTGTTGTATGAAAGGAAAAATATACCCGTTAAAGTCAAGTGAAAATGACTGGTGAATAAGAATGCAAATGAAGGATAAAGAATACTAGAAAAAGACGAGTCTGTCATCTGTCCCTTGTACTAGCATGATGCCGGTACATGGCAGCTCGTTAAGAATGCATACAGATTAATGTAGCAAGAATGAGAAATAATAGATGGGCAGCCATAGTGCTACTTTAATTATCCTCAAAATGATAAAGGGGTTCGGGGAGGAAGGAAGGGAGGGAGGGAGGGAAAGAGAAAGAGAAGGAAAAAAGGAAGGACTCAAGAAAGGAAGGGATTCTACTTTTTAAACTAAAATTTTTGTTTTGTGGTTTAGTATAGACTGAACTGGTATCACATGATCGAAATATTCTTGGAATACATGAATTACCATCCATTCCCCGTATCTTCAAAATATATTGATAACTGATAAAATGTGAGGATCTCTTGGTAATATACAGTTAAAATGTCCAGAAATTTAAGTGGAGATATGACAGAAGTAAATACAGTTAATGGAAAATGAAAGCAAATTTGTTTCATTTTTAAAACAAAACACTCCTGAACTACAACAAAACCACCATCTTTCATGATACATTGTTCAATCCAATTTTCTAACTCGTTGAAACCATTCTCCAGTTGCTGTTGAGTGATTTTACAAATTACATTCGTGATCTCAGCCCTAAGTTCCCACAAAGAATGTGGTTTTGATTAGCAAACAAGAGCTGGAACATGCTGACTTTTATCGAGTGTATATCTAAAGTTATTAACTCTTAAAGTGGCTCGAGAACTTTATAAATACCCCGTCTGTTCAAAGATATGCAAGAAAGGTTTTCTGATGGGCATGATTATGCTGAGCAATTAAGGTGCCTGCCTGTGTACACAAAATTGACCCTAGAGACCCTGTCAGTAGGTCAGGCAATTTGAGTTGTTTTTCTGATGGCAGTAATGAATTTGTTCTTAGCCATTCACACTGGAGAGTGAGGTCCCTTTCTTATGATCTAAGGTCTAAGGTTTGCATGCAGGCAGAAGGACTGGGTCAATAACTACTTGGAGAGGATGATTGATTTCTCTCTAAATGTCAAGGAGCTTTCACTTTATCACTCAGCTACATAAAATCATTGATGGTTTCCCCTTTGCATTTAAGGTCCTCCACAACCCAGCCCCAACCTACACATTCATTATTACACTGAGTATATTCTTAAGCATCTTCTTGGGGCACTAAGCAGTGATATGACTTGTCCAGAGTCACACTGTTAATATATGACACAAGAGAGGACTGAAACCCAGAATTTCCTGAATCTAAGAACAGTCATCTATCCACTATATTTCACTGTTTCTCTAGGACTATAAATTGCAGAGCAACTTATCAATTTTGGTAGTAGGAATTTCCTCATCATGACTTCCCTACACCAGTAAAATCACAGGGCCAATATAGTCCAGGAAGTCATGGCAGAAAGGACAGAGAACTGACCTCAGAGCCAGCCAGACTGGGCTTCAATTCCTGCATCTGACATACACTAGCTGAGTTACCTAGAATAAGTCACTTAACTTTCCAACTGTTCTAAGCAATTATCTAATATTGTAAATTTAATTTCTCATATCAATGTAACTCTGTACAGATCTTATTCATAATACATCTACACTTATACATACAAACAATATATATCAACACAAGTCAGCACCTTTCTTCACATAACAAGTATGTGTTAGATACAAGATTTGAACCTAGGTCTTCTTGGCCTGACGTTAATTCTCTTTCCTCTATATCATGGCTTCTTAAAATAGACTGTGTCTATGTGCACATGCACACATGAGTGTGTGTGTGTGTGTGTGTGTGTGTGTGTGTGTGCAAAGACATCCTTCTTTCTAGGAAAACTCACCTACCCAGTCATGTTAGGACCTTGCTGGTTATTGCCTCCATCCTTTGCTTTGTATGACTTTCCCTACCTGAAATGCCCTGTCTCTTCCTTTGTACCAGTCTGTCCTTCACAAAAGCTTTTGTTGGCTTGCTTCTTAGATCTCAGCATCTCACCATGAAGCCTCTTTGTTCTTTAGCATTTATGGGCTAGTGATCTTGGCATTGATCATAAGATGGCTGAAATAACTATTTTCATATATGCATGGGTTAGCTCCACAGTGAGTTCCTGAGGTTTAATTAAAATCAAAGTGCCAAAGCATCAGGCAGTGGAGACACAAAGACAAAAATAAACCATTCTCTGCCCTCAGGGTGCTTAAATTCTACTGAGGGGATACAATTACTTAAATAAGTAAACACAAAACAATCTGAGGTGAGAAGGTATTAACTACTGTGATATGAGGAAAGGTTTCAAAGCAGAAGTGACTCCTGATCTGCATTTTGAAGGAATATGAGGAAAGTGAGAAGAAAGGAGGGAGTGATGGCTTATGCAAATGCAAGGAAATGGGAGAAAGTTATCAGGTTCAGAGAAAAACTCTTAATTCAGTTTAGCAAAGCATGCAAAGGGAGTAAATCAAATGAAGTAATACATTTAAAACACTATGCAAATCTCAAGGTACCAAATAAATGCTCTCTATAAATTAATTAACATAGAATAAGTCTGTGAAAGTAGGTAGGAGCCAGATTGTGGAGGACTTTAAATGCCAGGCTGACGAGATTGCATTGTATTATGTTTTAGAGTTGATAGAGAGCCACTGAAGATTTTCAAGATAAGATTATTTTGACAGCTGTATAAAGAACATAGGAAGTGCCTAGAAATAAGAGGAACAATTACAAAGGTTATTTTAGTAGTCCAGGCAAGGAAGGGATGAGGGCCAAGAACATGGAGGTAGTCATTTGAATAAAGAAAAGGAAGAGGCAGCTAGGTGGTGTAGTGGATAAAGCACTGGCCCTGAATTCAGGAGGACCTGAGTTCAAATCTGACCTTAGACACTTGCCACTTACTAGCTGTGTGACCCTGGGCAAGTCACTTAATCCTCATTGCCCTAAAAAAAAGAAGAGAAAGGAAACAGATGCAGCAGATGTTGAAGTGGTTTGGGGGGAGATTTTGTTGTTTATTATAGACTAGATCTGTGATATCATGAGTTTAGAGATCTCCTGGAAAAGATCTCTCTCTAGTATTACAGATTGGTACCTGCTCTCCAACTCAACAGCCCTAGAGAAATGCTCAGGGAACTGAGTGATGAAGTGAACTCAGGTTAAAAAAAAAGTCTGTGGGACTTGAATGCAGGGCCTTCAGACTCTAAGACCATCACTGGCTATCACAATGCATGGCCTCCTGAAAGGGACTTTATGGAGGTAGAACCAAAAAGACTTTGTGATTGGTTGGATATCTGAAGGAGGGAAAACTCAAAGATGAATCTGAGGTTACAAATAAGAGTCACTGAGAACATGGCAGGACCATCAATGGAAATACGAAGTCTAGAGCAAGGATGGATTAAAATTGATGATGGGGAGGGCTGTTAGGTGGTACAGTGGACAAACTACTGGCCCTGGATTCTGGAGGACCTGAGTTCAAATCCAGCCTCAGACACTTGACACTTACTAGCTGTGTGACCCTGGGCAAGTCATTTAATCCTCACTGCCCCCTCCCCCACAAAGAAAGATTAATGATGGACCATGGTTTGAAAACATATCAAGTTGTGCACCATGAGGAGCACTATGCAATCAGCTACAAATCTCAACTCTCCAAACAACACTAAGAAAAAGATCTGACTTCCGGGGCGGAGCCAAGATGGCAGAAAGGTAGTGAGCTCCTGAACTCATGACACGATCGCTCCAAAAAACATCCAAATAAGGTCATAGGAAAATGCCCGGAGCAGCAAAACTCACAGAAGAATGTGCTGAAATCATCTTCTAACCAAGAACGGCTTGGAAGGTCAGAAGGAGGGAGCTGCTGTACTGATACAGAAGTTGGGCCCAACCCCAGAGTCACTCTGACACAGATCCAGTCTCAGGAAGTCCTCACCAGAGAAGGAGACCCCCAAAGCCTCTGAATCAGCTGAAGCACCAGTGTCATCTGGAACTAAGCTCAAGTCTGGTGAGTGGGCTGAGCCCTGGGCAGGGGAGAGACTAGAGGGGTCTATGCTGGTGCTAAGGCAGAACTTGGATTCTACACCCCTACTGAGAACCAGGTAGTAGGCTCAAGTAGAAGTGGCCCAGGTAGGGGAGGGCCACAGGCTGGTCAGAGCTAACAACCACAACACACAAAGCTGGTTGATTGGCAAGTTGGTCTGGGGTCATCTAGGACCAGGAAACAGGCTGGGGGAGTGAAGAACCTCATTCTCCTTAAATCATACCACCTGGGACATCTTAAGCATGGGATACTGCAGCCTGGAAACAGTGCCCCACTTTAAGGAGCTAAAAGTCTAGTAAAAGAAAGGCAAGATGAGCCGACAGAGAAAGGTGAAGACCATAGAAAGTTTCTTCAGTAATAAGGAAGACCAAGGGGCACCTTCAGAGGAAGATGTCAACATCAGGGCCCCTATATCTAAAGCTTCCAAGAAAAATATAAATTTGTCTCAGGCCATAGAGGTGCTCAAAAAGGACTTTGAAGATAAAATTAGAGAGGTAGAGGAAAAAATGGAAAGAGAAATGAGGGTGATGCAGGAAAGACATGAGAAACAAGTCAACAGCTTGAAAAGTCAAATGGAAAAGGAGGTACAAAAGCTCTCTGATGAAAACAATTGCCTAAGAATGAGGGTTGAACAAATGGAAGCCATCTGGGAAAAACTGCCGACCTGGAAAATAAGTCCAGGAGAGATAATTTGAAAATTATTGGTCTACCTGAAAACCATGATCAAGGAAAGAGCTTAGACACCATCTTCCAAGATATTCTCAGGGAAAATTACCCTGAAATTCTAGAAGAAGAAGCTAAAATAGAAATTGAAAGAATCCACTGATCACCTCCAGAAAGAGATCCCAAAAGGAAAACTCCTAGGAATATTATAGCCAAATTCCAGAGCTCTCAGGTCAAGGAGAAAATATTGCAAGCTGCCAAAAAGAATGAATTCAAGTACTGTGGAGCCCCAGTCAGGATAGCACAAGATCTAGCAGCTTCTACATTAAAGGACCGGAGGGCATGGAATATGATATTCCAAAGGGCAAAGGAAATGAGATTACAACCAAGAATCACCTACCCAGCAAAACTCAGCATTATCTTTCATCGGAAAAGATGGGACTTTAATGAAAAAGAAGACTTTCAGATATTTGTGATGAAAAGACCTGAACTGAATGGCAAATTTTGACTTTCAAATACAAGACCCTAGAGAACCATAAAAAATTGGAGCTGGGGGACATACCTGGGGTCGTACAGTGGGTGACTGTCTTGTGTCTGAGGCTGGGTTTTGGCTGGGATCCCCCCAGGTCCAGGGGAGATGCTTTGTCCACTGTGTCACTTAGCTAGATGATAACATCTTTAGGGTTAAATCGAGGCATGAAGGGAATGCACTGGGAGAGGGGAAAGGGCAGAGGTGAAATCCTACATGAAAGTAACAGGAAAAGGCTTATGGAGTGGGGGAAGAGATGGAGAGGAGCAGGGCAATAAATGAATTTTACACTCATCAGAAAAGGCTCAAAGATCTTAAACTCATCAGAGCTGCCTCAAGGAGGGACTAACACACACACCCAACTGGTGGAGTAATCTATTTAATCTGGGCAGTAAATGAGCCTAACCTCAAAATTGGCTCAAAGACCTCAATCTCATTACAATTAGCTCAAGGAGGGAATAATGGACACACTCAATTGGGTGGAGTAATTTCTATAACTCTGCAGGAAAATAGAAAGGGAAGGGAATAAAGAGAGAGGGGCAAAAAAAGGAAGGGCAGAATGGGGGAGAGGACAGACAGGCAAATCCCTTTTGAAGCATGATAGAAGATGGATAATAGAATAAATATCATTGGAAAGGGAATAGGATGGAAGGGAAACAGTTAACAATAGTAATCATGAAAAAGAGAAAAGGGGGAAAAATTGTACAAAAAAATATTTATAGCAACTCTTGGTGGAGGCTAAGAATTGAGAATCAAGGGAATGTCCATCAATTGAGGAATGATGCAAAAAGCTGTGTTATATGATTGTAGTGGAATGGACTTGTGCTACAGGAAATGACAAACAGGATGATCCCCGAAAAACCTTGAAAGACTAATGAACATCGATGTATGGTGAAGTGAGCAGAGCTGAGAGGACCCTGTGCGTAGTGACAGCAGTATTGTTCAAGGAGCAATTGTGAACCAAGATAATCCCAAGGAACTAATGAGGAAGCTTATTATGCACTGCTATAGAAAGAACTGATAAAAAGAACACTTGTGGATTGTACATATATAACCTGATTTCAATCTCGTGGACGGGGAGGGGAGGGGGAGGGAAGGGAGGGAGGGAGGGAGAAAAATTTGGAACTCTAAATCTTATGAAAATGAATGTTGAAAACTACCCTTACATGTAAATGGAAGATAAAATAAATAAATACAAAGAGAAAAAGAAAACATATCAAATTTAAGATGCCAATAGCTGCTACAAGTAGCGAAGTCCAACAAGTAGGTGTTAAGGTATGGCTGGGGTCACGTGTATAGCAATGCTGTGGGAATGACTATATTAAGAGTAACAAAGTCAATCCAAGGGAAAAACCTTGCAAATGACCCATAATTAAGGGATAGGGAAGAGTATAAAGAGACAATAAAGAAGACAGTCTTAAGAGAAGCTAAAAAGAAAGGAGAGATGGCATGGGAAGTCTCTCTAAAACCAAGAGAAGATAAAGTATCCAGAAAAAAGGGGAAGTCAACAATTGCAACTGCTTCAAGGACATCAAGCAGAATGGGAACTGAGAAATGGCCATGGATTTTGGTGGTTAGGAAGGCACTGGTAACCTTTAAAGTAGCTATTTCAGAAGAGTGGTACAGGGAGAAAAGCCAGATGGCAATTAGATGAGGAAGGAGGGAGGGAGGGACTAATAAAGAAATGGCCATCTTGAGTGTTTCGAAGTTTTCAAATTATTTAGCAGTGAAGGGGAGGAGAGAGATGGGATGGCCTTCAGATGGAAGAGTACTGGTGGTATCATAACATGTTTTAATAACTTATTCTCTCTGTAGTTACAAGTATAAATGAAAACAAATCCATCATTTTAGTAGTAATTTTATCTTCATTCCAGTTACAAGTTTAAGTGTAAACACATTCACTATTCTACTCCTGAAGTCTACTGAGAATCCTTGGCTATCACTTTTTTAAAAAAATACTTTATTTTTCCCCAATTACATGTGAAGACAATTTTTAACATTCTTTTTAAAAAATTTTGAGTTCTAAATTCTGTCCCTGTCTCCTTCCTCTTCCCTGAGATGATAAGCATTTTGAGCCATCATTTTCTTAAGTGGTAAAGAGATGTAAAAACAAGTGATGTGCCTTAAATTAGACCATGAATTGTAGGTCAGAATAGTACCTAAGCTTATAATCTCTTTGCCCCCTAAGTTACACCTTTTCCATCTAAAATAAAGAGGAAAAAAAATCATTATTTGCCATCATATCTTCATCCTACAGTTCTCCTAAAACAAAGGAATGTGTTGGATTTTTTAAACTATAGAAACATCCAACAGAATGTTACTCAAATTTACTCTCAAAAGATCCCTGAAATCTAATACAAAATATTTTCAAAACAAAAACTTACTATTCAAATAAGTGCCTTCCGACTTCTCCATCTACAGCACTGAGTGGATCATCAAGGAGATAGATATCTGCATCTTGATACACTGCTCTAAAAGAATCAAGAGTTATCAGACTCAACAATATTAAACAAATATGATCGTCTTTTGCCTAATTCATGGCAACAATTTAAGAGTAGTACAACCTAGCCATAGAATCAGAATATTTTAAGTTCATCCAGTTCAACCCTTTCTTCTTCAAATGAGGAAACTAAGGCCCAGAGAGCTGGAGTGACTTGTCTAAAATCTGAGATTAAATTACAGAACGGCAAAGCCAGGAATACTACTACTCCAATCTCCTGGCTCCTTGTCTGCTCTTCTTTCCAATACACTACACCACCTGTAATCCCTATTCTAAGAAATAAGGCCAGACCAATAGCTAAAGCAACAGCATGAGAAAGGAAATGTGGTGTTGGGTCAAGAAAGCTTGCCATAGTGTCAGGAAGAAATGGGTTCGAATCCCATCTCTGACACACAGGATGTGTGACCTTTCACCTCTCAATGCCCCAGTCTCAAAAACTTAAATTGGATAACATGTGCCTATCTCCATTGGTAGGAGTTTCTTCATTCACAGTCTCCTATAACAGTTAAAACATATCTTGGGTCCAAAGAAAAACTGCTAAAGTTAATACTTACCTTGCTAGATTTATTCGAGCTTTCTGTCCTCCACTTAGTGTGGTGCCTCGATCACCTATCACAGTTAAGTCACCATCTTCTAAAAGCTGTAAATCCTATAACAAAGAAATTAAAAGAATTACACACTTGCGGAAGCAAATAAGCATTTATATAGAGCCTACTCTGTGCTGGGCACTATGCTAAGTGCTTTACAAATACATCTAATTTGATCCTTACAGAAGCCTGTAAGATAAATGCTATTATTATCCATATTTTACAATCGAGGAAACTGAGGCAAACTTGCCCAAGGACACACAGCAGCACTACCAGGATTTGAATCACAATCCTAACTATTTAATCTGCATTTCTGATGACTGGTCAAGAAGCAACCTATATCCATAGACAGATTCCAATGGTAAATTACAAATTTATCTGAAATAAAGACAATATGAAAATAAGTGGAAATTTATTACCTCTATTCCTTCTATTTTTAAATGCCAAGCCATGAATGAACTGGCCTTCCTATCTAACTTATTATCACCTAGTCTTTTATATTGCCGCCAGAGTGCTTTATGATCATTTTTATTTGCTATTGCTCACAAAAATCAGGAGGGGGAAAGGTAGAGTCATCTCCAATTCACAGAAGAAAAAATAAAAGATACGACTATGACTATTCTATAATTTTCTGAGGCATGGAGAAAGGAAAAATGTCAGAGTTGGCAGGAATATAGTAAATGTGGGAAGTAACACTGTACCTGTGGGGTCTCCAGAGGTGTTTTCAAATTCAAGTGTTATATGTGGGGAAAGATTAAACAGAGGAATAGATCAAGGCTAGACTTTTGAATATGTATTACCTATAAATCTCTGAAAAGTGCTTAGGGATGAAATATTATACATAGATTAAATATAAGATAATGTGGTATTTTCATCTCTCATAAGAATATAAGAAATTTCAACATGAGCTAATGTTACCAAGTCATATAAATCTCTCAACTCAAAAACTCAAATAATGCTAACACATTTTTATGTATTAGAATTCATTTATGTATTTGGATACACCCGAAATTACCTGTGTTTATTATACTGACTTCTGAAGTGTGTTCGGGAACTTCTGATGATGCTTAATTTAAAAAAAAAAAAGAGGAGTCCTTAGCTTTAATGGAATATCTGTAGCTAAAGTCAGGGTTTTTATTATTTCTTAGCACTAGTTTTCACCAAATTTACAATAGTTTGCTAAAATCAAAATATCAGGGAAACTTTAGGATTTTAAAATGTTTTTTAAAATTATCTTAAAATAGTATTAGAATCAATGTATTATTTTAAACAATGAAAGAAGGGGGTACTATAGAGAAGTCATGTAAGTACTCCCAATATTAATTTCTATTCATTCTATTCTTGGTTTGTAAATCACAGAAATGGAAAACAGAAAGTAAAATGCGTGTTATGTTGTGTGAGTATATGTGCATTTGATGTTGGTTGGAGAGGAGTACAAGAAGTTTGTTTTGAAAACAGACAGCTACAGACACCTACATGTTCTAAAATGTTTATAGCAGCTCTCTTTGTGGTGGCAAAGAACTGGAAATTGTGGGGATGCCCATCAATCAGGGAATGGTTGAACAAGTTTTGGTAATATGATTGTAATGGAATACTACTGTGCTATAAGAAATTATGAGCTCAATGATCTTAGAAAAACATGACCAAGACTTGAATGAAATAAGAAGTAAAAATGAGCAGAACCAAGAGAATATTTTATACAGTAACATCCATACTGTTTTAAGAACAACTTTGAGTGAATTAGGTAATTCTAACTGTTACAAAAAACCAAATTAACCATAGAAGACATATAAAAAGATGCTATCTGTAACCAGAAAAAGAACTGATAAATAGAAGTAGGTATAGAACAATTGTATATATTTATACAACTATATGTCTAATAGTAGCCATTTCTAGGGCTGGGGAGGTGAGGAAAGAAAAAAATAAATTTATATGATAATTTTATTATATATTTAAAAGGAACAGCAAGTTGTACATAAACTCATTTGCAGTTTCATGTGCAATCATCTTTTTTATTATACTATGTTATAGAAATGCTTGTTTTGTTCCATAAACATTTTTAAAAGAAAATAGACAGGGGGCAGCTAGGTGGCACAGTGGATAGGGCACCGGCCCTGGATTCAGGAGGACCTGAGTTCAAATCCGGCCTCAGACACTTAACACTTACTAGCTGTGTGACCCTGGGCAAGTCACTTAACCCCAACTGCCTCACTAAAAAAAAAAAAAAAAAGAAAAAGAAAATAGACAGCTATTGGTAATCCTCCTAAATTAGGAAGGAGACTGGAAATATGGCAGGCAGTGGCATTAGACTGTAAGCTCCCTGCTGAGGACAGGGAATATCTTTTGTTTTTGATTTGTATCCCTCATGCTTAATAAATACTAGTTGATTGACTTCTTTGATAGTTCAAAATGAAACATCACTGTGGGTACTAGAATATAGTTAAATTCTGAACTTTCATATGAAAATTAAAGAATGATAGAAATTGGTTCCCAGGCCCTAAAACAAATCAGGATATGGCCAAATTCTAATAAAAGCTGAAAATAAAATAAAAAGGACTAATATCATAGGTCTTCAGTTTGTACAGGTTCACATACTTCTGATTCTGGAAATTACCAAAAAAAAACCCTGTAACATGAAGAATTTTAAAGAAAAGGCAGGGGGAAATTTCATTTCAGAAGCCTGGAAACAAAGAGGTTCCACAAGTCTAGATAATGTCTGGCAGGTTAAAATTCCAAGTATTTCTTGAGTTTTAAAGCCAAACAAATGAACTAAAAATCATCATTGTCAACATCTATCAAGAACATTTTCTGAATGGAGTACAGGCTGAGGCCTGTGCAAGAATATACATATGGACAGTAGAATACTGAACTCAAGCAATGGTTAATGCAGATCCACCCAAAGAGTCCATGAATGCACCCTGGCTCAGCCACAAGCCTCCAGCAGGTGCTTGTTCAAAAGTAGGATGAAGGAATGATGATGACCTATGATGGGTAGTCATATGTGTTACACAGGCAGCTAGGTGGTATAATGGACAGCTGAATTCAAATCCTACCTCAGACACTTACTAGCAGTAGGACCTGGGCAAGAAACTTGGCATGCCTGCCTCAGTTTCCTCATTTGTAAAATGATGATAAATAGCACATACCTCCCAGTGTTATTACGAGAATGAAATGAGATATCTGCAAAGCACCTAGCAAATCTTAAAGCACTATATAAATGCTGTTATCATTATTTCAAAGAACAGAAGTTACTGTTTTTGTTATAAAAGTAAGATTATCTTTAAAGGCAAAAGGGCTTAAGGTTAAGAGACTTGAAAACAGTAAAATGCACCAACCTCCAACCGTTCCCCTTCTTTCTTTCTTACTTACATACTTATTTATTTATTTAGCGGGGCAATTTGGGTTAAGTGACTTGCCCAGGGTCACACAGCTAGTGTCAAGTGTCTGAGGCCAGATTTGAACTCAGGTCCCCCTGAATCCAGGGCTGGTGCTTTATCCACTGCGCCACCTAGCTGCCCCTTCTAATTTATTTCTTCTCTCTTTCAACCACCCTGCCCCATAAAATCTTCCAAAATGTTCTCATGTTCTAATGTCCTCAAGTAGCAAATCGTAGATTCTCTATATGCCCTCAGTTCCATCATCTAGAAAAAGAGGATAATAATAGCACCTACCTCACAGGGTTCTTGCAAGAATCAAATAAGCTAACAAATGTGTAAGCCTATTATAAATCTTGAAGTATTATATAAAAGTTGGTCATTATTATTACTGGGATGACAAATTATGATTCAATAATTTTTTTTACTTCAACATAATAGCCTGAGTTCCATCTGTTTCAATATTCTTTTGCATCATGATTTTAGTAGAGAGCACACACAGAGCTGCATTTCTCTTCAGTAAAAAGACAAGTTATTCATTATTGATTTTTAAAAACATTTATTCTTTACTATGTTACTCTATTCCATTCATCTTTAATGTTCTATACTTATTTATTATTTCCTTTCTTTCTCTGGGCTATACTCATTATGTAATCAGAAAGAAAGTATCAAGGTAAACAGCTTACTGAATAAAAGAAAAAAAGCCAAGAAGAACCTAATAAAACACTACTTTAAATAGCCTCTCTTCACCTCCTTGGTGTTATAAAATGCTACTCAACAGATACTCTACAATACTCAAAAGTCACCAGGCAAACAAAATCACTGCTTCTTCACAAAGCTAGCTTGACACCCTCTGCACTATACCTTTGAAATTCAGGCCCAATTCTTTCCACAGAAAGCATAAAAGCACAGTAGGATGTCCAGACTGCATTGTCCAGACCCAAAGGAAAGAGCCCTTTAGCACTATTATTCACTGAATTTTAAATCCATAAGACCACAATATGTAAAACTGTCCATCCAAAGAAATGGATCACAATAAACTATCTCCTATTTTTGCAATGTTGTTTTCATAGTCCTTTGATTGTCATCCATTTTGTTAAATCACTAATTTTGTTAAAATTTTATTGCAAGGCAAAACACCCAACCTGGCCTTTTATTAAACTTGATCTAACCTCTAGAAACACAAAACCTCCCTCTAGCGAACGTAAGCAGTAGTACAAGAGTTTGGTTTTTTTTTAAAAGGTGAGTTTTCATAAATAACCCTGTCGGCCTTAATTAACCCAAACATGAATATTTGCTGGTGACTTTTTAATATGGTTCTTTCCATGATCAACTGTGAATGACTGCTATGCTCAGAAACAAAGAGATCCAAGACAATTCTGAAGGACTTTAGGATGAAAAATACTGTCCATCCCCAGAGAGAGAACTGATGGAGCCTGAGTACAGATCAAGGCATACGATTTTTTACTTTATTTTTCTTGGGGTTTTTCGGTCTGTGTTTTCTTTCATAACATAGCTAATATTTGGAAATATGTTTTTCATGCCTGCACAAAAATAATCTATATCAAATTGTTTGACTTCTCAAGGAGGAGAGAGAGAAGGAAGGGAGGGAGGGAAAGAATTTGAAACTCAAATTTTTTTTAAAAATCAATGTTGGAAACTTATTACATGTAGTTGGGAAAATATAAAAAAGATTGTCCTTTCAACCTTTGTAAACTAAAATGAAAAAAAAAACAACATTCATTCAAAAAGAAAAATGACTGGGTTTGGAATGTTACAGATATGTTTAGCTTTGCTTAAGTGCTTCCCCCCCCCCCCTTCCTTTTTTAATCTTTCTAATTAAGGATCGCTCTCTGGATAGGAGAGTAGAGAATGAAAGGAGAGGGATTTTTAAAAATTATCTTTTATTTTTCTATCACTTTTACTGGTGGTAGAAAAACAAAAGATAATTTAAAAAATTAAGAGCAGTACAAAATTTGATGTAAGCAATTCCAAATGAATAATCAGCTTACCTTTTTCAGGGCACATGCCTTTACTACTTTGTCATATTTTTCCTTTTCATAGTCTTTCCCGAATAAAATATTACTTCGAACAGTTCCTGAAAATACCCAGGGTTGCTGAGAAACATAGGCAACTCTTCCTCTTACATTGACCAATCCCTCATACCTCGGCAGTTCACCAAGCACAGCACTTAAAAGAGAAGACTGAAAAAAAATATTAACCAAGTCATATAGTAACCATAAAAGAATGACTGTATATAAATTATCAGAAAACATTAGCTCAATTTCTCCATCTACACTACTTTTCAAGCCTGAGCAAAGGGCCAACATATCAAGGGTTTACTCTCTTTTATAATGAAAAAATGATAAGAAGAATATTTGGAAAATGGCAATAGGGAACCTATCTTGATCAATAAAGTAATGCACTGCTTGATTAAAAACAATAATAAAATGAATTATAATTCAAAATACAATTATCGACTCTACCTAAAACCATTAAAAGGCTAATTTTTGCTTAAAGTAATGCTGCCTGTATATTCTTGGCTAGAATCTCAAGTATATCCCATGTACTTATATTGTACATATTATATTTTAAGGCACATAGACCTATATTATACAAGTCTTTCACTTAATGTAATAGATGCGTTTTCTCCAAAATTGCAACCAAATCAAACTATACTTTTAATATTCCATGGCCAATTAATTCTGTAGCTATCCACAGGACATTGTGTAAAGCAATGGGATTTTGTAAGCAGCAAAACTTGTAGAAATGTATGCGCATCATGATCACTCCATAATCTATGTTCTCTGAGTTTGAATTTCCATTTCTTATGACTTCAAAAATATGAGCAAATCCATACTGGAATATATTGCCCTCTGTTTCCTCACTTGTAAGATGAGGAAGATGAATTAGATAACATCTGCGAATGATTATATAATTTTAGGTGTGTTCTTGACACTCCATATATGCTTTTGCATAATAACTATGGCCCAGCTTATAAATGGGCTATCATCCAAGTTTTTAAGTCAGTTATTTGCAACAGTGACTGAGTTGTCCCACAGAAACACTTTTACATAATGGTTATGTTATCGGGCCATCTTATTGACCCTTATGTACTAATGCACCATTTGTTATAATGTTTTTATTAGACAAATATCCAAAGAGTTCCAATGTGGGATGCCACCTTGGAAGAAGAAGAAATATAGAGCAGGGAAGTACCTTTCCTGGGACCCTACTGACATGCCAGAGAGTGGGACCTGGGCTTCTGCTGGCTCTAATCCACTTATGATGTGGCCATGGCCAAGAATACGGGCCCCAAATGGATAGAGGTTGTGGAAAATTGAGGTGGGGAAGAGGAAAGTCACGAAAGGAAGTAGGCAAGGTCCATGGATGGCACAGGAACTTTGGGGTCAGGGTTATAAGATTTAGAAGGTAAACTCTTAGGGATATTCACCCTGGGCTTGCTTCTCAATCACCTCTTTTCCTAAACAGACCTTGGGTTTCCAAATAAACTCATGTTTCCCTTTCCTTTGTTACCACTTCTGATCAGTCCTTTGTAGATTCAGGGGTTTGGGTAGAAATGTGGAGGTTCAGAGATCAAGAACAATGTGGATCTAGGAGGAAGGAGGAACAGCTTTGAGTAGTTCTGCTCCCCAGATTCCTCCTTTCTACGGATAATGCAATTCCATCTTTCCTTATGATTTCTAATCCACCTAATGAACAGCCATGATTCCAAAGGTCTTATGATGAAACATGCTACTTACCTTCTGAAACAGAGGCACTCTGAGATATGGCCAATGGATGGATGGATAGATAGATGTACAGATAGACAGAAAGATATAGATCTAGAGATCTACATAAAATATTAAACATATTTTGTTGTTCCTGTTGAGTCATTTTAGTAATGTATGACTCCCTGTAACCCCATTTTGGGGTATCCTGGCAAAGATCCTGGAGTGGTTTGCCATTTCCTTCTCCAACTCATTTTAGAGATGAGGAACTAAAGCAAACAGGGTCAAATGACTTGCCCAGGGTCACACAGCTAGCAACCATCTCAGGCCAAATCTGAACTCAGGTCCTCCTTTCTCCAGAGCCAGGACTCTATCACCTAGCTGACCCTAAATATATTTTAAATATGCATAATTTATATATGAAAATGTGTGTATGTGTGTGTATTTGTGTCTGTGTGTCGATGTGTGTCTATGTGTCGATGTGTGTCTATGTGTATATGTATGTAACCAGAGTTTTGTTTTACAATGGGGGGTATGGGAAGGAGAAATTGATAAAAGTAAAATTTAATTTTAAAAAGTTACATCTTTCTGTTTCAAATCCAGGTGGGTGAAGGAAAAAGAAGCATGGGTGCTGAGGAGAAAGTCGAGGGAGTAGTTCCAGGTAACAGTGAGTAGAGAAGGAAAACAAAAGTGAAGGCAACAGGGAAGAGTTTCAGGGACCACAGAGGCTAAGGGATATCATTACCTCAAGACCTATCGATGTACAAATTTTAATTAAATTTTTTTTTCAAGTACATGGCTCTTACTGGGTTAGATTTGTACCTTATGTAAGGAAATTGTAACAGCAGGGGTGTAGTCTTCCAAAAGAAATTCCCTGAGCACTTTTTGTGATAACAAAGACCCAAAAACAAAGTGGAGGATCATCTATTGAGAATTACTAAACAAAATAAGATATATAAATGTAGTGGGCTATTTCTGTACTCTGAGAAATGGTGAACAGTGGTGAACACAGAGAAAGATGAAAAAGAGTCATACTAACTTTTACAAAGTAAAGTAAGCAGAGGTAAGAAAGCACGACAACTGCAACAACATAAATTTAAAGAATATACCACAAAACAATCAAAACTGAATATTGTTAAAGTATAAAGATTATAATAAATTATAAGCATGTCCCCAAAGATACGAAAATATATCTCCCATCCCCATTCCTTTACACAGATATGGGTCTACAGGTGTGGAAAACTGCATAAAATATTCATTTTTTCCATGCGCTGGTTTTGCTGAGTGGAATGAGGATTAATTAATTTTAAAATTATTTATTTTGAAAAAGTTGCTCCTGGAGAGGGGAGGATGAAGGATATAGGAAGATTACAGAATATAAAAACACAAAATATACTTTAAAAAACTTTTTTTAAAATGATAAGCTACCTATAATCTCTTAGCATATTTAACAGAATTTGCAGAATGCCAGAATTTGAAGGTTAGGAGAGACTTCACGGGCCTTCTAGTCCAACTATTACATGAAAGGAACATTGACTATAACATATCATCGATAAGGGGTACTATACCAGCTAGTGAGGGACTCATCCACTGAGGAGGCACATACCACCTTTAGACACCACAATTTTTCCATAAGCTAATTTGGCATCTGTCTTCGTCCAAGTCCTCAATGGGCAAACAGGAGTTTTTTGGGGGTTTTTTTTGTGTTTGTTTTTTTCCTGAGAAGCACTTAGAGATTCAATTTTGGGCTGGGAAAGACCTGCCTTTCAGACATGGCTTACTGAACTTATGGATTTTGGCTCAGGAAACAGCAGCAAAGTAATACAGAAAACAATATTATGACAAGCAGCCACAATACATTAAGACTTACTTTGCCAGATCCCACAGGTCCAACCACAGCCAACAGTTCCCTTGGCCGCACAGTAAAGGAAAGGTTTTGGAGAGTTGGGATTTCCGATGCCTACAAATGAAAGTTGACCAAAATGTAATCAAATAAAAAATCAGTCTGTTTAAGACTTAGAATTATAATTAAAACTTAGAATTTATATATGTATATTTATATATATATATGTAGGTAGGTATGTATGTATTCTATATTTCTATTTATCTAAATCTCTGTATATCTAAAATAAGCCACATTTTTAATAGATATCAATAGATGTTAAATGTCATTAAGTCACAGAGGACAAGTTTTGGGAAACTAAATTAATTTACAAAATATTTCTATGTAAGTTCAGTGAAGGGTCTTAAGCATTAGTGTATTAAAATTCATTCTAAACAAGTCCTCTTCTTTTAATAATTTCCCAAGTGTATCCGGGTTCCCTGAAGGTACAAAATCACCTAACAAATCAAACCCCTTCGAATAAATGGTTCCCTACATAATACTTGCCATGCCTACATGACAGGACTGTTGCCAGGAAAGCTCTTTGTAAAAGTTCCAAAATGGTGGAACCTGATTCCTCTAAAAAAAATTAATAATAACCAGAGAATTATTATTACATTGTTTCTGGTGGGGTTTTTTAGTCTATCTCGACTATCTCCACTAGGTGGCAGCATCAGAACATTTAAAAACTGCACCTCAAATGACTATAAATAATTTTAAATCAATAGATCAGCTTAAATTTTATTTATATGATAATTACGCCCTATAATGTTAAGTACTTTACTTGCCAATAATGGTTGTAGTAAACAAACACCCACAACTGGGCTTCAGTTATTATGATAGAAAATTAGGATTAGTAATGAAAGCAATCTGATAAAGCAGCCTAAATATACAGTAGGAGCATTGGCTCAGGGGTCCAGTGACCTGAGTTAAAATCCCACCGTTGATCATCTACTATATGTGTGACCTCTGGGCCTCGATTTCCTCATCAGTAAAATGAGGGGGCTGGATTAAATATCCTCTAGATTTTATATTCCAAGTATTATGTTCCTGGGCCCCACACTTCAGCTAATGTATATATTTACCAGCAATGTATGTCCATAACAAACAACCAGCTATAAATAACCATTCTGCAATACTGTAAAATGTCTAGAGTTAACATAATACAATCAGCAACTGGCTCCCCCATGTCATTTAGAAAACAATGCTCACTGGTTTCTCAAAATAATGGGAACACATCTGGGGTTCCTAAAACCGTTAATTCTAAGTTTGTATTCTTTTCTAAAATGAATTCATGAATGGGATCAGATGCTAAGTCAACAAAATAGAGGCTAAAGAAAAATCTGATAATTTGTTATGAAGTTCTTAGGAAAAGCTTAAGCCAAATCAATTAAGAATACTATTTTCTTTAGCAATAAGAAAATCAAGGGGCATATTGTGATATGGATAACCTAGCTAAGTATTTTATATAGCTCTGAGGTTCTGAACCTAGAGCCGCTAGTCTTCTTTATAATGGATTCCCTTTATAATCAGATGTATTTATTTTATGCATTTAAAAATGTTACTCTGAAAAGAGGTCCATAGATTTCACCAGACTGGCAGAGGGTCCAAGATAAAGTTAAGAAGTCCTGATTGATCTAACAATCCCACTCACACAGAGCACACTTCAAGAGTTCTGAATTCTTCACATATATTAGTAATTTGAAACCAAAATTCCAGATCATGGCACCTTAAAGAGTTTCAAAACATTATGTGTAAAAATGATGGTCCTGATCTGCCAATAGCACCTTTCATCATCATGTCATTTTTATATATCTATATGTGTTCATGTTGTCACTCTTGGATAGAACATAACCCAACTGAGGGCAGGGATAGTGTTGGTTTCCCCACCACCAAGTGATAAAAGCTATATGCTTGGTAATATTGTGTTTATTTAATAAATACTTGCTTAATTGATTGAATTGGTAGAGACAAATACTACATAATCTGAAATTTAAACTAAGACTCCTGTGTCTTAAAGTGAGCAATACTCAAAATATCAAGACTTATTGGTTATTGGTTGACTCTGTGTAGCATAGATCCTGAGTTGGCAGACCTAGAGTTTCAAATCCTTGACTACCTGTGGGACTTTGGATAAGTCACCTAAACACTACCTTTTTCCTCATCTATAAAATGAGGAAGTTAAACTAGATAATTTCTCAGGTTCTTTCCAGCTCAAAATTGTAGGATACAAAAAATTCAGTAATTCATCATTCACCTACTAGTACTCAATGACGGGCCATCATCTACATGAGTTCTAGAACTCAAAGTTTTGCATTAAGTTTTTCTCCACCTTGTAGTTAGGAAAGCGTGGCTGAATTAAAGTGGTCCTAAAATCGTTTTTCATTCTCCAAAACACTCAGCTCCCAAGGAGCTGGGAAGGAGAGAAGGGACAGAAGGCTGAGAATACATTTCTAAGCAAACAATTTCACACTGTTGAACTTAAACCTATCAAAATGATCAAAACTCAACATGAGGGGGAAGCTAGGTGGCGCAGTGGATAAAGCACTGGCCCTAGATTCAGAAGGACCAGAGTTCAAATCCACTGTCAGATACTTGACACTTACTAGTTGTGTGACCCTGGGCAAGTCACTTAACCCTCATTGCCCTACCCCCCCCCCACATTAAAAAAAAAAAAAAACCTCAACATGAGATTAATCCATATTCTAGTTCCAAAAGTTTCATTTCTGCTTTGTTACCATTATTACCTTATCCCAATAACTGGTAAAGTCTTGAACATGAACAAGAGCTTTTTCATCCGTCAGTGGATGTATGCTGGAGTGGGATATTTCATCAAGTATTAAGAATTTCTAGAGGGAAAGAAAAACAGAGAAATTTCCCCAAAATGTAAAAAAATTTTAAAAGATAAAATATGATTGTACTTCTAGACTAAATCATAGGAAAAAATTCTTTAGAGAATTAACAAATTTCCTGAAATACAGATGTTGCCAGAATCTGGACCACCAGTATTTTATGAATTATATAGCTCTTCAAATGAACACTTACCTTTATGTTCAATTCCTAAAACCTATGCAAAATGAAGTATCTACTTCGCTAATGATAACAGACATTCTCTAAGTGTACTACACGATTGCCAGAAAGTGTATATTTTTTAAAAGGTAATTTATTACTAAGTTTACCTTTCTGGTGTTCTACAGAGAAATCATGTACAGAAGTGTTTCTTTTCTTTCTTTCTTTTTTTTTTTTTTTTTTTTGGTGAGGCAATTGGGGTTAAGTGACTTGCCCAGGGTCACATAGCTAGTAAGTGTTAAGGGTCTGAAGCCGGATTTGAACTCAGGTCCTCCTGACTCCAGGGCCAGTGTTCTATCCACTGCGCCACCTAGCTGCCCCAGAAGTATTTCTTAATATTATTCTGATTTTAAAATATATTAAGGTTTTCGTGAGCATCAGAACATTCCTCCATGTCTAAATATAATCAAAATTTAGAAATCTGTCATAATGTTAGCTTCATATTATGAAAAAATAGTACACCAAAGTTGGCATTTAAAAATTAAAATAAGCATGGTTCTGCAAATTTGTTGTGCTAGAAACACTAACAAGAAATTCAATTTAAATTGCCCCTTATGTGCAAGGCATTATACTAAGCACTTTAGATACTATTAATCATCTTCATTTTGTACATGAAGAAACTGAGGTTCAGAGTGTTTAAGAGAGATTTATATGTATTGAATTAAATTAAATTAAATAATTAAAGTCTACTCAGAAGGGAAACCTTCTCTTCTTGAATATTTTCCCTAAAATCATAGCAAATCAAAATTAGCAAATAAGAAATAGAGTTGGGGAGAGGGTCTGGTTGAAGAAAGGTGATTCAAGAAGTGAGAGTTAACAGCCAAAGAGCAAAGAAGACAGAAAAGCCATAAAATATTGACGAAAGATTTCAAACTTTATAAATGAGCAAAAACACAACTCATTAACCATTATTATGGAGCAACATATTGATTTCTGTAATGGCGATGATACAAAGTCACCAAGAGATTAAAGTCTATACTGTATACTCTGCTTAAGAGTGCAGGAACATGTATGGTTCATCTGAGAAAGATTTCCATTAAAATGCTGAAAATGAAACCAGTTTGTGTACTTAATTGGATAAATTTAATCTATCTAGAAAGCTTGCTTTTGTAAAGTACCTTATTCACAGTGATCATGGATCAGTGAGATTTCATGATGTTTAAAAAGTACATTCCAAATTCAGAAAAGGTAAGACTAATTGATCACTAAACCTTGATTCTTTGTATGCTGATAAGGGCTTCAGACAGTCTCTCGATGGCAGATGGAAAGAATAGGGTAACAGTCAACCTCACTGCCCCATACAGCGTCACGGCAACGAATACGTGACTGGCTGAGATAGGATTTCCAAGGAGCACATAGATGGCAAAAGTTACAAATACAATTATTTTGCTTGCAACAAAGAAGGATGCCAAATTCATCCCTCTGAGGTAGGAGCTCTTAAGAATCTTGGAGATTTCTTTCCTGAAAGAGAGAATAAAAGACAATTCATAAATATAATACTGACTCCATCTTCAAAGACAAAGATATTGCGTCTTTTTGTATGCAGTGATTTATTTGGTGGACTGAACATGAAGGAGGTTAAACAAATAGTTCCTTACTTGTAGAAGATTCCAAGCTAAAACAGATATAGGGAATAGTGAACAAACATTCAGCTTATGCATAAAATCAAATAAATATTCACTTAATGTGTAAGGAAATTTCATGAGAAAATGGGTAAAATTTGGCTGCTTCTTACAATAACTGCAAAAATAGAAATTTCACATGAAAACTGATAAAATAGAAAAACTAAACAATTGATAGGTTTACAATGAAACTGGGTGAGCAGATCATAAAGGAATCAGATTTTGAAGAAATAAAACTTTCTGACAACTAACACTATGATCTACCATTAGAAGCAATGACTTGTCCACCATGGGAAATATTCAAGTAGAAACTATATAACCACAAGGTTAACCAGTAGATTAAAAAGAAAAGAGAAGAAAAAATAGGTAGATTGATAAAAAAAAAGGAAAACTTAGTGAGGGATGAAATAATTGTCTTCGAATATTTAATAGGATGTCATCTGGAAGAAAGATTCCTTTTTTTAACATTTCTCCAAAAGGCACAACTAGAACCAATGAGTAATTTTGGCTCAACACAATTAAAAACTTTCTAACTATGAGAGTTGTATTAAAAAATGGAATAACAAAGTATGGCTTAAAACAGAACTATTTTTGTGTCATGGACTCCTGTGGCAAACGGGAGAATCCTACAGACCCGTTAAAAAATAATGTTTTTAAATGCATAAAATAAAACACATAGGATTACAAAGGAAACCAATCATGTTCAGAAATAAAAGTTATAATACTTTTTTAAAAAATTCACAGATGCTATTTGCAGTGGAAATGTTCAGTCTAGTTCTGATATGGGTTAAAAAACTGGATTACAGAACTTGAGGTCCTTTCAAATCCAGATCTCTACAATTAAGTGTTTCATTTCATTTATGTTAATTAATATAGGTTTAATTAGTATAGGAAAGAGTGTCACCAGTCCAGGATTAACATTTTCCAAGTTGATTTTTCATTCTATATCTACTACTTTGACTACTAAAGGCTGATCATATTACTTATTTTAGTTTTTTAAAATTTAACCACAAAATTACTGTTTTGGAAGATTCAAAGAGACAAGTTCATCCTTTAATTTGGGACCAAAAAAAGATGCAACTGACTTTCAGTTTGAGAGTAGGAGGGTGTCAGGAAGAAGACTAGTTGAAGAATGTAAGGCAACTAACTTCACCCCTTCTACAAAGCTCCTAAAATTAGGTAGAATAGGATGAGTAATTAAAAAGGCATTAAATATGAAAATTCAATCATTTAATAGGATACAATACACACAGCATGCACAGCTTACCTTCTGAGATGAGTAATGAGCTCCGCAAATGACTTTTCCCAGGCATACATTTTTATTATTCTTATGCCCATAATAACTTCATTCATAGTTCTAATTCTGACATCTGTGAAAGCAGCAGTCTGGCTCCTAACATACAGAAAGATGAATTATTCTCCAGAGTACTGACATCAAAGCCTGACTTGCAATACTGTCACCATTCATGGGCAAAGACGATGAATCAAATCCAGAACAAGATCACTCTGTTCATCTCCTAACACAAATGCCAAAGACATCAATGGCTGCCATCTACTGATGATTTAAGGGGAGTCCAGCATAAGCAGATGACCAGACCCAAAGAGAATTCATTAACAGCTTAGAGGAAGATCTAAAACTGAATGCCACATAGACTGGTCCTTGGGCTTGTGCTATTCAGATCTCTAAATGAACACAAAGCTAAGAACAGCTAACACACTGGATGAGAGAATCAGAATCTAAAATGGCCTTGCTAAACTTGAACAAATGATTGACTCTAATAAGTTATCATTATTATAAGGCAAACAGAGATAAATACTTGGATTTGAGCAATTGCACGAATATAAGATGGGGGAAAAGCTGGGGTATATCCAAAGAAGAATCACTATCACTATTGTAAGTACCCAGAGCATATACTGAGGGCCACCAGTTTACATGACACTCCACTAGACACAGAGGAGAATTACCAATAAGCAGAGGACACAATTCCTATCCTCAAGAAGTTAACAATCATATGAAGAACAAAAACAGAGAAAACATTTAACGATGTAAATAGCAGAAACATGACTAAACCTACAACCAATTAGAGCAATTTAGTTCCCATTATTCTAATGTGTACATTATTTCTATATAAAATCATATTTTTCATAAATTGCATTAGAATATATTCTCTTTGATATATAAGATGGTGATCATGAAGTATCTATGAAAACACTTTTATTTTGTTTTTTAAATGCATGTCTCAAGATCTTTTTCACAGTGTAGGAATGGCCTCTGATTTATAGGCAGTCATAAACAACTAAGCTAGGGGCAGTTTACAACATATGCAAAGAATAAATAACATAGGGACTTTTATTTGTTTTGGGGTTTTTGTTTGTTTTTCTGCGGGGCAATGAGGGTTAAGTGACTTGCCCAGGGTCACACAGCTAGTGTCAAGAGTCTGAGGCTTGATTTGAAATCAGGTCCTCCTGAATCCAGGGCCAGTGCTTTATCCACTGCACCACCTAGCTGTCCCCTAGCATAGGGACTTTATTTTATTTGTTTGTTTGTTTTGGTTTGGGGTTTTTTTGCAAGGCAATGAGGGTTAAGTGACTCGCCTAGGGTCACACAGTTAGTAAATGTCAAGTGTCTGGTGCTGGATTTGAACTCAGGTCCTCCAGAATCCAGGGCTGGTGCTTTATCCACTGTGCCACCTAGCTGCCCCAAGCACAAGGACTTCATTTTATTTGTTTGTTTGTTTTGGTTTGTTTTTGTTTTGGTTTTTTTGCAGGGCAATGAGGGTTAAGTGACTCGCCTAGGGTCACACAGTTAGTAAATGTCAAGTGTCTGAGGCCGGATTTGAACTCAGGTCCTCCTGAATCCAGGGCTGGTGCTTTATCCACTGTGCCACCTAGCTGCCCCAAGCAAACTACAAATACTATCATGAATATGTAACTTATGCAATCACTACTGATCTTACCTGAAGGAGGAAAACAGTTTCCCAAAGCAGCTTTGTACAGGCAGAAGGATCAGTAGGACCGCCATTCCTCCAAGGCACGACACCCCTATTTCCATCCAGAGGAGGGCAGTTACTGCTATGGCCTGAATTGGACCAGCCCACAAAAAGTGCAAGAATATTGTCACCTTCACAAAGAAACAAACACACACCAAAAAAAGGGCTGTCAGGATTGAGAAGAACTAGGAATCCAAAGGAGGGAAGAGGTTAATAACAGCAAAGATCAGCCCCTTTCTGCTAATGAGAAGAACTAAACAAAGACCATATAACAAAGTGCTTCAGCGAAGAAAATGGCAAATGATGCTTTGGATCACCCATTTCTAGTAAATAGAGAATATGTGTGCTGTTTTCTGAAACAAGAAAAACCAACCACTCACTTTTTTTAAGATTCTCCCTCTAAGAGCAATTTAGAACTATGTCCAATGGGTTATCAAACTGTGTATACCCTTTGATCCAGCAATATCACTACGAGGTCGGTATCCCAAAGAGATAAAAAGGAGGGAAGGATCTGTTTGTTGATGTCGTTTTTTATTTATCTATTTATTTATTTGCTTATTTATCTATTTTATTTATTTATTTATTTATTCATTCATTCATTCATTTTTATGAATAAAAGTATTTTATTATTTTCCAGTTACATATAAGGATAGTTTTCAACATTTGTTTTCATAGGATTTTTAGTACCAAATTTTTCTCCAACCCTTCCTTCCCTCCGTCCTCCCCAAGAAGGAAAAGTAATATGATATAGTTTATATATGTATAATCACTTTAAACATATTTTTGCATTTGTCATCTTGTGAAAGAAGAATCAGAGCACAAGGGAAAAAAACACAAAAAATAAGGGGAAAAAAACAGCCCAAAAGTAGGAACAGTATGGTTCAATCTGCATTTGTAATCCAAAGTTCTTTTTTCTGGATGTTGAAAACATTTTCTATCATGAGTTCTTTGAAATTGTTTCGGATCGTTGCACTGCTGAGAAGAGCCAGGTCTATCACGGTTGTTCATCACACAATGTTGCTGTTACTGTGTACAATGTTCTCCTAGTTCTGCTCCTTTCAGTCAGCATAAGTTCATGTAAGTCCTTCCAGGTTTCTCTGAACTACTCCTGCTCATTGTTTCTTACAGCACAATAGTATTCCATTACATTCATATACTACAACTTGTTTAGCCATTCCCCAATTAATGGGCATTCCCTCGATTTCCAATTCTTTGCCACCACAAAGAGGGCAGCTATAAATATTTTTGTACATGTGGGTTCTTTTCCCTCTTCTATGATCTCTTTGGGATACAGACCTAGCAGTGGTACCACTGGGTCAAAGGGTATGAACAATCCCATAGCCCTTTGGGCATAGTTCCAAATTGCTCTCCAGAATGGGTGGATCAGTTCAGAGCTCCACCAAAAATGCATTAGTGTTCCAATTTTTCCACAGCTTCTCCAACATTTATTTTCCTTTTTTGTCATATTAGCCAATCTGATAGGTGTGAAGTGGTACCTCAGAGTTGTTTTAATTTGCATTTCTCTAATCAATAGTGATTTAGAGCATTTTTTTCATATGGCAATAGATAGCTTTGATTTCTTCATCAGAAAACTGCCTGTTCATAATGACTTACATTCTTATAAATTTGATTTAGTTCCCAATATATTTTAGAAATAGGGCCTTGGGGCAGCTAGGTGGCACAGGGGTAAAGCACCGGCCCTGGACTCAGGAGTACCTGAGTTCAAATCCGGCCTCAGACACTTGACACTTACTAGCTGTGTGACCATGGGCAAGTCACTTGACCCCTATTGCCCCGCAAAAAAAAAAAAAAAAAGAAAAGAAAAGAAATAGGGCCTTTATCAGAAATACTTGCTGTAAGGATTATTTCCCAGCTTTCTGCCTCCCTTTGAATTTTGGATGCATTACTTCTGTTTGTACAAAAACTTTTTAATTTAATGTAATCAAAGTCTTCCATCTAGCATTTCATAATATTCTCTATTTCTTGGTTAGACATAAATTGTTTTCCTCTCCATAGATCTGAGAGGTAAACTACTCCCTCCTTTACGAATTTATCTATGGTATCACCCTTTATCTTGAACCCTGATTTCAGAAAATTCTGGAGAGGCTTACAAACTGATGCAAAGTGCAGTAAGCAAAACCAAGACGACATTGTACACAGTAAAAGCAATATTGTATTGTGGTCAACTATAAATGGTTTAGGTACTCTCAGCTATACGGTGATCCCAGACAATTCCAAAGAACTCATGATGAAAAATGCTATTCACCTCCTGAGAAAGAACTGATGGAATCTGAACAAAGATCAAAGCATACTATTTTTCATTTTGTTTTTTTCCTTTTTGTATGTGTCCTCTTTAACATGACTAATATGGAAATATGTTTTGCATGATTGTACATGTAAAACCTGTATCAAATTGTTTACCATCTCGGGAAGGGATAAATGAAAGAGGGGGAAATTTTGGAACTCAAATTTCTTAATGTTAAAAATTGTCTTTACATGTAATTGGGAAAAATATCCTTTAAATAAATAAATAAAATTTCCCTCCTACCTCAAAGTACTACAAAATTATTCATATTCCCTTTTTGAGTGAAAAACATTTTGAACAAAGGATAACAACAACAACAAGAACATTTTATAGCACTTTAAGATGTACAATGCACTTTACATATAATATTTCATTTGAGTCTCACAGCAAACCTTTCAGGTCCATTTTACCTCAGATAAGGAAATTGAAACTGTCATTAAGTAATTTGCCAAGTCATAACTCTTTTTTTAATAGTAGTGGAGAAAATATCTTATTTATTCTACAGAAAATAAGCCCATTACCTTTAAAGATATTCGCTATAAAAACTTAACATAGATTGTGTTGTCTAAACTTTGTGAAGATGGCAGAGGAGAGGCAAGTGAGCTCTCGAACTCACAACACCATCGCTACAAAAAAACCTCCAAATAATATCATAGGACAATTCCTGGAGCAGCAAAACCCAGAGAAGAATGTGCTGAGAACATTTTCTAACCAAAGACGACTTAGAAGGTCTGAAGGAGGGGGCTGCTGTGTTGAGGCAGGAGTACAGCCCAATCCCACAGTCATGCTGACACAGATCCAGTCTCAGGAAGGCTGAGTCAGGGAAGGAGACCCCCCAGAGCCTCTGAATCAGCTGCATTGCCAGTGTCATCTGGAAGTTAGCTCACAGTCTGGTGAGAGGGCTGAGCCCATGGCAGGGGGGAGATTACAGGGGTCTCTGCTGGTGCTGAGGCAGAACTTGGGTTTTTCATCACTGCTGGGAACCAGGAAGTAGGCTTGAGTAGAAATGGCCCAGGTTGGGGAAGGGCACAGGCTCATCAGAGCTAACAACCACAGCACAAAAAGTTTTTTTGTCTGGTTGATTAGCAAGTTGGTCTGGGGTTATCTATGGACCAGGAAACAGGCCAGGTAAGTGAAGAACCTCCCTCTCCTTAAATCATACCACCTGGGACCACCTGAAGCTTGAGAAAGTACTTCCTGGAAGCAGTGCCCCGCTTTAAGGCGCTAAAAGTCAAATAAAAGACAGGCAAGATGAGCAGACAGAGAAAGGTGAGGACCATAGAAAGTTTATTTAGTGACAAGGAAGATCAAGGTGCATCCTCAGAAGAGGATAGCAACGTCAGGGCTCCTAAATCCAAAGCCTCCAAGAAAAATATGAATTGGTCTCAGGCCATAGAGGCACTCAAAAAGGACTTTGAAGATAAAGTCAGAGAGGAAGAGGAAAAAATGGAAAGAGAAATGACAAAGATGCAGGAAAGACATGAGAAAAGACTCAACAGCCTGAAAAGCCTAATGGAAAAGCTCTCTGAAAGAAATAATTGCCTAAGAATTAGGATTGAACAAATGGAAGCTAGTGACTTTATGAGAAACCAAAACACAATAAAGCAAATCCAAATGAATAAAATAAAAACAGAGGGCAATGTGAAATATCTTCTTGGAAAAACTGCTGACCTGGAAAATAGATCCAGGAGACATAATTTGAAAATTATTGGACTACTTGAAAACCATGATCAAGGAAAGAGCTTAGACATCATCTTCCAAGAAACTGTCAGGGAAAATTGCCCTCATACTCTAGAAGCAGAAGATAAAATAGAAATTGAAAGAATCCACCAATCAACTCCTGAAAGAGATCCCAAAAGGAAAACTCCCAGGAATATTATAGCCAAATTCCAGAGCCCCCAGGTCAAGGAGAAAATATTACAAGCTGCCAAAAAGAAAGAATTCAAGTACTGTGGAGCCAGAGTCAGGACAGCACAAGATCCAGCAGCTTCTACATTAAAGGATCATAGGGCATGGAATATGATATTCCAGAAGACAAAGGAATTGGGATTACAACCAAGAATCATGTATCAAGGAAAACTGAGCATAATCTTTCTGAGGAAAAATGGGACTTCATTGAAAAAGAAGATTTTCAGGTATTCGTGATGAAAAGACCTGAATTGAATGGAAAATTTGACTTTCAAATACAAGACCCTAGAGAACCATAAAAAGGTAAACAGGAAAAAGAAATTAAGAGGGATGGTAAAAGGTTAAACTGTTTACATTCCGACATGGGAATATGATATGTCTAACTCTTAAGAACCTTCTCAGTATTAGGGCAGATGACAGAAATAAATTTAGACAGACAGCACAGGTGGGAATTGATTATGAAGGAATGATATCTACAAAGTATTTATTTCTTTGTTTGTCTTTTTTTTTGTGGGGCAGTCAGGATGGGATGGCATGCCCAGCATGGCATGAGCAGCAAAACCTGTCCTTCATTGCTGTCTCTGCCACTAATTAACTATGTAACCTTGGGGAAATTACTTCATGTCTCCAGATCTCAATTTCTTCATCTGTAAAATGAGGAGCTAGGACTAAGTGATCCTTTCTAGTTCTCAACACTCTCTGGAAATTAATTATAGGAAAATCATACATTAATTCCTTTATCACCGGTTATGGTAACAAACATGAGACTGAGGGGTTTGAGGTTATTTTTAAAGAAAAAGGTATTATCTATTTCCACTTGATCATAGCATCACTTGATGGGTACCACTGGTATATATGGACAAGCAGGAAAAAAAATTATGTCACTAAAAAAATGCTACAAATAAAATTTAATTAACTAAAACATAACAATTGAGGGGGAAAGGAACAAATGGTATTTGCAATTCATCAGCATGGTAATTATTTTTTTACCTGATCGAACTTGTTCACATCATTGGATAGAAGATTCACTATTTGACCAGTAGTTGTCTTTCCCATGGCAGCATTGCTAAGACGAAGAGCCTGGCATAGGAAGAAAGGGCAGAAAGAATATCACTGAATTGAAATGGTGCCAATACTCTGGTTACACTTCTAGCACAAAAAAGAAAAATGACTATGCTTACAATTGTGGGTTTCTTTTACCTCCTCTACAAAAAAGAAAAAGTGACCCATTTCAGAAAGGAAAATTTGGTGATAGAATTAAAACAAGCTCACTTTAGACTGGTAATTGCATACAATAGATTTGTTGTTTTTGTTGTTGTTGTTCCAGACCTTTGATTTCATCAGTGTGGAAGGTTCCTTAACTAAAGAATAGCTACATCTTATAGACTTAAGGGAACTACTGTGATCACATGGGCATATGTGTCAGCAGGACTTGAGACCAGGTCAGAGAATCAGATCTAGAGCTAGAAGGGACCTCAGGGGCCAAGGCCATCTCAAGTCCAATCCCTCTCAATTTACAAATGAGGAAAATAAAGCACATGGTAGTTAAGTGACTCACCCAAGGTCACAAGGGTAGGATTTTCAACCTACCCAAGTTCATAAAGTCAGAATGTGAACCCAGATCCTCTGACTCCAAAGACAGTGCCCTTTCTCAACACATCATGCTACCTGGGCCAATTTCATTATACCTCATTGCTTCTCAAAACCACTATGGAGGTTGATGTGGCTCTCTAAATGTGTTCTCTTATTCAATGTGGGATCAAATGCCCCACCCCTCCACCAAAATGCTGGAAAAATTAAACTAAATCTGAGTTACACACAGAAATTTATTATCTGTGTAATCTTAAAGCAAAGTTTTCTCTCTTTGCCTTAGTTTCCTGATCTGTAAAGAGGAAAATAATAATGGTACCCATCCCCTTGTTGTGAGGATCAAATGATATAATTATTGTGATGTGTTTAACACTATGACTGGCACATGAGAAGCACTATTTAAATGTCGACTGTTGTTATTATTATTTCTTTAATTGGATGTAATTGTTTCATATTTGATAACTATACCTTTAAAATTCCAAAGGTGATCAAATGAATGGAAAAAGTAAAAGAAAAGCCTACTACAAACATAGTGGTTTCCTTAATTATGTATATATTATTTTCAATTCCAGTATTTATAATTTAAAAAATTTTTCTTTAACTCAAGAACTACCAGCATGTGTATACTTATATAGTCAAAAATAATTCTGAATGCAAAGAATAAGTATACATACCAATATTTAACTGAATGAAAATTGAGCTCACTTGATTCAATTTAACAAACAATTAGCACTTACCACATGAGAGGTACTACCATGTGCCAACACCCAATTCCCTCTGCCTCACAAATGTAACTAAAATTAGAAATCCTGGATTCTAGTCAAGGTTCTACATTTTGTTATACAATTCAGTATATTTTGCTAGGTCTCAGTGCCCTTGTCTGTCAAGTGGAAATGGAGATAACATAGTCTATCAACTTTTTAGCTTGTTTAAAGAGTCAAATGAGAATAATAGACATGTCACAAAAACTCTGCATTTACAAAGTCAAAACATTATTATCAACACTTTAATGGGGACATGCTGAAGTATGGAAGGTTGAATGACGTGCTCAGGATCATGGGTAATAAGTAGCTGAACAAGGGATCAAACACCAAGTTCTCCTACTCTGCTACACTTCGTTGGCTCCCTAAGGATTAAACATTTTAAGACAGATCCATGGCCCTGAAGACCCAATCATCTCTATTTGTAATTCACATTTTTTGGTTACTACAGATACTTCTGGCTTTATTCAAAACTGTAAGCTTCTGGTGCCTTTGCTCTGTAAACAGATACATAATAATTCATGGAAAAATAGCCTGAAGTTAGCACGGGGATTAAAAAATCAGAAAAAAAAATATTACTTGGACCAGTCAACATCTAGAAAACCCATCCAATGTAAAAAAAGCTTAAAGAAGCATTATCAATCATAATTTTCACCATCATCATCACTGACATAGCCCTTAAGGTTTTAATTTGATACTCAAAAAATGCTATGAGGTAAATATGTATTACATTCATTTTATAAGAAAGGGAACTGAGGATCAGGGAGGTCCGTGGTCCCAAAACTAGTTAAGTGAAAAGAGACAGAATTTTATTCCAGATCTTTCCTGATTCTAAATCTAGCTTTCTTTCCACTATGCCAAGCTATAGCATGTTATCTAAAGTACACTAATAAAACAAAAACTAGATAAAGAAATATATCCATTAAATATGGTAGGAATTAGATAGTCCCTCCATCATTATAGCAATTTCTCTTGAGGTCCTTTTTGCTTACTTAACATAATAAAGCAAACCTCTTTACAAACAACACTTTACAAATTTGACCTATAATCTAAAGTCTTGTCTAATTTCTTGAGTTTCCGACAGTTCCTGCCTTCAAAATAGGGTATATATAAGAATGCCATGGAAGCACAGAGAAATTATTATTTTTGGTTGAAGGGATAAAAGGAAGATTCCATATTTAATCCCTTAAGCTATCACATGGCAATTATGACTCATCAATAACAACTAGACCATCGATTTCAAAAACAAAAAAAACACACAGCTCCCCTCCACTAAGCAGACTATATGTAAGTAAGATGGAGAGACAACAGCAGGATACTGTGAAGTAACTGCCAAAGAACAGAGTAAAGCAAAGTGACCACAAAAACATTAGGAGAAGAAATTACTTTTTAATAACATGTTAAAGAAAAGCCTCTAGGCACAGTCCCAAGTTACTGGGAATCAGCAGACACCTATTCGGTAGGGCCATCCGCTGATAGAAGGTGTTTTCCTAATCAAAGAGTAAGCTTTCACACAAAATTGTAAGTCTTTTTGGTCACACACACATTTAATACCATTAGTCATGCCATATTAGTGTAAGGGCCAACTAGTCCCAACCCTTTCATCTTTTTTTTTTTTATGTGCTATTTTATTTTATTATTTTGGTGAGGCAATTGGGGTTAAGTGACCTGCCCAGGGTCACACAGCTAGTAAGTGTCTGAGGTCGGATTTGAACTCAGGTACTCCTGAATCCAGGGCCAATGCTTATCCACTGCGCCATCTAGCTGCCCCCCTTTCATCTTAAAGATGAAAAAAACAGGCCCAATGAGATAAGGTAAGATATGAAAACAAACCCCTGACTCAAAAGTTGTTATGTCATTTGACCTGCATAATGCCCCTATAAAACTGTTATTAAATGTAGCATATGTATATACATATATATGTATTTATATTACATGTATGTTGTATATATCAAATGATAGTCTATCTTACGTATCAGGAAACTGAAGCTCAGAAATGATAAATGACTTCTCAATTTTCACATAGCTATTAAGAGACAGATCTGAACCCTTTGTCTCTCGGTTCATAATTTAACATTTTCTTGATGACTGAGGGATATTACGAATTTCAGTTTGTAAGCCAGTGATGTCCTTAAGGTGAGTCAACCAACACAGTTATTAAACATCTGTTGTTTTTTGCCCTTCATTCTGGAAGAGGACCGTGACATCAGGGTAATATCATGACTTGAGGTAAACTAGATTTAAGTTAGGGAGGGCTATTCAAGGTTGTCAGCTTCACTTTTTCTTTCAGAAAGAGCCATCTGGGTCCAGCAGCAAGATATACATCAGGATGAACAGAGATGGCTTGGGATGTGTTTTTTTAAGGGAATTGGGGTTAAGTTATTTGCCCAGGGTCTCACAGCTATTAAGTGTCTGAAGTGAGATTTGAACTCAGATCCTCCCAACTTCAGGGTGAGTGCTCTATCCACTGTGCACCCAGCTGCCCTTTAAGCACCTACTAAGTACCAGGAAACTGCACTGATCATTGGAGATCTCTCTGTCTCTGTGCATATCTACATATAAATATAAACATATCCATAAAAATATAACAAGTAAATTTCTATAAATTAAATATATAAAATATATCTACATACATATACACTAAAATTTACACATATATGTATACACACAGCACATAGGATTAATTGGGGGTAGTCTAAGAGGGAAAGGCACTAAGGTTAAGGAAGACTAAGAAAGGCTTCCTGCAGAAGGTAACTTAAGGTATATTAAGATATTCAGCGGGGCAGCTAGGTGGCGCAGTGGATAGAGCACCGGCCCTGCAGTCAGGAGTACCTGAGTTCAAATTCGGCCTCAGACACTTAACACTTACTAGCTGTGTGACCCTGGGCAAGTCACTTAACCCTCATTGCCTCACTAAAAAAAAAAAAGATACTCAGCCAGTTTACTGCTATGCTAAATAAGCCTAAACTGCTAATTTCTTTAGTCTTATTTCTATTTTTCCTTGATGTCATGGTATCCATGGCTACCAGGTAATCTGCAGATAAAGTAAAATGTTATTTTATCTAAGGCAGAAAATTATCCTTAAAATGTTTCTGGCTGATGGTACTGCCACACCTAGTTTCAAAACAATCAGCCACTTAATCTATAGCAATTAGTCAATGTTTGTGAAAGGAAGGTCCTCAGATTATCCAATTTCCCCTTCCTCCCCTTTCTACTTCATTGAACATTCTGGGTAATTATTTCACAAAGTCAGTCAAACTGGTTTCTATAGTTCTTGGGAGATGAATCAGATTAAAAAAGTAAGGCTACCAGTGTCAGCCCCAAACAGAATAAAAATCCCTAGGGTAAACAAATGATAGAATAAAGGAAAGAAAAGACAGGAGTAGTAAAAACTAGCTTCCAAGGGGAAGAAATGAGAAGTTTCAGGGAGATAATTCAACAACATTATGTTCCACATACACACACATATGTATGTATGCATGCATTAAGCATGTCTCTAGTATGTGTGTGTGTGTGTGTGTGTGTGTGTGTGTGTGTGTGTGTATACCAGGCGCTATGCTAAGTATTATGGATACAGGAAAAAAAGTCCGTCCCAACAATCTACAAAATGGGACAGGACATTGGGAATTGTCATTGTTGTTTGTCCTTGGTTCTGGAAGAGGACCATGACACTGGGGTAATGTCATGACTTGCACTGAATTGGTTGTGCAGGGTCACCAACCTTACTCTCTTCTCCAGAGCCATCTGGGTCCAGTGACAAGATATCTATCAGGATGACTGGAGATGGCCCCAGATATTTAAGGCAATTGGGGTTAAGTGATTTGCCCAGGTTCACCATGAAAGTAAATGTCTGAGGTGAGATTTGAACTCAGGTCCTCTTGACCCTAGGGTCAGTGCTCTATTCACTGCACCACCAAGCTGCCCCTACAGTTGAAATACCAATACAAGGAATGAACTTTTGCATATTGTCAGGGAGTAAAGGAGAAATTCTGACCAAAAAATGCTTTAGGAAAATTTGAGGGAGTAATTACTTTCAGTTAATGGGATCAGGAAAAGCAACATGGAGGAGATGACATCTGAAATACAAATGAATGAATGGATGGATGGAGGAAGGAAGGAAGGAAGGAAGGAAGGAAGGAAGGAAGGAAGGAAGGAAGGAAGGAAGGAAGGAAGGAAGGAAGGAAGGAAAAGCTATGTGCCTAATACCAGGGCAATACAAAGATAAAACAAAAACCAATCCCAGTCCTCAAGGAGTTTAAATTCTGTAGAGGGAGATAGTATTTGTGGGTGTGGGTGTGTATACATATGTGTATATGTATATATGTATATGCATATGTACATGGGGGAGTGAGTGAGTGAGAGTGAGAGAGACAGAGAGAAGGATTATGTCTAATTAGACCACAAGTTCTTTGAGGACATGAATGATTTCTTTCGTGATTTTGGTAATCAATAGTTATTTTTGTTGTTCAGGCATTTAGTCATGGCTGACTCTTCCTGACCCCATGTACCATATCATACCAATAATATCCATGGGGGTTTCTTGGCAAAGATAATGGTAGTTTGCCATTTTGTTTTCCAGTGGATTAAGGCAAACAGAGGTTAAGTGACCCGTCTGGGATCAAACAGTAATAAGTATTGTGAGATTAAAATTGGATATTAGATCATAAATCTCCCCTACTTAACCTTTCCCTTAATTTATCTCCCAGACTAGTAAATGGAAGAAGCTTCTGGTTTATTGTATGGTAGTCACAAGGTGATATTGATTAGAAGGATAGGAAAGTAGAAACACAATACAAATCATCTTAAGTCTAAGCTTAGTCTATATTCCATATAAAACTCACCAAAAGTCGAAGGCCACCTTTTGGGAGAGAGAGACCGTCTGTGCAGCACAGTCAGGAGACCAGCAGAGCAGGAAAAAACTCCCACTTCCGTTCTCTCCTTGCCTTTTAAGCTTGCACCCCGGAAGTGGAGTGCTAGCAGGCAGTCTGACATGCGCAGCAGGCGGACTGGCGTGCGTAACTCATGCCGTTGGTCTCCTCCCCGAAAAGGGTGGTCCTAAAAAAAAACTGGCATCTCTCCATTATCTAACCGACTGTTAAAACTTTTTACCACATTCCCCCCTTTTGTTCCTCAAGAAACAAAATACTTCCTTGACGGAACAGTAAAAAGAATATAATAACTATTGCTAACTAATAATATGTGAACAACAATATAGAAAAGGAAGAGAGGAAAGTTTTGTCCAGAGGGGCGATTTTTTTTGTCCTCATGAACCGACGCTTTGACATTAGTCTTGCAAAGGGAGAACCTCTGCAGAGAGTACATGTTACAGATAGTGTATATTATAACAGAAAGGAGATAGTAAAAACTAACAAAACATATAAAGTCTCTGAGTTCTCTTGTCTTCTTGAAGTGGTAAGATGTCATCAGGAGGAAACTGGATTTTGGATTCTGGTCTGGATTCTGGTCTGGAAAAACTGGATTCTGGACTCTGGTCTGGAAAGCTGGATTCTCTTCTTTAACTGTTTGAATTGCTGTATTTTTACTAAACCTTAGCATAGCATTGTCAATGATCAAATTAATAAATTCCATTACATTCCCTCCTTTATATCCTTAGACTTCTAATAGAGGGTTGAGGTAGTTATGCAATCTGTAACACTTTTTACCATCATGTGTCTGGATCAAAGCCAAATTTAGTATGTGTTCATGACACCTGAAAATGTTATGGAAAGGTTATCATACCATATCTCATGGTTCTGAGACAGCCAGTGTTTGTGCTAGGCCACAGGTGAGTTCAACTGAGTGAGATAAAAAGATAAATAAGTTCAGTTAAATTAGGAGGGAGAGAGGATGAATACTGGACTGTGCCTAGTAATTGTGCTCTACATAGTCACCATCATAAGCAAACCATGGACTTACGTATACCTGTCTCTCCTTTTGTTGCACATATATTCTCTCCAGGGCCTGCATCAGAGTTCACAGCAAGTTAGTCTCTGAAATGATAAGTTTCCATACTTCCAAAATCTCATATTAATTTCACCAAAGACAGTATGATGGTAAAAATGCGTGCTATGCTGCATAACTGAGAAAATATTAGTGATATATACAATAATTCCAAACCATACCCAGAGTATAATGACATATACATAATAAACGAATATAAATAGCTGATTATATTAGACATTGTTACATAATCTTCTTTTAGACATTATTACATAATCTTTTAGCAAGTAGACCACATCATCTTATACATGAATTCTCTAGTATAAGCAGATACTTAAAGTGGTGATTAATTCATCAAAAAGAAATAAGACTTCAATTAGCAAGATTCAATATTCAACGTTTTCAGTGAGGTATCAAGCAATAGGGTTCAATAACCCTCTTTCAAAAAGAAAGAGTAAAAAAAAAAGAATTCTGGTAGCTTCTGAGGCCCAATGGCCTCACCCACAGCATATACTTAAAATGTCTTTGAAAAGTCACTTAGTTTAGTTTTAAAGAAAAGCAAAAGAAACAAAAGTCAAAAAACAAAGCAAAACCAAAAACCAAAAATAAAAAGCAAACGATTTGCTAAGCACACTTTTGTGCTCTTAAAGAACTTAAAGGTGTGGTGAATTCCAGGTCTTTTCAGTGCCTTTCAAAAGTCAAAACAAAACAAAACAAAAAAAAGGTTTAGAAAAAAAATAGGTATAGGGTAGGGAAAGGGTGGGAGAAATTGAGGTGGGCCAGAAAACTAGGCCATATGCTTCAGTGCTTTTGCCTGTAGAAGGAAATGCTTGTTAAATTTTAAGGTATTTAAGCTGCTAGAGTTTGGGGTATGCCACATTGTTTTAACTGGTTCCCCAATTCTCTGCATGCCAAAGTGGCAGGGGTTTCTGAATTGTCATTGATCTTTCTAATGCTGTCATAATGTTCTTTATGGTAGAAAATGTGGAGTTCTCTAGCATCAGTTTTGTCTGTGCCACTGATTTTCAATAAAGGCTGATTTAACTGATGAACTACCACATTCAGCTGATGCTACTTAGCAAATGCTACAATTGTATCATTTCCTCCCCACTTTCCAAATTTCTTTAATTCGTCAACATATTCCTGAAAAGGGGAGTCATTTACTCTAAAAGACTCAAACTCTTGTCTATGGTTAATCATATAAGAAGCAGCTTCTTGTCTATGTCTGAGATGATTTCTACAGTGACCTTCTAGCTGGTCTTCTAAAGCCCTAAAAAGGCAATTTCCATCTCCTGATACTTTACGAAGACTGAGTCCCAAAGCATTTAACTGATCAGTGGGATTATCAAATGGGAACTGCCTATTTCCTCTGGACTCTCTTTGCTCTTTAACAGTTCCTATCGTTAGGGTTTTTAGCTCTTTAGCGTCTACCTCAGGTCTATCTGAAATCTCTTCACCTATGAATGGTGCAGGCTTTACATGAGAGCAATGAATCCATGAGTCTTTTTCACCAATTTTAATGGCAGTAGGAGTTGTCAATAATACCTGAAAAGGTCCTTCCCAGGCAGGTTGGGTTCCACTGGTTCTCTGAAAATTCTTTACATATATTTTATCTCCTGGGTTGAGGCTGTGCAATGAAAAGTCTAATGGGCCTGCCTGGACCACAGCTCCTGCCTCATGGAGTTCACATAGCCTGGTTTGTAATTCCTGTATATAGGAGGCAACAGAAGTATCACCTCCCACCAGTGATATATAAACTGGGGTAAAAGTTTTAGCTTGGATAGGAAGGTGACCAAAAAGCATTTCATAAGGAGATATATGAAGTTCTCCTCTTGGTCTACTGCGTAGATAGAATAATGCCAATGGTAGAACATCAGGCCATTTCAAATGGGTTTCAGTACATAATTTGTCAATCATACTCTTAAGCTCTTTATTCATATGTTCAACTTGGCCTGAACTTTGTGGATGGTAGGGCGTGTGGAATTTTGGAGTCACTCCCAAGAAAGAGTAGATTTGGGATAAAATCGAATCAGTGAAAAGTGTGCCTTTGTCAGAATCGATGCGGGCTGGTGGGCCAAAACGAGGTACTGTCTCTTTAAGAAGAATTTTGGCAACAAAAGCAGCTGTGGCTCGGGGGCTGGGAAAGGCCTCCACCCACCGAGTGAGCTGATCAACTATAACAAGACAAAATTTATAATGTCCTGCTTTTGGCATAGTAATATAATCAATTTGTAAGCGCTCAAAAGGTGTATATGCTAGAGGACGCCCTCCATAAGCTTTGGCCTTAAAAGCATACTGATTATAAGATTGACATGTGGAGCAGCCCGAGCAGATTCGAGATGCTGTATTAGTCACACCTGGTGCTATCCAGGTTCTCTTAATAGAGTCTACAATGCCTTGTGTACCAAAATGGCCTTTTCTGTGAACAGAGAGGCATACCTGGTGGTAGAATTTCCGGGGAAGAAGTGGCTTACCTTCCGGAGACACCTAGATGCCATTGATCTGTTTCGCCTTAAATTTCTTTTTCCACTTTTCTACTTCAGAATCATCATAGGTTAGGTTGGAAGGAATATCCTCAGAAGGTGAAAGGTTAAATACATGTTCAGGAGCTTCTAATGCAGCAAGCTTGGCTGCAGAATCAGCTTGTGCATTTCCCTTTGAAACAGGATCACTATTCCCTGTGTGGGCAGGGAAATGTACAATGGCTAGGGAAGAAGGCAGTTTCAGGGCATCTAAGAGGTCCTTGATAAGGTCCCCATTGGCAATAGCCTTGCCCAAGGATGTTAGGAAGCCTCGTTGACGCCAAATCATACCAATAAAGTGGCATATGCCAAAGCCATATTTCGAGTCAGTAAAAATAGTGGCACTCTTACCTTTGGCTATATTACAGGCCTGTGTAAGAGTCACAAGTTCAGCAGCCTGTGCACTAAAATGGGAAGGCAGAGAAGCTGCCCAGAGGGTGTCATAATCAGAAACTACAGCAGCTCCAGTAAAACGGGTTCCCTCTCTCATAAATGAGGAACCATCTGTATAGAGGACAAGATCAGGGTTTTCTAAAGGTGTATCAAAAAGATCATCATGGGGTTTTTCAGTCATATCAACTAAAGAAGCACAGTCGTGCAATGGTTCCCCCGAGAATGCTAAGTTAGGGAGTAGCGTTGCTGGATTGAGAATTGTGCAGCGTTTTAAAGTGATATTCTCATTACCTAACAGGGTTATTTCATACTTAGCCAGCCTTTGATCTGAAAAGGCTTGTGTCCTGTGACGTAGTAAGAGAGCCCCTACTTCGTGAGGGCATTGCACTGTTAGAGGGTTACCTAGGACCAAATCAGAGGCTTTTTCTACCAAAAGGGCTGTGGCCGCCACTGCCCTAAGGCAAGGTGGCGCTCCAGCCGCTACAGGGTCCAGCTGAGTTGAATAGTAGGCTATAGGGCGTTGGTTAGGCCCCAGTGATTGAGTCAGAACTCCAGAAGCCACCCCGCTATGTTCATGCACAAAGAGAGTGAAAGGCTTACTATAATCTGGTAGTCCTAGGGCAGGTGCTGATAACAAGGCCTGTTTTAATTCCTTTATGGCTGAGAGATGCTGAGGATCCAATTGTAAAATGTCTGGGACAGAACTTTTTGTTAGAGCTATGAGAGGTTTAGTAATTTCACCAAAAGAGGGTATCCATTGTCTACAGTACCCGGCTGCTCCCAGAATGGCTCTCAACTGCCTCTTAGTAGTGGGGGCAGACAGTTGTTGAATGGCCTGGACTCGCTTAGAAGAGACAGAGCGAGTTCCAGCAGCCAAAATAAATCCTAAATATTCTACCTGGGGCAAACACCATTGTACCTTTGACTTGGAAACCTTGTGTCCTCTCTTGTGCAGCTCCAACAGTAAGTGACGGCTATCTTCCTGACAAATTTCAGCATTAGGAGAGGCCAAAAGTAAGTCATCAACATATTATACTAGTGTGGAGCCTTTAAAGGTAATGGAGGCCAGATCCTGCTGTAAAATTTGGGAAAATAATGTGGGACTATCTACAAATCCCTGTGGGAGTCTAGTCCAGGTCCACTGTCTATTTTTCCAGGTAAAAGCAAATAAATATTGGAAGTCCTCATGTACTGGTATGGAGAAAAAGGCAGAGCAGAAGTCTACCTTAGTTTAGAGTGACTTGCCCAGGGTCACACAGCTAGTAAGTGTCAAGTGTCTGAGGCCGGATTTGAACTCAGGTACTCCTGAATCCAGGGCCGGTGCTTTAACCACTGCGCCATCTAGCTGCCTGAATGAGGAAAAAACCAATAATGTTATGAAGGACCATTGAGTAAACTATTCCTCTAAGTCAGGACGTTATGCTGTCCCAATACATTCCCATGAGAAAAATCAAAGGGATAGTAGAATATTCGAGCATCTTGCCCTTTAAACTGGGCTGGCTTTTCTGTTTAAAGCAAGGCTTTTAGAGGCTTAAAGCAAGGGAGATTAGGCAAATGAGGTAAAGTCAGTGGGGGTATTTAAGAGAAAGTCCACTAAATTAGGTGGCTCATGGCCAAACTAGGGAGGGTGGGAGGGTCCTTAAGGTCCCTTCGTGGTCACCAAACTGTGAGATTAAAATTGGATATTAGATCATAAATCTCCCCTACTTAACCTTTCCCTTAATTTATCTCCCAGACTGGTAAATGGAAGAAGCTTCTGGTTTATTGTATGGTAGTCACAAGGTGATATTGATTAGAAGGATAGGAAAGTAGAAACACAATACAAATCATCTTAAGTCTAGGCTTAGTCTATATTCTGTATAAAACTCACCAAAAGTCGAAGGCCACCTTTTGGGAGAGAGAGACCGTCTGTGCAGCACAGTCAGGAGACCAGCAGAGCAGGAAAAAACTCCCACTTCCGTTCTCTCCTTGCCTTTTAAGCTCGCACCCCGGAAGTGGAGTGCTAGCAGGCAGTCTGACATGCGCAGCAGGCGGACTGGCGTGCGTAGCTCATGCCGTTGGTCTCCTCCCCGAAAGGGTGGTCCTAAAAAAAACCTGGCATCTCTCCATTATCTAACCGACTATTAAAACTTTTTACCACAGTATCTAAGGCCAGCTTTAAACGCACGTCTTCTTGACTCCTGGCCCAATGCTCTATCCACTGACCCACCTCCCTGCCTCCAATAATTACATCTGAATAGTAATATAATAGCTGATATTGATTTTTTAAATTATAAAAGTATTTTATTATTTTCCAGTTACATGTAGAGATAGTTTTCAACATTTGTTTTTATAAGAGTTCTGGTTTCAAATTTTTCTCCCTTCCTCCCCTCCCTCCTCCCTCCCCAAGACAGCAAGTAATCTGATATAGGTTACATATGTACAATAACATTAAACATACTTCTGCATTAGTCATATTATAAGAGAAGAATCAGAGCAAAAAGTAAAAACCTCTAAAAAGAAAAACAGCAGCACTGAAAACAAAAGAAATAATATGGTTCAATCTGCATCCATATTCCACAATTTGTTTTTTTTTTGGATTTGGAGAGTCTTTTCCATCATGAGTCCTTTGGAACTATCTTGGACCACTGTATTGCTGAAAAGAATCAAGTCTATCACAGTTGATCAACACACAATGTTGTTGATACTGAGCACAATGTTCTCCTGGTTCTGCTCATTTCACTCATCATCAGTTAATGCAAGTCCTTCTAGGTTTCTCTGAACTCCTCCTGCTCATTGTTTCTTACAGCACAATAGAATTCCATTACATTCATATACCACAACTTCTTCAGCCATTCCCCAATTGATGGGCAGCCCCTCAATTTCCAATTCCTTGCTACCACAAAAAGAGCAGCTATACATTTTTTTGTATATGTGGGTCCTTTTCCCTTTTTTATTATCTCTTTGGGAAAAAGACCCAAAAGTGGTATTGCTGGGTCAAAGCACAGCTTTATAGCCCTTTGGGCATAGTTCCAAATTGCTCTCCAGAATGGCTGGATCAGTTCACAGCTCCACCAACAATGCATTAGTGTTCCAATTTTCCCACAGCTTCTGCAACATTTATTATTTTCCTTTTTTGTCATATTAGTCAATCTGATAGGTGTGAAGTGGTACCTCAGAGTTGTTTTAATTTGCATTTCTCTAATCAATAGTGATTTAGAGCATTTTTTCATATGGCAATAAATAGCTTTGATTTCTTCATCAGAAAACTGCCTGTTCATATCCTTTGACCATTTCTCAATTGGGGAATGACTTGGATTCTTATAAATTTTATTTAATTCCCAATATATTTTAGAAATGAGGCCTTTATCAGAAGTACTGGCTATAAAAATTGTTTCCCAGCTTTCTGCCTCCCTTTGAATTTTGGATGCATTGCTTCTGTTTGTACAAAAACTTTTTAATTTAATGTAATCAAAGTCTTACATTTTGCATTTCATAATATTCTCTATCTCCTGTTTGGTCATAAACTGTTCTCTTTTCCAGAGATCTGAAAGGTAAACTATTCTATTCCTCTCCTAATTTACCTGTGGTGATATTGATTTAAAACTCTAAAGTTTACCATTTATTTTCTGAATGAGCAATCAATACCAATTTTGAACACCTGGTACAGTCTGTATTCACGAGAGAGCTATTTGGCTTATAATACTAGAGGCTGAAAATGGCATTTTATGCTATTGTCATATGGGGTATAGTTTAAATTTCTTATTCATTCAAAAGATTGAATCTAAAACTGGAAGAAAAAAAAACCCTGGCAAGCAGTGGAAAGTATCTTAAATACAAGGTTTGAATTACTAAGCTGTAAAGTGCTTATTTACCTGTTTAAGACATAAATTTTACAGCTATTTCTTAAAATGAAATTTTTTTAAACTAGCTAATTTCTTTTTATTTATTTATTTATTTTTAGTGAGGCAATTGGGGTTAAGTGACTTGCCCAGGGTCACACAGCTAGTAAGTGTTATGTGTCTGAGGCCGCATTTGAACTCAGGTACTCCTGACTCCAGGGCCGGTGCTCTATCCATTGTGCCACCTAGCTGCCCCCAAAATGAAATTTTTTTAAAAATATATTTTATTTTTTAAAATTCAGAAGGTAGCAAGACCTATGTTAAAAGATAAAAACATGCTTTTAAAAAGAGACAGACTCTAAGGTACAATTCAGCAACTTCCTCAGTAATATAAATATAATTTTAGCCTTTGCCTGAACTTGAATGATTTTTCCCTATCTTGCCTTTCTTACCTTGGAGTCATGACCTTTTTGGACTTCATCAAAAGTTCTAACAGCTTGGAAAATACTGGCTATGATTACTTCAGATCAGAGTCACTGCCTTGATGACTATGCTTCATGACCTACAGATAAATAATCTCCCCCAGGTTTCAGGTCTTTCAAACTTAGTCTTGTATTCTTTCCACAGAGTCAATGAAGACAATGATAAATAAAGCAATGGCATTTCAGAGAATTAATTCTTCCAAAAATCTCTTCTCTTCAATTGCAGTAGAGCTTCTCTTGAGTATTAGAATAAAAAGATTGTCTCCGGTTGTTTGAAGGAATCAAAACTTTTTAACTCCTTTTAGCAACCCCTTAGAAATCTAGAAAACTTTTAAAAACTGTCTTTGGATATAGAGCTCCTTCCTTTGTGGTGTTCATGGATCAAATCCAATCATGACAGGATGGCAACATAAAACATGGGACAGCAAATAAATAGTTTAACATTGTTCATTCTCATTATGTATTATAGGTAGACTCTCATTAGAAAATTCCACACAATTTAAGGCACAATTTAATACATTTTCATGCACAGGTGACTTAAGACAAAATGAATCAAGCTGTCCATTTCATTTGTTCAGCACCTTGTTGAATTGCAGTGGAAACAATAGAGGGAACATTATCTTCATCTAAAACCACGGTGTACCCACACAGCATCTCAAGAAAGACATTTCTGAACAGAAGGGTAAACTACAAAGATCAAGTAGAGAGGGGTTGCCACAAGAGGACAGGCCAAACAAAAAGATTTTTTGTGCAAAAAATGGGACTCTTTATCTAAAAAAAAAAATAAAAGGTGAGTGGGAGATATAAATGACTGTTATCAAAACATGAATGGAATGACCATACAAGTTTGAAGAGACACTAGTCATCAAGTCTAAGCCCCACTTTTTAGAGATGAAGGAGTTAAGAGCCAGAGAGGCAGAAGGACCAGAAAAATTAATTTGCAAAGTAAATATTCAAATCCAGGTTTTCTGACTCCCAGTCATTCCTTTTACTGCAGCACTAAAAAAAGGTAAAAACAGAGCTATTCATCAAATTATAGAATTCTAGAAATAGGATAAAGGAAAAGATAAATTATGACATATAAAAAGAACTGTTTTTCAAAAGGAAGTAACTAACAAAAGTCACTACCTCAGGACAGCTAGATGGCACAGCAGATAGAGCACTGGCCCTAGAATCAAGAGGACATGAGTTCAAATCCAGCCTCACTGGCTTACTAGCTAGATGACCCTGGGCAAACCACTTAATCCTGATTGCTTAAAAAAAGTCACTATCTCCAAATATGCTTCAGACATCTTGAAATAGCATCAAAATGTTTACTGATTGAGTCAGATTGATGCTAAGAAGGATAATTGTGCTGTTTTCAACTAACCATCTCTTGCCATCACTATCACATACAGAATAAATACCAGGCCAGATGAACAACTGACACTACCCAGAATGGCGATGCCTGTGTTTCGGCCAGGGGAGGATCTAGTCAGATTTATCATGCTCTCCACGTGAGCTTCACTCTGTTTCCTGCTTTGAGTAAGTGTTAGCCCAGAGTTGCTGCAGAAACTATCAAATGACCTCTGTTTTGAAACAGGCTGAATGAAAGTAACAAGTACAGCTCAAGTGTGCAAACCAGTCTAACAAGATAAGGAGTAAAGGCCTATGAACTGAACAGTAAAGAGTCAAGAGACCTATTTAATAACCCTACCTCTGCCACCAGTTAATTGAGCATGTGAAAAGAATTATGCCATGATATGCCTTGATTCCCGTGTCAGGGATTTCATATATGTATATGTATGCATATATATATATATATACCCACACATATGTCTTCGCACATGTATGTGCATATACAATCATATACATGCATACACACATTTATAAATATAAACATATGGTATGTATTCTGTTATCCCTATATGAGTTATAATTTAAATTTCTCATTCAAATAATTGAATCTAAAAATGGAGAATAAAAAGCTACCAAGTAGTGGAAGGTATTTTAGCATATTATATATGTGTGTGTATGTGTGTAAACATACATATATGCACCTATAAATATATACAGATTTATAAATAGATACAGATACAGATATAGATATAAATTTCTTATCTGTAAAAACAGGAATGACATTACCACCCTTTTTTATTGGAATCAGGGACCCACTAACTGAATCTAAAAGCTTAGAATGCCCTTCATTATACTCTCTATAAATTCCGAATACAAGACGGGTAGTCATATGAATGAATAGCTGTAACATTACTAATTCAAACTAGATTTATAGTGCCTAGTACATGGCTCTGCATCCATGACCCACTTATGTTTGCTCAACAAATTTTTAATTCATAATCTTACTTCTCTGTTTCTTTGTTGCTGTCACCACTTTATTTTTACCTGTAAACATTTTTATAAGTGATAGTTCAGTTGCTGACATTTTCACTCACTTATTTCAGACTTAAAGAAATAAATATTTCAATAATCAACCCAGGATTGACTACGGTATTGTGGGCCACTTTTATTGGCAAGAGAAGTAAGAGAAATGCCCCCTCTACATTCAAAAGAAGACTCCTTGGTTGATTCAAGGAGCTTCTGAAAACTCACATCACAGGCACTGTGAATGAACAAACGAATGAGAACTGAAAAAATGTATGACTCAAACTAATTTAACTTTCCATTATATAACCCACAAGTAGTATAGAAATAGAAAAAGATCAAAAGGAGTTACAGATCAAAAATTGAAGGTGAATGCCAAGGAGCTCTCGACATGCGTATGTGTTCAGTAAGCTTAGCAAGGTACATTTTCCACGGTGCTATTCAAAACCACAACCTCCTAATAATTTATCTGTCACCCTGTTGATGTAATCCAACTTAATTATCTCCCAGGCATCAGGATTAAGACAAGGTACCATCAGAAGGAAAAGTCACAAACACTAAGGTACAGCACAGAGAAAGGTCTTTATGCTTTGCCATGACACCAATTTTCAGCCCTAGGGACTAAGCCATATGAAAGGATGAAGAATCTTATTTATCCATTTCCAGCATGTTACTAGAAATAAGAATTTAGTTCATAGGGAAATTTAGCATTCCCATGTTTCTTATATTTCGTGTGAATTTTTGAGATCATTTTCTCAACTTCTTCAAGGGACAATTATGTTATGATAAGCTACCCAGCAAATTAATACCTTAGGGAGAAGCTTGCATTCAAATAAGCAAATGAGCCAAGGTAGATCAGATTTCCCAAAGGCTAAAAGGACTACTTTCCAAGGTATTAGTGGAAACAGGAAGAAAAACAGGTGAACAACAACTCACCAGGCCAGAGAGCCTTGCACAACTACAATCTCCATCTTGTCTCCTTTACTAAATCATTAAAGCATACTAAGAATTACAGAACAATGTCATATATCCATGCTTATAGCGGCTAGACCTGGATGTATACATATATGGATTATATATGTGTGCATTATATATGTATGTATGTGTCTATGTATATGTGTATATATTTATATATGTGTGTACACGTATCTCCAGTACCTAGCAAAGTAAAGGAACATAGGAGGGGGTTAACAAATATTGATTAGCTCATATGTATAGTATTTGTTACAATGGTTTTGTTTTTCTTTCTTTTTCAGTGGGGAAGTTTAAAGGTGGAGGGGGTGGGGCAGCTAGGTGGCACAGTGGATAAAGCACCAGCCCTGGATTCAGGAGGACCTAAGTTCAAATCTGGCCTCAGACACTTGACACTTACTAGCTGTGTGACCCTGGGCAAGCCACTTAACCCTCATTACCGCCCCCCCCCAAAAAAAAAAAGTGGAGGGGGAATTGGGATAGGTTAGCCAAAAAAAAAAAAAAAAAGCAAACAAAGAAAAGGTCATTTAAGCATTTTTAATGTACAAAAGAAAACAGAAAAAAGGTGCAAAATTACAGACAAGTCAGAGATATATACTTTAAAAAAAGAAAAGCTAGCTGGGTCTAACAGATTCATATTTTTACATATAATCCTTTTTTCTTCTTCTTCAGTTCCACTGTATATATGGAAGGGCTCATTTTAGTTTGTTTGTTAAAATCAGAATTTTTTAAAAAGTAAGACAAGTGAGGATATGTAACAGTCATTCCAAAATCAAACAGTAAGCTGTTTAAACAACCTGGAACAAGCTATAATCAGTGGCCAAGATGATAAACAATAAACAAATTCTAATACTATTAATCCCACCAAGACTGGGTTGCATGCAACTTTGCCATCATTTTCTCTTTCTTTTTTTTATTTTGGTGGGGCAATTGGGGTTAAGTGACTTGCCCAGGGTCACACAGCTAGTGTCAAGTGTCTGAGGCCAAATTTGAACTCAGGTCCTTCTGAATCCAGGGCCAGTGCTCTATCCACTGCGCCATCTAGCTGCCCCCTTTGCCATCATTTTCAATGAACAGGACTAAGAAATTACCAACCTTGTAACATAGATATAACTTGATTTGGCAACTTATAAGTGGAATGCTAACATTTTCAGTTTTTTACAATTTTATTCTAGAACATTATGATTCTACTACTATACTGCAAAATCAGATAATGGAAAAGACATTTGGACAAAGAATCTTATTTAAAAAGCAAATCAAGAGTTTAAGATATGAAATCACTAATATCTAAAGTGGACAATATTTCTTAAAGTAGTGAATGTGGAAAATAATCTCCAGTTACAAATATTATCCTCCTCATCAAATTACAGAAACAAACTGTTCCCCACCCCACTGACAACAGAATATTCTATCATCATGTTGGGTAGGGGGAGTGTTCTCTTTTTGTCTAGTTGCCATACACTCCATTGATTTTTTTAATAAGCAAAAAATTAATTTAGCCATCAACTGACTCATTAAAAATTAGCCAAAATACAGAGAATAACCTTCATAATTAGTTCATTTTATAGAGAAATTTCCTGTATCACTATACACCAAGTCAGTTTTAAAATGTCTTTTGCCCAGGTTTCCTTTTAAACACAGGCTTTATTGAAAGAAAAAAATCTCACTGCATCATATATTGGCATCAAATTATCAAAAATATAACTTACAAATTACTTTCAACTAAATGATGGTATGAGCTTCTAGCAAGCCTATGTTTAGAAGTATTAAAATTCCAACTTGGCTTGATGTGACTTTATAAGGAGAAATATACCATATCCTGGGATAGCTTCCTTGAAATAAATGTAATGTAATGCAATTATACTTAGAAAGAAAAGGAAAATGAGAGGATTTTACAAATTCCAGCTTTACAAAATGATTCATTTTAAAGAAATGTTCAGAAGAGGAACCTTTTAAATAGGAAGTCAACTTAAACATAAATGGGTTTTACAAACAATTTGGCATGAACACTGCTATTATATAAAGTAAGGAACACGTAAATTCACTCACCTTCCGGTAAATCATATGGCACATGGCCACTCGAAGTTTCATTCCCACGCACTGTACATGATAAAAATATAGATGGTGCAGTATGGCCAAAATGAGAGTACAGAAGGACAGAGCAGCAGCATAGCCATAGGCCCAATTCAGAGCTACATTGTTATGGGGATCATAGTTTTCAAAATATTCAATAATTTTCCCCAAAAATATTGGTTGCACTACTTTTGTGCTCTCCTAAAAAATGAAAACAAAACAAAACAAACCATAGTTACGCAAAATATAAATCACAGACTCCAACAGACCAATTTTTTCCCACTTTGGTAGAGCAAAAAGTCTTACTATAATGACTCATGATCCATCATAGCAAGGAGGTTACTGATTTCTCAAAGGGTATGTGAACACGACAGAAGCTAGAAAAGATTTCCAAATAAATCATAGATCCAGAGGACCTCAGGGATCATTTCATCAAATGATCTTGCTGAGTATGAACTGGTTTAGGAGTGTGTGTGTGTGTGTGTGGTACGTGAGGACCAAGTACAGAGAGCACACCAAAAGGTCGCCTTCTAAGTGATAACATTTTGTACTCCCGGCAACTGAAATAATGTATAGGTGGAATAGCAATCTGGATATATGAAAGGTGTACACTCATACGCCTGCAATCCTGGCTCTTTCAAATTTTAGAGCAATTTCATTGGGTGGATGGGAGAGAGGGTGGCTAGTAGGCAAGAGGCTAAAAACCAAAAAAAAAAAAATCATTTTATTAAGAGTTTTAAACAAAGCCTTTGATCAAATTACGGGTTTTTTCCTATCCTAAGGGAAAAAAAATATTCTGGTTTCATTAAGAAATCAGCGAGGGGGCAGTTAGGTGGCACAGTGGATAGAGCACCGGCCCTGGAATCAGGAGTACCTGAGTTCAAATCTGGCCTCAGACACTTAACACTTACTAGCTGTGTGACCCTAGGCAAGTCACTTAACCCCAATTGCCTCACTTAAAAAAAAGAAAGAAAGAAAGAAAGAAAGAAAGAAAGAAAGAAAGAAAGAAAGAAAGAAAGAAAGAAAGAAAGAAAGAAAGAAATCAGCGACACCTTTATCAGAGGTTTAGAACATGAACTATAGAAAAGGCTAAAAACTAGTACGTTTCCTATAGTTTCAAGGACATTGTAAATGATAAAAATTCCCTTCACTACCTGAAAAATGGACAGATATCTAAGTCATAGGTTTTGGACATGTAAGAGGGCAGAGGAAGAGAGAGGCAGGGGGAGAGGGAAGGGAGCTGTCCAAAGCTGACCAAAGATATCCTCCCCCAATTCAGACCATACCTTATGCCATGACAAAGAGAGCGCAAGTTCAGAAGTTATTTTTAAACAAATACCAAGTTGAGAAGGTTCTTGGTTTTGGTAGGTATGAAAGAAGAACTGGGGGAGAGGAAAGGGGACAGGAGGATGGATATTTAGCCAGAGGCATGCTCCATAAGTCAACAGTAACACAGAAGTCAAAAAAAGCTAACCGAGTATTACATTTCAGTGTGAACTCCCATGAACATATTCATACTGAAGGACGACTGGGGTGGTTATACTATTCTCGAATTCTGGTAGGGTCAGACTGTACCTGAAATATTTCATTCAGTTCTAGATACCACATTTTTGGAAAGTCATTAGCAAGCAGGAGTGCATTCCGAGGTTGGCAATATGGTTGTTGATGGAACTAGAAATCACGCCATATACTAGGACTGGTAAGAGGAACTGGGCAGATCTGTCATTTTTTTAAAAAAAATAGACTTAATTGTCCTAAATATCTGAAGGGCTATGATATAGAAGAATGATTAGTACTTGTTCTGCTGGGTGCCAGAGGGGGAGAACTAGAAGAAATAGGTAAAAGTTTCTAAAAGGCAGTTTTCAGGTCAATACAAGGAAATGTTTCCTAATAATTAAGTGGAATAGCCTGCCTCAGGAGGTAATTAAGATCCCTATCAGGAAAGGTCAGCAAATAGTGGCTAGACAACCTGTCAGGGATTTTGTACAAGGGATGCCAGTTCAGGCATGGATCAGTTCTATGACCCATGAGGTCTCTTCCAATTCTGTAATTGTGTGTACTAAGTGCTATTCATATTTCTATGGATGACAAATAGACAGCTAAGAAAGAGGGTGAAAATGTTCCCCATAGCTGATAGGTCAAAATGAACAACAGTCCAGACCAGTAATAAGCATGAGACTATAATGAAATGAAATATTAATGACAACCAGAGACCCCATTAAAGAGAATAGAATAAAGAAAGAGAAAAGAAAATGTCTTTCCTATGACCTGGACTCAAACTGACTTTAAGCTACCAGGATTCACAGTATTTTACCACAAATACTTCTCATCTACCATCTATGCCCAAGTAACCTTTGGCATCCCCTTCTAACACAGTCTTCTCCTTCCCCATAAAAAAGCCATAATTCAGACTCAAACATCATATTTCAAACCCAATATTCAAAAATTAGGACCTCCAACTTCTAAGTCTTTGGCTCAAATGACTTTCCTTTTTTTGTTGGGTTTTTTTTTTGTGTTTTTTGTGAGGTTTTTTTTGGGGGGGTGAGGCAATTAGGGTTAAGTGACTTGCCCAGGGTCACACAGCTAGTAAGTGTCAAGTGTCTGAGGCCAGATTTGAACTCAGGTCCTCCTGAATCCAGGCCGGTGCTCTATCCACTGCACCACCTAGCTGCCCCTCAAATGACTTTCCAATTAAAAAGAGAGGAAAAATCAAACACAAGTATTCAAAATGACTTTAAGCAACCTCTCAGTAACAATCTTAAATACTGTTTAATTTTTGTTGTTGTTGTTTTTAAATAACACACTGACAGGAAGATACAAGGAAATTAAATGGGTTTATCAAAGTCTTCTTCCCAATTTGCATTTTCATGTGCAATCATCTTTTTGATTGTTCTGTTATAAAAATGCTCGGTTTTTTCCATAAATTTTAAAATACAATTAATTAAAATTTAAAAAAAGAAAATAAGCATGGCCACTTATAAAAAGATTCTTCTCCTATTAAGGAACAATCAAGCCATCTATAAAAAGAAAAACTCTAATTCCACATTGGTCCATAACACATACATTGAAAAGGTCTTAAAATGACTATAAGTAGAAAGCATCTTCTTTCCTAATGTTTGTCTTCCCTCTGTTGATTATTTACTAGTTATTCTGCATATATCTTGTTTCTGCCTAAAATGCCAGCCTTTAGGCTGTAAACTCCTTGAGAGTGGAGATCATTTTTGTTTTGCCTTTTACTGTAACCCCTGGGCTTACCTGGTACATAGCAGGCACTTAATAAATGTTTATTGACTGACTGTTAAAGCGAGAATGAATGCTTGTTGAGACTTTAATTTATTTAGAGAAAAAAAAGGTATGAAATGGTATCCATATATATGTCCAAACGTAGAAAATACTTATTTAGTATAGATATATATATATGTACACTCAAACACATGTGCGTGAGGGACCTCACTTAAGCAATGTTATCTATCAAGTTTTTTTCTGCTACATAGAAGGGAAAAAACAGCTATTCAAAAGTGAAATACAGCAACTTCAGGTAATATTGCATTTCCAGGACCATCAAACCTCACGTACGGTCCACTAGGAAAGGCCGAATGATCATGTCTTTTGGTTTGTTGTTAGTCACTAGACAACCTGTCTGAAACATCTTTTAACTCTAGGATTCTCTGCTACCTGTGGTCTCCCAGCAGGGACCAGGCTTGCCAACAGTCAACATCCAAAACAACTCTCACAGAAGAAAACAGTAGGTGGTATCAGTGGATGAATGATGACAAGCTGCCAATTTCAGATAAACAGTTCTTAATTAAAAATATAAAGTATGAAAACTTTACAGGTCAATGTAAGAAGATAGTAGTAGTAAGAGGCTTTCCCACACAGCTGGTTGTGACCCTATCGGGAATACCATGGAGGACTCAAAGTCCCAAAAGGCAAAACAAAATCAAAGAATGATAAACAAAGCAGAGTTGCTGTCAAATTCAATCCTTGAACTTCACTGCTGACAAGGAAGCATTTTAATCATTCGGTCTCCGTAAGTGCACAATAATTAATGACATCTCATGCTTGATTATTTCCACCTTTCAACTACTTTACCCAGGATGAAATAAGCAAACCTGAGATCTGGCAGAAAAACATCTGTAATTCAATGAAAGCTTTCTAAATAACAAAAACAAGACCAGGCTACCCTACTTGGAGGCCTCTCCCCTTTGGTTTAACTTCTGAATGATAACCCGAATGCCTTTAGGAGGTGAACAAGAGAAAATGTCTGACTTGATGCCACAACAAAATGTTTATCCTACCCTGAAAACTATAGCAGACAAGGGAAGAGAACCAAGAGTGACTCCTTTACATATCCTAACTCCTATCAAGGAACACAACCTCTGTGAGTCCCTTTACCTTTTCCACAGCACAGGTTTCTCACATGATTCAGGGTCAGGATTAGAATTCTTCAACATTTTGGGGGAAAGTACACAGATATTCTAAAAAAAACTTCTCAATGACTGCTTCCCTACTTGACCTTGCTTCTCAGGTGCCTTATGGACAAGTTATGAATGTGAGAGGTTTAGCTTTTGGTCTGCTCCAGTGATGCTTCTCTTCTGTCCCAACCTCAAACCCTGTCTCAAATCAAGAGAAGGATAAGGAATGTAGTATCTTTTTTATCTGTGTTCTGAGTGAGTTTAAGACATGTGCTGCTCTCAGCAGGCTGAAGGTAAAGATGTGTTCATTTTGTGGTGAGCACCTTTGGAAACAATAAATCGACTAAAAATCCAGGAAAGTAATTTTGACATTTAACATAATCTGTCTTGTGTGCCTTATCTTTGCTCTCTCCAAAAGAAAGTGTCTCTAGTCTACAAGCCTTAAAGTTATAATTGGAATTGGTTCTTTTTTATAAAAAAAAAATTATCATTTCTAAATGTAATTGAAGTTCCTAGTTTCATATCCAAGCCTCTTTTTTTCTTCTTTGTATTTTGAAATGTTTGTGTTTGTTGATGATTAAGCTCACAATAAAAAGAAAAAAATTCTTTTTCTTCCTGATTATCGGGGGAGGGGTTTGGTTATGTTTTTGTTTTTGTTATGGTTTTGTTAATTCATTGCATTTGCCTGTGAGGGCTCTGAACATTGAGATTTTTAACATCTCTATCATATCTTCCTATTTTGTAAACAATGATATATTGGCTATAGTACAGGTCTCTTCTGAATCTCTACCTAAGTGACTTTTGCCTAAAAGAGGAAAAATAAAGTTCATGATTACTATGCTATCTGTTTCTCAAAGCTTTATAATAGTTATATTTTTTTAAATCTGTAGGTCTTACTAGAAAAGTTGAATATTTTGATACTTAGTTCTTAATTCTAGTGTTTTCCTTCTGATAATTATTTTCTGTGTCCTTTCTATAGCTTGATTTGTATATATTTGTTTGCATGTTGTCTCCCCCTCATTAGATGGTGAACTCCTTGAGGACAAGAACTATTTTTTGTCTCTTTTTGCATCCCCAGGGCTTATCCCAGTGCCTAGCACATAGTAGGTGCTTAATAAATGTTTACTGACTCATACTTGAAGTAATAAAGGTTGTTACTTAGGTATTTCAAGTGGCATAAATGCTGGAGAATCATTGGTTCTCCCTTTTAACAATTGGATCTCAAAAGAAAAATGAATCAATTTATAATCCAAAATGTTTCACAGAATTTGGGCTCCCAGAACAAAGAGATGGTATGATTGTATTGAAATCTGTTATTTCTTTTTTGAAATCCCATAAAGATCCAATGCAGTAACCTGACTTCAAGAAGATGTACTTGGCCTGTTCACTCACAAGTAGTACTAGCTTGATGCCAATGATGGTCCTGAATGCTGCTCTGTCAAGGTTTTAGTTTTTCAACTTTAGAGTGCTTAAGAAAAATGGCTATATTGAATACATGTATTATATACATATATAAGCAATATATTTATAAAATATACATAAATATATGTATATACTTCATACTTTATACATGTGTATATGTATACACCTACCAGAATTTTACATTTGTATAGGCAATACAAACATAAACATATATTCACACACATGCATGCATGCATGCATGCATACACTGCATGAACGAATGTAAAGTTCTGGGAAATATAATCCCCAGTGGAAACATGTTCTTCAGAAGACATGCAATCTTCAGCTGAACTAAATTCTCCAAAACATTATAAGCAGCCGAGTTACAAAATCAATCATGGTCATAGCACTATCCACTCCACGTAGTTTGGTAATCTAATCCCTAGCAAATGAACTTTAAAGCTAGTTAAAATTCCAAAGCCACAGATGAAAATTACTTCTTTTGAAGCAAAGCAAAGGCCTTCTCCTTCCCACATTCATCTTGAGAAGATTAACATTTCTTTCCAGCTTCTCTAAACCAGCAAGAAGGCAATAGCCAAACTAGAGAAATTACAGGGCAAGTATATCAGACTTAAGGTTTCCTTTCTGTTACAAAGTCAAATTACCTAAAACATCTGAGTTCCATATTAAATCACTATTGGAAACTCTGTCAGGTGTGTTGTCTAAAGACATAAAGGAACATAATCAAATGAAGTTCATACGTTAATTTGGTCCCTGTCAAATTTCAAACCAGAACCAGCTTGACCCATGAAAATAAAAAATGAGAAGCCAAGCAACCCTAAATGATTATTTTAATTCTTTTCTTGGTAGCTCAGACCAGGGGTTACATATGATCCTCCCATCTGTGCTTCAAAGAGCACAAAAATGTTTTCCTGCAGGGAAAACATTTTTTAGACACCTCAGCAACACAGGATCAACAAGCTAACAAATATTTACCTATCATCTACAACTGTAGTGTCAAACTCAAACAGAAAGGGAGGGCACTAAACTTAGATAAATATCCCTGTGGGCCTCAAATACTGACTTAGAAAATTATACCTGTTTATATATTTCTTTTCTTAATTAACACATCAGCACATAAAAATCTGGTTTGGGACACATTTAGGAGTACTAGGAGCCACGTGTGGCTCATGGGTCATGTGTCCAACACCTCTTGACTTATAATCTGAGGCATTCTAAGCAATGATCCCAAAGAACTAGCTCCAAATACTGGGGCAAACATTGGGAGATGGAAAGGAACTCAAAGATCATCCAGCCCCTTTTTTACAGATTATTTGGTCTAATCTCTAGAGAAGTTGAGGGACTTGATTAAAATCACACAGGAAGTCCAACAGCTATAAGGATTTGAACCCAGTCTTTCTCTCAACAAATCCATTACCTTGGGCACTACACCAAAGGTATCAAACCCAAGGGCAGCCTGAAACATTAAACCGTAATTGGGAAATGTTTGACAAAATAAATAAAAACATATTACAAGATATAATGTCAATTTGTGGTTTCCTAAATCGATATGCAGGGATCCCATTTCTATTTGAGTTTGACACCACTTATCCACAGCTATTCTTGGCATTCCTGTGAAGTTTGCCATTAACTACATTGTACTCTTGGTAGCTATAAGTAGATAAAAGTATGAAACTATTTAAGGTATAACATGAAGTGGGGTAAAACTGAGGGCATTTCTTAAACATGAATCAAATTAAATTCACATATTTTAATGTTAAAAATTCCATCTCTGTAGAAGTTTTGTGATAAGTCAAGTTGCATACGTTATGTCTGCTGGACAATAAGAAAGGGAGGGGTGAAAGGAAGGATGGGGAGAGTGAGGGGATAACAATTGTAGACCCTTACTTGGGTGCAAGAAAAGCCCATGTTTCAGCTGCTACATTTTCATCTGAACATGTCTAAACAGTACTTCTCAAAATACAACTGACTCATACAACCATCCCCCATCCCCACCCCAGGTCCACTCTGCATTACTAGCTACCTCCTAGGGTTGTTGTAAGGATCAAATGAGATGATAATAGTAAAGTACTTAGCACAGTTCCTGGTACATAAATGTTCACTGTTGTCTTTAACTTAATGTTTCTTTTGTAATAAATGTATACAAAAAACCCACCCACATATAAGAAACATCACCTCAATCAGGGTAAAAATTCCCAAAATTAAGTAGGATTTCCAGAAACACTTTATAATTGCTTTGGTTAAGGAGGGCTGTCTGGCTTCTTTTTCTGCTCTTAAGACTTCTTTATCCCAGTACCTAGGAAGCAAAACAAACAATCAGGAGGAGTTATTGATTGGGGTAAAGAAAGGAATGGTTAGAAAAGCTAAATAAAAAGTTGGGGTTTTTTTGTTTATTTTGAGATGCAGTATACTCTCTGAGTACTCTATCAATATCAGTTGGTTGTCAAAGCTCATCCTGTAGCATTTTGATAAGGAAGAAATCTCCACTGTTAGAAAATAAAGAAGGCACTGATATAAAGAAAGACAATTGGCTTTAAGTCTTACAGCTAGGAAATGAGAAACTATGCAGAAATCCAAAATAGTAGATTAGACCACAAGAACAAGCTAAAATTTGTGGTATACCAAGGCAATGACCCTCTCCTTTGAATTTTCCCATCCATCATCATTGTCGTCATCATATAATTTTCTGTGCAGGCACATCCTACTAAATCTACTAATTTAGGCAGGGCCTAAATCTCAGTCTGAAACTTTGTCTTCCCAGGCCCAGCAATGCCATACCATAGGAGGTACTTCTAATTTAATATAATAAAAATGTATTAGAATGCCCGGCAATCAAGGTAGTAGTAGGTAAGGATCACTAGGGTGATTCAACTGCTCTGTTCCTCCTTTTCTTAAGGGACAAGAAGTGACCCCACAGGCCACTGCACTAGATTGTCCTCCAGGGTACTAAGTAGTTCAAGCCTGAGTATAAGCCTTAAGGGTATGTGGCCATAGAGCATGAGGATCTAGGCTTCAGTGAGCCCAGGCCAAGGGAGCAGGCCCATGAAGAAACAAGTCAATTGTTATTTTTTAAGTTTTCAAAAGACACTAGGCATACAGCCATTCCTCTGTCCCTCCTTTTTTGCTTCTACTTTCTTACCCTTGCAACTCTTCTCCGAGTGCTTTTGAACGATCCTCAGGAAGCACCGTATACATATCATCTTCTTCTAATCTCCGTTTATGACCAATTTGAAATAAGGGATTTAGCCACCTGTTAAATTGAGAAAGGAAAAAAAGGGGGGGGGGTTAGCATCTGAAATGTTAAGCTTGGGGCAGCTAGGTGGCACAGTGAATAAAGCACCAGCCCTGGATTCAGGAGGATCTGAGTTCAAATTTGACCTTAGACACTTGACACTTATTAGCTGTGTGACCCTGGGCAAGTCACTTAACTCTCAATGCCTGACCAAAAAAAAAGTAAGCCTTTGTCTAATTAGACACCTACCATTAGCAACAGTTTGTTTTTTCTAAACATGCAACCACTTGGTTTGGACTTCTCCTTAGTCACTCTCAAATGCCAGTTACTGACATACTAATAATTGCTACTTGTACCTCTTTCTCAAAGGGTTGTTTCATTTGTATACATTTTGAAAGATACAATAATATTAGGTGATGGGGCTCTAGTCCCAAGTGTGTCACTAACTAGCTAAATGACAATGGGAAAGGCACCAAAGCCTCTCAGAGACATTTTTTTTTTCATGTATAAAATCAGGGAATGAGACAAGAGGTCCTCTGGGATAGCAGAATGCTATGCTTGTTATCATTTCCTTTATATTTCATCAAAGGAAATATAAGATCCTGAGAGCTTAGCAAACTTTCATTTGTTTTACAGAGTATTTGGAGGAAAACAATGTAATTTTCAGAGCAAGAAATCAAAGCTATCAATATTCATAGTTTTTAAATGCTCTAAATCACTAATAATTAGAAAAATGAAAAGTAAAACAACTTTGAGGTACCACCACACATCCATTAGATTGGCTAACATGACATAAAAGGAAAATGATAAATACTGGAGGGGATGTAGGAGAATAGGGACACTAATGCATTGTTGGTAGAACTAGTCTGACCATTTTAGGGAATGATTTAGAACTATGCCCAAAGGGCTATAAAACTATATCTATATATCTACATCTATATACATACACACACATATAGAGACACATGCATATATACACATGTGTGCATGCACATACATACGCAAGCGCGCGCACACACACACACACACATCTCGACTCAGCAATACCACTACTAGATGGGTCTGTATGCCAATAAGATCAAAGAAACAGAGGGGGGCATATGTACAAAAATATTCACAATGTTTTTAATGGTAGAAAAGAACTGGAAATGTTGAGGGTACCCAGAAATTTGAGGTTGGCTGAAGAAGCTATGGTATATGAATATGATAGAATAATACTGCATTGCAAGAAATGACAGACCAATGTCTAGGAGTATGCCTCTGGAGATAACTGTCTCAGACAACTAGGGAATAACTGAACAAATTGTGGTATATGTTGATAATGAAGCATTGTTACACTGTAAGAAATTACAAAAGAGACTGCTTCAGATGATTCTGGGTGGCATAAACTGAAAGAAAGCAGAACCAGAAAGACAATTTACAGGACAGCAGAATTCTGATCTGGGGGGAAAAGTATTCACAAAATACCCCACAATTTTATAATGATACTTTTATTTTTACACTAATATAATCTTGCGGTGATGTATATAAATCATATCAGTGTATACATACAAAATACTTTATGTTTCTTAGGTTACCTATTCTTCTGTAAGTCCCAGGATCTTTAAAATATATTAATGCATGACCAAAATCCATCCATTTCTAAGATGATATTGCATTTCAAGTTTCTTTCCAGAAAACAGAGTAATAACTTGTGTGATTAAGAGGCGATGACAATATTAAGTAAATAATGTGCTTGAAACTATGAGTTCCCTTCCAGATATCACAATTCAGCATCTGGTCTTCATCCCACTAACTTTTTCCCCCTCACTTACATTCCAAAAAATCTAATACCATCTGTTCAAAAGTGACACTCAAATTTAATTCTTCATCCCAAAGCTATTCCCCCCTTCTATGTACAACTCTAGAAAATGTCTCAAATTGGTTCACCTGTTTCACAAGCTCTAAGATTTAGTAAATAAAATTACTAGGTGGCATATAGTTACTTGAGCAGCTAGGAGGTATTGGCAAGTAGTAAGCCCACAACTCCATTATGCAAATCTGTCCCCATACTTTTTCTTGTTATTACTATTTTAATAAACTAGTTCTATGTCTAGAACACACACACACACACACACACAACTGCTTATCTTTTCTCCTACATATGTTGTTGTTTAGTCATTTCCATTTTTCGTGACCCCATTTGGGGTTTTCTTGGCAAAGATACTAGAGTGGTTTGCTATTTCCTTCTCCAGGTCATTTTACAAATGAGAAATCTTAGGAAAATGGGATTAAGTGACTTTCCCAGGGTCACACAGCTAGTAAGTGTCTAACTAAGGGCAGATTTAGAATCAGGTCTTCCTGACTCCAGGCCTGGTGTTCTATATCCACTGAGCCACCTACCTGCCCTATAATTCCTATGTCATCTTTCTTCATTTCCAAGCCTGTTTTCTCATCTCTCACAATATCTCTTTCATCTCCTTCCTCACAGGTAGGATCCGAGTTGTTCCATTTATTCATCAGTTGTCTTAACTTCTAACCACAGTCCTTAACTCTTAGTATAACACTTTCAGAAGACAACCTGTTTTCCATAAAATCCCTTCCAACTATATATTCTAGGTTCTCTAATAGTCTCAGTTTCAAGTCAGTTGTCCTCTTGCTCCTATAACATAAAAGTTATATCAAGATATTAAAAATATATTATTTAGGGGCAGCTAGGTGGCGCAGTGGATAGAGCACCGGCCCTGAAGTCAGGAGGACCTGAGTTCAAATCCGGCCTCAGACACTTAACACTTACTAGCTGTGTGACCCTGGGCAAGTCACTTAACCCCAATTGCCTCACTAAAAAATTAAAAAAAAAATATATATATATATATATATTATTTATATACATATATATGGGAGAGAGACAGAGACAGAAAGAATATCATGTAACTGTTAGCCACTTCCTCAGACCCTTATGTACACCGTAAAAAAAAAGGCTTAAAATAAACAGGAAAGCTTATCCATCTTTCAGACTTCTCAAACAATCTCATCTCCCTTTTCTCCTCCTGCTCCCAAACCCAACTTTTATATTCTCCCATATTGTACCTAACATTCACAGCCCCATCCCCAATTCTTCACATGCTCTTTTCTTGTATGTAGAACTTCCTGAAAATAACCAGCAGGCCTACTACTGCAAAGCAAATAGTCCAAAGGTCCCACCTTCTCTCCCCCACTGCCTACCCGGCCCCACAAAACCCACTGACATCAACACTGCAAACTCACATTGCAAGTCACAGGGCTGAAGAATGCCTGTTGGGAAACCTGACTTTGGGTCCAGATTGGCCACTAACTATGGCATGTGTAAAACTGGGATTAGAATCCTTATGATTCTGTGATTCGGCCCTGTTCCCAATCTCTGGCCATCCACTAGTGCGTTTTAAATTCAAACTTTTCTTTCAAAACATTAAATTTCATCCCTCATGAGAAATGATAGATCTTGTTCCCAGACTATTCTTATAGTCCTGGACCCTTAAACATTAAGGAATAAATTTGTTGTTCAGTTGTTTCCAACTCTTTGTGACCCCATTTGGGGTTTTCTTGGCAAAAATACTGGAGTAATTTGTCATTTTCTTCTCTGCTTAAGAGATCTGCCTATCTTACAAGAAGTTCTAGATCATCCAAAAAGTATTTCCTATAGAATCCACTTAAACAGCAAGGTCCATCATGCCTTTTAAGCTATTTAATTTACAAACAAATGATAATCGAGGAATACTTCCTCTTGTATAGGATACCTGAACACAGTAAAGTACATCAATCTAGAACCGGCAAGGACCTCAGGAGTCACCTATTCCAACCCCCTGGGAAAACTAAGGTCTAGGAAGGTTGCTCCAGTTTACCCAAGTATATATACTAAGTGGCAGGGCGAATGTTTGAACACAGCTCTTTATTTAACCAGGATTTTACTCTTAACAGAGGAGCAGCTAGTTGGTACAGTGGGGAGGGCACTCCACTCTCAAGAGGATTCATTTTCGTGAGTTCAAATCTGGCCTCAGACATTTACTAGTTGTGTGACCCCGGGCAACTCCCGTAACCCTGTTTGCTTCAGTTCCTCACCTGTAAAATGATGTGGAGAAGGAATGAGCAAACCATTCGCATATCTTTGCCGAAAAAACACAAACACAAACACAAACACACAAAACACAAACCCAAACAGGATCATGAAGAGTGGGACATGACTGAAAACTACCCTTAACAATAGAATCTTAACATTGCTCCCTTTATAACTAGCACCATCTGAGCTACGTTCAATTTACAATGATCAACTATCAATCATTTATCCTGTTTTCATACCATTTCGGGTGAGTTTTATCCATCCAACTGGATTGCAAACATCCTAACCAATGAGACTGTATTCTTTGTCTACTGCAACCCATCCAAAGAGTTCAGAATATCTTAAACCTCATTAAGACAGGTAACTTCCCTATTAACTATTACTTTAGAACAGAACTCTAGGCCTGTACAGTCTACCACTGGTTTCTCAATCTTAATCCCTTTATTAAACAAACAACTCTTTACCATAGCCTTCCCTCACCAACACAAATTTCAATAGGCCTTGGCCTGACATGCCCAGTAATTCTCAGGCAGAAAGAAGGTTCATAGAATCATGGGTACAGTTAGGAAGGAATTTAGTCATTGTCTGATCCAATTTCCCAGATTCTAGTTATGGAAACTGAGGAGTAACGTTTCCCAAGGACACACAGCTAGAAGGAAGTGGCAGAGCCGAGGTTTGAATCCAAATCCTCTGACTACAAATGCAGCACTCTTTATGCTACACTAAGTGAAACAGTTAAAGACAAGGATCATTTCCTTTCAAGTTCCAGTTGTGTCATATTAAGGAAAAACACTGACACAAGTCAACATATCAAAAGGAAAGATTCTTTGAAATGATCTAATTAATTATTCCTCCGGGACAGCTAGAATACATGTAATGAAATTAACATTGCTCCATTAATGGACAATGGGAAGTACACTGACTCTGTCTGGAGCCAGAGATCCTTCACCTCATGCTCACTACTTGTGTAAGCCTGTATCTCAGATTCCTTATCTGTAAAATGGAAAAGTTGAATGACTAAATGTCCCTTTCCAGTTTCTGAGGGCCCTACCAGCTTTACAATAATAATGCTCATTAAATGTTTTATATGCTCTTTGTTCTAAAATAAGAACTAAAATGATACTAAATGAACAAGCCCATTAGAACCAAGAAAGGGAAATTAGCATAAAATTTCGGGTTTTAAAAGGACCTCTGAACTACCTGTTTCAACTCATTCCCTGACCAAGAATCCCTTCTACACCACCACCACCACCACCACCACCACCAAATGGCTATAATCAAGCTCACCTCCTTCTCTGGTTATGCATCTTGAATAGACTTATTCAGTCACTTCAGTCATGTACAACTCTTCATGACATAATTTGGGGTTTCTTTGGCAAAGATACTGGAGTGGTTTACCATTTCTCCTCCAGCTCATTTTACAGATGAGGAAACTGAGGCAAAAAGGGTTAAGTCACTTGCCTAGAGTCTCACAGCTATTAAGTCCCTGAAGTCACATTTGAACTCAAGTCCTTCCTGACTCCAGGCCCAGCGCTCTATCTACTGCACCACCAAATTGTCCTTGAGTAGGGGCAACTAGGTGGAGCAGTAGATAGAGCACTGGCCCTGGATTCAGGAGTACCTGAGTTCAAATCCGGCCTCAGACACTTAACACTTACTAGCTGTGTGCCCTTGGGCAAGTCACTTAACCCCAATTGCCCCACAAAAACAAACAAACGAACAGATTGTCCTTGAGTAGGTAGTAGGTAGGTATCCTTTTTTTTTGGCAGGGCAATGAGCCTTTCTCCAAAGATCCAAAATACACATTTGCCAAGACTCTTATTAATTCTTAGGAGAAACAGAAATAAAAGTATTGTTTTACACAAATGAAGAGGCAGCAAGTTTTATTAGTGGACAGAATGCTAGATTTGGAATCTGGACCCCCCCAATTCAAATCCTGTCTGAAATGCTTAGTCATGTGACCCCTCAGCAATTCACTTAATCCTTCCATGCTTCAGCTTTTTCATTTACAAAATTAAGGAGCTGGATTCAATGATCTCTAAGTTTTTGCTCCTTTGTGATAATATTTGTGGGAAAAAGCAAAGCAAGGATACCCACCAAAAAGAAGTTTAACAAAACTACAGGATAAGTTAAACCCACAAAAATCAAGTGCATTCTTGGGCATTTATTTTATCTGACTGCATTTTCATTACAAGACTTTCTCTCTCTCTTTCTCTTTCTCTGTCTCTCTCTGCCCCCCTCTCTCTCTCATTGGGGTAGAGCAGAATAGAGTGCTAATGCTAGGGAGGGTCCCACTTCCCCCCAAAATAGGAAAAGGGATAAGAAAGATCACTGAAACATTATTTTTAAGTACACAGAAGAAAACAGAAGGATGGCCAGAAGAAAACACAGACAAGCAGGATAGTAATTTAATTATTATACTAAATTTATTCTATTAAAAATAAATTTTAGGGCAGCTAGGCGGCCCAGTGGATAGAGCACCGGCCCTGGAGTCAGGAGGACCTGAGTTCAAATCTGCCCTCAGTTACTTGACACTTACTAGCTGTGAGACCCTGGGCAAGTCACTTAACCCCAATTGCCTCACCAAAAATAAATAAATAAATAAATTCTTAGTTTCATTTTCAATCCCCTTTTTCTGCTCTTGTTGGTTGGTTGTTGTCCTTCATTCTCAAAGAGGACCAAATTGGCGTCACTATGTTGGACTCAAAGTACAGTGTGTCCAACTGTGGCTGATCAGACCAATATGAGCTCAAAATGCTCTACCACAGATCAGGCACAAATGGTCCATGTGAACATTTGGGTTGAATTCTCTAAATTTGCACGTCTCACATTTCTTTTGAGCTACTTCAATTCTTCTTTGCTCATAGAACACATGACCCTGTCCGATGAAGGCATGCCATGCTGGGCAGTCCTTTGTCAGAGTCTCCACTGTCACACAATCAATTCCAAAGTTCTTCAGAGAGACCTTGAGAGTATCCCTGTATCTCTTCTTCTGACCACCATGTGAAAGCACTTGCCTAATGTGAGTTCTCCATAAAACAGTCTGTTAGGTAAGCATACATTTGGCATTTGAATAATGTAGCCAGCCCATTGGAGTTGCACTATCTGCAGAAGAGTTTGAATGCGTGGCAGTTTAGTTTGAGAGAGGTCTTCAGTATCCAGTACCTTATCCTGCCAGGTGATCTTCTGAATCTTCCTAAGGTAATTCAAATGGAAGTGATGCAGTTTCCTAGCATGGTACTGGTATATTGTCCAGGTTTCACAGGCATAGAACAATGAGGTCAGCACGATGGCTCTGTAGAACTTCAATTTGATGTTTATTACCTCTTCTCTCCCACACTTTCCTTTGAAGCCTCCCAAACACCGAGCTAGCTCTGGTAATGCATGTGTCAGCCTCATTATCAATGCGCACATACCTAGAAAGTATACTACCAAGATAAGTGAACTTATTCACAGTATTCAAAATGTGTCCATTTGCAGTAACCAAGGGTTCCTCACATGGATGATGTGGCGCTGGCTGGTAGAGCACCTGTGCGGTTTTCTTTTGAGTTGTCAGGCCAAAATTAGCACAAGTGGCAAAGAATTAATCCATACTTTGTTGCATCTCGAAGCCGAGATGCAACAATCATCTGTGAAAAAAAAAATCATATACTATCTCTACCTCCACTTTAGTCTTGGCTTGTAGCCTTTTCAAGTTAAATAATTTACCATCAATGTGGTAGCTGACCTTGATGCTGTGTTCATCCTCTTCAAAGACATCTGACAACATTGCCAAAAAACATCAGGCTAAAAAGCATGGGAGCAATCACACATCCTTGCTTCACTCCATTGGTGACTGGGAAAGTGAGAGAGCACTGTCCACTGTCCAGAACCTGGGCAAGCATATTGTTATGAAACTGATGTACAATACCAATCAACTTCTCCGGGAAACCAAATTTTGACATATTTTTCCATAAGCCTTCACAACTGACAGTATCAAAGACCTTGGTCCCATCAAACTTTTCTGCTCTTTGCATATGTAAACACTTTTATTTGGTGTCAGTTAAATCCCGAATAAAAAATTAACTCCATTTTCATAGTAGTTAGAGACAGAAAATATAATAGATTCAAAGTTCAAAAGAAACAAATACTGAACACTTATTAACTCACTAATAAAAGACCTATCTAATCAGAGAATATAAAATTTAACCTAATATAAATTTTAAAGAACCAAGAATTAAATAAATGAAGAAATATACCTTGCTCTTATAAAGATTAAATTACTCCTTAAATTATCATACAGTGTAAATTAACTACCAGATCAAATTCTTATGGAATATGTCTTGTCAATCAATTAAACAGTAAGATTTAATTTGATTAATCAATCGATAAAAAGGTTAGTTTTTAAAAAAACAAATTAGTTAAGGTAGCAGGCCTATCAGATTTTTAAAACATATTACAAAATGGCATTTATCAAAACTATAGATTAAAAAACAGAGGGAATGATCAATGAATCAATCATTCCAGAAAAAAATTATATAATATAAACAATTTTTTAAAACTAAAAGCAAATAGAACAGTATATTTATTTATTCTAGTTGTTTAGGGATGATAAATCGTGAGTAGAAGAAACTGAGGTTGTTTCCAAAGATTGATAAATTTGAAAGATTAAAATGAAAAACATTCACAATTGTTACTCAAGTGTAACGACATAGATCTCAAAAGGAAAGCAAGAGCATAAGAAACTATGGGACAAATATCACTGATAAAATAATCCAAAATAAAGACCTTTTTAAACATATAAGGCATATCCAATTCTAGACAATGTAAAGGGTCAGTAAAGATATGATGGAAATATGTATTAGGAGATAGAAGGAATGTTAAGGACAATCTTTTTGAATCCTCAGTTCCCATTTTACTTCACTGACAAGGAAAAAAATGCCCATAAGTGGAATAACCTTCTAAAGGTCACAAAGGTAGCAAGGAAAATATTTAGCCTTTCTATAAATCAAAGGAAAGAAAATTTAATTTAATTTAAACTCAATCAAAAAAATAAGTTTAAAAAACATGAAGCCCAATATTACCAGAGCTTTGGGGAAGAAAGTTACACTTAAACAAAACATCACATCACTGGATGCACAGAAAATCAATTTAATTTGTCTGGAAAGTATTGGGGGGGGGGGGTCGGGGAACAGAGCTTTTTAGGGAAAGCTGCTTCAGCCTTAATTTGATGGCTTGGTACTGTCAAGATAATGGAATGTGATAGATGAGATTTGGCAGATACTCAGGAGCCCACCTGAGTGGATTACTGGCTGATTTGACTGGATTAGTAGTTGACTAGATTCTAAGCACATCTGGCTGGTACTTGAGAGTACTTAAGAAAGCATGGTTCTCAGAATCTAAAAAGACTTTGAACTTCCGGGCCCAATCAACCAACCAGCTTGAAGAACCTCCCCATTCTGGGAGGGGACAGGAAGGAGGAAAGGGGAGCCTTGACTTGGTGGTGACCGCAAGGAAAGACAGAGAGGAGCTGAGGAAAGATAGGATTTCGAGGTTGTAAGAATTCTGTTCTCAATCTTTCTCTTTCTATATTTCAATAAACCCTTCAAAATCTAAACTCGTTTTATCAGTGATTTTAGTCAGTTTCCCCCCAAACTGGGGGAACAGATTAGAACCCACATTTAGAATTTTAAATTACACAGTACTAACACAGCACTTTAAGGTTTTTAAAATGCTTTCTTCACAAACAGCTTTTTGGGGTATGTAGTGAGTGAGTTGCAAAGGTGTTTTGGGTGGGTTTCTCAAACTTGTTTTAGTCAGGTTTTCAATATGTTCGATAGTTACATTCTGCTGCAGCTGTGCTTATTATAACATTGCAATATTCCATCTGGCTAATGAAGAAATCCCTCTTGGGTACTGCCCCCTTCCCCTTTCATTGGCCAAGCCTAAGAAGTCCACTTGGCTGATTTACTGGTGTTGCCCCCCACCAAAGAGTTTATTTTAACAAGGCATAAACTGTCCACAAAAGACTAAAGCTCATGTTTAAAAAGAAGACTGGATGTTGCCATGTCCTCCTAGGGAACAGAATTATAAGAAGGCAGCTGGGGACGGGAAGTGGTCTCTGAAGTCTTAGAGCTAGTGACCTCTGGCCTGGGCACCACCTGGCCTTCTAAAGTAGACTCAATCTCCAGGGAGAGGAGCCTTGGAGTCTGGAATTCTAAGCACCCAGCCTTCCAAGGCCTTATAAGCAGAAGCAGAAGCCTTCCAAGGTCACACTGACAAAGGTATTTTCTATTTGACTCCAAGTCTTGTACTACTGACAGCTTTCCAAGGCCACGTGAAATATCAGAAACCTAAATAAGAGGTAATGAACCAAAACAAAAAGTTATGGCTTCCCTATTCAAAAACACTGGAAACTACCCAAATGACAGAGCAAGGGCTATAAGCAAACTATGGTGTATTTAATGCAGTGGAATATTGGAGAGTCAATTTAAATGGCGAATTTGTGGATCTTGTTAATGAAGGAAATTGTTTCTATAAATACGTGTACGTGTAAAAAATTAGAACACAGATGTAAAAACATCCAAGAGAATATCAACAACAGTTTGAAAGGAATAAAGAACGTAAATATTTTAACACTTACTTTTCTTTCTTCTTTGCAGTTCTTTTAAATAAAATCAGGCCATAATTGAACTTTTCTAATAACTCACCTCTTTAACTCCTCTATCAAAGTCCAGGCAGTCAGTGGCTGATTTCTGTCAGAGCAAACAGCTATGATAGACTATATTGGCCTTAGAGATCTGATATAGCCTAGCTCAATACAAGCAAAAACATTGGGCATCCTTGTGAATCAAGGACAGAACTGTAAACAGAGAGCCCCAGGGTGAACCAAACACCAACAGTGTAGTATAGTAAACAGAGAGAGAAAGAGAGACAGAGACAGAGAAAGAGAGACAGAGACAGAGACAGAGAGACAGAGACAGAGAGAGAGACAGGGAGAGAGTGGGGAGAGAGACAGAGAGACAGAAAGAGACAGAGAAACAGAGAGACAGAGACACAGACTCAGGAACAGAGATAGAATACTGGAGGACTGAAAGTGCTCATCTTTATTACTAAATGGCTATGTGTCTTTGGGCAAGTCATTCACAACCCTCTCTTAAGCCTCAATTTCTTCATCTGTAATAGAAGATCATTGGGCAGGATGATCTTCCAGATTCTTGACAACTCAAACACACCGCAATTCCACAGGAGGGGTAGAGGCCCAAGGAGGACAGGACTAAAAACCAACAATAACAACTTATATATTACTTATTACAAGGGACCTTAGAGGTCACTTGGTCTGATCCCTACAATTCACAGATGGATCTGCCCCAATTTTAGTTTTAACAGAATTACACAGATCATTAACTGATTTCTTTTTAAAAGCTAAGTAAATATTTGCTTCCTCATAGCCTCCTACACCTTAACATTCTGTGGTTTATAACATTGTCTTAAAGCCCCACAACATCTTTCCAAAAACTTAAGGAAGCAGCTGTCGATCTACAAAACTCTTCTTGAAAATCACTTGAAACTCTCTGATTTGCATGAAAACCAATTGCTGGGGATTACCCCTTAGGTTTATTTTGAGGTTTTTGCTCCAGTTCTGTCGGCACAACAGATCACCATGCTGACAAAAACAAGATGCCATACGGTGTGTCACTGTGTCCCAAGACCTTGAATGAAACTGGAGGAGAAAAGCAAGTCCTGAATTCTAGGGGGAAAAAATCACATCCAAGCCAAACCTTGCCCTTCCTGACTGTTCCTATTGATTGTTTACTATTGATGGACTCACAGCTCTTCCTACACACGGCCTGAAGTTCCTTGGTCATCTATTAGCCTTCCCTCTCTTGCTATTTAACAAATGCACAATGTCCTGTTTGGTTTTTAAAGCCCTTCAAAATCTGGCCCCTTTCTATTTTTTCTAGTCTTTTTAACACTTTATTTCCTTTTACACAGTCTATGAGCCAGTAACTCTGGCCTTCTGACGGTTTCTCCAACACGATCATCCCAAGTGTCCCCCTACCTGGGTGCTCTGTCTTCTTGCCTCCACCTCCTGCCTTCCCTACGCTTCCTTGAAAGCCCAAATACCACCTTCTCCAAGAAGCCCTTCTATCTCCCCCCTAGACTCTGAGATGACTTCTCATTGACGCTTTAGCTTATATGCACATAGTTGTTCTGACTGTTGTCTCCCCATTAGTCTCAGGTTCTTGAGAGAAGGGACCATGGATTTTTTGCCTTTCTTAGTATCTGGAGCACTTAGTATAGTACATTTACTATGTGCCAATCACTAAACATTTATTATAAATGCTAGACTTAATTTGCTCACTGCTTGGACTCTCAGCATCCCCTTACCACTACCACCATGCCATCCCTTGTAAGGTCCTGTTGATTCTAGGAGAGTGCAGTATTTGATGTAAGAACACCAGAGTTCAAAGCCCAGATCTAAGATCTACTAGCTGTGTTATCCCAGGTAAATCACTTAATGTCTCTGAGCCTGTTTCTTCATCTATAAAATGAGAATAGATGTACAATCTAACTATTTCAGAGGGCAGTGGTAAGGAAAAATATTCTGTAAAATGTAAAAGGGCTGTGGAATATAATCATCATCATCATCTCAGGAATTAATTAATTAAAAATCAGTGAATTGGTCAATGCAAGTTGGTTAAAATCATTCGTACAATAGAATATGCATATTGTGCAAATGGAAGTTCATCTTAAAGGGAAGGCATTGGGGTAGAGGGACAGAGGGATGGCAGACGACTGCCAGAAAGGACAACTGCTTGCTATGTGTCAGACACTGTGCAAGGAACTAGGAATACAAAGATCAAAGAAAGAAGAAATACCTCTCCAATTCTACCCCAAAGCTTCCATTGCTTTTCATTGCTATCATCCTAGTTTAAGTATACCCTTCACCCACTACAATAGCTTTCTTAGTGATTTCCTTGTCCCTAGTCTTGGACTTCAACATGCAAACTGAGGGTTGCTCAACTACCTATATAACTTGCCAATTTCTAACTCCAACAATCTCTACTCCACCTCAAGATGGCCAAACCTTGATCCGGCCATTAAACACAAGCATTCCAGTTCTATGTTCATGAACTCTGAAATCTCTTTATCAAATCATAATCTTTGATCATTCCACCTTGTCCTATTCCTTATAGCCCCTAACTTTATTCCCTAAACCCATTCTTCATCCTTCCTTTGGCCTCCAACTCCTCCCCTCCAAAGTTCTTTCCCAGACTATCACCCCTATAGTAGATATACTTTCCTTCTTTCCCCATCTCAACCTCTTGATCAATCAATGTACACTACATCTGAATAATTACACACTTTGCCAAACCCATCTTTGGACTATTACTCCCTTCCCTCATAGTCATATGTGTTCAACTGAGCTGGACAAAAAGCATGAAAACCTGCTAACTGGATCTCCTGCAAATTTAGGTAAACCAGCGTCAAGGAAAGGCCATCTTTTTACAATTCCCTAATCTACATCTCCCTAATTGATTTGCTATCCCACTGGAGAAATTTTCCATATAACCACTCAACTTTCATCCCTCTCACAGTACCTCTCCCCTCAACTTCTCAAGTGAGAATTAACAAGTTGAGGCTATCTGCTAAGAGCCCCCTCTCCTCTCCTACTCATCTCATCCAAACACTTGCCCCTCCACCAGCCCCTACTTAACTAGCAATAGGTGTCTCGTCTCCTCATCAATTTCTCCCTATTTGCTTTTTCCCTACAGGCAACTACACATATGCCCACGTCTCCTTCATTCTTTTTTTTTTTTTTTTAAGTGAGGCAATTGGGGTTAAGTGACTTGCCCAGGGTCACACAGCTAGTAAGTGTTAAGTGTCTGAGGCCAGATTTGAACTCAGGTACTCCTGACTCCAGGGCCAATGCTTTATCCACTGCGCCACCTAGCTGCCCTGTCTCCTTCATTCTTAAGGAAACTGCAACGGTTTCAATTATTGTTATAAAAATATTTCAATAGGTGTGGGGTGAAGTTGGGGGAGAAAGAGATCAGCTGGGTGTCATAGTAAATAGAGTGCAGGTGGTCCAGGATTCAGGAAGATTCATCTTCATGAGTTCAAATACTGCTCCAGACACTTCTTAGCTATCTAACCCTGGCCAAGTCACTTAACCCTGTTTGCCTCTGTTTTCCTCATGTGTAAAATGAACTGGAGAAAGAAAAATGACAGACAGTTCCAGTACCTCTGCCAAGAAAAGTCCAAAAGGGCTTATGAAGAGTCAGCTAAAATGAACAACAACATATGTGTGTGGGTGTATATGTATTCTCTCCTTCATAATAATAGCTGGCTTAAATGTCTCTGGGAAAGTAATTTGATATCACTGTGCTTCCATTTCCTCATCTGTAAAATGATAAATGTAAAATAACAGTTAGTACTTATATAGCACTTTAAGGTTTACAATTCTCCTAACAGCCCTGGAAGCCAAGTGTTATCATTATAGCTGCCATTTTAGAGACAAAGATAATGAGGCTGAGAGAGGGACCTTCCTGGAGTCATATACTGGTTAAGAGTATAAGGTGGGATTTGAACTCAGGTCTTCCTGAATCACAAGTCCAACACTCCATCTGAATGCTCTTTACAGAGTCTAGTGCTTCCACTTTCTCTCATTCTTTTTTTTTTGGGGGGGGGGGAGGCAGGGCAATGAGGGTTAAATGACTTGCCCAAGGTCACACAGCTAGTGTCAAGTGTCTGATGCGGCATTTGAACTCAGGTCCTCCTGAATCCAGGGCCAGTGCTTTATCCACTGTGCCACCTAGCTGCCCCTCTCTAATTTTTTTTTAAACACTCTGCAATCTGACCTCTGAACTCATCCTTCAACTGAAAGTATTCTTTTCAAAGTTACTAGCAATCTTAATTGTCAGATCGGCCACTCAACACATCCTCCTAGAGACAGTGTCTTTTCTAGCATTCCTTGGTAACTGCTCTCTCTCTGCTCTTTCTCCTTCCATCCATCTGACGACTCTCTTTTGATGGATCTTCATTCAGGTCATGGCCACTAATCAGGGATGGCCCTAAAGATTCTGTCCCGAGCCCTCCTTCCTTCATCCTATCTTAATTGATGAGCTCATTAGCTTCCGGGAATTCCAATCACAATGTCTATGCTGACAATTCTCAGATTTCATTATACAAACCTAACCTCTTTCCTGAGTTGTAGTCACAAACTGCCTAGTAGACATCTCAAATAGGATTCCTATAGACATCTCAAATTCAACATGTCCAAATTAGAACTCATTATCTTAGCCCCAAAAACTCTCCCTCCTTCCAAACTTCCCTAACACTGCCGGGATACCACCATGCTCCCAAGGATACAAGATTGCTGGTCAGTGTCACCCTAGACACCTCATTCCTACTCATCTCACATACACAATCTGTGGCCAGATCTTGCGGTGTCTATTCTCCACCCACACTGCTACCACTCTAGTACAGGCCTTTATCACCTCTCCCTGGACTTCTGCAATAGACCTTCAATTGGTCCCTATGTCAAGCCCTTTCCCACTCCAATCCATCCCCCATTTGGTTGCCAAACTGATTTTCCTAAACTAAATCTAACTGTCTCTGTCTCTCTCTATCTGCCTCTCTCTCTCTGTCCCTGTCTCTGTCTGTCTGTCTGTCTGTCTGTCTGTCTGTCTGTCTGTCTGTCTCTCTCTCACACACACACACACACACCCCACCTCAATAAACCCTAGTGATTTTACTACTTCTGGGATCAAGTATAAACCTTTTGTTCTATCATAACCTAATCCCTTTCTGGTCTTCTTAAATTTACTCCTCTATGTGCACTCTGTGATCCAACTACACTGGACTAGTAGTTATCACTTGCTGACATCATTCCTTTGCATTTGTTGTCCCCATTCGCCACCCCCTGGCCTCCAGGTCCTTCAAACCAGGTCAAATCCAACCTCCTGCGATCTTTCCTGGTTACACTGCCTCTAGTGCCTCGTCTCTAAGACTACTTTCCAACTATGCACACTTCTATATATCATGTGTACATGTCAATATTTTTGCATGTGAGCTCCTCTAGGTCAAGGGCCCTGTTTTGGCTCTTCTCTGTAACCCCAGCTCTTAGCACAGTGCCTGGAACAAGATAAACGCTTAACAAATCCAAACATTTAACAAAAAGCTTTTCTTTTCTTTTTTGTTCCCCATAAGAGCAAAAACTCTACTAATACAAACTAAAGGGAAGGTCAAGTGAATTACTGGAAAGTGTAAATTTTTAGAAGATAGACTCTCTTTAAATAAGAGCACTTTCATTCTAGGCAATTCAGCAAACATTTCTGCTTACAACATGAAGGGCTGTTAGGCATTAGCCACACACAGAGAAAAAAAAGACAGTACCATAAGAAAAAGACAGAATCATGCCTAGCTGGAGGAATCTGGAATGGATTCAAGGCAAAGGTGGTATAAACTGAGTCTTCAAGAAAGACAGACTTCAAAAAGAAGGAACTGTGGAAGAAAGGAGATTGAGGAAAGGAGAGCAACTTCTGATACTATAAAATATTATTTTATATTAGTTATAATAAAAATATTAGTTATTTGCTATAAGTCTGGTACTTCTGAAGAAGTTAATGATGCCTTTTAAATGGTGTGAGGCCTCTACATTTATTTATATGGCTATGCAAACCCTTTCTTCAAAAACAGTCACAGAAGTCATCTTTAGTCCAGATTTTCATCCAGTTTAAATGACAATATCATGAAATCTACATGAATGATCTGATAGAATTCACTCACCCCTTCACGCTGTTCAAAGGATGGTAAAAGACCCAAACAGTGCCTTGTTTTTTTGTGTATTTCTCTGTAACTCCTAGAGTGTTTCTATATTGACACCAGGAGATTAATAAATCCTTGCTGAGTTGATTCTCTGGCATGAGATAGACTCTCCCCATAACTATGTCCTGTTTCCAAGGCTGGGGCTAAGGCCGAGCTGTCCCCATGTTTCTTTGTGTTCTTCATGTCTGTCATCTCTGATGGTCTAGTGGCTTTCCCATTATGGAGGATTTTCAGTCTCGTAACTTAACAGCCTTTATGTTGTTTATCCTTTGCAAGTTACACCTCCCATGTCAACGTTTCCCTGCCAGCATTCATGTCTCTTCAGTCATTCCCCCCAATGGTAGATATAAGGACAATGTTTTGATATCACAAATCAAGGCTGCTTCTAGGACCATTTTGTGTGTGCAGGTCTATGTATTTTTACAACTGAGGTTAGGAATAGTGTTCCCATTTAATTTACAACTTAAAAAAAAGCAAGTTAAATATAAAAATAACAGCATACCCTTTGCATACCCTTTGACCCAGCAATACCGCTACTAGGTCTATATCCCAAAGAGATCATAAAAAAGAGAAAAGGACCCACATGTATAAAAATATTTAGAACTGCTCTTTTTTGTGGTGACAAAGAATTGGAAATTGAGGGGATTCCCACCAATTGGGAACTGGCTAAACAAGTTTCAGAAATTCTCTGGGGTACAGCAAAGAACTTTCTCCTTGAGAAACTAAACCAAAAGACTGACATACCTAACCAGTCTTCCTCATCCCTCAGGGAGATGGGATTGGGTGTGGCTGCTGCCTTTGTGGCTTGAGAGATCCAGAGTTGCTCCTCACCCAACTTCCCCCAGCCACCACCAGTGGGGGATGGTCCTCCCCCAATAGGGGAACTTTCCAGTCAGACTATCACCTCATCAGACCACCACGGACCTCTATAAAAGTATCTGCCTGTCTCCTGCTCGAAGAGATAGGTATCGCAGAGCCATGCCTCTGTGGCATGCCTTCTCCTCATGAGAAGTCCAAGGATTTCTCTCTTGGTTTTCTTTCCCTAGCACCCTAAATAAACTATTATTTTATTCTAATTGGATTTGTGTGCAAGAGGGTGTAATTCTTTAAAGAGGAATTCCTAAGGACCCCTATCCCAAAGCCCTACCCCTTTCCCAAACCCCGACTCTATTTCCCCCATAACATAATATATTTGCTCTAATAATCAGAACAATATGGCGTGTTATACAGTGGAAACACTGGAGGGAATCAGAAGGCCTAATTGTAGCCTTGAACAAGCCCTGTCTACTCTCCAGGGTTCAGTTTCTTCTGAAGTGCCTTTCCCTTTCTAACAATTTCCATGATATTCTATTCTAACATCAAAATATCTAGGGAATCTTTAGCCAATGAAATCTTATTGTATTATCTCTCCAAGCTCTAAAGAAAAATAGGGTTAATATGTCACCCCCAAAACAAGCGTCAATTATTTAGGGTGTCATTCTTCTAGTACTTTTCCAAGTAGGGAGTAGAAACATTGCTTAGGTTTCCTAAGACCTTCAACATAACTAAGTAGGGGACCAGAATTACTCAACATCTGTTAGTTCTCTGGTTATGCATTGCTGCTAATCAATTTTCCTATTTCTTATCTATGAATGAATATGTCAGAACAGTAGTGTGCCCTTGGTCACAGAAATCTCCCAACCATCTACTTCTATTTCTTAAATCCCCCCAACCCCTTTTCCTTTCCCTGGCTTTCTGAACTTGCAGCTGCCCATAGCAGGTGAGAACTAGATTCAAAGTTTATCTAAATAGGGGACCTAGGTCAGGAAGTAAGGTTATAAGACTGCCTGCTATCAAGGGAGAAGAACAGGTCAAGGGGAAGATGGATAGGGAAAACATGAATGCTAGACAACCAGGAGAGAAGTGTCATGAAAGGCAATGGGTTTAGAAGGAAATGAGAAGAGAGGAAATGAGGCACTGAAGAAAAGAAGACTTTTTTTTTTAATTTGTGGGGCAATGAGGATTAAGTGACTTGCCCAGGGTCACACAGCTAATAGGTGTCAAGTGTCTAAGGTCATATTTGAATTCAGATCCTCCTGAATCCAGGACCAGTGCTTTATCCACTGCACCACCTAGCTGCCCCCAAAAGAAGACATTTTCAAGAACTTCAAGAAAGAGAAGAGGAGATATAGGATAACTCTTCACCATTAGAGGCGTCAGCCATACTCCCAAGTGCTCCCAGAGCCAGATTAAAATGTAATTGAGAAATATTTAACATAATAAATTAAAATACAATAAAACATATATGAATGGTATTTGTGGTTTTCTAAGTCAATATGTCCTAGCAGGGATCCTTAAGAGTACACATACAGGCCTTTTTCTATTTGAGTTTAATATCATCAGTCTCTAATCTTGAATCTCTTCCCAGCTTTTCCTACTGCCAAACTTCCATTCTGGATGACTTTTCTTATGTGGCTCCATCACTCCTATTCATGAACGGCTGAAACAGTGCTTGAGAAAGTCACAAAAATATGCTGGTTGGGATCTCTACTTCAGCTGGGCTCTCACAGCCGCAAAGCAATCTGTCTCTTTCCTAATCAATTCTCTATCCCACTCTCCACTCACAATGACTGTTCCAAATTTTCTTGCCTCTCACAGCACCCCTTCTCCCCATGTTCTGGGCTGAGGAAAAAAAAAAAACTGAGGCCATCCCACAAGAAATCCCTCTCTTCTCCTCATCTCAAATCACTTAGTCTTCTAGCTCTTCCTTTTGCTCAAGTCTCTGATGGAGAGGTGAACCTTCTCTTCCTGCCAAGGACAACTAGATCTTATCCCCACCCCAGGATTTTCCAGAAGATTGGCCCATTATCATCTCTCCATAAGCAGCTTTATTCTCTCCCTAACTACTGCCTACAAACTGATCCCGCAATCTTTTAAAAATGAAAAACTGCTTTTTGTCACAAAAATGGGATATGACTCCAGGTTTTCCAGATTCCAAGTTCAAAGTCCTTTCTACTAATTAGGTCATCAACTATCAAGAAGAGCCTTCATTTAGCTCTTCCCCAGAAATGTAAACAAATCTTATCTCATGCCCTCATTAGCACCTCAGTTAATTTTCCACTAGATCTAAGTGAGGAGGAAGAGGGAGAAAAGAGAAAAAACAAAATGTTTCCTGGGAATCTTCTCTTCCCCTGAAATTATTTAGCAACAGTGACATTCATCTCTGCAAAAGGCCCAGGATTTGTTTCAGGAACAGGAATGAGCTCTGAGACTCTATTACGGAGAGAAACTCTGGTTTGAAGTAAAAGGTAGAAAGAAGAGGGAAAGGAAAGAGGGAGAGAAAGATAGAAGGAAACAATAAGTCATCCCCTATCCCACGCCAGAAATTGGTCCTTACCCTTTTAGTGGCCAGGGCCAAAGTGAGGAAAATTCTATCCTTCCTGAAAGGAGGAAGGGGGAAGGGGGAAGGGGATATCCTAGCTTCCACTGGAAGTATCTGAGGAGATGTGTACTTATGGCTGAAACTCCAAATGCATTTTTTATTTAGAAATACTGTCATACCTGATGTTTAAACTCTATTTCAGTTATATGATGCATTAAATAATGAACTGAGATCTCAAACACTGCTTCTTTGGGAAGATGTTCTCCAGGATTTAAGAAAAGAAAGGGAAGGGAAGGGGAGGGGAGGGGAGGAGAAGGAGGAGGAGGAGGAGGAAAGGAAATAAATATAATAAATATCCAACCTTTCCGGGGGCTGTTTGCAATGTGGATCTAAAGGTTCCTCTTCATCATTAGCAATGATATTTGAGGAAGTATAAGTATTAGGTTTATAATCAATAAGCGTTAATTAAGCACCTACTATGTGCTAGGTACTGGGAGATACTGAACCAAAAATCACTCAAGGAACTTAAATCACTCAAGAAATCTGACTTTAAGCACGCAAAAAAATAAAAAAAGTAAAAATAAAAATAAATGCAAGGTAATTTGGGGGCTGGTGGAGGTGAAGTGCTAGTCGCAAAATAGTTTATCAAGTCATGTGTCTAGAATTAGAGAATAATATACTAATAACAAGTTTATTCACACAAAAAACAGACCAATAAAAACTATACCATATAGTCCCTCTCCCCTGATACTACGGTATAAGAAAAAGAAAGGACAAACAAAAACACATAAAATACTTTTCTGGTCCTGTAATGATGCCCTTCGTGTTACTGGGAGTGAAGTGGGAAAATTCCCGTATAACCAGTTCATTCTGTAAAGGTTTAGTCTGATTACGATTACTCATATGCCACTGGTTAGCTCAAATAGCTCCTGGATAGAAGGGACAAAACAGTTTTGTTTTGGTTTGGTTTTTTTCAAAAATCCCTGTTATGCTTATTATTTGAAAGGCTTCTCTTAAGGTAATAAATGAGGGAGGGACCCCTCCTCTGGGTAATAGGAGAATGTGTTTTAAACACTCCCTAATTGTTCTGATATTTCCTTTACCTGATTCTGGGGACTCAACAGATTCACAAAAGCTCCCCAATTCAAAGACAAAGACTGAAGAAAAAAAAAAAGAGATCAGGAAAGTACAAAGTACAGTCAACCTTTGCTCTGCTCCTCAAAGCCCGGAAGAAGCCTGTTTATTCAAATAACCAAGAATACCTACGGTAGTGAGGAGGGGAGGGAGAGAGCTCACCACCAGAGCTTTCACTCCTCCCCCCCTTCACCTTGGCCTCGAGGTAGAGAAGTCAGTCCTTTGTCATGAAAGGTCTTTTTCATCATCAACCTAAGTCCCATTTCCTCTTCAATTCTCCAAACCCACTCCCAGGATACCCCCACCTCCTCTTCACTTCAATAGAAAGGAAGGGGAGAAGACCAGACACTCAAAGTCAGTCAGGCTTTAACCATTCCTTGAAAGACTGGAAAGAGTAATGGAGGACTCCCTTGATGATTGTTGCCCAGCCTTTCACCCAACAGACACCGGCCCAAACTAGCATCACCAGACTGATTGATAACATAGCCCTAAGCTGCATCAAGTATCTCCTGGGATGTTAACATCAGTACAGTTCAATGCTCATTTCAAACATGTCACAATCATCAAAATGCAGGGGTTAGACTAAATCATATATGTGTGTATACTAATAAATAATACACTATATATCATTCTAGCGCACTAGGCCTGGAGTCACAAAGACCTGTGTTCACATCCGGCCTGGATACTACTAACAAGCTGTGTGACCTTGGGAAAGCCATGTAATCGCTGCCTGCCTCAGTTTCCTCAACTGTAAAATGGAGTTAATAGCACCTACCACCCAGAGTTGTGTGAGGATCAAATGAGATCACATTTTTTAAAATGCTTGGCACAGTACCTGGCACACAGTAGGTGCTAGATGTAATATAATATAGAGAGATATAGAGATATAGATGTAATATAATAAGTAGATGTAAGCTGTAATATAACCAATTTGGTATAACAGGAAAGGAAAAAATATTTTTAAAAAAGAGAATAGCCACCTTGGGCACATCAAAAGTAGACAGTTGTGGTATAGGGAAAGAACACTGTGTAACTTTGGGGAAGTCTCATTTTTCACATTTGAATCTTTGGTCTTTCAATAAAATTCCCTTTTAACCAATTCCAATTCATTTTCTGAAATAAAACACTCTTCCCCCTTTCCTGGCTTTCAAGCCCCAGGTAAAATCCCCGTTTCCGTAAGAGACCTTTCCCAGTCTGCCTTAATGGCTAGTGTCTTCCCTCTGTGGATTATCTCTCTTACAGTCTGTAAAAATCATAGCTATTTGTGTATTGTCTACCTTATTAGAATGTGAGCTCCTTAAGAACAGGAACTGGCTTTGGTTTGGGGGTTGATTTGGGGTTTTTTGTTTTTGATTCTGTCTTTCTTTGTATTCCTAACACAGTTCCCAGCAGATAGGCGTTTAATAAATGCTTACTGACTTAAGGGGTACGGTCAACAAACCATGTGACAGCCTAACACACCCTTCTTCTGCCTAAGTATGTATATGTATCTTATTGCCAAGTCACATATCCCAAGAAGAAAAAAAATTGTCAGCATCAAAAGAGACCTATGTACAAAAATGTTCAGAGCATTATTGTTTGTGATAAGAAAAAACACTGGAAATGTGTCCAAAAAATGAAGACTAGCTGAACAAATCATGATATGTGAATGTAGGATTACTATGACAAAAGAAAAACAAATATGAAGAATTCAGACCTATGGCAAGACCAGAAATGAGACAGAGTAAAGAAAGTAGAGCCCCAAAGAGCCCAATATACACAATAACTACAACAATGTAAATAAATAAAGTCAACACAGAAAGGCAAAAGAAACCCTCTGGTTAAATAACAAAGTCAATATTAGTGACAAACTGTCAAAATTAAAAGGCCACATATCTTCCTCCCTCCTCCTTTCTGTTAACAATTATTTTTAAGCAATGTACCTTGTAAGGAAATTCCTTTTGGATATTTATTGGGAAACAACTACTAACTTTTGTTGTTGTTAGGTTATCAATCGTGTCCCATGCTTTGTGACCCCATTTGGGATTTTCTTGGTAAAGATACTGGAATGGGTTGCCATTTGCTTCTCCAGATTATTTTATTGATGAGGAAACTGAAGCAAACAGGGAGAAGTGTCTTGCCAGGGTCACATGGCTAGTAAGTATCTGAGGCCAGATTTGAACTTAGGAAGATGAGTCTTCCTGACTCCAGGTCAGGCACTCTACCCACTGTGCCACCAAACAAATGCTTGTATTTAACAATTTTGTACTGATTTATATTTATTCTCTTTATGTTTATTCAGTATATACTTATTTATGTTCTTACTATAATCCCATTAGAACGTTAGGTTCCTTGTTGAAAGTAGAAGTAGAAACTGTATCATTCTTTTTATTCACATCCTTAGCACCTAGTAAAGTATCTGGCTCATTGGGTGCACTAGGGGATCCTTAATGTGAGAGAGGATGAAATAAGCATTTATACTTTGTGATGGGCATTGTACTTTGGGCTTTAAAAAAAACATAAACAAAAAATCAAATATTTTCTCATTTGATCCTCCCAACAACCTTAGGAGGTAGATGCTATTATTGCCCTCATTTTTACAATTGAGGAAAATGGGGCAGACAAAGCTTAAGTGGTTTGCCCAGGCTCCTCACACAGCAACTGAGTGTCTGAGACCTCATTTGAACTCAGGTCTTCTTGATGCCAGGCCCTAGGCGGTATCCACTGAGCCACCTAGCTGTCTCATAACAAATTACTGTTGACTGATGATTATACTGACCTTACCTACACTTGGTATCTTCCAGAACCTAGCACAGTGCTCAGGTCATATCTGGCACAAGTGTTTGTTGAACTGAATTTGGAGTGGAACACACAATTGGGATTCTTTTCCTAACCCTTAAGCATATACTATCTTGATGACTGTAGGCAAATCACTTAGCTTCTTTGTGCCTCAGTTTGTTCATCAATAAAGTAGGGATGGTGGTATTTGTATTGCTCAAGTATAATAATGTATATAAAGTGATTTCCTAAAGTTAAAGTGCTATACTCTGAGTTATTATGATTGTGTATAAAATATTTTGTAACTATCAAGAGGTATGAACATAAAGGTAAGAAATAATAAATCTAGGGGCAGCTAGGTGATGCAGTGGATAGAGCACTGCCCCTGGAGTCAGGAGGACCTGAGTTCAAATGTGACCTCAGACACTTGACACTAACTGTGTGACCCTGGGCAAGTCACTTAACCCTCATTGCCCTACAAAACAAAAACAAAAACAAAAAACAAAAAATAAAGAAATATATTTTTTAAAAAAGAAATAATAAATCTAGCCTTTCTTCAGTCTGTTTAGACCTCTGTAAAAAGGCCAATTCCCAAGAAAACAAGTGGTTACTTCTTTTTTCATGTTTTCGAGGCTGCTCTGTGGTACTCCTTCCTGCTGCACCCTATCCTTCCTGGAATGAATTTTTAGAAAATACAACTCCTCATTACTGGACATGGATCCCCTTCTAGTGTCTCCAAGTATATGGGGCAGCTTTGTGGAAATCCCCTTGAAAAACCTCAATTTGCTTCAAGGATTGTATGGTACAGCCAAGCAATAAGAGAGTCTGTATTAGTAGAAAAAAATCTCTAGTGTTTCTTTAGAAGAGTCTTAGGCTCTGAAAGGAAGAAAAACTGGGGGAAGAAACATCAAAAGGACTTTGGATCAAAGAATGCAGAATCATAGTATCCAAGTAATCAATAAATGGAAAAGGAAATGGCAAACCACTCCAGTATCTTTGCCAAGAAAACCTCAACTGGGATCCGCAAAAGTCAGACACTGACTGGAAAGACTGAACAACCATCAGTATAGGCTTAATAAGCACTTTAAATATTTGCAAGGCATTGTCCCAGGCTCTAGTACTACCTGATAATACAAAGACAAAAAACAAAACAAAACAAAACACCAAAACACTCCCTACCTTCAAGGGGCAAGCATTTATTAAATACCTACCATATAACAGACACTATGCTGGTGCGAGGTAGACAAAGACAAAAATTAAAATAGCCCCTGACTTCAGGGGAAAACTTAAGAGGGTTTTTGAAGTGTTCCTGTACTTGATTTTTTTTTTTTTTTGGAAAACTTACAAACATTTTTAGGCAAGTAACAAATCAAATCCAAGAAATGAGAGAGGATAATGTAAATTCTTTGAGAATGGGGTCAGTTTCATTTTTCCTTTTTGTCATTTTATATCTACAGTGACTAGCACAGGACCTTGCATAATAGGTAATTAACATTTGATGAACAAATTAAATGTGATAAAATCAAATGTTGTTTCCAAGTAAAGACAAGGACTGGGAAAAAAGCCACTAGATTTAGAGATAAGAGGGTAATTAGTGAATTTGGAAAGAGCAGTGTCAGCAAGATCGTTCAGGAGCTAGACTACAAGGGGATAGGGGTGGAGCAGTGTGGAGGGAAAAAATGAGGCAGGAAAAAGACTTAGAATTTGCCCAGAAAACAACAGAACCCTTTCTTTTAAAAAACTGTTTTCACTGGATTCACAAATTACAAGGGTGGAATTTTTTATTTTTTTTTTTTCCAAAAAGCACAACCCTGTTTTGGCTAACCTGTCATTCAGAAGTGGAAAGGAACATTCTGAGCAGTTATTCGCCCAGGCCAAAGGATCCACAACCAGGATTGTCTTGACTAATATTATTAGGGTGCAGCTGGATTCCAGCTGCGCTGAGAAAGAGACACCAAAGCTAACAAGTAATCCAATCTTGAGTGCAGAGCAGTAATGCAAAGGGTTCGGGCAAAGTGCTAACAGAGAAGGAACAGAAGCCTTCCAATCTCTTGGCTAGCCCGAGAAGGCTACTTAAAATTTATAAAAATCAGGAACAGATCTGAACAGTTTCTATATGAAATGAACTTTTGGAAGAGATAATAATAGTGGAATAACAGGGAAGAGATAACAATAGTGCTTCCTCACATTTGTATGGCACTTCAGGCTTTCCAGAGAGCTTTCGTACTGTAGTGACAATTCTCACTCTTATTTCCATTAATTTGTATTAATTAGATTGTTAAGGGGCAGCTAGGTGGCGCAGTGGATAAAGCACTGACCCTGAATTCAGGAGGACCTGAGTTCAAATCTGGCCTCAGACACTTGACACTTACTAGCTCTGTGACCCTGGGCAAGTCACTTAACCCTCATTGCCCTGCAAAAACAAAAACAAAAACAATAATTAGATGTGTTAAAAGGGACCATTCCTCACTGCATTATAGTCGGGACATTAGACCACACCATACTTCCATCAAAGCAATCCATCAATCAAGTGCTACTATGTGCCAGGATGTGTTAAGGTTTGTGGATGCATCATCCTAACCACCAGGAGAGATGGTACAACATTAATAGTAAAACATTTGCCAAGAAAACCTCAAAAAGGGGTCACAAAGAATCAGACACAACTGAAAATGACCAAACAACAACATTAATAGGCCAAATGAATTCCAGGTTTAAATTCTGTGATCACATAGGTTTCAATTCCATAATAAACACCAAATCACAGTTGAATCTTCGGTCTTTCAATAAAATTCCCTTCCAAACAGTTCTAAGGATAGGTAGATACCTGTGTCTAAGGACACAATGGATAGAGTACAGGCCCTGGAGCCAGGAAACATCTTTCTGTGTTCAGATCCAACCTCAGACACTTACTAGCTGTGTGACCCTGGGCAAGTCACTTAACCTTGTTTGCCTCAGTTTCCTCATATGTAAAATGAGCTGTAGAAGGAAATTAATGATAAACCACTCTACTAAGGGGTCACGAAGTATCAGACACAACTGAAAATGACTAAACAACAAAACCAATCCTAATTCACTCTCTAATACAAGACCCTTTTCCCCTTCTCCTGACTTTAGGAGTCTGCAAACAGATGAGGAAGAAAGAAAAGTGATCATACTGTCTGGCTTCTGTTTGAAACAATAATCTCATTTGAAACAGGGACAGAAGAATAAAAGAAAGAGATGGATGTAAAGTTGTGGCAATAACCCAGAGATTGTGAAATCTTGAATGTCAGGATTAACAAAAGGACTTCATTTTCAAAAACAAACAAAAAAAACACTTTAGATTTCTGTGGAGTGGCCAGGATCTTTTTTTTTTTTTAATGGCAGTGGATTTTCCTTCCTAGTTATATTTTATTTAAGCTAAAAGGAAAAATGTGTTTTTGTACCCAAAATCCACATCAGCAGACAATATAAAGAAGTTAACCATAAAATACTGAATATCATCTGTGAAGCTAATGTAAAAATTATGCTGCAGATAACTGAGATGACACTTGTGAATTCACTGATAAGGGAACCCTCTCTACCAAAGCAGATGAGCACCTTATCTACAACTTCTAGCCTTAGAGAGTAGCCTAGAGCCTAAAATATCCTGAACAAACCATTCCAGGAGTACAGCTAACCAGATTAAAATATAATTGGGAAATATTTAACAGAATAAATAATACAACAGAGCACAGATGTGCCGGCAGGTATCCCTATATAACAATGAGTGGGCCCCTGTTTCTATCTGAATTGACACCACTGGCCCAGGTCATTTGGCACTCACAACAATTGTGAAACCATTTTGTTTAAGATTATCTAGATCCACACTATTTCCAGTTTGTAAAGATGTTCCAACTGGCATCATTTCCCATGTCCTTCAACATGATCCTCTGACCCAAGAAGATTTTAAGTTGCATCTTTTTTTTAAATTACACAAGAATTTAATATACTAAATTGTATTTAAACCAGGGATTTAAAGATAGTTAAAAATTAGGAAAATAACAATCATCTATATATCAACAAAAATGTCAAAAACCATTATGATTATCTCAATAAATGAATAAAATGCTCAAATAGCCTTTACAGGAATCTTGAACAAAGAACAGATCTTAAAATATAGCCTGGTTAGGGGGCAGCTAGGTGGCGCAGTGGATAAAGCACCGGCCCTGGATTCAGGAGTACCTGAGTTCAAATCCGGCCTCAGACACTTACTAGCTGTGTGACCCTGGGCAAGTCACTTAACCCTCATTGCCCTACTAAAATTTAAAAAAAAATATATATATAGCCTGGTTTAACATTCCAGAATTGAGCAAGCCAATCACTATATCATTTCTACTGGACCACTCCCATCATGTCTTAATCTTTCTCAATGGAAAAGGGTGAGTCCTAGCTAGGGCCTACTGCAGAGAAAGATGGGAAAAGAACCCTAAAATGAAGCAATAACCAAATTAGGGGGAGAAAACCTGATGTATTCTTGGTTAAAAGGTTTGGTACCACCCTTAATTTGTTTGTCTAAGAAAAGCCTTTTTTTCTTCAACCTATCACCCATTTTTTTTACCAGGAGTCTGGATAGTCCTAGGGAAAATAAAAAGGAGGGTTTTGTTTGTTGTTGTATTGGGTTTTTTAAAATATATGCTTCCACATCCACATTTGCAGATGAGAAAGTGGTAGGAATAGGGGTGGGGTCAGAGTGATTAAGTAATTTGCTGAGTTAAAAGTGTCAGGAGCAATATTTGAACCCAAATCTTCCCCAACTCCAAGTTCAACTGCTTTATCCATCACACCACAGTGTTTCTTCTATAAACAAAACTCTCTCTAAATCCAACAGATCATATTTTGGGAATTGACATGATCACCATTAGTCTACCCTATGATTTTGATTTCTTCTGCTAGGTCTCTGCATTTTGAGAACTTTTCATTGTACCCAGCTTGGAGATTGAGAGCATTTGATCAGTCAACATCTATTAGACTGTTCTTGAGGAATTATAAATATTGAGAGCCAAAGAATCTACTAAACCAGAGTGAGGTTTTTCATAAATGCCAATAAAATGAATTATTAACTAATCTAATCCTCAAAAAAAGGAGAAAGCAAGTCAAGTTATGAAAACCAAGACTTTAAAGGGGAAATTCACCCCCCAAAATTATCAGAATCAACTTTGCACATTAAAATGAACAAAAATATCTAATAGGAAATTGATAGCCAAAATAATCAAGGTGATAATGGCACCAAGTGGCCTTTGATTATTTCAAGTCACTTGGCTCCCATAAACTACATCCTTAGGTATGGAAAGAACTAGCAGGTTATAAAGCAGGAGTTATTGCCAGATGTCAGAAAGAATTTAGGGCAAGAGGTGTAAAATTTTGGCCAAGAGAAGCCACAACCAGATTTAAGTGTAACTGAGAAGTGTTTAAGAAGAATAAAAATACAATGCAATTTATGGTTTTCTGTCAATATGCTCCCTGTGGGGATATATTTCTATTTAAGTTTAAAACCACAAAATAAATAAAAATACAATACAACGTAGATAATATTAATTTGAGGTTTTCTAAGTCAATATGCCGCCTCTACAGGAATCCATTTCTCTTTAAGTTTAATATCATTGCAGGCAGGAAAGTTAAGACAATATGAAAAAGGGACAAATTTTGTTCCAATTTTCAGAAAACGGAGCTTTACAAGTCAATCATTTTGATTTTGATTCCTGAGGAAATTCTAAACCAGATTTTTAAAAAATGGTTAGTAAGTTATCAAGAAAGGGAAATAAGGGGTGATTATAAAGAAGCAGGGCGACCTCATCAAGAACAGATCATGGCCAGAATAACCTTCTTTCCTATTTGCACAGGTTTACTAAACTAGTAAATGCGGAGAATTTGTATTCATAATTTAACTAGATTTTTAGCATGCAGACAAACATGTGGACTGGATGGTAATACAATTATGGATTCCTGGGATCCAAGAGTATCCAAGTTAATGACTCAGCATCAACTTGGCAGCGTCTCTAATAGAGTGTCACAAAGATCTATGCTTGGCTCTGTGCTACTTAACATTTTTATCAGCACCTTTAATAAAAACATAGATGGTATGCCCATTATATCTGCAAGTGACATAAGCGATAGGGGCTCTAAGTCTTATACAATGAATGATGCGGTGAGGATGCAAAAACATCTTAACAGACTTGAAAAGAGGTTCTCAAACTTTTTGGCCTCAGGACCCCTTTACACTTAGAAATTATTGAGGACCCCAAATAACTTTTGTTTATATAGGTAAGATAAATAACTTCTTAGTATTATTGTGAAATTATTTTTGACCTTGCTGCCTGCCCCGCCCCCTCAAAGGGTCTCAAGGACTCCAATGGAATCCACAGGTCATATTCTGGGAACTTTTAATTTTGAACAGCCATGTGAAACATGATTCACTGAAGTCAAAGATAAAATGTGGTTTTCTAAGTCAACAGGCAAGTGGCCTCTTGACATCACTGAGCTAGAGCAATGGGATATCAATATATGATGAAATTCAAGGATAAATGTGAAAGAACAGTGTTGGTTCAAAATATCAACTTCATAAGTATAAGATGGGATCAGCATGGTTAGAAAGCAGTTTGAGGGGCAGCGAGGGGGTGCAGTTGATAAAGCACCAGCCCTGGATTCAGGAGGACCTAAGTTAAAATTCAGCCTCAGAAACTTGACACCTACTAGCTGTGTGAGCCTGGGCAAGTCACTTAACCCTCATTGCCCTGCCCCCTCCCAAAGTAGTTTGAGAAAGATCTGGGAGTTTCTAGCAGACTAAAAACTCACTGAGACAGTGAAGTAATATGGCAATTAAAAAAGTTAATATGATCTTGGGGCTGAACACTGTGCTGAGCTTAGCTTCTGGGATGTAACCACATTTGAAGTGCTATGTTCAGTTTTGGGTATCACAGTTTCTGAAGGATGCTGAAAAGGGCAACCAAGATGGTAAGGGGAGGAGGAGACGTAGGGGCACCCATGACAGCAATCTTCATGTGGAAGAACAAATTAACTTGGCCTCCAGGAGGCAGGGCAAATTTTGGTTTGATGTTAGGAGGAACTTTTTAATAATTAGAGCTCTCCAAAATTGGAATGGGATGCCTTGAAGGTCTTCAAGCAAAGGCAGGATACCCAATCACTTGTCAGGTATGTTAAGACTGTTAAAATGAACAATTCCTTTCAGGTATGGGTTGCTGAGGTTCTCTTCTGTGAATCTGTTCTACTATGCCCATGATATGGCAACTTGAATGGATGAATGTCTTTAATGAAATATCCAGATTAACAAAATAATATAGTTTAAAAAAACGTGGGGGAAAATTTTTAATTAAATAACTGACAAAAAGCAGACATCTTAAGATCTATTGACATCTGGCACAAATGTTGCAAACACATGGTAAAAAGATATAAGCAAGCACTTCATCATTCATTCATTTATTCGTTTGTTTGGGTTGTTTTTTTTTACCGGGCAATGAGGGTTAAGTGACTTGGCCAGCGTCACACAACTAGTAAATGTCAAGTGTCTGAGGCGGAATTTTAACTCAAGTCCTCCTGAATCCAGGGCCAGTGCTTTATCCACTGTGCCACCTAGCTGCCTACATAAGCAAGTACTTTCTTTTTTCTATCTTTCTTTTCTTTTCTTTTTTTTTTTTTTTTTGCAGGGCAATGAGGGTTAAGTGACTTGCCCAAGGTCACACAGCTAGTGAGTGTCAAGTGTCTGAGCCGGATTTGAACTCAGGTCCTTCTGAATCCAGGGCTGGTGCTTTATCCACTGCACCACCTAGCTGCCCCTAAGCAAGCTCTTTCAAAAGAAGAAATGCAAACCATTATGACCATTAGGAAAAAAATGTTCAGCATGAGTAGCACTCGGGCACTCAGAACAAAACAAACCTGAGGCAAGACCACTTCATACTCATTAGGCTAGCCCAAATGTCAATGGATAAGAAAACTTATTGTTGAAAGGATTTTAATAAGAAATTGTGAATAATGAATTGGTTCAACTATTTTGAAAACCATTTGGAATTATTCATTTCAACAGGAATCTAGTACCAACCACTATGTATACAAAATATAGAAACAAAATTCCTTCCCTCAAAAATCTTAAATTCTACCAGGGGAAAACAACAGATAAACCGATAAATATATACAAAACAGTTTCAGAGTAGGGGGAGCAGTAACAACTGGGGAAATCAGGAAAAGCTACGGTGGAAGGAAATGGCACTTGAGCTAAGCTCTGAGGGAGGTAGCAGTCAAATGAAGTGGAAGTGGGGAGGGAGAGCCTTCCAGAAAGGAGATGGAATGTCATGTATGGGGTTAGAGCAAGCAGGAAAATTTGGCCAGAATGTACACAGCATGGGGGGGGGTGCCGTGATATACAGCCAAGCTAAATGGATACCCTACAAATGTATGTTATCTAAAATCGGGCCCTCACTGCAACAAGGCAATCCTTTCTCTGCCCTTAACAGATTCCCTACCTCCACACAGAAGCTATCCCTAACCTCTACTCTCTTCAATCTTCCCATTCTGGCTTCCTCCTCCCCATGAGAGTGTTTCTAGTCTCCTTTGCTGGTTCATCATCCACACCACATCCCTAACTGTGAATGTTCCCAGTGGCTCCATCCCAGGACTCTACATCCTCGCTTGCTGACCTCATTAGCTTAATTATCATCTCTATGCAGATGGTCCTATATCTATATTATTTCTCCCCAGAGCTTTAGCCCCACATCACCAGCAGCTTATTAGACATTTCGAACAGGTGATATTCTGAAGAAACCTGTAACTCAACATTTCCAAGACAGAACGACCATTTTTCCAATCTTCCGTGTTTCCAACCTGAAGAGTTATCCCAGACTCCTTAAATGAATGTTTTTATCCAATTAATTGCCTAATCTTAACATTTCTATCTTCACAGCATCTCTTGCAACTGATCCCTTCTCTTTACTCAGTGGTTCAGACCCTCATTAGCTCTCCTTTAACTATGACACTGGCCTCCTGATTTGCTCTCACTGGCGCAAGTCTCTCTGTTCCAATTCCTCCTCTGCCCAGAGCCCCATGTGATTTCCCCTAAGCGCAGATCTGAACATGTCACTCATTATAATCCCGTGGCTTCTGATTGCCTCTAAGATCGAGTACATCCTCCGTGTTTTATCTCTCAAAGCCTGAACCTGTCTTTCCAGACTTCCCTTCCCTACCCGTTCAGCCTTCTCTTTCCTCCTCACACATAGCACTCCATGTCCACAGTCAGGCCTGAATGCACTTCCTCCTCAATTCCAACTAAGAGAATTGCTTCTTCCTTCAGGACACAACTCAAGCACGACTTTCGTAAAAAGGCTTTCCTGAGAATGACAGCGGCTAAGATTTATACAGCATCTCCTATGTGTGCCCAGGTACTATGCTGAGCGCTTTTCAAATGTCATCTCATTTGATCCTCACAACCACCATGGAAGGCAGGTGCTAGGATTATGCCCATTTTATGATTGAAGAAACTGAGGCAAAGAGCAGTTAAGTTATTTGCCCAGAGTCCCATAGCTAATGGGTGTCTGAGGTCAGATGAGAACTCAGCTCTTCCTGATTCCAGGCCTGGCACTCTATTCACTGTGCCATATAGATGATCCTTCCAAGCTGATTCTTAATTCCTATTTATTTCATATATAGATATACTGATATGTATATACATACATATATACCTGTGTGTATATATTGTATGTATACTTGATTGTAAGGATTTTTTTTTTTTGCATTTGTATTCCCACCATGTAGAATAGTGCCTGGTCTATAGTAAGCAATCAATGTTTGTCAATTGACTAGAAAAATAATAAGAAAATTCACTAAACTATTTATTTCCTCTTGACCCAAACATCTCATAACTAGGACTGTATGAATGAATAACTGATGAAAAGCACTTATGTATAAAACCTCACAATAAGCACTGGAAATATAAATGGAAAAAATGAGATCAAGGAGCTACACTCTAATCAGGGGAGAGAATACATAAAAAAGTTCAATTTCAGGTGGATAGAAAGATCGAGACTCATATACTGTTATTTTTAACTGCTTCTTTTTTCATTATTTGTTGCAAGGGATGGCTCAATGTGTAGAAAAGAGGGCAAGGCTAGATTAAGAAATAATTGTGGGGCAGCTAGGTGGCACAGAGGATAAAGCATCAGCCCTGGATTCAGGAGGACCTGAGTTCAAATCCAGACTCAGACACTTGAAACTTACTAGCTGTATTACCCTGGGCAAGTCACTTAACCCTCACTGCCCCACCAAAAAACAAAAAAAAAGAAATAATTGTATTGGGGCAGCTAGGTGGCGCAGTGGATAGAGCATTGGCCCTGGATTCAGGAGGACCTGAGTTCAAATATGACCTCAGACATTTGACACTTACTAGCTGTGTAACCCTGGTCACTTAACCCCAATTGCCTAACTAAAAACAAACAAAATAAAGAAAAAAAGAATTGTATTGTAAAAAACAAAATAAGCCCATAAAAATTAAACTACCCCCTCAAAAAAGTTTTTTTTTAATTTACTTTTACCTTACCCCCCAAAAAAAATATAAGGATGAAGTAAATTCAAAATAATGTTGACTCTAATAATTTCCTAAAGAAGTTTAACTGATACAACTCAATTGACAGAAGTTCCAAAGAACCTATAAGTCTCAACTTGACCTTCTTACCAAGGAGAGAAATATATCAGCCAAGGGCAACAACAAGGTATAACAGAAACTCTTTAGGAAAATCTAAAGGAAAAAACTTCATTGCAGTAAAGAAATAAGGAAATGTACGTCTATTCCTTCACTGGAGAGGTAGAAGACTTCATTTGGAATATTGCATACCCTGTTAAATGTGGCTGATATGTCAAGCTTTTTACTTAAGTATTTTTTTCTTTTTTTCCTTTTTTGTTACAATCAGTAAGAGAGGGAGGGGCAGCTAGGTGGCGCAGTGGATAGAGCACCAGCCCTGGATTTAGGAGGATCTGAGTTCAAATCCAGTCTCAGACACTTGACACTTACTAGCTGTGTGAGCCTGGGCATGTCACTTAACCCCAATTGCCTCACCAAAAAAAAAAAAAAAGTATAAGAAAAAGAAAAGAACAGCCAGTAAGAGGGGAATAGATGAATGTGATATAAAAACGAAAGTAAACAAAAGCAGTCAATATAACTTTGGGGGGGCAAAGTTTCTGGAGAAAGATAATAGAAGATTCGAAGTGGTACTACTTTATAAAATGCCAAGAAAAATGAAGAGAAATATGCCTGTAGAAAAATTAGTGACCAACCAAATCACCTGGAAGGACAATAAACAGGCCCAAAAAAAAAAAAAATGGAAAAGACGTCTATTTTTACAACAAAGTCTTTTCAGTATTAAGTTCAGTGGAGCCACCACATTTGGCCTCCAACATTACAATCCCCAAAAGTGTTCCAGGTGGAGTCAAAATAGGACCAAGAAGCTAAATAAATGGGAAAGCAGCTAAATTAAACCAAATGCCTCTTGGTACATGCTAAAGATGAAATAATTTTAGTCATTGAGGAAAGGACTTTCAAGTTTTCTGAAACAGGAAATGATACCAAAAATGTTAGTAGGAAAACATCAATTCAGATCTTATTATTACTCAAAAAAAGACAATCATGAACATATTTTAAGACATAAATAAACCCCAACTCAGATGCCTACTGTCCTATCCACATGAAATTTTTATGAAAATATTCTCCACATGCATCAATGACATCTTTGATGAAGGGATTAGAAGGGAAGAGTATGTTTCCAACTGCTTAAAAATATAAAGAAAGGGGCAGCTAGGTGGCACAGTGGATAGAGCACTGGCCCTGGATTCAGAAGGACCTGAGTTCAAATCCAGCCTCAGACACTTGACACTTCGCAGCTGTGTGACCTTGGGCAAGTCATTTAACCCCAACTGCCTCACCAAAAAAAAAATAATAACAAAATAAAGACTTCCCTGTGTTTAATAGCTCATGCAACATATAAGAACTCATTTCATTCAATGGAGCGAAATGTGGCCTTAAAGGCTTTCCTCAAAGTCTCACCCTTGTACATCAAAAACATGGGATATTCCTTTAACGATATAACGAACATAATTTTGTTCAGTGAACTTTTGATTTATGTCAAGCCACAAATATAACAAGGCATATGTTCATCAAAGGCGGTTGTCATTGTCATGGAGGATGTCCAGCGCAGAACGTGAGCTCCTTTGTATGGCTCCACTTGCATATAACCCTGTGCTGACTGTATTAAACCCGAGAACACAGCAAAACATTCAAAATGAGATCCATCATCACTCAAAAAAAGTCTGGCTCGATTACACAGAGGAAAAAAGCCAAGTGAAAAGAATGCCTATTGTCCAGACTATGTTAAGCATATAAACAGACAAGTCATGGAGTTTATCTGTTAATACATAGATCTTATTAATAAACAGACTCTGCAAATGGACAATGAACTCGATCTTGAAATGAACATGAAGAAAGCAGTCTAGGAAGGGGCATGGTTAGGAATATGGTTAGGGGTCATGAAACTGAGGGTCACTCCTGAGGGCAGGAGAGGGGATTATGGTGGGTACAAACAGCTAAATACATTACAAATGAGGAGTTATGCAGAGGAAGGCAGATAAAGAACATCACAGAAATAGATGACTTTTTTTTTTTTTAAAGAGGAAGGAATAACTGATAGTTTAAATGCTCCCCTAGTTAACCATCCAGGTAATTTCAGAAGAATTCAAAGGACATTTTCCTCCTCACAAAGTGGTATCAGTCAAGAAAGGGCACATTCCCCCTGATGAGTTTCACGGTCCTCCTTGGCAGGTTTATGAAAGATCACAGATGGACAAGGGTCGAACAGGACAGGAGAGCACAGATGAATTGTAATCTGCATTTTTGGAGGGGTTACTAACACTGAGGAGATGCAGTGGCATCTTGGAGTAAGAAATTACAAACACTAAAACATTCAGAGAAATTTACATGAACAAATACAAAACAGAGAATATGCACGATGACCATATAACGTATAGAAAACAAGACTAATAGACCATTCAGATTAATGTAATGACTAGTCTTGGTTCCAGAGACCTGGAGTTAGAATATTCCCCATGAAGGAGAGGAGAGAGAACAATGAGCACAGAATACTTTCAGATATGGTAGATATCCACTTGCATATTTATTTGTTTTCTTATTTATTTATTTGCTTAACTATATCTCTTTGTTGCTGGGGAGAAGACTTTATAAGGAAGTGACAGATTTTAAAGGAATTTGTATGGAATAAAACATTGTTAAAAGGGATGACAACTTGTTAACAAAATATAGTTTGTAAGTGCGTTTGTCTGGGTGTTTGTTAAATTTTTAAAATGCTACATAATTCTTTTAAGTGAACTCCTGACTTCATTTAAAATAATATTCAGTGGGCAGCTAGGTGGTGCAGTGGATTAAGTACCAGCCCTGGATTCAGGAGGACCTGAATTCAAATCTGGTCTCAGACATTTGACACTTACTAGCAGTGTGACCCTGGGCAAGTCACTTAACCCTCATCGCCCTGAATGAATGAATGAATGAACAAGTAAATGAATGAATAAATGAATGAGTAAATGAATACATAAATTAATGAATAACCAAATAAATAAATGTGAAGGAAAACAATCCTCTTCTCAAGAATTCTCAAGAACTCAGTAGCGATGTGACAAAGGCTCGTTTATTTCCTTCTTGTGAGAAAGGGGCACCCTAGTGTGCAGCTAGTGGGTGCCAAGAATGGGGGCTCGCAGGCCCTGTTTTAAACCCGAGTCCCTAATGGGAATGGACCCTCCCCTTTTTCATCATTGGAATGATTATTCAAGGGTTACAACCTGCAAAAATTAGCTAATCGGAACACAGTATTCCCATCCCTAATCAATTCTTCTGCATATGGGCATAACTCAGGAGTGGACCTTATTCTTCTGCATATGGACACAACTCAGGAGAGGACTTTATTGAGACCACGGCTCTTTGAACCATGTGATTTTATTAGCCAGAGGGAGAGATGGGGATCTGAGACCTTTGTCCTAAAAACAGGTCAGGAGGAGTATGATTGACTTATATCCTCATTGAGAGGAGACAATTATCCATTTTCTCACAATAGATAAATAGAAAGATAAATAAATATAATAAATATAAATAAATAAATGTGTAGGTATGGGTAAATAAATAGATGAATGAGTGAATAAATTAAATGAATAAGTGGATGAATGGATAAATAAACAAAATAAAATATTCAATTGATAAGAATTTGATTCATGTTGAATTTGGGGGGGGCAGGTGAGGCAATTGGGGTTAAGTGACTTGCCCAGGGTCACACAGCTAGTAATTGTTAAGTGTCTGAGGCCGAATTTGAACTCAGATCCTCCTGAATCCAGGGCCAGTGCTCTATCCACTGCACCACCTAGCTGCCCCTCTCACGTTGAATTTTTTGAGAAACAAACCTACTGGATAAAGACACACCTAAACATAAATACATACATACATACATACATACATACATACATACATACATACATACATAACATACATAACATACATACATACATACACACATGCACACACTTCTGAGTTCCTCAGAAGATAGAACAAAAACACAAAGGATAATTATCATCTTTGAAAAGTTTATTAACATAAACCAAGTCGACTATCTTTAATAAACAAATAATAAAGCATTTTTCAAACATATTGTTTTATTAATTATTAAAGTCTTTCTACTTCCTGACTTGTTCTAAGTATGAAATCTCTTACAAACATTTCCCAGAACGAAGTGTGTTTAGGGCTCAAATCAAGGTCACTTTTATTTAGCAGGGACAGCCAGGACATTTTACATCCAAAACACTCGGAGGGGAGGCTGCGAACTAAAAGAGCTGGAATAAATGCACCATTTGGGGCTCAGTCTGGGGAAGATGAGTAGGAGAGGGAGTCAGGAGATCCAAGACGTTCAGGAAAGCTTCAGCCTTGCTTCTTCACCTTCTCAACAACCCCCTTTACCAATCTCAGACATCCCCTGCCTTAACTTCCAGGATATCCTTTTCTTCCCCTTACCCCCATCCACACTATTTCTGGAACCACAAACCCATAATCAAATCAACTCTACCAAAGTTCCAGTACTGGATGTGTTGATGTTCTCCCTGGTGGTCTCATAGCCCAGTAGCTTTCTGAACCAAAGTGTCCCCCCATCTCCCTACCACTTCCTCCCCTCACAATGTATATTGTCCCATCATCCCCCCCCAACAAGAAGTAAGTTTCTAGAGCTCAGACAAGTCTTTGCTTTTGTATTCATGTCTCCAACATTTAATATAGCAGTTGGCAAATTGCAAGTACTTAATAAATGTTCATTCCTAAATGAGGTCGTGCCAGGGAATTAGTAAAAGAGACAGGGTAGTACTCTGTGCCCTGTCACCAGCTACATTAAAACCTCACTAATCAGGCAAATTGGGAAGAAAGCCAGATTCAATGACTGAAAAAAATCTAAATTATATCATCTTTTAACGAAACTCATTTTCATTTCTTTCAAGTGCATACAATAACTTGACCTAGGCTAAAAAACAATTTTCCAGCAGAACTGCTTTGAGGAATCATTACCAATCTTCATTATCATATAAAAGGACAAAATGAAGCACTGTAGAGCTCAGCTTATAATTCTTAATTTCTTCTAAAATGCTTTAAATAATAAAAAAAACTTTGTTTATTCTCTTTTCTCTAATTAGGTAAAGCACCATGCTTACCAAAACTCACTGTCTATTCAACCATTTGTATACTGCTTTGTATAACTGATAATTTATTGGCTCACCTGTGAAATGACGATGAAAAATATCTTTAGGTACTGCCTCAATTAAGAGATTATATGTAATAAATATCAATATAATTTTATTATTACTCTATATGAAGATATAAATATATTCAGCTCAAATCATAATATGCACACACATTTTCATCTTTTCAAAAAATATATCTCTAGTTTGCCTCCCCCACTCTGAATATCCAGGGCTTTCCCCTCTTTTCTATCTTCCTCCTCTAGAGGCCTAATACAATAAATACTCTAAGACACACCATAAATGTTTGTTGACAAATTATCATTCAACTGCTCTATGCTAGAACTTTGTCTTTAGGTAGCAACTATTGTCATGGGCCTCCATGACATTATTTGCAAACATGGGGAATGTTCAAAAATATTTTATATTTTCTTATTTTTAAATAATCAGAAAGTGAGAGTATGACCACTGTGACAATATTAAATTAAAAGTTTCAGGATAGAGCACTGGCCCTGGATTCAGGAGTACCTGAGTTCAAATCTGGCCTCAGACACTTAACACTTACTAGCTGTGTGACCCTGGGCAAGTCACTTAACCCCAATTGCCCCCTCAAAAACCCCCCAAAAAACAAACAAAAATAAAGATATACTATTAAAAAAAAAGTTTCATAGTTCAGGGGAAAAAATTAAAGCAGAGACCCTAGGATGATAGTTACCCTTTGATACCCAGTCCCATGACTTTAAAATAAGAGAAAACCCTCTAACATCATAAATTGGTGTCTTTATTCTGTATAGAACCACTTCTAACATGTTGCTGACTTTAATAGTCAAATAGCTTCATTTCAGGGAGACAAAAGGGGGAATTACAGAGGCTTCTAAAGACAAATTCAAGAATATTTGTTTTAATCATGGAAGACCAATAAATATCTCAAATACATTTTTTCAAAATAAGAAACCAATTTCCCTAGAGTTCTTATTTTTTAAAAAAGAAGGTTAAATATGGAAACTATAGTCAATGACCATGAGTTCATTTCCAGAGAAAATGCTAGAATATATTGTTAAAATGATCATTTGTTAACATCTAGAAAAGGAATCAGTGATTACAAAAAAGTCAGGATAGTTTCAAGTAGGTCAAGCCAGATTAATCTCATTTTTTCCCCCCCGGGGCAATGGGGGTTAAGTGACTTGCCCAGGGTCACACAGCTAGTAAGTGTCTGAGGCTGGATTTGAACTCAGGTCCACCTGACTTCAAGGCTGCTGCTTTATCCACTGCGCCACCTAGCCGCCCCCGATTAATCTCATTTCTTACTTTGATAGAGTTAATCAGGGGAATGCTATTTTTCTAGTTATTTTGTGTTATTTTATCTTTAAGAAAAACTATTTTATCTAAGTAGTATCTAGATTTTAGAAAAGCATTTGTTACTATTACACTAAATTTAATATGTACTTTAAAAAACCATATGTAGTAGTTCACTCTCACATAATGGTCCAATCTTTTTCTGTTCAATGGCTTTTGAAAAGTTCAAATTGAGGTTTAAGCTCATGATTTTAAAAAAAACTTAAATTAAAGTTTCTGATTCATAATTTTTAAAAAAAAGTTTAAAATAAAATAAAAGTTTCCTTATGGAAAAGATGAAGCAGTTTAGTGGCCAAATCCAGAATAGTAATTAATGATTTGATGTCAACTTAGAGAAGGTCTCTAACTAACATGCCCCAGGAATTTCTCCAGGGACCATGCTGTTTTAACATTTAGATCAATGACTCTGATGACGCATAGATGGCGTGCTCTCACATGTAAAGATGAAACAAAACCAGGAAGGTATAGCTAACTAACATGATGGATGACAGATTCAGATTCCAAAAGATCTTAGTGGGATAAATCTAATAAGAAAAACAAAAATCCTACACTTGGGTTAAAAAAAAAATCACTTTTCAAAGTATAATAATGGGTGGGTGGTGGCTAGCCAATAGTTTACATGATAAGTCTAGATAAGGAGATTAGTTGGACTACAAATTCAACATCAGTCAACAGTGTGACAAGGCAGGAAAAAAAAACCTATGCAAACTTAGGCTGCAAGGAAAGGCATTGTGTCCAGGACTAGGGGTGTAATAATTCTACTGTCATGTACCCCCAAATGAAATCACATCTGGAGATTAAGCTACAGAGCATTCAGGAGGGTAAGAAGGAAGAGCCTGGAGATCAGTCTCGGGATGTTTAACCAGGAGAAAAAAAGATTCAGAAGAGAAATAATATCTATTTTCAGGTTTTTGAAGGATTATCAAATAGAAAAGAAAACAGACATCCCTACATGGGAAAAACTAGATAGATGTTTTAAAGAGGAATATCTAGGATTAATGTAAAAACAAAAACAAAAACAAAAAAACTTCCTCATGATTACAGCTATCCAGAATTGAAATGGGTTGTCTTGGAAAGGGTTTGGTACCACCTTCCTAGGACTCTTCAAGCAAAAGCTAGAAAACCTCTCAGGTATGTCAAGAAGGGCTTAGTGGGGTCACATAACTAAATGTTGGGGTTGTAAAAAAGTTGGCAAAAGTAAAATGTTATGTATACATTTTTTATATACCTATATACCCAGGATCATGTAAAAATTTCTCAGGCGAAAAAGGGTTGCCGAGTGGAGAAAGTTCAAGAAACCCTGATGTAAGGGTATATTCCTGTTCAGGTATGAGTTGGATTAAATGGTCTTTAAAAGTATAGATTCTTTTAAACAGCCACCTGTTTCACACACATTACATCACAGGCACATGTAACACACCCCACAAAAATCCATTTTTACCATGTTTTTTATGGTAGCTACTTCCCATGAGAACTGGCTACTCTGATGTTAAGTATAGATTCAATTCTGGGCATCAAATTCTAAGGATGTGACAAGCTTTTAAAGGATCCAAAGGAGAATAGCCAGGTTAGTGAAGAGATTTTTACATGCTTGGCCATAGTACCATATAAGAATCATATGAAAGAAGTGGGAATGTTTATCTTGGTGAAAAGATTTTGAGGGACAAGGAGAGTGACCTTCAAACAACTGAAGGACTGGCATTTGAACAAGGATGGTTAAACTTTTTCTGCTTGGTCCCAGAGAACAGGACTTAGAAGCAGTGAATAGAAGCTGCAGCATCTGACATCAGCTCAATGTAAAGAAAAATCTATTATCATCGGAATTGTCCAGAAGTGGAATGGAATACCTGAAGAAGTATTAGATTTGCTTTCATTTGGGCCTTAAAGCAAAAGCTAAATGACCATTTGTCAAGATGTTATAAGGAAATTCATGTAAACATATGGGTTGGACTGGACAGCTAAGTTAAAATGGATAAATCCTAGCTGAGCTTAAATCTGGCCTCAGACACTTAGTGCCTGTGTGACCCTGGACAAGTCACTTAACCCTGTTTGCCTCAGTTTCCTCATCTGTAAAATGATCTGGAGAAGGAAATAGCAAACCCACTCCAGCATCTTTGCCAAGAAACCCCACAATGGGGGTCATGAAGAATCAAATATGTCTGAGATTCTGTCAAGTTCTTAATTTGTACCAGTTTATTTCATTATGTTTCCCTTTCAAATCTATTGCGCATCTTCCTAGGGTTTTTCAAAACAAATTCCCTGAAATCAGGCATATTATCCCTATCGTTATAAATTTTTTAAACTGAAAGAATTGACTCTTGAGACACTCAGAGGACCTGCTGATTTAAATTATTTTTAAGCTAGAAGGGACTTTAGGTTCTACAATCCAATTTCATCATTTTATAGATGAGAACTGAGATACAGAGAGAAGTGAACGGTCCAGTCACCCCCCCAAAAAAAAAAAAATCCAAGCAAGGATTTGAATCTAGTCCTCCTGATTCCAAATCAAATATTCCCTATTGTAAAGTCAACTTATAGAGAAATGGCAAAATGTGTTCTGATAGGATTGGTTCTGGGTCCTGTATCAGTGAATTAAATAATCAGTAAACATTTACAAATCACTTACTATGTATAAGACACACTATATGCAAGAATGTTATACAACTCAAAGGAAATTCTTTAATCTTGTTAGTAACATGAACTAGGGTGAAGTGTCTAGTCATCATCCCGTGTTGTTCATTTTTGAAGAGAACCAGTGACATGTTGGGGTGATATCTTGACTTTCCAGTGAATTGGATTTAAGTGAGGCAAAGCTACCCAGTCATCAGCCTCACTCTCTCATCTAGAGTCATCAAAGTCCATTGGCAAGACAAAATTCAAGGCGACTAGTATCTATAGAATTAAAAATCAGCTTGACTTGGCGGGGGAAGGAAAGAGGAAACAATACATTTTTAGAAGAAAATGTACAAATTATAGTTGTCCAAATGTCCAAACAGAACATCCAAATATAAGATTAATAGGCAGAAACTAAGTTTATATGGGTAGAGAAATGTTAGAGACATATTGAGTAAACAAATGCTTCATATTCTCATGTCATTTTCTTTTTTTGTAAAAAGTATACAACTGTAATTTACAGCCTAAAAGTGACAAATAAATTTCCTACTAACCTCACTGTTGGGCAGGTTTTAAAAAATAGAGTTCATCTTTTTAAAAATTTGAAAGAAAATTCACCAAAGGGTACATACAAATGAAAAAACTAATTAAGAGTTTGAAAGATAGCCTATAAACTCAAACTAAAAAATTACTAGTATGGGGGCAACTAGGTGGTACAGTGGATAAAGCACTGGCCCTGGATTCAGGAGGACCTGAGTTCAAAGCCAGCCTCAGACACTTGACATTTACTAGCTGTGTGACCCTGGACAAGTCACTTAACCCCCATTGCCCCACAAAACAAAACAAAACAAAAAAAATTACTAGTATCATTCAGACTGGGAAAGTTAAAGTATTTAGCCAGCATCCTTTGAGTATATGGAAGGATATCCAAATAAGACTTTCTACTGCTAAGGGAGATGTGACAAGGGACAAAAGTATCAGTAAAAATGATTATTATATTTTAGAGAGAAAATCTCTCCTAGGCCTGAAACACTGGAATATGATACAAAAGGTGGGTTACAAAATGATTTTCTGTAGACTGCAAAATAAGTACTCAAGTATTCTTTAAAAGTTCATCTGGGGGGGCAACTAGATGGCGCAGTGGTAAAGCACCGGCCCTGGATTCAGGAGTACCTGAGTTCAAATCCGGCCTCAGACACTTGACACTTACTAGCTGTGTGACCCTGGGCAAGTCACTTAACCCTCATTGCCCTGCAAAAAAAAAAAAAAAGTTCATCTAGGGACAGCTAGGTGGCGCAGTGGATAGAGCACCGGCCCTGGATTCTGGAGGACCTGAGTTCAAATCCACCCTCAGACTCTTAACACTTACTAGCTGTGTGACCCTAGGCAAGTCACTTAATCCCAACTGCCTCCAAAAAAAAGAAAAAAAAGTTCATCTAAACGATTTTGTTTCTATGCTATTTATTCAACAATCGCTATCATTTATATTGGCTCCCTAAAAGGCAGGCAGGTTTCAATTTTCAACTATGATGTGGTAGATGTCCTGGCTGGGCAGTGAATACTTTTTGGGAGGGGAAAAATATTACATTTGAGGGGAAAGATCACAAGAACTAGAAAATGAGGACTGCAATTTGAAGAAAAACCTTTCTTCCTGCAGTTTCTTTTGACCTACCACAGCCATTTGGAATATACACACATAGGCATAGACCATAGATAGTCAAAGGTTCGATTACCTTTCTTGACAGATCTCTGGTTTTGCATCCTCCCAACACGAGGAGGCCCCCCCCCATAACACCTGAAGATGGCAATGGCTCTTTAGGGAGGCTGCAAAGTGGTGTCACTCCCAGTCCCTAAAGAAGGACCACACCAACTCTTCCTTGTCCTGACAGTTGATCAGCTGTCTGCTAAGCCTACTTGGTGGACATTTTCCAAGAGAAGGAAATATTTTCTAAGTGAAATCCACCTCCTAGGTTTATACTTCCTACCAACCTGGTTGTTTAAAAATTTTTTTTAAATCCTTTCAAATAGCATTTTCTGAGCATCAACCAATAGATGGGGTGATTTTTTTTTGCCCACAAGATTTCTACACATTTATTCACTAACTTTAATGATTAGCTACATAGTTAGTGATCTGCCTCTTAAGTTACAGATAGACCAGAACAAGCACCCCAGGCAAATCAGAAGGATGGAAGACTTCTCTTCCTTCTTAAAGGCCCTTGGCATTTGAAGAACTACATGAGAATATAAGTCAAAAACTGCACAGGCCAAACAGAAAACAATAAACATGTAGTGGTATTCCTCTCTAACAAGCAGCAAACACTCATGATTCAACATAATGCTATGACAAAACAACAACAAAAACAGAAGCACAGAGAAATAAGTGGTCTGTATGTTGGGGAGAAGTAACAGCATATGACTAATGTAATTCAGGCCCACCTAGCCCTGGCTCTTTCACTAGGGTCCCAGGCGTTAAGAGATGGAAGGAATCTTATTGCATACATGTCAAACAGGCTGTACATAGGGAACTAGAGTTAAGATATCACTGGGAAACATTTAACAAAATAAAGACAAATACAATAGATGGCATTTTAAAACTGGGTCAATATGTAACCCATAGAGATCCTTATATGAGGGAATAGTACACCCATCCCAAACCTACCTCACCCATCCCTACCTCATTCTATTTCAGTTTAACACAAGTGTCTTAGAAGGTCAGTTCTTCCAATTTCTTCTTTTACAAAGGAAGAAACCAAGGCCTAAGAAAGGTTCAGGCAGTAAGAAAGAGTTGCATTTTGAATCCAGCTCCTGTGATGATGGCAGATTCCCTAACCAACTGGCCAGTGCCACCTACCCTTCTTGTCACAGGTTTCTCTGCCTGGGATAGGGAAATGGGGGTTAAGAAGCAAGGGGAAGGGGGCAGCTAGGTGGCACAGTGGATAGAGCACCAGCCCTGGATTCAGGAGTACCCGAGTTCAAATCCAGCCTCAGACACTTGGCACTTACTGGCTGTGTGACCCTGGGCAAGTCACTTAACCCCAATTGCCCCACACACACACACCCGCAAATGTAACAAGAAGCAAGGAGAAGTCTTGACTTACATGATCACTATGATCTTTTCATACTTTAAAATCCTTTTACTTCAACAGAGTGTGACAGCCACCTGTTTCACACACATTACATCACAGGCACATGTATCACACCCCACAAAAATCCATTTTTACCATGTTTTTTTATGGTAGCTACTTCCCATGAGAACTGGCTACTCTGATGTTAAAAAAAAAATTAAGGGGGGCAGCTAGGTGGTGCAGTGGATAGAGCAGTGGCCCTGGATTCAGGAGGACCTGAGTTCAAATCCAGCCTCAGACACTTGACACTTACTAGCTGTGTGACCCTGGGCAAGTCACTTAACCCCAACTGCCTCACCAAAAAAAAAAAAAATTTAAGGCAAAAAAAAAGTGTTAATTGTTCCCTTACTACCCCTTAACTAGTGACAACCAAATGGGTCTCAGAAAAAGGAAAACTTTGATTTTTAGTCTGAATTTTCATTTCATTAACTACCTAATGCCCCACTGTACTCTTAGAACAATTCCATTCATAAAACTGATTATGTTTTTAGATACATGAAATTTATCACACCCGGATACCATTTCAGAAACTACTTTTGTTGAGATGAAAGACAGTTATCTTGCCAGAAGAAAATCAAAGGGGAGGAGCAACACATCAGGTAGACCAATTTGATCTTGAGCACTAAATACAACCTCAGATAAGCCCACACCTGCTTCTTTTGGACTTGAATGAAGGACAATTCAGGCAGAAAAGTGTAAAATACAATCCAGGGCCTGGAATCAGGAAGATGTGAGTCCAAATCTGTTCTCAGACACTACCTGTGAGACCCTGGGCAAGTCATTTGACCTTGTTTGCCTCAGTTTCCTCACCTATAAAATGAGCTGGAGAAGGAAATGGCAAATCACTTCAGCCTCTTTGCTAAGAAATGGGGTCAGTGAGTCAGACACCACTGAACAACAGCTAAGGACAATTTACATAATTAAAAACCCAACTTGGGGGGCAGCCATGTGGTGCAGTGGATAAAGCCCTGGCCTTGGATTCAGGTGGACCTGAGTTCAAATCCAGCCTCAGACACTTGACACTTAACTAGCTGTGTGACCCTGGGCAAGTCACTTAACCCTCATTGCCCTGAACAAACAAACAAAACCCAACTTGACTACTACCTTAGGGGAGCCAAGGCTGAGAGTTGATGAGCCCTCAGCTGCAGCTCTTGCTCCAAAGAAGACAGTTTCAGTTCTAGTTGTGTTCCTTTTACTTTTCACTCAGCAGCCTGCCTTCCCTCCCTGCTATCATTTCACACGCTCAAATTTAACAAAAAGGGGGGGAAAGGGCCCAGTGTCCCGAGGAGGACTGTTCAGCAGAGGAGAAAAAGTTCATTTTATTGCACATTAGACAGGTATTTATTCTCTCTCCTCCCCACTCAACTCATCACCCTCCTTTAAGAAAGGGGGGGGGGGAAGGGGGCAGCTAGGTGGTGCAGTGGATAAAGCCCTGGCCTTGGATTCAGGAGGACCTGAGTTCAAGTCAGACACTAGACACTTACTAGCTGTGGGACCCTGGGCGAGTCACTTAACCCTCATTGCCCTGCAAAAAAAAAGGGGGGGGGGACCCTTTGGAATTAAATGCGTAGTCAAGCAAAACAAATTCCCAATCCATATCCCAAACCGGATGCCACCCTCAGCATTCCGAATCCATCACCTCTGTTGGAGAGTAATTTTCTCTGTTAGAGCGTAATTCACTATCGGCCAGGAGGTTATATTAAGTACAAAGTAATCTCCTTCTGCCCTTAGCCTGGATCACTCTCTCTCTCTCCTCCTCTCTCTCCCTCTCCCTCTCTCCCTCTCTCCCTCTCTCTCTCTCTCTCTCTCTCTCACACACACACACACACACACACACACACACACACACACACACACACACACACACACACACGTATTTCCATGCGTACACGTGCGTGAGCCACCCACCCACAGACCCAGATCCTAGACTAGCGGGTCTCCCTCAGTACCCCAGCCGTCCTGCACCGTCTGCTGCACCCCAAGCGCAAGCACTTTCCGAAGCCCAGGCTGGCAGACACGAGTGTTTATCGGTCCCGGCCAGTAAACGCTGCTGCTGTTGGCCGACCCTTCAGAGGCAGGCGCAGCGGGCACCACCGGGCAGCGGGCAGGGAAGTAGCAGGCGGTGGGCTGCCGCTCCACCCCACGACCAGGAAGCCGCCACGCGGATGGATCAATGAATGGCGGAACTGCTCCCCAAACCGTCCACTCACCACCCCAAAAAATGCACCTCCGGGGCAGCATGCAAAGAGCTTCCCCCAGGGGAAAGACTAGCCCTTGGCCGTAGGAGGGCAGTCCTGGAGTGGCATCAGCAGGGGCACCTCGCTGCCGGATTTTTTTTTTTTTTGCCGGATTTCTAAAGCAAGGCTAAGATGGAGCGGTGAGACGCAGAGCCCCCGAGCACGGACTCACTCACCAAAAGAATAAGCGGGAGCAAAGGTTAGCGCTTTGCAACGGGTTGGGCTTGGCGTCCTGGTACACCGGCTGCATCTTGGCGCTCCCCGCCGGAGGATACTCGCCGCCGCCCTCCCCCCTGGGGCCGCAGCTGCCGGGATTCTGACGACCAGCGACGCTAGCGCGACGGAGCGGCTGCTCAGCACCCGGTCTGCTGCCGGCTAAAAGCGCAAAAGGCAACCGGCTCGGCTTCCGGAAACTGGAACCCGGCGACACGCCTTCTTCCCCGCCTTCGTGCCCCCGATGCTCCGCCTGGCTCCTCCAGCCTTAGCACCTCTCGGCGGTCGCTGCTGGAGCGGAGCAAGCCGCTGAGCCACTAGGTTGGCGATCTCCCCGGGGAGAGAGCAGCGACAGCTGACGGGGGCGGGGGGGGGGAGGCGGTCGGAGGAGGGTGGAGAGGGGGGGAGCCCCAACGGGGAAGGTGCGCCGGCCCGTCCGGGGTCGGGGATAAGCTAGATTCGAAGCTCCGGGGTGTAACGCCGACGTCCGGCCCTGCGATCTGCGAACCGCTAGAAAAGCTACCGGCGAGGTAGCAGCACCGGGCGTGAGTGCCCCGAGTGGAAGGCGAATGGCTGCCATGTGGCCGTTTAGAACTGTTCAGACCTTGGAAGAATGTGGACGGATCCCTACGCGCCATCATCTGCTGCCTATCGAACTAAGGGGGTTTTAACTCATGTGCGCGACCGGGTAGTAGAGAAACTGGGAGGGGGAGAGTTTGCCAAATTGCAAAACCAGAGCTGGGCATTTGGAAGCCTTTGTCTGGGTTTGACTGGTGCCTTTTGCTGGAGACGTGGAGCCTTCCTTGGGATAGATAGCACTTGAAAGCGTCTTATCTCAGTGTAATAAGCCCCGCTAATACCAGCAAAAAGAATTTTCTCGTATCAAAAGTACGTGGCACTTAAAAAAAGCATGCACGACGAGAGCCGCGACTTTCTCCACCGTAAATTATTTTGGACATTACTTACCCCGGACTAGGGCTCAGGAATCTGGGCTCAACTAACTCACGTTGCCAGACACTTAACCATTGTGATGGTCTCTTCTCCTATCTCTATAAGCAACAGGGCTGCGTTCATTTCAACTCAGCGAATTTTTATTAAGCAATAACTTTGTCCTAGCAAGATAAAGCATTTATAACAAGTGCGACATAATTTGAGTTAAGTCCCTTTCACTTCCAAAACTGAGCAACCTAAAATACTTTGACCTCACTTTGAACCTTACAGAAGTAAGATTCCCCAAATGGAAGCCACAATTAATGTGCAATGTTTTCAAAAGTGGAGTTCGTAGTGTGAATTTTCTTTGACCTAGAGCTTCAAAGTCATTTCTCCTACATCTCAGATAATAGCACCATCATCACCTTATTTAAGAATAGTTGTAAACCTTGCATCGGTAAAATTGACTTCGAGGTTTAACAAAAGTTATCTTAGTACTTAAATATGCAGATGCCAATATAAAGAAGTAAATCGGGCTCAAAAAATACTTAGGATCATAGAATTCAGAGCTAGAATGGGACTTTAGAGAACATTTAGTACCTTTTGCAGACTAGAAAACTAAGGCTTAAGACAGGTTGTAACTTGCCCAAACTTACACTTAAGTAGCAAATAAACCCTGCTCCTCTGACTTGAAATACTTCCTTCTCCTTTTGAATGAATTCATGTTTTCACACCCCTCCAATAGTCCTGAGATCTTTGTGCACTTTTTTTTTCTTCTGTTATTGGGAAGCAGAATCTTACAGTGGAACTGAGTTAAAATATCAAGTCATGCCTGGAATGCACTACCTCTTCCACTCTGCCTCCTGGCTCCCATGGCTTCAAGCCTCAGCTGAAATCCCAACTGGGACAGCCAGGTGGTGCAGTGGATAGAGCGTTGGCCCTAAAGCTGGGAGGAACTGAGTTCAAGTCTCAACTCAGACGCTTAGAAGCTGTGTGACCCTGGGCAAGTCATTTAACCCCAATTGCCTTAAACATCCAGGGCCATCTCGAGTAGTCCTGATAGATAACTCGTTACAGGGCCCAGAAGGCTCTGGAGGAGAGAGTGAGGTTGGTGACCTTGCACAGCCCTCCCTCATTTAAATCCAATTCACTGCAAATCATGATATCACCCAGATGTCATGGTCATCTTGCTCAAGGAAGGGCAAACAACAACAAAACCCCACCTTCTATCAGAAGCCTTTCCTGATCCGTTTTAATTCTAGGGAAATCTCTGTTGGTTATTTCCAATTTACTCTGTATATTTTATCCCTACCTCTTAGCCTGACACATAGTAGGTGTTTATTGACTAAATTGTCTATATTATCTCTCTGAACTGGGGCAAATCAGTTGAACCTCGCAGACCCTCAGTTTCCTCATCTGTAAAATTAGGGAGTTGGTCTAGATAATTTGTGAGGCTGTTTCTGGTTCTAAGATCTATGACATTAGTCATAATAATCATCATAATAGTCATAAATAATAATAATCATAAGACTATTGCCTTTAGAGGCAGCTAGGTAGCTTAATGGATTAAGCAAGGGGCCTGGAGTCAGGAATATCCGAGTTTAAATTTGAACTCTGACACTTATTAGCCTTGTGACCCTGTTTCTTCAATTATAAAAAGGAGAGAATAATAGCACCTACCTCCCAGGACTGTTATGGCAATCAAATGAGATAATAATTTTAAAGTACTTAGGACAGAGCCTGGAACATAGAGAACCCAGTTAGAAGACTCCTGCAATAATCCAGGTAAGAGATGCTTGAGCATGAATATAGAGCTAGAGGGATTTGCAATTTTTGAACAGCACAGTGCCCCCATACATGGGCTTGATTAATGCTGGTTGAATAAATAACATTTTGCACCTGTATTAATTTATTATACACTACTTTATATTATTGAATTATACATTTGTCATCTCACCTACTAGATTCTTCAAGGCTAGGGACCATGCCTTATGTATTCATTTTTATATCCCATGTAACACCTTGTAATAAGGAGGTCGTAAGCCCATAGGTTTAGAGCTGGCAGGTAGGCACTTCAGAAATCATCTAATCTAAGCCTTCATTTTATGGAAAAAAGAAACAGGGGCCAAGGTCATGCAGGTAGTAAGTAGAAATGTTAGGGTCTGAAGCTAGATGTTTATATATTCCAGGCATCTAATATAGTTCCTGACACATAGTAAGTGCTTAATAAATGCTTGTTGAATGATATGATTGAACTGAAAGCCCATTTTCCTTTCCCCTTCACCAGAGGTGTGAACTATGCAACAGGGGCCCACAACATTCCCTAGAGCTTCCCCAAACAGATAAAAATGTAATTGGGAAATATTTAACAAAATAAATAAAAATACAATAAAATGTTAGTAATAATGTGTTAAAGTCCATATGCCGGAGCTTCATATGGCTTAGTGTCCCCCTTTTCTATTAGAACTTCATACCTAATGGAGGCAGGTAGGTGGCACAGTGGATAAAGCACTAGCCCTGGATTCAGGAGGACCTGAGTTCAAATGTGACCTCAGACACTTGACGGGTACTAGCTTGTGTGACCCTGGGCAAGTCACTTAACCCTCACTGCCCCAGAAAAGAAAAAGAAAGAAAGAAAGAAAGAATTTCATACCTAAGACCTACACCATGATGTTCAATAAACTCAGAGTCGAGTTTCCTGGTTTGGCTCTTAATCTCCAACTTCCTTTTGCATCCCATTTTGGGAAGTTCTGTGATAGGCATGCTGACTAGAAGATGCATTTTTTTTTTTACCTGAAATGAGGAAGAACCAAATGACTTCAGTTTGGTGTTTTCACAGATATTCCTCCTGTTCTAAGGCTCCCACTTGTGATGATGAATAAATTACTCCACTTATGTAAGATTCACTTTCTTCGTGTGAAAATCAAGGCATTAAATCTGATGACCTTTAGAGTCAATTCCAAATCTAATTGCCTGTGAGAGCCAATAAGGCATAGTGGAAAGATCACTGGATTTCAATAATTAGGTCATAGACTCATAGATTTTAGAGCTGTATGGGACCTCAATAATCATCTGTTTGGGGGGTGGGGTTCTTAACCTTTTAGGGTCATGGACCTCCTTGGGCAATCTGGTGAAGATCATGCACTCTTCTCAGAATAATGTTTTTAATGCATAAAATAAAATACCTAAGATTACAAAAGAGACCAATTTTATTGAAATAGAATAATTTTGTTTTAAAAAAGCAAGTTCACAAACTCCAGATTAAGAGCCCCCTCATTTAACAGAAAAGGCAAAGAGGACCTTCTTCCTCTTGTCAACTTGAATTCTGGCTCTGCTACTTACCACCTGTTCAATCTCAAGCAAGTCACTCGCTTTCTCAGAGATTCAGTTTCCTTAACTGTAAAATGAAAGGGTTGGACTAAATGATCTCTAAGATTCTTTATATATCTTAAATCCTGTGACCCTAAACAAAGAGGTTCCACTAGATAATCTCTAAGGATTCTTCCAGCCTTTAAATCCTATAATTGCAAATGTTTGTTGAATGAAGTCAGCCATAAATCTGCATGTTCTCTTTTGTACCACTAGGTGTCAATCTTTTTAAAACACATATACATTGAATAATAACTTACCTTTATGCAGTGCTTTGGTAGTACAGGTCTTACTCATATCCACATTTTCTTAACCAGAGCAGCCCTTTATTATCCAGTAACTTAATAACAAATAATTGTATGAGGATTAAAAATATAGAAAATTTATATATGTAAATATAATTCTATGAAATCTTAAATCTATTTGCATTGAACAATTTGTTTTTCTTTATGTGGCCCTTATTTCTCTAATTATACAGTCTATAAACTAGTATGTAATCAGCTAAGCTCTTTTCCTTTTTGAAGTTGCATTGGATTTTCTAGCTGTCCAGAGTCAAAACCTCAGTTATCTTTGATTTAAACTCCTCTCTCACCCTCCATAACCTGGCCTATCTCTGTTGTATCTCTTAAGCCTGTCTGTTCTCTCCTGTCTGTCCTTCTCTCCTGTCTCTTCCCACAGCTACCACTCTTGTTCAGGCCTTCATCACTTGTTGCCTAGACTATTTTAATAGCCTTCTAATGTTTCCCTAACTCCAGTCTCTGTGCTCTACAATTCCTCCCTCACAGCCACTGGCAGAATTTCCCTCTTAAGCCACAGGTTGGAAACTTGTTACTTCCCACTTGTAGTATAAAATGCAAACCTCATATTCTCCATACTCATTTGCTAACCTTTCTAACCAATCTCTCATTCTCTGTCTTTCTGTCCTTCTTGGGAATAGGTACTGTTTTTTTGTCTTTTTTTCTATCTCTGATGCTTAGCATAACACCTGACACATAGTAGGTACTTAATAAATGTTTATTGATGAACTAACTAAATTATACTATACATGTGTCAAATGCACCTGCGGCATGCAACAGGCAAAACTCTGAAGTGGGGCAGGGAGCAGATTAAAATGGAATTGGAAAATTTTAAACAAAATAAACAATGTTAATTTGTGTATTTCTAAATCAATATGCAGCCCTCTGTTTCTATTTGAGTTTGACTGCACTGCTGTACTCTATACATTACTCACACAGCTCCCCTACATATAGAATGGTCTCCTTTCCCTTCTTCCCCATAGAATTACCACCCTTAAAAAAATATATATATATATATATATATAACTACCAAAATCCCTAGTCCAATGCTCTGGGATTCTGCCTCCTTACATCCCTCCTCCATTCCCTCTCACTCCCCCCAACCCAATTTTTTTCTTATTGTTTGTTTCTAGGAATCTACAAAATTCAATTAATTGAATAGTCCACATTCAATAAATTATTTTTGCTCTTGTCTCCTCCTAGCTTCAACCATTCAACTGCTAACCAGAATCCTCTTAATGTTTTTCTCTCCTAAGTTAACAACTAGTTATTCCCATCTTAAAGTAACCATAGTGTTCATTCCCAGACTTTGGATCCTTCTCTAGAGCTACTTACTCTGAGCCTAGGCCTTTTAGCCATGAGTCACTTGAAGTCGCTTTCGCTTAAAATATCTAGCTTTTCTTTAAAATTAATGCTTAGGCTTATCAGGAAACTGATCTTGGAATTTAGACCTATGTTCTTTAATTTTATATATGTTATATATTCCAAATTCCCCTGTAGAAAATTCTAGCTTTGTTTCTGCAGGCACTGTCAATGCTGTTTCAGTATGTTTTACTTCTATCCTTTTTGCCTCTTAGAATCTATAATTTTCCATTAGGACAGATCTCTTATTTGTTTTGCTCCTTCTTTCTACTGGTTTTTAATTTTTCCTTTGAGGATTTTTGGTAGTTTAGCTTCTTTATGCTATAACCATTGTGGTTTTTTTTCCTTTCTTTTTTTTTTTTTTTTTTTGGTGAGGCATTTGGGGTTAAGTACTTGCCCAGGGTCACACAGCTAGTAAGTGTCAAGTGTCTGAGGCTAGATTTGAACTCAGGTCCTCCTGAATCCAGGGCTGGTGCTCTATCCACTGCACCACCTAGCAGACCCCACCATTGTTTTTGAAAGGGATATCAGAGGACCTAGGATCCATCTTTCTACCATCTTCCTAGAATTCCTAAATGTCTCTTTATTTAACTGACATAAATGACAGTTAAATTTTTACTAGATAGATAGTGGTTAGTTATACAGCCACTACAAATTATAATTGAAATTTATGTGGCACTCCCTTTAAGGTTTGCCAAGTGCTTTACAAACTATCTCACAAGCCTAGGAATAGCCTTGCAAGGTAATACTACAAGGTATTGTTATCTCCATTTTAGAGTTGCCTAGAATGACACTGAGAGATTAAGTAACTTGCCCCCGTTCACCCAGCTAGTGTCAGATCTAAAATTGAAACTCAGGTCTTCCTGACTAAGTTCCGTACTCTGTCCATGTAAGAGATGAACCTAGGAGTCCTAGTAACAGAAATGTTCTCCCTCTACTTTATCCCCAGTAACAGGGACAATATGAGTTACTAGCCCAGACTTTGAAGACTCAATAAAATGCTGTACTTATATTCAGTATATACTTCGGATAAACCATCCACTTTCTACAAGTGAACTCATGATATTAAACCCTATTTTTTTAACTCTAAAAACTGTATTTCAGTATGGTGTCAAATCAAGTCAACAAGTATTTATTAAACACTTCATGTGTGTCCAGCATGGTGCTAAACACTGGAGGTTACCAAGAAAGGCAAAACCAAGCCCTGCTCTGAAGGAGCTTACAGTCTAATTAAGGAGGGAAAAACACAACTAACGGAAGCTGAGACAAGATGTGGAGGGGATGATACAGAAAAGATAAAAGATAAGCCTCCCTTTTATGTATTTTTAATTTTATTTTTATATTTTATTTTATATTCAGAGCCACTGAATAGTACTCTAGTAGCCTAAAAGAGTTCAAGGAGTTTTCACAAGTATATCATGATAGAATGGCCCAAGACTTTGGTCCAGTCTTCAATAAAATAGTTATTAGGAGAATGCTATATCTAGTTTAATGTCTCTGAATTCTGGTGAAGTGTTAAACCTCTGAAATTCCTCCCTCTGATAACTTCCTAGGCTTTCTGTTCTTCCTCTCCATCTTCTGCCTCTTAAACCAAATCTTTGTAATAACTCTCATGGATTCCTCTGTCCTTCTCTTTTCTCACAGTCTGTCATCACTCATGCTCTGGCTACTACTTTCATATAAAACCTGCCCTTTGGGCAAACTTTTCTATTCTATTTGTTTTGAGGGTGCCATGATCCTTCCATTCATGTTTGCAGTTCTTAGAATTAAACTTTACTTTTTCCTGTCCCTTACCCCACCCTTTAATTTTATCAGTTCCAAAGTCTTGGGAAATCTACCTCTTCATCCTCTGTAGCATCTGTCCCCCTCCCTCAACTTTATACATCCACCACAGCCTGGTTCATTTCTGACATGAATTACTTCACTGGCTTCCTAATTGGTCTTCCTGTTTCCAGTTTCTCCCCTCTCTAGTCTATCCTTTGTACAGCTGCCAAATTAATATTCATAAGACACAGACTTGGCTATGTCACTACTCCACTCAAACAACCTTCACTTGGCTTCCTATTGTCTCTAGGACAAAATACAAACTCAGTCTGCTATTTAAGGCCTTTCACAATCTGACTCCAACCTGTTTCCAGTCTTATTTCGTCCATTGCATTCTCCTTTTTGGATGTAGTGCTTCAGCCAAACTAACATCTTAGCGGTTTTCCAAGTTTGACATTCCTTTTCTTTTTCCCATTCTTTGGCACAGGTCATCTTCCATGCCTAGAACACATTCCCTCCCTTTAAGATTCAGCTCCCATGTAAAGCCTTCCCTTGTTCCTCTGAATTATTATTCTTGACCTCTCCTTAAATTATCTTATATTTATTTATGTGTGAATAGGTTGAATCTCCAGAATATAAGCTTCTTGAATAAGAGGTTATATTATTTTTGCCTTTGTATCTATTATCTGCAACCTCTATCCCCATCCACTCTCCCCCCTAGAGCAGCATACAGTAGGTGCTAAATAAATGTTTGTTGAATAACTTAGCCATCTACAGTACCTGTATCCATGTAGAGGGCAGAATGCCATATGTCAGTTTACATTTATTCCTATATTAATGATTCCATCTTTCTATTTTTTTTTCTTTTCACAGAATCAAAGCTGGAAAAGACCCAGAGGCATCTGATCCAACCTGTGTATAGACAGGAGTCTCTTCTACAACCACCTCAGCAAGTAGTCATTATTTAACATCACCTGAAACCCCACCCCATGATGGAGAACCTCATAGATCAATACATTCCATTACTGGAAAGCAATAATTATTAGGAAATTTGTCTTTAAATCAAGTATAAATCTGCCTTCCTGAAATTTCTATTCATTGGAAAGCAAGTTAGAGTTTTGTTTGCTCTACAAATATCCTTCTACTCTATACTTAGATTAGCTATAGAAATTTGTCTAGGAGGTATTTGATAAATGTTATATGAGAACAGTTAAGGTCTCCTCTTTTTAAGAAAGAGAACAGATCATCAGACATGAGGTTGTAATTATTATAAATGATTCTTGCTTAGCTATTTTAAGCATAACCATTATCTACCATACACTATCTACTCCCTGAAGCTAAAACATGTTTCAAAATTCTTGTGTATTCTTCCCATATCTACACACATAAACTCATTTTCAGTTCAGTTATAGAAAAGCATTTACTGCAAGTTGCTTGCAATTAGTTTCTCCTCCAAAATAATGACATTGTACTCTTTTGAGTTTTTTGTTCACATCAGTTAAGAGGTGGTAATAAAGATTTTCCCATATAAAGACAATTTATTGTTGACAAAAAATTTTCATGTCATATCAGTTTATTCTTTTTTTACAAAATATATCCAATTATAAGATACTACTAAGCAGGTGGTCTTGAATAAGTCACTTCTGAGCTTAAGTTTCTTGAGTTGTAATATGAGACGGTTGGATTGGATATCTCTAAGCCAGCCAGCTCTGAAATTCTACAGGTCTGTTATAGTGAGAGCATAACTTTATTGTACTCAGTTCTGTTTGCCATATTTTAGGAAGAACAATTGTGAGAAAATAATGAGTTTGGGGGAAGCCTTGCCTGACTTTTTTAAGGCCAGCCCAGAGTCAGTCAAGTTGGACCTTGACCTGTGAATGGAGACAATAGAGATTAAAACCACACCTACCTCAAAGCCATCCCTCTGACCTCAGCACTACTGCTCATGGACCACCCTCAAGTTCAGTAAACCAATAGATTTGAAGGATGCTAGCCGATTAGCTTGGAGCAGTGTGTAAGGGCCGCCTCTCCTCATGATCTCAGGGAGCTTATGCTCTTTCATGTTCTCTTGGCCTGGGACACTGAAGGAGGCAGCCACACTGCCCACTCACTCTCTCTCCCTTCTATCCTAGGTATGTAGGGCTTCTGAACTTTTGGAGCCATGTGCTCTCTCTTTACTAATATTTAATATGCTTTAATAAATGCTTAATGCCCCAAACTGGTGCTTATAGCTTCTAATTTTTTTAAGTAACAATATATTAGAAACCCCAACTAAATTCCCTAAAACTTGGGACAGAGATAGGCACCCCCATAAATTTCCAAATGACACACATTGACAGCTAAAGTATGCCCAGAAAAGGCTACCAGAAATAGTGAGAGATCCCAGGATTAAACCATTTGAGGATAAGTTGAAGAAATTGTTGTTTAGCTTTCAGAAGAAAAATCTCAGGGAGGGACATAGGATATGAAGAACTTTCTGGTGGAAGAGGGATTAACCTTGGATTTTGCCCCAAAGGACAAAATTAGAAAGAATGATGCAAATTGGGGCAGCTAGGTGGCAATGGATAGAGCACCGGCCCTGGAGTCAGGAGGACCTGAATTTAAATCCGGCCTCAGACACGTAATGCTTACTAGCTGTGTGACCCTGGGCAAGTCACTTAACCCCAGTTGCCTCACTTAAAAAAAAAAAAGAATGATGCAAATTGCAGGGAAGGAAATTTATGCTTGAAAAGCTTCCTAACAATTAGAGCAGGCCAAAAGTGAAATGGGAAACTTCCTTGTTTGTGGAGGTTTTCAAGTCAGTCAGTCAACCAGAACTTATTAAGATGCTATGCCCGGCACTTGGGATACAAAGAATGGCAAAAACACTGGGTCTCCCCTCAAGGAGTTCCCATTCTGATCAGGGAGATGACCTGCAAATGACTATGTCCTACAAAATATATACAGGGTAAATGGAAGGCAGCTTGAGGTGGGAGGAGAAGGGTGGGTCGAAGGAAGACTCGACAAGGCCTCCTGGATAAAGTGAGAATTAAGCTGAGTCTTGAAGGAAGCTGGGGAATCTAGGAGGTGGAGAGGAGAGGGGGAACATTCCAAGCTTATGGGTCAGCCGGTAAAAAGGCACAGAGTTGTGATAAGGAATTGAGAAACAGCAAGGGGGCCAATGTAGCTGAATCATAGAGCACATGAAGGGGAGTTAGGTGTAAGAAGACTGGAAAGGTAGGAAGGAAGCAGGTAATGAAGGACTTTGAACACCAAACAAAGGATTATATATTTGATCTGGAAGGTGAATGTTTTTTAAAGGGAGAAGGGTGGAGGCCACATGATCAGACCTGTGCTTTAGGAAGATCAGTTTGACAGCTGAATGAAGGATGGACTTGAGTGGGGACAGATTTGAGGCAAAGAGTACAACTAGGCTATTGCAATAGTCCAGGTCTGAATTGATAAATGCCTACACACAGGTGGTAGCAGTGTCAGAGGAGAGAAAGAGATATATGTGAGATGTTACAAAGGTGACTTTATAGGACTCTGGCAACAGATCTAATACGGCTAAATGAGAGAGAGAGAGAGAGAGGATTCAGGGATGACACCTAGGTTGTAAGCCTAGGTGGCTGGTCGGGTGGTTGTTGTTTGTCTGTCATTCTCAAAAAGGACCATGACAAATGTCATGACTTGTAATGAATTGGATTTAAGTGAGGGAGGGCTATGAAAGTCAACAATCTCACTCTCTTGTCCAGAGCCATCTGGGTCCAGTGGCAAGATATACATCGAGATGACTGGAGATGTCCCTGGCTGTTTAAGACAATTGAGGTTAAGTGACTTGTCCAGGATCACACAGCTAGTGCCTGAGGTGAGATTGAATTCAGGTCCTCATGACTCCACAGCCAGTGCTTTATCCATTGTGCCACCTAGATGACCCTACTGATTAGGTGGCATACCCTCAACAATATAATAGGAAAGTTACCCAAAAAGGAGAGTTTGGGGGTAAAAATAAGTTCAGTTTTTAACATGTTGAAATTTACTATGTCTACAGGATATCTAGTTCAAGATGTCCAAAAGCCATTTGGAGACTTGAGGTCAGCAGAGAGGTTAGGGCTAGATAAGTAGAGCCAGTAATGCTTAGTGCAGAGAAGATAACTGAACCAATGGGCGCTAATGAGATCACCAAATGAAACAGTATATATAGAGAAGAGGGCTCAGCACAGAGCATTGGGGGATATCCAGTTAGCAGACATGACCAGGATGAAGATCCAGCAAAGGAGCCTGAGAAGAAGGAAAAGCAGGAGAGTATAGTGTCATAAAAATGTAGAGAGAAGAGAATATCTAGAGAAATAGATGATCAACAGTGTCAGAGCTTCAGGGGAATCAAGAAGGATGAAGATTAAGAAAACTTCATTGAGGGGCAGCTAGGTGGCGAAGTGGATAAAGCACCAGTCCTGAATGCAGGAGGACCTGAATTCAAATCCAGCCTCAGTGACACTTACTAGCTGTGTGACCCTGGGCAAGTCACTTAACCCCCAGTGACCTGCCAAAAAAAACCCCAAAACCAAAAAACTTCATTGAATTTTGCAGTTAAGAGATTACTGGCAACTCAGGTGACTTCACTTCCCACATCAAGCTAGTCAGGGTTAACCAATAACAGCATTCAAGTAATTTAAGTAGTGGGAGATCCTATAGAACACCTTAAAGATCTTGCCCCAGGCAAGTTAGCCTACTTTTTCCTTTAAAATATATTAAAACATCCCAGCTGTTGGGGCAAGAACTCACTATCTTACAAAACTACTGGGAAAACTGAAAATTAGTCTAGCAGAAAATGAACATAGACCAAAATCTCACACAGTACATCAAGATAAGCTCATAATGGGTACCTGGTTTAGACATAAAGGGTGATATCATAAGCAAATTAGTGGAGCATGGAAGAAATTGTCTGATAGATGAGTAGATAGGGGAACAGTTCATGACCAACAAGGGATAAAGAGGTTCATAGGAGGTAAAATGGATATTTTTATTGCATAAAATTGAAAACGTTTTACCCAAACAAAACCAATGCAGCTAAAATTAGAAGAAACACAAGAGATGGGGGGTGGGAATCTTTGCAGCAAGTTTCTCGAATAAAGCTCTCATTTGTCAAAAATATAGGAAACTGAACCAAAATTGATAAGAATAATAGCAGTTCCCCCAAATGATAAATGGTCTAGGAACATGAAAAGACAATTTTCAGAGGAAAATAATTAAAGCTATTGATAACCATATTTTAAAAATATTCTAAATCATTAATAATTAGAGAGATTCAAATTAAAATAACTCTGAGATACTACCTCACACTCCTCAGATTGGTCAAGGTGACAGAAAATGAAAATGATAACTACTGGGGAGGATGTGGGAGAGTTGATACATTAATGTACTGTTGGTGGGGTTGTGAAGTAGTTCAACCATTCTGGAAAGCAGTTTGGAATTATGCCCAAAAGCTATTAAACTATGCATACTCTTTGGCTCAGCAATATTGCTCCTGGTTCTGTATCCCAAAGAGATCAAATAAAAAGGGAAAGGACCCAATACGTACAAAAATTATTCATAGCAGCTCATTTTGTGGTGGCAAAAATTTAGGAACGGAGGGAATGCCTATTAATTGGGTAATGGCTAAATAAGTTATGAATATAAATGTAATAAAATACTATTGTGCTATAAGAAAGGATGAATGAGATGATGTCAGATGGGGAGACATATGAAATGATGCAAAATGAAGTTAGCAGAACCAGAAGAACAATTCACACAGTAACAATATGGTATGCAGGTCTGGGGATCACACAAGGGGGAATTTGGAAGAGGAGATAGAAGTAACTTGACAGGAACCCATATGGAAAGGCAATTGGACTCAGAACCCTGGAAGCCTTGACATATTACTGAGTCCATGGGACATGTGCTAGGACATAGAGAAGCACGTCATTAGATATAGACGTGGGAAACAAGCTGTCTTGTGATTACCAATATCCTCTGAGGGCACCATTATCATTGCCTGATAAGTCCCTATCACATAAGGACTATAAGAAGAAAAGAATACTGTAAAAGTGGATGGGATAGCACTATAGTTAGGATAATCAGGAGATAGGTACAGGGCTTTTTTTTTTTTTTTTTGCAGGGCAATGAGGGTTAAGTCACTTGCCCAAGGTCACACAGCTAGTAAGTGTCAAGTGTCTGGGGTCATATTTGAACTCAGGTCCTCCTGAATCCAGGATCAGTGATTTATCCACTGCGCCACCTAGCAGCCCTGGTACAGGGCATTTCTAGCAAGGGGAGCAAAGAACAGGTAGGAATAAATATGTGTTGTTTGAGGGTCAATCTATCACAAGTTGGGTTAGAGCTGAAAGTTTGTGTGGTTAAGTTAGACAGGTAGGCAGGTAGGCTGAGGCCTGGTAGCAAGGGATCTTTTTGACTAGAAGAGTGAAGATATGAATGTTGTTGTAGTCAATTTAATCTGGAAGAAATATATAATATTGTTTGTAGCAGAGTAAGACTAAAGGCAAGCAAACCAAGATACCAACTACTTTAATGATTCATGTATGAAGTGGTAAGGGCCTGGATTAAGGTAGTGACAATGGAAATAGAAAGGGAATGGACAGCTGGTAGGGATGTTACAAAAAATAAATCAATAGGATTTGTTGATCATTGGAAAGAAGGGAGTAGGTATAGACAGGAGCCAAAAGTATCTCAGAACCATAATGTCATTAACCCTAGAAAAAAAGGAAGTCCAAAGCAGAGGCAGATTTCTGGTAAAATAATTAATTTGGTTTTGGACAGGTTGTGTTGAAGGAAAGAACTGGGGTTTTTTTTTTGTATTTTTGCATTTCTCTGTATTCACAGTATTTAGCACAGAGTTTGGCACATAGTAAGTATCTAATAAATGTTTATTGTTGATGGATTTGAGATATGTATCCAAATGAAAATCCTTATCTGGTAGTTAGAGATATAATATGGGAACTCAGAAAAGATTACAGGGCAGGTAGAATTGATTTGTGACTCATACACACAGAAGAAATGGTTTAAAGTGTGAGTGAAGGAAACCTTTGTAGGAGAGAACAGAGTATTTCTTTATAAAGAGGATCTAACAGCAGGGACGGGATAGGAAAATAAAGAGAAAGCAAAGAGGTAGGTATGACATTGAAGATATGGTAATACTGCTAAGGAAGTCAGGGGAGGGGAGAGTTTTAAGAAGAAAGGGCTGGTCATTTGGGTTGAATGCAACAGAGGTTAAAGAGGATGAGAAACAAAAACGGATCCATCCAACTCCATGATTCCATGTTTCATCTCTTCCCTTATTATTTTCTTTTCTCCAAATATTCAGAGAAATTCAGATGTTGAACTTAAATAACCACTAAAAGGATCTTAAACATCACAACATGAAGCCAGTGGTATCCCATGGTTTCTAAATTGTCCCTCCTGGTCAGACTTTTTTCTCCTCTCTAACTGGATTTTTTCCCATGTGTGTTTGTATATGAATTCCTCATGACCAGAATGATCTTTCCTCTTATTTTCAATGAACATCAAAGTTCCCCACCTAACTCTTGTGACTTCCCAAAGAACAGAGAGGAAAGGTAAAGACTAAGTGTTCCATGGTGTGGCAGCCTGAAAGTTAAGAGCCCACATCCTGCCATTGATCCTCAAGCGGGCCTTTAGCAGGATGTGGCCTGCAGGCTTTTCCTCCTCTGATTTCCCCAAACAGAAAATACTGTTCTTTGTCTAGACACTGCTTTGATGGATTATGGTCATAACCATTTAAAAACTTATCTGAAACCAGATGAAAATGTCCTGTAGCCACTTATAATTCAATTTGTGCAGATGTTTATTCCTTGTTAGTTGCTAGGTTGGATTCGGTGGCCTATAATACTTCTTACAGGACTTAGGCCAGACACGATTCTTAAAGTAATATACTCATGGTTTTTAAATTTTTATAAACACCAGGCTTTGGATTTTGTTGTTTGCAATGCATTTCTAGGGCCTGATCAACAACTTGTCTTCTCCTCAAATGGTGGTCTGTTCCTTTGACAAACAGAATTGGTTATACACACAATGAATTCTTTTTGTGAAGGTAGGTTTTGGGGCTTCATTTTCTTTTCTTTCTGTTTCATTTTTCAAAAAAGGCACCTTTGATCCTTTTAATATCAGTCAGCAAAAGGAATTTTTTTTTGGTGCTGAATGAGAAAGATTTGTGGTTTTGGGGAGAAAAGACTTGCATTCATCCACCAGATCCTCAGCTGTGTGACCTTGGGTAAATCATTTTCTGGACCTGTTTTCTCATCTATATATTGAGGATGTTCACCTAGGTGAATTTTAAGATCTTCACTTTAAGAACTTTAAGGGTGTTTTTTTTGTTTTGTTTTTTTGTTGTTTTTTTGCGGGGCAATGGGGGTTAAGTGACTTGCCCAGGGTCACATAGCTAGTAAGTGTCAAGTGTCTGAGGCTGGATTTGAACTCAAGTACTCCTGAATCCAGGGCCGGTGCTTATCCACTGCGCCACCTAGCTGCCCCTAAGAACTTTAAGTTTTAAATGTCTACTAAGTCTACGGTTTTTTTCAATAAGGCATAAAAGCAAAATCCTTTAAAATACTGAAATGAGAGCATTATTAGTAATTAATCATTTATTAAGTGACTGGAATGTAGTAGACACTTAATACATGTTTATTAATTGATTGATTCGGAATAACATCTCTGGCCCTCAGTTGTCCCTTCCACTTCTCACATTCTCTGATTATATAGTATATTAGGATGACATCATTTAAATTAAAATGATAGATGATCCATTAAAGTCCTGCCCACTACTTAAATAGCAAGCACTCCTTTTTCAATACTCCATAGACTTTAAATAGTTACCAAGAAGAGATGGAAGGGAGGGGAGGGGAAAGCTGTGGGAAGAAGGTGGTATACTTTTCAAAATATAAAGGCCCCAGTCCTTATTGTAATATGGATATTCTTTCTTCCCTGACCTGACTACCCTAGCAATAATTATTTCCCCTTCTTTAAATTCTTATAGTCTTTATAAGTCTGCACTACACATTTCAGTTCCTGATTTGGTATTGTATTGAATTATTACATAATTGTTTTATCCTTCTTCCCTTCTAGATTTTAAACTCCCCAAGGGCAGGGACTCTGGCTTCTATTTCTTTATATTCCCCCATATTAGACCCAAGGAGGGTGAGAACATATGCATGTTTTTTTAACTATCTGCCATCTGTGAATCTCTACCATCATAGCATAAGTAGCCATTACTGGGTTTACAGAAAAATCTTAATAAATATTTGTCAATTTGCCTTTAAAATGTTTCACAATGATTAAATGTACAAGTTTACTTAATATACCGTGGGAATTAAAAATTAAAACCACCTGTGAAGTCCTTTTAACCTAGCACTTAGGGAGATTGTTTTTGATTTTCTGTTGAAGATCATCCTCTATTATTAATGGCTATTTATGCCATGATGGTAGAGATTCACAGATGGCAGATAGTGAAAAAACATGCATATGTTCTCATCCTCCAGACCAGTTCTGCATAAGATTCTCATAAAACACTGACCAATCAGCAAAACCGTATGCTTAACATCTATGTTTATCCATTCGTTAACCTAACTCTCTTTTGCCTTTCTTCATATCCCTAGCACAAGCACACAGTGTCTGACACATGGTAGGTGCTTAATAAATGTTTATTGACTGACTGATTGACCGACACAGGACCTTTCTTTCTATCTCTTACCTCCCTTCCAATTCTGAAATTCTGTGAGAATAGCCAGAGCTGTTCCAGCGTAGATTTGTTGACCATTTCTTTAGGGATAGAAAGGGGATTGTTGTTTTGGGTTAAACATCAGATGAGATGACTTCTGAATTCTCAGCTCTTAATATTTTGTGATTCTTCTTATATCCATCTTGCTTTCCTCCTATCCAACTCTGGGCTGAGTTTATTGTATATCTGTGGTGTCTGTCCAAGATATTGCGTAGGGCTTTCACTTCAATGCATCTCTCATTCTAGTTTTATAATAATGTGGCTAAAGTAGTGAAAAAGGAACAGAGAATGCTGAGTCATACCTATCCTGTGTTGCCTATAATTAGTGTTACCAGTGAATTTGGGGCATGGCCAGTCTCAAAAATCAACAATTAATACATGTTAACTACTAAAGGGTTATATTTTTCTTTTTTTTTTCCTTTAGGACCATGCAGTGTAAGGGGGAAAGGAAAGGTAGTGATTGTGTTAAAAAAAGAAAAAGAAAAAGAAAAGAAAAGAAAAAAGAAACAAAAGGAGGGGAAGAATTAGTGAAACTTTTCTTTTAAGCATAGAGGAGAACAAAAAGACTTTCAGAAGGAAAAATAAGATAAGCAGGACAGCTTTAAAAATAATATGTTGAGTTTATTATATACTTTTCAAAAGCAAACTATAAGTAAAGAGATTAAAATTTTTACATATAATCCTCTTTTACTATCCTACTTTATTCTTTTGGGGTGTATTTATTAATTCAACATAAAAAGTTAATTTTTAAAAAGTAGCAGTGAAGCTATGGATTATTTATGGGTTATTATTATTTGTGGATTATTTATGATTCATAGATTATTTATTTTACCATATGTACCATTTTCTTGGGTTGACAAAGATCAATACAGCAACTAATATGTGCTTCGGGGAGGGAGTTAAGGGTTAAAGAATGACTTCTTTTGCTCTAGGGTCATCAGCAAAGACACTTTGGCCAGTAAGAAGAAAAGACAATTTCTAGTACGAACTATTATCTCTGGCAGAGGGTTTTCATATGGAAGAGATGCCTTCTAGTCCCTACAGGTGGTTACAATAATAATTTCTGCCCCTTTGGGAGACCCTCTCCACATGTGCAAACTTACAGACTAAAAGGAATGGTCCCGTTGCTAAGAGCAGATAATCCCAGGGTTAGTCAGGTTGGGAGGAGATGTTCCCTGATGCTGTCTTATTGAAAGGAGGGCCCAGATTGTCTTTGGGTCCCTCACAGAGTACCCCAGAAATGACAAAGTAGGAGTAGGTACAGAGAGATCTTCCTGGTGCATTCTATGTTAGACAAGCCATTTGTCCTCTATGGGCCTCACTGGTGTGGTCTGTGAAATGAGAGGATTGGATTAAATGATCTTTAAGGTTATGCCCTTAGGAATGCTCTTAAATAAGAGCATTCAGTCATGGGTTTAGAATGGGCTAAGAATCTATAGCTCTTCTGTCCTAGAAAATGTATTTATAGAGCATGTCTTATTTTGGAGCTCATAAGGGGTTTATCAACCATTAGTCAACAAATATTTGTTAAGCACTTACTTTGTGCCGGATACCTTGTCAGGCACTGGGTATACAAAAACAAACAAACAAAAGAAACAATGCCTACTCACTAGGAGCCGTAGTAGGCAATTATTTGGCTAAAATTATCTTTATCTGTAAGGAGCCCCACATTTACAGTATTCACGAATGCTGACATTGTAGGTAGGGTAGGCCTAGTATGCTTTTACGAGGCCGAGAAAGCCCTCCTAAACCAAAAATTCCACTGCTTCACCATCCATGCTACTTGTGTAATGATGTGTACAATTCCTTTTTAGAGAACAAAGTCATTCCACAATTTGAGATGAGGTTTCAAGTACAAATGCTATGATTCTAAACTGTTAGAGAAGTAACAAGTTAATTGAAATTAACACTGAAATAGAAATGATTTTGATATTTGCATAACAAAGGTACCTTTCACATATTCTAGTTCCATCAGCTTCACAGTGGCTGACAACTTTGACCAGAAAGAGAAAACTATGAGACACAAAAGTTAAATCTTTGCCTCCCTAATCTTAAAGGAGTGTAGTGGATATACTTTGTGAGACTATGGAAGCAATATTGCTACCCTTATATGAACCACCCAATTGATGTGGTATAAAAGTGAAAAATCCTGCCTTTGTGAGCTTTCTGTCATTAGAGATCATTGAAGAAGTCTGGATGACCATTTGTTAGAGATCTTGCTGTTTAGCTATAGGTTGTACTAACAAGCTTCTGCAGTCCTAAGCTGTGTGGTTTTGTGATTCTTTGATTTTGTAATTAGGAGCTCACTGTCATGGATACCTGGCAGTTTTAAGTGGAATTTGGAATTCTAGAATCTTCATTCTTTTTTTTAAGCCTGTTCAAAACAATTCACTAATGTGAAACACCGTCTATGATACAATAAAATGAGGAACCTAACATCAGATAAATAGTGGGTAGCACCCCACCCAGGTAAGCTTGGTAGTTCCCCTGAAGGACAACAGTAGGATACTGTACAGTGAAGGAGACATGACTCATGAATGGCTGAGAGAGGAGTGGAGCAAGGGAGATAGGGAAATATGTGACAAGAGAGAAAGTGTAGTCTCGGAATGGTCTACAAAAAGTTGTGGAACCATAGACGTGTGTGAAGGAGCCAGCATGGCAACAAGTCCCTGACACCTAGTGCTTGTCCCTCAGAGATTGCTGTGGGTGAGACCATAAGATACCTCCTCCCACTTCTTTGCAGAGGTGGGGAGTCCACAAGTATAAAACATTACATAGGTTATCAACCAATCAATAGACAAACATGTTTTTTTGATATATTGATTAGTTTTGCTGAATTATTTCCTGTCTACAACATACCAGACAAGTGGCCATCTCATCCTTACCTGATTACCTCAGTGACAGAGACATTACTACTACTTGAGAGAGGGCATTTCCCTTTTGCATTGCTCTCATTCTTTGGCAGTTTTCCTGATATTAAGCTTAAATTTACTTCTTCATAATTTCCACCCAGTACTCCTAGTTTTGCCCCATAGGGTCAACCTAAGCAAATCTAATTCTTTTCCCATATGGCAATCACACAAATACTAGAAGGTAGTGATGATGTGTCCTTTGAAATCTTCTCTTCTCCTTAGTTCCTTCTGTTTGTCCCCACATGGCACAAATACAAGGCCCTTCACCGTCCCAATTGCCCTCTGGACCCTCTAGCATTGTTGGGACATGTTCCAATAAAAAATATACACCTATAAAGGAACAACCAGCAGCTGGTGAGTCATCAAACTTTTCTCCTAAGAAGCCTGTGAAGTAGGTAGCACAGTTATTAGTACAACCATTTTACAGATGAGGAAACTTAGATTCAGAGAGACAAAGCGTCTTGCAGATGGTCAGGTGTCTCGACCACAGGTTGCAGAGTGCCCTTTTACCATGCCACTTCCTGAAGAGAATATAATCGGCTCCTTGGACTAGAAATGGAATTGTAAGGGGCAACTGGGAAGAAGTAAAGACAGGAAGAAAGACTTTTCTATTTTGCAATTTTGTCTTGGGAAATTTCATAATTTTATTTTGTTACCAAGGTTGATGGCTTAATTCCATTTCACCTTGGCAGTGACTCTCCCAGCCTATAGAAAAGTCTCCCTAAACTTTGTGCCATTCTAAACTTCTCTTTGTGGCTTAAGAATCAGGTTTTTCATTCGTTTGTTTTTTCGGGTCTTTTTCAACTTTTTATGACCCCATTTGAGGTTTTCTTGGCAGAGATTCTGGAGTGGTTTGACATTTCGTTCTCCAGCTCATTTTACAGATGAGGACACTGAGGCAAACATGATTAAGTGATGTGCCCCAGGGTCGTACAGTTAGAAAGTGTCTGAGGCCAGATTTGAACTCACAAAGATAAGTTTCCTGACTACAGGCCAGGAACTACTAAAAAGAAACTGGAGGGCAGCTAGGTGGCGCAGTAGATAGAGCACCGGCCCTGGAGTCAGGAGTACCTGAGTTCAAATCTGACCTCAGACACTTAACACTTGCTAGCTGTGTGACTCTGGGCAAGTCACTTAATCCCAATTGCCTCACTAAAAAAAAAAGAAAAAAAAAAGAAACTGGGAAGCCTCTCAGGACAAAGAAGTAAACATTTATTAAGAGAAACAAAGGTTAAGTCTACAATCCACCCAGTACAGTCTGATACCCCAAGGTACAGAATTCACATTTATTCATGTATGGTGCAGCAACATCCTCTAGAAGCTGATTCATGCAAGATTGCATTTTACAGGCTACTATGTACTAATTTTGTGACATTCTGACTTTGCACTTTCCATAATGTCTCAATCAGCTCTTATCAGGACTTTCTTACTTTATCATTTTAAAATAAAGATTAATATAAGTATGATTCTCATAGGTACATAAGATACACACTTAATAATGATTTAGTTACACTTCTAAGGTTAACTAACACATGAATTTCCCTGGGACATATCATAGTTTGGTTACACAGAGTTTTTGTTTTCGTTTTTTGTTTTTTTAACTGTGACCATGCTCTTACTATAAATCACACAGTTATTTCTTATCCTAATGATGATAGTTGATAAAATATTAGCAAGACAATACAGAACAAAGCACTTATTGATCTTCTGCCTTTCAGGACTAATACTGCAAATCAACTTCCCACCTCCTATTCTCCCCAATATTATTTGAATTTGCCCTAGAAATACTGGAGCTGATCCTGAACACACAAAAGAGAATCAAATGCCTTATTCCCTTCATTCACTGAACAAGGATTTTCAGGCCTAGGGAAGACCATAAATGAATACCCCGCCCCTTCCCCCCCAATACCATCAACAAAATAAACAAAACAAAACTCTCTGTTGTCATTAGGGAATTCATGTTTAAGCTGAATGATGTGTTTAATCAGTAAAGCTGGTTATCTAAGAGGCAGCTAGTTAGTGTAATGAATAGAATGCTGGATCTGGGGTCAAGAAGGACTTGAGTTCAAATTTGGACTCTTATACTTACTAGCTGTGTAATCCTGCGCAAAACACTTAATCTCTGTTTGCTTCAGTTTCCTCAACTGTAAAAGGAGAATAATAATAACACTTACCTTCCAGGCTTTAAAAATGGTTACATCCATCACTAGGGCTACCTGACAAAAGGGACCATAAAACAGAAGTGAGCAGGGGCACCACTTTGCTTTCTGGGGGCTTGTTCTGATTTTCTAGCAGTGTCCAAAATAGATGTATTTTTTGATGTTTGTTTATTGTACTTTATATACAGTTTAGATTTCTTTCGATCTCTGTCTCTCTTTAATGGTTCCAAATAGTTTATCTCAAGTGTTTATAAATTATCATGATATCATCTTGAATCATCACCTAGCAACAGAACAGGGGACAGCTGGGCAGGGAAGTAGATAGAGGACTGGCCCTGGAGTCAAGAGTACCTGAGTTTAAATCCCCCTTCAGACACTTACTAGCTGTGTGACCTTGGGCAAGTCACAACCCCAATTGCCTTAAACATCTGGGGCCATTTCCAGCCATCCTGATGTATATCTTGCCACTGGACCCAGAGGGCTCTGGAGGAGAGAGTGAGGTTGGTGACCTTCACTTAAATCCAATTCACTGCAAGTCATGACATCACCCTGATGTCATGGTCATCTTCCAGAATGAAGGACAAACAACAGCAGTAGAACATTTGAATTTTGTTTTGTTTTCTGAGTGCCATTTTGTGTCTCAGTATCTTATTTAGCTTATATTATCTGTATGTAGCATGTCGCAAACTTTCAGTGGCCATTTAAGTTAAAATTTAGCATAACTTCATGTATACTGATGCAGAGGAAGAAAAGCTGGACTAGAAGGCAAAAGACTTGAGTTTTACCCTGGTTCTATGAGGGTAGGAACCTGTTGGGGAAAGCCCTGTAACTTCAAGAGACGAATGACATAGTCCACTTGCTTCTTCTGTAAAAGTGAGGATAATGATACCTGCCTCTGGATTGTTGCACCAAGTGAAAGAAGACATGTGAAGTACACTGTTGTGCTTCAAATTGCTATATGAATGTCATCTATTTTCTGTGCCTCTATAGTCATATAATCTATATTTATGTATACATATGTAATATATGTAACCCATATTTACACATAATTTATATTATGTATATAAACTTTATCTTATATTGTTATAATACATTTATGTGTATTATATTTATCCTCAAAATTATAGGTGTGTATGTATTTTATTATTTGATACATTATTTTATATGATCTTCCCAACAATCCTGAAACATACAGGTCAGTTATTATTATCCCCATTTATCAAATGAGGAAACTTATTAAGTGATTAATCAGAGAGATTAAGTCACTTTCCCAAGGGCATATGGTTAGCAAGTGACAAAATTTGGCTCTTTGGCTTCTGGTTCAAGACCCTTTCTATAATAAAAACCTACTATATTATAGCAAAGTAAAAAATATTTACACAACTAAGGACATGAATACAAATGACATAGACAGCTTACAGTCAACCATTCCATGTAGCATGGGAATGGAGATTTTACTGGCCCTTCCTTCCTTCCTTCCTTCCTCCCTCCCTCCCTCCCTCCCTTTCTTTCTCTTTCTCTCTTTCTCTCTTTCTCTCTTTCTCTCTTTCTCTCTTTCTTTCTTTCTTTCTTTCTTTCTTTCTTTCTTTCTTTCTTTCTTTCTTTCTTTCTTTCTTTCTTTCTTCCTTCCTTCCTTCCTTCCTTCCTTCCTTCCTTCCTTCCTTCCTTCCTTCCTTCCTTCCTTCCTTCCTTCCTTTCTTTCTTTCTTTCTTTCTTTCTTTCTTTCTTTCTTTCTTTCTTTCTTTCTTTCTTTCTTTCTATTTTTGTCCTTTAGACACAGAACTTGGGGAGAGAAGGACATTAACACCAATTACCAGTCTTCCTGGAAGCTACTCTGGAGAGCGAAGATCCAAACAGGAGTTGTAGGAGAGCTGAGATGGGACCAAGTGGTGTAATAGGAAGCTTTTGAGATGATCAGATCTACTGAAAAGGATCTTCCAATGCCACCCCCACCCCCGTTTTCACTATTCCAGTCTGGGCATTATACTCTAGGACTCACAGTGGGTCCCTGGACCCCCAGGCTTCCTGCCCTAGCCCTAATATCCTTATTTCCATTCTATTACCTGTGGGGAAAAGAGAAGACCCAGGGATGTGCTCAGACACAATATCCTTGTAGGTGTCCTGAGATGTTTCTCTTTCATTTTATTTTTATTAAATGAATTTTAATAATATCCTTTATTTTAATACCTCCAAAATTTTCCCATTTCCTTCCCCTTCCATTCTGAGAGCCATCCCTTATAACAATAATAACAAAATTATAATAGGAAGAAAATATCAGTAAAACCAATAAATTCATTAAAAAAAAATTCTGACATTGTATACAGTGCTCCTAACTGGTAGAGAACCCCATCTCTGCAAAGAAATTAGGGGAGATGTCTTTTCCTATTTCTTCTTTGAAGTCAAGCATACTCATGATAATCTTACAACATCCAGTTTCTTTTTTTGTGCTTGTTATTCTTGTTCTGTTTTTTTTATTTTGTTCGTTTGTTTGTTTTTGGTGAGGCAATTGGGGTTAAGTGACTTGCCCAGGGTCACACAGCTAGTAAGGGTCAATCGTCTGAGGCTGGATTTGAACTCAGGTACTCCTGACTCCAGGGCTGGGGCTCTATCCACTGTGCCACCTAGCTGCCCCTTGTGCTTGTTATTCTTTACAATGTTTTAGTTTCTTGGCCCTATTTAATTTTATTTTGCATCAGATGATATGAATCTTTTCATGTTTCTCTTTCATCAACTTCTCTTTTTTTCAGCATAGTACTATGTCATTACGTTCATATACTACAATTTGTTTACTCATTCCTCAGTTCATAGACACCAACTTCATTTCCAGGTTTTTTTGCTACCATAAAAAGGGCTGCTATAAAATATTTTATTGTATATGGAGCTTTTCTTTTGGTTGAAGCCTTCTTTAGTGTGAGAGTATGCTTTGTAGTGGAATCTTTGGTTCAAGAGTATGAAGACTTTAACTACTGTTTATTTGCATAATTCCAAATTGCTTTCCAGAAAAGTTATAATGACTCATAGCTCCAACAGTGGATGGGTAAGCCTTTCCCATTCCTTTCAACACGTTTTTAAACCTCCAATACTATTATTATCTTTTCAAAAATTTTTGTCAATTTGCTGGGTCACTAGAAATTTTGGGTTTCCATTCTCTTGCTATTATTTGGAGCCTGCTTTCAAATGGTTAACAATTTGCAATTCTTTAAAAAAAATTTTTAAGTAAGACTTTATTTTCCCTATATTACATGTAAAAACAATTAACATTTTCTTTTTTTTTTAATTTTTAGTTCCAAATTCTATCCATGCCTCCCTTCTTCTCCTCCCTGTCCCTGAGAAGGTAAGCAATCTGATATGGGTTATACATGTGCAATCATGTAAAACATTTCCATATTAGTCATTTTGTTCAGTTTGTAATTCTTTTAAGAACTTATTTGTTTCTGTCTTCTGATCACTTATCTATTATTGTAGGAATGTGATGTGAAATGTTGGTCTTTCTCTTGTTTTTTCAACAGGTTAAATAACTGAGTTGCCATCTACTGCCACTTACTTCAGTTCTATAAATGGGATAGTCAATTAGAAGAAAGCAGGGCATTTCCCAAAGATAGGATGGGAATGTGACAAGTCATAGATTCTATTCTCTTCTTTCAAAGTGATACATAAGTTGTCATTCTCTAGAATAAATTCAGAATCTGGTCAGCAAGGATTTCTGACCTGTTGTACCTTTTGAAGCTGAAAATTTGGAGGGAGGTGGGCTACTCTAACACAGAAAATTTTGTGTGTGTGTGTGTGTGTGTGAGAGAGAGAGAGAGAGAGAGAGAGAGAGAGAGAGAGAGAGAGAGAGAGAGAGAGAGAGAGAGAGAAAGGTTCCTTTACAAAAGAAATGGTTTGTGACAAGTAAAATAATCATGAGAGACAAAATTCTGGGTAAATTATAACCATGCGTATCATTTACAACCGGTAAGAAATTTACAAAGATGTCTCTTTAACTTCTTGTAGTTTTTTTTTTTTTTTAAAGGGGGGGGGGCAAAGCTAGGTGGTGCGCAGTAGATAAAGCACTAGCCCTGGATTCAGGAGGATCTGAGTTCAAATCCGATCTTAGACACTTGACACTTACTAGCTGTGTCACTCTGGGTAAGTCACTTAACCCTCATTGCCCTGCAAAAAAAAAAAAAAAAGAGCCCCATCTGGCTATGTTTTCAGGTTTTTGTGTTTTGGGAGGCATGAGGAGGTCCACTGAGGAGCAATCCAATCTGAATTAATTGAATGTAGGCTAGCTAGATTGCACTAGAAGACCCTCAACCTTGGGATAATGCATTTGAGCTAATTTGAGCTAATTTGATCTTTCAAATAAATAAGCTGAATAAGCCCTCATCTGAAGAGAGGTCTTTCTATCCAAACAAAAGGTCTATCTCCTTAGCAGGACATAATGGGAACTTTCAACTCAGACCAAATTTTTATGGTCCTAAAGAGAATTTAAAGGGTTGATCTTATCTTATCGATTCCTAGAGGTTTATGGCCCTGATCAGGACCAAGGAGAATTGACTTTATTTTATCAAGAAGGACTTTGGAATGGAATCCAGGATTGAATCTCCAAGATAGTGATTACAAAGACCATTTCTCATAATGGACTGAACCTCCAAGATGTGTTACAAATAATCATTTCTCACAGGTTTCATTGGCAAAATTATAAATGACACTGGCTTACACGTTAATTAGGTAAAGTGACAATCTGTCTACCATAGGATTATATGAAGAAGGAAGATCATTATAGCTAGAAAAGACTTCCAAAATCATCTAGCCCGATCCCTTAATTTCATAGCTGAGGAAACTGAGGCCCAGAGAGGTTGAATGACTTGCCTAGTGTCACACAGGTGACAGAGTAGGGATCTGAACCCTCTAATTCCAAATTTAGAACTCTTTCCATTCTACCACACTGTCTTTAGGAACATAAATTGCAATCACTACTGCACATCTCCATGTCCTCTGGGATACCTGACATGTACACACAGCCTGTACCTGTCTCACAAGTACAAAAGAGTAAAGAAATACTATGTAGAAATTGACAAGATACTCTACACTCAGGATGTACCTTGACACTTGGTAACTTCAATGCAGAGGTGACTATAGTGGAGAACACCAAAAATTATATGGCTCAAGGTGAAGAAATGGAAGAAGCCAAAATTGTATATACTATCCAGGACTGTGTAGATCTTAAATATACATTGTCCAAGAAGGAAGTAAAAAAATGTGGTGGATGTATTAAATATCAAACAACCTCACACCTGAAATGAAATTGGCTCTATCTTACTAGACAGGAAACAGATATAGCAGTCATTTCAGCATGAGTTATGCATGTACAATCAAGTCATCAGCTAGTTAGAGCTAATTAGAAAAAGGGTATCTAGGTAGTACAGTGGATAGAGTATTGGGCCTGGAGTAAAGAAGACTCACTAGCTGTCTGACCCTGGGAAACTCACTTAACCCTGTTTGCCTCAGTTTTCTCATTTGTAAAATGAGCTGGAGGAGGAAATGGCAGACCACTCCAGTATTTTTGCCAAGAAAATCCCAAATGGAGTCCTGGAGAATCAGAAACAACTTAAATGACCTAAAAACAAAAATTAGAAAAAAAGGATAAGTATGAGAATATGACATCAAACATGATTACAGATATTTCAACTTGGCTTGTTTAAACAAGCTGTCAGTAGGAAATCCTTGTTTTAGTTGGCCTTTATACAAGACATCTTCCATGACAATGGCAAAGGCTATTGTCAATAGAATGAAGTAAATATAGACATTTCCTCATTTAATATATTTCCCAATGTTAATTACTCAGAAAATTGTTGGATAAAGTTATCTCTGTAGTCATGCAATTCATATATGATGTTGGATCTAGTTTTCCATAATTTAAAAATATATTCATCATAAAATCCTCAGGGTTTATTCTTTTCTGTGTATATGGAAGTATTCATTTTATTCAGTATGTTAAATTCAAAATTTAAAAAAATAGAAAAAAAGAAATAAATCACATAGGGAAATCACCTTTTCTAAGGAGAATCTTCAAGGCTACATTTTGTTCTATTGACATAAATAGCAAATATAGAATAATGTTATATTCTTGACTCCTTGTATCTGGCTGTCCCAGCATATGACCATAAAGATGTAGTTTGCAATAAAATTACTTGGGAAAGTTTACCTGTTACCCTCTTGTGTTTTCATTGAAGATGTCTTTGATATGTGCAATGACTAATGTCATAAAGATTATACAGGGATGAGAAAACTGGTGTATGGATTGGAACTTGGTAATGTCTTCTCAGTAATCTTTTTTGGAAGCAGTATATATACATGAACTTCTCTGTTCCTTTGGAGTCTCTTCCTTTTGAGTTATTTTGAAAATTTATCTCTGTGTTGAAAATTGCCTATTATAATATATAATTTCATCCATATGATTTGGCTACATTCAGCTATTCTTTATGATTTTTTGTTTTGTTTTGTTGGCAGGGCAATGAGGATTAAGTGATTTGCCCAGGGTCACACAGCTAGTAAGTATCAAGTGTCTGAGGTCAGATTTGAACTCAGGTCCTTCCGAATTCAGGGCCAGTGCTTTATCCACTGCGCCACCTAGCTGCCCCCGTTCTTTATGATTTTGTCTCCTTAATTGCCATTGCCATTTCTTTTCAGAGTAGGAAGTGGAAGAGCCTGAATTTGTCTGTTCCACAACTGTTGCTGATAAGAATCAATTGTGATGTTTAAATGTGTTGTCTAAAAAATTCTAATGTGTGGTCGCCTTAAATTAGAAGCTTTAGCACCAGTCTTTGGGCATTAAGCATTTATTAAAGCATAGCAGGTATTCACGTGGAGTTCAGAAAGTTAAGAAAAGGCCTATCTAGCCTAGAGTTCCAGCCTGGTCGGGTTCTTCTCAAGTCCTCTACCACAAACCTGTTTCAATCACAAACTCCCTCTCAAACTGAGTGTGGAAGCTTTTTATAGGTCTGGAGCAGAGGCAGGCCTTACACACTGCTTCAAGCTGATTGGTAGGTGTCATCCAAATCCATTGGTTCACTGGACTTGAAGGTGGTCTCAAGTTGAGTTCAAAGTCCTTAGCTTCTGAGAATAATACCTTCTTAAGGGCTAGCCAGGTGTGGTTACAATCTAATTAACTTGAAGTAGGCTAATCAGCAGTCAATCACTCTCACTTAATTCAATCAGTTTAGATTAATCTCCAGCTGAGCCTTTGAGTATCTGCCAAATCCCATTATTTTCTCACACAATCACTATAAAAATGCCATTAAATCTGTTTAATTTCACCTGTCTGTTGTCCTGTTTCCTGCTTAATCTACAAATACTATTGGTCTACAATGCAATACAAGCTTGTTTTCTCTTCAGCTTCATTTTTGTGCTGGTTTTTAAATATTTATTTTATTTTTTTAATTTTGGAATAGAGCAAGCATTTCCATAACAATATAATAAAAAGATGATTGCACATGAAACTGCAAATTTATTATGTGCAACTTGCTATTACTTTTAAACATATTATTAAGTTATAATGTACATTTTTTTCTTTTTTCCTCATTTCTGGTCTGGCACGCTATCCACTGTACCACCTAGCTAGGGGAGAGAGAGAGAGAGAGAGAGAGAGATATCCATACATAGATCAAGAATACAATTTTATTTAAATAATCTGTTATATTAGATGACAGGAGCATATTTTATAGCAACTTGCAAAAAGCCATGTGTACTTCAGCATAAATATAATTATAAGATATCTAAGCAATAACATTAAAGAACAAAATTAATCATTGCCATTAGCACTTCCAGTAGGCAAGCTAGAAAGACACACAAAAGCAGTTCATGTCCTGTTCTGTTTTCCCCTCTCTACTGTAACGATTGGAATGACGCCACCTGCTGGATACTTACTGTAGAAGAGTTCTGCCCATGAAGGGAAGGTCTTTGAGGGCAAGACCAGGAGTCGGGAAGTGACGCGGGCTAGTGGGAGGAGGAAGGAAGAGACTGGCGCTCAGTCTCGCGCTCTTGGCTTTGGACTCTGGTGGAGAGCGGAGCTAGAAATGTGCTCTCCCTTTAATAGATAGGAATCTAGGCCTTTCTCTCTCTCTTTACCAAATTCTTCTTTTCCTTAATAAATGCTTAAAAGTCTAACTCTTGCTAAAGCTTATAATTTATTGGCGACCACTCATTAGATATTTTAGACAGACTAGCTAGAATTTTAGCCCTTAACAGATGGCTGACCACGAAGAGGAAAGCTAACCCTCAGTCTTCTGATCTTCTGGTTGGGTAAGAAATTTCCCCTCCCTCTCCCTTTAACTGCTAAGTACTGGCGTACTGGCTGTGTTTTCCTTTAAATTTTTTCGAATGGACCTTTTAAACTCCCTAATTACCCTATTTTTGATTTTAGTCTGTTTAACCAGACAAATGGGAGATAAGATCATGTTAATGCTTTGTTTTTGTGGATTTTCTATTTTTCTTTTTATTTTTGTTAAAAGAGCCAGCAACTTACTCACACAAGGAAATATCTCTCCCTCTCCCAACCATGCTTTTTCAGAGAAACCTGAAGAGATTCCTGCAGCTTTTCCCAATTCTAACACTAATTGTTGCTCTAATTTTGCATGCCTGGAGGCAATGACCCACCCTCTAGAAGCTTTTAATCCCCTAGCACCTGGAGGCAAAGTGGGGGAAGAGGAATCCAGGCCTGAGTTCAAAATTAAGTCTGATTCAAATTGTGCTAGTCCCTCCCCTCCTCTCCAGACCCCACCCTCTACTCCTCCTATGGCCAAGCCCATAGCTTCCCCTGCCTGGGAAGTCCAGAGATCTGATGCACATGCTCAACTTTTTCTACCTGCATTTGCAGCTTCAGGCTCAGCCCTTCCCTGGCCTGGCTGTGCTTTTGAGACAATCTTAGAAAACTCTTTAAATTCCAGATATGCTCGTTTTGTTCATAATTTTGCTAACCTGCTTTTGTCTTTAATTAGTAATCTTATAAAGCATTTGTATGGTGAAAAGACTGACAGACAATATAGAGGGGTTAAAGAAGAAAAACTTAAGCTGAATAAGAATGACAATCATCACCATAGTTCAAGACTCCGCTTCTTTTGCCATGGAAGGGTACATATTTTACAGAAATGTAGAAGTAAGCAGCAAGGTATTGATATGAGTATTGGGGATTTTAGATATCGGAATCAAAAGTGTTCTAAATTCACTCAGATTACTAATAGTATCAGTTTAGAGGTTACATAGGATTTCTATGCTATTACATATACATTTTGAAATTAATGGTATGGGTTTATTTTCATAGAGATTTTCATGCTTTTGAGATTGTGTTTTATATTTAGTTTTTAAAACAAGGAGAATATTTGTAAAAGCTTTTTATAGTCATGTGATCAAGTTTATATTTTATAATACTCTTATTAATATTAAGTTCACATTCATTTAGACTTCCTTAGTTTGAATTTCATTGTCTTTTATTGTTCCATGTGTATTTTCTTCTATTCATTTGTCTATCTAATTTTGAAACATTGCAAGATGGTTTTGATTTCATAATACAATGTTAATTCTAGGAGTATTGTGCTCCCATATTCTGAGTTGTTTGTTTTTGTTATTTTTTCTCAACTGATTATTTGATCAAACTCTTTAAAGCATTTCCCTGGCAAATTGTTTGCCATGGCAAGTGTAAATTGATTCTAGAAGTATTATTTTTGATAAGCATATTCCAAAAAAAAAAAAAAAAGAGGGGAACATTTGTAAAAAAGTTCTTTGAGATTCTGTTGTGCTTTAACTTGTATTTAAGTATGTTCTGATTTTTCACAAAAGTAATTGTATACTAAGTAAAAAAAAGGGTATTATTTGAAATTGTTGCATAATTATATATTATATTTTGAGTCAAGATGTATTCACATTTTTTGCAATCATTTATTATCCTCAATTTTAAATCCATATGAGACTTGGATTATGGGAACTTATCATTTAAGACATTAATTGCCTTTATTCTGAGTTATCAGATGCCAGTTGGCCAAGATGCCATCCAATCACAAGAGGAATACATGCAAGAGCAGACACTGAACTGTCACATGAGGGGAGACATGCATGAAGTCAAGGTATGGCCGAGGGAACGGCTTTTGACAAATGTTGAGGTTGGATTCTCTTGGTTTAATATTTTATTCTCTTTTTCCCCACAATATTGTACAGATGGCTGGAAGTATTCATCCCACCCATCTCACTTCTACACCTGGCTTCTATGCTCCCTCCTATATGCCTGATGCCATGGACCATCTCAATCCCATGCATCTGATTAAGTCTGACTCAGTTTCTTCCAATATGTTCGGTGGCATGGACATATATTCCATCCACCTATTTTAAGCCTGGCATACTGTATGGGCAGTACATATTGCTCAAGTGTGGGAATGCTCATATCCCATCATTTCTCTGTTCTTTTATGGTAACCCCCATAATTATCTCAGGTGTCATGATAAATAACAGTGTTGAATTTGGCCTTGACACCTGTTACCAATTATATTAGATTTTCTAATTTCTCATAATGGCATGAGGATAATTAGGCAGATGATGCAAAAAGTGATGAAACAAAGATAAAAATTATTTTTAAAAATTAATATCACAGCAATTGTCTTCTCAAATACCCTCCATAAGGGGGGGACTATAGTAATATTATAATTTTAAAGAATGGTTCAATTTTTGTTTTATTATATGTTTCATGTGTAACAACTAAGATTCTGAATTCCCTTAGACATGTTTTTGAGAACTTTCATTGTTTGATTTGATTATTGACAAAGCTATTTTAAAGTTGTGTTAAGCTCAATTTTGTAGGAAATTTCCTGGCTGATTACCAGTATCCACACATCAACCCCTGAAAAGACTTCCATTCCACGACTACACCTAGAGGACATCTGAGAAAAGACTTTCAGAGACTTTAAATGAACAGTTTTGATTTGTTTTTGTTGGTTTTTTTTCTCTTTCTGTTATAATATACACCATCTGTAACATGTATTCTCTGCAGAGGCCCTCCCTTTGCAAGACTACTGTCAAAGCGTCGGTTCATGAGGACAAAAAATCGCCCCTCTGGACAAAACTTTCCTCTCTTCCTTTTCTATATTGTTGTACACATATTATTAGTTAGCAATAGTTATTATATTGTTTTTACTGTTCCGTCAAGGAAACATTTTGTTTCTTGAGGAACAACAGGGGGGACTGTAACGATTGGAATGACACCACCTGCTGGATACTTACTGTAGAAGAGTTCTGCCCATGAAGGGAAGGTCTTTGAGGGCAAGACCAGGAGTCGGGAAGTGACGCGGGCTAGTGGGAGGAGGAAGGAAGAGACTGGCGCTCAGTCTCGCGCTCTTGGCTTTGGACTCTGGTGGAGAGCGGAGCTAGAAATGTGCTCTCCCTTTAATAGATAGGAATCTAGGCCTTTCTCTCTCTCTTTACCAAATTCTTCTTTTCCTTAATAAATGCTTAAAAGTCTAACTCTTGCTAAAGCTTATAATTTATTGGCGACCACTCATTAGATATTTTAGACAGACTAGCTAGAATTTTAGCCCTTAACACTACTCTCATGCCTTTCTCAACTGGATGAATACCACATCAGACTCTCCCAGTATATGGAAATAAGACCCTCCCTTTATAATTTTGCCAGATTCTTGACAGCCAAATATAAGTATGATTGTCAGCTTCAGAAATGAACATCAATTCACACTATTTTCTTTCCTGGGACACACGGTCTCCACCAAGAATAGAATAATGAGTTGTAGTTCAGAATTTCATAAGAAAATAGGATTGTCATAAATCAAGAGTTGGAAGAAATGCCAGAGAACATTTAGTCCAACAAGCTCATTTTACATATGAGGAAAATGGGACACTTGGAGGTTAAGTGATTTGCCTTTGGTCATACCGACAGTAAACATCAGGGGAAGACTTTGAACTCACTCAGGTCCACTGATTCCAGAGCAGACTTGAATGTACTGTCTTTTCAAGAGACTCCGATCATCCTGTGATGCCCCATTAGTCATCTGTGTCCTCTCTCTTTTTTTTTTTAATTTTTTTTCTTTTGCTGGGCAATTGGGGTTAAGTGACTTGCCCAGGGTCACATAGCTAGTAAGTGTTAAGTGTCTGAGGCTGGATTTGAACTCAGGTGCTCCTGACTCCAGGGTCAGTGCTCTATCCACTGTGCCACCTAGCTGCCCCTGTCTTCTCTCTTAGTAAGCAACCTCTCCCCATTTCCTTGAAGTACAGAAATAGCTATAATAAGTTATCCAGGTCCTCTTTAGCACTGCACTCTCTCCAGAGTACCTGTCATCAACACATTCCTGGAGTCCTCTTCCTCCCTGGACAACTTTTAACCTCTTTGATTGACCACTATCTTGAATAGCTCCATTGTCATCCCTGAAATTTATCACTCTGTGCTCTCATAAAGTCCCCAGTGTCTCTTGCTTCTTCAAAGGCCATCAGGTCAATTGGTAGTTGGACAGCTCACAGTATTTCTGCTGATCCTATGTGTGGCATCTACAATGTGAGACAGCAGAGGGAGCTTTTTTCAAAGAACTTGGTTAAAACTTTAGGGGAACAAATCTGTGGAAGTACACCACATAGTATGTTATTCCTTACTGGACTCTTCTTTTCTACTGGGTCTTGGGAAAGGCATAAGCTCACACATCTCTCCTTTGGTTATAGGAAAGATCTCAAAGGCTCTACAAAATGCCCTCCTAGGATATTGTTGGACAGAGACCTCTTTCTTTTTCTTTTTCTTTTTTTTTTTAGTGAGGCAATGGGGGTTAAGTGACTTGCCCAGGGTCACACAGCTAGTAAGTGTTAAGTGTCTGAGGTCGGATTTGAACTCAGGTACTCCTGACTCCAGGGCTGGTGCTCTATCCATTGCGCCATCTAGCTGCCCCAACAGAGACCTCTTTCAAGAAATATTAGAACTGGGTATCTATGTGCCTGGGCCGCAATTCCAAATTCCTCTTCATAGGATATCATAAGGGAGCCATCTCGTCCAATCCCCTCATTTTATGGACAAGGAGACCCAGATAGGTTAAGTAATCTCCAAGAACAAAGAGGTAAGAAGTATCTGACGCCAGACTTGAACTAAGGGACTCCCAACTTCAGGGCCAGTGCTCTATCCATCTAGCTGCCCACTTTATCAGTTACCTAATTGATCAAACCACATGGCTGACTAAAATCTATTCAAAAACTTGGTGAGAAGTCACTGGGCCATGGCCCTCATTTGAAGAAAGGGAGGTTTAGAAAGGAGCTTGAGAAACAAATGCCCTGTCAGAATTGATGGGGATAGAGGGCAAACAGAGGAGTGATCACATACAAACAATTTCAAGTCTACTCACTTCTTGTTGGAAGTGCAGAGCCACTTAACCAGCCAACTTTGCCCCTTCACCTCTGTTTTTTAAAAGAAGATAAAGCCTCTAGTCTTCTGCTTGCTGCCCAGGGGGATTGTGATGAATGGTGAGCTCTCAACAGGGAGACACACAAGGCTCCTTAGATAGAAGATATTATCCTTATTTCTCTACTTCCAGATCATGGTTTCTGTCAGAAATAAAAGGTTTTGTTTCCTGCTCCTTTGCAGGATTCAGAAAAGCTATAACCCTTTTCAAATGGAACTTTTGTTCTTTGGCCATAGGCACTTGCCAAGCCTCCTGCCAATCCCAGAGAACAGTCTTTGTTTGATGATCTAAAGCTATCAGATTTCACAAAGGTCATAGTTTCATTCACAATGAGTTTGAAAAGTATGCCATTCTGCTTTGGGCGTGCAGGTGAAATTGCATGACAATGTTTCCTCTCTTTACTTTTTTTTTCTAGTGGAATGTATTCTAGCCAAAGTCACAAAAAATGTAGTTATCCAAGCTTTATGTTCTGGGACTGTAGAAATATTATCCTAAATTTTGTTATAAAGGGGTCTCATAGGCATTTTTGAATGTTTTTATGGTTCTAATGCCTTTTAGTCGCTCCCCCCAAAACATGCAGAAATAGTAAACTAACATGTAATAGAAGGCTAGAGTTATAGAATCTCAGAGTTTGAAGAGATCCTAAAAGTCAGGTAGTCCAACCTCTTACCCTATTCATTCAGAAATTTCCTCCACAATACCCCTGACAGGTGGTCCTCCTGAAGTTCAAACTGAGTTCATGCCATAGCTCTCCCTTTCTCCCCATGGAATTTCTGTATGGTTCAAATGATAACCATCTTCAGAAAGCCTTCCCTGATTCTGCATCCCCCATATTATTGTTGATTAATTCATAAATATTTGTTTAGCAGCTACTATGTGCTAGGCACTACACTAAACAGTAGGATCACAAATATAATGGATCAAATAATTTTCAATTTTAATAACCTCCTTCAAAATTCAAAATGCACCTGGCTTTGTAATTCTTTAAATATTTGTTGTAGTAGCAGGTCTTGTGGCTATCAGAGTTGGAACTTTATCTCCCCTCCAGAGTGTAAGACATGGGCAAGGACCCATACTTTAGATGAACTTTATATCTCCCCTGGCACCTACAATAATGCTCTGCACAAAGTACGTATTTAAAAGGTATTTGATTATTATTATATTGAGGAAAGCAATAACTATATGCCTTCTATGCTATCAGGGTTGGGATTTCAAGGATCAGAGCTAAAGTTTACACTTAGTTGATCTAACCATAAAGATTTTGGGGAACATGCATATTTGGAAGATTTACTTATATGAGAATATCAGGCAGCACTATGTTCTGTCTCACTCTCTTCTTTGAGTCCTCATTTTGGTCTGACTCTAGGAAAGAAAATTATACATATAATTGCAACACAAAAAGTCAGTTCTGCCCAGATCTGGATATCCATAGTTTTAGGAGCTGTGATATTTTATATTTGGGTAGATCAACGGAAATGAAAAGTCTTCTAAATGCACCAATAAATGATAAGCAGATTCCAGGTACCTTAAGTATAATCATCACCAGTAGGCTAAATACAAGGAGGAACCTCAAAACCAGTAACCTTGTGAAACAGGTACTCTTCCATTTTATAGGTGAGGAAACTAAGACTTAGAAAGTTTAGATGATTGGATTAGTGGTTACCCAGTTAGTGAATGGGAGGCAAGAGATCCAAAGCCAAGGCCTCCTGATTCCCATCCACCATGCTATCCCATGAGTACACTGCTCTACATTTTGCCTGAGGGACTATTTATTCACAATGAGGTAGAGAGAGTTCTTGGTCAGATACCAGTTTGTTTGTAACTTCTAATTCTGCAATTCTGCAACATTATTAGCTGCCAGCCACCAGAGTATCACCTAATACACCTTACCTGGAGACTAATAAAAACTCTTCCAATTCATATCATATCCAATTCATACTTACTTAGTACCTACTATGTGCATAGCACTGTGTTGGGCACTTTTGGGAGAGGGGGTACAAAGAAGTATAAAAGATATACTTTTTTGAGTTTACAATCTAGTTAGGGATGATCATTAAATAACAATACAAGACAGCATGCAGTTGCCAAAGTAATAGTACAGTTGAGCTGCATCTTGAGCAGGGCTCTGAATTCAGCTTCATAAAGGGAAAATTGAGTTGTCAAAGTTACCTTCTGTCCCCAGCAGATGTCTAAGGTGAACAGCCCCTGGCATGTTTAAAGAATCTAGGTAAAGGAGGTTGGCAAACTTGATTCAGTAACTTCAGAAAAAGATTGGCTTTAAAGATTGAATTGGGGGGCAGCTAGGTGGTGCAGTGGACAGAGCACCGGCCCTGGATTCAGGAGGACCTGAGTTCAAATCCGGCCTCAGACACTTGACACTTACTAGCTGTGTGACCCTGGGCAAGTCACTTAACCCCCACTGCCCCGCAAAAACAAAAAACAAAACAAATAAAGATTGAATTGGGCCCTAATGTGACCTAGGCTGAAGATGGATCTGGATGAGATACGATTGCTCACTCTAGTCTCTGGTAGCCCAAGGACTCCTTGATCCCTCTCTTTCTCTCCCTCCTTCCCACCTCCCTCAGGTTCTTCTGTTTTTCTCAGAAGGATAGAGGTGACAGATTTCTCTCCCCTCTTTCTAAGCCCCTCATTTTATAGATAAAGAGACTAAAGACCCTAGAGGTTAAGTGATACACAGATCATACAAATAAGGTGTGGCAGAGGTGGAAAGGTGGGATTTAAAATGAGATCCTTTGATGCAAAATCATTTCTCTTTCATCTATACCCTGATGCTTCTCAAAGGTTGGAAAAGTATGTTGGGGTCAGGTGAGAGAGCCTTGAACTAAGGAATTTATTCATCATTCTATAGAAATATGGTTAAAGTATTGTTTTTGGACTATTAATCTAGAAGTGATTTTCAGGGCAAAGTCTGGTGGTAAGGAGATCTTAAGGAGGCTATTTCATTAATTCAGGCATGAGATAACAAAGGGCCCAGAAAAAAGTGGCTGCTTTGGGAAAGAAACAAAAGAGACAAATGGAAGAGACGTAGCAAAAGAAGAATTGGAATGACTTTTCCCACGAGTCAGGCATAAACACATGGGTAAAATTTTAGACCAGAGGATCATAGACTCTTTTTCCCCCTCCTCATGGTCAGAGGTCTTGATGTAATGGTGATTTAAAAATTATTTATAAATGATCATTTATATGTTCTTTGAAAGCAGATGCCTTTAAAATGCTTAAAAACAGTTTATTCTCTTAAATAAGTAAACATTTGCCTTGACAATTTAGGGCAAAGGTAATCAGCCCAGTCCTTTCTAAATTATGTCCCTAATGAGAAGAATACATGTTGTTGAGGAGTCTGTTAATATATATTTCATATTTAACTAAAAGAAGCTGAAAACCATAGCCAGATCACTGGATATGACATTGAATTAAAGGTTTCAAAACTTTACTGAACAAAAGAGCTTTAATAACTGTATTAATGGTATAGCATGCATGACTTTCAGTGGTCTCACCCATTGAGGAACAGTCAACATGAATTAACTCTTAACCGGAATTAACTTATTTGGTGACTTACGATTGGCCTTTGCCTCTTGAAATTCAGAGGTAAGGATGACTTAGCAAAAGGCCTTTGGATGACCTCAACTATGTTAACCATGCATGAAAGAGTACCTTTTTTTTTTTTAAACAGTAACCAGAATTTAACTTCTGAGGGCTTTATAGATAAAAATCAATGCCCTGCACAGAAGACCAGCCAGGAAAGCAATTTACTCAGTCTGAGTCAGAACCTAACTTCAAATGTATGAAAACAGATACAATAAAGTAGAACAACATTCCAGGGCTGAAGGCAAATTTCAGTTTTGATGAAGTGACTGCTATTACCTGGAGCAAAATACAAGTCACTAGGCCAGTGGATCACCCAAAGCTATCATTGGCCTTGGTCTTAGAAATATAGGCATGGTTTATTTTAGCACAAAAGCACAAGTCTGGGTCCTTATCATTTGTTTCTAAAATTACAGCGTTATTGGGTCTAGGCCAGCTGTTACAGCACAGAAAGATCCTTCCACTCCCATCATAGTTGGGTATTTTTTGTCTCTTGGCATTTATTGCTTACCAGTTTCATTAACCTCTTGTTATTATAATAGGGCTGGCCCAAGGCATGAAGATCAGAAATTCCCTTGGGTTAAATCCTACATGGAAGCCTAGGGGAGATGTCCCAGATGTATTCTGTCACTAAAGCACAGGATCGGGGCAGCTAGATGGCGCAGTGGATAGAGCACCGGCCCTGGAGTCAGGAGTACCTGAGTTCAAATCTGGCCTCAGACACTTAACACTTACTAGCTGTGTGACCCTGGGCAAGTCACTTAACCCCAATTGCCTCACTAAAAAAAAAAAAATTAAAATAAAAAATAAAGCACAGGATCTGTGCAAGACCCCATCTCCTTGAGATGGGCAAGCAATTTCATGAGATCTCCTCATTATCAATGATTTCATGAACAGACCAAGTTAGACTATTGAGAGACAGCCTCTTTAGTGATTATGTATCAGTACCACTTATGGACATTTCCATTCGAATCATAGAATCTTATAGTTATAATGAATCTCAGAGATTATCCAGTACTAGTTCCTAATCCATGCAGGAACCCACTTTAAAGCATCCCTACCTGTTCATTATTCAACATCTGTTTGAACAGTTCCAGCAACGGGTAGCTTATGGAATGGAAAGAACACTATTAAAGGAATTAGATTCAAATCCTCCCTTTGCTACTGGGGTAAAATGCTTAACTTCTCTGAGCCTCAGGTTCTTTACCTAAAAAAAATGAGACAACTAGACTAATTGCCAAGTCCCTTCCAATTATACATCTCCTCCAGTTTTGGACAGCTCTTCCTGTGAGAAAGTTCTCTAGTGCCTCCATACAAACTCCGGGATCAAATATAAATTCTTCTGTTTGTCATTTTAAGGTTCTTTATCACCTGGCTCCAATTAACTACCTTTCCAGTTTTCTTAACCATTACTCCCTTCCATGCATTCTGCTTTAACTTGTGACATTCCATGCCCTATCTCTGTCCCTCTCTAGCGGGTGTCCCACACGCCTGGAATGCACACCCTTCTCACCTCTGGAATCCCTGATTTCCTTCCAGACAGAGCTCAAAGACAACCTTCTTCATGAAACATTTCCAGGTCCCTGCTGCTGCTGGTGACTTCCTTACCAAAGTAACTTTGTATCTGTTTCATATGTGCTTTCTATATGCATATATATATATATATATATATATATATATATACACACACACATATGCATATCATCTCCCCATTATCATGGAAATTCCTTGAGGGCAAGAACTCTTTAGCCTTTGTCTTTATGCCGCCAGGGCTTGGCACATTCCTTATATTTAACAGACCTGTTGACTGCTTGCTTCAGAGGAAGCTTGGCATGATGCCTAGAATCCTGGCCATCCCATCAGGAAATCATGACATCAATCCCACCTCAGACCCTAGCTGTGGTACCCTAGGTAGCTCATTAAGCCTCCAGTAACCCCAGTTTCTTCAACTGCAAAGTTGGGGTAACAGTAGTACCTACTTCATAGGATTATTAGAAGGTCTAAATGAGATCACATAAGAGAAGCCCTTTGAAAATCTTAAAGCACTAAATAAATGTGAATTATTTTTATTGTAATATCAAACCAAAGTCTACATTCTTGTAATTGCTCATTGGCTCTAGTTCTGCCTTCATTCACTCCACAGAAATAATCTGATCTCTCTTCTACCTAATATGATTTCAGATACTTGAAGATAGTTATTCCTTTCAATCTTATTTTCTCTAGGCTAAGCAACTCCAGAACTTTCAAGCGTTCTTCACATGACATGGCTCCCAGATTCCTCAACATCATTGTTACCTTCTTTGGGGTATGTATACTCCAGTGGTCAAGATCCCTCTTAAACTGTGGTGTCTTGAAAAGAGTACTCCAAATGCAATCTGACTGGTAAAGAATAGCGTGGGCCCATTAACTCCCTTGTTTCAGACATTATCGTCCTATTAATGAAATCTTGGGATAGCCATAACTGAGGGTATGCTAGTGACACATATTAAGCTTTGTTGTTGTTGTTGTTGAGTCATGTTCTATGTCACCCCATTTGGGGTTATCTTGGCAAAGATATTGGAGTGGTTTGCCATTTCCTTCGCCAGCTCATTTTACAGATGAGAAAACTTAGGCAAACAGGGTTAAGCAACTTGCCCAGGGTCACACAGCTAGTAAGTATCTGAGACCAGATTTGAAGTCAGGAAGATGAGTCTTCCTGAATCCAGGCCCAGCACTCTATCCACTGTACCACCTAAGCTTACAAATCCTTTAGTCATGATCTCTGTTAAGATGGGTCTCCAACATACTGTATTTCTACCTTAAATAATACTCTTATTTTTGATTAACCAATTTAGGAAGGTATTGATTGAGCTTGGGATGAGGGAAGATGTGTAGAATTTGAATATGCCCGTGATCTTTTACAAATGCACTGTGACTAAGAGAAAATCATGATCCTTTGTTAGGTAAATTGCTATATAGCTATACTATTACACTTGTCACTCTGTCTGTGCCTTTGAGGAAGTAACTTGATCAACTCTGCATGGATTGATACTTAGGGCAATAGAAAGATACACTCCTTGAAAAGGAAGAGCTACTTTTGAAATCTGGCTATACCAGCTATTTGCCACGATCTTGGGCAAAATACTTAAGCTCCCTTGGTTTCAATTTTCACATCTCTGAAATAAAAATACGTCCAATACATAAGTGAAAGGCTGATAATGTACATTAAGTGAAATTATGCAATTGTTGTTGTTGTTTAGTCATGTCAGACTCTTCCTGACTCTGTGTACTATAGTGCAAAATGTAAGTTATTATTATTGTGCAGTTTAGTAGTTGTTCTGTATCAGGTCTCAGTTCAGGCTAAGGAATGGAATGAGACATTTGTAGACCATCTAACATTTAGCAAAAGGGGGACTGGAAAGGATGTCCTGCAAGGCTACGGCATTGATTAGGCATAGCTCCCTTGTCTCTGCATTTAACACAAATACACACTCCAGTCAGCAATGTGTAAAGTCTAAGGAGTTGCCAACTCCTACACTGACCAGGAACCTATATCTACTGTTTGAACCTTAGTTCTCTGGCCCGATTAAGCCTCAAGGACAGTTTCATCACCTTTTAGCTAAAAATTATCCTAGCCCACATAGCAGGGCCTTAGTAGAAGCTGCTTCTACCACAGGAATGAGGCTAGAATTTTCAGAATAGAGCAACTAGCATACAAAGGCTTTTAGATCAGAATATGTAGAAATTTAATGTTCCATAGCCAAAGACATTAGGGTCCAAGTGGTAGGAAGGTAAAGGCCTCTAAGCTATGAACATATTAGTAAAAAAATTAGCTATGAAGTACTGTAAATTACTTTCAAAATAACTATTATACCAGTTTATTAAAATATAGCAAATCAACACTGTGCCATTTTCTCAACCAATGAAAATAATCCTCATCAGCCTGGGAAGTATAAATAAATAATGTAAACGAAGGCAAATGCTCTCTTTTTTTTTTTTTAATTTTTTTTTTTTTTTTTAGTGAGGCAATTGGGGTTAAGTGACTTGCCCAGGGTCACACAGCTAGTAAGTGTTAAGTGTCTGAGGCCGGATTTGAACTCAGGTACTACTGAATCCAGGGCCAGTGCTCTATCCACTGCGCCATCTAGCTGCCCCTGCACCATCTAGCTGCCCCTGCGCCATCTAGCTGCCCCTGGCAAATGCTCTCTTAATGGAATTTGGATCTCTCTTTCCCCAAAGGAGAAGATGGGAGAATGCAAAGGCCACTTCTCAAGATTTAAACCCCCTTCTTCCAAAAAGGAAAAGAAACCAGAGAAAGACAGTGCCTGTAAAATAAAAAGAAAGGTTTTATTAAACAGGGAAGAAAATCTAACATAATCCTGCATACTTTCCAGCCTATTGCCAAATAGGATGACATGCAATAGATCACGAGGTTTATATACAATTTAAACAAAGGGCAGGTAAGGAATTTGGAGGGAAAAGTAGGCTTAGAAAGACAAGAAGAGCAGGGTGGGTGAAGAATTCCAGGGGTCAAGGATGTAGCCTTTGATACACAAATCAGAAAGCATCCTTGGTGATAACCAGTTGCTTTCAAGGCTTATTAGGAGATGTCTTGATAAGCAGAACTTGATCTCTCTCTCTCTCTCTCTCTCTCTCTCTAGAAGAAGAAGAAGAAGAAGAAGAAGAAGAAGAAGAAAAAGATTTCAAAGTTAGAGAATCACTGAAGATAAAGTCCATATCCATAGTCACATATCCTGCAGTCAGATAAGTCTTTGTTTGGCTTCAGAGTTACTGATTCCCTGCACATCCAGCTAGGTTTACTCTTTGGTCATACAAAGGATTGTCAGTTTGTTAGCCAATGAAGCCAGTCTTCACACAGTTGTTCTGGTTACTGTATAATTGGGGGACTCAAGCAAATCAAGGTATCCATTTTCACAATAATCATGTTAAATATTTAATAAAATAAAAATAGTTAATAATAAATTTAAGCCTAAGAGGAATTATGAGATAATAGCAACAATAACAACTTCTAGCATTTATATAGGACTTTAAGATTTATAAAGCGGGGTTTATAGGTTTATAAGGTTTATTAAACTCATTTTAACCTCATAAGAACCATGGGAAGTAGGTTTTATTATCCCCAATTTGCAGATAGAGAGACTGAGGCAGAGGTTAATTGACAGGGTGGCACAAATAGTAAGTATCTGAGGCTGACTTGAGACTCAGGGCTTCCATATCCCAAGTCCTCCAACTCCGAGTCCAACATCCCTCCATTGGACCACCTAGATAATCCATAGAATGTAAGCTCCTTGAGGGTAGAAAATGGGTTCATTCTTATTTTGTATTAACAATTCTTGGCTCATAGTAGGTGCTTAATAAGTGCTTGTACATTCAATTGAATTGCCATCAGATTCAGACATAAAATGTAAAAGCCCAACTATATTGAAAACTACTTGAGAGAGGATGATCTTACGACCTTTGCATTCTCCCAGACTTAAGGATACATGGCTGAACCCTATCTATGGATGCCAGGATATCAGTCAGTATAAAGAGCCCCTCAGGCTGACATCAGAATTCTTGGGCACTCTAGAGTTCACTTTCCCTTCTACTTGAACAAAGATCTGAATTGTTGGTCTTTAAGGTGTGGCACAGCAAGTAGGAACTCATGTTCCTTTGGCAAAGGAGAAGCAGCACTTTAATCATTCTGCCTCTATTCGTTTTAATGACAAGATTGCTGAGGTTTTCCATTTGTTTGTTTCATTCAAGTAGAGTTATTAATGTGTTTATTTAGCATTGAGGCACTGGAAGGATTGAAAAATATGCAGAAATAATTGATAAATGACTTATAAAATTTACAAAGCATTGCAGGAAAACTAATTCAGTTAGGCTCTGGATCCCTTATATCACAGAGGCATTGAAACACATGGAACATTGAAGATAAGCTTAATTATTTTGCATGTAGCTTTCAGTATGCAAAATATAAACTATACATTTCAGATATTAAAGTTGTGAGGACCACAGGTATTCTGGGGGGATAAAAACAAGAAAATAACTATCATTGGAAATGATAGTTAAAGATGTTGAAGGTCCATGATTAATAACATGGGAATCTTTTGTTATTTGTGAAACTAGCCTAGGAACAATAACTCAGACACAAGCTCAAGACCAAACTACATGTTCCCACTACAATTCAGTTCAGTTTTAAATCTGGGAGATACCAAAAAAAATATAGAACAAAAGTACTCTCCTTAAGGGGCTCACGGTCTATTTGAGGAGGAAACGGACAATTGTCAAATAGCTTGGGAATGATTCTAAAGACAATCTATGAGTGGTTGGGAGATGTGTGGCAGAGACTGTTGGTTGTTGGTGGTTATCCTTCATGCTTGAAGAAGATGTCACTATAGTAGAGACTGTAGGAAATCAAGGTAAGAAAAAGAGGAGGTTAGTAATACAAATTAATCTGGAAAGATAAATTTGAACTAGGTTGTGAAGGGTTTTATATGCCAGTGGAGTTTGTACTTGATTCTAGAGTCTTAATTAAGTTTCAAGAGGACTACTAAAGGAATTACTACTAAGGAATTACTAAAGTTTATTGAACAGGAAAGGGATGTGGTCAAACCTGTGCTTTAAGAATTTTCCTTTGTCAGCTCTAAGTGGGGAGAGACTTGAATCAGGGAGTTCAGTTAAGAAGCTATTGTAATAGTCCAGGTGACTGGTGATGAGAGCTTCATTAAAGTGGTGGCTATGTGATTTGATAGACAGATGTGAGAAATGTTGAGGAGATGAACGAGACTTGGCAATTGATTGGATATAGGAGGTTAGTAATGTAAGGAATTAATAGTAGTTCAACATACCCCCTGGGCTGTCCCCATTATAATTTGGTCAGGCCCATGTGTGCATAGGAGAACTACTAGGGGAGGCTTAGATACTTAGTTGTTCTTTTCTATTATCTCTTCAAGTACACGCCCATCTTCCCTTAGACTTTTCAAGATTACATCTTTTCAGTCTGACCATAATGAAGCAAAGATGTGGTCATGGAAACCCCAAATCACAATAATTAATTCCTTACATTCCTCCTCCCCCTCCCCCCCCCCCGCCGCTTCATCAAGAAATGGGGGGGGGGCGGTGTTCCTTGATGAAGCAGTAAAAATAACAGGATATTATAACCTATGCTATCAAACAATATGCTAATAACAATATAGGAAAGGGAGAAAGGGAAATTTTTATCCAGAGGGGCAGTCCCTCATGGACTCATGTGTTGACAATGTCTACAGAGAGAAGGCGTCTATGGGAGATACATATTACAGATGGTGTATATAATAACAGAAGGAAAAAACAGAAATGTTCATTTGGAGTCCTTGAAATCTTGTCTTTGTTGAGTGATAAGATGCCATCAGGGAGTCTGGATTCTGGTTGTCTCTGGATACTTTTACTTCTTTAGCTGTTTAACTGCTGTATTTCCACTAATTTTTAGTATAGCATTGTCAGTGATCAAATTAAACAGTGAGAGTTCTTCAAACTATAACCCATATAGAACAAATTTAAACTTGATCTCCCCTGTGGAGGATACTTATACCCATATGCAATACAGAATTGAGGCAGTTGTGATATCAATTAAGACAAGGATTTATATCTTGGTTTTTAATACTTTTTACTACCATGTGTCTGGATCAAGGCCAAATTTAGTATTGTGTCCATGTTGACAATTGAAAATGTTATGGGAATTTTACCATACCACATCTTGTGGTTCCATAGACATCCAGTAATTGTGTTAGGTCCCAGGTGGATGGATTCCAACCATGCCACAAGACTGAGTGAAGAAGCCGAGTCAAGTTAAACTAGGTGCATATGTTGGAGCTTCCATGACACCAGGCCATTTTTGGAGGGAGAGAAGAAGAAACTGGACTACGTCCAGGGATTGTGCTCTACATAGCTGCTATCATCAGCAAATTATGGACTTCTTGAATGGATTTGGACTAAGAGAATCCTGCCTCCAGATTTCGCTGAATAGCTGTTCTCTCAGCCTCCATCAGGGTATCTTACCTGTACCCGTCTCTCCTCCTGTTGTACATATATCATCTTCGGGGCCTGCATCATGGAGTTGAACCATCTCTGTTAAGCTCAGTGTAAGAGCAAGTAGTCTCTTAAATGGTAAGTTTCCATAATTATTCAAATTTCCCCTGAAAAACTCTTCAAGACTGTCAGTCATTGCCTGCTTAAGTTCTTGTTGTCTAATTCTACATTCTCTCAATAAGTGTCCTTGTTTTTCATAGTAATAACACACCTTAGAGGTTTTGTGCTGACCTTTAGATGCCTGACCAGAAAGAGCTGGTGCCAGCATGCTCTGTTTAGCTCTATTTTCCTCATTTGCCTCAAAGATGTATGTGGCTGCTTCTTTAATCTTTTCTACAGTAATATCTTTCCAGCCTGGTCACTGTGTTATAAAATATTTACGGATTTCTGGCAAGGATTGGTGAACAAATGTATTAAGCACAATGTAGGAATCCTTGGACTCCAGTGGGTCTAGCCTCGTAAATTGCCTAGCAGCTTCACAAAATCTATCATAAAATTGATTAGGATGTTCATTAGGCTCCTGAGTGATTCTTAAGAATTTCTGCCAGTTTTCAGATTTTTTAGAACAAGATTCCCTTCCCTTCAGTAGTGTATCCCTAGGGTCTTTTAATTCTTGAAATAGTTGCACATCATTATAATTCCAATTTGGTTCCTGGAGAGGCCGTTCTGTTACAGCTTGTCCTGAGGCTACTAAGGAATTTCCTGCTGTGATAATATCTAAAATCTCACTGGGGATAGTATAATTTCCATAAGACAAGTGACATCAGCCCAAGTGGGTTGATATGTATTAAATATAGACCTTAATTGTGAAATTACAGATTTCGGATTTTGATCAAATCTAGGGATAATTTTCTTCCATGCACTCAAATCTTTTGGGCTAAACTGAGTGTATTTTCTCTCTTTTTTTTGTGGGGCATTGGGGGTTAAGTGACTTGCCCAGGGTCACACATCTAGTAAGTGTCAAGTGTCTGAGACCAGATTTGAACTCAGGTACTCCTGAATCCAGGGCCAGTGCTTTATCCACTGTGCCACCTAGCTGCCCCCCAGAGTGTATTTTCTAAGCTGCACTGCTGTTCCTCTGTGGATATATTCTATAACATCCTGCAGATGGAGCAATTTCTGCTGATCTGATTCTAAGGATAGGTCAAGATCTGTTTCTGAATTCAGGTCATCTCCAGCAGAGGGAGTAGTCTTAGCTTCTCTCTGCTTCATTTTTTTTTTTTTTGCAGGCAATGGGGGTTAAGTGACTTGCCCAGGGTCACACAGCTAGTGTCAAGTGTCTGAGGCCGGATTTGAACTCAGGTACTCCTGAATTCAGGGCCGGTGCTTTAACCACTGCACCATCTAGCTGCCCCCTTAGCTTCTCTCTGAACACGTGGCCTACTATGGTCATACTCCTTTCTCTCTTTCCAGCTTTTTATGGGAAATTACCATGTTACAATAATGATAATAGAGAGAATACAATTTACCGTTATTTGAGCTATGATTATACTACTGTAGCAAGGTTCAAATTTACTTATAATGCTTTCAGTAATATTAGACATGTGCTTGGTGAGGGGGATAGGCTTTCCCACTCCATTATTCTAAAGGTTTCGTACTGTACGGATAAGGAGAAAACCAATTGGAGACTCAGCATGGCTAAGAACCTCCCCTTCCTGTGGGAGAGGCAAAAAGGGGGGAGAGAGGAGCTGTGTGGTGGAGCTTCAGACCAAACTGGGGAGAGACTGCACAGCTGACACTCACTGAAACTACAGACTCTAGGTGGTGGTGAGTTTGTGTTGTGGAAGCTCTTTGAGCTAGCTGAGTTGGAAGCAAGTTTGGGGTTTGAGTCAGTCTTTGCTAGAGCCAGGGAGCTTATTCGTTTTCTCTTCCCCTATTCCCTTTCTCATTGCCCCTGGCTTTATTAACTTCACCTTTGTTGTAAATTTTGTTCCCATTAATAAAACCTGGTTTGTTTGTGGAAAAGAGGCTGTTAATCTCCTTTCTTATTAGTCTGGGAGAAATAACTAAAAAAGGCAGCTTGGAAGGGAGGAAACTTTATTTTATTTTATTATTATTTTTTTAATGTATGAGGTATTTTATTTTTTCCATTACATGTAAAGATAGTTCTCAACTTTTGTTTATATATGCTTTACAATTTCAGATTTTTCTCCCTCCCACCCCTCCCTCCCCCCTCCCCTAGACAGCAGGTAATCTGATATAGGTTATATCTATATATCTCTATACATATACATATACATATATATATACACATACACACACACATATATATACACATAATAACATTAATCCTATTTCTGCATTAATCCTGTTACAAGAGAAAGAATCAGAGCAGTGATGCAAAACCTCAAAATAGAAAGAAAAAAAAAAACCAACAGCACACAAAACAAAAGAAATAATATGGTTCAATCAGCATCTATACTCCACAGTTCTTTCTTTCTTTTTTTTTCTTGGATTTGGAGATCCTCTTCTATCATGAGTTCCCTGGAACTCTTCTGTACCCATTGCATTGGTGAGAAGAATATAGTCCATCACAGTAGGTCAACACTCAATGTTGATGATACTGTGTACAATGTTCTTCTGGTTCTGCTCATCTCACTCATCATCAGCTCACGCAAGACCCTCCAGGTTTCTCTGAACTCTTCCTGCTCATCATTTCTTACAGCACAATAGTATTCCATTGTATTCATATACCACAACTTGTCCAGCCATTCCCCAATTGATGGGCACCCCCTCAACTTCCAATTCCTTGCTACCACGTAAAGAGCAGCTATAAATATTTTTGTACATGTGGGTCCCTTTCCCCCTTCCATGATTTCTTTGGGCAAAAGACCTAAGAGTGGGATTGCTGGGTCAAAGGGTATGCACAGCTTTATCGCCCTTTGGGCATAATTCCAAATTGCTCTCCAGAATGGTTGGATCAGCTCACAGCTCCACCAACAATGCATTAGTGTTCCAATTTTCCCACAGCCTCTCCAACATTTATTATCTTCCTTTTTTGTCATTTTAGCCAATCTGATAGGTGTCAGGTGGTACCTCAGAGTTGTTTTAATTTGCATCTCTCTAATCATTAGAGATTTAGAGCATTTTTTCATATGGGAATAGATAGCTTTGGTTTCTTCATCAGAAAACTGCCTGTTCATATCCTTTGACCATTTCTCAATTGGGGAATGACTTGGATTCTTATAAATTTGATTTAATTCCCTATATATTTTAGAGATGAGGCCTTTATCAGAAGCACTGGCCTCAAAAATTGTTTCCCAGCTTTCTGCCTCCCTTCCAATTTTGGATGCATTGCTTCTGTTTGTACAAAAATTTTTTAATTTAATATAATCAAAATCATCCACTTTGCATTTTATAATATACTCTATCTCTTGTTTGGTCAAAAACTGTTTTCCTTTCCAAAGATCTGATAGGTACACTATTCCTTTCTCTCCTAATTTACCTATGGTATCACCTCTTATGTCTAAATCATGTATCCATTTTGACCTTATTTTAGTATAAGGTGTAAGATGTTGGTCTATGCCTAATTTCTGCCATACTATCTTCCAGTTTTCCCAGCAGTTTTTGTCAAATACTGAGTTCCTATTCCAGAAGCTGGAGTCTTTGGGTTTATCAAACACTACATTACTAGTGTCATTTACTACTGCATTTCCTGAGCCTAGCCTATTCCATTGATCTACCACTCTATTTTTTAGCCAGTACCAGATAGTTTTGATGACTGCCGCTTTATAGTAAAGCTCCAGGTTTGGTACCGCTAACCCACCTTCCTGTGAATTTTTTTTCATTATTTCCCTGGATATTCTTGATTTTTTGTTTTTCCAGATGAATTTTGTTATTATTTTTTCTAGCTGTATAAAATAATTTTTAGGTAGTCTGATTGCTATGGCACTGAATAAGTAAATTAATTTAGGCAGTATTGTCATTTTTACTATATTAGCTCTGCCTATCCATGAGCAATTGATATCTTTCCAATTATTTAGATCTGATTTGATTTGTGTGAAGAGTGTTTGGTAGTTGTGTTCATAGAGTTCCTGGGTTTGTCTTGGCAAGTAGACTCCCAAGTATTTTATATTATCTACCGTTACTTTAAATAGAATTTCTCTTTCTATCTCTTGCTGCTGGACTTTGTTGGTCATGTATAGAAATGCTGATGATTTATGTGGATTTATTTTATATCCTGCTACTTTGCTAAAGTTGTTAATTGTTTCAAGTAATTTTTGAGTTGATTCTCTAGGATTCTTTAAGTATACCATCATATCATCTGCAAAGAGTGATAGTTTTGTTTCCTCCTTGCCTATTCTAATTCCTTTAATTCCCTTCTCTTCTCTGATTGCTAAAGCTAACATTTCTAGAACAATATTAAATAATAGGGGTTGATAATGGACATCCCTGTTTCACCCCTGATCTTATTGGGAAGGCCTCTAATTTATCTCCATTGCATATAATACTTGCTGATGGCTTTAGGTAGATACTGTTTATTATTCTAAGGAAAGCTCCCCCTATTCCTAAACTCTCTAGTGTTTTTATTAGGAATGGGTGCTGTACTTTGTCAAAAGCTTTCTCTGCATCTATTGAGATAATCATATGATTTTGGTTGGTTTTCTTATTGATGCGGTTGATTATGTTAATAGTTTTCCTAATGTTGAACCAGCCCTGCATTCCTGGTATAAATCCCACCTGGTCATAGTGTATTATCCTGGTGATCACTTGCTGTAATCTCCTTGCTAATATCTTATTTAAGATTTTAGCATCAATATTCATTAGGGAGATTGGTCTATAATTTTCTTTCTCTGTTTTTGCTTTGCCTGGTTTTGGTATCACCACCATATTTGTGTCATAAAACGAATTTGGTAGAACTCCTTCTTCACCTATTTTTCCAAATAATTTGTATAATATTGGAATTAATTGTTCTTTAAATGTTTGGTAAAATTCACCCATAAACCCATCTGGCCCTGGGGATTTTTTCTTAGGGAGTTCATTAATAGCTTGTTCAATTTCTTTTTCTAATATGGGTTTATTTAAGGATTTTATTTACTCTTCAGTTAACCTGGGCAGTTTGTATCTTTGTAAATATTCATCCATTTCATTTAGATTGTCAAATTTATTGGCATACAGTTGGGCAAAATATTTCCTAATTATTGCTTTAATTTCCACTTCATTGGTGGTAACATCACCCTTTTCATTTTTGATACTGGTAATTTGGTTTTCTTCTTTCTTTTTTTTAATCAAATTAACCAATATTTTATCTATTTTATTGGTTTTTTCATAAAACCAGCTCTTAGTTTTATTGATTAATTCTATAGTTTTTTTTGCTTTCAATCTTATTAATTTCTCCTTTAATTTTCAGGATCTCTAATTTAGTGTCTAATTGGGGATTTCTAATTTGTTCTTTTTCTAACTTTTTAAGTTGCATGCCCAATTCATTAATCTCCTCTTTCTCTTTTTTATTCATGTAAGCATTTAGAGCTATAAATTTTCCCCTAAACACTGCTTTGGCTGCATCCCATAGATTTTGGTATGTTGTCTCATTATTGTCATTCTCTTGGATAAAGTTATTGATTGTTTCTATGATTTCTTGTTTGGCCCATTCATTCTTTAGAATGAAATTATTTAGTTTCCAATTGATTTTCATTCTACTTTTCCCTGGCTCTTTCTTACATGTAATTTTTATTGCATCATGATCTGAGAAGGATGCATTTACTATTTCTGCCTTTCTACATTTGACTATGATGTTTTTGTGCCCTAATACATGGTCAATTTTTGAAAATGTGCCATGTACTGCTGAGAAAAAGGTATATTCCTTTCTATCCCCATTCAATTTTCTCCAGACATCTATCATGTCTAACTTTTCTAGTAATCTATTCACCTCTTTCACTTCTTTCTTATTTATTTTTTGGCTAGATTTATCTAATTCTGAGAGGGGGAGATTCAGATCCCCCACTAGTATAGTATTACTATCTAATTCCTCTTGTAACTCATTTAACTTCTCGTCTAAGAACTTGGATGCTATACCACTTGGTGCATACATATTTAATATTGATATTACTTCATTATCTATAGTACCTTTAAGTAAGATGTAATTTCCTTCCTTATCTCTTTTAATGAGATCTATTTTTTCCTGCACTTTGTCTGAGATAAGGATTGCTACCCCTGCCTTTTTTACTTTAGCTGAGGCATAATATATTCTGCTCCAGCCTTTTACCTTTACTCTGTGTGTATCTCTCTGCTTCAAATGTGTTTCTTGTAAACAGCATATTGTAGGGTTCTGGTTTTTAATCCACTCTGCAATTCGCTTCCGTTTTATAGCAGAGTTCATCCCATTCACATTCACAGTTATTATTACTGACTGTCTATTCCCCTCCATTCTATTTACCCCCTTTGTACTTTTCCCCCCTTCTTTCACCCTATTCTTCCTCACCGACGTTTTACTTCTTACCCCTGCCTCCCCCGATCTGCCCTCCCTTTTTATCACCCCCCCTCTCTTTTCTTTACCCTTTTCTCCCTTGCTTTTGTCCTCCCTTCTATCAGTCCCCCCCTTTCCCTTCCCCTTTTGTTTCCCTAAAGAATGAGTTAAGTTTCTTTATCCCAATGAACGTATATGTTATTCCCTCTTTGAGTCAAATCTAATGAGAATAGGGTTGAAACCATGTTCCCCCCTCCTTTCTTTCCCTCTATTGTAATAGGTTTTTTTCCACCTCTTCATATGATATAATTCATCCCATTCCACCTCCCCTTTCCTCTCCTCCCCATAGACTCCCTTTTTATCCCCTTAATTCTTTTGTATCATCACATCAAAGACAATTTATATTTATACCCTCTATATAAAGTCCTTCTCTCTGCCCAAATACATTTACAGTTCTTAAGAGTTATGAGTATTATCTTCCTGTGTAGAGATATAAACAGTTTAACCTAATAGGGTAACTTTTTTTTCCCCTCTGTTTACCTTTTTAAACTTCTCTTGAGTCTTGTATGTTGAGATCAAATTTTCTATTCAGTTCTGGTCTTTTCACCAGGAAAGATTGAAAGTCCCCAATGTCATTAAATGTCCATCTTTTCCCCTGAAAGAAAATGCACATTTTTGCTGGGTAATAGATTCTCGGCTGCAATCCAAGCTCCTTTGCTTTCCAGAATATCATATTCCAAGCCTTGCGGTCCTTTAATGTTGAAGCTGCCAGGTCCTGAGCAATCCTGACTGTGGCTCCATGATATTTAAATTGCTTCTTTCTGGCTGCTTGGAGTATTTTCTCCTTCACCTGATAATTCTGGAATTTGGCTACAATATTCCTTGGAGTTTTCCTTTTGGGGTCTCTTTCAGGAGGTGATCGGTGGATTCTTTCTTTTTTTTTTTTTTTTTCTTTTTTTGGTGAGGCAATTGGGGTTAAGTGACTTGCCCAGGGTCACACAGCTAGTAAGTGTCAAGTGTCTGAGGCCGGATTTGAACTCAGGTCCTCCTGAATCCAGGGCCGGTGCTCTATCCACTGCGCCACCTAGCTGCCCCTGGATTCTTTCAATGATGATTTTATCCTCTGCTTCTATGATATCAGGGCAGTTTTCCTTAATAATTTCCTGGAATATGGTGTCTAGATTCTTTTTCTGGTCATGGCTTTCAGGCAGTCCAATGATTCTCAAATTGTCTCTCCTCGATCTGTTTTCCAGATCAGTTGTCTTTCCAATGAGGTATTTCACATTTTCTTCTATTTTTTCATTTTTTTTATTCTGCTTGACTGATTCTTGGTGTCTCATGGATTCCTTATCTTCCAACTGTCCCACTTTAATTTTTAAGGCATTGTTTTCTTCAGTGCGATTATGCACCTTTTTTTCCATTTGGCTAAGTGAATTTTTTAAGGTATTGTTTTCTTCAGTGAGATTATGCACCTTTTTTTCCATTTGGCCAAGTGAATTTTTTAAGGTATTGTTTTCTTCAGTAAGATTATGCAGCTTTTTTTCCATTTGGCCAAATGAATTTTTTAAGGCTTTGTTTTCTTCAGCTTCCTTTTCCAAGCTGCTGATTCTTTTTTCATAGTTTTTTTGTTTTGCTTTCATTTCTCTCCCCATTTTTTCTTCTACCTCTTGCAATTGATTTTTAAAATCCTTTTTGAGCTCTTCCAGGAAGGCTTTTTGTTCTTGTGACCAATTCACCTTCCCTTGTGAGGCTTCTGATGTAGCCAATTTGAGGCTATTGTCCTCATCTGAGTTTGTGTTGGCTTCTTCCCTATTGATACAGAAGCTCTCAATGGAGAGGGCTCTTTTTTGCTTCTTACTCATTATTGCAGCCTATTTATTTATTCTTTAAGTTGAGGTCTGCTCTGGGGGCACCAGGGTCCCTGTTTTGGGCTTCTCGTTCAGGTGTATAGGTGCTGTGTGACCGGGCTTTTACTCTGAGGCCTTTATGGTGTGTGGAGATCCCCCGCCCTGCACTTCCTGTCTGATTGTGCTCGGCCAGCCAGGCGCCAGACCCCGGCGTCTGATCCCGCCGTTCGTGGCCCTCTCGGCCGGTGCAGGTAGGTTTTTCCACCGTCCTTCTTGGCCACCAGATTTTTGAACCAGGTTCCGGGAGCCTCAGTTGTTCGGCTGTGGCCTGCAGCTCCTGCTGACTTGCCCCGACCCCCTCGGCGCTGGGTTGCTGCCCTGCGCTGGGCCTCCCTTTTGCCCGAGTCAGACTGACCTTTTCCTGAAGTCTTCTAAATTATCTCTGGTTGGAGGACTGTGTCTCTCTGTCTCTTTGCAGGTTCTGTAGTTTCAGAATCCGTCCAGAGGCTTGATTTAATGTTCGTTTTGAGGGAATAGAAGGAGAGCTCAGGCAGCTTGCTGCTTCCTCTCCGCCATCTTGGCTCCGCCCTCAGGGAGGAAACTTTAGACCTAGAGGTCTCTCATTATTTTCTGAACTCCAATATTACGGCAAGCTGCCCAATTAACTCTCCCCATATTAAATTTGGCACTTACAGAAACAATGAAGAAGGCTCTGATGTTATAGACTGGGAAGGATGGTAGTGCCCTCAACAAAAATGGGAAAGTTCTTAAGAAAGATTGGTTTTCAGGTAAAAATAATAAGTTCTATTTTAGACACAATGAGTTTTGAGATTAACTATTGTACATCAAATTCAAAATGTCTAATAGGCAGTTACTAATGTCAAACTAGAGCTCAGAGTAGAGGCCTGGGCTGAATATATAACTCTGGAATTTATCTGCAGAGACATCATAATTAAACCCAGAGAATGTATGAGGTTACCAAGGGAGAATATAGAGATGTAGTATTGGGGTATACCTATGACAAAGCCTTGGGGTATACCCACAGTTTGGGGAAAGCATGATATGAGCTATCATCCAGCAAAGGAGACTGAAAAGGAGCTGCTACTCAGATAGGAGGTAGGAGGAAAATCAGGAGAGAGAAGCATGACAAAAGTTCAGGGAGCAGAGAGTATCCAGGAAGAGAAAATGGTCAATAGCATCAAATGCTACAGGAAGGCCAAGAAGGATGAAGACTGAGAAAAGTCCACTGGATTTGGCAAATAAGAAATCAGTGGTGGTAATTTTGGAGAGAGCAATGAGTGAGTCAGATTACAAAGAGCTGGGAAAAAATGTCAGGAGGAGAAGTAGAGATTAAAAAAAGAAAAGAGCTTTTTTTTTTTTTTTTAAAAAAAGGAATTTATTTGTAAAAGGAAGGAAAAAGAGTAGGAATTGTAAAACCTCCCAAGAGATTTTTTTAAGAATAGGGAAGGAGAAAGCTTGGTAGAACCTTTGGTCTAAAGATCCTACTCCTAGGCATTTACTTGAAGGAGGTCAAAGACAGAGAGAAAATCTCATATATACAAGGGTATGACAGGACCATCTCATGGAGGTTTCCAAGAGTTGACTATTAAACTTTCAGTGTAAGCATCTATACCTTGGAAATGGGTCACGGTTATAAATCAAGTATTGATTTATTGTTTTTGTTGATTGTTTAACCTTGAGAAAATGAGGAAGAAAATGTTAATAAAGTTTCTTTTAATGTTTCTGCTTTGCTTTTTGTAACTATAAAAGTCTAAAAGATGGATCCTGAACTCATCACAGTCACAAATGATGGCTAGCTTTACCTTAGCCCATAGATATACCCAAGGTATAAATAATATACTGCATGACATCAATCATATGCTTATGAAATTCTATCCATGCATGGGAGTAGAGATAACAAAGAAGATATGGTACCATTGCAATATTAAAAGGGGAAGCAATATGGGAACCATGGGTTAGTAACATCATAAAAGTGATTTTTCTTATGTATGCAAGTTATATTATTGGATAAAAATGTATAACACTGGCATTATTAGCTGTAATCTAATGAACTCCATCAGAAGGGATTAAGTCTGAGAGGATGCATGAGCACATGACTGAAGACTCAAATGGTAAAGCCATGTATTCATGAGTCACCTGAGTTAGTTGAAAAAAATATGATGAAATAACAAGTGACACATAGTTTGAGAAGCACTTTATGTATGAAAGGTGTCTGTGTTAGAAATGCATGTCCAGGGGGTGGCTAGGTGGCGCAGTGGATAAAGCACCGGCCCTGGATTCAGGAGTTCCTGAGTTCAAATCCGGCCTCAGACACTTGATACTTACTAGCTGTGTGACCCTGGGCAAGTCACTTAACCCCCATTGCCCCGCAAAAAAAAAAAAAAAAAAGAAATGCATGTCCACATGGGTTTTCCAAATATAACTTGTGGGACACATTGATACCTATGTTTGGAACTTTGCCTGATCCTCTCCAAGGGAGATTAAAATTTCTGCCTTCAGAAGAGCATATGAAGGAGCCTTATCATTCTCTTCTCCAATTTCTAAGGGGTTACTGGATTAGAATTATACCTATCTGCTCCCTTAAACATTGTTGGTCTAGTGGATACTCCTGGATAGTCTTAAATAAAAAAGCCCCTTGTCCATGATCACTCTTTTCCTTCTCAGTTCACATGCCATTTGAGTCACAGGTTTTTGATTTGTTTTGTTTTGTTTTGGTTTTTTGGGGGGACAATGAGGGTTAAGTGACTTGCCCAGGGTCACACAGCTAGTAAATGTCAAGTGTCTGAGGTGGGATTTGAACTCAGGTCCTCCTGAATCCAGGGTTGGTACTTTATCCACTGTGCCACCTCGCTGCCCCTGTAATAGTTATTTTTTTAATCAAATTTTATTTTTAGAAATTGATGGACATCTGCATTCTTTCTCTCCTCTCTGTACCCTTTGAAAAAAGAAGGAAAAACAAAGACTTTATAACAAATACATATAATCAAGTAAAATAAATACTTTTATGGTCACTGCCATGAGAAGTGAAAAATATAAGGATTCAGAGAAACATGAGAATGCTTGTGTGAACTAATGTAATATGAAGAGGGCAAAATCAGGAAAATAATATGCAAATGACTAGCAATATAATCAAAAGAACAATAAAATGAAACAAAAGGACCTCTGTATAATTATAATGCTCAAACTTGGCTATAAAGAAGAGATGAAGAAATGTATCTTCTTCCTATCACTGGGGGACTATGGGTGTGGAATGTACATATGCTGTTAAACAAGGTTTAACTGTTAATTTGATTTCATGATTATGTGTAAAGACAAAAAGTTTCAAAAAAAATAAAACCTATTAGAATTTCCTGGGGGCAGCTAGGTGGCCCAGCCACTGGATTCTGGAGGACCTGAGTTCAAATCCAACCTCAGACACTTGACACTTACTAGCTGTGTGACCCTGGGCAAGTCACTTAACCCTCATTGCCCTGCAAAAAAACAAAAACAGAAACAAAAATAAATTTCCCATTACAATATTCGCTCTTTTATTTCAACTTATGGAAATCCTTTCACATTTCTATTCTGTTACTGACATATTGTCTATCCCTTTAGATTCACTTCAGACTTAAACTTGTAAAGCATATCAGGTATGCCTTCATCTAATACAGTACAATTCAATAGTCATTCATTAAATATGTATTATAGGGCAGCTAGGTGGTGCAGTGGATAGAGCACCAGCCCTGGATTCAGGAGGACCTGAGTTCAAATCCAGCCTCAGACACAACACTTACTAGCTGTGTGACCCTGGGCAAGTCACTTAACCCTCATTGCCCTGCAATAAATAAATAAATAAACAAATAAATAAACAAACAAACAAATAAATAAATAAATAAAATATGTATTATATTCTGGGATAGGTGCTGTCCATATAAAGACAAAACAAAAGCAGTCTCTCTGCTTGGAGAGTTTACATTCTTCCAGGGAAGGAAGGAAACAAGCATTTATTAACAACCTGAGCATGCTGCTAAGCACCTTACAAATATTATCTCATTTAATCCTCACAATAACTCTGGGAGGTAGGTGCTATTATTATTTTCATTTTACATTTGAGGAAACTGAGGCAGAAAGGACTTAAGTGCCCTGCCCAGGGTCACTTAGCTAATGTCTAAGCCAGTATATGAACTCTGGTCTTCCTGACTCCAGGCCCAGTCCATTGTGCCACCTACTTACTTCTTCCAAGGGCATAGGGGCTGGGAACAACATTTACACAGATAAATTAATCCAAGATAATTTCAGAAGGTAAGAGAGAATTAACATCTAAAAAATCTGGAATTTGGGCATGACTCTAGAAGGTGGATAAAAGGTGGAGGTAAGAGAGAAGTGAATATAAGGTCATTGAATAAAATGTTAAAAAGGATGTGCCCAAAGGAAAAACATCTTTTAAAATTCATTAATGTCTTCCCACCATGCGAACTCATCCCTTAATCACTATTCTTTAGGATTGAGGAAGGCAGCTAGATGTTGCAGTGGATAGAGTGCTGAGCCTGAAGTCAAGAAGACCTGACATTTACTAGTTGTGTGGTAACTGGCAAATTACCTAACCCCGTTTGCCTTAATTTACTCATCTGCAAAATGAGTTAGAGAAGGAAATGGCAAACTACTCCAGTATCTTTGCAGCTAGGGGCAGTTAAGCAGCACAGTGGATAGAGTGTTGGACCTGGAGTCAAGAATACTCTTAAACAGGATGATTTCAGAAAAATGTGGAAAGACTTATATGGACTGCTGTATAATGAAGTGAACAGAACTAGGAGAATTTTGTGCACAGTAACAGCAATATTGTTCAATGAAGAATTGTGAATGACTTAGCTATTCTCAGAATACAATGATCTAAGATGATCCAAAAGACTTATGATGAAGCATAATATCTGCCTCCAGAGAAAAAACTGATATTGACTGAATATAGATTGAAGCATACTGTTTTTCACTTTCTTTCACTTTTTTTCTTTTATGTGAGTCTTTTTTTTTTTTTTTTTGGTGAGGCAATTGGGGTTAAGTGACTTGCCCAGGGTCACACAGCTAGTAAGTGTTAAGTGTCTGAGGCCGGATTCAAACTCAGGTACTCCTGACTCCAGGGCCAGTGCTCTATCCACTGTGCCACCTAGCTGCCCCTATGTGAGTCTTCTTATACAAAATGACAAATATGGAAATGTTTTACATAAATCATACATGTATAACTTATATCTGATTGTTTACCACTTTAGGAAGAAGGGAGGGAAAGAGGAAGGGATAAAATTTGAAACTCCAAACTTTAAATAAAAATGTTAATAAAAATAATATTCATCTTCTTGGGTTTCGATCTAGCCTTAGACACTTACTAGCTGTACAACTCTAGCCAAGTCACTTAACCCCATTTGCCTTAATCTCCTCATTTGTAAAATGAGCTGGAGAAGAAAATGGAAAACCGCTCCAGTATCTCTGCCAGGAAAACCTCAAATGGAGTAACAATAAGGTGGACATGATGGAAACAACTGAAGAACAACTTTAGGACTGATTGAACTTGTAATGATTCAATGAGTAATCAGTCCACTCAACAGTACTATTGCCTAGTATATGTGCCTCCATCTTCTCCACAAAGCTATCATGAGGAACAGGGGACCTTGTCAAAAAAAAAAAAAATGGATATACTATGCCTAAGGAATTCACTTGATCTATCAGTCTATCAATTCTGTTAAAAAAGGAAATGAAGTTAGTCTGGTAAAACATTATTTTTGTTGTTGTTTTCCAAACTAAGATTTTTTCAATTATCAAACATTTTTGTCTGTTTTCTTTCACAATCTGACTAATATGGAAATGTTTTACGTGATTACACATGTATGACTTATATTGAATTGCCTGCCTTCTTAAAGGGGGCAGTGGGGAGGGAGGAAGGAAGAAAATTTGGAACACAAAGTTTAAAAAAATGGATGTTAAAATTGTTTTTATATGTAAGTGGGGGGAATGCAGTAGCTAGCTGGTGCAGTGGAGCATTGGCCTTGGAGTCAGGAGCACCTGAGTTCAAATCTGGCCTCAGACACTTGACACTTACTAGCTCTGTGACCCTGGGCAAGTCGCTTAACCCCAATTGCCTTACAAAACAAAACAAAAAAATATGTAAGTGGGGGGAAATAGCATTCTAAATAAACAAAACAAACAAACAGAAAATGAAGGACAAACAAGTGGTAATGGGAGTGACCTGGGAAAGAATTACTAGCTAGGGGACACTTAGGGAATAGCATCATGGGACCAGAGGAAGATGGAATGTATGCTTCTTATCCCCAGGGGACATCCTGGGGAAAAAAATCCTGGAGGCCCTGTGTTGGTTATAGTTCTGGGTTTCTGTAATAGCACTAGAAGATAAGCTTTTAGAGCTAGGTTGGAGCCAGGCAGTGAAGTAAGATTTATAGGGCACCAAAAGGTTGATTATATAATTCATAAGAACATCCTTTATAATTGGAATATAAAATAAGTTCAAAGACAAATTTTCTCAGAAGTATTTTTACTATTAATGATGAGATTTTCAACATGATTTCATTCTGTGTAGTTAGGCTATGTTTTAAACTAAACAGCTGATTTCCAATAATGCAACCTGACAGCAAGTACACAGGAGTAAGTGTGCTCAGATAGAATTAAATTACCCAATTTTTAAAGTAATCATTTTTCTCTTGTAGATCATAACTGATATTTCTTACTTAAATCAAATTTCTCTAATGTAATTCACATCCATTTTAAAAACACACTTGCTTCTTGATCTTCTTGTATATTGGCTACCATCTGTGGATGTGTTTGATGTTTTATTTCTGTTCTTTATTACTACTTTCTTCTCTAGTCTTCCAATAGAATGTTAGGATAACTTAGATTCCCCACCTTTGTTCCTCTTCCCCAACCTTGTAGTAAGCTTCATATGATTTAATAAAGAAAGTTAAATTTTTTTAACATTTCCCCAATCAAATAAATATAATTCCATTTTCAGAATATTCTCTCCAGAATAACATTCTATATATTGGGGTTTATTTTCCTTCTCTTAGCTTTGCTAGAGTTCTGGAAATGGAAGATGTCCTCTGGATTTATGTCCAGTTTAAAAGAAAAATCATTTTTCTGGTTACTGGAGAGTTTTAAACTGCATGGAAACACTGATTATATCTACATTCACAAAACACTTTCACTGTTTAGAGATCTTTTTACTTACATTTTAAAAAACCCTGAATGAACTCAAATGCCTCAATACAAAGGTATCAATTGATAGATATTGAATCAATTCACTTTTTACTATGCCAGTAAAGTCAGTATCTAACCAGGCCATCCAATTTGTGAAGTCATGTGGCTTGCAACATTTCTCAGCTGCTGTTATGTGGGTTCACAGGGCCAGCCAGTCCCATGTCCAGGAAATACCTGATCATCACAGCTGCTAGTCCTATAACATATCTACTGAAACTTCCAAGGCTGTGCAAAGAGATGATGATAATAGTTCACAATTATATAGCACTTACTAAAGGGCAAATAGGTGGCACAGTAGATAGAGCTGGACCAGGAATCAGGAAGACTTGACTTCAAAACACTTACTGGATCTGTGACCCTGGGCAAGTCACTTAACCCTGTTTGCCTCAGTTTCCTCATCTGTAAAATGTGCTGGAGAAGGAAATGGCAAAACACTCCAGTATCTTTGCCAAGAAAACCAAAAAGTTGGACAAGACTGAAACATGACTAAATAACAACAGCATGGGCCCAGCACTTTACTAAGGACTTTATCATTACTAACTCATTTGGTCCTCACTACAACCCTAGGAGGTAGGTGCTAGTATTATTATTCCCATTTTATAGATGAGGAAACTGAAACAGAGATTAAGTGATTTGCTCAGGCTTACACAGCTATTAAGTGTCTGAGGCAGGATTTGAACTCAGGTCTTCCTGACTCTAGGCTAGTGCTCTATCCATTGCACCACCTAGCTGTTCAAGAGAGGGAAGAGAAACTAAGTGCTTAAATTTAAATATGCCTAAGTGGCATAAAGAAGCACACTTGGAGCTTAAAAGACTTGGGCTGTAGGACCATTGACTATATTTTCTGAACCCTAAGCCTGTACACATGGTCTGACAAATGACACTCTTTTGCAAAGTACCATTGGAGGGCACACTATTTCCTTGATAACAAATGTATATCCTAGATTGTTGCAAAAGGACCCACAAAACAGTAAAAACATTGGAGGAAGATGGAAAGATATGGACGAGTAAAACTGAATATGAAGGTGTAGATAGCTTTTGGTCCACATCAGTGGTACCATATCCAGATGCATAAGATCACAAATTCATGGAAATATCAAAATATTGTTTTCTTGAAATTGAAAATACAGGAAAATATGGAACATGTGATGGTGTAAGATAGAGACCCAGTTTGCTCCTACCTCAGGACAGTGATTAAAAATCTCTGCCCCCCCAAAAAAATAGATAGATAGATAGATAAATGAACAAATGAATGAATGAATGAATGAATAAGTAAATAAATAAATAGATGGACAAATAAATGAATGAATGAATGATTAAATGAATAAATAAATAGAATTTCTGGCTCTCGGCTTCCTTCTCTACTAAATGCAGATAATCCTTCCTACCTATTATACTGGGTTTTTAAAAAGTAATAATAATAACAGTTCACATTTAGGTAGAGCTTTTTAAAAATATTATTTTATTTCTTTCAATTAACAAAATCTATTTTTTCTCCTTTCCTCTTTCCCACTTTGAAAAAAGAAAAACAAATCCCTTCTAACGAACATGCATAGTCAAGCCAAACACATTTCTCCATTGGTCATGTCCAAAAAATTCATGCCTCATTCTGAACACTGAGTTCATTGCTTTTCTATCAAGATGTGGATAAAATGCTTCATCATTTTGTTCTCATGAATCATGCCTTATCATTATGTTGATCAAAGTTCTGAAGTCTTTCAAAACACCTCAGTTTTTAGTATCTATATGTACATATCATTCTCTCTTACAGAGGGGGAAGTGCTCTATTTTTCTTTCTTTTTTGTCAAAGAAAGAATTGTTTTTTGTTGTTGAGTCATTTCAGTCACATTTGACTCAATGTAACCCCATTTGGGGTTTTCTTAGTAAAGATACTGGATTGGTTTACCATCTCCTCCTCTAGCTCATTTTGCAGATGAGAAAACTGAGGCAAATAGGGTTAAGTGACTTGCCCAGGGTCACACAGCTAGTAAGTGTCTGAGGCTGGATTGGAACTCAGAAAAATGACTTTTCCTGGTTCCCAGGCCAGTGCCTTATGCACTGTGGCACCTAGTCCCATCAGTGTTACCTCATGTCAAAGGTTCTACTTGGACCTTTCTAGCCTCACTGCTTTTTACATGGCCATGTTCTAGCAGTTGTGATGCTATTTCTATCAGTCACATGTGACAGAAAGGGCAAGTTCTGGGCCTTAGGCGTTGATTTTAATCAACTTCCTGAGAGTAACAGATTTTTCTTGGAGCTGACCCAAGGAATCTTTGCATTTGACTCTAATGCCTTCTCCTTTAACTACTTAGTAAGCCTTCATTGATCATTGAACCCACAAATGGAACAACAAACCTCCTAAATGGTTCTTGTCCCTATGCCTTGTTTGTTCTCTTGGGTTCTGAGATCTGCTACGCCCAATCCCTAGTTATATTTCCTTCTTCTGCTACAGACACCCTAGCTTTATGCTCTAGCTTCTTGATATCCACTCACACTTTTCCTTCTTATCCTTTTCCTTAGCAGGTAGGTGGTACAGTGGATAGATAGATAGATAGATAGACAAACAGACAGAGACAGATAGAGTGCTAGGCCTGGAGTCAGTAAAGATTGAGTTCAAACAGAGCCTCAGACACTAGCTGTGTGAACCTGAGCAAGTCACTTAACCTCTGGGTCCCTCAGTTTCCTCATCTCTAAAATGGGCATAATATCAGCATCTACATTATAGGGCTATTGTGAAAACCAAATGAGATAATATCTGTAAAGTCCTTAGCACAGTGCCTGGCACATAGTTGGCATGTATACAATTACTCCAGTCTATTCCATTCCTTTCTGCCTGTTGTGCTCCATAAGAGTAATTGTTATAAGGCTTATTTATAGGAAAAGGAGAATATATACATTCACAAATAATTCATCAGGGTAAAGCAATTAGAAAGGCATAGGAAAGAAAACTCCTCAGGCTAAGACAGAATTTAAACTTCCCAATCTAATCTCTGTTCAGTTTAATCTCCCTGAGTCTGGTGCTCTCTACACCACATTCATCCTATCAGGCTTCCTTATGGCTTCAGAAAAGAACAGCACCTTCTACCAAAGAATACTTCCCACAGATTTGGTTAGAGTTCCTGTGAAAAGGGCAACTAGATGGTACAGTGGATAGAGTGCTAGATCTGGAGTCAGGAAGACTCATCTTCCTGAGTTCAAATCCAGTCTCAGACACTTACTAGCTGTATGATCATGGGCAAATCACTTTACCCTGTTTGCCTCAGTTTCCTCATCTGTAAAATGAACTGGAGAAGGAAATAGCAAATCCACTCCAGTATCTTTGCCAAGAAGACCCCAAATGGGGTCACAAAGAGTTGGACACAACTGAAATGACTGAACAATAAAATAAAGTGTAGAGAGAGGGTGGGGAGGAGAAATGGCTCTGGGACATTCCCAGTTAGGAGGTAGGATATGGATAATACCTCAGCAAAGGAGACTGAGAAGGAACAGTCAAACAGAAAAACCAAGAAAGAGAGTCATGAAAATTCAAGTAAGAGAGATTGGTTACCAATGCCAAATGATACAGAATGATCAAGAAAGCTATGAGCAAATGTCATTGCACCTTTGTTCTTTGTTTTGCCTGGAAGCCATCTATTATTGGGCTCCTGTGTGAAGAGATGACCCCTGCTTTAAAAATTTAGATAATACTAACTGGTAGAGCAGGGTGGAGGTGAATTGAGGAAAGGAGAGAAAGAGACAGAGAGAGACAGAGACAGAGGGACAGAGAAAGAGACAAAAACAGAGACAGAGATGAGAGAGAGAGAGAGAGAGAAACAGGCAATGTGAATAGAGCCCTATACTTGAAGTCAAAAAGACCTGAGTACAAATTCAACCTTAGATGATACTGGCTTGTGACCCTGGACAAGTCATTTAATTTCCTCATCTGTAAAACGAAGTGGACAGTTTTGGTGATCTCTAAGATTCTTTCCAGCTCCATGTCTATGATCCTCTGATCCTATATATGCGTATTGATGGAAAAGCTCTGTTGGTTGTTCATTGAAAATCAAATGGTTAGCTAGGTCAAGCTATTCTGTTTATGGAATCCATCCATTATGCCTGATGAAATTAGCAAGTTATTATCCATAAGGAGGAGCATCTAGTGCAGTAGTGTCAAACTCATATAGAAATGGGGGCCACTAAACTGTACATAAGGATCCCTGTGGGCCACATATTGACTTAAAAAGACACATATTCATATTAATTTATATTTTATTGAGTTTTTACTTATTTTGTTAAATATTTCCCAAAAACATTTTAATCAAGCTGCACTCAGGAGTGTTGTGGGACACCCACAAGCCTATTGTTTGACACATTTGATCTAGAGGATCTTTGTATCCATAGGGAATATCTTATCAACTTGCACACCATGGTAACTCACTTCTGAAATAGTGATTACTGTTGTCAAGAATGTCTCCCTTTTTAATGCTTCACTGGATAGAAATAATCCAATGGTTATCAAACAAAATCATCTCTTGTTAAACTTTCGGAAAATCTTAAGTGATTTTGACGCATGGATGGGGGACACTTTGTTGAAGGAAAGCCTCAAAGGTGGCATTTAGTTCCACCAAAATAAATGCTTTAAAAAAATAGTCAATAAGCAATAAGCACAATGGTATCTTGTATTCTCTGTACATCTTTCAGTCAATTACATGATGGTAAAGATGTGATATACTGTGAGAGTCTTCCTATTACTTTCTTTTTTGGTTTGTTTGTTTTTTCAGGGCAATGAGGGTTAAGTGACTTGCCCAGGGTCACACAGCTAGTTAAGTGTCAAGTGTCTGAGGCTGGATTTGAACTCAGGTCCTCCCGAATCCAAGGCCAGTGCTTTATCCACTGTGCCACCTAGCTGCCCCCTATTACTTCCTTTTTTTTCTGATAAAAGTATTTAATTTTTTTCCAGTTATATGTAAAGATAGTTCTCAACATTTGTTTATACAAGCTTTCCAATTTCAGATTTTTCTCCCTCCCTTCCCTTCCTCCCCTCCCTCCCCCTCCCCTAGACAGCAGGTAATCTGATATATGCAGAAATATTTCTGCATTAGTCATGTTATAAGAGAAACATATTTCTGCATTAGTCATGTTATAAGAGAAAAATCAGAGCAATGAGGAAAAACCTCAAAATAGAAAAACAGCAGCACCCAAACCAAAAGAAATAGTATGTTTCAATCAGCATCTATACTCCACAGTTCTTTTTTTTTTTCCTGGATTTGGAGATCCTCTTACATCATGAGTCCCCTGGAACTCTTCTGTACCATTGCATTGGTGAGAAGAATCTAGTCCATCACAGTAGATCAACACTCAATGTTGATGATACTGTGTACAATGTTCTTCTGGTTCTGCTCATTTCACTCATCATCATCCCATGCAAGACCCTCCAGGTTTCTCTGAACTCCTCCTGCTCATCATTTCTTTTTTTTTTTTTTTTTTTTTTTTTTTTTAGGCAATGGGGGTTAAGTGACTTGCCCAGAGTCACACAGCTAGTAAGTGTCAAGTATCTGAGGCCGGATTTGAACTCAGGTACTCCTGAATCCAGGGCCGGTGCTTTAACCACTGCGCCATCTAGCTGCCCCCTCATCATTTCTTACAGCACACCCCTATTACTTTCTAATACTCTCATCAAGTATGCCATCAATATGCTAAGTAAATTATTCTACTAAAATTTCATATAGATATGAAAGTAGGAATATTGGTTAGAAGTTATTGATATTTTCTCTTGATCACTTTTTTGTATATATAAATACGAGCTATTTTTCATATCTTTGGTTTCTTCCCTTTTATTTAGATACTTTGAGGCAGATAAGTGGTACATTGGATAGAGTGTTAGGCCTGGAATCAAGAATACAGCTCAAATCCAGTCTGAAATAATTACCAACTATATGACCTTGGGCAAGTCACTTAATAGCTGTCTGCTTCAATTTCCTCAATTGTAAAATTGAGATAATAACAGCATTTACCTCCTAGGGTTGTTGTGAGGATCAAAGAAGGTATTTGTAAAGTGGATAGAATAGTGCCTGGAACATAGCATATGCTTAGCAAATGTTTATTTCCTTCCTTCCTTCCTTATAACATCTTTCCATCTTCCCGCTCTTAGCCTCTTCCTGGTGTTCCTCAAGAAACAAAATGTTTCCTTGACGGAACAGTAAAAAGAATATAATAACTATTGCTAACTAATAATATGTGAACAACAAGATTGTGTTTTATACTTAGTTTCTAAAACAAAGAGAATATTTGTAAAAGCTTTTTATAGTCATGTGATCAAGTTTATATTTTATAATACTCTTATTAATATTAAGTTCACATTCATTTAGATTTCCCTAGTTTGAATTTCATTGTCTTTTATTGTTCCATGTGTATTTTTTTTCTATTTATTCATCTCTCTAATTTTGAAACATTACAAGATGGTTTTGATTTTATTATACAATGTTAATTCTAGGAGTATTGTGCTCCCATATTCTGAGTTGTTTGTTTTTGTTATTTTTTCTCAACTGATTATTTGATCAAACTCTTTAAAGCATTTCCCTGGCAAATTGTTTGCCATGGCAAGTGTAAATTGATTCTAGAAGTATTATTTTTGATAAGCATATTCCGAAAAAAAAAAAAAGAGGGGAACATTTGTAAAAGTTTTCTTTGAGATTGTGTTGTGCTTTAACTTGTATTTAAATATGTTCAGATTTTTCAAAAAAGTAATTGTATACTAAGTTAAAAAAAGGGGTATTATTTGAAATTGTTGCATAATTATATATTGTGTTCTGAGTCAAGATGTATTCACATTTTTGCAATCATTTATTATCCTCAATTTTTAAATCCATATGAGACTTGGATTATGGGAACTTATCATTTAAGACATTAATTGCCTTTATTCTGAGTTATCAGATGCCAGTTGGCCAAGATGCCATCCAATCACAAGAGGAATACATGCAAGAGCAGACACTGAACTGTCACATGAGGGGAGACATGCATGAAGTCAAGGTATGGCCGAGGGAACGGCTTTTGACAAATGTTGAGGTTGGATTCTCTTGGTTTAATATTTTATTTTATTTTTCCCCACAATATTGTACAGATGGCTGGAAGTATTCATCCCACCCATCTCACTTCTACACCTGGCTTCTATGCTCCCTCCTATATGCCTGATGCCATGGACATCTCAAATCCCATGCATCTGATTAAGTCTGACTCAGTTTCCTCCAATATGTTTGGTGGCATGGACATATATTCCATCCACCTATTTTAAGCCTGGTATACTGCATGGGCAGTATATATTGCTCAAGTGTGGGAATGCTCATATCCCATCATTTCTCTGTTCTTTTATGGTAACCCCCATAATTATCTCAGGTGTCATGATAAATACAGTGTTGAATTTGGCCTTGACACCTGTTACCAATTATATTATATTTTTAAATTTCTCATAATGGCATGAGGATAATTAGGCAGATGATGCAAAAAGTGATGAAACAAAGATAAAAATTATTTTTAAAAATTAATATCGCAGCAATTGTCTTCTCAATTACTCTCCATAAGGGGGGACTATAATAATATTATAATTTTAAAGAATGTTTCAATTTTTGTTTTATTATATATTTCATGTGTAACAACTAAGATTCTGAATTCCCTTAGACATGTTTTTGAGAACTTTCATTGTTTGATTTGATTATTGACAAAGCTATTTTAAAGTTGTGTTAAGCTCAATTTTGTAGGAAGTTTTCCTGGCTGATTACCAGCATCTACACCTCAACCCCTGAAAAGACTTCCATTCTACGACTACACCTAGAGGACATCTGAGAAAAGACTTTCAGAGACTTTAAATGAACAGTTTTGATTTGTTGTTTTTGTTGTTTTTTTCTCTTTCTGTTATAATATATACCATCTGTAACATGTATTCTCTGCAGAGGCCCTCCCTTTGCAAGACTAATGTCAAAGCGTCGGTTCATGAGGACAAAAAAAAATCGCCCCTCTGGACAAAACTTTCCTCTCTTCCTTTTCTATATTGTTGTTCACATATTATTAGTTAGCAATAGTTATTATATTCTTTTTACTGTTCCGTCAAGGAAACATTTTGTTTCTTGAGGAACAACAGGGGGGACTGTAACGATTGGAATAACGCCACCTTCTGGATACTTACTGTAGAAGAGTTCTGCCCATGAAGGGAAGGTCTTTGAGGGCAAGACCAGGAGTCAGGAAGTGACGCGGGCTAGTGGGAGGAGGAAGGAAGAGACTGGCGCTCAGTCTCGCGCTCTTTCCTGAGGACGCTGGTGGAGAAGGGAGCTAGAAATGTGCTCTCCCTTTAATAGATAGGAATCTAGGCCTTTCTCTCTCTCTTTACCAAATTCTTATTCTCCTTAATAAATGCTTAAAAGTCTAACTCTTGCTAAAGCTTGTAATTGATTGGCGACCACTCATTAGATATTTTAGACAGACTAGCTAGAATTTTAACCCTTAACACTGGCCTTGTCCTGAAATGCCTTTGGCGTGATTTTGCTTAGATGGGTGCCTTGCCAGTGCTTTCTTTAAAATGATATTATCTTCCATTGTCTCTCTGGCTTATGAGGTGCTATTGCTAATAATCTTCTACCATAAGATTTGACAAATTAATTTATATTCTAAAAGTGTTTATCTTGACTATCCTATCTCTCTATTTGACACGTAAGTCAAGTGTTTATCGACTTAGCTACTTCATATGCCTTTTTGGTCTTTTTGTTTTGGCAATTGATTTCTATCAATTAAACTTCTATATAAAATTATTGTAACGGTTATTGAGGTTCTTCTCTGTTCACATCTCATAGTCAGCACCAATCACTGGTTTAAATAGCTCAGGCTGGAGTTGTGTTTCTCATACTGAGTTGAAAACTGTCTCCCTGAAACTTCCACCAATTGACTTCTCTTCTTTTTATTGAAATCAGACAAAATAAGTCAAATATTTTTAGTGAGCAACCGCATTCCAATTCCTTAAATATTTGCAGAGAACACAATGTGCCCCTTAAATCATCTCTCCTTCAGACTAACTTTCAACTAATCAGTTAAGTGGTGCAATAGATAGAACATTGGACTTGGAGTCAAGAAGATGAGATCAATCCTGCCCCAGAAACATGTTAGCCATGTGACCCAATGCAGAGTCCTCAACCTTACTGTCTCAATTTCCTCATCTGAAATATAAAGATAATAATAGCTCCCAGTTCACTGGGTTGTTGTAAGGGTCAAACAAGACAGCATATGTAAAGTACTTTGCAAACCTTAGGGCTAGCTATGATGTGAACAATTTTGAGTACCAGCATTAACCTCATTCATCTCTTCTAGCAATAACATTCCTAAACAACTTAGCTGAGTATTGAACACAATATACTTCAGTGCAAAGTACAGGCTGCTCCCTCCCTTCCACCCCCTACTATATTTCTATTACAACAGTGTATTACAGTCAGTTCTAGGGACTGAATGAATGGTCTCAAGACAGCATGTTCATCATAGCAATGACAAATTTTATTGTTGCTGCCTTGGTTCAAAGTACTTATACTAAGTCTTTTCCCTTTATAGAGTCTCAGAGAGAAACTTGTTCCACTCCATCTCAAAAGTTTTTAACTTTTATAAACCACCCTAAATGTACATCTGCTACATTTCAAATAAGCAATTGTTTCTCCCAACTGGTTCCATGGTTATTAAGATGCTTTATTTATTTCTGGGAGTGAGACTCCACTTTGCATCTGCAGCTCTGCTTGGCCTCAACTCCTGGGAATATGAGACCCTTCCCAGTATAAGTTGGTCACCAGAAATTTCATCCTGCCTTTTAACTCAACACTTTCCTGACTCCTTCAGCTCTCCCTTCTGATTGGAAGACTGGCCAATAAACTCTATCCAGAGCCTTCTGTTATAGAGAGCAGAACCTGGACTTCAAAGCTCATTTTCTGCTTTGAATCTGCAGCTTTGATTTACATATACATACATACACACACACACACACACACACACACACATATATATACACACATATACACACACATATGTGTGTACACATATAGGTGTGTGTACACATATACATATATATGAAATATACATATATCAGATCTGTGGGTCATATATATGTGATATGTGTATGTATGTGTAAAGTACATATGTATACGTGTGGGTCATATATATGTGTGTATGTGTGAGATATATATATATATGTGTGTGTACCCACATACATATATACACACATACACACGCATACATTCCAGGTTGTATAAATATATGTGTGTATGTATATAAAATAGGTATACATAACCTTTTACTGTTGCCAATCTACTGTTGCAACCCCAACATTCAGTTACACAACCCCATATGGGTTCATGACCCACAGTTTAAGAAGCTTTGCTCTAATCCATTCTCTTCATTTTACAGAGGTGGGAGATTCATTTCCTTAGCTCTTCTTCAGGAATGAAATTGATCATTCACATTACCAACTGTTTGTCTTAGGTCTTCTTTTCACTTGCAATATTGTAATCAGAGCGTATATTGTTATTGTAGTTTTGCTTCTGAATTAGTTCACAAAATTTCCTCATATTTATTCTTTCTTTTAATTCAATAAAATTACCTCAAATGCATGTTCCACCAAATTGACTCTTCTCTGGGACCATCCTTGTTCAGTTGTTTTCAGTTGTGTCTGACTCTTCAAGACTCCATTTGGGGTTTTCTTGACAAAGATATTCAAATGGTTTGCCATTTCCTTCTCTAGCTCATTTACTTATGAGGAAACTGAAGCAAACAGAGTTAAGTGAGTTTCCCCAGGTCACAAAGCTAGTAAGTGTCTGAGGCTGGATTTGAACTCAGGTCTCCCTGACTCAAGGCCTAATGCTCTATCTACTCAATCACCTAACTGCCTGGAACCATTTAATTTTGTAATTTCACTTTTGATTCTTTTGTGGATGTTTGGTTTTTTCCCATTTACATTGTTGAGTCATTGTTTGCATTGGTTTCTTAGTTCTGTTTACTTAACTCTTCATCAAGTCATGTAAGTCCTGCTTACCTTCCCAATATTCATCACTTTTGTAGGGTATTGGTTTTTGTTTGTTTTTACAGTGTAGCAATATGCCATTACATTCAAGTCCCACAGTTTGTTTAGCCATTCCCTAATTAGTGGGTATGTATGTACTTTACTTCCACAAAAAATGTTATGTAGCTATCTATTAACTTATGATTGTGTGGAAAGTATGCAGTCTATGGTATACTCAGGTTGCTTAGTCTACCTCAACTCAATGCTTAAAGAGATTTGTGATTTCATTGATTTGGATAGTCTCTCCAATAATGAAAACTGCTACCCATTCTTGCTTGCCCATTTTGTGTGACTTTTGCTCATGTTCTCAAAAATTTACCAGGAGTCTGTTTAACATGCTGTTCATCTCTCTCTTTTTTTGTGAGGCAATTGGGGTTAAGTGACTTGCCCAGGGTCACACAGCTAGTGTTAAGTGTCTGAGTCTGGATTTGAACTCGGGTCCTCCTGAATCCAGGGCCAGTGCTCTATCCACTGAGTCACCTAGCTGCACCATGCTATTCATCTCTTGATGAATACCGGTGGAAATCTACTAGAGCAGGTCCTCTATAATACCTCACCTTCACCACATGACCAGTCTAATTTTTTCTTCACATCATAAATCATAATTATCATATCTATTTATCTTTGTATTATCTATCCATACATACATATATCCATATATCCATATATAAACATTGCTTTAAGGTTTGCGAAGCTCTTTATATCTCATTTTATCCTCACAACAATCCTGGGCAATAGTTGTTGTTATCATTATTATCACCATTTTGCATTGGAAAAGCAAGGCTGACATATTTCGTTTTGTTTTGTTCTGAGGCTGACATATTAAATGACTTGCCCAAGGTCACACAGCTATCTGAGACTGTGTTAGAACTCAGGCTGTATTTGAACTTCCTGACTTCAGAGCTGGCTCTCTATTTGTTTAGCTGCCATGTGTAAGACAGTGGAGAGAAGAGAGAAGAGGAAGACCAAGCTTTTGTAATAAACCATCATGAGAGCCTGAAATGGGCTCAAAGGTTCTCAGTAGTTTGGTAATGTTTCTGTTATAATTCCAATTTTCACCCCAGAATGATTGGACCAATTTACAGCTTGATCAGTAGTGTATGATTGTCTAGGCCCCAGTGTTTAAACTTTGGGGAACCTGAACAGAGGGATAGGGATGGTGAGGGTATACAGGGTTGACCTGATTGCAATTATGGATTCCAATAGTGCTTCAGCTGCCTCTTACCCTGAACTGTCTGTTCCCAACTCAGCTAGGATGTTCCTGGTGGAAGAAACATCTTGGAGAGAAAGGACTAGGACTGGAGGATACCTAGAACATCAGAACCCCTTTGTGGCAAGCTGGAGGTATGATCACATTAGCATTGGGTTCATTCCTCCCTCTCCAGTCCTTTCAGAAGACTGGGAGGAAATGGTTGCCACAGCCTGGTCACATTGATGGAGTTGGGGTGGAGCTGTACCTGACCCAAGGCCAGTGAACTTCTTTCTTCAACCATATCCCTACAGGGGATAAGACCATTCAGGCAGGATTCCATTTGGCCTTTTTCCTGATAACATATAAGTTCATATTACTGCTGATTTCACATCTCCATGGAGAATTCTAGACCTTTTCTATTACTTGCCCGAAGAATGTTCTCATTCACCATCAGGGTGAGCCTGGGATCCTGCTTGTGTAGACAGGGATGATGATGCAGTAGGGGGAAAGGCAGATGGGTACAGAAGGGTGTCTGACCAACTCTTTCCCCACTCCTCACTTGATGTAAAGGTCAGAGGAAGAAGGGAAGAGTAGTGGTATTTAGTGATTTCCTGCCCAGGAAACATGATAGCCTCGAGGCAGTTATTTCTTGATCTGATAGTAACAACAAAGAGTTCTGTTGTCTTCCCCTGGCTTGTATCCTAGACATTTTAGAGAACTTCCTCAAACTTTTTGTTGTTGTTGTTTTTTATTTTTCTTTTTTAAATAATATTTTATTTTCCCCCCAATTAAACATCAAAACAATTTTTAGCATTCATTTTTACAAGTTTTTGAGTTTAAAAATTTTTCTTCCTCCGTTCCTCCCATCCCCTCTTCCTAAAATGGTATAGATTTGTTATAGGTTATACATGTGCTATTTTGTAGAGCATATTTCCATATTAGTCACAGCTGTGAAATAAATAGATCAAAGGAAAAAAAACCAAAAAATAGATTAAAGTAAGTGAAAAAAAGTATGTTTCAATCTGCATTCAGAGTCTATCAGTTCTTTATCTGTATGTGGACAGCGTTTTCCTTAGTGAGTCCTTTGTACTTGTCTTGGATCATTATGTTGCTGAGAAAACCTAAGTCTATCATATTTGATCATCACACAATATTGCTGTACTGTATATAATGTTCTCCTGGTTCTGCTCATTTCATTTTGCATAAATCTGTTTTGTTTTGTTTTGTTTTGTTTTTTATAGGCAATTGGGGTTAAGTGACTTGCCCAGGGTCACACAGCTAGTAAGTGTTAAGTGTCTGAGGCCGGATTTGAACTCAGGTACTCCTGACTCCAGAGCCAGTGCTCTATCCACTGCGCCATCTAGCTGCCCCTTTTGTTTTGTTTTGTTTTGTTTTTTTCATTTTTTTTTTCATTTTGCATAAATTTGAAGAAGTCTTTCCAGGTTTTTCTGAAATTTGCCTGTTCATCATTTCATATTGCATAATAGTATTCCATTACATTCATATACCACAGCTTGTTCAGTCATTCCCCAGTTGATGAGCATCCCTTCAATTTCCACTACTTTGACACCAAAAAAGGGATACTATAAATATTTTTGCACATGTAGGTCCTTTTTCCTTTTTTCTTCTTTCTTTAGAAGCAATACTATTTTTTTTTTCATTTTCAACATTCATTTTTTTTTCCCCATGGCAATGAGGGTTAAGTGACTTGCCCAGGGTCACACAGCTAGTGTCTGAGGCTAGATTTGAACTCAGGACCTCCTGAATCCAGGGCTCAACAATCATTTTTTAAAGATTTTGAGTTCCAAATTTTCTCCCTCCCTTCCTTCCCCTCTCCCCAAGACAGCAAACAATATGATATAGGTTATATATATGTACATTAATGTTAATCATATTTCCATATTAGTCATGATATTGTAACGATTGGAATGACGCCACCTGCTGGAGACTTACTGCAGGAAAGCTCCAACATGAGGAGAGGGCCTCTGAGGGCAGGACCATGCGTCTTTTCTTTGGTGGCAGGAAGTGACGTTTTGCTTGTGGGAGGAAGAAGGGGGAGGCTGGCGCGCTGGCTCACTCTTTTTCGTGTGGACTCTGGTGGAGAGCGGAGCTAGGAATGCTCTCTCTCTTTAATAGATAGATAGATGAATCTAGGCCTTTCTCTTTCTCTTCACCAAATTCTTATTCTCCTTAATAAATGCTTAAAAGTCTAACTCTTGCTAAAGCTTATAATTTATTGGTGACCACTCTCATTAGATATTTTAGACAGTATAGCTAGAATTTTAGCCCTTACAATATGAAAGAAGAGTCAGAACACAAGGGAAAAACCACAACAAAGAAAAAAAAAAGTGAAAATAGTATGCTTTTATCTGCATTCAGACTCCATAGTTCTTTTTCTGGATGTGGAGAACAGTTTCTATCATGAGTCTTTTGTAATTGTCTTGGATCACCGTATTACTAAGAAGAGCTAAGTCTATCACAATTGATCATTGGATAATGTTTCTGCCTTTTCCCTTTTCATGCAGTGACACTGGTGCCAAACTGTATTGGCTCTGCCTCTCCTTTGGATCCACCAATGTCACGGAGAAGGAAAACCTGCTGCATGGGCAACAGCTTGTTTTCCACATTGATACCCCCAGGCCAGCGCCCTGGAGAGGACACTCTAGCTACTCCTCATGGGGTAGATACAACACGGGATGCGGCAGTTACTGGTTATAAGTTACTCAGGAGCTGCGGCTCCCGTATCGAACTACACAGCCACACTGTGGCCTGTGGCTCTTCAAGGCGCTGATCCATGGTCGTGACTGGTGGAGGCCTACTACTACTACTAGGATACAGACTCAGCAGTGGTATTGCTGGATTAAAAGGTATACACAGTTTGATTGCCTTTGGGCTTAGTTCCAAATTGTTCTCCAGAATGGTTGGATCAATTCACAACTCTACCAACAGTGCATTAATGTCCAAATTTTCCCACATCCTCTCCAACATTTATCATTTTCCTTTTTTGTCATATTAGCCAATATTAGTGATTGGTGTGAGGTAGTACCTCAGCATTGTTTTAGTTTGCATTTCTCTAATCAAAAGTGACTTAGAGCACTTCTTCATATGCTATCTATAGATAGCTTTGATTTCCTCATCTGAAAATTGCCTGTTCACATCTTTTGATAATTTTTTTTTTTTAGTGAGGCAATTGGGGTTAAGTGACTTGCCCAGGGTCACACAGCTAGTAAGTGTTAAGTGTCTGAGGCCGGATTTGAACTCAGGTGCTCCTGAATTCAGGGCCAGTGCTCTATCCACTGCACCACCTAGCTGCCCCTTGATCATTTATTAATTGGGGAATGACTTATATTCTTATAAATTTGACTCAGTTCTCTACATATTTCAGAAATGAGGCTTTTATCAGAGACACTTGCTGTAAAAATTGTTTCCCAGATTTCTGCTTTCCTTCTAATCTTGGTTGTATTGGTTTTGTTTGTGCAAAAGCATTTTAATTTAATATAATCAAAATGATCTATTTTACGTTTTTTAATGCTCTCTCTCTCTTGTTTGGTCATGAATCTGTAACTTATTTAACTTCTCCTTTCAGAATTTGGATGCTATACCACTTGGTGCATATATGTTTAGTATTGAAGTATAATATACTTCACTGTCTATGGTACTTTTTAGCAAGATGTAGTTTCCTTGCTTATTATCTCTTTTAACAAGATCTATTTTTGCTTTTGCTCTGTCTGAAATCAGGATTGCTACCCTTGCTTATTTTTTACTTTAGCTGAAGCATAATAGAGTCTTCTCCAGCCCCTTTACTTTGTGTATGCCCCTCTGCTTTAAGTGTGTTTCTTGTAAAGAACATATTATAGGATTCTGTTTTTTGACCCACTCTGCTATCCACTTCTGTTTTATGGGAGAGTTCATTCCATTCACATTCACAGTTATGATTACTAACTGTGTATTTCCCTCCATCCTATATTCCCTCTTGTTTGTCCTTTGTCCTTTCACCATTTCCCTCCTTGACAGTGTTTTGCTTCTATCGACCACCTGCACTCATCTGCCATCCTTTCTGTAGGTCCCCCCAATACTTTAACCTTTTCCCCTTATATTTTCTTTTTGGGTAAGATAGATTTCTATAGTCAACTGGTTGTGTATATTATTCCCTCTTTGAGTCTATACTGATGAGAGTAAAGTTCAAGTAATGTCCATTGCCTACTCTCTCATTTTTCTGTCCACTATAGGTTTCTCTCTCCTCTTCATGTGAAATAATTTATCCCATTCTACCTCTCCCTTCCTTCTGTATCCAGGGTACTCCTCTTTCTCATCCCTTATTTATGTCATTCCCTCAAATTCACCTCTATACTCTCTATGTATATTCCTTCTAGCTGTACTATTAGTGGTATAATTTTTTCCACTATAATAAACGTTTTTATTTAAAGGCTTGAGTTCCAAATTCTAACCCCCTTCCCTCTCCCCACCAAAGGTGGCAAGCATTCATATATAGGTTATACATATACAATTATTTAAAACATTAAGTGGTACAGTTTTTAAGAATTACAAATATCATCTTCCCATGTAGGGATATAAACAATCCCTTATGTTTCCTTTTTTCCTTTTTAGTATTCTCTTGGGTCTTGATATTAGACACCTTTTTTGTTTGTTTGATTGATTCTGTTCCTTTCCTTATGAAATCTTGAAATCCTTCACTTAACTCTGCATTAATTCATGTAAGTCTTGCCTACCTTCTCAATATTCTTTATTTTCATGGGGTTTTTGTTTTTGTTTGTTTTTTACAGCTTGGCAATATGCCATTACATCCAAGATCTACAGTTTGTTTAGCCATTCCCTAATTGGTTGGGTATGTGCTTCACTTCCACAAAAATGTTATGTAGCTATCTATTAACCATGATTATGTGGAAAGTATGCAGTCTGTGGTACACTCAAGTTGGTTAGTCTATCTCAACTCAATGTATTTCATTGAATGACCATTCTTCCCCTTAAAGTATTATGATTAATTTTGCCAGGCAGGTGATTGTTGGTTGTAGTCCTAGCTCCTTTGCCTTCCAAAATATCATGTTCCATGACCTTCAATCTTTTAATGTTTCAGCTTCTAAGTCCTGTGTAATCCTGATTGTAGCTCCCTGATATTTGAGTTGTTTCTTTTTGGCCACTGGCAGTATTTTTTCCTTGACCTGATAGTTCTGTAATTTGGCTATAATGTCCTTGGAGTTTTTATTTTGGGATCTCTTTCGTGAAGGTGAAAAGTGAATTCTTTTATGCCTACTTTGCCCTCTGGTCCTCAGATATCATGGCAGTTTTCCCTGATAATTTCTTGAAAGATGCTGTTCAGGTCCTCCTTTTGATTATGGCTTTCTAGCAGTCCAATGAATCTGACATTGTCTTTCCTGGATCTATTTTCCAGGTCTGTTGTTTTTCCAGTGAGGCATTTTACATTTTCTTCTATTTTTTTTAATTTTGAAAAAATTTGTTTGATTAATTCTTGATATCTCATAGAGTCACTAACTTCCACTTGCCCAATTCTAACTTTTAAGGAGTTGTTTTCCTCTGTTAGTTTTTATACTTCCTTTTCCATTTGGCCACTTGTACTTTTTGAGAAGTTGTTTTCTTCATTGGATTATTGTGTCTTCTATTACATTTGGCCAATTCTACTTTTTAAGCAGTTGTTTTCTTTTTCCAAGTTGTTGACTCTTTTCTCAAAATTATCTTGCATCACTCTCATTTATTTTCCTAATTTTTCTTCTATCTTTCTTATATGATGTTTAAGCTCCTTTTTGAGCTCTTCCATGAATTCTTTCTGGGCTTGAGACCACTTCCCATTTTTCTTTGGGGTTTTGTCCATAAGGTGTTTTGATGGTGTTGTCTTCTTCTGAGTTTGTGTCTTGATCTTCCCCATCACCATAATAAGTTTCTATGGTCAGATTTTTTTTTTTTACTTTTTGCTCATCTTTTTTTTTTTGGCCTTTCTTTTAAATTTGAGTTCTTTTCCTGGAATAGAAGTGTCACTGTCTCAGGCTTCTTGTACCAGAGGATGCAGGCCCTGACTGTTTACTTGGTGTTGCACTGATGTTGCCCTCTGGCCCATGGGAGACCCCTTTGTCTGGTGCTCCTCTGTGGGGGCAGGTAGGGGATAGCTGGTGCTACTAGAAGCCATAGTGATCTGTCAGTTTACCTGGTGCTGAGTTGGGGTCCTAGTGTTGGTGTCTGGTGTGTGCTGAGGCTTGTGGAGGTCTGGCCACTGGAGGCCAGTTGGGTGAAGCAGTTGGGTGTTCTCAGAACTGGAGTCTGCCATTTCCCCTGGTTATTCTGAGGAACTGTAGGGGGATCCTAGTGTTGGCATTTGCCTGTTCCACCACACTGGGGCTCCTGCTAGTTTGCTGAGGTGGGGCTTGCTACAGGCTTGTTGCGATGCTTCCTGTCCTGGACTGTGCTCCCCTTTTACCTGAGTAAGACAGACCCTTCTTGCCAATCTTCCAAGTTTCTTGGGTTAAAAGATTGTTTTATGGCTCATTTGTGGTTGTTTGGAGGTAAATATGGGTTAGTTACAGCAATTTGCTGCTTACATCACCATTTTGTCTCCCAGAAGTCATGACCCCAAACTTCCTCAAACTTAAAATAAATAAAAAAGGTAGGGGTGTGTGTGTGTGTGTGTGTGTGTGTGTGTGTGTGTGTGTGTGTGTGTGTATGCACAGGAGCAGAGATAAGCAAATCTAGGGCAAGAAATTGAAGACCATAGGGGCATAGGTTATGGTTTCCTCACTAAAGGATGTAGAAAAAAAGTATTTTGGAAGGCCACAGTTAGCTAAGAAGGTAATATCTAAAAATAAAATTTGTACTTTAGGATCATAGCTTAAAATATAGTGAAGACAATCCTGACTAGATATGGAATCCACCTAATAAAGGTTGGTAAGAATGTATTTCCCACCTTCTTCCTTTCTTTGACAAGATAGAGGACTAAGATTGTGGAAAACTGCATATACTGTCAGACACAGATTATGGCTGGTTTGTTTTTTGGAAGTGCTTTTTGCTAATACTAGATATTCAATGTTTATAGAAATTCTTTGAGTTCCAAGTCTCTAGTAAATTTACCAAAACAAGAAATCAAGCTTATCCTTTTTTATCATGATTACTGTCTACCTTCCCAAAATTTTACAAATCATTTATTTAACAATCTACTCTAAACTTTCACAAGGATGGAAGTCATGCTCACTGGTTCAATAATGAAGTATGCTTAACCTATCTCCTGAGAGAAAGGTAATAGATATATCTATATCTATGTATCTATCTATATATTTGACTTTTACTTATTTTGCACAGGGAGAGTTTTTTTTTTTTAAGTGAGGCAATTGGGGTTAAGTGACTTGCCCAGGGTCACACAGCTAGTAAGTGTTAAGTGTCTGAGGTCGGATTTGAACTCAGGTCCTCCTGACTCCAGGGCCAGTGCTCTATCCACTGCACCATCTAGCTGCCCCGAGAGTTTGATTTTTTTTTAAATAGAAAGGGAGAATTTGGAGGAGAGAAGGGGATGAGTGTCTCCCAAAATGGAAAGGGCTTCAAGGGAAGTGATCAAGCATTTATTAATTGCCTACTATGTGCCAGGCACTACAGTAAGCAGTTTACAAATATTATCTCAGCTTATCCTCACAACAACCCTAGGAGATAGGTGCTATTATTGTCTCTATTTTATGGTTGAACAAACTGAGGCAGATAGAAATTAAGTGACTTGCACATGGCCACACAGCTAGTAAGTGTCTGATCCTGGATTTGAACTCAGGTCTTCTTAACTTCAGACCCAGTGCTCTATCAACTGTGCCACCTACTGGAAAGGAGAGAAGAAAGAAAATATTGAAACATTTTAAATACACACATACATACACACACACACACACACACACACTACAAAGTTCACTTGTTTCCAGTTTGTGGAATCTTTCCCTTTTTGCAGATGAGAACATTTGATTCTCTCTAAAACTACCTCTCCCATTCTCTTTGCCTCTTTAAAGAAAGAGTTCAGTTATCCTACCTAAATTCATTCATTAATGTTTTCTTGTGCTGTGAAGCGGATCCTGACAAACAATGGGGCTAAATACTGGTTTTAAGTATACACTATTTGCAGGACTCAACAGAGCAGAACAAAACCTTTCCTGAGGTAGGCAACTGTCACCGCCCAAGGTGGTGCCTAAAGGTGGAGTCTGGATCTGATCAGGAGACCTAGCCAGGAGTTATTCTTTTCAAGTCTGACCAGGTAAAGGACTGGGAAGCCATGTGCCAAATGCTAGAGGGAATGAAGCAAGGATGGGGATTGAAAATCAATAATGGGGACTACGGGTCAAGCAAAAGGGGATGAGCAATAAACAGGGTGGGCAGGTGGGATCAGATTAGCAAGTAACTGCTTGTGTGAAGTCAGCCTCATTGAAAGGTTGACTGTCATGCTTCTCTCAGAATGTGGAAGGCCTTCATTTCCAGGATATAACTTGTCTGGGCCTAATCACTTATATGTTGAAGTTAGGGATTGTTGTTGAAGCAAGGGATTCTCCTATAATTGCCTCACATATCCTGGACCTCAATCCTCTCATAATAATTTTTGGTTTCTCCTTTTTGGTTTGAAGATAATAGTCCATGATGGAAATAAGTGAAGCAAAATAGCACTTGTATAATACTTCTTAGTCCCTAACATTGGAGACCCACCTCATCACAAGCAGCAGACTTCTCCCTTTTTTGTTCTTTTTTTTTTTCTGAAACATATTTAAAGGCCTTTGTTGTCCTTCACATTTTTTCTTACCATGTGGAACTCTAAACTTTATTGACTTTTATTTGTTTGTTTTGCTTTTTTTGGTGGGGTAATTGGAGTTAAGTGACTTGCCCAGGGTCACACAGCTAGTAAGTGTCAAGTGTCCGAGGCCAGATTTGAACTCAGGTCCTCCTGAATCCAGGGCCAGTGCTTTATCCACTGTGCCACCTAGCTGCCCCATGACTTTTATTTATATCTTTAACAATTCTAAAGTATTTACTTCTTGTTTAGACAAAAAAAGAGGAAAGAAAGGAAGAAAGAAAAATAGAGCACTGTCCCCTCTGTAAGAGAGAAAGGTGATAACATATAGCAATGAAGAGTTACGGTTCCTTCTTTATATATAAAGAAAAATGTTAATAAAAAATGTTTTGTTCATCAAAAACAAGGTGGGGGTGGTATATGAGCTGCAAGCATTCATTCAACACTGTGCATCAGACCCAAGAAACCTTTATTGTAACCTTTGGGGACTTGCCACTAGGAAAATGTGGAACCTTCTTTCTGGCTGATTCATCCTCCCTCATACAACCTCAGGAGAGGGGAGAACCACACCCTGTTTCCCAAGTCACAAGTGTGGTCTGATGGAAAGGCCTGGCTTTGCCTGAATTGTCACCTCTTAGGGGCTTCTAAGCTTGGGGGCAGGCAGGGACCATTTGCTGGGATATTGGTCAGAAACAGTGCTCTGAAAGCCCTGGCAAATGACAAATAAGGAGTGCCCTTTGCATTTTTAAGATCCTTCAACTCCTTGTGCACTTCAGCCTTCCTGAAACTATAGTAAAAGTTCCATGTAATCATTTATATTTATTCTTACTTACATGCCCTTGTTTCAATCTTTTGTGTATATCCTTTTAAATTTTTTTTGTTTTCATGTCACCTTCATTCCCAAATATATTCCTCTCTGTTCTCTTCCCCAAAGAGCCATTCTTTGTAACAAAGGTTAATAAAAAAGGGGGAAAAATACCCTTCAGCCAAGCTAGCCAAAAACATCCATTGAGTCTGATGTTATATACAAAGTTCCACACCATTAGTTCCTTCTGCACAGAAGGAAGCAAAGTACATTTTCTCCTTTCTTCTTTGGCTCTAAGCTTTATCACCATAATTACACACTGTTCAGTTTTGTTTTTTGTTTTTTTCTGTTTACATTGTTGTACCCACTATTTATTCTGTTTTCACAGATCTACTTACCTCACTTTCCATCAATCCTTGTCTTCTCATACTCCTCTGAATTCTTTATATTCCTCTTAAAGCACAGTAATATTCATGAATTATATTCATACACACCAATTTGTTTAGCCATTCCCCAAATGATAAGCATCTATACTCTTTCTGTATTGCTACTATAAGAGTTACAAGGAATGTCCAGGAGTACATACAACCTTTCTTTCTTTGACCTCCTTGGGGTACAATATCTATCAGAAAGATCACTGTGTCAAATACATAGACGTTTGAGTCACTTTCTTAATATAATTCCAAATTGCTTTCCAGGATTGTTGGACCAATTCACAGTACCTCTAATGTATGTGTCCCTGTCTTTCCACAGTGCCTCCATCACCAGCTTTTTCCTTCTTTTGCCATCTGTCCATATTTTTTCGAAAAATCTGAGAGTTTTCTGTGCAGCTATACTGGTGTCTGTTGATGCCTTTTTCTTTATTGTCTCACAGGGAAACCTCATAGACATGTGACTGTATCATCAGAATTATATTCTTGATCCCATCTTAGATCCCTCTTATTTTTAGAGTCTTAGGCTATGCAATCACGCTGAATTTTCCACTAAGCTTTTAGAAATCAACTCTCCTAAGGTCTGATATATTTGACTATGCCTCACTGTCTGCCCTCTGGGCAGAAGGAATTATGAGAATACATAACCATCTCTCACAAGATTTTCAACATTTTTGTCTCACTATCCGGTTCACCTTTGTTGACCAAACTTAGGTCCAGACAGAAGTAAGACAAAGCATTTGTTTAAAGCGTCAAAGTTTGGAAATGATGCTTTCTGAGTTCAGTCAGTCAATAAACATTTATTACAATAAACCTACTATGTACCAGGTACTATACTAAATTCACAGAAAAGCAAAAGATAGCTCCTGATCTTAAGGAGCCCACAGTCAAATATGGGTAACAACATGCAAACAATGATGTACAAATAAGCTATGAAGTGGATAAATTGGAAATAATCAACAGAAGAGAGGCATTTGAATTAAAAAGTATAGTGGAAAGACTTCCTATAGAAGGTGGTATTTTACCTAGTACTTGAAGAAAGTCAGAGAAAGCAAGCTGCAAAATGAAAAGGGAGAGTGTTTCAGGCATGGGGGATAGCCAGTAAAAATGCCCAGGGGGAAGGGACAGAGTGTCTTGTTGAGAACTTCAAGCCACCTCTTAATAAGTAAAATACATTTGGATTGAAGAAGTCAAGAAAGATCATGAACTAGATTTCAGAGATCACAGATTTAGAAGTAGAAGAACCTTAGAGATTTTCTAGGCCAACTATCTAATTTTACAGAGGTGCCAATTGAAGCCCAGAGAGACTGAACAGTTTCCTCAAGTTCACACAGCTAGGAATAAACAGGAGGAGAATTTGAACCCAGACCTTATGATACCAAATCCAGTATTATTTTCATTGCTGTTGTTGTTCACTCATGTTTGACTCTGCGTGACCCCATTTTGGGGTTTTCTTGGCAAAGATACTGCTGTGGTTGCCATGTCCTTCTCCAGCTCATTTTATAGATGAGGAAACTAAGGGAAACAGGATTCAGTGTCTTGCCCAGGGTCACACAGCTAATAAGGCCAAATTTGAACTCTTCTTCCTGACTCAGGTCTGGTGCTCTATATACACTGTGCTACTTCGCTGCCCACTGTATCATTAAAAGGAATGATAGTATCCCTTATATATTCAATAAACATCTACCATGTGATTAAAACATTGAACAGAAACAAAAAAAAATCTCAAATGAATCAAATACTTGTATGAAGTTTTAATCCTTTTTCATTAATGTGCACATGAAATTTGGAGTCTTCACTGTGACACCTGGACTTATCCACAAAATAAATACCTCCGTGTCATGAACAATGGAATTATATGGCATTTTATGTATGTAAAAAGTAGCATTTTTAAGTGTCCCTCATTGCTCCTCCTTGTCCCCACCAACCCTTGCATGCTATACTCAAGGTGTCGACCTCCCTTGCCTTCCTGTATAGTTGCTTCCTCTACCTCCTGAGAAATTAAATTGTAAGATAATTTCCATCCATCTCAATCAGAGTAAGAATGTGGCACTTTCCTTTGTTGACATAGCCACAGATGAGCCTTTCCTGAGAAAAGCAGTGGCAGAATGTCAGCAGAGGTAATTTCAAGCTGCTTTTAAAACCAGAAGTAAATTTTGGGGTAGACTATGTCCACATAAACAATGGGAAGACAGGAGCACAAGCTGCCTTTGCCTGAAATATCTAAATTAGGCATGTAAGAACTACAAACTGGAGTTATATTAGTGTTTTAATGATCATTAAATAAGGAAATAATGTATTTATTAGTTTGGATAGCAACTTTTATACATGTAAACACCCCAACTATAATAACAAGGGCACTTTATGCTTATATAGCACAAAAATCTAACAAAGTGCTACCATCACAGGTATTAGCTCCAAATTAAAGATCAATATAATAGGATTTTGGAGTTGGAACAGATCTCTATTCAACCTTGCCCGAAGGATTTCCTTCATGATATGAGATTTTCCAGCCTTTGCTTGAAGACTTTTTTGTTTTGTTTTGCAGGACAATGAGGGTTAAGTGACTTGCCCAGGGTCACACAGCTAGTAAGGGTCAAGTGTCTGAGGCCAGAATTGAATTCCTCCTGAATCTAGGGCCATAACTTTATCCACTGTGCCACCTAGCTGACCCCATAAGGTAACTTTTTGAGAGAAAGGCCTAATAGCTGATGGAACTAGGGAAGAAAAAAAGTAAAGTTAGAACATGAGTATACCATGGCTCTGGAGAGAGAAACTGACTTGTCCACAGTCACACAACTACCAGGATGTGACAAGGACAGGACTAAAAGAAAGTTGAGTTGACTTCAGGTTCAGTGTTCTTCCTAATACATGACACTACCTCTTGGGCTGTTGCCCTAGGAAAAAAATCCCATAATGTGTGTTAGAATTTCTAGTAATAGAAGAACTGTTACCAGGGGTCAATCTGTTTCCCTGGGGTGGAACAGAAAATCCATAATGTTTGTTATGACCAAGATGACAGGCCATTGCTAGAAACAGACCTAAATGTTGACATGCACTAAGAAATCAGACTTATTTAGTTTAATGTCAGAGGAGGATTGGACAACTACTTGATGGTAGGCCTGTGCTTTTGGAATGTTTCCAGGGTGGAAGCAGTAAAAAGGCAATGGCCTTGCATCTGTGAAAACACTTCCCAGCAACTTGACATTGTGAGAATTTTCTTGGTCTGTTTAGAAGAAGTTATCCTATTCTATCCTCACTTGTTCTGCCCACTTTCCAGATGTGGAAAAAGGTCATCTCTCTGAAATGTAAGTAATTGCTTAGCAGAGTTGCAACCCACAGACTAATGTTTGTTTAAAGTACTTGTCAATAATTTCTGTAATCTAGACATTTTCCCCAACCTCTGTGGTGTGTGTACCTCTGGAATTTTATAAATATTTTTAACTCCACAGAGTAGTTGAGACAGCATCCAGATTTCTCAAGCCAAAATAAATCAAACAGAGTGTGAGTCATTTGTCTCTTTCATTCCTTCTCTACCTTAAATAAAAATGGCTAGAAGAATGTTTTTGGGGATTCAAAGATAGTTCTAGTTCTTAATCTTATGAGCCTATGTCCTTTTTATTGAAATTATAAACTATCGCTGTCTCAAAACAAAACAGTATTTTCAATACTAGTAATTTCAGGGGCAGCTAGGTGGCACAGTGGATAAAGCACCAGCCCTGGATTCAGGAGTACCTGAATTCAAATCCTGTCTCAGACACTTGACACTTACTAGCTGTGTGACCCTGGGCAAGTCACTTAACCCAAATTGCCCAGCAAAAACAAAACAAACAAAAAACCCTAGTAATTTCTAGTCACTTAATACAAATATGTTTTATTTGCAATTTTCTTGCTCAGTTGCTCAGGGAAGGGAGGGGAATACTATTGTCTCCCTTACCCCCAAATTACTTTTGTATATGCTCTCTATATATTTTACTTTCTGTTTATATTTTGTTCCCTCCCTCACCCTGCCCCAGAACATAGGCTCCTTAAGAGGAGGAAAAATCTCCTCTCAAAGCAAATTGGCCAAATGGGGAAAAAAAGAGGCATTAAAGCTCACGAAAGAAAATAATTCCTTAAAGATTAGAATTGGGCAAGTAGGGGCGGCTAGGTGGCGCAGTGGATAGAGCACCGGCCCTGGATTCAGGAGTACCTGAGTTCAAATCTGGCCTCAGACACTTAACACTTACTAGCTGTGTGACCCCGGGCAAGTCACTTAACCCCAATTGCCTCACTAAAAACAAAACAAAACAAAAAAAGAATTGGGCAAGTAGAAGTTAATGACTCTATGAGACATCAAGCAACAATTAAAGAAAGTCAGAACAATGAAAAAATATTAAATATTTCATTTGAAAAACAACTGACCTGGAAAACGTATCAAAGAGAGAGAATTTAAAAATTATCGGACAACTTGTAAGAAATTATTTTTAAAAAGAACATAAACATCATTTTTTCAAGAAATTATCAAGGAAAATGGTCCCATTATCTTAGATCCAGAGGGTAAGATAGAATTTGAAAGAATTTATTGATCACTTCCTCAAAGAGATCCCAAAATGAAAACTCCCAGGAATATTACAGCCAAATTCCAGAGCACCAAGGTCAAGAAGAAAATAGGGCAAGCATTTAGAAAGAAACAACTCAAATATCATAAAACCATAGTCAATATCAAACAAGATTTATCAGCTTCCACATTAAAGGGATATTAGAGGGCTTGGAATATGATTTTCCAGAGGGCAAAGGAGCTAGGATTACAACCAAGAATAACCTACCCAGCAAAACTATGTGTATTCCTTCAAGGGAAAAATGAATATTTAATGAAATAGAGGAATTCCAAGCAGTCCTGATGAAAAGACAAGAGCTGAATAGAAAATTTGACATTCAAACAGAAGACTCAAGAGAAGCATAAAAAGGTAGACATGAAAGAGTATTTTTTTTTTTTTGCAGGGCAATGGGGATTAAGTGACTTGCCCAGGGTCACACAGCTAGTAAGTGTCAAGTGTCTGAGGCCGGATTTGAACTCAGGAACTCCTGAATCCAGGGCCAGTGCTTTTATCCACTGCGCCACCTAGCTGCCCCTTGAAAGAGTAATCTTAAGGGACTCAGTGGAGTTAACTTGTTTACATTTCCATATGGAATAATGATCCAAGTAACTCCTAAGTTATTATCATTACAGTAGTTAGAAGGAATCTGCATAGAGAGAAGTCATGGGTGTGAGTTGATTATGTTGTGATGATCTCCAAAAAAAGAATGGAGTAGGAAAAAGGTGTTGCATATGAGGTTTTAACAGAAGAGTAAACCTAGGCATATCTCCAAACAAGATAACATTTATTAACAGGGACAGGCCGTCTGCCAATAAATGGGTCAGTGGATGTGCTTCTATTAATGCCAAAGATCCCAAGCAAAAGGATAGTTCTCCTTTCGTAGGTTTTTGCAGACTACAGGGCAAAGAACAGAACAGGTTGGATGGCATCAAGGGATTGAGGGCAACATGATTGGTTACAGAGCTGAGGTGCAGGAAATAACATGATTAGTTCTAAGTTTGGTAATGAGGGCAAGCTGAATTTCTAAACTTAAGCCATGATAGGCCAGCTAAACTCTGAGCTAAAATGAGAAACAAAGAGCCATGAATTAAGCAGTTAAAGGACAAAAACAATTATAAGAAAAAACTTGTAGATAGGCTTAATAAATAAATGACACTGGATCGATCTTAATCTTATCAGAGGGATACACTGGGGAAAGGGGGAAGGGAGAAGTAGAATGGGACAACTTTTATCACAAAGGAGGTGTGCAAGGAGGGGCTTTCACAGTGAAGGGGAAGTAGTGGGGTGGGATGGCAGGCAATGCTTTAGCCTCACTCTCATTGGAATTAGTTCAAAGAAGGAAGAATAGATATACCCACTCAGATGGGTATAGAAATCTATCTTAACCAAGAGGAAGATAGGAGGAGAAGCGCACAGTAGGGATAATAAGATTGGGGGAGGCAGTGGTTAGAAGCAAGACAGACTTAAAAAATTTTTTAAAAGACAGACTTTTGAGGAAGGACAGGATAAAAAGAGAGAGAAGGATAAACAGAGGAAAATGGAATGGAGGGAAATTCACAGAGATCATAACTTTAAATATCCCATAGAATGAAAGCAGAGAGCAGAATGGACTGGAAGCAGATTTCAACAATTGGATTGTGAATAAGAGACACGTTCAGGACAGAAAGACACACAGAGTTGAAATGAAGAGCTGGGGCAGAGTCTATTATGCTTCAGCTGAAGTAAAGAGGGCAGGGGTGGCAATCATGATCTCAGACAAAGCAAAAACAAAATAAAGTAACATAAACAATGAAGTACTGTCAGAAAATTTTGCAGTAAGTTTCTCTGATAAAGGCCTCATTTCTCAGATATATAGGTAACTGAGTCAAATTTATAAAAAAAAAGAGACATTCCCCAACTGGTAAATGGTCAAGGGAGATGAAAAGGCAGTTTTCAGAAGAAGAAATGAAAGCTATCTAGTCAAAGGAAAAAAATGGTGGTGGCAAAGAATTGGAAATTAAAGGGATGCTCATCAGTTCGAGGATGGCTGAACAAGTTATGTCATATCATTGTGATGGAGCATTATTGTACAATAAGAAATGACAAGGGGGCTGACTTCAGGAAAAAAATGACAAAGATATATATCAACTAATGTAAAGTGACATGAGAAGAACCGGGAGATCATTGTGCACAGTAACAGCTCTAATGATGATCAACTGTGAAAGACTTGGCTATTCTGATCAATACCGTGATCAAAACAATTCCAAAGGACTCATAATGAAAAAAAAAATGTTATCTACCTCCAGAGAGAGAACTGATAAACTGAGTGCAAATTGAAGTATAATTTCCCACTTTCTTTTGCTTTTTTTTGCAATATGGATAATATGGAAATGTTTTGCTTTATCTCATACGTATAATTGATATACTGTTTGCTTTCTCAGTGGATGAAGAAGGTATGGGAGAGAGGGAGATAATTTAGAACTCAAAATTTAAAAAGAAATAATGTTAAAAAATAAGGAATAGAAAAATTTTAATGAAATATAAACAAGATGAAATTAACTAGTTAACTCACACTTCCTCTGATCATTTTCTAATCATCTTCTCTTCCCCCTTCCCTACTTATTCTTATGTGTTGTATCCCTCATTAGATTGTAAACTCCTTGAGGGTAGGGACTCTCTTGTGCCTTTCTATGTATTCTTGACACTTAACAGTGTACCTGATACATAGTAGCCATTTAATAAATGTTTCAAGGCTATTCTGCCATTTGTACTCTGAACTTAATTCTATTTCCTTCTGTGAATTTAAATATATATATATGTATATATATATAAATGATAGTCTTTTCCTTCTTTTCTTCATATTACTGTCATTAGCTTCCCCTCTCTACCATTTTTCCTCCCACCAGAAAAAATAATAAAACCATCCTTCATAACAAAAAGGCAACGTCAAAAAAAAAAAAAAATCCACACATTGGCTGTGTCTGAAAGGGATATCTCATCTTCATCCTGAGTTCTTCATTGCTTTGACAGAAGATGGGTAGTAGCATGCTTCATCAGTCTTCTGGAGTAGTAGTGGGTCATTAAATCAGAATTCTTAAGTCTTTCACTGTATTCTTTACAATACTGTAGTAATCAAATAGATTTTTTTTTTCTGGATGTACACACTCCACTATTTATCAGTTCATATAAGTTTTCTGAGGTTTTTTGAAAGCCCTTCTCAAGTCCTTGATTTATTCCATTTAAAAGGGTAATATAAAGTAGAATAAATCAGGATTATCTCTACATGTACCTAGAAAATAATAAAACACTTTTATGGGGAAAAAAAAGAATCAATCAGGATTACCCGCCTCTTTTCAGAAGGGCATAGAAACAAAGGGCATCCTTCATAAGGAAATGAAAACATCCTGGGGGTACTCACTACTGTTAGGCAGCCACACTATCTCAATGGAAGAACAACAGCCAGGACAGCTGTTGATAAGGTTTCACCTCTCCTGCTATGAACATGGGCACTGATTGATACACTTTGGCGATTCAAGACACCTTGTTGTTCATCCTGCTAATGAGATGGGCAGAATGGTCTTCAGATTCATTGGAGAACAAAGGGGATGAATAGAATGAGGAGGAAGTGATGATTTAGAGCTAGAACAGAATTTAAGGGTCATCTCAACCCTAGCTTCTTAAACTGTGGATTATGACCCCATATAGGGTCACATAAATGAATGTGGGGGGTGTGAAAAATTTAGCAACAGTAAGAGGTCGTTATATCTATTTTATATGTCTATATACCTTCTCAGGTAAAAAGGAGGCATGAGTGGAAAAAGTTTAAAACACCTTGATCTCTAGATTTTGTTTTACAAATAAGGAAACTGAGGCCAGAAAGATAATTGGCTTTCTTGAGGCAAGAGATTCAAATTCATCTGAATCATCTTACTGCAAAGCCATGCGCTTCACATTCACTAACCCATGATGACTTGGATGGGAGTCATTTGCTTTGCTTTGGGTCTCATTTCAATTAGTACATATATGAGACATCAAACTCATCCATAACCTTTTGTTTCTTGAGCTTCCTTCTGACTATATTAATGAGTCATACTCACTTTTGTTATCTACCACTCAAAACTCCTTGATATAAAATAAATATTTAGAAAAATCATCAACAAAATAGAGGCAGGATGTTCATCTATGAATCATTTGGATTTCCTCACCCTAGGATATGTTAGACCTAGAAGCAGAAGGGACCTCACAGGTCATTTTATACCATGCTATATCTCTTTTATCTATTCCATCCTGTAACAATTGGAATGACGCCACCTGCTGGAGACTTACTGTAGAAGAGTTCCGCCCATGAAGCGAAGGTCTTTGAGGGCAAGACCAGGAGTCTTTTCTTTGGCGTCAGGAAGTGATGCGGGCTAGTGGGAGGAGGAAGGAAGAGACTGGCGCTTGCTCTGGGGCTCTTTCCTTTGGACTCTGGTGGAGAGCGGAGGCTAGAAATGTGCTCTCCCTTTAATAGATAGGAATCTAGGCCTTTCTCTCTCTTTACCAAATTCTTATTCTCCTTAATAAATGCTTAAAAGCCTAACTCTTGCTAAAGCTTGTAATTTATTGGCGACCACTCATTAGATATTTTAGACAGTTTAGCTAGAATTTTAGCCCTTAACAATCCTTTCTGGATAAGTTAATGATACCTTTTCAGTCATATTTTCATCCTAAGTACCACCACCAATTCACAGTCATAATGTGACTGGCTTCCTTGCATCAAGATTTCTGGTTCATCTTGTTTATTACCCATATTTGGTTCATCCAGCCAGAGCACTCCGAGGCCATGGATTTCATTGCTAGCTCTCTTCCTAGATGTTCTCTCTGGTGAATTATTGTCATTTCTCCTCCTATTCTTCTTTCTCGTTGGGCCTGCTACTTTCTGTTGTATTTAGCTTAGCAGATCTATGTGGTCAGTTTTCTTCTCATGTATTCTCAATAGGGGGGTAGTATCCTCTCTTGACTTTTTCATCCCTGATATATACAAAAGGGAAATCATAATAATGATAATAATAACAATAAATAGCTATCATTTATATAGTGATTTGAGTTACACAAATCACTTTACAAAAATTATTTCCTCTTGTTAGACTTTGGATTTAAAAGTTAGAGGACCTGAATCTATGCTCTTGATTCTGTGTAAGAAGGACCAATAATAGAAGTGTTTCAGGTAGTGCTATCCATTTATTTGAAGGTAATAGAGAGATCAGTAAGAACAGTGCTATTTCATCTGAGAGGAATATAAAGTGCTTGATGCTGGGATGAAATGAATCATGGAGAGGGTATGGACCTACCTCTCTGATCCCACTAAAGGGGATTAGCCCTATTGAATGGGGGCCAGATGTCCAAGGCAACCATGCTGAAAATGTGAGTGCAAGCAGATTGACTATGGTCATCTTTGAGGGGCACCAAGGTCTTTAGTTCTTCCCTATAGACCCAGTCCTTACATTCCTTGCCTTTTCAAGTGCTCACTTTTCCTTTATACATCCTACCAAGACTGTTGGCTCAGCTGACCTAGGTTTCTACACATGAAGTATTCCTAAGGAAAGGTTCTCTCAGTTTCTAATAAAGAAGCCTATTTAAGCCTGATCAGTTTTTTAAAAAACGAGAGGTTGTCCGAAAGACTGACATTGCCTGAAGGAGGGTAATTTATCCCCCTGTGCCTGGAAACTAGGCAAGGAGGGCTCATAGGCCCCTTAAAAGAAATTGCATCAGGCAGTTCCCAGAGAGGACAGGGCATCAGAATGACCCACACAGGGTGTTCCTGCTAAATCACAATCCTCAGGGTCAGGTTCTGTAACTGCTTTTATTGCTCCCCCAGGCTCTGCAACATCCATATCAAAACATCCAATGTGATAGGGGAAGGGGGAGCTGACAGCGCTGTGTGTTGGCATATCTGATCGTTTGCCTAATGCCCTTGATTTCTAGTCTCTAGGGAGAGAGCATCAGAAGCAAATTCAAACTGGTACAATCCCATTCCATCCCATCTTCTCCATCAGATTGCCCCCTTTACCATTGCCATTTTCACTTGTCTTCAATCTTTCCTTATCTACTGGCTGCTACCCTGCTGCCTACATGTTCACGTCTCCTCCATCCTCAAAAAACCCTCACTTGACTATCCATTCCTATTGGCTATCATCCCAGTCCCTTATTTCATCTCCCTTTTGTGGCTAAACTTCTTGAGAAGGCTGACTATGATAGATAATTCCCTTTCTTCTCACTCTCTTCTTACCTCTCTACAGTCTGGCTTCTGACCTCTTCATTCAACCAAAACTGCTCACTACAAAATTACTAATAAATTCCTAATTTTTAAATCTAATGACCTTTCTTGACCTCTCTGCAACCTTTGACACAGTCAATCACATTTCTTTGATTCACTTTTCTCTCTAGGTTTTCAGGACACTTACTCTTTCATGGTTCCCCTCTTGCCTAATGGCTCCTTCTCATTTTCCTTTGCCACATCTTTGTGTTCACTAACTTGGGGTGTCACCAAGGGCTCTATCCCAAGCCCTCTTTTCTCCTCCCTCTATACTATTTCTTTCTTTCTTTCTTTCTTTCTTTTTTTTTTTTTTTTTTTGGTGAGGCAATTTGGGTTGGACTTGCCCAGGGTCACACCGCTAGTAAGTGTCAAATGTCTGAGGCCGGCTTTGAACTCAGGTCCTCCTGAATCCAGGGCCGGTGCTCTATCCACTGTGCCACCTATCTGCCCCCCTCTATACTATTTCATTTGCTGATCTCATCAGTTTCCATGGATTAAAATGTCATCTCTGGGATGATGACTTCCAAATCTACTTATGCAGACCTAACCGTTCTGCTGATCTCCAGGCTAATCTCTCTCATTTCCTATTGGACATCTCAAACCGAATGTCTTGTAGACGTCTTAAACTGAACTGTCTAAAAATGAATTCATTTTCTTTCCTCCAAAAGCCTCCTCTCTTTATAACTTCCCTTTTACTGTCAAGAGTACCAGCTTCCTAGTCATCCAGGCTCACTTCCTAGATGTCATCTGTGAGATTTAAAATTGGATATTAGATCATAAATCTCCCCTACTTAACCTTTCCCTTAATTTATCTCCCAGACTAGTAAATGGAAGAAGCTTTTGGTTTTCTAGATAGACCTTTTTATTTATTGTTATGGTAGTCACAAGGTGATGTTGATTAGAAGGATAGGAAAGTAGAAACACAATACAAATCGTCTTAAGTCTAAGCTTAGTCTATATTCCTTATAAACACTCACCAAACTGAAAAGGCCACCTTTGGAGAGAGACCGTCTGTGCCGCGCCGTCAGGAGTCCCGCCAAGCAGGCAAAAGCCTCACTTCCGTTCTCTCCACCCCGGAAGTCGAGTCCCCGCAGGCAGTCTGACATGCGCAGCAGGCGGACTGTTCGTCTCCTCCCCAAAAGGGTGGTCCTTCAAAAACTGGCGTCTTTCAGTTATCCTAACCAACTGGTAAAAACTTTCATATTTTACCACACATCCTTGATTCCTCCCTCTCTCTCAACCCCCATAATCCAATCTATAACCAAAGAATGTCAATGTTACTTTCACAACATCTCTTCTATATGATCCCTCCTCTCCTGTGATACTGCTGTCCCTAGTTCAGGCTCTTATCACCTCTTTCCTGGACTATTGCAATAGTATGCTGGTTAGTCTGCCTGCCACAGGTATCTTCACGCTCCAGACCATCCTCAATTAAGCTGCTAAGTGATCTTCCTAAAGTGCAGGTCTGACCATGCTATCACCTGATTCAATCAACTCCAGTGCCTCCCTATCATCCTCATGATCTCTGTTGGGCATTCTAAGTCCTTTATAAAGTTGCTCCCTCTCTCATATTTCCAGGATTCTCACGCCCTACACCCCAGTTGCCCTCCACGTATTCTTCAATCCAGTGACACTAATTTCCTCGCTATTCCATGAACAAAACTTTCCATCTCTTGGCTCTAGGCATTCTCTCTGGTTGTCCCCCGGTCCTGGAATGCTCTCTCTCCTTATCTCTGCCTCCTGACTTTCTTCAAATTCTGACTTAAACCCAAGTTTCTACAGGAATCTCTTCTTGATTCCCCTTGATTCTACTATCATCCCTGTTGATTATGTATGAGAAGTTGTTTGGGGATCCTCAGGCAAGCCCAATTACAATTATTTCCATTTTATCCAGTATATAGTTCCTTTATACATAGTTGTTTTTTGTATCCCCCATTGGACTGCTTGAGAACAAGGATTGTCTTTTGCTTTTCTTCACATTCCCAGAACTTAGCACAATGTCTGACACATAATAAAGCCCTTAATAAATGCTTATTGATTGACTGACTGACCATTCTCTCTTTCTTGACTCTCTCCTTCTTTAGTAATACTATTTTTATGTTCTCTTCTACTACCTCTTTGACTATTCATTCTTAGTTTCCTTTGTTAGAATGTCATCTATACACTACCCTCTAATTTTGGATGTACCCCAAGGCTCTTTCTTGAGATATTATGTGCTCTCTCTTTGCACTTCTACTTTTGGTGCCTTCATTAGTTCCCATAGGTTCAATTATCTTCTTTACAGAGATTGATTCTCAGATTAATATTTCCACCCCTAGTCTTTCTCCTAACCTCCATTTCTTGTTATTAGAAATAATTGCAGTGATACCGATCAATTAGGGAGTGGTCAAACAAGTTGTGGTATATGATTGTGACAGAATATTAATGTGCTATAAGAAATTATGAGCTCAATGATCTTAGAAAAATGTGGATAGGCTTGCACAAAATAATGAAGAGCAAAATGAGAAGAAACAAGAAAACATTGTATACAGTAACAGCAATTTTGTTTTAAGAACAACTTTCAGCAACTAAATCATTTTGACTATTATAAATACCCAAATTAACTAAAGAGGACATATGAAGCAACACACTCTCTGCATCCAGAGGAAGAACTGATAAAAGAAGCATGTATAGAAAGATATTACACCACACACATGCACACTTATTTATGTCTAATAGTAACCATGTCTAGGATGGTAGGGGAAGGGAAGAAAAAAAGGGGAAAAAAAGAAAAGTACATTATAACTTTATTATATATTTTAAAGGAATAGCAAGTTGTACATAATAGATATGCAGTTTCATATGTAATCATCTTTTTTTATTCTACTATTATGGAAATGCTGATATTATTCCATAAAGTAAAAATAAAATAAAAAAGACATTTCAAAAATGAAATAAGTATAAGGATCCCCAGTACTTATGCTATTAGAAATTTCAAACTGTTATCTTATAAGCATCTCAAACTTAACATGTCAGAAAGAGTTTTCTCCCCAATTGAATTCTCTCCCAACTTCTCTTTTTCTCTTTAGGATACCATCATTCTTCCAATCACCTAGGTTCATGACCTTGAATTGATCTATTACCCCTAATTTTCTTCACCTCACTTATCCAATCAGTTACTAATCGTTGCCAATGCTACCTCCAAAGTATTTTTCCTCTCCATTGCCTTTTTTTCCACTCTCATGATCACCAACATAGTTCCAGTCCTTATCACATCTCCCCTAGTCTATTGCATTAGACTTCTATTTGTTCTCTCTGCCTCAAGTCTCTCCTCTATCCAATTCATTCCCCACACAGCTGCTAAATTAAGATTTCTTGATCACAGGGATGATGTCATTCCTGCACTTGAGAAACTCTAGTGGCTCCTTATCACTTCCAGGATCAAATACAAACTCTTCTATTTGGCATTTAAAGTCATTTACCATCATTTAGTTCTAACCCACCTTTCTAACCTTATCATGCATTTTATGTTCTTGCCAAACTGTCCTGTTCCTCTCACACATAACTTTTCCTCTTGTCTCTTTGCATTTGCATTACTTGTTTCTCATTCCTAGAATGTACCTCCCATCTCACCTCTGGCTCTTCAGTTCTCTAGTTTCTTTCAAGGCTTAGGTCAAATGTTCCTGTTACACAAGATGTCCCCAGCTGCCAGTGACCCCAACAAAATATTACCTTATATTTCCTCTGTACATGCTTATGTGCATACATATCGTCTTCCATAGAATGTAAATTTCTTCAAGGCAAAGACTGTTTCATTTTTGTCTCTTTACACATGGTGCCCATTAATTGGTTTATTGATAATGCTAGGTTAGATCCGATGATATCGTTCAGTCATTCAGTTGTGTCTGTGATTTGCCATTTCCTTCTCCAGCTCATTTTACAGATGAGGAAACTGAAGCAAACAGGGTAAAGTGACTTGCCTAGGGTAATGCAGCTAGTTAGTATTTGGTCAGATTTGAACTCAAGAAGAGGGGTCCTCCTGACTCCAGGTCTAGCACTCTATCCACCGTGCCACCTAACTGCTTTCATTATAGCTTCCTTCCCAATGCATCATGAACCTGATTAGAAACAAATACTTATAAGTACTCTCTTATATCCCTATGATAAATCAAAGGAAGGATAATTAAAACTGAAACGTTGGACACTTTTATTACAGTTCACTGGATCCCCTATCCTTTCCCAGTCTATTTCTCATTACTCATTACTGGTTAATCAAACACTCCACCATGATCTTTGTTGTAACAACACAATACTTTTCTTGCTACTAAAACCAGTCTGTTTATCACCAAGCCATTTGCACAACAGAGTTCCTATTATCCGTAACCTTTGAATATCGTGGCAGAAATGCTGGCTTAATCTACAGTTTCTGCCCTTATTGACTCTGTCATTTCTTTTCAGAGAGGTTAATTTTGGCCTTCTCTGAAAAGAGCCTCATCTCTATTATATAGCTTGAGTAAACCAGTGTTTCTCAGCTGAGTCTTTCTCATGGTGTCATGTTTTTCTACCCACCAATATCTCTCTCTCCATCTCTCTCTCCATCTCTCTCTCTCTCTCTCTCTCTCTCTCTCTCTTTTAATGGGGCAATGAGGGTTAAGTGACTTGCCCAGCTAGTAAGTGTCAAGTGTCTGAGGCCAGATTTTAACTCAGGTCCTCCTGAATCCTGGGCCAGTGCTTTACCCACTGTGCCACCTAGCTGCCCCCTACCCACTTTGACACTGATTTTGATTGCCTACCTCCTCAGAAACTCCTTTCCCCTCCCCTTCCTGTATTGTTTCTTTAACTTTATCTAAGCGTTTTTGTTTTATCTAGTAAAACAGAGTATCACAAAGGCATTCCTGAAGACTTTTTCTACTTTTTCTCTAGGAAGGACAATAATTTCCCTTCATCATATGCATAAGCTTTGATCATCTCTTACAATAGAAATGTAATGAAATTCCTATATGTCACTGGTAGAATTCTCTTAGTTTCCATATAGTTGATATGGAAGAATTATGTCTAGAATTAAAGTTCTCAAGTAGAACCAGATCTTTGTAGCACCCCTAAAACTTCCTAAAGCCTAAACTCCATCTCTAAGATACTTATTCATCACCACTAGGCCCCTAAAGCCCCTGAGGATTCTAAGAATGTGCTTTTTCAGCCAGATTGACTGAGTCAGATATGAGTGATTAGTTATTAGAAAGAATCTATTAGTCTCCAAGATGCAAAGACAAATCATGATCAGCAAATATATCAGGATTTATTAGAATACTAGCAAACCTCTATTCCTACCTCTTTTGATGCTGCCCATCAAAACTATTGGCTTGACTCTTTTTTGCAACCAGATTCTGATAGATTTCTTTTGTGTTGATACTTAATAGAACCATAAAAAGTGAGAGGCTCTAATTGCGAGGTAGATTTTAGCTCAATATGAAAAATGGCTACCATGTGAAGCAGTAAACTATTATCTTTGAGGTCTCAACAGTAGCATAGAAAACTACTTTTTAGAAATGTTTATAGAAGGGACTGGTGGAAGGCCATATAGGATGACCTTTTAGGTTTTTTCTATGATACTTTGATTCATGTAAATTGGTCAGATTTATCCAACAAATATTTATTATGTGTGATCTTAGCTTTCCTCATCTAGATTATTTGTTTATATAGATCCAGCCTCAGGGAAAAACCAACAACAAGCTTTTATAGGGAAGTGACCACTTTAAGCAAAGAACATTTATTTTCTGTTTTAATCAGATGACTTCACATCCTACATAACCCAGAAGACTAAGGTCATTTCAGGTCAATTTCCTCAATTCCTTTTCAATTCCAATTCAATTTCAGGTCAATTTCTTCCAATCCTTCAATCATCTCAATGTCATCATCAAGATTTCTTCATCCTCTACACATAAAGAATGGTAAGGGAGTGTGGGCATGCTCTGCAAAACTATATCTTCTCCTTCCATCCAGTTTTAGAAGAAGAGTGCCTCTCTTTATTGTCAAAACTAATTTGTTTACCTATACTCTTGACCTTCCAGCTATTGTCCTTATCAAACTCATCCTCTTCATTACTAGTCCCCTAGAAAGAGTCTATAATTTGGTTCTTTTCTTCTCTTTTTTTTTTTTCTGCAGGGCAATGAGGGTTAAGTGACTTGCCCAGGGTCATACAACTAGTTAGTGTCAAGTGTCTGAGGTCAGATTTGAACTTAGGTCCTCCTGAATCCAGGGCCAGTGCTTTATCCACTGCGCCACCTAGCTGCCCCAAATTGTTTCTTTCATCTCTTTATCACTTGCTCACGTTTTAATCCTTGTAATCTGTCAGGAATACTTGAGTTCAAATCCAGACACTTACTAACCCTGTATCTCTGAGCAAGTCATTTAACCCTCTGGTTGCCTTAATCCACCAGAGTTGGAAATGACAAACCACTCCAGTATATTTGCCAGCAAAACCCCATGGACAATATAGTCTGCCGGGTCACAAGGAGTCAAACATGACTAAATGACTAAACAACAATAAAAATCTGTCTTCTGTTCCTGCCATTTTCCAAAAGTTACTAACCTCCTTATTATCAAATATAAAGGACTTTTTCTTGTATTATCCCTCTTGACTTCTCTGTAGCAGCTGACACTATAAACAATTCCCTCCTTTTTAAGTGAGCCCTTAGCACAAGAAATAGATGTGGCCAACATCCAGGAGAGCTATCAAAAAGAAATGAAAATTGATAATCTGGCTTCAAGAAAATATGGAGAGGAGGGAGAAATTTTCAGTGACCTGAAGAGAGTGTGCAATGCTTATATTTCTGCCAGTATCAAGTGACACCCATGTAAGCAAAAACTACAAGTCAGTCTTTAAACTGGGTATTTTAAACTAAAGAAGGAGAAAGAAGAAAAATTGCCCACATAGATGTAAAGCTGATACCATTTCAACTATCAGCTAAAATATTGGAATGATAAAAATCAGGAAAGAGGACAAGTAATTCACAAGAGAGAATATGCAAGAGTCTCATATGTCATACAAAAGGCACAAAGTAGAGATAATAAATAAGATGAACTGGGGATTTTGAGGGACAAGGGCAAATTCAAACCTCATAGCTACTACTGAGAAACTTTGAGATGGAATTTAAGACTAGATTTCAGCTCTGGACAGGCATACTTTATTCAAAAGGAAAAGAATTGATAGAAGAAATTGAATAGCATTGTGTACACACATACAAATACACATACACATACACATATACACTCAAACATGTATTCATTCTAGGAAATTCAGTGATCCAAGATGGGGAAAAATGTTGGAGAGCATTTGAGTGAGGGTCAATAGTTGGAGAAACATAAGCAATGTTCTGGTTGAAGTATATGCTGACATTTGGTCATCTTTTATATTAATGTTTATGACAAACATTTGCTAAGAGACGACCATGAAGATAATTAGAATTTATATGCCAATATCTGTTACATAAGATGAAGATATAGGAAAAATCCATGAAGAATACTGTAAGATCATCCAAATAAATAAACATGTATTTGGTAACCTAAATGCAAAGACTAGGTCATTAGAGATGATGGAGAAACAAAAATATGTTGGAAACATGGAGCAAGAGAGCCAGGAGTTGTTGGATATGGCAAATATCAATTAGCCTCAAACACACACACACACACACAAAGTCAGGAAACAATTATTTATTACCTTTCTGGTAGAATTTCCAAATCTACCATTTGTGAAAAATCAGGCTATTAACTTGTTAGAGAAAAGATCAAAATCAAATGAGAAAAAAAGAATAAAAATGAGAAGATTGAGCATATAATTGAAGCAATTCCAAACTGACCTATATAAACAAGCTATTGATGGGGCAGCTAGATGAAGCAGTGGATAGAGCACCAGCCCTGGATTCAGGAGTACCTGAGTTCAAATCTGACCTCAGACACTTGACACTAACTAGTTGTATGACCCTGGGCAAGTCACTTAACCCTCATTGCCCTGCAGAAAAAAGAGAAGAAAAGAACCAAATTATAGACTCTTTCTAGGGGACTAGTAATGAAGAGGAGACTTGGAAAAATTGCACAGTATTTTTAAAGACTCCAAGCTTCTCACTGGATAAAAGGCCTACCTTTTAACATGAATATTTATTTCAGCGAATCAATACAACTTACTCATATTTCATCATGGTGTAGAGACAACATTGTGTTATCAAAGATTATGGCATCAGAGTGCAAGCTCTGGTAGGTTGTACCATTGGTAAAAATTTTGAGCAGTCCTGTCAGTAGATCAGTTCTCCTGCCTTTGAAGGAATACCACACCTAAGTATGGAGAGGTTCAAAACCAGCACAGTCCACAGTCAACGAAATCAATGACCCTGGCAAAAAACAAAAACAAAAACAAAAACCCAATCCAAAAACATAATGGCCCTTCAACCTGTGCAGCCTTCAACTTCTATAAAATGAGAGGATTGTTCTAAATGGCTTCTAAGATTCCTTTCAGTTCTTGATCTGTTGTAAACATTTGTAGTGGATGAAAAGGTAGAACAAATTTTATAAGAAACTTGATTAGACTTTAAAAATTAATTCAACATATATGTTGATATTTGACCTAAATGAAAAAAGGTAGATATAGGTGGAAATGGCAAAAAAAAATCAGTTGAAAAATATGTTTCAAGAATAAATAATGGGAAAAGCTAAAGACATGAATACTACCCAAAGGCCTTACATTTACACATCATGAATATTTTCTTCAAGAAAATAATTGGTAGGTACTGGAACTTGTGATCACCAAATAACATTTAAAAAAGGAAATTATATTTGAACAGATGAGAAAGGGCTCATTTCTAACCTGGCTCATTAGCTGCCTTTATACAGTCAGATGACTGTCTTGTTAGAGCAAAGATCAAAATCAATACAAAATTAGAAGAGAAATAAAAATGAGAATAAGTTATGATGTACAATTAGAATGACTTCATCCTGACCTATTTAAACAAATTATGCATGTCATAAAATAGGAAATAGTCAGAGGAAAGTACATCTATACCAAGTAGTTTAATCCTTATAAATCCACTGCCATGGAATCAAAAGCGTGTAAAAGAATACCTTAGCAAACACTTGATGTCCTTGCCAAGGAGAGATATATGACAGCCGAGGGCAACACTGTTTTAGGTTATGAATTTGTTCATAAAATCTCATGGAGAAGGATGATGGGAGATCTGGAAATGAATGGTATTGCCTCATTAAGCAGAAAAGAGGTAGAAGGACAAAAATACTTTTCAAAAGCTTGTTGAGTGAATCAACTGATCAAAGTCATAGTAAGAACACTGAAGGATAAAGATAGAAGAAAGACTACAAATAGATGAAAAATGCAAAGGAGCAGTAAGGATGTTTATCAAAAACCTTTTCACCAACTGGGACTGTGGAACTACCACATCTGGATACTGATATCATGATTTCAAGTACTACATGAAAAAGGAGAAATGTCACTGAAGAAAAAAAATTGGGAAAAACAACTGGACCAGAAAAAGTATACACAAAAGAGGCCAGTGATGGAGTTGACACAGGCTTAGAGTATTGAACCAATTCTCAAAATATCAGAATGTTGGGGCAGGTAGGTGGCACAGTGGATAAAGTACTGGCCCTGGATTCAGTAGAACCTGAGTTCAAATCCAACCTCAGACACTTGACACTTATTAGCTGTATGACCTTGGGTAAGTCACTTAACCCTCATTGACCCGCCCCCCCCCAAAAATCAGAATGTAAGGAAAATACCAAAATATGGATAAATCTCAGAACTTATCACCACCAAAAATGTCAGTGAAGAAACTAATGATCCATATGCCTACTTTCTCATTCCCACATAAGAAAAGCTAATGCTCCATATGCCTACTTTCTCATCCCCACATTTATCAAGAGTATACTTGATGAGGGTATGAGAAAGGAATAGGAAGAAAAAGAAAAATTCAGGAAGTGAATATTTAGGTTTTTGCAAGTGATATTGTATAAGACCCCATTGTGCTTATTGCTTGCTGATTATGAAAAAGAATAATTCAGTAGAGCAAAATGTCACCTTAAAGGTTCTCCTCTAAGATGTCTCTCTTATATTTATCAAAGTCATATCAAATTCCTTGAATGATAACTTCATTCAATGACTTTCCTATTAGTATCAAGAGAGGTATAAAACAGGGAGACACATGCTTGCTATAGGCGTTCACCATGATCATAAAGGCATCTAATACAGAGTCCAAGTGGAAGAAGAATTTTCTTTAAAGTCCTATCTGTTTGAGGATAACACTGAGGTGATTATATACATGAATACATATTTGAAGAGTCTCCTAAATAAGATCCATAGCCACTCAAAAGTTTAGTTTAACTATCCAGACAGGAAAAAAAAAAATTGTGTGTGAAAGAATGCATATTGTCAGGGTTATAGGACACAATTTAAAGGACACTCTATAGAGTTCATCCTTTAGTGTATGTATATATGTGTTGTCAAGATAATGGAATGTGATAGATGAGATTTGGCAGATACTCAGGAGCCCACCTGAGTGGATTACTGGCTGATTTGACTGGATTAGTGGCTGGAACTTGAGAGTACTTAAGAAAGCATGGTTCTCAGAATCTAAAAAACTTTGAACTTCTGGGCCCAATCAACCAACCAGCTTGAAGAACCTCCCCATTCTGGGAGGGGACAGGAAGGAGGAAAGGGGATCCTGCACGAAGAGCGCTGTCTTTTTGGTTCCTGACTTGGTGGTGACGGCAGGAAAAGACAGAGAGGAGCTCAGGAAAGATAGGATTGCAAGGTTGTAAGAATTCTGTTCTCAATCTTTCTCTTTCTATATTTCAATAAAACCTTAAAAATCTAAACTCGTTTTATCAGTGATTTTAGTCAGTTTCCCCCCAAACTGGGGGAACAGATTAGAACCCACATTTAGAATTTCAAATTACACAGTGTGTGTGTGTGTGTGTGTGTGTGTGTGTATACACACACATATATACAAACATAACAATGTTTATACCTTGGACAGGCAAATGGACAATGAACTAGAATTTATATATAGGTATAGAATTGTGCACATTGTCAGGCATGATCAATGTGTTGGTTTGTTTTATTTAACTCTATTTCTTTGTGACTCTGTTGGATTATTAAAGTTTTATTTTAGGGATGCTACATGGATGCAGCAAAAAGGAATACCACTAACTCTGAAGAATTTCAGTTTCAGTTTGCTCAAAGGGCAATGAAAAGATTTATGCTGGGTGTAGGCTAAGCCATATTATTGAGAAATTGAATAAGTGAAATGGTGGAAAGGATATCATCAGAGAAATATGACTGGAAAAGGTGGGAGAACAGTCATATCATGTGAAGAAAAGAAAACCTGCCCATTTACCTCTATATATGCACTATTAAGAGACCTACAGGGGGCAGCTAGGTGGCGCAGTGGATAGAGCACTGGCCCTGGATTCAGGAGGACCTGAGTTCAAATCCAGCCTCAGACACTTAACAGTTACTAGCTGTGTGACCCTGGGCAAGTCACTTAACCCCAATTGCCTCACTTTAAAAAAAAAAAAAAAAGAGACCTACAGACCCCAGCAAGTTAAGAAAGACTGGAGGATTTAAGGGAGGACATGGTTATAGTCACATAAGAGCAGAATGCATATGTCAATTCCTTGTGTCTTTTGGATAGGATACTTTCTTATATAAGTTATACTGACACACATGCTTCCCAAATCTACCATTTCTCTACTAATTCCATCTTCATTGATTTTACTTATATAAAAGCTTTATAATTTTATGTAGTCAACATTGTCTATTTCATCTCTTATGATTTCCTCTATCCATTGTCTGGTTATCTCTAGATCTTTTTCTTTGGTGATCTCAGATTCTAGACCAGGATGGCAATAGCCTGTGTATAGATAGAGACAGATGTGAGAAATATTGAGAAAGACATACAGTAGCAGACTGGATATGGAATGAGACTGAATAGTTGAGAATGACTTCAAGGTTTCTAGTCTGGGTGATTGGAAGAATTGTGATGCCTTATATACAAATGGATAAATTAGGAGAAGAGGTAGGTGTAAAGGGAAAAACAATGAGTTCTACTTTGAACATGTGGAATTTGTGCCTATGGAACAACCTGGTAGTGATGTCACATAAGCATTTGGAGAAGTTGGACTGGAAAAAAGCCTGCCATCTTATTGCTTAGGTCTTTCTTTTTAAAGTTGGCTGCTGGGGACTAGGAAGGTAATGAAATTTCTTTTTTTTTCTCCTTTGTGGGGCAATGAGGGTTCAGCGAATTGCCCAGAGTCACACAGCTAGTATGTGTCAAGTGTCTGAGGCCAGATTTGAACTCAAGTCCTCCTGAATCCAAGGCCAGTGCTTTATCCACTATGCCACCTAGCTGCCCCCGGTAATGAAGTTTCAAGATGAACTAGGTGAATATCTATGCTCAATGGACTGCCTGAAAAGACTTATATGAAATGATGTATTGGGAAGTGAGCAAAACCAAGAGAACACTGTACACAGAGACAGCAATATTGTTTGAAAAAGAACCGTGAATGATTTGACTATTCTCAACAATACATTAATCCGGGGCAGCTACGTGGCGCAGTGGTTAGAGCACCGGTCCTGGATTCAGGAAGACCTGAGTTCACTTAACCCTAATTGCCTCACCAAAAAAACAAAACAAAACAATACATTAATCCAAGACAATCCCAAAAGAATATTGATGAAACATACTATCCACCTCCAAAGAAAGAACTGGTATTGATGGAACAGATTGGGGCATGCTATTTTTCACATTCTTTCATTAAGTGACAAATAATGGTGATGTTTTGCATGACCGTGTATATATGTAACCTATATCCAATTGTTTGCCGCGTCAGGGAGGGGAGGGAGGTAAGGAGGGATTGAGAATGAAACAGAAAAATCTAAATAAAAATGTTTAATCTGGAAAAAATCTGGGAGGGGTGTGCTGGGAAGGGTTCAGGAGGTAGATATGTATTTATATACACAAACACATAAATATATATGTTGTGCCTATATGAGTTGTTTAGGGCTTATTTATACAATAATTATATTTAAACAAATTTGTCATATAAATTATTTATATAAATGGATATGTATTTGTTATTTATAAAACAGTTATTTAAGGAATTAAAATACTAAGTTATTTGTATTAGAATATATCTAGGTATATCTAAATGTAATAATGTAGAAAATTTACATTATATTTGTTATACATGTGTCTGTGTATATTATATCTATGCTTGATATATATATAAAATATAATTATATATCCCAAATAAAATTTTTAAAATTTAAAAATAAACTTAATCTCTCCATAAAAAATAATATCTTATTTCCACAGTGGAGCTCTGGCTACTAACACTATCATGATTTACTAATTTACTACTAATGATTTAGTGATATTCCCCTTAGGGCTCAATTGTCATTCCACATGGAATTCCTCTTCCTTCCACCCCACCCTCACCCTTCTAGGTATACCTAGATATCCTCTGCTTGCTTCTGGCTATATCTGGCTTATCACAAGACTGAGTCACAATTGGTTGCAGAACCAGATAAGCTCCATAAAAATACTAGGTGTCAAGACCTGTGGAAGAAGAGACAGCTTCCACCTAGCAGGACCATCCAGTCACTGAGAAGACAATATGTGACTCTAGTTAGAGCTACCTGTGAGAAAGAAGGGTCCGTCCATACCCTGACATGATGGTGGGGCCAGGGAACTCCAAGGGCTCCCTTTCCCATGTGTACAATGGATTCAACTTTCTGGGCTTGTATTAGTGGTCCCTGACTGCTTTGCTCCTCTTTTTTATCCCCTTTTGTCAAGTACTGACCTCATGGAAATACAAGGATCCCGGGAGATCTTTGAGTGCAAGTAACAAGGGTAGTAACAGAGACAGGAGCAGAAGCAAGAGCAGGCTTGCAACAAGGAATGCATTGATATAAGAGCAGAAAGACCTGGAAAGCCAATCCTCCTTGGTATTTGATTAGACTGTGCCCAGTGGAGATAAAATTTAAAACAGCTAATTTGTGTGTGAATATTAGCCTGCCAACTGATCATACTGTTACAAGTTACAAGATTCTGTTCTAATAATTCTGTGATTTTTGTTTTTATTACTGAGAATTCCCTTTCCTGTATGGAAATAAACTACCAGTTTCACATATTCTTCACATTTGTACACAATACTTTAATCTTAAACTTTCCCCCTTGCTGGGGAAAATCTTAGGCCTCCAACTGATAGCCATTTCTATAATTAGCAACTCAAATCAATTAATCATTAATTAATCTGATTAGTAGCTTTTGTTCCAAGGTAGGGGTAAAAACTCCTTAATTGGGGAGTCAGGTAACCCCAGAGCAATGAACCCCATATGTAACGAGGGTTTAGAGCAGGGAGGAGTGAACATCCTAAATCCCTATAAATCCTAGTAGGAGTTGCCTCTTGCCTCTATGCTAAATATGAGCATAGATTTAGAGCAAAAAATTACGTCAGCAGTTATTCAGTCTAATGTCTTCATTTTACAGAGGAACAAATTACAGCTCAGAGAAATTAAGAAACTTGTCCAAAGTCACACAGATAGTAAATATCAGATCCACAACTCTAAACCCTTATGTGTTGTGATTTTAAGAAGTGCCAGGAAGTCCTCCTTTCCTTTCCCACAATCCTACCCTCCACTATAGATCTTTTCATACTGCCAGAAATTTCTCACTCAGACACACCATCTAAAAACCTCCCAGTTTCTGTGATTAACAAGCATTCTCTTAAAATGCAAATAGGCTCAGGGACATATATGATATATATAATGTAAATTTTCTCCATTATTACATTTGGATATACCTAGATATATTCTAATACATAAAACTTGGTATTTTAATTCCTTAAAGACTGATATCAGTCTGCAAAAGCTAATGCTAAAAAAATTTTTTTAAAATAAAAGAGCTGGGGGCAGCTAGGTGGCACAGTGGATAGAACACCGGCACTGGATTCAGGAGGACCTGAGTTCAAAGCTGGCCTCAGACACTTGACACTTACTAGCTGTGTGACCCTGGGCAAGTCACTTAACCCCCATTGCCCCGCAAACAAAACAAAACAAAACAAAACAAAACAAAATAAATAAATAAAAGAGTTAATGCTTTATGTACGTAAAGCAAGGGGGCAGAGTTGATTGAATGTTGGAGGAAGACCTGAATTTAAATCTTCCTTGATCACCTAGCTACGAAGTCACTCAATTTCTGTGATCCTTATTTACCGAAGCATAGACAGATTTCAATCTGTGTTTGCAGGGGAAATTCCTCAGGTTGGTAAAATCTAATCCTTCCTTATTTGGGTTTATAAACATTATCCCACTTAATCTTCTTGATAAAAGTAATATCAGGACTCTGAGAGACTAGCTATTTTCCTCAATGTCAGAGAACTAGCAATTGTCACAAGGAAAATTCAACCCAGGTATTTGCTCCAAGACAAGCACTTTACCATTGTACCACACTTTGCCATTTTAGAGTGAAATAGGTTTCTTCCTAAAACCTAGCTGAGGTGAACTGTACTGAGGGCACATAGTTCTAAAGCATGTTTAAAGAAGTGTTTGGCTTGAGTAAAGCATTATGGTAAAGGATTTGGATGAGGCCTTCACTATAAGTGACAAAAGTATGTCAGAGGGCACCAAAGAGAGTGTCTTTTACTTCAAAATTTTGCTCTAGTCTAGCTCATGCATTCTACGTAGCAGAAGACACGTTTATTTAAGAAGTGATGAATTAAGAGAAATCTGAGAAGTTATATATGAAATGATGCCTAGAGCAGTACTTGGCATATAGTAGGTGCTTAGTAAATGTCTACTGATTGATGCAGAGCAGAATAAGTAGAACCGGTAAAACAATTTATACAATGACTACAAAAATGTAAAGAAAAATAACCCTAAAAGACTTCAATTGCAGTTGATCTTTATCATGACCAATCTCTATTTCAGAAGATTTGATGGTGAAATTTATCTTTCACCTCTATTCAGATAAGTGGTTGTCTATAGGGTATAGAAAATTGCATACATTTTGAGAAAGGGTGTTAAAAAAAATCCTCAATAAAATATTTCAAATGAAAGAGTACTGAACTTGAGTCAATAGACCTCAGTTAAAATCCCTGCTCTGATTATGCATACTAGTTCTATGACCTTTGGAAAGTAAGTAAATCTCTAAAATACTGGGGGAGGGGATTAATCTGTAGAATATAGATAATAATACTGGCAAGTGATTCTTATTGTGTGCCACCACTATTAAGCATCTAGAAATCTATGAAAGTAGTTTTTGGGTTGTTGTTTTTTTTTTTTAACACAAAGAAGTAGTTGAAGAGTGTCCCACTTGCAAATGAGGAGATATTTAGTCAGTGAAGAGTTCCCAAAATACCCAGGGTTCAGTTTTAAAACACACCAAGAGTTACAAATTCTTTATAGGAAAATTGCAGTGAGAAGTTTAAGCTAGAAAGCAGTAGGGCCCACCCAACTACTCAGGGATCCTTCTGTTTCTTCACAAAGCCCGTCAGATCTTGTTAAAGCAATTAACTAGATCCACTCTGCCCTACTCTCAGTCCTGTTTTCTGCACTGTCATCTTACTCTTAGCAAATGCTCTACCTTGCTCTTGGCTTTTGGAGTCATAAATATCCGCAGCTCTAGCTATCCCTGCCCTGGATTAGGTCTGTTCTGACTTTGATGTGCTTCCTGAAACGGTGACTCATTAGCATTTCCTGCACCAGACCCTGGATTTTCAAATAGTGTTAACTCTTGCAATGTCTTTTTTTTTTTTTTTTTTTGCGGGGCAATGGGGGTTAAGGGACTTGCCCAGGGTCACACAGCTAGTAAGTGTCAAGTGTCTGAGGCTGGATTTGAACTCAGGTCCTCCTGAATCCAGGGCCAGCGCTTTAACCACTGCGCCACCTAGCCGCCCCCACAATGTCTTTTTGTATGATGTCCCTGAACGATTATTCATTTTCTAGGAATTAGAGCTCAACCTGACCTTTCACCATCCCAGATCTCCTCTGTCTTGACAATGAATTCCCCAAACTTCAAGAGTTTAAGTGGCTTAGCATCCATCCCTGACTTTCAGGTGCCCTCCAGTGGCCACTTGCAGCACTACACACCTTGAGCAATAGACTGGCCCTTTCTGTTCTGTAGGCAGTTAGCCAGGATTCACTGCAGAGTGGCTTGATCAGATACTGCTTATATTCATAAAGAATGGACTAGTGGGGGGCAGCTAGATGGAGCAGTGGATAAATCACTGTCCCTTGATTCAGGAGGACCTGAGTTCAAATCTGGCCTCAGACACTTGTCACTTACTAGCTGTGTGACCCTGGGCAAGTCACTTAATCTTCATTGCCCTGCAAAAAACAAACAAAAAAATCACACAAACACAAAAAAAGAATGGACTAGTGAATCACATACAATAGTTTGATGTAGACTTTAAATCAATAGAGATAGGGGCAGCTAGGTGGCGCAGTGGATAAAGCACTGACCCTGGAGTCAGGAGGACCTGAGTTCAAATCTAGCCTCAGACATTTGACACTTACTAGCTGTGTGACCCTGGGCAACTCACTTAACCCCCATTGCCCCGCAAAAAAAAAAAAAAATTTAAATAAACCAATAGAGATAGAAAGAGAGATTGAGAAAAAGACAGAAAGTAGGAGAGGATAAGGCAGGGTAAATTTTTGTGTTTTTCTCTAAATAGGAACTCTGAAAATCTGGGATATGGGATTATACAGAAGATGTTGTAAACATCACCTTGGCCAGAGCTCATGTTTTCTTAGGGGTGTGGGCATTCCTGTATTACAATGGGGGAAGGTGGGGGAAGATGGCTGGTGTCTAGGAAAAGGGTTTGATGGTTACAATCCCCCACCCTTCCATCCCACTCCCAAAAACCAGGAGTGTACAATTTGGTCCTTTCCCCCCTCCCCATGCTGGACCAACACACTGTATTTAGCAAGAGCAAATATGAAGAAAGAATGCATAGAGAATCAGCCACAAATTCAGAAAGATATTAATTCTAAATCCAGTGTCTTACACAGACTAGGCTGTGCTACACTGAGCAAGTCAATAACTCTCAGCGCCTCAGGCAGCTCTCTAAGACTGTAGGAAGCGGAATAGTCCTTGGAAGTTCCATTTCCAATATGTGTGTGTGTCTGTGTGTGTTATATATGAAGAAGACACAGATGACTGCTTGTTCTTGATTGACTTGATAATCTTTAGAGATTCAATTATGGTTGAACATTTCAAGTAATCTGATTTCCCTGGGGGAGGAGGGGGTTCTTTAACTCTCCTGAAACTAGTTTCAATACAGGCCAAAATATTTCTTCAATTAGAGTTCAGTTCTCTCTAGGTTCTCAGCTATCACTGAAATCAGGACCCGTTTCCCATATGGAAACTGGACAACTATATTATTGGGGATGAAAAGAGAAGGACTTATTTAATAACAGCAATTCTTAATTATCTGTACTTCTAATTGTTTGGCAAGTCTTCCAGAAGGAAAAAGATGTTCCTTACCAAAAAAAAAAATGTTTTCCTCTTACTAGCTTCTTTGATATACGACAGTACTTACAGATGATGTATTGTTATATATGCTGTTGTTTTGTAGTCTTGTTCTTTTGCTGGGAATGAAACTGGAAATGAGGCAGTGTACAGTGGAACAATTCTGGACTCTAGGTAGCAAGAGGGGCAGCTAGATTGTGCAGTGTATGCAGAGCCAGGCCTGGAATCAGGAAGATTCCCCTTCCTGAATTCAAAGTTGGTCTCAGGAGACAGCTAGGTGGTGCAGTGGATTAAAGCAATGAACCTAGATTCAGCAGGACCTGAGTTCAAATCTGACTTCAGACACTTGACACTTAATAGTTTTGTGACCCTGGCCAAGTCACTTAACCCTCATTGCCCGCAAAAAACCCCAAACAAACAAAAAAACAAGAGTTACGATTATCTTCTTCCCATGCAACCTACTCACATTTGGTTTCAGACACTTACTAGCTGTGTGACCCTGGGAAAGTCACTCAATCCTGTTTGCTTTAGTTTCCTCATCTGTAAAATGAGCTGGAGAAGGAAATGGCAAACTGCTCCAGTAGTATCCTTGCCAAAGAAACCCCAAATGGAGTCAGGAAGAGTTTCAGCCATGATGGAAATAACTGAAAAATAACAACAAAGCATGAGGATCTGGGTTCAAATTCTGCCTCTGAAACTTAAGTAACCTATGCAACCTCTGACAAATCACTTAATGTCTCTCCAAAATGAGGAAATAAGAGCAGATGGTCTTTTCCAGTTCCATATCTATGATCTTATGATCTGGTGGTTTGGTTGTCTTAGAGTCAAAGTGAATTAGTGGAGGACAAAGAGCACAAAGGAGTCCAGGTGGTTTTAAGGGATGGGCATTAAATTTTAATCTTCAGTAGATTACACAGTATATGAGTTCTTCAATACCTCTCACCCCATCCTTTCTGAGGTAACAAGAGTTAGAGCTGAAGGGACTCCAGCAAGTCCCAACTCCTCATTTTACAGAGGAATAGGCAGATTTCACCTGTTTCATCTTTGATTTCAGCTTCCCCTTCCAGGACAAGGCTCCCTTCTCCTCACCATCTGCTATAACATATAGATTAGTTTAATGTTGGAGCTCAATGCACGTTGTTCTTTTTTTTTCTTGAATTAATTTTATTAAGAACATCAAGAGACTTTTCCTCTTTCACCTGGTTTTTATACTAGCTTTTACTATTTTACTGAACTTGACATAGAATTATCCTCAATCTTACATCATGCCATTTCAAACTTTTAGAGAATGACTCTGAATTTTGTTATGGGGCTCAAATGCTCTAATTCTGGCACTGCTAAACCTCAGCAGAGGGGAGAAGGGCTGGATAAGTAGATTTGAGAATCATCCAGGTATAAATGATCAGTGAATCCATGGGAGCTGATGAAATCACCAAGTGAAATAGTATGGAACGAGAAGAGGACCCAGAACTGAATCTTAGGGGACACCTTAGGCTAGTGGCCACAAACTGAGGATCTGCCAAAGGAGGCTAAGAATGAATGGTCAGAACCAGGAGGGCAGTGTCCTGAAAATCTAGAGGGGAAAAAGCGTCTCAAAATGAAGAGGGTGATGAACAGTATCAAAGGCTGCAGGAAAGTCAAGAAGGATGAGGACTGAGAGAAGACTGTTAGATTTGGCAATTAAAAGATCATTAGTAACTTTGGAGATTTGTTTTCTAATGATGAAGTTAGAAGTGAGAATCATAGAGAGTTAAGGATGGGGTGAAGAGGAAAGGGGGTAGAGGCATCTATTGTAGACAGCCTTTTCAAGGACTTTAGCCACAGAAGAGAAGAAAAAGGGATGCTAGCTATGGGGATGGATGGATCAAGTGAGGGTATTTTGAGGATGGAGAGATTCGGGGTGTATCTGTAGGCAGTAGGGAAGCAGGCAGTAGACAGGGATAGAAAGATTCCATTCCTCTGTGTGCTGGTTTTCTGGATTGGCCTCTTCCTGATTGTAGAGGACTCTTCCTGCCTGCTGGGATGGGACAATGGCATTCTTTGCTTCTCCTTCCACCTATTTCCTGACCTGACCTGACTGCATGGATAGGACAGAAACAGTATTCCATCAACTTCCCCCAGTGGTCCTCTTGACTGAGCTCCAAGAGGACATTATCTTAAGGCCAGAGCTTTGGTGATATTAATAAGCCTCCTGAATTCATTTACCAGTGATTAACAAACTCTCACCTAGTCATACTCTCCCTGTCCTAGTGACTCTGAACCTCTGGCTGTCTAATCAAACCATGTTCCCCAGTCTCTGCTTCCTGTTCACTTGTTCTTATCCCCTTCAACCCAACAATCCCCACCACAGACACACACACGTCCCATGTTGTCCTCTGAAGCTACCCACACCTTTCACTCAAGTGCCCTCCGGAAGTAACAAACCTGCTTTCATCTTACATCCTTTCCTGCTCCTTTCATCTTCTAACTCTCCCTGAGACCCGGCTCCCTCCCGATGGATAACACAGCCTCCCTGTCCGCCCTCTCCTGGTTGCACTTTTACTTATTCCCCCAAGTCCCTGGTTGAAGTGAGGGAATTGGAATCCTCCTTGGTCCTCACTGATACGTCTAGGTTCTCTTTCTGCCTTCATCACTCATTAACTTCTCCTCTGAGGTTTACTCAATCCATACCTACCACCCAATCAACATTCTGGTAGTAGTTGTCTACTGACCCTCCAGAACACTCCTCTTCTTTCCTCAATACATTCAATGGCTGTCTTAGAGGCTCTTCCCCAACTCCTGCCCTCATGCCAGGGGAATTCCCTGTACATAGTGATACTACGCACACACTAACCTCCCAATTCCTCCATTTGTTCAATTCCTACTCCTCCATCCCACCTCAGTTACACATAGAAATGATCATTCTCTTGATCTTTCCATCATCCACGAATACTTGGCTTCCATGTTAATGAGCTCTGAAATTCCTTACTCTTATCACAATCTGGGGTCATTCCACCTTGTCCCCTGCCTTACAACCCTAAACTCTGTTCTCCATCCTCTAATCCTATGACTGACCTCTGATTCTTCAACTCCTTAGTTCTTTTCTAGGCCATCACTCCTGTAATAGCTAGATTCTCATCCATTCACCATGTTCTCTCTCCCTGCAGGCAGAATGGGTGTTCTGCGAGGGAGAAGAAACCAGTTGAAGGGCCCTGTACATGGAGTTTCTCTGATACTGTTCAGGCTGGATGAGTATATTGAGTTTAAGATGTCTCTAGGGGGCAGCTAGGTGGTACAGTGGATAGAGCACCGGCCCTGGATTCAGGAAGGCCTGAGTTCAAATCCGGCCTCAGACATTTGACACTTACTAGCTGTGTGACCCTGGGCAAGTCACTTAACCCCAATTGCCTCACACACACACACACACACACACACACACACACACACACACACACATGCAAAACCAAAACCAAAACCCAAAACCAAACAAACAAACAAACAAAAAATCAACAAAAAAAGATGTCTCTAGGACATCCAATTTGAATGTCCAATAAGCAATGAGTGATGTGACACTATCTGGGAGGGATAGAAGAGGTGGATAATATAGATCTGGGAGTCATGTATATGGAAATGATAGTTAAAACCATGGAAGCTGATGAGATTATCAAGAGAAATGATCCAAAAGAGGAAAGATGAGGGCCTAGGACAGAAACTTGGGGAGTACCCACAGTTAGGAGGATAGATTTGAATGATGAGACAGCAAAGGAGACTGAGAAAGAGCAGTTATATAGATAGGAGGAGAATCAGGAAAGAATAGGGAGTAGTGTCAAGAGAACCCAGAGAGAAAAGAGTAAGGAAGAGAGGAGCAGCAGATAGGTTGAGAAGGATTAGGACCGAGGGGGAAAAAACAGATTTGGAGATTAAGAGATCATTGAGGATGGGGGGAAGGGAGGAGAAGGAAGAAGATGAGAGGGAGTCAGTGCCTAGGTACTGTTTTCTAAAATTATTGCTACTGTACTTTATTAATTAATTAATTGCTATTTATATATTAATGGTTATTGCACCTGTTTTGGCAGTAAGCATTTATTATCAATTAATATATATACCAGTAAAGAATTGACCACATGTCTCCCCAACTTCTCCACTAGTCTCATGCCTTCATACCTACCTAGTTCTATGAGGAAGAGTGCACACCAAGTGAGAGTGATGCCAAAGAGAAGGGCAGGAAAAGGCAAAAAGAGAGACCCTGGTGTGGCCAAGGGTTTTATCCTCTTTAGATAGAGGTGGGTCACTACACATTGATCTAAGCCAATTGGTTATAGCATCATTCAGTTCCATTGATTGACATAACTTGAGGGTGGTCTAAAGAGTATGCAAAAAGAGCACATTCCAGTATTTAGGTGTGTTTCTTCATTTAGCTAAACAAAGGAATCAATATCCATTTCTCCTACTCCCTTGGTCTTGTCCCAGACAAGATTTTAACTTCCTGGAGTGGGGAGGGAGAAAAGACAAACTGATCTCTGGGTTCCCCCCCAAGAAATTCATTATTAATAATTCTTTTCTCACAGCATGCCCTGGCTCCCAACTTGATGGGGGGACCCTCCTTCCTTCTTATCCACCCACCCTCACACCCAGTGCCAGAAGACCCACTACCAGACGGGGGTTAGTGGGTGTGCAAGCGTGGGCACAATTCAGAGTATGGGATTATGTGTGTTTGGAGAAGCCAGATAATGGGACAGCACAAGAACTAGCCAATCACTAGAACTTCTGATGCTCAGGGCTCTGTGATATACCAACAATCCTTTACAGCCACTGAGAGTAAACCCAACTGGTCATGTAGAAAATCAGCATCTCTAAAGCCAATTAAGCACATACCAGTTTTGAAGCAGATGCTGAGCCATTTGGTGGTTTATGGACCATCAAGAGACATCCTTATCTTCAGAGACTCCCTTAACTGTTAGTTATGGGGCTCCTGGACATATTCTGTTTTATGGTTTTTGGAAACACCTCCTTACCCCATTGTCTGTGCTCAAGCCTTGAAACTGTGGACTGCTTATTACCAAGAATGCCTTCTGATTTGTGGGGGCTTCCTGCCTCGGCTCTGACCAAATTCCCTCCTTTGTTCCTTCCTTTTTTTAAAAAAAAAAGTATAAATGCCTCACTCATCCCAACTCCTCTTTGAACAGATGAGAACCGTGACTCACTGTTCCAGTTTGCAAGCTCCATGTCAGGCAATAAATGCATCTATAATCTAAAAAAGAGAGATCATGGATTATTTTGGCCATTGCAGTTTTTATCTGTGTGATGAGGTCAGAAACCAGACTGCAGTGGGTTTAAGAGTGAGGAGAAAGGAAGAGGAAGCAGTGAGTAGCAACAGTTTTTTTTTCCCCCAGGACTTTGGTTGAGAAAAATAAGTGAACTATAAGACAAGAGCTTGAGAGTTTAGCAAAAGTTTTTTTTTTCTTTTTTTAAGAATGAGGGAGGGGGCAGCTAGGTGGCGCAGTGGATAGAGCACTGGCCCTGGATTCAGGAGGACCTGAGTTCAAATCTGGCCTCAGACACTTGACACTTACTAGCTGTGTGACCCTGGGCAAGTCCCTTAACCCCAATTGCCTCACTAAAATAAAAAAATAAATAAATAAAAAAGAATGGGGGAGGTGGGATGGGACTTGAACAGGTTTGAAGACAGTTGAGAAAGAACCATTAAAGTTTATGGAGTGCAGGGGAAGATGTGGAAGGAACCCAGTAGTAAGTGAGCCTTACTCTTATCAGAATTGGCTTAAAGAGGGAATAACATACATACTCAAGTGGGTATAATAATATATCTTGCCGTGTGGGAAAGGAGGAGGGGAAGGGGATAAGGGGTGAGAAGCAAAGGAAGGGAGGGCAGACTGGGGGAGGGGGAAGTAAAAAGCAAAACACTTTTGAGGAGGGATAGGGTGAAAGAAGATAGAAAATAGAGCAAATATTAAGGGGAAGGAATAGGATGGAGGGTAATGCAGTTAACAATAGTAATTGTGAAAGAAACAATGAGCAGGATACTACCAGAAGAACATAATGAAAAATGCAATCCATCTACAGAGAAATAACTGATGGTATATGAATACAGATTGAAGTATAATTTTTTTGTTAGTTCCTCTTTCTAAAGTTATTTTGTCTGTTTTCTTTCACAATCTGACTAATGTGGAGATGTTTTGAATGACTTCACATGTATAACTTATATTGAATTGCTTGATTTCTTAGGGAGGGGTGAGGAGGGAGGGAGGAAAAATTTGGAACACAAAGTTTTAAAAAATCAATATGAAAAAATTTGTTTTTTTTTAACATGTAACTTGGGGGAAATTCTAAATAAATAAATAATTTTTAAAAATAAACAATTTTTTTTAAAAAGAGAGAAGGAACCAATAGATAGAGTAAGGTTTAAGATTTAAAGATGGAGGGGCAGCTAGGTGGCACAGTGGATAGAGCACTGGCCCTGAATTCAGGAGGACCTGAGTTCAAATCCGGCCTCAGACACTTAACACTTACTAGCTGTGTGACCCTGGGCAAGTCACCTAACCCCAATTGCCTCACTTAGCTACTTTTATGAACCTTTATTCCTCTTGATGGTTCAACAACCTTTGGCACAATTGCCTACCTTCTCCTGCTAGAAATGTATCCCTTGGCTTCCATTACACTGCATGTCCTTGGTTTCTCCTCCTACCTCTTTCAACATTCTTTTTTTTTTTGGTATCCTTTTTTTCTCTTAGTTTTCCTACAAACTCTTCTCCAAGGTACAATTTTCAGATCTGTCTTTCCTTAACATTCTTTTATTTAATGATCTACTCCTATCACTCCAGTTATTACCTCTAATCATAAAACTTCCACATCTTGATATCTAACCCCAACACTTCTTCCTATCTCTACACATGCATTTCCAATCGCTAGATTGTATATCTTCACCTTGTTATCCCGGTAATGCCTCAAATTCAACTTTTTCAAAAACAAATCAGTATTCTCAAAAGCAAAAACCCCTAGTTTCAGTCTTTGTTTTTAGCGCTTCCATCCTCAGAGTCAGCTAGGCTCAAAACCTTTAAGTAATTTTTAACTGTTCCTTATACTTTATTCCCCACAGTCAATAAAATGTCACTTAGAGCTGTAGATTCTACCTCTACAAAATCCTTTTCTCTCAATTCCTACCACTAATTATCTTTTTTCAGACCCTTATTATACCTACTATATTTCACCTAAGCTATTACAAGTCTGTACAGTTTCTATACATAATGAATGCGTCGTTCATTATACCATTAAAACAACTTTCATAAATCCTAAAGCAAAGGTTTGATTATACTTTCTCATTCATAAATACCTTCAATGACTCCTCATTGCTCATACTACAAAATAAGATTAAATTTCTTAGCATAACCCTGAAGCCCTCTATGATCTGACCCCAAACTACCTTTCCAGATTAATGGTTCTCAAACTTTTTTGTTTTTCCTCACAGAACAGTATTCTTTGCTGTGAGTAATCATAGCACACTGAATATTTAACTTGGCAACACTACAATAGAGTCAAGAAAGACCAGAGACTCACGAATATGCAGTTTCTTTTTAATAAGAGAAATAATTTTCTTTTCCTGTGGAGTTCTTTGTGAGTTCAAGGTCTCTGAGGTTAATGCATACTGTAATAGGCAAGTTTTGTTCATTTTGCAAACTCTATACTTATACAATTTATGTTAGATAAGTAAAATTTATATTAAACAAAATTATTTATACAGTTTTTCATCTGAAATAACATAACATCCAAAGGATGACAGCACAACCAGTGCAATTAGCCACTGTTCTAGATTTATTTTCCACTACCCACATTCCCCTATGGTTATCAGAGGAAGAGGAGACTCTTCTTCTCCAAGGTCAACCCTTCTCCCTGTGCTTGTGATTTCTTCTCTCCCACCTCTTCATTAATCATCTCCTCTCCTTCATCTTTTCTCTTTCATTGACTCTTTCCCCTTCAACTACTAACATGCTCAAGTTTTCCTTATCCTAAAAATACTTTTTGACCCTGCGCTCCTTTGCTTCAAGGTAGGTAGTATAGTGGATAGAGTGCCAGCCCAAGAGTTAGGAAGACCTGAGTTAAAATTTGGCCTCAAATACTTGCTAGTTGTGTGACCCTGGGCAAGTCATTTAACCCTGTTTGCTTGTAAAATGAGCTGGAGAAGAAAATAAAAAAAAAAAAACACTCTAGTATCTTTGCCAAGAAAACCCCAAATGAGATTACCGAATTGGACATGACTTAACTAAACAACAACAAAAATTTCTCATCCCTTTCTTCAGTTGAAAAACTTGAAAAAGAAGTTTATACCTGATGTCTCCATTTCTCTACCACCCACTCAGTTCTCAATCTCATACAATATGGATTTTGACTTCTCCCATCTTTATTTTATATCACTGCTTATTTCATTCTTACTTCTCTGACCTCTCTTTTTCTTCTTTATCTAGTTCCTCCATTTCCTCCCATTGCCTAAATAAAGATGTTCCTGAAAGTTTAGTTATCAATCTCTCTTTCTCCCTTAGAGATCACTCATTCATAGCACTTCAACTTTTACCTTTAAGTAGATATCTTCAAAATCTATCTCAGTCCAAAAGGAAATTCTCGACATCTTTCTCCAAAATCTGTATCTCTTTTGGAATCCTCTCTTTCTTCAACTGGTACTCAGTGACTCAGAAGAGTCAAAGAGAATCACTTTCCCTCACCACCAATGTCCATTAGTTACCACATCTTATCAATTCTCATTTCTTCAATATGCCATTGATCCGTTTCCCTTTTCATTTCCTACTGCAACTAATCTTGATCAAGGACTTCATTGCCCTTCCTGTGCACAAAATAGGATATGAGTACACACACACACACACACACACACACACACACACACACATATATACATATATATATGTTTGTGTATGTATTTGACTTATAATAAATAGCCTTAGAAGAGGGATTCTCTTACAAAAGAGTAGTTTGGTGAAGCTTATAAACCCCTCCTCAGAATACTGTTTTTATTTTTTAAATTTAATATATTGTATTTTTCCCCATTTACATGTTGAAACAAGTTTTTAACTTTTAGAGGGTTGTTTTTTTTTTAAGTTTTGAGTTCCAAATTCTGTCTCTCCCTCTCTTTTCCCTTCCTTGAGATAGTAAGCAATCACATATAGGTTAGATATATGCAATCATGCAAAATATTTCCATAATAGTCATTTTATACAACAAGACTCTAATAAAAGAAAAAAGTGAAAGTGAAAAATAGTGTGCTTCAGTCTGTTCAATCAATATCAATTCTTTCTCTGGAGGTGGATAGTATGCTTCATCATTAGGCCTTTGGGATTGTTTTGTATCATTGTATTGCTAAGAATAGCTAAGTCATTCACAGTTTTTCATCAAACAATATTGTAATTACTGTGTACGATGTTCTCCTGATTCTATTCACTTCACTTTGTATCAGTTCATATAATTCTTTCCAGTTTTTTCTGAAATCATCCTGCTTGTCATTTCTTACAGCAAAATAATATTCCATCGCCACAATATACCACAGCTTGTTTAGTCACTCCCCAGTTGATGCTCATTCCTTTGATTTCCAATTCTTAGCCACCACAAAAAGCTGCTGTAAATATTTTTGCACAAATAAGTTCTTCCCCTCCTTTTTAATATCTTTGAGATATAAACTTAGAAGTGGTATTACTAGATCAAAGGGTATGCACAGTTTTATAGCCCTCTGGGCACAGAGAACAACATTTTTAAATACATAAGATTACAAACAATATGCTGAAATTCATATGTCTATATCTATATCTGTTTATCTATCTAAAAGTTCATGGACCTTTCAGTTAAGAACCCTACTTAGAACTAGACTCTCTGCAACTTGCTCCTTTCTCCAATCCATCCTACATATTAATGCAGGACTTAATTCATTCCAAGGCACAGATCTGAGTATATCATTCCAATGTTCAAAAAACTTTTGTTTGTTCATTGATGCCTACTAAAATAGTCAAAACTACTTAGGCTGGTTTCACAATCCACAATCTAATGCCACCCTCTCCAGTCATACTCATACTCTTCTTTTTCACATAACCTATATATGCTCTTGCCAAACTGGGCTGCTCACTGTCATTGGAACACACTTGTTTCCATATCATCTCTGCTTTTATTTCCTCCCTTTAGAATGCCTTCTCCCTTTTTCTGTCTGTTTGAAATCTTACCTATTTGCCAAGGCATTCCTCAAATAATGCCTCGTCCATAAAATCTTCATTGATCTCTTCTTCCCATCTTTAGAGGCAATCTCTTCCATTCTGTGTTTCCACATTGTTTGTACTTCTTCACAATTCATTACATTCTGCCCTTTTTTATAGATGTTTCTATGTCTTATCTCTCCTATTAGACTGTTAACTCCATGAGGGCAAAATTGTTTTCTTGTATATCTTCGCAACCATCATAGTATTGACATTGTTTTCTGCACCAAGAACTTGCAAAGATTGTTGAATTGAATACAAATCAACTGAATTTGCTGGAAAAAACAAATATATCTAAAGCCAGGAGTTGCTGCTCTATTTCCACATCCCCTTGGAGATCATTCCTAGAACTTTTTGTTTACATTAACCAACTATTTGGAACAAGTCCCTTTAGAATAATGGCCAGTTAAAAAGACTATGAACAGTTCAAAATTAAACTCTGAAAGCATGTTTTTAAATAGTGTAACCCAGGCTTGTCTAAGCATGCCCAGGTTGCCTAATGTGGAGGCCTCTGTGTCTCCTACCACATGGGTGAGGGTAGCCTTTGATCCTGTGCCGATGTCAAGACTGGGATGGGTGCTTTTTTCCCACCCCTTTCTTTTAGTCTGAGCTTTTTTTTGGCCACTCTTATCTGCTGGGTTTATAGGGTGAAAGTCACAGTTCAGCCACAGCATGGGTACCATGAACTGAATTGGTAAGAGGGGAAGCACTTTCCTTCCTCTGATCTCCCTGTCTTACCCTGATTGCAAGAGATGAGCCTGAGCTGTTTCTTTCTGGTCTGTACTGTTTGTCCTCCTCAGTTTCAGATATTGAAGGTGATCCCCACAGGACCCAGGAGTTTGAGCCATAGCAACCTTGGAATCAGGATTGCAGGTCAGATGGTGCTGCCAGCCAGCCTGGCATGGAAAGCTTGGGAAGCAAGTGTGTCTGGGACTTGAGCCCAGGAGAGTTTTGGACTTTGAACTGGGACTGTGTTCTATGGGAAGTAATCTAAGCTATGAACATAATCCTCTCTCCCTCCCCAGAGAGTGAGATGGCATAGAGGGGATGGGTAGTATGCCTCCCATGTATTGGGAGGAATAAGTTTGTATATTTGTGATCGTACCTGTTGAAGTAAATATTCCTATGTAAAAGTGAATCCAACCGAATCCTCAGGAAAAGCCTTCCCTAGTTTGGAGTGTAAAATCTAGAATAGTGCACTAAGTACTCAGGAAAAAGGGGGGAGGGGTCAACGTAGAGAACAGAGGAGGGGAAGGGAAGGTGGGAGATATTTCCCACCCACATAACACTAATGCTGCCATATTCTCTCCCCTCTCCCAAATTGTCTAATTCTTCATGTGAGGAAAATCAAATTCCCTATAGCTATTTTCTTTTCAGTGTTCTCAGTCAACATATAAAGCCACTGTAATACACACCAGAGAATCATGGGATCATAGATTGGTATCTGGAAAGGATTTCGAAGGTTATCTAGTTCAGGGCTTCTTAACTTTACAACCAGAGGGTCTGTGAATTTGAATGGGAAAATTACATCTTTATTTTCACTAATGAAATTTAGCATTTCCTTCCATTATGAATATAAATAAGAAACCACAGAAATATTAGCAGTACCTGTGGCTTTGTCACCAATAGAAATAAAAGATATTTTCATATCACATTTTGGTTGTTGTAGAAATCTCCAAATACCATTTTCATTCATCACTTCTTTGAAATTACTTTAGTTACCACGCTTACTGCTAGAGCTCATGTGATCACTGCCTTCCTGTCTATACAAGCTTGTACAACATATCTGACCAACTATTAGGTAATTTGCTGTTTAGCCAAATTTTGAAGTTAAAGATTTCTCACATCGGTGACCCAGACATCTATCTTGTCTTCTAGCATTCCCCATCTACAAATGTTTGTTGGTCTATGTGTGGAAGGAAGTGTTTTCATTATTTGTTAAAGTTATTTGTTAAAATTTAGCAAAGCCATGCAGTTCAAATGAGAATCCTTAAGTCTTAGTAAAACTTTTCCTCCCTACCCTCTACTACTAAGACTACAGTAAAAAAATCTGATAGTTGAGACAACTATTGAAATGCATTAACTAATTTATTTTTATTGCTAACAGACCATGCCATGACATGGATTGTGTATAGTTTTTTTGTTTTGTTTTGGGTTTTGGGGGGGTTTTTTGCAGGGCAATGGGAGTTAAGTGACTTGCCCAGGGTCACACAGCTAGTAAGTGTCAAGTGTCTGAGGCCGGATTTGAACTCAGGTACTCCTGAATCCAGGGCTGGTGCTTTATCCACTGTGCCACCTAACCGCCCCCTATAGTTTTTTTTAATTTAGTGAGTAGAGAGGTTCACTTTTTTTTCATTCATACTCACTTTTTATCTCTTGAATAAAGTCAGGTCATAAGCCACATGTTGCACAAATGATATTAGGGTAGTATTATTCTCTGAAAATACTATGCATTTAAAAAATAACTTCACAGGCCAGCTGCTAACCATCAGAAATGAGAATCATTATTTCTAGGAACGCACAGAAAGTCACATATGTTCTAGGACCCAAGCTCAGTTTGACTCCAAATGAAATAAGAGTCCAGTTCCAGGAAGGACACAACTCCTGAGTTGGTGCTGAAATTCTTGTGACTGTGGGAGAGTTAAAAACCCTTAAAGGTTTTAAAAAACTTTGGGTAAATTGTAAGACTTGCTTATTTGTCATATGATTTTTGAATTAATTGACATATTTACTTATTTCAATGCAGATTTGTCAAACAACTTAAAACAGAAAAGATTGAGTTTCAAAAAATAATAATTAAATCAAATATTTCATTTTAGCTTTGTTTTATATTTTGAAACACTAAAATTTAAGTTTAAATGTGGAAAAGAGAAGGATGATGAAGTATGGTTTCATTTGCCTTAATGAACATGATGGAACACACAAAAGCCACAGTGCTTTTCAGTGGAAAAATTCTTCAAATGGAAGTATGAAGCCAGCAAAAATGAAAAATCTCCTCATATCTGTCCATCCTGAAAATACATCTAGAGGTGCAGGTACTTTTTTTATATAAAGAAGCTCAGTTCATAAAAACTAGGACATTTCTTAATCTTGGATTTGGCATTTCAAAAATACAAAACAAAACCCTTTTCTTTCTTTCCTTCTTTCTTTCTTTCTTTCTTTCTTTCTTTCTTTCTTTCTTTCTTTCTTTCTTTCTTTCTTTCTTTCTTTCTTTCTTTCTTTCTCTTTGAGGCAATTGGGGTTAAGTGACTTGCCCAGGGTCACACAGCTAGTAAGTGTCAAGTGTCTGAGGCCCTGACTCCAGGGCCAGTGCTCTATCCACTGTACCACCTAGCTGCCCCACAAAATCCTTTTCTTGAAGTACCTTATAAAGTGAAAAAAAGCTCTTTGCATTGTTATCATGAATTCCTTTCCATGCAGACATGCACTGGCCATAGGCCAACACAGGCTAACAACCCTGAAAGTTTTGTCAACATCCATAATAGTCAACACTTTATGAGAAGTAGTTCTTTGAATCATCATATTTAAAAAGATTTTGTCAAGAAATGGGAGCAAAGTACAAGTGCTTCCTTACCATGCAGAACTTTCTTAACTTTCAAGAGGATAAGTATTGAAGTGCTTCTTTGAAAGTAAGGGAAGGATTTCCATTTTTTTCTTAAAGGAAAAACTACTTTGGGAGCATTGGTTGGCTGGCCTGGAAGATATTTTAAATCATAAGAATAAGATAAAATTTTCAGTTCAAAGTTCCAAAGTTACCAGTATGTAGGTACTAAAAATTTAGTAGCTTTCCCAGCTAAATTTCTTTTTTTTTTCCTTTTCTTTTTTTTTTTTTTGCAGGGCAATGAGGGTTAAGTGACTTGCCCAGGGTCACACAGCTAGTAAGTGTCAAGTGTCTGAGGCTGGACCTGAAGTCAGGTCCTCCTGAATCCAGGGCTGGTGCTTTATCCACTGCGCCACCTAGCTGCCCCCCCCCCAGCTAAATTTCTAATGTGGAAGAAGAGCAGAGGCCAAAATTCTGAAAACTTTCAAATACTAGAGGAAGTCCTTTAGGAAGATGGAATTGATATGCAAAATGTTCTATCAGTTTCTTGGAAAAAAGAAATCTATGAATATATGGAAACACTTTAAAATTTTTTCAATAGTTATTTCTGTCCTGATATCATTAAAATTGAGCCATGGAGTCTCAGTCCTTTTCTTTATGATATAGACTGTATCTAATACGCTGATCTAGCCAAAAATGTTCTTATTGGTTTAGCACAAAAACTGACTAAAATTGAAACTTAATTCAAAACTGATGGAATTTGGGTGTTCTTGAGAAAAATCTATCACTGCTTTGTAAAGAAATCTATGGAAGCTTTAGTACCATTTATAACAACCTATCTTTGTGAGTTGGGATTTTCAAGACATAAACATTAAAACAAAGAATTAAAATCAATTGGACGTCTAATATGACATGTTCTGTCTTGCCAAAGACTACCCAATAGTTGGAAGGGCAGCTAGGTGGCACAGTGGATAGAACACTGGCCCCAGAGTCAAGAGGACCTGGGTTCACATCTCACCTCAGACACTAGTTGTGTGACCCTGGGCAAGTCACTTAATCCCAATTGCCTTACACATCCTGGGCCATCTCCAGTCATCTTGATGTATATCTTACCACTGGACCCAGATGGCTCTAGAGGAGAGAGATTGGTGACCTTGCATAACCCTCCCTCACTTAAATCCAGTTCAGTGTAAATCATAATATCACCCTGATATCTTGGTCCTCTCTGAACATGAAGAACATACAACAACAAAACAACAACCCCACAGTTTAGTTAATATTCTTATTTAAGCTAAGCAATATCATTGTCCTTTAAAACATAAAATTTAATTCTAATTTACCTAGATTTTAAAATATTTTATTATTATTTAATTTATTAATAAAGAAGATATATAATTATTGATATTTTCATAACTGTATTCCAATAAACCTCATTTCCTTTGTCATCCTATATATTTTATTTTATGCATTTCAAAACACTATTCTAAGAAAGGGTCCACAGGCCTCACCAGACTACCAAAAAGGTCCGTGACATTAAAAAGAACTTCTGATCTAGTCCAACACTTTCGTTTACAGAAGAAATTGAAACTCAAAGACATTTAGTAATTTGGCCAAGACACATAGGTACTAAGTATATCAAAAACAGGATTTAAACCTAAGGCCAGTGACTCCAAATATATCGCTCTTTGTACCAGATCATTGGCACCTCTGTATTGCCACAATAAAACGAACTTTCCAACAACAAACATTCAACCGACAAGCACACTGAAAAGATGTTTGAAAATTTTGCATTTCCTTTAAAGTAGGACCTGCTTATATAATGGGGTTTTATTACCTTTAAAATATCCAAAATTTAGAATATCACCCAAATTCTAAGTAATATTTTATTTGTTCTTTTTGGAATCCTTGCTTTTAATTGTTTATTGCTATTCTTTAGAATTGCTAAAATAATAATTAGATATTTACAAAAGTGGAAGTTGTTGCCTTGCTGAGTGCTGATTTCCTTATCAGTACAGGTCAAACATTTACAGCTGGAAAGGCTCCTAGAGTTTATGTAGTCTAACCCCATCAGTTTACACATGAGAGGTGAAGTGACTTCCCCAATGTTGAGCAGCTAATCAATGGCAGAATCTGGATCTCAACAAAGGATCTCTGTTACCATAACCTTTCCCCTGAACCACCCTGTTTCTTAAATAGAGGCAAAGTTACTACTTGCTAGGGAGGTTTTAAAGGAGATTCATCAGGTACAATTTGGGCCAGATGTCCCTCAAGGCTCCTTCCAATTCTGAAATTCTGATGTTCTGTAAGTTAAAAATAATACTTCTTTAGAAATCAATTTGAAAAACAGATCTACAGCTAAACATGATGCTGTAAGATACCACTTCTGTTTTCCCTTCTTTTTTTTCAAGTTGAATGATAAATTTCTATAAAATGTAAGGTCCCTGGGGACAGGGCTTTTTATTTCTTGCCTATGTACCTACAGCACGTAACACAGTCCCTTGCACACTGTGAGGTGTTTAGTTAGTTACTGAATTGCACTGAATATATCACAACAAAACAATAGCAAACAGCCACTTCCTGTTGCTAAAATGATTAATTTAAACCTTTCACCTCTGTGGTGAAGGAAAAAAAAAAAGCAAATGCAAACAAGTACAGTGCTATTTCTGGTAAATCTATGCTGGATTATTCAGCAAAGTCTGGGCTTTCCCTTCCCCATAACCACAGTGGGTTTGAGGTAGTAGAGTTCAATGGGCGGAACTTAGCAGAAATAAATGAACTTGCTTTGGGTTTTCCTAAGAAGCCTTAGATAGATAGATTACATAAAAAGAATGTGTTTTCATTTCTCCTTCTCAAAATAAGGATCATAATATTTATGATGTTTGGAAGTGCTTTTCTGATATGTTTCTTGAAATGCAGAGGCTGCTACCCCTTTTGGAAATCAATAAAGTATAAATCACAAATACATACATACATTACTGCACACCTAGCTATTTGAAGGATTTGCGGTTTGATCCAACACTGACATATTGTCCAGCACATAGTAGGTACTTAATAAACATTAATTAGATAATTAATGATTTATCCATGTGTGGGTATATTTACCACTAATACAACTCACCTGTTCTTTAAAGTTGTTGTGGCAAAAAAAAATCATCTAATTATGAAACCATTCAAAGTTAGCACTGATGTCAGCCTTCCCTAACCCTTCTTAAACCCAGGGCTTTCCTTCTTTTTATTATTATTTATTTATCCTGTATATAGTTTGCTTTGTATATATTTGTTTGCATGTTGTCTCTTCCATTAGATTATAAGTGTGTGAGGACAGGGACTATCTTTTCCCTCTTTTTTATCTCTAGGGCTTAGCACAGTGCTTGGCACATAGTAGGTCCTTAATAAATGTTTATTGACTAATTGAGATGAAAGACATTTCTTCTAGACCCATGGGGGAATATTTCTAACTTGGTTTGACCTGCCAGAGTTTGCATTCTGCTGACATGATCTTTGATAAACCTCTGCATCTTGGTGGGGTAATAGGGTAGGATGCTGGGTGTGGACCACATCTGAAGATATCTATAAGATATATGATATCTCCAAAGATAGAGGAGGAACAATGTGAATCTATGGAGACTTCTGGGGTCTGAAGTTTTTGTTCATTTCCTGAGGCAAGTAAATATTGCACGGTTTTGGGACAAGGAAAGATCTGGGGGAAAAAAAAAAAAACCTGCTTCCCCCAGTGGTCCAGGGATATGATGGAGCTTAAGAGACTAAGGAGAGGCAGAGAGTAGGGCTAAAGGTAGCAGGCCTCATCAAGTAGGAGCTGGCGTGAAAGTTCAAATATTAGCAAGAGATGCAGGTTTTATTTTCCCAGGCTGCAGTTAAAGAATGACAAAATATCAAGGGAGGGGAATGGTCAAAGTGTAAGATGGTCCTATTAATGGTGGCCTGTCACAAACTTAACTATTCCTATTCCACATTCCTTCAGCTGGGTGTTGCTGGGGCCTGTTTCCAGGTGTGTTCCATTACTCTGTTATAAACTGTGTTTTATGGAGTAGTTATCCCCCATAAACCCCTGTCAACGTAGCCATGTGAATTGCCTTGTGTCCACTGGTCCACAGCGTGAAGGTTTGGGGACATTTCTGGGGAGTGACACAAGAGAAAGGGACCTTTCCTAGTGCAAGGCTGGAATGCCAACACCTGACCATTGTTGGAGATCCTCTCTCCCTAATTGGGGCATATTCATGGTTCATAACTTAACCAACAAGGGCATGAATAGTATAAACCTACTCTTTTCCGTGTGCTTCATAGACTATGAGACTATCCTGTTGTTTCATTGTGTAACTCAAACAACTGACTCACAAATAACAATGGGGATCTAGGACTCCATAGAGAAATATGGATAGTTGGATGGGTGGATGGGTGGGTGGGTGGGTGGATGAATGGATAAATAAATGGAGAGATGGGTAGATGTATAGAGACTCTCAAGTTCATGTATCAGTATTTTACTCTTAAAATTTTTATGGTCCATTTGTTTCAATTCTCATAAAAACACTTAAAGCTTCACTTTTTGCATTGTTAATTTGTTTGACAAGGAGTCTGTGTAAGAGCATTGTCTACAAAGTTGGACAACCTTGAATCAAATCCACCTGCTAATGCATACTTGTGTGAGCAAGTCACTTAATTTTCCTGGGTCTTAGGGGCAGGTCTGATGTCAGCACCCTATTAATTCAGGTTCAGTGTAGATCCAGCTAACAAAAAATGCTTAATTAGATATCACCTAGAAAAGATATTAGCAAGGGGGTAGCTAGGTGGCGCGGTGGATAAAGCACCTTCCCTGGATTCAGGAGGACCTGAGTTCAAATCCAGCCTCAGACACTTGACACTTACTAGCTGTGTGACCCTGGGCAAGTCACTTAACCCTGACTGCCCTGCAGAAAAAAAAAGAAAAGATATTAGATTTAGTAGCACTTAATATCAGCTTTGGTAGACATGGCCTCCCTCACATATTTATGGAAATGCATCCAGTCAGCAGAGAAGAGTTTGGTAACTAGTATGGTACCAGGCACCCAACAAATCTGAGAGTCCCAGACTCCAAGTAGTTTTTATGAACTTAGGTAGTCAGGAATATGCATCAAAGGAGTAAGGGCTGGTCAGGACCCAGGGATAGCTCTGTTGCCTTTTAGGGAAAAGTAATAATAATTCTGTTGAGGGAGAAAAGGAAGAGGCATGGAACTAAAGTATAATGTGGAGGGTGGAATGGGAGATGTAGAGCCCTAACCTATGTTGTGGGGGAAATAGTAGTAGATAACATCTACAACATAGAGGGATTTGGACCTCCAAGGTTCCTTACAACTCTAGATCTATGATCCTATAATCATAATAGCTAACATTTATGTAACACTTTAATGTTTGCAAAGCGCTTTACATAGATTGTCTTATTTGATCCTCACAACAGTTCTGTGAAGTGGGTACCATTATTATCATCCACATTTTACAAATGGAGAAACTGGGGCTGAAAGAAATTAGTTGATTTACCCAGGGTCACAGAGTTGATTAGTGTTTGAGACAGAATTTGAACACAGGTCTTTCTGACTTCAAGTCCAGCACTCTAGGCATTATGCCATTTGGCTTGGTTCCTATAATCCTATTCAACAGACTATGATTGAATATATCCGAATAGAGGAACACAACAGCACACATTCAATCACCATGAAGTATGTTACCATGGCACACTGGAGACAAAAGAAAATGGATTTGAATCTTTCTCTATTGTCTACTACCTATGTAACCAGGGGTAAGTTACCAAGCTTCTAGGAAAGAAGGAAGGAAGAAAGGATTCATTCAGTGCTCACTATGTGCTAGGAAGTGTACCAAGCACTCATAATAGAAATACAAGCAAAAAGACAGTGCCTGGCCTCAAGTAGCTTATATTAGAATGAGGGAAGACAACACAAAAAGGAGCTAGAAATGAGACGGGGAATAACATGAACCCACATAGGGACATGGTGGCTAAGTCAATAAAATCAGAAGCACAACTGGAAGAGGAACAAAGTTTGGCCAATCTGAACCCCTCTCCAAAATGAGGACCCTAGGAGGAACTCATGATAGGAAAAGGAGAATGGTAGGGAAGATGAATGTTTCAAATAGTAGACAGCTGGAGAGATAAACAGACATAACACTTATTAAGCATTTATTATGTGGCAAACACCATGCTATAAAATATAAGCAAGTCATATAGTCCCCTCCTTCAATAATCTTACATCCTAATGGTGGAAGGCAGTGCATAAAAAAAAAAAAGCTGAAAAGGTCATCTGTTTGGTGGCCTGGTCTAGACATGTCCAGGAAGTAAAATGGAGGCTGCTTCTGAATAAGATAAGTCAAAGGCTCACCAATCAGAGCCTGGTGACCTAGGGAAGAGTATATGTAGGGGAAGATGTGGATGATGGCTAGAGTGCAATGTGGTGTATGGAGATGGCCAGAAAGGGACTGCGGCATCAGTTATAAACTGAGAATGATAATAATCTCTTAAGCACCAACCTCAGAGGTGACCATGAAGAAGACATGAGATATCATATGGTAAGTGTTTTGATATGGCAGTCAAAAAAAAGATAAAGATAATGAAGGGCCAGACCGTATTATATTGACAAGTATTGTATTTCATTTTGCTTGCCAAATTTGAGGAGTATTTCTGGAAAAGCATATCTGAAAGAGCACTAACAGGATAGTTAGGGGACCAGACACAATTCAATTTAATTCAATTCAACTGATTGTTTGTTTTTGGTGGCGCAATGAGGGTTAAGTGACTTACCCAGGGTCACACAGCTAGTAAGTGTGAAGTGTCTGAGGCCAGACTTGAACTCAGATCCTCCTGAATCCAGGGCTGGTACTTTATCCACTGCACCACCTAACTGCTCCAATTCAATTGTAATAGTAACTATTTAGGGCTTACTCTGTGGTAAATGTTGGTGACACAAAGACAAAGTCATAACAATAGCTTTTGCCCTCAAGAAGCTTACTTTTACTGGAAGATACAGGATATATAGAATTAAGAATAATTATATGCAAAGTAGGGGTAGGTAGTTGGCACAGTGGATAGAGTGATGGCCCTGGAGTCAGGAAGACCTGAGTTTAAATCTGTCCTTAGACACCTACTAGCTGTGTGACCCTGGGCAAGTCACTTAAAACATCCAAGGTCATCTCCAGTCATCCTGATGTATAATATGGACCCAAATGGCTCCAGAGGAGAAAGTGAGGTTGCTGACCTTGCACAGCCCTCCATCACTTAAATCCAATTCAGTGCAAGTCATGACCTCATTCAGATGTCATGGTCCACATGTGTGTGTGTGTATTTATACACACACATATATAATATATATTTTATACACACACATATATATAATATATTTTTATACACACACATATATATAATATATTTTATACACACACATATAATATATTTTTATACACACACATATATATAATATATTTTATACACACACATATAATATATTTTTATACACACACACATATATAATATATTTTATACACACACACATATATAATATATTTTTATGCACACACACATATATATAATATATTTTATACACACACATATATATAATATATTTTTATACACACACACATATATAATATATTTTTATACACACACACACATATATATAATATATTTTATACACACACACATATAATATATTTTTATACACACACACATATATATAATATATTTTATACACACACACATATATAAAATATATTTTTATACACACACATATATAATATATTTTATACACACACATATAATATATTTTTATACACACACACATATATATAATATATTTTTATACACACACACATATATATAATATATTTTTATACACACACATATATATAATATATTTTATACACACACACACATATATATAATATATTTTTATACACACACACATATATATAATATATTTTTATACACACACACACACACATATATATATATATATACAGAGAGAGAGAGAGAGAAGGGGCTAAATGGAAGAGGCTCCAAAAGGCAGAAACAGAACTAGGAACAATGGGGTAGACATTGTAAAGAAACAACTTGGGGCTTACTGTCAGGAAAATTTTCCTAGTTACACAAAAGTGAAATGAATTGCAAGTGCTAGGGAGTTCTCCCTCACCAGAAGTGTTCAGACTTGGCCCCTTGTCAGACATACCATAGAGAGAATTCCTGTTCAAATACTAGCTAGCTAACTAGGCACCAGATTGGCTCCATATTCTCCGAGGTTCCTTTCAAGCCTCAGACTTCTGAGGTCTGAGATTCTGTGATTTGGGGATGTCAGCTGTTAGTATAATATGGTGTTATTGGTGCACAAGTACCACCTAGAGGCAAACCAAGGTAAAAGCAGCCACCCTTTAGTTCAATTAATATATCCAAACAAAATCTTGCTGTAGCATATGCCTGACTAAGATTTACCAGAAGTGCATTGCATTGCCAAAATACATGCCTACTTTTGCAAAAGGATGGCTTATACTTTGTGGTAAAAAACATATTTCATATTTCAACAAATGTCAACTTTAAAATAAAATGTTGGGAGATAGATGTCAAGATACATATTACTGGCATGATTTGCTTACAAGGAGTGTCCTGGTAAATTAAAATAGACAGATGGAAATATTTAGTGCTGTACCTACCAGTACTCAAAAAAGTTTAAAAATTCCATAAAGGAAGGAATCCAGCAGCAGATTTTGACTCCATACCTGCTGACATTATAGTCAGGAGTATACCTTTTTATCCCAAAGAGACCTAAAAAGTCAAATTCAGTAACTTTAGATATCTGCATGGGATTTTACTTTCCCCTCACCATCTCCTCTCACCCCAGTGGCTGCCCCAATTCCATGGGGAAGCTGGTCAGAAAACACTGCTGTTCACACCCTGGGATGAGCTCTGATTCTTCCAGCCCTGCCTCTATACCCTCTGTAACTTGGCCTGTGATAGCCTTGAGCCTTGTCATTCACCTTGTTACCCCCTCGGGGCAGTTAAGTGGTATAATAGAGAGCACTGGCCCTGAAATTGGGAGGCCCTGAATTCAAATCTCACCTCAGATACGCACTAGCTGTGTGGCCCTGGGCAAGTCACTTAACCCCAATTGCCTTAAAACATCCAAGGCTCTCTCCAGTCATCCTGATATATATCTTGCCACTGAACCCAGATGGCTCTGGAGGAAAGAGTGAGGTTGGTGACCTTGTATAGCCCTCCCTCACTTAGATCCAATTCAGTGTAAGTCATGACATCACCCTGATGTCACGGTCCTCTTTGAGAATGAAAGGCGATACAACAACAATTTGCCACTTAGTACTTACAGGCTTTTCCATCTGCCTTGCAACTGAATGCACCTATTTGGTTGTGCCCCTCATTAGATTATGAACTCCATAATAGTAGCAACTATATCACTTATATTTGTGTCCCTGGTGTTTAGTACAGTGCATGGCATAGAGTTAGAGCACTTAATAAATGCTTTTTCATTCATTTATTCATTAATTCATTCAATAAAGAGTGCATCCCTTCCACGAGGAACAGCTTACAAGAATATCAGAGGGAAGATAGGCTGTCAAAGTTAGGGAATGGTCAATAGTCTAGGTTGGCATGGGAGCAAAGAATTCATGAAGGGAAAGAGCATGAAATAAACCTGGAAAGGTAAGTGGGAGTCAGCTTCTGGAGAGTCTTAAATGCCAGGTTAAGGAGTTTGTATTTTATCTTATAGACAGTCTCCAGATTGATAAAACAGCTGAGGAATTTCTCAAGTTAAACAGTTGTGGCTTACCTAGGGTGAATGTGGAAACAGGGAAGGCTTCCGGTTCTTCTCACTTGTGTTTGGTAATATGTAACAAGATATTTGTTGGACATAATGTTTGCATAGTTGGTTTCCTGCTGAAAGATTCAACAGTAAGTTCCTTTTGTTATTTGAAGAGTAATCAGTTGGTTAGTCAAAAATAAATCATGATTTAGATGGAACTGGGGAGATTCCCCAAAGAGTTTTCCCACCAAAATGTTGCTGATCCCTAAAATTCTTGCAATAGAGATTAATTTCTGTGAGTTAAGACACAATATACCCATTAAAATGCAAATATCCTCATGACAGATAAAGATATTAAAATAATCATTAGCAACTTAGTTGCACCTCAGTGTAACTGAATCTACAAGGCTAGTAGATTCATAGGTGGCTGAACAAATATTCCCAAAGAATATTGCTTAATTGGGGCAGCTAGGTGGCACAATGGATAGAGCACCGGCCCTGGAGTCAGGAGGACCTGAGTTCAAATCCGGCCTCAGACACTTGATACTTACTAGCTGTATGACCCTGGGCAAGTCACTTAACCTCCATTTCCCTACAAAAAAAATTTGTTTTTAATTAAAAAAAAGAATATTGCTTAATCGACGATGGTCTGTAGGGCAGTCGCTATAGACATGGGACGTGGTTCTGTCCACAATGATGTCCTATTCAAAAAATGCTATCAATGACTTCAATGGAGATATAGAAGTCAAAGTTGTGGATGGTACAATTCCGGGAGTGATTACTAATATATAAAGGTCCAAAATTACTCAATATGCTGAAATGATGGATGAAAATTAAAAATATTAAATGTAGTACAAAGAATTAATGCAAAGATCTGCACTTATATTAAAAAAAAATCAATTACATAAGTACAGGATGGGAAAGACCTGCTCACTAAATGTTATTTCAGAGTTTCAAGAAGCTTATTGTAAAGAATTAATTGTTATTTGAGGTTTTTATGACCCCATCTTTTGGCTGGAATTAAAAAAAAACAAACCTCAGCATGCTTACTGGCCTGGGGCTCCGTAAACCACATGGTGCTCCACCCACTGGTTGTAGCCATAGCCATGGTGCTGGCACCTCACATCATCACCACTCGCTGAGGCCTACATGGGCCTGGCAAAATTATAATGATTGGAAGCCCAGTGAGGGCAGTCATGTGATTATCAGAGAGGCCAGCCAATTGACTGGGGCCTGTGTGTGATCAGCCTGGGGTCTGCTGGGAAGAAGGGAGGTTTTTTTCACCATTCTAGCTTGAAGCTGGAAGGCGACAGGATGCTGCTGTGTGTTCTCAGCTGATTCCTGGGTGGTGGTGTTGTTCAGGTTATATAATTTCCTTTTCCCCATTTTATTTTCTTTCTCTTAATCCTACTGATCCTGTTTGTGGTTTTTTTTTTAAGTTCGTTCTTGTTAAATAAATCCTGCTCTGTTTTGAGGGAGTCTGTCAGTCTCCTTCCTTGCCCCAATATTGCAGCAAGCCGCTTAGCTAACACTCCCCAATTAAAAATTGGTCCCTACATTACAGTACAATCTGCAATCTCATGTCAATTGAGTTCAATCAGGGCTCCATGGTACATTCTCTGACTCAAAGTTTTCCAAGGAAATATATGAATTTATCTCACTTCTAGCTCTTGTCTTTAGATACATTGCCAGTACCTACCTAATAAGGTATGGAAAGGAAAAAGTTTATTTCACACAATAAAGAATATAAAAAGACTCTAACCCAAGAAATGTCTTGTGAGAACTACCTTCACCAAAAGGGCTAGTCCATCCCCTATTCTTTACATACATTTTATTTAACCAGTTCTATGCTTGAAGTCCTCCTAGGAAGAGGAACTTACAACTTCTAGAAGCAGCCCATTTCACCATTATACTTTTGTAACCTTAGTTGGTTGCAGGAACAAGGATTGAGACACCAGATGGAAACCAGCCTCTGCGGGCCCAGAATTGTTTATTTAATTGTTGACATTAAAAAAATGAAGGGGGAAATCTGATTGAGTGCAGGAAAGATTATCATAGTAAATATAGGGCCATAATTTTGAGTTGGAAGGAACCTTAGAGATTATCTAGTTCAACTTTCCCCTCATTTTACAGATATGGAAACTGAGGTTCAGAGAGGTTATGTGACTTGCCAAAGTTCATTCAGGGAAGGAGTGTCAAAAATAATTAGGATGCTATTGTGTAAGAATTAAGGCTTACTCTTGTAAGAATCTATTATTATTTAATGTAAATGGATAACTCAATCTTATCAAATGATAAGGTTGCTAGATCAATATAATACTTCCAATTAGAAACTAACAATAAATCACAGTTTTCTTTCTGTTCAATCACTTGATGATTATATTCATTCTGTTTTTCTGATTTACAAGAAAACTTGAATAAAAGAAAAAAATGAAAGAAAGTGAAAAATAGCATGCTTCAGTCTATGTTACATCAATATCAATTCTTTCTTTGGAGATGGATGGTATGCTTCATCATTAGTCCTTTGGGATTGTCTTGGATCATTATATTGCTGAGAATAGTTAAGTCATTCACAGTTCTTCATCAATCAAAACTGTTGCTCTGTGCACAACATTCTCTTGGTTCTGCTCACTTCACTAGGCCTTTCTGAAATCATCCTGCTTGTCATTTCTTATATCACAATACTATTCCATTACAATCATATACCAGAGCTAGTTTAGCCATTCCCCAATTGATAGGCATTCCTTTGATTTCCAATTCTTAGCCACCACAAAAAGAGCTGCTATAAATATTTTTGTAGAAATAGGTCTTTTTCTCTTTTTGGCATGTCTTTGGGATATAAACTTAACAGTGATATTGAAGATCTGACTTATTGAATAAGTGTAATGTGACAGCCAAGAAAACTAATGGGATTTTGAGCTACATTAAAAAAGATATAGCTTTCAAGAAAGAAGAGGTGCAAGTCCCACTACACTCCGTTCTCATTAGAACTCATCAGTGTCCAGTACTGAGTAAAACAATTTAAGAAATACCCTAAAAAGCTAGGCAGTTAGAAGAAGGCAATCAGGGTGGTTAAGAACCTTGAGTCCATGTCACATGAGAATCAGTTGAAGGAAATGGTTATGTTTGGCTCAGAGAAGACTCATGAGTTTCTTAATAGCATCTGTCATATGGAAGAGGGATTAGACTTGTTCTTTTTGGCCCCAGAAGGTAGAATTAGGAACAAAGGATAGAAGTTGCAAAGCAACCACTTTAGCCATGATGTCAAACTATCTAATAATTAGTGCTGTCCAAAAGTATAATGGTGAAATGGGCTGCTTCTAGAAGATGTAAGTCCCTCTTCCTAGGAGGACTTCAAGCAGAGACTGGATAACTACTGATCAGGTGTGTTCTAATGGGTATCATCTATTCTCTTTGTGAATAGGTTGGATTAATTGGCCATTGAGGTCCCTTGGAACTCTCAAGTTCTGTAATCTGGTGATGGTAGGAATTCTTTTTTAGGTATAGGCTGGATTAGGTTGCTGCTTGGAAGGTCTGTGATTCTAAGTCATTGATTCATGAGAAATATATTCTATTTATAGTATGTCACTAGTCTTTTACATTGAAAGGCCTTTTTAGAAAAGTATACCAAATAGAAAATCCACTTGGCAAGGGAGAACATTTCTGAATTTTCTGCAGAGTAGCTATAATCATAATATAGAATAACATTAAGATTTTAGTGGGATACCAAACTGTGATTTCATCATTGTAGGGAACTCAGCTGATACAGTTTTTAGCTCCAAAGACATGCAACTATGTCTTTTGTTTCCATATGTTATCTCATTTGATCCTCACAACAACCCTAGGAGAAAGGTGCTTTTATTGTCAACATTTTATAGATGAAGAAACTGAAACTGATTGAGGTGAAGGGACTTGTCCAGAATCACATAATTTTCCGGGTGCAGCAACTCAAACAAACTATTTTCCCAGTCACAAAGGGCTTGTCAACTCTGTCAGTGGAAGGAATGCCCCACGAACCAAGAGGTTTTTTAACACACTAAAGTATAATCTTTATATCAGGAAGGAGCCTTTAAAATGTTCTCTCATCTAAGGTAACAATTTGCACTTAAATAACTAAAAGTCCATCTTTTGAAAATGTCAAGACTTCATAACTCTAGGTGCCTGGCAAAGTGAGGTGCTAAGTGAACTTTTATAACTACAATTGTGTGTCTCACAAGCACTTGAGCAACTGCTGCTCCTCCTGGAGGAAGCACTTGCAATCCCATTTTGTGCTTCTTTTGATTCAGGGCTAGAGAAAGGCAGGAATGAATGTTATTCCAGGTTTTCAGACATTTTGAGAGATTAAAGGTAAATGGTATTAGAATCCAAGTGTATCTTTTTCTGGAAATTTAGCTTCTTATGTGATTAAGGAATATCGAATGAAGAGGAAGCCTTATTTCTTTCAGAGGGGGGATCGAATTCTACAGCACCATGCTGTCCTCCAACGATGATTTTAAAAAGCAAGGAAAAAACACTAGCTGATCATTTTTTTCAAGTAGAATTGCAGATGAATGAAAGGAAATAATAGGGATGTAAAAGGTCCAAGGAAACCAAACAGCAATTTCATTCACATTTGGGATGAATTTTGTTGTCTTGTTGATGCCTCTGAAATTGTATCTTCTCAATATAATTGCTTTCCTTCAAAATATTTGAGTAAATCCATTTTAAGTGTTACAATAGAGTTTGTACTTTGTGATATCTGCCGGCTGCATGGTTCGTTAAACTCCAGGCTAACTGAAAATTAAGCATTAACTACAGTATTAGCAAGAAAAAAAATTAAAATAAAAACCTTTAAAACTCATCTTCCAAATTTTTGCAAACATTAGCATGGGAAATGAGGGATCATTTTTTGTTATGTTTATTATGCCTTCAATAAATCCATCCATATCCTTATTCTCCATAGTGCTTCAGGCCATCAGAGCATAAAACACTGTCACATACTTACATTAACTTTCTGTAACAGTTGTCCAAGTGTAATTTGCTCATGTTGAACCTCTTCATGCTGAGCCCACTAAAACGTTTCCTTGGCCTTGCACAGTTCCATAGAGAAAGCTAAGAGACATGTTCTGGGCCCAGATTTCAGCTCTTGTGTTTGGCATTGGTGGAGTTGGAGCTCTCATTGCTGCCACTGTGTCCAATGAGTGGAAAGTAACTACCAGAGCGTCATCAGTTATCACTGCCACTTGGATTTTCCAGGGTCTTTGGATGAACTGTGGAGGTAACGCATTGGGTTCTTTCCATTGCAGACCACATCTCACTCTCTTTAGAGTACCAGGTAATTATAGTATCTTTGTTTGGACAGTAAGTAATTTCTTTTCTCTCCCTATCCCCTCTTATTCTCTATTCTTTACCCCAACACTATTCAGCACTTGCTCCGCATGCAAGCTCTGGAAGACTGAGTGTTTAATTAAGGCTTTAAGGTTGGGACTAGAAGGGGTGTGGCATGGTTGTATTGGTTACACTACAAAAGACTGGCCTTATTAGGAATACGAGAACTTAGAAATGACTTACTGATCTTCTAGAAATGCCCAGTGAATTGAATGTATAATAAACTCAAAGTTGGAAAAAATATAAGGCTTACAGTGATAATATATTACCATCTGGAAAGGAGTAATCTTTTTTAAAGCAAGTTTTTACTTGTCCTCAGGTATAAAAGCTTTTTGATGTAGAAATCTAGGTGTGATGATGGAATAGACTTTCAATAAGTGATCAAAGATTACACTTCCTTGAGACTAACATACACAGTAGTGGAAGCCTTGGATGACCTTTTTCTAAAGACACTTCTGGAAAAAAGGGAAGGGTTTAAGTAAAGTAAACATGGTTTTTGCATCTCTTATTTGTTATTAAGAAAGAGATTAAGAGATCAACACAAGAGAATAAAAATGAGGCAGTTCATTTTTATATTCATTATATTTAATACATAGATATAGATATGGATATTCATTATATCATAAGGGAAGGGTGCTGAATTCAGAGAATTTAGATTCAATCCTGCTATCTTTGTGATCTTGGTCAAGTCATGTAACTTTTCTGGGTTTTGGATTTTTTTACCTGTTAAATGAGGGGTTTGGAATAGATAATATTAAATATCTTTTTTTGGAGGCTCAGTTATAAAGAAAAATATGTTGTGTACTTACAAATGGACTAAAACAAACATGTATATGGAGAGAGGGAAAATGTTAAAATGAGATGTTTACATATAAAAATAGCTATAATACCTTTTAGATCATTGCTTTTAAGTCATTGCAAAAAATACTTTAAAATCACTCTGCTTTTTTACATATTGTGAAATTACTAGCTTAAAATAAGTAGAAAATGTATTACATAAAGAATTATACCTCAAGGGTCTGGTAATATAACCTAAATGGGATGTTTTACAGAAATAGCTTAAAAAATAGATAAAGAATTTAAATATCCAAATGGTAAGAATGTACCTTGGCCTTAGGAAAGAGACAAATAACATTTTAACTCAGAAGTTACTAAAGCATAATATTTTATGGGACTTCATGTCAAGGATGTGTGTCATTAGTCAAAAATCAGTGCCAAGGGATAAAGAAAGCGTACTTAGTTCAAGTCAGGAGATTTCTAATGACAATCACACTAAATCTTCAAGCTTGGATGCCCATGTTAGGCCCTCAAATGCCAGGTACATGCCAAAATGACCATTCGAGTGAACAAATGAGTCAATATCAGTGTCAAACAGAAATTTTTATTTGGAAATGAGTATATAATGTGAATCACTTAAGACATTTTTTAATGGATTCTAATTCTACTTCTGTGACTTCTTCCCACAAAAACGGTTTTCTCCTAAGGACAAGAAGATTAGAAAAGTAAGTTAAGTCAAGGAGCTGTCGCCTGTCTATATGCTTCCTATGGTTTCCCATCTTTATTTCCCTGATGATCACTGGATTCCTCCTGTTACACTTCAGGCAGGAAGTAGAAATAGCAAAGAAGTAGGTTTCTTGGTGCTTGGGAAACTAAATGTTATCTAAGTGTGCACTATTGTTTGTTTTTTTATCAATAGTAGCTATTAAAAGCCTTGCTATAGCCTTTGCTAAGAGCTACCAATCTTACCAAGAACCAGTTTTTCCAACAAAGGAACAAATATGACTTTCACTGCTATATACTCAAATGTGTGGCAGTAAATAGTTATCTGGAATTTACGCTTGCAATTACATATTCATGTGCATGCATACAAACAAACAAAAACCCTCTGAGGAACACTGAGTTAAAAACATGATCCAGATTTATATGTTTATTTAATTTTTTCTTTGTTCATTCATCCATTGATCAGTCCAGACCTATGGTTTTCATCAGTGAAGCAAATTCCCAGTACTGAAACTTCCTCCATTGATGCAGATTCATTTGCAACTTATAATTTTAGAGAGTTGCCTGCAGCATTGGAGGTTAGTGAGTTGGCTGTGGTCACACTGCTAACATGAAAGGCTTGTATCCACAGCTTCTTAACTTCAAGGCCAATCCTTTCTCTACTTGTCATGCTCCCTTCAAACATTCTCCAGTCACAACAATATTTTTCCTTGAGTTCACTTATTTCCCCTAATTGCTGAGACCATTTCTTTCATTTTTACTATATCCTTACATAGTGCCTAGTAGAGTGTTCGATATATAGCTGGCAATTCAAATGCCTACTAATAGGTGGAAAGGTGGCTATCAGAAAATGCTATTCTTAAATTAGTATAAAATTTGTATTTGACACATCCAGAATCAAATTTGTTTATAAAAGCTCTATGTAAGGTTTGCTAAATACATCTATTTTAAAAATCCAGGAACAATGATTCATCTTTCCAACGGAAATGGGAACTCACAGATCTTGGATTTCCTTCTAAAGATGGAGCAAATCCAAAAAAGGTACTAATGGTGCTTCCTTTATTCTTAAGTGAAACTATAATAATGATAGAGTCTGGAGCGCAGTGTTGCCATCCCATTTCCTTTATAACAAAATGTAACTAGGGAACAAAAACAACCACCTATAAGGAAATGAATATGGGCTCATATTATTTTAATTTTATGTAATTTTAAACTATTTCTTTGATGTCAGACAAACTTTCTGAGATTGAAGCATTGTTTCAAGACAAAACCAAATACAAACCCTTCCTTAGCTGCTAATTTTTCCTTTCCTGACTATATATTTATTAGAACCAGAAGACTTTAAAATTGGAAGTCTAGAGATCATGGAGCCCAATCCTCTTATTTTACCTGTTAAGAGACAAAGGCCTAGAAAGTTTAGGTAACTCAGCCCAAATCATACAGTAACTTTGTAGGAGAATCAGAACTAGAAATCAGACCTCTTAATTCCCAACCCAGTGCTTTTTCTACTGTGCAAGCAGCATAGTAGCTGGTGCTTACTGTGTAACACTGTTAGACCTACTTAGAGTTAGTCTCTATAAATATCCAATTATTCCAATTGAAATTTTCTTGGTAATAGAAATTATATCATTTTTAAGAAATAGAATACATCCTTTTAAAAAATCATTTTTATTGCAGTTAACAAGCAAATGCAAACATTTCAATATCCCAAGTACAGAATTTCATAGTCTTAAACACTAGAAATCAATAGCCCTTTGCCCATATTGACAGTGGAATCATTTCTAGAGAAAAGATTATAGAGAGAAGATATTACCTCTGTCTGTGTGTGTGTGTGTGTGTGTGTGTGTGTGTGTGCGTGCGCGCGCGCACATGCGCGCACGCTTGTGAAAGCCACATCCATTGGCTGCCAATTGCTTTCAGTTGCAATTCATTGCACATAGAAATATTAAAGCACACTGGGCTAGGTATCAGTGAATTCTACTCCTATTCATAGTTGTGAATGTTTTAACCTTCTACTTTCTTCTATTTGCTTAGTGTTATGATACAAATAATTTGTCTATTTGGAGTTTACTATGGTATATGGCATATGGGGATGTAAACCTAATTTTCACCAAACTATTCAGATTTCCCAGTGGCTCTTAGCAAATAAAAAAGTCCCTATCCCAATTGCTGTGTTCTTGGTTTTATAAAACACTCTATGATGTATTAATTTGCTTCTAGGTTTTGTTCATTTGGGGTGTTCCACTCTTCAACTTTTCTATTTTTTCATCAATACTGCCTAGTTTTGATAACACTACTTTATGACAAAATTTGAGAACTTATAGTGCTACTTCCTTTATTGTTATTTTTCCTATTATTTCCTTTAAAATTTCTAAACTTTTGTTCCACCATTTGGATCATTATGATTTGTCTAATTCTATAAAATGTTCCTGGTAATTTGTTTGGTATAGTCCTGTATTAGTATATTAATTCTGGTGGTATCATCAGTTTTTATAATAATGGTGTTGCAGTAATGAGCATTGAGTAATTCCTTTGTGACTATTTGGGTGTTCTTTTGTGCCTATAAACACTGTTTCGTTGTTGTTTTTATCCCATGTGTGTTTTGGCAATCTAAATCCCAGATATTTTATTCACTTTGTAGTCATTTTCTATCTTTTCCTATTGAATTTTAATAATTATTAAAGTGCTTATGACTCTTGCATATTTATTTTATATTCTACTTTAATAAAGTTATGATTTGTCTCATTTAGTTTATTCACTGATTCTCTAAGATTCTCTAAATAAACCATCAGACTATCAGATTCCCTGAAAAAGGGAAAATTTGCTTCCCTTTTGTCAAGTCTTCTTACCTCAATTTATTTTTTTTGTCTAACTGATAATTTTCTTTTGTTAATCTATTTTTTCATATATAAATTTTCCTCTAAAGAGTGCTTTGGCTTTATCCCATATATTTTTAGAATGTTTTTATTTTCTTTTTCTCAATTATATGTAAAAACAATTTTAACATTTTTAAAAATAATTTTTGAGTTCTAAATTCACTCCCTCTGTTCCTCTCTTCCCTCTCCTTTACTTGAGAAGGCAAGCACTTTGATATAGATTATACATGTTTAGTTATGTAAAACAGTTCCATATTAGCTGTGTTGCAAAAGAGAACATGAACCAAAAAAAACAAAGAAACATGCAAGAAAAATAAGGAAAGTTTTTTTTAAAGAGTATGCTTTGATCTGCATTCAGACTCCATCAGTTCTTTTTCTGAAGGTGAATAGCCTATTTCATCAGAAGTCCTTCAAAATTGTGTTGGATCATTCTATTATTGAGAATAGCTACATCATTCATAGTTGATCATCATATAATATTGCTGTTACTGTGTACAATGATTTGTCTCTGCTCAGCTTGCTTTGTTATCAGTTCATATAAGTCTTTCCATATTCCATATATTTTGAAATGCTATCACATTTATTATTCTCATGGAATGATTATTGATTGTTTCTGAGTTGTTCTTTGACCCACCTAGTATTTAAGATATCATTATTTATTCTACTTTCAGATCTGGATATTTTGTTTCTAGTTCCCTTTTTTAATCTTTATTTTACTGTGTTATTGTCTATACAGGATGTATTTTAAATGTCTGCCTTTTGTTTTAATTGTGAGTTCTTTATGTCCTACTATATGGTCAATTTTGACAAAAGTATTACAAAAGTATTATTATTGTCTTAAAATATGTATACAAATATATGTTTGTGTTTTGATATTTCCATTCAATAATTGTCTACCAAATCTAGTTTTCCCAATATTCCGTCAGACTTATAATTTTCCTCTTGTTTATCATACTTTTATATCATTCTGAAAGAGGAATATTTAAAGTCGCCCACAATTAATGTGCTACTTTCCAGTTCTCTGTGAATTTCAAATAACTTTTCTTTAATGTACTTAGATGCCATGTCCTTTGGTATAGATATGTTTAGTGTTAAAATTGTTTCCATCAATCAACAAGGAATAATTGTTTCAATCGATCAACAAGTGTTTACTATGTACCAGGAACTGTGCTTTTATTACCTAAGGCATTTTATTACCTAAGGCATACTGGTTTCTTTGTTTGATTCTCTTAACAGTATCTGTTTTTATAGTTGACAACAAAAATCATGATTGCAATTTCTGATTTTTCTTTATTTTCTGTTTTTACATTTTTTTTGTGGGGCAATGAGGGTTAAGTGACATGCCCAGTGTCTCACAGCTAGTAACTTTCAAGTGTCTGAGCCCACATTTGAACTCAGGTCATTCTGAATCCAGGACTGGTGCTTTATCCACTGCTGCCCCCTATTTTTTCTGAAATATAATCAATTTTGTTCTAGCCCCTCATTTTAATGCTGTAGGTGTCTTTACATTCTAAGTTTGTTTCTGACATGCAATAACTTGTTGGGCTCTGTTTTTTTATTTTAAATTCTGAACCTCCAGTAGGACATATGATATTGTACATGAAATAACAAATTTCTATTATATAAAGCTTGTTTTTCTTTTAAAATATATAATAAATTTAACATATGACTTTCAAGGATGGCCTGCTTATCTTCTTTCTAGCCTACCTTCTGTTCTTTTCTCCATATTTAAAGAACACTTCACTGTTCCTTTCTTCCCTTCTTTCTTTTTCTTTCCCTTCCTTCCTTCCTTCTTTCCTTATTTTCTTCCTCCCCTCCTTCCTTTCTTCCTTTCTTTCTTTCTTTGAAGAAGGCTACCCTAGTCATAGAAGTTCCTACTTCCCTTCCTGTTCCAAAACAAAAAAGAAAAAAGAAAGCACTAGGTTCTTGTGATTTGTTTGGCTTTCAACAATTTGGTCCCATCTTTCCCCACAAATACCCTACTCACCTCTCCTGCTTAACGCAAGCCCATATTCTTTCTTTCTGTCATTATTACTATTATCTCTCTTATGTATTTCCCTTGTTCTGTCCAAATATGAGTATGGTTAATAATCTATTATTCTTTTCATTTGAGAAGCTGTTTCATTAATCTATTCATTTGAGTCTTCCCCTACCCATTCTTTCTGTCCTTTAGAGCACTTTAATTTCTTCCCCTTTATAGATGTCACCTAAAATGACCTTTGTTCTTTCAATGAGCCTCAAAGATTTTTAAAAGATGCTAGACTTACAGCATGGAAGCACTACTTTATCTCCTTGATATTTTCATACAATATGGACTGGCTTTACCTTCCATACACAAACACACACACACACACACACACACACACACATACAAACATATATATGTATATATATGTCAATGATTGTTGTTGTTTGTCTCAGTATTTTGGTGTCTAGCATAGTACTTGCAGAGTAGGTATTTAAGAAATGCTGGTTGAACTGAATTAATGAATATGTATTTTAAATGACCTGCTCACTTTTTCTTTCTTCAATAAGGATGATTCACATTCTACCTTCATGCTAAAAATCTATAATTTTTACATTGATGGTCAAGGTCAGCTTAGAAGAATATGTTGTTTCAGGGTGTGAGTGGGAAGGAACTGCTTTGCTTTGGTTTGGGGGTATATAATATTCCAGTCTTTTATTTCATTTATCATGGATGACAAAAAGTATGTTGACTAATAGCAGCTCAGTCTGCTTCTTTAATATGTTATGGACCCTCCTTTTGTTGTTTGTAAGATTTTTTTGTTTCATGCTAATACTCTGGAACTTGGAGATTTTATTTCTGAGTGAATTACATTTGGGTTTCCTCTCTGCTGATGTCCTATGGATTGTATTGATTTACATGTTACCTGTTTCTAATGCTTTTAGGTTATTTTTCTCTTTAGGCTTCAGTTTTTTCACAACTGATACAAATGAGTCATCTTATATAATTTCCAAGGGACCTTCTAGCTCAAAAAGTCTGTGATTGCCAGAGCTCAGATTTCAATTAAACAGCATTATTCTACCACCATTGTCCATATGGTAGCATGTAGTTTGCATGTATATATTAATATACATACACATATATTCTTAAGAAAACTAGTCTTGGAGCATTTAAAATAGTTTTTGGCAGCCAAAACCTAAAAAATAAAACAAATCTCTTCATTTTCTATTTTTCCATGGAAGAATTTTTAGCCTCCTAAACATTAACATGGATTCTTGTTTATTTTGAATTAAGAAAATGTGAATGGCTTTTGGGATATTAACTGGGACTTGGCATAGATGACCCTAGATGACTTCAAATGACCAGATGACCCAAGACAAGCTGCCAAGTTTTCAGTGGAATGAAACCATTTGGCAACAAGGCATCTAATAAAGGTGCTTTTCTAAAAGTTCAGATATCTAAGTCAGTGGTAAACATAGTTATCCTTAAACCTCAAAGGCTTCAATTTTCTCTTTCATCACCACCCCCTAGCCCTCTCTAAAGAAGAAAACATGGTATACTTAGTTCTGTAAGTATTTTTCACTCCCAAAACATTCCATAATCAAATTTTCCCCCTAGGACATAAGGCCAACAAAAAATGGAAACAATCTGCCAACACAGGCTTGGATTTTTTTGCCCCCTGAAATGTATAATTTGATCCATGACACAAGCAACATGGGTGACTGACATCAGAATGTAAAGGAACATTCAATTCAATTCAATAAGCATATATTAAGTAACTAAGACATGTAAAGCCCAGCTAAGTGCTGGGGATACACAGGAAGGGAAAAAAAAACCAATTCTTTCCTTTACAGAGCTTATCTTCTAATGGATGGGAGGAGAACTCTGAAAACCAGGGGAATCAGGAAAGACTTCTTGCAGGGGTGACAACTGAGCTAAGTTCCTCTGAAAGAAAATTATGAAAAGCATTATAATACCCTAAATGTCCATTCTTTCTGGCTGCATTAGTACTATAGGAGTGGCACCTGATGTAATTCTTGTTCTTTATTCATCTGAGTGGATGATTTGTCTTAATTTGTCTGGAGCTAAGAACTTAGTCAAAGACTTAGAAACCTCAAACTAACATAAAAGCCAACATTTTCCCTCCTACTCTGTTCTGTGTAGACATTACTAACTCTCACTCTTTAAACAACCACAAACAACCTTATATTTTGTCCATGTTCCAAACAACATGTGATACCCAGACCACATTTCTAGCAGGCTGCTGACAGACAGTGCTCCAAGGCAACATTTCAGTGAATCCATAGCTATATTTAGACAATAAAAGCTGACAACATGAGCCTCAATGAAGCAGTCTATGTGCCAATGTTCATAGGCTACTTATAACCCTGAGATCTGCCCATGGTTTGATGCACTAGAATTCTAAAGAGTGAGGGGCACCTTGTCTCTGTGACAGACAAGAGTTCACACTTGAGACACAGGGACAAGCCACAGACTAGATAATATAATTTTTTGCTGTGTATCTTTTTATTCTTTTATTTTTGGGGGGGCAACAAGGGTTAAGTGACTTGCCCAGGGTCACACAGCTAGTAAGTGTCAAGTGTCTGAGGCTGGATTTGAACTCGGGTCCTCCTGAATCCAGGGCCAGTGCTTTATCCACTGCACTACCTAGCTGCCCCCAACTAGATAATATTCTACAGTAATTTCTACAGCTACTCAATGAATAGCTTCAAAACCTCACATATAATCACATGAAGGTAAGAAGTCACAGCACTGGGGCAGCCAGCTGCCTCAGTAGATATAGCACCAACCCTGGAGTCAGGAGGACCTAAGTTCAAATCCAGCCTCAGACACTTGACACTTACTAGCTGTGTGACCCTGGGCAAGTCACTTAACCCCAATTGCCTCACCAAAAAAAAAATTAAAAGAAGTCATAGCACTTAAGGAAAATATCCATGATTATAATTTAGGATAAGACTCAATAAGCAAATTTCATGACTTCAATATTTCATGGGTCTGCAATAGAAATGGAAACAGTTCATGCCCTCAAGAGATTTGATTACCTTCTTTTGAAAGTAATACTCTATGTACACAGATAAGTACAAAGTAATCTGAAGAAACAAAAAGCACTAACAGCTGCAGGAAAGGTTTCTAACAGAAAGTGGTACTTCAATTAATCTTTGAAAACAAAGAAGGGATTGCAGTGAAATGAAAGATGGAGAGAAGTGGCCAATGAGCCCACTTGTTACATGCAGGGTGCTTAGCTGATGCAATCCTATGAAGACATTTTGTAACCGATTTCAATGCACTATGTGGTGATTGACTGTAGTGCTACACCTGGGGTGCTTTCAAGAAACACCAACTGGCCAAAGGGAGTTTCTGGCTCTGGTTCTGGCTCTTTCTTGCCTCGATATTGTTCCACAGATAATAAGGCAGAGAATGACAGAGGGGAAGAGGCCTCAGGCCCACTCCATCCAAGGACCACATGTAGTCCATAAATACCATCCTCTGTCCTTTGCCTCTTTGCATTTCTTTCCTGTTTTTAGGTGAAGAAGTATTGGTGACAATTTGTGAGCTTCAAAAAGTGAGAATGGTGAGGCATCAGAAGTCTGGGACCTGGAGTCTATGCTGGGTTTTGCAACCACCTCAGAAGGTGAGGAGCGAAGTTCAGAATGACTTGTTTTACCCAAGGCAAATGCAAGGCAGCCAAGACAGAGTTACAGTAATTCCTCTTTGGATGTAAATTTGTCAGGGTGAATGCTATTTAGAAACTGCTTAAGGATGAACCCAGTCTCCCCAGGGACCAAGGTGAGATAGGTTAAAATGTGTTCCAAGATGTTGGGGAAGAGCCAGGCATGTTTGTATTTATTGGTATATCTTCAAAATATCCATGTATTTGTGTTAATTTATGTTGATTGGTTAAATGGAACTGGGACACTAATCACTGGTGTTTAAGGGAGGGAGCACATCAGAATGGGGTCTTGATCTGATAGTATTAGGGAAGAATCAGTTCTTCTCCTCGGGGTCTCCTAGAGCCCTGAGGGGAAGATGTAGCTGGCCTCCTCTGGGAGAGTAAATCCAGAGTATCATTTCACTGAAATACAGAAATTAGGAGATAGTGTTTTCTAGATATGTGGTCAGCCTGCACAAGTTCACTGACACGAGTAATCCATCTACCAATGCAGCCTGCAGATGTTCCTTGCCTCAGAAGAGGATTTAAATTAAAGTCCACAAGAGTTTCAGTAATAGATTTCAGCAGGTCATGAACTTGGATAAGAAAAAAAAAGATCTATGTTTCTATAGAATTGGTTTCCTTTGCAATTATATCTATATAGAGATATATGTGTATATACATAGATATATATGATACACATATAAGATATTATACATACATATACATACACACACATATATATATTCTATAAAAGATAAATTTAAAACCTTATTCTGAGGTGTCTACAGACTTCATGGGGCATCCAAAGGGGTGCATAACACAGAAAGGAAGGAATCCCTCACTTAGAGGGACTTTCCACATGAAGCATTTCCTGATCCTCCAGCTATTTGTGCCTTCTCCCTAAAAATACCTTGTTTTTATTTTGTTTTGGTTTTTGTTTTGGGGTTTCTTTTGCAGGGCAATGGGGATTAAGCGACTTGCCCAGGGTCACACAGCTAGTAAGTGTCAAGTGTCTGAGGCCAGATTTGAACTCAGGTACTCCTGAATCCAGGGCCGGTGCTTTATCCACTGCGCCACCTAGCTGCCCCCTTGTTTTTATTTTGTATCTCCTTGTTTATGTGCATGTTGTCTCCACTAAAAGAATATAATCTCTTTAAGGACAAGACCTACTTCATTTTTTTTTTTGTTCCTAGAGCTTAGCGTAGTACCAGACATGTAGTAAGTGCTTAGTAAATGCCTATCTGATGATTGTACACCTCCCTTCACCCCCATTGTGACCTTGTGTCTAATTTTCTGGTGATGATCCTCTATTAAATGTGATATCATCACCATTACTAGAAGAATTTCTAGATAGCAATAAGACAAGAAAAAGAAATGGAGTGAATAAGCATAGACAAGGTGGGAAACAAAGTTAGCTTTGTAGGCACAATTTATAGCAGGATTATCACCTTTACAGATGTGGGGACCAATTTTTAAGTAGGGAGTATTAGCTATATAGGAGCAATAAAGGAGACCGGCAGCCTCCCTCAAAACAGAACAGGATTTATTTTAACAAGAACCAACTTTAAAAACACACACACACACACAAACAGGATCAGTAGGATCAAGGGAAAGGAAATAAAATGGGGAAAGGGAAATTATACAACCTGAAAAAATACCACCGCCCAGGAATCAGCTGAGAATATGCAGCAGACCTCCTGTCGCCTTCCAGCGTTCAGCTAGAATGCCCAATTCTCCTCCCCCAGTCCCAGAAAAACCCCACACAGCCCCAGACAATGGGATGGCCGCTCTGACAGTCACATGACTGCCCTCACTAGGCTTCCAATCATCATAATTTTGCCAGGCCCATGTAGGCGTCGGCGAGTGGTGATGATGTGAGGTGTCAGCACCATGGCAACGGCTACAACCAGTGGGTGGAGCACCATGAGGTTTGCGGAGCCCCAGGCCAGTGCACACTGAGGCATAAAAACCTCAAATAACAATTAATTCTTTACACAGATGATATGATAGTTTACTTGGAGAATCCTAGAGACTCAATTTAAAAACCAATCTGATGAGGCAGTTAGGTGGCACAGTGGAAAAAGCATGGGCCCTGGACTCAGGAGGACCTGAGTTCAAATCCGGCCTCAAACACTTGACCCTTACTAGCTGTGTGACCCTGGGCAAGTCACTTAACCCCCATTGCCCAGCAAAAACAAAACAAAACAACAAAAAAACTAATTTGAAGCAACTAACAGCTTTATCAAAGTTGCAGGATGTAAAATAAACCCATAAGTCATCAATATTTTTGTGTTTCCCCCCCACAAAAGAATCTAGCAGGAAGAGATAGAAAGAGAAATACCATTTAAAATATTTACAGAAAGTATGAAATCTGTGGGATTCTACCTGTCATGACACACAGGAATGATATGAACATAGCTGCCAAACACTCATTGCTCAAATAAAAGTGATGGAAAAATATTAATTGCTCATTAATAGACCAAGCCAATGTAATAAAATGACAGTACTACCTAAATTAATGAATGTATTCAGTGCCAAAACAATTAGACTACCAAAGGTTAACTTTATAGAGCTAGAAAAAAATAACAAAATTCATTTGGAGGAAAAAAAAGATCACAAATCTCAAGAGAATTAATGAAAAAATAGGGAAGGGGGTCTAGGAGAACCATATCTCAAAGTATACTACAAAGTAGTAATCATCAAAACAATTTTATACTGCTTAAGAAATAGATTGATTAGTGGAACAGATTAAATATGCAAGATAAAGAAGCAAATAATCATAGCACCTTAGTGCAAATTAAAACAGTTCTGGGGGCAGCTAGGTGGCACAGTGGATAAAGCACTGGCCCTGGATTCAGGAGTACCTGAGTTCAAATCCAGCCTCAGACACTTGACACTTACTAGCTGTGTGACCCTGGGCAAGTCACTTAACCCCCATTGCCCCGCAAAAAAAAAAAAAAAAAAAAAAAAAGTTCTGAAGTCCAACCATCAGATTGGCAAAATTGACAAAATTGGAAAACGACAAATGCTGTGGGGCTGTGGGGAAACCAGGACATTAATGTACTGTTGGAGGAGCTGTGAACTAAGTCCAGATATTCTGGAAAGTAATTTGGAGCTATGACCCCAGACTTATTAGACTATGCATGCCCTTTGACTCAACGATACCACTAGTAGGTTTATAGTTGAAAGAGATCAAAGGAAAAAGAAAAGGACCCATATGCACAAAAATATTTGTGGCAATTTTTCTGTAGTAGCAAAGAACTGGAAACTAGGGGGAGGGGGAGTGTTTATATTAATCAAGGAACAGCTGAACAAGTTATGACATATTAATGGGACAAAAGTGTTGTAAGAAATAATGAAAGATAGTTTTACTAATATTTAACCAGCCCTACATTTCTGATATTAATTCATTCTGGCCATACTATACATATCTTTGTGTTGTGTTTCTGTGGTCTCCTTAATAGTATTTTATTTATATTTTTTGCATTGATATTGATTTGACAAATTGGTCTATAGTTTTCTTTCTGTTTTCAGTCTTCTTGGTTTAGGTATCAAGACCATTTTTATCATAGAGGGATTTGATAGGATCCCTTTCTTTTCCCACTTTTCAAAGTTTATATAAAATTGGAAATAATTGCTCTTTAAATGTTTAATTAGAATTCACATGCAAATCCATCTAGTCCTACTTTTTTTTTTCCCTTTGGGAATTCATTTATGGCTTTTTTTTTTTTGCATTGGGTTACTTATGTCCTCCATTTCCAAGCATTTTATATTTCTTCAAGTACCCATTTCACATAGGTTGTCAATTTTATTGGTGTATAATTAGGCAAACTACTGGGCCAGGAGTCATATCATATGCTTCTCAATATTCTCTCAGCACCTAACACAGTACTTTGCTTATAGTTCAATACTTAAAAAATCCATGATTTCATCAATGTGGGTGATCCTCTCATTAATGCAGATTACAAATCCCTCCATACCATTTGCATTGCCCCTCCTCTGGACAATATAATACAATAATTGGTCTCTATGTACCTAGTCTTTCCCCCTTCCAATTTATCTTCCTTGGAGTTGTCAAATTGACATTATTAAACTGAAGGTCTGGTCATGTCACTCTCCAAGTAAAGAGATGTCAGCATCTCCCTATTGTCTTCTTGTTGTTCTTGTTGTTCTTGTTTGTTTTGGTTTGGTTCGGTTTTTTGGTGAGGCAATTGGGGTTAAGTGATTTGCCCAGGGTCACACAGCTGTGTGTCCCTATTTTCTTTAGAAACTCCTCTTTTTGACATCAAACATCTTTTAAAATCTACCTCCAGCTCATCTTTCCAGGATGATTACACATTATTTCCCTTCCACATTCTACAATCCACCAAACTAGCTATTTAACTGTTATTCATACGTGACATACATGACATACATGACAATTCTAAACTCTGTGTCTTTGGCTGTCCTATGTGCCTGGGGTGCTCTTCAACCCTTACCTCCACTTTTTGGAACCCCTAACTCTTTTCTAGGCTCAGTTTCTTCAAGAGGAACTTTTCTGATTTCCTTAATCGTTATCCAAAATAATTTTGCATTAATTTTGGGCAACTACTATATTTATCTTTGAAAATGTTGTGTGTCTAAACTTTGGCTCTTTAAGGGCCAAAACTCTTACTTTTGATCTTGTATCTACAATGCCTAGCACGCAATGCCTAACATTTAATAAACATTCATTGATTATTTGATTGCTCTATGAGAAAATTGAAGGAATCGAGGGGATTAGAACAGCAAGTGGTCGTAGGAATTAAGTGTATCACCCTGACTCCATCTTGTGACTCGATTCTGGAGTCAGCTCAGTTTTCTTTCTATTCAATTATGGGTCTGGATCAACTTCTGTCTTGTGAGAAAACTTTAGTCAATTGTGGGAATTGGGAGAAAATTTTATTGCATCATTTGATGCATGACATGGAAGCTGGATCACCTCTCCCTGCTGCTTAGAGACCCTTAACTAAGGACCTAGGTTATGCTGACCAGAAACCCAGTCAGATCCTAAGATTGATGCAAGGAATTTTCTCACAATTATACATTGCAGGCAATGTCTTATCTGTCTTACCTGATGTCATATGCATATGTCTTATCTGAAAACTCTCCCCATACTGATCAATCAGTAATTGTTTCCATGTTCCTTTTATTGTTTACAGAAACCTGGGGGGAGTGGAACACCTCCCACTTCTGAGTTCAGGGAATTACATCTGTTCATTCTCCCCCTCCCAATTTGGAGTGTCCCTAATCTTTTCTCCAATTAGAGATAAGAATACCTAATGTTGTATTGTTTCCTTTTAATTAATTGGCCTTATTTGATAAATTGTTTTTAAAGTAGAAAATTCTGTCTCCCCCCCCCCCCCCCACCCCATTCAGGGTCTAGGCCTAAACTGACCATTTCAGAGACTCATTCATTCATCCTTTCATTTATTTAACAACCATTTTATCAAGTACCTACTATTTGCAAAGCATTTTGTCAAGTCCTGTTGAGGGTACAAAACTAATACATGCTGCTTGGGGGAATCTGACCAAAATATATACATTCAGTATGTGGCATTTAAAATTATATGGGGTTGTCCTATATACTGTCCAAGGTTTAGGGAAACTTAGCTGGTATTCTAATATGTAGCCACTTAGAAATTAGAGGCTACTGCACCATTTGGGGGCATTAAGCATTTATTAAAGCATATTAAGTATTAGTAAAGAGATAGCACGTTGCTCAGAAAGATCAGAAGCCCTACATACCTAGGATAGAGAGGAGAGAGAGAAAAATCTGCATCCTGCCTCCTTGAGCATTAAAAGCCAAGAGCCCCGGAGAGTGGGCTGCGTGGCTGCCCCTTCCGTGTCCCGGGGTAAAGAGAGCATGACTGCGTAAGCTTCCTGTGGGCCAGAGGAGAACCCACCCTTACAAATTGTTCAAAGCTCATTGGCTAGCATCATTCAAATCTATTGGTTTACTGGATTTGAGGGTGGTTTGGAACAGTGCATGCTGATATCAGAGGACGGAGGGAGAAAAAGCAACCATCCCAGCTGTCATGTATTTGTTCTACATTGATTGTTATCTCAAACGAGACAGAAATCCGATTCAAGAAGAGTAAAAACTTGCTTAAGGTCACGTTGCTAGTAAGGGGGCAGAGACAAGATTCAAATCAAGTCCTTTGACATCAAATCCAGTGCTTTTTACTTTTGTAATACAATTCAGTTTTATTTGTTTTAATTTAGAAAGTCGATGACCTTATGCTAAGTCAACTTGAAACCTAACTTAACTGCCGCAGCATGAACCCAAGCATTTAAATTACAATCACAGGATGTTTTAGATTAAAGGATTCTTACTTTCACTAGACTTTAAGATTACTAAGAGTGACGATCTGTCTGGAGAATTTCTTGCAAAACTCCTCAACCAAAACATCCAGAACATTTCGATGGATTAATGTGCAACTTGTGAGTTTCTGTTCAATTTGTTTCCTCTCTTTTTCCAGCTCTGTCTTATTCTATAAACATTTGTAGGAGAGAAATCTTAAAGTGGACAGGATCAGACTAGCTATGGTCTTTAAGAGATTCATAATAATTATATCAAAATGAGAGGTTTGACTATCAGGTAATGAATTATTTATTTCTGCCACATTTGGTGGGTAAAAGATGAAATGAGGGGCAGCTAGGTGGTGCAGAGGATAGAGCACTGGCTCTGGAGTCAGGAGGACTTAAGTTCAAATTCGGCCTCAGACACTTAACACTTACTGGCTGTGTGACCCTGGGCAAGTCACTTAACCCCAATTGCCTCACAAAAAAAAAAAAAAGAAATGATTCAGGAAACAAGGTTTGAACTTCTAAGCATTCAATTTACTAAGTAATATATGCCAATTGTTCAACAAACTGGGACCAGATCTCAGCTTAGGCCATGGTAGAGTCAAGTCAGACAGGGCACTGGTGTCAGCAAATCCAGAAGGATAAGTAAGATTCATTTAATGGAAGTCAGAATAATGGTAAAAGCTTGTGTATGTGTATGGGGAAAACATAAGGCTGAAACACCATGGAAATAATAGCACAAGGTATTGATAAATGATAGCATCTCATACAAAGTATTTGGAAACAGTATTTGTGTATAGAAGAAACTCACTAGCCACATCCCCTATTCACTCAATGGTGTTGCACCTTTATAAGACCAGACACCATCTCTCCCCAGAACTTGAAGCTATAGCGTTGGCAGAACTCCACCAACACTAGTAGATGTTTATTTCATACTGGTTCCCAAGGTTTCTTCTTGCATTCAGAGCTCAGGCATTCTACCAAGCATTAGAAGCAGTATCATTGACCACAATCTAGGATCTCCCAGATGATATGTTCTTCTTGTCCCTCCATGATTAGTGGGATGGACCAATATTCAGTAACCTGAGATAAAGGTATGCTTGTTCCAAAAAGGACCAGGGTAACAACAACAACAAAAAAGGATGACTATGTAGTGATGCAGGTAATACTAACTAGTAGGCCATGGGATTCAATCCCTGAGAGACAGAGAAAGGGATTATCGCCCATACTGCCAGTTTCCAATAAGGACTACAGGTCTATAGGTTTCAAGAAGATGACCATTATACCTCTGATCTCCATATAGTTGCTATGGCTTTCAATCAGGTCTTATAAAGAACTTTGAGGACCCATAGGCAGTACTATAAATCATTATTGACAGTCTTTCATTCCTCCAGGTACTAATTGACAGAAGCAGTAATTCAGGGGTACAGGGTGAATACAGGAAAGAATGGGGGACAGAAATCACAATTTGCATAAAAGGACATATTTTGGGTATATGAATGATTTACATTATTGTAACAGAATTCTGTGATGGCAAATAAAGGAACCCAATCATCCTGATGGTAGGAGGTATTTCATATGAAATCCCATAGTTTAATTTGTATATTCTGTCTGGTGAAGGATCCCAAATATATGCTATCTAAAGCAAGAAAGGCCTGAATTCTCAGAAATACATACAAATTCACCTGACCACCTTATTCCTCAATCTCCCTTGATCACCCTTAGCTTTTATCTCTCTCTGTATATAACACAGAGGTTTTTAACCTAATTTATGGATCCCTTTAGCTGTCTGGTGAAGCCTCTGGACTACTGAGAATAACATTTTTAAATACAAAAAATAATGGGATTACAAAGGAAACCAAAGATATTGAAAAACTGTGTTTTATATTTATATATACACACATATACACATATAAACAAACATGCATTTGTGCACATATATGTGTGTATATGTATGTATAGTCCATGAGCCCCAGGTTAAGAACTCTTGTTCTTGATCTATGGACTCTTGAGAGCAGCATCTCTTGTTTTGTTTTTATATCCCTGGTCTAGCATAGTACAATGCCATATTTAATAGGTACTTGTTAATAGAACAGACTCAAACTAGGATTGACATATCATGGAAAGGTGGATTTTTCCTTGGAGACTTTCTCTGCTTTCTAGGAACTTACAAATTCATTCAGGAGACAAAACACATATAAAATGATTAACAATACTAGAAATGTCAAAATAATAGTATACATATGCTTTCAGAGGAACTAGATATAATTATGGCCTGAAGTTAGAACATTTTTGTTTGTTTGTTTGTTTTTGGGGCTTTTGTGAGGCAATTGGGGTTAAGTGACTTGCCCAGGGTCACACAGCTAGCAAGTGTCAAGTGTCTGAGGCCAGGTTTGAACTCAGGTCCTTCTGGCTCCAGGGCCAGTGCTCCATCCACTGTGCCACCCAGCGGCCCCAGTTAGAACATTTCCTGAAGCAGATGGGACCTTAAGAATGGAGCAGAGTCTGGAAGGGAAGGGGAAATGATATTCCAGGCAAAGGGAAAAAATATCCCAGGCAGGGATACAGTATGAAGAAAGAGCAGGAGGCAAAATGAGGCAGTTAGTTTGGTAGCAGGTAAAAGTAAATCAGATTAACTAACTGAAACTCAGAGTTTCTAGTGAAAATAGCAGGAGATAAGGTTGGAAAGATTATTTAGTGTCAAATTGACAAGGGCTTTTATTAACGGAAGTTCTCAATCTATCCTAAGAACAATGAGCTGTTTAAGCTATATGTTATTTTAGGAAGAATAATCTGGCATCAATATGCAGGATAAACTGAAGGGGGTATAAAACATTATTCTAGTCATGTATTTATATTATATGATCAAATGAAATAACATTTGAGGCACTTTTCTTTCTTTGTTTTTTTCTTGGGACAATGAGGGTTAAATGACTTGCCCAGGGTCACACAGCTAGTAAGTGTCAAGTGTCTGAGGCTGGATTTGAACTCAGGTCCTCCTGAGTCCAGGGCCTGTGCTTTATCCACTGCACCACCTAGCTATCCCTGTAAAGCACTTTTCAAATCTCAAAGCACTACATAAATGCTAGCTATTATTAAGTATGAACATAAATTCTCCCAGACCCTTATTACCTCTCACATGGAAATAGCCTCCTAAGAGGTTAAGAAGAGTATAATTGTAAAAGATATGAACTTCAGCAGCTGCGAGGAGCTTGGGAGCATTCAAAGTGTAGCTTGTCCCAATTGCAACCTGGTCTGATCACCAACTGCTATTATACTGTCTCGGCCTTTAATAACAACAAAAGTACCAGTAGTTTCTCTCACTTTGGTTTATAGCCTGTGTTGTTTTCCTGGAGCTTATGGCATTTTGGTGACTATATGGACATAAACTATATGTTTAAGGAAGCAAACACCTCATTTAAGTAAGCGAGAACTTTTCAAGAAAATTGGTAGCACATTTTCTTCAGTATGTTGAAAGAAATGTCATTTACAGAAAACAATATTTGAAGTGATCTGGTCCATCACTTTTACTGCCAAATGAAATCAGGTGTGTTCTATTATAGATCCTACTAGTCAGATATTCAGTCATTAGCAAATATGCATCAATAGTTTATTAAATACAAAACACTGTGCTACGTGCTACAGAGACTAAAAAAATGTATAGCTCATAGTCCTTAGCGTCCAAGAATTCACAATCCAGTGAGGCAGAGGGAAAAAAATGTACAAAATTATCTACAATGCAAGGCAACATAAGAGAATACCATTTTAGGTAAGATAAATGTCCTAATGCACAGATCTGATCACATCACACTCCTCTGCTCAAAATCCTTCAGTGATCAGATACAAGTGACTAAAATCTTAACTCTTTACCCTTGTATCTTTCAAGCTTTATTCACTGGTTTCCTTTATCTATGTTCCAACTAAACTGGACTCTTAGCTATTCCCTAACACCTCTTGCCTCTGAGCTTTTTGTTTATATCATTCTTTTTACCCAACTGCCCTCACCACTTCCATCTTTAACTGCTGAAATCCTACCCATCTTTTAAGGCCCAGTTCAAATATCACCTATTCTGTGAAGCCTTTATTTAAATACTTTCAGTTTGGAAAATTCTTTCTTTTCTGAACTCTAATAGTGCACCACTTTTGCAACACTCATCATTCTCTATTTTGGATTTCAGGACAAAGTGGAGGTAAAGGGATCAGATAGTAGACTATGGCAGCAGTCCAAATGTAAGGTGATAAGGGTCAGAACAGCATGGTGACAATGGGAATAAAAGGACAGGGATGGATACGAAAGAAATTCTAAAGGAAGATTTGGTGAATATTGGATGTGGGGTATGAGGAAGAAGTCATAGACTATTCTGAGTTTTCAAGCCTGAGTGATTGAGAAAGAATGGTGGTGCTTTCAATAGTCATAAGGAAGTTAATTGTATAAGATTTATAGGGTAAGGTGATGAATTTGACTTTAAATGTTGAATTTGAAGTCACAGCAAGTATAACTATCAAAAAGAAATCTTCATATGTGGGACTAGCATCCAGGAGGAAGGTGAAAGGTAGAGGTGTAAATCTGGAAGTTAACCACATAGAGATTTTACTGAAGAATACCCCCAACTTGTTTGTAGTCCATTTTCTCTGTTGAGATCAAAACATGGGTCACCTGGCATTCAGGGATACCATCATCCCAGTCCTCCTCCTGAGTCTAGAAGGATGTTGAATCACTCTTTCTCACCCACCTTATCCCACGATCAGTCTTTCCCAATAGTCTTTCCCTTCTGATGGCCCTGTCAGAATCTCGCTGTATAAAAGAAAATTATCATGGAGCATCTGGACCCCTTCTTTTGAGCCTGTTTTGATGGGAAGAGTGTTGCCCATAAAGTTGAAAAGTGTAACCGCTAAATGTCTTGGCCCCCATATATCAGAAACACAGGCCTGGGTCAGTCCCATATGGTTGTGGTTTAGGATTTAGACCTCTCCCTACACTAGTCTTGGTCATTTCAATTGATGCTTTACTCATCCCAAACTCTACTCCCAAAGTACTTGAAAGCTTAACAACCCTAGATTCTATACCAGTAATACTGACCATCTTGAGCCCCACAGTAACCACAATGGTATGCCTATACCACTTATCCCCTAGTTTCATGGGCAGAAAAAGTAACCTGTCTACCCACATCACTGTTAGTTTCTGCTTCTTCTACATCACCCATGAGAAAATATTCTAGGGGCAGCTAGGTGGAGCAGTGGATAAAGCACTGGCCCTGTATTCAGGAGGGCCTGAGTTCAAATCTGGCCTCAGACACTTGATACTTACTAGCTGTGTGACCCTGGACAAGTCACTTAACCCTTATTGTCCCACCAAAAAAAAAAAAAGAAAAAGAAAAAAAAGAAAATCTTCTATACCTTCTGCCCTAGGTCTCTCTGCCTTTCCACAAGTTTCCAAAAGTGTAAGTAGAACTGCTATAGTAGAACTGTTATACCTATTTCCATAAATTCTTTACCTTCCCCAACAGACAGAAGACGCACATAACTGTAACTTTCCTTCCCTTCCTCCCTCTCGCTCTCTCCTTCCCTCCCTCCCTCTCTTTCTCTCCTTCTCTCTCTCTCTCTCTCTCTCTCTCTCTCTCTCTCTCTCTCTCTCTCTCTCTCTCTCTCTCTCTCTCTCTCTCTCTCTCTCTCTCTCCCCCACTTGTACATCCAGGAGCCTTTGTCACCATCTCCAGATGATAGACTTGCTCTGTGGGGAATAATAGAATCCTGCATCTATTTAACCCTGTCACTAAAATACAAGATGGGGGGTACCTGCTCTCTTACAGCTATCTTAATTTTCAATCACCACCTCCACCCTTCAAATCAAAGCTAATCCTAGGGAGGAATGTGAATCCTTCATTGATTCACATTGGAATATCCAAAACACACTCTATAAGGTTGTTTTTTTTAAAGATAGAGAATTTTTTATATTCACTGGTAGACAGGAAGGTGCATTCATCTGTCCCTTTATATAATCTCTATGCATCCAATACAACAGAGAACGCAAAAAAGTGAACCAATGGACAATAATTCGGCATAAGTGAGATACAACATGGCACAGTGGGAAAAAAGCACTGCCTTTAGAGATAAAATACTTGTATTATAATCCTGGCTTTGCCACTTACCACCTGTTCTTAGACAAGTCACTTACCCTCTCTGGGCCTTAATGTCCCCATCTGTTAAATGAGGGTATTGAACTATGTGTCCTCTAAGGGCCTATTCAATTCTACATATAGTCTTCCATGATTTGTGCAAACTCTTTAAAAGCATATGTCCTATAGTTTAACCCACTTCTCAGCTGATTCCATTTCAGTGGAAGACTAAGTGACTCCACAGGCCTTAAGAACAGAGATGTTGACCCATTAGCAAGAAGAGCCACCTGGAGAAGCAGACAAACATATGATTATGATTAGAGCCAGATGTTGTTATCACTGTCTATTAATAACTTGGACCAGGCATCATGAGGATCCAATGTTTATTCTCTTTCTTCAGCCTAAGTGCCTATTAGCAACTCATTAGCATAAGTACTCTTAGTTTTTTGAAGTTGGTTTTGGTTCTAGCCCAGACCAGCAAAACCTTCATGTCTGTTTGAAGAATATTCCTGACTTCATTTGGGAAGCCAAGAAGGCTGCTGGTAACAACTGAACTAAACACAATGCCAGACCTCCCATCTATATACATCGGATTACTGTCACTGAAGGGTTTTTGTTGTTGTTGTTGTTGTTTTGCAAGCACACTGATGCAGAATTATATGAAACACTTTCAAAGAGAGGTTTGCTTCTACAGATGCACAGATAAGCAGAGAATAAACACCCACAAACTTAAATATTTACAAGTCTGATTTATAAGCTAAGGATGGTAAATATTTTTTGGCTGTAGTGAGAGTCATTTTGATTTTGCTGTTCATTCCTTCATGTCTGACTCTTCATCACCCCATGGACCATAGCACATTAGGCTTTTCTATCTTCCACTACCTCCTGAAGTCTGCTCAAGCTCATGTTTATGGCTTCCATGACACTATCTATCCATCTCATGCTCTGTCCCCTTCTCCTGTTGCCTTCAATCTTCCCCAGTTTCAGGGTCTTTTCCAATGAGGCTTATGTTCTAGGTTCCGATGCAATATTGATCTTTATGGCTTTGGACTTTCCTTTCACCACCAGACACTTCCACAGCTGAGCTTCCTTTGGGTTTTGGTGAAGCCACTTCATTCTTTCCAGAGTTACTTGTGGTTGTCCTCCACTCTTTCCCAGCACTGAGTTAAACATTTTCTAATCTGAGGGATTCATCATATCTTTTATCATTTGAATACTGTCTGTGGGGTTTTCTTGGCAAGGATACTGGAATGGTTTACCATTTCCTTCTCCAGTGGATCACCTTTTGCCAGAACTCTCCACTATGACCTGTCCATCTTGGTAAACCTGCACAGCCTAGCCCATAGTTTTATTGATCTATGCAAGCCCCTCTGCCATGACAAAGCAGTGAACTATGAGGGGAGTCATTAGTCATTTTGATAGTAACTGATTTTCACCAACAAAAATAGTGGATCCTCACATTTGTCCCCCATTTCCTCAGTACCCAATGCACTATTCGGAGTTGTTGGGACATGAACAAATAGATAAAGAAAAAATTTGTGCTGGAGGCTACACATTTATTTTATTTTCAAAATAACTTTCATTGATGCCTTCTGTCTGATATCACAGTACTCCTTTCCACTCAAAATCATACCTTCCTGGGGCAGCTAGGTGGCACAGTGGATAAAGCACCGGTCCTGGATTCAGAAGGATCTGAATTCAAATCCAGCCTCAGACACTTAACACTAGCTGTGTGACCCTGGACAAGTCACTTAACCCTCATCCCCCCCCCAAAGGACATGATCATAACTTCCCTCACAAAAAAAAGTAACACTAGTTAAGCAAAAAAACAAACAAAACAAAAACCTCCAAATTCATACAATATACTGACTATTTCTGATAAAGTTTATAATTCTGCCTTAATAGTCTCTACCTCTCTGCTGAGAAGACACTAGCTGACATAAAGGCCTCTTACTAGTTTCTCAGTTACTCAAAGTGTGGCTTCCCTTTAATGATCTTTTCATTTACATTGCTGTAGTAATTGTGCATATTATTCTCTCGATTATGCTTATTTCATCATTCATCAGTTCATACTAACCTTCCCATTTGGGGAACATTCTTCTTACTTATACTTTCTAACCACATAAAAGTACTCCGTTACATTTAGTATGCCAACGTTATTTTCCAATTTACAGGTACCCCCTTCGTTCTCATCTCATGAAAAGTGCCACCACGAATATTTTGGTATACATTCAGCCTTTGTTTCTGTCATTGATCTCCTTGGTGCAAAGCTGAAAGATATCAAGAGTTTAGTCACTTTTCATATCTCCATATTGTTTTTCAGAATGGCTAGATCAATTCATAGTTCCAACCAATACTGTCTCAATGTACTGGTGTCACACTCCCTAAATTCCCAAGTGCTACCCAAATCAGATTAAAATGTAATTGTGAAATGTTTAACAAGATAAATAAAAATACAACCTAATGTTAATTTGTGGTTTTCTAAGTCAATATGTGGTCTGAAGGGATTTGTTTCTATTTGAGTTTGATATCATTGTTTTAGAGGACTGTCTTTCCATGGTTCACAGTCCTCTAGGATACTGTTTTTGGTGTCACCTTATTAAGGGCATTCAGGGGTCAGATCTCAAGATATCTCAAAGAAAAGAGAATTCCAAAATAATAAAGGGGATTTTTACCCACCAAAATTCAGTTAGCAGTTACAAACCTGTATATGTGCACTCTCATCTTCAAAAAATATGAGAATCCACACACCAAAGATACACTTGATGAAAATATGAAATCATTTTCTATAGCAAGCCACATATTTACTACTATACAACTGAATGAGAAATGTAACAAAGCACCCTAAAAGCCAAGGAGCTGAATTGAATTCTGGCTCATCTATTTACTATTTATGTGACCTTGGGCAAGTAGTTTATTGCCTCTGTGCCTCATCTTGCTCATCTGTAAAATGAAAGGAATGTATTAAGTAATCTTTACTGGTTCTCTCTTTTTCTCTTATTTATTTATTTGAATTTATTTTATTCTCAGTAGTGTTTCTTTTGTTTTGTTTTAAACATATACTCTACTGGTTTGCCAGTAGGTGGCAGGAGACAAGTATCTTCAACATCATAAAAACAAACCTAACTCTTTATGAGACGGGGAATAGTACTAAAAATAAATGATTATACAAAGATGTAACAAAATTGGCAAAGTTAACCATGGTTATATTGTTCCTTCCATAAATGGGAAATGGTAAAATTTTAACACTAGGTGATTTTTAAAGTATTTCAGGAGCTTGTTATTGCTGGGAGCAATTGAGTTAAATTGGAGTTGAACATAAATGAAATCATTTTACAAAAGCTTCCATTTAAAATATCACATAGACATTCCATCATGTCTTACATTTTTAAAGAATTTCTTGGGGGCAGCTAGGTGGCAGAGTGGATAAAGCACTGGCTCTGGAGTCAGGAAGACCTGAGTTCAAATCTGACCTCAGACATTTGACACTTATAAGCTGTGTGACCCTGGGCAAGTCACTTAACCCTCATTGCCCCACCCCACCCCCCAAAATAAAAAAAGTATTTCTCAAGGTAGGGCCATAAGTCCAAAACATTTCTTTCTTATTTTTTGCTTCTTGACCAGTGATAAGAACAATTCCACTACCTCCCCCTCCTTGAGTTTTGGCTTAACTACCACCCCTTAGAGGAGTTTCTGAGCCCTTCCAGGGGCCAGAACAGATCCAGAAAGGGAGATTTTTCTTTAATCTTCCAAGGTTCTTATGAGCACTCTTGCCTTCTGGTCCAGGTGACTTGAGAAATTGGAGCTCTTATGATATTTACCTGTGTGATGAAATAATGGGATTTAGCAGATACTCAAAGACCCACCTGGAGATTAATCTAGACTGATTGAATCAAGTGAGAGTGATTGACTGCTGATTGAGCCTACTTCAAGTTAACGGATTGTAATCACACCTGGCTAGCCCTTAAGAAGGTATTGTTCTCAGAAACTAGACTGTGAACTCAACTTGAGAACACCTTCAAAGCCAATGGATTTGGATGACGCCAACCAATCAGCTTGAAGCAGTGTGTAAGGACCACCTCTGTTCCAGACCTATAAAAAGCTTCCACAATCAGCTTGCTGGAGAGTTCCTGATTAAAGCAGGCTCGTGGAGGAGGACTTCAGGAAAAACCCAACCAGGCTGGAACTCTAGGCTAGACTGGTGCTGAAGCTTCTGATTTAAGGCGACCACAATTTAGATTTTAGACATCACACCTGGATATGCTACTTTATCTGACACTGTGCTCCACTTGGGACTACTGCAAAGAGCTTTATTAAATCTTTCCCAGTTTGGGCTATTTCAATGGCACAACATTGTATCCTGGTAGCCAAGCTAGTGTTTTCCTCTCTGGTCTCCTAAATGCAGTCCAGCTGCCAGAGGATTCCATGGCTGAAACTTTCTACCAGACCATTGAGCTTTATGAGGAATGGCCTCAGGACCCTTTAGCTGGCTCTGATCTGAGGTCCTCTGGTTCTGGTACATCTGTCTTGGGCTTTGAATAGATTGGATCTTCCACATTTGGGGCTTTTAGGACCTGAGAGGTCAAATGAAGAAATAAGAGTGAAACAAAATCTGAAGTATGAAAGGCCTGAGTTCTAACCCTTACTCAGACACTTATTAGATGAGTGACCCTGATGTTCCCAGAGTTCTTGTGCAAACCTATATACGTAATATTTGTAGAGGGCTTCACAGCCCTGAAAAGCATGACATAAATGCTAGCTATTAATAAACCTTGGCCTGTGGCTGCAAACCCTGAACGCTGTGCTCCAGACCAAGCTCTTGAAGGCATAAAGAGACATTGGGTAGCCATGGGTACTATCTCCCCAACCCAGGAATCAGAACTATGGTCACCACCCAGTAACTGCATGAGCTCTGCCTGGGCAGCAACCGGAAGTTTGGACTCCCCCTCTCCTATGTGGCCCAACCCCCAATGGCATTAGCAGAAAGCCGTAAAGGAAGGCCAAAGGACAAGTTTAGTTGCAATTATTGGGAGTGTACACACTCACCCACCATGCAGAGAGATGGATGGATGTGTTAAGGGCTAAAATTCTAGCTAAACTGTCTAAACTATTTAATGAGTGGTCGCCAATAAATTATAAGCTTTAGCAAGAGTTAGACTTTTAAGCATTTATTAAGGAGAATAAGAATTTGGTAAAGAGAGAGAAAGGCCTACATTCATCTATCTATTAAAGGGAGAGCACATTCCTAGGTCCCCTCTGCACCACTGTCCTCAGGAAAGAGAGTGAGACTGAGCTCCAGTCTCTTCCTTCCTCCTCTCACTAGCCCGCGTCACTTCCTGACACCAAAGAAAAGACTCCTGGTCTTGCCCTCAAAGACCTTCACTTCATGGGCGGAACTCTTCTACAGTAAGTCTCCAGCAGGTGGTGTCATTCCAATCATTACAGTTGGATGGATGGATGGATGGATGGATAGATGGATAGATGGGTAAATAGATAGATAAGATAGATTTGTATAATATATGTATGTTTATACAGGTAGGTGCTATTATTATCCCCATTTTACAAATGAGGCCACTGAAGCTAAATGAAGTTAAGTGACATTCCCAGGGTCACCCAGCTTGTGTCTGAGAGTTAGGGTATGCAGACCAATATGAATATATACACATATGCATACATATACAGATATAATGTATACACATATGTATACTTATATATAAAATTGTATTCATCATAATTGATTTCTTTTGTAATCCTGTGCCTTTTTATGCATTTAAGGACATCTGTCTGAGAAGGGGTCCATAGGCTTCACCCAGCTGACAGATGGGTCTATGACACAAAGGAAGATCAAGCACCCCCTTTTTAAAAAGACTTTACCTCATAAAAACAAAGTATTTCCCCAAAGGCAGTCTTTTGAATAGGTGTCTTCCTTACATATGATGAAATTATACAAGACCCTATGACCCAACAACAAAGATAACCTTAAGCTATTTTCTGAGCATTGACACCAAACAAGGTATGAATCAGGGTATGGATAAAGTGGACAAAAAAAAAAAAAAGAATGTATTAAGCACTAGCAAGTGTCAGGCTCGGTGCCTGAGGATACAAGTAGAAAAAGGGAGATACTTCCTACTTTCAAAGAGCTCACAATCTAATTCAGGGAAACAACACCTAAAAGAAAGTAGAATTATACTTCAGAGAGGAAGAGCCCAGAAATCCTAAAAATGTAGCTATCAAGGATAATGGCTAAGCCCAGGGATCCTTCTACAGCATCAAGTCAGATGACAGTCCCCAGGGATCTAGAGGACATAAAGATGAAGCAGATAGGGACACTTGGAAGACCTGAGAATGAAGTGCAGAGGTAAGGCCTGGTGATTCTTAGGAGGTCTGGAAGGAATAGAGTTAGTGACTCCCATCTCTTCTAAACTGTGAGTTTACAGAGCATGACTACACACGTGGACAGATAACACATATATTTTATGTTATTTACTTTAGAGGAAATATTAGTGGTTTATCAAAACTAATAATTTTATGGCTTTGGCATTAGTCCACTCCTTAAAAGGTTAAACAATTTCAGGAATGACAACCTTGTACTTTAGTCAAACGGCTAACGACAGTATTCTTTTGGTGAAGGTCTGAGGTTGCCAACCAGAGAATTGCCACAGTTTCCAAAAAAAATAAAAGGTTAAGGTCACTCAAAGGGCAATGAAGAAGCACACAGTAGGCTGCAAATAAAACTAATGAAGAATTAAACAAAAAACAATATAAAGGATGCCACACTTGTCATGTGACAAAATCAGGGGATAACCAATGGGGTCTGAGCTTCTAGGCCTTGGGAAAGGGCTAAGGAAAAGAGAGGGTTTCCTCAGCTAAAATTCCATTTTCTATGAAAAGACCTTTCCTGTCCCCCTTTATTTTGGTGCCTTCCCTCTGACGTGATTTCAGAATTATACTCTATATAGCTATATATGTATATTTATCTATCTATCTATCTGGGTTGTATTTAGTTGTTTGCATGTTGTCTTCCCCATTAGACTGAGCTATTTGAAGGTGAGAACTGGGGGTTTTTTGGCATTTTTTTTTGGTTTTGGGGTGAGGCAATTGGGGTTAAGTGACTTGCTCAGGATCACACAGCTAGTAAGTGTCAAGTGTCTGAGGCCACATTTGAACTCAGGTCCTCCTGACTCCAGGGCCGGTGCTCTATCTACTGTGCCACCTAGCTGCCCCTGGCCTTTCTTTTTATACCCAGTGGGCACTTAATAATTGCTTGGTGGCACAGTGGATCTGGAGTCAGGAAGTCTCAAGTTCCAATTTTTCCTCAGACGGTAGCTGCATGAATCTGGGCAAGTCATTTAACATCTGCTACCTTAGTTTCCTCATCTATAAAATGTGGATTGTGATAGCCCCTGCCTCTCGGGGTTGTTGTGAAGATGAAATGAGATAATATTTGCTAGATGCTTCACAAACCTTAAAGTACCATATAAATGCTACCTGCTGCTGCTGCTGCTGTTGATTTGACTTGATGAAGGTGTTCATCAGTAACACAGATGTCCTGTTGCAGTCTAAAGAAAAGAAGGATTCATTATCACTGCTGAGGTTTTTCAAACTCTCCTGTTCACAGGTAATAATATTTATCATATAGACCTCTAGAACAAATTCATAATGATGTGAAATAGATTGATCTAAACATCCATTATGGAAAAAACAAGTAGATGAAAATTGTACATGACATGCCGATGTACTGGGAGACTATTAAATTAGTCAATGTAGTAAAGAATTAATTGTGAATTGAGGTTTTTATGACCCCATCTTTCAGCTAGAATTAAAAAAGATCCAGCACGTGCACTGGCCCAGGGCTCAGGCACCATGCCTCCACAAAGGTGTGCTCCACCCACTGGCTGTAGTCGTCACCATGGCACTGGCAGCTCACGTCATCACCACTCACTGACACTAACATGGGCCTGGCAAAATTATAATGACTGAAATAACTAGAAGCCCAGTGAGGGCAGTCATGTGACTGTCAGTCAAGGCTGCCAGCCAATTAGCTTGGGGCTGTATGTGGATAGCCTGGGGTCTGCTGGGAAGAAGAAGGGAGGAGATTTGCCATTCTGGCTTTGGAATTGGAAAGAGATGGAACGCAGCCTTATATTCTGCTGAGCCCCAGGTGGTGGTGTGATTCAGGTTGTATTATTTTCCTTCCCCCATTCTTTTTTTTCCTTTCCCTTAATTCTACTAACCTTTTTTGTATTTTTAAGTTCATTCTTGTTAATAAACCCTGTTCTATTTTTGAAAGAGGCTGTTAATCTCCTTCCTTACCCCAATATTGCGGCGAGCCACCTAACACTCCCCAATTAAAATTTGGCCCCTACAATGTATATGATCATGTGGCAAGACTGAGGGATAATAGGCTGACAGTTGTAATATGCTACATGTATAAAGTTTAAATTTATTCTATATGGGTTATATTTTGAAGAACTCTCACTGTTTAATTTGATCACTGACAATGCTATACTAAAGATGAATGGAAATGCAGCAATTAAACAGCTAAAGAAGTAAAAGTATCCAGAGACAACCAGAACGCAGACCAGAATCCAGACTCCCTGATTGCATCTTAACACTTAACGAAGACAAGATTTCAAGGACTCCAAATGGACATTTTTGTTTCTTCTTTCTGTTATTATATACATAATTTGTAATATGTGTCTTCTGTAGAGGTTTTCCCTCTGTAGACATTGTCAAAGCACAAGTCCATGAGGGACTTCCCCTCTGTTCAAAATTTTCCCTTTCTCCCTTTCCTACATTGTTATTAGCATATTGTTTGTTAGCATGGATTATTTTTTTACTGCTTCATCAAGGAAACACCCCCCCCGCCCCGTGTTTCTTAATGAAGCTCAGGGGGCAATGTGAGTTTATCATGATTTGGGGTTTCTATGACCCCATCTTTGGCTAGAGTTGGAGGCCCTGGTGCACGCCCATGCACACTGACCTTGCACCAGACACCCGCATGCCTGTATGGGCCTGGCTGAATTATACAATAGGGAAGCCTGGTGAGGGCAAGTCAGGTGGTCTTTGGCATATGGAAGAGGCTGGCTTGCATTTGTAGAGCAGCCTTTTAGTTCTGTCAATCAGGGCTGCCAGCCAATTAGCTTGTGGCTGTGTGCATGAATGGCCCAGTTTTCTGTGGGAGAGGGGGCTTCTGGGAGAGAGAAGGGAGGAGGTTTTGCTCTTGCACCTGCGAAAGAAGGAGATGGAGGCTGGTACTGTGGATCTTCAGACCAGTCTGGGAATGCTGCGCAGTTGGTTCTCTTTGGCTGATTCTGGGTGGTAGTGAGTTTGCAGGTTGTATTTTTTCCTTCCCCTATTCCCTTTTTCATTGTCCCTAGCTTTATTAACCTCACTTGTGTTTTAAATTTGTTCCCATTAATAAACCCTGTTTTGTTTATTGAAAAAAGGCTGTTAATCTCCTTTCTTACCCCAATATTATGGCGAGCCACCCAATCAACTCTCCCATACTAATTTTGGCCCTTACACAGCCCATGTGCTTCATGACAATCCTCACACTGTCTGTAGAAAGTGAGGAAGTCCTCAGTACATTAAGTAGACTTGTGAGAGGACATGGACAAGAGTAACATAGGATGGGCAGGCTTAGTAGAGTTGCATTCTCCATCACTGAAAGGTACAACTATATCATTGAGGTCACAGATCCATTTGAATGTTCAGTAGGCTTGGTCTTGTGTTAGTGTGTGTGTATGCATCTTGGGGAGAGGCTACAGTTTGGGCAGAAATTGTAAGGGATAAAGATAGGGTCTGGACTTGGGATTTTATTAGTATAGGGAACACCCAGATGAAGAAGACTCCCTCCACCAATGCAAGTCAGCACCTTCTTTGCAACTTCTTTTGTTTGTTTGCTATTGCTGTTTTTGTTCAATTTCGGTTTTGGAATGGTTTTGTAGTTTACTTTTAAAGGAGGAAATGCTTTGTGCTAGAAAGGGAGCCCTAGTTAATAGCTTTAATAGGAACAGATTTTTTTATGTTTGTAGCAAAATCCTTGTGTAGAATATGTGGAAAACCCCCTTTATGAAATAAGGAGAGGATTCCTACTGATACAGTAGGATTATTAAAATACATGAAAGAAAGAGATGCTGGAAATGTCCAAAACACTATTTGATTCCTCCTGTCTTTTATGGAAAAAGCTGTATGGTCAAAGCAAGGATAAAGAACATAAGATGTCTTTTAAAAATTAAGCAGTTAAAAGCAGAGGTAAAAGAGTCTATTTACTGAAGTCAGAGAACCCCCTAAAGTTAATTACCCAGGTGAGTAGGTCAGTGTTAATGGAGGTAGCACTAATAGGCTATAAGAAGAAAACAGTATACTCAGATATATTTGTTCAGTGAAGATATAAACTTAGTTACTCCATAGATATAAACTATAGTTACTCCATAAATATATTTCCTTCTCCTACAAAATTCTTTTCTTCTGGGTTTCATGCATTTATAGTTCTAACCAATCTTGAAGTTAGAAAAAATCTAAGGACTGCCTCAGAACAAAGGGAAGAATTGACCATTTCTTACCTCCAATTCTTCCCCATACCTAACTAGATGGGTAGAGTTGAGATCTGCAGCTTATTGTGAGAAGATGGATGGTGGGTTTTGTCAGCAGAGACTAGAATAAATATATAAATAAACATGCATAGACAAGAAAAACAAATCCCTACATTGATCATGTCCAAAAATGTGTCTCATCCTGTTCATTTAGTCCATCACTTGCATTCTTCATCATTTGTTCTCTGTAGTCATAGATGGTCACTATTTTGGCCAGAGTTGTGCCACACAGACACTAGGTGAACTGGCCAGTAACTAGACAAGTATTCTCAAACTTAGCTGCCTGCTGCACATCTGAAAATTCCGCTTGAGGTTTTTCTTTTTCCCTGAAGGCACTCCCTCTCTTGGCCTAAAGCACTTACATCACATTATTAACTTTTCCCATACATTCTATTGGGGCATGATTTGTCTCCCCAAATAAGTTGCAAGATTTCAAGGGTTTATTTTTACATTTCTCTATTCTACAGTTATCCACATACTTTGGTAAGAAGGTACAATACTTAACAAACCTTTATAAACTAAATTTTAGGCCTGTTTTATTTCAGTTCTTGTTCTTGTGGGTTGTTCCTAATTTTTATGATTAAACGATAGGAGACTTTTAATGAGGTCAGTACTCTTATGTATATTGTGAAAATGTACTCTTTTTGTAATAGTATAAAATTTCTCCATGTAGAAGGGAAATTTACCAATATTACTTACATGTTATATGTATATAAAATAAATCACATTAGGGACTTATTTTGGCAATATCTCCTAGTTCTCAAGAAACTGGATTGCAACACTGACTCATTCCTTCAGTGAAGTCATCCATATTTTATCTATGCCTCAATTCTTTATGAGTAAAATGTATGCCATAGCCTAGCCCCTTATCCGGAAGTTTTAAGGATTAATCAACTAGATCTTGCAAAAAAAAAGATAAAGAAGAAGAAGGAAAGAAAAATCTGAGAGCCTCATATAAAAGCATTGCATCAATATGAAGTAGCAGGGCATAATAATTATATGGAAAATATACCATTTTGTGATCCTTAGAGAATGCTTGCCCTCCCTACCCTTACCCCCTCATGTCTTGGAACAGCTACAAAATTTAAGATTTAACAACCAGTTTGGCAAGAACTCTGTCCATAATATTCATTCAGACAATTCAGCTAGTCAGCTGTAAGAATTGAAAATAGCATTAAGTAAAGTGAGATACTATAAATACAGATTAGGATCATTTACCAAACCCTTGTGTGTTTCCCCCTCAGTGAAAAGGCAAAACTTATATATGATAATGAACAAAAAGAAAAAGGAAATCAAGGTGCATGAAAGAAGGAGACCTTTCAAACCTATGTACATTTATTAATAGAAACAAATATTGAGAAATGTGCCTGATGTGACTGGGAAAACGGTTTCAGAGAAAACCATTCCTTTGTTCCAAAGCAGTTAACAACCATCATGGGCAAGCTGGAAAGATGTGAGGTCACTGAGTTTTCATTTTGGACCCAGAGTGATATGAATGGAATAAATGAGAATACAGAAACTTCTTCCATTCTGCACTGATTGCTTACATATTACTGATTTGCTTTCGTGCTCTGCTGTGGTCTTGGGAGTCTCTTGTGATCACATACTTAAATTCTAAAGACCCTTACAAAAGGGATCACAGTAGACTTGATTCTTCTCAGCAATACAATGGTATAAGATAGATCCAAAGGACTCATCATGGAAAATACTCTCCAAATCCAGGAAAAAAAAAAAGAACTGTGGAATATGGATGCATACTATTTCTTTTGGTTTTGGTGCTGTTGTTTTTCTTTTTTGAGGTTTTCTCTTTTTGCTATAATTCTTCTTTCACAGCAGGACTGATGCAGAGATATGTTTAACGTGATTGTACATATATAACATATATCAGATTGGTTGCTGTCTTGGGAGGGGGGAGGGAGGAGAGGGAGGGAGAAAAATTTGAAACTAGAAATCTTATAAAAACAAATGTTGAAAACTATCTCTACATGTAACTGGGAAATAATAAAATACTTTTATAATTAAAAAAAAACAAAATACACAAAAAGGATCACAGAATGACAGAGGCACAGAGGCCTCCCATTTTAAGATAAGGAAACTGAGACTCAGAGTTTAAGTACTTTCCTGAAAACATTCAGTTAGTAAGAGGCAGAACTGGGACATTGTCTTTTTGCTATACTATGCTGCTGAAAATAGTTCGATGGAAAAGTCACTGGATTTGGAGTCGGAACTCTTTGGTTCTAATTCTGACTCTCCCACTTTTTTCTTATGTGACCTTGGATAAGTCACATCAATTCACTGGGCCTCAGTTTCCCTATTTTAAAATGGGGGGTTTGATTAGATGACTTCTATATTCCCTTACAGAGCTGTCTATGATCCTATATATTTCATAATTAATGCAAGACTTTTATGAACAATTTGACTCGGGGTTACAAAATTAAAACATATGTGTGTGTGTGTGTATGCCACGCTGCTTTTCCTTACTATATACTCATACTTCCCTGCCCCCCATCTCTATGATCTGTCCCCTCAACCCTAGCCAGCCTCCTGCTTCCTCCCTCCTTTCATTCATTTGTACCCCGCATTGCCTATAAGCAAGCTTTTCTGGATAAAGATTGCAATGGTATGTTTCGTTTCCGTTTGCAATGCTGGAGTAACTGTGTAACTAGAACTGCTTTCGAAACATTTTTTAAAAGGAAAACTGGGGAATTTAATATATAGGAAAACCTCGTATAGGAGGAGAAGAGTCTGGTTTGACTCATATGTACTAATGTATGGGAGATGGAAGATGTTATAAGCAACAACAAACTAATAACTTTCATTGATAAACATTGGACTTTCTACTTTACTAAGGATTTTTCCTTGACACCAAGGGGAATATTTTGTAGTGACCCTAGAACCATGAAACAAAAAATATTGTAATTACAGAGAGCCCTTGGGTTTGTTTTAGCACTGCCCCCTGTCATTTCCCCTTTGCACATTCCCCCCATTTTCATTTGTTGTACTTGGAAAATACTTATTTCCTTTAACTCTGAAAATCTTTGATGCTGTAGTCATAGACCCAGAGGAAAGAGTGCCACCTACTGGCAGCAGCTCTCTACAGAGCTACAAAGAACTTGGATCAAGTGTACATTCTTTGCACTTCTAATGTATTCAGCTTGATTTTAAATCCTTATTTTAGTTTTTGCACCATCTTTTTTCCAGTTAAATTTAACTTTATGACTTTTCTTTTTACATCCCAGGCATTTCCAGTTATCACCACTACTACTACCACCTAGTTGGCTTTTCCTTGTAACTAAACATAGTTTAGTGTATCCAATTGACATAACAATGTTACTGGTACTGCTTCATTCTGTATCAGTTCATATAGGTCTTCTCATGTTTCTCTGAATTCTTCATATTTACTGCTTCCTATGGCACATCAAAATACCACTGCATTCATATACCGCAATATGTCCAGTCATTCCTCAGTGTTTTTGCACTATTAGCTGGCTTTTTATTTTTAAGGGAAATGTAATACTCAAATTAGATTCCATAATAGTCTTGATTTATTTAGGAAAATAGGAGGAAGACATTAACCAGACTATTCACCTTTTACAATTATTTACCTAAGTCTTTGACAGAGATGCTCCAAGAGAGTGGTTTAATGCTGTCATTTTGCAACTTTTAAAATGCTTGCCTTGCTTGGAAGAAAAGAAGTTGTGGGGAAAGGATTGCATTTGGATTTTATACTATTTGGAGTGGAAGAGGAATTTTTAGGAGCAGACTAGGCTATGGAGTGGAGAAAGCATTGACATTAAAGTCATAAAGAAATACATTCAACTATTTCCTTAGATACCTAAGAGATCTGCCACCTGTGGGAAATCGCATAACCTCTCAGTCTTTGTTTCCCCCTGTGTAAAATGAGAATAATAATAGCACATAAGATTGTAGGAGCTGGCAGAGCCAAGATGGCGGAGGAAAGGCAGTGAGCTCCCGAACTCATGACACGATCACTCCAAAAACCATCCAAATAACACCATAGGAAAATGCCTGGAGCAGCAAAACTCACAGAAGAATGTGCTGAAATCATCTTCTAACCAAGAACGGCTTGGAAGTCAGAAGAAGGGAGCTGCTGTGCTGATACAGGAGTCAGGCCCAACCCCACAGTCACCCTGACACAGATCCAGTCTCAGGAAGTCCTCACCAAAGAAGGAGACTCCCAGAGCCTCTGAATCAGCTGAAGCACCAGTGTCATCTGGAACTAAGCTCACAGTCTGGTGAGTGGGCTGAGCCCTGGGCAGGTTAGAGACTACAGGGGTCTATGCTGGTGCTAAGGCAGAACTTGGATTTTACATCCCTGCTGAGAACCAGGAGGTAGGCTTGAGTAGCAGTGGCCCAGGTGGGGGAGGGGCAACAGCTGGTCAGAGCTAACAACCACAACACACAAAGCTGGTTGATTGGCAAGTTGGTCTGGGGTCATCTAGGACCAGGAAACAGGCCGGGCAAGTGAAGAACCTGATTGTCCTTAAATCATACCACCTGCGACTTCTTAAGCTTGGGATACTGCAGCCTGGAAACAGTGCCCCACTTTAAGGAGATAAAAGTCCAGTAAAAGAAAGGCAAAATGAGCCGACAGAGAAAGGTGAGGACCATAGAAAGTCTCTTCAGTACCAAGGAAGACCAAAGGGGAACCCTCAGAGGAAGATGTCAACATCAAGGCCCCTATATCTAAAGCTTCCAAGAAAAATACAAATTGGTCTCAGGCCATAGAGGTGCTCAAAAAGGACTTTGAAGATAAAATTAGAGAGGTAGAGGAAAAAATGGAAAGAGAAATGAGGGTGATGCAGGAAAGACATGAGAAAAAAGTCAACAGCTTGAAAAGTCAAATGGAAAAGGAGATACAAAAGCTCTCTGATGAAAATAATTGCCTAAGAATTAGGATTGAACAAATGGAAGCCAGTGACTTTATGAGAAACCAAGACACAATAAAGCAAATCCAAATGAATAAAAAAATAGAGGGCAATGTAAAATATCTTCTGGGAAAAACTGCTGACTTGAAAAATAGGTCCAGGAGAGATAATTTGAAAATTATTGGTCTACCTGAAAACCATGATCAAGGAAAGAGCTTAGACACCATCTTCCAAGATATTCTCAGGGAAAATTCCCCTGAAATTCTAGATTGTAGGAGCCGCTGGATAGAGCGCCCAGCCTGGAGTCAGGAAGATGAGTCTTCCTGAGGTCAAATCCAGCCTCAGACACTTACTAGCTGTGTGTCTCTGGGCGCATCACTTAACCCTGTTTGCCTCAGTTTCCCCATCTGTAAGATGACCTGGAGAAGGAAATGGCAAACCACTCCAGTCTCCTTGCCAAGAAAACCCCAAAAGGAGTCACAAAGAGTCAGACATGACTGAAAAATGACTGAGCAATATAGGGTTGTTCTGAGGATCAAAATGAAATAATATCTCTATGCAAACCTTAAGGCATTATATGAATTCTAAGTACTGATGAAGATGAAGATGAGGCTAATTTAGGATGAGGAGCCCTGAGCATGTTTGTAGGCATAGGGGAAGGAATTAGTGGCATAAGAGAGTGATGTCTGCTGGATCAAGGTGCTGGATAGGGTGGAAGGGAATGAGATTAAGTATGGATTAGTTTTAGTGAAGTGTAAAGTTGCCTCTTCTCTGGAAAGGTAGGAGTAATGAGGGAGCTGAATTGAAAGGTCATCTTTCGTTGACTAAATCTCAGTAATATAGTACGCTAAGTGATTTGCTTTAAGTGTGGTTGATGGCAAGAAAGGGAAGTTTGAACTGTTGCTATGGGAAATGAGATAAGTCAATAAGAGTAGTATAAGTAGGATTATTGAACAGCAGCAAGAACTCAGCTCAGGTTATGACCCATTAATTTATAGTGGGGGAAATCAGGTTGGGTTTTATTACTTTTTTTCCAGCAATACTCAGTAGGCTAGAAGCAGTAGAGAAATCAGATGATGAGAGCTACTGAGAAATGATCATTCACGGGTCAGGATCAGCAGAATATCAGAGAGATTAAATAAATATACAAGTGGCAGGCCATGGGTTCTTCAAGTTTGGCTTTGGAGTCAAGTAAAGCCAGAATAAGGGATGTAGGCTGGGAAACTGGGAATGAGGCAGGGGACCAAAAGTTACTATGAGTATGAGAGTGTGAGAAGTAGAAGTAAAAGAAATTTTGTTAAAGAATAGAATTCCAAATTTCTAGATTCTAGAGATGATCTCACTTAAAGAGATGGTGGGATCTGAGGTGTTAGTGTTACTGTGTTGGAGTATGGTTGAAATGGGTTGAAGGAGAATTTTGGAATTGAGGAGACAAAGGATTTATTTGGGGTTAAGTGACTTGCCCAAGGTCACACAGCTAGTGTTAAGTGTCTGAGGCCAGATTTGAACTCAGGTCCTCCTGACTCCAGGGCTGGTGCTCTATCCACTGTGCCACCTAGTTGCCCCCTGTTAACATAAATATTGAAACCACCAAGGATGATGGCAACAGAAGGGATCATTCAGTCAACCAATTAAATGCTGACTATGTGCCAGGCTTGTAGTACTAAGTGCTGAGGATGCAAAAAAAGGCAAAAGACAATCCTTGCCCTCAAGAAGCTCATAGTCTAATGAGGGACACAGTATATATATATATATATATATATATATATATATATATATATATATATATATTTGTGTGTGTGTATGCTACATATATATGTAATATACATACAAGCCATATACAGGATAAGTAAGAAATAATTCACAAAGGGAGGCACTAGAATTAAAAGGGTTTGAGAAAGACTTCCTATAGAAGATTGGATTTTAGTTGGGACTTGAAGGAAGCCAAGATGAGGAAGGAGAACATTACACAGGCATGGGTAACAGCCAGAGAAAATGCCCAGAGCCTATATCATAGAGATAGAATATCTTATTGATGGAACAGCAGAGGCCAGTGTCACTGTATCAAAGAATATATAAGGGGTGAGGGAAGAGAAAGGTGTAAGAGAACTGGAAAGGTTGGGGAGTGGGGTGGCCCTAGGCCATGAAGGACTTTGAATGCCAGAGGATTTTGTATTTGACCCTAGAGGTGATGGAAAGTCATTCTGACAGATGAAGGGAGGATCAACTGGAGTGGGGAAAGACTTAAAGCTGGTAGATCCACCAACAGGCTACTCTAATAGTCTGAGTGTGAGGTGATGAGGGCCTCCATCAGGGTAGTGGTAGTACCAAAGGAGAGATATGGCAGGTGATAGAGTGAAGCAGGGTTTAGGAAGATGTCATGTGGGCAAATACAATTTGGATCATTGGTGTTTTTGAGTGGCCTCTGTGTGTTTTCTTCTGTAGGTGTATTAGTTTCCTTACTATGAGAATTGAGGCTTCTGGATCTCTGGCCCAAGGAGCCAGAAAAGCCTTTCTAGACAAATTTATTCCCCAGGAATCCCTTTGGTTTTTGATTTACATAACTTTTCCAGCATAAGTCATCACTGGTAATATGCTGCCTCCTGCTTACATCCACTATATGTGTACTGATTGAACCACTACTCCCACTGCCTTTTAAGTTATCTATAATTTTGATTCTTCTTAGATAGTGGTGCTCTATGATTTACAGATATATTGTTGTTGTTATTGTTTGTCCTTCATTCCTGAAGAAGACCATGACATCAGGGTGATGCCATGACTTTCAGTGAATTAGATTTAAGTGAGAGAGGGCTGTGAAAGGTCATCAATCTCACTCTCTCCTCCAGAACCATCTGGGTCCAGTGGAAAGATATATATCAGGACAATTGGAGATAGCCTTGGATGTTTAAGGCAATTGGTGTTAAGTGACTTGCCCAAGTGTCTTAGGCAAAATTTGAATTCAGGTCCTCCCAACTTCAGGGCCAGTACTCTATCCACTACTCCACCTAGCTGCCCAATAGCCATATAGCATGACTGGAATAATAATAATGGTGTCCCTAAAATGAATATGTAAAAAAGAAACTTGAGGGGCAGCTAGGTGGCGCACTGGATAGAGCACTGGCCCTGGAGTCAGGAGTACCTGAGTTCAAATCCAGCCTCAGACACTTAACACTTACTGTGTGACCCTGGGCAAGTCGCTTAACCCCAATTGCCTCACTAAAAACAAAACAAAACAAAACAAAAAAAAAAAAAAGAAATTTGAGATTATTGAGAGCACTGCACAATCGCCTAATCTCCTCTTATTCAACCAGTTATTTGTCTTGTGTTTCTCTAAATTCCTCATAATTGTCATTTCCTCCTACCCAATAATATTCCTTTACATTCTTTTACTATAGTTTTTTAATCTATTCCCCAGCCAATGGACGCCTTATGCTTCTTTTTTTTTTTTTTCGGGGCAATGGGGGTTAAATGACTTGCCCAGGGTCACACAGCTAATAAGTGTCAAGTGTCTGAGGCTGGATTTGAACTCAGGTACTCCTGAGTCGAGGGCCACCTAGCCACCTAGCCACCCCTCACCTTATGTTTCTTAAACTACTCCTATTCTTCTCTGTCAACGGCTCCTTTTCATCCTTAAGCCCCCAAACAATTATTCCCCTCCCCAAAATCTCATCCATTTCCACAATTTCAACAGATTCATTTAATTTAATTCAGTGAACAATTATTAAGGCTTTACTCTGTGCCCACCCCTTTGTGGTCTCTTTACTCAAGGAGTTCACGATCTAATGGTGAGACTCAGACATATACAAAATAAATGTATTACAAAGAGGCATGTAATAAGGTCAAAGGAAAATCTAGGCAAAATGCTAAAAGAAATTTGAGTTAGAAGAAATCACTTCTAGTTGGGAGTAATAGGGAAGGTTTGATGAAGGAGTCTTGGAGTCTTGAACTTGAAGGGAAGGGAAAGATGTCAGAAGTAGGAGATGTGAAAGGGGTATGTTTTTCCCAGAGGAACAATCAGCCAGAATGTTGGAAGTTGGAAGAGGGAAGATGTTCTCATGGGGAAGCCATATTGCAGAGGGGAAAGATTGATAGATTTGGAGTTAAAAGACCTGAGTTTGATTCAATCTCTTCTGCTATACTTGAGTAACATAGAGCAGATCATACACCCTCTCTAGGCCTCAGTTTTCTCATCTAAACAATGAGAAGATTGCATTAGATGATCTCTAAGGTCCGTTCTAACTCTAAATCTATGATTCTATGATCAGGGAAATATTGCGGGTGGGATATGGGGCAGGAAAGCAGCAGCTGCTGTCAATAACCTTAATAAGTATATCAGATGGGGCAGCTAGGTGGCCCAGTGGATAGAGCACCGGCCCTGGATTCAGGAGGACCTGAGTTCAAATCTGGCCTCAGACACTTAACACTTACTAGCTGTGTAACCCTGGGCAAATCACTTAACCCCAACTGCCTCACCAAAAAAAAATATATAGATATATATATATATCAGACTTTCTTCCACTGTGAAGCAGCAAATAAAATAAAGGAGACCAAGAACCTTTGGGCAGCATGTAGTTTGAGTTGTCTGAGGCTACAAAACTAATTGTCTTGACTCTAGGAAGAGTAAAAGATCCAGGTACCCCTGTGTCAAGGCAGTTTTGTGGGTTTTTTTTTTCATGGCAAGGGGGTTAAGTGACTTGCCCAGGGTCACACAGCTAGTAAGTGTCAAGTGTCTGAGGTCAAATTTGAACTCAGGTACTCCTGAATCCAGGACCGGTGCTTTATCCACTGCACCACCTAGCTGCCCTGGCAGTATTGCTTTTAAGAAGCCTGGTATTCCTAGATGGTTTCAGTTTTGTGTCTGTGTTTTGTTTCTCCTGTGTTGTAAGTGTCCCTGAAGGAATTTGTGCACCATCCTGTACTGCAAATTGAGATCAAAGGTGTGGAGAATACCAAAAGTCTAAGCAATGATAGTTCTGTGTCACAGAACAACAGTGCTTTAAAAATATCATATGAGCTTTTCCCTATTCTCTAGGGTAGAGATTCTTAAGCTAGGATCTGGGATCTTGTTTTAAAAATTTAATATTTCAATAGGTATACTTGGTTTCTGTTGTAATATATGTTTTATTTTATGCATTTAAAATGCACAAAGGGATCCATAGGCTTTGCCATACCTCTCCACAACACAAAGGTTAAGAATCCAAGCTCTCGGGATCCTCTGTCATGTGACTTTTATAGTCCGAGGTCATGGGACCCTGACATATAAATCAAGGTAAAAAATTCAATACCAGGTGAGAAGAAAAAGATCTCTCTTCATTTGTAATTATCATCTTATATTAGAGCCCCAACCGAATCTATTTAAATATACTGAATCTGAAAAATAGGAAATAATCTCCATGTTTACTTTTGTTCAACACCTTTTCTTTTGTTGTTCTCTTGTTGTTGTTGTTGTTCTTTTAAATAGTATTTTATTTTTTCCAATTACATGAAAAGACTTTTTTCCCATTTTTAAACAATTTTATTTAAAATTGTGAGTTTGATATTCTATCCTTCCCATCCCTCTCCCCTCCATGAAACAGTGAGCAATCAAATGTGGGTTATATATGTGCAATTATTTAAAACATTACCATATTAGTCATTTTGAATAAGAAAACTTGAATAAAAGAAAAAATGAAAGACTGAAAAATAGCATGCTTCAGTCTGTGTTAAATCAATATGAATTCTTTCTTTGGAGGTAGATAGTATGCTTTATAATTAGTCCTTTGGGATTGTCTTGGATCATTGTATTGAGAATAGTTAAGTCTTTCACAGTTCTTCATCAAATAATATTGCTGTCTCAGTGTACAACATTCTTTTGGTTCTGCTCATTTCACTATACATCAGTTCATACAACTCTTTCCAGGCTTTTCTGAAATCATCCTGCTTGTCATTTCTTATGGCACAATGATACTCCATCACATACCACAGCTTGTTTAGCCATTTCCCCAATTGATGGGCATTCCTTTGATGTCCAATTCTTAGCCACCACAAAAAGAGCTGCTATAAATATTTTTGTACAAATAGGTCTTTTTCTCTTTTTGGGGATGTCTTTGGGATATAAATCTAGCAGTGGTATTGCTGGATTGAAGGATATGCACAGTTCTATAACTCTTTGGGCATAGTTCCAAATTGCTCTCCAGAATGGTTGGATCACAAAGACAATTTTTAACATTCATTTTTTATAAAGTTTTGAGTTCCAAATTTTTTCCTTTCCTCCCTTCCTTCCCTAAGATAGTAAGCAATTTGATATAGGTTATATATCTATGTCAGTTTTATATATATATATATATATATATATAGAGAGAGAGAGAGAGAGAGAGAGAGAGAGAGAGAATCATGTAAAACATATTTCCATATTAGTCATATTGTGAAAGAAGAAACAGACCAAAAGGGAAAAAATGCAAAAGATAAAATGAAAATAGTATGTTTTGACCTACATTCAGATTCCATCAGTTCTTCCTCTAGATGAAGATAGAATTTTCCATCATAAGTCTTTTGGAATTGTCTTGGGTCATTACATTGTGGAGAAGCACTAAGTCAATCATAGTTGATTATCAAACAATGTTGTTGTTACTGGATATAATGTTCTCCTTGTTCTGCCAGCTTCACTTTGCATCCATTCATGTAACTCTTTACAAATTTTTCTGAAATCTGCCTGCTTGTCATTTCTTTTTCTTTTTCTTTTTTTTGCAGGGCAATGGGGGTTAAGTGACTTGCCCAGGGTCACACAGCTAGTAAGTGTCAAGTGTCTGAGGCCGGATTTGAACTCAAGTACTCCTGAATCCAGGGCCGGTGCTTTATCCACTGCACCACCTAGCCGCCCCCCATTTCTTTTTTTTTTTTTAGTGAGGCAATTGGGGTCAAGTGACCTGCCCAGGGTCACACAGCCAGTAAGTGTTAAGTGTCTGAGGCCGGACCCGAACTCAGGCACTCCTGACTCCAGGGCCGGCGCTCTATCCACTGCGCCATCTAGCTGCCCCCCACCCCCCATTTCTTATAGCACACATAGCACAAAATATTCCATTACAGGGGCAACTAGATAGTGCAGTGGATAGAGCACCAGCCCTGGATTCAGAAGGTCCTGAGTTCAAGTCTGGCCTCAGACACTTGACACTTACTAGCTGTGTGCCCAAGTCACTTAACCCCAATTGCCTCACCAAAAAAAAAAAAATATTCCATTACATTCTTATACCACAATTTGTTCAGCCATTCCCCAATTGATGGGCATCCCTTCAATTTCCAATTCTTTCCCACCACAAAAAAAGCTATAATAAATGTCTTTGTATAGGTAGGTCCTTTCCCATCCCTGACCCCCAACTTTAAAAAAAAAATCTCTTTGGGATACAGAACTAGTAGTTGTATCGCTGGATCAAAGAGTATCAACAGTTTGATTGCCCTTTAGGCATAGGTCCAAATTGCTCTCCAGAATGGTTGGATCAGTTTACAACTCTATGAACAGTGTATTATTGTCCCAATTTTCCCACATCCTCTCCAACATTTATCATTTTCCTTTTCTGTTATATTAACCAATATGATAGGTATAAGGTTGCATCTCAGAGTTGTTTTAATTTATATTTCTCTAAATCGATAGTGATTTAGAGAATCTTATATGACTATAGATAGATTTGATTTCTTCATCTGAAAACTGCCTGTTCATATCCATTGACCATGTATCAATTGGAGAGTGACATATTCTTATAAATTTGACTCCATTTTCTATATATTTGAGAAAAAAGGCTTTCATCAGGGATATTTTCTTAAAAATGATTTCCCAGCTTTGTGCTTTCCTTCTAATCTTGGTTGTATTGGTTTGGTCTGTGTAAAACCTTTTTAAATTTAATATAATCAAAATTATCCATTTTACATCCTGTAATACTCTCTTTCTCTTATTTGATCATAAATTCTTCCCTTCTCCACAGATCTGATAGGTAAACTATTTTACAGTCTTCTAATTTGCTTATGGTAACCCTTCATATCTAAATCATGTACCCATTTTGACCTTATCTTGGCATATGGCAACATCATTTTATTTAAAAAGTTAACCAAAATTAAACAGTTGCCACAATAAGTAAGTGAAAAGATTCTAGAAATCACCTTGGCCATAAAAGACTTGATCTCTTTTCCAACCAGAGACATGGCAGGACCTAGAAACAAGAAATGAAGAGGAACTTGACCAAATGCAAAGAGAACAGGAGTCTCAGAAGATGAGCCGGTTACTTCATTACTCATCCTCTGGAGTCCTGGTTGGTCACTTTAATGGGTTAATTTATCAAATGAGGGGAAAAGTAGATATATATACTTTGACTCACTAAATTGTCAACTTTTGTTTTTATTGTCATTCTTCAGTCATGCCTGACTCTTCATGACCCAATTTGTGGTTTTCTTAACAAAGATATCAGAGTAGTTTTCCATGAACTTCTCCAGCTCATTTTACAGATGGGGAAAATAAGGCAAATGGGGTGGAATGATTTGCTCAGAGTCACACAACTAGTAAGTTCCTGAGGTCAGATTCAAACTCAGGTCTTCCTGACTTCAGGCCTGATACTCTATCCACTGTGCCACCTAGCAAAGATCAAATAACAGGCTTGGTTGACATAAAAGCCCTTCATAGAAAACCATTTCAGCTATTCTTTTTTGTGTGTGTGAGGTAATTGGGGTTAAGTGACTTGCCTAGGGTCACACAGCTAGTAAGTGTCAAGTGTCTCAGGCTGGATTTGAACTCAGGTCCTCCTGAATCCAGGGTCGATGCTCTATCCACTATGGACCTAGCTTCCCCTAACTTTTCTTTTTTTTTTTGGTTTTGTTTTGGTTTTTTTTGTTTTGTTTTTTTTCTAACTCTTCTTTTTATCTTCAACATGACTTGAATTATTTGCCTACGTTTCACAGCTTTCTTACAAGATGCAATCATAAGTTTTTAAGCCAAAAAACATCTTAGAGAACATGTAACCCAGCTCCCTAATCTTATTTTATCCCAATTTATTAATTTTATTTATTAGTTAGGGATTAATTAGGGATATTTATTAATATCCATAATTTAATTAATGAAGAAATCAAGTCCCAGAGAAAGGGAATGACTTGACTCAGATGATCTGGGTAGTCAATATCTGGAGGTAAACTTTGAATGATCAAGTCTCCTGACTCCAAGTTTTGAACTCTTTCCACAACACTCATGGTGATTAGATTAGTAGCCAATCAAGATTTGGTCTAGATAACTTAATTTCTGAAATTGAGGTGGAAACATGGGTGAAAAAGAGAATAAAGCTGGTAGAGGCAGTAAAATGCTGCAGCTGACACTCAGTTTACTACTAGTTCATTCCCTGAACTCTTTTGTCACCATTCTAGGATCTATGCTAAAGTTCCCTTTATGTTTCGTTTTTTGTTTTTGTTTTGTTTTGTTTTTATGGGGCAATGAGGGTTAAGTGACTTTCCCAGGTTCACACAGCTAGTAAGTGTCAAGTGTCTGAGGTCATATTTGAACTCAGGTCTTCCTGAATCCAGGGCCAGTGTTTTATCCACTGCGTCACCTCGTGGCCCTTCCATTACATTTTAAAGGTACTCGTAAATGCCAGATTCAAAGAAAAGAAAAAAAAATCCGCATGCTGCTGGAACTTGCTGTTTTTAACCTACATTGAAATGTTGCACTTGCATTGTATTTATTCTGTATTATCTAAAAATGAAAATATTACTTTTGATCCCTGATAAATTTATCTCATCCACAATTTTCTTACTACAGAACAGATACCCATTGCATTTTACATGGACTAATGGATTGGATTTCAATAAAAGACTTGTGCAGTAGACTAGGTAGGAAATGCCATTTTCATTTGAATAAACGTGCTTTTCCCAAAAGAATGTATCATGGGACATAGAAAACAAGGTTTGGAAGAAATTGCTCAAGGACCATTAGCCTTATTCAAATTTTACCTTTTTAGTGATGTCAAGGGCACTCAGCCTTTTGCTAGGTCCTAGATTTCTAGGTGAGTAGGCCTGCAGGCTAGAATAATTTCATCACCTGACTTTCCTGCAAATCTTATTATTCTTGGTCTCATGAGCTAATATTCATGCCTAACTAGCCCTTTTCCATTCTCAAAAAGTCCTTTGTAGGACATTGACAATCTTATGTTTTTATTTTGTTTTCCTACATGTTGGGGGGGGTGTTTTTTAAAATGTGGAATCATATCTACTATATCTTAAAGAAATTTTGGATTAAGACTTTTCATTAGAATAATTGAGGTAAAAATAAAATATAACTTGTATTTTTATCAGTTACTTAAACTTGCTGATTTTGCTTTTTATTAGGTTATGGACAGAATTTGGGGTATAGAATTCTTATTTCTTCATTTGGGAGGAGAGAGATTTTCAATCAGAAGAACCAAATCTGATGTATCTACTAAATATCCTATTTCACAACAGTGGCGCTAATGACAAGGTGAATTGTTCTGAGGTGCACTTGAAAACAACCTTTATCTTAGCCCATACACTCTCTTATTTAGTTTCTTTATAAATCAGGGAGGGGTAATATCAAATCAAAACAGCTATGTGAGGGGAGGGCTGGTAACACTTTAAATAACTAGTTTAGTTGTCTCAGAAGGTGGCACCAGAAATGCAAAACAACTTAAAATGCTATTTCCCCTATAAACAAAACATGCTATCAGGGTTCCATGCACCTGATTTGTATGATGCTGCTTCTTCAGAGATTTAACATAATTATTTCACAGGGAAAACTTTTTTCCCCCGAGTGCCAAAGGAAAGTTTGCAGAGTACACTATGAAATATCTATCTATTTCCGGTGCAATAAAAGTACTGTGACATTTCCAGAATTGCTCTGTTTGTTTTGGGATGTGGGAAATTCTTTGTGTTAAACCACATTTATGAGTAGCATGAAACAAAGAACCATAGCAAGCAATAAGTGGTCAGGCTGTTGCTACCGGAAGGATACAGGTTATTGAATTACTTCACTGAAGGGCAGGCAAATCCAGAAGGGGTGGGAGATCCGACTGCCAAAAAGGGATCCACATAAACCTTCCCTATTCTATAGCCAAAGACTGTATACCGAGTTTATTTAATCTGAAGGAGCAACATATTTTCTCTATCTCCATTAACTCAAGGAGAATAATACCCAATTTAAAAAGAAGAGAATGTGAATACAATGGCTTAACTGTTTTAATAGGAAGGGGAGCTCAATTCTTGTTACATGGTAGGCATATAATGAAAACATCCTGTGTTTGTCTAGTGCCTAATAATGTAGAGTTTACAATTCCTTCTATCCAGACATTTCATTGAAGAATGTTGCTTAAACTTATTAAATCCTTAAAACACCTCAGGGGGGTGGGAAGGTCCAGTGGGGTAGGCAGGTCTAAGTATGACCACCCTTATTTAACATATGGAGAAGTGGAAACAAGGGAAATTGAGAGATGTACTCAAACATCTCAACAAAAGCTCCTAAATCAGAGCTCTGATCATTTTACATGACCTTTCAAGAAGAGGCAGTTATTATCCCTACAGATGTAGTTGTGGTATAGTAGAAAAATTCACTGGATTCGGAATCAGGAGCCTCGGGTTTGAACACCAGCTCTCCTCCTTTCTTGCTGCCAATTTTAAGTAAGTCACTTAACATCTCCTTTCTTCAGATTCTCAACTGGGAAAACAGGAATTAGATAAACCTGTACTACTACCTCATAGGGATTGGGGCGAGGAACAACTGATATAATGTATATAAAGCTCTGTGAACCAATGTGCTGTATTATGTTAGCATTTACTATGGAAGAGTCAGATACACTAAAACTTTAAATATAGAATCTAGCAGTGATTACATAGTTGTAAATGGAATATTAAAAAGTTATGCTCCTTAAAATTATTTTTTTAGAATGTCTCCTTCCTTTCTTTTAAAATTGTGCATTGTTTTTTTTTTAAAAATCAAGCTCACCAAAGTTGAGATTATCAGCACAAATAAAACAGTTCTGAAAGAGAAAGGACATTCTTGTCTTAAGGTATAGAGACTTAATCATTAGACTATTAGAAGTCCTTAAAACCATCTGATAAAATTGTATCCATGGTAAGGTATGAGAGAATAAAAAAAAATATATCTTAATAGGAAATCCCTTTAGTTGTCACTCAGCCACTAAAAATGGAAGGGCAAGAGGTAGATCTTTTAAAAAATATATATTGATATCAATAATCTGAAGCATTATTTGCTTCTAAGAAGTTTTTCTTTCTTTTTTTATTCTGAACTTAACAAATGTCAAATAAAGTAGGAATTTCCAAGTACATGGAAGAACAGAAAAGAAGATGATTGTACGTGAAACTGCATATTTCTATATGATAATATGCAAAATAATTGTCATTCATGATGAGAAAGTTTAGGAAAGATTGTTCATTGACTTCTTAACAAATTGTTATAAAAATCATTCAGGCTAATATAGTAGAAGTGAAAGAGGGTTAAAAAAAATAAGATGAATCTTGTTAATTTCCAAAAGGAGCTGAATGCTCACTTACTGATTAGGAATTTTGTAGAGGGGATTCCTTCACCTGCCAGAGGACTGGATTAAAAAACTTCTCAGGTCCCCTTTGGTACATCTCGTGCTTCTAATGATTAGGGAGAGGAGGCAAGAGAAGCATGAATAATGGCACAAGGAGCTACATCCACCACCTAGTGACACCAGCAGGCAGAACTATGGAAACTGAAAGAGGCTAAATGTTGGTAGGGAAACTGGTAGTGCTTTAATTCATTTATTTTATGCAGCTGAATACTTACAGCCAGAAAGAAACAACTCTCCACCAGTGATAGCTTGATTAAAGTCTTGCCCTTCTGATAAACTTAAGGGAACTTATTTCAGGGCAGTTACCATGTATTTCCTATGTGCACATAAGTAATTCTTATTAATCATAATAGGTTGGGATCATTCATCCATTTCCATGAGTTTTGTAAGATTCCTTTCCAGTCTGTGCCCCTACACCTGGGCACAAACATTATTATTGTGTATGAACTTGAGGGAAAATACCTTTTGTAAAATACCTTGGATTATATTCATCTCTGGGCAAGAGGGAGAAACTGGGGCATAATTGGCAGCAAAAGCTAGTCAGAACAAAAGGGCATGATGAAACTGACTGCAGGTTGTTGGGGTCCTATGGTCACTAACTGCAAGGATCCTGAGAGTCTAGCATAGGCACCCATTGGAGAATAAAGGACTCATGTTGTTCAGGATGCAACTATCTTGGGACAGAGTCATGATTATCCATTGCTTTGTTATATCCTATATGCACAATTTAGCTAACCTGATCCCAGGGAGACACAAGCAGGAAAAGCCACCTAAGTTGGAGATTCCCTAGAGTTGTGCCACTCTCTTATGATGAGATCACTTATAGAAAATAAAATTGATTGTAATTCTATTTTGCTAAGACTTAAGCTTTCTCAATTCTCTTATGATGAGATTACTTATAGAAAATAAAATTGATTATAATTCTATTTTGCTAAGACTTAAGCTTTCTCAATTCCTTCCCCTTCTAAACTTCACATACCACCCACATCCCGGGGAAACTTTACTAAATGTCAAGATTTTGTCTTATAATTACCTCTATCTTTGTTACCTCACCCATCACCAACCTTCGAGACAAACTTGGTTAATATAAAAGGTTAAATCTCATCAGTTTAAACTATTGTAGCAACTTTAGTCTTGTGACTGGAATTGCATGTCCTGGCTGTAGTTAAGGGAATTTCAGAAGGGGAGGTCCAAATGTTGTAATCTCAGTTCTGTGTCATCAATAGCCAAACAAAACAAGTCACACCCATGTTGCTTGAGATTTTACTCTGTCATTTTGCTAATTGTTATAAAAGACCATGTCAGCACTCAGGCCTTTGACAATTTATTGGTTACTGCCAAAGCTAACTAATAAATTGATCAAGCTCATAACTTTGTCTCTCAATTTACCTTAGTTTTCAAACATAATATTTGACTGTGCTTTTCATCCTATAAACAAGCTCCACTCCACAGGCAGTCTCAGGGTTAGTTTAGTGAAAACCAACCCAGAAGTCTTGACTATATGTGTTTTTCAAAAGCTCTCTATGGGCATCAGAAGAGAAGAGATATTGATGCACTTGTTAATGCCATAGGCAGCAACTGCTCTTTCGGTCTTTTTCTCTCTCTTTTTTTCTTTTTTGCAGGGAAATGAGAGTTAAGTGACTTGCCATGGGTCATACAGCTAGTAAGTGTGTCAAGTATCTGAGGCCGGATTTGAACTCAGGTCCTCCTGAACCCAGGGCCAGTGCTTTATCCATTGCACCACCTAGCTGACCTCGTTTTTCAAATGAGATAATATTTGTATCAAATCAGACATTAGTATTTAGCATAGTACCTAGAACATTGTTGTAGTTGTTGTTGTTGAATCATTTCAGTTTTGTTCAACTCTTTGTAACCCTATCTTGGGGTTTTTCTTGGCAAAGATAGCGAAGTGGTTTCCATTTCCTTTTCCAGCTCATTTTACAGATGAGGTAAACAAGGTTAAGTGACTTACCCAGTGTCACCCAGCTAATAAGTTCCAAATTTGAGCTCAAGTCTTTTTTAGTCCAGGCCCGATGTGCTATCCACTGTGCCACCTAACTGCCCAACAACATTTGATACAAATATTATCTCATTTGAAAAAGGAGAGAGTAGTTGCTACCTATAGGCAAATAATAAAGGCTTAATCAATGCTTATTCCCTCCCCCATTCGGTTTTTCTTACAACTGAACTGTTCTTTTCCTGAGTGTGGTAAAATAAGACACCACAAATGAGCATTTGTTTCATAGTATTGATTCCTACACATAATAGATACTTTAAAAAAATTTTTTTTAATTATAGCTTATTGAATGACATGTTTTCCAGACTTTCTGAAATCAATAGCTAGGGAAATAAGGAATTTTTCACACCAAAGTAACCCTCAGTTAGTTATAATTTTTCCAGAGCTCAGTTTCTTCATCTGTAAAATGAGCTTAGACTAAATGAGCTCTAATCTAAGATCCTGTCTGGCTTTACATTCTTTAAACCTTCCAACTTTGAGATTCTTTGCTTTTGTGAATATACATATCTGACACTATATTTACCATTGTTTAGAATCTCAAAGAAATAAAAGATATCATGATTTCTGTCCTATATATGTATATACAAATACACACACACATATATGTATATGTGTGTGTATGTGTGTGTGTGTGTGTGTGTGTACATGTCTCCATTCAAGATGGAGAATTGAATAGGAGCAGACAAGCTCAATTTTCACACAGACTCCAGAAAAGATAAAATGAAAGAGTACCCGACTCAATAATGGTTAAGAAATAAAAAGAGAAACTAGGGTAATTCTCTTCATTCAGAAGCCTGAAGGCACTAAGGAATTGACTTAGCCTGAGAAATCAGGGTGAAGTAAGTCCAGAGCTCAGAAGTCCTTTACCTCTGACAGCCTCAGAGCACTCTAATCAGTGAGTTCCATGTTAGTCAAGCAGATATCAGTCATGGAGACCAGAAGACCAAAGTGTTTTAGCCAGGAGACCCTAAGTAGCTCCTCCCAAGATGGCAGCAATCAACCTATGCCCCCAGCAGCTCTGAATCTTCACAGCAAGCTTACATGAGCCAGCCTTGATGCTCTTGAAGAGGCTAGTGCTCTATACTTGAAGGATACAAGCAGCCCTGGGGCTCTGTGCACAGTAGATGTTACTGAAAGGGAGCGTGGGAAGCAGGATCCCAGACAATAGAAATCAGGAGAAAGAGGAAGGGAATAAATCAGGCACTGTGCTAAGTAAGTGCTTTATAAGTATTATCTCATTTGATTCTCACAACAATTCTGGGAGGTAAGTGCTATTATTACCCTCATTTTATAATTAAGGAAACTGAGGCAAATAGGTTAATAACTTGTCCAAGGTCACACAGCTAGTAAGAGTCTGAGATCTGACTTGAACTCAAGTCTTCCTGACTCTAGGTGTGCTGCTTTATCCACTGTGCTACCTACTGCCAGGACCAAACAGGGGCTTATCATCCCAGTAATCACTTTGTAGTGTTGCACACACCTTTTCACACTACCTTCTTTTTGTAAAAAATGGTTTCAGGAGGTAAGTAAAGGAAGTTATAAGAGGACAGAATAGAGGGAAATAATCAATAATACAAATGATCAATATATACCTATAAAAGAGAAAAGGTTAGAAGAATGAATTAGGGAGCAAAGTTCAATAACATGTTGTTTAAAGGAAACATTTCAAACATCAAGATTCATGCAGTTAAAATAAGGGACTGGGGGCGGCTAGGCGGCACAGTGGATAAAGCACCGGTCCTGGATTCAGGAGTTCCTGAGTTCGAATCTGGCCTCAGACACTTGACACTTACTAGCTGTGTGACCTTGGGCAAGTCACTTAACCCCCATTGCTCAGGAAAAAAACAAAAACAAAAACAAATAAAATAAGGGACTGGAGTAATCTATTATACTTCAAGTGAACTAAAAAAAGCAACAGTAGAAATCACAATCTTGGATAAAACAATAGCGCAATTGACATGATACAAAAAGATAAACAAGAAAACTACATTATGCTTAAATTAAGCATTAAATATATGAATGCAGCATAATATTAATGATAACATCTAAATACTTAAAATAAAATAAATTTACAGGGAAAGAGACAATAAAACTAGAATTGTTGGGGACTTTAGTGTACTTCTTTTACACTTTGACAAATATAACCAAGAAAAAAAGAGAGAAAAATTAAAGACTTGAACCAAATTTTTAAAAAGTTGGATACAATTGATCTCTAGTGATTAATGAATTAGAATAATAAGGAGTACACATATTTTTAAGGCACCTTTATTAAAAAAACCCCAACATTTATTTACATATAAAAACCTCACAAATGCAAAAAAGCAGACATATTGAAGAAAGCTTACTTCACTCTATAACTAATTCATATAAATCTCTCCATGTCTTTTTGAAATCCAAGTCAATTTTCTCATTTCTTACTATAAAATAGTACTCTATCACACTTACATCCTCCAGCTGTTAGTAATGTTTCCCTCCTTAAACTATCTTATATATATATATATATATATATATATATATATATATATATATATATATATATATATATATATATATATATATATATATATATATATATATATATATATTTAAGCTGTATGAGTGCAGGTTCTGTTTTTCATACTTATCCACAGCACTTGGAATAATGCTTTGCACGTAGTTCCTAATAAATATTTGGAGAATTGAATTATTTCCCACAAACAACTTGAAAAGTCATAAGATCATAGATTCAGAGTTTGAAGAGACCTTAAAGGTCATCTAGCTCACCTCGCTCATTTAATAAATGAGGGATTTACCTAAAGAGGTAAAATGATGTGTTCAAGGTCACTCAAATATTAAATGGCAAACAGAGGATTTGAACTAAAATGGAATTCATCTAACCGTTTACCAAAATGTCAAATGTCTCCAATTCTGCCCCACATAGAGCTGAATTTCTTTTGAAAATAGTTAAATCTTTATTTTTAAATGGTTTCCAAATATCTGAATTTTTAAAACATTGTTTTTATTTTATGTTTAACCATATTTATCCAGAAGAGGGCGCAAATTCTGTACAAAAAATAATTTTTTGCTACTTTAGAATTGCAATGTTGTAGCAACAGTGATGACAGAAATATTCATATTTTGTGTGAATTAAGTTGTTGCATAAAAATTGTCCCTTTTTTGCTGCTTCTGTACTGTTTTCTACCTATAGTTTTATTACAATTCATTAGTTCTTAAATTTAAATTATCACCTCCCAGTTTCTCATCACTAAATTAAATTTTAAAAGACAATTTTCAGATTAAATGGAAAATAGGGGAAAAAACATTTTGTTTGTAAAAAGTGGGCCAAAAGTCACAGTGGGGTTTCAATATTTAATGACTCCTTTATTTTTTGTTTTTAATTTACAATACTATAGCATCACATACAGTATATATAGGAAATAAATAAAATTTCACAAATGGCAAAACATAAAAAATAAATCATTTTTTAAAAATTATTAAAACATTGTGACTCTTTGGCCCACTCTGAAGTTATCTAATTTTGGAAAAATTTTCATTCCATTCATGGCTAAAAGAGTGCTTATAAGATCTATGTAGCTAATTTTTTTTATATAAACTCAGGTTATTCATAACTAAATGAATCCCAAATGCAGAAAGCAACGTGGTTTAGCTGATAGATAGGAAGTAATGTGAAGTCTAATCTCTATTCTTCCTCTTTCTTTCATGGTTTCTACTACCCTTTAAAAAATAATATTTTAAGATTGATACAATATTGATTAAATGACAATCTACATACAGGTATAGGTTGATCAAGTATAACCTTTGGGACTTCTAAAATTATATTTCATCAATTGGAGAATGAATTTATTGGCTCAGATTGCCTTGGGCCAGAACAAACTGCTTTGTGATGACTTATAAAAAAGGGTAATTTTTTTTTTTGGTGGGGCAATGAAGGTTAAGTGATTTGCCCAGGGTCACACAGCTAGTAAGTGTCAAGTGTCTGAGGCAGGATTTGAACTCAGGTCCTCCTGAATCCAAGGCCGGTGCTTTATCCACTGCACCACATAGCTTCCCCCAAAAGAGGCTAATTTTAAGAGTCCTATCTCTTTTCCACATTTTTCCCTTTTCTGAGCACATGGTAGAAATCAAATACCTGAGATTGAACTTTGTTCCCTGAATCCCTTTTGGTCCCTATACTCTGACCCTCTGCCCCGACTCCATTAGTACTACAGATGGTAGCCTCCCAGCTCAAGCAACTGGTAGGGTAGTATTGGAGTAGTATGAGTTCCTGGACCCCAAATTCTTGGACACTGAGTACTTGGATCCAGGCCTGGATAGTCAATAGAAGAATCATGTGGCAATTTAACATGCTCTCAACCATATAGCCTCAGGAAAAGGGGGCTACACAACCACATAACTAAGTAGTGGATGTTTTTGAACCCCAGACCTCTGAAGAGAGATGAGGAGTTTATGAATAATGCCAACTTTAGTGTTAGCTCGTTAGCAACCCATGATATATGGTTTTCTGTTGAGAGAAGGGAAGTCAGCTGAGCAGTGGCAGCTGCTTGGAGAAAGGAAGATCACAATATGATTCCAGAGCTGCAATAGTAACAGAGGATTAAAGCAATATATAGTAGACCTGGCAAAAGGACTGGAATTTTCCTCCTGTTATTACTGTGAATTTTTTGGACATGGCATCTCTGAAGGGAATAGAGTTGGCATCCCAAGTGTGTTTCCTTTCTGGAGGAATCCAAGCCCCAAGGTAGTACCATGAGACTGAATATATATATATATATATATATATATATATATATATATATATATATATATATATATAGTTACCTTTAGTGGAAATGATACCAGATGGCTAAGAATTGGACATTAAAGGGAAGCCCATTAATTGGGGAATGGCTAAACAAGCTGGGGTATACAATTGTGATAGAATATTATTATGCTATAAGAAATGAAAGACAGGATGATTTCAGAAAAACCTGGAAAGACTTCTATGAACTGATGCATAGTGAAGTGAATAGAACCAGGAGAATGTTGTATACAGTAACAGCAATATTTTTTTATGAAGAACTGTGAACGACCTAGCTATTCTCAGCAATACAATGATCCAAGACAATCCCAAAAGACTAATAATGATGAAGCATACTATCCACCTCCAAAGAAAGAACTGATATTGATTGAATACTTTTTTATCCAATATTGTGATTACTACTGTTGCTTTTTTTTAGTTCACTTGAAGTATAATAGATTACTCCAGTCCCTTATTTTAACTGCATGAATCTTGATGTTTGAAATGTTTCCTTTAAACAACATGTTATTGAACTCTGCTCCATAATTCATTCTTCTAACCTTTTCTCTTTCATTTTTTCCTTTTATTGAGTCTTCTCATACAAAATGACCAATATGGAAATGTTTTACATAATTGCACATGTATGACCTACATCTGATTGCTTACTGTCTAAGGGAGGAGGGAAAGGAGTGGAGGAAGGATGGATTTTGGAACTCAAAACTTTAAATAAAAATGTTAAGAAATTTAAAGAAGGAAAAAAGAAATTGATACTAGTATGTCAAGTAGTTACTTGACTCATTAGCAGCCTTGTTTTGTTTCTATTCTGAGGGAAGCCCCAAACCACAGGGTGGTGCTACGAATCTTGGGGACATTATAGAGCTTTGGGGAAAGATGAGGTTCACCCCAGAGAAGAGTATTGTACCAGTTCTTTGTGAGACCTTTATGGTTTTTTTTTTCATTTCCTTTGGAGTGGAACAAAGGATATTTTATACTTGCTATATGTCTTGAGTGCTTGTAAAAGAGCTACGGATCTTTCTACATATATCTACATCTATGAAGACCTAGAAACATGCTATATTTTGGTTGTTAGCAGAGCTTTCCCCAAGGAAATTTTGGGTAGGAGAAAAACAGGACAAAAAGATATGATTTTAAGAGACCCCAAAGATTTGACCCAGTCTCGGTAAGCCTAGGCTTTACAGTACTGGACCATGGATTATGTCTCTACTGGAGGTACTACATAAATGGGGGCAGCTGGTGGCACAGCAGAATAGAGTGCTAGGCCTGGAGTCAGGGAGATCTGAGTTAAAATCCAGTCTCAGACATTTCATAGATGTGTGACCTGTCAACAGGCAATCAAACTGAAAACTAGGTTTATTACAAGAGAAATAAACATGCATGTGGAAGCCAAAGAGTTCATACTCTTTACAGAAGTGTCCCCTTAACAGAACTTAACAGACCCTGGCCAAGTCACTTAACCCTGTTTGCCTCAGTTTTCTCATCTGTAAAAAGAGCTGGAGAACAAAATGGAAGACCACTCCAGAATCTTTGCCAAGAGAGCCCTAAATGGGGTCACAAATAGTAGGACATGACTGAAATGATGGAGCAACAACCACATAAATGGGGAGGGAGTCATGGAAAGAAAACTGATTTTTAGTTGGCTAAGTAAAATGAAAACACCCCTCATTTAATGGATATTATGAGATGCTTCTTTGTGGTGTGGAGGTAACCTTAAATTTTCAAAGGCTAATGGAGCACCAGTTCAGATGGTTTCTTCTAGTCTCAAGAAGACTTTAATTTAAAAAACAAGTAGCAGATTTCTGTCTCTCATCTGAAAGCCAGACTAACCAAATTCATAAAGGCTTATTACCAAGCTCACAACAGAGAGGTCAATTTTTTGGCCATAGCAACTTAAGAAAGACAATCTATTAAGGGAAGAGTAAAGGAACTGTGATCTGTGCTTTTGGAGGAAGGAATCTTATTGATGAAATTATGTATCCATTCTTGAAGAACATATTAATTGTTGTTCAATCATTTTTAGCTGTGTCTGACTCTTTATAACCCCATTTGTTTTCTTGGCAAAGATACTGGGGTGGTTTGCCATTTCCATCTCCAGTTCATTTTACAGATGAGGAAACTGAGGCAAACAGGGTGAAGTGACTTACCCAGGATTACACATCTAGTAAGTGTATGAAGCCATATTTGAAATCAAAACATGAGTCTTCTGACTCCATGGGCAGCTCTCTATCCACCATACTGCCTAGCTGCCCATAATTTTAAAGATTTACTACCTTTTCCAATGTGAATTTACCACATCCAGAAGCCACTTTTTTTTTTAGTGAGGCAATTGGGGTTAAGTGACTTGCCCAGGGTCACACAGCTAGTGAGTGTTAAGTGTTTGAGGCCAGATTTGAACTCAGGTACTCCTGACTCCAGGGCCAGTGCTCTATCCACTGTGCCACCTAGCTGCCCCAGAAGCCACTTTTTAAAGAAGAATGAATCTGATTTTATCATGAAAATCAATGGGAAAATACAGTAGAATTTTACTTAAGCAAAATTTAATACTAAATTTTTCAGGAAGATAATTATTCCATTAAGCAGTGGTTATTCCTAGTTAAACCAACAATAGCCTTCTTGCTTTATTTGTTATGAAGATGAATTATTCCTAAGCAACATTCTCTTCAAGAATATGATCATAAGAGAAGCACTGGATTTGAAGTCAAGAGATGTGGGTTTGAATCTCAGATTGATTAATTACAAAGCTGTGTGATCCTAGGCAAGTGATATGGTCTGATTGCCACACCTCTGTTTCCTTATCTAAAAACTGGGGACAATAATACTTAGATTATTCTACATCAAAGGGTAGTTATGACTGAAATACTTTGTAAATCTTAAAATGCTATACAAACATGAGCTACCGTTATTATTGGTTTATTATTATTGAGAACCAAATGTCAAGTTGAGGATATTTGCCATTCCATATCCAAATCAACACCACTTGTGGTTTTTATCTGTTTTCTAAAGCATCGTCCTACTGAGCTTTACAGGTGTAATCTTGACCTTTTAACAAATGTTTACCTTCAAGAACTATTCACCACTGAAATCTGCTAGGATGCATCTCAAATTACAGAAGATCAGTTTTCTGCTCTTAGCAAAAACGTGAATTATACTGCAGTCAAGGTAAGTATGTTGCTATGGAAAACTTAGAAAACTTCCATTCATTTCTTACTCATCCTGAAACCTGGATCTGGAGAACGAGAAATTGGATTAATTTTTATGGTGGACTGTCTTTGCTTTCTGGAAAATGTGATCGAGCCTCTAGCATGACTTGGCAGCTTCAGCGATTGGAATCATGAATTAAGTTTTGTGCATGTCTTAGAATTCTCTCTCTTGCTATTGAGACTGACAATACCAGTTTACTTCCAGATGGCTGAAGGCTTTGTTATTTAGTTTGGAATCTCTTGAAATAGATGTTTCGGATTTTTTCAGTTCCAAGGTTTAGAAGTTGAGCCTTTGACCAGAGATTTTCTGTTTTCCGAAGCCTGTTCACAGAGCTCGGCTGAGCTTGGAGATGTCTCTTGCCATGACGAACGTGTGCTTTGAAACCTCCTGAAGAAGGGCCACGTGGCTCAGTGGGCGAGGTCACTGACTGAGAGTTCAGCAGCTGGAAATTCTAAATTTGGCTCCATCGCTCACCTACCGTGGGACCTTGGGCAAGTTACTTAATTCCAGCCATGAAAATAAACACAAGCTTCTTTGCCCTGGGTCTAAAGGAAATCAGGCAGTGAGCATGAAATAAACTGAACACAGTCTGGTCTCCCCCTTCTAAAACCTTTTTGTTTGGTTTTCCCAGGTTGGGGGAAGGGAGGAATTTGGAGTGAATATGTTTCAGGCAGGTAGGTGTTTGTGCTCTTTCTTTTAATTATAGGACAAATGGAAGCAGGGAACATGGAGGAGGAATTGGGGTAGCTTTGGGACAGGGCTGATGCAAGTTTTTTTCAGGGGAAAAACTAGGGGCCTATGTGGGGCCTGGGAGAGGAAGATCTTTTCACAACTTTGTTTCCTCTCTGCTGATTGTGAATGGGTGCAAACTGTCCCAAAGTAGCCACCACTTTCCTTCTCTTTCTCCCCTCTCATTTTTGTCAAAGCCCGAAGTTGGTCAAAATGATCGATGAATAAGGAGAAAGCAACTTCCATTTCCATACAGTACTTACAGCCTAGATCTAATGATCTTTGAAAACTAGTTTCTTTTTTTTTTTCAGGGCAATGAGGGTTAAGTGACTTGCTCAGGGTCACACAGCTAGTAAATGTCAAATGTCTGAGGCTGGATTTGAACTCAGGTCCTCCTGAATCCAGGACCAGTGCTTTATCCACTGTGCCACCTAGCTGTCCCCGAAAACTAGTTTCAAAGTGGATTTGTAATGTCAGGTTCTTCCTGGACTCATTCTACCACACCCAGGTAGTTATTTACCAAGTTTTGTGTATCCTACCTTCATAGCATGTCTTTTATTACCTGTCCCCTTCTCTCTCCTCACAAGGCCACAACCACCTTAGTTCCTTATTTTTTCATTACCTCTTTCCTGTACTAGCTCCAATGGTGCATCAGATAACTTATTGTGTGACCCTGTGAAAGTCACTTAGCCTCTCTCAGTTTGTTTCCTGTTATACTAATAGTTCCTATCTTACAGAGCTGTTGTGATGATCAAATGAAGTATCATATATAAAGCGCTTTGCAAATGTTAAAGCATTATATAAATGCTTTATTACTATTATTTATTATATTACTGGTCTATTAACTAGTCTCCCACTATCAGCCTTACTCTCTCTCATTCCATCCTCCACATAACTGAAAAAATTATCTTCTTAAGGCACAGATTTAATTAACCTTGTCGCTCCCCTGTTCAAAGACCTTTAGTGGTTCCCTATTGCCCCTAATATAAACTACCAGCTCTTCAGCCCAGTGTGTAATTTAAAATTCTAAACGTGAGTTCTAATCTGTCCCCCCCAGTTTGGGGGGGGGAACTGACTAAAAGAGAAAGATTGAGAACAGATTTCCTATAACCTGGCGATCCTAAACTTCCCTTGCTTCCACTTCTGAAGTCCTCTACCATCAAGTTGATCTCTCGCAGCCAAAAAAAAAAAAAAAAGTGAGCAGCCTGGCCAGTGTCTCCTTCTGGCTTCATGTTCCCCTCCCAGAAATGGGACGTTCTTCAAGCTGATTGGCTAGTGTCATTCAAATTCAAAGTTCAAAGTTTTTTCAGCTTCTGAAAACCATGCTTTATTAAGTACCCTTAAGTGCCAGCCAGATGTGCTTACCTAGAAGTCAGCCAGTAATCCATTCAGGAGTCAGTGGCCTTATGCAATCCAATCAGTTTAAATTAATCTCCAGGTGGGCCCCTGAGTATCTGCTAAATCTCATCTATCACATTCCATTATCTTGACACACCAGCATTGAAAGATTTTTCCCAACTCTGCTTCTATCTACCTTTACATGCTTATTTATATGTCTCTGTTTCATGAACTCTTCAGTCTAGCTAAAATGAACTATTACTATTCCTTGAACCCAATCTTTAGTCTCCTTGTTGTCATACACTTGAAAAGATCTCCTTACGGGGCAGCTGGGTGGCTCAGTGGATAAAGCACTGGCCTTGGATTCAGGAGGACCTGAGTTCAAATCCGGCCTCAGAAACTTGACACTTAACTAGCTGTGTGACCCTGGCCAAGTCACTTAACCCTCATTTCCCTGCAAAAAAAAAAACCCAAAAAAACAAAAAAGAAAGAAAAGATCATTCCCCACCCTCCCTTCTGGAATGCATTCCTTCCTCATCTCTGCTTCTCAGACTTCTTTTCTTCTAAGTTTCAGCTCACTTGCTACCTCCTTCATGAAGCCTTTCCTGATCCCACTTAGTCTTACTGTTCTTTCATTCCTCAAATTGCATAGTATCATGTCTGTGTATGTGTTATATGTCCCTTCCCCATCTTTACCCTCAGTAGAACGTAAGATCCTTGATGTCAGAAATACTTCTTGCATGCATAATAGAGCCTTGCACATAGCAGGAGTTTATCTGATATTTGTCAAATTGGATTTACCTCTGTTTCCTTATTTGTAAAATGAGGTTGCTCCCAGTTTGTTGCTCTTGCCTTCACAATCACACACACACACACACACACACACACACACATATACACACACACTGAATGCCATTTCAATTGAGCATACCAATGCTGTTAAGAGAAGACTAATGAGGGGGCAGCTAAATGGCGCAGTGGTTAAAGCACCGGTCCTGAATTCAGGAGTACCTGAGTTCAAATCTGGCCTCAGACACTTGACACTAGCTGTGTGACCCTGGGCAAGTCACTTAACCCCCATTGCCTAAAAAAAAAAAAGAGAGAGAGAGAGAGAAGACTAATGAGAAGAATAGAGATAAGTGGAACATACTATAAAAGTGATTTTGTACACTTAAAAGCCAACCATCAGGGGCAGCTAGATGGTGCAGTGGATAGAGCACCGGCCCTGGAGTCAGGAGTACCTGAGTTCAAATCCGGCCTCAGACACTTAACACTTACTAGCTGTGTGACCCTGGGCAAGTCACTTAACCCCAATTGCCTCACTAAAAAAAAAAAAGCCAACCATCCCTCTCTTAATGGACAAGTATGAAATTCAGAAGTCTACAAGTTCTTAGCTGTACTTCAAAATAAATCTGAGGTTTAGTTATAGTTTCAGAGACTGACAAACTAAAACTTTGTCATCTGGGTTTGGCCAGTACTGGATATTATGTTTGCCCCAGCTTTGCCAAGGAAAATATTGCACTGGCAGTGTGCATGTCACTTTCACTAAGTGATTGAATGTCATAAAAGGAATAAGCAAAAAAGAATCAGGTTTTAGATTCCCCCCCCCCCATTAGAGGAGTAGTGCAAATACCAGCAAAGAGAAGACCTCAAAATCCAACGCATGGAGAAATTGTCTGTGCTGTTTTCCAACACAAACAGCTTGACGTCGAGTAATCTCTGATTTCTAAGGGAGAGTCAATGCCATTGTAGATCTATACATAATGTTAATTGGACTCCTGCCTAGTACATGTGTATTCTAATTCTTTTACCAAATAGAAGTTGCACTTTTTCCTTGAGCCTTTGATTTCTCCCCATATGGACAGTCCCAGGATGGACAAATATCCTGCCAGGAAAAGCCAAAGACGTAGCAACCTGGCGATCCTGATTTTCTAAAGAAAGATGCAATGCTCTCTCCATTGTAAGATGATAGAAAAGTTGCCTGGCTGTTGGAAGCTGTAGCTCAAAATCCTGGTTGTACAACAATTGAGACAAATCAAGAGTTGCTTTTGAATGTTTTTTAATAAGAAATGTCTCCTTTTGGTTTTTTTTTTTTTGGTTGGTTGGTTTTTTGTTTGTGTGTTTTTTTGCAGGGCAATAAGGGTTAAATGACTTGTCCAGGGTCACATAGCTAGTAGGTGTCAAGTGTCTGAGACCAGATTTGAACTCAGGTTCTCCTGAATCCAGGACTGGTGCTTTATGCACTGTACCACCTACCTGCCCCTGAAATGTCTCCTTTTTATAGGAAAAATAGCCATAAATAGACTTACTGGTAAAGTCAACTAATAGTTAATTTGACCAAATAAAGTGGGAGATCCTGAAGTATTGGTTTACTCTATAATCATAACCAGATTATAGCTTGAGAAAGTTTGTAAGCACATAACTTTTAAATCACTTCAGAAGATTATTTACAGGGCAGCTAGGTGGCGTAGTAGATAAAGCACCGGCCCTGGATTCAGGAGGACTTGAGTTCAAGTCTGGCCTCAGACACTTGACACTTACTAGCTGTGTGACCCTGGGCAAGTCACTTAACCCTCATTGCCCTGCAAAAAAAAGTTGACCTTGATGCCAGAATCATATTTTTTAAAAAAAAATATTATTTACTATAAGGGCTGATAAAATTGGCTGTCATCTTTTAAATTTCCACTTTAAATTCTACCCAGTAATTATTCACTTGCCCTCTTTATTCTATTCCATTCAGAAGTCTTATAACACACCTAATTTGTACCTAGTAATAGGCAAGAACTAAGCTTTAGTAGCTTTGAATTGTACTAAGACGTTGGGCAGGGGGGGCAGCTAGGTGGTGCAGTGGATAGAGCACCAGCCCTGGATTCAGGAGGACCTGAGATCAAATCTGACCTCAGGCACTTTACACACTTACTAGGTGTGTGACCCTGGGCAAGTCACTTAACCCCAATTGCCTCACCCCCCCCCAAATAAAATTGATTGATTGAGAAGACTTTTGGGACATCTTGTATTTGCTGCCTTGGGTTTTGGTGCATGTGTTATAATGCATTTTTATTTTTAATAAATTCTTAATAGTTTTGGGGTTTTTTTGGGGTTTTTTGGTTTTTTTTAGTGAGGCAATTGGAGTTAAGTGACTTGCCCACAGTCACACAGCTAGTAAGTGTCAAGTGTCTGAGGCCAGATCTGAACTCAGGTACTCCTGAATCCAGGGCCGGTGCTTAACCACTGCGCCATCTAGCTGCCCCCAATAGTTTTTATATGTGAACAAACTTTGATATTACTTGAGTTCTTTTCCCCTATATAAATGGCAAGATGTTGTTGCCATTTATGTAGTAAATATTGTACAATGTACCTATTTCATTGTACACCTTAATTTGTTTTTACTTTTTTTTTTAACTTGGTAGAAGAATCTCTTTGGGAAATAACTATATCAGCTTTCTGAAGAAGAACTACATGAACTAAGGGTGGAAAGTAGCTAATCTGTATCATCATTTGGTTTTTAGAAAGTTTTCCGTGCCAGCTCTGATAGCTGCATGCAAAACAGGACTTTGCATTTGGCCAACTACAAACACACACATATGAACACAGTCACTCACTCACTCACTCACTCACTCACTCACTCACACATTCACACACAGACCCCTTTGAAATTTTTGCTTTGAAGCATACATAAAAGTATAACCATTATCTGTATATTCTCTTTCCAACATAAAACGCCATTGTTTTGTTGTTTCTTTGTATGTTATTGTTTAAAATTTATTTCCATGGAGATAACTAAGTATCAACTGGAGCCAGAAGGATTTAAATAATGATTTAATTATAAATTACTAACAGAAATGTATCTATCAAGCAAACATATGAAAATACCTTGATTTACAATGTGTATGACTGACTCTTCAAAACTTTTCTTACTATTCAAATTTTGGGGGCCTAAAAATAAATTTATTTTCAAATACATGCATTTTATTTTTTAATTAAATTAAATTTTAAAATTTTAAAGTAATAAAAATTTTAATTATAGTTTGGGGTTTCAGTTTTTATCCCTCCCTCCCTCCCCTCTCCACTCCCTGAGGCAGTAAACAATCAGATGTAGGTTACACACGTATGATTATGTAAAACATTACCACATTACTCATATTGTATATGAAAACTTGAATAAAAGGAAAAAAATTAAAGAAAGTGAAAAATTGCATGCTTCAATCTGTTCCATCAATATTAGTTCTTTCTTTGGAGGTAGGTAGTATGTTTCATCAATATTCCTTTGGGATTATTTTGGATCATTGTATTGTTGAAAATAGTTAAGTCTTTCACAGTTCTTCATCAAACAAATGTTGCTCTCTCTGTGCACAATGTTCTCTTGGCTCTGCTTTCTTCATGATACATCAGTTCATACAAATCTTTCCAGGCCTTTCTGACATTATCCTGCTTGTCATTTCTTAAAGCACAATAATATTCCATCACTATCATATATCACAGTTTGTTTAGCCATTCCCCAATGGGTATTCCTTTGATTTCCAATTCTTAGTGACCACAAAAAGCTGCTGTAAATATATTTGTACAGATAGGTCTTTTTTCTCTTTTTGGGGATGTCACCACCCATAATTTTAATAGCACTGGATGTAACAGGTGAGAGGGGAAAAGATTTGATTTGCTGCCCACACCTGCTAAATGCTTAGAGTCACAGAATGTTTCTCTACCACTATACTCTAATTTTGTAGTTCCTCTTCCCATAGATGCTATGTATTTATGAGAGCATGCACTCCAAGTTTATGGGGACACTATTGTGTAGCTACCGTTTTTACTTTGTGGTCTTAGTAAATGCCATTGTTGAGAATTAATTGTGTCTACTTGCCTACTGTTAATGAGAAATATGTTGGTGGGTACCTATGAACTATAGCATTAGAGTGGATATTTATTGTGTACCCCCTAGAACCTGAGTTAGCAGCCATACTCTTGGGTACCTAATACACTACCATGGGTCAACACTGCGGGAGTATATCTGAGAATGTCCTCTATCAACAAAATAAATTCCACTGAATTGGTCTTTTATAGACATAATAAGGCAGGTCAAGCTTTAGGTATGAGCAAAGTGGCTATGTGCAGACTTTGGAAATACCTCTATATACCAATATATAAATAGTTACTACATATGTATATATTGTCTCCTATTATAGAATGTAAGCTTCTTGAAAGTAGGGACTATGTCATTTTTGTCCTTGTATCCCCAGTGCCTAGCATAGTACCTCACACACACAATAGGAAATTAATAGATGCTTTGTTACTTATTTGTTCCCTCCTTTCTGACTTTTTTCTTCTCTGCAGTCCCATCTGTCCTTCCATCCCTACCCTCCTTCTCTCTGAATCTCTGCCTTTCCCAAATTGCATTGCTCCCATCCTCACCTTCCTTTCTTTCTTCCTTTCATCTTCCTTTCTTCCCTTTGATTCAGATTCCCCTCACCATTCTTCCTGATTTCTTCATCCCTAGCTCCTAAGTCTCTTAACTCCCAGTCCTTGGAGGTCATCCCCTCTGTGTGATGTTTCTGAATTCATGTTAAAGTAAAGGCTAGCTAATTTACCTTGATTGGGTAAAGCCAACCTGAAATATGTAAAAGAACTTAAGGAGTTTTATCACTTTAAATAGAAGGAATAAGCATAAAGGGAATGTGAAGTATGACAGCATTATATATGCCCTAGTCAAATTTAAGTACTGAAAATAAGACCAGACATAAAGATTTGTTTTTGCCTTTATGATAAAAGTTGTATGGAAAGAAATCTAAAGTCATGGGTATATGGTAAAGGATCAGGACAAGATATTGACAACTAACTGCCTATTTTCTTTGGGGGGGGGCAGGGCAATGAGGGTTAAGTGACTTGCCCAGGGTCACACAGCTAGTAAGTGTCAAGTGTCTGAGATCAGATTTGAACTCAGGTCCTCCTGAATCCGGGGCCAGTGCTCTATCCACTGTGCCACCTAGCTGCCCTAAACTACCTATTTTCTTTACTTCATCAATTGTCAGTGACTGAAGTTCATTGCGATGCTGAATGCAGATCAGGTACATTAAGCTACCTTGCTACAGCTAATAGCACCTAGTAGCTGGTTTTTGTTCAGATTTGCCCAGTAAGTGCCCCAACAGGATCCTAATGTGTCACACTGCTGGCTAGGCTAGGTCTGGAGTGACTCTCATTGAGGAAACTGTAGGCATTCCCAGACCCAGCCTGGATCTAACCATTTTGGAGAGCAATTCGGAACTATGCCCAAAGGGCTATAAAACTGCATACCCTTTAATCCAACCATACCACTGTTAGGTTTATATCCCAAAGACATTACCCCAAAGCAAAAAAAAAAAAAAAAACCATTTGTATATTTATAGCAGCTCTTTTTGTGGTGGCTAAGAATTGGAAATCCAAGGAATGCCCATCAGTTGGGGAATGGCTAAAGAAACTGTGGTATATGATTGCATGGAATATAGAACTCCACCAACAATGGATTAGCATCCCAGTTTTCCCACATCCCCTTCCATCTAATATTTTCCTTTTCACAATAATAATTTAAACATTTTACAACTAGGTAAAATAGATTTGAAACACTGGCTTAAATATGTTATTCAGTATTAATTTCCCAAGCTATAATATAAAATAATGTTGTCTAGTTTTCTTGACAAGTAAATTATAAACTTCAAATAATATGTGTTCATTATTAAGATTAAAATAAGAGATATTCAAGAAATGCCATCTGCATCAGTTTCTTCTTTTTTATGGAATTACAATACTTTGACCTGGAATCACTCATTTGTCCAAGCTACCATATACTTATGAGTTATATCTTTGTTTTGTTTTGTTAGTAAGGTAATTGGGGTTAAGTCACTTGCCCAGGGTCACACAGCTAGTAAGTGTTAAGTGTCTGAGGTCGGATTTGAACTCAGGTCCTCCTGAATCCAGGGCCAGTGCTCTATCCACTGTGCCACCTAGCTGCCCTACCATATACTTATGAATATTTTTCATGTCTTTCCCACCCAGCCACCAAAAATCTATTTTATTATTGCTACATCCTGAGACACAATTTGATGCTTAAATAATTCTTGAGCTGCTGAAAGGTGCACCTGTGTTGTTTGGCAGGTGAAATGTACCTTAAGTAAAGCATTTCTGCAAATCTCCTGCTTAGTTGGCTAAACTGGTTTGCACTTTTTAAAAGCCTTGAACTGGACAATTAAGAAGGGAAAAATCTCCTATTTTTCTTACAAAATAAGACAAAGCAGAAAAAAATAAGTTGCAATGCTAATCACAGTGGTGCTGGTCTCAAAAAAGTGGCTTAGTTATTTCACCTCAAAGTATTGCAGGGCAGTAAATCTTTTCAGCCTAATTTTATCAAAGTACCAAGTGGTACTTTTAATAATGAAAATAAAATTAACATTTAATGCTTTTAACAAAACTAAATATTTGTCAAATAAGGTATATTCATGCAACTTCAGGAAAACAATGACAAAGGTATGTACCATGTATACATTTACTTTCTTCCAAATTTGAAGATTTGTTTGTGAAGAATATTTCTGTCAACCCATGAGCTTACTTGCATTCATGATGCCTTTAATAGTACAGATTACAATCCATATTTCAGTAGCCTGAACAGCACAAAAAGTAAGAAAACATTTACTTCGTGGACATCAGCTCTCAGTTCAACTGCCAAGATTGTTTTAGATTCTGTAATCTCAAAGTGGAGAATGTCATTCATGATTTGCTTCTTATCTTAATAAAACTGTATACTATTTTCAGTTTTCAGACACTTTAAAACAAGAATGCCTTCATGTATTTCATATGCATTATTATCCCTGAATAGGCTGACTTTTTAGAAAAATGTATAATGTTTTCTTTTAGCTACAAATGTCTGAACTGGTATGGTAAGATTTGAGATTCTGAAAAGTCTGACTCCCTCACTGAATGTTCTGTAGCATTAAAGAAAGTTAATAACCCTTTGAAATCATGTAAATAATCTGATTACTTTGATCAGATTCTCTGAACTCTAAAAATACAACTCTCAAGAACTAATAGCTAAGGCCCTAAAAGAAGGAGGAAGAAGGGTTTGGAAAGGCCCAACCCCATTGAAAGTAAAAAGACAAAGGATAAAAGTAAAAGAAAAACCAATCCAGTCCATAGGCATGACGACCCTAATCTGTTCATGCCAAAGAACAAATAGTGCTGTCAGCTCACAGATAATTTATGGAGTAAAAAGGACTATTTGTATTGAGGTTTTTGGTTTGATATAAATTGAAATTATACATATCAAACTCCAGAAATAAGTGGAGTATTCCTCATACTTTTTTCCCTCAAAATTTCTGGAGTATTCCTCATACATTTTTTAATAGGATACATATTTTTGCACTTTATGTCTCATTTGCTCTCTCTCTCCCTGCATAGCACTTAGTCTCTTTGTGTATATTAGGGGTGTGATTCTATCAGGAAAATAAAGACTGTTAATTAATCTGGCAAGGATAACAAATCTGTATTTAAGAGACATTAAAAATACAATGGGGGGGGCACCTAGGTGGCACAGTGGATAGAGAACCAATCCTGGATTCAGGAGGACCCTAGTTCAAATCCGGCCTCAGACACTTGACACTAGCTGTGTGACCCTGGGAAAGTCACTTAACCCTCATTGCCCTGCCCAAAAAAAGTACAAGCGGGGGGCAGGTAGGTGGCACAGTGGATAAAGCACCAGCCCTGGATTCAGCAGGACCTGAATTCAAATCTGGCCTCAGACACTTGACACTAGCGGTTTGACCCTGGAAAAGTCACTTAACCCTCTGCCCTGCAAAACAAAACAAAAATACAAGCATAAAAAGCTCACACCACAGCATATGCCAAAACTTAGGTTGTGTTAAAAGAAAGTCAAGAGTCTGGTCCTAGAAAAGTTGTTGTTGTTGTTGTTGTTGAGTTGTTTTTGGTGGTGTCCACCTCTTCATGACCTGATTTACGTCTTGGCAAGGATACTGGAATGGTTTGTCATTTCTTTCTCCAGCTAATTTTAATGATATAATAATTTTTTCTAGGGGCAGCAAGGTTGGTACAGTGGAGATCACCTGACCTGGAGTCAGGAAGACCTAAGTTCAGATCTGGTCATCTTGAATAATAAAAGCACGTAGATCATAGGGGCAGCTAGGTGGTGCAGTGTATATAGTGCTAGGTCTGGAGTGAAGAAGACTCATCATCCTAAGTTAAAATCTGGCCTTAAACACTTAGTAGATGTATGACCCTGGGTAAGTCATTTAGTTTCCTGTTTGCCTCAGTTTCTTTATCTGTAAAATATACTAAGATTCTTGGGACACCATGTATAAATGGCAATTATTATTATTGTTATGTACAGGCCATAAGGAAATAGAAGGAACATCAATTCAACTATATAGAGATGAAAGATCAAGGAGAAAGGGTATATAAAACAAATGAGGATTTTTTGTTTGTTTGTTTTTTGTTTTGTGGGGCAATGGGGGTTAAGTAACTTGCCCAGGGTCACACAGCTAGTAAGTGTTAAGTGTCTGAGGCCAGATTTGAACTCAGGTACTCCTGAAACCAGGGCCGGTGCTTTATCCACTGCACCACCTAGCTACCCCCACAAATGAGGATTTTTAATTCTGGGAAAGTATAAAGAAAAAGTTTCCATTTTCCCTAGAGCATTACAAAACACAAAGACATGGTATAGAACAAAGAGTAATGATTTGGAGTCAGAGGACCTAGGCCAGCAAATCAATGTAACCTCTCTGGCACTTTGTGTTCTCATTTATAAAATGGAAGTCAGGGTTAGATTAGATGACGTCTAAGGTCCCTTCCATCTTATGACAAGGTATTTAGAATAGACACATTATTCATAGACATAATATTCTCTTTCTTTCTGGACAAGAAATGGTACAAATATTCTATCTACCTTAAAGACCGTGCTAGATCAGGGAGAAAAGGGGTGATAAGAAGAGAAGAGGGGATGTGCAGGAGGGTAAGAAATCAGATAATCAAAGTACCTTTAAAGACAAACTATAACAAAAAAATCATAGAATTTGTGTGGATTATAAGAATGTGGTTTGAATTCTTTAGAAAATGAGTGGGTTAAGTCTAGGCCAGTACTTATGATACCTGTAAACATATTCTTATGCAGATAAGGAGAAAGCAGGAGAGTCGGGGAAGGGAAAAGCGAAGCTAACAGGCAAAATATCCCTACTTTACCTTCTATTGATCAAACTATTCCTAAGCTAAACATATCATCTAATCTATGGTTGTGCATGTGTTTATATGTAGGAGCTGATCAGGAAAACTTCTGATCAATTTGGTAAGTCTTCCTCAAATGATGAGACAGAGCTTTGTTCGAAAGGTATTAACCCCTATTAAACTTGATGTATTCTAGCTTTAGTTGAGAGATAGAAAAAAAACATAGGAAATCCCTCTCATTGGTCCCTAGCACCTGTGTGCCTAGTGCCTTTTGGTGATTTACTGAGGCCAAGGAGAACAGGACTCTTTTTGGAAGAACTGTCTTCCTTGTGGCCTATAAGAGTGAGCCATGAAATGGTTGTAACCCCTTAGGCTTTTCCCCGTTTTCTCCAGCTTTTAATCACTTAGATTTCCAAACTGAAATGCAGCAACGAGGGTGGAGGTCAAAGTAGCGAAAACATTTCTCTCCTCCATCCCCACCTCAGGAGCAGCAACGGTGATCTGAAATGGAAATGTACTTGAACATTTTTGAAAAGAAAGGTTCTTGAGCTTTCCTGTCCCAGGTACCTGCTTCTTCCTTTCTGTTTCTTTTTCTGAGCACATCTGAGAGAATGGACCTTTCCAGATTTGGGGTTACCTCCTCATAGGCAGTCTCTTAACTTGAGCATTCCTGTGTTCAAGTTAGGCACTGCCTATCAAGATGATTTCCTTAATTGAATGCTTTTTGGAGAAGGAAGAGTAATTATAAAATTACTGTATAGCTAGAGTAGCAAAACTATACCATAAGGAGCCAAGACACTCTGGAGGAACAAGAGGGACATTCCCTAAGTTCTTTCAGCAAAGAGTTTGGGCACGTATCTCTTGGAAAAGACATAGGACATCAAGCTTCACAGGAGAGACCTTTCAGACAAGGGTCCATGTCTTGTAATCTCATGGAGTTGATTAAGGGACTCAAGAAACTCATCAAAGTTTCTCTCTATCAGCCACTATTTTATCTGTGTGTATATAAGCACACACATTTGTGAATACATGCACACAATATGCACACACATATTTATACACAGAGTACACCTATTATAACATATGTGTATAAACACATACATGTGTAATGCATATGGATGCGCATACATATAGATGCTCTGTGTGTGTGTGTGTGTGTGTGTGTATACAATGAGACCAATCATAAAGGACTATCATTTCAAAGAGTCACAAGACTTCTTGATAAAATGCATATAAAACTGCAGCATTGCGATGTCTTTGATAAAAGGCTGGCCTTAAAGTCAGAAAGGATTTGGATTTGCCTGGGTTCAAGTCTTATTCGTAGTATGTAACTATGGACAAATCACTTAATTTCCCAGAATCCCCAGGCAATTCTACTGCTCCTACTTCTACTCCTCATATATATTAACTGTATGACAATAAGTAAGCCACAACTTTTCAGTGCTCTCAGGAAATTTTCTAAGATGATAAGCTATGGAGAAATTGCTGGTTTGTATCAGTGCAGGGTGTTCCCCCACACCAAGGAAATCACAGATCTGGACAACAACAAAAAGAAATACTGGTTAAATCTTGCCATAATATAAACATTGATGCTAGTAGAGACCAATAGTTAGTTATAGACACCGCCTTTCCGATCTCTATTTTTCTCCTTAGCAAAATTGTGGAGCTGGTCTTTAGTGTTGTAGCTGCCCCTTTCTGAAACCTTTCCTGTTGCATTCCCAGGTCACTCTGAGCCCCACCAATTTCCTCCTCACACTCTAGCAGTTCTACCAGGCTTACTCATTCTGGTTCTTTCCTCCTCCTCCTCCTCCTCCTCCTCCTCCTCCTCCTCCTCCTCCTCTTCCTCCTCCTCTTCAAAACCTGCTTTTTGGAAAATCTGTTTGAAATTCAAACACCTTGACAAATGACAGAAAGTTTAAACTCCTGAATCTCCCAGAAATGTTTACATTTTGACAGGGATCGGGACCTTCAAGTAGAGGGACAAAGCTTCAGTGGTGAGATTTTACACATCAGAAAACTTTTTTAGGAATCACACTGACCATTTAGCTGTCTCTGCTCCCCAATGTCCACTCTTAGAATTTCTCTGCTGTTTCAGAGGCTTATAAGCTATTATTCACTCCCAGACCTACCCCTAACATTACTGTGTGTGGTCCTAGGCAAGTTACTCTACCTTTATGGATTCCATTTTTTTCCATTGAAGAATGAGGAGTTTGAACTAAATTCAATCCATTCCTACAAATGTCTATGAAATGCCTACTGTGTACAAGATTAAGTATTTTCTTTCAAGAAGAAAAGTCCACAAATATCCTTGTGTTATTCTTGCTGAAGGGTTGCAAATCATGTCAGATCTCTCTCTCCTAATAATTAAAGTTGGCAGTCATCCAAAGAATTCAAGTTGTATTCTTCTGTGGGTACATGTTGAGTATGAAGAGGCTGCAATGTATTGCCAGTGATGAGTTGTGTAGGAGAATTTGTGTAAAGGGTTTGTCAGAAAGCTGCATCACCAGGAAATTAAATTGGCTGGTCATATAATGTGAACGATGGATGACTGATGGAGATCTCTTCAACTCCATGGGCAGGTGTACAATGATAAGGGATCTAGAGAAAGGCATCAATATATTTGGTGGGCCCACTGGGACTAGGAAAAGGGTGGGACAGGAACCGAATGAGCAAATGAGTTGCAATCAGCACTGTTGGAGGGAATTCCTATATTGATGAAAGCACAGAATCCTTGAAGTATCAAAGAAATTTTTTAAAATTATGCTCTGTGGTGAGGATAATGCTTTTTAACTTTAAAAAAGGGGTTTCTAACTTGTTTTGTAACATGGCCTTCTATGGAAGCCCCATGAAGCCTATTGCCCCTTCAAAGAATAACATTTTTAATTGTAAAATTACAAAGGAAATCAATTTTATTGAAGCACAGTTATAAAACTTAAAAAAATAAGTTATGGACCCTAAGTTAAGAAAACTTCCATCACAAAATCCGACATCTCATTCATGTGGTTATTCCTTTCATCAGTACAGATCCCAACTCTTCCATACTTTCTCATCCCATGTGATTCTTATCCTTATCTTCTGTGTATTTTGCATAGAACATCCATCCAACATACTGAAAGCTTTCCTCTAGGTCTTTTTACATTTCATGGGTTGCAGCAGTGTACCATTTTCTGTCCATCTGTTATCCTACTCTCGTGCTACGTGACTGGCCCATCTCCTTTTCAGATCATACATTTCCAGGATGACATATTCCTTATGCTACTCCTTGGGAATAGGCTATCACCTGTAGTTTATTTGTGCCCACCATGTTTCTCTCCATTGCTCTTTGCATGAACTACAAGTTTGGTTCCTCAGAGACTTTGATGTTTTGAGATTTACATATATTGTTAGAAGAACAATATTTAAAAGATGACTCTTTGCACCAGGGATTGTTAGGATCACTAATAGCACCACACAATTTCCTAAATACAATCCAGGCTGCTCTCTTTTTCATTCTCATTGTTGGGCTTGACTCATTGTCCATCTGCAGTATCTGTTTAACAGTGTCAAATGTTGCAGAGAGGCCAAGGAGGTTGAGGACTGAGAAGCAGCTATTGATTTAAAAGTAAAGAGTTAATGGATAACTTTGGGGAAAACAGTTTCATTAGGGTATTGGAATTGAAAGCCATATTGGCTTGTGTTAAATGAGTGAGTGGTGATGAAGTAGAGAGAGTGACAGTAGAAAACTCTTTCTAGGAGTTTGGCAGTGAAAGAGAGACAAGATACATGGCAATTCTGCTTTTTTTTTTTTAAGGAGAAGGGAAACCTGAGTAGGTTTGTAGGTGACTTGATTGGACCCCCAGTTATAATATTCTATAACAAGTCCTATCTATCCTTTCCTCCCTCAATCCACATAAAGACACATTCCTAACCAATCTTCTGTCTCCAGACTAAAATGACAGTGTAGTGAAGAAGGGTTTTGATTTCTCTGTAAGGATTTTTTTAAGTTAAAAAAGGAATTAAAATCCTTAAGAATGATAACTGATACTTAGAGTTAAATGCACTATATATATATATATCCCATATGATAATGTATTTTAAATGGTATTTTTTCCAATAGCATGTAAAGATAATTTCAGCATTCACTTTTTATAAGATTTTGAGTTCCAAATTTTTTTCCTTCCTTCCTTCCCTTCCCAAGATGGCAATATGATATAGGTTATAAATGTAAAATTATATAAAACATATTTCCACATTAATCATGTTGTGAAAGAAGAAATAGATCAAAAGGGAAAAAACAACCAAAAGAAAGTGAAAATAGTATGCTTCAATCTGTATTCAAACTCCATCAATTCTTTCTTTGGGTGTGGATAGCATTTTCCATATTGAGCCTTTTGGAATTGTCCTGGATCATTGTATTACTGAGAACTAAGTTAATCATAGTTGATCATCACTCAACATTGCTGTTACTGTGTACAATATTCTCCTGGTTCTGCTTATTTCACTCAGCATCAGTTCATGTAAATCTTTCTGGGTTTTTCTGAAATCTTCCTGCTCATCAATTCTTATAGCACAATATAGTATTCCATTACATTCATATACCACAATTTTTTCAGCCATTGCCCAATTAATGGGCATCCCCTCAATTCCCAATTCTTTGCCACCACAGAAAGAACTGCTATAAATATTTTTGTACATATGGGTGCATTTCCCTTGGGATACAGACCTAGTAGTGGTATTACAGGATCAAAGGGTATGCACAATTTGATTGCCCTTTGGTCATAGTTCCAAATTGCTCTCCAGAATGGTTAGATCAGTTCACAATTCCACCAACAATGCATTAGTGTTCCAATTTTCCCACATCTTCTCCAACATTTGATAATGTATATGTTTATGTACAAAATCCTTAAGCTACATGTTTCAGTTGCTTTTCTGAAACAGGAATTCCTATGGTTAGAATTCTGTACTTGCTCTCTCTTGGTTACCAAAGAAATCTTAAAGACCTTTTCCTGATATTCAGAGCCTTTTGCAATCTAAGTAACTTCTTTCTTCAACTATTCCCACCAAATGCCCCGTAGTCCAGCCAAATGAATTTTCCTCAAAACGCACCTTGTGGTTTTTTCTGTCTCTGTTCTTTTGTTTACGCTAATCCTCACTCCTGAGATGCTCTCCCCTCTTTGTTAACTGCTTCATCCTTTATTAACCTATTTATACTTCAAAGCCTAAATCAAAAAACATCTTCTTCCTTAGCTGGTTTGGCCAGTTAGTAACTTTCTTTTCCTATTTGACCTCATCTGCTATTTTATGTGCCTCTTTAATAAACTTATGATATATCATTTTGTATTATAGTTCTCTATATCTGTATCATATTCTCCTGGGCAACTGGGTGGTGCAGTGGATAGTGCAGTAGGCCTGGTGTCAGGAGAACCTGAGTTTAAATAGATCCAGCTGCAGACACTTGCTAACTGTGTGACCCTCAGCAAATCACTTAACCACATTTGCCTCAGTTCCTCATCTGGAAAATGAGCTGGAAAAGGAAATGGTAAACCACTCCAGAATATTTGCCAAGAAAACCCCAAATGGGGTCACAGAGAGTGGGAAACAATTCAACAACATCATATCCCCCTACTACTAGATTGTAAGCTTCGTGAGAAGAACCATTTCTTATCTAAAAATTTTATCTCTCCAAATGATAGCACGGTGTCCTCCATCAAGAATTATTAACATTAATGTTGATTAAATTGTTAAATATCATTAATATTTTATTATTACATATTTGTTTGATTGAGTTATTCCACATTGTTCCAGAGAGTAGAAATAGGAGCAACAGATAGAAGTTAGAGAGGCTGTTTCTGGTTTAATATAAGGATGGCAATTCTAACAATTAGAGCATCCAACAATGTAATGGTTTGCTTTTTCAAGTAGTAAATTCTCTGTCACTGGAAATTTTCAAACAAAAATTAGATGGTTATCTGTACAGGATACTGTAGAAAAGATACCTTGGGTAAGAAGGAGATTCAGTGAGATGACCTCTAAGATTTTTTCTTATTTTAAAAGTCTGTTGGGGGGGCAGCTAGGTGGTGCAATGGATAAGGCACTAGCCTTGGATTCAGGAGGACCTGAGTTCAAACCCAGCCTCAGACACTTACTAGCTGTGTGACCTTAGGCAAGTCACTTAACCCTCATTGCCCAGCAAAAAACAAAACCAAAAAAAAGTCTATAACTTACACTATCTTTTCTCCTCTCTTTACTAGTAAGCATTGCTACCTCTACTCCATGCTATCCTGGTCAAAAATTGGCAAAAAAAGAAAAGTAAAAAATCCAAGTTTCATTACATACAAATTGGGAAACAATATCTTTGGTGGCCAGATTTAACTTAGAAAGCTGGTTTTTGACCCAGTATCATTATCCAAAAGAATTAGAGGAACTTTGAAGAGACAAATTAAAACAATAAAATAAAGCATATGTCTTCATGAGATTTGTTCCAAAATATTGACCTCAGCTCTCTGTAATCTTTGTGGTCACCTCGAGTCATTAAAGATGTCAATATAAAATAGGTTTGTTCTTAGACTGTTGAAGAGAAATGATGAAACAGCATAAGCACTATCCAGATATAAATGCTGCCCCACTTTAAGTATCATATATCTAGTTTCACTGAATAGAATCATGTGATCATAAAATGTTAGCACTGAAAAGGAGCTTAGAAATCCTTTACTTCAATCTTCTAGGTTTCAGGGTGAAAAAATCAAGACCCAGAAAGTTAAGTGACTTGTGCAGGGTGACCCAGCTTAGTCACAGATTCATTACATGGAAACATTCTCTTTTGGATAGGGTTCTTTCTATGTAGTCGAGAAAGACTTCCTAGAAGAGGTAGGACTTTGGTTAGTCTTGAAAGATGGGTAGGATTTAGACAGAATAGGTAAAAGGGAAGGGTATTCTAGACAAGTGAAATATGATAAAAGACTAGACATGGGAAATGAGCATGTTCTGGAACAGTGAGTCCTAATAGAGCAAACAGAATAGAGTGCGGAATTATAGGAAATAAGGTGTGAAAGATAGGCTAAGATAAGATTACGGAGAGCCTTGAAATCCAGACAAAGGAATTTAGACTTGACGTGGTAAGAAATCAGGAGTTGCTCAAGGTTGTTGGTTTTTGTTTTTGTTTTGTTTTGTCAGCAGAACACAGAACCAAAATGACATTTAATAATACTTTGCACTTATATAATGTTTTATGCTTTGCAGAGCCCTTTTCCTGTTAGTTAAGGAAGAAGCAGCTAGGTGGCATATAAATCTGACTTCAGATACTTGGTGACTGTGTAACCCTGGGCAAATCACTTATACTCTCTCTGATTCAGTTTCCTCATCTGTAAAATGAGGATAATAATAGCACCAACTTCCCAGAGTTGCTTTGGGGATAAGAGGAGGTCATTTTTGGAAAGCACTTTGCAAGCCTTAAAGCACTTTACAAATCCCAGCTTGCTGTTATTAAGGAAGATTAAACTAACAGTTGTTCCCAAGATGGACTTAAGGGAAATTGGACAGATGTTATGGCAGTTATGCAGGTTGAATGCCTGGGGCACAGAGTTGGCAAAAGGAAGGGAAAGAAAAGGACAGAGATGAGATACTTTGAAGGAAGAATCTGTAGGACTCAGTGAGGGAATATGTAAGGGAAAGAAGAAAACAAGAAGTCTATTAAAGATGACTCTGAGGTTTCAATCCTGCAAGACTCAGATATTCCACTGTGGTCTTACTTCTTCTATGTGTGTATCTGGTCACAAGGGAAATATCTTTGTTCAACAAAGAGAGTGTGGATGGTGAAGCATGAACCCTTCACCTCTTCCAGAAAAAATAAGGCATAGTATAAAGCCAGTCAGTAGCTTCATCTTTCTATATGAAAGACTATGACTAGAATTTTTAAGCTTATGATTCTGCTTAAATCAAAAGACTTTGCATGTTTTCCGGTTCTGTCCTCCTCTATTCATGGATTTGAAAAAACAAATTCCATTCAAAGAATTTCAATTGTGTCTATTATTTGTATGCAAGGTACTGTGCTAGCCTCTGGATACATAGACAAATATGAAACAACCCTCAATGACCTCTGTCTATTAGAAGGAAACCATCTGCATACAAGTAAGCATAAACAAAGCAAGGATAGGGGCCGCTAGGTAGCACAGTGGATAAAGCACCGGCCCTGGATTCAGGAGTACCTGAGTTCAAATCTGGCCTCAGACACTTGACACTTACTAGCTGTGTGACCCTGGGCAAGTCACTTAACCCCCATTGCCCTGCAAAAAAACAAACAAACAACAACAACAACAAAACAAAGCATGGATAAAATAATTTCAAAACCTAGAGAGTGTCAATATCTAGAGGGATCAGGAAAGGATTTTATTGGATGGAGATAAGTAAAAAGGGAGTGCATTCCAGATATGGAGAATATTCCCTGTGCAAAAGCAGGGTGAGGAAATGGGATGTTGTGAGTGAGGAGGAGTTAGCAGGCCAGTTTCACTAGAACTGGGTGTTCACTAAGAACAGAAGAAAATGTATATACTTTGCATCATGCTGCTTCCAAAGGCAGAGTCTGCTCAGTAAACCTTGACAGTCCCACCTAGACTAGAACAGGGTCGGCTTCTCAGTCTTACTCTGAAGAGTTAAAACTTTGTTGAAGAATTGTGGATGACTTAACTACTCTCAGCAATACAGTGATCCAAGACAATCCCAAAGGACTAATGAAGAAGCATACCATCCACCTCCAAAGAAAGAACTGAAGCATGCTATTTTTTCACTTTCTTTCATTTTTTTCTTTTATTCGAGTTTTCTTATACAAAATGACTAATATGGTAGTGTTTTACATAATTGCACATGTATAACCTATATCTGATTGCTTATTGCCTTGGGGAAGGGAGAGAGAGAGAGGGAAGGGGGATAGAATTTGGAATTCAAAAATTTAAATAAAAATGTTAATTATAAAAAATAAAAGAGTTAAAACTTGATAAAAGAATAAGTTTAGGACAGTATTATTAGATTATATCAATTTAAGCGTATCTATCCTAGCAGACTATATAGCACACAAAAGGTTTTCTCCTGTCAGATTTTAATGAGGTACTTTGGAAACCAAACTATTTGCTCTAGGTAGGGCATAAAGAGACTCCGTTCCATCAGATGCGCTACATCCGGCTGCCTGTTTTCCCCTTCTCTACTACCTCAGAACAAGAGCATTTCTCGAAGCCACGGGTCTCTGGATGTTCAGGCTTCTGTTGGTTTTAGCATCTTTAGGCCAAACTCCTTTAATGAGGGGCTCTTTGGGTTGGCAGGCTGGACCCGCAAACAAATAATATGTGTACTGCTAGAGGAGGGAAAAAGGGTTACTGAGAGAGGTGCAAGAAGGAAGGTGTTCTTATTGATGTGGGCATCTGGCCCAATCTCTAAAGAGGAAGAATGAGCAGATTGTCCTTCTCAAGCTAGGAGGAAAGTAGACCTCGATACAGATTCAAGCTTGTGATGATCTGCACCAGGGGGCAAGAATTGCCTCACCCCCTTAGAAATCATTCTCTGCGTGCAACAGACCGGCTGTCTAGCCCTCTCCTTATGTCTTTACGTTCCTCGTGTTTCTTCCAAAGAAACCTGACAGCTAAGGGGCTATCCCCCTGAATCACCAACGGCAAGAAGTGGTGGTGAGGAGGTTTGGGGCACATCAGGGCAATGACGTTTCTAATTTACTTCCTTCATCTCTTCTTCCTCCTCCCTATTTAGAAATCGTAATCTATATGGCCGCGTTTCTTGGTGGCAAAGGGAAAGAAAAGGAGTGGAGGGAGGGGACAGGAACACTGGGTGGTGAAAAATGGGATCGGGTTGGGGGTGGAGGAAAAGCCAGGACTCGGCTAGGATGCGGTCAAACAAACTACCGGGATTCCTTCCAGTGGGCTGGTAGCTTCGCCCCTGGAGCTAGCTCCGGGCTGGGCGCTCAGGCTCCGGGGCTCTCTTCGACCCTCTCCACTCGAGCGCGCCCTGGGGCTGCTGGAGGAGGGGACCCTGGAAGGAGGCGGAGTCGGGGGGTTGGGGGGGGGGGAAGGTGTAGGGAGCAATAGAAGGAAGAGGTCCTAGGCCAGGGAGTGGATGCGGGAAGCGCTGTAGCAGCTAGCGGCATGGCGAGCACGGCCTCGGAGATCATCGCCTTTATGGTAGCTATCTCGGGTTGGGTGCTGGTCTCCTCCACGCTGCCCACCGACTACTGGAAGGTGTCCACCATCGATGGCACAGTCATCACCACCGCCACCTATTGGGCCAACCTGTGGAAGACGTGTGTTACCGACTCCACGGGTGTCTCTAACTGCAAGGACTTCCCCTCCATGCTGGCTCTGGACGGTCTGCATCTATACTCTCCCCCTCCACCCCCATCCCCGTCTCCCCCGTATCCCTTTCTCATGCCCTCCTTCCCTCTCCTTGATTCCACTCCGGGAGCGCCCTCCGACTACTTAGCTGGGCGCGCATGAGAGGAGGCGCGCGTACCTGCAAGTAGCCCAGGGGCTTAGGGTATAGCATGGGGGATGGCGGAGACCCATGCGCTGCCCCCTCCAGTGCCTCGGACTTGAGCGCCGGGCGGGCAGGATGGGTCTCGGAAAACAAAAAGGTGGGAGCTGTGGAGGGGTAGGGAAGGAGGTCAGGGACGCAAAGGGGAGAGTTTTGAGTTCGATTGTGTTTTGTCACTCTTCTTGGAATCTAAAGAATGGATTGTTCTAAAGCACAGGTTCTTAACCTGGCGTCCGTGATTAGATTTTTGGGAATCCGTGAACTTGGATGAGGGAATAGACTGTGGCGTTTCCTTCAACTATTTAGAAAACATTATTCTAAGAAGGGATCCACAGCCTTCTCCCCACTGCCAAGAGGGGTCCACGTTGCCAAAAAAAAAAAAAGTTAAGAACCTCTGTTCTCCAGAGAGATTGAGGTGAGCGACTTAGCTGAGAGTGTCTGCTTCCGTCGTTGTGTGTGTGGGCGCCAGGTGAGAGCCAGTCAAGAGGAAGGGAAGCAGCAGGTGCACAATTCGGGCCGCCCCTTCTAGCTCAGTGCTCCCCGGCTAGCTACCACTATTGAGCGGTCTTCAGGGCTTGAGGTGGCCGGCCTCTTGTCCTGCCCGTGTTGAGCGAGACTTTCACGCTCATAGGAGAAAAGAGGACGTTTGGGAGAAGGAATTTGGAAACCTGGGGGGCGGGGGGGGGGGGGAGGGAGGGGGGAAATTCTTGTTGCTGCATTCCCACAGCTATGGATACTTTTATTATAGAGGGGCATTCCACCCTTAAAAATACTGTTTTTGTACAGTTAGTAAATATAAATTCCCCAGCCCCTGGTTTGTTTGTTTGTTTGTTTGGTTTTGGTTTTTGGTAAGGCAATTGGGGTTAAGTGATTTGCTCAGGGTCACACAGTTAGTAAGTGTTAAGTGTCTGAGGCCGAATTTGAACTCAGGTCCTCCTGAATCCAGGGCCGGTGCTCTATACACTGTGCCACCTAGCCGCCCCCCAGCCCCTGTTTTTAAAACTAAGTGTTTGGTTTCTTTTTTTGTGAAGGGATCATAGCACAGTGGGTGAAAATTAGAATTCAGCTTCGGAAAAACCTAGGTTCAAATCCCGCCTCCGACAATTAATGTGTGTGTGTGTGTGTGTGTGTGTGTGACTCTGGATGGTCCATTTCGGTTCTAAGTACCCCAAGCCGCTAACTCCGTAGGATTTGACAAGGACATAACCAATTTATGACCTGCATTGAAAAAGAAAATTCTTCACTACTGTTGAAATCATGGCTTTGTTTCTGAAATGAAGGAATCGATTAAAAGGAACAATCATTTGTCCTTGCACCGGTCAAATCTTTAAAAATTATACTTTAGAAAGATCAAAAATGTACTTCCCTTAAAATTATAAAACCACCCAACTGGATTTAAATGGTTTCTCTAAGTTTTAAGATAATAAACCAGCAACTGATTTTTCCCACCCGAGTCATCAAGTTATTAGTTACGAATACTTCAGTTACAGCGTGGAGAAGGTTGGCAAAAGAATACTTCCCTTCCACCTCACCCCATCCCCCCACCCTCCCTTCACTAGCTCTTACTTTTGTTAGTATGTTAGCTTTTCCCTGGTGGGATGATCTTTCGTCTGGGTGGTTCCCCCCCTCTTTTATATGAAATAGATTTCTTTGGTTTTCCTTACAAACAGTTATAAATAAGACTAGATTTTTTTCTTGCTTATAGCAAGCAGCTCAGAAAGTCTGCAACAGTTAGATAGTCGCAGATAATACCAGCTTTGTTTAACCTTGAGGAGAACAATAGACTTTTGAAGTAGAAATTGGGATTCTGATATAGAGAGGAAAAAGTAAGGGGTTGGACTGCATAAGCTAGGTAGCTGCTGTAACCCAAGATGAACAATTACACTATTTTTTAGTTTTAAGGTGTTTTCTTTTTTTCTCATTGCATTATTTCAAGTTTTTATTTACATAGCTGGGTAAATAGTAGAGACAAGATTTTGATGCCTCTAAGGTTGCACTTGTTTTAGTGTATGTAATTGTGTGCCTTGAAAAGCAAACTCTTGCTCAATGTAGGATTTGATGGGGACAGAGTGAAAAGGAAATATAGGCATTGTTTTGAAAGGGACAAGGACTTGAGTAGTACCTTCACATATGAATGATCTGGGTCATATTTATTCCCTAGAACTACTGTTGAATTGTCTGTTATCCAAAACACAAATCCAGGCAGATGATGTGAACAGATAGGCTCTTGTTTCTGTGGTTTACCATTCAGGAATATGGGATTTACAGTAACTGTCCTGAGAGCATTCTTCTGTTATAATTGTATTGTGAGGAGAGTTAGCGTGCCAGCTACATGAGCTTCCTTTTAAAGGGGGAGGGGGAAGGAGAGGGAAATAACAACCTCAAGAGAGTTATTGATAGGATGCTGAAACACTCACTTTCTCAGAGGGGGATAGTGATGGAATGGGTGGGGGTCTGACCAACAAAGTTTAAATGCTACTGTTGAATGGTGGAATGGATAGAAGTATCAATTACATCCATGCTTAAACCACTTTCCCTTTCTAGTTTGAAGTCATTGAAGAATGAAAAATTGAAGGGGAGAGAGAGAAAATGAAGGCTTGAAGCTAAAAATCTTCAAGCCAATGAACATCTATAAAGTGTCACTAATGTGTAAGACTAGAGATATCATGGTGGAGTAAATAAATCCTCTGTGTGAGTGTGTGTGTGTGTGTGTGTGTGTGGAATGGCACCCTGGATTCAATTCCCAGTACCCTCACAACTTGGAGGAAATGTTCCTGAGCAAGTCACTTAACTTCTTATTTCCCAGGGGCAGCTCTTAAGTTTCAGAACGTTTGCTCATCTGTATTAGTAGTAGTTTACTGGGAGCTCTCTCTCTACACTGATTAAATACAGGTACATACATACACACACACATGTAGTAGATACTTACAAATATTTAGATGCAAAACAAGCAAAAAAAGAAGGAAGGGAAGGGAAGGGAAGGGCAAGGCAGGGCAAGGCAAGGCAAGGCAGTCTCTGTTCTCAATATATTCTATTGGAGGTGGGGTCATGATAACCTATAAACAGAGAGAAAATCAAGATAATTGAAAAAGGAAAGAACATTACCAACTGGGTGCATCAAGGAAGGCTTCACTGAGGAGATTGTACCTGAGCAGGGTGAACCTATGGAAGCCAGAGATGGGATCTCAAGTTTGAGGAACATCTAGTGATCTGGCTTGATGGGAAACTAAAGAATGATTGGAGATATAGTTGGAAAGGCAGTTTGGAGCCAAATTGTGGAGAGACTTAAATGCCAGGCTGAGACATTTGTATTTATCATGGGGTTGATAGGGTGCTATGGATGATTTTTAAACATGGTCTTTTCTGTGCTTTATGAAGATTATTTTGTCAGTGCTGTAGAGAACGGATTGGAAAGAGGAGATGTATATAGAGAGACCAATTACAAAGCTATTACAGTAGTCTAAGCAAGAGATAACAACCTGAATTGGGGTGTTAGCCATAAGAGTGGAGAAAATGACAAATGTAAGGTATCTTACAGATTTAGAATCACCAGGTCTTAGCTTTGGAAAGTGAGGGAGAGATGTGACTCAAAGATTGTTATTGCTGTTCAGTTATATCCAACTCTTTGTGACTCCATTTGGGGTTTTCTTCACAAAGATACTGGAGAGGTTTGCCATTTCCTTTTCCAGCTCATTTACAGATGAAGAAACTGAGGCAAATAGGGTGAAGTGACCTGCCCAGGGTCACACAGCTAGTAAGTGTCTGAGGCCAGATTTGAATTCATGAAGATGAGTCTTCTTGACTATGCCCAGCACTCTATCCACTGTGTCACTTAGCTACACCAACTGTGTCACCTAGCTACCCCAACTAAAGATTATAAACAGAAGATTTTTTTCCCCTCTACCTATGAATGAAATATCTGAGTCAGTCAGCTTCCTAACTTCTCATCATCTAGGTTCAGAAGGTGGTGTGCTGTAGTAGTTGGAACTGAAAGCTATGTTGTCCATAAAGCAACATCTGATAAAGTACCTTATTCACCAACTTTGCAACAATGAATTTGAAGTGGTGTAAATATGTTTCTTTTTTTTTTAAAGTTGCATCAGTAACACACAAGCAATTGGTTTGAAGAAAGTAAAACTAATCTTGGAAATGTAAATAAAGCCAGATTACTGAAAGACTGCAAGAAGAAAAAGGTCCCTTATTTATGTTTTTTTCCAGTCTTGAAGGGGATAAGGACAATTATGCTAATTTGCTTCACTTAGTAATATAGTATGTGGAGATATACCTTTGAGTTTTGTCTAACAAGATTGGGTAACAACTCAGTTTTACAGATAACGTAGCTTAAACCTTGAAAAGTTTAGTGTCACCACCAATCTAGTGATATCGATCCAAATCGCCTAAATCAATTACTTTTTTTTTTGCATAAAATGATCCTATCAGTTTAGCTCAGTTCCTTTTAAAGGATTTCCCAGCAAAAATGTTAAGCATTTGCCAGTATAAGAAAAATAATATGGAAGGACACTAGACCTGGGATTTCATGGTTTGGAGAACTCTCAATCGAGGTAACTCCCTCTCTCATGGCAGGTCTACACCCTCTCTGCAATTTATGATCTTAGAGGATTGCCTAGAGCATTGTCCAGGGTCACACGGCTAGTATGTGCCAGAAACAGGACATGTTCCCAGGATTTCTGCTCTGAGACCAGTTATGTATTACACTAAGCTGTTTCTCATTTAAAAAAAAATAGATATGCTCTGTTTCTGGAAAGGCACTATTGTACTGTTAGTAAATAAAAGGCTAGCCTCAGAGCTGTGAAGACCAGGATTCTAGTCTCACCTTGGACACATATTGGCCATTTGGAAATGAGTTAAGTCAGTGTTCTAGGTAAATCTCCAAAATTGTAAGCCATAGACAAGCTGCTAACCTTCAGTGGTAAAGGGAGTTTTCTCATCTAGGAGTTCCCTCTGTCAGTGAAATCACAGAGTAGTCTAATTTCTCTTTCTTTGAGTCTAAAATCCACTTTGTGTGCCACTAATGGTTCATCTTCAAGTGGATATTTGAATTTTTAGAGACTGACAGTGAAAATCAAATGTGTATTTTAATTGATAAGTTGAATTGTGTTTACTAGACCCCAAACTTCAAGTCTTGGGAAAACTAGGATGTAGTATTTTTTTTTCATCCTGCAATATCTACTGATACAAGTCATGGTCCTTTTACTAATTGAAACTATTTCCTAGTTAAATGAGCTAATGATTTCTGGCTATCTTGCTAAACTGTGTTACTCTCAAAGTGCCATTTGACCTTTAGATAGGAATCAATCTCAGCCATGTTGCTATTAGTATATGCCATCTATTTTTGTTACTGTGAATGTTTGCCATTTCTCCTAGGAGATTTAACTATAAATTTTGCTCTAGAGAACCTCTGAGTAAATATGTTCATGCTTCAGCACCTTAATGTGTTAATTAGCTATTAACAGTGCCAGTAAATTAGGCCTGTCAGAAATAATGGTCTCCTTGACCAGTTTTTACTACTATTTTGTTCGATGGTATTATCTAAAATAAGTTTAACCCTCAGGAAGTATTAAATACAAGGTTGTAGGTACCTACATTGCAGAAGTGAAATCATTACATGAATGCTTATAATTGGACTTAAATCATGCAAAGATTAGCTCTATCAATAAAATGGAAGGAAACAAGCACTTATTAAGCACCTTCTAGGTGTCATGCCCTATACTAAGTGATTTTTTAAAAAAATATATCTGATTTGAACCTCACACAACTCTGGGAGGTAGGTAGATTATCCTCATTTTGAGGAAACTAAGGCAAAGGTTAAGTACCTTGCCCAGGGTCACACAGTAAGTGTCTAAGGCAGGATTTGATTCCAGATTCAGCATCCATTAATTATGCAATCTAGCTGCTTTTTAATTTATAAATACAAGCAGTGCCTAATTTACGGATACCTGACATATAAACATTCCTTACATAGAAGAGAAATTGTATAAGTTCCCACCATGAAAGCAATTGTCCTTTCTTACCCAATTCAGACCCTAAGATATTTTCTTTTATGCAGACATAGTGTTAATGTTACTCCAGAGCAGTTCTTAAACTTTTTTTTTTAATGTGATGGGCTGCTTCTGAAAACAATGTTTTGAATAATTGAAGGAAATGCTAAATTTCAGTTAGAGTAACTCTATATGCTATTTTTTTTCTGGTTCAAATTCATAGACCTTTTGAACACAATTCATGGACTCCTTTGTAGACAGCTGGTTCAGAACCCCTGCTCCTGAGGCACCTGTCTCCCTTTCCCCCAATTGATACTGTAAGAAGATATGAGCTGTTGGGGCAGCTAGGTGGCACAGTGGATAAAGAGCTGGCCCAGGATTCAGGAGGACCTGAGTTCAAATTTGACCTCAGACACTTGACACTTAACACCTGTGTGACCCTGGGCAAGTCACTTAATCCTCACTACCCTGCCCCGCCCCAAAAAGAAAGAAAACCAAAAGCAAAAGAAGATACGATGTGACTGTCAGCCTTTCAGTTCCCTTGCCTTCACCTTGCCGCAACCAAAAGAGCAGTTTGCAAGGAGAGATGTCTCTGATGTCCTGAAGTGAAATTTGTTCCACATTTTCCCATAGAAATGTTGTTGTTAATGTGGTTTGATATAGATAATAGCATTCCCAGCCCTATTAACTTGTAGGGCCTAATCTGAGAATTTAATCACTTCTTCTATGGGAAATGTCTTATGATTTCCAAATTACAGAATTTACAATTGAACTTCGTAAACTGGGACTGCCTGTACTCTACCAATTCATAATGAAATAGAAGTGCAGAAGAATCATTTCCTTAGGATAGTTTTATTATTTTTAGCATTTTTGTCATACTAAGGTCTGATATTTGTATAGTGACTGCAATTGAAGGCAGGACAAAGAAGTTTAAAGAAATTTAAAACCATAAACTAGTTCTCTTTTTATTTTATTTTATTTATTTATTTTTTGTGAGGCAATTGGGGTTAAGTGACTTGCCCAGGGTCACACAGCTAGTAGGTGTTAAGTGTCTGAAGCTGGATTTGAACTCAGGTACTCCTGAATCCAGGGCTGGTGCTTTCTCTTTGATGATAAAAGTGGTAGATAGCTGGCTGAACTGTTATTGCCAAACAGTAAGCTAGTCCTGTTACTAACTTGTTACATACTCTTGAACCTAACCTAAGGTCACTTGATGGATACCGTGCATAGAGAACTGGCTGAGTTCAAATTCAGCATCAGACTCTTACTAACTTTATGGCCCTGGGCTCTATTTTCCCATGGGTAAAATGGAGATAATAATAACACCTACCTTTCGGGGTTGTTGTAAGAATTGAGATACCCTTTTAAACTGGATAGCACAGTGTCTGGCATATAATAAGGGCTTAATGAATTTTTATTTTCTTCCTTTCTGAGGATCCTGATTCTAGCTCCCAAACACCCAGCAGGCTGCCTGGGTTCTGAATCAGGCATCCTGCTGAAAAAAAAGGAAGAATAAAGAGATACTTAGCCAGGAGGGCCTTTTAGGATTAACTTAAAATGGAACCGGTTCATTGTTTAGCAGCATTGCCACAGATAGAACTTCACCATGACTAGCATCCAAATGAACCTGTGTTAACTGTATTTTTTTTTAATGCCAGTGTCTTTATGCTGTTTTTGTTATTCTTTTTTGTTTGTTTGATTGGCTTTTTACAGCAAGAAATCTTTAATCTTAGGAAAGCAAGGCAGCTTCATAAACTTTAAAATAAAATTCATATAAACAGAAACAAAAAAAGCCCCTGGATAACTAATGTCTGAAAATACATTTTATATTACAATAAGTAATATGTGCTTCTTTCTTTCTGAGGTGTCAATTTTCATACCTTAGAAAGCAAAAATGCAGTTTGCTTGAAGAACTTGGCTTTTACTTGTATCAACTTGGAGGAGAAATTAGGTTCATTATTCATATAAGCACCCTCCCTAGAGAGAAGCTTACTGAGACTTAAGCAACAATTTGCATTTGGGTGGTCCTGACTTTTTTTGTAATTGGAGTTTTTAATAATATTTTTGTCCCCAACTGATAGGAAGCTTTTAGTAGTTCTCCAGCCCCACCCTTCTATCCCCTTTAGAAGATTGTCTTTATCATTATTGACCCAAATCTCATTTATCTTTGTATCTCTCCTAGTACTTAGCCCATGTATTGTTCATATAAATTTAGGTGGAATTGGTTTGAAAACTTAAACATTTTAAGGGTAAGACTTAACAAGTATTTCTGCAGTCTCTAATTTTCCCAATACAAAAATTCCTGGTTTCTGAATTCAACATTAGCCTCTATCAGAAAAGAGAGAAAATTCAAGGTTTGGTGGTTTGGGGAATAATTTAAATCAAAACAAGTCTATTACAATATCTTATTCCACTTACAGACTTTATTCATGGGTGTTCATTCACTCATTTCTTTAACAAATATCTGAGTGTCTACTACATGTAAGACACTGTTCTTTGTTGTAGGTCCAATAACATTGAACAATAAAACTTCATTAATTAACACACTCATTAGAATTTTGTGTTCAATTGGACATTGTATGCATATTTGTTCTTGTCCTAGCCAGGAAGAACTGGTTTACAAAGCAAATTAATACTGTAAGTAAGATTTTAGCTAATGCAATGAAACTACTTATTAAAAGAATGAAACATTTTTAAGTCACTTGCAAGCATTTTGAAATACCCATTCATGTGTCAACTACCTTAGACAAGTCACCTAATCTTTGTAGGTGTCAGTTTCTTCATTTATATAAGAACAGGACTAGAATACGTAATTTTTTTGGTCCCTTAAAGCTCTAAATCCTATTATATTGGTAACTATTAATAAACTAATTACAAGTTATTCTTATCTATTATTTAAAGCAGATTCCCTAAGGACCCCTACTAAACAAAAATGTTAGACTAATTCAAGTTACTGTGTGAAAGTAATCAAATAATATTTTTGTCTAGAACATAAGACTTGGCAGAGTCAAATGGCCTTTCAAATAGTCTTAATTAAAGAAATTTTACTAGAATTAGTTCTCCATGGGGCGTAAACCCCATAGTTAAAACTTTCATATGCCAGAAAAATCACTTACTATGAGTAAGTTTGAAGAAGAGTTTCAGGGTGTGGTATTGAAAAGAGTATTTCTAGTTTCTACTTTCTCACCATAAAATCAAAATGATGGAATTTTAACTATTGCAGTTATTCTTCCAGAAGACAGAAGAGAATGACTCAAAATGGGACATTGTAAAGGGAGGATTTACCTCTCCAAACTAACATATACTGTTGTAATGTAAAAAATGTCATATTGTAATTGCAGGTTATATCCAAGCATGCAGAGGACTGATGATTGCTGCTGTCAGTCTGGGATTTTTTGCTTCCATATTTGCACTGTTTGGAATGAAGTGTACAAAAGTTGGAGGCTCAGATAAAGCCAAAGCTAAAATCGCTTGTTTGGCTGGAATTGTATTCATACTTTCAGGTAAATAGTAAATTTCCGTCTAATCCATGCATGTGGTTAAAGTGATTTTATTCATTCTAATGTTAGTATCTTCATATTCTGGTATGTTTTAGGACTGTGCTCTATGACGGGCTGCTCCCTATATGCCAACAAAATCACGACTGAGTTCTTTGACCCTCTTTATGTTGAGCAAAAGTAAGTACTGTTTTCAGTTCACATATCTTATAATAAACGGGATGAATAAGTGAGTGTTCTGAAGGAACATACAAATAATGGCATAATGAAAATTAGAGGTGTTTGATGACATGGCTCAAGAAAATGGGTGTATTTTGGAGAGGAAGCTGTTAGAGCAGCAAGGTGATGTTTAACTTGTTTATGAATTTTACATAGTGTCTTTTCTCCAAATAACACTGGATATAATTAATCATTACACTGGACATTAGAAAATTGAAAATAGTGATAATTGCAAGTAAAAAGAAAGGGGAGGGGGCAGCTCAGTGGTGCAGTGGATAGAGCACCAGCCCTGGAGTCAGGAGTACCTGAGTTCAAATCCGGCCTCAGACAGCTGTGTGACCCTGGGCAAGTCACTTAACCCCAATTGCCTCACTTAAAAAAAAGGGGGGGGGGATTGGAGAGGAGCTAAAAGATGGGAAGGAGAAGATAGGAAGAAATAGCAATGGAAACTTAAGTTGATGATGCTTTATTATACAGGTTAAGTGAGAAGCTCTGCATAGAGCAGAAAGCTTTCTATGGCTGTATTCATAGTTTTATCTACTAGTATGTCAAAATTACTCCAATGAATTTTTAAAAAATAATATTGTGTTTCCCCTCAATTACATGTAAACAATTTTTAACATTTTAGGGATATTTTTAAGTTTTGAGCTCCAAATTCTATTCCTCTTTCCTTCCCCCCCCCCAACCTGGCCCTGAGATGCTAAGCAATCTAATATAGGTTATACATGTGCTGTCCTGTAAAACATTTCCATATTAGTTATTTGTACAAGAAGACTCAAAGGAAGGAAGGAAGGAAGGAGGAAAAAGAAAGAGAAAGAAAGAAAAAGACGGAAGGAAGGAAAGTAAGAAAGATAGTATGTTTCAGTCAGTATTCAGACAACATCAGTTCTTTCTGTGGAAGCAGATAGCATTTTTCATCTGATAATTTTTTGTTGAAAAATTGTGCCCAGTAAGTTTTTTAATTAAAATATTTTTCTCCTTCCCACCCCCTCTCAATGGAAAAAAATAAAAAGGAAAACAAAACCTTTGTAACAAATATACAGAGTCAAAGAAAACAAATTCCTATGCCGACTGTCCAAAAATGTTATCTCATTCTACATCTTGAGTCTATCACCTCACTGTCAGGGAGTGGGTATCATTGATTCTTCATCATTGGTCCTCTGGAATCAGATGATTACTTTGATCAGAGTGATTGAGTCTTTCACAAGTGTTCATTTTTACAATGTTCATATAGTATAAATTGCTCTCCTAGTTTACTTTACTTTGCCTCAATTCATAAAATGCATCCTTAATTTCTCCAAAATTGTTCTCTTCATAGTTTCTTATGGGTACCACAAGTTGTTTAATCATTCCCCAGTTGACAGGCACTGTCTTAATTTCCAGTTTGAAAATAGATACTATAAATATTTTTGGTACATAGAAATCCTTTTCTTCTGTCTTTTATCTCTTTGGAGGTATATGTGCTGTAGAGAGCTAAAGAAATTCAACACAGTGTTTTTGCCTAAGTTCTTTGGAGATATGAAAAAAAATTAAATCTCGGTTGCAAAGGAACAAATTAATATCAAATTAATATTGCCTTTGCATTGTAGTCTATTGATAATTTCCCCCAAGTTATTGATCCAGACTTGGAAAACTTCAGATATACCAATGAGAAATAGCAAATCACTGGAAAAGCTTCCTTAATGTTTCATTATTAAATTGTTTTATTTGATTTAAGAATGTATTTGTATACAAATGTAGGGATTCACAATGTAAGAATATAGAGGACTGCCACCCCAGTTAGGATCCTTTTTCTCATTTTATTCTAGATGTTTAAAAAAACAAAAACAAACCTGAAAATTTCCAAGTACTAGGAATTGCAGTTTTTGCATCCCATAACTGGAGCGATTCCCATCCCATAACTCTTGGAGAGCAACTTTCCAGTATTTCTCATAGTGTAGGATGTGTGGTTTTTAACCATCAAAGTCTCAGATCTTTATTGGAATGTACAATTCTCCTCCTGATGACATCAATCCAAGCCATCATTTCATGTTAGTGTGCTATGTACTGCAGAAAGGAAATATACCTTGAAGAAAAATAATTTCCTTTTCACACTTTTAGTATTCCTTGCTTTATTGAAAATGTTCCTGGGGCAGCTAGGTGGCTTAGTGGATAGAGCACTGGCCCTGAAATCAAGAGGACCTGAGTTCAAATCCGGCCTCAGACATTTAATACTTACTAGCTGTGTGACCCTGGGCTAGTCACTTAACCCCAATTGCCTCACCAAAAAATTTTTGAAAAGAAAAGAAAAGAAAAGAAAATGTTCCTGGTTTCTAAGCACTGGGAAACAATTAATTGTGAGTTCATGTGTACAATATCATATTAACCAATTGTCTTAAGGTTTTTCTTTCCAAATAACTCTACTATTCTTTGTGATTTCCTCTTCTAGCACCTTCTTTTACCTTTTTCTTTTACTTTTAGATTATTTTAGAAATTTTCTTTTGAACTTATTTAGACCAGCTCCTCTGAAAAAAATAATCCATGCACAAGCCTTGCATGGAAGTTAGAAAGTTAACTTATCCAGAGACCAAAGTTCTAAATGACAAAATAAGTGTAAAGCATTTTGTAACTTTAAAAGTGATCTGTGTTTTAGCTATTAATATGATTATAGTAAATATTCTGATGTTTAACATTTTGAAACCAAAATTTCCAAACTTTAAAATGCATTTGTTCCCTTTAACATGTAATATCATGTATACTCAGCCTCTATCATGTATACTTAGCCTATAATGAAGCCCTATAAACATGTTGTTCAGTTCTTTCAGTCATACCCAACTCTTCATGACCCCATTTGGGGTTTTCTTCACAAAGATACTGCACTGGTTTGTCATTTCCTTTTCCAGCTTATTTTATAGATGAGGAAGCTGAGGGAAATGGGGTTATGTGACTTATCCAGGGTTACACAGCTAGTAAGTATCTGATGCCAGATTTGAACTCATGAAGATAAGTCTTCCTGACTCCAGGATTTGAATTCAGGTCCTCTTGACTCCAGGGTCAGTGCTCTATCCACTGTGCCACCTAGCTGCCCCCATCAAGCTTTTTTTGGGGGGTGGGGGCAGGGCAATGAGGGTTAAGTGACTTGCCCAGGGTCACACAGCTAGTAAGTGTCAAGTGTCCAAGGCTGGATTTGAACTCAGGTCCTCCTGAATCCAGGGTCAGTGCTTTATCCACTGCTCCACCTAGCTGCCCCCATCAAGCTATTTTTTAAAATTGCAAATCTCCTCCTTGAAAAGGAGCTGGTCAGGGGCAGCTAGGTGGCACAGTGGCTAAAGCACCGGCCCTGGATTCAGGAGAACCTGAGTTCAAATCCGGCCTCGGACACTTGACACTTATTAGCTGTGTGACCCTGGGCAAGTCACTTAACCCTCATTGCCCCCCTAAAATAAAATAAAATAAAATAAAATTCAAAAAGAAAAGGAGCTGGTCTAAATAAAGTTTAAATTAGCTATAAATGCTAAACATACCTGAATTCACTGTAACTTTGTTAGCCAGTCATCAAACATTTACTAAGAACTTACTATGTGTCACGCACTGTGCTAAGCACCTAAGATGTGGCAATCATTGTTTTATGTTGTTTGTTGTTCAGTTGTGTCTGACTGTTGTAGAAATTTATTTTGATTTGGGGACCCTACCTTTAGGCTGAGATTAGAAAGTCTTAGGCCCTCAGGGTCTCTTCTGTGTGGGAGGTGCTCGTGCCCCTCCCCATCTACTTCAGCTGAGCCAAAAAGCCCCGTAGGCTGTACAAGACACCAGGTCAGACAGCTGCGGGGGGGGGGAAAAAACCCCAGCTCCCTCCAACCTGAGCAGAGGTATCTGAGAGATGCTGGGCTCTGGGGTAGCCTGTGCTGAGGCACATGAGGCTGGAGTGCACCCACACACACACACCAGCCACAGCCCTGGCATCTTGTACAGCCCATGGGGCTTTTTGGCTCAGCTGAAGAGGAAGGGGAAGGGCACCAGCACCTCCCACACAGAAGAGACCCTGAGAGCCTAAGGCTTTCTAATCTCAGCCTAAAGGTAGGGTCCCCAAATCAAAATAAATTTCCACACTGTTCATGACCCCATTTGGGGTAGATATCAGAGTAGTATACTATTTCCTTTTCATTTTACCAATGCAGAAACTGAGGCAAACAGGGTTAAGTGACTTGCCTAGAGTCACATGGGTAGTAAGTGTCTGAGGCTAGATTTGAACTCAGGAAGCTGAGTCAGGAACTCTATCTACTATGCCACCTACCTGCCTCTTTTGTGGACTGTCTTATAGTCATACTGACTTTTGCCTGTGTCACTGAAAGGTTAAATAACTTATTGAAGGGTCACATACTCAATATGTGACAGCTAGAGTGCTGAACCTGGAGTCAGGAAGACCTGAGTTCAAATCTTGAAGTATGAGACCATAGGCAAATGACTTAACCTCTGTATACCTCAGGTTCCCCATCTGTAAGATGGAGACAATAATAGTGCCTATATCCAGGGTTGCTGTGGATAATGAATATTATCAATATTATTATATTACAAAATGAGGATAAAATGAGATGATATTTGTACAGTGCTTAACAAAGCTTTGAGTGCTATGTCAATACTAACTTGTGCATGCATATGTGCCAAATAAAAGGAGTTTTCCTATCTCCAAGGCTGACATTCTATCCACTACACCAATAATTATTATGAAAATATATTAGTTCCACTGTGGATCATTTTTTCCTTCTAATACAACATCCCCTTTTCTTCTATTGAGGTGTGGTTTTTTTGTTTTGTTTTGGTTTTTTGTACACCAGTATTAAATGTTTATGCTAGGACTTTAGTGCAGATGGTAGGTGATGGAGTTTTAGAGCTAGGAGGAATGTTCAAAATTTATCTAATCCAACTCCCTCCTTTTACAGATAAGGAAACTGAGGTCTGTAGGAGTTAAGTGACTTGCTTAAGACCATATAGCAAATTAAGGCAATGCTTGGAGATCAAATGAGGAGCTCCTATTTGGCTCTCAGTTTAGTTACAGTGGAAACACTATGTTAGGCTGGCTCTCATGTACCCCACATTTTACACTGGGGGTTTCCTTCCTAGCCATCCTTTGAGGCTGTGTCAAATCCCTTTTACCTGTAGACTATCCTGATATAATAAAGTTACCCAACATCATTGTGTAATAAAAACCAGTGCTGCTTATTAATTAATAAGATTTATAACTGAAAGTAGTTCCATAGTACTCATGCAAAAGGTCCAAGGAATTTCAGAAATCTGAGAACTGTTTAACAACAGCATTTATTGAATGCCTATTATATACATTGTCTGATGAATTGCTACTCCAGAATGTTGATGGATGGAATAGAAGGACAAATGCATAAAACACACAGGTAATACGTATACATTTCATCAGTTTCATCCCCCTCCTCAGTGAATACCTGTTCTCCCTTTCCCTGCTCCTTCATTCTGATGAAGGTGTTAATGAGCATGGAAATGTTCAAACTTCAGAAACAGAAAGGAAAAGCAGGAAGTATCAATAAATAATTGAGAAATAGTCGGGCGGGGGGGGGGGGAATGAGACGAAATAATGACCAGGAGCTACTTTTTGAACAGCCTTTCCCAAGGGATTTTTCTATGGCTCTGTGATTTCATTGATGTGGTTACAGCTGCAAATTACAATCCCTCCATGCCTTCTGATCCTGTGGAATTCTTACCCGTGTCTTTTCTTTTTTTTCAAAAGTCCACTATGGAGAAAATCTCTCTGATATGTTAGAGACTCTTCTCTGATTCTCTTAATAATATATCATTTTATTTCTTTTTTTTTTTTTAGTGAGGCAACTGGGGTTAAGTGACTTGCCCAGGGTCACACAGCTAGTAAGTATTAAATGTCTGAGGCTGGATTTGAACTCAGGTACTCCTGACTCCAGGGCCGGTGCTCTATCCACTGCACCACCTAGCCGCCCCTCTTAATAATATATCAAAGACACTAGTGCAGCATGTGGGCTATCAATCTATTAATCCCTCATTCTTCCCATATAACTAACCCACTTCCTTTTTTTGAGTCATACATACAGCTAAAGCTCTATTTTCTGTGAGAAGCCTTTTCTGGTCCCACACTATATCTTCCCTCTGTTGATTATCTTCAAGTTATCCCATATACATCTTGTTGCTACATGGTTGTTTACATGTTGATTCCCTCAACAGACTATGAGATTCTTGAGAGCAGGAATTGTCTTTTGCCTTTCTTTGGATTCCCACTATGTAGCGCAGTGCCTGGTACACAGTAGGTGATTAATAATTGTTTATTGACTGAGACTACTGTCTACCCCATTAAAATTGTGAGTGCCTTAAGAACAGGGACTGTCTTACTTTTCTATTTGTATCTTCAGCCCTTAGAAAAGTGCTTTGCTTATAATAAGCACTTAATAAATGCTTCATTCATTCATTCACATATTATGTCTCATATCACTTTTCATGGATAATTCATCATTGATCAGATGTTGATGCCTATTTACACCCACTATTCATCATTCCATTTCTCTTCGGGATATCTGATTTTTGTGGGATAAAAGTATTCCCTGATTTTTGCCCACAAGTAAGAATATTTTAACCTTTTAATGGATCCACAATCTAATCCATTCTAATTTTGTATAATTCTTGTTCATGTCCTTTTTTAAATTTTTCAGAAAAAAAGTCTACCCTAAATACTGGAAGGCTTCCCCTGGGTCTTTTAACATTTGGTAGAAATGAATACTTGGACTATCCAGGTTTTATACCTCACTTTTAATAGTACATATTCTTTTTTTTTTTGTGTGAGGCAATTGGGGTTAAGTGACTTGCCCAGGGTCACACAGCTAGTAAGTGTTAAGTGTCTGAGGTCGGATTTGAACTCAGGTACTCCTGACTCCAGGGCCGGTGCTCTATCCACTGCGCCATCTAGCTGCCCCAATAGTACATATTCTTGATTGTGATTCTGATGACACTTCTTGCCTGCAAGGTATTGCTCTATGTCTCAGGTTAACCACTAGAGTCTTACCATTGTCCTAAATTAAAATTTTGGTCCTTAAGATATTCATGTTTTCCATGATTTGGAGCTATATAGAGTCAGGAGAATATTGATTTTTTAAAAACATTTATCTGTTAGTGGGAAGCAGCTTTGGAATCATGAATAGGCCGTGTTACTTCCCAAATGTTTTCTAGACTGTTCTCCAGTTCTGTTCTAAGCCAAATTCATCAGTCCTTTATGATTTATGTATGAATGAACTAACTCAGTGAGTGATGGCATCCAACTGCATTCCATAATCAGGGTCATATGAATCCTCATCCAATCCATTTTTCTAGAGTGTATCGCTAGGGTGATTTCATTTGACTGGTTGAGTATCTGAGGAGGCCCTGCAAGGTGTGAAGAAATCAGTACAATGTCTTCTGGAAACAGAATGAGCCACAGAATCTTACTTTATGGAAGAAATGCATCTTCTATTTACGTTCTAGTATAGAACATCTTCCACAACTATGACAGCATTAAAAGGATTGTCACAATTCTGTAAAATAGTTGCTAGAGTTTAGATTTGGATACTTCGGAATTATGTCACATGTGGGTTTGGAGAGATTTTACTAGTACGTTACCTTTTTTTCTTTTTCTTTTTTCTTTTTTTTAGTGAGGCAATTGGGGTCAAGTGACTTGCCCAGGGTCACACAGCTAGTAAGTGTTAAGTGTCTGAGGCCGGATTTGAACCCAGGTACTCCTGACTCCAGGGCCGGTGCTCTATCTACTGCTCCACCTAGCCGCCCCTAGTACGTTACCTTTTAAAAATGAATTAAGGGAGGGGCAGCTAGATGGCGAAGTGGTTAAAGCGCCAGCCCTGGATTCAGAAGTACCTGAGTTCAAATTCGGCCTCAGACACTTGACACTTACTAACTGTGTGACTCTGAGCAAGTCACTTAACCCCCATTGCCCTGCAAAAAAAAAAAAAAAAGAATTAAGGGGAGGGGCAGCTAGGTGGCACAGTGGATAGAGCACTGGCCCTGGAGTCAGGAGTAGCTGAGTTCAAATCTGGCCTCAAACACTTAACACTTACTAGCTGTGTGACCCTGGGCAAGTCACTTAACCCCAGTTGCCTCACTTAAAAAAAAAAAAAGAATTAAGGGGGTAGCTAGGTGGTGCAGTGGATAAAGCACCGGCCCTGGATTCAGGAGGACCTGAGTTCAAATTCAGTCTCACACACTTGACACTAGCTGTGTGATCATGGGCAAGTCATTTAACCCCCATTGCCCTGCCCCCCAAAATACCAACCAAACAAAAAAAATTAAAATTCACTGACCCAAGAAAATTCTGTCTTTTCCCATTTAACACTTCCTAAAATGTTATGGCCTGAAATTTCTTAGAATAAAAATATTATTTTCTAGCTCTAAGGTATCTTAGAGAGACTCTAATCAAATTCTCTCTTTTTAAGGGAAGAGAACATAGGACATGTTTGACAAGACCTTTAATGTCAGAGGTGAAGGGGACTCCTGGTGAGGAATTTCCTCTACCAAAGGAGATTGACACTTTCTCTACCACTCGTGAATGGAGGAATAAATGAATGGAAAAGAATTTGTTAAGTGCTTTACATATGACAGGCACTGTAATAAGTGCTACAAAAAAAAGCAAAGACAGTCTTTGCCCAAAAGGAAATTAAATACTAATGGAGGATGCAATGCCCAAAGGGGAATGATGGCCAGAAAGGGACACTTTGGTCTGGAAAGTAAGTCACTAGGATAGCAAGTGAGGTCATAGTGGAGTAAGTTGATACAACCAATACAGGAACAATGGCAGAATGATTTGAACTTAGTTCATGGTTCCAGAAGTGGGGATGAGGGTGGGAGGAAGATGGTAAGGAAGAAAGAGCCTCAAAGGGGCAAAGCAGCTGGTTAAGAAGAGAAAGTTGGATAGTTGAAAATGAAATAAAATATGACCGGGCTTTTCCTGAAATAGTGATTCTGAAAATACAGTCACCAGTCAGGAGAGGAAGGCACCAATGTGGAATTTTTCCAAGTTCAGAAGGTGTTTATAGAAGAGGAAGAAAAAGCCAGAGAATCTAAGACTTAAAGTCTTACAGAGTTGCTGGAGAACACCAGGAGTATAAATGAGGTGTCTGAGATCACATAGCCAATATATGTCATAGATTCTCACCTCGAACCCATGAATTTTTTATTTTAATGCCAGCTCTCTATAACTTCTGCCAAGCTACCTCTTCTGATCTTGTCATTTTAGATATGGAAAAAAAAAATGGCAGCCTAGAGAAGTTAAATGACTCGTCCAAACCTATAGGCCAGGTTTCTTTGACTCTCAATCCAGTGTCCTTTCCATTATGCCATATTGCTTTCCATGGCACCTCTTCATTAGACCCAGAGGAGAAGTGGAGGTTGGAGTATACTGTTTCCATAACAGTAGTAAAATAGGCTCTTCTCTACTTTCTCACTTCTCTCATAGATGGAAGCAATGGCAGATAACAAAATGGATCCAAAAGTATCCCAAGGTCCTGAAAATGACCCAGAGAAGGGTGGGCCTTAGGGGTAAAGGAGGAAGGAAGCTAATTATCTTCCATCTCAATGATCCTCTTCTCTCAATACATTAAGCTGTCAAAAACAACTTTGGGGAGAGGAGTCCAAATCTGTGTTCCATGGCTGTAGGGAAACTCCTGATGGGGAATCTCCTAGCAAATAGGGATCAGCATCTGTTTTAGAGAGTATCCTGGAGGCACAGGGAGTTAAGTTTTTTGCCCAGGGTCACACAGTGAGAGAAAGGACTTGAATCCAGGTCTTCCTGACTGCAAGGAAGTTGGTTCACCTTGCAAGTAAAACCACTCCCTTGTTCATAATCCATGAAGGTGGTTACAGTTTCCCCTAACTACTTCTAGCTCCTGTGTGTGTGGATTGGCATGTAGCAAGAGCTAAAGGAGATAGCCACCAGCTGGGGGATTATTTAAATTTCTTTTAAGAAAATGTTATTTGTAGTGTGATAACTAAGCTTTGAATTACACCCAACCAGCTTCATCACAGATGTTGCACAGCTCTTGGGTTTTAATATAACAATAGCTTAGTCTTGGATATGGATTCCTAGGGTAAAACTAGGCAAACTGGGTTGTGGTTGTCTTAGTCCAAAAATGTGCAAAGATCCTAAGTCTAATAGGTTGCTTCAGGAAAAAATGGCTGGTGTCCTGTATAAAGCCTGAGGAAAATAGAGCTGAGGTGTAGTAGAGGTGACAATGCAAACAATATGTCTTTATTCTCCTCTTGTTTATATTAAGTTTATGGTTCTTCATTCTTCAATTCCACCTTATACTTCGGAAGGACTGACCTTTTCATTAATCTTTTGGGTAGCATTTCAAGGTTTTTATTTCCTTTTAAAAGAATTTTGGGGGCAGCTAGGTGGCGCAGTGGATAGAGCACCGGCCCTGGATTTAGGAGGACCTCAGTTCAAATCCGGCCTCAGACACTTGACACTTACTAGCTGTGTGACCCTGGGCAAGTCACTTAACCCCAACTGCCTCACCCAAAAAAAAAAAATTTGACTTGAACAAATCCTTGAGTTTCGATATTTCATCATGAGATTTTTTTTTCTTTCATTTTGCTTCCTTCTTTTCTTTCTTTATAGGCTATGCTTCTGCTTTATCATTCCAATACATGCTCACTCAGTACCTTGAAAAATATTTCTCAACTCTTTCCTTTAGGCTGTTTCAAACTAACTTCCTTCTTTTTGCCAAAAACAAGAAGAAAAAAAAAACTAACAAAACCACAACCTTCCCCAAAAAACTTAATAAAAATTTCCTTCCTGAAGCTTACAGTAACAGATACCTGTCAGCATGATTCATCCATTCCAAAGTGTTGAAATGAATTACATTATGCCCATTATCAATTAATAGTCCAAGCCACTAACTTCCTGAAAGTCTTGTTGTTTTTATTTATTTTTTTTTAAAGAAGCTATTCCAGGAAGTAATTGATTGACATGAAAAAACTTTCCCAAATCATCCCCCCAATGTAATCCTCTTTGCTTCCCTTTCCATTGTTTTCTTAAGTTCATCAAGACATAATAAAACCACTCCCAAGACTTGTCTAATTAGAGGAGTGGAGATAGAGTCTATTTCAGACTCCCTCTATGAACCTTGAAGATGATAGGGTTCAGAGGGGACATGTGCATCATCTCCCTATATTAGATGATAAACAGTTTATCCTCTTATAGTCCATTATCATTGTTTATTCATGTTTACCTTTTTATGTTTCTCTTAATTTCTGTGTTTGAACTTCAAAGTTTCTCTGCAGCTTCGGTCTTTTCAGGAGAAGTGTTTGGGAATCACCTATTGCATTAAAGATCCTTCTCTCCCCCCCCCCCCCCATTACACTCAGTTTATCTGGATAAATTATTTTTGGTTGTAAGCTTACATCTTTTGCCTTCTGTATATTATATTATGTTTCCTTCTTCCTTTACCCCTAATATACATGTATAGACAGATGACAGACAGACAGACAGACAGATAGATAGATAGATAGATAGATAGATAGATAGATAGATAGATAGATAGATAGGCAGACTCATTTGACTGACAAATCAATGAGGCAAAAATCGTTAAGTGACTTGCCCAGGGTCACACAGCTAGTAGGTGTCTGAGGCCAGATGGGAACTCACAAAGATGAGTCTTCCAGATCTCAGACCTGCCACTGTGCTACTTAGCTAGATATCATCATGAGCTCATCTGGAATTGAACCTATGGCCCTCTTGCACTCAAAGAGAGAATCATAGTGGTTCTTAAATCATGTGTGATTCTAATTGTGACTCCTTGATACTTAAATTCTTTTATTCTGGCTGCTTGTACTCTTTTTTTCCTTTGACCTGGGAACCTTGGATTTTGGCTATCATGTTATTGGGAATTTTTATTTTGCAATTTCTTTTAGGAAATGACCAGTAGATTCTATCTCCACTTTGCTTTTTAAGAGATCTGGGTAGTTTTAAGATTTCTTGAAATATGATGTCTATCTTTTTTTCTTCTTAAATTTTTTCTCTTCAATCTGTTTTCAAGGTTACTTTTATTTTGCTATATTTAGATTTTCTTCTATTTTCCCAGTCTTTTGTCTTTGTTTTAATATTTTCTCAGGGAATAACTGGTTTTTATATGTTCTGTTCTAATTGTCAGGCAGTTTGTTGCTTGGGCAAAGGTTTGTGTCTTTTGAACCAAATTCATTCCCTTTCCAATTCTTTCTTCCATAGCTTTCATTTCTTTTCCATTTTTCCCCCTCCTGCTTTCTCATTTCTTGGATAAAATTTTTAAAAACCCTCTTTTTGTAACTTGTTTCATCTCTTTCAGGAATTCTAACTGAATCTGTGCACAAGTACCTTTAGGATCTGCCTCTTCTCTTTTCTGTTTAATATTTTTTATTAATGACTTAAAGGTAGAGATATCATGATTATTAAATTTTCATATAACACAATGCTAGGAGGGCTAACTTGTATGCTGGATGATAGGATCCCCAAAGATCTTGATAGACTAGAATATTGACCCAAAGTTAATATAAAAATCAATGGGGATAAGTGCTAAATTCTTCATTTGCTCGAGTCTGGTCTGGATATTTGTAAGCCAACATGTATCTATAGGAGAACAACCAGAGTAATGAAGGAATTCAAGAATCAGTTAAAGGAACTGGGGATATTTGTCCTAGAGAAGAGAAGGAGAGGCAGGGCATGATAACTGTCATCAAGTATTTGTGGGGGAGGGATTGAATCTGTTCTGCTTGGCCTCAGAGAGCAAAGAGTTGAAATTGCAGAGAGATCATTTTAGTTTCGATGTAAGGAAAACCTTCCCTCCCCAAAATAAAATAGGTTCCCGGATGTCACTCTCAGTGAAGTGTTTGAGTAAAGACTAGATCACCACTTGCTAAGTAGGTTGTAGGGAGGTTACTGTTCAGGCATGGGTGGACTAGATTTTGTAAAGAATTAATTGTTATTTGAGGTTTTTATGCCTAGGTGTGCACTGGCCTGGGGCTCCGAAAACGCAAAATTATAATGATTGGAAGCCTAGTGAGGGCAGTCATGTGACTGTCAGAGCAGCCATCCCATTGGCTGGGGCTGTGTGGGGTTTTCCTGGGATTGGGGGAGGAGAATTGGGCATTCTAGCAGGACGCTGGAAGGACAGGAAGTCTGCTGTGTATTCTCAGCTGATTCCTGGGCGGTGGTATCTTTTAAGGTTGTATAATTTCCCTTTCCCCATTTTATTTCCTTTCCCTTGATCCTGCTGATCCTATTTGTGTTGTGTTTTTTTTTTAAGTTCATTCTTGTTAAAATAAATCCTGTTCTATTTTGAGGGAGGCTGCCAGTCTCCTTCCTTGCCCCAATATTGCGATGAGCTGCTTAGCTAACACTCCCCAATTAAAAATTGGTCCCCACAATTTCTTCAGGTTCCTTCTGAGATTCTGTGATTTGGGCACATCATCTTGGAGAATAGAACCTATAAGATGTAGCAGGGCTAAGGGAATAGGGAGAAATGATACTTATTCTAAAATGCAGTAAGTAAGTAGAGCCATAGAATTTTCAGTTGGAATGAATGAAAGAGCATTTATTGGGGCAGCTAGATGGTGTAGTGGATAGAGCACTGGCCCTGGATTCAGGAGGACCTGAGTTCAAATTTGGCCTCAGATACTTAACAATTACTAGCTGTGTGACCCTGGGCAAGTCACTTAACCCTAATTGCCTCACACACACAAAAGAAAAAAAAAGAATTTTTAAAAAGAGCATTTATTAAGCACTATGTGCAAAGCTCTGTGCTAATTCAAATAGGAAAGTATGGTAATTCACTGCTCTCAAGAAGCTTACATTCTAACGAAGGAGACAACATGTACACATATATTTATACAACACAGTTTCAGCTGTAAATAGAAAGATCCAGTTGTTCCTTAGGGTGCAGCAATAAAGCAAATAGTAAAACCTCTTCTTTGATATCATTTCCAGTGATAAGATCGGTTTCTGATGCTAAATGATTGGACAGGGCTGAGGACTGTGGTGACAAGAATTATCTTCTGTGTATTTTCTGTCACTGTGGCTCCATCATCTAAAGAAGGAGTTGCCAGGCTGCATCTCCACAGGGTTTATTTCCCGGCATTATGGCTGTGGGGATTAGAGGGTCACCTGAAAGAAGGACTGGTGGTCTGGGGCGGGGGAGGGGGGGGGGAACGTGCGGCCACCAGAGGTATTGGGCTTAGGTGTGCTTCAGAGGCAGTTGCTGTAGGCAGTGGCAGGGAAGGAAGGCCCCCTTTCCACAGTAACTGCTCCCCTTGATTAAGGTTATGAGGGTGATTCTAGAAGCAGAGTTTGGTGGTCTGGGTAAAATGCTATTTCCAGAGTCCCCCATTGCAATGTTGACTTGCCTGTCTCTTCCTTGGGGTACCTTGCTGTTTCAGCTTGTCTGCCTGGAAGGTGGAAAGAGAGTTGGATGGCAGTAGGTGGGGATGATGGGCCCCCTCTCCACCGGAGTTGCTTTCCCAGATGATGGCTGCCAGAAAGGGCCAAAAGCAGGGCTGGTGATCTGCTGACTCTCTCCCAGGCTTCTTAGGCTTACCTGCCAATTGGTGGCAGCTGGGCAGGAATTATTGTTGATAGTGGCAAAGGTAGAAGGAATCTAAGAGACCATATGGTTCGTTTCCATCATTTTAAAGATAAAAAAATTAAGGGGGCAGCTAGGTGGTACAGCGGATAAAGCACTAACCCTGGATTCAAGAGGACCTGAGTTCACATCCAGCCTCAGACACTTGACACTTACTAGCTGTGTGGCCCTGGGCAAGTCACTTAGCCCTCATTGCCCCACAATAAAAACAAAAAACAAAAAAAAACAACCCCCCTTAAAAAAAGATAAGGAAATTAAAACTGAAAAGACTTATGTATAGAATAACATTAGTCACTCATTTAATGTCCCTGATCTAAATGCTCTATGAGTGCCCAACTTCAAGTACTACTCTCAATGAAGAATAAGATCTATCCATATTTTTAGATTCAACATTTAAACACATTCTCCTATTTGTAACTGTTGTTCTTGTTCAGTCATTACAATCATGTCCAGCTCTTTGTGACCCCATTTGGGGTTTTCTTGGCAAAGATACTGGAGTGGTTTCTCCAGCTCATTTTACAAATGAGGAAACTGAGGCAAACAGGGTTTAAATGACTTGCCCAGGGTCACAGAGCTAGTAAGTATCTGAGGCTGGATTTAAACTCAGGTCTTCCTGATTCCAGGGTTGGTGCTCTATCCACTGTACCACCTAGCTGTTGCTATTAGGTCTCAAATCATTGCATCACACTGAAAATCAAGATAAAGTCACTTCTCAGCTATATACATTAATGAGTGGTTACATGTAACAGGCTCTCAAACAGTTATAAAAGAAATGTGAAAGATTTGAGCATGCCCATGTAATACTGATTCAAGATTTAAGTCCCTCGTACCCTGGGTTATAGAGGACTTTGTAAATGCCATCTACCTACGAAACTTCATTTTGTTTAGATAGAGAATATTAAAAAAATGAATTCTGCTTCTCCACTACACAAGCTGTTAAATGCTTAAATTTGGTCTTAAATGGATACATTTTTATGAAAAGGGGGTAGAGACTGGACCTGTAATTTCATTGGTATAGAGAACTCCCAAATGAAAAATTTTCTCTACTAATTCATGTTGATACTTTCCCTATGTATTATAGTCTTTTTTTTTTTAAGTGAGGCAATTGGGGTTAAGTGACTTGCCCAGGGTCACACAGCTAGTAAGTGTTAAGCGTCTGAGGCCGGATTTGAACTCAGGTAGGTACTCCTGACTCCAGGGCCGGTGCTCTATCCACTGTGCCACCTAGCTGCCCCTGTATTATAGTCTTAACAGGCTAAAGCACTAGATGAAATGATTTACCCTGGGTCTCACGGCCAGGATGCCTTGGAGAGGGTATTTGAAGGTCTGGACCTTCCTAACTCCATGGCTAGCTAGCTCTCTATCCACTGTTCCACCACAGTGGATCATTTTATGGAGCTTGGACATTTGTTTTTACGCCTTTGGTTCATTTGAGAAGACTAAGGCATTTAATGGGATCCGTGATCTAGGGCTAGAAGGGATCGGAGAAGTCATTTATTTAATAGATGAGAAAACAAAGGTCTAGAGAAGCTCTATGACTTGCCTAAGATCACATAGGGAGTATTCGGGGTTGGATTTGAACTTGTGTCTGCTGACTCCAGTCAGTGCTCTTTCTGTTGTACTACCAAGTCTCTGTAGCTGCTGCCTATATTGGTCAGATCAAACAGATAAGTGACAAATACTCAAGTTGTCTTGCTCTATGTAGACATATAGCCTTAGGGACTTAGGAAACATTCTAGACTCAGAGTTTATTGTTATTACTTTTTGGTGGGGCAATGAGGGTTAAATGACTTGCCCAGCTAGTAAGTGTCAAGCATCAGGGGCAGCTAGGTGGTGCAGTGGATAGAGTACCGGCCCTGGATTCAGGAGGACCCGAGTTCAAATCCAGCCTCAAACATTTGACACTTACTAGCTGTGTGACCCTGGGCAAGTCACTTAACCCCAACCATCTCACCAAAAAACAAAACAAAACAAAACAAAAAAAAAGTGTCAAGCGTCTGAGGCTGAATTTGGACTCAGATCCTCTTGAATCTAGGGCCAGTGCTTTATCCACTGTACTATCTAGCTGCCTCCCTCAGAGTTTATTATTGCAGGGAATCATTGACAGTGTACATGCACAGCTTTTCAAATGGATCCAATTATGAAGGCCTTGTGGATTGAAGAAACCTCTATCTTTTCTTTAGAAGCAGCAGAAAAACACATTGTACTGGTTTGTTCTCAATACTGATAGACCTCTTGCTATCACCTTCCATTCCCATTTCATCTCAGATGTGTGCCTTGACATTTACTCTAAGATTAACTTTGCATATTTGGGGAAAAGGTGGTAATATTTACTTTTTAAAGAACATAAGGCGATTTGGCTATTGTTCCATTTCTATGGTGGTGAAAGGCCCAGATGGGTGAAATCCCCTTGACAGGGAGGGCCTTACAGGTAAGGACAGGGGTGCTTAGTGCTAGAACATACAAATAGCAGGATAAAACATCCTACTTTTATGAACTTATTCCCACAGGTTAGCCACAGGATTGAAATAGGAGAGGCAGGATTAAGGATAGTGGCGAGATTAAGGGTAGAGTACATGTGAGGATCCCAATTGTTAGCAAAAACCTATAGCCATGGGACTCTTGGATTTTTCCAAGGACAAGGTGCAGGGCTCTACAAGGCTGCTTAGGTCACTGAGGCATTAGATTGCTTATGATGATGACTTTGTCCTGTTACTATAGTATGTTCAAACTCTGAGTTTTTGAGAGTTCTTCTCCAAGAATAAATTCAGTATCAATTCAATTTAATTCAAGTGGCATTATTTTGCTTTTCTTTCTTTATAAGAATACATACACATACAAATGGTGTATATCTGAATGATTTACCAATTTTATACTTTGGTGACATACCATGTAACTCATTTGTAGAAACAACTTTTAGTTATCTATATTAATTGAATAAAACATTATCATAAGCAATATAAAATGGAGACAATCCAAAATGGAGAAAAATCCTAAGGTGTTTTCTGTTTGGCTATGAAATGTGGATCTGTCCTGTCCCAGACAGCTTGAGAAAGGTTGAGTTTCTAAAGCATTCGTTTAAGGGATTGGCCTGTGGTCTACGTTTGGATCATGGGATTGCTAGAGTGTGATTCTGTCTCTGAACAACCACCATGATGTTAGCTTTTGCAAAATACCAAAAGCAAATAATTGTGAGTTAAGGTTGCTGGTGAACATGTCTATGATTTATATCCTTCACCAAAATAAAGAGAAATTTCTGAAAGAAAAAAAAAACACCAAAAGACCTAAAAAACCTTTGTTCATGTATGCAGTGACAAAAGGGATTGAAGTATATATCTTGGTAAGGGGGATAAAGATACTCCTGTCTAACTCACCTGTTAAGAAGTGTAACTATTGGAATAACGCCACCTGCTGGAGACTTACTGTAGGAAAGCTCCACTATGAGGAGAAGGCCTCTGAGGGCAAGGCCATGCAGCTTTTCTTTAGCGTCAGGAAGTGATGTTTGCTTGTGGGAGGAAGAGGTGGCAAGGCTGGCTCTCTCGCTCTCTTTCCTCAGGACTCAAGTGGAGAAGGGAGCTAGAAATGCGCTCCCCCTTTAATAGATAGATGAATCTAGGCCTTTCTCTTTCTCTTCACCAAATTCTTATTCTCCTTAATAAATGCTTTAAAGTCTAACTCTTACTAAAGCTCATAATTTATTGGCAGCCATTCATTAGATATTTTAGACAAACTAGCTAGAATTTTAGCCCCTTACAGAAGGAAAATCAGCAATGAACTAACCCATTTAAAAGCAGTTATTCTGCAGCTTGAGAGTCTTTAGGGAATTGCTTGAACAACTAAGAGATGAAAGGCCATGCTCAGAGTTACATAATACATGGAAGAGATGGGACCAGCACCTAGGTCTTCCTGCTTCTGAGGCTAGCTCTTGCTTATTGAGCAAGTGTATTTTGGTTCATTTGTGCCAACCTTTGTGATTTAATTTAATACAATATAAAGTTGTTTCACCTGACCTTTATTAAATGGCATGTTTCAAATACTTCATTTTGGCCAGCTGTCTCCTTTTGGTGAACTGCCTTATACCATCCATGCTGCATGTGGTTAGGAGGATTATGAAAATTTCGTTATCTGAACCTGGATATTTCTTTCACCCACATCCTTCACACAGGGAGTACTCTTCCCATTCCCTAGAGACAACTAGGTGGTACAGTAAACAGAGTTTTGGACCTGGAGTCAGGAAGACCTGCATTCAAATTCAGCCTCAGGCTCTTAGCTATGTAACCCTGGGTGAGTCACTTAACCTCTATCTGCTTTAATTTCCTCAACTGTACAATTACAATAACAATAGCACCCACCTCCCAGAATTGCTGTGAGGATCAAATGAGATATTTGTAAAGTGCTTGCTTAGCACTTTACTTTTTTTTTTAGAATGTCTGGCACATAGTAGGTACTTAATGAACTCTTGTTTCCTTCCCTTTCCCCTCCTTTCCTCTTTCCCAACAGTGATCCTGATCTGTACTGTTTGGGGAAGTGACCCTGTATCCAGTTCAATAATGCAAGACAAACAACAACAGAGGACCCAACTTTAATGCTTCTCAATTGTGCATGAAGGATGATCATAATGTTTAGCAATGTGCAGACTTACGGCCTTTCATTCTTTTGAGATGGGGTGGATGGTTTTGCCTTAATCTTATTTTTTTTTTAAATTAGGACTCAGGCTCATTCCCAAACTTTCAGACCTATTAAACTCCTCTCAGTCACCTTTGAGCGATTTAGCTCTCCCTTTCACTAATAACGCAGGAAAGTAAGGCAGCTAGGAATTAGCCAGAAACATTAATTGGGCATTCTCTTTGTGTATAGAGGACAGTACAGGACACTCTGCAAGGTCTACACTCCCAGCTAGGATGTAGGCCTAGAAAATCACAGCCAGCCAACCCTGATTATTCTGTGGTGAACCCCACATCCCTTAATCCTTTACCCACTTCCCTAGGAGAAATTGGCTTCCTGTTCCTGCTTGGGAGTCCTGCCAGTGTTACCCCAGTTACAGCCACCACATTTCTTTCTGATCTCCCTTTCAAATCAGAAAGCCAGGCTGCTGGATGGGGAAGGAGTACAGGGAGATAAGATCTGCCCTGCCCTTTTCAGAACCACAGACCTAGGCCACATTGAAGGAATCCTTCTGATGTAATAATAACAGCAGCAAAGGCTGATTATTAGGTCAACTCCTGGGAACTGGGTGACAATGTGAGACTAAGGAGGGTAGAGGTGTGAAAAGGGCAGAAGGCTAGGGCCAAATTCAAGGTCTGGTGACTGTCAGACAAGGAAGGAACGAAGTCCAGGAAACCCCTTTCCCTACTTTCTTTCCCCTCTCTCCACTTCTTTTTTCTATGTTTTTTTCCCCCTTTTACTCTTCCTTTTCTCCTGATTCATCATCCAAAGAATAACAGTAGTATTTACTTAGTGCTTTAAGGTTTGCAAAGCATTTTACATGTTATCTCGTTTGATCCTCACAATAAACCTCTGGGGTAGGTAATATGATTATCCTCATTTTATAGAGGAGAAAATGAGCCTAAAAGAGGTTAAGTGAATTGCCCACGGCCACATGGCTAAGTTAGTTTCTGAGGCAGGATTTGAACTCAGATCTCTGATTCCAGGTCAATTGTTCTGTGACATTGAGTATAACATTTATTCTAGTGATAGTATTTCTCTTTTCTTTGAAAAGTAAGAAATAGCAGAGTAAGCCATCTATAGAGTCTTTTGTCTTGCCTGGATAGTCTATGGAGTAAAAAGAAATCCCTAGGGGGCAGCTAGGTGGCGCAGTGGATAAAGCACTGGCCTTGGATTCAGGAGTACCTGAGTTTAAATCCAGCCTCAGACACTTGACACTTAACTAGCTGTGTGACCCTGGGCAAGTCACTTAACCCTCATTGCCCTGCAAAAATTAAAAAAATAAAATAAAATAAAAAAAGAAAGAAATCCCTATTTTTATTCTGGCTCGATATAAAAACATAAGTATTGTCAATATGTACACATGTATGCATGTATGTATATGTGTGTGGCTATGTGTATGTGCATATATGTATACATACACATTTATATGATATATATGTAGGAATGTATGTATATATACATATACATATACACACATACCTACATACATATACATACTTACCTACATATATATGTGTGTATATGTGTGTGTCTATACACAACCACACACATATACACTTATATATTTGTAAACAGTTATTTGTATGGTTCCTTATTTTGGTTTACTCATGAAACTGCTTCTAATTACATTGTTCAGGATTCTTCTCTGGCAATGAAATAAAATTGTTTTTTTTGTTTGTTTGCTGGTATGGAAAAAAAGGGAACTCATAAATTACTAATATCCTTTAGACACCTAAACCATATTTTATTTTTATGTAGGAGCAGAGTACATATTCACTATTTCCACTTCCCATGACCAACTATTCCACCCCACCACAGCTGTACACACAGTTATACCCACGATCTTGCCATCACCCACAAGTGGCTTATGTTTATATTCATGAATTTGGAGAATCTTTTATCAGATCATAATCTTCTTTCATTCCACTTCTCCCTCTGCCTTACAACTCCAAACCCTATTTTTCATCTGCACTGCAACCTCCAATCCTTCTGCTCCTCAGTTCTTTCTAAGGTTATCACCCTAGTACTAGATACACTCTCTTCCCTTCTCCATGCTGACTCCTTGATGAACCAGTTCAACTTGACACAGTCCTTCTCTCCCTTTATCCTGTTGAAGATCTTGTCCGGCCAAATACCGTTCTTGGATTATTTTCACCATCTACTGCCTTCACTTTTACTCACATGCTGCTAAATGAAGTTGGAGAAAAACCATCAAACCATGCTGAATGGGTTCACTATAAATGTAACCTCAACTGTACCCTTACTGCAACAAGGTAGTCATTTTACACCACCCTAATTGATTCCCCATCCCACTCATCACAGAAGCTTTTCTAAACCTTTTCATCCCTCCTCAAACTTCCCACAGCTTCTTCTTCTTCTTGGCTGAGAATCTTGCCTCATATCTCAATGAAAAAAATTGAGGCCATTTGCAGAGAGCTCTCTTTTCCCCTTTCCCTCATGTCACATTACTCAGCTACTTTCTGCCACTCTCTGCTCTCTTACTACTTTTATCCTCTTTTTCACATGAAGAAGTGGCTCTTCTCCTTGCCAAGGTAAACCCCTCTGTGCACAAATGATACCGTTCATTTTGTCTTTAGCAAATTTATTCCTGCTCTCTCATTCATCTTCAATCATGCTTCTCTACTTCCTACAAACATGTCCATGTTTTCCCAATCCTCAAAAAACCCTGACTTGATCCGCCCATCTCTGTTATCCTTTCTATCTCCTCCATTTTGTGGCTAAATTCCTTGAGGTTGTCTGCAACAGGGTGTTCCCACTTCCTTTCTTGTTAACTGTTTTCAACCTGGTTCCCAACCCAATTATTCAACAAAAAATGTTCTTGCCAAAGTTACTAATGAACCCTTTTGTGTGTGTGTGTGTGTGTGTGTGTGTGTGTGTGTGGCAACTGGGGTTAAGTGACTTGCTCAGGGTCACACAGCTAGTGAGTGTTAAGTGTCTGAGGCCGGATTTGAACTCAGGTCCTCCTGATTCCAGGGCCGGTGCTCTATCCACTGTGCCACCTAGCTGCCCCACTAATGAACTTTTTTATTTATTTATTTTTAATTTTTTTCTTTTAGCAACAAACATTTATTTTATTTTTTCCAGTTACATGTAAGGGAAGTTTTCAACATTCATTTTCATAAAATTTAGAGTTCCAAATTTTTCTCCCTCCCTCCCTTTCCTCCCCCCTCCACAAAATCACAGCCAGGTTATATATGTACAATCTACAAGTGTTCTTTGTATCAGTTCTTTCTATGGGGGTGGATAGTAAGCTTCCTCATTAGTTCCTTGGGATTGTCTTGGATCATTGCATTGCTGAGAGTAGTTAAGTCATTTGCAATTGCTCATTGAACAATACTGCTGTCACTATGCACAATGTCCTCCCAGCTCTGCTCACTTCACTGTACATCAGTTCATGAATCTTTCCAGGTTTTTCTGGGACCATCCTGTTTGTCATTTCCTATAGCACAAGACCATTCCACCACAATGCCCTCTGGAATATCATATACCGTGCCCTCCGGTCCTTTAATGTAGAAGCTGCTAGATCTTGTGCTATCCTTGACCTGAGAGCTCTGGAATTTGACTATAATATTCCCAGGAATTTTCCTTTTGGGATCTCTTTCTGGAGGTGATCGGTGGATTCTTTCAATTTCTATTTTAGCTTCTTCTAGAATTTCAGGGCAATTTTCCCTGAGAATATCTTGGAAGATGGTGTCTAAGCTCTTTCCTTGATCATGGTTTTCAGGTACACCAATAATTTTCAAATGATCTCTCCTGGACCTATTTTCCAGATCAGCAGTTTTTCCCAGAAGATATGTCATATTGCCCTCTATTTTTTTATTCATTTGGATTTGCTTTATTATGTCTTGGTTTCTCATAAAGTCACTGGCTTCCATTTGTTCCATCCTAATTCTTAGGCAATTATTTTCATCAGAGAGCTTTTGTACCTCCTTTTCCATTTGGCTTTTCAAACTGTTGACTTTTTTCTCATATCCTGAGACCAATTCATATTTTTCTTGGAAGCTTTAGATATAGGGGCCCTGATGTTGACATCTTCCTCTGAGGGTGCACCTTGATCTTCCTTGTTACTGAAGATACTTTCCATGGTCCTTACCTTTCTCTGTCTGCTCATCTTGCCTTTCTTTTACTTGACTTTTAGCTCCTTAGAGTGGGGCACTGTTTCCAGGCTGCAGTATCCCAAGCTTAAGAAGTCCCAGGTGGTATCATTTAAGGAGGATCAGGTTCTTCCCTTACCTGGCCTGTTCCCTGGTCCTGGCCTGTTCCCTGGTCTGTAGATGACCCCAGACCAACTTGTTAATCAACCAGCTTTGTGTGTTGTGGTTGTTAGCTCTGATGAGCCTGTGCCCCTCCCCAACCTGGGCCACTGCTACTCAAGCCTACCTCCTGGTTCTCAGCAGGGGTGAAAAATCCAAGTTCTGCCTCAGCACCAGCATAGACCCCCGTAGTCTCCCCCCTGCCCAGGGTTCAGCCCTCTCACCAGTCTGTGAGCTTAGTTCCAGACGACACTGGAGGCAATTGGGGTTAAGTGTCTTGCCCAGAGTCACACAGCTAGTAAGTGTTAAGTGCTTGAGGCTGGATTTGAACTCAGGTCCTCCTGATTCCAGGGCCAGTGCTCTATCCACTGTACCACCTAGCTGGCCCACTAATGAACTCTTAATTGCCAAGTTTAATCACCATTTTTTAGTCTTTTTCCTTCTTGATTTCTGCAGCTTATAACACTAACATTTCTCTTGAATTCTATTTCCTCTGTTTTAAATAAATTATTTACTTTTATTTTCAGTTCCAAATTCTCATCCTCCCTCCACTCATCACCCCACCCATTGAGAAAACAAGACATATAATACTTATTATACATATGAAGTCATGCAAAACACATTTTTACATTAGCCACACTGAAAAAAAAAGTAAGAAAAATAAAGTGAAAAAAATTATCCTTCAATCTGCATTCAGAATTCTTCAGTTCTCTCTGGAGGGTGAACAACATTTTTATCATGGGTCCTTTGGAATTGTCATGGATCACTGTATTGATCAGAGTAGCTAAGTCTTTCGTGGTTGATTATTGTAATACTGCTGTTCTCGTTTTGTTCACTTCATGTTTCATCAGCTCATAGGATTCCTAGGATTTTCTGAAACTATTCCCTTTCTCTTTTTTTATAGAACAATAGAACTCTATGACAATCACATGCAATAATAATATATTCAGCCATTCCCCACTTAACAGGCATCCCCTTAGTTTCCAGTTCTTTGCCACCACAAAAAGAGCTGCTATAAATAATTTTGCACACATAGGTCCTCTTCCTTTGTCTTCAGTCTCATTGGAGTATAGACCTAGTAGCAATATTGCTGGGCCAAAGGATATGCACAATTTTATACCTCTGGGCATAGTACCAAATTGCTTTCCAGAATGGTTGGGTTGTTTCACAACTGTTGTTCCATAACATGCCTATTTTCTTCACATCCCTTCCAGCATGTTATTTTCCTTTTCTATCATGTTAGCCAGTCTGATGGGTGCGAATTAGTACTTCAGAACTGTTTTAATCTGCATTTCTCTATTTGTAATTTAGAGCATTTTTCATATGACTATAGATAGCTTTGATGTCTTCTGAAAACTGCCTGTTCATATCCTTTGACCACTTATCAATTGGGGAATGAAACATATTCTTAGAAATTTGACTCTGTTTCCTATATATTTGAGAAATGAAGCCTTTATCAAAGAAACTTTCAGTAAAATCTACCCCCTCCCCAGTTTTCTACTTGCCTTCTAATCTTGGCTGCATTGGTTTGGTTTGTGTGAAAACTTTTTAACTTAATGTAATAAAAATCATCCATTTTATATCCTGTGATCCTCTCTCTTTTTTTTATAATGAATTCTTCTCTTATCCATAGATATAAAAGGCAATATGTTTCATAATCCCTTAATTGTTTGTGATATCAGCCTTCATGTTTAAATCATGTATGCATTTTGAGCTTACTTTGGTATACAGTATGAGATGTTTTTCTATGCCTGGTTTCTACTAGACTGCTTTCCAGTTTCCACAGCAATTTAGCTTAGATCTTTGGGTTTATCAAACACTAAGTGACTATGGTCATTTATTTCAGAATATTATGTACCAAATCTATTTCATTGGTTAACCATTCTGTTTTTTTATCTAATACCAGACTGTTTTGATGATTATCACTTTGGGATATATTTTAAGATCTTGTACTGTGAGGCTGCTTTCCTTCACATTTTTTTTTATATTGGTTTAGCCCATACATGAGCAATTAAAATTTCTCCAATTGTTAAATGCCTTTATGAGAAAAGTGTTTTGTAATTATGTTAATATAGTTTCTGGGTATGTCTTTGCAGGTAGACTCCTGAATCTTTTATATTCTCTACATTTATATTAAATGGAATATCTCTTTCAGTAGCTTCCTGCTGGGTTTTATTGGTAATAAAAAGAAATGATGATTTGTGTGACTTTATTTTATATATTGCAACTTTACTAAAGTTAATTGTTTCAACTAGTTCTTCAGCTGATTCTCTAGCATTTTTTACATATATCAACATTTCATCTGCACAAAGAGATAGTTTTGGTTCCTTGTTGCCTATTCTTATTCCTTTGATTTCTTTTTCTTGTCTTATTGGCATTTTTAGAATAATAATGATGATAATGGATATCCTTGCTTCTAGTTTATCCCTATTATAGATAACACTTGCTCTTGGTTTTAGGTAGATACTACTTAACTTTTTTTTTTGGAAATGCTCCACTTATTCCTATACTTTCTAGTGTTTTGTTTTGTTTTTGGTGAGGCAATTGGGGTTAAGTGACTTGCCCAAGGTCACACAGCTAGTAAGTGTCAAGTGTCTGAAGCCGGACTTGAACCCAGGTTCTCCTGACTCCAGGGCCAGTGCTCTATCCACTGTGCCACCTAGCTGCCCCTCTAGTGTTTTTTAACACAGGAAATGGTGTCATATTTTATCAAAAGCTTTGCCTGCATCTATTGATATAATCATGATTTTTTGTTTTTGATGTTTTCAATTATGCTTACAGTTTTTCTAATATGAAACCAACTGTTTTGGTATAAATCCAATCTGGTGATAGTATATGATCTTTGTTACTTATTCTTATAATTTCCTTGCTAGTATTTTACTTAAAATTTCTGCATCAATACCCATTAGGGAAATTGGTCTATAGTTTTCTGTTTTGCTCTCCCTAGTTTAAGTATCAAAACCATGTATATATTATAGGAGGAATCTGGTTAGACTCCTTGCCTGTTTTCTTAAACAATTTACATAATAGAATTAATTCTTCTTTAAATGTTTGGTAGAATTTGCTTGTAAATCCATCATATCCAGGGTTTATTTTTCATTTTTATTCTATGAATATACTTATAACATTATGGTCTGAAAAGGATACATTTAATGTTTGTTTTTCTGCACTTGTTTGTGAGGTTTTTATGGCCTAATACATGGTCAATTTTTGTGAAGGTGCCATGCACAGCTGAGAAATTAAATATTATTTAGAGGTCTGTCATATCTAACTTTTCTTAAATTCCATTTGTCTCCTTTTTTATTGATACATATATCTAATTCTGAGAAAGGTAAATTGAAGTCCCCCACTAGTACAGTTTTACTATCTATTTCTTCCTATAATTCATTTAACCTTTCCTTCCAGAATTTGGATACTGTGCCATTTGGTGCATGTGTTAGTACTGATATTATTTTTCTATGGTACCTTTTAAAAGCAAGATGTAGTTTTGTAGTTTCCCTGATTATCTCTTTTAATTAGGTATATTGTTTATTATCTCTTTTAATTAGGTCTATTTTGTTTTGTCTGAGCTCATGATTGCTATCTCTGCCTTTTTGTCAGATGAAACATAATATTCTTATTTTAACTCTATGTGTGTCTATTTCAAGTATGTCTGTTCTAAACAACATATTGTTACATTCTAGTTACTAATTCATTCTGCTTTCCTCTTCTGTTGGGTGAATTCACTCCATTCACATTCATAGTTATGATTATTAACTGTATTTCTTTCCATCCTATTCTCTTCTATTTATCCTTGTGGCACGTAAAATTAAATATGGTTACCTTATTTCTATCCCAAGTTTGGGGAAAATTAGCTGGGGCTTCTAATACATTGCAACTTATAAATTAGAAGCTTTAGTACCAGTTTTGAGGCATTAAGCATTTATTAAAATATATTAGATATTAGTATAAAGAGATAGCACATGGCTCAGAAAGTTAGGAAAGTCTAGCTAGGATAGAGGAGGAGAGAGAAAAAGGCTCTGCCACTTATGAGTCTCCGGCCAAAAAGGAAGTCCCTCTGCCTCTTTAAGCAGAAGCTTCCCGCAGGTCCAGCTGAGAGGTGGTCCCTACACACCGCTCCAAGCTAATTGGCCAGCATTACCCCCAATCCATTGGTTCGCTGGACTTGAAGGCAGTCCATGAGCAGAATGTGCCAAGGTCAGAGTTCAGAGAACACACCCCCTGAGGGTCAGGCCTTCAGGTAGGTGTGGTTCCAATCAAGTTAACTCCAAGTGAGTCAATCAGCAAAGTCAATCCATTCAGTCTTAATATAATCCCCTTGGGGGGGGGCCCTATGGGCACCCCAAAATCCATTATTTTTTCACATCCTTCTCTTTATTTTGTTCTATTCCATCCTCAATTCTGTTTTGCTTCTGACTACTGCCTTCCTTCCTTAATCTACTTTGTCATCACACTCCACTCTCCCACTTTTTTCCCTTACCCCCCTCCTCCCCTATTTATATATTCTTCCTTCTTTGAACCAAGTCAGACAAATGAGGTTCATTCTATGATAGAGAGACTCCAAGGATGTATTTTAGTCTATTGAGTCAAATGCTTTCTTGTAATCAGTGAATTAGAAAAGTGGTATCTTTAAATTCTCAACATCTGTTAGTTGCATGAATGTCTATATGTGATTAATTATATAAAATTCTAAATTATGGCCTATTCCCTTTTCACATTTCATCAAGGTTCCCTTCTATACATGTTCTCATCAAAATTTTATAGAGATGACAAAGCAGGTATATAGGTTGGTGGTTGTTCATATATTCTTGGTCCCTTTTTTTTTTTTTTTTTTGGTAAAAGCAGCACTCATAACCTCTTCAATTCCACAAACATTTATTAAGCATCATCAGAGATGTTACAGAGATACATCAGAAGGGTCACTGAGCTTTATAATAGCTAACATCCTTTTCAGTCATTCAATAAACATCCTGAGGTCAGATCTGGCCTCAGACACTTACTAGCTGTATTACCCTGGGCAAGTCACTTCACCCAGCTTGCCTTGGTCTCCTCATACATAAAATGAGCAGGAGAAGGAAATGACAAACCACTCTGGCATCTTTGCCAAGAAAACCCTAAATAGGATCATGAAGAGTCAGGCATGACTGAAATACAACTTAACAACAGCAACAACAAAAACATGTGCTTGGAACAGTGCTGAGCACTGGGGATACAAATCAAGGCAAAAAACTGCATCTGTTCTCAAGGAACAAAGTATGATGAGGGAAACAGTAATAATTAAATGGGAGAGGGTGTGGCACAGTGGAAACAACACTGGGTTTGGAGTTAGAGGACTTAGGTTCAAAGCCTGTCTCAGCTACTTATTGCTCACATCACCTTGGACAAGTCCCTCAATCTCTTTGGACATCAGCATCCCCAGCTGTGAAAAAAGAAAAGGGTTGGACTATATGTCCTCTAAGATACTGTTTAGCTGAAAATCTCTCATCTTATGAACTAACAGTCATGTGGCTTTAAGATTTACACAGAGGGGCAGCCAGGTGGCACAGTGGATAGAGCACCGGCCCTGAAGTCAGGAGGACCTGAGTTCAAATCCGGCCTCAGACACTTAAAACTTACTAGCTGTGTGACCCTAGGCAAGTCACTTAACCCCAATTGCCTCACCAAAATAATGAAATAATAATAAAAATAATAATAATAAGATTTACACAGGGTTTTATTCCCAACAAACCTGTGAGGTGGCCACCATTTTACAGATAAGGAAATAGCCATAGCAAGTTAACTTGCTTCTAGGCACAAAGCTAAATACTGGGGCCAGGATTCAACCCCAAGATCCCTGACTCCAAGTCTGGTACTCATCACCTATCACCCTAAGATTCTTTATTCTCATTCTGACTTGGGAAGTTATGAAATGGAAACTGACCATTAGACTTCCCTTAATATTTTCTCTTTTCTTTACTGGTCCATCACTTTCTTTTTTTCTCTCACTAGCAGAGGCTCCCACCTACCTTTCTAGTTCTGTTTCACACTGCTCTTGTTCTCACACTCTCTTCCAGTCAAAGTGACCTGTCAACTGTTTTCAGTATGCATCTTATGTCTTCAACCTCCATCCAAGTGATCTTCTAAATGCCTTCTCATCTCCACATCTTAGAATCACTTCCTTCCAAGCATAGCTCAGTTGTTATCACTTAAGAGGAAGACTTTCCAGATCCCCACAGTTGTAGGCTATTGTCTCCCTTTTTTATTTTATTTTTTTGCTGGGCAATGGAGGTTAAGTGATTTGCCCAGGGTCACACAGCTAGTATGTGTCAAGTGTCTGAGGCCGGATTTGAACTCAGGTACTCCTGAATCCAGGGCCGGTGCTTTATTCACTGTGCCACCTAGCTGCCCCTTATTGTCTCCCATTCTTAAGTAATTTCGTATTTATTTATGTACATGTATCCCAACAGTAGAATGAAAGTGTCTTGAGGGCAGGGACTGTTTTGGTTTTGTATACCAATATAAATGTTTATTGAATTGAACTGATTTAAATAAGACCCCATGACACTCTCCTTGAAAAAAATGTGATGACCGTTGCTAATAAAATGAAAATGCCATAAAGCCTCATATAAATTATTCCAACTCACCTTCTTTTGAAGAGCATCATTTAATAATTCACCATCAGAGTTTCAGATCTAAAATACAAGTTACTTTCAAAATAAGTAATTCAAAATTCATGTCCCACTTTTTGGCAGATATGAATTAGGAGCTGCTTTGTTCATTGGATGGGCTGGAGCTTCACTTTGCATAATTGGTGGTGTTATATTTTGCTTCTCGATATCTGACAACAGCAAAACACCAAGGTAAGAAATCGAGACAAAAATGATCTATTTGAAAAGTCCCAAATTGTTATAACCTCAGCTCTGCTATTTGCTACCAGTGTGTGTGTGACTGTAGCCAAATCTCTTAACTTTCCTGGGTCTCAATTTCTAATCATCAAGAAAACGAGGGCTTGATGACCCCCAAGTGCCCTTCAATACTTCTGAATCTGTGATACTAGAATTCTAAATTACATGTGTGAAAAATAAATTGTATAGAGTTAATATAATTCTCAAAGAGAAACTCTATAGATTCAAATTTTGAAAAGTCACATGTAAGGAGGCCAGAATTGTAATAGATTTCATAGATTTGTTTGGCAGGGGGCACTGTCAGTTAATCATACCAGTTACTTGAAACTTCATTTGAAGGCTGTGCTCCTGAAACTATGTAAGTTCAGTTGTGTGCTATGTAAACCTTTAAAGACAGTAGTGATATAAAGATTACTATATTTTAACATACAAAAATAGTCTTAAGTGTGAATACACCGTGAAGAAATGCCCCTACAAGGATAGGTTCTGGCAGTGAAATTTCTACCCAGGGGGGTCCAGTAATCTTTCCCACTTCCACCTTCCACAAAATTGGTGAGAGAGATTCTCCAGTCAAGATGTCAGCAAACCCTTCTCCTTTTAATTCAACTAAGACGAGATCAAGATGGAAAAGCCTTACTTAGGATTTAAAGGAAACAACAGACAGAAAGGCTGTTAAGTAACACCCATCAGTTTGGTCTGACCAAAACTCGTTTTTTTACACAGAGACAGAAATTGTTGATAGAAATTTCTAGTGTCTTCTTGACTATTGGATGATGTGTGCTTAAAGGAGTTGGGGGGTGGAGGGGAGTAGAGGCAAAAAAGCCAATAAACATCAATGAGATCTCCTCAAATGCTTGCTGGATTTCAGTATTATACAGAAATGCTAAGGAAATTTAATCTGAATTATTTATAGAAGGAAGAAGGAAATAACTATCTCCCCTCATGGCCCACATAGCCCAGATCTATGTTATAATATGAAAAATTGTTTTCTTGCCTTTCAGAATGGCATATGCATACAATGGAGCCACATCTGTTTTGTCTTCTCGGACAAAGTACCATAGTGGAGAAGGAGATTTTAAAAACACAAGTTCTTCAAAACAGTTTGATAAAAATGCTTATGTCTAAACAGCACTGCTCCGAATCAAAAATCCAAGTTTGCCATTAAAATGTGAACTGTTCAGAGAATGATTTCCATCAAGGTTCCACTGTAATTAACACAAACTATTTTTAAAATATGAATTGTTGCATGTATTGATTTTATGGATGTAAATTTTCTTACATAGTTATGTACTAATCATTTTCTGTTACGGCTTTCTTATAAAAAAATAAACAGGTTTACTTACCAGGTATTTTAATTGATTGATAAAACACCTAAACTAGGGAATATTTTGTCAAATACAGTTTATCCCACAGTATTTCAAGTTAACCTTCCAAGGGACTCAAATGATGAATGCTATGACTTTCTGTTCATTTTAAAAAGAAAACCAAATATACCTAAAACTTCAGCTACTTGAAGCTGGCTCCCACCCCAAAACAGTAAGTGCTTAATATTGTTGTTTGCTGTTCCTTCTTCCTTTTGGAAGAGGACCAATGACATCCAGAGGGTGATGTCTTGGCTTGCTGTGAATTGGATGTAAGTGCTTAATAAGAGCTTGATGAACCCAAACTGAAGCTTATTACCCATTGGGAAGATTAGAATTTGTCTCTGAAACTGTTGAAGTCAAGTGGGGTAGAAGTTAGTGGCTTTATAAGCCATTTTTATTTTACCACCTGTCAAAACAGTGACACTGATTTGGAGAGTTGAGAAGGAACACTGATGTTGGAGTGGAAACGATCTTGACCAAAATCCCACTGACAATTAAGTCTTACATAGTTTCCAGAGACACTTTCTGCTAGGGTGTACAGTTTTAACATTTGGGGTCAACTGCAGTAAAATAATAACAATAATAGCTAGCATTTATACACCACTAATATTTGCCAAGTAGATATTATCATCTACCTCACAAGGTTGTTGTGAGGATCAAATGAGAGAATATTTGCGAATCACTTAGCAGAGTGCCTGGCATGTAGTAGGTGCTAGATAAATACTTCTCCCCTTCCCTTACCTCATTTTACCTTTACAACAACCTTGAGAGGTAGATGTTGTTATTATTATTATTCCCATTCATTACACAGATGAGGAAACTGAGGCAGGCAGAGGTTAAATGATTTGCCCAGGGTCATAGAGCTACTAAGTGTCTAAGCCTAGGTTTGAACTTAGGTCTTCTTGATTCCAGGTCCAGGGCTTGATCCCCTATACCAAAGCTTCTTAAATTATGGGGAGTGACCCATATATGGGGCTGTGTAACTGAATATGGGGGAAGCCTTGAAAATTTTGGCAATAGTAAAAGGTTACGTATACCTATTTTATAAACACATATACCCCAGGGTCGCATAAAAATTTCTTGGGCAAAAAGGAGTCGTGAGTGGAAAAAGTTTAAGAAGCCCTGCCTTATACCACCTAGCTGTGGGGGTAGGTGATAACAATCTATTAAGTCCCAATGAAGGTTCTAAAGGCTAAATTTAGGTTTGTATCTTTCTTCACCAAAATATGGATATAATGAAACTCTGCCTTGGGTCTTGTTAAAATGGAAACACATGACTTTACACTTTGAAGAGCCAGAATAGGAGATTACTAACGAAAGATGTGAAGAAGGTGAGATTTCTAAATAAAACAAAATGATTATTCAGTAAATGGACATTCAGGTCCACCTAGTAGACTTAGTTTCAAGTAGTAATCAGAAGTTTGTATAGGAGGTATCTGTGAATCATTTGATACAGAAAATGACCACAACATGATTGCACTTCTATGGAGGAGAGGAAAAATATTATATTTCAAATAGATCAATAAAGACTTAGAAAAATGAGTGGAGAAGACCCCAATTAAAAGGATGCTTTATAGAAACTGGCTGGCTTGGGATTGGGTGAAATATTTCTTTATCAAGAGAGCCTCAGATCAGTTTGTGAACCAACTACATTTTTTTTTCTTATGTGATCTGCAGAAAAGAGTACAAGGTGAATATTTATTAATATTCAGGTGATGAGCTCTCTCTCAAGCCCAGAAAAAAATCTCATAAAACTTTGCAAATCAAGAGAAATAAGCTAGAGAAACATTACTGGGGGCAACTAAAGTAATGATTTAGGGGGAAAGAATCTAAACTCTAAACTTACTGCCCTAGGCTATGGGCATGAAAGGGATCTGAAATTGTACGGTTCTATTATGACAGGTAAATATCAGATGAGTCCACCAGAATAGAGAATTAAGAAAATTCCTTGAAGTACAAAGATAAATAAAGATAATAAATTTTAAAAATAAATAAAGATAAATAAAAGCAAGCAAAAGGAATTACTTTAATTACAGATGAAGTCTTGAAAATATGGAACTCATTTTTCCTAAGAGATGACAAAATCCAAAAGTTAAAAGATCAGGAAAATTTAAGATAAATTTATAACAGCCAGTAGAGGATTGCATGTAACTTAAATAGGTTACTAATAGAAGTTGAGGATTTCTTAGGTTGAGGTCATGAAGAACAATTTTGTCCTCCCCAAAAATGTCCTTTGATGCCACTGTAAGGGTCAAAACACAGGTCTTCATAAACTGTGGTTGTGATCCATTAATGGCCAGTCAGTCACATTTTTTTTTTATGTACCACATTGATGGATGGCTTACATTGTTCTCTATGGCAAGAGAGGAAGTGAGAATCCCTAATCGCTGCCAAAACCATTTTAATTCTAACCTAATTAATCTCCAAATTCACTGACCGAATTCTCAAAAGAAGGGAGTATACAAAGGGAGAAAATAGGTACCTAATGCATCCAGATACATAAATAAAAACCTATAAAGTAGGTCCCTGAGTAATTTTAAACAAACCAAGGATGAAATGTGAAATTCAGATTTACTAAGTTAAAAGTTATGGGGATCATATAATAGATTTAAAACTGGAAGAGATCTGAGTCCAACACTTTTGTTCGACAGATTTGGAAACTGAGATACAGAGAGTTGAAGTGATTTGAGCTCACTTGCTATTGGTATTATATGGTAGAGTCAATATTTAAATCTAGGTCTTCCTATTTCAAATCCAGAGTTCTTTCTATTGTACCCTCCTGGTACAAGAATTACTTATAGGATTCTTTAAATAGTTTCTCTAGTGCAAAGGTCATTAGCCTTTTAAAACAGTGTACCAAAATTCCCTTACTTTTTCTTTGTTAGTAGGGATGGAAGTCCTAATTCTCTCCAGGTTGGCTGGAGAGAGACCAGAAGGGGGATATGGCATGGCAGTAGCTAAAGATTTTAGGTTAGGCATGCTGTTAGTAGCTTATCTCTGTCTAGTAAATGGAAGCTTTATTCAGTTTCTGTAATTTATGACTTTTCTAGAACACATTATCATGTAAGTTGAAGTACACCAGTATAATATGTCTACTATGTAAAATCAGAGGAAATTTCTTAAATGGACATGGGGATGAGCAATAAATAAGACTCTACAGGAAGCTATAAGGATAACTCCTGATTGCAATTCTAACATCATGTATGACAATTGAGCATCTCCTTTACTGAATTCTGAAATAAAAACAGTTTGAATCAGAAAAAAAAATTCATCTCTAAAGTAGTTTAGCTACATCTGTAATAACTCAGGTCCAGTCACAATGGTACAATGTAGGATTTTACTTGAGAGGTTTACAATTAAAAAGAAAATAAAATCAAAACCTCAACATAGCCATTTAGTGGAAATGTCTCTTTGTTTCAAAGTACAGAAAGTATCTTTAAAAATGCTTTTTTTGAGTGTATAAAAAATGCAAAAACAATTTATATGAATTTCCTGGCCTCTGACAAGTGTCATATTGGCAAGAATACAACTTAATTTGTTGAAGTTAGGTATTTTATAATACAGACTTGCTATTAAAATAAAAATATAAAAAGTAAAAAGTAAATAACCACAAATATACAAATGAATTTAGTAATGACTCTGTCTTTTCTAACATTATTAGGCAACTTAATTAGCCATTTAAAAAGTTATATTTTACTCACAATATATCCAAGGTAGGTACTATGATGCAGAAACAGTATTTCAGTATATGTTAAAATGAATGTACTCATTGTAAACATGCTTAAAGTGTCTCAATGCTGCATACACTGATGGTTCTGGTTACAATTCTTCAGCTGAAAGTAACTCAGGCCTATGAACATATATACATGTATATCTATATTTTGGTAATTTCAGAATTAACTGTATATTAAAATAAACAGTCATATTTTAATTATGCATTACTTCTGCTATTTTGTTTAAAAGATTAATACAAACAGAATTGTAAAATTTAACACAATCAGACACAAATTATGTAAGAATTTAAATTACAATATGAAAATGTCATTACTTTCAACAACAAAACCCTGTGAGGGTAAAATGTGTTTAAAAACTGGCTTTGAAAAATTATTTGAAAAAAATATGCTAATATTCGAGTACCATTCTGAAGAACAAAAATGTTTTATGCATTAATTGACAAGTTTTTTTTTTTAAGCAGCAAATATCTTTTTTTAAACACTCTTATGCTTCAAAATACTGTTGGCTTAATGAGTTGGTTTTTCAATAAATACTTAAATGCCATTAAATATACCTTTGTTCTCTGAATAAGCTTCCTTGTTACTGTGAGAAATACGAGATAAGGCATGAGAGTTAAAACCATGTGGGCAGATTACTGAAATCGGTATTGGCACCAGGGAGTCACATCTGACAAGGTTTGGTAGTTATAGATCAGAAGAGTCACTCCAGTCAGTTACAGTTACTAAGCTGCTTTTTAATGTACTTGTATCAACTTCTTGAAGGCCTGTTGATAAAAAGATCAAAGATAAAGAAGATAATTCAATAAACACTAGTAAAAAGCCACAGTTTTCTATTCTGACTCCAGAAAAAATGAAGTGAAAATTATTTCAGCGGCTGAATTTACGCTGAACCCAAGGATATTTATTTTGGAGTGTTTTTTTTTTTTAAACTACCTGCAAAGGTTTCAAATGACCCGAATTTTGAAATGGAATTGCATCTTATACATATACATATTCCCTCTGTCAAAAGAGATGGCAAGAAGATAATGCAGGCAGATACTTCTACGTTCCTACTCCAGGATTCCATAATTGTGAATGGTTAAGAATAAGTATCAGGGCTGACAAATAAATTACTGTTTGAGAGGGGATTTTTCTAAGTTATCATATTTCATCTTAGAGTAATTCTCCACATTATGGGAATTGGAGCAATGGAGGTGGGCAGGAAACACTGCAGGGATGAATAACATGCTTCCACTTAACTTTTTCAGCTAAGGGGAAAATTCTAAGAAGAAAACAAAAATTATTTTCAACAGCAGCCAAATTGGCTAGCCTACAGATGAAAATATAACATGATAAAAATCATCATTGTCATCAATAAGCATTTCAAGTGTTCCAATAAATATGCAAAATATTCTCAAATCTATAGTCAAATGATAGCTAATGCACATTAAAATATTAGAAAAATAAAACTAGATTTGCAAAATCCAGGCTATAGGTTAAATGTAAGGGGAAAGGGATGCTTTAGAGACCATCAGGAAAGAAAAAGCAGCTGTCTAACCAAGACTGCTCTTCCCTAAACCTGTTTAATAGATTCAGGTAGTAGTCTCAGGGATTTTTGGTCATTAAAAGTTGAGAGATTAGCCTGAGAGCCCTGCAAAAGTCAGGGTGGAGGGAGAACTGGCCTTGTGGTTTGATAAATACAATCTGTACAATGAAAGAAGGCAAGCATCAATGAGTTCAATGCAAAGAAGACTCCAACGACTTTACATAGTAGAGTGAAGGAGTTAGTGTCAGGAAAAGATCAGACCTCCTGAGTCCCTAAAACGCCTTGATCCCTGGTCCAGGACAGCTTACACAAGAGGAAAAGGCAGTGACATTGCTTTGAGTGCTCCTCCCTCAATCCACAAAGGTAAATGCCAGCATCTATATGAAGGAAGCCTATATAGAAGTAGACTATGTCTCATAACATATCTGAATCTTGTATTTTTCTGAACTCCTAGTTCTTTTGCAAAGAGTAGCGTAACATTAAAATTAAAAAGGAGAGTATACATCAAAATTTAAATCCATTTGACAAGGGATAACTGATATCTTGACTATATTCAACATTCAGTTTAAAAAATTGAGAAAGTTATCACTTCTAATTTTCTAGTGTATTTTCTTAATTGATTTATGGATTCTGATTTTAATGATCTGAATAATCTTTGTTTTTAAGACATAATCAGAATTTTTATCATATTTAAACAACATTATTGATACAGCTGACCTTCTGCTTTGGGCACTTTGGGTGTATATGCACCCCAGGCACTTGTAACATGAGTGGTATTGGATTCAATCTTTATAAGTGCAGTCCCACTTGGTTTTTTTCCAATATTTTTTTTCAAAGATTTTTCCTCCTCCAAGGATGATACATCCCAGTCATCATCATCAACATCTGCACACTAAAATAAACAGAAAAGATTGTTTTATTTTGAAGGAACAGTGTCATTTTAGGAGAGCTTTACCAATAATATAATGACAGCATTCTGATTCCATTTCCATTCTCTACCTACCATTACTTCAGGAAGTTTCCATTGAGTCCACGACTTCAGTCAAACCAATTTTAATATGTGTCCAATTTTATACATGTCCAAAGAAAACTAAATTCCTACCAACTTGTAGGCAGGTGAGTCCAATTAGAATGGCATCTGCTCAGGAAGCCAAAAAAACCCCCCACCGAGTCTTTTAAAAGTGGAGCTATTGGCTCAACTGGACAAATGAATGAAAACTAATTAGATGGATATCAGTAAGAATCAATCAAGTGTTTACTATGTACTAGAAAACTGTGCTAAGCACAGGGGATACAGAGAAAAAGAAAACCATTCCCTATCCTCATAGAAGTTACACAGCCGAATGCAGGGGGATGAGGAATATTTAAGATAAATACAGAGTAGATGAGAGGTAGCCTCAGAAGGGATGACACTAGCAACTGAGGCAGGAGGGGCAGGGGTGGAGAAGAGGACCAGAAAAAGACCCCCTGGAGGAGGTGGCACTTGGGCTCACTATAGTTGAAGGAAGCCAAAGATTTATTTTAAGAGTTGGAAGTTGGGAGAGGACTCCAGGCAGAGGGAATCAGCAAAGGCACACAGAGTGTCTTTTGGAGGAACAATGAGAAGACCGAAATGGGCAGACTGTAGTGCGTGAAGGAGAGTAGAAGGTAAAAAGATTAGGAAAGAAGGAAGGGGTTAAGTTTGTGAAGAGGTTTAAATGTCAAACGAGGGACTTTATATTTGAGTCTGGCGGCAATAGGGAGCCACTGAAGTTTACTGAGCAGGGGGTGACAGGCAGATCTACACTTTAGGAAAATTGTTTTGGCAGCTAAATAGAAGATAGATTGGAGCAGGGAGAGACTTGTGACAGGGAGACCAGCTGGAGGTCTACTGCAATAGTCCTGGTGAGAGATGATGAGGCCCCAAATTATGGAGGTAGCAGTGTGAATTCTGAAAAGGAGATCCATGGGAGAGATGTTGGGAGAGAAAAAAATGACACCACTTGGCACTTGTAGCACCTAAGTGGAAACTTGGATATGTGGCATGAGTAAGATAGGGTAGCAGAGAAGGATACTGAGATCCTGAATCTGGGTGAAAGACATTCAAAATGGCACCTTTTTAAGGCTACACACGGGAAGGGGTGGGGGTGGGGGTGGGGGGCAGAGACCGTTTGGGGTCTGAGAAAATTATTTTGGAGGAGAGGGCATAATAGACACATGTATTGTATATTCTCTGCTACTGAGGACTACTGTTAACTAATAATGTATTAATAAAAACATATGTGTATGTATGTGTGTATGTATATATATACATATATAAATATATAAACAGAAGGATGTGAAATTGAAGGCAATCATTCAGATGATGGGCTTTGGCACTCCATAGTCACTTAAAACCAGAAAATTAATCATTAAAGAATTCTATAGTAATGAGATAAGAAAAGGAAAAAAATCTGTTCCTGGGAAGATGAACCTAAAAGAAACATTGGATTTTAACTCTCTGACTAAATGAGAAAATGAAATACCATTTAACTTTGTTAAATAAAGTGTTTCACTTTTATATGGAAAGCAGAGTGCTGAATGATAAAATTCACTTATAATTTTTTGGTTAACAGTTTTAAATACTTAATTTTATGGTTAACAGTTTTAAATACTGAAAGGATCTGCGATTCTGTTGGCTGTGAGCATGGGTACCCTCTCTACAGGTGCAGACTATCTTGCTCCCAGCAATTCAGTAAAAAACCTGAGTTACTATCACCAAAATATTCTTCACTTTCTAATCCAGTGGTGTCAAAGTCAACTAGATAGAGGGGGAAGGGACAGAATCCCTGTCGGCCATATACTGAATAAGAAAACCACATATGAATATTATCTATGTTCTCTTGTATATTTCTTTTGTTGAATACTTCCTAATTATTTTCTTTTCTTGTTTGTTTTTTTTCGGGCAATGAGGGTTAAATGACTTGCCCAGGTTCACACAGCTAGTAAGTGTCTGAGACTGGATCTGAACTCAGGTCCTCCTGAATCCAGGGCCAGTGCTTTATCCACTGCACCACCTAGCTGCCCCCTCCCAATTATATTCTAATCTGGCACAGGCTGCACTCCTTGCAGGCAGCAATATGGCCACGTGATTGACACCTCTGCTATAGTCTACCTGGTGATGAGCCTCTCTGAATCTTGCTAAATCGGTCCTCTAGTCACAGGCACACAGTTTCTCGTCAAGTCCACATTCAAAGCTTTTCCAGTTTTACGGACTCTGCCAGACTTTGCATTCCACTGGCAAAACTTGTGAGAACCTAGGTCACTTCCAAATCAGAAGACTTGGGTTTAAATCATGCCCGTTAGACTATAAACTCGTTGAGGGCAGGGACTGTCCTTTTGACTCTTTTTGTATCCCCAGGGTTTAGTTTTGTACCTGACACATAGTAAGTGAATAATAAATGTTTAATCATTGATTAACTGACTGCCTCAGACACTTACTCACTCTGTGACCTTGGACAAATTTCAGGTTTAGTTTTCTCACTCATCTTAACCAATTCTAGTTTTAGTTTCCTCATCTATAAAATGAGGATAATAAGAACACCTAGCTCCCAGAGCTTCTGAGAGGATCAATGAGAGAGAATATGTAAAGCACTTTGCAAAACTATAGGAATGCTATAGGAATGCCAATTATTAAGATAAGACATTGGAGTAGCACTTCAGTGGAGGAAAGGTGGCATGAAAATAAAAGTTAATGAAATGAAAATTAGTGAACAAAACAGTGATAATGACTAAATCTTATTCAATTCTTGGAGCATATGGGATGCAGATTAGTTATGTCCACAAGAGTACAACATATTCACACTTTATCACCAGAAATAAAAAACAACATAAAACGACAACCCCCAAGTGAACACCTGGATTTTTAAGTCTGCCTTTCTGCCTAATATAGTTAAAGGATCTCAGGACTACAGCCTTAAATCAGATTCGTTCCATTGGGCCTCTTGAAGCTGTTAAGGGGTAAAATTCTAGCTAGTCTGTCTAAAATATCTAATGAGTGGTCGCCAATAAATTATAAGCTTTAGCAAGAGTTAGACCTTTAAGCGTTTATTAAGGAAAACAAGAATTTGATAAAGAGAGAGAGAAAGGCCTAGATTCCTATCTATTAAAGGGAGAGCACATTTCTAGCTCCGCTCTCCACCAGAGTCCAAAGGAAAGAGACCGAGACTGAGCACCAGTCTCTTCCTTCCTCCTCCCACTAGTCCGCGTCACTTCCTGACTCCTGGTCTTGCCCTCAAAGACCTTCCCTTCATGGGCAGAACTCTTCTACAGTAAGTATCCAGCAGGTGGCGTTATTCCAATCGTTACAAAGCCATTCTCCACCGGGGGGACCCCTCCCTGCCCCCAGTACAAAACAATGGCTGAACAGTGAGAATCAGGATTCTGTTAAGGCTAATAGCCTCATGTGGGCAGATTTCCAACTCCAATTTTTATGGTCTGGAAGAAATAAAAACTGTTAAAGAAAGGAAAGTTTATGTAAAAAAGGGGGGGACTCCACCTTTAATTCTTCTTGTAATTCTTCTTTTTTGACAAATGCCTCAGCAACATTAATTCCACCAACTGGTTTATTCACATTTCTGTGATTTGAGACTGTCTTTTCAACTTTTTCCGTTAGCAGCTTAATGCAGGTGCCTGTATGACCAATAAAAGTTAGTCAGCTGGAGTCTTTAAACAAGTTGGATCATCTTTGCTTTAAAAAAACACACAACAATCTTATGGCCAATGTGTTTTGAGAGAGCCTGTACTACATAGTTTTTACCAAAATTAAATGTTTAGCATATTTTTGATAAAAAGAAACAAACACAAAACATTTATGATATCTCCTACTAAGTATACTTCTTCCAATTAAGAGCTCTATTTTTTAAAAAAATGGTTTTCAAAATGAAATCTGGCCTGTAATTTTTAAATAAAAAATTTAATTTAAATTAAAAGAATATCGAATTGAATTAAACAAAGTCTTAGTGCAGCATTAAGCTTTTTAAACTTGAAGACTTGGACTTTGGGAACATCTAGTATTTATAGTAAGGTAAAATATGTAAATCTAAGCTCATTCTATCTCTACAACCTTACCAAATCCCTCATTTTTAGCAGATGGCCTCATCTCCTACTTTACTGAGAAGATAAAGGCCCAATGACATCAACTTCCCTAACTTTGATCCTCTCTATCTTAACGTTTTTCTGCATGTTCATCTATCTTTTCCTCTCTGAGGAAGAGGTATCCTTCCTTCTTTCCAAGGCTAATCACTCAATATGAACTTTTGAATCTCGCTTCTCCCACCTACTCTAGGCCCTGGTTCCATCAGTTTCCTTCTGTCTTGCATCTTCTATAGCTCACTCTTCCACTGCCTATAAAATACATGTCTATTCTATCTTGAAATCCCTTTCCTATACTGTACTATACCCCCAAGCTAATGTCCAATTAAACTCTTTTTTCTTTGCCAAACTTTTCAAAAGCATCCTTTATTCCTTTTCTTTTCAATCTTTTCATCACCTATTCCACTCTGTCCTCTGCAATCTGACTTCCACCCCTACCCATCTACCAAAATTATGTTGTTGTTTTTTTGTTTGTTTAGTGAGGCAATTGGGGTTAAGTGACTTGCCCAGGGTCACACAGCTAGTAAGTGTTAAGTGTCTGAGGCTGGATTTGAACTCAGGTACTCCTGACTCCAGGGTCGGTACTCTATTCACTGCGCCACCTAGCTGCCCCTAAAATTATGTTCTTAAAGGCTATCAATATTCTTTCTAATGGAAATATCCAATGCTTTTAGCCTATTTGACCTTTCTCTAGTAGCTGACATTACTGCCTCCCTGAAACTCTCCTTTAAGTTTCTAAAAGATTGCACTATTTTCTTTCTTTTTTTCTCTTTTGCCACTTTTCAGGGGTCTCCTTTACTAATTCCTTCTCTTACTTCTGCTCCCTAAATTTAGGCATTCCTTAAGGTTCTTCCTTGGACTCTTCACTTTTCTCCCCTCCATATTTCTTCCTTTGATTATCTCATCCACTTTTGTGATTTCAACCATTACTTCCCTATGAATTATTCCTAATACACTATAAGCTACAGAATTAGGAGTGCAGTACTATAGGTACTCCTCCCTCACACATACCTTACACTTAAACTGAACTACAAGCCACTCCTGAAGATGACTTGCATTTTTCCTATGCCATCCCTGCACTAACTTGACATTCCCTCAGCACATATCTATTAAGTACCTATTGGATGCAAAGCACTATTCTACATGCCCTTCCCATCACGTAGCTTATGGTCTTGATGATTTTTTCTCTGATTGGCATGCTTTCCTGGCCTCTCCTAACTTATCAGTCTCTTACCCAATCCCACCATTACAAGAAATCTTTTTTGACTTCCCCTTTGTACTGAATCTCTTACCCTGCCAGAAATGTTCCTTCCTATAAAACTGTTTCTATACCTTTCTCACAGCACATCTAACATTCTTATAGCACTTAACATTGTGTATGTGTGTGTGCACAAACACATATTAGAAATAGCTCTTTTTTGCTTTTCTATTTTATTTTTGCATTTTTCTGTGTATATGCACATATAGTATATGTGTATCTCCTCTATTTGACTAGAAGTTCCTTGAGGGTGGGGACTGTCCTATTCACCTTACAACACTTCAAGTCCCTATTTTAGTTCCTTTTACAAAGCAAGAGGTTAATGTATATCGGTTGAACAAATAATGAATAGATGTTCAATCAGCAGTTTGACTTTTTAGAGTCCCTTGTTGCGTACTACAACCTTTCACTATTTTCCCACTGAGGTGCTACCCTCATAGTTCTATATACTACTCCTTAATATACCTGGAATGAATGCCCATAAACGTGCTACAAATCATCCATTCCCTAGTCTGCTACCCACATGACTACCTTCTGGGCCAGAGGATAGGAAAATAACATACCCCAAACTAGAGGTACCTCATCCAGACAAACCAGTTTTCCCTTGACTTGCTGATCCTTTCAGTTAGGGTCTTAGATTAGACATCAAAGGGCAGGATACCCACAGAAGAGCTCTAGAAGGCCCTGGACACTGATCCAGACTCAGAACAGCATGGGGTATTAGAAAGGGCATAGGCTTTGGAATTAGAAAAATCTGGATTTGAATCCCAACTATGTCACTTACTATGTTTGGAATAAGTCACTTTACCAGTCTCACTTTTGTTTTCCTCTTCTATAAAAGGGGATATTGGAACTATATGGCCTTATTCCTAGCCCTAAATCTATGATCCTCTTCAAATCTGCTGGAATAGTCACACTCCAAAGCAATCCTCTGAAGCCCTTTCATTACTGACTGGCATACCCAGGATCATCTGAAAGGGTTTTGGAGCCACTCAGAAGGTTAGGGATATGAATGAGAGCTGCTCTAAAGTCAGGCAACTCTCTGACAGGGATCATTACCATAGCTTTTGACCATCTGTCAAATTTGCAAGTTCAATGGGGTACAGAAATTAGTCCTGTTTTTAAAAATTCTAACCTGCCATAGATTATTTTTATTTTATTTTATGTTTTTTAGTGAGGCAATTGGGGTTAAGTAACTTGCCCAGGGTCACACAGCTAGTAAGTGTTAAGTGTCCAAGGCTGGATTTGATCTCAGGTACTCCTGACTCCAAGGCCGGTGCTCTATGCCATCTAGCTGCCCCCTGCCATAGATTATTAAAGATTCTATTGAGGTGTTTCATCATAGTATTCACTAAGAAGTGGATTAAAGTTAATACCTGTTAGAAACAGCTTTTTTCCTTTTTTTTTCTTTTTTCATTTTAGAAAACTTTTTGCCTCTGTCAAACTACCAAAATGATATCCCACTTCTCCTTTAATGTAAATGCTTATAAAACATAGGCTCAAGAATCTTAGTTAATATTGGCTGGAATCAAGTTGAAAAAATTCTTATCATTAATATTTAACAAACCATTTGTCTCCATAATTTTTAAGTAAAAAAAAAAAGCCTAGAAAACCTTCTACGGGCTTTGATGGGATTTCATTATCTTCGATTTCACTTCCTTCAGTCCAATCAGTGTCACTTTTGGCAGTATCATTTCCAGAAGTATGGGGGCTATTTGAAGACTGCTTGTGAAGTAATTCTGGTGACACAAAGGACTGCACGATGCCATCCTCATCTAATTCATCCTCAGAACTGAAGGGAGGAGTCCTAAATATTGCAAATAAATAGGAACAGATCCATAAATTTATTAAGCTGCAATATGCCTATTTAAATTATTACCTTCTCAACTGATTCAGATTCAAGACAGTAAATGTTCTGGCTGTTTAGATAGAGAGGCTATAAGAAAGTGGTGTGATTCAAGATACACAAAAGAGACAAGAAGCTTAGAGAACAAGTTTCTCCCCTCCCAAGAACTCTAATTTATTTTATTTTCAGTTCTAAATTCTCTCCCTCCCTTCTCCCTTCCTCCACTGACATAGCAAGAAAGCAAGAAAAACACAACCCCTTACAAATATGTGTAGCCATGCAAAACAAATTCCCACATTAGCCAAAACCACAAAAAAAGGAAGAAAAAGAAAGAAGAAAATACACTTTAATTTGCACTCTGAAGCTATTAGTTCTCTATGTGAAGGTGTTTAGCATGTTTTTATCATGCACTCTGGAACTGTTTTGGGTCACTGCGTTGATAAGAGTTACTAAGTCTTTTACAGTTGATTATCTTTCTGATACTGCTATTATTATACAAATTTTTCTGGTTATGCTCATTTCAGTTTATCTACCATGACCCCAAGTTGTTTCACCTCACTGTTTGTGTCCTCAATTCTACAGAGAAGAGAATTGGCATGTTTATCTAATCACTTATATGTTATGAACAAATCTGAAATCTTCTCTTCCTCCTCTAGTTCATTCTCCACTAAGGTATCAACATGATCCTCCTAAATAAGCATAATTCACCTAACTACCATTCAATAAACTCTGGTAGCTCCCTTTTACCTCCAGGATCAAACTTAAAATCAAAACCATTCATACTCTCGATCCTCCTTGCATACTCTATAATCCAGTGATACTTGAATCTTGCTCTTCCTACGATCATGATGCTCCATCTCTGGTTTCTGAGCATTTTCACTGGCTGACCCCATTCCTGAAACTCTCTCTCTTCCTCATCTTCACCTCCTCATTTCCTTCAAGTCTCAGATAGAGTCTCACCTTTGACAGGAAGCTTTTCCCTGTTCTCCTTAATCTCTGTATCTTTTCCTTTAAGATTATCTCCAATTCATCCTGCATATGTCTTATGGGTACATAATTGTTTGCTTGTGATCTCCTCCTCATTAGATTCTGAACTCCTTGAAAGCATGGAGTGTTTCTTTCATCTTTTGTGAACTAGTGCTTACTTAGCACACTTCCTGGCACATATTAGGTGGTTAATAAATTCTTGTTGACCTAACTTGGTTTCTAGGTACTGCACTTTTGAAGGAACACTAACAAAATAGAATGTTTCTAGGGAATAGACACAAGGGTTGTGAAGTGATTCAAAATAACTGCTTATTAGGATTCGTTGAAAAGAATAGGAATGCTTAGCCTGGAAAAAAGAAACTTAGGAGGAAATGACTGAGAATAGCCAAACGTTTGAAGAGTTATTCTAGAGGCAAAAGATTGGGATTATTCTGCTTGGTCACAGAGGACAAAAAAAAAAAATCCCCAATGGGTTCACATTACAGAGAGCCAGATTTTTGGCTCAAGATAAAAAAGAACTTCCTAACAATTAGCGATGTTTAAAATGGGACAGACTCAGCTTCATGAGACCCTGAGCTCCCATTCACCAAAAGCACTCAGGCAGAAGTTAAATGTGCACACATTGGGGATATTTGTAGGGCTGATTTCTGGCTCCAGGGAAGGCTTGGACAATATGACATCAAATGTCACTTGAAAAATGTTCAAGAAAGCCTGAAAAATCTAAGCATTTTTCCTCTGATTCCCAATTTGCATATGATTGTTGCTTTTTTGATCTATACACAATTAGGACAAAATTCTAGCTCAGATTACTGTATCCTTTTAAAAAGTATTACTATTATATAAAGTACTTTGATTATCAGCACATCAAAAATAAAGCACAAATCATGCTAAAATCATTCTGATAAAGTGAATTGATTTAATTTTTCATACATTAAGAGTTCAACTAAGAGAGACCAAAGTTACATCATTGTCACAAGTGGCCAAAAGACTAAAATTTTATGTAAATGAAACTTGCACTATAATAGTCCCCGAGTTTGGCTTTTAAGCTATTAGGAACACCAATAAAAACTATATATGAGTTATAACATATTAATACAAAAGAAGAATACTTTAAAATGTTGACACATGACACCTATGAACTTAATTATCCATAACAGAGTATTGACTTATCACAAAAGGGCAGCTGAATAAAAAGGTTCAGAAAAGCACTAATAGTCTATCTTTTAAAAAAAGAGCAAAAAAAACCCAACTTACGAAATACTTGAAGACTTTTTAAGAAAATGTTCTTCTATAGTATTTTTCCTGGTTCTAAAAGAAATAATATAAATTATTCCTGAACTATTCATCAGTGAACAATACATTTTTTCCTTGTTTGGAGGGGCGGGGCTGGGCAATGAGGGTTAAGTGACTTTCCCAAGGTCACACAGCTAGTAAATGTCAAGTGTCTGAGGTCATATTTGAACCCAGGTCTTCCTGAATCCAGGGCTGGTGCTTTATCCACTCTGCCACCTAGCTGCCCTCTGAACAATACATTTTAACATTTTTTTTGTGGCATTAGGGATTTAGTTTTCTTACAATTATATGCAACAATAGAGAATGTCAATGAAAACCTCTTGTCATTAACTGAAAACTATCGTTAGCAGCAAATAAAATAATCAGTTAAACTAAACGTTAATAACATTAAGGTTTTTGTGAGAGATAAAAATACATACGTTGGCATATATATCCGCTCAGCAGGAACAGATCTTTGCTTGATCAGATGCTTAGTTTTTGAAGATGACTTTGTCATTCTAGGTATCTCTCCAGATGACGAAATGTCCAACTGAGTCAGGCTAGGCTTATCTGGAATTGAAATAGCAATATTGTTAAAATAGCAATTTCTTTATAGGGTCTGACCACAAATTGTTTGGTTTTTTTTAAGATTACATGGGTAAAATATAGTTTGCATACCTGCTAAAGCCATCCAGGGCTCTCATTTTGAATCACTGGGTATTTTGTTTGGAAGGGAGATATAGGAAAAAACTACAACCCCCAGACTCAAGGATGCTATGTTTAATAGTTATGTCTTTTTAATTAGGTATCATAAATACTAACACATTAAATGTATATTAAATATAAATTCTCCCACCTGAAAGCATCAAGGAAGAGTTGGCAAGAAGCCTGTTTGAATTCACTGAGGTTCTCTCCTCAATCTTGCAGCTGACTTGATATTCCAGAAAGTCTCTAATTTCCTGCATGTTAGGCACTTGCTTTCCTCTCTCTTGCCTTGCTATTTCGATAGAACTTAATACTCGATTCAAGTGCTCGGTGGGAATACCACGTACACCCTAAAGGACGAGATGTCACGGGATTTGATTATGTGAACTTTCCACAATATCTTGATTATTGTATATGCATTCCCATAAGGAATTGAGAGAGGTACTAGACCTGTGATTTCACTAGAGATTGGGAATTCTCAAATGAGGAAATTGTAAAAATAGTGATAAAATATTTGCCTAATGAAGGTCTTAACCTGGGGTCCATGAACTTGATTTTAAAATGTTTTAACAACTATATTTCAATAGAATTGGTTTCCTTTGAATTTTATTTTGTGCATTTAAAAACATTATTCTAAGGGGGGGTCCACAGACTTCTCTAGACTGCCAAAGGAATTCACAATACAAAAATTATTTAATGTGAATAAGACACTGAAATATACATATAAAGCATTAGGAGTATTTTTATTTTTAATTTTATATTTATTTATTTATTTTAGTGAGGCAATTGGGGTTAAGTGACTTGCTCAGGGTCACACAGCTAGTAAGTGTTAAGTGTCTGAGGCTGGATTTGAACTCAGGTACTCCTGACTCCAGGGCCAGTGCTCTATCCACTGCGCCATCTAGCTGCCCCAGGAGTATTTTATATTAAGGATTTTACAGTGTAACTCTATAATCATACAGGACAAACAAATAATTAATATAAGGAAGGAAAAAGTGATAAAGATACTAAGTTTTGGAACAGCTTATTGGAGGAGGATCCCTGGGGACCATTGTATCAAAGGAAGATATCCAGAAAGGTCCTTTCTGAACTCAGATCCCACTATCCTATACGAGATGGTACATGAGCAGAGACTGGAAGGATGCTAGATAAATGTAGAGGAAGGATATTTCAGGCAGGGGCAAAAGCACAAGTCAAGCTGAGGAGGTAGCAGTGAATAAAACATGTTTTCAGTAGGCTAGAGCGTGGCTAGAGTGGACTGTTAAAGGTTTGTGAGCAAGTGATTGACAATGTAAAAATGGCGGTCCTGAAAAATAAATCTTTCACGAGGTGGGGTGTCAAGGAGATAAGCCTGGGATCAGGAAGGCCATTTTGGAAGTTATTACAATAGTCTAAATATAAAATGGTAAGAACCTATACAGGAGCAGGGTGGGGGGACAGAGTGCAGTGTCACTGTCAGTGAAAAAAGATCACAGATGAATTATATATGTTCCAATATGTACTATTTAAGTGGGCATGGTTTTGAAGAATGCATGCATTTTTTCCTATCTCTGGATCACAGTCCAAAAATTCAAGTGATTTCAGAAGAAAGTGTGATGGGGTTATGCTTGTCACAGTGTTGTACATAACAGTGAGGGGCAGTATGGCCTAAGGGATAGTGAACTTGGCTTGGAGCCATGAGGACTTGGGCTCAAGTCACAGCTCTGATGCTGTGTGACCCTGGGAAAGTCACTTAACTCTTAGTGTTCTAGACAACTCTAAAAAAAATTAAGTTGCAGGCAGAATTCTGACCCGCATTGGTAGAGGGGAGTTCCTTCATTGAGGAGTACCAATAAAATCACAGGTTCAGTTCCTATCCGTATGGCCAATAATATAAACATGCAATGAAAAAATGAGCATTTCAACTTCACTTAATCACTTTTAATGGGTGGCATTTCGCTGAAGATTTTAACATTGTTTTTAAGACATTTAGAAATACACACAAAAGAAGGTAACTATACTAAATCGTATCTACACTTGCAAGGAAAACTTTTTTGAGAATGTTATTTCTCTGGATAAATATAGGCCAGAGGAGTTGAATCTGGATGCCTGAAATGTTCCCCACCAGAGTTTTCCAGAAGACTACTATGTTGGAACTTAAAACATCTTGAAAATGTGTGTGGCTTCCACTACTCTGTGGCAGAGTAGAGTAGGGGATGCTAACATTCTTTGCAACAATTAGACCCTGATGATATTGAGATGTCAATTAAATAATTTGTTCCCAAGTACAGATGACTAGAGTATGCTTAATAGAAAGAAGTTTCTTTTGCTTTTTGTTTTTATTTTTTGGGGGTGGGGAAAAGCCAGCAGAAGACCCCAGAAAAATTTTAGCTTACTGCACTAATTCCCAGGGTTTCCAGTTTCTCCACCAAAGTCTGTTCTAAGACTGTTCTTAACTCTTTAGTGAGAGAAGGATTGCTCTTCAAAGCTTTTATCAAGTGCAGTTTGTTATTGGTTAATTTCTTCTCATTCTCCTTTCCTGAAAGAAGAGATAAAATTATATTTCCAAAGTGAAATAATTATTATGCAACTTCTTAATAGGCAAGTTTAAAACAAATAAATTTTTCAAGTGCAAGGAAATACTGATGTTATGTTTTTTCATAAGAAATGCTGTTTATAATTCTCTAAAACTCTGAAAGCTACATGAAATAATCTAAAAAATTGTAACTTGATGAACACAAATATTTCTTAAGAACCACCACATAATTTCTTATTCAAATTATAATGAAATGTACAATGCAATATATATATATATATACATATATATATTCATATGTCAATGCAATAAAAAATGTATTTGAAATTTACTCTTTCCTTATGGAAAATACTACAACTGACTAAACACTGCATACTACAGCAATAAGACCATTGAATTTATGGTCAGAGGATACAAGTTCCATTTCCAGTATTAGCTGTGTGACCTTAGGAAATGCATCTAACCTTTCTGGGCCTCAGTTTCTTCATCTGTAAAATGAGGAAACTCATCATGATGATCTCCAACATTCCTTCCAATTCTAGTTAGCTATTCCCTAGACTACAGTTCTAAACTTATGATTCTATGTCCACTTCATGAGTCATATTATGTTTCTTTTTCTTTTTCTTTTTTTTTTTTAGTGAGGCAATTGGGGTTAAGTGACTTGCCCAAGGTCACACAGCTAGGAAGTGTTAAATGTCTGAGGCCGGATTTGAACTCAGGTACTCCTGACTCCAGGGCCGGTGCTCTATCCACTGTGCCACCTAGCTGCCCCCATATTATGTTTTAAAAGCATAATTCCTTTTAAATAGAAAAAAGCATTTATTTTAAGGCCAAGTATATGTTAAAATACTAAAATAACCCTTCTCCTCCCCACCCAAAAGCAACACAAAAAAAGTTCTGGTACTATTAGTCGACAGTTAAGAAGAAACCCAAAAGACCCCCAGTCCTCCCACCTCATTTTGACTCTCCTATTTGACTTTTTTTTCCTTTATCATTTTTCTACTACCAGCCCTACCTCCCCCCAAAAAACATATTTAAATGGAAAAATCTTTGTAAGATATGCCATGACCTCTCAAGCCAGCTCTTCCACTAACTACTTCTGTGATCTTAGCCAACACTATTTTAAAAACTTTTAGAACAAAACACTGTGCTGAGCTCTAGATATGTAAAAAAAAATTTTTTTAAAGTTTTTCTTCATGAACTTTACAACTTAATAGGAAGGAAAGAATATTTATAAAAATAAAGGCAGTCTGATGTAAAATTTAAAAGGGACAAAAGAGACTGAGTATTCTAGGAAGATCTGAAAAGGGAAAGCTCACTTTTGCAAGAGAGGCCAAGTGAAGGCTTCATGGAGAAAAAGGCACCCACAAGGGAGCCTTGATGGAAGAGAGGGTTTCATAAATGGCTGATAGGATTCTCTTTCACCCACAACTCCTCTATTTACCTAGGCATTCTGGGCACCTTTGAGCAGATGCTTCTTTTCTATGATGATTTCTAAAACGTCCTCAACAACTGCTTGCAATAAAAAACTCGGTCTAAACTAATCACTATCGATTATAATATTAAAAGTTTTCTGTCTTTATTAGTGAAAATTTTTGTTTAAACTCAAGTGAAACAAATAATCTAGATTTTTAAAGAAAAGAAAATCCAGGATGGAAGTGTGCTTAGCTATCTAGATATAAAGCAGACACAACAAAGATGGGGTCCATTATAGGTACTTTCACCAGTTTTCTTTCTGATTACAAGACCTCAATAGCTAGTGAGTTTGACTGCAATCATGGCCATTTTCACTAGCATCAGTTCACTCGACTGCTGGCAGCCAGATCTTTCCAGGGGTTAAAAGTTGCTGGTGGTGCCTAAAATGCCCTAGAATTCATCCAAACAGGGCCCTCTCTGATACATCCAAGACTATTTTAGGCTAATTAACATGGGCATCAAGGAAAAACAGAGCATATCATGTCCTGAAATATTCTCTGGTCCTAGCTTTTGTCCTGCTTTTTGGTCCCCAGAGTGATGGAGATCTGAGAATAGACTCAAGCTAGGCTGGAAATAATTTGACTAGAAATTTCCAAATGGTGTATTCTTAGATAAGCTTCCTCACAATGGAACTGCTCACTTGCCTACTGCTAATATTAAAGCATAGAACAAGGGGGCCTTGAAAATGACAAGTGTTTTGGCCTCATCAAACATTTTCCCCCCCTTTACCAAGTTTAATTTAAATCTTGTTGGGTTGTTTTGCTTTGTCTTCTGCACATGGTTTGTTTACACTAAGAAAATTATAGCAAGTTAAAAGACCTCCCAAAAATGATGAAGAAGATGGCATAAATTAACAACATGAAGGGTAGCTGATCAAAATATATACATACATATATATTTTTCCACTAGTTTATTTTCCAATAAACACACACGGTCTCACCACACACACACACACACACACACACACACACACACACACACACAGAGTTACTCTAGCAGTATTGGAAGAAAAACTATAGCTGAAAGATTTTTCTTGATACTACGTGGCACATCACTAAAGCAAAGTATTTTTAAAAAAACAGCTTGCTAAGAACCAGTGATCCTTTAATTGCTTACATCAAACAAATGACCAAACTTCAGGAGTATAGAGACCTTCAAGGTGAATCACACCCATGAATCACAGCTTATGTTAAAATAAGACTTGTTTTTATTACCAGACCATTCATTGATATCTTTGTTCTAATGAAAGACTCCCTCTACTAATGTACCTGCTCTACAAATTTATTACCTTAAAGGATTTACTAAAACATAAAATTTGTCAAGACACATACTTATTTAGTGATAGGTTTAACCATAATTGTAACAGACAGGGGCTTAAGGATCATTTAGTTCCACTCTCCTTTTACAAGTAACTTGAACCTTGGGAGACTTCTCTAAGGTCACATAGCTAGGTAATGATAGGGGGGAAAAACGAATTGTTTATACCTTTGCAGAATGCTCTTTCTACTATTCTACTGAAAAATAAAAATCAGAAGAATTGGGCTCTCTAGCTCTAGTTCTGCCATTATATACTCATTGTGTGACAGTGGGGAAATTCCTTAACCTCTTTGAATGTCAGCTTGTAACATGGGGAAGTTGGACCAGGTGTTCCATCCAACCCTGAAATCTTGTGATTTGGTGAAGTGGGAAGATACCTTCGGACCCTACAAAGGGTATTGATCTTCCTAAAGCATAGGTCTCTCCATATCACCCTCCCCAGGGGCTCCTCATTACTCCCAGGATCAAACATAAAAACTTCTGCTTGCTTAAAGCCTTTCTTAACTGGGCCCCTTCCTACCTTTTCAAGTCTTCTTACACCTTACTCTCTGTCCCATCCTCTGGGATCCAGTGACACTGACCTCCTAGTTGTTCATTGCACCAAACACTTAATCTCCCAACTGAGCATTGTCACTGGCTGTCCTTCATGCATGAGCTCTCTCCTTCCTCAATGTCATTTCTCAGTTTCCCTGGCTACCTTTAAGTCCCCACTAAAATCCCAACTACGACAAGCCTTTTCCAGTTGCCCTTAATGTTACTGTCTTGTAACGACTGGAATGATGCCACCTGCTGGAGACTTACTGTAGAAGAGTTCTGCCCATGAAGCGAAGGTCTTTGAGGGCAAGACCAGGAGTCTTTTCTTTGGAAAAGGAAGTGCCGCGAGCTAGTGGGAGGAGGAAGGAAGAGACTGGGGCTGTTTCCTGAGGACGCTGGTGGAGAGGGGAGCTAGAAATGTGCTCTCCCTTTAATAGATAGGAATCTAGGCCTTTTTCTCTCTCTTTACCAAACTCTTATTCTCCTTAATAAATGCTTAAAAGTCTAACTCTTGCTAAAGCTTATAATTTATTGGCGACCACTCATTACATATTTTAGACAGTTTAGCTAGAATTTTAGCCCTTAACAGTCTTCCCTGTGTTGGTGATCTCCAGATCAATCTGACAACTGAATAGGGAATGGTTTGGAGTGGGGAGAAACTTAAGGTAGGCAGACCTGCTAACAAACTATGGCAATGTTCCAGAAATAAGGTGATATGGGCCTGTACCAGAGGAGAGAAGGAATATATCAGAAATGTTATGAAAGTAAAATGGACTGGATGTGGCAACAGATTGGATACAGAGGGTGAGAGTGAGGAGCTGTGGATAACACCTTGGTTACAAGCCTGAGTGGATGTTAGTGCCCTCGACAGTAACAGGGAAGTTCTGAAGAGGAGAGAGTTGGGAGGAAAAGATAACATGTTCAGTTTAAGATATCTACCAGACATCTAACAGAAGATTCCAATAGATGGTTGGAAACATAAGTCTGGAAGTTAGGAGATAGGTTACAACTGGATAAGTAGATAAGTAAATCATTAGCATAAGAGATAAATGAATTCAAGGGAGCTGATAAGATCACTAAGTAAAACAGAATAGAGGAAGAAGAGAAATGGGCTCAAGTCAGAACCTTGGTAGGGCACGCATGGTTAGGGGGTATAACCACTTTTCCTACCACTAAAAACCTCAACATCCGGTAGGGAGATTCTAATCAGAATTTTAACTATCAGTACTTCTAACTCTAAGTTAATGATTGCATAGAAATACTTTAAGAAAAGTGGAGGGGAAAGTATTAAAAGTGAAAGGGGGGCAGCTAGGTGGCACAGTGGATAAAGCACTGGTCTTGGATTCAGGAGGACCTGAGTTCAAATCCAGCTTCAGAGACTTGACACTTACTAGCTGTGTGACCCTGGGCAAGTCACTTAACCCTCATTGCCCCACCAAAAAAATAAAATAAACCTATAAAAAAAAGTGAAAGAACGCTGAAGGAATCATCAAATAATGATAACCCTGGTCCCAAGAATGCTAGTAAAAAGCTATGGTATCTTGGACACACCATGCAACCTCTCTCTTTTTTTTTGGTAGGGCAATGAGGGTTAAGTGACTTGCCCAGGGTCACACAGCTAGTAAGTGTCAAGTGTCACAGGTTGGATTTGTCAGGTCCTTCTGAATCCAGGGCTAGTGTTTATCCACTCTACCACCTAGCTACCCCACGCAATTTCTCTTAATGTGTGAAATAAGTCTCTTCAAGTACTCCATGTTGGTGGACTCAACACATTTCACAAATATTTTCAGGGAAGAGGTTTCCTATTTTGAGTTTTAATGCAATGCCTCTGTAGTAAATAAAGTTATGCAAATAAAGAAGAGGCCATCCCTCTACCTCCCTTCTACACCTTGCTAGTGCCTCCCCTCTGAGATTCTCTTTCACACTACATAAAGGGAGTGGCATATTGTCTCCCCAACATGAGAATGAGCTTCTTGATGGCTGGGAATGTTTTTCCCTAATTTAGCACAGTACCTGGCACACAGAAAGCACTTAATAAATGCTTATTAACTGACTGTTTCTGGACTTACAAAACAAATAGGGTAATAGCTGTTCATCCTGAATACCTATAAGGAATGCTCAAAATAACAAAAAAATCACAAAAGCCATCCTTTCCACAATGCCATACTGCAGCAAGGACAAAGGGAGAGAGTTTTAAAAGGGAGAATGGCCTTAACAAAAAGTGGTGGACCACTTCTATAGCTCCTGGATGCAAGGCACCGACCAGGATGACTCCTCTGACAAGGGTCAATTTCATCAGACAAAGGGGAGAACTAATCAAATTGAGGAGTTTCCTGTTCTCCCCGGCTACGTTAACAACAATCCTACACGGATGAAATGGGTGTAGAAGCTAGTATGCTACTTTCCTATTCAATGCCCCCATCAATATGATCCATCTTGCTTCAGGAGAGAATAGGGAAATTTAAGCTGAGAGTACCACCTAAAATACAAAAAGCCATGAAGCTTCACTCATTAAAAAAAAAAAAAAGCAACCCAAATCAACAAACACTATTAGGAAGCATTTAAAAAGCACCATCACTGACTAAAGATGATAGAAGCACTATTACCTGAAGATGCTGATTCACTTATTCTGAATATAACTGAGATAGACAACAATCATCTCTTCAGAACAGAAGTCTTCAAAATAATTAGTCAACGTGAGAGACTTAGCTGCTCTGATAAATACAATGATTTGACAATTCTAAAGGACTCATGATAAAAAATTCTATCCACTTCCAGAGAGAACAAACTCTGAGTGAATATTGAAGCATCTTTTTTCATTTTATTGTTCTTCCTTTTTTGGTATCATGGCTAATATGCAAATATGTTTTACACGACTTCATACGTATTATTGGCATCGTGTTATTTCCCTTTTCGATGGGGAGGGGAGGGGATGGAGGGACAGAGAGTTTGGAACTTAAACTTTTTTAAAAGGATGTTAAAAAATAAATATGGTCATTTGCTTCTTTCCTGTATTATTCCCTCTAGATACCACACTGATTTTTTTTTTTTGGAATACTTCAGGGCCCTAAATTATTCTCTCTGAATGATGACATGCCCCCCCAACCCCCATTCAAGAGTGTTTATACTGGCTCTCAGGAGCCAATTGTTAAATTTTCAGCATGAATATTTACTCCTCATAAATAGGCAAACCCCACAAATCAGGGTCTGTATTTATTGTTTGTCTAGACTTAAATAAGTAATGGAGAAAATGTTAATGATGCAGATTAAACTTAGAAGTATATTCTGTGCAGGAGCAGCTAGATGGCTCAGTAGATAAAGCACTGGCCCTGGATTCAGGAGGACCTGAGTTCAAATTCAGCCTCAAACACTTGACACTTACTAGCTGTGTGAACTTGGACAAGTCACTTAACCCTCAATGCCCTGCAAAAAAAAAGATATATATATTCTATGTTTATTTTTTGAGAGTCAGTTGTTAAACCCTTACCAGCAAATCTCTGACAACACTCAAATCTTTATTAATTTTAAAAGAACAGAAATGAACTAAACTAAAAGCAATAATTTGTTTATTAAAGTTGGGGTAAACATAAAAATATTCATTAACTCTGGCCTGGCCTAAAAGTGAATTGAGTCAAATTGAGGAAGTAAAAAGAAATGAATGAAATGTAAGGAAAACACTTTATTGACAATTTTGAAATTATAAATTAATTCAGGTTTAGTTTGGTTTGGAATTCAAAAAGAATAATTTTCAGTGCCAAACCTTCACAAAGATAGTTTTTTTGGAAAAAAAAAAAACACCTGAAACTCTTGAGAATATAAGACATTACAGGTATAAAATTTTACCTTTCTGATAGAAATTATAAAATAAATATTTAGATAAAGGGAACATGAGACACGAAAATTACTTCTGCAATATGATGCTATAGAATGTTCACTGAAAAAGGAAATTCTGTTAAATATTAGTAATATTTGTTTAAATCATTCATTTAATGGGATAAGTACTGAATTAAAATCATCATGAATGAAAGAAAGCATAATATAATACAATGAGTGACAAATTTGGAGTCAAGAGGACTGGGGTTGGAATCCTGCTTCAGTCATTTGTTAACTGGGTGGCCCTGGGCAAATTACTTAACCTCTATGAGCCTATTTCCTCATCTATATAATGGGAATTGTAACAGCACCTACTTCACAGGGCTATTGTGAGGATCAAAAGGATGTAAAGTACTTTTTGATCTTTACGGGACTGTAAATGTGAGATACCCTTATATAAGCTATGTTGTGTGTATATATAGATATATATCTATATATACATATGTATGTGTATATATGTGTATGTGCCTCAATTTCTGACAGTCTGGGATAGCAATAATAACTATAACACTTTAAGACTTGCAAAGAATTTCACCAATATTATCTCATTTTATCCTCACAACAACCTTGGGAGGTAGGTGCTATTATTATTCTCCTTCTATGGATGAGAAAACTAAGGCAGAGGTTAGGTGACTTGTCCAGGGTCACACATCTAGTAAATGTCTGAGGCTAGATTTGAAACAAGGTCTTCCTAACTTTAGGTCCAGCACTCTCACCAGTTAATTACCTACCTGCCTCTCAAGTGACGAATATGGATAGAATTGATAATAAAAATCTACAAGAAAGCCTAACTACAGCACCAAGCCTAAGTGATACTAACAACTAGCTGAAGCCTCATCTCTTCTCCCATCTTTTTCCATTTTCCTCCTACCCTTTGGGAAATGAGCAGTAGTGATTCCCAACTTTTGTTTTTTGAAAGCCATTGTTTTAATGACAACAGAAGAATTTCAAAACCAAATTATTAAAAAAAATTAAAAACAATGGCTATACAGCAATTTCTAGAAGTGTGCATTGTGACACAAAAACAAAAATACTAACTTAGCAATCACAAAGAGAGCTGGGAAAGGGGAATGAGAGAAATGAAGGCTAACCAAACTAACTAGATCTATGCCTTCTGTTGTCTAAATGAGATAAATGAATGCCGCATCAAGACTGCTGTTTGCATCATTTTGTGAATCATTCCCGAAATGACTGGTAGCTGGCATCAGACATGTTCGTCACATGATAGCCTTCATTTACATTTGGATGATGCTACTGGTGCAGGACCATGAAGGGGATGAGTTTCCTGGAGACAATCGCATTCTCTTCATTGTCCTCACAGTATTTTAATACATTTGCTAGGCGGTAGGCCCAAATTAGAGGGAGAATTTATGACTATGAACTGCTTTCTGTGCATGAAACCCCCCTACATATCTACCAACTGAACTGACATAAATATTAGCTGGTCAAAATCATTCACTGATCTTTGCTAGCCAAAGAAATTAACTGGTGTTAAGGATGAAAACAGATTTTTTTTCCCCTCTCTAAATACGGTATTTTGTTATATCATTCAATATAAAGACGCTGAAGTTATATGAAATTGTAAATGTTTTTTATCAATTATGAATTAAATATTAAAATGATCTCTTTATGATTTTGCTGGAAAATAACTTCAACACATTCTAGTTAAACTAGTCAAAGATTTAACAAAATGAAGGACAATCAAGAACAGTTTCAATTATTACCCAAGAGAAGGCAGTAGCTCCTCGGATCTTCTATAAAGACATTTTCATTTGAAATGTAAGCACCTGAAATCCAGAGTTTATGTTGCTTTTTCTTGCTATTAAAAATTTTTAATGGAAGTGGTCATTTCATCTTTTGTCTCTGACTAGATTTAATATTTAGGTATTCACTAATAAGGCAAATATTTATAGGTAATTAAATGGTATGTGATTTTTGTTGGTGGTGGCAATGTGATAGGTGATGGTATGTGATATAAGGCTGCAAACTTACTACCAAATATTTTAAATCTCCCAGAGTAGGGATAAAAGACTCAAAAAAATAAAATTCAAAACTATTTAAATTTGGATGAGTTTTAAAAGTAGTTTATTGCTATTCATTTCCATTTCAATTCAGTTGACATTGATTAAGTGCCTCTTTATAAAAGCACCAGGCTTTGAACACTGCTATTATTGTTCAATTGTTTCTGACTCTGTGATCCTATCTGGAGTGTTCTTGGGGAAGATGCTCAAGTGGTTTGCCCTTTCCTTCTCCTTACAAATGAGGAAACTGAGGCAAACAGGGATAAATGACTTGCCCAAGGTCACACAACTAGTAAAAGTGTCTGAGGCCACATTTGAACTCAGGACGATGAGTCTTCCTCACTCCAGGCCCAGCGTCCTATCAACTGCACTACCTAGTATTCCCCCTTGGAATACTATATATTCCCATAAAAACATATGGAAGTACTTAAATTAAAAAATAGGCTAGATAACACAGCTTTGGGGACTCCTTACTGTCACTAGTACAAAATACAAATTCTCTTTGGGGGTAATGTGAAGTCTTTCCCAATCTGGCTCCATCCAACCTACCTGCCATGTTACTCATTACACCTACTTGATCTTCCCATCCAAAACATGCTGCCTTTCTCCTTTGTCCCTCCTGTCTGGAATGCTCACCCTCCTTATCACCATCTCCTGGAATCCTGATCCCTTCAAAACTCTGACCAGGAGCCACCTCCTATGCATGTTTTCCTGATCTTTCTAGTTATTAGTGCCCCACAAAATTATTTATGTCATACATATGTTTAACTCATCTGCACATGTTGCACATGAGTTCAGCAATCTAATCTCCTTGAGAGTGGGAACTGTTTCATTTTTTGGTTTTGTATACACTAAGCACAGTATTGTGCACATAGTTGACACTTCATATATACTTGCTGAATGTTAAAGTAAATGAATAAATATCACAAAAATATTTGCAAATTCTAAATATTTCCTTTATATGTACAGTATCATGACTGTTGGCAGCACATTTTAAGGTTTTGTCTATTTTCATAATAAAATATGATCATTTATGCACTTAAGCCTTGATTGATACCACTGTTACCTTTTTCTTCCTCTGAAAGTTCCTCTATCGGTTCCAGTATGTGCAACTTGGATGCCTGTTCTATTAATGAGGAAAAATAGGAATAGCACAAACAGGACAACAGAAGGAGAAGGTCAAAGGAAAATTAGTCTCTTTTCTAACATAATTCTGAAAGTATGGTGTAATTTCTATGGTAATTTTTTTCATGGCTATGTAGGAAAGATTTCATAAAATTCAGATTATGTAGGTATTTAATTCAAGGAAGCTTTTATCAGAGTGACTTTATAAAATGTAGGAAAATAATATATTGTATATTTATTTGAATTAGCTCTACTTATGGAAATTTACATACTTTAGATAATTAGTTTAAGGCTTCTTTCTTACTTTTACTAAGTCATGGCCTTTTCACTGGATATTTTATTTTATCAGATACTTTAAAATATAACTGGCTTGTTTTATTTGAAAGTTAACTATAGACACATAATTTCTCATGTTTTAAATTTCTACCTGAAAACATACTGATCTAGGACCCACTTTTTTTTATTTCATAAAGTCTCCAGTTATTTCATAGGATCATGGATCTAAATAGTTGTAAGGGACAACAGAATGCCTAAACCAACTCCGTTTTAGAATTAAGAAATTGAGGCTCACTTCACTGCTTCTCAACAACTGTTTTCACTATATTGGACAATGTAGCATAGCTGTTGTTTATTTTTAACTTTAGAGTGCAACATTTTTTGCAGACAATAGCTCTACTGATATCAAATGGGATAAAAATGTCAGGGCCTTCATTTTTTTTAGTGGGCAATTCTATTATTGTACTGTAAACATATGTGGACTATTGTTGGTGGTTGTCCTTTGTTCTCAAAGAGGACCATGACATCAGAGTGATGTCACGACTTACACTGAATTTAAGTGAGAGAGGGCTGTGCAAAGTCACCAACCTCAGTCTCTCCTCCTGAGCCATCTCGGTCCAGTGGCAAGATATGCACTGGATATGACCTCAGATGTCTTAAGGTAATTGGGGTTAAATGACTTGCCCAGGGTCATACAGCTAATGTCAAGTGTCTGAGGTGGGGTTTGAACTCAGGTCCTCCTGACTCTGGGGCTGGTGCTTTATCCACTGTGCCACCTAGCTTCTCCAAACGTATTTTGAGTATTGTTCATGCTGAAACTTACTTTAAAGGTACCATTGAATAAATATATTTAATCTGGAGGAAAAAAAGTCTTATTTTGAATGCATGGGTGAACAAAAGAAGGTAAAGAAAGCAAAAATATGTCAAAAATTAATTTCTCAACACCTTTGAAAAAAACACAAAAATTTAAAAACACTCAATCTGATTCATAAAATGTTATAGTTAAATAAGAATGTAGTTTTTTTTTTAAGGAAAGAAATTCCCTGGCTTCTACCAGACATTGAATTAATTAAATTATTTTATGCTAATGTAAAACTACTTTGGGTACAGAGAACTGAAATATCTCTAGTAATTAAAACCATTGTTTTAAATAGTAATGAAAATAAAATTTGATTACAAATGTTTTTCAATGTTTGAAGAGTTTCTTATCTCCATTACTGAATCCCTTGTATTCTGAATCCTAGTTGCCCCACACGACAGCCCAGATTCTATAAAGTCCATCCATATTCCATCTATTCTCATTTTATTAAGACTAAACACCAATTACATGCTCTTACATTGGAGCTTCAGTTAATTATTCAGCACAGGTTTTACCTTACACAAAAAAGCCTATTTTATTTACTAGAACTATTCTCAGGAGATGAAAAATAATTTGCCTTTCCAACTTGAAGAGGAAATTCTTAATGCCATTAGATTGTTATTATTTGGTAGTTACTAAATTGAACAAATGTCTTTCAAAATCTTCAAAGAAATGTTACATGCCCAATTCAGCACTCAGTATAAGTTGTATATCTCATTTCTTCCACTCATATTCAGCTGTTTCTTGAAACAAAGAATGTGAAAAAAACGTGAACATAAATTAACACGACATTTTCTATTAAGGTTTAGGGGAACTGGTTTTAACTTACAGTCACCCTATACATACATACTTCCTATTTGCAGATTGCTTTGTGCTTGGCCAAAAATATTTTAACTTTGCATCTGTATTAAACTTCCTTCAAAAAGAATTCATCTGGTTAGCACTCTGAAGATTTACAGTTCTAAAATATATCTGAAATATATATTGAAAAACACATAATGGAGAACAGAACCACACAAGTACGTGTGCGTACACCTGAAAGAGAAGTTCACTGATTTATATCCTGTGAAGTTTCCTATTCTTTGTCTTAGGTATTTTCACTGCATAAATGGGGTAACCCTCAGCTAAAGGGAAAATTTAGTTAGTTTTTGTAACACTTTACTATTTCTCAATGATACTATTTAACTGAGTTTTTATCATACATGACATGGAAATCTAAGTATAGAAGGAATTTACAGTAAATCCTCACTTGCAAAAAAAAAGCAAAATTAATGAGAAATGGTGGAATGCGGGCCAAAATTAAAACATCGACTAAATACTGACATTAGGCTTAATTTGAATTTGGCAAGTACAGTTTCAGATTAGTATAATCTGGGCTACTTTAGCACACAATATCTCCTCTAATCTGGCAAAATAGGTAGATTATGTTTAGAGAAGGATCAAATGCTGTCTATAACAAATAGTTCTACTTTTGCATACATTTAGCAATTATCTAGATGTTCTTAGTTAAATCATCCAAATTCCTTCTCTTAACTTTGGTCAATCCCAATTCATTCTGCAAGTACTTTCTAGACTCACTCTTTTTCTTTTCCAATTATCTTTTAAACCCCACACCTGAGTTCCCATTTGGCCAAGATAAATCCACTTTTGATGCTAATTCAGCTCACCCACACATTTTAGAATCCCTGGTTTCCTTCAACATTCTCCTTTCCTGGTCTTTCCATGTTCCTTCCCATCTCCCCATTCCCTGTCAAAGTAGTGTCTTCTCTCCTTCCAACCCCACCCCAACCTTGTATCTCTTTAAAAGGTGTTTTCAGATGAAGTCAACAAACCTACCTTGTGATAGGGACCATGCTGAGTATCAGTGATACAAAGAGAGGCAAAAACAATCTTTGCCCTCAAAGGATTTGCAATCTAATTGGGGAAGACAACATGAAAACAACTATGTATGAACAAGCTATATATATAAGAAATTGGAGATAACCAACAGAGGAAAGGCAATAATATTAAGGAGGATTAAGAAAGACTTATTGCAGATGGTGAGACTTTTCCCCCACCCCATTCCCCACAGAGGGAGGGGGGGGATTGCTGCCGTTCAGTTGTTTTTCAGTCATTTCTGACTCTTCATGACTCCATTTGAGGTTTTCTTGGAAAAGATACTGAAGTAGGTTGCCATTCCTTCTCCAGCACATTTTACAGACTGAGAAACTGAGGCATGCAAACAGGAACTAAGTGACTTGTCCAGCATCACACAGCTAGTACACCTCTGAGGCTGGATTTTAACTCAGGGAGATCAGTCTTCCTGACTCCAGCCCAGCACTCTATCCACAGTACCAGTTAACTGTATTTGTGTGTATGTATATATGTATGTGTGTATATGGAAGTATATATGTCTATATATGTATACATATAGACACATATGAGCATAAACTTTTCCAAACATCTACCTTTTAGCTTTCTGTCTTAGGAGTTTTAATTCATGGTCAGAAGGCAAACACTGAGAAAGACTTCTTGCAGAAGATATGTATATATACAAAAACACATATATACACACATATATATTATATATAAAAGCATGCATGCACCCCAGCAAGGATTGTTTTGGTGTTATTGGTCCCCCCCCCCAACCATAGTGTCTAGAGCTACTGGCAAACAGTAGGTACTTAATAAATGCTGTTTGTTGGACTGATAGGATTCTATCATGTATTTGTGAAGCCTGTAAAATGTTTGAAATAACTTTCTGGGCCAAATAAAAAGCAGAATATGTAAGAGTATAATAAATAAAATATTTTCAATTTTCAAATATCTATCAAAATGCACAAGTTTAATTAAGAGAGGAGACAGAAGTTTTACTAAAGATACCACTGTTTTCTAACAGTCACCTTCAATGGGAAAAATCACCAACAGAATTTGAGTGTGGCAACAGCCACAACACAGAAGAAATTTCTCAACTCTCTTCTATTAATGCACTGGCTAGTTTTGTTTTAAGTACTTTTTTAGTTGGTTGAGTAAGCAACATGATATCTGTAGAGAGAGCAAGCATCTGAAACATCTGAATAAATGTGGGAAACTAAAATCATAAACAACACACACACAATTTAATAGCTTTCTACTTAATTTGAGAAGTATACTTAGAGAATGATTATAAAGAAGATGACAACTCCATAATATTTTCAAGTCTAGAGCTGTGGTGAAGCCAAACCCACTCTGTATACTACTCTGGCTTAGATGGGTCTAATCCGATTCTAGCTCTAGCCCAGGGCATCAGTAGTGTTTTATGAGTGCTATGCCAAGGTTCTGACCTCTTTCATTCTACTGTGCCCAGGGGCTGGTGTTAACCACTGACTTACAAACAGGGACAAGGAGGAGTACTGACTGAGTGAAAGCTGCCAGGCAGTGGTCTTGGGGAGGGGAAAGGGTGGAGGGATGATGGGGAGGAACCAGGTGAATTCTTCCAAGCTAGGAAGGGAGCATGTAGTAGCTGCCCGCTCTCACAAACCAATGGCACTTGTGGAGGAAGGCAGTATTGGTCGAGTGCATGGTGGCAGTAGGGACCCACATGCCAATGAAAACTGGCTCACATGCCATCTCTCTGGCATGCATGCCATAGCCTTCTGACCCCCTTTCTGACCATGAGTTAAGATGTCTATAATGGAAACCTAAAGGCAAATATTTGGAAAAATATATGGTCTCTCATATATCTTCAAGGCTTTAGGAAAAACACCTTTTTAAGTGTTTAGGCTTTCTACAGCTAATAAAAATAGCTAGCGTTTATATAGTTCCCAAAGTATGATAAAGTGTTTTACATACTTTAACTTATTTGATCCTCCCAATCCCAAGGGGTAGGTGATATTATTATATACATTTTACAGTAAGGAAATCAAGGCACAGAGAGTTTAAATGACTCGCTCAAAGTCACAAAGCTAGGGTGTGTCTGAGAAAGGATTTGAACTCAGTTCTTCCTGACTCCCCATCCTACATTCTATCCATTGTATCGCCTAACTGCTTCAGAGCTAAAGCCACTAGAGCCCAGGGCTCATGGGAATGCTTAGTAAGAGAGGAAAAGAAACCTAGCTGGAGAAATACCAGATTGTGGCACTGAGATCCTACTCTAAAGACTCTTCAAACTTTTTGCTGTCTCTGAAACGGTTTATTAAAAAATAAAAACAAACCAATTTTGATTGGAGCCCATGCACCAAGGTCTTTTAAAAATCCTTTTCTTAAATGCTCATTACTGACTGCATCTACTACAATTCCATTTTCTGATAAATTTTATTCTGAATCTAACAAAGGCTGAAACAACCTAGGGAGAAATATGTGACTCTCAGCAAGTGTTTTATCATTTGGAACATTTGGAACATGTCATCTCCATCTTGGGGCTTCCTTCAAGTCCTACCTTCTCCAGGAAACCTCTCCTGATAATTCTTAATTCTAGTGCTTTCCTTCTGTTGTTTATTTCCAATTTATCCTGTATATAACTTGGTTTGTATGTAGTGATTTTCATGGTATTTCCCCCATTAGACTGCGAACTCGTTGAGGGCAGGGAGTGCCTTTTACCTTTTTCTGAAGTGCAAATAGTAGGCACTTAGTCAATGTTTACTAACTGACTAAAATTCTTTACAATTATTTTCACTTCTCCATTTTCTTTTTTCTTTTTTTTTAACTTCTCCATTTTCTTCTCCATCACTTTTTCTTTTCCATTTAAAAATGTGTTGCCTCTATAAATAACAGCAATTCTGCCCAAATTACGAAACATAAAAAAGTTTGGTAATGTATACGTGACATATCAGAATCACTAGACATAACCCATATTTGGAGAGGGGTATAAACATTTTTACCGTTGTTTCTATGTTTGCAATTTTGCAGTACTTGACCTGAGTTCATGGATAGCTGCTACATATCAGAGACATCTTAAGACTTAGAGTCTTAGTGATCAATAGTTCTGCTTCCTAGTTTTTACAAATGTCTTCATTTCACCCAATTATTCAGAATGGGCATTATCACAATGAAAAATAATAGTGAGAGAAAAATAAGATTATAAATGAGTACTATTTTCTATATGTTGAGAAAGATCAACAATCTTCATACGTTATTGATTATGCTCAAGGGCTGATTCTAGAGCAAGTCAAATTTTCAGTCACATCATCCATGTGGACCAACAAACAATGGTTCTTCTCATCAGTTGAAGGTATGCTTGGAGTACAGAGAGAAAATCAGACAAGTTTTCTTTATGTGTCTGGTCACTATTACACCTTCTTTCACTGAATAACTCGAGGGCTGTGTGAAATTCAGTTGGAGAAATTCTGAGAGGCCCAACACCAGACGCAGAGTCAGAGGGACCTGTGCTCAGGTTCAGGGACCCTAGATGAACCATTTAATCTTTCTGAGACTGCAAAATCAGCACACTGGGCTATCTTGGTCTCTATGTTGCCATCCAAGTCTAAAATCCCATGACTGCTCCCTTTTATGCTTAAGAACAAGAGGCAGCATGATACAAAGGAAAGAACACTTGATAGATGGTCAGGAGAGAGGTGAACTCATCCCGCTGCTTTGACACTTAGGAGCACTTTGACCTGGGCAAGTCATTCCCACCTATGCAAGCTTTGGTTTCCTCATTGTAAAGCAGAATCCAGGCTTCGTCGGATTGTTGTTAAGATAAACTGCAAAGCTTGAAAGAAATCTGAGTTATTACTATGTGCCCTATTGTGACATTGCCTACTGTTAGGTGGACATCAGTATGCTGAAGTCTCTGTTTTCTGAAATGACTTCTTTCCATCACCCACATCCAGAGAGTTTTTATTCCTCTTTGGTTACTATAGTTATGATTACTTTAAAATAATAATGACTATTGTTCTGGGGGAAAAAAAAGCTAGTGCACCTGCCACAGCTACATGATAAGCTAACTGTTCACTGCTCCCCACACTATTTCACTGCTACCCTGCTGCTTTCCATTTTATTCCAAATTTAACAGTAGTATAAACAATCTCCTTAGTGAGAAAGATATTGCTATTAAAATTAATGATATTTTATAACCTATAACAATATTGCATTGTGAAAGTTTCCCCTTTACAGTGTTCTGCAATACTTTTCCTTTTTCCATATTACTTATATAAGTTGGTATGGGGAGGGTCAGTTAATAATATTTTTTGTTTTAAAAATTCAAGAGTTTATATGACACACTGTATCTTACTGGTGAGACAGGTGCTATTCTATCTCCAAGTAGCCTCAAAACCCCAGGGCATGGTCATTATTTTACATTTATCATGCAGTTTTACATTCACATTTATCATACAATTTTGCATACCTGGCTGGTGAAATGACCTGTTAAGTTTTAAAACCCTAATGTGTCTTATTCTGAATGTAAACATGTTAAGAACAACAATGGTAATTCTGATTTTAAAAAATCTAAGCTTTAAGAATATCCAAATTCTTATGTAACAGACTTTTTTTTGTTCCTGTTAAGTTAAAACCATTTATTTGAGTCTTAGCTATATAATAAAGAAAAATAAATATTTTTAATTTATGGGAAAAAAAGAAGTCTGCCCCCCCCCCCATGTAGTAAAAAGTACCTAGAAGATTTGACAAGGCTTTTAGGCATCATCACCATAAAAAGATGAAATAATCCCCTATCTTAAATTTTAGGTCATTCTAAAACAAAACAAGAAGCCAAGTTATCAGCACAGGTGACATCTAAGTTCCAAATAATACAGATCAAAGTAAAACCTACAAATGAAACCTCTCTTTATTTCTGTATCTGTAGTTCTGTCATTCTGGCATCAGAATTCATCCGTAACTCTAGGAGGAATGTGTTCTATAATGTCTAGCCATTACTAAGAAATTCATTCCTCAGACTTTAACTAGGAAAACCCTAGGTTAGTACACACTGAATGGTAACCTATGTAATTATTTTACCCAGTATCTAATTCCCATCCTAACTACTGCCTTAAAGATCTTAGAGCTGATACTGAAAAACACATTCAATGGAGTATAATGCCATGGGAGTTATGAAAGTCTGGAGGTTTATGTGAAAAATAAAATTAATATTCCATAGACATTTCACTTTTATGGAACTGTTTTGCTCATTAGGGAGAGAAGGACTATTAGTCTGAACAGTATAGATGTTCTTAACCAAAGATAATGGATTTTTTTCCCCCTCGTTCTGTACCCATGAATTCCCTCGGCCAATGCAGAGCTGCAAGTACTCTGTATTTCATATTAGTGAATTCTCTGGGGACAATGAGAAATTAGGGTCACATAGCTAGTAACTGAGTCCTAAATTAGGCCATTTATGTGTTAAAAAGTTATTCAGTCATTCATTTGAAGCTTTACAATGAGCTGGGTGAGGGCACTAAGGGCGCTAATGGAGAATAAAGTGTTTGACTTCTCTTACTGACAGGATTCCCCTTTCTAATTAGTGGAAGAATCAAACTGACAGAAAAATCCTGTGGCCTTGCTCTTCTTCCTGGGCTCCCAGTCCAGAGAGAAGGAAGCATGCCAGCATCTTTATCCTTCCCTTGGTACCTGGCATTTCAAAGAGCTGAGAAGTCACAAGGGAACAGGGGAGGGGGATTAGGGGCAGAACATGGCTGAATTAACCAGGGGCCTGCTGGTGCCAAGCTTATACTAACTCCTGAGAACCAAATTTTTTGATGTTTGAGCATTTACACCTCAATAATCGGCCAATGCTACATTGGAGACTTCATTTATTGTTCTGTTGATTGTCTAGAATTAAGAAAGTGATGACAAAAATGTGAATGATGTACATTAAACTTAAAAACATGTCCCATACACTACTATTATTTTCCTCTGGAGAGCCAATGGTTAAACATTTACCAGGACCCCCGATCCTAACTAACTCTAAATGGCTTAAGATATCTACTATTCAGTATTTCTTTGGCATCAGAAATAACCTCGATGTAGCAAATCACAGAATGAAAATGATATGCAGTAAATGCTAACCTTTTATCATGAAATAGAGAAGGCTGATGAAAATGAAGATAGGAAGGGCAGGAAAAAGACATAAAACCCACTAGTAGAAGAAAAAAGATAAATAATCAGCAATGTTATACCAAAATCATCATCCTGTTAAAATAATGAAATAGGGTAAAAGTAGGACTATTATGGATGAGAAATGACCATTTCTGAACAATTCCTTCTTGAGATTTTTTTTTCTTGGAGGTGCAATACTGCGGAACTCCAATAAATAATCAACATGAAAATCTCTACCATTACATTATGTGGGGGAAATCTGCATGGTCTAAACCCCTATGGAACTACAAAATGTAAATACCAAAGGAACTGTAAGTAGAGAATTTATGGATTACATATTGAAGTTACATATACAAGACATTAATCACCTATAATGGAATTAAGGAGAAATAAACCCTCATAAACAACTTCGTGAGTTGGGTAGTGAGTAAAAGAAGTATTTTTTAGAAAGCCATTATGGCCAAAGCACATTACAGGCAGAGCAGAGTATAGGTCCTGGTAGATAGACCAATTAGCTCTACTATAATATCTTGGATTAAAGGCTACAATTGGAAGGTGGAATAGTACAGTTATTCATGCCTGCCACTTAATAATTTTGATCATTTAAGACAGAAAAAAGATAGTTTCATTTTTTAAGCAGATTGCTTAAAAAAATACCCAACACAGTACCACAAAATTTAAAATAAATTAAATATGGCTAAAAATATTCTTAAAATCTACAAGACTTTAATAACATTTGTCACTTTTAGTAATAACACTTTTAATATCAACCTTCTTCAAAGAGATCTAGTCATTTGGACTATGAATTGACCCAATGGGCAGGAATCTCCTCTGGTGGATCCTATTTTTCCTTTTGGTCACTGTCACATGGATTTTATAGATTATTTTGGCCAACCAATCATTGAAGCTACCTGAATAAAAATGTGACTCTCTGCCCCATTCAAAATTTAAAAAAACAGTCACACATGCCCTGTGGCTTGAACTGGGTGGCTGGTTTAATATAAAGTCAAATTTTTTTTTTCTTATTTAATATCAACTACCAAAAATCAGACATGAGAAGAAATACTATTGGGGGGTGGGGTGGAGGGAAAGTTAAAACCCATATTTGAAGTTACTACCAATCAATGCATACATTTTCTACTTTCTGATCTTAATAAAGTAAAAAATGGAGATTAGTTCTACTAAGTGTTTTCTGATCACTAAAAGTTTTCTGTACTATTTACCCCACAGAAGTACTTTCAGTTAATAAGTTATCTAACTCAGTGTGGCAATTTCACATAAAACACTGAGTTGACTGCTGAAACTTACCACGCACTATTGTTTGACTTGATTTAGAATCCAAACTCTTTGATGCTAAAGCATTCACTGAAACGGAATAAAAAAAAAAAGTAAAGAGCTAACCAAGTTTCATAATTAAATCTAAATAATCTGAGCATGACAACAAATAAAGGCTATTCAAAACAGGCATGATTACAAGAGAATATTAACATTTCTTTCCATATATAAAGATAAAATATTTCCAACTAATTCAGAATTGTTTTTAAAAATTAAGTCATACCCTAAATGGTACCTTAAGAGGTTGTGTGGCCCACTTTTAGCCTTTAGGAAGAAAGAGATTCCAAACTGATGAGCACTTATGCTCCACATTTTTAAGGTTGAAAAGCCCCTTTCTGAATATTTAACAGTCTCTTTCTGCATCCCTTTTTGTACAATATTATGTTCTATAGGGGCATTTATCGGTGCATTTTGTTTTTCTGCTTTAGTTGTACTTAATCCTTAGCCTTTGTCCCTCTATTCTGTTTTCTATTGACTTTTCCTCTAGTGTAAAATGGTAATTTAAATTATAAGCATTCTCTACCATCTCTAGCCATTACCTTGACAGAAGAAGCCAAGCGTCACTTGAGATTCCATTATGACCAATGGCCGTCGTTTACAAAATTATTGATTAGGCTTATTCATATAGTCTGTTACTACAGAATAGTATTGTACCTACATATTCTTCCTTAGTAACCTGACCTAGCTGCTATGTTCCTCAGATTTCCCATTTATGGGTTGTTTCAGTAGCCTTTTTATTTGGAGAGGGAAAGTAGTGTAACGATTGGAATAACGCCATCTGCTGGATACTTACTGTAGAAGAGTTCTGCCCATGAAGGGAGGGTCTTTGAGGGCAAGACCAGGAGTCAGGAAGTGACGCGGGCTAGTGGGAGGAGGAAGGAAGAGACTGGCGCTCAGGCTCAGGCTCTTTCCTTTGGACTCTGGCGGAGAGCGGAGCTAGAAATGTGCTCTCCCTTTAATAGATAGGAATCTAGGCCTTTTCTTCTCTCTTTATCAAATTCTTATTCTCCTTAATAAACGCTTAAAAGTCTAACTCTTGCTAAAGCTTATAATTTATTGGCGACCACTCATTAGATATTTTAGGCAGTTTAGCTAGAATTTTAACCCTTAACAGATGGCTGACCACGAAGAGGAAAGCTGAACCTCACTTCTGATCTTCTGGTTGGGTAAGAAATTTCCCCTCCCTCTCCCTTTAACTGCTAAGTACTGGCTTACTGGCTGTGTTTTTCCTTTAAATTTTTTCGAATGGACCTTTTAAACTCCCTAATTATCCTATTTTTTATTTTAGTCTGTTTAACCAGACAAATGGGAGATAAGATCATGTTAATGCTTTGTTTTTGTGGATTTTCTATTTTTCTTTTTATTTTTGTTAAAAGAGCCAGCAACTTACTCACACAAGGAAATATCTCTCCCTCTCCCAACCATGCTTTTTCAGAGAAACCTGAAGAGATTCCCGCAGCTTTTCCCAGTTCTAACAGTAATTGTTGCTCTAATTTTGCATGCCTGGAGGCAATGACCCACCCTCTAGAAGCTTTTAATCCCCTAGCACCTGGAGGCAAAGTGGGGGAAGAGGAATCCAGGCCTGAGTTCAAAATCAAGTCTGATTCAAATTGCTCTGGTCCCTCCCCTCCTCTCCAGACCCCACCCTCTACTCCTCCTATGGCCAAGCCCATAGCTTCCCCTGCCTGGGAAGTCCAGAGATCTGATGCGCATGCTCAACTTTTTCTACCTGCATTTGCAGCTTCAGGCTCAGCCCTTCCCCATCCTGGCTGTGCTTTTGAGACAATCTTAGAAAACTCTTTAAATTCCAGATATGCTCGTTTTGTTCATAATTTTGCTAACCTGCTTTTGTCTTTCATTAGTAATCTTATAAAGCATTTGTATGGTGAAAAGCCCGACAGACAATATAGAGGGGTTAAAGAAGAAAAACTTAAGCTGAATAAGAATGACAATCATCAACATAGTTCAAGACAATGCTTCTTTTGGCATGGAAGGATATATATTGTACAGAAATGTAGAAGTAAGCAGCAAGGTATTGATATGAGTATTGGGGATTTTAGATATTGGAATCAAAAGTGTTCTGAATTCACTCAGAGTAATTGTATCAGTTCAGAGGTTACATAGGATTTCTATGCTATTACATCTACATTTTGAAATTAATGGTAATGGGTTTATTTTCATAGAGATTTTCATGCTTTTGAGATTGTGTCTTATACTTAGTTTTTAAAACAAGGAGAATATTTGTAAAAGCTTTTTATAGTCATGTGATCAAGTTTATATTTTATAATACTCATTAATATTAAGTTCACATTCATTTAGTCCTAGTTTGAATTTCATTGTTTTTTATTGTTCCATGTGTATTTTCTTCTATTCGTTTTTATCTATCTAATTTTAAAAAATTGCAAGATGGTTTTGATTTCATAATACAATGTTAATTCTAGGAGTATTGTGGTCCCATATTCTGAGTTGTTTGTTTTTGTTTTTCTCAACTGATTATTTGATCAAACTCTTTAAAGCATTTCCTTGGCAAATTGGTTGCCATGGCAAGTGTAAATTGATTCTAGAAGTATTATTTTTGATAAGCACATTCCAAAAAAAAAAAAAAAAAGAGGGGAACATTTGTAAAAGTTTTCTTTTTTCAAAAAAAAGTTTTCTTTGAGATTCTGTTGTGCTTTAACTTGTATTTAAATATGTTCAGATTTTTCAAAAAAGTAATTGTATACTAAGTTAAAAAAAGGGGTATTATTTGAAATTGTTGCATAATTATATATTGTGTTCTGAGTCAAGATGTATTCACATTTTTTGCAATCATTTATTATCCTCAATTTTTAAATCCATATGAGACTTGGATTATGGGAACTTATCATTTAAGACATTAATTGCCTTTATTCTGAGTTATCAGATGCCAGTTGGCCAAGATGCCATCCAATCACAAGAGGAATACATGCAAGAGCAGACACTGAACTGTCACATGAGGGGAGACATGCATGAAGTCAAGGTATGGCCGAGGGAACGGCTTTTGACAAATGTTGAGGTTGGATTCTCTTGGTTTAATAGTTTATTTTATTTTTCCCCACAATATTGTACAGATGGCTGGAAGTATTCATCCCACCCATCTCGCTCCTACACCTGGCTTCTATGCTCCCTCCTATATGCCTGATGCCATGGACATCTCAATCCCATGCATCTGATTAAGTCTGACTCAGTTTCCTCCAATATGTTCGGTGGCATGGACATATATTCCATCCACCTATTTTAGACCTGGCATACTGCATGGGCAGTATATATTGCTCAAGTGTGGGAATGCTCATATCCCATCATTTCTCTGTTCTTTTATGGTAACCCCCATAATTATCTCAGGTGTCATGATAAATACAGTGTTGAATTTGGCCTTGACACCTGTTACCAATTATATTAGATTTTTAAATTTCTCATAATGGCATGAGGATAATTAGGCAGATGATGCAAAAAGTGATAAAACAAAGATAAAAATTATTTTTATTAATTAATATTGCAGCAATTGTCTTCTCAATTACCCTCCATGAGGGGGGACTATAGTAATATTATAATTTTAAAGAATGTTTTAATTTTTGTTTTATTATATGTTTCATGTGTAACAACTAAGATTCTGAATTCCCTTAGACATGTTTTTGAGAACTTTCATTGTTTGATTTGATTATTGACAAAGCTATTTTAAAGTTGTGTTAAGCTCAATTTTGTAGGAAATTTTCCTGGCTGATTACCAGCATCCACACATCAACCCCTGAAAAGACTTCCATTCCACGACTACACCTAGAGGACATCTGAGAAAAGACTTTCAGAGACTTTAAATGAACAGTTTTGATTTGTTGTTTTTGTTGGTTTTTTTCTCTTTCTGTTATAATATACACCATCTGTAACATGTATTCTCTGCAGAGGCCCTCCCTTTGCAAGACTAATGTCAAAGCGTCGGTTCATGAGGACAAAAAAAAAATCGCCCCTCTGGACAAAACTTTCCTCTCTTCCTTTTCTATATTGTTGTTCACATATTATTAGTTAGCAATAGTTATTATATTCTTTTTACTGTTCCGTCAAGGAAATATTTTGTTTCTTGAGGAACAACAGGGGGGACTGTAACGATTGGAATAACGCCACCTGCTGGATACTTACTGTAGAAGAGTTCTGCCCATGAAGGGAAGGTCTTTGAGGGCAAGACCAGGAGTCAGGAAGTGACGCGGGCTAGTGGGAGGAGGAAGGAAGAGACTGGCGCTCAGGCTCAGGCTCTTTCCTTTGGACTCTGGCGGAGAGCGGAGCTAGAAATGTGCTCTCCCTTTAATAGATAGGAATCTAGGCCTTTTCTTCTCTCTTTATCAAATTCTTATTCTCCTTAATAAACGCTTAAAAGTCTAACTCTTGCTAAAGCTTATAATTTATTGGCGACCACTCATTAGATATTTTAGGCAGTTTAGCTAGAATTTTAACCCTTAACAGTAGGAAGGGGGTGCATCTGGATTTATGATTTCATTTATCTGAACATCCTATTGTGGAGGGAAGGAAAAGGGAATAAGCATTCATTAAACCCTTACTATGTGCCAGGCACTAGGCTAAGCACTTTACAAATATCATCTCATTTGATCTTCACAACAATCATGTGAGGTAGATACTATTATCTTCCCCATTTTACAGTTGAGGAAACCAAGGCAGACCGAGGGTAAGTGACTGGCCCAGGTTCCTACACCTAGTAAGTGTCTGAGACCAAATTTGAACTCGATTTTTAACTTGATGTCAGGCTCAACACTCTATCCACTGAGCCACCTAGCCACCTCTGGGTATGGAAGCTACAGATCAACAGGTAACTTAGTTTGAGAGAGTACCTGGGGTGCTGAGATGTTAAGGGATTTACATATAGACACACAGTCAGAAGCTGTAAGAGGCAGGACTAAGGCTGGTCATCATCTGTCCACAATACTGTTCCTATTTCTTTCCTAGATGGAAGTTTTCTCTCTCTCTCTCTCTCTCTCTCTCTCTCTCTCCTGTAGAGTCATAACATTCAAAGGAACACTCCTCTATCTGCTCTACTTTATGAGATAAATATGATTGATTCACCAACATTTTGGTGCCCATGACATCTGAGCCTTGCCCCAAAATCTATATCTTTAAAAAGGAAAGACAGTAGACCATAAGGAGCTCCAGATAGGCCTTATCTGCTAAAACCCTTATCAACCTTTTCTCATCAGGTGCATAAGCCCTATTATAATATACTGCCTTGTCCAATTTATGTCACCCTTTTAACTTTACTTCATCAACTCCATCTCTCCTTCCCTACCCCTAATTTCTATTTCTTATCTAAGAGCCTCTGAAACATATTTGCTTTTTTTTTTTTGCTTGTTTCTATTTGCATTTTCTTCTTCACAATTTTTCTCCTCCCTTTGTTTTTTTGTTTTGTTTTTGGCGAGGCAATTGGGGTTAAGTGACTTGCCCAAGGTCACACAGCTAGTAAATGTTAAGTGTCTGAGGCTGGATTTGAACTCAGGTCCTCCTGACTCCAGGGCCGGTGGTCTATCCACTGCGCCACCTAGCTGCCCCTCTTTGTTTTACTGAATATAAATAAACATTAAAAATCAAAATCATTCTATTTTTAAAAAGAACATAATCTATAAATGTTTAAGATCTTGGAGCTATGTTTTTTACGTGGTGCCCATTGGATGTAGAGTCAGGAAGATCTGAGTTCGAATCAGAATTTATTGACTCTATGACCCTGGACAAGTCACTTGACCTCTGTCTGCCTAAGTTTCCTCAGTTGTAAAAATGGGGTTAATCATAGCACCTGCTTCCCAGGTCTGATGTGAGGATCAAGTGAAATATTATTTGTTAATGACTAATGTGGAAATGTTTTACATGACTGCACACATATAACCTATATCTGATTACTTACTATCTCAAGGAGCAGGGAGGAGATACAGGGAGGGAGGGAAGGAGGGACAGAATTTTTAAATGTTTTAACATGTAATTGGAGGAAAAAGAAAGTATAAAAATTAGTAATATTTGTCAAATGTTTTGCAAACCTTAAAGCATCACATAAATGCTAACTATTATTGTTATTATTAAAATTTAAGTATGTCCAATAGGATAGTTAGGTACCGGTGATTACTTAACCTCACGACTGATACTGGGCAATTCTTCAATGCTGATTTGAATAAAACCACTCTATAACAATGAGAATCTCAACTGTCCTAATAATAGCTAAATAGGGCCAATACCACCCACACATAGACAGTGCATTATTTTGTACCTCTCATATTGGGAAACTTCATGGGGGAATTCCTAATAGCACTCTGCTAAATAGAACAGATTAGATTGATATTAATCCAGATCACCATACATAAAGGCATGCAAGTTTGTTTTTACAGCTACAACAATCTTGACAGTGTCCATGAAAAATGTGTTTTAGAACAAGGTCAAATACAGATATCACAGTAAAGACGTCAAAATGTAATCTCTAAAATATGTCTGTGCTTAGAGAAATATTTCCTAGGTTAATAAATAAGCAAATGTTGGGTTATGTTAGCTCATGAATGATGTCAAATTCTCACTAAGTGTATTATAGAAACTTACTATGTATAGTTGGTACAGGTCTTTCTGAAGTGTGCCTTGTAGAAGAATTCCCTGAAATAGTAAAATAAGAAAAAGAATAAGGATCAATTAATTAGTGTAGACTTAAAGAATATCCTTTTATTACAGAATTGAACATTATTTATAAATTAAAATATTTTGTCTTCTTCCTTAAAATTTAACCTTTGATCTATACACAATGCAGGATTGTTAAAACTTAGCAGACTCTTAGTAATTCATTCCTTTATCCTGTAAAAGAAGAACCTCCACAAAAAAATACAAACAACATTCACTAAATACACATGGATTAAATTTTTTAAAAGAACATAATGCTATATACCATTTTCTAATTACTCACTGACAATAAATACGGTAGAGAAACTCTCAAAGCTTCTCTTGTGGTAGGAAGAAATTTCAGCTTCACCATCAAGGCAGGTAAGGCTTTTTCTAGTTGGTAGGGAAGTCAAGGATTCCCAGCTTTGACATTATTAGGTTCTACTTGATGATCCCATACTTATCAAGTGGCTCCAAGGTGAAGTTGCAATTTCCTTTCAATCTTGAATCACAGAATAGAAACCCTAACAGAATTCCAGTCACACAGACAGTAACTTGTTAATGTGGCCAATAGGCTTAAATACATCCTAACTCCCATGTTTAAAAGTGTTGTCATTAACTCAGGATACCAACTCTGAAAGTCTTAATAACTTAATTTTTTGAACAATTGAGTGAAATAACTTAGCCTCTCAATAATTCAATAATCTGAGACTTCACTGGAATGAGTACTCCCTCCACTACTGCAAGTCACAATATTTCCATGACCTGGTAGATGGGTTTTTTTGTGTGCTGGTGTAGTCCCCAAATTCATTACTCTGTGAGCCAGCCAAGCTTCACTCACACTATAAAAATTATAAATTAAGTAGTAAGTGCCTAGTATATGCCCAAATACCCATGCTTCAAATGGATTTATAGGTCTCATCCATTTGGATAATTCTCCAACAATAAAGATTACAACCTGTTCGTCCTATCCTCATTCAGTTCCCCCTTTCTTCATGCCCTTCCATAAATTTACCACAGGCCACCATTGGTTCATTCAGTGTGTTAAGGGTTCTTGCTTATTTCTCTTGACATTTCAAGGTGAACAATAGAGCCATTTGAGTTATCTATGGTGAGCTCCTATCACCAAATGACAGGACCATTTTCTTTTGGTACTATGTCCTATAATAACTTTTAAACCGGGTTTAAAAAAAAAGATTAATTACAGTAAAATGCCTTCCAAATTAAAATATCAAATAATACAACACATATACAATTATTTGATTGACAGCCTGGTGACCACTGCCATAAGCATTGTGACACAGTTCACCTTACCATTATGCTCATTGATTGTGTGTAATGGTTTGCTGGCAAACTCTTTAATCTGCAAAGAAGAAAAACCTATTAGAGTAGCCCACATAAAACTGGAAATGGACTTATATGACAGTGTGTAGGGCATAAAAATCAGTCCATTAAAATTTGCCTGGAATCCTATAAAAATATAGAGATTGTTCACTATTTTACAAACACCCTGGCAAGGGAAAACCCCAGAAATGCGGAGTTTAGGCCTGATAATTTAACCACTTATTTACTTATTACTAATTTTTACCTTTAAAATATTTTTTCATGCCAATGGAACAATTCTGTTACTTTTACTCTGAAATATATACTTTTCCTTTACTCTGCTGGTGATTCATGTTCAGTATTTACAGGCAATCACAGGAAGAGCTGGTTATTCTTCACTATCTTACTTCAATACTTTAATAGATTTATATCAGCACAGTAGTGCCTGGCACATAGTAGGCACCTGTGATTGGTTGATTTGTGATTTCATCATCATTGGTATTATGTCTAATACAGACTGCAACTCCTCCATGTCTCAGCATAACAGTAATCTCCTTTGCCTTATTTTGTGGCCCCACTACTTAGCACAGTGCCCAACACAACAGGAATTGAATTTACTCTCTTGTCTTGACTTAGAACAACAACAAGAACAAAATGATATAACAAAAACAATAATAATAAACAAAAAACAAAACCCAGGAGTCAGTTCTCAGGGGGAAAATCTTTTCCAAAAATAGCTAGGCTGATTTTCCAATCAATCAATCAATCAGCAAGCATTTTTAAAGCACTTACTATATGTCAATTAGTATGGGGATAACAATACGAAGATCCAATAGTCCCTCTGTCAAGGAGCTCATATTTATTGTGTAAGAGAACAAAATATATATGCATGTGTATATACATACATAGATGTGCATATACACACTGCATTGACACATATATGTGTAGTATAGATTACATATACATGCTTATGCAGATATATTGGATCTATACATTTTTGTGTATGTATGTGAATATATACATATATAATGCATCTACACACATATAGACATAGGTATATATCTGTGTCTATATTAAATCTATGCAAAACAAATACAAGGTAATTTTTTTTTTTTTTGCAGGGCAGAGGGAGCCACTAGAAGCGTAGGGAAATCAGAAAAGACCTTGTATAGAAGGTGATACTGGAGCTGAATGTTAAAGGTAACTGGAGGGGCAGCTAGGTGGCACAGTGGATAAAGCACTGGCCCTGGATTCAGGAAGACCTGAGTTCAAATGCGGCCTCAGACATTTAACACTAGCTTACTAGCTGTGTGACCCATGGCAAGTCACTTAACCCTCATTGCCCCGAAAAAAACAAAACAAAACAAACGAAAAATAAAAACAAACAAACAAACAAAAAGGTAACTGGAGGTTCTGAGATGCAGAGGTGAGGAGGAATTCATTCTAGACATGGGGGAAAGCCAAGGCAAAAGTCTGAAGAAGGGAGGCAGAGAGTTGTATATAAGGAACAGCAGGAATGCAAGTTTGGCTGGACCAAAATTACTCTTTATAGAAAGTAGGGTAATTACAGAAAGTAGAGTAATCTGTGATAAGGCTGGAAAAATGGATTGGATCCAGGTTATGACAAGCTTTAAACGTCAAACAGAGATGTTTTTATTTGATCTCAGAAATAGGGAGCCACTGGAATTTATTGAGCAGGGGAATGGCATGGTTTGGAGAAACCATTTTATTATTTGACATCTGAGTGAATGATGGATAGGAGAAGGCAGAGACTTAAGACAAGGTGACCAATTAGGAGGCTTTCAGGCAAGGGGTGACAAGTTCCCAAATCAGAGTGGCAAGAAGCAGAAGAGATATATAATAAGATGTAGTGGGTGAACGGACAGAATTTACCAGCTAATTGGATATGTGGTTAAGGGTGAGTAAGGAGTCCTTATAAGGGCAGGGGTGAACCCACCCCACTTCATTTTAGCTCTGATACCATAATAAAGTGAGAAAATCTAAAACAAACAACCAAAGTACCCCTGACAAGGATGAAAAGTCCCTGAAAGCCACTGGACGTAGCGAGATGATGATAGGCAGGAAATCTGTTCTAAGAGGGTAGGGACACTGGTCACACCTTGGGGTAGGGGGTTATCTACAAATCATCAAATGGGAGTCAGCTACAAAGAGATGATAAACCCAAACTGTTATAAGGTCTGCCAAAACTTGTGATATGTTTAAATAGCATTCGGAAATTTGGGTCACATCCATGCCTGAACAAAACAAACAGGTTAGGATTTTAACTGAGGATTCATCACCCTATGATCTACAGATATTCTAAAAGAAAAATAGTATGCTTCTACATATGTGACTGGCATACATAATTCTTTTTGGGGGGAGGGGGCAATGAGGGTTAAGTGACTTGCCCAGGGTCACACAGCTAGTCTCAAGTGTCTGAGGCTGTATTTGAACTCAGGTCCTCCTGAATCCAGGGCTGGCCCTTTATCCACTGGGCCACCTAGCTGCCCCTGGCATACATAATTCAATAAGCATTGGTTTAGTGCCTACTATATGGAAGACATTTGTGTTTGTACAAGTACCCATATATTTCACATCCAAAAATACTACAAACCAAACATACCTGCTGCTTCTGAGTAATAATCAATTCATTCTGTTCTTGGAGTCGCTGCCCTAATTCTTCTATTCTTTTCTTATAAAAAACATTACTTGCATTCAGATCTTCTATCATAGATGTCCGAAGTTTCTCTATATGTGATAGGAGCTACAAAAATTAGATAGAACACACAATTTTATAAGTCTCATGAAAAAATGTTTCATTTTGCTTTTTTTTTACTTTACCTGCTAAACACACCATTCAACAATCACATCACTCTGGTTCACCAATAAACTGAATAAAATGTTGATGTGATCTGGGAAAATTACTTAAATTTCCAGGACTCTAAACAAGTCTCTGAGACCATAAGTTGCCAAGAAATTATTTACTGGCAATATGAAATGACATATTAAGTCCTTATTCAAGAGATATATTTTAGAAATGAGGCCTTTGTCAGAAATACTGGCTATAAAAATTGTTTCCCAGCTTTCTGCCTCCGTTCTAATTTTGGATGCATTGCTTCTGTCTGTACAAAAAATTTTTAATTTAATGTAATCAGAATCATCCATTTTGTATTTCATAATATCCTCTATCTCTTATGGACCCCTTTTCAGGCTTTAAAAAAAAACAATTGAAGAAAGTGTTAAATTTCAGTTAGAGGTTAGTGAAAATAAAGATATAATTGTTGTCCCATCCAAGATCTCATCTGGCTGCAAAAATCTAGATAGACAAACAGGGACAGAACAATTTCAAGTATACACTGCTTTTCTGAAAATGTGTAATAAAGGAGCAGAAACCTATAATTTCCCTAAAAGTGATTTTGTATTACAGATTAGCTCTGGGTTTCAAAAGGAAACCGTGTAACTGGAAATGAAATCTTAAGCATTTCTCTAGAAGAAAAGCCTTTCTATATAGCATGAACAAAAACCTCTACTACTCCTATCAAGTTCAGCTGATGATAAGCTCTATACAGGCTTAACAGCTTTTTTTTTTTTTTTAAGCAGGCTATACCATTTTATTCTTTTAAAAAAAAATCCTTTCAAGATGAAAAAGAAATCAACATTAGGTTACAAGAGTGTCCAGCTCAAGAAAGACAACAGGCCCACTGTACTCTGTTCTGGTCAGACCACAGCTATAGGATCATATTCATTTCTGTGCACCACATAAAAGGAACACAGACAAACCAGGGAGTGTCCAGGGAAGGACACACCAGGATGGGAAGAGATTTGGAAACTATAATCATATGAAGAGCATGAAGATGACCTTCAAATACCTTAAGACAGGAGCTCTTAAACTCCAGCCCACAGCCCTCAAAGATGTATTTCAGGAAGGGGGAAGGGAAGGGAATATTTACTGAATGTCTATTATGTCCTACCACTGTGTCAAGCACTTTACAAATATTATCTCTCTCATTTGATCCTCACAACAGCCCTGCTAAGTTAAGTGTTATTATTAACTCTATTTTACAGTTGAGGAGACCAATGTAAACAGAAATTAAGTGACTTGTCCAGGAGGCACAGGGCTACTTAGTGTTTGAGGCTGGATTTTGAATCTTCCTGAGTCCAGGTCCCATACTCTATCCCAATTAGCTACTTTTTGTTTGTTTGTTTGTTTGTTTTTGCAGGGCAATGAGGGTTAAGTGACTTGAACTCAGGTCCTTCTGAATCCAGGGCCAGCGCACCACCTAGCTGCCCTAGCTACTTCTTTTTAAAAAAATTATAATAACTACATTTCAATTTGTTTCTTTTGCAATCCTGGCCTTTTGTTTAATGCATTTGTAAAGCATTCTTTTGTGAAATGGTCCACAGGCTTCACCAGATTGCCTGAGGGTCCAAAAATGTTAATAAGTGCCTTAAGTAGGGCTTTCAGGTGAAACAGAGAGTGGACTTGTTTTGTGCTGCTCTAGAGGACAGGAGACATTGTGAAGCTGGGGTTGGAGTGAAGGGGTGGGTGGTGAGAAAGCTGGCAGATTTCACCTCAACACAAAATTTTCTAATATTTAGTTGCCCTGGGAGTATTTAAGTATAGTCTAGCTATCTGTGAGTTAAGTTGTAGAGGGGTGGAATTTAACTCTAAATGAGAGGCTAAATGTAATGACATCTAAGGTTCTTTCCAGCTCAAAGATTCTGTCACTTTTAGTGCTACAGGAATATTGGTGTCATAGGAATATTCGAATTTTGCCTTTCCCTGTTTCTTCTGAATTATATTCAAGGCATGGAATTGGAATTTCATCACCTCCTATCCCCCAGTGGCATTTGTGCTATGGAAACTATTGATCCCCTGGCCTAGAATAAGGCTATCTTTAAGGATTCATTATTAATTAATTAAGGATTAAGAGTAAGGGGTACTTCGGTGTGGTAGTACACCCATAATTCCTGCTGCCAAGGAGGTAAAGGCTGGTGGATCTCTTCAGTCTGAGAGTTCTGGGCTGCAGTGAGCTGTACTCTTCAGGTATCCACACTATGTTTGCATTAAGATGATGACCCCGAGAGTGAGGATGTGCCGGTCACCACCAGGTTGCTTAAGGAGCAGAGTAGCTTGGGTTGGAAATGGAATAAGTCAAAGCTCCCCATGACAATCAGTAGTGAGATCTAGATTACTTCCAGCCTGGACAAGATAGGGGGCCCAGTCATTAATAATAATAATAACAACAATGATAATGATAATAGGAACACTGAAGAGATGTTGCAGAACTGAGTGATCAATTCAATAAATGCTTGTTGAAATGAAGTGAAAACAAAATTGAACAGAAGTGGCAATAACCACTGCGATAGGAAGCTATATGCAAAGGCAGGGTCAAAAAGTGAGAAACTCAGTCTATCTATAAGGTCTAATTTGGGCTGGCAATTTTCAAAAGATCTTGTACATAGGGTGCTACATGCAACAAAGCAAAGAGGAAAGTTTAGCAGCAGGGAGACTTATATATGTCATTTTGTAACTAAAAACATAAGGGTGGAAGGATAACATTGACCTGAGTCTTGAGATATAAGAAAAAGTATACAGCACCAAAGACAAAAGAGTAGAACCGAAAGAATAACTACAATTATATAAGAGAAAACGTGAATTAGAAGGTATGGACAAACAAAGAATCTTCATCCAGATTCAGTGCCTGAAAAACTGCTATGATACTTTTATATATTAAAGTGAGGTCTGGTTTCAAATGAACTGAAGTGAATTAATTTAATGATAAAAATCACTAAGCAAGTTTCATTGTATTCATGGTCAACATTAATTCTTAAACATTAAAAATTTTTAAATAGTATGGCATCAAACAAAGAGCCTTGAAATAAAGCATAGGCAAGTTACAAATAACAAAAAGCTTGTCTGTGATACTTTGATTTAGACACATTCTCACTTTGTTGGAACCAATAAAGAGGTAGGAGGCAAACCAGACAAATATTAGCCAAGATTACAAAATGTGTTCAAGAGCAAGCGATGATTTAGTATCAAAATCTATGGTAAAGTTAAGGATCGTGAGGCAATGATGTCCTTTAATCAATTTGTCTCCTAAATCCTAGTCTTTTGACATGTTTAAAGTATAGGTGAATGAGTGCCCATAAGCAGAAATGACTATTTGCCTCCATTTATATTTGCAACTATCATTATTCCAAAAGGAAACTGCCAAAGAATCTAGGTAGAGCACTAAAAAGTTGGCAAAGCCAAGTTCCCCAAAACAAAGAAATACAATATGTGCATTGTGGAAACAGCGGCATCATCCATGTGGAATAATTAATGGTTAAATCCTTAGCACTGAGATTACCAACCTGACTGAATACACCTCCCCTACCAGGGCTTAAGGGTTATGAAGTAAAAAGTAAGCAGCTTCTAACTGATCAAAGCCAGAAGACCAGGAAACAGCATAGCCTAGCGGTCTGAAAAAAACCCACATTTCAAATATGGAAACCTACCAATTTTCTCTTCCTCACACCCAGGGAAAATTTGTCTTTTAATTTCCAGGATATAACTGCTTTAGCTCCCTCTCTCCAAATCGTTTTTATTCAACTATTTGACAAACATTTCCCCCTTTTATTCAACCAGTGGCCCCTGCTACAAGAGGGTGAGAATAGGCCTCTACGTTCTATTCCAGCCAAACAACCACTGCAGTTCTGACCACTAGCTTCAATATTGTAGTTTTTAATAAGATAGGAATAAAAAAAATTTAAATAAATAAGAAAACATAAACTGTGTCATGAGTTACCTTTTTAAGGTGACTTTTTTGTAGAGAGGGGTCTGGAGCTATGATTTTTTTTTTAGTATAGGGACTTTCTTTTCTTTCTTTCTTTCTTTTTTTAACAGGGCATTGGGGGTTAAGTGACTTGCCCAGGGTCACACAGCTAGTAAGTGTCAAGTGTCTGAGGCTGGATTTGAACTCAGCTATTTCTGAATCCAGGGCCGGTGCTTTATCCACTGCACCACCTAGCTGCCCCCCAGTATAGAGACTTTCAATAAAGAAGTTAGAAAGTTCATACATTACTTATAGGATTAAGGAATGACCTAAAACATTATGAAGTTAACTGATTCACACCACTGTTATAAAGTCAATGGGAGGACTTAAATATGACTCTTTTTTACTTCAAAGCAGCCCAAAGTCACTATACTAAGCTTCCCCTCACAGAAAGTAATAAAACACAATTGGATATAGGTGTTATCAAAGTGATGCGGGGAAATCTGAAACCAGTAATAAGAAGAGCAAGTTAGGAAGCTATAGTGACAGTAAAGGGAGATAGTGGTTAGGTGTGTACAAAGAAGGGGAAAAATGAGAGAGAGATTGTTGAGATAGAACAGTTCAGACTTGACAAATGAACAGATATAAGAGGTCAGGGAAGGAGGACAATTCTGAAGTTCCAAGCCTAGGTGAATGGAAGAAAGGTAACACACTCAACAGAAACAGGGAAGCTTGGAGGAAAGGCAGGTTTGAGGATAATGGAATCAAATCCTATAAGTATTTGTTTATGTGCTAGACACTGTGCTAAGGGTTTTTAAACAAATATTACCTCATTTAATTCTCACAACTCTGTGGGGTCGGTGCTATAATTATCCCCAGTTTACAGGTGAGGAAACTGAGGCAAAGAAAGGTTAAGTGACTTGCAGAGGGTCACACAGTTAATAAGTGTCTAATGATGGGTTTGAACTTGGGTCTTCCTGACCCCAAGTCCAGCACTCTATGAATACCACTCCAAAGTTGTAGATGCAGTTGAAACAGCTGCCATTACATGAATGACATTTCTTCCAACTTACTAACTCAACCAATGTGTATTAAAGCACTCACTACATGGGGGCACCTAGGTGGTACAGTGGATAAAGCACCCACCCTAGATTCAGGAGGACCTGAGTTCAAATCCGGCCTCAGATACTTGACATTTACTAGCTGTGTGACCCTGGGCAAGTCACTTAACCCTCACTGCCCCACAAAACAAACAAAAGCACTCACTATGTGCCAGAGACTGCACAAGGTTCTGGGGATGAATTTCAGACATAGCTAAAAGAAAAGGGCGGCTTTGTGTGAAAGGGGAGTGACAGAAAATAAGTCCCCAAGAGGTAGCTGGAAGCAGATTGTGGAGGCCCAGTCTGAAGAGTTAATGCCTTGATATTATTTGCAATCAATTCAATGGACTCATTCCCATTCAACAAGTAAGTGCCTAGTAATTGACCACACTATGATCATCACTAAAAAAACACAACACTGAGAACTTGTCCTCAAGGAGCCTGCGATAAAGGAGGAAGAAGATGACACGTATACATGAATAACTATAACGCAAGTTAAATGTGTTAATAGGTAGGAAGGATCAAATAGAGACAGAAGGGAGAACTGGGAGGAAGGGCTTGCTTCTTGATGAAGGGAGCAGGAAAGGCTTTAAGGAGGAGGTCCCCCCCCCCAAAAAGGAGGAGGTCCCAGACCTGGGTTTTGAAGGAAAAGAAGGCCTTCGATAAAGAGAAAAAACAAAACCTTTCCTATCCTCACATTCTATAGGAGAAGACAACATGCACTTCATAACCTATTCCCCTGCTGCTTTTCCAGTCCCCTTTCACTTTACTTCTCTCTTTTTTTTTTTTTCCGCAGGGCAATGGGGGTTAAGTGACTTGCCCAGGGTCACACAGCTAGTAAGTGTCAAGTGTCTGAGGCCGGATTTGAACTCCTGAATCCAGGGCCGGTGCTTTATCCACTGCACCACCTAACTGCCCCTGCACATAGACTTTTTTTTTTGCAGGCAATGGGGGTTAAGTGACTTGCCCAGGGTCACACAGCTAGTAAGTGTCAAGTGTCTGAGGCCGGATTTGAACTCCTGAATCCAGGGCCGGTGCTTTATCCACTGCACCACCTAACTGCCCCTGCACATAGACTTTTTTTTTTTGCAGGCAATGGGGGTTAAGTGACTTGCCCAGGGTCACACAGCTAGTAAGTGTCAAGTGTCTGAGGCCGGATTTGAACTCCTGAATCCAGGGCCGGTGCTTTATCCACTGCACCACCTAACTGCCCCTGCACATAGACTTTTTTTTTTGCAGGCAATGGGGGTTAAGTGACTTGCCCAGGGTCACACAGCTAGTAAGTGTCAAGTGTCTGAGGCCGGATTTGAACTCAGGTACTCCTGAATCCAGGGCCGGTGCTTTATCCACTGTGCCACCTAGCCACCCCCCACTTTACTTCTCTAAGCATATTCTTTGATCCAGTGACACTGGCTTCCTGGCTGTTCCTTAAGAAGACACTCCAGGAGGGACCGCCTGTGATAAAGCACAGAGGTGCAGTTTTATGGGGGAAGCACTGTCATGTGTGTAGAACAGAGGCCAGTGTGGATGGGTCTAAGAGTGAGCAGAGAGGAGTCGTCAAGTATAACAAAACCAGGAAGGTAGGCTGAAGCCAGGCCCTGCAAGTGCTTAAATGCCAGGCAGAGGAATTTGTATTTGACTTGGCAAATGATGCAGGCTTTGGATCTCACCATTATCCACTTTGTTTTCTGAAGACCTTGAAATTCCTTGGACCATGACCTCCTAGCATTCCATCTCTATCTGCCTCACCCCTCCCTAAATCAATTCTTTGCCCTTACCTGGACCTTGGATCCTCCTACCCCTCGGGCCTTTCTTCAGCTCATTTATCCCTTTTCTGATTTCATTGTCCTCTCCTCTCAATCTCAACTTTATAGTAAATCAGTTCACCTCTTCACTGTCCTCTTCTCTCAAATCCCTTTGCCCCCTGGCCTATTTCCACTCATACCTTTTCTGACCCCAGTCTCAGATTCTCCTACTGTTCATGGCCTCCTGTTTTATTCATGTGCTGCCAAACAGAAATGGAGGAATTCCACAACGGGGCTGACTGTAGAACTTACAAATTTCTATTATCTAACTCAAAGTAATACTTCTTCTTCCTTAACCGATTCCCTATATCACTACCCAGAGAAGCAACTCCAAACCTTTTCTTCTAACCCCAAGCCTCTCACAATTCCCCTTTCCTTCCAATCTCACATGAGAACATCTCTATGGATCATTATGGAGAAAGATGAGGTCATCCATCCATCCATCCGTCCATCTCATGTTGTCTCCCCCATCATATTGTAAGCTCCTTGAGGGCCAGGGGCTGTTTTTATAACCCCAGCATAGTGCCTGGCACATAGTAGGTGCTTAATAAATACTGAATGAATGAATGAATAAATGAATGAAATACACACATGTAAGTGTGCACAAAATAAACACAAATGTAATTGGTGAGCTCTCTTCTCACCTTCCTTTAATCTCAAAAACCTGTAACATCTCACATGAGATCTTCCCTTCCTCTAGTCTTCTCATAATGAGGGGGGTCTTTCAAATTTCAAAACCTTTAACAATTGATAATTAGTCCATACAGAACCTTTGTGAAGCAATAATAATTAGCTAATAACAGCTAGAATTGATATGGCACCTTAAGGTTAGCAAAGCACTGTACAAATATTATCTTATTTTGTCCTCACAACAACGCTGTGAGGTAACTAATGATGAAGAGGAGGAGGAGGAGGAGGAAGACAACAGCTAACATTTATATAGCATTTACTATGTGCCCTGGCACATACATACATACATACATACATACATACGTGCTTTGCAATTATTGTCTCATTTCATCCTCACAACAACCCTGGGGGGGACGGGTAGGCACTATTATTATCCTCCCCATTTTAAAGATGAGGAAAATGAGGTAGACAGAAATTATGTGACTTGCCAAGAGTCACATAGCTAGAATATATCTGAGGCCCAATTTTAACACGACCCAAGTTCAGTGCTGTATATACTCTGCCAGCTAGCTGCTTAATCAAGTAATACAGTAAGGGAATGATTTTTATTTTTTAAAATGCTGTTCTGTAGCTAAGGTAACCTAATGGATCCTGGGAAGGAGCATAGATGAAGGTGGAAATAAGAAAAGAAGTTAACTGATCAGCAAACAATTGAAGCCTCATTGCCACCCCCCCAACCCCCCAATCTTGGCAGATAACATTATTTAAAGTAGAGCAGTGAGAAGCACATTGTTCTTGCTTATGGTCTCATTTGATCAAAGGTTTCCTTAAAGTCAGAGTACATGTGGAGACATGAAGTCCTGGGTTCAAATCCTACCTCGAGCGCCCTCTCTCATTCTCAGTTTTCTCTTCTATAAAATAATCCCTTCCAGCGCTAAATCTAAAGACAAACTATTTCCTTTGTATCGTCTACTCCATCACCAACCCTTAGTGTTGTGCTAAGCACCTGTAATGGGAGCTCAGTGAATACTGATGGACTACAAAATGAATACTGATAATAACAAAACAAAGACATCCAGAGTTAAAGTAATCAAGTATACCTATAATTTTTTACATAATAGAAATTATTCATGTGGTAAAAAACGGAAGTTTTAGCTGAATCATTTGAGAGTTGAGCGCATGCTATTGAAGCAGCTTTTGAAGGACCGCCATTTTGGAGAAACCTTGAACGGCCGTGTGCCTGCCCGGAGAGCTGGCCAAGCACGCTGTGTCCGAGGGTACCAACTTCTGGGAAGGCAGTTTAAAAACTGAGGGTGGAACGGAAGTTGGGCTCTGTCTCTCTGGCATTTCAGCTTAGCCGTGGTGGCGCACACTTGGTGTTCAGTGCTGATTCTCAGCCTGGCAGGCAGTTTTGGGATTTGGTGAGTTTCATAAAGGAATATAGACTAAACTTAGATCTAAGATTATTCATATGTATTTGTACTTTCCTATTTCCCTAATCGGTATCACCTTTTGTTGTCTAATTAATTTGCCACAATAAAAACTAATCCCTCACTGATTAAAGCTCAGAGGCTTCTTTTTCTTAGTGGTCTGGGAGATATATAATGGAAAAGTTAAAGGGGGAGTTTAATGCTCTTATATCCAATTTTAAATCTCACATTCAATATAATGTTACCAAAGGAAGTCTTTCAGTCATAGAAAAAAAATGCTTATATCGTCTGTTTAAATTGGTTGCATTAAATATTAATTGAGAAACAGTAAAGTGCAGGGTGAATTTTTTAAAGAGTCACTTACCCAAGATTAATGTTAACTAGAGACAGAATTTCAGATCATTTAGTCTGGTTACCTAATATTATAAGTGAAGAAATTCAAGTCTAGAATGCTGACAGGGATTTGCCTTCAGTGACACATCACGTTAAGGGCATGGCCAGAACACAGCCTCCTGACCCCAGCCCAGTGCTCCTCCCAACACATGATGTCACCTCTCTCAGAAGATGGTGGGCTGTCAAGTTTTGCGGGCCTATTCATAAGGCATTTTTTTATATTACAAAGGGTCTTCCTCACAACAACCCCAAATGGTAGGTCATAAAAGTATTAGTTATTTTTTGTGTGTGTGAGGCAATTGGGGTTAAATGACTTGCCCAAGGTCACACAGCTAGTAAGTGTCAAGTGTCTGAGGCCGGATTTGAACTCAGGTCCTCCTGAATCCAAGGCCAGTGCTTTATCCACTGCATCACCTAGCTGCCCCCCAAGTATTATTTATTTTACAGAAGAGGTAATTAAGTTTACATGATTTGCTTAACGTCACACAATTTTTAAGAGATAGAGAAAGCTCCGCTGCCTTCTATTTAAATAGTTTTCATTATTAAGTACTGTTTATTAAGCAGCTGATGATGTATAGCATTCTGCTGTGTAGTAAATTATTTTCTTGGGGGGCAGCTAGGTGGGGCAGTGCATAAAGCACCGGCCCTGGATTCAGGAGGACCTGAGTTCAAATCCAGCCTCAGACACTTGACAACTTACTTGCTGTGTGACCCTGGGCAAGTCACTTAACCTTCATTGCCCCACCCCCCAAAAATATTTTCTTCTTACTGTTCAACTAAGGCTATTTTCTAGGCAATATACAGATTATAAGAATAAAAAAATGGTATCCATACAGAAAGGTATGAGATTACAAAACTGATAAAAAAACAAAACAAAGTTATTAATAACTGCAGACACTGGTTTTATTTTAATGGGAAGCTCTACACAGGACTAGCATTTCTATCTTAAGCCAAAACCATGAAATGTGGAGTTGGAAGGAAACAAACATTTATTAAGCACCTACTATATGCCAGGCACTGTGCTAAGTACTTGATAAATATTCTCTCATTTGGTCCTTACAACAACCCTGGACCATGGGTGCTATTATGATTCCCCTTTTACAGTTGAGGAAACTGAGGAAAATAGAGATTAAGTGACTTACCCAGGCTCACACAGCTAGTTAAGTGTCTGAGGCCACATTTGAACTCAGTTCTTTCTGATTCCAGGTCTAGCCCTCTATCTATCTGACACCTTGCTCTCACTTAAATGCCTCAGAACTTTAAAGGACTCCAAAGGTCATCAATTTTCCAATCCCCACATTTTAGAGATGACAAAGCCACAGCCCAGGAAGGGCCAGTGACTTGCCCCAGGTCACATACATAAAAAGATGATATAGTTAGATATTCTAATTCCAAATATGAGGGTGGTAAGGATCACATGAGATAATATCTGCAAAGTGCTTAGCACTGTACCTGATATATCTTATAGGCACTATTTAAATGCTTATTACCCTCCCTTTTCTTCACTGTGCCACCCCTCAATCACAAGTACTCTTTTCATGGTCACTCTTTTCATCTGGGTGAAATAAATAATTCTGAAAATATATTTGCTTATTTCCTTTTAATCAGTAGAATAATGATAGGGTATACACTATTGTTTTCCCCAATTAGTTCAGAGTTTTAAAAACATCTAATCAATTTTTATGGCTCCATGATTTATTTCAGCAATAAATAAATAGGCAAAATAACATTAGATAGGGGGCAGCTAGGTGGCACAGTGGATAAAGCACTGGCCCTAGCTCAGGAGGACCTGAGTTCAAATCCAGCCTCAGACACTTGACACTTACTAGCTGTGTGACCCTGGGCAAGTCACTTAACCCTCACTGCCCCACACAAAAAAAATAACATTAGATAGGTTAAAAAGTAACTAGTGTTATTAATTGTCTTTGCTTTAAGAATACTATATTGTACATAGTAGGTGCTTAATAAGCAAGGGGGGGGCATGTCAATTAATGTTTAACTCCCCCTCCCAAATTTATGCATGATATACTCCTGTCTAAGTCTAATCTCCATTATTAACCTTTTCTCCATCACTTTCTCAAGTCTAGACAATCAACAAGCCAATATATCAAGCCCCGATTTATAGTGTTTGCCAATTCACAAGGTATAAATTCCCATTTTGAAAATGTAACTTGCAGGAGTGGGCATGAGCCAACTCACCACTGTAAGCATCTGGCGAATAAATATAAAGTGAATTGTATTGGGTTTTGCCCAGAATCTTACCCGGCTCTTTTCTTTTTTGTGTTCTTGGTGAATGGCCTGAACTCTAGAAGTCCACTTACTTTCCTGCAAGACAATTAAACAATATTAAAGCTATAATATTGCATCTGCTTAAAAATGAAACATCTATGAAATCAAATTTATGATAAAAACAAATTTTAAATGCATCTACTCATCCTAGATTTTATGTATCATAGAGTTGAGACAAGAGCTCAAAGGTTATCTATCTAGTCCATCTCCTCACTTCCAAGGGTCTGTGTTATCTGCTTAAGACTTTACCCCTCTAATTTCCCAGTCTTCCTTAATCCTAGTGCCTTCTCTATGAGACTGTCTTCAGTTTATTCTGTATAAATCTTGTTTGTATACAGTTTTTTGCATGTTATCTCCCCCATGACACGGTGAGCTCCTTGAGAACTGGGTCATTTTTGCCTTTCTTACTAGTTCCCAGAAACTAGGTAGTACATTGGATATAGAGCACTAGATCTGAATTCAAGTCTGGCCTCAGACACTTAACTAGCTGTGTGACCCTGAGCAAACCAATTTTAACATTAGTTTCCCTGAGTTTCTTCATCTATAAAATGGGAATAATAATAGTACTTACTTCCCAGGATTGTTGTGAGGATTAAATGAGAGGATAATTGTAAAAGCACTTAGCATGATACCTGGAATATATTAATAAGCACTATGTAAATGTAAACAATTATTATTGCTATTACACCTAGCTCACAGGGTTATGGTAAGGATCAAATGAGATAATATTTGTAAAGTGTTTAGCTCCAGTAACTGGCATAAAGTTAGTGCTATTTAAAATTTAGTTATCATTATTGTTGTTGTTAATATATTATACTTAACACACAGGGCTGGGAAAGAATCAAATGAGATAATATTAATAAGCTGAGTCCCATCACCTGGCATATAGTGAGCACTACTTAAAATGTTAGCTATTATTATTATTTTATTATTATCATTGGCATTATAACACCTAAGTCACAAGGTTACAAGAAGAATCAAATGAGATATTTGCAGAGTGCTTAGCCTCAATACTCGGCATATAGTAAGTGCTATTTAAATTATCATTATCATCATTATAATACCCAACTCTCAGGGTTATGGGGAGGAACAAATGAGATATTTGTAAAGTGCTTAGCCCCAGTGCCAGGAATGTACTAGGTACTTTTAAATGCTTGTTTCCTTCCCCACTTCCAGTGCTTTGCACAATGACTGGCACATAGTAGGCACTTAATGCTTGCTGATTTGATTTGACTTTCATTCCACAAACTTTTATTAAACATCTGCCTGTGTTCAAGCACTATGCTAAGGAGAGGTGGTATATATTAAATATTAAGCAGTCCCTTCCCTCAAGGAACAATATTCTACTAGGGAAGACAGAAGAAGACAAGGTACGATAATGACCAAGTAAACATCCTACATAACAGAAGAGCTCCAGAAAAATACAAGGAAGATATGCCCAGGGTCACAGGGCTAGGAAGGGTCTCAGACCACATTTGAATTCAGGGCCTGACTTCAGGACTACTATTTTAGACACTGTGGCGCCACCTAGTGTCTTTTTAAAGCATTAATAAACTATTTTTTTAAAAAGTAGAACTAATGAAGTGATCATTTGGTTTTTCATAGCTAATAAGTATTTCTGTGTGTAGATAAAAAAATGTTCTTTTGTATTCATTCATTATAAGCTAAGAAACTGTTTATAAGTTTCAAAGTAAGAAAACTTTTTCTAGCCTATGAACTACACCTACACACACATGTACACACACACACACACACACACGCACACACATGCACACACACACACATACACACTCTGCTCGTTTTTAATGGTGAAACATAATGTTTTAAATTTCATACCTTACAGAGCACTGTCAAGCACATATGTATATACATACATATATAAGCGTTGCGGGGTGGAGGGGTGTCCTATGTCCACAGGTAAGCCCTTAATCAACCAACCAAGTCATTTAATTTCTTGGGGAGGGTCTCAGTTTTCCCATTTACAAACTATGGGGGCCAAGCTGGGTGATCACTAAGACCCCCTGAAATCTAAAATTCTATAATTTTAAAATTTCCTCTATAAATTGTGATAAATGCATATACAGGCTATATCAAACAACAGAAATAAACTTTTTGTAGAAAAAATAGTTCAGTCTTCTAAGTGATTTCAACTGCGATTTCTCTAAATTAACTGACATAACAATTACTAAACAACCACTATGAATTTTACATAAATTAAGGAACAAGCCTCCAAAGAACTAGTTAACTGATTGAAAATGATGGAAGGGTATTTAATCTACAAATTGTGGTGATTAAGAAAAACACAAAATAATATAAACACCCAACAACACGCATCACTCTGCAATCTGCCTAATTTTACATGCCTTTGCATAAGATGAAAGAAGATGGACAATAATTATATAGGACAAATTCTGATCTGTGTCCATGGAGGATGATAGGGATTACATTTAGAACTGGAAGGGACTTTACGAGTCAATCTAGGCCACCTCGTCCTTTTGCAGATGAAAAAACTGAAGCTCAGGTGGGGTAAATGACTTGCCCGAGGTCTCCTGGTGCCTGAGAAAGGATTTAAACTCAGGTCTTCTGATGCCAAACACAATGCTCTTGCCATATCAAAGAGCTAACAGATCTGCCCAAGCCCTGAGACAGTCTTGCCTAGGACACCTACCTGATTATCAAGAAGCTGCATCACATTTTGGAAATCCTGTGGATATGGACGTTTTTCTTCTTTAGGCTCCTGAGCGTCTTTTAACGTACCTATGTTGGATTTTATCTGCATATTGGACTTCTGTATCTCCATCAATTGCTAGCAAAAGAAAATAATTTTAAAGCACATGTGCATAAATGCTCATACTTCTGTAAGAGTTATAATTAATAGTTAAATTTGGAAAGGTATAATTATGTTTCACCATTTCTAATTAGGATGATAATGAGAATTGGCCACTGGGCATTTTGCTTCTAAGCATATAGCTAGAAGACCTGAAATCTTGGCTAAGGAGGACCATTAGAGAATAGAATCCCACCCGAAAAACCAAATCCCCTCTTTCCTGATGGGGAGCTTGGCTGGACAAGGGGCTGAACACCTCTACTGTAGGAGAGGCACAGGGTGAGCCTTTTGGGTTCGGTACATCTAGTAACACCAAGGAGAACAATGGGGAAAATGAACACACTCCCTCTTTCCAAAATGTACTGGTTGTTTACTATTCATCTATTCCTGCTTCCATGGCAGAAGAACTGATTCCTATATAAAATATGAAGGTTACAACAGGCTGGGGATACTCTCAAACTCCAACAGTACCAACCAACCAACATGAATTAACTGCCTGATGCATTAGTGTTATAAAGACTTCTATTCAAATGCCTTAACAGTCTAGTTGAGAAGCATGAATAACACCCATGGAACATGAAGTGATTGACAAATGAGGCAAGGAAGCAGATAACTAAGTGTTAAATGGCATGGTATGAAACTTACTAATATAACAGGACTTAAGAGAAGAGAAAAACTCTCATGGGCTAATACAGCAGGGAAGAAATAGGACTTGGGCTGAGCCTTCAAGGTTGTAGACAGGCAGATGAGAGTAAGACATTAAAGCTCAGGGACATAAACAAGGTAAGATTGAACAAAGGTCTACATAAGGAATATTAAAGTATCTAGCCTTAATGAAATGGGGCTGGGGGTGGGGTAGGAGAGTGTGGTACAAGTACAAATTTAAAGATTAGTGGGAAATATATCTTAATTTTCAAATATTTAAATTGAGTGGGGTTAGCCTATGAGACATCCTCTTTGATATGACTTGAAGTAATAAGTAGAAAAGAAACAAGGGTATAGTAATGAATATGTCAATATGGTTGGTAAAAACCACTCATAAGAATAGAATGCCTGGGATTTGCATATATAAGAGCAGGATATCAAGGACACAGATACAGTGACTTAAATGAAAACCGGTAAGAAATGACCGCCCCCCCCCTCCCCACCCCCCTGGGGCTCCCACCACCAAGATGTCAAAACAAGACGGGAAATACCAGGCTCTCCAAAATTCTCCCACAACAAAGGTAAAATTTCACCTCAAAGTAAACTTTTAGGGGAAGAAATAATAAAAAGTGGGGGCAAAGCAGTTGCTGTCCTAAGACAACTTGAGAGGACTTTAAGAAAGACCACAACTCCCCAAGGAGGTTTGACCCAAACGAAGTATAAACACTTCCTCTGGAACAATAAACAACAAGCCCAGGAAGCAGCTGAGTCAGAGGCTACCTCAGATTTGGGGTCAGAAAGCTGAGCAGGGGAAGATGGAAGGATACTCCCCTGTCACTGTGCACCAGGCTCAAGTGTGCTGACCAGACAAAGTTGTGGCTGTGGGCAAGGAGGAGTGAGCTCACACTTGATAAGAGGTGGAGGCCTTGGGGCAGCTAGGTGGTGCAGTGGATAGAGCACTGGCCCTGAAGTCAGGAGTACCTGAATTCTCAGATACTTACTAGCTGTGTGACCTTGGGCAAGTCACTTAACCCCAATTGCCTCACTAAAAAAGAGGTGGAGGCCTTCCTAGCTATGGGCACTGATAAGAGAGCAAAGTCCCTGGTTTTGGCTCCAGGGCAGAGGAATGAGCTGAAGCATGCTGCTACTGGAGGGATCACAGGGAACATGAGCATCTGCAGTGACAGCATGTCTGGGTGTCTTAGCCATGGCTCAAGGTTGGAGAGGAATGCCTGAGGTCAGCTCCCAGACAGAGCTTAGAAAATAACAGTAAGAAAACCTGAAGTCTGAGGTATCGTCCCCCACACTTTGGGATTAGAAAATAACTATAATAATAAGCTGCTTTAATAAAAAATAAGCAAAGGAACCTGACCATAGATAGCTTCTATGGGGAAGATCTGGGTTCATACTCAGAAGATAGTGAAGTTGGGGGCAGCTAGGTGGCGCAGTGGATAAAGCACCGGCCCTGGATTCAGGAGTACCTGAGTTCAAATCCGGCCTCAGACACTTACTAGCTGTGTGACCCTGGGCAAGTCACTTAACCCTCATTGCCCTGCTAAAATTAAAAAAAAAAAAAAAAAAAGAAGATAGTGAAGTTAAAAAAACCACTCCTACCTCAAAGAAAAAAATGTCATATGGTCAAAAGCCCCAAAACAGTTCTTCGAAGAGCTTTAAAAGGACTTTAAAAATCAAATAAGAGAGATTAAGGAAAAATTAGGGGAAAAAGATAAGAGGAATCCAAGAACATTAAGAAAATTATGAAAAGAAAGTCAACCAATTGGAAAATGTTGAACCAATTGGTTCAAAAACTTAGGGAAGAAAATAACTCTTTAAAAACCAGAGTTGGGGCAGCTAGGTGGCACAGTGGACCAAGCACCAGCCCTGGATTCAGGAAGACCTGAGTTCAAATGTGGCCTCAGACACTTGACACATACTAGCTGTGTGACCTTGGGCAAGTCACTTAACCCCCACTGCCCCACAAAAAAACCTAACAACTAGAGTTAGCCAAGGGGAAGCTAATGACATTTGACATTATAAGACATCAAGAAATAATAAAACAAAATCAAAAGAATGAAAAAATAGAAAAAAATACCAAATATCTCATTAGAAAAACAAACGATCTAGAGAACAGATCAAGGATAGACAATATAAGAATTGTTGGATTACCTGAAAGTTATGATAAAAAAAAGTCTAGATACAACATTTCAATAAATTATTAAGGAAAATTGTCCTGAAGTTTTAAAATGAGAAGGTAAAATAGAAATAGAAAAACATCCACTGATCACCACCTGAAACAGATTCCAAAATGAAAACTCAAAGGAATACTACAGCCAAGTTTCAAAGCTCCCTGGTCAAGGAGAAAATACTATAAGCAACATGAAAAAACCAATTTAAATACTGTGGAGCTACAGTCAGGATAACACAAGATCTAGCAGCTTCTACACATTAAAAGACCAAAAGGCTTGGAACATTACATTTGGAAGGAGCTAGATGTGCAACTAAGAATAACTTATCCAGAAAAACTGAGCATAATCTTGAATAGAAAAAAAGGATATTTAGTGAATTGAAAGCCATATAAGTTATTTATGACAAAAAAAAAATAACTCAATGTAAAATTTGACATATAAAATCAGAAAAAAGATAAGGTAAGCATTAAAGACCATTTATTAAAAAATCTAAATAAAGGTCAAACTTCTATATGAAAATATCATCTGTACTCTTCAATTCTTTTTTTTTTTTTAAAGTGAGGCAATTGGAGTTAAGTGACTTGCCCAGGGTCACACAGCCAGTAAGTGTCAAGTGTCTGAGGCCGGATTTGAACTCAGGTACTCCTGACTCCAGGGCCAGTGCTCTATCCACTGCGCCACCTAGCTGCCCCTCATCTGTACTCTTAAGAATGTTATCATTACTTGGGTGGGTTGAAAGAGCATGCATAGATAGATGGCTTGGGGTTGAGTTGAGTATGGTGGGATGATTCTAAAAAACAAAATTGGGTAGGGAGAGGTAAAATGGAGCAATTGTCTCATACAAGTGAAGTGTGAAAGGAAGAACTGTTACAGAGAAGGCAGTGGCAGAGGAGTGGGGGGGATGGCTGATAGTGCTGTGACCTTATTCTAACTGGAACTGGGTTAAATAGGGAATAATATCTAAATCTGGAAGGGTACAGAAGTCTTTTAAATTTCTAAATAAGAGAGTGAGGGGACAGGATAAGAGAGGGACTTTTAGAAGAGTGTGCAGATCAAGAAGTAGGAGGTGAGGGGGAGAGGATAAGGGAGGGATTCTTTAAAAGGCTGTGGATTAGGGAGGTAGTAGTTAGAAGTAAATTAGATGTGTGAGTAGTGTGTTGTTTAAAATCTAAATGTTGGTCCTAATCTGCCCCCACCCCAGTTTTGGGGGGGGGAGCTGGCTAAAATCACTGATAAATTCAGCAAGAGTTTAGGCTTTTAAGGATTTATTAAAATATATTATAAGTTAGTGAAGAGAGAGAGAGAGATTGAGAACAGATTCCTTATAGCACGGAATCTATTGGATTTATTCGGTATAGCCAGAGAGAAAAAAACAAACTTCCTTTCCTAGAAGCCCACGTGAAGTCTCTCACCACCAAGCTGATGTCCAAATGACCAAGAGGGGTCCTCCTGTTCTCTGTCTCCTGCCATGCCAGTTCCTCAACGAAAAAGAGGAAGCAGCAGTGCCCTAACCTCTGCTTCCTAGTTCCTCTCTCCCTCCCTGAAAGGGGAGGTCCTTAAAGCTGATTGGTTGAGAGTAGTGTCTTGCTGATGTCAGTAGTATACCACCTCTGAAAACAACATGTCACTCAGGGCCAGTCAGTTGTGGTCTCCATCCAATCACCCTAAAGTAGGTACTTAGTTTCTCAGTCTCACCCAATTCAAACAATACTAAATCAATCCTCAGGTGGGACCCCTGGGCAACTGCCAAATCCTATTATTTTATCACAGTAGGAATAGCACTAACAGATCTTAAGCTATATTACAAGGCAGGAATTATCAAAACTATTAAGTAGTGGTTAATAAATAGAAAAGCGGGGGGGGGGGGGGCTAGGTGGCGCAGTGGATAAGCACCGGCCCTGGATTCAGGAGTACCTGAGTTCAAATCCGGCCTCAGACACTTGACAATTACTAGCTGTGTGACCCTGGGCAAGTCACTTAACCCCCACTGCCCCGCCAAAAAACAAAAAACAAAAAACTAAGAAATAGAAAAGCAGATCAGTAGAACAGAGTATACATGTATTACTTAGTAGAAAATGATTATAGTAAACTTGTGCTTGATAAATTCAAAGACAAGCTTTTCATATAAGAATTTTATTATTTGTTAAAAATTGTTGGGAAAGCTAGAAAGAAGTCTGGCAGAAACTAGGCATAGACCAGTATCTTACACCATTTACCAAGATAAGATCAAAATGGACACATGACATAGATATAAGGGGAGATATCACAAGAAAATTAGAAGAACATGGAACATATTACCTATCAGACTTATGGACAAGAGAATAATTTGTGAATAAATAAGAGAGAACGTTGTGAGGTATAATATAAATAATATTGATTACATTAAATTAAAAAAATTTTGTACAAATAACACAATTGTAGCCAAGATCAGAAGGAAAGCAGAAAATTGGGGGAAAAAATTTTATAGACAGTTCCATGAATCATCCTCCATGATAAATGGTAAAACGATATGAAGAGGAAATTTTCTGATGAAGAAATCAAAACAATTTATAGTCAAATTTTTAAAAATGCTCTAATTACTGATTAGAGAAACGCAAATTAAAACAACTTCGAGATATCATTTTACATCTATCAGACTGGCTAAAATAACAGAAGGGGATAGTGACAAATATTTAAGGGGATGTGGAAAAATTGGGAAACTAATTAACTCTTGGAAGAACTGTGAACTGATCCAACCATTTGGGAGAGCAATCTGAAATTATGCCCAAAGAGTTATAAAACTGTATATACCCTTTGACCTCACAACATCACTCTTAGGTCTGTTTCCCAAGGTGTAGGGAAAGAGGAAAAGAACTTATATGTTCTAAAATATTTATGGCAGCTTTTTGTGGCGGCAAAGAACTGATCATTGAGGAGATGCCCATTAATCAGGCAATGGTTAAACAAAATGTGGTATACGATTGAAATACTACTGCACTAAAAGAAATGATCAGCTGATTGGTTTTAGAAAAACATGGAAAGACTTACATGTAATAACAAAGAGTGAAATGAACAGAACCAAGAGAATGTTGTACATAGTAACAGAAATATTGTTCTAAGAACTTTGAATGATAAATCATTTTGAGTATTATTAATATTGAAATTAACTATAAAGGACCTATGAAGAAAGATGCTATCCATTTCCAGAGAAAGAACTAATTAACTGGAGTATGTATAGTACAGTTTATATATGTGTGTGTGTGTATGTATATATATACATACACACACACATATACAAACACATATTTGAATTTAATGGTAATCTTCTCTAGGACAGGGTGGAGAAGGAGGAAAAAAAAGTGCATAGCACATACAGAAGAAAACTTAGAAGGAAGCACAGAAAAGCAGGGTAGCTTTGAAAACAATGTATAGTATTTGTCACATAATTTTTTAAAGTAAACCATGTGAAATGGAAATTCATGATTTTATACTGAATTCTCTTTTTATGTTAGGCTATGGAAATGTTTTTTTCTGTCTTTATGTATTTAAGCTCAAAATGAATTTAAAATTAATAAATAAAAGAAATGCCCCCTGGGGCAGCTAGATGGCGCAGTGGATAGAGCACCGGCCCTCGATTCAGGAGTACCTGAGTTCAAATCCGGCCTCAGACATTTAACACTTACTAGCTGTGTGACCCTGGGCAAGTCACTTAACCCCAATTGCCTTACTAAAAAACAACAACAACAACAAAAAAAGAAATGCCCCCCCCATAGCTATTTTCCCATAGCACTGGACAGAGACACACACCAACTAAATTTTTAAAAAGAATTTTTAAAGCATAAAAACCTTTATTTAAAACCTTTTTGCGTCATAGACTCATTGGTTTATGGAGTTCACATAATACTTTCTTTAAAAATTCATAATTGAAAGAAATGTCTGATTTCAGTTAGAGGTTAGTGAAAATAAATATATACGGGGTGGCTAGGTGGCGCAGTGGATAAAGCACCGGCCCAGGATTCAGGAGGACCTGAGTTCAAATCCGGCCTCAGACACTTGACACTTACTAGCTATGTGACCCTGGGCAAGTCACTTAACTCCCATTGCCCCGCAAAAAAAATAATAAATAAATCATTAAAAAATAAAAATAAATAAATATATACTTATTCCCCATCTAAACTCATGGACCCCCAGAAATCTATGACTCCAGTCAAGAATCCCTATTGTAAAAACTAAGCATTGAAGCACAGTACAAAATTTAAAATTCATGCATGAATATTCAAAGAACAGATATAATCTTAAAACTCAAGTTTAATGGCATTTAGTCATCCAAAAATTCTAGATTTAATACTTACATATTCTAATGCTGAATTCTTAGAAGTTAATTCTTTAAATTCCTTCATAAACATCTCTTTTATTTTCTCCATTTCATCAATTAATTTCTCTTTTTCTTCCTCTTTCCATCTATCGAATGACTTCAGAATTTCTTCCTCTTTTGATTTCTGGATTTCATATTCCTGAAATCAGTTTAATAGATGGTATTTATAGTTCTGACATGTAGCAAATGCAAAATTTTTTTAAAAATTAAATATGATAGCCTGATATCAATTATTACCTATTACTGGTTGTGTCTATGTATGCATGCATGTGTATATATGTACATGTATGTTATAGCTATGTAGTCTTTTAGCTTGGTTTACAAAATTAAAAATCATTATGTCATAATTAATAGTTCCAACTTTCCCTACACATATCACCCTGTCTTTATTGCTCTCAAAATATGAAAATTCCCAGTGCCCCAGAGGCTTAACTCTTTTATAATACATGTGTGGTTGTCATGGGTTGAGATACATGACACTATCCAGTCAACAACAAATATAAGATTAAGATCATTCATATAAAATATCTAGGATTCCTAATGAGAGCAAAGTTTTTTACCCAACATTTTGTGTTTTCTGTATCTTATACACTTTACAGCACTTACAATATATTTTAATAAATGTGGAGGTAAGAAACAAAATCATAGTATACATTGTAATCAATAAGGATGTGTACTCTTTGGAGAATGGGGAAAACAATAGATAACAAGCATCCTAAGAGCACTCAAATATCTAGAAAAACCAAAAGACTGGTAAGACATGAATGAAACCAACATGAAACTATTAATAAAGACTAAGTAAGTACCTCATATGTCAGGATTTATTCTGCCATGTTAGTGGAGACAAAGGATTGAGGGGCCAATTTATTATTTTTTTAACATAGAGGGGCACCAAATCCACATAGAAACAGCTGCTTGCAGGCAGCAAATTGATTTAGAAAAATCACTAAGTGACATTATCTATGTTTATTGCATTTTTATTTATTTTGTTAAACATTTCCCAATTACATTTTAATCTGATTCAGGCCCCACTTGGGAGTTGTGGGTCCAGAGTTTGACACCCACTCTACATAAAATATAAAAGAATAGCTCTGTCATTGATACTTCATGAAAACAAAGTAAGGGCTATAGACAAGAACTATAGATGATGAGGTGGTAGATGGGAAAACCTGCGAACCCCTCCACCTCCTGTTCATGGCACAGATCATGGCATTTAAGAGACTTTATAGAACATCTCAACCAATGCATCTTATAAGTTGAAGAAGCAGCATCTAAATGCTGGTGTTCTCACTCCATATCCAATACCCCTTTCCACGGGACCATGCTGCCTCCCCATCATGTTGATGATATAAATCATCAAAATCAAATACAGTACCTTAGAAAATCTGACCACATGGGCCTGCTGCTCAGCCTCCAATTGAGATTTGGTGAGCAGTAATTGTTCCTTCAGCATGTCAATCTCATTCTGCAGCTTGTCAGTCTGTGTCTTCTTCCTAAACTCTGGTTCAGGGAAAATAAATTTGTAAAATTTTTGAAATCACCAAATGGGGACAGCTAGGTGGTGTAGTGGATAAAGCACCGGCCCTGGACTCAGGAGGACCTGTGTTCAAATCCAGCCACAGATACTTGACACTTACTAGTTGTGTGACCCTGGGTAAGTCACTTAACCCTCATTGCCCTACAAAAAAAAAAGAAAGAAAGAAATCACCAAACAACTGAAAATATATTAGAACTGGTCCTATCAGTGAAAAAGGAATCAATTGCTGTATTTGTGAAGGACACTGATTATTTCAAGCTATTGAGATTTGTTTTCTTAATTTAGTATTTATGGAGTCCACATTACATCTGGCACTAATGGGGCTTTTTTTTCTTTTAATATAATATCTCAATCACTGGGTTTAATGGCATATTAAGGCCTCAACTGGAATATCACCCAATGAATGGTGGCTACGTGCACAGTAGTGGGGATAAAGAAACATTCACACCACCCCAGCTCCATGGCCTTTAATACCTTGGCCTCTTCACAGAGATTCCTTTCCTAGGACCAGAGGCCAAGATCACTCTTTCCACTAGCACAAGAAAAGGCTTCTTTCTGCTACTAGACCAAAACTTCTGCCACCATCATCCATCTGCTTATTTTGAGGGAATTCTGTGAAAAATTCAGTGCCAGAATGACCAATAACTAGAAGTGCTAAGAATACTTATGCTGAATGGGTCATAAACTAATTTTTAAAAAGAAGCAAATGGGGCAAGAAAGGATCAGAAAGGGGTATGTACATACACATATATATGTATATATGTAAGCATATGTAGAGAAGCATGTTTATGACTATAGAAATAGGCTGGGAACCAGGAAGCAGCCTTGAGTGGCGGCGGCCAAGTTGGGAGAGGGATGCAGGCTCACCAGAGTTATCAACCCAATGAAACAAAAATTTTGTTTTCTGGTTGAAAAGCAAGTAGGCCTGGGGTTGTTTAAAGACCAGAGCACAGGCCAGGCATGTGAAGACCCTGCTACTCCTTAAATAGTACCACTTTGGACCCACTGAAGCTTGGGACAGTGAAGCCTGGAAGGAGTGCCCCAATTTAAGAAGGAGTTAAAAGTCAAGAAATAGATGGGCAAAATGAGCAGACAGAGCAAGGTAAAGACCATAGAAAGTTTCTTTAGTGACAAGGAAGATCACGGTGCACCCTCAGAAGAGGATAGTAACGTCAGGGCTCCTTTATCCAAAGCTTCCCAAAAAATATGCATTTGTTTCAGGCCATAGAGGTGCTCAAAGAGTATTTTGAAGATAAAGTAAGAGAGGTAGAGGAAAAACTGAGACGAGAAATGAAAGTGATACAGGAAAGTCATGAGAAAAAAGTCAATAGCTTGAAAAGCCAAGTGGAAAAGCTCTCTGAAGAAAATAATTGTCTAAGAATTAGAACTGAACAAATGGAAGCTAATGACTTTATGAGAAACCAAGACACAATAAAGCAAATCCAAATGAATAAAAAAAAGAGGGCAATGTGAAATATCTTATTGGGAAAAGAGCTGACCTGGAAAATAGATCCAGGAGAGATAATTTGAAAATTATTGGACTACCTGAAAACCATGATCAAAACAAGAGCTTAGACATCATCTTCCAAGAGATTGTAAGGGAAAATTGCCATGATATTCTAGAAACAGAAGGTAAGAAAGAAATTGAAAGAATCCACCAATCACCTCCTGAAAGAGATCCCAAGAGGAAAACTCCCAGGAATATTATAGACAAATTCCAGAGCTCCCAGGTTAAGGAGAAAATATCACAAGCTGCCAAAAAGAAAGAATTCAAGTACTGTGGAGCCCCAGTCAGAATAGCACAAGATCTAGCAGCTTCTACATTAAAGGATTGGCGGGCATGGAATATAATATTCCAGAGGGCAAAGGAATTGGGATTACAACCAAGAATCACCTATCTAGCAAAACTGAGTATAATCTTTCAGGGGGAAGGGGGGGGAGGGACTTTAATGAAAAAGAAGACTTCCAGGTATTCATGATGAAAAGACCTGAACTGAATAGAAATTGTCACTTTCAAATACAAGACTCTAGAGAAGCATAAAAAGATAAACAGGAAAAAGAAATATGAGGGATGTTAAAAGGTTAAACTGTTTACATTTCTACATGGGAAGATGATATGTCCAACTCATAAGAACTTTCTCATTATTAGGGCAGATGATGAGAATAAATTTAGATAGAGGGCACAGGGAGGAATTGATTATGAAGGGATGATATCTGTAAAGAATTCATTTTTTGTTTATCTTTATTTTTGTGTGTTTGAGGCAGTCAGGGTTGGGTGGCATGCGTGGGGTTGCACAGTGGGTAAGTGTCTTGTGTCTGAGGCCGATTTGGGCTCAGGTCCTCCTGGGTCCAGGGTGGGTGCTTTGTCCACTGTGTCACCTAGCTGTCCCATGATGACATCTTTAGGGTAAAATTGAGGGGTGAGAGGACTGCACTGGGGGAGGGGGAAAGGGATAGCTAGAATGAAAGAAGCAGGAAAGGGCTTATGGAGTGGGGTGAGAAATGGGGGAGGAGCAGGACAGTGAATGAGCCTTACACTCATCAGAATTGGCTCAAAGACCTTAATCTCATTAGATCTGGCTCCAGGAGGGAATAGCATACATACTCAATTGGGTGAAGTAATCTATCTAACCCTGCAGGAAAGTAAGAGGGGAAGGGGATAAGGAGGGAGGGGTGAAAAAAGGGAGGGCAGATTGGGGGAGGGAAGAGTCAGAAGCAAAACACTTTTGAGGAGGGATAGGGTGAAAGAAGATGTAAAATAGAGTAAATATCATGAGGGAGGGAACAGGATAGAGGGAAACAGCAATAGTAATTATGAAAAAAAATTGAAGCAGAGGCAAGAGTAATGTAAGATAATGATGATTGATTGATCAATTGACGATGACTGGATGAAGATAAGAATTGATTGATGAGGACTGATTGATGAGGAGGGTTAATTGATGAAGATAGGTATTGATTGATGGTGAGAATGGATTGATGATGATTATGTTAATAATCTGTATGGTATTTATTTTGCTAGGCTATTGTGAAGAAAATTCTTTGTCAGGTATAAGGTATTATATAAGTGTTATTTATTACTGTGGTTGCAAGAATCAACCTCATGGGTTTATTGTAAGGAAATTTCTCTTTAAAGAACTATATAAATATAGTTTACTATGAAAATAATGATGAGAACAATGCTATCAGAAAAACCTGGAAAGACCTATATGAGCTGATGCAACATGGAATGTACTATATACAAAATAACAGCAATACTGTAAGATGATCTACTGTGAATGAATTGGTTATTTTCAGCAATGCAAAGATCTAAGACAACTCTGAAGGTCTTAGGAAAAATGCAGTCCATCTACAGAGAGAGAACTGATGGTGTCTGAATACAGACTGAAGCATAATTTTTTGTTAGTTCCTTTATCTGAAGTTTTATTTTTGTCTGTTTTCTTTCACAACCTGGCTAATGTGAAAATGTTTTACATGACTGCTCATGCAAAGGGAAAAAGGAAGAGAATTTGGAACACAAAGTCTTTAAAAATTAATGTCAAAATTTGTATTTACATGTAATTTGGGAAAACAAAATTTAAAAAAAGGAAAGAAATGAAAGAAATGAATACCCGTGTATGTATGTTATGGACATGAAAAGTACAGAAACAAAAGGGTAAATCAGAATCGCTATGCTAAAAGATTTTGTTCAGAACTAAGGTTGATTGATATCTCTTTCAAATGAGTGCATCAATAGTTTGATGTATCTGTGATTTAATCAGTGTGTCTGGCTACTCCACAGATGCAGACTGAAAACTCTGCATGCCTATTTGCCCTATGTAGCTCTTGCCCATTTATTTACAAAAATTCTCTAGAAAGGATTTACTCCATGAACTGGAAGACTTTCCTTAAATGTGTTGGGGGGGGGGGTGGTGGTGGTGGTGGTGTAAATACACTATCTTTCATTTCTTCCATGTCTGTCCCACTTACATTTCCTGTCCTGGAAATGCCACTTTCCCTGGGTAAGTCATGGTTGGTAATGCCCACCTACCTTAACCACATTCTTCTTTTTTTTTTTTGGTGAGGCAATTGGGGTTAAGTGACTTGCCCAGGGTCACACAGCTAGTAAGTGTCAAGGGTCTGAGGTCAGATTTGAACTCAGGTCCTCCTGACTCCAGGGCTGGTGCTCTATCCACTGCACCACCTAGCTGTCCCAACCATATTCTTCTTTTCACTAACTGTGACTCTTTCAAAGATTGTGGCTTTTCATGATTCACAAGCACACAACAGCAAGGAATGGTAAGGATCTGAGACAATGCACGCAGATTTAACTTACTGCTGATCCTCTTAAAGTGTGATCATTGTCCAGTAATCAAGGAATTGCCGTATTACAGCAAGAGCTTAGCCATACCTATATTGACATTCTTGCTATAAACTTTAATAGATGTAATGAAACTGCAGCTATATTAAAGCCCAGCTCATGGAAGCAAATAAAAGAATTGATAGAATTAGTTTCACTATGTGCCCAAAGTTAAGAAGAAATGATGTTTTGCAGGACACTTAGTCATCTCACCTTACAATATAAGGAAAATAACCCCTACCATGAGGATGACTACAGTTTATCAAGTGAGTATGACAAAGAATAATATTGATCTTTATAGTTGACAAAGTGCTTTCCTTACAAAGGCCCTATAAAAAAGTATGCCAAATATTACTATCCCTAATTTTTACAAACGAATAAACTGAGACTCAGAAATAATAAGTCAGATGACTTGTCCAGGATCATACAGCTAATAAGTGTCAGATCTAGAACTCAAACTCATGTCTTCTGACACCAACATCTCCCATACCACATCTCACTGCCTTTTCATAAGAAACTAAACCTTGAAGGAGCTCAGTATCATATCTGAAGAATTCTAATTGAAATCAATTAAGCTATCTGATTCTTGTCCTATTTCAGTTTTCAATATGTTGCTGAACTGTTTTAAAAGGCCAATAAGAATATTTTTACTTAGGGCAGCTAGGTGGTGTAGCGGATAGAGCACTGGCCCTGGAGTCAGGAGGACCTGAGTTCAAATCTGACCTCAGATACTTAACACTTACTAGCTGTGTGACCCTAGGGAAGTCACTTAACCCCAACTGCCTCACATACACACACACAAAAAGAATATTTTTACTTGGATTGTATGTGATTTTAACACTGTGTTATAGAATATTGAACTTTCATAGAAAAGAAGTAAATCTACTTGAGAGATGGCCTGAGGAATAAACTGACTGAGGAACATTAGGAGTTTGTATTCATCACTATAAAATGAGATATTTAAATATGCCTAAATTTTAAGGTAATTAAAGGAATTGTAACAAGCAAAACTCTTGGGAGGCTATTAACAGCTTAGTTCATTTGGAAATGGCAATTCTACTTAACAAAGAGAAGGCTAGATATGAAGTTGAGAATGAATAAAATCTATAACTTCTGAAATGTGCAGAAGTATAAAATTATAAATTTTAATTAGGTTTGCATTAAACTGAAAAACATTTGCACAGAATAAATTCAGCTAGGAAAAAGAGGGAAGTAGTCGATGGGGGAAAAATGTGAGTTAAATATTTCTAATAAGGATTCAAAGTATGTAAAAAACTAACACAAATATATAAAACCAAAAGCCACTCCCCAAAGGAATCAGTGGTCCAAGGACATGAACAAACTGTTACTAAAAGGAGAATTGCTAACTAATAACAAAGATGTGAAATTTGCTGAAAATCACTAAAAATAAGAGAATAATACATCAAACAAATCTGATTTCACCTTATACCCTGAAAATTGGCAAATGATAAAAATAAACTGAGAACTGTTGATGTTGGAAGAATTAAAGACAAGAACTCTCTTGGTGGAGCTGTAAACTGATCCAAATATTCTGTAATTTGGAATTGTGCTAAGTGACTAAAATATGCTTTGATCCAGAGATGCAACTGTTCGAAATATATTCTAAGTAAGTCAATAACAATAAAAAGGAAGGTCTTATATGCACCAAAATATGTATTGTTGTTATCCTTGTTTAGTCATTTTTCAGTCATGTCTGACTCTGTGACCCCATTTGGGGTTTTCTTAGCAAAGATACTGTCTTCTTCACTTCATTTTACAGATGAGAAACTGAGGTAAACTGGGTTAAGTGACTTGCCCAAGATCTTGCTCAAGTAAGTGTCTGAGGTCACATTTGAACTCAGGAAGATTAGTGTTCCTGACACCAGGCCTAGAATTTTTTCCACCGTGTCACCTAGCTGCCAAAATTTTTATAGTCGTACTTTTTGAAGTAACAAAGAAGTGGAAACAAAGGAATCGAAGAGCATGTAAACAAATTATGGTACACAATGTAGGGTTTAACCTGGGATCTATGTGCTGGCTTTTAAAAATATTTTGATAACTGTATTTTGATATAATTAGTTTCCTTTGTAATGCTATGTATTTAAATTTCATGTATATGTGTATACACATATTTATATATAGAAATTTATATATTCATACGTATAATCTTATCTTTTTATATTATTCAAAACATTACCCCAAGAAAGGGTCTCTAAACTTCACCAGACTGCCAAAGGGGTTCATGACACAATAACGGTTAAGAACTCCTGATGAGATGGAACATTACTGTGCTGTACAAAACAACAATAATGAAAAATACAGAACAGCATGGAAAGACTTATGTAAATTGATGCAAAGTAAGCATAATCAGGAAACAATATACATAATGCCTAACAATATAAATGGGAAGAGTAATAACAAAACAACGAAAATTAAATGTTGTGACACATCCTTGTATTTAGAGACAGCAAAATGGAGCAATGAATAGAGAATAGTGAACCTGGAGTCAAGAAGATCTGAATTCAAATCCAGCCTAAGACACTTCCTAGTTGTGTGACCCTGGGAAAATCACTTAACCTCTATACTTTAGAACCCTCATTTGATCTTATCAGCCCAACTCTTGTCCAGTATCTCACCTCCCCTTCTCAGGCTACATTCCTTAAAAAAGCCTTCTACACCCTACAATTCTTCTCCCCTCACTCTTTTCTTTTTTTTTTTTCTGTGGGGCAGTGTGGCTTAAGTGACTTGCCCAGAGTCACACAGCTAGTAAGTGTCAAGTGTCTGAGGCCAGATTTGAACTCAGGTACTCCTGAATCCAGGGCCGGTGCTTTATCCACTGTGCCACCTAGCTGCGCCCCCTCATTCTTTTTTTTTTTTTTTTTTTGGTGAGGCAATTGGGGTTAAGTGACTTGCCTAGGGTCACACAGCTAGTAAGTGTTAAGTGTCTGAGGTCACATCTGAACTCAGGTCCTCCTGACTTCAGGGCCGGTGCTCCATCCACTGAGCCACCTAGCTGCTCCCCTCACTCTTTTTTTTTTTTTTTGCAGGGCAATGGGGGTTAAGTGACTTGCCCAGGGTCACACAGCTAGTAAGTGTCAAGTGTCTGAGGCCGGATTTGAACTCAGGTACTCCTGAATCCAGGGCCTGTGCTTTATCCACTGCGCCACCTAGCCGCCCCCCCTCACTCTTTTCTAATCCCCCTGCAATCTACCTCTTGACTTCATTATTCAACTGAAACTGCTCTCTCCAAAGTTACCAACAATTTCTTAATTGCCAAATCTAATGTCTTTCAAGATCTTCACATGGCTGTGTCAATCACCCTTCTCCTAGATGACTCTTTTCCTGTCTAGGTTTTCATGCCACTGTCCTGTCTTCTCAGGGTTTTCCTCCTACATGTCTTGACCATTCTTGATGATGTCATCTTTCTACCAATTAACCATGAATGTCCCCCCAAAGCTCTGTCCTTGGCCCCTGCCCTTTTCCCTCCATGTCAACTTGCTTGGTGAAGTCATCAATTTCCATGGGTTCAATAATCATATCTATGAAGATAATTCCCAGATCCAGTTATTCAGCTCTATTCTCTCTCCTCAACTGCCTTTTGGCCATATTAAATTAGATGGCCCAGAGGCATCTCAAACTCAGTATTCCCAAAACAGTTTTTGGCATCTCCAAACCATTGCTCTCCTCCAACTCTCCCCTCACCTGAACTTCCCTTTTACCATGTTCCCAGGCACTCAGGTTCACAACCTCAGGCTCACCTTCCAATCCTTATTCACATCCATCCTGCATAGCCAATCTGTTACCAGATCTTGTCATTCCTACCTTCACAACATCTTTCATGGATAGCCCCTTCTCTCTACTCATACAACTATTCCCCTAGTTTAGGGACTCGTAATCTCTCACCAGGGCTACTGCAATAGGTATCAACGAATCTTCCTGACTCAAATCCCTCTCCACTTCTCTCTATCCCCCACTTGGCAGTCAAAGCTAATTTTCCTTAAAGTGTAGGCCTGACAGTCATCCCATTATTCAGTGAGCTCTGGCGGTCCCCTGTTATCTCCAGGATTAAGTCTAGAGCATAGTTTGGCATTTATAGCCTTTCACCACAACCTGGCCCCTTACCACTTTTCCAGTCCTTTTACTCTCCCTCCACTCTAAGCTCCAGCCTCAAATCAAATCTTACCTTCTGCAGGAGGCCTTTCCCAGTTTCCTCCCTTCCACCTACCCCCAGCTGCTAGCTCCTTCTCCTCTGAGACTACTTGGTACATATCTCATATGTAACTAGTTATTTACAGGTGTCTCCCTCCTTATAATATGAAGTCCTTGAGGGGGTTTTGTTGTTGTTGAGTCGTTTTGGTCATCTCTAACGCTTCATGGCCACATCTGGGATTTTCTTGGCAGAGACACTAGATTGGTTTGCCACTTCCTTCTCTGGTTCATTTTCCAGATGAGGAAATTGAAATTGAGGCAAACAGAGTTAAATGATTTGCCCAGAGTCACATAGCTAGTAAATGTCTGAGGCCGTATCTGAATGCAGAAGAAGTGTCTTCCTAACTTCAGGCCTGGCACTCTATCCATTACACTACCTAGCTGCCCTTCCTTGAGGGGAAGGCCTATTTTAATCTTTCTCTATGTCCTCAGTGCTTAGTACAATGTCACTGTGCCAAATGTTTAATAATTAGCTGATTGATTAATATTTTATTTTTAAAAACCTGAAATTCATAATAATTGTTTACATGGTCAATCTGGTCAAATGTCACATATACAATTGTAAAAACAGCATAATCTTCATGAAGCTACTAGGCATAAATCAGCTGAGCTACATGTTTTAGGCACAGCCATGTCTTGGTTTCCCTTTAATTTATTGTATCTAAAGTGAAATACTGATCTTTTTTTTTTTTTTTTGCATGGCAATGAGGGTTAAGTGACTTGCCCAGGGTCACACAGCTAGTAAGTGTGAAGTGTTTGAGGCCAGATTTGAACTCAGGTCCTCCTGATTCCAGGGCCGGTGCTTTATCCACTGTGCCACCTAGCTGCCGCCAAAATACCGATCTTAAATGTGGCATGGTGGACAATCCACTAATCTAAAAAAGGCATAAGGCTTGGGTCTGAGTTCCCATAACTAAGGAGCAAGCAACTTCAGAGAAAGACTCAGACTAAACACGGTTTCTGGCATGAAGCAACAGGTCTATGACCCAGACATAATAAGCAAGGTAGAAGATCAAAGAGCAGACCAGTGTGCTTCCCTTGACTCCCCAGACAGCCAGATGAGTGGTAGATGCTACTGTCTGCCTTAGACACTAGATTCTCAGGAACCATCTTCTACATGAAGCCTTTCTTGACTCCCACCTATAGTTAGTGCCCTCTCTCCCATATTATCGTGTATAATTTGTATAATTAACTACTTTGTATATATTTGTATTTATTCATAAGATATCAGATCACTGGAAATATATAGATTGTTTCATTCTGTGTTAAAAATTATTTATGGTATAGATTAATATCGCAAGTTTTTCGCTGAATCATGCACATGTTACTGAGCAGCTTTCAAAGGACCTCCCCTTTTGGGGGAGGAAAAACTGAATGCCATCTGAAGGGAGGCAGCTTCCGGTAGGTCGGGTGTGTTAAAAAGTTCACTCTCTTTTGGCCTGGTGAGCAGTCTGGTGGCATCCTGGGCCTGGCGGTGGCGCGTGTCTTGCTCTATTTCAGGTGACTGCTGTTCTGTGGAGTAACTGTAGACTGACTGGGGTTGGTGAGTTTAATTACAGAAAACCCTAAATTCCTTTGAACTAGCTTAATTGGGAATGCTCTGGGATTGCATAGGCTAAGCTTAGAGTTAAGACTATCTATCTGTGTTTCTATTTCCGTATTTCCTTAATTGGTTTCACCTTTGTGGTTTAATTAATTAATTAATTCCCAAGTAATAAAATCTGGTCCTTTGTGAACTAAAGCTCAGAGGCTCCTTTTCTTATTGGCCTGGGAGGAATATATAAAAAGGAAAGTTCAAACCTAAAAGAGTCCCTCATATTTCTGGGACCCCAATATTAAGGCGAGTCACCCAAATAACTCTCCGTATATCAAATTTTGGCCCTCACAATTCTTTGTAGCTGTATCCTTAGTGCCTAGAGTAGTGCTGACACATATAGTAGGTGTGGAATATATAGGTGTGGCAGAAATCTCTAAAATTCATTCTACAAGCAAGAAAACACTTTAAAGTTCAGAAGAAGTAACTGAGGGGCAGCTGGGTGGAGCAGTGGATGGAGCACCAGCCCTGGAGTCAGGAGTACCTGAGTTCAAATCCGGCCTCAGACACTTAACACTTACTAGCTGTGTGACCCTGGGAAAGTCACTTAACCCCAATTGCCTCACCAAAAAAAAAAAAAAAAGAAGAAGAAGAAGAAGTAACTGATCCCAATTAATTTCAATTTCATAAAATGAAATGGGCCAATTCCACTGTGAAAATTACCTAGAATCTTTCAAAGATACAATTTGACTTTAACTGAAACAGCATTAACACCGTGTCAAAACAATTTCTTTTCAACAAAAACAAATCAATTTAATCATCTGGTGTCATGTAAATTAACCAACCTGATGTCTTACTGAAATTTCCTACTTCTCTTTGAAAGTGCTTCTGAAAAGGAAGAAGTTACTTCTTTCTCTCTGATAAGATAAGGATCTGAATCGAACCTTTTAATAAAATTAATATTGCTGAGAAATAGTAAGAATGGTGCTGATCTGTTCCAACCTATTTAATGGAATTACCTTAATCATATATTTACAGCAAACTGAAAGACATGAATTTCTAAAATCAAAATACTTGTGAACCTTGTGATAGTTTTGGGGAAATTATGAATATAGAAATAATTCAATTTGATTAATTTCAATAAGCATTTTAAGTCACACTTGTAATAAATTAAATCTGACAAAAAATCTATATCAGAAACACATTTTTTCCTATGAGAAGGACACGGTAATATGAAAAGCATTTTGTAATGCCTTAATGTAGTGTCATCCTCAGCCCTAATTCATTTTTATCATGTCCTTTCTGGATCACTTAGTATATCTTTTTTCTGGTTCTTCAATAGACAAATACTGTTATCCCACTGATTTATTTTTTCCACAGGGGAGGGACAGGGAATACTTTTCTAGTTTCACAACTCTCTATGGCATAGCATCTATCAGGTACCTAAGAAAGGACATATTGGGAGAAGGGCTCCAATGCCTAACACGACTATGTAAGCCAAAGGTTGTCAAGTGTTTTCCCTTTTTTTGTTCTCCCTCTGCTGTATTATCTTACCCCATAATGTCCCATCTTACAGATTCATTATTTTACAGCCGAAAAAATGGGCTTATGAAGAAGAGTCAGTTCTCCTATACAACCTTATACTCCATTTAAATGTACTTTAAATACATTTTATGATCTCACCTCTTGACATTTACAACTTTATGATCACAGACAAGTCATTTAATGTTGCTGAATCTCGAGGAAAATTCCTAAAACTATAAAGTTATAGATGGGTTGTGATCTATGCCAGTGAAGGGAATCACTACATTAATGAAATTACATCTGAGGTATTCATGATCATGATGAGATTTAAAATAAAACAAAAAACAGGTTACTATTTCAGGGTAGGTACATGGCTCAGTGGATAGAGTGGTGGGCCTGGAGTCAGCAAGACCTGAGTTCAAATCTGACCTCAGATACTTACTAGCCGTGTGACTCTGGACAAGTCACTGGACCCTGCTTGCCTCGGTTTCCTCATCTGTAAAGTGAGTTGGAGAAGGAAAAGGCAAACCACCACTCCAGTATCTCTTTCAAGAAACCCCTAAATGGGGTCACAGAGAATTGGACAGGAGTGAAAAAACGGCTGAACAAAAATTACTATTGTTTGAAGAAAGAGATAAATTTAAGAGAAATTTTGTTTCGTATTTCTCCACAACATTTCCATAATTTATGAGCTAACTCCAACTACCCCATTATAATTTATGATGTGAGTTATGGAAGAATGCTCTTCTACTCAAATAAAAATAAGAAAAAATGTTATTTGGTAGTGAGGAGAGGAAGAAAAAGGCGAGGAATCAAGTTTTTAACAATTCCAACAACAGTTTTTCATGGTTTAGCCTTATTATCATAATTTTAGGAAAAGATCACTGGAAAACAATTAAAATAAACCAGTTACATGCTTAAGAGACTAGAAAGATATCTCATTGCATCCATTAGACTTCAGAGTAAAAGAAGTACATGACCTTCACTAGAGAACTGCCCCTTAAAACAAATAAACTTAGGGTACATACCAAAGTGAGACTCCTCAGGGTGGCGTCGCTGAATATGACTTTGCAGAAAAGCATGATTCATAAAAGCCTTTTCACAAAAATGGCACTGTAAAATCGAAAGGCATATTTCTAAGTCACAACAAGAAGTGACCTTCCAGCTCATTTCAATGAACATAAATGACATATCTTCATTGTCCCTCTCAATTGCCAAAAAACCTTCTTGTTAGCAAATAGCACCCGTGGGTGGCCTGACAGGCCTTTCACCTAAGTATAGTGAGAATTATCATGGGACCCCAGTATTTGTTGTTGCTACAATATGAAACAACTGGGACTAGTCAGTTCGGCCTCAGACTCTGGGTCAAAACAAAAGGACCCATTCCCACCCCATCCCACCCCACCCCTCCCCGGGGCCCCAGGGACTCTACTTCACATGTCAGTACTTCAAGCTGCTGTGGTTTTCCCAGTCTTTCTGAATTATAGCACATTACTTACGCCTGAATTTCACTGAACTTTTAGTGTTTCTTCCACCCCTTCTTTGCCTGTGATGACCACACTTCAGACCACTATCAAAATTTAAGTTCATTCTGTTTCATAGAATCATAGATTTGGCGCTGAAGAGGACCCCAGCGACTGTCTAATGCAATCCTCCCATCTTATATATGAAGAAACAGAGGACCAGAGAAGTTGCCCATGGGCACACAGGCGGTTAAGTGGCAGAGCCCAGGAGCTGAATTGAGATTCAATGACTCTAAAATGAGTGTTTATTCCACTCTACCATGCTGTCTCTCCCTAGGTCTAATCTTTTATAACATGAGTACATATACAACTTTAAGTGTAAGGGATGCCAGAAATTGGAAGGGAAATTTATTCTGTACTCATTTCTCTCTTTTGGTGACTTCATCAATTTCTATGGATTTAATTATCATTTCTGAGCAAATAAATCATCAATCTATATATCCAGTCCCATTCTCTCCCCTGAGTTTCAGTCTCAAATAACCAACCTCTTTATTGGACACTTCCAACTCAACATGTCCTAAACAGAACTCATTATTGTTCTTCCAAAATCACCTCACTTCCAAATTTCTCTATTTCTGTCAAAGGTGACAATATTCTTCTAGCCTTCCAGGTTCATAATAAAAAATGTTATCCTTGATTCTCGTATTCTCCCACACCCAACATGTCCAATCAGTTAATAATCTTGTCATTTCTACATTCACAATATCTTCTACACCCCACCCCTTCTCTGAAACCACACAGCCTCCACCCTGGTTCGGGCCCTCATCATATCTTACCTGGACTATTGCAGTGGCTTCCTAATTGATGTTTCTGCCTCAAGTCTCTCCCCACTCCAATCCATGTGCCACAATGACTACCAAAATAAATTTCCCTAAGTATAGCTCTGACCATGTCATTCTCCTATTCAAAAAACTTCACTAGCTCCCTAGGATCAAATATAAACTTTCTGTTTGGCTTTTAAAGCCCATCACTATCTGGCTACAACCCCTATTTCCACACTCATTATCCATTACTCCCCAACAGTGTTAATGCCGGCCTTTCTAATCACCTTGTACTTAAGACCCTTAAATTTGTTATGTATTGATTATTCTGCACATATTTATTCTGAATACATCTATACACATGTTGGCTCCTCCAATACAATCAGAAAAGGTTTTGTGCAGAAGAGGCTGCTTGGACTATGCCTTGAAGAGAGGGATTCTATAAGGCAGCAATAAGGAGGTGGTGCTGTTAAAGTCAGGCCTAACATCAGCACTCTCTTGTGTCCGGTTTGATATGAAAGGAGGCATTTATAAGTCACTGAACATTTAACACAATGAAGTATATTTCTGCCTTTATACAGCAAGGTCATGCAACAAGTAGACACTTTAGAGTCAGCTTTAAGATATCTTCCCTCTGGGGGCAGCTAGATGGCGCAGCGGATAAAGCTCTGGCCTTGGAATCAGAAGGACCTGAGTTCAAATCCAGCCTCAGACACTTGACACTAGCTGTGTGACCCTGGGCAAGTCACTTAACCCTCAAAGCCCCGCAAACAAAACAAAACAAAACAAAAAAGGTGTCTTCCCTCCTCTCCTTAGAGAAATGAGGCTAGTTAGCAGGCCGTGGGGCAGGGTATGAGGATTGTCATGGTCTCAGGTACCCATCAAGTAGGAGAGACCCTGACTCTTTTTTTTTGCGGGGGGGGGGGGCGACTTTTTTTTCAAGGCAATCGGGGTTAAGTGACTTGCCCAGATCACACAGATAATAAGTGTTTGAGGCTAGGATTTGAACTCAGGTCCTCATGACTCCAGGGCCAGTGCTCTATCCACTCTGCCACCTAGCTACCACTGGACTGTTTAATCTAGCTTCTAAAACTGTGGGTTGTGACCCCGTATGGGGTCGAGTAACTAAATGTTGGAGTTGTGAAAAATTTGGCACCAGTAAGAGGTTACGCATACCTATTGTATATACATATATACCTGGGGTTGCATAAAAATGTCTCGGGCACAAAAGGTTGAGCCCGGAAAAAGTTTTAAGAAGCCCTGCCTTGGGGCAGCTAGGTGGCACAGTGGATAGAGCACCGGCCCTGGAGTCAGGAGTACCTGAGTTCAAAGCCAGCCTCAGACACTTAACACTTACTAGCTGTGTGACCCTGGGCAAGTCATTTAACCCCAATTGCCTCACTTAAAAAAAAAAAAAGAAGCCCTGCCTTAGGTGACCAGAAAGCTGTGTCAGGGAAGCAGAAGCTAGTCAGGAGGAGGCAAAGTCCTATGCCAGGTAGATATTAATCCTATCACAAGTGCATTTCAGGGAAGAGGCAATACAAAGACATGGAGATGGGAGATGAGGTGCCATGCAGTATGAACAGAAAGGAGGCTCACGGATTAGGGGATTAACAAATAATTTGTGAACATAACAGAATATTATTATACCATAATGAATAATAGAAAAATAGGGGGGGCAGCTAGGTGGTGCAGTGGATAAAGCACCAGTCAGGAGGACCTGAGTTCAAATCTGGCCTTAGACACTTGACACTAGCTGTGTGACCCTGGGCAAGTCACTTAACTCTCACTGCCCTGAAAAAGAAAAGAAAAAGAAAAAAATAAGAGATTTATATGAAGAGTGCAAAAAGATGAAAACAGAACCAATAAACCCCAATCTCTATGTAAAATACATGTATACATATGTATGTATATACACACACATAAAAATATACATACACACATTCTGATGATCTGATCACAGATAACTGCACTGAAGAAAGAAGAAAAGGATGAAGGTACTGAAAGAGAAGGACCTGGCTGCACAGGGAACTCAAAGAGGAGCTCAGATTTTAAGACAGTCAATACAAAAGATGGAAGCAAGGATCAATTGAATCAAACAACGAAAAGCCACAGTCCTCTTAAGAATATCAGAAGAGGATAAAGACCTGAATGAGCTGAGGTTTGGTATCATTATCATGACTAACAATGACATGTACTTTAGAATCTGTCATTTAATACTATAGCACAATGACTGAGGGTCAATAGAAAGGGTTTAATACAAGTTACTTTGGGGGTATAAATTCCCACTCCAGTGTCTTATTTGACACGGACATGGTCTTGGGTTCTCTAAGGGTGCTTAAGCTCTGCAAACTCCTACAAGACTGGAGAGGCTTTGAGAATGGGCCCATTAATGGTGTGTGTACATAAACTGACAAAAGGCCCAGCCCAGCAAAGTTTGGAGCAGCTCCTCACTGGGATAGCAATGAATCTGTTAGCTACAATAACTCACAATCTGCTAAGGCAATGTCAAACAGGATCCCTGCCAGCTGCAAACTGACTTAGAAAATCACGTTGACATTTTCTAAATTCTATTGTATTGTTATTTATTTTGTTAAATACTTCCCACTTCCGTTATAATCTGATTCTGGCCATACTCAGGGGTATTGAATAGGTCACTTATTTGACACCTCTGCAGTAAAGTATGCATACAAAGGTGCTACCCTCTGCGTTGGTGAAAGAACTGTCTATACAACAACATTACAGATTCAGTGAAGTATAATATGTTGGCAGCAAGAAATGAATGGGAAAGCTGATTAGGGTTAACGAGAAGATATGCTTTCATTAGATAAAGGAGAGAGAAGAGAGACACTAAATCCCTATTTGACTTCTTTTTCCAACCAAAGAGAATAATGTTCATTTGAACAGGACAAAACAAAAATGGCAATTTATCAAAACACAAGATAAATAAAGAGATGATAAGGAAGCAAATTGATATTAACCAGTTTGCTTCACCTGGTCCTAATGAATTATATATCAGGGCAATGAAAGAACTTGTGGGTTATGAAAAGACATCCTCCCCACCCTGCGCCCCTCCCCCCCCACTTTTCTTTGCAGCAGTGGCTGCAAAGTTCATGGCTATGGAATATATTCGTATATTATCTGATTTTTTCCAATGTATTGATTGGTTTTGCTGATTTTTCCCTTGCCCTTTAAAAAAAAGGTTCTTCATTATAGCATATGCAAAAAGAGGAAGAGGAAGGGATACAGGTGATAATTTAGGCAATGTAAAAACAAAAAAAATCAATAAAAACATGTTTTAAAAAGAAAAATCTCAATGACAATTGCTGGTCTAATGTTGGTTGATCTCTGTGGAGAATGGGAGAAGTACCATGGGATTTAAGGTGAACAAATGGGCCAACTTCCAGGAGGGGTTGAAGAAAGAAGATCTTCAAACTATGGATGAGTGGGTTTGACCTAGATCCTTGACAAAACTCTAAAATGGTAATACAAAGAAACATCTCGGTTTCTGAGCCCTTAGAAAGGGAAGCAGTGACCTCTATAATGCATCAAGGAGTCCTCAAGTCTGTCTGTGATAGTTACTAGACTGGGAGATCAGTGAATACTTTAGATTGAGTAGACCTGGATTTCAGTAAAGCATCCAATGAAATCTCTTGAGGGCATCATTGTGGAAAATACAGAGGGAAGTGGAGTGGCAGATGGTAGAGTTAGGTCAACCTGGAATTGTTTGAGTGATAACGATGCTCAAAGAGCAATAGAACAATAATAGGCTTGATATGAGGGAGGTGATTGAGCACCACAGGGTCCTGCTCTTGATACTGTTTTGTTCAATGTTTTTACTAATGTCTCAGATAAAGTCACAGATGGCAGGCTTATCCAATTTGCAGATGATCCACAGCTCAGAAAGACAGCTAATAACACTAGATGACAGAATCAGGATCTAAAAAGATAGCAACAATCTGGAAAGATAGGTCAAATACAATAGGATTAAATTTAATCTGGATAAATCTCAAGTCTTGCATTTCGAATTTTTTAAACAGCACAAGCACAATAAAAAGGCAACATGTGTGGAAATCAATCCATGTCAAAATGTCCTAGTTGTAAAAAAAAAAAAGTCCAAAAAGGCTAATATAATCCTGAGACAAATTAAGAGGTTTGTTTCTAGAGCCAAGGAGGTGATAGTCCCCAATATACCCTAAACTGGTCATACCACATGTAAAGTACTGTTTCCATATTCTGGGCATCATATTTGAAGAAGGGCATTGCCAAGCTGAGTAATGCCCAGGTAGCACATTTGACCAGGATGGAATAAGAACTTGAAATAACACTACAAAAGGATCAGAAGAAAGAACTGAAAGGAGGGGTGGGGAGAGGGGCATATAGACAACTGAAGTCTTTAAGGACCTCAATAGCTCCTTTGGACCACGTTGATCCAGGCTTAGACCATTCTTCTCCAGATACCACCTCCTTCCTCTAACCCTCTTTCAGGAATCCACAACATCCTGGCTACTAAACTTGGCTTTTTTTCATGAAGTTTCGTGCCCTTCTTAAATGATAACTTCTTTGTTGCAGTTTTCCCCCACTTCCCTAACATGAAGGCTCCAACCAGAACTATGAAACTCACCCAGTGACAGCCTATACTGAGCCTCCAATCCGCCACCCAGCCAAGCTAGGCAATGGGGGAACAAAACAGTAGACTCCCAACTTTGCAGCAATCAGATCACTACTTATTTCTCCATGTCTGTGTTTATATTCAGGTATACATAAAACATATTGTTCTCCCCTACTCACACCCCTACACACACACACACACACACACACACACACACACACTGTTCTGTCTCTTTTTATATGCTGTCTTCTCCCATAAAATTGTGAGCTTCTTGAGGGCAGGGATTGTCTTAGGACATTCTTTGTATCCACAGTGCTTAACAGGGTTTCTGACACATGGCAGAAGCTTGATAAATGTTTATTAACTGACTGACGTAGAAATTAATGTTTGAAGTAAGACAGCTTGTGTGCATGGCTGGCATGTCTCTGCAGTGAAGCTTTTCAAAATTGTATTTCTCAAAACCGTTAAAAAAAACCTAAATGACAGTGTTTATAGCAGCTCTTTGTGGTGGCAAAGAACTGGAAATTGAGGGGATGCCCGTCAATTGTTGAATGGCTAATCAAGTTGTGGTATATAATTGTGATGGAATAATACTGTACTATAAGAAACGATGAGCTGGTTGATTATAGAAAAACATGGAGAGACTTGCATGACATAGTGAAGAGCGAAATGAACAGAACCAAGAGAACACTGTGTACAGGAACAGCAATATGGTTCTAAGAATAACTTTGAATGACTAAGTCATTTTGAGAATTATAAACACGCAACTCAACTACAAAGGACCTATGAAGGGAGATGCTATCCACATCCAGAGAAAGAACTGATAAACAGAAGTATGTGTGGTATGATTTTACACACACACACACACACACACACACACACACACACACACACACACATAAACACAGATGTGCACACATACATGCATATTTATATCTAATGGTAGTCTGCTCTAGGTCAGGGTGGGGAGGGAGGATGAAAAAAGTGCACAACGAAAACAAAGAAAAACTTAGAATGAAGCACAGAAAAGCAGGGTAGGTTTGAAAATGTGTAGTATTCCTTACATAGTTTTTTTAGAGAAAAGTAAGCAGTGGTAGCTAGGTGGTACAGTGGATAAAGCACTGGCCCTGGAGTCAAACTCAGCCTCAGACACTTGAAACTTACTAGCTGTGTAACCCTGAGCAAGTCACTTAACCCCAATTGCCTCACCAAAAAAAAAGCCAACAGTTTGAAATGGAAATTCATGGTTTTATATTGAATTATCTTTTTATGTTGTGCTGTATACTGGATTTGTAGGCTGGATTTGAACTCAGGTCCTCCTGAATCCAGGGCCGGTGTTTTATCCACTGTACCATCTAGCTGCCCCCTCACCTCCTTCTTTACTGAGAAATTAAAGAGCCGATTTATTCCCTATTCCATACATCAACATTATCCCGCATTCTCTTTTCCTATGTTCTAGACTGGGATTTCTTAACCTTTTTATGTGTCACAGGCCTCTTTGTCAGGCTAGTGAAGCCTATTGATCCCTTCTCAGGATAACATTTTTGAATAACTGAAGGAAATGCTAAATTTTTGTTAGAGGTCAGTGAAAGTAAAGATGTAATTTTTTCCCCATCCAAGTGAATGAATCTGCTATCTGGGGCCTAGGTTAAGAAGCCTGCTCTAGGGACAACTAGGTGGCGCAGTGGATAGCATACCTGCCTTGGAGTCAGGAGGACCTGAATTCAAATCCAGCCCCAGACACTTGACACTTACTGGCTGTGTGACCCTGGGCAAGTCACTTAACCCTAATTGCCTCACCAAAAAAAAAAAAGAGAGAGAGAGAGAGAGAGAGAGAGAGAGAGAGAGAGAGAGAGAGAGAGAGAAGCCTGCTCTAGTCTGACAAAGAAGTGGCCCTTCTTGCCAAGGCCAACTCCTCTGCTTGTGCCTCCTGGGGACTTGCCTCTTCAATGTCCCCTCCCTCCAGTCTTTACTCTCTCCTATCCACTGGCCTTTGTGAGAATTTTGTGGAATTGTGGGAATCAGGTGAACCACACTGATGCTATCTTGTGACTCAATTCTGGACCTAGCTCAGTTCCTTCTATTCAATTATGAGTCAAATTCAATTTCTGTCTTGTGAGAAAACTTATTCAATTATGGGAATTGTGAAAATTGCATTGTTGGAACTTAGCCCTGCTTGGCCAGAAAGCTGCACCACCTCTACCTGTTGCTTAGAGACCCACTCAGATCTGAGTTTTCTCACAATTATGTATCTCAAGCAACCCATGTCTTATCTGAAAACAAGACATGTACTTGTCAGTCAGTTATTGTTTCCATGTTCCTTTGACAGAACAGACACTTGGGAGGGGGGTGTAGGAGATCTCTTTTTCCGATTTCAAGGAATTGCATCTATTCACTCTCCCTGCTCCCAACCTCTGAAACTCATTAATCCCATCACCCCCATCTCAGAAAGCCCCTAATCTCTCCTCCAATTAGAAATCATATTACCTAATCTTGTATTCTAGTTTATAACCTGTTAAATGTTTTCTTGTAATGCATAAAAAAAATCTGTCTCCCTCTGTACTTGGGGTTCAGTGCCAAGCTGAGGAATACTGGTCCCAATTCATCATACCACCGGCATGCATTTCTTAATAAATCAATATGCTCAGAAGCTCAAATCTTTGTTCCCTCAGTTATTTCATATTTCACCCATCGCATCCGGCAGCTACCATCTTAGTTTGGACTGTCATCAACTCTTTCCTGAGCTACTGAAATGGCGTCCTCTTTGATCTTAGGCTTTCAAAACTCTCCCCACTCTAATCCATCCTCCACATAACTGTATAAGAGCCTCTGGGAAAAATATAAACTACTGTTTGGCCTTTAAACCCCTTCAGTACCTGGCTGCCACTTGCCATTCATGCCTTCTTAAATATGATTCCCATATTCTAATCTAGTCAAAAGCCTTCTTGTTCTTCCTCACATGGAACACTCCAAATTCGACTTCTGCACCATTTCATTCATCCTACACACCTACAAGAAGCCTCTTCAACTCTGTCTAATGGAAATTCTCATTTTCTTTAAGATTCTGCCCAAGTACTAGCTTCAGTTTGAAGCCTTCCCTGAACCCTATAAATGCTAGTGCTGTCCCTCCCTAAAATGACTTGTATTTACTTAGAATGTCTTCTGTCTATGCTCTAGAAAACTCTCTATAGAAACTTCTATAGAAGACTATAGTTGCAAAGAAAGTCCTAATCTACACTGGCCAAGGGAGTTTCCTCATTAAGAATTTTCTAAACCAATAAAGTCACAGGCCTAGTCCCATCTAATTCAATCTCATATCGATATGGGTATAGATTGTCTCCCTCAAAGAGAATGTAAAATAAGAGAAGGAACTGTTTCATTATTCTCTGTAACCTCACTACCATGGTATAGACCAAAGCTGCTTAAACTGTGGGTTTCGACTCCATATGGGGTCACATAACTGAATGTGGGGGTCATGAACAATCTGGCAACAGTAAAAGGTTATGTGTACCTATTTTATATACCTATATATTCAGAGTCACATAAAAATTTCTCAGGTGAAAAGGGGTCGTGAGTGGAATAAAAAACCCTGGTACAGACAATAGAAAGCCAGTCTCAGAATCAGGAATACCTAGATTCAAGTCCATATATACTGGCTGTATGCCCCTTGGCAAGTCACCTCCCCTCTCACTGTCCTAGGAAATGACTACAGGTTGCGGAGGATGTGCCAATCTGCACTGAGGGACGGGGAGAGAAGAGAAAGGAATAAACATTTACATAGAACCTACTATGTGCCAGGCACTCCTTACAAATAGCATCTCATTCAAGCCTCACAGCAACCTTGTAAGGTAGGTGCTGTTATTATCTCCATTTTACAGTGGAGGACACTGAGGCAAACAGAGGTTAAGTGACTTATCCAGGGTCACACAGCTAGTAAAGTGTCTGAAGCCACATTTGAACTCAGGTCTTCCTGACTCCAGGCTTAGCACTCTCTCCACCTCAGGGGGGAGTTTTCTCATCCACAAATTCTGTATACCAATGAAATCATTCCCCATCCCTAGCATCTACCACAGTGCCTGACAAATAATAAGTGCTTAATAAATTAATAAATGCTTATTGCTTGATTGGCTGAGCTTTGATTCACCTCACCCTCAGCCAAAGACTAGGTGGACAAGTCTTAAGTATACTCCCACAAACATCTCTTGAATCTGTCCCCTTCTCTTCACTCACAAGGCCACTGAATTCGTTCAAGGCCTCATCACCTTCCACATGAACTGGTCTCCCTGCTTCTAGTCTCTCTCCTCCAAGTCATCTCTCACACAGCTGCTAAAAATAATCTACTAAAGTCTTACCTAAATCACAGATTGTAAGATGCCTTATAAACAACAGTGGCTCCCTATTGCCTCTAGGATCAAAATTTGGCTCCTGCCTACCTTTCCAGTCTTACAAACTATCATTCTTCCTTGGCTACTCTATGTTCTGGCCAAACTTGCCAAGTTGTTGTTTCACAGAGAGATCACACTATGCTTGCCTCTGTCTGCCCAAACTGTCCCCTATATTTAGAATGCCCTCCCTCTCTAATTTTGTCTCCTGGAATTCCCCGCTTTTTTTCAAAGCTCAACCCAAGTGCTACTTCCTACAAAAACCTTCCTCCTACCCCAGGAAATTACCTTGTATGTTTCAATTTATTTCTCTTTTGATGTGCTCTATCCCAGCTTCTTTCTAAAATGTTATGTCCTTGAAAGCAACATATAGTACAGGGTACATGGTATATAGCAGCATACTAGGTGCATAGGACTTACTTCAAGAGCATTTGCTGAATTGAATTCACTGGGCAATCTTTAAAGTCCCTTTTAGATCTAAATATAAGATGCTAGGAATTACAGCTTAGCATAATAAGTGATCAAAATAGTGCCCTAGAATCATTAACAAGAGGTTACATTTTGCTCAAACTATTTTGCTTTAAAAAGAGATTATTATATTATGTATTATTATATTATGTATAATTATGTATTATAGAAAAATTTTAATTCCATCTGAAAAACTGGGCTATCCAGAGAGTGAAGCAAGGTTCCATATAAGCAAGGTTTTAGCGGACTTTTATTAAAAGTAGTCCAGTTGACAAGGTCACTGATTCCATAAAAATAGAGGTGAATGGACTCTGTTGCTTGGAGGAGAGAGGGGAAGGACAAAGAAAGTTCTGACTACACCTCTGAATTTTTCAAACAAAATAAATATTCTCAACGATTTTTTTCTCATCATTTTTATTTTCAAGTTTAGGCAATTCCCACATTCCTTTAGGTCCTCCTTGAAAACGCATATCCTCGGGGCAGCTAGGTGGCATAGTGGATAAAGCACTGGCCCTGGATTCAGGAGGACCTGAGTTCAAATCCAGCCTCAGACACTTGACACTTATTAGCTGTGTGACCCTGGGCAAGTCACTTAACCCTCACTGCCCCACCCCCAAAAATGCACATCTTCTTTAAGTTAATGTACAACAATAAGTAGCTCTGTAGTATGGTCAATAGAGCACTGAGCTTAGAATCAGGAAGAAGTTCAGGTCTCACTTCAAATACTTTTTAGCTGTGTGACCCTGGGCTAGTCACTTAAACTCCGTCTCAGTTTCCTCAAGTGTAAAATGGGGATAATCATAGAACCTACTTCAAAAGGTTGCTGTAGGGCTCAAATGAGATAATATAGCCCGAACATAGTAGGTGCTGAATTGTTCCTTCCCTAGTAGGGATCTGACTAATGAGAGTATTTCTCAGGTACTACATGTAAAACTGGGCAGTCAGGTGGTACAGTGGGTGGAGCATTGGGCTGGGAATCCTCTTGCTGAGTTCAAATCCAGCCTCAGACACTTACTAGCTGTGTGACCCTAGGCAAGTCCCTTATCCCTTTTGCCTCTGTTCCTCATCTATAAAATGAGCTGAAAAAGGAAATGGCAAACTACTCTGGAATCTTTGCCAAGAGAACAACAGTAAAACTGCTTGTGCATCCTGGTATGACCTTAGTAAGAAGTCACAGTTAATCTGTATTCCAGAATAGGCCTCTAAGTCCTTTTAGGCCAATTTTTGCACAGTTGACTAATATTTAGGACAGTGGTTCTGATTTTTGTTTAGGGAACCTTTTTCAACCACCAACAAAACATGTGAACCCCTAGAGTAATTAAATATACTTTTAATATTCATAAGCAATTTTTCCTGATTAAGGTGCCATTAAAGAATTTTTAGCAAGAACCCTTCGGATTATGCAATTATGAACCATTAAATGGAAACCACTAATTTAGGATATGCTTTTCAATTTTATCAATCAGATGTCCTAGTTCAGAAATTTTCCCCAGGTTAACTTCTAAAGACTTTCTAGGGGGAGGGAAATGTGACAGTTCAACTTCTGTCAAATATTCCAATAATTGCTTGCAGTTCATCAATTTCCAACCCATCAATCAATAAGCATTTAATAAACTCCTACTCTGTGCTTGACACTGGGGATACAAAGAAAAAAACAAAACGATAGGATCTCTCCTAAAAAATAACAATAATATTCTATGGCAATGAGAAATTCCAGAAAACTTGACAGTTTCCAACCTTTAGATAATTTATTTCAATTGCTATACACACACACATACACACACACACGCACACACAGAATTATACCCTACCACTGTTAAATTAATCATACACACACAGTTATACCCTACCACTGTTAAATTAATCATTCATCTCTTAGTTTACAATGGAAGAATCGATGTGCCATCTGTTCATTAAACCTACTCACCGGGAAGCCCTGGAAACTACAGCATTCACTGAAATGGGCTATTTCCCTGTGATAGGTTTTGCATTCCAAGGCTGGGGGTTGGGGGAAGGGGCCCTACCTCGTGTTAGCCACCCCTGAACACCAAATAGGCCTTTTCAAACACAACAGTAGAGTTTCCACCCAAAGGGCTAGTCGAACGCGGCTGCCTACCTGGTAATAGCTGGCTTTGGCCTCAATCATCATCTGCTGAGTGGTGATCATCTTCTTCCTCCGTTTGCACTCGTCCTTCAGCACTCTCATCTCCGCTGCCTGTTTGGCCAGCAACTTCTTGCTCTGCTCCACTTCGGCCAGGGCCAGCCGTAGCTTCTCCTCCAAGGCTTGCAGCTGGGCAGTGAGGAACTCCTGCGAGTGCAGCAGGTACTCGATGGTGAACTGGGCCAGGCGGACGAGCTTCAGCAGCACTGGGTCCACCCCGGATTGGCAGTGATGGCATTTCTCGTCCTCCAGCCTGCAGAAGGTGATGTTCATGATGTTCTCCTGCAGGGTAAGGAAGTCCAGTTCACCCGCGACCTTGTCCACGTCGATCGCGCTGAGCCGCCTCCAGTCCACGCTCTCGAGCCGAGGCCGGAATTGGAAGAAGGGGAAGGGCCCCACGCTGGCCGAGGCCATGCCGGCCACGCCGGCCCCAGTGGAGCGGGCCGGACAATGCAGCGTTGAGCTGGAGGGGGGCGCGTGGTCCTCCTGGCCGCTGGCAAACGGATAGTAGACGTGCTTCTGGAAGGGCTGCAGAAGGGATGACAGGGAGGGGGGAAAAGGAGAAGAGAAACGACTGCGGCTGCAGGCTGGACCCGGGCAGGGCGAGGAGGCTAGAGGGCGGCCCCCCCGCAGGGACCCCCGGACCGCTGCACCCCCCGCCTCCCAAGAGGTCTAGCCCGCCGCCCGGCTTCGTCTTACCATGTTGGTGCGCCAGCCTCCGGGCCGCAAGACAGGGCGGGCGCTGGTGCAGCTTCCTCAGCACTGGGTCTTTGCCGCGTCTCCGGTCTCCTCCCGGCGCCTCCGGCCGCCGCCGCCGCCGCACTCTCGGTCCCGGGATGAAGGCGGGTTCCCAGGCTGCGGCGGCGGCGGCTTTGGCCTAAGGTCCGGGCGTCTTGGCCGTTGCTATGGCAGCGCCCCGGGGCTGCTTTGGCCCGGGGCGGGAAGGGAGGCTGCTGCGAGAGCGCGCGACTCTGCACCTGCAAGGAAAGCCGGGGGGCGGCCAGAATGAGCGCGCAGTGACGGCCGACCGACCCCCTTCACCCCCACCCGCGAGGGTGACTGCGGCCCACTAGGTGGCCCCCGCCCCCTCACCCGAGAAGGCGCAGAGCCTCTGCTCCTGCTTCTGGGAGAAACGCTATTTGCACGAGTCTCCAGCATATTTGGGGTCCGGTTCCTGCTAGCTGGCTGCCGCCCTCAGTTTTTTCCTTCGTCGAGTCGGACTAGATGCACATCAATGGTTAAGCCTAGAAATATATCCACTCACCCTTGGCTTTGTACAAAATTTATAAGGGAGCATGCGAGTACTGCCTTGAGTGGAGAGGCCGGGAGTGGGAAGGGCGGCGTGAAGAGAAATCCCCGGTTGATATTGCTCCGAATTGATATACAGAGGTGGCAAAGCCAAAGATTTAATATATGGTGCTCGGAGCCTAGGTTTACCTTGAAAGCAACTACCTCTGTAGAGGAGGGTGTGAGGAATGGGCAACATTTTTGAAATGCTGCTTCTTATAAACCACATTTTAACCACTGAACAGTCGGCTTTATGCAGCAAGCAGGGATTTGTACTGTTTTGATTTAATAAGTTAGATCCCACCTGTTACAAGGGAAGGTTTAAAACCTCCGGTGGCTGTAACATTAGGGGGAGCAATTGTCCAACCTTGAAGAGGACTTTCTGGCTTTACTTTGGCTGTGAGGGTAGTGAGTGATCTACTAACTTCAAAAACCATATATAATTAGGCCCTTATCCATAGCACTATGCCTACTCTGGTTTATAGAAGTTGCCCATTTGAGCAATGGAGTAATAGGTAAGGAAGACGGCATTTTATTGTGTTGTTGTTGAAGTTTAGCTTTATGCAATAAAGTACCTTATTTATTCATGTCTGTGGCTTTTTACAAATGACATCAATAAATGGACCTAATTTATAATGTGTGACTGAGTCCTCCAAAATTTCTTTACACAGCTCCATACCACAAGTAAAATTTAAAACACGTTAAATGAAATGATAAGACATAATTTATAATAATAAGGCATTACTAGGTTACATGTGCTAAAAGGGGGCAGCTAGGTGATGCAGTGAATAAAGCACAGGCCTTGGATTCAGGCAGGACCTGAGTTCAAATCCAGGATGACACACTTGACACCTACTAGCTGTGTGACCCTGGGCAAGTTACTTAACCCTCATTGCCCTGCCCAAAAAAAAAAAAAAGATTACATGTGCTTATAAAATTATTCTGCATAGTGTTTCAGACATTCATGACCATACGGTGACACTGACTATAAAGTTTTAGTCAGAAATAAAATTTGTATGAAATTTTATATCTTCTGTTTGTTTTTTTTTCATTCCCTCATAAGATTGACTTAAGGAGCCTTTCTTCCTCCATGGGTTTGCAACACAATTATAATTATATTTAAAGAAAATTACATAAGAATTAAGTAGTGCAGTAGATGGAAACCTGAATCTGTAGTCAGGAAGTCCTGAGTTCAAATCCAGCCTCATTAGGTATGTGACCCTAGGTAAGTCATGAAACCTCTGCTTCAGTTTCTTCAGCTATAAAATGAGGATACTAAGAGCAACTCCCTCCCAGGGTTGTTGTGAGGTTCAAATAAGATATTTGTAAAGTGCCTGGCACACAACAGGTGCTTTAGTAAATGCTTATTTCTTCCACCTCCCCCACCTCCAGGTCACTATTAATTTCCCCTGCAATAAGACAGTTTTTCAAAATGTTTAAAAAGTAAATGTAGGGGCAGCTAGGTGGTACAGTGGATAAAGCACCAGCTCTGGATTCAGGAGGACCTGAGTTCAAATCTGGCTTCAGACACTTGACACTAGCTGTGTGATCCTGGGCAAGTCACTTAACCCCAACTGCCTCACCAAAAGAAAGAAAGAAAGAAAGAAAGAAAGAAAAGAAAGAAAGAAAGAAAGAAAGAAAGAAAGAAAGAAAGAAAGAAAGAAAGAAAGAAAGAAAGAAAGAAAGAAAGAAAGAAAGAAAGAAAGAAAGAAAGAGAGAAAGAAAGAAAGAAAGAGAGAAAGAGAGAAGGAAGGAAAGAAGAAAGAAAGAAAGAAAGAAAGAAAGAAAGAAAAGAAAGAAAGAAGAAAGAAGAAAGAAAGAAAGAAAGAAAGAAAGAAGGAAAGAAAAGGAAAGGGAAAAAAGTAAATGTAGAGGGAAGGTCAAATGGTCAAAAATTACAGGTTGAGAGATAAATATGATGGGGGGGAACCATTGGAATGTAAGGAAATGTGGGTTTTAGTCTCATCTGTCCACTCCCTATGTGACTTTGAACAAAGGCACTTCCCTTCTCAGTAACTTTTCTCATTTTTAAAATGAGGTGACTAGACTAGATTATCTCTCGTCTTTTTTTAGCTCTCATAATCTATCATTCTAATTCTCTTAGAGGGCCCTCTCAAAGGGAGATATCAATACTCAAGTAAGGCAAGGCACATTAATTACCATTTATTTTATATTTGGTCTCCATCCTTCCACTTTCTAATCCTAGACAAAAGATCATAGACCTAGAGCTGAAAGGACTTTTAAAAAAAAATAAAATTATTTTATTATTTTTGAAATGATTTTTGAAGTCATCTAGCCCAACCTATATATTTTATAGATGAGGAAATTAAAACCCAGAATGGTTAAATGACTTGCCTAGAGTTATACAAATAGTAAGTGTCCGAGCCAGAATTTGAAAGTAAGTCCCCTGATTCAAATTGTGTTGATTTTTAATGCATCCCCCTTGCCTTGCTTTTCAACTTTCTAGGTGCATCTGAAGTTACCATGGAAACAAGCATTTCCAGGAAAAGCCGAGCCTAATGTACATGTAACCTAGATCAATGATCAAGAAAAGGAATTTTTTCTTCTTCCTTACTAACTAGAAAGAGGAAGAAGGAAAATAGTTAATAAAAGGGGAGGGGGACTGGACCTGGGTTTTCAATATAATAGAGAAATCCTGGTTGAGCAAACTCCTATTAATGAAGGTCAACACCTTCTATGAGGTACCTAAAACACTTACAGGCTAAGTGACCTGCCCAGGGTCACAAAGCTAGCCTTAGGACTTGAACAGTTTTCTAGTTTTAGGAATTTTTCAATCCACCACATTACAACCTTTGCTACTGATTTAGAATAGTCCTACAGTTGGAACTCCCTAAGAAGCAATATTGCATGAAGAAGATTTTAGGTTTTTTAGACAATATGAAATAGAAAAAAAAAAGTCAAGGAAAAATCATACTGTTTAGGAAATGAAGGCGTGAATGTTGACAGTTCTTAGACCTACTCGTTTCTCCTCCAGTCTCCAGCCTTTGCAATGGAAAGATGTGGTTAACCAATAGCAGGGAAGGAAAAGACACTCGTCCCGAATCTTTAAGAAGGAAGACTTTATGTGGAAGAGGACAAGTGAGGGCTCATTTCTAATCAGTGGATGCTCTGCTCATTTCTGTGACTCCTCCACCAAGACTTTGCTCCTGGGTTGGTCTGGTCTGGCTTAGGTCACAAAATGGCTGGGCCAGGAAAGAGGGGAGAAAAAGCATTCCCCCTTCCCAGGCTTCTGCACATCCCCACGGGGCTCCCCAGACAGTCGGGACCTTCGGCAGAGGCCTCCCTCTCCTGGGTGCAATGTGCACAACACCACTTAAAACCACCGGCCCTCCTCGCTTCCCCACAGCAGCATTTGCCCCTAAAAGACAAAGGTTGCAGTGAGGGGAGTTCCGGTTTAGGTTTTAGCCCGCCCCATCCCCCGCAATGAAAAGGCGAGCTGGGAACAGAAGCCACGACAGCCACGCACTGGGAGGATGCAAAGGGAAAGAGTGGAGTGGGAGATCCTTTATCCCGGAGAAGAAAGGATGTGGAAAGGGGCAGATTCTGGCTGGTTTGTGGGAGCCCGGCAGACAACACAGTTACAAGGCTGAACTCACTGGTGCCCCCTCCCTCCCGCCTTTCATTCCCCACTCCCGTTCCCCCATCCCCAGCGGGAGCCCTGGGCTCTCAGCTCCTTCCTAGCAGCGATCCACGAGCATCCCGGCCTGGCCGCTGGAAGAGGCATAAGGCGAAAGGGGTGAAACGCGGCCAAGCAGCCGGCGCTTTCCTACCGGGGTACAGACCCCCCACTCCCAAGGAAGCAAAGAAGAGACTTGGAGCTGGAAAAGGCTCCTGCTCTCCCTTTCTTTCAGTTCTGGTAATGAACTTGATCCTGTGGAGCTAAAGTGCCGAGAAGCAGAATGATTGATGCCTTACCCAACCCTCGGACCGCCCGGAGCCCTGGTGGAAACAGCTTCCCTTCCAAACTCAGGCTTCTCCACGCCCTCCCTTCCGTTCTCTCTCCTCTTCTACTTCTCCTCCTTTTCGGCAAGCTGGGCTGAGCTGTGCGCATACCGCAGCACTAAAACATGCTCCACCAATCCAGCCTCTTGTTCTGACACGTGGTTCCTTGTGCCTGAGCTGGATGCTACTAACCCTGGATAACACTTTTCAAAAAGAATCCGTGTACAGACTTGCTTAATTGGGCCTGGTACGGATCAAGATCTGGGCTGGACTAGACTAGCAAAATTATGAGATAGATGCAAACTGCCTTTGGAGCCATCCCAGTTCACTCCACCCAGCCTGATATTTTACCTACTCTCTTCCCACTTACCCTTTTACTCCTCCCTCCCCACCCCAACCCCACACTCTCTGGTAGTCCCATATTTCAAGACCTTTTCCCTCTACTAGTACTCAATGATGACATTTAAGATGTTGGCTAATAATAGCCGTAGGGTGGTATCCTCTCCTAGAAGTGTTTGTATTTTAATCTTAAAAATTCACAGCTGGAAAAGACCTAATAATTCATTCCTTGGTTTAAGCACTTGGTTTTTACAGATAAGGAACCTGGGGTCCTGAGAATTGAAGTCCAAAGTCACATAGTCAGTGGCTTTAGAGGGACTAGGGTGCAGATTTCTTTACACCAGGTCCAGGCCCTGAGGGATAATGGAGCTTGAAAACATTTAATATCATCTAATAATGAAACTATGTGTTAGGAAATGGGAAAAATATTTGGGGTCAGAACTCTATCAAATCAGACTATATCTTCACCACCTACTTCAGCAATTCATAAGAATGGCCTTGAGAGTTATCACAAAGCTTCATTTGGGTTCTGCTTGTTACTGTATTACCTTAATAATGACAGATATAGGACTTTCAATAGAGGGTTATTATAAATGTTTAATTTTCATTTTTACTTAAAAATACACACTACGTAACAATACTGCTGGGCTGTTTCTCATTTATTTGTTGTTGTTGTTTTGTGGGGCAGTGAGGGTTAAGTGACTTGCCCAGGGTCACACAGCTAGTAAGTGTCAAGTGTATGAGGTAGGACTTGAACTCAGGTCCTCCTGAATCCAGGGCCAGTGCTTTTTCCATCATGCCACCTAGCTGCCCCCATGTTTCTCATTTAAATTTGCAAATGCAGAGTTGAAATCAAGTGAAAAAAATTATTTAAATTCAAAAAAGATTCCAAGCTTTCTGCCTGATTTTCATAAGGAACTATATCAGGGCAGAAATAACAAGTATTATTCTGGAGAGCAATTTGGAACTATACCCAAAGGGCTGTAAAACTGTGCATACCCTTTGACCCAGCAATACTACTACTAGGTCTGTATTCTAAAGAGATCATGGAAAAGGGGAAAGGACCCACATGTACAAAAATACTTATGGCAGCTCTTTTTGTGGTGGCAAAGAATTGGAAATCGAGGTGATGCCCATCAGGGAATGGCTGAAAAAGTTGTGATATATGAATGTAATGGAATGCTATTGTGCTATAAGAAATGATGAGCAGATGGAGTTCAGAAAAACCTGAACTTACGTGCACTGATGCTGAGTGAAGTGAGCAAAACCAGAACACTGTATATAGTAACGACAACATTGTGCAAGAATCACCTGTGATAGACTTAGCTCTTCTCAGCAATACTATGATCCAAGACAATTCCAAAAGACTCATGATGGAAAATACTATCGTAATCAGAAATAGAATTGTGGAATCTGAATGCAGATGAAAGCATACTATTTTCACTTTTTTGTTTTGTTTTGTTTCTTTCTTGAGGTTTTCCCCTTTTGTTCTGATTCTTCTTTTATTTTTTTTTCTTTTCTTTTCTTTTTTTTTTTTTTGCGGGGCAATGGGGGTTAAGTGACTTGCCCAGGGTCACACAGCTAGTAAGTGTCAAGTGTCTGAGGCTGGATTTGAACTCAGGTACTCCTGAATCCAGGGCCGGTGCTTTATCCACTGCGCCACCTAGCTGCCCCTGATTCTTCTTTTATAACATGACTAATGTGGAAATATGTTTAATATGATTTTACGTATATATGTAATTATGTTAAACATATATGTATATATATATATATATATAAAACATATCAGATTGGTTGCTGTCTTGGGGAGGAGAGAGGGAAAGGAGGGAAGGAGAAAAATTTGGAACTCAAAATCTTATTAAAATGAATGTTGAAAACTATCTTTACATGTAACTGGAAAAAAAATTAAATTCTATTAAGATTGGAAACAAAGAAATACCAGGCATTATGAGATGAATGGTTCTAAATTGGAAAATGAAAATGTTACAAGTTGAAAGAAGATTTTTTGCAATAAATATGAAATGTAGCTATAATTTTGGAACATCTTTGTTTTTGCTAATTTGACAAACTAAGCTTGAGGGAATAAAAAATACTTTGTGTGGTTTTTCATCACCTGGCCACATTCTTCTTTGTAATACAATCAGCAAATTCTCTTACAGGAACAGGATTCATTAGATCCTTTTGGAGAGTTGTTGGATTTGTTTTTTTAAAAGATAAATTTCTCCCTGTAATATTAGTGTTTATAGCAGCTTAATAGTTGGAAGGGACGTAAGTGGTCATCTAGTTCAACCCGTATCTGATTGAGAATACTTTCTACAATACACCTGGCTTTCTTCAAGTCCCTGCTAAAGTCCCACCTACAAGAAACCTTTCTTGATATTCTCATCATGCTAGTGTGTCTTCCCCTCTGTTCATTAACTCCAATTTATGCTGTTATTCATCTTGTTGGTACCCAGCAGTTTTCATGTTATCTCCCCCATGAGGCTCTTGAGGGCAAGGACTTTCTTTGTATGCCCTGCTCAGTGTCCGGCATATATAAAGTGCCTAATAAAGGCTTGTTGACTTAATTTGGCCATCCAACTTTTTTTGGAAACTAATTGTTGGATAGTCTTCCCTGACATCAATCCCAAATACTTAGTTCTGCCTTTGGGGCTCAAGGAGAACAAGTCTAATCCTTCTTTCAGATGCTGGTCCATCAGATACTTGGAGACAACTATAGCCTACCACCTGGGCTTTCCCTCTAAACTGTAGCTCCTCAGTTCCTTCAATGTGGCATTCATTCAAAGCCCTTCTTCATCATACTGCATGGCAGTCTTTGGAAGTTCTCCAGTTCTTCAATGTCCTTTCTAAATTTGTGGTACCTCCAACTGAACACAATCCTGAAATGTAGTATGATCAGGGCAGAGTTAGTAAGTAGTCCTGAACACTGTGCCTCTTTTTTTTGTTTTTGTGCGGGGGCAATGAAGGTTAAGTGACTTGCCCAGGGCCACACAGCTAGTTAAGTGTCAAGTGTCTGAGGCCAGATTTGAACTCAGGTCCTCTTGAATCCAAGGCTGGTGCTTTATCCACTGCACCACCTAGCTGCCCCCCACTGTGCCTCTTTTAATATTGCCTAAAGATTCTATTAGGGTTTTTGGCCTATATATGTATTGGGTGTTCTCTCTGGCTCCCTGCTATGTGTGTGCTTGACCCACCTCACAAATGCAAGATCACTCTTTATATGAAAAACTACACAAAAGCCCAATGGCTGTGGTTGGTTGGACAAGTTTGGTTTGGGCTTTTTTGGTGGGGCAATGGGGGTTAAGTGACTTGCCCAAGGTCACACAGCTAGTAAGTATCAAGTGTCTGAGGCTGGATTTGAACTCAGGTCCTCTTGAATCCAGGGCCGGTGCTTTATCCATTGTGCTACCTAGCTGCCCCCTGGACAGGTTTTTTTAAATGAACTGCAAAGATAGGTGAAGGAATCCTTCAAGAGTTGTCATGGAGCCTCTTCAAGTTCCAGGCCCGAAATTGGCAACATGGCTAAATGCACCAAAAAGGTCAGAATTGTTGGTAAATATGGAATATGTTATGGTGTATCCCTCAGATAAATGGTGAAGAAAATTGAAATTAGCCAGCATGCAAAGTATACCTGCTCCTTCTGTGGTAAGAACAAAATGAAGAGACGGCTGTGGGTATCTGGCATTGTGGATCCTGCATGAAAACAGTAGCTGATGGTGCATGGACCTACAATACCACCTCTGCAGTTATAGTCAAATCTGCCATCAGAAGACTGAAGGAATTGAAAGACCAGTAAAATCTTCTCCCCATCAAATATCTGTAGCCCATAGTCCAACAATAAATGGGTTAATTTATGGAATAAAAAAAGAGTTGTCATGGAAATCATCTATTGTATATAGCTTTGGGGGGGGGTGATTTCAAGCAGGAACACCTGTATTATGATAGCACATATCCAGCTATTAATGCCCTCTATGTAATATACTTTAATAGTACTTTCTTTCTTTGTTCTCCTTGCATTATTGCAACTTGAAGCTCTACTGTCCCACTCTCTGACCTCCATAAAGTTATGAATGTGTAGATAGACAATGACCATCAATGTGGAGGGATGAACTCCTCTGGTATGGAACTTCACCTAAGGGAGGAGATTTGATCATGGATAGAGTTGCTATTGGAAAATCTGGCACCTGGGACAAGCTCAGGAGATAACCACTGGAGAAAGAGCAGTTATTAAGGAGAAGACTAACAAAGAATGGAGCAAGTCAAGTCAGGTCCAGATGAGAGAGGAAGTCACCTGTGGTATGGGAAGCCCTCAGGATGCCAGTCCTAGCATCTTTTGGTTGTTTCCCTTCATTGTATTACTTATATGTCTCCTTGGAGCCACTCACAATCATGTGTACTTATGCCAGGGAAAAGAAGACTGTGTCCCAGAGAATCTAGTTTGTACCCCTAGAGGAAGACTCCTGACCCTTTAAAACCTAAGAGGAGGAATAGAGCTAAGAAGTAGCAAGTATGGAACATGGTTCTGGAATGAGAATACCCCAGGCATCACCCTTGATCTCCCAGATGAATTGAGAAGGTAAAGGAGAATTTATTGAGTAGAGAACTATATGGTGAGGAAACAGCAGGCTGGAGGACCTCCAAAGGAACAATGATGTGGCTCTAAATTTTGATGTCCTGTGGCAAGGCCCGAGGCACCCTTTCCTATGGTAATTTTTTGGACTGCTCTTGTGATTGTCATCAGTGGAGAGAAGTGGTGTCAAACTCAAATAGAAACAGGAGCCACTATACTACATAAGAATCCTTGTGGGTATATACTGACTTAGAAAACCATGTATTAACATTACCTATGTTTTATTCTATTTTTATTTATTTTGTTAAATATTTCTCTTTGTGGGGATTATAATTGCCCAATCTGCAAGAAAAACCACCATTGCAGAGCTCTGGGCCAAAGGCACTTTATTAAAATAACCATGGTCCCTCTCATGAAGTGGACTCCAGACCTTCCTCATGATCTGAGATACTCCTGGTGCCCAGGACCTTGTTTGTATAGGTTTTGATACCCAAATATGCAAAAGAGGCATGGTGAAATACAGAAACTCATCGGCTGATAGACTTTGCTTGTGAGGGCCAAAAATGACACATCAGCAAGTGTTACAGGTTGGACGAAGCATGGGGCATCTCTACTGACTAAGTGGTCATAATATGGTCACCTGCTCATAGTAGACGAGAGAGTGGTCCAGAGGTACCAAAGTAAGTTGGGGGACTTTCCAAAAAATCTAGGTATCCCACCCATACTGGGTTTAGACATGGAATCTGAGCAAAACAGGACAGAGATCTTGTTAGTACTCTTGTGGTTATGCAAGTGAGTCATAACTTAGTAAACAAGTGATAAACATTACACTAAAGTTTGAGGCCCATTATAAAGGCCTACTATAAGAACCTATATTATCTAATTATCCCTATATGATTTATGTAGGAGTCCAAATGAATTATTCCATTATTCCTCACACTGTTACATTTTAATCTGGTTCTGTGCCACCCAGGAGTGTTGTGTGCTGCATGCTATAGAGAATCTCCCTATGGGAGAACTCCCTTTACCAATCAATATTAGCAACTGCTCTGCTATTTATAGTCTTCAAAGAATTTCTTGGAGAGCTTCAGTGACTTGTCCACACAACCAATATGCATCAGGTGGAAGACAGGAACCCAAATCTTTCTGACTCAAGGTGTGAGTCTCTACCTACTACCCCCTACTTTTTTCTCATTTTTCATAATATTTCATGTATTATGATATAAATATATTTTCTATAATAATAGGAAAAATTTATATAATATTTTGAGGTCTACAAAACACTTTATGAACATCTTCTCATTTTATCTGCATGACAACTCTGTGAAGTGGGTTTTATTATCCTCACTTTATAGATGATAAAACTGAGTTTCTAAGAGCTTAAGTGACTTGCTAAGAATAACTTGCCTATTAAGTATCTGAGATAGGGCTCAAACTAGCATTGGGCTAATAAATGTTTAACAACCGGCCTTCCAGAAGGAAAAAAAATGTGTACAGGACATATTTTTAGTTTAATCTGCATTAATAACATTTTTTATCACTTTCTAAAGTCTAGACAATCAACAAAACATTCAATCAAGCCATGATTTGTAGTATTTGTTGGTTTTCAAGATGTCAACACTTACACTGAAAATGTAACAATCAGTTCTGTAAGCACTGACCTAAATCTTCACTTTCCTGACTCTAGGTCTATATCACAGACTGTATAGTCCAAAGTCTTGAGTCAAGTAAGAGACAAAAATTCCAACTCTGACAATGGCTAATATCTGTCTTGAAACCCCTGAAGCAAGGAAAAGTATAAAGTAGCATGAATATACATGAGATCAGGAAAGAAAATACCCCTCTTGTCACCTACTCATCTCTAAGAACTGGTGCTTCTGTGTCCAGTGATGGTTGACACCAGACATTTTATTAGACTAGACAAGAATCTGGAAATACCAAGTAGTGTCACGGGTGCCATATTCTTGCCTCTTGCTTTTCACATAAGACCTGGTCTTGTTATACCTATCTCCTTAAATAAATTTCACTGAGATATATGTTTGTGGGTGGGCTTGTTTGCACTTCTCTGATGTACTAGCAGACTTACTACATAACTACCTGTTTAGAGAACATTCACTATCAAATCGTGGGGAATGGACAGGGGATACTGATTGCCTCTCCACCTTCTGAAAATCAGGTCCTGAAAATCCAGACTGCCATATCACTCTACTTACTCACTGAGATTGTAGGCCACTAAAACGCCCAAACCTTTTGCAAATGAACTACTGTTTAGCCACATGAGATTGGATTTTTGAGCCTCAGTTTGTATAATAACCCTTAAGTTCATCTTATAAGATTCAGTGCAGTGTTCTAAGCTGTCAAATTCCTCTTGAATTTAGTTTTTAGCTATCCCTGGCTTGTATCATCTTTGAAGGAGTAATACATAATAATAAAGAAACTTAGATGAGTTTAAATGTGTGTTTTCTGTGAACTTTCAAAAGCTTAACATAAAATCTTTATACTGTAAGGGCCAAATTTAGTATGGGGAGAGTTAATTGGGTGGCTCACCATAATATTGGGGTAAGAAAGGAGATTAACAGCCTCTTTCAAAACAACAAAACAGGTTTTATTAATAGGGACAAATTTAAAACACAAGTAAGGTTAATAGAGCTAGGGACCATGAGAAAGGGAATAGGGGAAGGAAAAAAAATACAACCCTCTTCCCAGATGATTAGAAACTAAATCTCTGGGGCAAAAGGCCCCAGGCACCCCGAACCTGCCTCCAGCCCAGCTAGCTCCAAAGAGCTAGCCTTGCCTCAACAACACAAACTCACCACCACCCAGAATCTGTAGCTCCAGCTACAGAGCGTTCCCTGGCCAGGTCAGAAGGTCCGCCACACCAGTGTCTCTTTCCCTCTCTCACTCGTGCAAGAATGAGCTCTCTCCTCCCTGGCTTCCTCCTGAAAACTTCCGCAAAACTGGAAAACCGGGTCGACCACACACACACACATAGCCCCAAGCTAATTGGTTGGCAACTTTGACTGACAAAACAGACAGCTCTACAGATACAAGCCAGCCAGCTTCCTGACGCTGAAGACCACCTGACTTGTCCCCATTATAATTGGGCCAGGCCCATGTAGGCATGCGGGTGTCTGGCATGAGGTCAGCATGCATGGGCGCATGCTGGGGTTTCTAATTTTAGCCAAAGAGAGGGTCATAGAAACCCCAAATCAAAATTAATTCCTTACAATACTTTCACAGTGTAGTAGGAAGTGGAAACTGCACTGAACTGAAGTCAAAAGACCTGGGTTCCATTCCTGCCTCTGATACTAGCCGTGTGACCTTGTATAAGTCAATGGATTTCAATTTGTTATCTGAAAACTGGATATGATAATACTTGTACTACCATCCTCAGAGGGTTCATAATTCTCATTATCACACATTTAAAGCTGGTTGTAATAAAAGAACATGTATAATGTTCTCTGTGAACCCTAGAGGGATATAAAGTGTAAGTAAATTCTGGAGGTAAAAGGGAGCCATTGGAGATTATTAAGAAGGGAGATGACACGGTCAGACTCAAGATTTAGGAAGGTCAGTTTAGCAGCTGAGAGGAGTATGGCTTGGAGAGGGGACACACTTGAGGCAGTCAGATCTATCAGCAGACCATCACAACAGTCTAGGTGATGAGGATGAGGACTCAGGCCAGGGTAGTGGCAATGTCAGAGGACAGAAGAAGGCACATGCAAGAGATGTTACAAAGGTGAACTGATAGGACTGGCAACATAGAGGATATGGTAGGTGAAAGAGAGTGAACAATGATGGATAATACCTAGGGAACCAGCCTGGGTGCCTAGGAGGGTTGTGGTTTCATCAGCAATAATAGGGAAATGGGGAAGAGGGGAGGATTTGGAGGGAAATACAAGGGCATGACCTCCTCATAAACACACATCAACAAATACTTAAAAACAAAGATAACCAAGGGCAGCTATGTGGTGAAGTGGATAAAAGCACTGACCCTGGATTCAGGAGGACCTGAGTTCAAATCCGGCCTCAGACACTTGACACTTATTAGCTGTGTGATCCTGGGCAAGTCACTTAACCCCCATTGCCAAAAGAAACAACAAAAAACAAACAAAAAAACAAACATAACCCCATATGATCAATATAATCTCCCCAAAGGTAAAAGCACTTTGAGGGACTGCTTAACAGATAGTTTACTTCCTTTTCAGGTCTAAAATGTCTGAAGTATTCATAAGATCTAGGAACCCAGGCACTCTTGGACTCAAAAGGTGGTCACCAAAGCTGGAAATGTTTATCCCTCAGCATCAGGGAAGAAACATAAAGACAGAAGAAGACAACCAAAAGGCAGGAACTCAGGCTCACCTAGGCAAGCACAGGTTCTCACTGCCATGTGCTTGAACTTCAGGACACCAATAACACTGGTGTTATTGGATTTTCCTTCCCTCCCTTGTTGAAATTGTAAGGGAGAGATGTCAGAGACCCAAAGTGACATACGAAAAAGTGAGGTTTTCCCCTCACTCCTTTTATAGCCTTGAATCGACAAAATTAGCTCTTCCTATATCAGCCATTAATCCTCTTTAATGGAACTGCAGTCACAGGAACAAAAGGACAAGACAGGAGCCAGAACACATGTTTCACAGAAAGGGGCCAATGTGCATGTCTCTTCCCAAGAAGCTAAAGTACAAGTCCAATTTTGTGAGATCATTCCTGCTGCAGGAAAAAAAAAGGCTTTGCATTAAGTATCCTGATATAGATCTAATATCCAAAACATATAGGGAAATAACAAATATATGGTTAGGAGCCATTTCCCAATGGATGTTATTCAAAGGATATGAACAAATAGTTTTCAAAAGAATTGCAAACTATTAATGATAATAGGCAAGATTGTTCTATATGGCTAAGACTAAAAATATAAATTAAAGAATCATAGATTGTAGTATTAGAAGGGACCTTAAGAGATCATCATGTCCAATTTTTTACAGATGAGAAACTAATTACATTAACTCTGAGGTTTCACTTTTCATCTAGAAAAATGGCAAAGATCAAAAAAGACTGAAAGAATCAATATTTGAGAGGCTTAAAAATATAAGTACTCTGGGTATATGAATACAATGGAATACTATTGTGCTGTAAGAAATGATGAGCAGGAAGAGTTCAGAGAAACCTGGAGGGTCTTACGTGAGCTGATGATGAGTGAGATGAGCAGAACCAGAAGAACATTGTACACAGTATCATCAACATTGAGTGTTGACCTACTGTGATGGACTCTATTCTTCTCACCAATGCAATGGTACAGAAGAGTTCCAGGGAACTCATGATAGAAGAGGATCTCCAAATCCAAGAAAAAAAAGAAAGAAAGAACTGTGGAGTATAGATGCTGATTGAACCATATTATTTCTTTTGTTTTGGGTGCTGTTGTTTTTTTTTTTCTATTTTGAGGTTTTGCATCACTGCTCTGATTCTTTCTCTTGTAATAGGATTAATGCAGAAATAGGATTAATGTTATTATGTGTATATATATGTGTGTGTATATATATATCTATATGTATATGTATAGAGATATATAGATATAACCTATATCAGATTACCTGCTGTCTAGGGGAGGGGGGAGGGAGGGGAGGGAGGGAGAAAAATCTGAAATTGTAAAGCTTGTATAAACAAAAGTTGAGAACTATCTTTACATGTAACGGAAAAAATAAAATATCTCATAAAAAATATATATAAGTACTCTGGGGGCAGCTAGGTGGCGCAGTGGATAAAGACCAGTCCTTAATTCAGGAGGACCTGAGTTCAAATCCAGCCACAGACACTTGATACTCTAGCTGTGTGACCCTGGGCAAGTCATTTAACCCTCATTGGCCTGCCAAAAAAAACCCCAAGTGCCCCAATACAAATATATTGTTGGTAGAGTTGTCCAGCCATTTTGGAAAGCAGTTTGGAATTATGCTAGTGTCTAAAAAGTCCATTTCCTTTGACTCAAGAGATTCTACTGGGCATATGCTCCAAGGAAGTCAACGACAAAAAAATCTCATACAAGAAAATATTCATAGTAGCATATTTTTGTGGTGTCAAAAAACTGGAAAAAAAAGTAGATTGACTGAGGAATGACTAAAGACACAGTGATACATGAATAGAATGTAATATTCCTGGGCTTTAAGAAATGACCAATATGAAGAATTCTGAGAAGGAAGGGACTCTTTGGGTGACACAAGAATGCCTTACTGAGTAGGGGAAAAAAGGGGGAATGGATATTTTCAGAAATGGAGCTAATATAAAAACAAAAGATAGCAAATATGTTTTTTAAAAGTTAAATATGCTGCAGCCTAATTAGAACCACAATATACCTTTATGTTGCATTCAGTAATCTGCAATTATGATTCTCCAATGCTTGTGGCTTTCTATGTACCACAGCCAAATGGCATTACCTGAATTCCAGGGGAGGCTTTTCAATCCTGGGCAATTTCCCAGAGGCTGTCCAGCATGATCTAGTCCTACTATCTAGCTCTGATTTGATCACTGTTCATCTTCCATGTTTGCCCAAAATATATAGTCACTAATGACTTAACTCAATGGATTTGCTGAGTTGCTTCCCATAAATTGGGACAATATGCATTCCTTCTCCACTTGGTTATTCCTTCATGGCCTTTTGATCTGTTTTGAGTGACCATGGATCTCACTGAAGAGACTTTGTGGTGTTTAGGGGTTTGATGCATCTGGAAGACCTCATCATCTGTAGGGAGTCTTTCTACAACTTGAACTTTTTGTGAAGGATATACCTCATGAACCTGGTGAACAATTTTGGTATGCATGCTTCTGTATTTTATGCTTTGTAATCTGCCTCATATTCCTACCACTTATCTGAAATTATTCTTTCCAAGGTTACTAACAATGTTTTAATTGCTAAATTCAATGGCCTATTCTCAGTCTAGATTCTTCTTGACCTTTCTTCAGCATTCATCACTGTTGATCATCCTGTACTCCTGGATCCTCTCCTTATTAGGTTTTTATGACACCTGTCTCCTGGTTTTTCTCTTAGCTTTCTAAATTCTCTTTTGCAAAATTAGAATTCAGACCCTGCCCCCTGATCTTGCGTTCCCCCAAGGCTTTAGGGCAGCTAGGTGGCACAGTGGATAGAGCACTGGCCCTGGAATCAGGAGGACCTGAGTTTAAATATGGCCTCGACATTTGAAACTTACTGTGTGACCTTGGGCAAGTCACTTAACCCTGAATGCCTCAAACATCTGGGGCCATCTCCATTTGTCCTGATGTATATCTTGTCACTGGACCCAGATGGCTCTGTAGGAGAGAGTGAGGCTGGTGACTTTGCACAATCCTCCCTCAATTAAATCCAATTCATTATAAGTTATGATATCACCTCCCCAAATCATCTACAAGAAGGAAGGAGAAACAATAACAATCTCCAAGGCTTTTTACTGAGCTCTCTTCTTTTTCTTCCCTCATAATGATCTCATCAACTCCAATGGGTTCAATTATCAACTCTAAGCACATTAGTCTAACATGTATATTTCTCTCTCCTGAGCTTTGTATCAGCAACTACCTGTCAGATATCTCTATCTGGATATTCCACAGAAATGCCAGAGTCATTATAATTAAAACAAAATTAATTTGGAAAAACAAAAAGGTAAGAGTATCAAAAGAAATAATGAAAAAATGTAAAGGAAGGCATTTTTATAGTACCAGATTTTTTTGGGGGTGGGGGGGTAGGGCAATGAGGGTTAAGTGACTTGCCCAGGGTCACATAGCTAGTAAGTGTCAAGTGTCTGAGTCCACATTGGAATTCAGGTCCTTCTGAATCCAGGGGCCAGTGCTTTATCCATTGCATCATCTAGCTGCCCTCTATAGTACCAGATTTTAAATTATAACATAAAGCAGTAATTATCAAAAGTATGTGATACTGGCTAAGAAATAGAAAGACTGATCAATGGAATAGAATAGACATACAATTTGCAGCAGCAAATAAACATAATAACCTTATATTTGACAACTTAATGACTTAAGATTTGGAGATAAGAATTCATTATTTGGTAAAAAATGTTAGGAAAACTGGAAAGCAGTATGGCAGAAACTGGGCATAGATCAATAACTTGTACCATTTACCAAGAAAAGGTCAAAATGGATGCATGAGAGATTTTACAAGAAAATTAGAACATGGAACATATTACTTATAAGATTTATGGATAGGTGAACAATTTATGAATTGTTAGGTGAGCAAAGTTAGACATAAAATGGATAATTTTGATTATATTAAACTTAAAAGGTTTTATGAATAAAACAAACGTAACCAAGATCAGAAAGAAAGCAGAAAATTGGGGGGGAAATTTTTAAAGACAAGTTTATCAGATATAGGTCTTATATCTCATACGCCTTTAGATGTGTAAGAGTAAGGTTCCAATATTACCAGATCTCCACCCCGACTTGCTTCCTCTGCATTAGTTCTTCCTTTCACTCCCTGCTTACCTTTTCCTACCCAATTTTGTTTTTTAGAACCCCCTCATCATACACAACTCAGCCCAACCTTTCTTTCAAATTGTTAGTAATGATAACAGTTTTAAGAATTCTATTATTACTAATAACTAATAATTACTAATATTAATAACATTTTCATATACCATAAGTAAACCATTTGACCTTAATCAGGGTCATAATTAGTCTTCAAGGATTTTCTTATATTCTTTCTGGATCTTTTATGTCAAATTTTCCATTGAGTCAAACAAATACCTGAGAATCTTTCAGTTCATCAAATGTCCATTTGTTTTTCATTCAGAATTATATTCAACTTCACTGGATGTTATTCTTGAATGCAACCCCATTTCCTTTGCTCTTTAAAATATAATGCTCTAAGACCTATGGTCTTTTATTTTATTTTATTTTATTTTTGCGGGGCAATGGGGGTTAAGTGACTTGCCCAGGGTCACACAGCTAGTAAGTGTCAAGTGTCTGAGGCCGGATTTGAACTCAGGTACTCCTGAATCCATGGCTGGTGCTTTATCCACTGTGCCACCTAGCCGCCCCCAGACCTATGGTCTTTTAGTATGGAAGCCGTCAGGTCTTCTGAAATCCTAATTGTCTTTCTACAGTATTTGAATTGGTTTTTTTCTTGTTGCTTGCAATGTTTTCTGTTTAACCTGAGAATTTTTTTTTAATTAATAAAGTATTTCATTTTTTTCCCGTTACATGTAAAGATAGTTCTCAACTTTTGTTTATACAGGCTTTCCAATTTCAGATTTTTCTCCCTCCCTCCCCTCCCTCCCCCCTCCCCTAGACAGTAGGTAATCTGATACAGGTTATATATATGTATATGTATATGTATATGTATATGTATATGTATATGTATATGTATATGTATATGTATATGTATATGTATATGTATATGTATACACACACATAATAACATTAATCCTATTTCTGCATTAGTCATGTTATAAGAGAAGAATCAGAGCAATGATGAAAAACCTCAAAATAGAAAAAACAACAGCACCAAAAACAAAAGAAATAGTATGGTTCATTCAGCATCTATACTCCACAGTTCTTTTTTTTTTTTTTTTCTTGGATTTGGAGCTCCTCTTCTATCATGAGTTCCCTGGAACTCTTCTGTACCATTGCATTGGTGAGAAGAATAGAGTCCATCACAGTAGATCAACACTCAATGTTGATGATACTGTGTACAATGTTCTTCTGGTTCTGCTCATCTCACTCATCATCAGCCCACGGAAGACCCTCCAGGTTTCTCTGAACTCCTCCTGCTCATCATTTCTTATAGCACAATAGTATTCCATTGTATTCATATACCACAACTTGTCCAGCCATTCCCCAATTGATGGGCATCCCCTCAACTTCCAATTCCTTGCCACCACATAAAGAGCAGCTATAAATATTTTTGTACATGTGGGTCCCTTCCCCCTTTCTATGATTTCTTTGGGAAAAAGACCCAAAAGTGGTATTGCTGGGTCAAAGGGTATGGACAGCTTTATCACCCTTTGGGCATAATTCCAAATTGCTCTCCAGAATGGTTTGACCTGAGAATTTTGAAACTTGGCTATGACCTTCCAGTAAATTTTCCTCCTAGGATCTTTTTCAGGTGGATTTTTTCTATTTCTATTTTACCACCTTGTTCTAAAACTTCAGGGAAATTTTCTTTAATAATTTCTTGTAATACTGTATCCAGATTCTTTTTTAAAAAAATCATAATGTTCAGGTAGTCTGATAATTCTTGTTGTCTCTCCTTGATCCGTTCTCCAGATCAGTTGTTTTCCTAATGAGATGTTTCATATTCTATTCCATTTTTTCTAGTTTCATTATATGTTGGTGTCATATAACATCATTTGATTCCACTTGCCCAATTCTAGTTTTCAAGGAATTATTTTAAGATTTTGTATCTCTTTTTCTAACTGGTTAACTTTCTTTTCATAATTTTCTTGGATTGCTTTTATTTTTTCTAATTCTTCCTCTTTCTCTCTTATTTGATTATTTAATTACTTTTTAAATTCTTTCAAGATTTCTTTTTGGGCTTGTGACCAATTTGACATTACTCTTTAGTGTAGGAGTGGCATTATTTTTTTTAAACCTCACTATCTGCCTCTGAATAGGAACCCAGATCTTCTTTTACACCAAAGTAGCATCAATGGTTGGGTTCTTTTTCTCTTACTCATTTTTATTTTTAATTTGTTTAATTTTATGTTTAGCAGCTTAATATTATTGTAATTAAGTTTTAATCCCAAATTGTGGGTAATGTTGTCCCAGGTCTCAGGTCCTTCTTAACTGTTTTCTGAATTCTGTCTGGGGGCTTAGCCTCAGGGACTTCTCTCCCCCATTTCACCCCCAAGTCCCAGCCACTATCCAGAAAATGTTCTTGCTCCCTGTGGTACCACACTCACAAGGCTCGTGCTCACTCCTCCTTACCCACAGCCATAACCAGGAATCACTTTTGGTCAGCACTGCTAGGTCTCCTTACCCACAGTTGTGAGTCCTTCAGTTTTCCCCCACTCAGCTTCAGCTGTTCCTTAGATGAAAGTAAGTAAAAATGTGAAGTAAAAATTTTCAAGGTAAAATTTCTTGAGGCCCCGAGTGAAGTGAAAGTTGAGGTGCAGTTTCTTGAGACCTAGTCTGCTTCTCTCAGGGTCTACTGTTTGTTGATTCAGTGGAGTTGTCCTGGAGGTGTTTACACTTCACTCAGGCCAAATCTCAGCCCCAGGAGTCTTTTCTGAGGTTCCCTCAAGATGACTATCTGCTTTACCCTTTTACTTTTGTACTCTATGTTTATTTTGTGGCAATTTCTTGTCTGTTTGAAATCTGGAGAACCTAGAAATTTCTGGCCTACTCCACTATCTTCCTGACTTTTGTGACCACTTGATTTTATTGTATCTGGATTCCTGATTCTGAAGCAATTTCTATGTCAACTAATAGCTCTTTCTTCTATTTTAAGATATAATTCATTTCATTTGTTGTAATCTTATGCAGTGCTCATTACATATAGAGATTTTCAACTTTCTTCTTTAAAAAAGTATTCATGATATGCAAGTAGGTAAGCAGCCTACAAGCCTTGGTCTATGTAATTTCTTCACCCTGAAGCATAATTTTCTATATTAATTTTGCTCTGCCCTGTGTGCTCACATTCATATTGAAGTCACTGAGTATCAAGGTCACTAAGTATTAAAATAGATCATAATGATCTAGTTTGGAGAGTCTTATCAAATTTTTAAAGAATTCATCTGTTTCTTCATCCTTTGCACTAGCCTATCTATCTGGTTATATTTTTTTGTTTATGCTCATTATGGCCACTGTGAAACAAGATGATCTAGTACCCAAGAAATGACATTTCTATTTTTAGACACATAATGAAACCAACTTGCCCAACTTCTGTATTTGCTCATCCAAGGATAACCAATTAGACATCTTTTCATTTCTCTTTTGGAATAGTCCAAAAAGTTTCTTTTTTTTTCCTGGCCCTAGTTTTTATTTTATTTTGATTTTTTTTGGAGACAGGTTGTGTAGACATACCTGGTATCCCCTCCAATTTCTGGAATCTTTTATTCTTGTTACCTTCTCCGCTATTAATTTCTAGCTTCCTAACCCCAATGGCCAGATTATCATGACAGAATTAAAATGTAACCTCCAAAGGCCTATTGTTTTGTACCTTTGGTTGATCTAATTCTTCTGGGAAGAACTATAGTTTCAGTACAATTCCTTAAGTACCAAAACCACTATATTGGACTGGGACTTCTACAAGCACTTTATACCTTTCGTTTTCATTTATACTGAAAATAACAGTATGGATCAGTTCTAATAGTAGAGAAATTTTTTGGTTCTTGGGAAAGATTTTCACATTCAGAGTAATAAGTTAAAAATTAGATGTTCTGAGCACCCTTTCCCCTTTTTATATTCAAATAATGTCACTGTGGAAACAGAAAAGAAGCACAAAGGACCAAAGACCATTTTATATTTTATCTGCTTCATGGGTCCCTGTGGATAAAAAATTCATCTGTTAGTGGCCAAGTTTCTGGCAATTATGATTTTGTTTGTTCAGTTTTGTGGATGGTTATTAACTTTATAATAAAATGTTTAATAGGAATCTGACTGATGAGTTGGTTACATTATCTCCTAAAGCTAATTGAATCAACTCTTGGGAAATCACTGGGAGGTGAACCATTCTAAGTAATTAGGAAGGTTTTCCCTACTGAAATACTCAATGCATTTAAATAAAAAATGTTCTTTAAAAGGTATTCAGTAGTAAACTCCTCTGAACCTCCATGGATCTGTTGTCTTATCAAAGTGGGTATTTTTCCAAAGGTACCATTCACACCCCATCCATGCCTCATCCTGGCAACTCCTGCCCATGTTCTTTCATAAATCCTTCTTAATATGTGGCTTTCCTCTAGCTCTTTTAATGTTGTGGGGATATCCAAAGAGCAATGTGACCATCAGCTATCCTTTCTTGCTATATGACCTACATATTCATTTTCTGAAATCTACAACACAGCTTCTCCTGGGCAAGAATTTATTGGTAAAATTCCATAGCCTATTCATACTGGCTTGGAAGACTCATTGTTAATTTTGAGTATAAGCATTTATACTTCAGAATCATCAAAGGCTACAAATCAAGCCTTGATTTATTATTTTGTTGATGGTCTAGGCTTAAGAAAGTGATGGAGATAAAGTTAATAATGCAATTAAAACAAAAGTATTTCTTGTATACCTTTTTTTGGAAAGCAGGTTGTTAAATATTTATCAGTATACCACTAAGTCACACATTCTATATTAGTTAGTCAGCCAACAATTTATTTTTAATTATTAAGCACTTACTGTGTTCTGGGCACTGTGCTAAGTGCAGTCAATACAAATATAAACAAAGAGAAAAAGTCCCTGTCCATAAGAGGCTTACATCTTAATAGGGGAAGATAATATATAAAAGGGAGCTCAAAAAGGAAAAGGAGTGAAAGTACCTGTCTCAGGAACCTGGTAGAGTTATGAGTTCAGCCTGGAGAAGAAGGAGACATGGCTAGTTTGAGTGTCTTCCTTATATGGAAGTTTTGGGACGAGTCATCCAATCAGAGGAAGATTGGATGCTTCTTAATTGCTCTTTTTGGTGACCCACAACTTTAAATCCTCAAATACGGCTGCAGAAACTGCCACTCTCTTCACAATAGTCACCATATGTCTGTTGAAACCTTTACAAGATGAGATAACCAAGTTTTCCATGAAATGATTTTTTTTTAAATGAACAATAAACAGCTACATCGACTTCTTGATCTCTTCAAGGGAAATCAGTAAGCAATCCTTCCAGTTAGCTGCAACTTGCTCTTGTCTTCTGGTTTCATTTATAGAGAGAATATGAACAAAGTTTCACTTCCACTAATAGTATATCCAGTAGCTGGTCATTAGACAGGATCTCACATTTAGAGTACCAATGGCTAAGCTAACATTGATGGTCTCAAAACTGTGTGATTCTTACCAGCCTCTGTTTCCTTTTATGCAATTTGAACATCTTTGCTACAGATGCAGAAGGGGGTCATTTTTGTACTTTTTTCTTTGTTTTCTAGGTTTCCAGGGACAAAGAATTCACAAAAAAGTGACCAGTCTTAAAATACTTAGCAAGGCCGGTCCTCAAAAAGCAGATGTAGTCTGTTGTTAGGATTATATTTAAAGTCTTTCCAGTGTGACAGAAGGTATCAGAACTTGTGCTCCACTGATACTACCATCAAGTGGTGAAGGACTCAACCGGGAAATTCTATTCTGAATCTGATTTTCACAAACAAGGAACTGATTGCTGGGGAGTGAAACAAAAGACCATTCCCTATTAGAAGGTATGTTAGAGAAGAATAGAAAAGTCAGGAATAGTCTGCTTTGAAACTTAGACTTTGAAGAATCGATTTAAAAGTTTTCAGAGAAGGGTAGGTAGAATTCAATGGATAAAGAGAAAGTCATCACAAGAGGAAATCAATTCTGATGAGGAGGAAAATGAGGGGTTGTCTAAAGAGACTATTGTGAATGTACAGAGGACTCAGCAACTAACTTGAATTTTTAAAAGACCTGTAGAGAAAATGGAACCAAGGTTTAATAATAGAGAATGAATACAAAAGTGTGACAAACTCTTACAAGAATAGTGTCAGGAGTGCTAAGGGTCAAAATAAGTTGAAACCAGGAAGAAAAACTAGAGATAAGAAAAAAGATTTTTTAAAAATTCTATTTTGGAGGAAAATAAGAGGATCAAACAAAGAAGAAAATGGTAATTATAGGAGGGGTTGTGGAAAGACAGGCACATTAATGCACTGTTGGTCGATCTATGAAATGGTATCATTTTTATGGGAAACAATTTGAAACTGTGTAATAAAAATCATTTAACTGTGCATTAATTAATTACTTAGTTGGTGGGTACACTGACTACCACTAGACATAGACTTCAAAGAGGTCAAAGACGGTGGAACAAGAAATATTTATAGTAGTATTTTTGTTGTAGCAATGAATGAGAAAAAAGTGAGTGCCCATCAGTTGAGGAATGGCTGGACAAATGGTGGTATAAAAATGCAATGGAAGACTATTTTGTTTTAAGAAATACTGAATATGACAGTCAGAGAAATATGGGAGGACTTGCATGAACTTATGCAAAATTAAATTAGTAAAAACAACCTATATGATGAAGACAGTGATGTAAAGGAAAATTATTTTGAAAGTATTCAGAACTCTGACGGTTGCTGTGACCAATCCTGACTTCAGAAGTTTGAATGTGAAAGACAACTTTCACCTCTTGGAATAGAGGTGATAGACTAGACATATAGAATTAGATGAACATTTTCAGACAGGTCAATGTGTTGATTTATTTTACTCGACTAAGCTACTACAGGGGAGGGCTTCCATAGTGGTGGTGAGGGAGTGGGAGTAGGAAGGGATAGTGATAGAGTTACAAGAAATATAAAGGAAAAAGAAAATATCAGCAATAAAATATTAAAAATACACAGAAGAAAATAAAAAGTTCAGAAAAGAAAACAAACAAGCAGGGTCATTTTACTACAGTGTCCAATGTAACATACACTTAAAAATGAATAAACTACATAATAGAGGTTCACAATTTCATAAATAATCCTCGTTTGTGGTTCTTGGTATAATGAAATGTTCAAATTTGTTTATATGTTAAGTCCATCATAAATTTAAAAAAACCCACCACCACCACCAGAAGGATCATGTAGAATGGGAGAGACACCTCAGGATTGGAGAAGGGCCAATATCCTGATTCCATCCCCAGCCCCTCTACCCCCCACCCCCACTTATTTGTTTATTTATTTATTGAGAGATAGGGTCTTCATATCTTGCCAAAGGTAGAAATGTGCAGCCACACATCACTCAACAAGCTGCGGTAAGTTTGACCTCCACCATTTCTGACCTGGAATAGCTTACCTTCCTTAGGCAGCCTAGTAGCTCTCAGAAGCTCACATATTGCTTTTGGACTTAGTTCAGGTACCTGATCAACTTAATTTACTTCAGTTCAGAACTTCTGATCTCAAGTGGTTCACCAGCCTCAGCCTCTCAAGCATCAGGGACTATAGGCATGTACCACAATTCCTGGCCTAATTTTCTAAAAGAGAAGAGAAGGAAAATAGTAAACCATGATGGTGAGCTTGCCTTTTATTCTGTGCAAAATTCTAGAGTGTAACATTAAAGAGATGATTAATGAAGACCTAGAAACAGAAGTAGTGACTACAAAGTCAGTACAGCTAACTTTATCTTCTCTTTTGAGTGGCTTTACTTGACAGGCTGGGGATGGACATATAGATAAAGTTTACCTAGATTTTATCAAAGTATTTGATAAAGTCTCATTTGATTATTGCAAAAAAGAGAAAAAATATGGACTCGGTGATAACAGCTTTGGGTAGATTTGGAATTGGCTGAATAATTGAGGACAAAAAAGTAGTCAGTTCTATGTCCATTTGGAAAGATGTACAAAGAAGACCTAGAATCTTCAGGACATCCAGTGGTTGGAAAATTATTGTTTAGATAAAATTCATCTTGTGAGAGCAATTACATGTGCAGCTTTGTTTCATTTAGTCACACAAAGTCAGGGTCACACACCAGGTCTACCATTCTTGTATGAGTACATTCATATTGTTTCCAAATTATTAAAAAAAACTCTGTAGTTGGGTTAACTTGGTGTAAGGCTTGTTGTTATTTTTTTTTTTATGCAGGACAATGAGGGTTAAGTGACTTGCCCAGGGTCACACAGCTAGTAAGTGCGTCAAGTCTCTCAGGCCAGATTTGAACTCAGGTCCTCCTGAATACAGGGCCGGTGCTTTATCCACTGTACCATCTAGCTGCCCCAAGTCTTGTTGTTCATGAAATCCTAAACCTAACTAGCATAGTTATACATTCCTTTGCTGGAATGTGGTATCTTTGCCCACAACCCCCCCCCCCCCCCCGTTATCTGTACTATTTAACATTCTTATCAATAACTTGGAGATAGGCATAAACTGGGTGAGTTTATCATTTATCAAATTTGAAGATAACACAATACTAGAAAGGATATCTGCTGCTTAGATTTAGAATTTCAAGAAACAGACGAAGCTTCACATTAAATTGATCTAATTAAAGGGTTTATTAAATAATGTAGAAACTACGTGAATATAGCCATACAAAAAGGATTCATCTCATGTGATTCTGCCTTTCTATACTTCAGGAAAATGAAACTGCATGCGTAATTGTTTTCAAGAGGTCAGCTTTATTTTCTAGACAAGATAGCTTGAAAATTCTAGAGGCTGTGAGGTTTTTTACCAAGTTAATAATGCAGCTTAAAAGTGCTTTGTTTTTCAGAGATTTGGTTGTTAAACATTTAGCAACATACCCCTGGTTGGACCACATATAACATTCCTTCTAACTCTTGGATTCTAGAATTCTCATGAGTAAACCAGAGGCTATAATCCTCAGACTATACTAACACAAGAATTTTATTGATATTGATGAATAGTTATTAGAGAAAAGGTTTTTCTTTCCCACCTACTCAGTTTTATGTATTTGGTGGGGGTGGTAATTTTGCTTTACTATGCGCATCTTGATAGTCAGCATGACATAGTGGATTCTGAGTTAGGTTCTCTGATAAGGAAGACCTGTTTTCAAGACCCACCTCTGACACCCACTGGCTGTATGATCCTGGGCAATTAGCATCACTTTTTAGTGTCCCAGGTAATTCTCCAAAAGTATAAATTATAGAGCCTGTGCCAATATGCATTAGTTCCCCATAAAGTAGTCCCTATACCAATAAAATCACAAATACAGAAAAAGTGTATTTTTCACATATTCTTCTCTTAACCTTAGGTAGGAGTTCATTAAAAATATTCTTAAATAGAATGGCTTCTTTGTGGTCCACTACCTTGCTAATTTTCTTTTTGGCCAGATTATTGCCTCATTAGAGTTCAAATCAATGCTAAAGATATGTAGTAGGTAGGCAGCACATTGTTTCAGAAAATGTGTTAATCTGTGAGGATGGGCTTCTAATCCCTATTTCACCATTAACATGTTTTATAATATTGGCTAAGTAATTTCTCCGCTCTGGGCCTCAGTTTCCTAATCTGCAAAATGAGTGGTTTGAACTGAATGATCATAGCAAATATATGATGCAGAAGATAACTGATACAAGAACTTGGGGTTCTGAGGAACTAGAGGGCTACCAATTTCTGAACTCCTGGAACTGGATGGTTTAGAAATCAAAGCACTAACCGGTCTGAAGTATAAAAATTACTGATTGTCAGTCACCTTCACTCCAATTTACAAGCATTTTCTTTTGACCATTTCTCTTAATTATAATTTAATGATGCTATATTTTCTTTTGGCCTTTAGTGACCCCTGGTGGCAATAAATATGTATTTTTAAATGTCCTGATCCTTCAAAAACCACTTAGTAGAAGTTTGTTCATTTCCATATTCCTTAATACTTACTTTTAAAAGACTAAATAGATCTGTACTGGATCTCAATTCTGGTACTTTTTTGGTTGTTTTAGGAATTTTAAAAATTGGAAAGAAATCTTTGATAAGGAAAGATATCGTATAATTTAAAAAAATGCATTTTCACAGCATCTAGACAAATTACTTAATATGCATGGATCTTCTAAACCTTGGGTTTAGAGAAAATTATGTGAGTTCAAAACCCACCTCTAATGCTTCCTAGTATGTGAGCCTAGACAAGTCAGTTTAACTTCAACCTAGTTGCCCCAAGCAAATCTCTAAGAGTATTAAATACAGATAACTTATGGATCTGCATCAGTGGATGGGGTCTCCTCATCAGGAGTACCCCATAGATTAAAAAAAAACCTTCATGCTCAATTACTTTTCCATTATTCTTATTAATAAATGAATAAATCTTCATATAATAGATAATCAGGAAGCTTCTGAGACATCAGATCACAGAATTGCCCTTTGGGGCAATGAACTCGTCACTGAACTGCTAATAATCATAAAACTATATTTAGCTATACTCTAATTCACTTGACTCTGCTCTCTTTCACGTGTGCTTTATTTTGACATAGAAATAATCTCACAACTATACAATTATGCTCTTCCTTGTATATAGTATTCCAACTCCTGTTGCCATGACTTTGCATAGGCTGTCTCTATGTTGGAATAATACAGTTCCTGCTCCCCTCACTTAAAAAGAATCTTTAACTTCCTACAAAGCACAGCTGAGGCTCCATCTCCTTTAGGAAGTCTTTTCTGACTCATTTCCTTACCATCCACATTACCTGAAACCTATGCTCCAAGTCATTATTTTCCCCAACCCAGAAATTACTTTGTATTTATTTTGTATATAATGTTACATATGCTTATTTGTGTATACATATAGGAGAACACAAATTCCTTTTGGATTTTTTTGTATCCCCAGCACCAAGTACATAGAACATAATAAATGTGTTTTCTAATTGTGTTGTGACAGCTAAAATTCTAAGAAAATCTGTTTTCTTAAGATATTCATTAGTAAGATCAAATATTACACAAGTAGGCAGGGATCACACAGGCAAGAAAAGAATGGTAGAATTGGAGTAGACTTGAGTAAGCTTCTAATAATTTTATATTAATTAATTGCTAATGATATCTATTGCTAATTATATTGAATCTATCATTATTATTTGAATAGTTCTAATTCTTTTGTTTATCCTGCTGAAAACACAGTTAGTTTTGTAATATGCAGGTCAGTGGATAAACACTGACTTAGGAGTCTGGGCTTGGTCTATTTTTATAGGCTGCCTACAGGCAAACTTATAGGAAGGTTGATACCTATGTCAGGGTGGTCGGTAAAGGTCATTTCCTTCCTTGCCCATAGATTAGTTGTCCAGCCTTTCTGATTGTGGTAACAACAAAAAATAGAGAGTACATGCCACAATCTTAGGAACAAGATTATTTTGGTCCCATCTTTTTTTCCCCAGACTCATAGAAACAATTTGTCACGGAAATAGATCATCCATCATTATTACCATGGACACCATCTTTTCAAAGGCTGCATTGTTTTACTCTATGCCTTAATCCTGTGCTTACTTCTAAAAGCAAAAGAAATGAAAAAAGGAACTACTCACAGTTGAAGCTACATTTGAAGAGGGCTTCTTTTGACAACACCAACCATAAGAGGACTTTCAGATGATCTGGCAGCTTAACCAACATCAGATCAAAAGGTCGCTTCAACTTCCTTACTACTTTCAGTAGAGGAACCATAATCTATGGGTGGAACAATCATTGAGAAAAACAGAATTTGAGTATTCCTTGGATGGGCTTCCTCCTGAATGATCTTCTTCTAGACCACAAGCTTTTTAGCTCTGCAATCTGAACCAGGCTTTCTAGATTAATCTGCCAGCAATAAAGATGAAATGCCAGTACTGAGGACCACCTGGTATTGACATTTCATCCCTATTACTGGCAGATACTCCAAACAGGTACAGTACTGCACCAGAAGAAGATCAGTCTCCAGTATATTCCTGTACCTTTGCTTAAGCCTGCATATTTTTCTTGGTGAGATTCAACCGGCATCTTTAGGCAACCCATAGTTTATATGGGTCTTTTCAAAGCATTACACGTGGTTTTCAGGGGAATTCTGGTGGTTATGAATATGATATCAAATCTATTTGTATGCATAGTTTTGTGATGTGCATACCCAATCCAAACATTCTATGGAGAAGCCACCAGGTTTATTGCCACCTCTCCTAAGTCCTCTTCAACCCTGAGTGGCAGTAAGCTGGACCTTATAACAAATCTGCTCCCATCCTAGGGATAAATTACCATCTTGGTGTTGGTAGTCACCTAGACCAAGATGGTTCAGTTTCTCTTGTGTTGAACTTTCAATCACCACCAAAGTTACTTGTCAATTTCTGAAAGAAAATTTCTAGTTTCACTCTTTCCCCTCTCACATAATCTCTAATCAGGGTCCTCAGTTCCTCTGTCATTTTTGAATTGCACTATTCATAGTCCTTTAGCTAAAGGTCCACTTTTCCCTGGTCTGATGGATGGAAGGAAAATTTCAGTGGAGTCTTTGCGCAATACCTCAAATTGCCATACTTCTTATCATGAAGATGATTAGTTTACCCTACTGTCTGCTGAAATATTCTATTACAATAACACAGTTCAATCATTGGTTCGTTTAATGATTCATTTTGCCCCAATAATATAAAAATAAAGTTCTTGAGGGCAAGGACTATTTGTTTTTTGTCTTTGTAGCCCCAGAAGCTTAGTACAATGCTCATGGCATAGAAAGCAAATAATAAGTTTTGGTCAAATTGGTTTGAATCTCCAAAACATGTGCTTTTGTACAAACTGCAACTTCTGTCCCAGTTTTTTCCTTATACCAACCTCATGTGGCTAATAACATGAGCAAGTAAGAGACTGCCATGCCAGTATGCAGTGAGGAATTACAACAGTGTATACATGGGAAGCTGATACTACTGAATCCCTTAGGAACCATTAAGCATTGGGGATCAGTTCTGGGTACCTTTCACAATCGCTGTGCTGAAAGAATTCCTGAGAAATTAGTATACAGGATGATCAGCTCCTTCAGGATGATCAGGCATATGGTCTACCTGTGTAATTCTAGTGTAAACAGTCCTATCACAGAGACTTTGGTTATTGTTATGGTACTTTTATGAGAGAAGCTATAAAATCTCAAAAACTGATGGTTAGCTATTATGGCTAAGGAGGGAAGATTAAGAGAACTTCCTTTCTGAGGAGATTTGGAAGTTAAACTGTTTTATTTGACTGAGTCTTAGGAGACTTTCTGAGAGAATTTAGTTTAACTCTTATTTTGTGGAGAGAATATCCTGAGAAAATTTCTGAGAGATTTTAAGTACCAACTCTCAAGAAGTGAATTATTCAACTGAGGTTCCAGTTTGAAGAAGAATCAGCGGTTAACAAGCAAACAAGCACTTATGCTTTTGATGAATTCAAGTTACCATGATGAAATAGATTTTCAGTAACTGAATGAATTGGTAGATGTGATTGCTGAGCCTTCTCTAAGTGAAATTTGAGGGACTGTAGAGAATGGGAGAAGTGTCACTGGGCTGGAAAAGGGAAAATATACCATTTTTTTTAAAAGGAAAAAATGGAAAGAGCAAACAATTGAAGGCGAGGGAACTTTACTTTGATTCCTATCAAAGTTCTAAAGTGCATATTTAAAGAGATAGTGAACATTCAGTTCAGGAAGTTGTGTTCACAAAAGCTAGGGTGACTTTGTTGAGAACGTCATGCCAGACTAACCTCATTTTCTCTTCTAGAAGGGTTTGCAAATGAGTAGATTAGAAAAATGTTGTAGATGCTGTTTGCCTACCTTTCAGCAAAGCATTTTAAAACTCTCTTGCTCTTCTAATGGAAAAGGTGGAACAATGTGGGCAAGATAATAATGCATAAATCAGGTGGATTTGGAACTGGTTAAATGGCTGTAACCCAAAGAATAGTTGTTGATGGTTCGATATCCACTTAGAAAGACATCTCCAGGAGAGTATCCAGAGGAGGAAAAGTAAGATGGTGAAATCCCTAGTCCAGCAGTTATCACAGTGTCTGATTTAATTAATGTGTACTTGACGTCACTCATGAAACATGAGGATCAGTTGAAGGAAATGGAGATCAGAATACTGGGCAGGGAGGAAACAACTGTTGTTCATTCGTTTCAGTTGTGTCTTACTCTTTGTGACTCCATGTGGTGTTTTTTTGGAAAATATTCTGGAGGGGTTTGCCATTTCCTTCTCTAGATCATTTTACAGATGAGGAAACTGAGGCAAATGGGGTAAAGTGATTGGCCCAGGGTCACACAGATAGTAAGTGTTGAGGCTAGATTTGAATTCAGTTCTTCCTGATGCCAGAACCAGTGCCCTATCCACTACACCACCTAGCTGCCCTGAGTAAATGATGGCTAGTTCCTAATATCTGAAGACATTTTTTAGTGGAAGAGGATTTTTTTCTATTTTCTTGTAGAGGATGATGTTAGGAACATTGAGTGTAAGTTGCAATGAGACAAATTTAGACTTTTATGTAAAGAAAAGCTTCCTAACACTTAGAACTACCCAAAATGGGCATTGACTGCCTCCTAAGGTGGTAGTTTCTTTCCCAGAGAAGGTCTTCAAGCAAATGCTGGATGAACACTTGTTGGCCTGTTATAGTGGATATGAGTTGAAGCAGATGGCTGATCTGATCCCTTCTAACACTGAAATTCTGTGATTTTGTGGTTATTGTTCAAGAATGATCTCTGAACTAGAAAGTGCAAAACAAAAATGGCTAATAGGGATTTGAGATACATGTTAAGTAAGGAAAGAGAAAAGCTATCTGACCAGAGGAGTTCAAGTCATAAGAGTCCAGAAAAATGACATTGGTACTTGGGAAACTAGTAAATGGAACTGTTGAATTACTGTCAGTGATTTTTGAAAGTTCAGAGAGAACAAGAAAGGTACTGAAAGATTGGAGATATTGTCATGAGATATTGCAGATAATGTGATAAGCTTCAAAGAGAAGGAAATGGGTTCTGTAAACTGTAGCACAGTGAGCTATGATTTGATTCTGAGCAACATTTTTGGGATGTATTATTTAAGACATGCTTAGGAAAAATTAAAAAAAAAGCAGAGATCACAAAGAGATGGCAACAAGAATAAGTCAAATCAGACTTTTTTTTGATATGTTAAGTAAATTAGGGAAATGCTACACATTACTAGACTGTTATAAAGTACCTGATAGTCCTTCATATTATTCTTGTGAAGATGGAGAGATGTGGCCTAGACTACAGTATAATTAGGTAGATTCAGAACTGGTTGAATGTTGGACCCAAAGAGTTTTCATTAATAATTAGATATCCACTTGGAAGAAAGATGTCAGTGAAGTATCCTCAGAAATCTGTGATTGGTCCTGTGCGATTTAACTTTTTTTAAAAAATCTAACATATGGTTTGGATAAAGCTTTTTAGGGGTTGGTAATTCCAAAATCAAGACCTCCCATCTTTATCCAGTTTGTCCAGCTAGGTGGAAAAGTGGATAGAGTGCTGGGCTTAGAATTAGGAAGACTCATCTTCCTGAGTTTAAATCCATCTTCAGACACTTCCTAGCTGTGTCACCCTGGGCAAGTCACTTAACCCTATTTGCTTCAGTTTCCTCATCTGTGAAATGAGGTGGAGAAGGAAATGGCAAACCACTCCAGTATCTTTGCCTAGAAAAATGAAGAGCTGGACATGGCTGAAAATGACTCAACAGCAACAATAATAGCAATAATAGTGGTTGACATTTATTTTATTCAGCTTACTATGTACCAAGCACTATTAAGTTCTTTACAATAACTACCTTATTTGAACTTCACAACAACCCTGAGGTAGGTACTGGTTATTATCTCCATTTCACAGATGAGGAAAATGAGGCCCATGGCTATCTCAAACTCAAAAATCTTCTAAAGCAAAACTTGTGATCTTTTCTACCCAAAGTTTCCTCTTCCTTTAAGTCTTCTGTGTTCATAACTTGGTGTAATCTTTGGCTCCTGCACCCCACATATTCACTCAGTCACCAAATCTTGTCAGTTTTACTTCCATAATATCTCTAACATTCAACTCCTCATCATACAGTTACTACCCGAGTTTAGGCCCTCAACACCTCTCCTGTGGATGGACTATTGCAAGGGCCTCCTGATTTGGCCTTCCTGCCTAAAATTTCTTCCCTACGCTAATTTATCCTTCACACAGCTTCCAAAGTGATCTTTCTTTGGCAAAGGTTGGACCATTTTGCTCCCCTAGTAAACTCCAGTAACTTCATATTGCTGTTAGGATAAAATAGAAATTCCTGCTTGGCTTTTGAAACCCTTTTACAAACTGTTGCCAACCTACTTTACCAACCTCATTATACATTATTCCTCTTTTCAGTTCTCTGCAGTACAAAGAAACTGGCCTTCCTGCTTGTTTCTCACAAGATGTCTTCTTCCCTCTCTACCTTTGCATTTGCCATCTGAGGCCAAAAATACACTTCCTGCTCCTCCTCTCTGCTTCACAGAATCTCTTGCCTCCTTCAAGACTTGTCAAGTGCCACCCTCTAAGTAAAGCTTTTTTTGATTCCTCTAGCTAGTGCCCTTGCTCCCCAAACTAGCTTGTCCTCTGTATATTCTTCTTCTGTATATACTGTCTCTTCCAACAGAATGAAAACTTGAGACAAGGAATGTTTCATTTTTGCTTTTCTATCCCCAACACCTACCCCAATTCCTGGCACACTAGGAGATTAATGAATGGTTATTGATTTACTATAGGAGCTAACAGCACAGAAGGGATAGGAAGCTCTCAAGAATGAAATTATGAATAAATGGTTATTAAGGAATCTCAATGGGGGTGCACCGGGAGCTCACCGAGCAACTCAGGTTCTAAACATGCACATACAGAAGAAGGATCAGAGTGCCCGTAACAGGATTAATATGAACTGGGACTGGAAAGAACAACAAAGTGTCATGGGGTTTTTGTTTGTTTGTTTTTTCTGGTTGGGGAAAAGAGGAGGAGCCAGGTATAAGACTGCTGCTTAGGGACAACATAACAGATGGCAGAGTTCCTCCCTTATTTTGCTTTTGTTTTCTTGGCCACTGGAAATGACCGTTTCAGTAGAGAGGACACAAATGGCTAATGGGGAATTAGTCAAGAGAGCTATCTAGTTGCTGTCTTTGATTAATTCATCACCTGGCCCAAATGAACAATATCTTTGGCTACTGAAAGTACTGGGAGATGTGACTGATGGGCCATTGTCACTGATATTTGAATGAGAATTAAGAACAGGAAAGATACAAGTTTGGAAAAGTTCAAGTGCTGTCCCAATTTTCAAAAAAAAAAGGTTAGAGCACAGAGCCTGAGAAATATGGGTGAAGGAGCTTCATCTCGATTTCTTTAATTCTAAAGTCAATTATTAAAGAGAAAGTAAATGTCTAAAGAAACTGGTGATTGTAATTAGTGAGCATGGCTCCATAAAGAACATCTAATGCTAGAATAGCTTTATTCCTCTTTTTGGCAGGGTTAATAAACTGGCAAATAAGGGGAATGCTGCAGATAGACTGTAGTTTACCTAAATTTGAGAAAAAGCATTTGATAAAGTATTTCCTTTTTTATGGAAACAATGGAAAGATGTGCGCTAGATGAATGTATAATGGATCGAGGAACTACTAAAATAGATGGACTAAGAGTAGCATTTATTGATTCCATGTAAACTAGGAACTTCTAATGGAGCACCCTGGAAATTGAGGTTTGGCCTTTTTATCAATCACTTGGATAAAGATGGCACATTTGATCAATCTGCAGATGATGGCTGGGAGGGTCTTGATTTAACCTTGATCAGAAAATAAGATTAGTATTAAAGGAATAAAATGGAGTCCTCCACTTGGGTTCTAAAAATCAATTTTACAAGATAGGTGAGGTAAGATGAGACAGGAATTTGTCTAGAAAGTTTTGGTGTTTTTAGTTGACTGTAGATATGTATGTTTGGTCTTGGGTGTTGTGTCAGTTTGGGGCTGCACTACTAGAAGGACAGCATCTAAAAATGAGGTGATAGCCCCTCTGTGCTCTGCCATGGTGAAATTACACTAGAAATACTGTGGTCAGTTTGGAATGCCACATTTTGGGAAGTACTTTGGAAAGCTGGGGAGGGTCCAGAGGAGGATGACTATGATGGGAAAGGGCCTCAAGTCTGTGCCACCTGAGGACTCATTGAAGGAACAGGAGTTGTTGAGTTTGGAGAAGAAACTTCTACCTTCCAGTATTTGAAGGGTTCATGGGGAAAAGGGATTAACTTTGTCATACTCAGCCCTAGAGGGCAGAACTAGGAGTAATGGGTAGCAGTCACAAAGAGGCAAATTTAAACAATGCCAGACAAAAATCTTCCTCCAAGTTAAAGTTCTCCAAAAGTGGAACGGACAGCCTCAGGAGTCAGTGTGTTCCCCTACACTGAAGGTCAGGGCTAGGGCACCACCTGTCTGTCAGATGTTATGGTAGAGATTACTCTTTGGGTGTGGGTTGGACAAATGCCCCTCCCTTCTACTGTTCCTGGCTGCAGAGGTTCCTCCCAAATTATGTGAGAATATATGAAATGCTATACTGCACCACTGTTCACATAGGACTTGCCTCCTAAAATGACTAGTTTGCTTTAATAGTCCATTACTAATACATCAATCCTGACTTTATTTATACCCTTCTTTAATATCTGTTAATACTGCAACACTTATTTGAATAGTAAGTCTTACATAGCTATTACCTGGGGGTATAAAGTAGTATTCAGAGTTGGGAAATAAATAAGGACTATGACTACCTAGAGCACAACAGGTGTGCATATGAGGTGAGCATGCGATGAAGGTCACTTGGAAATATTACTTTTTGTAAATAGTTCTAATGCCAGGAAATTGTTTTCCGTGGTAGGTATTTGTTTTGTGATAAGTTAAGTCACATGTGTTGAAATAAAGTTGAGGTCAAAGCCATGAAGTAGAATTTTCAAATGCAGAGATGTGCCATTCTTAAACTTTATCTAAAACCCACGGATATTGATTTGTCCTGATTTCCTTTTACTTGTCCCCGTATATTTTATATGTTTAATTTCAATGGATGAGGATAAGAATTCAGGTACAGAAATGAGAACAAATGAAAAATAAGAGTCCATAAACTTCCATTATTTACTGACTGCTAAACATAAATCAAAAGACATTAATGACTTTAACCCCAAGGCTGAAAAATTGTCTGGCTTACTAAAACTTTAGCAAGTTTTCTGTTCCAGTATTCCAGTATTTGGTAAATAAATTTCACCTTATCCAGACTTCCATATGCTATACTTTTATTCCCAACAGAAGAGCCCTTACTTAAGACTCTAATAATTCAAAACTTAAATTGATCATTTCAGGTTTCCTTCCTTAGACTTTCAACTTCATTACATCTTTTTAAATGACACAACTGCAGTAAGCAATACAGAAGCTTAAAGTAACATTTTCTGTTTTAGTTCCAAAACACTTCATAACAAATTCTATTATTTTCTTGATCTTTGGGCCATACCATTACATTGGGTTGTCTTCATTACCTTATACTTGGCTCACCCTTAAGTTCATCTGCCACTTCTCTGTCCACTTATATAGCTTGTGGAATCTGTTTAAATCAAATGGGTTCAATATTCTAAAACAGAAGGTTTTCTAGCATTTGGATACTTTTAACTTTCTAACACCATTAATGACTCCGGTGTGTCAAATCCAAGCTCCTTTCCTCTCCTTTGTCCATCTCTACCATTCTTCATATAGGGAATCATTGTTACCCATGGACACTTTACCTAAAGGAATATAAGCTTGATTTCTGAAACCTCATGTCTTAGAAGTGTAATGGCTAGATTTCTTTTAAGGACCACTCCTTAAACCCAAATAACTATGGTTCTCATTGATTAACCAACAACAGGTCCCAACCCAAGTCTCATTTGGCCACTGTTTGGCCTCTGGATGGCTCAGAGTGGATGTAAATAGTAATTGTTTCTATTTTGGTTAGAAACCATGAGGGTCCCTCCTCCACCCTCCACCCCCATTTATTTATTTTTATTTTTGACCAAGTAAAAGAGGCCATACTTTGCTTTATTTCTTACATAGCCTCAATCACGGAATAGATGTTGCCTTAGGCAACTGAGACCCGGGAAAGATCTTAGCTTTAAAAAGGCCAAGGTCTCCTACTGTATCCAGTCAACCAGATTTCTATCTTCCCACTGGCGCTGGAGGAAAGTGAGGCCAGTGACTTTGTACAGTCCTGCTTCACTTAAATCCAATTCACTGCAAGTCATGACATCACTTCCCCAATGTCATGGTCCTCTTCAGGAACAAAGGACAAACGACACAACCACAACAACGTAACCAAGGATTTTTTTAACTTTTTTTTTTTTAAAGAGTGGGGCAGCTACATCTGGTGCAGCTAGAGGGACTGAGTATAGAGCACTCAGCCTGGAGTCAGGAAGATCAGAGTTCAGATCCGGCCTCAGGCAATTTGCTAACTATGTGATGCTGGGTATGTTACCTGTAGTGAGGATGAGATGTCGGTACAGCAATTATATATATTATCATCTTCAAGAAAACACAAGCTGTGAGCTGACTGGTTAATAAACAAAACTATTTGATTTAGGGGATATGGATAAGATCTGTGATTTTGCTTGCAAATGCACTCCCCAGTGAGAAAACTCCACCAAGGGAGGTCGGTACCTTCTTTGCAACTTAGTCCTAGAGGTGAAGCTCAGGGTTACACAGCCAATTCAACTGAATAACATTTATTTAAGTGCCTACACTGTGCCAGGAACAGTGCTAAGCATTGCACGTGCTAAGCAGTATCTGACAGAGGTAGGATTTAATTACAGGTATGAGAAATATCAGTACAAACATACTGCAGTCACTTTTATTACTGGAATCAGCTACATGCCGACATTTATATTCGTTCCCAGTTTCACTTCCTACTGCCCCCCACCTTACTCTTTTCACGGTTGCCCTGGTTACTAAGGATGCACGGCCTTTTTTCTTGGGGGGCGGGTGTCTGATTCCACAAGAGCTTTACTCGTAAATAGCTTGGACTACATTCCGGTCAACCCGCAAGCTTTTCCCTCAAGGGCATCCATCTAGACCAGTCTTTTTTCCTGGTCTGCCCAGGACAGGTTCCCTGTCAAGGGTTGCTTGCATTTCTTTTCAGCTCTTTCTGACTTGCATCAGCTCACGTACGTGCTCCTTCTCCTCCCTCCCTTCTTTCTCCCTCAAACTTCCATCAAATCACGTTACTTTGCAGAACATCTTACCCTCCCTCTCCCACCTCCGTCAAGTGCTCCGACTTCCGGTTACTCTTGGGTTCCGTAGTTGTGTCTCCGGACAACCCCGCCCAGAAGGACCCGACGAAAACCAAAGGAGGGCAGCCTCCCATCTCCCCGCCCCCCCCCTTCCCACGCCACCGGCACACGTGCTCATTGTGCGTTTAGCGTCTCTGCCCCCTTGTTGCCTCAGTTTCCTAATCTGTGACGAGGGGGCAGAGGCTGCACTGGAAGATTTCAAAGGCCCCTTTAGTTCCAATCTGTGGCCCCGGAGCAGGCCCCCGCGGTTCCTCAGCTCGGCCCTTGGAGTCACTTCTTCCCGACCATCACCGGAAAAGCGAGACTAGAGGGAGGCCACTTCCCGTGAGCCAAACGAGACCGGAGTTAGAGTTGGTGCTTCGCAGAGCGCCCCAGGCGCATGCGCCTCCGGACACCGCCCCCGCCCCAGACGCAGTCGCCGCACCAATTCACCCTTCAGGGTTCCCGACGGGCTCTTTCCCCCTCGCTCCCTGCCCCTCCCTTCATTCCTCCTCCCAGCCCAGCCAGCCTTAGGGTTCTCTGACAGCTCGGGGCAGGCGGACGCCTCTGCGTCTCGTGCTTCCACGTTATCCTATCAGGGAGGGGGCGGGGCTAGGGCCTCCACGGCCTATCAGTGCCGACCACGACCCAGGCGAGCCCGCTTAGAGGGCGCCCTGGAAGCACGAGATTGGACGGCGGCGGGGGCCCGGGGCGTAGCGGCGTCCGCGGTCCCGCCCCCTACTCCCGTCACCAGCCGTGGCCCGAGCGGCTCCAGCGGCCGCGGGAGCTGGTCAGTTCCCGCACTCTCTCTTCGTTGTCTGCCTCCTCCTACCGAGCGCCCTCGGCCATGGTGTCCCTCGGCTCCGTGACTAACCGGCTGGGCTCGGTGTTCCCCTTCCTGCTTGTCCTGGTAGATCTGCAGTACGAAGGTGAGGGGGACCCTCCCGGCCTGGGGCGGCGGCGGCGGGGCCTGGCCCTCGGACCGCTTTCCTACCCCCCCACCCCACCCCCCTTATCCCCGGGCTTGGTTGGTGCGGGCTGGCTGAGCCGGGCCGTCTGCCACGGGGGGGATTTGCGGCTATCGTTGGGATGTATGGAGTGGGCCGGTCCCAGGATGAGATGTGGCCGAGCTGTCGCCGAGCTCCTCGTTTACGGTCCCCGGGCTACCCCCACGTCTCCCCGCCCCTTGGCTGCCTCCTATGGATCCCGGGGCAGGGGCTCCAGGTGTGGCCTGGGACAGTGGGTGGCGACTCTCTATCACCCTTGTCTCTCTTGCTGCCTAATCTTTAGTAGTACCTTAGCTGCCCCTCCCCAGGTCGGAGTGGGGCACCCTGAGCCGCTCCCTCCCCATGAGAGGGGGAAGAACCCTCAGAGACCCCCCTCCCTATGGCGGAGGGGATAGTGAGAGCAGGTGAGGGGAGCTTGGAGGAAGGTGGTTGACTCTCCTTTTAGGAGGTTTCATGTGGGACGGTGGGGGCGGAGTGAAGGGGTATGTACACTACTTGCCAAAGTGTCTCTGGTGACTGGCGGAAGTGTAGCCTTGCATCCTGAGTTTAAAAGCAGTTGGTTGGGGGTGACTGGGGAGGTAACTAAGGGGCTTCTTGTACGAGGTGCTAGCTCTAGGAAGGCTAGGGACCTTCGTGTTTGCTTCTCATTCGTCTAAGTATGATAGTCATGCTTATGGACGGTTCTTTTACATCTGTGTTCAGCGATTAACAGGATTTCTTTTGAATGAACCTGAGGTGGTGGTTTGATCTGGGAGACTTAGGAAGGAGGGGCCTTTTTTTTTTAAATGGTGGTTTGAATAGTTATCAAGTAGGTTGTGACCATGTAAGATACCGTTTATGACAAAGCTACTAGGAAAGGAAGCCTTAAAAAGGTATAAACTATTATTCTATAAACTAGAACTATTAGAACTTTGCATACGTCAATGTGAATGTTTTACCCTTTCACTATTTGAGTACCGTAACATCGAATAGCAAAGATATTGGAGCTTATCAAATGTGTGCTCCCTGGTGAAAGCTTAAATTTATAGAGAGAAAAGTAACAACTTTTAGAAAAGACTCACTCAATACTTCATTTTTATTAGGGGGTCCAAAAGACTCAAAACTGACTTCAAAGTTCTATGAATCTCCTTGAATTGAAAAATAGGGTCTTTACAGAACATAGGGGCATAGTATTAATACAAAATCCACCTTAACTAGAACTTTGAGGTTTTTAGAAAAATCTTGAACAAGCCACATTTTAGAGAAAGTCTATGTGGTAAATAAATCAAGTGTTTGACTAGTTTGAGACCGAAAATTTATCAATTAGCAAGGTAAACTATGTAAAGCCTTTTTGGGAAACATTAAAGTACTATATAAAATATCAATTGCTGATAGTTATTATTTTGTGGCATTGTAAATGATAATTTTCAGTGTAATAGTCCACCTCCAACTAGCAGCTATTAACACATTTTGATTCATAGTGATCTAGCCTTAAGAGAAAATTCAGAGAAATTTACCAGAGGAATAAGCTTTCTTTTTCTCAGTTAATGCTCATAGGGAAAAATCTTATGAAAACGATGGTATGCTGGGATTTGGGGAACTTACTGTTAATGTAAAGCTGGTTAACTGTACTTGAATTCCTTAGAAGCTTTTGAAAAGTTTGGTGGTGGCTTTCAAATTATAGGCCAGCTTTTTAAAGACATATTCTTCAAAGTCATTGCAAAGTTTAGACTAGAAGGAGCAGGATTGTTATCAACAGATATCTATTGCTATTCCCTGTTTTAAGTTATTTAGGAAGCTGAGTTAGTTGGTTTGTCTCCCTAGAGGAATTTACAAATTGGAAACACCAGGAATATTATGCTGGGGAGTGTTTTCACTAAGACTATTTTTTTTTTTAGTTTTCTTTTAAAAATATTTGTAAAGATTATTATTTATTTACATTTAACTTATTTTCTTTTTAAATTTTGAGTTCAAACTCTCCTTCCCACTCTCTCACCTACGCACTGAGAAGGTAAGCGATAAGATATCAATTATACATGTGAAATTGTGCAAAACATTTCCATATTAAGCCACAGTTGTTTTTTTAAGCAAAAATAATAAAGTGGAAAATTATGTTTCATTTTGCACTGAGTTCATCAGTTCTCTCTCTGGAGGTGGATAGCATTTTTTCATCATGAGTCCTTTGGAATTGTCTTAGATCATTGTATTGATCGGAGTAGCTAATTCTGGGGGCAGCTAGGTGGCATAGTGGATAAAATACCAGCCCTGGATTCAGGAGGACCTAAGTTCAAATCTGGCCTCAGACACTTGACACTTACTAGCTGTGTGACCCAGGGCAAGTCACTTAACCTTCATCGCCTCACCAAAAAAACAAAAACAAAAACAGAGTAGCTAAGTCTTTCACAATTGATGATTATAACATTGCTGTTTTGTGCAGAATGATTTCCCAGTTCTCACTTCACTTTGCATCAGCTCATATAGGTTTTGCCATATTTTTCTGAAACTATCCCCCTTGTCATTTCCCACATCACAGAGTATTCCATCCCAGTCATGCTGGAGCATGATTATTAGCTTGTTCAGCCATTCTCCAGTTGATGGCATCTCAATTTCCAATGCTTTGCCACCACAAAAAGAGTTGCTATAAATATTTTTGTACATTTAGGTCTTTTTCTCTTTTCTTTGATCTCTTTGGTATACATACCTAGTAGTGGTATTGCTGGGTTAAAGTAGTATAATAGTCTTTTGGGCCTAATTCTAAATTGTTCTTCAGAATTATTGGACCAGTTTACTCCTCCTCCTTCATCTCTTCTTTCCTGATATGTGGGAGATGCTACCTCAGAGTTGTTATAATTTGTCTTTCTCTAATCAGTAGTGAGTTAGAGCATTTTTTTAGTTTGACTATAGATAGCTTTGGTAACTCCCTCTATATATCCTTTGACCATTTATCAATTGGGAAATGGCTCTTATTTTCACAAATTTGACTTAATTCTATACTCAGTATATATTAGCAGAGAAACTTGCTATGAAATTTTTTTTTTTTGTGGGGCAATTGGGGTTAAGTGACTTGCCCAGGGTCACACAGCTAGGAAGTGTGAAGTCTCTGAGGCTGGATTTGAACTCAGGTCCTCCCGAATACAGAGCTAGTAGTTTTATCCACTGAGCCACCTAGCTGCCCTGAAATTTTTTGATATAACTTCATTGTTCTACCTCTTTGCAAAATGTAATTTCCCTGATTATTCCTTTTGATTAGGAATTAGGAATTCCAATTCTCTTCTGTTTCTTCTCCTAGAAAGTCTATTTATAGTTTCCAACCACTGTCTCTCTTAATCTGTCCTCCCTTTTGGCATCCCCCTTCTGTTTTTCTTGTCCCCATCCCCTTCTATTTCTCTATTGGGTAAGTTATATTTCTCTGTGTGTGTGTGTGTGTGTGTGTGTGTGTGTGTGTGTGTCAGTTGGGGTTAAATGGCTTGCCTAGGGTCACACAGCTAGTAAGTATAAAGTGTCTGAGGCTGGATTTGAACTCGGGTCCTCCTGAATCCAGGGCCAGTGCTCTTATCTACTGCACCACCTAGCTGCCCCAGGTAAGTTATATTTCTATACACAACTGAGTGTGTGTGTGTGTGTGTGTGTGTGTGTGTGTGTGTGTGTATTCTTCCCTCTGACATGGAGGTTGAGACTATTAAAGTTTAAACTGGCCAACTAGCTATCGACACACCTAAGAAGGAGGGGCAGATTAAATTCTATAGCAAGAAAGTCAGTTAGACAGGCTACTACCTGAGCGAGGAGACTGAGGTAACTCCAGAGGTCAGGACTATCATTCCAAAAGAAAATTCTCCCTAACTCACAGGAATCTTTCTCCCCCCACCACCCTCAAAGGGAACTTTCCATAGTCAAGTGGTCACCCCATCTGTCCCCCGCCATCTGTCCTCTATAAAAGCTTTTGCCTTTCTTCTGTTGGATGAGCAAGATGTCTCTAAGATATCTCCTCCCCTGAGGAAAGTTTTTGACTTCCCTCTTGGTCACTTTAAATAAGTTCCCAATTAAAAGAATATTTTATTCTAATTGGATTGTGTGCAAAGAGGTGCAATTCTTTTTTTTTTTTTTTCCCCAGGGCAATGGGGGTTAAGTGACTTGCCCAGGGTCACACAGCTAGTAAATGTCAAGTGTCTGAGGTCAGCTTTGAACTCAGGTCCTCCTGAATCCAGGTCCAGTGCTTTATCCACTGTGCCACCTAGCTGCCCTGCAATTCTTTAAAGAGGAATACCTAAGAACGCCCCCACCACCTATTTCCCCTATGATACCTCTTTGAACCAATTCCTATGAGAGTGAGGTTTAAGCATTGCCTGTCACTCCTCTCTCCATTTTCCTTTCCACTGTAAAAGCTCTTCATTGGGCACTTTTTTATGTGAGAAAGATTTCTTCATTCTGCCTCTCCCTTCCCCCTTTTCCCCGTGCATCCCTCTCATTTTTTTTTTTTTTGGGAGGAGAACACTTCAAACATAATCGACTCTCATCTGTGCTGTCTATGTAAACTCCTTTTAACTGCCATAATAATGATTAAGTTCTTAGGAGTCACATGTATCATTTTCCTATAAAGGAATGTAAACAGTTTAACTTTATTGAAACTCTTATGATTTTTCTTTCACATTTACTCTTCTCTCTTTAACTCATTCAGGAAATCTTGTTGAACTTGGGTCCAATTAGTATTTTTCGTTGAGGCTTTGTTTGTAGCTGTTTTTATATTGTCTTCTTCAGAGTTTACGTCTTGGTCTTCCCTGTTACCAGAGTAGCTTTTTATGGTCAATTTTTGTTTGCTCATTTTCCCAGTGAATTTATTGATTTTTGAACTTTATGTTAAAGTTGGGCTTTGCTTATACATGGGATTGGGAGGTACTTTGCTGAGCTTCAGGCTTTTTTATGCTGTTCTTTTCAGAGCTAGTTCTGGGGATCTGCAAGTTTTTGGTGCTTCCAAGGTGGTATGATCCCTGGGAGAGGTATGCTCACTGTTCTTCTGGTTTGTGCCCTGGTCTTTACTCAGGAAGGCCTCCTACTGCTGAGAAAAATGATTATTAAATAACCAGTTGTTAATTTTAGGGAGATCCAGGATTTCTTCCCTTCCTCATTGGAGATTAGGTTAAAGCTTAGTTCTCTGAAGGGCAGAGCAGGTGATGAGATGAAATCTTGGCATCATTACCCTATTCAACTAGAGAACCTTACAAAAAATTTAATCTGAGGGGAACTAGGCCCATTGTATTCTACTCATAATTAGGTGGGGGTAGATACTATATAGATTGGGGGGTACGGTTCCTGGGAATGAGAATAATCAAAGTCATGTCCCCCACCCCCTCATTAGAATGGGTCCAGTTTTCATTATAATCATTCTTCTCATTAATTGTTAACCAATCAGAGTTAATTACCACCCTCAGGAGTATACACTCTTCTAAGGGCATGTAAGCATAGAGTTGGCATTAGAGAGTGCTACTGACACCTTTTATTATTTGCTCGCATGATTAATAAAATTATTAATTACCCAGAAACCAGGTCTCTTCAATTTTTTATGCGTCACACTGCCCTGCAGTCACAAGTTTTAGTGCTTTCTTTGCTTTGGAACTTGACCAGGCTTCTGAGCCTTTGTAACCAGAGCTCCTCTTCCCTAAAACTGTGACCCAAAAATACATATGAGTGATAGAATTGTCAATCAGTGCCAGCAAAGGTTCCCCTGTAAGATCTTTCTGATGAATTGTCTGGCCCCCTTATTGTCTCTGGGTTGAGACCTTCTGAAGCTGCTACTGTGGCCTCTTTTGTTCCACCAGATTTTGTGGGCTCCGAGACGGGCTTCTACCCTGATGTCACAAACTTCTGCCAGTCTTCTAAGTTTTCTTATACTGGGAACAATCTCAGTCTGACCTTTTGTTGGCTCTGCCACTCCAAAATTTCACTTGAAGAGTTATATTGAAATATGTGATTTCATTGGTATAGAGAACTATCTACAGTTTAAAGTCTTTAGGGGGGCAACTAGGTGGCACAGTGGTTAAAGCACCAGCCCTGGATTCAGGAGGACCTGAGTTCAGATCCAGTCTCAGACACTTGACACTAGCTGTGTGACCCTGGGCAAGTCACTTAACCTTCATTGTCCCCCCCAAAACAAACAAACAAACAAAAAACAGAACCAAAAATAAAGTCTTTATAGAATTTTCTTGGCCACTGAGACCGTACATGATTTGCCCCAGGTCACATAGCCAATATGTATTAGAAGTGGGACTTGAACCCAGGTCTTCCTGACTCAGAAGCCATTTCTTTAATTACTATGGTACATGGCTTTTCTTTTATCTATATTATTCATATAAATGTAGTTAAGCCCTTCCAATCCCTTCATTCAGGCACTAAAGTTTTCTTAAAGTGCTGATTTGATCTTGTCAAACATCTCCTCCCACCCCCAAAACGAAACAAAACAAAAAAACCTCACCAACTCCTATGGTTTCCTATTGTCTCCAGAGCAAATATAAAGTTCTCTGGCATGTTATCTTCATAACGCAGTCCCTTACTGCTTTTCCAAGACATCCCAACTCTCTTCAGTGGGCATTCTCTGACTTTTCCCTCATACCTGGAACACTCTCCTTCCTGCCTACCTACTTGCCTGGCTTCCCTTATGTCCCAGCTAAAATCTTACTTTCTATAGGAAGCCTTCTCCAACTCCTCTTAATTTCAATGCCTTCTCTCTGATAATTATTTCCTGTTTATCCTATATAGCGCTTGCTTTTCACAAACTTGTTTCCATTTTGTCTTCCCCATTAGATTGTAAGTTCCTTGAAGGCAGGGACAGTCTTGTCTCTTTTCATATTATCACCGGTGCATAGCACAGTGCCTGGCACATAGTAGGTGCTTAATAAATATTTATTGATTGATTATTAACTGAGAAAATGGAAGTCACCTGACATGAGGTCCTTCAGTTCCCTTCTTCCCGTTTCTTAAAACTTGTCAGCATCATTACCCATTCCTCCTCATTCTCCTTCCATTTTCTTCTGTCCCTTCTAGTATCTTGTCCAGCAATTATCTTCCCCTCATGCACCTTCAGTTTTCAGTGCTGCCCTTCAGGCTACTTTCCATTTGCATACAGATATGTTACATCTTGCCATTCTTTTAGAAAGTAAATGTTATTTTATTTTCAGTCACGTCTTCTTTTCCTCACCCCTATTGAGAAAGCAAGAAAAACAAGACCCTCGTTACAAACTTGTATACTTAAGCAGAATAAATTCCTACATCGGCAATGTCTAAATCACCCTCCCCCAAACCAACCCATGTTTCAATCTCCCTGAACAATCCATTGTCTTGCCTTTCTGTCAGAAGGTGGGTATCATGTTTCATTATGAATCCCTCTGGAATTGTTGGTTATTGCTCAGAGTACTCTTACCTTTCAATATTCTTTGTCTTTCCAATGATGCTATTATTGTATAAATTGTTTCCTTGGTTGTGTTTACTTCACACAAGTTTTCCCAGGGGTCTCTGAAACCATCTCCTTCATCATTTCTTACAACATTGTAGTATTCCATCACATTCATATCCTTTAACTTGTTCGGCCATCCCCCAGTTGATGGTCACTCCACTTTCTTCTGCCCTGTTTTAAATTCTTTGGCATCATGAAAAGAGCTGCTAAAAATATTTTTGAACATATATATCCTTTTCCTCTATCTTTGATCTCTATGCAGCATAGACCTAGTAGTGGTATCACTGGGTCAATAGGCATGCAAGTTGAATAGCTTTTGGTGCATAGCACTAAAATGTTTTCCAAAGTGGCTGGATCAATTCACAGTTCCACCAATAGTGCATTAATATGTCTGGTTTTCTATATTCCTTTAGCATTTGTCATTTTTTGGGGTCAACTTTGCCAGGTTTGAGGTGGAATTTCAGTTGTTTTGATTTGAATTTGTTTATTATGATTTAGGACTTTTTCTATATGACTTGATAGTTTGAATTTCTTACTCTGAAAACTTCCTGTTCATATCCTTTGACTGTCAGTTGAGGAATGGATCTTATTCTTAACATTTCAGTCAGTTCCATATATATTTTAGAAATAAACACTTAACTACCTACCTTCTCTTCCTTCCCCTTTCTTCCCCTGTCCTCTGTTCTTCCTCCTGTTTTTTCTTGTTTCTGTCCTATCTTTCCACTCCTCAGTCTCCTTTCTTTGATTATTTTACATGCCCTCCTTACCCTAGACTTTGATCCTGGCCCTTCTTCTCATTTCCCTCTATAAAATATTTTTTTATAGTTTGGTATGTCACTAAATAGATTAATTTAGGTAGGATTGTCATTTTTATTAGATTGGGTTGGCCTACCCATGAGCAGTTAATGTTTTTCTAGTTGTTTAGATCTGATTTTATTTGTGTGAAGTGTTTTGTAATTGTGTTCATATAGTTCCTGGGGTTGTCTTGGCAGGTAGACTTCTAAGTATTTTATATTGTGTATAGTTACTTTAAATGGGATTTCTCTTTCTATCTGTTGCTTCTGGATTTTGTTGGTAATATATAGAAATGCTGATTTATGTGGGTTTCTTTTGTATCTTGTAACTTTGCTAAAATTGTTAATAATTTCACCTCACACCTATCAGAGTGGCAAATATAACAAAAAAAAAAAGGAAAATGTTGGATGTTGGAGGGGATGTGAGAAAATTGGGACACTAATCCACTTTTGGTGGAGTTATGAACTGATCCAACCATTCTGGAGAGCAATTTGGAACTATGCCCAAAGGGCTATAAAACTGCATACCGTTTGATTCAGCAACACCACTGCTAGGTTTCTATCCTAAAGACATCCCAAAAAAGAGAAAAAGGCCTATTTGTTTTTTTTTGTTTTTTTGGTTTTTTTAGTGAGGCAATTGGGGTTAAGTGACTTGCCCAGGGTCACACAGCTAGTAAGTGTTAAGTGTCTGAGGCCGGATTTGAACCCAGGTACTTCTGACTCCATGGCCTGTGCTCTATCCACTGTGCCACCTAGCTGCCCCAAAAGGCCTATTTGTACAAAAATATTTCTAGCAGCTCTTTTTTGTGGTGGCTAAGAATTGGAAATCAAAGGAATGCTTATCAATTGGGGAATGGTAGAACAGGCTGTGGTATATGATTGTAATGGAATATTATTATGCTATAAGCAGTGACAAACAGGATGATTCAGAAAGATCTGGAAAGCCTTATATGAACCGATGTATGGTGAAGTGAGCAGAACCAGGAAAACATTGTGCACAGTGACTGCAATATTGTTCAATGAAGAACTCTGACTTATTTTCAGCCATACAATCATCCAAGACAACCCCAAAGGACTAATGATGAAGCATACTATCCACCTCCAAAGAAAGATTTGATATTTATTGAATACAGACTGAAGCATGCTATTTTTCACTTCATTTCTTTCATTTTTTCCTTTTATTTGAATATTCTTGTACAAAGTGACTAACATGGCAATGTTTTACATAATCGCTCATGGATAACCTATATCTGATTGCTTGCTGCCTCAAAAGGGCAAGGGGAGGGAGAGAAGGAGGGATAGAATTTGGAACTCAAAACTTTAAATAAAAATGTTTATTATAAAAAAAAAAACCCACAACCCTGCCAGTTCATATCATTTATCAATTGGGGAAAAATTTGACTCTGTTCTCTATATATTGGAGAAATGAGGTCTTTATTAGAGACATTTGCTGAAAAAAAAAAGTTTCCTAGCTTTTTGCTTTTCTTATTTGGTTTTGTTTGTGCAAAAGCCTTTAAAATTTGATATAATCAAAATTATATGTTTTGCATTTCATAATGTGCTCTATCTTCTTGTTTGGTTATAAATTCTTCCCATCTACATAGATTTTTGCCAGGCAAACTATTAAAATATCAATAACAAGTATAGCGTTGTTTTTGCATAGCTTTGCAAATGTCTTTAAAGTCTAGCCTAATAGAAGATGGATGAATTCTCATATCTTCTTTTGCATTCAGTTTATTGATTTATGTTTTGGTTGAAGTACATGAAGGAAATTTTGTCTTATATTGATATATACTTGGAGAAGGGAGGAGTATTTTAGTAGAAAATAAAGTCTTAATATTAATTTGAAAATAGCTTCAACCTCAAAGACCCCCTGAAATGATCTCAGGTGCAGACCACATATTAAAATCTACTGCTTTAGTCTAAATATCTGCATTGGCACAGTCTTCTGGAACTTGTGTTTCACTGAGTGCTTTGAAGAACCTCTGGTTATCTCTGTGCAGTGATGTGCTCTTTTATGTGTATTATTACTGTGTGTTTGTGATATTGTGAAATTGAGACGAAGTTTTAGATGTCTCGGTTTTTTGCAGGGGGTAGGGTTGAGCAGAATAACCTTCTCTCGTAGGGAATTTCAAAGACGGAATTGAAAAGATATGAAATTTTTGTGGGATCCACTGGTTTTGCAATCATTAGCCCATTCACAGAGCTTTAAATACTAAGGTGTTCAGTACTTGGTGGGCAATGAGAGGAGCTAAAATGGAAAATATTTAACAAAGGAGAAAGCTTTTTAGGGGTTGGTAATTCCTTATTCAAGACCTGTCTTTAAACAAGAATGGAAGATAAGGATTGAATATGAAAATGTGCAAGATGATTAGTATAAAGTACAATAATTTCATTAGTTTTGTGAAATTAGATGTACTTTGTAAAAAATTAATTATTAATAACTAAACTAGTCTGAAAAAATTATAATTTTGGACTTATGAAAAATTATAGGTTTAGAAAAATTATAATTGGGCCGTAAATCCCTTCGTGGTTGCCATTAAAATTAAAGAATATTTTTGACTAGTTGGGCCTGATTTGGGGAGACTGATCTATGGAGGACTAAACTGGGGACGTTTGACTAACTGGCTATCTGACTGCTGTTAATTTAATGTGGGCCGTTTATAAAGTTCCACCACACTGCTCCACTCCCAAATTGATAAGCACAGGATTAAGAAGCCTCTTAACTAAATATTCAAAGCAGAGTTTATTTATGAGATACTATTGAAAATTAAGAATACAGGGAAATAAAATGTACAACTTGACTGCATTGTGGTGGGTCTCTTTCCCACCTGCTGCACTTCAAACTTTTTGAATACAATAGGGGCCTTAGCCGCCTCCTGCCTCAGGGCACGCTACACTTTCCCTGCTTAGCTACTTTCTTCTAACTCCACCTGTACCCTTTCACTTTGTAAATCCCCCTGCTTCTAACTTTCCTCTCCTTACTGCCACTGCTGAACCCCTGTGTTTCTCTCTCAACGACCTTCTGTCTGTCTGCTCCGTCAGTCTGCCGTCTCCTCAGCAGCCTCTTGACCTCTTCTTGTCCGTCCTCCCCTCATCTCGTCCCCCCTTCTAAACTCACTCCCAGGTCTATATATACCCTTTTTATCTCGGGGTTTTTTGCACCCACACACCAAGCTAATCTGCCAGTCAGGGCTGCGGCTGGGACTGGGGGGATGCTCCAGCATCACGTGCCTCACCAGAGCCCAGCCTGGACAAGCCCAGTATCTCTCGGATCCCTCCACTCATGTTGGAGGGGGCTTTCCCCGCCCCCCCCCCCCAGCTGTCTGATCTGGCGTCTTGTACAGCCTATGGGGCTTTTTGTCTCAGCTGAAGCAGAGGGGGAGGGGAAGAGACCCTGAGGGCCTAAGGCTTTCTAATCTCAGCCTAAAGGTAGGGTCCCCAAATCAAAATAAATTTCCACAACTTTTAGAATTAAATAAAAAAAACAAATATAGTACAACAGTATATATAAGTTACATTTAATAACTAATGACCAATGAAAATGGACCAAACTTTCCTGTGGAAAGTAAGACCATATTAAAATATTGCATGTAGCCATAAATAGATCGAACATTTCTTAGTGCTCTAAAAGAGACTATATAACAGCCAAATGAAAGAAGATGGGAGTAGTAGTAGTAGTAATCGTTGTCGTTGTCATTGTTGTAACGATTGGAATAATGCCACCTGCTGGAGAGCTGTAGGAAGGCTCTGCTATGAGGAGAAGGCGTTCGAGGGCAAGCCATGCGGTCAGGTTCTTGGCGTCAGGAAGTGACATTTTCTCACAGTTACTGTCGATCAAAGGTATCAGCCAATTAGCTTGGAGCTATGTGTGTGTGGGGACAGGACATTTCCAGTTTTCACAGGAGGCTTGTGGGATCGAGGAAGATGTGGTTGGTACTCTTTTGTTTGTTTGTTTTTAGTGAGGCAGTTGGGGTTAAGTGACTTGCCCAGGGTCACACAGCTAGTAAGTGTGTGTTAAGTGTCTGAGGCCGGATTTGAACTCAGGTACTCCTGACTCTAGGGCCGGTGCTCTATCCACTGCGCTACCTAGCTGCCCCCGGTTGGCGCTCTTTTGTCTGGACTCTCATGGAGAGTGGAGCTAAAATGTGCTCTCCCCTTGATAGATGAATCTAGGCCTATTTCTCTCTCTCTTCACCAAATTCTTAATTCTTATTCTCCTTAATAAATGCTTAAAAGTCTAAACTCTTGTTAAAGCTTCTAATTTGTTGGTGACCACTCATTAGATATTTTAGACAGACTAGCTAGAATTTTATCCCCATACATTGTTGTCCTCTACTACTCTCTTGGAAGAGAGAGTTTAGGGACTGGAGCTAGGAAGACTTGGGTTCAAATATCACACCAGTTTACTTTGTGAATTTGTGCAAGTTACTTAACTGTTAACATAACTCAGTCAACTCCCTATGACTTGTTTACTGTTTTGATAGATACATAGTGTATAATTTAAAATTCTAAATATGGGTTCTAATCTGTTCCCCCAGTTTTTTGGGGAAACTGACTAAAATCACTGATAAACAAGTTTAGGTTTTTTAAGGGTTTATTGAAAAATAGTAAAAGAAAAAGATTGAGAATAGATTTCCTATAAACTGGCAATCCTAACCTTCCTAATCTCCCATTTCTGAAGTTCTCTTCCACCACACCGATGTCTTACAGCCAAAGAGGAAGAATCCTCCCCCAGCGTCTGCTTCCTGCTTCATGCTCCCCTCCCAGAAATGGGAGGTTACTCAAGCTGATTGGCTAGTGTCATTCAAATTCATTAAGTACCCTTAAGTACCAGCCAGACATGCTTACAGTCTAGTACACCAGTCAGTTGCTCTTCCCCAACTCAATCAGCCCAGATCAAGCTCCAGGTGAACCCTTGAGTTCCATTATCTTGACACAATAGATCATTTATGAAGAGCTTACTATTAGCTAGGCACTGTGCTTAAACACTGAAAATACAAATACAAGGAAAAAGATAGGCAGTTTATATTTTAATGGGGAGAGACACCTTGTGGAGAGAAGAGAACATGCCTGTGCAAGGTAGAAAAATAGTCCAGTCAGTCAGGAGTTTAGCACTTGCATGGGTGCTTCCTCAAATGAAGTTTCTGGGGAGGAACACCTTGGTTAATGGAGGATGCTGTAAGAGTGGAGCTGGTGGGGGCAGCCAGGTGGCGCAGAGGATAGAGTACCGGCTCTGGAGTCAGGAGTACCTGAGTTCAAATCTGGCCTCAGACACTTAACATTTACTAGCTGTGTGACCCTGGGCAAGTCACTTAACCCCAATTGCCTCACTAAAAAAAAAAAAAGAGTAGAGCTGGTGGGAATTTGAGAAGGTCACTGGAGTGCAAGTGAAAAGTTGCCATTTGTTCTCTATAGCTGATGAAATCATAGATCCTTTATGCAATTGTATGTTATGTCATTGTAAAAAGGGAATGTCAATAATGAAAAGTAAATAATATTAAACATATGTGTCAAACAGTATGGCTTTTAAGTTCATAAGGGTTAAATAGAGGCACACCTAGAAAAAAATCCAGTGGATTTCAGAAGTCCATTATCAATATATAGAAATAATTTTTTAAAATAATAAACATTTTTTGTTTTAGGTTCCAATTTTTATCCCTCTTCTTTTCCCTCCCTTCCCCCCTCTGAGGCAGTAAGCAATCAGATATAGGTTATCCATGTACGATTACGTAAAACATTACCATATTAGTCATTTTGTATAAGAAAACTTGAATAAAAGAAAAAAATGAAAGAAAGTGAAAAATAGCATGCTTCAGTCTGTGTTCCATCAATATCAGTTCTTTCTTTGGAGATTGATAGTATGTTTCATCTATATTCCTTTGGGACTGTCTTGGATCATTGTATTGTTGAGAATAGTTAAGTCTCAGAAGTAATTTTTTAAAGGAGGTAATGACAGACATGGTGTAATAAACCTTTGGAGAAAAGGTGTTATCAGGGAATATACTTAAGTTCACACTGATTTCTCACAACAGTAGGTAATAATAATTAACATTTATATAGCACTTGAAGTTTTGCACAGCACTTTACATATATTACCTCATTTTATCTTCACAGAAATCCTATGTGGTAAGTCCCATTATTCCCATTTTATAGATTAGAAAACAGGCGACATTGACTTGCCCATGGGTCACACAGCTAGTAATTTATTTGTAGCATTTGAACTCTCCTGACTTCAAGTCCAGCACTTTATATCCATTAAACCAGGGCTTCTTAAACTTTTTTTGCTTGTGACCCCTTTTCTCCTTAGAAATTTTTCCACGACCCTAGGTATATAGGTATATAAAATAGTTATACATAACCTTTTATTGTTGCCAGATTTTTCACAACCCCATAGGACAAAAATAGTAACTGTGTCACACACACACAAAAAAGTATTAAACATTTGGGCCCAAGAAAACAGCATCTAAAAGTTACTTGGAATGCTGAAATGACTTTCTGATTTTATTAAAATGTAAATTTCTTCCAGTGATTTATATCCTGACTCTTCAGTGCTTGCTTATTCTGTTCATTTCTTGTCTATCCTCTTCTATAAGTTTTCCACAAGAAGTTCATCCTTCATCTTTTTCATTCATATATTTCTTGGACTTATTTTACTTTGGCTCATAGTTACGTATTTATAATTTGTGCAGCCTACCATGTTTTTCTCCCTGGAATGCTGCTGCCTTCTGGGTGATACTTATATCCATATAATAATACAAGAAGAACATAGAAATTAAAAATGAAGGTTTTATTTCAAAGAGAAGTTTGGGATCATTAAAAGAATGAGTTTCCTAAAGGCAATATAGCACTCTTTCTCTTGTTCAATTCTTGTTTAAAGACTGTTCCCAGTCCTTGTTCAATGCCATTTCTACTACTTCCTCCACAGGTATGTCTAGGACTGTTCTGTTAAGAGTACAAGGATAATAGTTCCATTGCCCTTGATGGTGAAAAGTGTTGTTAAAAAATTTCTTGAAGATATTTTCTGGGTTTTGTCTGCTTCTGGTCTTTCTTCCATAGATGCTATTGGGATGACTGTGCTTAGTTGGGTGTCTTGTTAAGCTTTCTTTAATTTGCTTTTACCCCTCACTACTTCTCTTTATTTTATGAGGTTTTAATTTCAGAATTGTCTGCCATTTTTTTTCTGCAAGTTTTAACAAACATATTTGTATCTTAAATGGAAGTTACTGTTAGTTGCCATATATCTTTTTTGGCTAGTGAATCAAGTATTTGCTGATGATTTTTATGTTATGTTTTTATGTTATTATGGTGATTGATTTTTATCATGGTGTTGCCATGATAAAAATGTTGTATTACCTTTTTGTAGGTGTTGCCCTTTTCTTTTTTCCATATCCCACTTGTAGGCATCAATAACTTAAAAAAATTAGAACAAGTTAGAGTCATATAAAGATGACAAATAACTGAAAGCCATAGGATATTGGCCAAGTGGTTACCCGAGGCAGATTTATTGATATGAATGCCTATATTAATAAGAAAATAAGAGTGCAGTTAAATTATTTTAATCTATACCTAAAGACATTAGAGAAGAAACAAAGTAATAAATCAAAGGAAAGTAGACAATGGGAAATAGACTACATGGCTGAAATTCATAAAATTGAATTTGAAAAATGCCTGGACTAACAAAATTAAGAGCTGTTTTGGGAGGAATTAAATAAAATCAGATCATTAGTAAACTTAAATCAAAAAAGGAAGAGGAAAAAATGGCCCAAATAAGAAATGAAATAGGAAATATGACAGTGATTGAAATAAGACTGGGGAATATAGAATATTACTGACCTTTTACTAATAAAGTTCCTCCTCATTCTGTCTAAATCCTGTGATCTCAAATTGGAGAATTTAAGGGAAAGGGATAAAAAGCCACAGAAATATAAAATGACCAAAGCTGATTTGTTATTGTTGTTATTTGTTAGTGTTCAGTTGTGGCTGACTTGTGAAAATCCCATGTGGGATTTTCTTGGCAAAGATACAGGAGTGGTTTGCCATTTCCTTCTCAAGCTCATTTTACAGATGAGGAAACAGACAGGGTTAAGTGACTTGCTGTTACATAGCTAGTAAGTGTCTGAGGCTGGCTTTGAACTCAGGAAGATGAATCTTAGCTACACTGTACCACCTAGCTACCTCAAAGTTAATTTAGCAAAGATTAATTTAAATTAGAGGACATAAGGCAAATCCTTAATGACAGAATTTCAGTTAGGGACTTCCATTACATAGATCTTAAAATTTGTATGTAATGAATGGAAAAAGTCATTAAGTACTAATCACTTATGAAGAACAGTGCTAAGCACATAGGATGCAAGAGGAAAAATGAGATAGCCCTTACTCCCAAGCAGCTTTCTTTCTAATCAGGGGAGGAACATGTTGGAAACAGGGCAGATAGGAAGGCCAAGTTGTCTTTCTGGGGAGCAATGGTAGGGCAAATGGTTCTCAACCAATAACTTTTGGGAAGGTTGTAGCAGACCCTTACCTTATTTCAGGCAGATTTAGTATTAGGAAGTGGGACAGTTAAATAAGCTGTATTTTGAAGTATGACTAGTATTTGCATTAACGTGGGCTATATAGAGATATATTCATCTATTTATTGGCAAGCACTAACTAATATTACATGCGTATATAATTAGTAGAAAAATGATATATTTCATTGCTATCCGCAGTGTTAAGCTATCTAGAGGAAGGCACCCAGAATGTCAGAGCCCCTGAGGATGATTTCCAGGAAAATTTGTACTAGAGACAAATAGGATAGAAATTCATGGATAGATTGTAATGTGTTCCATTGGAGGGAATAACACACATGATTGAGGCCTCAGATTCATCAGAATTATTAATATATACACATCAGTATGTAGACAGTCATCAACTTATATGTTTGTAAATTGTTAAAAGGTTGGTATGAAGTTTCCCCAAATAAACCATTTTATAAATGGTGGTTATGTCTCATTATAGGCCATGGATAATGAGGGAGGGATGTAGGGGATAGTAAGATGAAAAGTAGGGATGAAGGCACTTGAGGTGATGATGATAGGAGTGGACCTGGATCTAGAGGGGGATAGTAGAGGATTTTTTTGCTTCTTTTCTATCTCATTTCCTTTTGGAACAGGATCAGACAACCATAGGCAGCCTGCGTGAGAGGTTTGCTTTATTGCTTCAATCAAGATTTTACCTTTAGAAGCTCAGGTTGATTTATGTATCAATAATACTACCTGTAACTGAGTGTTATTTGTTTAAGCTGCCTCTTAAGTCTTCAGTTTTCTTTTTGTAGTCTGGTTATATTTTTTAGTGTGGAATATATTTTAGAAAATTTTGTATTTTACTCTTTCTGCACTACAAATGGAGTAGGCTACTTTCTCTGGTGGCTTAGAAACTCATTCGAATTTATCTTTCTTGTATTTTTCCCATGTGGAGTCTTGGCATATGCCACAGGAAATTTTTTCTGTATTAGTTTTATGACTTTGTCCCAAAAGCATGTAGTTTTGATACCACCTTTTATAAAATTACAATTAAGGCTAAATTATGTATGTATGTATTTTTTTTATTTTAGGTGCAGAATGTGGAATAAATGGAGATGTCGAAAAACATCTTGAAATGGGCAAGAAATTATTGGCAGCTGGACAACTAGCAGATGCCTTATCTCAGTTTCATGCTGCAGTAGGTTTGTATCTGAAAGCAGTCAAGAATATTATTTGGGGGGGGGGGTCAGCTAGGTGGTACAGTGGATAAAACACTGGCCCTGGATTCCGCAGGGCCTGAGTTCAAATCTGGCTTTAGACACTTGACACTTAACTAGCTGTGTGTTCCTGGGCAAGTCATTTAACCCTCATTGCCCCACCAAAAAAAGAAAGTATTACTGGGGCCCTAACAGGAGAAGACTTCTCAATTGCCTAATACTACTGATAATATGAAGTTTATAGACTTTAAAGTTGTTCAGAATGATTGTCTTTAACAACTGTGAGATTTAAAACTGGATATTAGATCATAAATCTCCCCTCTTTAACCTTTCCCTTAATTTATCTCCCAGACTAGTAAATGGAAGAAGCTTCTGGTTTTCTAGATAGAGCTTTTATTGTATGGTAGTCACAAGGTGATGTTGATTAGAAGGATAGGAAAGTAGAAACACAATACAAATCGTCTTAAGTCTAAGCTTAGTCTATATTCCGTATAAAACTCACCAAAACCGAAGGCCACCTTTGGGGAGAAAGAGACCGTGTGCTGCTGCTAACCTCGAGCTGGGCCCAGTCGAAACTCTCATCAGCATCAGCCTGTGCAGCGCAGTCAGGAGACCAGCAGAGCAGGAAAAAAAGCCCCACCTCCGTTCTCTCCTTGCCTTTTAAGCTCGCACCCCAGAAGTGGAGTGCTAGCAGGCAGTCTGAGGTGCGCAGCAGGCGGACTGGTGTGCCTAGCTCATGCCGTTGGTCTCCTCCCCAAAAGGGTGGTCCTTCAAAAACTGGCGTCTTTCAGTTATCCTAACCGACTGTTAAAAAACTTTCATATTTTTTACCACATTTTTACCAGACAACATAGCACCTAGTGTAGAGTCTTGGATGTGTTAGGCTTTCTTAAATGTTTGATTAGATTCAGACTACTGTAACTAATAAAATAGGTTAATGAATGAAATAGTATTTATTAAATACTATTTGCCAAACAGTGTTAAATGTTGGGTATACAAATAAAAAAGTCAAATCAGTACATATTATCAGGGAGCTCACACTGAATCTTAGGAGACAACATGTAAATGAAAGCTCAGCTGCAGGATAGATGGGAAGGCTTGAAAATCCTAAGGGTTCTGCAGCTGGGCAGATGTCAAGGCCCAGGGGTCCTTAAATAGTTCTAGGTGTCTGGAAGGGTAGAAGAGATTGAGCCAAAAGGTAAGGCCTTCAGGACCTTTCATCTGACTGGAAAGAGTAGACTTGAAAACTATCTCCTCCAAGCCATCTGAATCTTCAGACAACCCATATGAGTACTTGACAGCCTGGGAATGGGGTAAAAGGGATGGAAAGGGTGCCATTAATGGTGTGGTAGTGGTATCATTCTAGCCCTAGATGGGCTTTGTGGAGCCGGTGGGAGGGTCATTTTCTTTTTTTTTCTTTTTCTTTTAGTGAGGCAGTTGGGGTTAAGTGACTTGCCCAGGGTCACACAGCTAGTAAGTGTTAAGTGTCTGAGGCCGGATTTGAACTCAGGTACTCCTGACTCCAGGGCCGGTGCTCTATCCACTGTGCCATCTAGCTGCCCCGAGGGTCATTTTCTTTAAAACATTTTTGTATTAGTATATTTTGCTTTTATATAACCTTTATTTCCAAATATGTCCTATTCCTTTCCCAAACCAGTGAGTCATAACTTGTAACAAAGAAAAAGAGGGGAAAAGGTGAACAAGACTAACCAGCATATCACCTAAGTCTGTTTGACATATTCTGAGTTTACACTCATAGCTCTCCACTTCTGCAAGGAAGAGAAAGGCGATGCATTTCTTTCATCTCTTCTCTGGGGCTAAGCTTGGTCATTATAATCATATAGCATTCAGTTTGGGGTTTTGTTGTTGTTCTTAACATTTAAATTGAACTAATAATTTAAAAAACATAATTTTAATAAGAACAGGGGTATAGTAATGCTTTATAGAGTAATAACTCAAGTTATATGACATCCTTAGAGTGTTACATATTTTACTTTTGAACATTTATCACATAACTTGTTTATTCCTTTTTTTTTTGCCTCTTTAAAATGCTCATTTATTTATTTGGAGATCTTTCTTTGATCTACTATCCAATTCCTTTTCATTTTAGAATATATTGAAAAAAATGCAATCTCTTCTTGGTAACTCAGGATCTTTATTAATATTGCTGATTGTGCCTTCAGGTGATATTAACAGAGTATGGTAAGGTTTGTTCCTATACTCCTCATCATTTTTTTTAATTAAAAATAAATCCCCCCCCCCCACTCAATATTAATTCAAGACTTCTGTTTTGAGCTCTTGTGAACCCTTTAAAAAAACCTGTCTCCTTTCAGGCTTCCATTTCCTTTGGTTGTCATTGTGGCTGATTGGGAATGACATATTGTATCCTTTCAAAGGACTCTCGTTTGCTATTTGTTTATAGTCACTTAGGTTAAGAAACCAGACAGTTTGTTACTATTGTATGCAAAGTAAGAATAAATGAATTTTGAGCATCTAAAACAAAGTGCTTGAAGATTACCAGCAGAGCTAAGGTGGTGGAGGAAAGGCAGTAAACGCTCAGACTTCCTGACACAATTACTCAAAAAAACCCCAACCACCATCACCACAAAACTCCAAGCACAGCCAGAAAACAACTCCTGGAGCAGCAGAACACACAAAAAGACGGCTGAGGTGATTTTCTAGCCAAAGACACTGTGGAAGTTCCGCAGAAGGGGGAGCTGGGCTGGAAGTGGAGTCCAGCCCCTGATTATGCAGACACAGATACAGCCCCAGGCAGGCTGCACCAGAGAAACTTACCCCCAAGCCTCAGAATCAGCTACAGTGCCAGTGTCTTCTGGAACTAAGCTCACAGTCTGGTGAGAGGGCTGCATGGCTGGCCAGGGGGTGGGGGGAGTCTACAGGAGTGTATGCAGGAGTTACAGGGGGATTCGGCTGTCCTACCCCAGCAGGGAATCAGGAAGAAACCTTGAGTGGTGGTGGCCCAGGTTGGGGAGGGGTTGCAGGATCGTTGGAGGTAGCAACCACAGCATATAAAATTTTGCTGCCTGGTTGATTGGCAAGTTGGCCTGGAGTTTTCTACAGACCAGAGAAAGGGCCAGGCGAGTGAAGAAACTCCCCCCCCCCAATTAAATCACAACACCTGGGATCCCTTGAAGCTTGGGACAGCATATCTTGGAAGCAGGACCCCACACTAAGAAGGAGTTAAAAGTCAAGTGAAAGACAGGCAGATGAGCAGGTAGAGAAAGCTGCAAACCATAGAAAGCTTCTTTAGTGACAAGGAAGATTGAGGTGCACTCTCGGAAGAGGATAGCAACATCAGGGACCCTATATCTAAAGCTTCCAAGAAAAATATGAATTGGTCCCAGGCCATAGAGGCACTCAAAAAGAACTTTGAAGATAAAGTCAGAGAGGTAGAGGAAAAAATGGAAAGAGAAATGAGGATGATGCAGGAAAGACATGAGAAAAAAAGTCAACAGCTTGAAAAGCCAAATGGAAAAGCTCTCTGATGAAAATAATTGCCTAAGAATTAGGATTGAACAAATGGAAGCTAGTGACTTTATGAGAAACCAAGACACAATAAAGCCAATCCAAATTAATAAACAAAAAATAGAGGGCAATGTAAAATATCTTCTTGGAAAAACTGCTGATTTGGAAAATAGATCCAGGAGAGATCATTTGAGAATTAGTGGACTACCTGAAAACCATGATCAAAACAAGAGTTTAGACATCATCTTCCAAGAGATTGTGAGGGAAAATTGCCATGATATTCTAGAAACAGAAGGTAAAATAGAAATTGAAAGAATCCACTGATCACTTCTTGAAAGAGATGCCAAAAGGAAAACTCCCAGCAATATTATAGCCAAATTCCAGAGCTCCCAGGTCAAGGAGAAAATATTGCAAACAGCCAGAAAGAAGCAATTCAAATACTGTGGAGCCACAGAAAGGATAGCACAGGATCTAGCAGCTTCTACATTAAAGGATCAGAAGGCATGGAATATGATATTCTGGAGGGCAAAGGAATTGGGTTTACAACCAAAAATCACCTACCTAGCAAAGCTGCGTATAATCTTTCAGGGGGAAAAATGGGACTTCAATGAAAAAGAGGACTTTCAGGTATTTGTGATGAAAAGACCTGAACTGAATAGAAAATTTGCCTTTCAAATACAAGACCCTAGAGAAGCATAAAAAAGATAAATAGAAAAAAGAAATCATGAGAGATGTTAAAAGGTTAAACTGTTTACATTCCTACATGGGAAGATATGTCTAAATCGTAAGAGCCTTCTGAGTATTAGGTCAGGTGATAGGAATAAATTTATACAGAGGGCACAGGTGAGAATTGATTATGAAGGGATGATACCTGTAAAGCATTTTTTTTTTGTTTCTCTTTTTTCTTGGGGGGTGAGGGCAGTCAGGGTTAATGAGTGTCTTGCATCTGAGGCCAGATTTGGGCTGGGGTTCTGGGTCCAGGGCAGGTGCTTTGTCCACTGTGTCACCTAGCTGCCCCATGATGATGTCTTTGGGGTAAAATTGAGGGGGAAAAGGAATATACTGGGGGAGGGGATAGGGGAGTGGTAGAATAGGGTGAAATCTCACATGGGAGAAACAGGAAAGGGCTTTATGGAGTGGGGAGAGAGATGGGGGAGGGGTGGGGAAGTGAAGGAGCCTTATACACATCAGAATTATCTCAAAGACCTTAATCTCATCAGAGATGGCTAAAAGAGGGAATAACATATACACCCAATTGGATAGAGTAATCTATCTGACCCTGCAGGAAAGTAGGAGGGGAAGGGTGAAAGAAGGGAGGGCAGAGCAGGGGAGGAATAGTCAGAAGCAAAATACTTTTGAGGAGGAGTAGGGTAAAAGAAGATAGAAAATAGAGTAAATATCATGGGAAGAGAATAGGGTGGAGGGAAACATTGATTATAATGGCAAAACAAATGGTACTTCCTTTGCTGGGCTATTGTGAAGAAAATTCTTTGTCAAGTTTAAGGTACTATATAAAAGTCATGATGAACAGGATGCTATCAGAAAAACCTGGAAAGACCTATATGAACTGAAGCAGAGTGGAATGTACTGTATACAAAATAATAGCAATAGCATCAGATGATCTGCTGTGAAGGATGTGGTTATTTTCAGCAATGCAATGATCCAATATAACTCTGAACGTCTTATGAAAATTGCAATCCATCTACAGAGAAAGAAGTGATGGTATCTGAAAACAGACTGAAGCATATTTTTTTTGATAGTTCCTTAATATGAAGTTTTGTTTTTGTTTTCTTTCACAACCTGGCTAATGTGGAGATTTTTTGCATGACTACTTATGTATAACTTGTATTAAATTGCTTGAGTTCTTGGGGGTAGGGGTAACGGAGGGAGGGAGGAAGAGAAGTTGGAACACAAAGTTTTAGAAAATTGATGTCAAAATTTGTTTTAACATGTAATTTGGAAAATAAAATTCTAAACAGAAAAAGAAAAAACCAAACCAAACCAAACTCCAAAGTGCTTGAGCTTTAACATAGGGACTTTTTGATCTCTGTCTTGGTTGCTTAGAGTCCTTTCCCTTTTAATTCTAGTTCTTGGTGCTGTGCTCTAGATGAGGTAGCTGGGTAAGTGAGGTGTTAACATTTCAACAAGAAATAAATGCATCCACTAATTACTGTTCTTCCTAATTAGTAGTCCAGGGAACACAAGGAAGTGCATTATAAAAGGTTTTTTTTTTCATTTATCCTATTATAACTTAACGTGAGAGCTAAAAAACAAAAATAAGACAACCTTTAGTGTGGCAATATTTTTCTTTCTTTCCTTTTTCTTTTCTATTTTTCTTTAAAAATTTGAGGTTTTCCCAACCAAAATCATATGATTATCTCAATAGATGCAGAGAAAGCTTTTGACAAAACACAACACCCATTCTTAATAAAAACACTGGAGAGTTTAGGAATAGGTGGAGCTTTCCTTAAAATAATAAACAGTATCTACCTAAAGCCATCAGCAAGTATTATATGCAATGGAGATAAATTAGAGGCCTTCCCAATAAGATCAGGGGTGAAACAGGGATGTCCATTATCACCCCTATTATTTAATATTGTCCTAGAAATGTTAGCTTTAGCAATCAGAGAAGAGAAAGGAGTTAAAGGAATTAGAATAGGCAAGGAGGAAACAAAACTATCACTCTTTGCAGATGATATGATAGTATACTTAAAGCAAGTATTATATGCAATGGAGATAAATTAGAGGCCTTCCCAATAAGATCAGGGGTGAAACAGGGATGTCCATTATCACCCCTATTATTTAATATTGTCCTAGAAATGTTAGCTTTAGCAATCAGAGAAGAGAAAGGAGTTAAAGGAATTAGAATAGGCAAGGAGGAAACAAAACTATCACTCTTTGCAGATGATATGATAGTATACTTAAAGAATCCTAGAGAATCAACTCAAAAATTACTTGAAACAATTAACAACTTTAGCAAAGTAGCAGGATATAAAATAAATCCACATAAATCATCAGCATTTCTATACATGACCAACAAAGCCCAGCAGCAAGAGATAGAAAGAGAAATTCCATTTAAAGTAACGGTAGATAATATAAAATACTTGTGAGTCTACTTGCCAAGACAAACCCAGGAACTCTATGAACACAACTACCAAACACTCTTCTCACAAATCAAATCAGATCTAAATAATTGGAAAGATATCAATTGTTTATGGATAGGCAGAGCTAGTATAGTAAAAATGACAATACTGCCTAAATTAATTTACTTATTTAGTGCCATACTAATCAGACTACCTAAAAATTATTTTATAGAGCTAGAAAAAATAATAACAAAATTCATCTGGAAAAGCAAAAAATCAAGAATATCCAGGGAAATAATGAAAAAAATTCACAGGAAGGTGGGTTAGCGGTACCAAACCTGGAGCTCTACTATAAAGCGGCAGTCATCAAAACTATCTGCTACTGGCTAAAAAATAGAGTGGTAGATCAATGGAATAAGCTAGGCTCAGGAAATGCAGTAGTAAATGACACTAGTAATGTAGTGTTTGATAAACCCAAAGACTCCAGCTTCTGGGATAGGAACTCAGTATTTGACAAAAACTGCTGGGAAAACTGGAAGACAGTATGGCAGAAATTAGGCATAGACCAACATCTTATACCTTATACTAAAATAAGGTCAAAATGGATACACGATTTAGACATAAGAGGTGATACCATAGGTAAATTAGGAGAGAAAGGAATAGTCTACCTATCAGATCTTTGGAAAGGAAAGCAGTTTATGACCAAACAAGAGATAGAGTATATTATAAAATGCAAAATGGATGATTTTGATGATATTAAATTAAAAAAATTTTGTACAAACAGAAGCAATGCATCCAAAATTAGAAGGGAGGCAGAAAGCTGGGAAACAATTTTTGTGGCCAGTACTTCTGATAAAGGTCTCATCTCTAAAATATATAGGGAACTAAATCAAATTTATAAGAATCCAAGTCATTCCCTAACTGAGAAATGGTCAAAGGATATGAACAGGCAGTTTTCTGATGAAGAAACCAAAACTATCTATTCCCATATGAAAAAATGCTCTAAATCTCTAATGATTGGAGAGATGAAAATTAAAACAACTCTGAGGTACCACCTGACACCTATCAGATTGGCTAAAATGACAAAAAAGGAAAATAATGTTGGAGAAGCTGTGGGAAAATTGGAACACTAATTCATTGTTGGTGGAGCTGTGAACTGTTCCAACCATTCTGGACAACAATTTGGAATTATGCCCAAAGGGCGATAAAGCTGTGCATACCCCTTGACCCAGCAATACCACTTTTAGGTCTTTTTCCCAAAGAAATCATGGAAAGGCAAAAGGGACCCACATGTACAAAAATATTTATAGCTGCTCTTTATGTGGTAGCAAGGAATTGGAAGTTGAGGGGGTGCCCATCAATTGGGGAATGGCTGGACAAGTTGTGGTATATGAATACAATGGAATACTATTGTGCTGTAAGAAATGATGAGCAGGAGTTCAGAGAAACCTGGAGGGTCTTCTGTGAGCTGATGATGAGTGAGATGAGCAGAACCAGAAGAACATTGTACACAGTATCATCAACATTGAGTGTTGATCTACTGTGATGGACTCTATTCTTCTCACCAGTGCAATGGTACAGAAGAGTTCCAGGGAACTCATGATAGAAGAGGATCTCCAAATCCAAGGAAAAAAAAAAAAAGAACTGCGGAGTATAGATGCTGAATGAACTATACTATTTCTTTTGTTTTTGGTGCTGTTGTTTTTTTTTCTGTTTTGAGGTTTTTCATCATTGCTCTGATTTTTTCTCTTATAACAGGACTAATGCAGAAATAGGATTAATGTTATTATGTGTGTATATATATGTGTATGTATAGATATCTTTCTATATATATGTATATGTATATAGGTATATAGATATAACCTATATCAGATTACCTGCTGTCTAGGAGAGGGGGGAGGGAGGGAGAAAAATCTGAAATTGTACAGCTTGTATAAACAAAAGTTGAGAACTATCTTTACATGTAATGGAAAAAATAAAATACCTTATATGTAAAAAAAAAAAGAATATTATGATTTAAAAAAAAATTGAGGTTTTCACAAAATGATTTTGAGTTAGAGAGCAATGCCCGTATTCAGAAAAAAGCTGGACCAATACTGTTAAATAACAACTTTGCTCCTTGAAAGACCTGTAACCTTCAGCCAATCCTTAGCCTTTCTGAGAATCAATTTCCTTATAACTCAGATGAGGTTACTAATAAATACATACCTTTTCTTCCTAACAGGATAATCTTGAAGTTAAAAATGAGATAAAATGTATGTGAAACTACATTGAGGATTATAAAGTATTATATAAAAACAAGATATACAAATATCTTGACTCGATCCAGAATTAATTTTCCACATATTCTGGTTTGAATGAGTTTATAAGGTTTTGTTAAATGTATCCTTTCACATGTTGAAGCATTTTAAGATGTTTTTGCTATACTTGTTCAGTGACATTGGCAACTTCATTAATAGTCTTGTGTCATTAAATGAGACTATGAAGCATGTGATTATTTGGAATTCCTAAATTGATAACTCATGGGACTAACAACATGTTTACTGATAGCTGAAATTATTAGCTGAACAATATACAAATCAAAAGTTCCTATATAATGAAAATATAATCTTTTAACAATAATCCTTTAAAAAAAAAAAGAAAAAGCCATGTATACCCATTGCCTCTGTTTCCTTTCTTCCTACTTCTCATTCACTTGCAATCTGGTTTCTGACTCAATTACTCAATTGAAAGTACAAACACTCTCCTAATTGCTAAATTTGATGATATTTTCTAAGTTCCCATTCTTCTTGACCTCTCTGTAGTATTTTTACTCTGGCCTAGTGGTTAGGAAGGTTCAAACCTTGCCCCAGAAGCTATTACTCTGGGCAGGTCTCTTCATAACTCAGTTTCCTCATCTTTAAAATAAGGCCTCTATTCTCTCAGCTGTAAATCAATGATAAATCAAATCTCTTTCCACGGTTTTTAAGGACACTATTATCTTTCGTCCTTGACCACTACTTTTCAGGCCTTTATATGAAATTATCATCCATGTCCCACTATCTCTTTCTTTTTCTTTTTCTTTTTTTTTGTGGGGCAGTTGGGGTTAAGTGACTTGCCCAGGGTCACACAGCTACTAAGTGTTAAGTGTCTGAGGTCGGATTTGAACTCAGGTCCTCCTGAATCCAGGGTCAGTGCTCTATCCACTGCGCCACCTAGCTGCTCCCTGTGTCCTGTTCTCAACATGGGTATTTTCTAAAGCTCCTAAAGCTCTTCCTCTTAAATTATTTCCCCCCCCATTCTCTTTCTTGGTTATATCATAATTTTCTATGGGTTCAGTTATCTACCTATGTAGACCCAGTCTTCTGAGCACTAGTCCTGTATCATCAAAGACCTGTTTGAATTCTTTGACTACATGTCCTATCAGCATCTCATTGAATAAGCCCTAAATAGAATTCCTCGTCCCACCTTCTGCATTCCTCAAACCCACCCCTTCTCCAAGCTAACATTTTTTTGTTGAGGGCACCACCATCCATCCACTCATCCAGGTTCACAAGTTCAACGTCATCTTTGAGATTTTCTTTTGCCCTCACGCCCAATGGATATTTACGATTATAGTTCTAGAGTTGGAAGGGATTTCAGAGTTCTTCTAGTACAGATGAAAAAACTGAGACTTAGGTTTAAGTGACTTGCCCAAGTTTATACAGGTAGTGTCAGAGGCAGAATTTCAACTCAATTCCTCTCACTCCAGAAAGTCCTCTTTCCTGTGTATCTGGCTGCCTCACTCAGTTGTTAAGTATTCTTACTTCTATCTTGACAATTTTTTTCATGTCTTTTTGCTTTTCTAATGTAAAGAATTAATTGTTATTTGAGGTTTTTATGCCTCAGCGTGCACTGGCCTGGGGCTCCGCAAACTGCATGGTGCTCCACCCACTGGTTGTAGCCGTCGCCATGGCACTGGCACCTCACGTCATCACCATTCGCCGACGCCTACGTGGGCCTGGCAAAATTATAATGATTGGAAGCCTAGTGAGGGCAGTCATGTCAGAGTCAGAGTGGCCATCCCATTGGCTGGCGCTGTGTGTGGTTTTTCTGGGATTGGGGGAGGAGAATTAGGCATTCTAGCTGGACGCTGGAAGGTGACAGGAGTTTTGCTGCGTATTCTCAGCTGATTTCTGGGCAGTGGTATTTTTTCAGGTTGTATAATTTCTCTTTCCCCATTATATTTCCTTTCCCTTGATCCTACTGATCCTGTTTGTGTTTTTTGGTTTTTGGGTTTTTTAAGTTCGTTCTTGTTAAAATAAATCCTGTTCTGTTTTGAGGGAGGCTGCCAGTCTCCTTCCTTACCCCAGTATTGCGGCAAGCTGCTTAGCTAATACTCCCCAATTAAAAATTGGTCCCCACACTACACTCATATGACCATATCTATAGTTCAGATCCTCATTATCTCTTTCTTGGACTATTGCAAAAACTTCCTACTTGGACTCCTGATTAGTAGGTTCTTCCTTTTTCAGTCCATTTACTTCTACTCCTTGGTGAGAATAATCTTCCTAAAGCTTGTATTACCATGTCACCCTAGCTCAATATTGGTCATTTGATCTTTATTTGCCTGTCAATTAAGTGTCAAGTTGGGGCATTTGTATTTTTGATTCAGTTCATTAAACATATATTTAATAACTACTACATTCAAGGCAGAAACAAAAATGAAACAGTCTCTGCCCTAAAGGAATTTTAATTCTTTTGTTGTTTGATACGTTTTTATCTGATACTAAGCATTCAAGTCTGAATTTTCACATACTCATATTAAGTCCCTTAGTTGTTCTGTTACAGAATTTATCTATTTTTTCAGTACATTTTTATAAATTGAAAGCCCTTTACAGTGTCCCTGTAGTCTACCTTTCCAGACTTTTTTTCACATTTTTCCCATTCTTGCTTTCTACACAACTAAATTAGGCTACTTGTTATTGGCAATCACTTAAGTTGGCATTCCATCCCTTTTTCTTTGTATGAGGTGTTTTTCATGTTTGCAATTCACTTCTTACCTTATCCCCTTAAAATAAGAAAGAAGAGGATAGGGGAGAGAGGGAGAGAAAAGTGGAGACTGTACCTTATTCCATTTTTTACAGAGAAATGTTCTAGTTATTCATGGAAAGTAGGTGGGAAAAGGTATGCCTTTCCCATTCAAACAGTTCTAAGATAGCAGTTTTCAGTTTTGATGTGTCCAAAGATGACAGGGAGCTGAAAAGTTCTTGTTTCACAACAGTAAACTGTTAAGCAGTTTACTTTGGCTTCTTCTTTGGTCCCCAATTCATGACTTCATCTCAGAAGTTTCAGTTGAGATGGCCTTTTTAAAAAAGTAGTAGGTAAAATCATATGAACTGAACAATAGTTTTTTTTACCAATAATAGGTTCACCTACAAGTTCAAAGCTCCACTACAGTAGATTATTGTTTCTCTATAAACCCCTCAAATTTGGAAATTAATTTGGAATTTTGTAAATAAGGTGATTAAAATGTTCATCCCCTTTGACCCAGAAATTCTACAGTTTGTATTTCAGGAAAGGCAAACAAAAAACCAAAAGGCTCCAAAATATTTATAGCAACACTTTTTGTGGTAGCAAAGAACTGGAAACAAACAGATGTCCATTTATTGGAGCATGACTAAACAAACTGTAGTACATGAATGCAGTGGAATATTACTTTATTGTAAGAAAGGGTGAATATGATAAATACAGAGAAGCATATCTGAACCTATGAAAGGCAGAACTGAACTGATAAAAATTGAAATAAGAGCCAAGAAAACAGTTTATACAATCACTGCAATAATGTAAATGGAAAGAATAATGATCACAAAACAATTTAAACTGAAAGCTGTAAAATTTTAAGGAGCAAATTTAGTTCCAAAGAAGGCATATGAGAAGATACTTCATAGGTCCACAGATATGGGACACTGCATAGACTGTCAGGGCTTTTTTGGGTTTTTCTGGTTGTTTTTCGATGGTTGTTTTTCTAGAATCTTTTTTTTTTTCTTTTCTTTCTTAAAAAAATTCTTGGTTATAAGGAATGACTGCCTGAGAGGGTAAAGGAGGAGGATAAAGGGGAAGTACAGGTGATGTGAAAATAAAAGATAATGATAATTTTTTGGAAAAAAAATTAGGTAATGCTGCAAAAACTGAGCTTGTAAACCACTTGTAAGATCTTAAGAATTATAATGTCAAGTTTTGTCAAATGTTTATAGTTAAGGTAATGGAGTGGTACATATTTCAAAGGGTAAAGCAGAGTTGTAGTTTTTGAAAATTGGTTATTAGCCATGTTCATGCAGGTTGCTAATAAAATGTGTTTTGTAGTTCAGCATTTGTATAGAAACAGCAAAGGGTAATTTCTTTTAAAAATTAAGATGATTAATAATTACTGACATTTATGTAGCTCTTTAATTTTAATAAATTGACAGTAATAACGTATTTGTACAGCTTTTTAGGTTTTCAAAAGTACTTTATTCACAACAGCCCTATAAGGTAGATAGTGCAGGGGTCATAGATTTAGAGCCAAAAGGGACTTTAGAGGCCATCAAATCCAACCCTCTTGTTTTTACAGTTGGAACCTTAGTCCCAGGGAGGTTAAGTGACTTGCTTACTACCTCAGTTACCTTGAGTTGTCAGAGGTGTGCTTTAAACTAGTCTTCTGACTTCAGAGTCAGTGCTCTTTCCACCATGCCATACTGTGATAGTCTTTCTGTGTTCGTCTTGGTCTGAACACACCTGAAGTATTACATTGGGTGCTGAGTTCCATATTTTAGCTGGATAGCATCCAGAAGAGGATGATCAGAATGTTGATAAGCTTCAAGTTCATACCATATGAGGATGAGCAGAAGGAATAGCTATAGTGAGTCTAGAAGAGAAACGATTTAGGAGACAGTGATAGACTTCTTAAGTATTTGAATTTTGTGAAGAAGGATTAGATTTGTTTTGTATGACCCCAGAAATAGGAGCAATAAGTGGAAGGCAGATTTTGCTATAAGGAAAACATTGTCTAATAATTAGAGCTATCCAAAAGTAAAATGGGATACTTCAGTAGGTAGTGGGTAATCCCTCATTAGAGCTCTTATAATCAAAGGGTGGCCAGTTACTTGTCAAGCATGTCTAGGAGATTCTTGTTCAGGTTCCTTGTAGAATGGATAGCATAAAAGTCCCCATGCCACTCAAAAGGGACTCAGATACTGGGGTTCTGTTTTTTTAAACTCCAAATATATCCCGCCCCCCCTTTTTTTTACAGGTGCTTTTTCTTTTTTTTTTCTTTTTTTTTTTGGTGAGGCAATTGGGGTTGAGTGACTTGCCTAGGGTCACACAGCTAGTAAGTGTTAAGTGTCTGAGGCCGGATTTGAACTCAGGTCCTCCTGACTCCAGGGCCAGTGCTCTATCCACTGTGCCACCTAGCTGCCCCCAGGTGCTTTTTCTTAATCAGAAATCAATGTTGAAATTGGTAATATAGTATTTAATAACTACAAATAGTTAATTTTGATTATAGAGTTTAAGTTGGTGTTAGCTATGGACTTTATGCCCTCTCAGCAGTTTCTTTTTGTGAAAATTGACTCTTTGGGTATGGGTACATTTTAGGATAACTCTTTTAGCCAGAAAAGTTTGTCTTAAATATCATCCCAAAGATAATTTTCATGATTTTGTGGATACAAATATCTAAAATGGTTTGGCTTTTACAGTTTTTATACTTAGCACATGTATAATTTCAGATTAGGCTTCTCAAAATGAGAAATGAATGATTGGAAAACTTACTTGATCTTTGATCTATGATTTATGCAAGCAGCAGGTGTCAGCTTTGAAAGAGTCTTAGGAAACAGCAGAATCTATCATTGATGAGATAGTCAAACATAACATGCTTAATCAAGGTGCATCATTAGTAGTAAAAACTATAATCCAGGTGTGGAGACCTAGAATTTGAATAGGCACGAACCCTGGGGGATATATATGTATGTGTCTTGATCTTGATTGGACTGAAATGAATACATTTGGGTCTGTATCTATCAAGTAAAAAGTTTTTTTTTTTTTAAATAAAAGTATTTTATTATTTTCCAGTTACATGTAGAGATAGTTAAGTAAAAAGTTTTATGTTTTGGAAAGTTAGGACAGTAGTAACATAATTATTTTTAGTTAAATTGAAACAAGAATGAAGGAATATTTAATACTTTACATTTATTTAACACTTTTGGAATTGAGACATAGAGAGGTTAAGAGATTTGCTAGACTCAGTTAATGGTGGAGCTGAGTTCTTCTGATTGATCACTCAGAATTCTTTTTTTAAAAAAATTTTTATTTATTTTAAAATTAATAAAGTATTTTATTTTTTTTTCCATTACATGTAAAGATAGTTCTCAACCTTTGTTTATACAAGCTTTACAATTTCAGATTTTTCTCCCTCCCCCCTCCCCTAGACAGCAGGTAATCTGATATAGGTTATATATATATATATATACACACACACACATAATATATATATTATGGTTATATAGGTTATATATATACATATAGGTTATATATATATAATAACATTAATCCTATTTCTGCATTAGTCATGTTATAAGAGAAAAAAAATCAGAGCAATGATGGAAAACCTCAAAATAGAAAAAAAAACAACAGCATCAAAAACAAAAGAAATAGTATGGTTCATTTAGTATCTATACTCCGCAGTTCTTTTTTTTTTTTTTTCCTGGATTTGGAGATCCTCTCTTCTGTGCCATTGCATTGGTGAGAAGAATATAGTCCATCACAGTAGATCAACACTCACTGTTGATGTTACTGTGTACAATGTTCTTCTAGTTCTGCTCATCTCACTCATCATCAGCCCACGAAAGACCCTCCAGGTTTCTCTGAACTCCTCCTGCTCATCGTTTCTTACAGCACAATAGTATTCCATTGTATTCATATACCACAACTTGATTCCCCAATTGATGGGCACCCCCTCAACTTCCAATTCTTTGCCACCACGTAAAGAGCAGCTATAAATATTTTTGTACATGTGGGTCCCTTTCCCCCTTCCATGATCTCTTTGGGAAAAAGACCCAAAAGACCATTCAGAATTCTTAGCATTATATTTTTTGAAGGAGAATGCCTTAAAAAGAATGTTTTCGTCTGTATTTTCTCAGGTAATTTTAGCTCTAAATCCTCTGATGCTACATAGAAAAAGGAATAAGGGATAACAGAATTGAAACTATAATCAATTAAAAATGGCTCTCTTATGTTTGTTTGCCTTTATAATATGAATTTATTATAAACCATCCCAAAGTTGCTTTTATCATAGATTTGTAATTTTGTATTAATAGATGGTTCAATAACCCACTATCTTGGTGGAATTGAAAATAATTCAATTTCATCAAGTTATCTTATATTTTTATAGACAACTAAACATAGCATTGCATAGTGTGTGTATACATATACATACATACATAAATATATGTGGTTTTATATGTAAACAATAATGTACAATTGAAAATGTTACTAAAAGTGAAGTTGCCACTTTCCATTCTAATGAACTTTGTAACAACCCTTGGGGAAAAAAATATTTGCTAAGTGTTTAATAAGAATTTCCTTCTCCTTTACGTGGGAGGAGGATGCACCTCACAGCAAATGATTTGAATACATTGCTGGGTTAATAAAAGGGGAAAAACATTTTAAAATTGGGATGCTACAGACGTTCTTTAATTGGCAATTGAGTAATCTCCATAATATATATTATGCAAACTATTTTAAGAAGAGATTTTTCCTTAAACTGGCAACTTTTATTCAGCATCCCTTGCTGGCAACCTCCTTCCTGACCCTCCACTGTATAAGGAGGGCTTTCTGGGAAGTCACCGTATCCTTTCCCACATGGAATGATCCCACCGTTACTGGATCTTATGATCGATTTCTAGAAATTCATCATTCTTCAATAAATTATGAAATTCTCAGCTCCTTGGATCATTTCCTTCCCCAACTTCAGGACTTTATCATATCCCATGTTGGGTAACTTTCTTGCCTCCCCAAACTCCTCCCCTTTTCAGTTTCTTTCTATGTGTTGTCTTAATCCATTTGATTGTGAGCTTCTTGAGGCCAGAGACTGTTTTATGCCTTTATTTGTATAAACCTCAGGTCTTAGATATTTAGCTCCCTACCTTCCCTTTCTTGTAGTGGTGAGGTCCTCAAGAGTGAAAAGGCAAACTTTCAGTTGGTTAGCTTTAGTACTTTACTCTGCTTTGGCTATTCCTTTAGTATAGCAGGTAACAAATACTGCTAATGACCTTATCTTAAGTGATACATAATAAGTGAAAATTCTACCAGAAAAGAAAATGAGGATTATCTCCCTTGTAATGATACTTAATTGAAGTCAAAATTTTAAATTAGCTTGTCTTGTTCCTACTGAGTGACTCTACCCATTCGTAATCACAAAACCTTGCTATGACATCCTTTTCAGTAGATATGTAAGCCCTTAAAATTCTAGTTGCTCAATTTTTATTGTAGAATGAATTTAATGTGAAATAAGTTTTTGAATTTATATTACATTTATTTATAGATGGTGATCCAGACAACTACATTGCTTATTATCGAAGAGCTACTGTTTACTTAGCCATGGGCAAATCTAAAGCAGCAATTCCTGACTTAAGTAAAGTGGTTGAATTGAAGACTGATTTTACAGCAGTAAGTACATGCCTGTCTTTATTAAGAAAATGCAGCCTTTTTAATCTTTTTCTTTATGTATTACAACAAATTCTGAATATAACATTAGCTTGTATTATATAAGCTGTATTATAAGAAGCTTCAGACTGATCCATCATTTTCTTCTTCCTGCTAAGGAGCTAGATGTCTGAGATCCCTGCTCTGTTTCCTTCTTCTGTTTAAATTCCTAATTTTTACTTTCCATAATTTGTCAACATAATGCCTTTGTGTCTAGAAGATACTCTCAGAAAATATTTGGAGGTTAAATGATAGAATGCAGAATTTTGAATCCTAATGGAGATTGGAGACAATTTTTTTTTTTTTTTAGTGAGGCAGTTGGGGTTAAGTGACTTGCCCAGGATCACACAGTTAGTAAGTGTTAAGTGTCTGAGGCTGGATTTGAACTCAGGTACTCCTGACTCTAGGGCTGGTGCTCTATCCACTGCGCCACCTAGCTGCCCCAACAATTTTATTATTAAATAAGATGTAGTTATATTTAAATCACTTAACTTTGTTCTTTTTACCTATAAAATGAAAGACAACTATTATTTACTTTTAAATGAGTGATCTAAAGGCTTAGTTTTTTGAAAATGCCCACTCAAGGGGCAGCTAGATGGCGCAGTAGATAGAGCACCGGCCCTGGAGTCGGGAAGACCTGAGTTCAAATCCAGCCTCAGACACTTAACACTGGCTATGTGACCCTGGGCAAGTCACTTAACCCCAATTGCCTCACAAAAAAGAAAAAGAAAAAGAAAAAAAATGCCCATTCAAGAAGAGGAAATCTTCCATATGTTGTCAAATATTTTGCTGTTAAGTAGTGGCATGTTTGTTACCCCTGACCCTGACTCTTCCCATCTCCCCAGGTTCATTTGGATTGAATTCAATTTGGGGAGGTGGATGACCCCCATCAGAGAATTTTACTCAAAGAAAACTTCCAGAATAAAGTTTAGAGAGGGTTTGTTTCTAAGTTTACCCAGCATGTGTTACAAGGTCCCCATCTCCTACATAAACACTTGATGTACAATATATTTGGGTGCCTTTTTTTTTTAAACCCAGTGCCTGTGCTTAGGGTTCCTCACCTCCATCTGGAACCCAAGCTGGATGAGTTTTCACTTTACCTTTCTCACTTTCTGACTGTTTCTGTGTCATGCCATAGTCTGCATCCCAATTTCTTTCCCTTCTTCCTCCTTTCCCACTTTGGCTTTGAGAACAGTAATTGAATAAATTCTACCATTCCTGAAAAGGATATGCCAGTCAGTTGCCCATTTATTTCAGTCATCATTGATGACTTCTCCTTGATGGACTTCTCTTTCTGGGACACTTCTTCTTTGCCACACCTCCTCTTCTGTGTACTCTCTTCCTCTTTTAGACTGTCTTTCTTGCTTATATTTACATCCCTGGTACTTAGCAATGCCTTTTCTTCCAGTCATGGAGCCCATGAATAAATACAGAAACATAAAGCACTCAAATAGCCTGGTAGACTTGAGAAGGTCAAGCAAGATACTTTGAGTGTTTTCAGAACAAACCATTCTGTACTGTCTTGAGCAACTCATAGAAACATTTTGGCATGGTCCATATCTTTGTTTCCCTTCTTCTCACCACCCTCCCCCTTTGCAACGTCTTTAGCCTTTTTAATTGCAGTGATATTTATTCTTCACACTACTGATAAGGAATCTTTCTTTAAAAGACTGGCAAGTGAAAAATCAAAAAAAGGACACTCATCAGTGTCCTTATTACTACTGGATCTTGGGCATGTAAAGTTCCTTTTTAGCAACCTGTGCTCAAAAAAATGAAACAAAGGCAAAAAAGCACTGGTCCAGGATCTCTGAATGCCTGAGCTAGAGTAGTCAGGAGTTGGGGATTGCTCTCCTTCCCATTTTTCTGAACTCTGGTCTAGAAATACAAGGGGGTGGTAAGAGTTTGCAGGGGGAAAAAAAGGACTGAGCTGTTTTACTTCGTTTACTTTGACTAGGGTAAAAGGTTGCTCTTCTAACAAAAGTCCATTCTTCTGAGCCCCAGTTGATGAATCATGAGGAAGCAGCCCTAATGTCTGAAGCTCTGCCAGTAAGGTTCTTGTGGCCATCCTGATAAGGGTCCCTTCTGATCAATGCTCTACATAATTTTTTTGGTGGGAGTTCAAGAATCAGCTTCCCAAATGTTTTGATATTTTAATATCAAAATTGTGGTTGGTAGTGGAAAGAATTGTGCCAGTCTAGGAGAATTCTTGAGGCCTAAGGAATGATAGTTGAGGCTATCATACTCATTTCCATTCCTCCAGCAGCATATGGTTAAATGTCTCAAGGAGTGTGGATAGGTGAAAGAGGGTGGTGAAAACTGGAAGAACCCAAAGCCAAGAAAGGAAAACTTTTAGTTTGTCTTTTAGAATAAACTATGATCTATAAGAAATACAGAATTATTGTAAAAAGAAAAAAGTGATTGAAATAACATCATTACAAATTAGTGGCAGTCTCAGAAATGAAAAGACATTAATAAATCATAAAACAATATACATCAAGTGGTGGTTGATAGTTTAACTATTTTGACTAAATAAGTAAATAAAAAGCAAGAGGTTAATAATCCTATGAAAATTTAGTAAAAGCAGTTCACTTGGATGATATTTTATGAAAAAAAAAACAAAACTAAAAAGTAGAAAAACCAAAATTTTCAAGGTAAATAAAACTCAGCCTCACAAAGTCAGAAAACATTTGCTTTTTAAGAGCACTAGCTTGGGGGTGGACCTAGGTGGCACAGTGGATAAAGCACCGGCCCTGAATTCAGGAGGACCTGAGTTCAACTCTGGCTTCAGACACTTGATACTTACTAGCTGTGTGACCCTGGGCAAGTCACTTAACCGTCATTCCCCTCCCCTCTCCAAGCTTTTAAAAAAGAGTAATAGCTTAGATAATATTGTAGCTTTAATCTTCTATATTTGAAATTTAGGAGTTTTTAAAATCTTTACACAATTACTTAATAAAGTTCATTTTCTGGTTTTAGAGAACTGATTTCAAAAGACAACAGGGCAAGACCTGTAAATAAACATGAATAAAAGACAAATGGTTGAAGGAAGATGCAAAATAGTTTTTGCAAGATATTTGTATAATTAATCTGAAAATGTTGACAAGTGTGACATTTTTAATTAGAAGAAATATTTAAGTTAGTATTTGTGATCTTTCAAGTATGATTTTTAAAAAAGATTGAAGATGTCAGAGTAATTCCATTTGCCAGAGAGAGGGGCTACTAGAGAAATTCTATTCATTGTAATTACAATTTTATAGTACTAAAATATATACATATATATATATATATATATATATACACACACACACACACACACACACACATATATATAAAACTTATAGATATGCTTGGTATAAAATCCAACTATTGTTGCAGGAAGGATAGAATAGCCAAATTTTTCTTTTGAGGCTTTAGCTTAAATTGAACTGAAACACATTTTGCACAAAGGTTAGATTATTTTCCTAGGGTTATGATGGACAATTCAACTGGCTACCAGTTTTCTTAGCTTCTTGATTGATTCATGTTGCTGTTGTTTTTTTTTAGAATAGTGGGTTATCATGTATTTGACCAGTTTTATAGGCTATTGATAGATTCTCTGTCCTGGGGCATGAAAATGGGGCAGAGGTGCACATGCACTTAGATGAAGAATGTCATCGGGGTATGGAGAATGTCAAGAAAATAAATGGATGTGGTGAAGAGAAAACTGCAAGTGTGAAACTGCCTCTTTGAAAGCCCACCCACTGCCTTTCTAGAACAACCATTACAGGCCCAGTTCTTACTCTTCTGGCTGATAGTCTCCCAGATACTTGAAAACAGCGCTCAGGTTCTGCTTTAAGTCTTCTCTTTTCCATATTAAACATCCCCAGATCCTTCCACTAAGTCTGCATTTGACATGACCTCAAGGCTCTGGTCTGGTTGTCTTCTGTAATCTGAGTCCTTAAATTTGGATGAGAATACACACACACACACACACACACACACACACACACACACACACACACACACGACATAAATACTCACATATACACAATAGACATATACATGTATGTGTGTATACACACACACACACACACACACACACACACACACACACACATAGTGTCCTTTGTAATCTTATACATTTAAAAGCATTTTGAGAACTCCATAGTCTTCCCCAGATTGCCAAAGAGGTCCATGAATCAAAATCTTTAAGAATCTGCTCTGGATATTCCCCTGCTTATCAATGCCCTTAGTAACATCCATTATCCAGAACTGGTCACAGTGCTACAACAGCTCTGACTCGGGTGAAGGCCCGGAGATGAATTTCCTCTTTTATTTTGGATGCTGTGCCTTTTTCAATATGGCTCAAAATCACTTTTGTGTAATTTGGCTGCCAGTTTATATAGGCCATTACAACTCACAGATCTTTTTCACATTGACTTTTGTTTAGCTGTAATTGTGCAGATCATTCTTTGATGTAGGATTTATCATTTATTCCTAATAGATTTCATCTTTAAGTCATTCCAGCCCCAGGGATCTTAGGTAATGCACTGTGGTGGTGATCAATCCCAGTCTTTTGTCATCTTCACATTGGCCAACCATGTCTTCATTCAAGTCACTAATAAAATAGCATGGGGCCTTTGCCTTGGGTATCCATTTTCATATCTTTATACAAATTCTTTTTTAAAGTGACTGGGCAGGGCAGCTAGGTGGCGCAGTGGATAAAGCATGGGCCCTGGATTCAGGAGGACCTGAATTCATATCCTGCCTCAGACACTTGACACTTACTAGCTGTGTGACTCTGGGCAAGTCTCTTAACCCTCATTGCCCTGCCAGGAAAAAAAAAATGACTGGGCAAAAAAAGTCTGAAGAGTTAATAAATAATGTGAAACTTTGAAAGGAAGCATATGATACATAATTACAAATTAATCTTTTCAATTTTAGTTTATCTCATTTAGAGCAAAAGCCAGTGTAGCCTAGGATTATATATAGTTGTAAGGTACTGAGGAAATGATCAACACATTTTTAGGATTATGTACCCCAGCAGTGAAAAGATTTTGAGCACACATCTCCAATATGTATATAGTTAGTTATTTAGAAATTATATATGCATATTACTGTACTAATAATTAAGGACATTATAAAATATGACATTTGACCAAAAAAATAGAAAATCATTTTTGTACCTTTGTGCAGAATGAATTTGAGACAGGAAAGACTTGAGCCAAGGAGACCAGTTAGGAAACTATTTTAGTAGTATAGGCAAAGGTGGTGATGGATGCAAGGGATGTTGTGCAGGTGGAAACTACATGATTTGACAGCCGACTGGTTGCATGGGGTGGGGTAAAATGAGGTATCAACGATAATCCTGGGTGACTGTACTACTTAAAATTTTCAAAGAGAATTTTAACTTTCCATTTTTTTGTCAGTCACCTGTCAGAGAATGTTGATTCTGTGGTTGGTCCGGTTTATCAGGCTGAATTAGGATTCTTATTGGGGTATTTCAGAAATGCCTATTTCTAGAACTTTTAAAAATGCTGAAGTATGTAGTTCTTACTGTAGAAGTGAAAAGTTGAAGTGTGGAAGAGTACTTTTTAAAAATCAGAAGTAACAAAATTCAGTTTCTACCAGTTTGAGATTTATGATTCTGTAGACTCCCTTAGAACCTAGACAAGGGTACATAGGTAGTTAAAGAAAAAACGTCTCAACATGGATTCTATTTCATTATTTAGTTTGGAGGAAACTATTAAAACTTCTTCTGTCATTCCCACACCTTTCCCCTCAAACCCTGTAGTATTTAATAAGAATTTAGAAATTCAAAATATTTAAGATACCTTTTTTTTCCCCTAGGCACGATTACAGAGAGGTCATTTACTACTTAAGCAAGGAAAGCTTGATGAAGCAGAAGATGATTTTAAAAAAGTGGTAAGGTTTGATTTTAATCTCCTGGTTTGATTGTGAATTTTTTATATGGTATAAGCATATTATACAACTGTTTCTGTCTTGTGGCCCATACTAAAGGTATTTTGATGATTAAGGGGAAAATTCTAATTTATTGTATGTATAAATCGATCTTGTATAAAGTATCTATATGAAGTAATTTGCATAAAATAATAATTTGGTGATTGATATAAAAAGTCACATTTTGAACATTTAGAAAACGAAGTGTATTAAATACATGAGTTTAATTTGGTATCTGTATTTTATTCCTGCTTCACATTCCCTCTATGGGAATCTCCATGTAAACTGCACTATTACATGAATGCTGTTAGTTCCATGTGATGCTTTTTGTCTGATTTAAAAGGGGTGTTCAAACATTTTTTTTAACAATTGGATTTTGTAGATATCCATTTTAATTAAAGGTAAATAATAGTGGAAGTTCTTTTAGGTTTTTTGTTGGATGTGACTGAATGAAGAGTCTATCTAAAAGCCTTAAGGTATACTTACTGCCACCAGTTCTTCCAAGGAATCCTCCTGAAAAGACATTCACAGAAAGAGCTAGCCAACTGTTCACAATGACATTTGATCTGTTTTAGGTGTTGCCTCTCCTAAATTGAAATAGAAACTGAAAAGGATATATGAATTTCATTTCTCATTTATCACATGCTAAGTATTGGTAATTAAAAGTGCAAATAGGGGGCAGCTAGGTGGTACAGTGGATAAAGCACTGGCCCTGGAGTCAGGAGGACCTGAGTTCAAATCTGGCCTCAGACACTTGACACTTACTAGCTACGTGACCCTGGGCAGGGCACTTAACCCTCATTGCCCTGCAAAAAAAAAAAAAGTGCAAGTTGCTAATATTATTTTCACAATATCAGTTTTTATTTTAGCCATCTAAAAAGAGTAGGAAAATATCTGAATAATTTTGTATTATATTAAAAACAGTGATTCTTATATCATACCTCTGTTATTTATCTTACTTTTGACCAGGCTGTAAGCTTTTTCAGGCCTGTAACTGTCTTAGGTGCTTTTTTTGTTTGTTTTTTTGTTTTGTTTTTTTGCTGGGCAATGGGGATTAAGTGACTTGCCCAGGGTCACACAGCTAGTAAGTGTTAAGCGTCTGAGGCCAGATTTTAACTCAGGTACTCCTGAATCCAGGGCCGGTGCTTTATCCACTGCGCCACCTAGCTGCCCCCTGTCTTAGGTGCTTAAAAGAATGCACAATAAATATGAAAATATATACTTCATACTACTTATTGAACAAGTTTATTGCACCCGTACTTATAAACTTGTTCAATAAGTAGTATGAAGTATATATTTTCATATTAGTGGCTAAAAGAACTTCTCAAAACATGAATTTATTTACACATGTAACTGACTAATTTATTTTTTATCTTTAAACAGCAAGAACCCTTTTAAATTGAAAAAAATCTAATGGGAAATTCAATCATTGATATGGGATAAAACTTTAGGTGGCCCAAATATGCACTGGTTAATTTTTGTTCTCTTACAAGAGTCTTGTAGCAGCCATATTCTTGCCACTGCTTTTAGAAGATTGGTCTTGCTAGTTATCAGTAGAAATTTTTTTTAGCAAGGAAATACGTGTGTGCCTGCATTCTGCCTAATGTTCGTTGTTTCCATGAATACAAAATAATTAATTGAAGCTACCATGTGGGGGTAAATGGGGACAATGTTCATTTTCATAGGAATAATGTTAAAAGTGGGATTGTAAGCAGGCTGATAGGTAAAGTGATGATGTTCGGAATATCCTTGACTATGTGATTTACATCTTAGGTGATTAGCCAGACAAATAGTAGTTCTCAACACATTGTCGTGAAATTTTATTAGAATATATTAATGACATTTCATATTGTCATGGAGACAATATAATGGTGGAACATGTCCATAATATTTATTTTCCTGTGTGTTATTTTTACAATCAGAAAATTATATAACTGCATTTACCTTTTAGTTCCTTCACAGCCCAAATCACTAAAAAGTAAAACAGGAGACTAATTAAAATCATAAACTGTATAAACCATTTTTTTAAAAGGTCCTATGGTAACAGAAAATTTTGTTAATTTGTGTTTATGCCCCTGTGCAAAAGGTAAGAAATAAGCTCAAGTAGTTTTAACGTATCAAGGGGGAAAAAAACAAACATTTATAAGTCAAGTTGTTTAAAAATGGTTGTTGTGACACCTGATTCTTTTGAAAAATGTTATGAAAATTGGGCCCCAAATTCAATACATACTTGCTTATAACAGCATTCATGTAGATTTAAGTTCATAGCTGCTTGAAAAGTAAAAGGTGAAAAAATATATTCAGCAACTTTTCTGAATTGTAATATGATGAAATAAGAAAAAACACAGGAAATAAAATCAGGAATTCTACATTCTAGTCTAGGGCTCACCTATTTATTAAGTGGCAATTTGACTTGAGGGAAGTCACAACTTCTCTAGGTCTCATTTTCTTCATTTTCTTTGAGAAGTGAGGATTGAAGTAGATCTAAGGTTTCTTCAAATTATAAGATTCTGTGATTCCATGAAAGAGATTATTATAAAGTCTTCTTAGAATGTACTTATTTATATTCTTCATCTTTATAGAATATATGTTCTTTTATCAGTTGGTGAGTTAGCCAAGTGAATCAAAAGGGTTTACAATTGGTTCTGCCACATATTTATTAGATTCCCCCAAAATATTTCTTACCCTAGTTTCATCTTCATCGAACATTATACTCTATCATCAGACAAAAATATATATAGTTTACATTACATAATTCCAAACTTTTGCCATTATTTTCAGGTAACTAAGGGTTCACCTAATAATACTGTATAATCAGCTATTGATTATCTCCATGTCAAGTTTTTTTGCATTGTTAAATATTGGTGGCTATTTCTTTTGCACAACAAGTCTAGGCAACTGTAGTTCTAGGCTGAAGATCTCATTTCTTGAAAGTAAATAATATTTTCAGTTGTCTTTTTAAAATATTGCTGTTCACGAAGGCACAGGAGATGATAAGGTAGCCTTTTGGAGGATCTCTTATTTTGAGAGTCCCTAAGATATTTAAAGAAATAAAGTTCCTCCAATTTTATGTATAAGTAGGTTAGTAAAGAACCTTGGATCTGATATAATTTTGGGGGGAGGGTACTTTAGGCAATTTTGTTTTAAAGTAATACAGATGATGATCTATCTAGAACAAAACCTAGAACAAAACCTAGACATTTCTTCAACTCATTTTGTTGTTTATCAACAATTAATTCTTGACTTTGATCTTAAGTTGTACAGACTTTTGTTTCTTTCTCATTTCCCTTTGTATAGAAAACACAGTGGTATATATTTAATAAAGTCCTTGGACAATTAAATTTTTTGCTTTATTTTCAGTTTTTTTTGAGCAAACTTTGTTGCTCAAATGTGTTCGTCATAGGTGTGAGGAACCATATATTAGAAGGATAATAATAGGGGCCATTATTACTTAACAGTACTTTTCCATTTTATTAAAAAAAAATTCTAAATATTGTCCCTCTCCATTGGCCATTATCAGAGACCTGTTAGAAATAAAAATCAAACTAATATAAGACCACTAGATGTCAGTAGAGTCTTAATCATTTTGTTCATCTGTTTCTAATGCAGAACATGTATATAGGATCAGAGGATTATAGATTTTTTGAATTGTAAGGGTTCTCAGGGGACATCTCGTTCAATTCCCCAGAGAAAATGAGGTATAGAGAGGTTAAGTGACTTGCCCAAGGTTGTACAGGTAAGCAGAAGAGCTGGGATTTGAACCCAGGCTGGGTTCCTGCCTCCAATGCCAGTATTTTAAATATTTTACTATGCTTCCTTTCATTCGTGGACTTAAAATAGTCTGAACAGCACAAGTCAAAGTTGCCACAAAAGGGTTCAGATTACATTGAAGTATTTGTAATTTGGGGATCTATCAGAAAGGTCCATTGACAAGCAAAAATGTGTGTACAGTGGAACTATGACCTATCTTCATTTCAGCATTACTTTTGGTATGGTGTTCTAAGATTAGATTTTATTCTCTATTTTATCAGGTTGCTTATTCCTTTATCCTCAAAGTATTTTTCATATGACCTTTTTTCTGGTCATATAATCCTTGACTTGTACTTTATACAATTGAATTTTTTAACCTGAGTAAAGGACCTTTATTTAAATTTAATGTTCTTTGATTTGGACTACCATTACAATTTGCTGAGATTTTTGTAACCTGACTCTGTCTTCTAAGAAATATACTGAGGGGCAGCTAGGTGGCACAGTGGATAGAGCACTGGCCCTGGAGTCAGGAGTACCTGAGTTCAAATCCAGCCCCAGACACTTAATACTTACTAGCTGTGTGACCCTGGGCAAGTCACTTAACCCCAATTGCCTCACTTTAAAAAAAAAGAAAAGAAAAGAAATATATTGTACCTTCCTAGAGTTGCATCAACTGTATTTTTTTTTTTGGTAGGGCAATGAGAGTTAAGTGACTTGCCCAGGGTTACACAGCCAGTTGTGTCAAGTGTCTGAGGCTGGATTTGAAATCAGGTCCTCCTGAATCCAAGGCCAGCTTTATCTACTGTGCCACATAGCTGCCCCTCAACTGTATTTTTGATGAGTATTGTGGGTATGTCTTTATATAAAAAAAATGAGCATCATAGGGACAAGGATAGATCCTTGAGATTTCTCTTAAGGTTGACATTTAAAAAAATAATATTTTTGGATATAGTTTTTCAATCATTTATGAATTCACCTAACCATATGGAAAATAGAGACATCTTTTTTGCTCCATCTCCTTTATAATGATACTGTTACAGTTTTTTGTCAATTGCTTTGTTGAATCCCACTTATACTATGGCTATAAAATTATCCTGTTCTGCCATTCTAGTAACTATTAAAAATAGGAAATGGCATGACTTATTCATGAATCCATGCTCACTCGTAATAACCTATGTTAAATTAACTTCTTGGTTTAGGAAGCCAGTTTGACTAGGCAATAGAATGCTTAAAGGGGGATGACACAGGATAAAGCTGGAAAGTTTTGTTGGATACAGACTGGGAAGGTCTTTAAATGTTGGATAAAGGAATTTTTATTTCATCTTAGAGTTAATAAGGAGTCAATGGAATTTATTGAACAGTAGTGACAAGGTCAGACTTGTGTTTTAGGTGTATTTTGGCAGTTAAACTCTGTGGAGGTTGGATTACAGGAGAGAGAGAGAGAACTGACAAGATGTGACAACTAATTAGATACATGGGTTGAGGGAGAGTGAAGAATAGAAGATGGTGCTGAGGTTGTGAATCTGGGAAAATGATGATTTTTACCCACTGCTGAGTAGGAACTATGAAATGAAAATATGAGAGTCTTGAGAAATCTAGAAAAGTTAACTTATTTGAGCAATGGGAAGGAGACATTACAGTGCCAACATTTTAGAAGGAAGAGAAGAAAGAAGCAAATGTTTAAGAGCTTTAATGTCTTCAAAGGGTTTTGTGGGAGTTAAATCTGCTCTGAGGCTTTTATGAGGGGAAAGGGAAGGAGAATTAAACGGAATACCCTTGTGTAGAAAGGAGGAAAAAGGGTGAAGAATTTGCTCTTTTTTATCTTTAGGTTGTGTGAGAATTGTGTACCAGCATAGAGGAATAGGTGGGGGAGAGGGAATCTGCTGGCCCTCTCTTTTACCTGAAACAAGACAAAGGAGAGTTGATCACTGAGTTTAGTAGAGTGAACTGAGAAACAAGTGGAGACTGGGAGAAGGATAATACTGGAAAGGCAGTAGTTGAAAGCCAAATAAATGTCTTGACTCTGAAGAGGACATTAAAAGGATACTCGAGAAAAGAAAAATGCAAAGAACTAGAAGCTCAGGAAATACTTGCCAGTTGGAGAATAACTGAACAAATTATGGCACATGAATATGATGGAATATTATTTGCACTGTTAAGAAATGACAGAAGAAAATTTCAGTGTATCCTGGGTAGTATGAACTCATGCAAACAAATGAACAGAACCAGAACAGTATGCACGAGGATTGCAACATTGTAGAGAAAAAAAGACTGAAAAACTTAACTGATCAATACAATGACCAATCATGTCTTCAGAGGACCAATGATGAACTCATCTCCTTTGGACATGGCCACTGTGTTTATTAGTTTTGCCTAACTCTGCTTATTTGATACAAGGTTTTTTCCCCTTTCTTTTGTTTTTTAATGTACATGTGGTGGGGTAGATTGGAGATAGGGGTGGTGATGGTAGCAATACCAGTTCCCAAAAAAGAGGGGTAGTGGAACATTTTTTAAAATAAGAAAATAGAAGGAAGTTTAGAAGGAAGCAGATGCAAGCAGGATTATTTTGGAAGTAATATGTAAAAATTTATTATATACTTTTTAAAAAAAGAAAGTATATGGAATACAGGGATATTCATGATTTCATGTATATTCTTCATATTCTGATGCATATCTATAGATATGCCCCCTTTTTTAGTGTTTTAAGTTCAGAATAAAAAAAAAATTTTAAATCTGAGAAGAAGCAGTTTGATAGGAGAACTAAATCTAATTTTATGAAAACCCTGAGAGGTATATTGTACTACTTGCTATGTATAGAGAAGTATAAGATCTAGTTTTACTATCAAGATGCTTAACCAGCTAGCTGGGCAATCGAGACATAGTCATACAAAATGTTGATTAGTAATCTCAGGAAGAATATTATGAAAAATGAAGAAATTTTATAAAAGACAGTGTTTTGGTGAAGCAACACTTACCTGGGAATCATGAGATCTATATTTTGGTGCCTGGCTCTGTCCCTAATGAACTAGGTCACTTAGCATGAATCACATAACTTCCCAGAGCTTCAGTTTCCCTATTTGTAAAATAAATAAATTGAACTATATAATCTTGGTGATCCTTTCCAGCTGTAAAATTATGTGGATCTGCCAAGGGTTACAGGGATTCAGAGAAAGGATTGGTTTTCCATGGATTAGGATGGTCGGGGGAGGCTTCATGGAAGAGGTAAAATTTGAGGGAAAAACACTTGGTAAAAATATTTTAGTCAAATTGTTATCAGGTAATCTTTTGAATTGAGACAACGCATACTTTCAATTAATGACGATTTAGCTATAGCAAGGTTTTCTGTTTGGAAATATGTATGAAGTATGATATAAAATGAGCAAGAATTCTGCAAACGTGAATGAGTATTTCAAAACCTTTTAGGTGGGAAAGGCAACTCTCAGTTACTCTGAGGTTGGTAGTCCAAGCTTCTTGCTTTCTCTCCTCTCTTTCTGTTGTCTACCATTTGGACCACTACGGTATTCGTTAAAGTTAGGAATTTTGCATGGCACAAAAGAGCTATACTTTTTTTCCCCCTTGGTAGTAACTTTGGCAAATTGAGTTGGGGAAAGAGGTTAGAATTCTTGCTTAAAATGAGATTTTAGTAGACTCTCCAGTAGTTATACAATCCAGGATGACATAATTTCTGGAATATATACCAGAACTGCCTTCAGTATCTTAGACATAATGTATTTTAAATTATCCTATTTTCTTGTCATAAAAGTAACTGTGGGAAATGTGAAACACAGATTCTAAAGTTTGTAATTATTCCTAATCTGTAGTTATTGAACATTAAAAAAAAAAACCCAGGTCATGGGTGATTGCTTAGTTTTTATACAGTATGTTTTTCGTGTTCTGCAATTTCCAGTTTACCCTAGAGGAACCCTTTCTAAGGGTAGTCTGCTGTTCACTTACTGAATAAATAACTACTTTAGTAATTCATCTACAAAACCGTAAGCTCATGATCACTTTTGGATTTCCCCTGTTTTAGTGTTTTATGAGCACCTTATTTGATACAGGCACATAGTTAATAACTCTATAGTAATGCATAGCTAGCTTCACTTTTTGCCTCCATTTTGTTCCATGCTTCTATCTCCTTTCCCCAAGTTTAGCCCAATCCATGGATTGGCAGTGGAAGCTTCAACTGCTCTGCAGAAACTCATTTATTTGGGTAAGTTTGAGAGGGGACTTCTGAATGGAACTCTTGACATTCTAAAGTACTCACCACCCAAGGTATTTTAGACAGACTTAGCTGCCAGATAATTCCAGACTTAACCCCCAACAGTGACAATTTGGTTTCTATTAGTTAACTCAGTTTTTTAAAGTGCTCCTTCTTTAGTAGAATTGAGATAGATTTTATTTAAAGAGGGTTATTGTGATATTGGCTATGTATGATACTATATATATATATATATATATATATATATAGCCTGTTTTGTACTTGTAGAAATAAAAGCACACCCTCACTTTCTACTAAAACAGTTGGAATAGAAGGACATTTATACCTTCTGAAAGATGTTTAGTGTCGGTCAGTTTCAGGGAAGCAAGGGATAATGTAAGAGCTCTTTTTCCTAGTTATCTTTTAGTGTCCTTTGTTTCCTTAGTGTACAGTTTGAAAGGAAGTTAAGATCAAATGAGTTAACATTATGTAAAACACTTTGCAGACCATAAAGTGCTATATAAATGGCTTGTTGAATTAAAATGGCACTAAACTGAAATTTCTAGTTTTGAGTTAGCATAAAGTTTTAAATTCACTAATGTACAGCTAGGCTTGATTAGAAGTTATGCTAATTAGGTTGTTTACCTTCTATTCTCAAATTTTCTGCTATTTTAGATGTTACTTTTTTGTATTTAAAATTCCTAGAATATCTTGGTCAGTTAAGATCCAGTATTATAGCTTTGTTGAGACTTTTCTAAATCATCCTAGTTTATAGCTTTATAATTAATACAATAATTAAGCTGTAGTAAGTCATATTATTTAATGTTTTTATGTGAACAATCATAATGGCATTAATGTATATTTTCATAGCTTCTAGGGTAATCTGGCCAAAAAGTTTACAGTGACAAACTGTTGGGGTTCAGTTGTCTGTGGTAATAAGCTTTATCTTTGGGTATATAAAAAACACAAATGGCAGTGCTTTGTGAATTCAGATGAGACTACAACTTTGTGTGTGTGGTGTGTGTACTCATATATGTGTGTGTTTGTATCTGTAAGCATATATAAATAATACAAATATACATGATACTTATATATAAGCATAAATAACATAAATAATCTTTAATTTCTAAACTTTCAAATCAGTACTGTGTACTTAAAATATGTTTCAATCCATTAAATTATTATAGTTCCTGGGTTTCATTTTGAGTTAGATGGTACAATGGATAGAGCACTAGGCTTGCAATCAGGAAGACTTCTTTGTGAGTTTAAATCTGACCTCAGATACTTAATAGCTTTGTGACCCTGGACAAGTCATTTATTCCTGTTTGCCTCAGTTCCTCATCTGTAAAACAAGCTGGAGAAGAAAATGGCAAATCATTCAAGTATCTTTGCCAAGAAAACCCCAAATGGGGTCACAAAGATGCAACTTAACAACAGGTTAAAATCTAGTTCTATCTTAGACTTCTTGTGTTTGCCCTTCAGTGTCCAGTGTATCATACTCCGATAGAATAATCCTATCTCTACCATTTTATCTCCTGCTCAAAAACCTGCAGTGGCTTATTTTTGCATCAAACTAGTATTAAACATCCTTTGTATACTACTTTTGCCTTTCTTTTATGAGTTTTGTATTTCTCCTAGCTTTTTAAATAATTGATGATGGTGATGGTGATAAAACAAGACTTCCAGTCAGGAATAGCAGAGTTTAAATTCAGCCCCAAACATATACTAGTTGTGTGACCCTGGAAAAGTCCCTTAATCTCTTGAGTTTCCTCATCTGTAAAATAGGGGTAATTATAGCACTTACCTCCAGGGTGGTTGTGAGGGTAAAATGAGATAATACTTATAAAGTGTTTTTCAAACCTTAAAGTGCTACCCAAATGCTAGTTGTTATTATTATTGAACTTATTAATGCTGTAATACAGTAGTACTTCCATTCTAAATGGCAAGCTATATGTATGACGATATATGTTACCACAGTTACCCCTTCATGGGGGTTGGGGCGAAGCGCCCCTGCAATTTGGAAAATCCATGTAAAATTTTTTGTCCCTCCCTTTGTACCAGAGAAGAAGTCTGAGTTTTTTATTTAATGGGGTGTTTACAATACCTTATTGTGAAATTTGGGTTAAGTATTTGGTCATGGGCTCTACCTAGGTTAATGTTAAGTAAAAATACTGTATAAAAAGAAATTAAAAATATGAAGTAAATATAAAAATTTTAGAAATGAAGCATTTGAATTTTAGAAATGAAACAAAATACTGAACATACTGAATTACACATTTCTGAGCTAATATCTATGGCTTCCACAAAACTCCCCCCAAATTGCCATTCCTAGCAATTTCTTATGCCCACCACAATATACGGAAACGTCAATGGGGAGAGTTGTGATATAGACGGGATAACTATTTGTTACAGGACAGGAAATTGAATGATAATCTAGGATTAGACAACATTGTTAAAAGGAAGAGCCCCTTTTATCCCTTGGGGGTAAAAATGGAGACAGGGTTAAGCAGACTTTGAGATCTTTATGTTTGAGGTATACCTGTCAATTTTATTATAATCCTTCGCAAGTGGAACAGAAGCCAGTCAACTAGAATTTAAGGGCCTACTATGTGCCACATACTGTGTTAAACTCTGGAGATAAAAAGGCAAAAAAAACCACCCAAAACCCAAAACCAGTCCCTGATTTCAAGGAGCTCACAGTCTAATGGGTGAGACAACATACAAATAATTATGTACAAATGTTATATACAGCATACATTGAGATAGTCTTGGTGGGAGGAGGCAAAGATGAGTAGAGAGAATATTTCAGGCGTGAAATGTAGCCAGTGAAAATGCTTAGAATCAGGAGAATCAGCAGATGGAGTGTTGTGTTTAGAAAATAGCAAGGAAGTCTAGTATCACTAAATCACAGAGTAGGTGGAAGGGAATAAAGTGTATGTAGAATGGAAGGTAGGAAGGGGCCAAGTTATAAAGGACTTTGTCAGTCAAACAGGAATGTGATGTCAGCCCATACAAATTGACTTTATAGATTATTTTAAGAACTTTAGTAGTTAACATATTATTCATCCATCCCTTGCCTAAAGGTTCAACTATCATATTTATTTTTTTCCTTAACTGTAGAATCTTGTGGTTGTTTATAAGTATATTTAAGGATTTTACATAATAAATTTGAAAGTCAAAAGTCCTAAATAGTACCTTGCCCTACAACTTGTGTTTAGTATTTTGCATGCTGCTGCATGTGAAGAATCTTATTTGAATCATCTGATATTGATTGTGAATGAAGGCACGCTAATTGCTGTCTTCAGAATATACTTAGGTATGTACTGATGTTTGTAATGTTTATGGCTCAGAGTTAAAATTTAATTACTGGCTAGCTTTTGATTGAATGCACTTTGGAAATAGTTTGACCCATTGCTACTTCACAGAAAATAATCTGTTGTGGAAAGTTTGTTCTTGGTCATACTTTGGGAAGTAATCAATGTTTTCAGCATTCTTTTAAAAGAGGACTTAGAGTACCATTCTCTCTCCTCTATACCTGTCTCATTCAAAAGAGCATTATGTTTTACATGTGATTGCTTGAGTATAAATTAGATACATACATTATTTAAAATTATATCTGAAATTACCAAACTATTTGAGTCTTCAAACCAGATTTGTTATAAACTATGTTAGAATTAAAAGGGTCTATAAGAGAGAATAATGAGATAGTTTTACATTTTCATACTCATAACTTTAAATCACTAGTCTTGCTGTTTAATATTTGTGACTTTAGTTGTTTACATGTCTCTTGTTAGATTGTGTGCTTTTTGAAGACAGGGACTCTCACTTGTCTTTGTCCACTTATTGCTTAGTACAGTGTTTGGCACATGGTGAGTGCTTAATAACTGCTTATCGACTTACAGATAAATGTGGCATTTTGTTGTTGTTTCTAATAGTACTTTCATGATTTACACGTTATGACAGTCAACTTGTTGGGGTAGCCATTTTACCTTAATAGTTTTAAATTGTACACTTTTAATAACATTGATAAATGTGGAGGGGGTTGTAGAGATTTTTGCAGTTTAATAGCTGCCAAATAATGAAAATTAATAATGGGGATTTTAGGCATGATGTCAGGCATTTTGGTGGTAGAACTTATTTTGGGTCAGGTGGACCATCTAATGTATCTGGCCATATATGATGGGCAGTACTTCTCATTGTGTCACAGTTTTGTTTTTTTTGTTTTTAATGAAAATAAGCATTAGTAAAGGTATAAAATTGACTATAATTCTGATGTTTAGAAAGTTAGGCTTCTTTTCAGAGATTTCCAACTTTTAGTTTTTGTTAGATCATAATCCAACAGTCTCTTGGAAGAATAGCAGGCATATCATATGATTCCTGACTTTTTGTTGTAGTATGTTCATAAAGAGCTTAAATTAGATTCTATTCTAACCTTAAATGCTAGATACTGTACTCCAGTAATGCTTACTAGTAAAATACTTGTATTATTTATTAACCTCGATTACATATATATGTTAACCTGGTATCTAATATTGTAAAATATTTCATATCCCTTTTTAAAAGCATAAATTAAAAATGAATATATCTATAATCATGATATTATTTTCTTAAATCTTTATAGAGAATACATTGGTTTTGCTAAACAGAAATGCAAGATGCTGAATACAGTGAGATATGAAATATTTTCTTTCTTTTTCTTTTAATTGCTTTAGGGGGAAAATCTTTAGGTTTGGTTCTAATCTTGAGTTGTCTTAGATTATAACCAATAGCAAAGGTACTTCAGCAAAAGTAAAGTACTAAAATTGTTTTTTTAATGTACTTTATAGAATTGTAGATTACCTCAAAATTATTTCCCATAGTTATTAGCATAATGGTGGTTGATATTTCATCTTTCAGTAAAGTCTTGGACATTTCATCTCCATGTAGCTAATAGTGCTTGTTGCTTTTTTTTGAGTAGACATAATTGACTAATTGACTGTACTATTTCTAGCATAAACTGTTGAAAATAAGGAATATACTATGTTGTGTCTTTAAAATAGATGAAGAAATTAAAATCCAAACACATCCTGTTACAAAGCAGAGGAGCTTATGTTATAAGGCTAAAAAAAGTAAATGTGAAATGAAATGGTAAAAATAAAATTCTTTATTTTGTAGGAGGTAATGTCCATTTTGTTGAATCTTGAGCAAAGTACTGAAAAAAATGGTAGAAAAATTATTCTTGTTGATAAAATTTTAAAAAAATTTATTGCTTTTTTTACTTTTTGAAAAAGTTTTTAGGTTACCATTTGATCATTTATACTAAATACATGAAGGGACAAGCTCCAGGAATATATCTTCTTTTTTCCCCAAATAAATTTTTACTACTTAGTATCAAACTTACTTCAGTACTTTAAGGGTTCTGTGATTTCATAGGAGTGAGTACTCCTAATTTCATTGTTTTTCATAGTCCTCTGGATGTACCAGTTGAAAACCTTGTTGTATTGTTTTTTTTTTAAAAAAACAAATCACAGTGTTTAACTCTCTGGTGAATAACCTCTTCAGTATACATTTTTCTTTTAGAGAACTCATGAAAAAAACTGAATTGTTTGTGCTTTTTTTTTTTTTTTTGTGGGGCAATGGGGGTTAAGTGACTTGCCCAGGGTCACACAGCTAGAAAGTGTTAAGTGTCTGAGGCCGGGTTTGAATTCAGGTACTCCTGAATCCAGGGCCACTGTGCCATCTAGCTGCCCCTGTTTGTGCTTTTTAACTTTTATTTTTGGTTACTGAAAATGTATGTTAAGAAATAGCATTTATGGTGTTCCTACAGTTACTTAACTGATGGAGCTCTTGTGTTTTCTTGCCCTCAAACTAATTTAAATTCTCACGGATTTGTGAATCTCAACCCATCCTTGTCTGTCCTTCTTTGGGACTCTTGTCTACATTCTCCCCGACTTTTATGATTTAAGTAGGCTGAAAAGGTCTTGAAGCCCGGCTGCCTCCCATTAAAAAAAACCAACACAAAAACAAACAAAAAACCAACCCTTAAAATAACATGTTAGAGCCAGAAGGAACCTTAAAAATCATCTAACCAAACTCCTTCACTTTACAAAAAAGGAAACTGAGGCCCTACATGCTCAACTGAGGACCCTGATGGATGGATGGATGGATTAATTTGCTGAGAAAATTGAGGCCTTTTTCTCCTCACGATGTAAAAATTCTTTGACATTAACCTCTACCCTCTCTTCCTTTCCCCTGTCTCTTAACAAGGAGTCCCTATTCCTTGACATGGCTAAACTCCTTTCACCTGTGCCTACTCCTGGCTTCTCCATGATTGAAAGATACCTTAATTATCCCTTCTTTTTATAATCCTTAACTTCACCCTATCTGTTTGTTTCTTGCCTTTACTGCCCTCAATCATACTCAAGTATCCCCATCCTTTAAAAAAACAACAACCAGACAGATAGACAGACAGACAGACAGACAGACAGACACACACACACACACACACACACACAAGCAAGCAAGCAAGCTATACCCTCATTCCTCATTTGGTCATCCTGTATCTCTGCTCTCTGTCAGCCAACCTCCTAGAAATAGCTTTCTACATTTGGTGATTCAGCTTCCTTGTCCGTAGTTCTCTTCAGCCCTTTGCACTCTGACATTCAAAAGACAGATGTATGCCACAGTGGGCAGAACACCAACTCTGGAATCAGGAGGACCTGAATTAAAAGCCTTCCTCATACTTTACAAGCTGTGTGACCTTGGGCAAGTCATTTAACCTGTTTGCCTTAGTTTCCTCACCTGTAAAATGGGGATCATGATAGCGCTTGCCTCCCAGAGTTGACAACTAGAGGTGACAGCTGGAAAACACTTGGCACAGTGCCTGGCGCAGAGTAAGCACTATATAAATGGTGGCTATTATTATTATCATCTGAGATATGTAAAGTGCTATATACATACTAGTTATCACTCAACTGAAATTTCTCTATCCAAAATGACTTCTCAGTGATCTTTCAATACCAAATATGTTGTTTTTTTCCTCAGTCCTGACCTTTGTGACTGCTCTGCTGCATCCATCTTAAATTTCTGATCCCCCTCTACAATTTTCAGGGCACTGCTCTGTCATAGCTGTTTCTTCTTACCTGACAGTCCTTTACTGGCTCGTCACTTGGATTAAGCACCTAGGTATTCTGTGGTCTCTGTCTTGTACCCTCTTTTCTTCTCTCCACATACTCTCAGTGATTTCATCAGCTCTCATGGGTTTAATTATCACTTTTCTGCAGATGTCTTACAGATCTATGTATCTAGACCCAGTTTCTCCTAGGCTTCTATTTGGCACCATCAAATGCCTATTTGGACATTTCAAACTGGGTATCTCAAAGCCATCACAAAGTCAATATGTCCCAAACAAATTAATTATCCCTCCCCCCCAAAAAAACCCCAAAACAACAACAAAAAAACCAACCTCTTCTTCCAAAACACCTCTCTTTTTGTAGGAGGCACCTTTGGAAGGAGCAACATACAAACCACTGCACCAATGCAAGTTAGGCTAGTTTTTCCTTAAAAGTCTTGGCTGGTTCAGAGGACTAAAAATTCAAATTTTAGACATCACTTCCTCCCTTCCGAGGGGGAGGAAGAGGATGGGGAGAGCCACGAGGAGCATCCTGAGTGCTCTAATGCCCAACTGATAGAAACTTAGTAACTCAGGCAAGGGACCCTCACTCAGCTCAATCTGTCTGAGGTGTCCGTCCTCCAAAGCCTGTCCTTGGTGAATATCCTTCTCTTGTGATGGCCAAGTAAATCTCCTTGTGTTAACTGATGAATGATCTTTGAGTATCTCATCCTATTCCAATATCAAAAATAAATTTGTACTACTGGCCAAAGTCAGGTCTAGCCCAAGAGAACTCCACTATTCATCTACACTGTCTGGTTTATAATGTCATATTTATTCTAGACCCCTTATTCTCCCTCACCCTACATATCCAAGCAGTTAACAAATTTTGTGGCTTCTACCACTAAAAACATCTCTCACTTTTGGTCCCTTCTCCCTACTCATGTAGCTACCACCTTAGTTCAGGCCCTCATCACCTCTCACCTCAAATATTGTAATAAATTCTTAACTATTTATCCATCTTGCTTCAAATCTCTCATCATTCCATCTTACCGTTCCAAACACAGCTGCCAAAGTGATTTTCCTTAGGCATGTATCTGACTTTGTCATTCCCCACACAGACTTCAATGGCTCCCTACTCTTCCTCAGATCAACTCTAAACTTAGTATTTAATAATTGGCCGCAACCTGTCTTTGCAGTCTCAGTGTACCTGTTATTCCTTACACATAGCACTCCATTTCCCACACCTATGTTTTTACAATAACTGGAATCCACCCCATTCTCATCTGTCTCAAAGAATCCCTCTCTTCCATTAAACACACAGGTCAATACTTTCCTGATCCTTCTCTTAACAACTAAGAACCCTCTCCCTCCCTACTTTTATGTGTTTGTTTCTGCATATTTATTCTGTACATAGTTCTTAGAGGCAAAGTGGTATAATGGTTAGGGAACCAGCCTTGGAAGACCTGGGTTCAAATCCCACTTCTGATATATCCTGGCTGTGCTACCCTGGGAAAGTCAACCTCTCAGCTCATATATAACACTGACCCCCTCCCCCAATAAGTAAGATTCCTCTATGCCATGTATGAAGAGAAAACTGACCTGAGCACTTATTTATTGCAGATAATTAGTTAAAAGGTCATTGTCAGGGCAGCTAGGTGGCACAGTGGATAGAGCACTGGCCCTGGAGTCAGGAGTACCTGAGTTCGGATCCGGCCTCAGACACTTAACACTTACTAGCTGTGTGACCCTGGGCAAGTCACTTAACCCCAATTGCCTCACTAAAAAAAAAAAAAAAAGTCATTGTCACTAGATTACCTTTCTTTCTACCTTACATTGGGGTGCACAGTCTTGTGACATCTCAAGGTCTCTCCCTCTTCTCAGATTTAGTGAGCTTTTTTGTGTCATTAGCCCCTGGTGCATTGATGGTATTTTTCTCATGTACAAAAATGCCTAGTGAAGGCTCTGTCATAGAATTTGATGCTTTCCCTTTCCTAATGTTCTCCCCTTTCTCAAAAGATATTGAATGAGGAACATTTCAGATATGTCCTTTGTGATTTTCTAACATCCATATTCTTGGTTACCACATCAGGGAAGATGAAACTGTGTTATAGGATATGAAACCTTTTCACTTGAGAGTTCACCAACACTGAATCCTTAGAACAATTGAACACTTAGTTCTTAGAAATCTCCTTTAGAATTAGACAGTTTGGGAATAGTATTTTCATCATGTCAAGGGATGACCAATTCTACTTGGTTTTAATTCAGCCTTTTCTGGGGAGTCAGTAGCTAACTTACTCCCAGATTTTCTATCCTTACCTGCTCAGATAAGATCCTTCCCAAAATAAAGGTAGATTATGAGAGCAAAGTGAAGAAGTTATATCACTTATCCTAAGTTTACATTTATTATTAGGATCAATAGGGAACATGAATTTTTCTAAGTAAAAGTTCTTTTAAAACATGAATTTACTTTTTTACTTTCAAGTGCATTAATTTCAGAAATAATGTTTTTCAGTACCCATATTTTTGGAAATGATTTTCATTTTAAGAAACGTAATTTTCCTCTTACTGTTCCATAGTCACTTCACTACTGATACACTTAATTCTGTACATGAATTAAATATTTAATTTTTCTTGCTAAAGTATTAATGTGCCTGGCAAAATGTGCATTTATTCACATCATTTCCTGGCTTTCAAGTATTAAATTATGTCTTGTGTTGATGATCATAGGGTTGACTATCTCATAGAGCTTAAAGGCTAGGACTCTGATTAGTTTAAATCTCTTTTCCATATTTCTTCAAATATTGAAGTGCTGCACTGTGAAGTGTCCAAATGAAACAGAAAATGTGATCCCTATTTTTAGTCTTATAGTCCTTAATGCTGCTTTACATACAGATATGTATGTGCTTAATCACTACTTTTTGATGGTGGTATATTGTTAGGAAGAATTATATATGATACATACATGCTTGTTTATATAAAATACAGGACAATATGGATTTCATAGATTGGTTTCTTAGTGCTTAACAAAAAATAATAAAATTTTACATGATAATCAATTTTACATAAGAATATTTTGAGCAATAGTGATACTCATTGGAGCTATTTAGGATTCTATTTAATATAGATTCAAATGTTTTATCCCCTTTGTTTCCGCTTTCTCCTTTCTACTTAAAAAAACTTTCCCAAGAAATCAGAACTGCAGGTATATTATGGTTATTAGAATGAAGAGATTGCAAATCCTAAACTTGGTTTGCTTTTTTTTTTATTAATTTCTACAGCTAAAATCTCATCCAAGTGAGAATGAAGAAAAGGAAGCCCAGTCTCAACTACTCAAAGCTGATGAAATGCAGCGTTTACGTTCACAAGCACATTCTGCTTTTGATCGGGCAGATTATCAAGCGGCTATAGCTTTCCTTGATAGTATTTTAGAGGTAAGTTTGTTACATATTGAAGTGATTGCAGATAGCTTTTTGCTTCAGTGAGGTTTCTTAGTAATTTACATTGGTATTTGGCTATGCCAGTAGGAGATTTCAATCCAGAGTGAAAGATAACACCCATGAGAATAACATGAAGCGAGAATGTTTTTTCTAAATTCTCTCAGTGGAGCATGGGAGTTCTTTTATTTTTATGAGCATGCTTGTTTTTGTTAATGTTTTGATTTAGGGGAAGCAAATTGAAGAAGAGGCCAGGGAGAAAGGAATTGGGATTAACTGAAATTAAAGAAGGAATGATGGTTGAAAAGATATAATAGCAGTGAAAATGAGGAATTTATAAGATACACATTTATGTAAATTTACAATTTAAGAGTTAGTGGGGGGGGGCAGAGCCAAGATGGTGGAGGAAAGAGATTAAACATACAGAGCTCCTGAAACAATCACCCCAAAAAAGCAATAAAAGAATGTCTGGAGCAGAAAAACACACAAAAATATGGACTGAGATTATTCTCCAGCTAAAGATAGATTACAGGGGGCCGTGAGTAAAGTCCAACCCTGCGATCGCGCTGACAGAGACCCCATCCAAGCCACTGGAGGAATTTACCCCAAAGCCTCTGAATCAGCTACAGCACCAGTGTCTTCTAGAACTGAGCGTGCGGTCAGGTGCTGGCTAGGGCAGGGAGTACAGGGGTACTAGCGGGACTTAGGAAGGAATTCAGCTGTCCCACTCCAGTGGGGAACCAGGAAGAAATCCTGAGTGGTGGGAGGCCCAGGTGGGGGAGGGGTGCAGGCTCATCAGAACTAAGAACCACACCACAGAAAGCTTTGCTGGTTGGTTGTTTATTAAGTAGGCTTGAGGTTATCAACAGACCAGAGAACAGGCCAGGTAAGAGTAAAACCTGCCCTCCCTCAAAACAAAACACCTGGGACCCTCTGAAGCTGGGAACAGTGGTGGAACTGAAAAACAGGCTCCCCAGTGGAGAATTTAAAGTCAAGTAAAAGATGAGTAAGCAAAGAAAGTTCAAAACTATAGAAAGCTTCTTCAACAACAAAGAAGATCAAGGGACACCATCAGATGAGGAAATCAACCTCAGGGCCCCTACATCCAAAGCTTCCAAGAAAAATATGAACTGGTCTCAAGCCATAGAAGCTCTCAAAAGGAACTTTGAAGAGAAAGTAGGAGAGATAGAGGGGGAAGATGTAGAGAGAGGGAGGAAAGAATGGAAAGAGAAATGAGAGTGATGCAGCAGAGTCATAAGAAAAAAGTCAACAGCTTGAAAAGCCAAATGGAAAAGGAGATTAAAAAACTGTCTGATGAAAATAATTGCCTAAGAATTAGGATTGAACAAATGGAAGCTAGTGACCTTATGAGAAACCAAGACACAGTAAAGCAAATCCAACTGAATGAAAAAATAGAGAGCAATATGAAATATCTCCTTGGAAAAACAGCTGACCTGGAAAATAAATCTAGGAGAGATAATTTGAAAATCACTGGACTACCTGAAAACCATGACCAAAACAAGAGCTTAGACACCATCCTCCAAGAGATTGTGAGGGAAAATTGCCCTGATATTCTAGAAGCAGAAGCTAAAACAGAAATTGAAAGAATACACCGATCACCTCCTGAAAGAGATCCCAAAAGGAAAACCTCCAGGAATATTATAGCCAAATTCCAGAACTTCCAGGTCAAGGAGAAATTATTGTAAGCAGTTAGAAAAAAGGAATTCAAATACTGTGGAGCTCCAGTAAGGATAAATCAAGATCTAGCAACTTCTACATTAAAGGACCAAAGGGCATGGAATATGATATTCCAGAGGGCAAAGGAACTGGGACTACAGCCAAAACTCATGTACCCAGCAAAACTGCATGTAATCTTTCAGAGGAAAAAATGGGATTTCAGTGAAAAAGAAGACTTTCAGGCATTTGTAATGAAAAGACCTGAACTTTCAAATACAAGACCCTGGAGAATCATAAAATGGTAAACAGGGAAAAGAAATCACAAGGGACTTTAAAAGGTTAAACTGTTTACAATCATACATGAGAAAATAATACTTTCAACTTATAAGAACTTTTTCAGTAAGGAATACACAGAGGACACAAGTCTGAAATGAATATGAAGGGATGATATTTGTAAAGCATTTATTTTTTTTATATCCTTGTTCTTTGTGGAGCAAACAAGGTGAGTTGTCTGGTGTCTGGGGCCAGATTTGGACTCTTGGCCTCCTGGGCCCAGGGCTGGTACTTTTTCCACTGTGCCACCTAGCTAACACCTGATGACATCTTTAAAATAGGGGTGAGGGGTAGGAGGAATAGACTGGGGGAGAGGTGGAATGGGGAGAGGTAGCTCACATGAAGGAAAAAAGAAAAAAGCCTATGGAGGGGAGGGAGTGAACCTCACTATAATCAGAATTGTCTCAAAGAGGGAATAACATACATACTCAAGTGGGTATAGTAATATATTTTTGCCCTGAGGAAAAGTGGGAGGAGAAGGAGGGGGAGGGGGGAGAAGGGAAGGAAGGAACTGTAAAAAGCAAAACACTTTCGAGGAAGGTGAAGATGTTCTGCATAACACTACATGTATATTGAATTGCTTGATTTCATAGGCAGAGTTGAGGAGGGAAGGAGGAAGAATAATTTAGAAAACAGAATTAGCTCAAAGGCCTTAACCTCATCAGAGTGGGCTCAAGGAGGGAATAACACACACACACACACACACACACAAAATTGGGAAGAATAATCTATTAACCTTACAGGAAAGTAGGAGGGGAAGATGATAAGGAGGGAAGGGTGAATGAAGGGAGGGTAGAGCGGGAGAGGGAGCAGTCAGTAGCAAAACACTTTTGAGGAGGAATAGGGCAAAATAAGATAGACAACAGAGTAAATATCATTGGAAGGGAATGAGATGGAGGGAAATAGTTATGATGATTGACTACAATGTCAAAACGTATGGTACCTACTTTTCTGGGCTATTGTGAAGGAAATTCTTGGTCAAATTCGAGGTACTATATAAAAATTATGATGAACAGGATGCTATCAGAAAAAACTGGAAAGACCCACATGAACTGAAGCAGAGAGAAATGTACTGTATGCAAAATAACATTAGTGTAAGATGATCTGCTGGGAAGCATGTGGTTATCTTCAGCAAGGCAATGATCCACTATAACTCTGAAGAACTTATGAAAATTGCAGTCCATCTACAGAAAAAGAACTGATGGTATCTGAAAACAGACTGAAACACATTTTTTTTGACAATTCCTTAATCTGAAGTTTTGTTTTTATCAGTTTTCTCTCACAACCTAATGTAGAATTATTTTCCATGACTACTCATGTATAATTTATGTTGAATTGTTTGAGTTCTTGGGGTAAGGATGGGAGGGGAGGGAGGAAGAGAAGTTGGAGCACAAAGTTTTTAAAAAAAAAATTAAATTAAAAAAAAAAAAGAGTGGGAGATGGAAGAAAATGACTTGAGAACTAATCCTAGGTGGTTTGTATTTGGTCCTGGTCTTCCTGCTTCTTTGCTCTTGTTGATTCACTACCTGGTTCCCAACAAATGCTTTTCAGGGAAAAACTAACAATATTGAGATGTGAAGTGGGGGTTTTGTGGTTTTTTTTTAATTTTTAAGTCAGGCCAAGTGTTCATACACATTTTGTCTTCACATGGGTAGTATTTGTAATGTTAACTTCATATATGAATAAAATTTCCTAGGAAAATGTGCTTCATGAAATGCAGATTGGCACACAAAAAAGATTTTGGTTCTGACTGCTTTTGACATCATGGCCTTGTTTTTTACCTTGCAAAAATAGCATTGGTTTTGGTATGCAGAATGAGAATTTCTGCAACTTACTCATTGAAATAAGAGGGGAAATCAACCACCCCAGTCAATGCAGTAACTTCTTCAAGGAAATCTCAAGTTAAAATTAAGTTCCTTCCTGACAGGAATTAAATTATACTTCCCATTTTAACTTTGCTGTATGCTCCAGGTATAATATCTTGTGCTTTCATTTGGTCTTGATATTTTTAGTTTAATGTTTATATATACAGCTAATATGATTGCTGTGGGAAGCTTCTCTATGAAATGTAAGAAATCTTTCCCATGGAGCTTCATTAATATTCCCCCTTCAGTAATTTATGTACTGAAAAATATAGCCTTTTTTCCAGAGATCCTGATCTTCATTCTGTGTGCTTATCATTTATTGCTGCTGAGAATATTTCTCACTTTAGTAGGATATAACAAAATATTAGGGGTTGTGACAAGCAACTCCAGTCTCATTTGATCCTTCTCTTTAAAGGCTTATTTGTGACATTGGGACTTCACCAACGTGGTGAATAATTGTGTATTTTTAATATCCAATTCATTCTTCAATGAAATAAGGAGGCTCATAAAGTTTCAAGTGAATTAGAACTTTGTGATTTTTATGTCTTCTTAGGACTTATATTGAAATATAAACATTTTTTGGACCAATCCTTGAGTTTTCATTGGTAAAGGAAACTTCCTCTAACAGTTCAAATTGCTATCTGCTCTACAATTTATAGGCCTAGAGAAATGCCTAGCGGGCACTAAGAGGTTAAGTGACTTCCTCAAAGTCATGAAACCAATATGTGTCTGAGACCAGACTTGAATCCAGGCTTTGCTGACTCCCAAAGTGGGCTCTTATGTCACACTACCTCACCCAATAATTTACCCTGACAGTTCAGTTCAACAAACATTTGTTAAACTATTATTATTTGTTAAAGCTGTCTTGTTAGAGACCACTTATTTAACACAAAATAGGAGACATTTTTCTTTTACAGTTTCAAATATATTTCATATTAGGGAAGGAATAAAAGGGGCATTTGGATTTATTACCTCGGCAGGTGAATAGCTCTTCCTCCTGCAACAATCTCTGATTCCCCCCCCCCCAATTTTTAAATGACTAATTGTAATTCTCACTTATAATTTAAGATACTTAAGAATTGCTTTGGGTAGCTAGGTGGCATAGTGAATAAAGTGCTGGGCCAGGAGATAGGAAGATGCATCATCCTGTGTTCAAATCCAGGCTCAGACACTTAATAGCTTTGTGAACTTAGGCAAATCATTTAACTGTTTGCCTCAGTTTCCTCATGTTTTGTTTTTGTTTTTGTTTTGTTTTTTAGTGAGGCAATTAGGGTTAAGTGACTTGCCCAGGATCACACAACTAGTAAGTGTTAAGTGTCTGAGGCCGGATTTGAACTCAGGTACTCCTGACTCCAGGGCTGGTGCTCTATCCACTTCGCCACCTAGCTACCCCCCTCATCTGTATCTGTAAAATGAGCTAGAGAAGGAAATGGCAAATCATTTCAGTATCTCTGCCAAGAAAACCCAAATGGGGTCATGAGGAGTCAGACATGATGGAAAAACAATCGAAACAATAACAAAAAATAATTTTTTTACATATAAGGTATTTTATTTTTTCCATTACATGTAAAGATAAAAAATAATTTTTAATAGAGGATATGAAAATGTGTAGAAAGGTGAGTTTTTTGAGGAGGGGTCAAAAATAAATTGTTCCAGAAAATGGTGAGATAAATGGGGAGGGCACAAATGGAAATATTTATTTTTAAGTGATATGAAAAAAGATTTATGGGATGCAGATATGAATGTTTTAATTTAACTTTGCTATGTTACTTGCTCAAAGTCTAGTTCTTCTGTTTCTTAAGGTTTGTGTTTGGGATGCAGAGCTGCGAGAACTTCGGGCTGAATGCTTTATAAAGGAAGGGGAACCAGGGAAAGCTATTAGTGATTTAAAATCTGCTTCCAAATTGAAGAATGACAATACTGAGGCCTTTTATAAAATCAGCACAATATACTATCAGCTGGGAGATCATGAACTGTCACTCAGGTCAGTTTTCTTACTATTTGAATTGACACATAAGCATTTACACTGCAAAACTTAATTGCTTTATGTAAATTATTGTCTTTATTAGAGTTAGGGTTCAAACCTCTTGATAATTAGTTTCATTGTATTATATTACATAATTTTTGTCTTTTTTTTTTACTATCCCCCAATTATTCTGATTCCATATGGTTACAGCATAAGTAAAGCAAATTAAAAAAAATTCTCTTTGTGATATTTTGACACTTTGATGTAAGATTTCCTGTTTTCCTAAGTTAAATATACCTATTACATTGTTGTATATAGAGATATTTTAGTGAATGCATTTGTGTAATTGTTGCATAGCTGGGAGGCAGCAATCTACACTGAAAGAAGCTAACCTAGGAGTCATAAGTCTTATTTCTCAGCTCTGCCACTGACTAGCTTTGTGACAGTGGGCAAGTCTTTTCCCCCATGCCTGTTTCCTCATCTATAAGATAAGCATTTGATACTTTATCAGGCCTTTTGTAGCTCTAGAATTTTATAATTTACTTCTGTGACCAGTTTATGGTCAAAGACCTCTTACTTTGATTTCTAAAAATAGTATGGAAAAAGTCAATTCATTTTGAGATATACAAATATGTTGTATTCCTTTTATTTTTAATGCGTGAACAGTGAAGTCCGAGAATGTTTAAAACTTGACCAAGATCATAAAAGGTGCTTTGCACACTATAAACAAGTAAAGAAGCTTAATAAACTTATTGAGTCAGCAGAAGAGCTCATCAGAGAAGGCAGGTAAGAATGAAGTTATTTTTTCTAGACCACCTGCGACTGTTAAACCAGTGTTAAAAGATATGCAACATCTTATTGAGGGTGTGTATATTATAATTGTATTAGAGTATTATTTCTTGGCTTGTGGAAACAGTATCCCAAAGATACGTGGAACTTGATGAATCTTCTTACAATTTTATGCTCTCTAGTGTCATAAATGCCTAGTTCCTAGTTTCTTATCCAATTGCATAATGTAGCACCACAGGGTGTTTTTTTTTAATTGCCCTTCATTGTATGTAAGGCCCCTCCCCCCATCCCAAAGAAATTTTTTTTGGGCAGAAGTGGTGAAGTATTTGACACCACAGTTTTCAAGGCAAAGTTTTCAGGAATGTGGGGTGTGTGTGTGTGTGTGTGTGTGTGTGTGTGTGTGAGAGAGAGAGAGAGAGAGAGAGAGAGAGAGAGAGAGAGAGAGAGAGAGAGAGAGATTTGCATGTGAACCCTGGTATATAGGTATATAGGTATACATAACCTTTTACTGTTGCCAAATTTTTTGCGACCCCCCAAATTCAGTCATGCAACCCATTATGGGCTTTCAACCTGTACTTTAAGAAGCTTTGGTTTAAAGTATGTGGTTTCCATAAAAAGCAATATGGAGTTATCTTGCCCGTGAATTTAAGTGTCAGTGTTTGTTAACTTTTTTTCTTAATGCATCAGCTTTTAAATGTAAAGATCAAAGGACATGTAAAGTAAGATGCCAATATGGCACATAAGTAAATTTTCATTAATTTGGCATTTCTGATGAAAAAAGAGTATTAGATGTTTGATCTCCTTGAAGGTGTGATATATCCAGACCAATTTATTAGCTTAATGGCTCACAAAAGAATTCTGAAATAACTTTAACATTTGTGAAAACGCATCAGTTTTGGGAATTTAAGTTTACTTGTTGTGAGATGTCTGCATTGTGCTTAACTGTGAAAGTGTCAGCATCCATGATATTAAATGTCATATAACAATTGCTAAAATACAGTTATGATTATTTGCTCTTTGTGTGTTCCAAAACCTGGTCCAAAGTACATTAAATTGTAAACTCATTTTAGAGGCAGCTAGGTGATGGCAGTGGAGTGAGTGCTCAGCTGGGAATTAAAGACCTGATTACAAATCTGACCTCAGACACTTAAATAGCTTTGTGATTCTGGGCAAGTCACTTAAACTCTATTTGCTTCCATTTCCTCAGCTATAAAATGAAGGTAATAATGACACCTATTCTCAGGGCTCTTTTGAAGTTAAAATTAGAACAATATTTATATTAGCCCCACTTAGCCCCAGTACCTGGTACATAGTAGGTGCTATATAAATGCTTATTCCTTCCCCTTCCATAGCATTTTCTTAACTTATGTGGATCTGATTGGAACATTTGCAATAGGTAAAAAAATCTGGTTCTAGTAGTAAGCCAGTGAAACTTGCTGGAACTTATCAAGTGCAAGTCAGACTTTAAAAGCTTTGTTGCAATTCTATTAAGGTGCTTCTGTAAAGAAGTGAGTTTTGTAGGTTGTCAAGCAAAGATTCACTTTACATTTATCCTAGTCAGCTTTATGCAGTAGTGGTATATTCATTCTTTATAGCTTCAGAGAAACTTCTGAACTCTAATGAATGATTCTATTCAAATAAATAAAGAAACATTTTTTTCAAAGTGAAAGTTTGGCTTTTGAAGAAATATATTAATTTGGTTAATGTTAATTTGGTCAGATTGCATTTTGTTAACAGTGGACAGTGCTCATAATTGTTCAGAAAACAATATTTTTTGCCTTTTATTTATTTTAGGGCAATAAACATTTTTATTTATAGTTTTGGATTCCAATTTTTATCCCTCATTCCCTCCCTCCCCTTCCCCCTCCTTTAGGCAGTAAGCAATCAGATATAGGTTATACATGTATGATTATGTAAAACATTACCATATTAGTTATTTTGTATAAGAAAACTTGAATAAAAGAAAAAAATGAAAGAAAGTGAAAATAGCATGCTTCATTCTGTATTCCACCAATATAATTTCTTTCTTTGGAGGTGGATACTATGCCAGAAAGCAATATTATGTAATACTTATCACCTGTTTATTTTGTAACAGATATATGGAAGCTGCTAGCAAATATGAATCTGTAATGATAACAGAGCCAAATGCACCTATTTATACTATTCGTTCCAAAGAGAGGATTTGCCATTGCTTCTCCAAGGTAACTATTTTATCTTAAAATTTTGGTTTCTACCTATCTTATGAAACAACAACTATACTTCCTTTTTGGTTATTTGTTTTTAGGACGAAAAACCTGTTGAAGCTATTAAAGCGTGTTCAGAAGTTTTACAGATGGAACCTGCTAATGTGAATGCTCTCAAAGACAGAGCAGAAGCCTATTTAATAGAGGAAATGTATGATGAAGGTAAACCTTTGGGAACTTGGCTTCAGGGCTCATACTTTTGATGTATCCTTTGAGTACACATGAAACTTCTGTTATGTCACTGTAAGTAGTGACATACTTCAGAATTATTCTACTTTGGGGCGGCTAGGTGGCGCGGTGGATAAAGCACCAGCCCTGGATTCAGGAGTACCTGAGTTCAAATCTGGCCTCAGACACTTGACACTTACTGGCTGTGTGACACTGGGCAAGTCACTTAACCCCCATTGCCCCACAAACCCCAAAAACTAACAAACAGAATTATTCTACTTTACTGGGCCACAGATGCCCTACTTTATTAGGAATAAGGTCTGCAACTGAATCCCACTAAGAAAAATTTAAATATGAAGTGGTTGAAAAATATTTCACCAGAACTTATGGAAGAATTTAAATTTGAAATCAGTCTGAAAATGCAAATTAAATAATTTTTAGAGGAGGATATAGCCAGATTTCATTTCATTTTTAATTTTAAAGACTGACCAAAGTATAAATAGATATGCAGGTGGTATAGTGCATAGCTCTAGGTCTGGAGTCAGAAAGACACACTCATCTTACTGAATTCAAATCCATCCTCAGATACTTATTATATCTGTGTGACCCTGGGAAAGTCACTTAACTTCTGTTTGCCTTTGTTCACTGGAGAAGGAAATGGCAGACCATTCCAGTATCTTTGCCAAGAAAACCCCGGGGGACGAGATTGGTGTGCCATGGTCCACAGGGTGCTGGAGTGTCAGACATAACTGAACAACATAGACATAAAGCAGATCAAGTGTGAATTTTATACTTGTTGTAGATCTTATTTATTAGGTAGTAATTTGACACTTTTGTTTATGAGCAAATTCCTATTTTAGCAATTTACTCACTGTAACTGCATGAACTTGAATAAGTCACATAAGATGTCTGAGACCCCACTCTCCTCATCTGTAAAATGGGAGGTGGGAATCCATGGTGCCTGTGCTCCCTTCTAGCGCTAGATCTTTGATCACAGGAGCACAGGATCATAGCTCCAGAGGCAGAAGAGACCTTAAAGACTACCTAGGCTAACCCCCCTTTTATGGAGAAGAAAACAGGTCCTATTTTACAGTGCATAGGAAATGTTCACAGGATGAATAGTCATCAAGGAATTTGAAATTGACAGTAATTATAATTTTGTCAAGAATACCCCGTGATATGTGTTCTAGACACAATGCTATTGAACTTGTTTATTTTAGCCTTCAAATGTGGCATCTACTTATGCTGTTGGTTTTAAGATGTCATTTTGAGTTTCTTATAGTTCCTGGAACTCTGCTTGGTAGAATTACAAAAGAACATAAAAAGTCTAAATCTTGCCTCTTGCATTTTAGTCAAACGTTTACAGCTTTATTCTTGTATGAGTTTTAGAATGACCTTAGTACTAATTTAGGATGAGGGAATTACAAAATTTGAAGAATTTCTTTTAAATAAAAGTTTGTTTATTAGTAGCGTTTCATGTTTTGGTTCAGATTATACTTTTGCGAAGTCATTTAAATTGAGGTTACAAAATGTAAATTAATTTGAGTGAGATTGTGAATCTAGTAATCCTGCAGAGAGTGAGTTATGACAGTATACTGAATTTGTTTCAGAATGTTTACTTTAACCCTGAAATCATGTAATTGAGACTTAGAAAATTTTGCCAACTTGTTTGAATGCAAATTAGGAGAATTAATGAGTGATTTAGAGGGTTTTTTTGCTCCAGACCTGTACTTTCATTGGTAGGGAACCTTCTGGTGAGAAAGCTCTCTCAGTGAATACAAATCAGCATCTGTTCTGTGCCCTAGTCTTAGGACCCTGAGAGTGTGGGATTTCCCAGATTCTCTGCCCCTTAAGAGGTTACCTCTTGGTTTAAATCATGAGATACAAGTTAAAGAAGCAGCTGTGGTGTAGTGGGAAGAATCCTAGAATGGGAATCGGAGGACCGGGATGAAAGTTTCCCATCTGTCTTTTAATTACCTATGTGAAAAGGCACTCCTTCTTGGAGCCTTAGTTTCCTCATTTGCAAAATTAGGATGATATTCACAGTATTTAACTTACAGGTTATTATAGGAAAGCTGTTTGTGAACCTGAATTCTGTAAGCATAGACACATAGGATTTAGAGGTGCAAGGAAATTTAGAGATTGTCTATTCCAGTTATTTCCTCTATTTTACATATGAAGAAGCTGAGGCCCAGAAGGTCAAAATGTCTTGCCCAAAACCTCAAAAGGAGTAAGAAATGGAGTCACGATTTAAATCTAGGTCCTAAGTACAGGTTCGACCATAGCACTCTCCTATGCAAGTAAACTCTTATCTCCAGGATTAAATAACAGAATGTTCTGATTGACGTTCAAAGCCCTTTATAACCTGGAAAGGCAGACCTACCTACCTTTCCAGTCTTCTTACACTGTACTCCCAACATGTACTCTGTAATCCATTGACACTGGCCTCTTAGCTGTTCCACAAACAAGATACTCCATTTCACAGTTCTGGGCATGTTCTCTGTTCCTCATGCCTGGAATACACTCCCTCCTCATATCTACCTCCTAGTTCCCTGATTTCTCTTGAATACTAACTAAAATCCCATCTTCTATAGAAAGCCTTTTCCAAACCCTCTAATTCTAGTGCCTTCCCTCTGTTCCTTATTTCCAATTAATCTTCTATATAGCTTATTTGTACATATTTGTTTACATGTTGTCTCCCCCATTAGTTTGTGCCTGAGTGACCTGAACCTCCTCCAGTTGTATCTATAAACTAAGGTTAAAAATCCCTAGCTTAAGGGAGGAAGGGAGAAAAATTTGAAACTACAGATATTAAAAACTATCTTTACATATAACTGGGAAAAAATAAAGTACTATTAAGATTAAAAAGATAAAAGAAATATATCCTTAAAAATGGGTTTAAAACTACAGAATATAGTTATTAGAAAATAGTTTTTCTTACAGCACCTGACATGGATGTCTTACTTAATACTTAAATGAATTACATTTTCCATAATTTGTTCCACTAGGTATTTCAAATTCATTTTGTATATTCTTATAAGCACAAATAAGTTAATTCTTTTAAAATAAATTATTAGTCTCTGAAAAACAAATTCCTAACTTATAGAACTGAGGGGTTCAAAAGCAAAAAACCAATTGTATGCGAAAGCATTTTGTAAAAGGTAAAAAATGAAGGTTCCCTCAATTTGGGTTTCAGTATGAAGGTCTTCTAATGGAAGTATTTCAAATTAATATGAATGATGAAGTATTTACAATTTTAAACAGTGGATTATTATCCAAACAAATGAATATCAAATTGATAATTTTCAAATATTATAACAAAGTGAGGTTAAAAAAAAAGAAACTAGAAAATATTTGGGGATAAAAGCTAGACCTGCCTGGAACTCCGTCCCTAGTACCACATACTTTGAATTGTTTCTGTTTTTTACTTCTTCCCTAAAGTTGTATTCTATTTTGCCTTCCTCAAAAATGGGCCTTTAATGGTGACAGTGGGGCAGTAGAGCTTATTGCATGTATAGTATTTACAAGCATTTGAAATCATGTCTTTGTATTCTAAATCTTGAAAGGTCCTCATCCAGAGTAGCTTTAGGGTGAACAATAGATTGGCAGGTTCTGTAGGCATTAAATTTTTTCTTCTTGGTCTTAGAAAGTAGAACTGGAAAAAATATCAGGCATAAGTTACAGGAAAAGATTTAGCCAAACCGATGCCTGTGTGCACTCTGTGTTCTCCATGTGTTGGAAGGCACCTTGAAAACTTTTTAGTCCAACTTCTTTTGAGGTTCAATCACACTCCCTTTACTTCCCGTCCCTCCCCACTGAAAATGATCTTTTATAATGCTCTGTTGATAGTTTTGCTCTTCACTTGTTATAATTTTGTTCCTCTTCTAGAGTACAAAAGACCAAATGGTGTAAGCCAAACAGTGTGGGGCTGGGAGGTAAAGGAACCTGTATCTAAATCTCCCTTTCACTACTTACTAGATGTGTGACTGTGGGCAGACCCCATCATCCCTCTAAGTATTAACTATTAATATTGGGGCAGCTAGGTGGCGCAGTGGATAGAGCACCGGCCCTGGAGTCAGGAGGACCTGAGTTCAAATCCGGCCTCAGACACTTAACACTTACTAGCTGTGTGACCCTGGGCAAGTCACTTAACCCCAATTGCCTCACAAAAAAAAAAATTTGATTTAACTATTAATATCTATACTCCCTTCCTTGAAGGATAGTAGTGAGGAAAAAATGAAATCTATTTTAATTTATAAAACCTTTTAAATTCAGCATGATAAGGAGCTAGAAGTTACGTTAAGAGGTCATTTTGTTCAGTGCCTCCTCCTTCTATAGAGAGGAAGACCAAGAAAAGTTAAAGTAACTTGCCCAAAATCACACAGGAAGCATCAGAGGAGGGATCAGAACCCTGGTCCTCTGGCTCCCAAGCCAGCTCACTGTTCACACATTGTCTTATGCAATAAGATTCTAGAGAGCAGAAACTTAGTCTTCATTCAGCTTTACATCCACAGCAGCAACTATGGTGATCTGCACATAGGAAGCACTCAGACTAGTACATGTTTATTGAGTTGGATTTGTAATCATTTGTTCATAGCACTTACAGGAAAACAAAAACAAAAATAAAACAAAAGGGGCAGCTGGGTGATGCAGTGGATAAAGCACTGGCCCTGGATTCAGGAGGACCTGAGTTCAAATCTGGCCTCAGACACCTGACACTTAATAGCTGTGTAACCCTGGGCAAGTCACATAACCCTCATTGCCCCACAAAAAAACCAACAAAACACTCATAGGAAATCATTGGTTTCTGTTTTAATACAGAAATGGACACGCACACTTACATACACGAGTGATCAGTCTGATGGATTGTTGGAAAAGATGATCTAACTAAAAGCTGACTAATCACTTGGCAAGGTTTTTTTCAGGAGCTAGATGAACACTGATTTACTGCGGAACTTAAAATCTCTTAGTAGGTTTAATTTGCCTTTTCCTTCTGTGGATGATGTCTAATTTGATATTTATCAAAGAAAAAATGATATTTAGTATGAAGATTATTAAGAGTTTTAGGATTACTGGACAATCCATTTTCAGACTGGGGAAGGAGGAAACAAAATTCCTCTTTAAATGAACTAGAAAAATTTCTCATATCTGAGCTGTATCATAATAATAGGATGACTAGCAGAAGTGGTATTTTTCATCTGTATCCCTATTGCCTCCTCTAGGACCTTTTGCATTATAGGCACTCTAACAAAGTATATTTTGTTAGCACACAAATGTATTACAGGTAGTCTTGTGGTAAATTTTATGTAATACATTCAATATTTAAATTCCGAGCTGGATACAATCAAGATTCTTTACAGAGTTATATAAGGTGCTTTATCCACTGCGCCACCTAGCTGTCCCCAATTGTATTCTAAAAGAAATAAAAAAGTCACCTTATATAACTCTTGATAACTCATTGCCCCATGCCAAAAAGAAAAAAAAATACAATCTATGTTTAGGGTGAACAATAGATTGGCAGGTTCTGTAGGCATTAAATTGAATTTTTGAAAATAAGATACTGTGAAGGGTTTCTAACCATTTTCCGCCAAAAAGTATCTTATTTTCAAAAATTCATTTATTTAGAATTTTATTTTTTCCCAAATTACATGTAAAAACAATTTTTAATGTCAGTTTTTAAAACTTTGTGTTCCAAATAAAGGAGGGTTTTTTAAGTTTTATTTTTTGTTAAAGGAGAGTATTTTTAATAGTCATCTTTATCACTTCAGAAAATCCATAGATAATAGTCTTAATTCACACCATTGTAGGGGGGATGTAGTAGAAATGAAAGTAAAGTAAACTGGTTCTCTTTGGGTTTTTTTTTTTTTTTTTTGGTGAGGCAGTTGGGGTTAAGTGACTTGCCCAGGGTCACACAGCTAGTAAGTGTCAAGTGTCTGAGACCGAATTTGAACTCAGGTACTCCTGACTCCAGGGCCGGTGCTCTATCCACTGCGCCATCTAGCTGCCCCAACTGGTTCTCTTTGTATATTATATACTTGCCGAATACCACTAATAGACTCAGTTCTTTAAGGTGAAATAATTTGTCTTTATTAACTATTGTAAACTAAAACAATTATCTGGTTGAGGAGTTGGAACTATACTTGGTAAAAAGTGAAGAATCATTGCACATTTTTGAGTGAGCAAGATTAGTTTTGCACCTGTATGAAGGAAGCATAGTAGAGACAAGAAATTGAGATTGGGGCAACTCATATTAGATGCCCTTCAACTTCCCAGGGAAGGAGGAAGGAAGAAGGCAGCTTATGTGTTACGGAATTGGATGGAGGTTGGAATTCAGGACTCGAGGAAGAGGTCTGAAAAGGAGCTGAATGGGGCATCATTGAGAACCTAATAAAAGAATGGTTGAATTTATTTGGGGTCTACCTGATCTTATGTTTTGTACTATGGACTGTATATCAGTTAAAATCTTACCTTTTTCAGAAGGCTTTCCTTATCTCCCATATTACTAGTGTCTTTGTTCTAAGATTACCTCTGGTTTATCCTGTGCTTATTTGTAATTTGTCTCTATCTTCAAACCCTCCCCCCCCCCCAAATAAATTACATTGTGGGTTCCTTGAGGGCCCCCTGGCACCTAGTAAGTACTTAATAAATTCTTGCTGACTTGACTTTTATTCCTGTGCCTCCTTTCCCACAGTCCTCCAGTGTTGACTTTTTTCATTCTTTTTCATCTTTACCAATTTAGGATTCACCCCACCCCCATCTCAATTATACTTTCATACTCAGAATTTACGAAAAGGTGATACTAAATTTTTAAAGAAATGTCAAAAATTTAACAGAAAATCACTCTTGTTATTCCATTATTCTGTTGTCATCTCATTTTAGACACAATAGAATTTAGCTATCAAAGTCAGCATAGTAACACAGATACTTTTGGTCAAACATTTAAAGATAAGTGCTAAAAATAATGGTTCTGGTAGGAACTTAACAGTTGGAGGAGGAGTCTGGAAGGATCTTCTAGGATGTGGAGGTTGTAGAGGTAAAGGCATTTTAACTAGAAAAAGTATGGTTAATATAGGGTGCTTTCTTTAAGTGTTAAATTATGATAGACCTGATGAGTATCAGAGAATCTTAACAGAAGAATAGAGATTTTTATATATTTGTTTGTTAGGCTTTTGAGTCATCAGGACATCTGAGGTAGTCTCAACATCTACTTTTTTTTAATGTTTCACTTCCATATAGAATTTCATCTTATCATCTATGCCTTTTTAATAAACTTGAAAAGTGCCTCCTGCTGGCTTTCAGAGAAAGCAAAAAAAAAAATGTTAACACCTGTTGAGAAAAAAAACACCACATTGCTTGAAAACAATCTAATGCAAATATTTTGTCTTAAGATAATCTATATATTTAAAAATAGAAAGATTTAGGATTTAAGTAGCAGATATACCAAAACTAAACATAAAACTCCTTCAAAGGAACAAAATTGCTTGTTACTTGTAAAATGTAAAGTATGTCTAAGAATATCAATTTTAGTTTAAGCATTTTGTTTATTACTATATCAAATATGAATATAAATATTATGACAATATTTAGTTTTTCTTATTAGAAATTTGCTGTTTTGCAAATTGTTTAATTTTTATATTTCAAAAATTCAATCCGGCGAATATTTACCAAGAATCTAATTGTGTAAGGCACTGTTGTGGGTAGTCTAGGTTATAGAGAGGAAATAGTGCCTGCCCTCAAGAATATATATGTATAGTGAGTACACAGATAAATATTTATAAATAATATAGTAATAAAATATATATATATATTTAGCTTAGTTTTAATATGGTTGGGATTAAACTAACTTTACCATATGGTCATATTAACCCATCATAAATGTCCATTATCCTCAGTAATTACATTAGTGAGTAGGGAGACCTAGGTTCAAGTACTACCACTGACACATTGATTGCATACACCAACCCTAGGCAAATTGATTAATCTCTCATTGCTCCAAAACTACTTTCTAAGACTATAAATTATGAAACATTTGCTCATTTGCATTCGTGAAAGAATTTCTTCAGTGAGAAGAATTTCTTCTACTAGGATTTCTCTATGCCAATGAAATCTCAAAGTCTAGACCAAAAAATGAGTCAAGAGTAACTGTAATGCTTACAGTGCTTTCCCCACCCCCATGAAAATGATGGCATTGACTCATCATCACTAAAATAGATGTTGAATTGTTCCTTTTTTTTTAAAAAAAAAAAGTAATGTTTTATTTGAATCAGCACATTTGCTCCATCAGTCATTTAACAGATTTTTTGGAAAGCCTATTATGTAAACTCCTGACTTTTAAATAAGCCCATTTGCAATGTGACTCCAACATATCCTTCCAACTTTGCTTTATGTTCCTACTCTTCCCACACTTTATAATCTAGCCACCCTGGCCTTTTTACTCTTTCCTACACTTGAAACTTTATCTCCCATTCTGGGCAGTGCAGGTGAATTAGGTTAGTGCAATGGCACCAGCTGTTTCTACTGATTGGAATGTACTCTCTCCTCTGTCTTTACCTCTATGAATTCCTTTTTTCTTTCAAAACTCAGATCAGATGCCTTCTTTTACCTGAATCCTTTCTGCCGACCTCTTTCTACCTTTTGCTGTCCCATTTCCTTGAATTTATCTTGGGTTTATTTGTAAAAAGCCCTTCTTGATCTTCCATAATGCTTGTGCTTTTCTTCTGAGATTACCTCCAGTTTTCCCCAAATATCTGGATGTTAGCTCTCCTATGCAATTGTGAGCTCTCGAAGGGCAGGGACTGTTTTTACCTTCCTTGTATATCTAGGACTTAAATAGCACCTGGCATAGAGGGGGCACTTAACAGATGTTTGTTGACTTATTTTTTCTATGACTTCATCTTTCCAAATATAGTTCTGAGAACTATCATCAAATTAACCCCACCATTTTGAAACTTCTTCCCTGACCACCACACCCCCATTTGTTGTCATCCTCATTATAATTTAAATTTTTGAGGGCAGGGACTGTCTTCCTTTTGAAGCACCTAATAAGTAAGTAAGTATTAATATAGTAAGTGCTTAATATTGCTTTTTCATCCATTCATACTTGATGAACTTGCCTACTTTAATAAAATGTTAGCTCCTGGAAGGCAGGGACTGTTCGATTATTAGTCGATTGGTTTGCTGGTCACTTAGTTGAGGTTATTTTGTTATTAAATCCATCTTGCATTGACTGGATTCAGACATTGAATAGAATGACTTTGGACCTCATTTAGTCTGGAAAAATTGGCAATTGTGTTCTAGGGCGTTCTAGGTACTAGAAGTGTTAGAGAGGAAATAGTGCCTGCCCTCAAGAAACTTATAATCTACTATGTATATAGTAAATACATATACAAATAAATAAATATAAGATAATTTGAGGAGGGCCTCAGCTGCCCCAAACAGCCACTGTTCTAATGCATATACTCAACACTTATTAAGGGTTAATATGACCATATGGTAAAGCTAGTTTAATCCCAGTCATAGTTTAACTACAAAAACAAAGTGTCCATCAGCAACATGTGTAATTGTGCAATTTAGTTTTGGCTCCTTTACTCTGTTTGAAAGCTCCTCTGTGTGTACTAGTCCCTTTGAAGACACCCATTAAAGTTGTTTTCCAAACCCTTCAGAGTTACTTTTTGCCAAGATACATGTGCTTTTCAGAGTGGTAGAAACTTGATCATGTTTCATCACTATATATCTGGGCCTGACTTTGGTGGTTCTTTACTTCATAGTCCTCCTTCCAGACCGATCCTCATGGATTCTGTTTGCCTTCATAGAAATCTGTCATTTTTACCTTTCCCAACAAAGTCTTTATCAACATTTAACTCCTATGGGATAAACTGCAAAACTGCCTTACAATAAATGTTATTTAAATAATGCCTTCAAGTGTGGGCTTTTTTTAATGGGCATTGGGGATATAAGGAAAATGTCAGAGAAGGGGGACAAGGAAACAGCAGTAGAGTTCACTTATTGTTTTTTTTTTTTTTTAAGTGAGGCAATTGGGGTTAAGTGACTTGCCCAGGGCCACACAGCTAGTAAGTGTTAAGTGTCTGAGGCCGGATTTGAACTCAGGTACTTCTGACTCCAGGGCCAGTGCTCTATCCACTGAGCCATCTAGCTGCCCAAAGTGATAACCTAATAGTTCTCTTGAGGCCTTTTGTAGTAAATAGGATTAAATAAAGAATTGTTAAAATATCTCATAGGGACAAAAAACCCAGGGGGGTTGGAAATATTTTTTTTAATCTTCAATATAAAGCTTATGATTTAATAAAAAGTTAAAATGTATAATAATTGCTCTTAACAGCTTTATTTCAAACATTTTGACAGCTATTCAGGATTATGAAACTGCACAGGAACACAATGAAAATGATCAACAGATTCGAGAAGGACTAGAGAAAGCTCAGAGACTCTTGAAACAATCTCAGAAGAGAGATTATTACAAAATCTTGGGAGTAAAAAGGTGAATTGTTCATATATATCTAGAATTTACATTGACTTCAAAACATATCTGATCAACCAGCAGTAAATCCCTTTTTTGGCCTCTTTCCCCTTCATTTTCTTTAATTATGTAATTGTAGCCACATAGGTAAAGCCTTTGATGTCAGTAAAACTTTTTAGAATTATTTATAGATGTTACTTTAATGATTATTAAAAATACATATACAGTGAGAATCAAGAATTATTGGCAATAAAACAGGGAAATTCAGCTTATGCCTAAAAAGTCCTAAACTTAAATGTAAAAAAAAAGATGACTCTTGTTAACTAACTAGAGATTATTAGTTCATTTTGTAATCCTATGCAAAATTCGTCTTGAACAAATACATTCATATTTTTAGTGTATTAACTTAAAGACTGAAACTTTGATCCCCATACTACTGGTATATAGCTAATCCTTGCTTATAAAATGCTTCCATGGATCTGTTTCCACATCTATAATATAAATGTGAGCATTGGACTAGAAGACCTCTGAGGTCCTCTCCAGTTTCTGCTTTTATTTAACGTAGAGAGCTCGACAAGTTCAAATGAGAATAAATAGATGCTAAGTAGTCAGTTGGAAAATCCAGATGGTTTTAAAATTGGGATGTCATTTTAAAAAGCATAAAAACAACTTGTAATTATATAGTACTTTCTAGAGGCAGTGTGGTATAGTGGATGGAGTTGAGAAGGTCTGGATTTCAAATCCTGCTTCTTACCCTTATGTGACTCTGGGGAAGTCACATAACCTCTGAGCTTCAGGTAACCCACACTCCTCTCCCCACTCCCTGCCCCTAGTACTTAATGCCAAGTAAGTCAGAGATGAAGTGCACCTTTGTTGGTGGAACAAGTTACCACACTGGGGATTGTGTAGAATATGAAATCATGAATCCTATATGTATAGCATAGTAAGTTTACAAAATGCTTTTCTAGTGGCAACTATCATAAGGAATCATTCCTTCTGCTTTTAACCAGTTAATATCTTACTGAAATAACTGTCTGTGGTACCCTTGACTAGTTTTTTAATCATAACTTGGCACCGTATCACATCACTGTGTGCTTTAGAAACTTACATCCTTAAAGAGATTGGGAATCCATATGGTTTTCTTTCATTTTAGTGTTTGATAACTGTATTTCAGTTCATTATGGTGATATGTTGTAAATCTCTTCTATTAATATATAATTGCTACATTTTAATTCTCTAGAAATGCTAAAAAACAAGAAATCATCAAGGCATACAGAAAGTTAGCACTGCAGTGGCATCCAGATAATTTTCAGAATGAAGAAGAAAAGAAAAAAGCAGAGAAAAAATTTATCGACATAGCAGCTGCTAAAGAAGTACTTTCAGATCCAGGTATTACATAAAATTGAATTTAATTCAATGATCATTTTTAAGTGCTTACTTTGTGCAAAGCACTGTGCTAAGTGCTGGGAATATAAAAATAGCTTTGACATAGATCCTGCTGTCCAGGAATTTGTAGTTTAAGAGAAAAAGACCTGTACATGGACAACTGTGGTACAAGGGAGGGCACAGGAGGAATCCAGGCAGAGTATGTTGAGAAGTTTCTGAAGGAGAAAAGATCAGCAAGGAGTTGTATCTTTGGTGGTGTGGAAGGCAGGACCCAGGTAGCTTTTGAGTTAGGCAAATCTGCCTGAAAGAGGGATGGGATTTCAGGCTGAGATAAAGAAGTTGAGACAATCATGTTAGACAAGGAGCTAAGGGATAAAGAGAGGAGAGGGCAAAAAAGAGAGAAAGAAGTCCTTTTAGGCTCCAATGTAGAACATATGAAGGGGCAAGAGAGGTTGGAGTCAGATTATGGAGACCTTTGAATGCTAAAATGAGTTTCTGCTTGATGTGGTAGGCTGTGGGGAAGCCAAGGAAGGTTTTTGAATATTGGAGCGAAGTGAACAGAGTGGAATAGTAAGCTGTGCTATGAAACATGGGATAGAGAAGGGAGAGACTAGAAGCAAGAAGACCAGTGTGGAAGTTATTGTGATTGTTTCAGCAAGAAGACATATGATGGTTTCAGTGGGCTCAGAAAAGATAGGGTGTATGGAAGAGGGCTGTGATGGTGAGAGGGTGAAGAATTGTACCTTAAAGTTGGATTTTCTTATGACTAATATATAAAATAAAATCTATTAGAGATCTCAGGAGGGAAATTTCAAATGACAGGAAAGTGGTAAGATTTCTAATGCCTGAGACTCTTATTCATTTAGACAGTCCAGAAGGTAAATAAGCACACATCATTCTAAAAAGTGTGTAAAATGACTAACAGAGTTTTCTTTTTTTTTTTTTTTAAGTGAGGCAATTGGGGTTAAGTGACTTGCCCAGGGTCACACAGCTAGTAAGTGTTAAGTGTCTGGGGCTGGATTTGAACTCAGGTACTCCTGAATCCAGGGCCAGTGCTTTATCCACTGCGCCATCTAGCTGCCCTCACTAACAGAGTTTTCTAAAGGGAACACGTGGTGGCTGGAGTTGTGAGCTTGAAGTCTATAACACCTGAATTCACATACTGCCTGTGACACTTCATGTATCTGTGAGCCTTTGGGTGCCTTGGGCACATTCTCAGGACATACCCACTAAGCTTTAGACTTTATGAGGAGGTGCTGTGCTTTTTATGAACATGATCTCATTTGAACCTCACATCACCTTGCTGCAAGACAGGTGCTTTTTTTGGGGGGGGGGGGCAACCTAGAAATCTTTTTAATGATACCTCATTATCTGTCACCTTTTTCAATCTTATTAGTATTTTTTTCAAGTTACATGTAAAGATAATTTTCAACGTTTGTTTTTATAAGATTTTGAGTTCCAAATTTTTCTCTGTCCCTCCCCTCCTCCCTCCACAAGACAGCAACCAATCTGATATAGGTTATATATGTACACTCATGTTAAACATATTCCCGCCTTAGTCATGTTGTGAAAAAAAGAATCAGAACAAAAGGGAAAAACCTCGAGAAAGAAAAAAATAAGTGGAAATAGTACTGTTTAATCTGAATCTAGATTCCACGTTCTTTTTCTGGATGTGGAGAGCATTTTCCATCATGAATCCTTTGGAATTGTCTCAGACCATTGTATTGCTGAGAAGAGCCAAGTCTCTTCACAGCTGATCATTGAACAATATTGTCATTACTGTGTACAGTATTCTCCTGGTTCTGCTCACTTCCCTCAGCATCAGTCCACTTAAGTCTTTCTAGGTTTTTCTGAAATCTGCCTGATCATCATTTCTTGTAGGACAATAGTATTCCATTACATTCATGAATCACAACTTGTCCAGCCATTCCCCAGCTGATGGGCATCCCCTCAGCAGGTGCTTTTACTGATGAAGAAACTGAATTGCAGATAGGTTAAGGGACTTGTAGATGGTCACACAGCTAATGAACCACAGAATTGGGCCTTGAGTCCAAGAGTGCTATTTCTAAGAGCAGCATGCTGTCCACTGCCCTGCTATGCCTTCAGACAGATCCCACAGCCTTCTAGTCAACTTTGTATGAAGCTTAGGGAAGGAGGGAGTGCATGCAAGGAGTCTAGATATGGGAGAGTCATGGGAACAAAAGATCAGTTTGGTAGGGTCACTCACTTTGATTAGAAAGATATGTTGGAGCCAGTTTGTGTAGGTCTTTAAAAGCTAAAAAGAGGGGGTGATGTTTTATCATAGAGGCAACCAGCAGCCTCTAGAGTTGGTTGGCGGGGGTGGGGGGGGTTGACTTAGATCTGTACTTAAGGAAAATGATCTTGACAGCAGTGTGGGATACATAGGAGTGGTGAGAAGCTTGAAACAGGGAGACTAATCATCTGGTAAAGAGGTGGTGAGGACCTGAACTAAGGGTAGCTTGTGTGGGTGAAGAGAGGTCATATGTGAGAGATGTTATGAAGGTAAAAATGGCAAGATTTGGCAACCAATAAGATTTGTGAGTTGAGAATAATTTCAAGGTGACGAACTTGGGAGACTGGAAAGAAAGTGGTGCCTTCAGCAGAAAAAGGGAAGTTTGAAAAAACAGGATTTAGAGGGAAAAGATCATGAGTTCACTTTTGGGCGTGTAGAGTTTGAAATGTCTGAGACACCCAGTTGGAAATGACTTGGACAATTGATGATCAAGGATTAAAGCTTGAAGGAGAGACTGGGGCTGGGTAGACAGATCTGAGAGTCATCTGCATGGAGATGATGGTTAAATCTATGGGAACTGATGAGGTTGCTGAAAAGTTAAGAGAGAAGAGGACCCAGAAATGCTATCTCAATACTGAGATATATAAATGGACTATCAAATGTTTTCTGCTTAGAAATTGGGAAGTACTAGATACAAATGTAAGAATATGTGAATAGGCAAATTAAAATGCATCTTGAATGGTGTTATATATGATAATTCAAATGCAAGCATAAAATGAACATTACTTGTGTTTGTCTTCTCCAACCATTGCTCCAAAATAAAGGGTGTGGGGTGCTGTTACTTTTCTGGGAAATTATAGGTATCAGTTCTTATATGCCTGTTAAGTGCTATAATTTTTCTTACTGGGCAGTCAACTTTTAATTTGTGAGCACATTATAAATGTATACATTAGTGTAGAATCACTCAGATGATAGAACTGATTAGAAAAACTATTGCATTTGAAATTCTACCCTTGGTGGGTTTTGTTTGTTTTTTTTTGCTTCCCTGTAAGATCATTTCTGTTTGTTTTTATCTCAGAGAACTTATTAAAATGTCAAAGGAAAGTAGGCTAATTTGTATTTTTAAGATAGAATAAAAATAAGGAAGGATACTTGAATGAATTTTAAAATACTGTTTTTAATGTTTCCTTTTGTGAGCTGAAATAAAAACTGTAATGTGCATTGCTCATAATGTATGAAATACAAAATGTAAATAAATACCAGATACGGTTGCTTATACAATTTAAAAGTGGTTTTCCTTTAATCAGAATGTATTTAATACACCTGTGCCTTTCTGGTTTTTTTTTTAATCTTTCCTAGAAATGAGGAAAAAATTTGATGAAGGAGAAGATCCCCTGGATGCAGAGAGCCAACAGGGAGGTGGTGGCAACAGTTTCCACAGAAGCTGGAATTCCTGGCAAGGCTTTAACCCCTTCAGCTCAGGCGGACCATTTCGATTTAAATTCCACTTTAATTAAAACCAACAATGTTTTTCTGCTACTGTTCCTCCTCCTCTTAAACTTTTTTAAAATTAGAAAACAAACCTTGTTCCAGTTTCAGGACCCTAATGAAATATTTCAAATCTTTCTGTTGTCCATAACCAAAGAATTGTTTTAATAGGAAGAATCCTTTAAGCTCTCTCTTGTTGGCTGGGGGTGGGATGATGAGTGATGGCATGTGGTTCAGTGCCTGGATGAAGCAGCCAAGTCTCGGGCAGACTCTTGTAGAAGCACTAATGTATTTTTTTATATTTTTCTGCATTGGAGCAAATGCAAATCCTTCCTCCTGTCAAATCCTTCTGTTGTGTGTCAGTACCTACACATGGTGCATCTGTAAGCATACACAAGCCAAAAAAGAAGCTGTCTCTCTCAGAAGACTGGGCCATGTTTCAGTATTCTTAAATTGAAAGATGAATGATGAGACCAAATTCAAAACTGTATTGATTTAGGGCAACTTGCTTTTCTGAAGCATAGACTGCTAGAATGGGATTTTGAACAAACACAATTGTTACTGATTTCTAATATTTTCAAATGTTTATTTGTTAATATATGAACTTCCTCAATACATCTTCAGTTTGATATTTCTTCTATATGGTCACAAGTGAGAATCCCTCATTTAGAAAACTTGCTACAAAATGAAGCTGGGTTTGGACTCTTGATTGGGGTTAGAAAGCACAGTTTATCTTTTTTTTTTTTTTTTGGTAGCTGAATGAGATTTCCTCAGGACTGCATAACTGGAATTGAATGTCCTGAAGACCTGGGAGCATTTTCATTTAAGAATAAAAAGAGATACTTTGTTTCTGTAAAGAGTTATTTTCAAATGTTGAAATTAAAATATATATGTGTGTGTGTGTGTATATGTGTATATATATATATATATATACACACACACACACACACACACACACACACATCTTCTATACGAGTAGAGAGAAAATTTGTTAGTAATGAGTTTTTACCCGCCTTACAAAATTTTCAAGATCAGGAGTTGGTTTTGAAATTTAAAGTTGCTTTTCCAGGATATATAGACCTTTGAATGCAGTATTTCAATATCCTTTATCATTGGGGCTCTTTTAGACTACTTTTCTCATCTCTCGAAGCCAGACTGGAACATGTGGACCACCATTGTGGTTCATAGGATCTTGTTTTGCTTTACAGGACTACTAGTTTCCCAACATATTTCAAAATCAGATGTTCACCTTTATTAGAGTTACCTGTCTGATTTCAAGCTCCTGGGATTTTATAGAGTCTTCCATAATCTTTTTTCCCCCTTAGAAAAAGGTGCCTCAACTTGCTGAACTCTACCCAAGTTTCCACCATCATTTCTCTGTAACAATGATATTTATCTCCTGATGGGTCACATGTTCCTTTTCTACTAGGTAATTACTGAAGAGTAATAGCTATTCAGGCTTACTATGTAGAGGGTTTTTTCCCCCGTTAAGAATAGGAATTGATCTCTTGAATAGATCTCTTTAATCAAGGACATTGTACCTTTTAAGGAAATACTAGTGCTGCATTTAAAATCTAAGATAATACATTTAGTTAATAATTACTAATTGCTCCCAATGAAGTTTTTGTAGCACTCTTAAGTTTTGGGAGAATACTTTTAGTAACATAAGGTATTTAAAATTATTAGGGAATCAAGAGTTCTAATCAACTGAGAAGGTAATTTGACTATACTGATGCCAGCATTAGCCAAGCACAAAATTTTATTCATAAATATCAGTTTGTCTATAGAAATAAGATTTTGTTTAAAAAGATGTTGGGAGTATAACCATGTAGATGAGTTGGGGAAACATTTTGTAGAAAATTTTAGTCAATACCATGATGTCTAATTGTCTCTCCATAAATGTAATGCATTGAAAAGAAAATTTTCATTGATTTGCAGTTTTCATTTGTTTTATAATGTCTTGAGGCTCAATCCAGTATAACATACAAATGTATAATGTAAGCTATACTGTTTAACTCTTTGAAAAATCTCAAGCATTTATACAACTGGATCTAATTCTGTTAACTACAGAAATTATTTTTGAATCTGATCTTTTATCACTAATTTTCCTTGGCATCACACCAAGAAGACTACTACACAGCTCATAGCCCTGCAGTAGTAGGGCTCTTCAGAACCTCAGATAAAATTTATGAAGTCCCACAGCCTATCATTTAAAGAATGCTGAAGTTGCTAGGATATGAGAGACCTAAAAGGGTGTTTGTGATGGTCTTGGATTGGATTGCATTGGAAATTAGTGTTCTTTAAGATATTTGTTATTGATTTAGCATCCAACTTCGGACTGCATGCCTGAGTTTTCACTTCTCAGAATAACCACAATTCCAAAGCCTGAAGTCGGTTACTCACCCAAGGGAGGTGGACAGTTTATGCTCAGAAGTCTTTTTCTCCAGAAGCACCATAATGATAGATTAGAAACATTTGACTGCTTTAGTTCATCCAAGAAGGAAGAGGAGCTATCTATTGCACAGTGCCAACTCCATTAAAAGAGGAAGTCAGATGTCTGGAATGGTATTGCATTCTGCTACTTTAGGAAGACAGTAGAAAGACTATGACGCTCTTAACCCTTGCCCAGTGCAAGGAGGTTCTTCCTGTTCAGAAAGACCATAATGTTTGCAACAATGATAAAGAAACATTTGTGTATTAAGGGATAGTGCAACAGTTTGTCTGTCTAACTGTAGGAAGCCACACTGTACAATGGGAAGAATCAGATTGGTGAAGGTTTATTTTAACACATTTCTTTAGTGACTGCTGCTCTTGTGCACTTTCTGCCGATGTACTGCTTTTGGTCACAGGGCACAAAGCTTTTGTAGCTCTTTCCGTAAAAATATGCAGCAAGTCACATGGGTGGATACATTACCCTTAATTCTCTTGTTTTCTCTTTAAGATTACTCACTTTTCATTAGTGAGTTCCCTAAAAAAATGTCTCAGATCTATTCCTTTGCAGTAAAGATGGTTTAATGGGAGTTACCCATGGCAAAAAAGTATTAAATACACTAGTCTGTACATGATGCAAAAGCAGTCTTAAGAAGGGTGGTTTAAAGCTCAATGAGAAGTCTGAAAGAATGTACAGAAGTTTGTGCTTTTTACCATGAATAAATGAAAATGTAAACAATTTGAGCAGTCTCTGCTGAAGTGAATTGTATAACAAAATATCCAACCATCAGCTTGACTTTTAAAAATGACAGTTTTCTACTTCAGATCAGTATTAATCTAGCTTTTTTAGTGTCAGTATAAAAGCATTTGGGAAAATTTTGGTCTCTGACAATGGGATCTAAAACTGCCCACATCACTTGAAAGAAAAAATACTGCCCCACCCCTAAAAAAGACGATAATTAAAAGATACTTTTCAGAATCATAATACATACAGAACAGTGTCATTTTATTCATGGTGAGAAGTGACAGTTTTCACCAGAGAGAATTAATTGGCCAAATTTTTGCCTTATTGTAATAGTGCACCATTTAATTTTGCCTTGCAAAAAGATTTGACCAGTATGTCAGAAGAATAGTTGTAAAATAAATTTGTACAGCCTTACTTATTGACTATAGTTTCCTTTTCAACATTCAGAGAGGAAGGAGGAAGGCAATTGTAATTCTTCAATGACTAATACAGTTTTACTCTAAATCAGATCATTCCTGTTAATCACTACTTGTTAGTGGCAAGAAATTTACTACATTTTAAACAGGATGATAGTAGGTAGGGTAACTCAGTCTTGTTGCAGAGATCTCTTGCTTGCTGTCTGATTTAAGATAAATTAGCCACTGGGTGGCTCTGTAGAGTAACAAAATTTTGTTGCCTTTGTTTACCTACATTTGTCAACCTCTTCCTGCAGTGATAAATATTGGCAGAGGTTAAAAACTGGTGATCTTTCTTATTGTAAGTTAGATACTACTCCTACCCTAAAGCTATAGTTCAGCAGTTTGAGTGAGATGACTAACTTAATGCATCTTAAAATTTTTGAATGTTTTATATCAAAGGAAAGGAAACTAAAAATGCAATGAACTGGGTCTCAGTCATGTCTACAAATGTGGGTACTATTTTTATGCCAGTGTATTTTCACATTTAATAAAGATATTTATGGTGATATGTGCATTTTTTCTTTTATGATTCCTATAAAAACAGTTGCTGTGGTTATGAGAACCTAAGAGATGATGCTATAATTTATTTTCTGTATTTGAGTTCACTCCAGATTGGTATATTGAGAACAGGAAACTTGGCATAAATATGTTGTAAAAGAAAATCAAAACAACAATCCCACCACCACCATACCACACCTACCCTTCCACCCCCTTTCTCATCAGGCTAACATGAAGCTGGATGATTTTGTTTAAATAATCTCTCAAAAAACTTTCAGTCCATTTGAGTAGCCCCTAATCAAAGGGCTGTCATACAAGGAGGTTACAATTTGGTTAGTTCTTCAATGTATATAGTTTAAGATCTAATAAATTTAAATCATGTTTTATCATCCTTGAAAGAAATAATCTTCAAACTAGCATATTTCTATTAAAATCTAAAAGGTGAAATTTTATCCTCCAAAGAAAAGTTGACTAAAAAAAGAAATTAACAGAATTGAAACTTGAAGTCTGTGTTATAAAGGTGCTACATATTAACGATCGCATTGATTTTATATTGAATGCAAGTTATAGCATCTGAAGAGCCTTCATATAAAGGCATTACAGTACGTTGAAAAGAGTGCACTAGGTTTTGGAGTATGGAGACTTGACCCATAATTCTGTCTTCAGGAGCAAGTAAGTTGTTTTTTCTGTTTGTTTTTTTCAGTGAAATAAGGATCTCTATACTACCGACTTCATAGGCTTATTGTGAGAAAAGTACTATAAAAATTTGAGTAGCAAGTATTATGTTAGTAATCATATAAAGGTGAGAACAGCCCAGGAAAAAATGAAGGAAAATCATGAAAGGGAAAGTGATCCAGATGTTCCAATGGGATTCTTTTAGTTGGAGTTGAAATGGGAAGAGATGGGAAGGAAATAGCGCAGTACTGGGCTATGCAGACTTCACCGATTCAAAGTTGATCAGCAATGTATTCATTTAATAAGTTTTGTACCAGGTACTTACATTTAAAAAAAAAAACAAACAAAAAAACCCTTTGATTTGCCTTAATTAAAATTAGCCAAAACCATACTTGAAAGTTATAGTTTAAATAGAAATACAGTAAATCAAATGTTTATTTGCTTTTTCTTTACTAGAATTCTCTGTGCTCCTCACCCTGCTCCATATACAGGTGTTTAAGAAAATTTGTTGAATTTATTATATAAAAATTCCTACTCTTTTGGTTTTTTTTTTTGCTGGGCAATGGGGGTTAAGTGACTTGCCCAGGGTCACATAGCTAGTAAGTGTCAAGTGTCTGAGGCCAGATTTGAACTCGGGTACTCCTGAATCCAAGGCCGGTGCTTTATCCACTGTGCCACCTAGCTGCCCCCAAATTCCTACTCTTTAGGAGGTTAATTACATCACTTTCCAATATGAGTCAATTTAATGAATGGGGAAATAAAATGGGAGGGGCTTCTGTTACTGTGGGGAAATGATCCCAGTCATAGACCTTTATGTGGAAGAAGCAGCCTTGCCTGACCTGGGTGATAGCCCCCCTTTCCTTGATTGTAGGATGTGGAACTGAAAGGGAAGTGAGAGATAATTTAGTCCATTCCTTCGCTTTATATTTTAGGAAACCAAGGCCCAAAGAGTCACTTGTAACTTGCCCAACATCAAGGGTTAGCATATAGGAGATAGTTTAATTGTGATGTGAATCTTGGACTTTAATTCCAGAGCTCTTTTCACTATACCACATAAGCAAGAATCGATGGTGGTTGTTAGTCCTTCATTCTTGAAAAGGACCAATGACATGAGGGTTATGTATTGACATGCTTGTGAATTGGATTTAAGTGAGGCAGAGCTGTGAATTGAAAAAGTGGTAGGAAGAACTACCCCCTACCCCCGTGTGTGAAAATGGTTCTTTAAAACCAGCTTTGTATGTTTTCCTTACTGAGTGAGATTCCTCTCGTGGGTATGAAAGTTTGCTTCTTTGGAGTCATCAATTGATAACTACTTCCAAAACATTTCTGATTTGGACTTTGCACAATATGCCTCTTCCTAGGATGTCGTTTGTGGACTCACTTTATATGTACACAGTTGCATTGTCTTTGTATTATTTGAAATGTGCTTTTGTTAACAATTCACTAAAAGAGCCCATTAAGCAATAAAAATAATTTCCAGTTTTTCTAATCCCATAATGGTTGTTTTATGGTGCAAACAATGGTTTTGTTTTGGGGGGGGGGTTTTGTGTGTGTGTTAAAAGGGTGTCCTTTTTTGTTGCATTCTCTCTGAGCTATCATATTCTAACAGGGCTTCTAGGAAGTTCCTGTGACTAGGGAAATACTATTTCAAACTTTTACCAAATGAAAAGCTGAGGAATATCAACAGTTATTAGTTAAAAATAATACAAATATTTTATATCATGTGGTATATAGAACTTTTAGAAAGTGGTGTAAATTGACAGACTACTCTGGAATAATACATTCTTTGGTTTTCTACAATTATGAAAAAGTCCTGGTAGAAAACATTGGCATTGTTCAAGCAGAATCTTTTGTACCAGATTTTTTACATATATCTGGAATTTGTAAAAACATAAGTAGCTTATTAAATATCAATTTATATGGATCATCCTGAATTGATAATTTAATGGGAAGAGGAAGAAATATTTTTCTGGAACTTTTTAGATATTTTAGTGGTTATGTTTTATAAAAAAAACTTTGATAGAACAACTGAGATATCTATAAAGTGTATAGCACACAGTAGGTACTTAATAAATTATATTCCTTCTACCCGAAAGTGTTTCTATCACAATTTTTTAAGCTTCCCTTCTAAGGTACTTCCGAGTATAATTTTTGATTGATCCAAAAGTTGAACATTTCTTAAAATACTCAATGCAGTTTGCTTAAACATTTTAAGACAGTCAACTTTTTCTTCTATTTATCAGTTATTATTGGCAATTTACTCAACTTGTCCTGTGAGACTGGTGTTAAATAGAAATCCCTGCGGGCTACATATTGACTTAGAAAACCACATATTAACATTGTTCTATTATATTTTTATTTTGTTAAATATTTTCAAATTCGATTTTTTTTTCATTTTTTTTTTATTTTGGTGAGGCAATTGGGGTTAAGTGACTTGCCCAGGGTCACACAGCTGGTAAGTGTTAAGTGCCTGAGGCCGAATTTGAACTCAGGTCCTCCTGACTCCAGGGCCGGTGCTCTATCCACTGTGCGACCTAGCTGCCCCCTAATTACATTTTAATCAAGTTAGGTCCCATTGGGGAGTATTTGAGTCCTCTGGCGTAAGACTTTTATAGTTAAAATGGTTTATTTAGTCGTATGTTAACTGTGCCTTGTTTTGATCACATACCATTCTCTGATGTCATGATCATTTACTATTAATTTGGTGGGAACTAGTTAATTTCCAAATCATGTCCCTTTTAGAACCAATGGAATGTCTAGGTTTTTTCTTTTTTAATCATGGATAGTTTAATGAGTCTTATTTTTTTCTCAATCTGTTTTCCAGGTCACTTTTTACTATGAGATACCTTACATTTTCTCCTCCCCCCACCCCAACCTATTGTCTTACTATTTCTTGTTGCTTCATGGCTTCTATTTGGTCCATTCTAATTTTTAGGGAGTTTGTTGCTTGGACAAAATTTTGTACCTTTTGTGCCAAGCTGTTAATTCACTTTCCAATTCTTTCATAGCTCTAATTTCTTTTCCAATTTTTTCCTCAAGTACCCTCATTTCATTTATAAAAACATTTTTAAGCTGCTTGCATCATCTCATGGAATTTTAGCTGTTAGTACCTGTAAAGTTGCTATCTAGCTATACTGTCTAAAATATCTAATGAGTGGTCACCAACAAATTAGAAGCTTTAGCAAGAGTTTAGATTTTTAAGCATTTATTAAGGAGCATAAGAATTTGGCAAAGAGAGAGAGAAAGAGGCCTAGATTCAGCTATCTATCTCAGGGAGCCAGCGTCTCCTCCTCCACTCCCCCCTGAAGTCCTGGCCAAAGAGAGCGCCTCGCCCCTTCTTCATCTCAGAAGCCTCCTGTCAAACCGGACACAGGGCCATTCCAACTAACTGGCTGGTAGCTTTGATTGACAGCACCCATGAGCAAATGTCACTTCCTGACACCAAGGAACGGACCTTCCAAGCCACATGGCTTGCCCTCAGATGCCTTTTCATGGCGGAGCTTTCCTACAGTAACTCTCCAGCAGGTGGTGTCACTCCAATTGTTACATACCCAAGCTATATATTTTTTTTTTCTGAAGCATTTCTTGTAGATGTTTTGGACTCATTTCCTTCTGCATTTATGTCTTCAGCATTCCTGCCGCCATAATTGCCCATTGTGGCGGTAGGTGTGGTGGTGATGGTTCTTTTTTGTTTTGCATACTCTTCCAACTTCCTGACTTTGGTCTGGTCCTATTGCTAACTTTCTTGTATTTGTTTTTTGTTTTGTTTTTGTTTTGTGAGGCAATGAGGGTTAAGTGACTTGCTCAGGGTCACACAGCTAGTAAGTGTCAAGTGTCTGAGGCTGGATTTGAACTCAGGTCCTCCTGAATCCATGGCCAGTGCTCTATCCACTGCTCCACCTAGCTGCCTCTGATGCTAACTTTCTTGAGGTGCTGAGATGTCCTTTCAGTATTTCAGGCACAGACTGGAGACTTGAAAGCTTTCAGTGCTTCCTAAGTGGTCTGATCTGGGACAGAGTTTGTTTACTGCCTCCAGTCTGAGCTGGTTTTGAGTCTGTGTGAGAGTAGCTTGCTGTTGGATTCCCCCCCTTTCTAGCCAGCTGGAAAGCTGTGTTGGTTCAAAGCGGCAGAACTGAAGGCTCCTCTTTGGTCGAGAATTCCTGCTTTGGTTATGCTGCCGGCTGGGCTAGATAGGAGAAATAAGACCCTGTTCTGAGGCTGCTCCATGCCAGGAATGCCACCTGTTGTATGGCTCCCTTCTCACACCACCCAGGATCTGTCACCTGTACCTAGGTATTGGGCGACAAAGCTGCTAATTCACACCTGTCACTGTTCCACTTTGGCTCTTTTGCCCTGGTGCAGATCCTCTTTCTGGGTGCTGGAGTTCCTGGCAGGATCATGATGTATTCCTGTCCTGACCCCATTCCCAGTGTCACAAAACTTCTGTCTCCTTGTGCCTACCTGGGCTGGATAAATGACCCACTTTTTCTGGATTTCCCCATCAGGTTTTTGGTCTGGTGCATTTTATAGACCTGTTTGTATGAATTTGTGGACCAGAGTATACCTCATTGCTCCCTATCTCTCTGCCATCTTGGCTTCACCCCCCAAATTGTCAAAAGACAATAATATGGGACTATAATATACACCAAGCCTACATTTTTGTTTATGGTCTTGGCGATGATCAAACTCTGGAGGTTAAGTAGCTGAGGACTCAAGATGCAAGGGAAGGACTTTGAATTATATTCACTCAGACCTGAAATTCACTGCTCCCTTTTTGTCAATCTATGTTCCAATCAAACCAGCGGATAGGTTCACTCAAGTCAGTATTTGACTTGCTTTCTCCATTTGGAATTTGTAGCTTCAAGTCTCAGCATTGGTACCACCTGTATGGAGCTGTTTCTGATCTCCCTCAGATAAGAGCATTATATTCATCTTCAAATTCCATGTCTGTGCTGCTGGGGCAATCTTGTTTGGGCCTTTGTATCCCTAGCAACTGGCCTGTGGTTCTGCACATAGTAGGCCCAAATGGTTTTTTTGCTGTTGAATCTATTATTTCTCTAATTAGATAGAGCTTTGAGACTTTTAGCCTTTGCTCTAGGGCAATGGAATTATCACAAACATTTTTAAGTGTATTGATTGCTGGGCCAGCTGGTGGTTGAGACAAGTTATTGTTCCTGTTCTTAAGGAGCTTACAGGTTATCTCTGGGCCCTTAATGTTCTAACTAGATGTTGCAATCAGTGTTATATAACCTTTAGTATCACATAATTAGAGCCTGTAAACAGTTGGTCCTTCCCAAGCCCCTCATTTTAAATAGGCCCTGGGCCAGAGAACTACCCATCAGGATTTGAAGCCTCAGGAACCCCAGACTCCATTTTCTCTAGTGTGCTGGGCTTAAGCTTAATTAAGCCAGGTACCTTGCTATGTCTAAGTGGTCCAGTTTTCTAATTTCCAGACCAGACCTGAGGAGGTTGGTGAGAACAAAATGGATTTTATCCCTGAATAGTTGTTTAAGCCTTTAAGGGAAAAAACTGAGAAGGTATGGACAAGAAACAAACTAGCTTCATTAATTAAGATTTTGAGCACTACTGCTAAGATAAATCAATAGGATCTGAAACGCAAATAATCCTATTTTAATAAGAGTATGAGGGGGAAAAATCTTCCACTTTCCTCGAAGGCTTGAATATGTGCATACCAAGAGAATGCTTTTTAAAGAAGCCAACAGAAACAAGCTCTGCACAAGAATTAATTTTTTTTTCAATTAGCAAGCATTTATTTTCTTTCCCTCCCATATCTTTCTCCCCTCTCCATTCAGGAAAAATGAAAATCACCCCTTTAACAAATATGCATAAGTCAATCAAATCAAATTCCCATATTGGTCATGGATGCAAAAATGTCCCATTCTGCATATTGAATCCATCATTTCTCTGTCTGGAGGTGGATAGCATACTTCATCTGTCCTCTGCAATCCTAAGAGGCAGGACAGATTTCAGAGGGCCAAAGTGCAAGGTGGTATACATAGGGCCCATGATCTGATCTAAAATTAGGTTATAGGATTTTGGATACCCACTGGAACAAAAAGTCTGTAAGACTTGTGAGAGCATTGGAGTGCTCCCTACTAGTGTTCCTGCCATCTCTGAACAAAGTCCAGCAATGGATTTGACAAGACTTGTTTCTGCTAATAATAAACCATGGTAAGAGAGCTGATTATTTTCACCTAGAGTTAATCTAGGAGCTTACAACATTGCAGTTTTCATATTAGCGCTTTCCATTTTTATCTCATGGTCATTTCTGAATATAACCTACGACCCACAAGCTTTTCAAAATATATCCATCTTGATCCAACCAGGGAGAAACATGGTCTTACCTGGATCTCAGGATGTGAACCTGCTGTATGATTCCAGTCCTCTCCAAGGCGCGCCTGCATGAGAGGGTAGATGCTGGCTTTGAGCACACGGCAATGTTCTACACCAATATGGAAATGTTCTGGATTAGAAACCATCTGTCTTTCAGAACTGCAGATCAGTTGGACTTGTTGTCAAGCTTGCAAAACACGGTGTCACGGGAATTTATACTGTACAAAAGCTGCCGAGATTTCATGTTAAAGGCATAAGCTAGCTCCATAGGAATGTTGTGTGTTAAAATGTCTTATGTGTTACTCTGCAAACTGCTCACGCAGCAATTTGTTATATAAAGGAAGCCTAACATGAAAAAACATATGAAAGAAAAGGCGTTCTTATAAAGAAAAAAAGAGTCAAGTGGTAGAGCTGAGATTCTAACCCACGTTTCCTACCTCCAAGACAAGGGTTTTTTTCCAACAGATCACTATACCTTCCTGTTGCTAACAGCAAATCTACTGTGAAACAATAGGGAAGACACAGAATAATGGACTAAAAAGTTTCAGGAGTATGGAATCATTTAGTGTAGAGGCAATCGATCCCCTATGATGTCATTCACTAGCTCTTAAAGCATCACCAGATTACAGCACATTAAGTATTCTTCATAATGACGACTGATATCAATAAAAGGATGAATTATCTTCAATATAGTCAAAGAAGATTCTTGCCTACATATGTAAGGAAAATATTTTGAATGTATTTCCCACAAAAATTGTTTAAAAAGTTTAGTCTATGTTGATATTGAGCATAGGACCTTATGAAAAGATGTTTCAGAAATATAAGTTCAATGAATAAGCTTAGTTTATGAGGAAAATAAATTCATTCAAATCACCTTAATCCCTGAGGATACCATCCAAATTAGTTATTGCTCCTTCAGAAATATATTTGTTGTCAGACGAATCCTGAAGGATATATTTTAATATGTAATTTACAATACATTAGGATAGTTTTAATTATAAAATGCTGGCATATTATAGTGAACATTTAATATTTCTGATCTGACCAGTGAGCATTTAATAATTCTATTAATCTTTTATTTTTGAATAATCTTTTATTGTCTATCCATTTGAAAATGAAAAAATAGGAAATAAACCATTAATTTAAAAGTTCTTAATTAGGTAATTTTTATTTTAAATTATCTGCTTTGCAATAATAGCTTCCACTCTCGATACGGGTTTGACCTTTTTCCCCATGAACAATCAGGTTCATTTTTCACCTCCACATGAATGCCATTTTATAAATATACATCAGAAAGAAAATGTTACTTAAAAATAACATATAATTCCATGTATTCAAAATAACCGATTACAGATCACATGACTGAACATTCCAAAATAGCTGAGTACAAAGCAACATTACTTGCATTGTAAAAATAATAGTTAAGATATAAAACGGGATTAATTTTTTTTTAAAATGGCAATTACTGAACAGTTAACCAGAGTTACTCATAAATTCTATTTGTCTTAGTAGCAGGTGAAAAAGACAAATGCAGAAATACTTGTTTCTCCAATTTCAATTACATTTTGTTCATAAACAAATCTGAATTACACAGTTCATACATACACAGCCTTTTGTGTGAATGCTATCAGAAACAGCCAATTTGGAGTACCGATTTCTATTTCCAATCAGACACATTTACTGAACAATCCAGCAAAACATCTTCCTTTTACTGCTGAAACTTGGCATGAAACCAACAAAAAAAAGGATAAACTGGCTTTAAAAATTCAATAGGACAAAACTGGTTTACCTCTTTTTAAAAGAAATTGTTTAATATGTTAACCATGTGAGTTTTGAGTTTTAAATAATCAGTTTTTTTAAATTGAAGAATGTTTAACTGAGCCCCAATAAAAGATTCAGAGCACAGCCTCTGCAGTAGTGCCATTCTTTACTCCATATTATGGCAGATTGGGTTTTCAGAATCGTGCGACTCCCTTCACAGATACAGAGCATGGCTAAAGTTCATCTCGCGTGAAAACTGCAAAAGAGAAAGAGGATTTATTTTGTGATTTGTGACCTAGAATGTTTCATCAGCTGAAATAATCCCTGCCTCTGATATGAGGCTTGAAGAAGGCAAAGAGGCTGAAAACAAAGAGAGATTTACTTTACTTTTTATACAGTTTGATTCATTGGATTTCTGTCATGGAAGAAATGACCTGAGCCCTTTTAATTCAATCTTTTCATTTTACAGGTGACAAAACAGACTCAGAGAGAAGTGACTTGCTCAAGGTTGCCTGAGGAGCAGCTGTCAGAGGAGAGGCAGTGGAGGTATCAAGTGTAGAGGACTTTCTCAAGGGGTTTAGCCATGAAAAGGAGTACCTAAGTAAGGGTTTTTTGGTTTTGTTTTGTTTTTTAAGGCTGGGGCATGTTTGCAGACAGCAGAGGGAATAACTGAAACTTAGGGAAGGAGTGAGGATGAGAGCACACTCTGCTGGAGGAGATAGGATGGGGTGGGATTACAAGTTCATGTTGTCACCTATTCATGACAGGTCTTATGTGAGGACATCTCAGTGACATAAGGAGGAGGAGGAAAGAAGGGGGACTCAGTTTTTTCAGTGAAGTATGACTTGGGGTCCTTAGCTGAGAGGATAGGGGGAGGTACTGTAGCCTTTAGGATGAAAAGGTTTGGAATAGTCATCGTGGTGAGGGGGAGATTGAATTAATTGGGTAGGTATAAAAGGACTGCCTCTTTTGCAGTGAGGGCCCAGTTGAGATTATGTGACATAAATGTATAGTGGACTCATCAGCATGATTTTGTTATCTGTTCAAAGCCTCCTGGTAGGAGCAATTTCAGGTTGAAAGGGCATGATTGACAATAAGACAAGAGATACAAAGGGTATAGCGTAATGTAGAGTTGGGCTGGTTCACCAAGGGGTCAGGAAGGAAAAAGAGAGTATAGCCAGTGATGGCCAAGGAAAGAACAAAGGAGGGAGAGAGGCTGGTGTAGTCATGGTGGGGATGAAGAACAGAATTAAGGAGTCATGAGACAGAAGGAAAGAGAGTGATAATAAAAGGCTAATATCAGACTTCTAGGTTATGTGAGCAACAAGATGGTGGACTAGACATTTTCTGTGATTTCTGGTCTCTCAGACCTCTCCAAAACATAATTATATGACAAAGATTAGGCAATTTTGGTTATTTCTGTGGTCTAAGACTCAGAATCCAAAATAAAATAAAATAAACAAAGAAAACCCACATCTAGGAAATCAAGTTGTGGCATATGATTGTAATGGAATAATTCTGTGCTATAAATCATGCTTAAAAATTTTCCCCGGCACTTCCTATACTACCAGCAGTGAGGCTACACTAGCAGACCTAAGGATACAACACAGATTTACATAAAAAACCACCCCAGAATTCTGTTGCCCTCTTCCCAGTGCTCTTGAAACTGCCTCCAGGCTGTGAAAATTTGGCCTCAACAGCCAGTTTGCTTGGCTATTGCCCTTTAGAAGCAAAAAGCCTGCCAGGCACTGCAAACTGGAAATACTGCAAAGCTATGAAGTGCATGTGGGGAGCTGTGGAGCGCTCTACCAAGCATGAAGGAAAGCTAATAAACCACTGCTCCAAGTGGCAGGAAGTTGAGATGCTTTGAGATCTACCCCTCACAGAAACTACAATCAGAGGGGAAGAATGAGTGATGAGGAAAAATAAAGGGAGGAAATGAAAGTATCAAAGATTTCAAAAAGAAAGAACTTGAACATAAATCAATAGAACAAACAGTAACATAAAAATATGGCCTCCAGATCTAGTAAATGAGTTCAGGAATCTATGTATAAATACTATAATGCAAAATGATCCAACACTTGATGATACAGAGGATCTTGAGAAATTTGAAAACATGGATCTAAAACATGCCATCCTAGTGTGGTTTAAGAGAGAAATGAAAATTATGAGAGCAGAATTTATGTTGTGCACAGCAAAAATAATGACCAGGAGAGAAAAACTTGAATCTGCAATGGCAGGCATCATCAAAGAAACAAAAGAGAAAACAATAGATTGCGAATACAAATACATAGAAGTAAAGGACAACCTAGAAGAGAAGCAAAAAACAAAAATGTTAAAAGAAAATATGTTCGGGGCAGCTAGATGGCGCAGTGGACAGAGCACCAGCCCTGGAGTCAGGAGTACCTGAGTTCAAATCCAGCCTCAGACACTTAATATTTAACTAGCTGTGTGACCCTGGGCAAGTCACTTAACCCCAATTGCCTCACTAAAAAAAAAAAAAAAAAAAAAAAGGAAAATATGTTCACTATGTAAGGAAGAGGTACAGATCTTGAAGACAGGATGTATAAAGACAACCTAAGGATCATAGGTCTTCCAGTAGAACATGACAGGACAAAAAACTTTTAACACCACAATGAAGGAAATATTAGAAGAGAACTTCCCAGAACTTCTGAACATAGGAAATGAAATCTCAATTGAAAGAATTTGCAAAAAAAAAAAAAAAAAAAGAAAAGAAAAAGAAAAAAATTTGCAGATTGCTTCCAGAAAAAAAAAATAAGGCTGCAAACTCCAAGACACAAGCAGAAGTCTTGGGATATAATATTCCTGAAGGTAAAAGACCTAGGATTACAACCAAAAATTAACCTACCCTTGGGGCAACAGTGGATAAAGTACTGGCCCTGGATTCGGGAGGACCTGAGTTCAAATCTGGCCTCAGACACTTGACACTGGCTGTGTGACCCTGGGCAAATCACTTAACACTTGTTGCCCCGCAAAAATAAAATAAAATAAAATAAATTTTAAAAATTTAACCTACCCAGAAAAAACCAATATAATCATTAAGGGGGAAAACAGACAGTAAAATAGAGGACTTTCAAGCATTTCTGATGAAAACACTAGAGCTGGACATGTGACTTTCAAATATAAGACTCAAGAGAAGCAAAAAAGAGAAACACAAAGGTTAAATAGTTTACATTCCTATATGGGAAGACAATACATATAATTCCTAAGAACTTTATCATTATTAGAGCAGTTAGAAGGTCTCTATAATAGACAGAGGGCACAGAAGTCAGTTAATTATGTTGGGATGATCTTAAAAAAATGGATAAGTGAGAAAGAGGGATGCACTGAGAGGAGGGGAAAGGGAAAGGAAGAATGAGGAAAATGATTTCACATAGAAGAAGCACTCAAGGAAGAGCTTTTACCAGTGGAGGAGAAAATGCAGCAGGGGCTACACAACACTTGAATTTCACTCATCTGCATTTGTTCAAAGAAGAAAGAATATATATATATATACCCTCAACTGGATACAGAAGTCTATCTTACCCAGCAGGGAAGTAGTAGGGCAACAGGATAAGAGAAAATTCTAGTGGATGATGAAACGGAGGGTGGATTAAAGAAGGCAGTAGTCAAAAGCAAAACAAACTTTCGAGGAGTGACGGTAAAAAAAGATAGAGGGATAAACAGAAGAAAATAGGATGGAGGGAAATGCACAGTTTATAATCATAACTGTGGATGTGAGTGGGATGAATTCACCCACAAAATGGAAGCAGATAGCAGAATGGATTAGAAACCAGAATCCAACAATATGTTGTTTACAAGAAACACTTGACGAGACATATAAAGTTAAAATAAAGGGCTGAAGCAGACACTTATGCTTTAGATGAAGTTTAAAAAGGGGATGGGGGTAGGAATCCTGATCTCAGACAAAGCAAAAACCAGACCTAATTAAAAGGGTTATAAGCAGGGAAACCATATCATGCTAAAAATCATCATGGACAATGAGGTAAAATCAATATTTAAAAAGTATGTACCAAATAGCATATCATCCAAATTCTTAAAGGAAAAATTAAATGAATTATAGGGGATAGACAATAAAATTATACTTGAGGGAGACTTTAACTTTCCCCTATCATAGGTAGATAAAACTAATCATAAAATAAATAAAAAGAAGTTAAGGGGATGAATAGAATTTTAGAAAAGTTGGATATGATAGATCTCTGAAAATTGAATGGAATGGAAAGGAGTATACTTTTTTCTCAGATATATATGGCACCTTCACAGAAATTGTCTATGTATTAGGGCATAAAAACTTCACAACCAAATTCAGAAAAGAAGAAATATTAAATACATACTTTTCAGACTATCATGCAATTAAATTACCTTTAAAAAAGCATAGATTAAAGGTTAATTGAAAACTAAATAATCTAATCCTAAAGAATCACTGGGTCAAAAACAAATCATAGAAACAATAATTTCATTAAAGAGAATAACAGCAATGAGAACATTCCAAATGCAGTCAAAGCAATAGTCAGGGGGAAATTTATATCTCTAAGATCATTAAAGAAAGAACAGATCAATGGACTGAGCATGCAACTAAATAAATTAGAAAAAACCACAAATTTTTAAAACCCCAATTAAACACCAAAATGGAAACCTTAAAATCAAAAGAGATATGAATGAAACTGCTGGTAAAAACAAACATTGAATTAATAAATAAAACTGGGAAATGGGTAAAAAAAATAAACACCACCTCATACGTATCAGATTAGCTAACATGACAGAAAAGGAAAATGATAAATGCTGGAGGGCACGTGGAAAAAGTTACACTAATGCATTGTAGGTTAAGTTGTGAAATTGTCCCACCATTCAGGAGAACAATTTGGAATTACATCCAAAGGGCTATATGACTGTGCTTGACGTTGACCCAGCAATAAAACTAATTATATGTTTTCTAAAGAGTTCAAAGAAAAGGAAAAAGGAGCTATATGTACAAAAATATTTATAGCAGCTCTTTTTGTGGTGACAAAAAATTGGAAATTGAGAGGATGACCATCAACTGGGGAAATGGCTGAACAAGTTGTGGCATATGATTGTAATGGAATAATTCTGTGCTATAAGAAATGAGGAGTAGGATGGTTTCAGAAAAATCTAGGAAGACTTATATGAACTGATGCAAAGTGAAATGAGCAGAACCAGGATAACATTGTACATAGTAAAAACAATTTTATAAGGATGATCAGCTGAGAAAGATGACTACCCTGATCAAGACAATGATCCAAGGCAACTCCAAAGGAACAATGAAAAGTGCTATCCACCTCCAGAGAGAACTAATGAACTCTAAGTGAAGACTGACATATACTTTTTTCACTTTCTTTATGTTTCTTGCTTTTTATTTTAATTTTTTTGCAATATGGCTAATATGGAAATATGTTTTGCACAACTTTATGCATATAATTGACATTATACTGCCTGCCCTCTCAAGGAATTGGGAAGGGTTGAAGTGGGGGGGGGGGAGAGAGAATTTGAAACTCAAAAGTTTTTTAAAAAATGAATCTTATGGGGCAGCTAGGTGGCGCAGTGGATAAGGCTCTAGCCTTGGACTCAAGAGGACCTGAGTTCAAACCCAGCCTCAGACACTTACTAGCTGTGTGACCCTGGGCAAGTCACTTAAACCCCATTGCCCTGCAAAAAACAAAAACAAAAACAAGAAAACAAAAACCAAACAAAAAATGAATCTTATGGGGCAGCTAGGTGGTGCAGTGGATAGAGTATCAGCCCAGGAGTCAGGAGGACCTGAGTTCAAATGTGACTGCAGACACTTGACACTTACAAGTTGTGTGACCCTGGGCAAGTGACTTAACCCTGATTGCCTCTTTAAAAAAATGAATACTGAAAATAAGTAATTTAACATTTTAAAAAAGAGGACAGGAACGGGCAGCTAGGTGGTGCAGTGGATAGAGCACTGGCCCTGGGGTCAGGAGTACCTGAGTTCAAATCCAGCCTCAGACACTTAACACTTACTAGCTGTGTGACCCTGGGCAAGTCACTTAACCCCAAATGCGTCACTTTAAAAAAAAAAAGAGGACAGGAAGTGGAGATGTCTATTGTAGATTGTCTTTTTGAGGAATTTAGATACAGAAAAGAGGATACAGGACTATAGTTAGCAGGAATGGAAGGATCAAGTGAGGGTTTTTGTTTTTTGTTTTTTTTTGGCGAGGCAACTGGGGTTAAGTGACTTGCCCAGGGTCACACAGCTAGTAAGTGTCATGTGTCTAAGGCCGGATTTGAACTCAGGGGGTCCTGACTCCAGGGCTGGTGCTCTATCCACTGTGCCACCCAGCTGCCCGCCAAGCGAGGGTTTTTTAGGATAAGGGAGACATGGGCATCTCTTTAGGCAGTAAGAAATGAGCCAATGCCAAGAGAGACTGAAAACATGTGAAAGAGGGTAGAGGGGGTAATTTGTTGGAGGAAATAGGACAGAACAGGATCACTTGAGTAGGTAGAAGGGTTAGCCTTGGTAAAACAGTTGAAGGAGGAGAAAGTGGCAGAAGGCAGCTGAGTGATAGATGAGGAAGAGGGGAGAAGAGAGAACTCTTGGAAAATAGTCTCAATTTTTTTTTCTTTTGGCAAAATATGAAGCAATGTTCTCAGCTGATATAGTGATGGGAGAGGAGTCGTGGGATATTTGAGAAGAGGTGAAAAGGTTTGGAAAAGTCTCTGTGAAGAGTGAGATAGTGAATTGATAAGGAAAGTATATGAGGGCTGCTTGGCAGCAGTGAGGACCCAGTTGCAGTGACGTAACATAAATTTGTGGTGGACCCAGTCAAAATGGTTGCATGATTTTTCTCCACCTTCATTCAGCAGCACAGGAGCAGTCATGAAGGTAGGAGTCATTCAAGTCTCTCAGTCTTGGCTAGGTATAATTGGTGGTATGATAAAGGGGCTAGGGATTCAAGAGATGAGAGCAGTGTAGAGTTTAATTAGTTCACCAAGGGATCAAAATGGGGAGAAGAGGAAAGAGTGGCTAGTGGAGGGCAGAAGGCCTGGGAAAGATTAGAGGTCACAGTGTAGATGAAGAATAGGATTATGTAATGGAAGGCAGAGAGAGAGAGAGAGAGAGAGAGAGAGAGAGAGAGAGAGAGAGAGAGAGAGGTGAAAAGCCAATAGATTATGGTCAGATAAAGGGATTTCAGAATTCTTCAACAAGGTGGTGGTACATTCCTGGGTGATGGTAAGATCAAGAGTATGACCATCTTTGTGTGGCCAAGGTGGGATGGAGGAGTGGGTTATGGGAGGTGAATAGGTTGAGGAACTGAGTGGTTAGGGTATTTGAGGGAAATCAATATATATGCTGAAATACCCTCAAATAAAGACAGGAGTTGGGGAGGAATGAAAAACTGTAAGCTGGGTATCAAACTCATTGTGGAAAGAAGAGTGACCTGGGGATCTGTGGACAACCACTGCCAGGATTTCAATTGGGTGGTAGATGTGAACTGCATGAACCTCAAAAGAAGAAAGGTTCCTGAGTGATAAAGGAAGGGGAAGAGCCTGGAAATGGCAATGTCAATCCAACTCCTCTGCCTCAACCAGTGAGCCAAGGAGAATGAATGAAGGTGCAACTTCTACTGGAAAGAGTGGCTAGGGAGACTGTATCATCAGGGGAAATTAGGTTCCAGTAAGAGTTACTGGATGAAGGAAAGTTTGTTGCCTGTGAAACTGGCATTAAAACAAAGAACTACCAAAATTAATTTATACTTTCGATGCTATACCAATCAAATTACCAAGGGGATGCTTTAACACAGTTTGATCAAATAACAAAAAAACTCATTTGAAAAACAAAAGATATAGAATATCAGAAGAAATAATGAAAAGAAGTAAGGACAAAAGAGGAAGAGCACTGCCAGACTATATTATAAAGCAATAGTTGGGGGCAGCTAGGTGGCACAGTGGATGAAGCACTGGCCCTGGATTCAGGAGGACCTGAGTTCCAATCCAACCTCATACACTTGACACTTACTAGCTGTGTGACCCTAGGCAAGTCACTTAACCCCCACTGTCCCGCAAAATAAATAAATAAAATAAAATAAAATAAAATAAAACAATAGTCATCAAATCCATTTGGTACTGATGAAGGAACGGACTCATAAGGATTTAGACAGGAGGAATGGGAGGCAGATGGAGGTGGGGCTGGCTTGGAGATGGCCTTGGGAGCACTTCAGAAGGCCCCGGAGCAGAAAGGGCAGAGGCTTGTTGAAGGATCCAGGAGGAAGGCACTGGAGTAAAGATGATGGGAGAGAAATGGTTTGAGGCCCAGTCTGATGCAAGGCTCATTGTCCTCTACCTTGTAGTTCCTCACTCCCTAGTACTATTGTTGCTCAGCTTTCCAAACTATGACTCTGGATTCTTCCCACCTCCCACCCTAACTCAATTTGCATGTTGCTGAATGCCTCAAGAGGCAGTCACACAATTGTACAGGCTGGATGTGACAGAAGCAATAGAACTGCATGTGCTGCAATACTTTCCATAATGTTTAGTCTCTGCAATTGCATATCTCTGTTAATAATGTAGTTAAGGATGTGCTTAATACTTAGGATTTTTGTTTGCAAGTGCCAACTTTCCTCCACTGATATAAGCGAATTGTTATTGCTTGTTAAAGGACATGTGTGGATCGTAGCTACAAAGTTTAATTGAGGCCTTTTGATGTAAGAGCCAATGTGAAAATTCTTCCTCTCCCCTCCTCCTTTAATTTAGGTCAGCATTCAAATATAATTCAAAGATAGTTAGAGGCAAGAAAAAAATACCCCCAACTCCTTAGGTTCTAACGTTTTCCATTTACCTACTCTATCTTGTTATTGTTGTTGCTGAGAAATTTCAGTTGTGTCTGACTCTTTGTGACCCCATTTGGGGTTTTCTTGGCAAAGATACTGGAGTTGTTTGCCATTTTCTTCTCCAGCTCATTTTATAGATGAGGAAACTGAGGCAAACAGGGTTAAGTGACTTGACCAAGGTCACACAGATAATAAGTGTCTGAGGCAGGATTTTAACTGAGGTCTTCTGCACTCTAGGCCTGGCACTCTATCCACTGTGCCACCCAGCTGCTTCTACTGTGCTTTACCTTCCTAAATTTTTTGGAAGATCTCTATTTACAAAATTGTGATAATGTTCAGCTCAGTCCAAGAGAAGTAGGGTTTGTTTTGCTGGGGTTTTTGGGTAGCACTTTAGTTCTTGTAGATACCAGATCTCACATACTTAATAGAGATAAGGATGAACCCTATGATTCTCTTCTCACTTATCCCATTTAGCCAATCATTGCCCTCTTGGCAGCAGAAAACCCAAATCACCTGTAATGTGCCAGAGATGGGATTTTTTTTTAATGAAAAGAGAAAATTTATGTGGTGGGGTGGCACTCTTTTGGAGACCTCTTCTCAAGTTAATACGAAAACATTATGACTACCATTTAAGTCTGTTCATTCAACTGTTTTCAAATCCATCTAATTTTGTTTCTGTCTAATCTACTTCTTTCCACATTTCCACAAGAATACTATGAAATGCTTTATCGAAATTTTTGCTAAAATCTAGGTAAACTGTATCTATAGCATTTCCTGGATCTTCCTGTTAGGTAATTCCTTTCTGGGAAGGAAATAAGAGTAATCTGGAATGGCTTGCTGTCAATGAAATCATGCTGGATCTTCATCACCACCACTTCCTTATCTCCAGGTTTGCCCAGCATCTGTTGAATGATCCACTCTAGGATTCTGCTGGGGAGCTAAGTCAAACTTACTGGCCTACCGCCTCCTGCTCCATTCTTTTCACTTTACTGAAAATGGGAACTTTTGCACTTCTCCAGTGCTTCCTCCTATTTCTCATGATGTTTCAAATACCAGTGAGAGCAGCTGTGCAGTCACCCTTGCCAGTTCTCTTAGTACTTCAGGATGTACATCTGGACTAGGGAACGCAGCAAGGGTAATGAGGTGCATTTTTACTCCCTCCTTTTCCTATCTACTATCTATGCTCTTAACTCTCTGGTAACCATTTTTTCTGGTACAAAAATATTTCTTCTGGCAAAAAAACCAGAAACAAAGTAAAAATATCTCTGCCTTCTTCCACAGTGCGCTTGCGCCCCTGTGCTCTCGCTCTCTCTCTCTCCCCCCCCCCCTCTCATTACTTATGCATTATGTAGTCATTTACACAGAGTAGCAAGCACAGAACCATACTGGCCAATTTCTACCAACAAATTCATTTACATTTAAAATGGAAATTAATAGGGAAGCCTAAAGTAATGGAGAGCACAGGTTAGGGAACAATGCCCCAAATATGTGAAGATTTAGTTTAATTTGCTTACTGATATTTTCCTTGCTGGATCATCTGGGATTTAGGCTTATTTTAAAATAAAAACCTGTGCTTCCTTACTATAAGTGGGTGAAGATATCACCGAATGTTTATTATGAAAATGAAAAATCAGAAGACTCTCTACAAGGGGGAAGAATATCAATTCTTTCCATGACCCTGTTTTCAATTAAAGGAGCTCAATCTACTAATCCAGGACATTCTTATGATGCAATAAATAGGCTCTCTTGAAGCTGGAGTTATGACCTAACTATTTGATTAATTCACTCATAAAGAAATATCTATAATCCAATCTTTAGCCTTTAATAATAAAACGTGGTTCACTTACCCTCTTTGGAGGATGGTTTACTTGAATTTCTCTTCCCCACTGCAATGTCTTCTAACAGATTTCGAATCTCAGTGTCATACTCTACCCATTCTGGGATAATGCGGACAGCAGCTTTCAATTTAGGTTCTTTGGTTTTGGGATTATTGCACTAAAAGTTTAAACAAAATATCAAAAAATCAGTCTCCAAGAGATATGTCTGCAAAACCCCGTAACACTGCTGTGACAACAGAGCAACCATGATTGCTTATCTTAAAGCAAAGCCTTACTAAATTCAGACATATTGAATCTAAATCACATGAAATACGACCAGATCAGGTTGGGAGGAGGTATAATACAGGAGAAAGAGTACAGACAGAGAAGTCAGTAGACTTGGGTTCTAGCTCTGCCACTCACTAGCTATCTGAATCTCTTTGTAAGTCTTAACCTGTCTGAACCTCAGTTTTCTCATGTGTAAAATGAGTAGAGTGTGCAAAAAGTCCTAAGGTCTCTTATAACAATCTTTGTTTTTAGTTAAAGACACATTATTTAATTTCCTTTTAAATGATTTCTAAGCATTATTAACTCAAATGGAAATTTAAAAACCTGTTTAAAACAATTCCGATGGTTTAAATACTTGCCAAATCATCATATGCAAACTGTTTTGACAAAAGTTCCAAGTATATCACTACTTTGTAAAAGAACATAGCAGACTATATTAGCAAATATTCATATGTCTTTTCCTTGGTCTAAACATCTGGTTGCATACTTTGTTTTCTAGAGACAGAGTTGTTAGTAACCCTTAGTAATGTCTTTAACACAACCATTTATTCCCTTTCAATCTGCTCTAATTAGGGTAATGCAAGAATGCTATGTGAGAAGTACATATGGTTAGTGGTAAAGTACATATATATACATATACATATATATATACATATACATATATATACATACACACACACACACACACACACACACACACACACACACACATATATATATATATATATATATATGTATGCAGGGAAGTAGCTGGTGCAGTGGGTAGAGTTCTGGGCCTAGAGTCAGAAAGACTCATCTTCCTGAGTTCAAGTCTGGCCTCAGATACTAGCTGTAGCTGTGTAACCCTGGGCAAGTCACTTCACCCTATTTGCCTCAGTTTCTTCATATGTAAAATGAGTTGGGGAAGGAAATGGCAAACCATTCCAGGATCTTTGCCAAGAAAACCCCCAAAGGGGTCATAAAGAGTCAGACATGACTGAAAACTGAAAAAAAAAACTATAAATAAGCATATATATTTATTTTTACCTAAGACTTTTGAACACTACAAATCCCCATGCAATAGCACTTTTGTGGTAGGAAAAAACTGGAAACAAGGTAGGTGCCTCTTGATTGAGAAATGGCTAAACAAATTGTGCTATGTAAGGAGTCATGGAGTGTTGGAACATTACAATGCTGGGGGGAAAAGAAGAATATGAAAAATTCAGAGGAACATAATAAGACATATGAAGTGATACAGAGTGAAGTAAACAGAGCCAGGAAAACAATATATACAATTAACTAGATTGTAAATAGAAAAAACAATGAAATGAACTGAATGCCATATAAGGACCAGGCCTGAGCCTGGATAAGAGTTGAGAAACTGTATCTACTTTATTGCAGAGATAGGGACAGTAGCTATGGAATATTGCATATACTATCATATTGGGCTGATGTATTCATTGGTTTTAGTTAACTTTTTCCCCCTTTTTTAAAATCTCTGTTTAAGAGGTGGCTTGTAACAGTAGAAAATATATTCAGAAGCTAATGTGATATTAAAAACAAAAAATATAGTATATATAAAAATATACATTTTAAAAGAAAATATTTAAAAGAAAATATTAAAAATATTTTAAAAGGCATCGATAATTTTTAAACCCTATGCAATAATGATATTTGAATATAAGTGGTACAATAGAAAAAAAGCATACCACTAACATGTGATCTTGGGCAAATCATGTTACTTCTCTAAACCTCAGTTTCTTCTTCTGTGAAGTAAGAGAGTATGATTAGATCATCTTTAAAAAATCCCTTTAAGTTCTAAATATTCTATGATTCTAGGTTATGTATAACACATATTTTAGCTCTTTATATATCAGTAAATTTAAACTAAATGGCTGACAGCATGTTTACATGTGTTCTTTGGACTTTCTGTATACTGTCTGGGGAAACAAAGGCTATTATTTACATAAAAATTCTAAAGGTCCCCCTTCCCCCTACCTATTAAAAGCTTCCAAGCCATAGGAAAGTCAACATTTGAGGCTACTGAATTGTATGCCAAAGCTGAGTTGTCAAACCAATGTCTTCAGAAAAGACTGTCCACAAGCTCATACACAGGTATTCTTGCTCATTGGTGCTCCCAAATCTTCATGGTGAATCACAAAGCAGGACCTTGTTCATAAGTAATGCCAGAGATGGATCTTTCTCTTTATATAAGCAACAGCAAAGCAGATTCGAAATGCACATTAGCAAAGATCCACTCTGCTGTGAAGGTCCCTGGGGCTGACCACTCTTAAGAACTGCCTCTCCCAGCCCTCTAGAGACATCACATGCTCCTGATAGACCTTTGAGGCAGTCCTATTCCAAGCTGTTTCTCCAGACCTAGTCAGCAATGTCTGCAGGTGTAAATGATGCTTTGGGCTTTTCTTTTACTTTTTAATGGACTCTGGTAGGAACACAATCATAGCTGTTAATGTTGGACAATGAACAGGAATAACGACTTAATTCTCCAGCCTCTGAAATTATCCTATCACATCTGTTGTTGTTCAGTCATGTCTGACTCTTTATGACCCCCTGGGCTATATTGTCCATAGGATTTTCTTGACAAAGATACTGGAGTGGTTAAAAGATGTTAACAGAGGTTAAGTGACTTTCAAGGGGTCACACAGCTAGTAAGTGTTTGAAGCTGGATTTGAACTCAGATCTTCCTGACTCCAGGTCCCAGTGCTCTATTCAGTAAGCCACCTAGCTGCTGCTTCTCAAATCTAGGATAATGTGATTTATATTAATTGGTTCAAAAAGGAATCTCATATTACAAGGCTTTCTGGAAACCTCTTAGACATCTGTCAACATTTACTTGCTTCATTTTCTCCCCATTGTCACCTTTTAAAAAATGACTTCCCTGGCCATGGCTATATTAGAAGTGAGCCATTCCTAGTGCACTATATAACTAATAACAAGCATATCATGGGCTCAGATAATATCCCACCCTTTTTCCTTGCCTGAAAATTATATCTATAAACACCTTTTGCCTTGCTTTCAATTTTAGGAATCATTTTGTTTTTCATTACTCTGAATGTTTAGGCTATTTTTCTACTTTCCCTCATTATTTCATCAAGACCTGTGAGAAAATAATTATTAATAATGGATTTCTTGGGGGGGAGACCCAGAGATCAGTTTCAGTCCTTTCTTCTCCCCTGCTCTCTCCCTTCCTCTCCCCGCTCCCAACTCCAGAAAGTCCAGTTCTTGAGGAACTTCAGCAAATCTTGTCTGAAATCCAAGGGAACAAAATAAATGGAGGTAGATTCTTTTGTCTAGCTCAGGGAACTGATGGATCAAACCACACCCAGATAATGGAATTTGCCTTAAGGAACTTGAGTGAGGGTCTTCTCCCCTGATGTTTTCTGTAGAGTTTTTAGTTTAAGACCACCCTCAGGTCATGTCAACCAATGGAATTGAATGATGCTAACCAATTAGCTGTGATCAATGAATAATAATCCACCTCTATCAAAAGAGATCCTCTTAGGACAGTGTAGGTTTTGTAGGTCTTTTGAACTTTCCTTGAGACCACTTGCTGTCTCTCTGAGAGAAAGCTTGGGTTTGGAGTTTTTCTCCCGCTTGTGCTATCTGCCACTTGGTTAGTCCTTTACTGGTATATCTAATATTGATTTATAATAAATGCTTATTGCCCAAACTAGTACAATAGCAATTTAATTTATAAAACATAGCCCTAACAATTCATTAGAAAATATAGTAGTAGCCATAATTAAAAAAACAACAATACAGACTCCTTTCTGGAATAAAATATTCATCTTCTCTGTTAAGGATTCTTTCCAAAGGGAAATCCAAAGGGTTGTCTTTTCATATTATGAATTATATATCACTGATCTAATTCATAAAATACATTTTATTTCTTTTGCTATAAGACACCATCTTTTGGATTTAGCTACTGACAATTCTAAACAACAATGCATTACTCCCCAGTGTTGTCTGACTGCTAACTTTACTTTGTTAAGCTCTGGAAAATCTTCCAAGAACATTTTATCATGATCATCACTGAACTGTGATTTGAGTTTGTTGGTCCAGATGAATTTGCTTGTCACTACAGAGTCTGGTTTTTAAGGAAAATGTTCTCAGAACTTGATGTAAAAAGATTCTAGCATCCCAGAGATATAATGATATCTCAGTTATAGAAGGCTTAAAGATTTGCAAACTGCTTTTCACGCATTACCTTACTTGATCCTCACAACCACCCTTGTGGGAGAAGCTGTTATTATCTCCATTTTACCAATGAAAAACTGAGGTTTAAAGAGGCTTACCAATTTTCCTTGGGTCACAAAGTTAATATGTGCCTGAAATGGTATTTGAACAAGTCTAATAAATACATTGTCTTCTATGCTAGGCTGCCTCTCAATGCACTCAAAACTATAATACCTGACATAGCTATTAAAAAACAGGTTCAGGTAAAGAAGCTCTAGAAAATCGAGCAAAAGAAATCTATAAAAAAATTAGAACTATTTTAGACCAAGGGTAGTGAAAATGAAAAACTGTTCACAAGAACCCAGCAAACTGTATTTAACTAGTGTGATATGTAGTTCACAATTTTTCTCTGCTTCCCAACTCCTGCTCTGTCTCATACCAGAGGACTTAACATATGAATCAACTCTCCTTCACACACCCTAACTACTCAGTTCCTCATCCTTCTTATCTTCTATGCATGCCACCTCAGCTACTCATAAAAATGATCTTGCCATCACCCACAAACACACCACCTCCATGTTAAACAATTCTGAAATTCCCTTATCTGACCATAATCTATTGATTTTTTTTACCTCTCCCTTTAACATCCCTTACAAACCCCTCCTTTTCATTTGCACCATGACCTCCAATCTTCTGACCTCTCAGTTCTCCCCAGGCCATCTCCCCTACACTAGCCACTCTCTCTTCTTTTCTTCATCTTGATCCCTCCCTAGGTGAACCAGTTTAACTCAATATTGTCCTCCTCTCTTGAATCCCCAGCCCCCTTACCATATCACTGATTACAGTCTACCAAGCCTCAGCCTTGGGCTACTCCTAACCCTTTCTGATGGAGAAAATCATGCAACCATTCTGACTGGTTTGGAGGGACGTTGGGTCCACAGAGTGGACCCAAATTTTTGTAACATAATTTTGATTGAGCCCTCACTGCTGCTAAGCAATCCTGTTCTACCTATCTCATCAACTCACTATCCTACTCTCCACAGGGGATCTTCCAGCCTTTTCATTCCTCCTCAAACTTCCTATGGCTCACTGTCCCCGAGAACCTTGCCTTATATTTCATAGGAAAAATTAAGGGCATTAACTGAAAGCTCCCTCTCTTCCCCATCTCATATAATATACTCATATGCCTTCTGCCACTATCTGTTCTTTCACCCCTGTCTCCCTGCCTCCCTAGTCCATTCTACCCTCTATTCATTCATTAAAATGAAACATAAGTCTGACCAGGTAATTCCTATTCAATAAGCTCCAGAGGCCCCTGTTGCTTTCAGAATCAAAAGCAAAACTTCCATTTGACATTCAAAGCCTGTTACAATCCAGGCCCCTCTTACCTTTCCTGTCTTCTTACACCTTTTTTTACTCTATATACTCATCAAACCAATGAGACTGTCTTCCTTGTTGTTTCATGTATAATACTCCCTGGCTCAGCTCTGGGCATTTTCTGTGCTTGTCTCGCATGCCTCTTCAACTCCACCTACTGATTTCCTTTAAGTTTCAGCAAAACTTCCACCTTGCCTTTGTCTGTTATTTCCTATTTATATTCTATATAGCTTGCCCATACATATACATATACACACATATATATATTTCCTTGTTGTCTCCCTCATTAGATTGTGGATTCCTTAGGGGCAGAGACCGTCTTTCCCCTCTTATTGTACCCCTAATGGCATTGTCTTTCCCCATGTTGGCCAGCTCTCCTTAGGCAATGCAGCTCAACTCCTCTCTCTCCTTTTCTCCCTCTCTCCATATATGGAATCATAACGTTGCCTGTGGGCACTCTGCCCAAAGGAATATGTTTGATTGTCCAAACCTCACAAGATATCCTAAGGTTTACCTGCTAGATTTTGACATGGGCCTAAAAACAATTAGAAGGGGTTTTTCCTATAAGAAATAAAATTCTAAAATGCAGCAGGGCCTGGGAAGCTGCTCCTGTGAAAAATGATTAATCTACCAGATAACAGGATAGCAGGAAGACAAATGGTAACCACATGTGCTAGTAGGAGACAGAGATAATCCCAGAGGACAAGACTGTCCCACCCCAAAGCCTGTAACCTTCAACCCAGGAGCTCAGTCAATGTAATACCAACTATTTCAGTATCCACTGTCCACCCATACCGCCCCCCCCATACTCTATGAAAAGCTTTGCCCTTCCAGCTGTTTTGAACTCTTCTTCCTCCCTGGGAGGCTAGGTCTCTGACCTTCCTTTTATCACTTCTATTTAATTTAGCGTTAAATAGAAGACTACTTTAATTCTAATTGGACTGTGTGCAAAAGTAGAATTCTTTATTGAGGAATACCTGAGGACCACCACCTCTCACCTGTGACAGTTTCTTCTAAGGACCTCTCCTTAGTAACTCCAGATCTCATAGACTGGCCAAGAGGAGATCCCAGCCCAAGCCTTATTTGTCCATTGTTTGGCCTCTTGATGGCTCAGGGTGAGTGTAAATAGCAATTGTTTCTATTCTGACCAGAAACCCTAAGGGTCTCTCCACCTCACCCCCTCACCCCCTCACCTTGCATCCATCCATCCATCCATCCATCCATCCATCCATCCATCCATCCATCCATCCATCCATCCATCCATCCATCATCTCTCTCCCCTCCCTCCCTCCCTCTCCCTCTCCCTCTCCCTCTTCCTCTCTCCCCTCTCCTCCCACCCCCACAAGAGAGGCCTTTTTTGGCCTCATTTATTATCCTAATCTTAATCACTGAATGGGCCTTGCCTCAGGCAATATGAGACTGGTGAAAGTTCTTAGTTTAAAAGTTCAAGGTCTCCCAGCTGATCTATGCTCCAGTTGTCCAGATCTATATGTTCCCACTGGACCCAGAGGACTCTGGAGCAGAGAGTGAGGCTGGTGACTTTGCATAGCCCTGCCTCACTTCAATTCAGTGCAAGTCATAAAATCACCTTAAACAAGAAGAATTTAGCACAGTGCTTAATTGAAAAAAAAAATAGTGCATCAAAGCATATAAGAAAGTGAAATAAACACGAACAAGATTAATGGAATTATGCTGCCTGGTTTCACTTGGGAATATTCATACTATATATAGGCTTATTAGAATAGGCTTTATTTATTTATTTTTTTTGGCAGGGCAATGAGGGTTAAGTGACTTGCCTAGGGTCACACAGCTAGTAAGTGTCAAGTGTCGGAGGCCAGATTTAAACTAAGGTCCTCCTGAATTCAGGGCGGGTGCTTTATCCACTGTGCCACCTAGCTGCCCCCTAGAATAGGCTTTAACTAGGATAATTAATTCTATAAATTCTACATCCAAAAACCATTTATGCTTGGTTGCTAGTGATAGTCTTTCCATTATACCCTTTATGCTTACTGATTTAAATCAAGATTTAAATCAGTGAATAAAAAAAAAAATCTGAGAAAACTTGTACCATATCATTTGCAAAATCTACACAAATTCCTGATATTTTATTATTTCCATTTATTCCCTTCAATGGTATAGCATAATTATCCATGCATTCTCATCCTGTTTAATTTGTACCTGTGTCCTCAAATAAAATTATACATACAAGAGGAACCCAATTTGTTGAAGGCCTTTCCTTAGACCAATTTCTTCAAGTATGGGAGTACCTTATAAGTATTAAAAAAGAAAAAAGGTTTTTTCAGACCCCCAGAAAGTGCTAGTTGTATTAATATTATCTATTGAGTGAGAAAATATATAATGGTAAAAACTACTATAATTTCAGAACACTTAAATTAACATATTTTATAAATAACAAGAGCATCTACACATATTTGAAAAATCCATTACTCATATTGAACATTTTATCAGAACTCAAGATCAAAATGACAATGCTTGATGTGCATAGGAATTCCTGAACCTTTTGTAATAAATGATGGTCCTGAGGCATGTTCCCCTAGATGCTTTGCTTTGTGGTTACCAATGTAGTGCAGGGGCTCCACCAGGACTTATCTCTCAGTCTGATGGTAGGAACAGGCTTCCTTCTTTTCTACATATATGTATTCCCTGAGAGATACAGAGAAACTTACCAGATCAATTGTTTTGGCCTTTTTCTTGGATTCATCATCACACCATGTTTCACACCATAACCATTCTTGAGGAAGAGACTTAATGGCAACCTGGTGAATCATATTATTGGGTAGGTCCTATAAAAAAAATCAGATGTGAACTTAGATATATAATACCTGTGATGCCAAAAATAGTCATACAAAGCAGGAGAGTGAAGTAAATAAGATAGTATATTTTGTTGCTGGTTAGTCATTTTGTGGTTGTGTCATACTCTTTGTGACCATCTGGGGTTTCTTGCAAAGATACTGCAGTGGTTTGCCATTCATTCCCTTCTCCAGCTCATTTTACAAATGAGGAACTGAGGTAAATAGGGGTTAAGTGACTTGCCTAGGGTCATACAGCTTAGTGTCAAGTGTTTGAGGTCAGATTTGAACTCAGGTCTTACCTGATACTATATAAATAATTAAATAATAATTTTAGATAGTATATAAATAGTACAATAATATATGAACTACAGATTTGTTTTTAAAATAGTTGAATAATTTTCTTTTAAACAAATTTTGCTTAAAAGTTATAGTTATGGGGGCAGCTAGGTGGCACAGTGGATAAAGCACTGGCCCTGGATTCAGGAGGATCTGAGTTCAAGTCCAGCCTCAGACACTTGACAGTAAGCTGTGTGACCCTGGGCAAGTCACTTAACCCCCACTGTCCCAGAAAAAAAAAAGTTATAGTTATGGGGGCAGTTAGGTGGCACAATGGATAAAGCACTGCCCCTCAATTCAGGAGGACCTGAGTTCAAATCTGGCCTCAAACACTTGCTGTGTAACCCTGGGCAAGTCACTTAACCTGCCCCTCCCCATATATGCATATATATGCATATATATATATATAAAATGTTTATATGTATATAAAGTTTTAGTTATTTTTTCTACACTGGGGAGCATATTCATTGATTAAATTTGAAATAAGTAACTGTACCAAAAATTTTAAATTTTAAAATCACTCTAGAAAAAGGTTATTATATAAAATTAAAGACTAATAATATATACACAAGACAACATCATTGAGTAATGTCTATAGCAAATTTATTTTATCTGTATTTGCCTATATTGACTCTCATTGTCAGTTTAATGTCAGGTTTATGTAAATAATGGGGGGGGCAGCTAGGTGGCGCAGTGGTTAGAGCACCGGCCCTGGATTCAGGAGGACCTGTGTTCAAATTTGACTTCAGACACTTAACAATTACTAGCTGTGTGATCCTAGGCAAGTCACTTAACCCCAATTGCCTCACCAAAAAAAAAAAAAAAAAAGAAAAATCTCTATGTAAATAATTGTTGCTGGGTGCTGTTTAAGCAAAGAAGCATTTAAGTTAGAATGAGAGAGAGAGAGAGAGAGAGAGAGAGAGAGAGAGAGATTGATTTTTTATTACTATTAACACTTTTACTGGCAAAATGAAGGCTTGGTATAGTGCAAAAGAGACTATTGATTCATATTTTTATAGTTTCTCAAAAGCAGGGGATAATGTGGATCCAGGTGAATTATAGACAAATGAGCTTAGCAGCCTTTCAGCTAGTATTGTTGAGGTGGTTACCTCTAGTACTTCTTTCCAAGGTTTTCCAGTGGGGTTGACAAAAGGGAGATGGTTAGGGAGAAAGTCATGCCTAAAGACAAGTTCTGGGAAACAGTGGGCTTCCTATACATCCCTGCCTAGCCATCCCAGAAGCACCTCCACCCAACCCCCCAACTTGTTACATGTTGGGAGCCACAAACACATATATACATACAAACATGCACACACATACCATACACATAAATACATATACACATACATACATATATAGTTAAAAAGAAAATTGTCCCCACAGTAAACAGAGTGAGAAAATTAGTTCCCCACATATCAGAGTGGCGAGAAATCAAACTGTGACGGATATAAAGAAACCAGACCATGAACCAGAGTAAGGGACAGCTCAGTATAAGGAGTACCCATTTACTATTAGTCTGCTCAGCAAAACAAAGCATGCATGCATGGGAGCTTCTCAAAAGGAGGAGCTCAGCTCAGACTTGTGGAGGGGGGGATTTGTAAGCAGTAGTCACGGTTCCTAGGACAGTTAAGGTTTATAGTCTCAGGCATGAGCTGTTTGTACAGCTGGGATTTGCCACTCTTGAAGAGACACAGGTCCTGTTGCTTTGCAACAGGATGGTCTTTATTCTATTTTGCACAAGACAAACCAGCCTTAAAAGCAAACAATATGATAAGGGAATGTAAAACAGGGGGTCATTCCAGATACAGCTATCTCTTGGAAGGTCCAAGAACCTCCAAATGGCTTGGGGATGTTGGAGAGGTGGACAGAGTGTCTAGTGCTCTAGCAGATAAGGACTTCTCTGGAAGCACTATAAATCCCCAAATGGCTAAGAGGGAATAGTCTTTGCAGATAAAACTGGTATGTGCTTAATTGGTTTTGGATTTTTGCTACCTGTACATCCTGCTAGGTCTGGTCACTGAAAAGGATTTTCCCATTTTCCACCATACACACACACACACACACACACACACACACACATACACACATATACATTTTCCCATTTTCTACCATATATAGATCTATCTATTGTAACGATTGGAATGACGCCACCTGCTGGAGACTTACTGTAGAAAAGCTATGCCATGAGGTGAAGGTCTATGAGGGGAAGACCATGTATCTTTTCTTTGGCATCAGGAAGTGAAGTTTGCTTGTGGGAGGAAGAAGGGGGGAGCTGGTGTGCTGGCTGACTCTCCTTCCTGAGGACTCTGGTGGAGAAGGGAGCTACAAATGCACTCTCCCTTTAATAGATAGAGGAATCTAGGCCTTTCTTTCTTTACAAAATTCTTATTCTCCTTAATAAATGCTTAAAAGTCTAGCTCTTGCTAAAGCTTATAATTTATTGGTGACCACTCATTAGATATTTTAGACAGTATGGCTAGAATTTTAGCCCCTTACACTATCTATCTATCTATGGTAGAAAATGGGAAAAAATATTTATGTATATATAATATGTTGTTCACTTTTGTCCAACTCTGCATGACCCTATTTGGGGTTTTCTTGGTAAAGATACTGGAGTGAGGGGCAGCTAGATGGCACAGTGGATAGAGCACTCCCGAATTTGAACTCAGGTCCTCCTGAATCCAGGGCCGGTGCTCTATCCACTGTGCCATCTGAGTTGCCTCCCTCCCTCCCTGCCAAAAAAAGATACTGGAGGGGCTTGCCATTTCCTTCTCCAGCTCATTTTATATATGAGAAAACTGTGTCAAACAGGGTTAAGTGACTTGCCCACTGTCACTCAGCTAGTAACTATCTAAGGCCAGATTTTGAATGTAAGAAGATGAATCCTCCTGACTCCAGGTCTAACATTCTAACCAGTATGCCACCAGCTGCCTTCAAGTATCTGTGTGTGTATTTGCACATATGTGCACACATATATGTCTGTCTAAATATTTTGGGAGGAAAAATTTAAACTCTTCCATTTGGTTAGGATCTATTTTTATTATACTGATGTTGCCTAGCCATGTTAACTCACTAAATATTCTTCCAGCTATTTAAGCTGTTCTTTATTTCTTTGAGGGGCACTTTGTAATTGAATATATACAAGTTTTTTATGTGCTTTGGTAGGTTGAATCCCAGGTATTTTATGCAAGTTATAGTTATTTGGGAGGTATTTTCCTTTCTATTATTGCTTCTTAAATTTTGTTATTCTTATATAAAAAATGCTGTTGCCTTTTTTTGGGGGGTTGCCTATAATTTTGCTGACATTATTGTCCTAATTAGTACATTTACTGATTCCCTAGGATTTTCCAAGTATACTATCATGTTATGAGTAAATAGGGAAAGTTTTGTCTCCTTTTTATACAATTGTGTGCTTTTTATTTCTTTCTCTCACCTTATTGCTGGTGCTAATTTTTCTAGAACTACATCAAATAATATTCAGGAGAGTCGGCATTTTTGCTTCACTCCCATGTTTATTGGGAGTGCATCATTGCATATGATGTTTGTTTTTGGTTTTAAAATAGATGCTTTTTTAATATAAAAAAATCCCTTTATACTTTTCATCAGTTCTTTCTTTTTCTGTTTTGTTAATATATGTTTATGGAGATATTATTTTTTTCCCTGTAGACTACTTTTAGCAGCAACTCAGAAATTTTGATGTCTTGTTTCGTCATTATCATTTTCTTTTATATGGTTATTGTTTCTATGATTTGTTCTTTGATTCATTTACCAGTTGGGATTTCATTCAAGTTTCCATGTGGGTCCATATTTTTTGTCTGTGGTCTTTGAACCAAAGACTATTTTTATTACATTATGGTCCGTAAAGGAAGAATGAACTATTTCTGCTTTTTTACATTTGTTTGCAATATATTTGTGCCCCAGTTTGTGTCAATTTTTGTAAAAGTTCCATGTGGTTCAGGAAAAAATATCTATAGATATAGATACGTGTATGTGTATGTGTATGTATTCTTTTGCCATTTAGGGCAAAGGTATATTTAGGGCAATATGTATATTCACTGCCATTTAGAAGATTCCCTAAGTCGTTTAACTTTAGTCCTGTTATCAATTTGTTCAGTACTGTATTTTCCCTTTTGTTTATCTGTTAGACTTATCCAAAACTGATAGAGGGATATTGAAATCTTTGGTCACTATTGTGTTACTTTCTATATCTTCTTGTAGCACAGATTTTTTCCTTTATGAATTTGACAGTATAAATTTATTATTGATGGTTTGTTGACCATGATTCCTTTCAACATAATGTAGTTTTTTGTTTATCCCTTTTTATTTTTTTGTTGGTTTGTTTGTTTTTTGTGGGGCAATGGGGGTTGACTTGCCCAGGGTCACACAGCTAGTGTCAAGTGTTTGAGGCTGGATTTGAACTCAGGTCCTCCTGAATCCAGGGCTGGTGCTTTATCCACTGTGCCACCTAGCTGCCCCCCTTTTCTTTTCTGAATATTTGTTTTTGCCTTGTCAGATAGTATGCTTGAACCCCTGCTTTCTGGATTCACTTGATGCAGTGAATTGTTTTCTTATCCCCTGAGTTTTATTTCACATATGCTTTTGTTTTTCAAATATGTTTTTGTAATCAACAGATTGTAGGATTGAAAAAAATCTAATCTGTCACTCTTTGTTGTTTTATTGAATTATTCCATTCACATATATATTTTCTTCCATCTTTCTCTAATATTAGACATTTTTTCAAATTATGATTTTTCTCTTTCTTCTGCTACAAATATATGTAGAAAAATAGCTATACCTAATTTGCTTGAGTGCCCCCCTCCTTTCCTCCCCATAGTCCTGAGGAGGAACTCTCAGAAGCAGTTAGAGCAGTTTATCTATAGAGACTCTCCCCTTGCCTTTGTTTTACTGTTTATCCTCCAGGCTTGAACTGTCAGATTGAGAATGGAATGAGGAACTCAAGTCTTTGTAGTTATCAGTACCTGTGTCAGATTCTGGATTGTACAGACATCTCAATTACCAGGAAGAAACAAGGCCATAAATCTTAACTGCACCCCCTAAAACTGTGACCCTGCTGTTTAAATATCCCCTTCCTCTAGTAATGCTGGGGATCTCTTTCTTAAGATTCCCATATACATGCATGTCTATCTTGCTGAGGAGAAATAAAATGAGTATTTGTCTAGATAACTGTGCTTCACTCTTTTTTCCCCCGTTTTTGTGGGGGATGGGTTTCTTAACATATAGTACCACTTCATCTTATTCTGTTTTTTAAAGTTAGCCTATTTCCACTGGCTCCCTTCTTGCCACCCTGATCCCTTCTTGTTTGTTACCCTTTCCCTCTGGTATTTTGCTTATTGCTTCCTTTTTCTCACCTGTTTTTATCTAGTTAAATAATTCCCCCCCCTTTTCTCTTTTTAGTCAATTAGATCCTCCTTTGTTCTCCTGTCAATTAGTCCTATTCACTAGTTTTAAAATTTTCATTTTTATGCCTCTTTCCAAAAAGGATTTCACTTTTTTTTATCCTTTCTGTCTATTCTAGACCTTCTTTCTTTGTTTTGTGACTCCAATAATTATCTAGTTTCTCTCTATTCTTCATCCAAATAAAAACTTCCAAAATATCAATTCTAGAATTTTTCCCCTCTAAGGTAGTTTCTGCCATGGCCTTCTAGAGCTTGCCCCGCTTTTCACTGTACCTCACCTTCAGAACAATGATAATCATTTCAAGTATCAGATCCCCAGCCACATCCTTGATTATGCAGCTTACCAATGATGTATTACTCCACCCCTTTAATTTTCTCCATTTGTCTCAAAATCTCTTCCCTGAGTCCATGCCTTCCTACTCCTCTTGATGCCAGGTGCCCCAGGAAGTTCCAACTTCCACTCTCCTCCAGCCACACAAAGATGAATGGAATTTTCAAGTAGCAAATACCACAAACCACACCCAGCAGGAGGTCCCACCTCCCTTCATAGACCATCTCTTTTTATCCATAGTAACATTCATCAGTGTAAAGCCACTGTCACCACCAAAGTAAAGCCTCTTTCTTCCTGTTTTCAAACCTTTCCCCCTCCCCTTTACCCACTGCCCTATAACCTCTTCATACTGAAACCAGAGAGGTCACCTTCCCTTCATTACTAGTCCTCCATATGACTTGGGCACATCACACATTCTTCTCTATCCCCTTGTGCTCCTCCCTTCTCTCATGTTTTCTCCTATGTTGTAACACAGATACACAAAAACACCCAAAGAGAACGAATGATTCATCTGTAGACAGGGTGTAGCTAGGTTCCCTCCATAATGCCTCAGGCCTGCCTCTCCACTGTTAGCTCTCCAGGACTTCCACCTTCATCCTAGTCTAATCCTGGTCTCTCTGCTGTCCTTGGCGATAACATCTATTCACTCCTCCTGCATTTCTGTTGTTTGAGGTTTTTGAAAAGCAAACAATCTCTTCAGTTCCATTTCCCACCTAAAAATGTTTAAATGCTACTTCATTATCAAACATCTGTCTTTTTTCATTTATGATTAAGCTCAGATTTGCAGAATAGGCCACCCTGGGCTGCATCCTGAGCTCCACAGACCTTCAGCAAACATTCCATTCTATCCAGTGTTTTGTGGTGGATGCAGAATAATCTTGCATTATTCAAATTTCCTTTCCTATGTATTTGCAGGTCTTTCTCTAGATTGCTTGTAGAACTTGTTTCTGAACCGAACTGTTAAATTTAACCACTAAGTCTTTTGAAGTTTGTAGCCCCTTCCCCTTTTTCTGGCAGTGATCTATGAATTCTTGGTGAAACTTATTGCAGATTTCAGTTCTTCAATTCTGCATTACTTTTTCCGTGTAGGCCAAACTCTTTGTTTTCATCATCATTCTCATTTCTATTTTGAATCACTAAGGAATGGCAAGTTGCCATGTTCTCCTCACATTCCACAGGGCCCTCTGTCTCATCAAGTGTTGGATTGTTTTCTTTTGTTTTGCAGTATTTATTCATGGATGTCTGAACTAGTTTTCTGTATCTGAAGGCCATGTTTCCTTCTGTTGTTAATGTTTTTCTGGTTGATTTATCTGCTTATATTCAAGGTCTTTGAGTTTTCTTCTTCCTGAGATCTACGGTAATTTCAGTCAATTTTCCTCACTGATTTTTCCCTATTGTTCACTTTCTGATTCTGTCTCCTCTTATGGGAGGATGGATCTAAAACATCTCCACTTCCTCTCACACTGGATAGAGGAGTTCACCAGCCTAGGTGTTCAGCCCCAAGTGACTTTCAGATAGACAGAATGAACTGACTTAAAGCCTGTCCCTCAGGTTTAGTGGAATACTGCATGTTCTCTTCCTCCTCCCCTCTCTATTAGAATATAAAAAAACTCATCCATATCAGATTATGCACCTATACTTACCTTTTTATGTTTCTCTAGACTTCTGTATTTATATTTCATGAGTGGAGGGGGCGAGATTGTGAGTGGAACAAAACAGTATAGTTCAGCTCTACCATTTATTACACAACTCACTTAGTAAACAACTTACCCTTTAAGTAAGCAGTAAATATGATTCAGAATCCTTTAGAGATGAAAATGAATGTAGGTTTAAGAATTCCTCAGATGGAGGAAAAAAACAACTAAGGTGAAAGATCAAAGGCTTCAGCTGACAATTGAGAACCAGAGAGACTAAGGTAAAACTGAAAGATTTCATTCAATAAAGAAAAACCAAAACTTAAAAAAAAAAAAAACAACAACAAAACCAAGGAACCATTTAAGTATAAAAAAAGGAAGCCTCTGCTCAGGCTGAGAGTCATTTAAAAAAAAAAAAAGGTCCTCAAATGCCTCAGTAGGAAGAAATCTCCTGAGGAGCTAAAATGAAATGGACAGACTTCATGTGCTAAGACCATAACTGGGTCTCACACACAATGAGAGAAGGCTTAGTTAACTGAGTATTAAAGAAAAGGTCTCTCTATCCAAAGTAAAAGGCTTCAACTAAGGTTGATTACAGGAGAGGACAACTTTGGTGTCCTTTCTGAAGGAAAAGGTCTAAAGATTGATCAGTGGAGTAAAGGAAACTTTATTTAATCTCCAGAGTAGTGAAGACCTAGAACTCAATTCTTGGGGCCTCAGCAACAAAAATGAAAAAGAAAAAAAAGAGTTTTATAATGCTAGTGATGACCAAGGACACAAATCCAAAAAAGGAGAATAACTAAAAAACTACCTATAATCAAAACCTCAAAGGACAAAAAAATCTCTTTGCACATCTAAACAATTAAAATTCTTCAAAGAAATGAAGCAATAGTTTAAAAGAAATGAGAATTATAGAGGAAAGAACTGGAAAAAAAAAAAGCTCAAAAGTGTAACAGAAAAGGTACAAAAACTTATGAAAGTTAAAACTCCCTAGAAACCAAAATGGATATTAGTGACTCTAGGAGACAACATTGCAGTGTAAGTTCTGGGAAATTCTACCAGATTGGAAAGATTTTGAGCATGGCCCCAGCTGTGGACCAAATCTGTTTTCCTAGTACCAGCCTAGCTAAAAAAAAAGGGATATATAAGCAGCAGTCTGGCTACCTCATGGTAACCCATGAAAAAAAATGTAATGGCCCTTAGTACTGTGTGAACCCCTTTTGTATCTACTGTGACTGCCAGCAGAGTGATGGGAAAATAGGGTAGAAGGTGGTAAAAACACAGTTATTATACTATCAAGAAATTTTATTTAGATAGTTAGTACTCTAAATGTGAGGTCCTTGCCCAAAGATCAAAGAGTATGCAACATGTAAACCTTGACATTCTAGACTATAGATGAAACCAAAAGAAAGGAGGAAAATGTGACTAAATGGAAGGAAGGTTCATAGGCAGTCCTTGGAGAGGCAAAGAAAAGAGTTGGTGTAGTGGGTTTTATCATATACCTGGGGCAACAAGAGCTATTATATCCTGGGGCACTTGAATATTATGTATTTCAGTACTAATTATCATTAATATTTCTTAAAAAAATCACCATGGAAATCACGGCAGCTCTTGCATTGACTTTTTTTTTTTTTTGCGGGGCAATGGGGGTTAAGTGACTTGCCCAGGGCCACACAGCTAGTAAGTGTCAAGTGTCTGAGGCTGGATTTGAACTCAGGTCCTCCTGAATCCAGGGCCAGCGCTTTAACCACTGTGCCATCTAGCTGCCCCCTGCATTGACTTTTGAAAATGAAACAGTAAGGAAAGTCTGTTAAGAAGTTGATAAGGTCCTCTAAATTGGTTACTTCAGTGTAAAGATAGAGAAAAGTGAGGTTGAAGGGAAATATATGGGAACGTCTCATTCAAGAAAAGCAGAGACATATATAGCACAGAATCCTTAAAGCTTTATGTTATGAATACTTTCTTCATGGACATGACAAGTACCAAATAACACCATAAAGAATAAAATAGATGACTCTTTAATAGACAGGAAAAGATTTGCTATTGATGTGGGAGTTTTTCCTAGGTCTTTGTTGTTACTGTTGTTGAGTCATTTCAGTTGTGCCTACTTCTTCCTAACCCTATTTGGGGTTTTCTTGGCACAAATACTACAGTAATTAACCATTTTCTTCTCCAGCTCATTTTACAGATTAGGAACCAAGGCAAATAAGGTTAAGTGACAGGCTCACACAGCTAGTAAGTATCTAAGTGCAGATTTGAACTCACAAAGATGAAACTTCCTGATTCCAGGCCCAGCAGTCTCTACTGCACTATACAGCTAGTAAATGTATGAGAGTGAATTTGAACTCAGGGAGATGTATCTTCCTGACTTTAGTCTTGGCATTCTATCCACTGTACCCTTTTTTAAGTCAGTCATCTTTCTATCATTAAATCACTGACTTATCAGAACTAATAATGAGAATAATAATGAGAAAAAGATATAGTATATAACTGAAACATCTTAATACTGACTTATTTAAATAACTGAAAATTTAAAAATGGGAAATGGATATCAGAAACGACACTAATATAATGCTAATTTTATCCAAAAGTTTAACCAATGTTGATTAATTGCTGCAACAAGGAGACTAAAAGAGCTCTGATAACACCTTGATCAGCACATTTCTGGGTTCCTAGTTAAATTAGAGATATGGCTGCCAAAGGCAAGGTCAGGTTAGAAGAAAAACTCCTTTGCAAAGTTTTATGAAGATCGATGGAGAAGTTTGAGAAATTTTGTTTCATAAAGCAGAGATATAGTGGAGTATAAAACCAGTTTAAGCACAGTCTGGCAAGATCCCAGGGGCCTTCAAGGATGAAAATGGAAGGATGACCACAAAAAGAAGAAAACTGGAAGAATTTTGTCAAAATCATTATGACAAGTTAAGGTTAGTGGAACCACCTCACTTGGACCCCAATATCACAGTCACAGATGTGTTATAGAGGAGATATACAGGGATGCAATACAAGTGATATACAAGGTATAGCTAAATCCTAATTAGGATAAATAATGAATCCTCTGAAGTGATCACATTAATCAGATTCTGACTATTCAAATTATAATTACATGTAAAATATGGTAATTGGTTCCAACCCAATAGAAATATGAAATGAAAAAATTTAAACTATATTTTTATCTATTTATTATCATAATATCACCACAAAGGATAAGAAAAATGTATTTCTGACTCAAGTTTATTACAAAGAAGAGCAAAATAGTATCAAAAGCAACATGTTAAAAATTACTATATATTTTACCTAAAGATAAGCCTACACTGACAATATAATGAAAAAAGAGTTATTATCATTTAAAATATTTTAGCAGTAGACTGAACTGTCTTCTCTTTCTTTAAAACTTAATACTTAAAAAACAAAACAAAACAAAAAAACCCCTTCATACTTATACTAGTAGGTACAGAAAGCTTTATCCAACATCTTGGTGAATTTAAATGCTCACATTCTCACATAATGATCCCAGTGTATTTGGATAACCAGGGATATTATTTAAAATCCACAATTCTTTAAATATAATGTTGTTGTCTTGGCAATATTTTTTCAATACTGAGGCTAAAAACTTGAAAACCAGTCTTTAAAAACAGCTTTAGTCATCCATGCTTTCTTACTTGATCACCTAAAAACTGGAATAGTTGTAGCCTCTCAGAGTCTGAGGATTCTGAGACTAACAAACAAGTATTGGTTTTAATTTAAAATACCCTTTCCCATTACCTTCCAATAAAAGAATTAGGCAATCTTTAGACACTTTAAATCCAGAATGAGTTCATTCTTTCTGTGTCTTTCTCTGTCTCTATCTTTCTTTTGAAATCTAAGTTCTTGTAGTCATCCCACATTAAAAATCTGTTGATCAGTGTGTCCATCTTTTAAAATTTTCTTCAAAGCTTCAGGATATTTGGCTGCTGTATCTTCTTCTGCATTGGCTGTTCTTCAGTAATTTTAACATTATACAACTATATTTGATTTTTAAGGCGATTGAAACAATCAATACTTGCAGTAAAAGTTTCTGTACCATCCAGTTAATTTCCACTTTTTTTCATTGTTATAAATAAATTTGAAGCTTTTGTTTGAATGGCTACTCTGCCAAGAGGAATGTATTTTTTTGAAATTGCAATCTTCTATCCATACAGCTAAAAGACACTTCATTTCTATCACTGTTATACTTCCGTTCCTTGTAGTTTGGAAAGTAAAAAGGCTGATACATGTTTTTATCTTATACCAAAGATTCAGGCATTCCAACACCCGGTCCTGATTTAAAGTCAACATGGCCACATTCATGCTGCACAATTAAAAAAAATTAATAACAAACCTCTTATTTTTTGCACAGGCAGTATTTCCATCTGAAATAGTCTTCCTATTTTACATTTTGTTAAGAGTGCTTAAAAAATAAATTAGTACAACTATCGGTAATATTGTGCGTAGCAGTATATCACAACAACAGGCAAATGTACAATGACAACTCAATAGCATGTTAAAACCCTTGTCACACTAACTGAATTTTTGTAGGCTTGATTGTCACTGATACATGAGTTTTCTAATTCTTCTAAAATTTTTGGTGTACAATAATTCTAGACTTCTGTTTCCCTAGCATTTGTACTGGTGAATTTTAAATTTCATCAATATTTTATAATAAGCCAGGTTAATTTTTTCAGGAACAAACATTTACTAAATATCTATGTGTAAGGCACTGTTTTAGACATTAAAGAAACTATGGTGAAAATAGTCTCAAGGAGTTTCTAGTTATACTGGAAGAATATGATATGTGCACAGATAAAAAAATATGTAGAGAGAAGCAATTTGGCTAGAAAAGAACAAATTTCATTTGCCAGTTTTATCTTATCCCTCTAAATTAAGTAACATGAAACCCCCAAATAATCTTCATAGCTTCTACTAGATGTAAGGCTGTGATGAGATTAGGAATTTTTTCGTCTTAACCTATATAACAGGTAGAAATGGGAGAAGGATGCTAAGGAGAAGTAGTGCCCCCGAGATAGACTGTATGCCTAACAGCCTGTGCACTATGCTGGCAAAGAATTTGGAGGATATGTAATTAGGAAAGTATGCTGCAATTGGGTTTCCCTGTATTTAGTTTAAAAATAATGTTTTCTCTCTAATCCAAAGCTAAATGAAATGGGAAAACAGAGATTAGTATGTTCTCCTCAAGTTGATATTTAAGGCCCTCCACTTCAAATCATGCCTTGGCATAATCATATTCTGTTTTTTTGTTTAACCTGTAATTTTTACATATTCTGAACTCGTATAACTTCCTTTCAAGTACTTTTTCACTTAATAATTTTTTACTAAAAGCTGGAGATCCTCAGTGTAAGAGTTTTATTTGTGATAATACTTATAAACATTAAAGTGATATATAAATTATTCTGTATAAAACAACAGAACTAAGAAATCCATCAATTTCAGTAAAGTTAATGTTACAACTTAAGACAAATTGTTGCACTTGTCTTTGCTACATTCAAGTTGTGTAATGAGAATTTGAGGAAAATGCTTTTGTTCCAGTAAGGAGAAATATGACTCCATAAGAAAGGAATCTATTTCTTAAAATTTTAATTATGTGAATATTAGGAAAAGGGGAAGCAATTTCATTATTGTGCCATATCATAACATGGATCAATGAATGCTAGATTTATATAGAGTATTAAAACTACTTTTATAAGTTTACCATTGTTTTTTGGTAACCTACGTGAAAAAAAATGTTTTTAATACAAAATTCACTTTAGCCATATCACTGAATTAGTGAATAGATTTAATTTCTGAAATACATTTATAATACAAAAACAAATTAAAAAACCCCACAGTCCATGAGAAAGTGAAATAACTGCAAGGGTTTAAAAAAAAAGTCCAATTATTATGATCAAAGGTGAAGATAATGTGTCAGATTAAAGGAGGGAGAGAATCCTTGGTAAGAGACACTCCACACTGTAATGTTCTTCCCTTTTACTTTCTAGGCCCTATTAGTTAACTTTCATAACAAACTTTTAAATCAGAATTTAGCCAGATCTAAGTATAATTGTAGTTATTTTCCATTTTTATTTTTGTTTTTACCAGACTTGACATTTCACATGACACTTCTAAGTGATGAAAATTACTTCTACCAATGCGGAGATATCAAGAGACTTCCTCAGGGTCACAAAGATAATATGTGTCAGATGTGGGACTTGAATCTTGGTCTTCCTGAATCTGAGGATATCTCTGCATTCATTATATCACATTGCATCTATTTTTTTTTAATTGTATGTGTTCTTGAAATGTTATGTTTTGCTCTGACTGTAAGAATCAAATTATAAATATCATAAAAGTAAATCTAGATATAACTTATTAAATCAATACTTACCTGATCTAGGTTGGACAGACTGTTTGGGTCCTGACTAAGGGCCTGGTACTGACCTCTAAGTCTATCTCCAGCTGCAATTTTTCTGAATTTCTTGAGATCCACAACATATAAGGCACTGAAAAATAAATATTCCTTAGTCTATATTGTTATTACTTATAAGTACGGAGTGGGCCTAGAGATTCTAGAATCTTAAATTCTTAACTTTCCTTTGAATTCAAATGGGTTAAGTAATATCTTTCTATTTTCTATTCTGTGGATAAAGCACTAAACTTTGGGTCAAGAAGACATGGATTTGGGGCAGCTAAGGTAGCACCGTAGATAAAGCACTGGCTCTGGAGTCAGGAGGACCTGAGTTCAAATCTGGCCTCAGACACTTGACACGTACTAGCTGTGTGACACTGGGCAAGTCACTTAACCCCATAACCCCACCAAAAAAACCCCAAACAAACAAAAGAAGACATGAATTTGAATCTTATATCAGATACTTATTTGCTGGGTGACCTTGGGAAAGTCATTTAACAACCTATCTGAGCTTCAGTTTCTTCAATTATAAGTGTGTGTGTGTGTGTGTGTGTTGTGTGTGTTGTGTGTACTTGGAAAGTCCATTCCAGCTCTAAATCTATGATCCTATTATCTATTGGGGGTACATCCACTCATGGGAACTATGATTATCCAAAAATGTCAATAAGGTTCTGTTCCTTTCTAATGGAGGAACTAAGATTTAAGACATCAGTGCCCCTGAGACCAGAGATTGGAAATTCAAGTGTCCTCATGTTTATCCTAACATTTTATTCCATAGAGCATAGTATGAATTTGCTAATGATGTAAGAGTATATTTTTCCCCCATAAATTTCCCAGTCAATGGAAAAGTTACTATCTGAGTAAATTATATATTGATGAAAAACTAAAAACTGTAACTTTTCTTACCTGATATGGTATTTTCTTTTTACTAGATGGGAAGCCCAATATCCTGATTTCCAGAAACGGTATCCATCCATTTCAGTTCGACTATCACAAAATGGTGTATAACCATATGGTGCACCACCAAGATCAAAATCTCTAAGTTCTTTTAGGTCTGTTCTCACAATCTAGAAAATTTAAAACATATTTTTAAAAAACCTGTTGAAGATTATAATAAAATACTGACCCTGTATATCTGCAATGGAAATCATCTTGTATTAGAGACTTCTACAAAGAATTATATTTTCTTTACAATAGCATGTAACTTCAGTTTTGACAAATATTCCCAAAATATAATCTGAGTCCATTAAAATATCTCAAGATATAAGAAAGAGAAGAGAACTCAGAAGCCATTTGGTCTAATCCATTCCTGAAAAGGAATCCTTTCTATCCTTTCTGTTAAGTCTACTTGCAGACCTTTAATGACAGGGAATCCATTACTTCCAGAAATAGTCCAGTCCCTTCTGGTAGCTCAAATTATTAGGAAATTTTTTTCCCCATTAAGCTTAAGTCTGATCCTTTGCAATTTCTAACCATTGTTCCTATGACAAATGAATTCATAATTCTTCTTTCTACTGCTTTTTTAAAAAAAGTAATTTTTTTGGTTACATTTCAAGTTCTGTATTGTCTCCCTCCCTCCCTATCTCACACTAGAAAAGGCCACAATTTGACACAGATTAGATGGATGGATGGATAGACAGACAGACAGATATGTGTATGTATATAAAACCATACTATGCAGACTTCTTTCATCAGTTCTTTTTCTGGAGGTGGATAGCATCTTACTTCATAGGTTCTTTGAAGGTGATTTGAATATTTATAATAATCAGAATAGCTTAGTTGTTTACAGTTATTCTTCCAACAATATTACTGTTCTCTAGGCTCTGCTCATTTCACTCTTCATTATTTCATGCAAGTCTTCCCAGGTTTTTCTGAAGCTATCCTGCTTGTCATTTATTATAATACAAAGGTATCATAATCACATACCACAACTTGTTTAGCCATTCCCCAATTGATGGGTGTTCCCTCAATTTCCAGTTGTTTGCCAGTGCAAAGAGATGATTATTTCAGAAGACATAGGTTCTTTTCCTTTTTCATTGATCACCTTGGGAAATAGACCTAGTAGTAGTATTTCTTGGTCAAAGGGTATACACAGTTTTATAATTCTTTGGGGATAATTCCAGGATGCTCTTCAAAATGGTCAGATTAATTCACAGTCCATGCCACAGTGTATCAGGGTCCTAATTTTTAAACATCTCTAACATTTGTCATTTTTTTGAATGTGATAGGTGTGATGATATCTCAAAGTTGTTTTAATTTGCAATTCTCTAATCAATAATAATTTAGAACATTTTTTCATATGATTACATATAGCTTTGATTTCTTCACTGAAAAATTTCCTGTTCATATCCTTTGATCATTTATCATTTGGGGAATGACTCATATTCTTATAAATTTGACAAAGTGTTCTATATATTTGAGATATAAAAATTTTATCTGAGAAACTATCTATAAAAATTTCCCCCTATTTTCTGCCTTCCTTCTAATCTTGGATACACTGGTTTTCTTTGTACAAAAACTTATAAATTTAATGTAATAAAAATTATTCATTTTACATCTCATAATGTTCTCTATCCCTTGTTTACTCACAAATTCTTCTCCTATCTATAAGTCTGATAGGTAATATGTTCCATGCTATTTTAATTTACTTATGGTATCTCCCTTTATATCTAGATCATGTATCCACTTTGATCTTACTTTGGTAAATGGTGTAAGATATTTCTGCCAGACCGCTTTCCAGTTTTGCCAACAATTTTTACTAATGAATTCTTATCCCCAAAACTTAAATCTTTACATTTGTCAAATACAAGGTTACTGTAATAATTTACTACTTTGTATTGTATGTCTACTCTTTCCATTGATCTACCTTTCTATTTCTTAGCCAGTACCAGATAGTTTTGAAAATTACCACCTTATAATACAATTGGTACTAGTAAAATCCGGTACTGCTAAACCTCCTTCCTTTCTATTTTTTTCACTAACTTCTTTGATACTCTTAACCTTTTGTTCTTCCGAATGAATTCTGTAAGAATGGAAGGGAAATATAGAGAAGTAAAACTACAGACCAATTGCCCTAATGAACATTGATGTAAAAATTTTAAATAAAATAGCAGCATGGAGATTACAGCAATATCTCACAAAGATCATGTGGGATTTATACCAGGAATGCAGGGCTGGTTCAATAATAAGAAAACTATCAGTCTGATTGACAACATCAATAACAAAAATAACAGAAATCATATGATTATATCAAAATATGCATAAATAGCTTTTGAAAAAACAACATTAATTCCTATTAAAAACACTAGAAAGTACAGGAATCATTGGCGCTTTTTAAAATAAATGATAAGTAGTATCTATCCCAAACTATCAACAAACATTATTTGAAAAGGGAATGTTAGAAGAAGCCTTTCCAGTAAGATCATGGGTGAAGCAAGGATGCTCATTATGAATACTATTGCTCAGTGATGTACTAGAAATACTAGCTATATTAATAAAACAAAAAATAGAAATTAGAGGAGTAAAAACAGGCAACAAGAAAACAAAACTATCATTCTTTGCAGACAATGATAATAGAATACTTATACTATACTTAAAGAATCCTAGAGAATCAACAAAAAATGATTTGAAATAATTAACAACTTCAGCAAAGTTGCAAAATGTAAAATAACCCCACAAAATCATCAGCAAGTCCAGCAGGAAGAGATAAAAATGAGAAATTCCATTGAAAATAACTGTAGACAATATAAAATACTTGGGAGTCTACCTTCCAAGAAAAAAACCAGGAATTATAGGAACACAATTACAAAACACTTCATACAAATAAAGACAGAGCCAAACAATATGGAAAAACATTAATTGCTCATTGGTAAGATGAGCCAATATAATAAAAATGACAATTCTACCTAAATAAATGTACCTATTAATTAAGTGCCATAACAAGCAAACTACCAACATTTATTTTATAAAGCAAGAAAAATAAAAAATAAAATTCATCTGCGAGAACCAAAAGGTCAAGAATATCAAGGGAATCAATGAAAAAAAATGTGAAGGAAGTTGGCCTAGTAGTAACAGATCTTAAACTTTATTACAAAGTGGTAATCATCAAAATAATCTGGTACTAAGAAATAGGGTGGTGAATTAGTGGAATATATTAGGTACACAACACAGGGTAGTGAATAATGATAGTAATATAGTGGTTAGGGCAGCTAAGTAAAGCAGTGAATAATAGAGTGGCAGGTCTAGAGTCAGAAAGACTCATCTTCCTGAGTTAAAATATTCCCTCATATACTTACTACATGTGTGACCGTGGCCAATTCAATTAACCCTTTTTGCCTCAGTTTCCTGCTCTGTAAAATGAGCTGGAGAAGGAAATGACAAACCACTCCAGTATCTTTTAAATTAAAAAAAAAATTTTAATGCTTTAATCTCTATTTAGACAGCATCAGTTCTTTCTCTGGAGATGAATCACATTTTTCATAAGTCCTTCAGAGTTGTCTTGGATCATTGTACTGCTGCAAATAGCAGCTAAGTCATTCACAACCGATCATCTTACAATATTGCTGTTACTTTATATACAGTACATATCACTTTGTATCAGTTCATGTAAGTCTTTCCAGGTTTTTCTGAGAGCATCTTCCTCATCATTTCTCTTTGCACAATAATGTTCCATCACAATCTCATCCACAATTTGTTCAGTCATTCCCCAGTTGATGGGCATCTCCTCAATTTTGAATTCAGTTTTTGTTTTTTATCTCTTTTTGGATACCAACCTAGTAGTAGCACTACTAGGTCAAAGACTATACATGTTTTATAGCCCTTTGGCCATTTTGCTCCACAGAATGTTTGAATCAATTTACAATTTCACCAGCAGTACTTTAATGCCTCATTTTTCCCATATCCCCTAAAAGATTTGTCATTTTCCTCTGCTGTCCTATTATTCAATCCAATAGGTATTACTAGTACCCCAGAATTGTTTTGACTTGCATCTTTCTAATCAATAGTAGCTAGCTTTAATTATTTCATCTGAAAACTCTTCATATCTTTTGATCATTTATCAGTTGGGGAATGGCTCTTATTTTAATAAATTTGACTCAGTTCTCTATGTGTTTGAGAAAGAGGCCTTTGTCAGACAAACTTGCTTCAACATTTTTTCTCACAGTTACTATTACTAACTGACTTTCCCTCCATCCTATTACCTCCCCATGACATTTATTCTATTCTGTATCTCCTTTCACTCTGTCCCTCTTCAAAAGTGTTTTGCTTCTGACTGCTCCCTCCCCCAATCTGCCCTCCCTTTTATCACCCCCCCCCCATGTCTTTCCCCTCCTACTTTCCTGCAGGGTAAAATAGATTACTATACCCAATTGAGTGTGTATGTTATTCCTTCCTTGAGTTAATTCTGATAAGAGTAAGGTTCACTCACTCCCCAGCACCTCCCCCTATCTTTCCCTCCACTGTATAAGCTTTTTCTTGCTTCTTTTATGTGAGATAATTTACCCTATTTCATTTCTCCCTTTTCCATTCTCCCAGAGCATCCCTTTCTCATCCCTTAATGTTATTTTTTAAAGATATCATCCCATCATATTCAACTCACACCTGTGCCCTCTAACTATACTCCATTGAGCGGCCCTAATAATGAAAAATAATAATGTTACCAGTAGGAATCTAAACAGTTTAACCTTTTAATATCCCTTATGACTTCTTTTTCCTGTTTACCTTTTTATGCTTCTCTGGAGTCTTGTATTTAAAGTCAAATTTTCTATTTAGCTTAGGTCTTTTCATCAAGACTGCCTGCAAGTTCTCTCTTTCATTGAATTCCCATTTTCCCCCCTAAAGGGTTATATTCCATCTTGCTGTGTAGGTGATTCTTGGTTGTAATCCCATTTCCTTTGCCCTCCAGGAATATTATATTCCAAGCCCTCTGATTCTTTAATGTAGAAGCTGCTAGATCTTGTGTTATCCTGACTGTGGCTCCAACAATACTTGAATTGTTTCTGCCTGCTTCTAATATTTTCTCCTTGACGTGGGAGCTCTGGAATTTGACTATAGTATTCCTGGGAGTTTTTCTTTCACTATCTCTTTCAGGAGGTGATTGGTGGATTCTTTCCATTTCTCTTTTATCTTCTGGTTCTAGAATATCATGGCAATTTTCCCATACAATTTCTTGGAAGATGATGTCTAGGCTTTTTTTTTTATCATGGCTTTCAGGTAGTCCAATAATTTTCAAATTATCTCTCCAGGATCTATTTCCTAAGTCAGTTGTTTTTCCAAAAAGATATTTCACATTGCATTCTCTTTTTTCATTCTTTTGGTTTTGCTTTATTATTTCTTGATTTCTGATAAAGTCATTACCTTTCATTTACTCAATTCCTAATTTTTAAGGAGTTATTTTCTTCAGAAAGCTTTTGTATTTCCTTTTCTATTTGGCCAATTCAGCTTTTCAAGGCATTCTTTTCCTCACTGGCTTTTTGTACCTCTTTTGCCATTTGGCTTAGTCTGTTTTTTAAGGTATTATTTTCTTCAGTATTTTTTTTGTTTCCTTTACCCAGCTGTTGACTTTTTTTCATGATTTTCTTACATCACTCATTTCTCTTTCCATTTTTTTCCTCTACCCCTCTTACTTTATTTTCAAAGTCCTTTTTGAGCACTTCTATGGCCTTGTGCTATAACAAATGATAAGCAGAAATGAAAGCAGAATGCTTTCAGAAAAACCTGGGAAACATTTATGAACTGATACAAAGTGAAATGAGCAGAACCAGGAGAACATTATACACAGTAACAGTATTATACAAAGATCAACTGTGAATGACAGCTATTCTGATCAATACAATGATCCAAAAAAATTCTGAAGGACTTAATTAAAAATGTTATCCACCTCCAGAAAAGGAACTGAGATTGAAGCATATTCTTCTAAGTTTCTTCATTTTTTTTCTAATTTTCGGGGTGGGAGGATCTGTTTTCTTTTACATCATTGGAAATATGTTTTGCATGACTTCACATTTATAATCTATATCAAATTGCTTGCCTTTTCAAGGAATAGGAGGGGAGGGAGAGAGACAATTTGGAACTCAAAATTTTAACAAATGAATGTTTGATGTATGAATCTATGTGTGTGGAGGGAAGGAATTCCAGAGCCAAGATGGTGGAATGAGGAAGGAACCCTTGGATGCCCACTCCACCCCCCATCCCCCAAAAGCTCAGAAAACCACCTCAGAATTGGTCTAGGAGCAGGGAAGCAGTTTACCAGCAAGGCAGGAAAGGTCTGTCTCACTGGAATGGGAGAGGAACAAGATCCAACAGCTGCAGCAACAGCCAGTCTCACAGCAGGGGACCTGCAGCAAGGCTCCAAACTTATGTTAATACACTATCAAGGCTCCACCCTCCTGTAAACCAGCAGCCCACTAGGCAAGTGAGTCTGTACAGCACAGCAAGATTCCACTCCAGTGACCCCATTCTCAGCACAAACTACCAGCACGATCTTTACCCCACTGCTGATCAGTAGTGAAGCCCTGTCACAGGACTAGTCAACAAGGAGACCCCATTCCTGGGGCCTGCCAGTAGAGAGACACTATTTCCATAGCAACTCAGAAGCAAGGCCCCAACTCTGGGGCAGACTAGCAGCTAAAACCCATACACAGGGGAGACTAACAAGGAGGTCAAAAATTTACTGAGGAAAATAACTCTCTAAAAAATAGAATTGGCCAGAAGGAAAAGGAAGTAGAAAAGCTCACTTAAGGAAAGAATTCCTTAAATATTAGAATTGAGAAAGTGGAAGCTAATGACCATATGAGACATCAACATACAATAAAACAAAATCTAAAAAGGTTAAAAAAAATAGAAGAAAATGTGAAAATTCTCATCGAAAAAACAATTGACCTAGAAAATAGATTCAGGAGAGATAATATAAGAATGATTGAACTACCTGAAAACTGATTAAAAAAAAAAGCCAGGACAACATTTTCCAAGAAATTATTAAAAAAAACAAAAACAAACAAAAAAACCAATCCCCCCAAAAAACAAAAACAAAAACAAAAATAAAAACAAAAACAACCTACTGCCCTGATATACAATTCAGATATTGTGGAGCTACTTTCAGGATTACACAGGATTTGGAGATTTGACATTAATTGATGAGAGGGCTTATAATATGATATATTAGAAACCAGAGGAGTTCAAATTACAAGAAAGAACCACCTACCTAGCAAAACTGAATATAATATTTTGTGGGAAAAAATGGACATTTAATGAAATAGAGGATTTTCAAACATTCCTAATGAAAAGACAAGAGCTAAATAAAAAAATTTGACCTGCAAACAAGACTCAAGGGAAACATAAAAAGCTAAAAAAGGAATAAGAGAAAATATAATAAATTCAGTAAGGTTAAACTTTATATTTCTATATGAAAAGATAATATTTGTAACTGTTAAAATTTTTTTTTACTATAAAAGCAATTAGAAGGAGTATATATAGACAGAGGAAATGGATATAAGGTGACTTTGAGGGAATGATACCCCCAAAAAACAAAATAAAGGGATGAGAAAGAATATTGCACTGGAAGAAGAAGGGGGGAAATTGAATGGGGGTAAATTATCCCACATAAAAGAGATATTACAAAGAAAGAGAAGACTAGGGAGGTGATGGGCAAACCTTACTCTCATCAAAACTGGCTTAAAGAAGGAATAACATACACATTCATTTGTATACAGAAATCTACCTTACCCTATAAGGAAGCAAAAAAGGATTGGGATAATAAAATGGGGAGGGTGTACTGATAAAAGGGAGGGTATACTGGGAATGGCAGTGATCAGAAGTAAAACACCTGTGAGGAGGGAAAGGGTGGCGGGGTAAGAAAGAGAGGGGGATATAAACATTGAAAAAATAGCAGAGAGGGAAATATACAGTTCGTTATCATGATTATAAATGTGAATGGGATGAACTTACCCATAAAATCGAATCATATAGCAGAATAGATTAAAAAACAGACTCCTACAATAGATTTTTAAAAAGAAACAAAGAGATACATACAGGGTAAAGGTAAGGGGCTGGAGCAGTATTTATTATGCTTCAGCTGGAGCAAAAAAAGCAGGGGTAGCAATCATGATATCAGACAAAGCAAAATGAAAAATAGCTCAAATTTTAAAAAAACAGGGAAGGAAATTATATCATTCTGAAAAGTACTACTGAAAATAAAATTATATCAATACTAAACATATACGCACTAAATGGTATAGCATCTAAATTTTTGGAGAAGTTGAATGAATTATAGGAGGAAATAGATAATAAAACTATACTAGTGGGGGAACCTCAACTTTCTCCTCTCAGAACTAGATAAATCTAACCAAAAATAAACAAGAAAAAATTAAGGAGGTAAATAAAATTCCAAAAAAGTTAGGTTTGAGAAAATTTTTGGAGAAAACTGAATGGGAAAAGAAAGGAATATACCTTTTTCTCAGAAGTACATGGCGGGGCAGCTAGGTGGCGTAGTGGATAGAGCACCGGCCCTGAAGTCAGGAGTACCTGAGTTCAAATCCGGCCTCAGACACTTAACACTTACTAGCTGTGTGACTCTCGGCAAGTCACTTAATCCCAATTGCCTCACCAAAAAAAAAAAAAAAAGAAGAAGTACATGGCACCTATACAAAAACTGACCATGTCTTAGGATATAAAAACCTCACAACCAAATGCTAGAAAAGCAGAAATAGTATATACATCATTTTCAGATCATAATGCAATAAAAATTACATTTAATAATGGACAAAGAGATTAAAAATGAATGGATAGTAACTCATCTAATCCTAAAAAAATAAGTAGGCCAAAGAACAAATAGAAACAATAATTTCATTAAAGAAAATGACAACAATGAGACAACATACCAAAATTTATGGGATGCAGCCAAAGTGGCACTTAGAAGAAAATTTATATCTCTAATTGCTTACATCAATAAAATAGAGAAAAAAGCAAGACTCCACTCCAGTGACTAAACTAAAAAAACTAGAAAACGAACAAATTAAAAATCTTCAATTAAACACCAAATTGGAAATCCTGAAAATCAAAGGAGAGATTAATAAAATTGAAAGTAAGAAAACCACTGAACTAATAAATAAATATAGAAACTGGTTTTATGGAAAAAACCTAATAAAATAGATAAACCATTGGTTAATTTGATTGAAAAAAGGAAAACCAAATTACTGGTATCAAAAATGAAAGAGGTGAATTCACCACTAATGAAGAGGGAATTAAGACAATTGTTATGATCTATTTTGCCCAATTATATGCCAGTAGATTTGACAACCTAAGTGAAGTGGATGAATACCTATAAAAATATAAATTACCCAGATTAACAGAAGAAGAAATAAAATATTTAAAAAGCCCAGTTTTAGAAAAAGAAATTGAACAAGCCATCAATGAACTTCCTAAGTAAAAATCCCCAGTACTAAGTGGATTCACAAGCTAATTCTACCAAACATTAAAAGAACAATTAATCCCAATACTATACAAACTATTTGGAAAAATAGATGAAGGAGTTCTACCAAATTCCTTTTATGAGGCAAATATGCTACTGATACCTAAACCAGGAAGAGCCAAAACAGAGAAAGAAAATTATAGACCAATTTCCTTAGTGAAAATTGATGCGAAAAATGTTAAATACTAGCAAAGAGATTGCAATCATACACTATGACTAGGTGGGATTTATATAAGGAATTCAGGGATGGTTCAGTATCAGGAAAACTATCAGCATAATTGACCATATCAATATCAAAACCAAAAGAAATCATATGATTATCTCAAAAGATACAGAAAAAGCCTTTGACAAAATACAGCACCCTTTCCTATTAAAAACACTAGAGAGCATCTGAATAAATGGAGCTTACCTTAAAATGATAAGTAATATTTATCTAAAAACATCAACAAGCACTATCTATAATGGGGATAAGCTAGAAGCTTTTCCAATACAATCAGAAGTAAAGCAAGGATATCCATTATCACCTCTATTATACAATAATGTATTAGAAATGTTAGCTATAGCAATAAGAGAACAACAAGAAATTAAAGGCATTAGAATAGGCAACGAGGGAACAAAATTATCACTCTTTGCTGATGACATGATGTTATACTTAGAAAATCCTAGAGAATCAACTAAAAACTACTTGACATTATTAAAAATTTTAGCAAAGTTGCAGGATACAAAATAAATTCATATAAATCATCAGTTTTCTTTATATTTCCAACAAAATCTAGCAGCAAGAGATAGAGAAATTCCATTTAAAATAACTATAGACAGGGGCCACTAGGTGGCACAGTGGATAAAGCACTGGCCCTGGATTCAGGAGGACCTGAGTTTAAATCCAGCTTCAGACATTTGATAAGTCCTAGCTGTGTGACCTTGGGCAAGTCACTTAACCCTCACTGCCCTGCAAAAAAAAAAAATAATAAATAAAATAAAATAACTGTAGACGATATAAAATGTAATGATTGGAATGACGCCACCTGCTGGAGACTTACTGTAGAAAAGCTCCGTGATGAAGTGAAGGTCTTTGAGGGCAAGACCAGGAGTCTTTTCTTTGGGGTCAGAAAGTGATGTCTGCTTGTGGGAGGAAGAAAGGAGGAAACTGGCACTCTGACTGGGTCTCTTTCCTTTGGATTCTGGTGGAGAGCAGAGCTAGAAATGTGCTCTCCCTTTAATAGATAGATAAATGTAGGCTTTTCTCTCTCTCTTTACCAAATTCTTATTCTCCTTAATAAATGCTCAAAAGCCTAACTCTTGCTAAAGCTTATAATTTATTGGCGACCACTCGTTAAATATTTTAGACAGACTAGCTAGAATTTTAGCCCTTTAACAAAAATACTTGGGAATCTACCTGTGAAGACAAAGCCAAGAGCTATATGAACACAATTACAAAACAATTTTCACACAAATAAAATAAGATCTATACAACTGGAAAAATATTAATTGCTCATGGTTAGGCTGAGCCAACATACTAAAAATGACAATTCTACCTAAATTAATCTATATAGTCAGGGGAATACCAATCAAACTATCACCAAATTATTTTATAGATCTAGGAAAAACAATAAAATTCATATGAAAGAACAAAAGATTAAGGATATCAAGTGAATCAATTTTTTAAAATGTTAAAGAAGGTGGTCTAGCCATACCAGATCTCACATGAATTATAAAGTAGTAATTATCAAAACAATCTGGGGGCAGCTAGGTGGCGCAGTGGATAGAGCACCGGCCCTGGAGTCAGGAGGACCTGAGTTCAAATCCGGCCTCAGACACTTAACACTTACTAGCTGTGTGACCCTGGGCAGGTCACTTAACCCTAATTGCCTCACCCCCCCCCCAAAAAAAAAAACCCCAAACAATCTGGCACTGGCTAAGAAATAGAATGGTGGATTAGTGGAATAGATAGGGCATATATTACATTATATAAATGACCTTAGTAATCTAATAATTGATAAACTTGAAGATCCAAGCTTTTGGAACAAAAACTCATTTGACAAACAGTTCTAGGAAAACTGGAAAACAGTATGATGGAAAATTGGTACAGACCAGCATCTCACATTATATACCAAGATATTGTCAAAAAGGGTACATGATTGGGGGCTGCTAGATGGTGCAGGGGATAAAGCCTCAGACACTTGACATTTACTAGTTGTGTGACCTTGGGCACGTCACTTAACCCTCATTGCCCTGCCTCCCCCCCAAAAAAAGAAAGAAAAAGGAAAAGGGTATATGATTTACATATGAAGGGTGATACCATAAGCAAATTAAAAGAGCATGTCATAGTTTATTTGTCAGATTTATGGATAAAGGAAGAAATTTAGGACCAAAGAAAATATAGAGTATTACAAAATGTAAAATAGATAATTTTGATTCTATAAAATTAAGAAGTTTTTGCACAAACAAAACCAATACAACCAAGATTAGAGGAAAACAGAAAGCTGGAAAATGATTTTTACAGCAAATGTCTCCCATAAAGTTCTCATTTCTAAAATATATAGAGAATTGAGTCAAACTTATAAAAATACAAGTCATTCCCTAATTGATAAATGGTTAAATGATATATTATCAGGTACTTTTCAGACAAAGAAATCAAAACTACCTGTAGTCATATGAAAAAATGCTTTAAATACTATTTTTTTTTCTTTGCGGGACAATGAGGGTTAAGTAACTTGGCCAGGGTCACACAGCTACTAAGTGTCAAGTGTCTGAGGCTGAATTTGAACTCAGGTCCTCCTGAATCCAGGGCCAGTGCTCTATCCATTGCGCCACCTAGCTGCCCCAGAGTTGTTTCAATTTGCATTTCTCTAATCAATAGTATTTAGAGGGGGCAGCTAGGTGGCACAATGGATAGAGCACTGGCCCTGGATTCAGGAGGACCTGAGTTCAAATCCAGCCTTAGACACTTGACATTTACTAGCTGTGTGATCCTGGGCAAGTCACTTAACCCCAATTGCCTCACAAAAAAAGAAGAAAGAAGCAACTCTGAGGTATTATCTCACACCTATCAGATTGGCTAATATGACAAAAAAGGAAAATATTGGATGTTGGAGGGGATGTGGGAAAACTGGGACATTAATGCACTATTAGTGGAGTTGTGAATGACTTAATCTAACCATTCTGGAGAGCTATTTGGAACTATACCCAAAAGGTTATAAAAATGTGCATAGTCTTTGATCCAGCAGTACCTGTGCTAGGTCAATATCCCAAAGACATACAAAAAAAGGGAAAAGGATCTATTTGTACAAAAATATTTATAGCAGGTTTTTTGTTTTGTTTTGTTTTTTGGTGGTGGCTAAGAATTGGAAATCAAAAGGATGCCCTTGAATTGGGTAGTGGCTAAACAAGCTGTGGTATATGATTGTAATGGAATAGTATTGTGGTATAAGAAATAATAAGCAGGATGATTTCAGAAAAACTTGGCAAAAATTGCATGAACTGATACATAGTGAAATGAACAGAATTAGGAGAGCATTGTACATAGTAATGGCAATATTGTTCAATGAAGAACTGTGAATGATTTAGTCATTCTTAGTAGTACAATAATCCAAGACAATCCCAAGGACTAATGATGAAGTACACTATCTGCCTCCAGAGAAAGAACTGATATTGTTTGAGTACAGACTGAAGCATGCTATTTTTCAATTTCTTTCTTTCATTTTTTTCTTTTATTTGAGTCTTCTTGTACAAAATGAATGATATGGAAATGTTTTACAAAATTACACATGTATAACCTATATCTGGTTGCTCACGATCTCAGGGAAGGGGGAAGGTATAAAATTTGGAACTCAAAACTTTAAATAGGGGCAGCTAGGTGGCACAGTGGATAGAGCACTGGCCCTGGATTCAGGAGGACCTGAGTTCAAATCTGGCCTCAGACACTTTACACACTTACTAGCTGTGTGACTCTGGGCAAGTCACTTAACCCCAATTGCCTCACAAAAAGAAAACGAAGAAAACTTTAAATAAAAATGTTAAAAAATTAATGTTAAATTTTTTACATGTATCAAAAACATTTAATGAAATAAATAACATATTGAGAAAATACTTTTAAATAAATCTTCATATTCTCATTTTACATATATATTTAATTATAACATAATTCTTGCTTACATAATACCTTTAATATAAATATTTCAATGTGCTCCATACATATATGTTATACTAATATTTACATGTAGAAAAAAAGCATTGCCACTATTTTAAAAGGAAGAAATCAAGACAGAAGTTATATATCTTTAAAATGTTAAACTTGACTGGAGTTGGGGATGGCATGATGATCATGTGCTGGTTTCTTGAATAGAGAACTAGTTTGTGGTGCTGTGCTGTTAATCATATAGCACTGGTACTACTGGACAGAAATCATACATGAAGACAGAATGTCTACAAGGATGGTAAGCAGTAACTTGAAACATCATAAACTCAGATCCTTATTTAGATAAAAAAATTCCCAAACTCTTCAGTGATTTACAATGTATTTGTTACCTTCATTTCTTACCTGATCAGCATCAACAAAAATTATTTTGTCCACAACCAGTGGAAAAAGAACATCAAGGAAAAGAATCTTGTAACCCCAAATGATTCTTTGCTTTTCAGTTTGTCGATGAAGCCAACGAGGCCATCTATATTGGACTAGCTCATACTGGAATCCATATTCCTTAGCCATGTGAGGAATTATCTCCTATAAACAAAAATTCAAGCAAGAATTTTAAGTACAATAATTTTGTCTCTATAATTAAAACTTTTCTTTAGCTAGGTATTTAGGTTTAAAATAAGAGATCTTGGGGGTAGCTAGGTGGCACAGTGGATAAAGCACTGGCCCTAGATTCAGGAAGACCTGAGTTCAAATCTGGCCTTAGACACTAGACACATACTAGCTGTGTGACCCTGGGCAAGTCACTTAACCCTCACTGCCCTGCAAAAACCCTCCCAAAATAAAATAAAATAAAATAAAATAAAATAAATACATCTTTGAACTGCTATAATTTATTATGTTCCATTGGGCAGCTAGATGGTGTAGTGGCTAGAGAACTGGATTGGAGTCATGAAGACTCTTCCTCATGAGGTAAAAATCTGGCTTCAGACACTTACTAGCTGTGTGAACCTGGTCAAATCACTTAACCCTGCTTGCCTCAGTTTCTTCATCTGTAAAATGAGCTGGAGAAGAAAATAGCAAGCCATTCCAGTATCTTTGCCAATAAAACACTAAATGGCATCATGAAGATTCAGACAACTGAAAGGGCTTAACAACAACAAAATTATGTTTCATGTCTAAATATTATTTCTTACAAAATTATTCCTATTCATGAGAAATATGAAATGTTTAAACATGCAGTCTAACTATATAGAGTACACAGCACATTTTGAAATTACCATAGCAATTTTGCTGTATTTTTTACCACGCATTTCTTCATCACATAGCTCTAATATTTCCCAATTATGTTGAAGGCATCTAGGACAGACCAGTAGTAGTTATTAGTTTCCCTGGTTATGCTTTGTTAAAAATCCTGTGTTCTTGGGGGATTGTCATAAGAAGGAAAGAAGAAAGTGATTGAGGTGGGCAACTAAGGGAATTAGAGAAGCCGTTATTTTGCCCTGCCTCCTGAAGCCAGCAGGTGATTCCTGGCTATTTCATTTTAATTTAATATCTGCTCTAGTGGGACCAATGTTCATTTGGGTGTATTTGAAAGAAGGCTAAAGAATATCTTTGCCTTTAGCTATGAAAGTGATTAATAATGACAAAGTTCCTGAGGATCTTTCATTATTAGCTATGGTTTTTCTCTCAAAGTAGGATGGGAAAAGTGAAGGGTTTGGGGAAATTATGGAGACCATTTCAAAACTAAACAGGAGTCGGGAAATAAAAAAGGAGGGAAAGTCATATTAGCAAAAAGAGTATTCATTTCAAAAAATCGTGATTAATCACCTACTATATGAAAGGTACCATACTGGATATCAAGAAAAGAGAGTAAGACAGGCCTTAACCTAAAAGAGTTTATAATCTATCTAGTAGGGAATCAAAGAAACATTTATACAGATAAATATGAAGTATACTGTAAAAGTATATGAGATACAAAATTCTATTTGCATTACTTTTGATAATGCAGTTGAATATAGATTTTTGCCCATTTCTTTTGCAACCAATACTATAATAAAGGACTTAATAAAGAATTTTTAAGTAGACTGTGCCACATATTACATGGAAAGCAGCATGGCATAATATATAGATTGCTAGATTTGCATCAGGAAAGTTGGGTTTAAAGTCCACCTCTGATATTTCAGCTATGTGACCGTAACTGCAGCTTTCCTCAGATAGTTCCCTACCATGTACTTCCAAAGTCTTCTATGTACTGTAAGGTTTATATTCTGCATTACTAGAGTGTGTCCCCCACATTGGCTATTCCCTGATTTAATACAATCATAGATCCTTTCCTGTATTCTTGTCTTTAAAATCTATCCCCATTCTATCATGAAGTGGCTGTCTAAAAAAAAATACACACCCCATTATAATTAATTAAAATAATTTAAATTATTAACAAATTACTCACACTAAAACTTACTCTGTAAATCTGAGCATGGTGTGGAGATGATACTAAATTTGTAAAGGCCATGCAAATTGGACATAAGGGTTCTTGTATATAACCTCCAAAAAAATCTTCCGTAGAGATCCACCAAACATTCTAGGGGCCTTCCCCTGGATCAGTGGTCTCCAAAATTTTTTTTATAATACCCCTCCTATCAGTAAAATAAAATTTGAACATGTATCCCAATACAGGTTTCACAAAAGTTTAAGTTTTAATAGCTTAAAATTGTAATATATACCAATTTATAAATTATATGATATGCTACTATACTATATATACTATCATGTGTATAAGTCATTATAAAATATGCACCAAAAATAGGAATTATAAAAGAGTGACATAAGATGAAATAAGCAATATTTAAATTTTATTAGTGATACAAAAGCCTTTTTTTGTTTCTTTGTTGTCTTTTTTTTTTTTTTAGTGAGGCAATTGGGGTTAAGTGACTTGCCCAGGGTCACACAGCTAGTGAGTGTTAAGTGTCTGAGGCCAGATTTGAACTCAGGTACTCCTGACTCCAGGGCCGGTGCTCTGTCCACTGTGCCATCTAGCTGCCCCTACAAAAGCCTTTTTAAATTCTCATTAAATATGGATAATAATATTTTAGTGAGAACCACATTATTAAATAAGTTTCATTATTTACTTTAAAAAAGTAAATAGGGGATTGGAAAGATTTGTAATAACACTTGTTAACAATTAATTAGTTAGTTACTTTGATTAAAGTAGCTAGCCAAGCTGGATAATCATGTCTGTCTTTTTTAAGTTAAAAAATGATAGACACATAATATAACAACTAAATGATTGGTCATATAGTTAGGGAACAGCACATTTTCAGCAGGAATCATGTTTCTCTATGAGTAGATATTCACCATACACAATTCAAAACCAAGAAATTTTCAGTATAAATCCAGTATTTTAATCAGTAATGAAATTATATCCTAATACTTTGTGCTAATCATTTATTTATACCTAATATTTTTTCAAAAGGATATAATTTAATAACATTTCCTTCAACCTGATGCCTCCACTAACAGTCTGAACTTAGCTAATGACAGTGTAAAATGTCATTGTAAAAGCCACTTTCTAGTTCTATTTAATAATGGCATCATACCTTAACTGCCTATTCATGTTTGATTATTTTTTTTTTTCCTAGGTATGAGAAATAGTGAGACAGCCAGTTTGGCTGGACCATAGAGTACAGGCAAGGGAGTAATGTATAATAAATAAAACTATCCATACATGTTCATCCAGTGTCCCAGACAAAACAAAACAAGGAGTTAGGGCTCTTATTCACTTCTTACTGAACCAGAGTATGGTGCCTGACTTCTTCTTCCTTTTTTTTTTTTTTGTTTTTGTGGGGCAATGAGGGTTAAATGACTTGCCCAGGGTCACACAGCTAGTAAGAGTCAAGTGCTTGAGGCCGGATTTGAACTCAGGTTCTCCTGAATCCAGGGCTGGTGCTTTATCCACTGTGCCACCTAGCTGTCCCATAGCCTGACTTCTGAAGGGTGTCTTTTATAGCTATGAGTTGATCTGGAGGGAATGGAATAAGACATGGGGAGTAGGAAATGCATAGAATTTTCTTAGTGGTATCTGTGTAGCTGTTCCTGTGGAGGTTCAGGGTCTTAGTTGTTACAACTGTCCTGAAATGCCAATACCATGGAACAAAAAGGGGAGTAGAGGCCTGAGTGTTGGACGATAGTGGGTGAAGAACAGGTTGTATTAGAGACAAATGCCACAATTGATTCTTGTGTAGAAAATGGAATGCAACCAAGGGCGTGTGGGTAAATGTTTGGTAATTGCCTCTCTGAGAAACAAAAATGTACACATGGCATGTTTTAAAGTGTAATCTGCATTATTAACATTTTCTCCATCACTTTCTTAAGTCAAAACAATAACTCAAGACCTGATTTCTAGTGTTTGCCAATTTCTGAGCAGTACATTCTCTCTGAAAATTTAACAGTTGGCTCTTGTGAGACTGTACAAGCTGTTTCTACCACTTCACTGGATACAAACCATCTTTCCAGCCTGCACTTGGCTGATCATGCAACCCCTGGAGTTATACCATGGCCTACTTGGCGTCATGCCACAGTGCACCATGGCTCTAGATCTCTTGATGTTGCAGGGATTCAGTACAGTACAAAGTCTGCCAGTGGTCATTTCTTGCTCTCTATATCCTTGCTTTCTATATACAATCAGACTAACTCATCTGGTATTTACTTCTTTCTGATATCTGTCTCTTTCATCATTTTTCACTATAGCCTCCTACTCATTCCTACAAGCAGAAGAAAATCTTTGCCACAATTTTTTTTGGTTTTGTTTTTGTAGAGCAATGAGGGTTAAGTGACTTGCCCAGGGTTACACAGCTAGTTACGTGTCAAGTGAGGCTGGATTTGACCTCAGGTGCTCCTGAATCCAAGGCCAGTGCTTTATCCACTGTGCCGCCTAGCTGCCCCCATTGCCACTATTTTAAGGGAAGAAAATGAAGTGCCTCTTTATTGTCCTACAAATTCAGTTCTTCAGAGACTGCAGTAGTCCATAATTCAAAGCCATTTAGCAATTCTAATAAAATAATGACATAAGAAGATAGGTCTTTCAGGGGAGAAGCTCAGGATCATTAGAAAGCAGTGTTGAATTTTCTGAATGCAACATAGCCTCTTCTACACCTATCCAATTCTGGATACATTCCAATTCCGGATAACATCTCCCTAAAATAAACATATTAATGTTTATCAATACTTCCATGACCTGTCTATATGATGACATATCACAGTTTAGACAACAAGAATTCTTTCTATTAATGTTCTTCTTAAACTTTTGGGTAATAACAGAACTCATTTAGCAAGATTTGCAAAGTTCTGGCATAAGAGAATCAGCACAATGTCGTCTATAAGCAGGACTCTGCTGGACATTGTCTATGACACCCTTGGCAAGTATATATCTCCTATTAATGACTCTATATTAATAGAGTCTTCAGACCACATCATCTCTGTTGGAACATCTTTCAAAGAGTCTTGTATGATATTAACATATGCGTGGAAGACACTATTGGAGAACAGCCTTTAAGATACATTTTGCTTTACTGAATCAAATGCTGCTTATATACAGTTAAATAAGCACAGTAACATCTTATATTCTCTGCATTATTTAATAAACTATATAACTATAATTATATGGCTTGCTATAGATATGATATCCTGCTTTTTACAAATGACATTCTGTCTTACTATACCTTTACTAAAGATGTCCTTGACACTAAATTCATTATCTCTGTTAAATCCACTCCTCACATTCCTATTTCATTTGAGGACATCACCATTATTCTAGTCGTTCTGGTTTGTGATCTAGAAGTTATCCTCAAGTCTCTAACTCTTTATTTACTCCCTGAACCCCATATCCAATCAAATGCTAAGAGTATTACCAATTCTACCTTCTCAACATCTCTTGAATTAGTCCCCATAACCACTGGAGTTCAAGTTTTCCAAACCTCTTACTAGATCATTACTATAGTCTTTGAAGTAGTCTCCTTGCATTTGGTATCTCCCCTTTCTAATGTATCCTCCATAGTGATTTTTCCTAAAGCATAGGCCATACCATGTAATTTTCCTACTGAAGTAACTTTCTACTGCCTCTATATACGAACTTCCCTGTGTGGCATTTAATTTAATTTAATTTAAGGTATTTCATGCCTGGCTGTGACATACATTTCTAGACTTAATATATATACTTCTTCATCATGCATTCTAAACTCCAGCTAATTTAGCCTACTTACTGATCACTATTCATCTCAAGGGGAAAAATGCAAAAAGTGGGAAGGAAGGGGGGAAGTGTTTATAAGTTCTAGATCTCAAAGTATACTACAATGTAGTAATCATTAAAATAACTTGGTACTAGTTTAAAAACTAGAAAGGTCAATCAGCAGAACAAATTAGATACATAATATAAAGAAGTCAGTACAGTAGGATAGTATTTGCATAGTAAATGCAAAGACTCCAGTTATTGGAGGAAAGACTATTTTATAAAAAGTGCTGAAAAAATTGGACAGAAGTCTGGGAGAAATCAGATTTAGACTAACACTTCACTCACCACATCATGGTAAGTTCTATAACCTAGATACAAAAGGTAACATGATAAACAGAGAGTCAAGGAAGAAGGCTTCATGACTAAGCTAGCACTAGAAAGTATCATACAAGGTAAAATGAACACTTTTGAGCATATAAAATTAAAGTTTTTGCACAAACAAATCTAATGTAGCAAAAATTGGGAAGAGAAATAGATAAAATGGGGAAAAACCTTTACATTTTATTTATCTGGTAAGGTCTTATATTCCAATTATATATGAGTTGATTCAAATACATAATATTAAAAAGTAATTCTCCAATAGATAAATGATTAAAGGATTGGAGCAGGCAGTTTTCCATGGAAGACCATATTTTTAAATGCTCTAATTATCTATTATTAAGGAAATGTAAAGCAAGTTTGAGTTTCCATAGCATACCCACCAGACTAATAAAACTGATAAAATCTGACACACTAATGCACTGTTAATGGAGCTGTGAATTGGTCTAACCATTCTGGAATTTGTAACTATATCACAAAAGTTTCTAAAATGTATATATCATTTGACCCAACTATGTCATTACTATGCCTATAACCTAAATAAATTTTAAGAAGAAGAAAATTATCTATATGTATAAAAATATTTATGGCAGATCTTTTCAATGGATGCAAAAAACTGGAAATGAAGGGAGTATTCTCCCACTGGGGAACAGCTAAACAAATTTTGGTATAAGAATCTAATGTAACATTATTGTGCTATGAGAAATGATGAAATGGATTGTTTCAGAGGAAACTGGGAATACCACTATGAACTAATTTAGAGCAAAGTGAGCAGACTGAGGAATACATTTTACATAATGATAACATTATAGAAAAAACAACTTTGAAATACTTTAGATCAATGTATTGATAAGCCACAAGTCCAAAAAAAGTACTCCCTAACAGAGAAGTCAAATTTAATATGCAGAAAAGCATACATTTTCAGAAATGGCCAATGTAGGCATTTGTTTTGTCAGACTTTGCAGCTATGTGTTCAGGGTCTTGCTTTTCAGGGTTTTTTTTTTAAACTGCTTATTGGAAAGGACAGATTAATAATAAAAAAGTACAAAAGATATTTATCATGGTATACTACATTTATTTCAATACGATTTATTGCCGTGTAGCAGTGTTGTTCTAATTTAAAGTTTAGGCACTGAATCACATTGCCAGAGAGGAGTAGTGAAAATTATGTTGCTTGTATTATCTTGCTACTAAAAAAAAGCATTTCAATGTACTTCCTTAATGGGGTAGGACTGTTACTGGAGTAAGTTGGGAGCATTTATTAAAAAAATGTGTTGTGTACAAGATTTAAAGCAGACACCATTTGTATTTTTAATCCACTATGTTAAATATATGCTCTGTGTTTTCTTTTGCTTCAAAGCATAGGCTAAAGCACCAGGCTTGGCTATTCACAGTAAATTGGTACTTGGGAACTTAGTACAAACAAGAGCTTTATTGTGTGGTGCAGCAAGCAAGCAAGCAAAAACCCCCCCAAAACAATAAAACAAAAAAACCCTCCAAAAACCAAAACCATATGAAAACACACAGTATGGCAAAACAAGAGAGAAGGTTGGTCTCAGAGATATAAAGAAACTCATCCAGTTCAGGGAGGAAAGGATACAGTAGTAAAGTTCTCAGTGAGAGTACCTGCTCAGAGTAGGGATCTAAGCAGGGGGATTTTATACCTTAAAATAGACCTAAAAATGAGCTTGGTTTAGAACGGATAATCAATGTTTGATGTGGGAGAGGACATTCCCAAGTAGACCCAGATTTGGTTGGGAAATTCTCCAGGTTACTTATTGATACCACACTTGCGGGTGGGGGTGGGGCGGGATAGGTTCCTTATTGGGATCAGACATCAAGTGAAGGTTTGAGTTGACAATTGGAGATGCCAGGTAGAAATTCGGCTCTTAGTTGCTATAGCTGGCCAGGAATTCCATCTAACTGGGAGCTGTGATCAATTGATTGACACAGGGTCAGAATAGGCCAGAACAGAGGAAAAGTATAAACTGCCTGTGATTGCTTATGTTTCATGGATAATTAGGACTACTTTGCCTGAATGACTCCATAGTGGAATCCTATCATTTAACTACAACATAAAGTGATATATTTAAAGAATTGCAATTATTATACTTTATAATACAAAAAAGTCAATAAAAGGAAATCTCTCTCACAATGGTAAACAGTAATTTCCTATCCACTAAAAGCTCAATTAATGTTTAAGAAATATCTAAAATTTATGTAGCATTTAGCACCTTTGCCCTACTTTCTGCCATGGTAAAAGTGGAAGATGGCCATAAAAAGAAAAATTCTACAATTTTCTTTGTTCATGGATTTACATGTCAAAAAAATTCATCAGCAGGTGGCTGATCTACTGGTAATAAAACTCTATATACCTAGCTAGGCTGATCTGGGTTTATACTTGAAGTCTTTCCATGATACACAACTTGTCAGACCTTGTAGTGCATGGGGCATACCCTTTGAGAATCCGGGACCATTCATTCACTCATTCATCTATCTATCTATCTATCTATCTATCTATCTATCTATCTATCTATCTATCTATCTATCTATCTATCTATCTATCTATCTATCTATCTTTGCGAGGCAATGAGGATTAAGTGGTCCAGGGTCACACAGCTAGTGTCAAGTGTTTGAGGCCAGATTTGAACTCAGGCCCTCCTGAATCCAGGGCCAGCGCTTTATCCACAGCACCATCTAGCTGCCCCAAATATTTTCTTTTGAAAATACAATTATGAATTCAATTTATAATAGCAATGACCTACAGTTAAGCATTCTTATTCTTCACTGTCCTGAATTATTCAATCAGAACCAAACCACTTACTTTAAATGTTGGAGAGAGATAATTTTTCAGAAACCAGAATTTAACAGGAGTTTCTGTATGGCGTAACACAGAAAGCATCATAATTCTGTAAGAGAAATTTGGGTTAAACCCAAGTTACAACAAAAAGCAACTGAAAGTCAAGACAACTGTCTTAAAGGGTTTTCTAGCAAGTAGTTATCAGGTCTGTTAATGGTATTCATTATAACCACTTAATTGACAAAGGTTAGTTGACAGACTAAAATTATCAATGTTGACCATTAGTTGGGATATACACATACATACGTAATACACACATACATACATAAATATATACCTACATACACACACACAAGTAATACTAGTCTGGTTTCAAATAAACACAATAAATCAAATCATGAGGCACATATGAAAGCTGAATTTAATTCAAATTTCAGCACCATCACAATGTGACTAACACTGTCTTAAAATGTTGAACCATATACATTAGCTACCTCTACCAATGAAATTTTTGGGAAATTTTAAATCCCTGAAAGATGTCTATACAGTATTTATAATGCGGAAAATATGTCTGGAATAAAGAGTCAGAGTATTATGGCACATAGAGAGCTGTACTTGGAACCAGGGAGAACTGGATTACAATTCTACTTAGATATTTGCTAGCTGTGTGACCTTGAATATACAACTATTAACATGCTTGAGTCTCAATTTCCTGAGCTACAAAATGGAGTTAATGATAGTACATATCTCACTGGATTAATAACAAAAAGTGCTTTGTCAATCTTAAAGCATCTTTATAATTTTCACCTTTTATTATCATTAAAACTCATTGGGGTTATTATCAACAATACTAATTCATACATTTTGCGGTGTTATGTGATTGCTTTTGAAGGTGCTGAAAAGTCAATTTCTCACCTCAAAAAGATGATTTTTTAAAAACAATACCATTAGTTTCTGTTACAAAATAGGCCATTTTTTAAGACTTTAAGAGTTCATATATCTAAGGCTATTTTCTCCATATAAATATTTTATTATTTTCCAGATACATTTAGAGATAGTTTTCAACATTTGTTTTTATAAGAGTTCTAGTTTCAAATTTTTCTTTCTCCCATCCCTCTCCACTCCCCAAGACAGCAAGTAATCTGATATAGGTTATATATGTACAATCACATTAAACATATTTCTGCATTAAACATGTTATTAGAGAAGAATCAGAGCAAAAAGGAAAAACCTCAAAAAAGGAAAACAACAACAAAAACAATAGAAATCTGCATCCAGATTCAACAGTTCTTTTTTTTTTTTTCTGGTTTTGAAGAACATTTTCCATCATGAATCCTTTGGAAATATCTTGGACCATTGTATTGCTGAGAAGAATCAAGTCTATCACAATTGATCAACACACAATGTTGTTGATACTGTGTACAATGTTCTCCTGGTTCTGCTCATCTCACTCATCATCAGTTCATGCAAAGTCCTTTCAGGTTTCTCTGAAATCTGTATCTAAGGCTATTTTAAAAATTTATATATTTATTAAATTTCATTGAAATGATAAACATAAACTCACCTTAAAAATCGTTCATATAAATGGCCTGAAGCAATTGAAAAAATGTTTAGGAAATCAGTTTTCTTTTCCTTTGTTTCTGCTTGCAGTCCTCCTGTAAAACTTGAAATGAAAGAAAAAGAAAATTAGGTATTTTCCTTAAGATAAATTTCCATGCTGTATGCTACAGGACCAATTTTAAAATACTTCATCCTAAGATAAGGAGGACATACCTCTAAGAGTGAAAAATTATAAATATTTACTAGTAATCACTGGGAAATTATAACACTTAAAAATCTAATATTTACCTAGAAGTTTTCTGTTCTGAGAGCTTAAACTTTTGATAATGATTCATTTTGCAATCAGTCAAATAATTTTGAAGGAACATCATAAATGATGAAGCTGTGATCATGTTAGCAACCAGAGAGAATTTCAAAACTTAAGTAATAGAGGTATCTACATAGAATAATTTGTTTTCTGTGGTGTAATAGTGGCTATGGATATGATTTAACAAACATTTATTTGGGCCCTGGGAATATGAAGAAAAAAAAGTTCCTGCCCTCAAGAGCTCAAGTTCTCCTAGAATTTTCTACTGGGATACTTTTCTAAAAAGGAAGAAAGAATCATCCTATTATCATTCTAATGAAATGAAGATATAAATAAAAAGACAGTGATTATCTAATAAGGGTTGAAAGTATAGAGCTTGACTGAATAAAGCCAAAATGCCAGTGGTCCTCTTTTTAAGTTATTTTACTGGTTTATCAAATAAAATAATTTAATATACTTCTGCAAGGTCATTATGAATGAATCATTCAGGTTCAGTCATTTTTCAGTTGTGTCTGACTCTTCGTGACCCTATTTAGGGTTTTCTTTTTCTTTTTCTTTTTGCGGGGCAATGAGGGTTAAGTGACTTGCCCAGGGTCACACAGCTAGTAAGTGTCTGAGGTTGGATTTGAACTCAGGTCCTCCTGAATCCAGGTGCTTTATTCACTGTGCCACCTAGGTACCCCATTTGGGGTTTTCTTGGCAGAGAAACTGAATATTTCACCATTTCCTTTAATTATTATTATTATTGTTATTATTATTTTTATCTAAAGATACGTTGTCATTTCCTTCTCCAGCTCATTTTACAGATGAAGAAACTGAGGCAAATAAGATTAAGTGACTTGCCCAGGGTCACACAACTAGTAAGTATCTGAGGCTGAATTTAAACTCAGGAATATGAGTCTTCCTGACTCCAGGACTGGTGCTTTATTCACTTCATTAGTTAACTACCCATGAATGAATCATTAGGATGGCAGAGAAAACTGAAGCAACTACTTTGTAGTACAATTCTATTACTTGGCTTAACAAATGCTTAGTTGATTGACCTGCAAATATTCTATCCAGCTGGTCAAACAAATTCGGCCAAAGAAGAGTCTTCCACATATGGTAAGTAGGAAGGCCAGTAATGATGCTAAAGATGAAAAAGATATAATTTGAAAATTAATTTATTATGTACTTAATCATAAACAACAAACCCACCTAAACTAATAGCCATTAATGAATAAGCATTTATTAACCACCTACTTAGGTTAAAAAGACAAAAATGAAACAGTCTCTGATGTCAAAGAGCTTACATCTTATAAGGGGAAGCCATATGTGTGTATATATATATATATATAATATATATATATACATATATATATACATAAATAAGTATATACAACATAAATATAGAGTAGTTTGTGTGTGTGTATGTTTTTATGTGTGTATGTGAGAGAGAGAGAAAGAGAACGAGCGAGTGAGTGAGTGAGAGAGAGAGAGAAGAGCAATAGTAGCTGAGGAAAACAGGTAAATTTTCTGTTATAAAGTGTCACTTAAGTAGTTTTGAAGGATACAAAAAGATTCAGAGTCAAAAGTAACGTGGGAGTGCATTTCAGGGATGGGGTATAGTCAGTGTGAAGGCAGAAAGATGGGAGATGGAGTATTACATGTGAAGAACAGCAAGATGGCCACTTTGGCATGACTGCAGAGTACAGGAAGGAGAGTAATATATAATAAAATTGGAAAGGTAATTTGTGGCAAGGTTGTGAAGGGCTTTAACAGTTAATGAGAGGAGTTTATATTTGGTCTTGGAAGGCAGTAGAGTTTAATTGAATTGGAAAGTCACATGGACAGACCTGCACTTTAGGAAAATCACTCTGGCCACTGTGTGTAAGATGAATTGGAGAGGGGGGATTTGAGGCAGGAGATCAATTAGCAGAATATTGCAAGAGTCCAGGCCAGAGGTGATAAGACCATGAACTAGAAAGGTGGCTATGTGTAGAGCAAAGGGGATGGTTAGAAAAGACAATATTTGGTAACTAATTTTTATATGTATGTATAAGTATGTATGTATAGCAATATGTGTATATATAAATTCAAGTGGTTTAACTTTTTTCTTATTATACACTTGAAAATATCAACAATTCTACATAGAAACAACAAAAAAGTTAGACTGTACGTGGAGCTGTGAATCTATTTCACATGACTGCTTTAAAAAGTAATATATATTTTTAATTTCATATAGTCATACCCACAATGTCCATATTCCCTTCTGAATTGCTTTCTGTATTTTGTGGATATATATTTTTTAAAAAGTTTCCTTGATGCTCTTTTTTCTTCTTCTTTTTTTTGCATCATACACAAAAGCTCACTCACTCACTTGTTCTCTCTCTCGTCTTTCACATACACACACCTCCCTCCAAAAAAAACCCCAAAACTTTCCTTTGTAACAAAAATATTTTCCATTAAAATAAATGAATGCACAGGTTGAGTCTGAAAATGCAATCTCTGGTCCATCAACTCTCTGTTAAGAGGTAGGATGTATGATTCAACATCAGTTTTTCTGGTGTTCTGGTTGGTCACCAAATTGATCATTGGTTTTTAACTTTTTCAAAAAATTTTTTCCATTTTGTTATAGTCATTGCATAAATTGTCCTGGTTCTGATCATTTTTCTTTGTATCTATTCACATAAATCTTCCTATTTTTTCTGAATCTGTTTTTTCATAATCTCTTATAGCATAGTAACTTTATTCTGTTATATTAACATGCCATTAATTTGTTCAGCTATTTCTTAATTAATAGGTTCTTACTTTGTTTTGGGTTCTTTACTACAAGAAAAAGTCCTGTAATAAATATTTTCCTACATATGGGTCCTTTCCTTCTTTCTTTCATTTATCTTTTTATGGCCTAGACTCAGTAATGCAATTACTAGGTCAAAGAGTAATGATGTAAAAAATAAAAAAAGAAATCAAAGAAAGTCACGGAAACATTTAAAAATACATAGAAGTGGGGGCAGTTAGGTGGTGCAGTGGATAAAGCACTGGCCTTGGATTCAGGAGGACCTGAGTTCAAATCCAGCCTCAGACACTTGACACTTAACTAGCTGTGTGACCCTGGGCAAGTCACTTAACCCTCATTGTCCTGCAAAAAAAAAATACGTAGAAGAAAGAAGTTCTAATGGCAACACAAAAATGCAGAGAAGTTTTATTACTATTGTGTTTAAGTTAATATGTACTTAAAACTGCAATTCAGAGTTTTACATACAATCTTCTTTCTGTTTTTTTGGCGAGTGTATTGAAATATTCACATTTGTTGATAATTCTCAAAGAAAGCATTCTTTATATATGTGTCAGACTTCTATAGAGTCTATAAGTCTTTTTGGATTATATTCCTTATTCCTGAACCATGTTTTCAATCTTATTTTTCACTGTCCTTTCATTATACTTTGTATTAAAATTACCAAGCATCAAATTATAAATTGGTTTAATTTGGAGGGTTTATTGAGTTTGTAGAATTTCTCTATCTTTTGCAGCTGATGTTAGTACACAAACTGCAGCAAATTGAAGGCTTTTTGTTTTGTTTTGTGAGTAATTATCATGAATAGTGCAACATGAGATGATCAAATATCCCATAAAATAATGTTTCATGTTGCTTTTGGACACATGATGAAGCCAATTCTGTCAACTCCTTTATTTATCTCTTCAAGAAGAAAATATAAGCCATCCTTCTATTTAGCCATAGCATTCTTCTGTCTTCTGATTACATTTAATGGAAAGAATGTCAAAACTGACAAGATTCAGTTCCTACAGTTTTATAACTATCCTTTAGTCCCTAGAAAAGGATTTCACATTCAGAGAACAAATAACTAAGTTAGTATATAACACTAATACAGTCAAAGCACCCTTCTTTCAATAGAAAGTTAAAACTAATATAAAGCCATGAGGATAAAATGAGAAAAGAAGTGTAACTGGAAAACTAAAGCAACTTCAATCTGTAGTATTTAAATAAATTATTGATGGCCAAAAACAATGGGAAAAGGATGTCAAAACTGATTATGTCATATATAAGTTTAAACAAGATAAATTAAATACCACGATCATACCAGAAATGCCTAAAAACTAATTTTGTCAGCAAATACTTGATCTACCTGTCAAACAGAATCATGTGTCAGTCAACGGCAACAGTTGTAAGATCTTATGGTTAAAGCTGGTAAAAAGTTAAGTGCAATATCATTTCCTGAAAGAGCAAGGAGCAGTAGAAGGGGAAAAAAACAGTTTAAAACAAGCTTGGTGAGAGATTCAATTAGGAAAAATCATATCAAGGGCATTTAAAGATGAAAGTAGAAGATAACAGAGACACAAAGATGAAAAAGATCTGCAAAGATTTTTATAATAAACTCTTCTCAAAACTAAGGACAAATAGAGCTACCACATTTATAATCTGACATCACAGTTCCATATATGCTTCCAGAAAATTGGAAATGATACTGAAGAAAAAAACTGGTTTTACTAAAACAGGTATACAGAAGAAATCTATATTGGAGGAGATACAATGTTCATGTTGATTGTCTCATTTAAGAATTGGTTCCCATAGTATCCTAAGCAGGAGAAGATAACAAAGGCATGAAAAAATAATCTTATATTTTATTACTAATTGGAATATCAGTATTGAGTTTAGGGTTGAGAAGCCTACCTCACTCCCAAGATCCTCATTGATTGGCATGCAAATGAAGTTAGATTGGAACAAAAGGGAAGAAAGCAAAGCCATTATCCTCCCCATCCTTTGCCCTCCTATCTTAAACAGAATATATAAGTTTGATCACATTTCTATACTTTCCATGTACTGATTAGTTTTATGGGAGGGATCATCAGAATAATAGTAGTATAAGTTAATACATTAACTTTCCAGTTACAATGTGTGTTATTTATATTATCTAATTTAATCTCCTAAGCAGCCTAGAGAGATTTCATTTTTTTAGAGAATACCAAAAGAGTCATTATGTGTGATAATATGACAGAAATCTATCAATTTTTTTTTTAAAGTGAGGCAATTGGGGTTAAGTGACTTGCCCAGGGTCACACAGCTAGTAAGTGTCAAGGGTCTGAGGCTGGATTTGAACTCAGGTACTCCTGAATCCAGGGCCAGTGCTCTATCCACTGCACCACCTAGATACCCCAATCCATTACTTCTAGTGAATTGATAACTTAGTAACACAAATGTGTATGAACATATGTATGTATGTATGTATGTGTGTGTGTGTATGTATATGTAACCCCAGGCTTAAGGATAGTTTGTTTGGATCAGAGTTGCTCAATTTTAATAGCTTCTATGTTTTCATAATTGAGACATGAAGTTAATTACTAATACTGTGGTACAGAGATGTTATAGGTAACTATATATGCTTGGGCAGTCAATTAATCAAATCCAAGCATTTATTAAATACCTATTAAGCACAAGGCACTGTGGTAAATGCTGAGAATGCAAAGACATAGCTGAAATAATCCCTTTCTTCAAGGACCTTATGTTCTATTGGGGGGATATACGTACAAAAATATATACCATAGACAAGGACATTTGAAGAAGGGAAGAAAGCGGGAGAAATTAAGGAAGTTTTAATTGTAGAAGGTGGCATCTGAACTGAATCTGGAAAGAAACTAAGAATTCTCAGAGGCCCAGGTGAAGAGCAAGTACATTTCAGATTTAGGGGATAAGCAGTGCAAGGTGTAGAGAGAGATAAAAGTTATTTATGAAGAACTGTAAGAAAGCCAGTTTGGCTATACTGTAGGGCTTGTAAAGTAGAGTAATTTGAAATAAAGTTGGAGAAGAAATTGGTGTCAGATTGTGAAGAGCACAATTGCTTTTTTTGGCATAATATGGAGTTATTGGATCATCCCAAGTAACTGATTATCATAAGAACAGTTCTATATGGAAGGGAAAAAAGAAGATAATAAATAATCACAAAATTAATTAATAGGTTTTATTATGGAATAATAACATGGGATAAAAGATATTTATTTTCTTCACATTTTGGTTTCAACCTTCCTTTACACATACAAGTTAATAAAATTAGTATTCTTGCTGGTTTTCATGCATAATGCTCCACCTACTGTTTTGTGTGGCTTCTGACAATTCCTAGTCTCTCTCCAGTCTTACTCAAGTGTATCCCCAGGGGCAGCTAGGTGGCACAGTGGATAAAGCACTGGCCCTGGATTCAGGAGGACCTGAGTTCAATCTGGCCTCAGACACTAGACACTAGCTGTGTGACCCTGGGCAAGTCACTTAACCCTCACTGCCCTGCAAAAAAAATAGTGTTATCAAGTGTATCTCCTACAAGAAGTCTTTCCTAATGCCCTCAGTTAAAGTGCCTTCCCCTCCAAATTACACACGCAGACACACACAGACACACACACACACACGATATACTTTTACATGCATATATATACAATAGGGAGTCAATAGAGTTTATTGAGTAGAGAAGTGACAAGGTCAGACCTGATGTTCAGGAAAATCGGTTTTGTAGATGATAGACTGGTATGGTTAGAGCCTTGACACAGGGAGGTTAATTAGGAATCTATTGCCCAGGAGAGAGATCCTGAAGGGTTAAAGAAGAGTGGTGGCTGTTTAAGTAGGAAGAAGGGAATATATATGAGAGATGTAGAAGAAGAAACTATGAGATTTGGTAACTGGATATGTGGGCTGAAAGAAAGTGAAGTATGTCACTTATGATTTCTGGATTTGTTTTATCATCTTTAAAATGATTTTATGAATATGTAAGGTTTATTTTGAAGTTGAACAAAAGAAAATAAATGTGGATTTAAATCCAAGCCATCCAGGCATCTCTTCAACGTTTCTTTTTACATTAATGTTGACAGGAAAATTAAGCTTGTTTTTTATTCTTATATTTTAAAAAGTCCCAAATAGTTATTCTGATAAGTTTGTTAAAAAAGTAACCCCTTTAAAGCTGCACAAACACTAATTAGCTGTTGGTGGAATTGTGAACTGATCCAACCATTCTGGAAAGCAATTTGGAACTATGCCCTAAGGGCTATATAACTGTACATACACTTTGATCAGCAATACCACTGCCCGGGGATAGAAGTTAGAGCCCAAAACTTTAAATAAAATGTTTAAAAAATAGAAAAGAGAAAAAAACCCTGCTCAATTTACCCATTTATTGGTGCTCATTTCAAATGTGTATTGCATACAAATTGTTAACTCTCTAAATTTTTCTTACATATAATTTTATGAATTTGAATTTCCCTCATAGTTTGGCCTTTTAATAACATATATGTATAAAAAGATGAATTACCTTTTTATGGAGTCCCACATTCCTTTTCCTTCATCTTTATCCGTAAGAATATCTTCATCAATTTTATCAGGCTTTTTCTGTACCTGGGTATTGTGACAAATGATAAGATTTGTTAGTTTAACTTGTTTAATATTTGATCAAAAGTGAAACATGCTAGGAAATGATATCATTCCATGAAAAGCTGAAATAAATATTAATTGACAGTTAAATATAAACTTAGGACTTAGTTCTCTTAACACAGCTGTATTATTAACATGTTATCCTCCTGATTTTGAACTTCCATGTGAGTAAAATTTCCTAAATGCTATCTATTTTACTTTTCTCATCCTATTTAGTTCTGGGCTCAAGACACTATGCATACATAGTACCTGTTTAGAACACATGTATTATTTAATTCAGTGGGCTGTCCATTCAATTGCATGTCATAGTTTAGGCAATATGCGTTTTTCATCTAGTTGTTTCTTGCCCATGTGAATTGTTACGCCAGTATCTTTGGAATATGCATGAATCTGACTGAATAGGCCCTGTAGTGTTCTGGGGTTTGATGAAAGAAGCATAATTTCACTGATAAACGCATATATGGAGAATCCATCATTAATATGTAACATACTTCATGATAGTGGACAACATCTTTATTTGGCAAATGTCTTCATGTTTTATGCTTCATTATGATAGAGGATCACTGAAGTTAGTAAGATAGAAGATGGAGGATCTCTGCAGTTGTATCAAGGAGTCCTATATGATTGGGGGGGGTGGGGCAATGAGGCTTAAGTGACTTGCCCAGGGTCACACAGCTAGTAAGTGTAAAGTGTCTGAGGCCAAATTTGAACTCAGGTCTTCCTGAATCCAGGGCTGGTGCTTTATCCACTGTGCCACCTAGCTGCCTGTCTTATATGATTTTTAACAATAACCATTTCACTCTAAATAAAATTCCCTTTTTTTAAAAAATAAACCAAAAAGAAAAATTATGGAATCTTGTGTTCTTTATACATCTTTGTCAATTATGGGACTACGAAAAGACCATCTGCTAAAGAAAACTGTATTTTCATTAAAATATAACAAAATATGTAAACCATTTTCATAAAAGTTTTAATAGAAACATCAGAAATTAGACCTGTGGTTCAGTAGTTGGTTTCTTCACATCTTTTTCCATTTAAAATGCCATCTGTAATCTCTTTCTTTTGGAATCTTTCTTTCTTTGAGATATTTTGCAAACTGATCTCCAAGGAGTTTTTAAATTGTCATGTACTGCATATATTTCTCCTGTATGTTTTGGTAAAGTAGAGACAATTTTCCTATCTTCTTAAATGCCATTCTATTTTCTCAGGCATATGCTATACAGTGGATGTAGAAGTAGTCCTACTATCAGTAATAATTTTAGTAGATTACTATAAAATATCATAAAATGAGTATAAAATACTATTTTTAAAAGGTTTAAAAGGCTAAGAGCTGCACCAAGACTTTTGGGACACCTTATATTGGACTCTATTGTGTTTAAGGATTATTTGTTGTTTTCTATGAAGAAATTGATTGATCTAATTAATTGGTGCTCATGCAAAACATGTATAGCTACTTCCTAGATATTTTATAGAGGGAATTAATGCTTCATTTATTGGTTAGATGAGATACTTGATATTCCTTCTAACTAAAAGAGCTTTCTTTCATCATCAATCAATCAACATTTCAATGTAGAACAGAGCATATTTAGATGAAAATTCATTTGAATTATATGGATCCTAGTGCTTGAAACAGTAGTCACTTTTTGAAACCTCCACATGTAACATATGCTGTTCTACTTTAACTCTGTTCCTGATGACACTTATTACTTTGGTCTGAATTCTTTCAATAGCTTGCTACCGGTTTTCTTTGTTTTTTTTTTTTTAACTCATCCTGCACAAGCTAAGAAATAAATCTTCCTCAAATACTATTTGTACCATATACTTCTCCTATTTAAGAATATTCAATTCTCATTGCCCACTAATTTAAATTTGTCAGCCCACCAAGGCAAAATACCTTCCATCTTCTTCTCCTAATTCACTTAACCATGTCATTCTATTGTGCCTCTTTGTTGCAGTTAGTACAATTTCTTTCATTCCTGACATTTAGCTTCTTCTTCCTTCTATGCTTCAGGAAGAATATTCATCTTTCTCCCGAAGAATTCCAACTTATGACAAATAGTTCAAGATTTGGCTCAAAACTCAACTCCTTCAAGATATACTTCTGTACTTCCACCCCATTCTGATCATTTTCTTGTTTTATGTACTTGTACATATATAACTTAAAACCTACTAGAGAGCAGAAAAATATAGTCTACTTCATTGGTATATCCAGTAGTATTTATTGAATTCAGTACTAGATACATTGTTGCTATTCTACATATTCCTGTTGAATGAAATATTACACATAAATTAAATGTGAATAGAACATCAAAAAATTAAATGAAGAAATGGGTAAGATAATTTTTAGATCCTTAAATGATTAACTAATGTATTTACATTCTTACAAGTAGGATATACAATAATAAATCAAGAAATTTGAGATTATTTAACAAATATGAAGCATGTAAAGAAGGTTTTGTTTTACATACTTGGACTTTCAGAATCTTGCTTTTGAAGTTGCTTAATACCACAATGACATCATCAACATCTGGTGGAGAGTCTGTTCCTTCATGTCTAAAATTATAGAAATACACAAATATGTAATGTATGCTAAATATAAACTAAGCTTAAATAATTCCTTCTATACTTTCTAATCTATTTTATACAGCCCCTAAAAACTCATACCTCTAAAATTTTTGTATTATAGAATATGGAAATTTAGGGTCCCATTAAATTTACTCTTAGTATAGAGAGATAGAGTGGTATAATGGATAAAAGAAATGGCCTCAAAATCAGACTCCAGCTGAGCTCACTTTCTACTTCTGACAGCTATGGGCTGTGTGACTCTGACCAAGTCATTCTACTTCTCAATTTCCCTTAGACAACTCTGAGACCATAAGTTGCTGAACAAGTGGTGATCCACGTTAGTAGAGTTTCCTCTACTAATGCAATCACAGATATGGTCCTAAGTTCTAAATGGAAGTACAATAAAACTTTAATAATTTGGACATGGATAAATGGAAATCTTATAATTTGAATAGGAACTGGTCTAAAAAGATCACTATAGAAATGAATAATGGTAAGTAGACTGTCTACTTTAGAGAACAAGTTATATCTGTTAAGTAATAAAACTATCAACTTACATGCCAAAAATAAGTTATATAAATAGAATCTATCATGTCACATCTATATCACAACTATAACATATCACAGCTATAAACCAGTCTTATTTATTCTTTATCTGCTAATTATGGTAAACCTAAATTATCGTATAAATGAATGATAGAATTTTTAAAAATCTTTCATATAAAGTTCCCTATGAATTAGTCTTAAATTAATGTTATTTTATATAACCTATACCTGATTGCTTACTGTGTCAGGGAGGGGGCAGGGGAAGGAGGAAAGGATGGATAAAATTTGGAACTCAAAACTTTAAATAAAAATGTTTGTTATTTTAAAAAAAACAGACTTGGAACAAACAGTAAAAAAAATAAATTAATGTGGTTTACTGTATGTCTTAACCCATTATATCAAAAGGGAGAGATATAGATAAAAGTACAGGGATAGGTTTTTCATACCCATCACTATGCCTAGTTTTGCAACAGGATGTTAATGGAAAAGCAAAGAGAATTGGGGTTTATCTGCTTTCCATGCAAATGAACACGATATTTCTGTCTTTTGTTTCCAAGCCACCAAAAAAAAGGTTTATTGAATGCTACAAGAGCTTACTTATAATAAAGCTAAAATCACCACCAGAGGACATTTTAACTAATTTCCGTCATATCAAATTTATAAGTACCTATCTTTTAATCACAGGTCTTATTAGAGTGAAATGTTAATTTTATTATCATTCACATTTTATTTTTTGAGGGACAATGAGGGTTAAGTGACTTGCCCAAGGTCACATAGCCAGTAAGTGTCAATTGTCTGAGGCTGGATTTGAATTTAGGTCCTCCTGAATCCAGGGCTGGTGCTTTATCCACTGTCACCTAGCTGCCCCATATAATTCATATTTAACAAGGAAAAATACCCAGTACAAACCAGCTAGCATTTATATAGTACTTTAAATTTTGAAAAGTTGTACAAATATTATCTTATTTTGTTCTCACAAAAACTCTGGGAGGTAGGTACTATTATTATCCCTATTTTCCAAATCAGAAAACTGAGCCAGACAGAGGTTTAGTGACTTACTCACACAGCTAGCAAATGCATGAATCTGGATTTGTACCCAAGTCTTTCTAACTCCAGATTTATTGCTTTATGGCACCATACTACCCAGCTACCAAAACCCAACAGCTTGCCCAGTATACTAGAATACTTCCAATTCAAGGACACAAATATTTATTAAACAAGAACTAGATAAAACATACTGTGCTAGGCACTTCAGATGTTTGTCTTTTTGCAGTTTTTTTTTATTTGTTCCAGTTATGCTATAAGAATTGTAATCTTCCCAGAGGCTAAATAATCTCCTGTAGTCTGGTTTCATCTGAATTTCAGCAGTTTCTTCATAGACAGAGAGAACATGCTTATTTTGAATCCCCTCCTGCCCTTTGACTCCATACACAGGGTGGGCCAAAAGTCATGAAGTTTAATAACTTTTTGAAAATTATTTTTCTTTTTTTTGCCATTTATGAGATTTGATTTTTCACATGTAATGTAAATTCATTTCCAAAATATGTTGTATATGATGCTATGGTATTGTAAATTAAAAACAAAAAATAAAGGAATTATTAGATATTGAAACCTTTTTGTGACTTTTGGCCTACCCTATACTTTTCCCTATTAAAGTTATAAGGTCCTTAAGAATTAGTATGATGTCCAATCTATCTCTAGCCTTGAGCACAGTTATTTAATAAATGCTTGCTGAGTTGACTTTTGCCAGGGTAATTAAAAGACTGATTTTTGGATATTGATTGACAGGAGTCTGATATGTGTAACAATAGAGAAATCAACGTAGAGAAGGAAAATATGTTCAACATCAACGAAATCTGTTTTGGAATGTGCTAACATTGTTCCCATGTGAATAAGTTTCTCCCTTTCCTCACACATACTACACTACATCTTCCCAGGTTTTTCTGGAACCATCTTGCTCACCATTTCTTAAAGCACAGTTATTGGGCATCCCCCTCAATTTCTACTTCTTTGCTACCACAAGTAGTAGTATTGGTGGGGCAAAGGGTAATGTGATAAAATAATGGAATTTGGCAGATGCCCAGTGGTCCCACATGAATGATCTAGTATTATTTGAGAAACTAAGTACCTACTTGAGATAATTAGATATAGGCCACATCTGGCCTGCCCTGAGTGATGTATACTACTGAAGTCATGAGGGGGACCATCTCAGCCAAGCAACTTGAAGAACCTCCCTTTTGGGGGAGGAAGAGAAAAAGTAGAAAAGGAGAACGCTGAGGTTGAGGGCTGGCTTTCCTGTTGGTGAGCTTCTAAGAGCGGACTGGAGAGGGGCCGACTCCTATAGAGACTATGGACTCAGGTGGTGAGTTAATAGAAACAAGGCCAGCTCTTCAAATTAGCTGAGCTGAAAGCAAGTTTGGGGATTGTGTCAGACTTTGCTAGAGCCAGGAAGCTTATCCATTTTTCTCTTTCCCTATTTCCCTGTCATTGGCTTTATTAATTTCACCTTTGTTATATATTTTATTTCCATTAACAAAACCTGATTTGTTTGTGGAAAAGAGGCTGTTAATCTCCTTTCTTATTGGCCTGGGAGAGATAACTAAAAAAGGCAGTTTGGAAGGGAGGAAACTTTGGACCTAGAGGTCCCTCATTATTTTCTGAACCCCAATATTACGGCAAGCCACCTAATTAACTCTCGAGAAATCCAATTAACTCTCCCCATATTAAATTTGGCCCCTCTTGTATGCACAGTTTTATAGTGCTTTGGGCATACTTCCACACCATTTCCCAGAATGGTTGGATCAGTTCACACCTCCACCAACAGTGCATTAGTATACCTTTTTCCACATCCCCTCTAGTATTTATTATTTTCCTTTTCTGTGATGTTGGCTAATCTGATAAGTTTAAGGTAGTACCTCAGAGTTGTTTAAATTTGCAATTCTCTACTCAATAGTGATTATTTTTTCATGTGACTATTGATAGCTTTGATTTTTGAATTGCCTGTTCATATCCTCTGACCATTTATCATTGGGGATTGCCTCATATTTTTTATAAATTTGGCTCAGTTCTCTATTTATTTGAAAAAATGAAGTCCTTATCAGAGAAACTTACTATAAAATTTCCCCCCAATTTCCTGCTTTTTTTTTTCTAATTTTGGCTGTATTAGTTTTATTTGTGCAAAATATTTTTAATTTTATGGAATCAAATTATCCCATGATTCTCTCTCTCTCTCTCTCTCTCTCTCATTTGGTCACAAACTCTTTCATTATCTATAGATAAATCCATAGGTAAATTTCCCCAAGCTCCCCTATTTTCCTTATGCCATCATCACCCTTTATGTCTAAATCATTTATCTATTTTGACCTTATCTTGCACTATGGTGTGAGATGTTAATCTATACCTAGTTTCTGCCGATATGCTTTCTAGTTTTCCCAGCAATTTTTGTCAAAAGGTGAGTTTTCCCCTCTAACACTTGGCTCTTTGGATCTATCTAACACTAGATTACTATGATCATTTTTTCTCTGTTTTTTGTACCTAATCTATTCCACAGTTCCATCACTATATTTCTTAGCTAGTATCAGATTATTTTGATGATCTGATGATTTTTAAATATAGTTTGAAATCTGGTACTGCTAAGTATCCTTCCTTCATATCTTTTTCATTTAATCCCTTGAGATTCTTGGCCTTTTTTTCCAAATGAATTATTATTTTCCTAGCTCTATAAAATAATTTTTGATAGTTTGGTATGACACAGAATAAATAAATCAATTTAGCTAAAACTGTCATTTTTATTATATTGACTTGCTCTACACATGGGCAATTATTATTTCTCGAATTATTTAGATCTATCCTTATTTGTATGAAATGTGTTTTGTAATTGTATTCCTATAATTTCTGGGTTTGTCTTGGCAGGTATACCCCCAAGTATTTTATAATATCTACAGTTATTTTAAATGGAATTTCTCTTTTCATATTGTCCTTCTGGTGTCTGTCTGTCTGTCTGTCTATCTGTCTGTCTGTCTGTCTCTCTCTCTCCATATATATATATATATATATATATATATATATATATAGATAGATAGATAGATAGATAGATAGATAGATATAGATATAGATATAGATATCTGGGTTTATTTTATATCCTGCAACTTTGCTAAAGTTGTTGTTTCAACTATTATTTAGTTGATTCTCTATGTTTCTCTATGTATACCATCAAATCATCTGTAAAGAGTGATAGCTTTGTTTCCTCATTGCCTATTTTCTCATTTATTTCCTATTTTTCTCCTGAAGAGCTATCATTTCATTTCTAAAACATTATATAACTCCTACTTCATCTCATCTAGGGTTCTAGCTGAATTTGTCCCCAGACTATTTTTCCCTGTGGCATTGCTTGTAGATATTTTGGAGTCATTCTCTTCTGTATCTGTGTCATGAGCATCCCTGCCACCATAGTAATTCATTACAGGGGAGAATCTTTTTTGGCTTGCCCTCTTTTTACATCCTAATTTCTGGCTTTGGCCTTAATGTTAAAACTGAGCTCTTTCATACTTCTGGAGGAAAGGTTTGGGTTGGTCCTGCTGCTGCTTTCTTAGGGTTAATTTTTTCTTTCTTTCTTTCTTTCTTTCTTTCTTTCTTCCTTCCTTCCTTCCTTCTTCTTCTTCTTCTTTCCTTCTTCTTTCTTCTTCTTTCTTTCTTCTTCTTCTTCTTCCTTCTTCTTCCTTTCTTTCTTCTTCTTCTTTCTTTCTTTCTTTCTTTCTTTCTTTCTTTCTTTCTTTCTTTCTTTCTTTCTTTCTTTCTTTCTTTCTTTCTTTCTTGGCAATGAGGGTTAAGTGACTTGCCCAGGGTCACATAGCAAGTTAAGTGTCAAGTGTCTAAGGCTGGATTTGAACTCGAGTCCTCCTGAATCCAAGGCCAGTGCTTTATCCACTGCGCAACCTAGCTGCCCCCTCTTAGGGTTATTGAACATTAGATTATTACTAGATCTCAGGGACAAATTGGAGACTTGTCAGCTTTCAGTGTCCCAAAAGCAGTCTGTTCCAGGGAAAAGTCTGTTTGCGGACCTTCTCATCTAAAACCCACAAGTTCCTGACCTGGGTTTGAGTTTGTTCAAAAGTAGACCCTTGTATTCCACCCCTATGAGTCAGCTAGAAAGCTCTGTTGTTTCAGAGTGGCACAGCTGTAAGATCTCCCTTTGGTTTGGGATTCCTCTCTTAGTTATACCTTTGCAGATTAGATCAGATACTGAAAGTGAGACCTTCATCTGAGTCTGGGGTCTGAACCAAACTGCTATTGCTGGCTTCTGAACTTCCTCCTTTTTTGGTGTGCTTTCCAAGGCACTTCTGTATGCAGGTCACTTTCTCATTCCACCTTGAATCAGTGACCCAAAACTAGGTATTGCCTGACAAAGCTGCCAGTTCATGCTGTCTTCACGCCCCTATCTGCAGACCTTTCTGTCTGTTTCCCTTTCAGTTGGGCTAGATAAAAGGCACTATAACTGTTTTTGGAATTTTTTTTTTTTTTTTAGTGAGGCAATTGGGGTTAAGTGACTTGCCCAGGGTCACACAGCTATTAAGTGTTAAGTGTCTGAGGCTGGATTTGAACTCAGGTACTCCTGACTCCAGGGCTGGTGCTTTATCCACTGCGCCACCTAGCCGCCTTTTTTTTTTTTTTTTTTTTTTTTTTTTTAGTGTTTTTGGATTTTCCTAACAGGATTTGGGCTGGTCCATTTTCTAGGTATGTTTGGAAGAGTTATAGATGGGAACTCACCACATTGCTTCTTACCATTCTTTCATCTTGGATTTTTTCAAAATCAAAAGTCTAAAAGTCTATTTTTAGTTGATCTAATTTACCAGCATTAGTATCTTATAGATGGTGGCAATATAAAGAAAATGTTCCTCATTTGAATAACCACATGTCAACTTTACTCAATAATCAATTATTCTCCAATTAATAATAATACTTATGAAAATAGTTTAGGGATGTGTGCTTTGATATAGTGATAAGAAGTATTCCATCAAACTAATTTTTCCAGGGAGGCTCCCATTATTAAAGCTGTGACACTTTTAGCATGCTGATTCTGCATTGCTTTTGTACTTATTTAGCTTGCATATATTACATTGCAAATATACTTAACTCTTTCAATACATCCCTTAGCAGATTGTAGGCTTAGGAGGGTGAGGAATATATCTTAATATCTTTCATTATTATTAAAGTAATACAATCTGAAATCTAAAAAGGGAAATAGTGATCATTAAAAGACAACTTTTTGAGGCAGGTAGGTGGCGTAGTGGATAAATCACTGGCCTTGGATTCAGGAGGACATGAGTTCAAATCTGACCTCAGACACTTGACACTTACTAACTGTGTAACCCTGGGCAAGTCACTCAACCCTCATTGCCCCACGCCAAAAAAAAAAAAAAAAAAAAAAGACAACTTTTTTTTTTTTAAATCAAGTTCAGGTTATGCCAGACTAGCTTTATTTCCTTTCTAGATGAGAAAATATACATTAGGAGAATCAAGGAAATTCCTTAAGTACAGTTTACCTAAATTTCAGCTAGGTATTTTACTAAATTTCTCATGTCAGCTAAGTGGAGAGATAGAGGCTAGATAATAAAGAATTAGGTGAATTTCAAACTTATCTTAATGACCAAACCCAAAGAGTAGTCATTAGAGGGCAATATCTAATTGCAAAGAAGTCTTTGTTCAAATGCCTCAGAGCTTTTCCCTTAGTTATTTAAAATTAATTATCCTTAGGTAAAGTCACAGATGACAAAAAGCTTGGAGGGATAACTAATGCAGGGATTAGAGGATTAGGTTTTATAAAAGCTTAACAGGCTAAGCTAATAGGCTGAATCAAATAATATGGAATTTAATAAAGGCAAACATAAATTTTATACTTGGGATCAAAAAATTATTCTCACAAGTACAAGCACGGCTATGTGCCAAATCATTAGGAAAAAAAAATGTGCTTTTTTGCTTCCTAACTGTTCCTTCTAAATAAATTTGTTTGGAGGTCAGTTCACTGCTTTAACTAACTTGGATCTGTTTGTCTCTGAATCAAAGAACTAGAATGGGTATTAGATCAAATAAGAAGGGAGAGAAGTCATGAAGAAAGGAGATGAAGACAGATATTGCCTCCAGCGAGTAAGCAAGAAGTTTAGTCAGGCAGGTCAATGGAGTCCTGTGACAGATATGTTGTTCTAAGATATGTGATAAGAGTAAAGGTTAGACTCTGAATTCCCTTAGTAATAAGGAAAGTCAGGTGAACAAACACATGATTTTCTCCTTCAGTTTATATTTTGTAGATAAAGAAAAACTCTCACAAAAGTATTTTGATGCTGAAAGTATACTTGGAAATGCTTCAGTCATAGTAGCACATATAATACAATTCCAAGACCTGAATGATATAACCTTAAACATACAAAAATAAAAATTATAGCTAGAGTCTAAGCTGTGGATGTCAACCAATATTCAGAAATTTAAAAGTAGTCAGACCTTGACAACCAACAAATGGTAAGAGTAATCAACTAATACTCATGTTAGTTGCTATATAAACTTCAACTCTGATATTTACCTTTTTTATGCTAAAGGTTTATATTGTCTGAAAAAACAAGAGGTTTCATATTAACTGGGGTATTTGTGTAAAATGTTTAAAAAATTATTTAAATTGTCTGGGAAATTCCCTAATTGTATAAACATACTTCCCCCAAATCTCCAGTCATGTTGCCTCCATTCCCTCCTGACTTGAAAATTGGACTTTGACCTTGGAAATATTCGAGGCTTTGATAGGCCAGCTCTGCTTCTATATTGCTTGGTTGTAGACCTCAACAGTACTTCCTGAACACTGCTAGCTATGCCACTATGAGTGTACTACCCAGTCTCCATTCCATTTCCCCATCATATATTCTTTTCCTCTATTAGGATATAAACTCATTGAAGACAAAGATTATCTTGTTTATTTTTACTTGTGTCCCTAACACTTAGCATAGTACCTCACAAGTACTTAATGCTTTTTCTATCTATCTGTAATGGAACAAACATTAATTGAAATGTCTGTGTATCTATCTATGTTGCATAAGTGAAATAAGAGTTAGCAGAATGGGTTTTAACACAACAGAAGAAACTATACTTATCATGATGGAAAACATAATAAACAATCAAACATATACACTAACAGTTTACTTAAACTGACAGATGTTAAAATTAATGGTTTACAATGTCAAAAGCATTTCCTTGTTTTTAGAAAAAAATTTCAATATTATATTTTCCCAAGGAATGCTATTTGTTCAATTTATATGTCAAAAATTTATTATGATTGTACTCTGACTTAGGTACTATAGCTAAACCATTTGTAATCAAGATTTGCTGGAACTATAACCTTATAAAAGCCTTCAATAACTACTAGGGACAGTACTAAGACTCAAGGGGAGAAAAATCTTGATTTTGTTCATACCTTTAGAGAAAGAAAAAGTGAATCAAAATTTAAAGTCCATGGTGACTTTTTTTTTTTTGGTTGGTTTGTTTGTTTTTGTGGGGCAATGGGGGTTAAGTGACTTGCCCAGGGTCACACAGCTAGTAAGTGTCAAGTGTCTGAGGCTGGCTTTGAACTCAGGTCCTCCTGAATCCAGGGCCAGTGCTTTATCCACTGCACCAACTAGCTGCCCCATGGTGACTTTTAAAACAGATGAAGTATAAACTTTAACAAACTCTCATTTGCATATTGTCAATATTATTATGCTAAAGGTTATGACTGCACACTACTAATAATACGTAGATACTTAAAGCAAATGGTTCATATATATAGGATTTCCTTTTTTCTTTCTGTTTTTTAATAAGGGCATTGGAAGAGAAAATAAAAGCTTGTAAATTAAAAGATTAGAGCCAGAAAGCATCTGAGAAAGGTGAAACTACCTAATGTATAGATGAGATCACTGAGTCCCACAGAGGTTAAATGATTTGCTGAAGGTCACACAGGTAAATAGTCCACTTGTTATATAAGACTTCTACCAGTTACGGTCACAGTAAATTATTTTATCTCTATCTTTATCACCTAAAAACTTTAAAAGTTTTGGTTCTGAATGATTGATTTGACAAGCAACAACATTTAAATTCACTGGAGTAATTTCTGACCTTACTATTCTACAAATCTACTGCAAAGTTACAAAATCATAAAAGCTGAGGGAAAGTTAACAACGAATGGCTTCTTCTAGTATGTGAAACCTCTATTTCCTTGTGATCCTCGGCAAAATCTTGGTGGTCAAAGATAAAAAGAATGAGGAATGTATCCTTAAATAAAATTGGGCAAATGTAGAATTGAATGGGGAGTTTTCCCCTTTTATAATTAAAATACTTTACATCTTTCATCTGAAGTGTACTTTATAATTTACAAAGTACTTTCATATTCATTATTTCATTTGATCTTCAGAACAAGTTAATCAAGAGACGAAAATAGGGATTCTTTCTTTCTTTCTTTTTAATAGATGTAGGCTTTTACATGTAACGGAAAAAAATAAAATACTTTATTAATTTAAAAAAATAGATGTAGCCTAAGAAAGATTAAGTGACTTGTCCAAAATCACCGGATAATTAAGTTGAAGAGACAAACAACAATCATTTTTAAAATGTTTACTATGTACAAAGCACATTATAAAGACAAAATTAGACTAGAGATACAAAGAAAAAAATAAACAGTTTCTGACTTCAAGGAGGTTAAATTCTATTGGAGAAAACAACATATACCCATACATGTAGATACAAAAGCAATATTTTTGGGAGATGGAGCTAGCAGTTGAGGACATCAGGGATGTTCTCATGTAGGAGATGGTGCTTGAGTAATGAAGCAACCTAGGGATTCTAAGAGGTCACATACATCCCTTTGCAAAGGCACAGAGATAGGAAATGGAATGTCATGTGTGAGGGAAAGACTGAATTAAATGAAATGGAGAAATGAATAATAAGTTTGGAACAGATTGCAAAAGGTTTTAAATAGAATGCCAAATAGAAGTTTGTATTTTATCCTAGCCCAAACTCACAAGGTGCTGCTGGAGCTTCTTAACAAGGAGTCTTTTGGAAAATCATTTTGGCAGCTCCGGGGAGGATGGACTTAGACAGTGAAGAGACTGGAGGTTGGGATACCATTTAAGAGATTATGGCAAAACTCCAGGTGAGAGGTGATAAGGACCTAGATAGATGAGGATTGAAGCTGAGAGAATTGAGAGAAGGGAATGGATATGAGAGATGTTATAGAAACAGAATTGATAAGACTTGGCAACTGATTGATTGAATGTCAGTTGCCAAATTCGGGCTATGAGAGGGTAGAGTCAAAGATGATTTCTAGGTTTCAAACTAGGATGACTGACAGCATAGTAGTATCCTCAGTAGGAAAGTGAGGGAAGCAAGGTGGGTCTAGGGGGAGGGGGATAATGAGTTTAGTTCTGCCGAGCCCATTAAAGCTAAGGACCATTTCCCAATGTTGTTATACAATTGTAACAACTTTCTTGTAAAAGCTAATAAATAAGATGATCATGTTACTCCAAAATATGGTTACTTACCTAGTTATCTGGTAAATATCTTCAGATTTCCCTTGGCGTAATCTCAGAATCCAAGCACCAGGGTTTGCTTTTAACTGAAAATATCCCTTATCAGAAGAAAAGAGGATCACTGAATCAGAGTGCCATGACTAGATTTAAACTGTCCAAGAAGACAGTTATTAAGTATTAATGGTATCATCTCCACTGGAGGGGCTTAATAAAGGTTTTCTTTTAAAAAAAAAAAAACTGGGTTGGAAGGGACCTTTCAATCTAATCCAGTTTATACTTCTACCTCTAAGCAGGATTGCACTAGAATCATCCAAAACTGTAATGAATATTTAAGTAATTCTAGGAGATGTATATTCCTAAGAATTCCCTGAAAACTGATCTGCAATGATAAAATAAAGGTTCTCTACTCACATTAATATAAAATGTAATAAGATTAAGGGTCAGTCCCTTCTAATTAAAAGTTTTCAATTATTCTTTTGTTTATGGAACATACAAAATAAAGGTGTTCTTGCATTTTTATCTTAGTACCTCAGTGTTCAACTGTGCTATGTTATAGATCTAGGACAAGCTTGTAAGAACGTAGCTCTGTTGAGCTAACAAATGAAGGAGAATCCCTTTATCTTTGCCCTTTCAAATCTTACCCATCATTTCAATGTTTACCTCACCCAGAAAATCTCTCATAATTTTCCCAGTTTCAAAAGATTTTTCCTTTCTCCTTAGATATTAAATAACCATTTGTATTTCTCCTATGTCATTATCATATAATAATATGGTGCTACTCAGTGTAGCACAAACATGATCCAGAGTTCTTGAGCACCACATGATTGATGCACAAATGCCAGCAGACTCTGTGTACCAACCAGAAAAGCTTTGAGTCCTAGAGTGCCCGGCAACTGTTCAGCTTCTAGGTAATGATTTATTTGAACACACCAGCCACAAAAGACGGGCTGTGATCTGGACTTGCGGAGGAAGCACGCAAAGTAAAATTCATGAGCCCATTATAGTTATTTGTCTTTATAAATATGTTATATTCTCCCTGCTAGTCTAAGAACTCAATAAGGGCCAACCAAATGTTAATTATCTTTGTATATCTCCTAGGATCTATTAAACTCTGTTGCAATTTTTTTTTTTTTTTGGTAAGGGAGCGGTGATTTCATTTGTCTGGGTAGTTTTAGTAATGGAAGCTCTTTAAGCAAATAAGCAACTGATAGCCTGGTACATGGAAATTAAGCAACAAGTTCACACAATTAATTTGTGCAAGAAAAGCTCAATCCTAGGTCTCCCTAACTATACCAAGATATCTGTCTATTATATACAAAGGAAGTCCTTAATAAATTTTGAATTAGTTCATATGGGAAAATATCTACTCCTAGTCAATACTTACAAGATTTGCCATCACAATGGTATCAACCAGAGGAGGATTCTTTTTCATGCCCAGGGTAAGCTGAAGTCCCCGAGGAGACTGTCCACTAGTTTCATCAAAGCACTGTCCTTCAAGCAGGAGATATTCTAGTTCATATTCGGCTCTGACAGTTCTCTCAATCTAGGAAGATAATATTTTGCAATTTAAGTAATGCATCTTCACCTCTCAAAATAGGCTAGAAATAGTTTTATTATAATGTAATAAAAAGGAAGAGAATTTATAACCATCTAATACTTTTGTTTGAAACATTTTGATAGATGGTGCAGTAGATAAAGCACTGGCCCTGGATTCAGAAGGACCTGAGTTCAAATCCAGCCTCAGACACTTGCTACCTGTGTGACCCTGGGCAAGTCACTTAATCTTCATTGCCCCACCAAAAAAAAAAAAAAAGAAACATTTTGATAGATCATGAAACTGTATAAATTTCTAGAATAATCTTAAAGAGCAAACATCACTTTTCCATCCCACTATATTATTATTACAGTATTTCCTTTCAAGGTACAAAGCCATCTTGGCTTTTGTTCCAAACAGTAAGACAAAGAAGCTATGGAACAGAAAGATATATTGCTTGTGTAGCATTCATGGGTCAAACTGAATATGAAGATTTGGCCTAGAAATGCTCTTAAAGAATCAAGGAATACATTCTGGTCCAGATTTTCTACTGATCTCTCTTTTCTAATGATATCAAATCTAATGGCATTCTCTCTATTCTTTTTGACCTCTTTATAGCAGGTTCTATCATTGGTTGATCACCCTCTTCTCTTTGATATTCTCTTCTCTCTAGATCTCTCTAGTTTTTTGGACTACTCTCTCCTGGTTCTTCTCCTACCTATCTGATGGTATTTTCTTAAGTTTCCTTTGCTGACTACTCATCCAGGTAATGCCAACTATATTGAGTATACCTGTGGTTCTGTCCTGGACCCTATTTTCTTCTCCTTAGATATTATTTTGTTTAGTTGTCTCACTAGTTATAGATTCAATTATCATCTCTATGCAGATAATTTTCAGATCTACATTTCCAGCTGCTATTTCTCTCCTGACCTCTAGTCTTACATCTCCAATTGTCTACTGAACATCTTGAACTGGCCCTCATTGCCTCATACCTAGACTACTTCAAAAGCATTATGGTTGCTCTCCCTGACTCAAATCTTTTTCCATTGAAGTCTATCTTCCATACAGTTGCCAAACTGATCTTCCTAAAGTATAAGTATAATCATTTAACACTTCCCCACCTCCCCTATCCAATAAACTCCAGTGGCTCCTTATTATTTCCAGGATCAAACATTAATTTTGTTATTTTTTTACTTTTAAAGCCCTTTATAACCTGTCTCTTTTCTGCCTTTCTAGTCTTCTTAAACCTTATTCTCCTTCATATACTCTTCAATACATTGACATTGGCCTTATTATACTTCACACAGGACATTCCATTTTTTGACTGCATATTTTCATAAGGTGACCCTTGTACCTTCAGTTTTCTCCTTCCTCATCTGTGTTTCCTGGCTTCCTTTAAGACTCAGCTAAAATCATATCTTCTGCAAGAATTCTTTCTAGGTCTCCCTTAAAACTTATGCCTTCCCTCTTCAATTATTTATCCTTACAGATCTCATTTGTACAGATCATGTTGTCTTCTAGACTAAACCATGAGCTTCATGACAGCCAGGACTGGTTTTTTGTTTTTGTTTTTTGCAGTTCTTTGTATCCCCAGCAATTGACATAGTGCCTGGCAGATAGTTAAGTGCTTAATAAATTCTTATTGGTTTGACAACCAAATATAAGGCAAGGAAACTGTAGAACAAGAAGATGTACTCTATAGCATTAAAGAAATAACCTGAGTATAAAGATTTTTACTAGGAATATTCTCAAGGGATACATGAATAAATTTTGGTTCAGATTTTTCCTTAAACCTCCAAATCTATGATTCCAAAGGATGTCCAGAGGATTCTAGTTTGCATATAGAAGGAGAAGGAGGGTTACCAAAGAGTCAGAATTGAGTTAGATCCCTCAAAACCCGGTTTTTAAGTGGATCAAAATCAACGTAACTAAATAAAACAGAGCACGTATGAACTGAGTTTTGATGACATCTATACTTGGGGTGTGAGTAATACCAGGAAAATATATTCTAGGTAGCTAAGTGGCACAGTGGTCAGAGTGCTGGACTTAAGAGTCAGGAAGACTTGAGTTCTAATCCAGCCTCAGATATTTATGTGACGCAAGGCAAACTGTAACTGTTCTATGCCTCAGTTTTTTCATTTATAAAATGGGGGTAATGATAACTATCTTAGAGGGCTATTGAGAAAATCAAATGAGATATTTTTAAAGTACTTTTTAAAATGCTATATAAATGCTAGATATTATTAGCAAAGCAAACTTGAATTAGTTGGAAAATACGGCCACATTCTCTGGGAGAGAGTCAGAAGAAGAAAAGAAGTAGAGGTGCAAGAGAATCCCCTCATTCCCTAAGGAGTAGTTCTGGTCAGGTACTATAGCAGAGAGCTCTCCATGGTGTAGGCTTGGAAGGCCATCTCAAGAGAATGATGGCGTGGGTACAGTGCTGGCTGTGGAGTTAGAGGACTTCAGGGATTGTTTCTGTGACTTGTATGATCTCGGGCAAGTAATTCAACCTTTCTGGGCTTCAGTTTTTTCATCTGTACGTGGACTCAAAAATCCTTACAGCTTGATTCCTATAATCTTATAAAGGGGCAAAAGGATGAAAAGAATGGGAAGAAGGCATGGCTAGTATATAGAACCATGAGTTGGTAGTATGGCTGTGTCAGAACACAACGAAAAAAAAAAATCCCAGGAAAATATCTACTAAGGCAAGAGTCTAAGTAACAAGGTATTTTAAATGATTTGAGTTAAAAGGCATTTCCAATATTACTTGTTCATTGTGGCTAACTACATTCCCTGGTAACTTATGACTCCATGTAGCTCCAGAATCATTGAAATATCTGACCTTAGGCTGTGGATCAAGTTTAGCAATAATTACATGTAAAGTTGTTACCACACTTCTGTAGTTTCTGTATTTGAAATGCCACTGGCTATTTATTATTATGGAACCAACATTCCCTTAGAGATGAAGTCACATGAATTCAACTTACTTTTAATTATTCAAGTCAATTATTTATGTCAGGGAAAGTACTCACTATATGTTCACTCAGGCTCAAAAGAGGGAAATCCCTCTCTGTCTTCTCTCAGTTCTCCCCAGATCAATGGTTGAATGATCGTCATTGCCTACATTCTTTCCCACACAGTCATAGCTGAGATAAAAGTCTCTGACTATGTAATTACTATGCCATGGGGAATGTTAGGGTTTTTTGACTTTTCCTTTGATTTTATTGTGGGGCAGTAAAGGACTAGATTTAGAGTCAGAGAAACTGTCCTCATAATTTATCTCTGATACTTGTCACTTTTATGACCATGGGCAGGCCATTTAAGCTCTCTGGGCCTTAGATCCCTAATTTGTAAAAAGAAGAGTGTGGACTCAATGAAATCGAAATCCTTTTGCTATTAAAACCAAAGATCTTGTATGATCCTTTTGGCCTTTGTTCTATAAATACATATGGGTCTAATTAGTAGTATCAGTTTGTGAGGGGGTGTGTTCAGTAACTTATTAGAGAAATGCTTCTAAATAGGCATCTATCAAGGTAATTGCAGAAGTATAATATGATAGCACCCAACTCTTTGAATTCTACTCAAATACTCCCTTCTATAAGAAACCTTTCTTGATCCCTCCAGCCGCTATTCCTTTCCCCTACAAAAATTCATCTTTCATTTATTTTGAATATGGTGTGAGTCAGACAACCCCCAATCAACTGGTCTCCATCCCCTTCAGCCTACATGATGAAATCACAGAAGGGGCAAGCAAAAGGAGCAAAAGGGTGCTAACTATTTTAAGTGAAGCAAAAAGAAAAGCTTTTGCATTTTGCACATCCCTTTACAAAGTGTGAAATTCTCTTTCATGGAATTAATAGAAGCAGCTTGCCTTTGTGACTGGAGATCAGTCATGTCCCTGGTGACCTACAAAAACAAGCCTGTCAGTGCTGGCCAACAACTGAAGCTTTGTGGAGCATGAGCCCTGGAAGTCTAGAAGAGTGCTAACTCTGCAGGAAGAACCTAGGTCTTTAGTGGGGTTCACTCTTTGCCTTCCCTCCTTGCTTTTCTCCAGAAGGTAGGTGGATGGGAGAAGGTATTTCTTTCTCTTTCATCCTACCCATCAATCATGATGTTTTGTAGTGTAGATACTCACCCTATAGGAGACACCAGATCCAAGATGGAGGAGGTTCAGGGATTCAAGGAAAGATACTGAGAAAGCCCTAAGGAGTATGGTAGCAGAGAGGAGAGCCAGCTATGTAATCAAGGGAGAATAAGTCCTGAGAATTCTTAGTTAAGCTGTGGAGAGGAGGTGTCCAAGGGAGACTATCTGAGGCCAAAGACACATAATTTAGGGAGTAGAGTGAGACCATCAGAAAAAGAGAAAGGATATAGGGGTCCTTCAATGCTGTAAGTATGAGTTATCTTGGTCATATATTTCCAATCAATCAATCAGTACTTACTAAGTGCCTACCAGTGCCAGGTAATATGCTAGGCTTTAGGGATACAAGTACAAAGAATGAAACCATCCCTATGTGAAGTAAGCTTACTATTCCAATGGAGTAGACAATAAGGACCTATAAAATATTTGCAGGATATATATATAAAATTAATAAATATATATGTATATATGTGTGGATGCACGTATGTATTCATATATATGCATGAATATATGTAGTAGTTAAATAAAAGGTAGTTTAGGATGGAGAATCAGGAAAAGCTTTATTCAGAAGATGATGTCTAAGCAACACATTAAATAAAGAGCAAGACTATATGAAATGGAGGCAAGGAGGAAGTGGCATTCCAGGCACTAGAGATGAGAAATAGAATGTGTCTTAAGAATAGAGAGAAGGTCAGTTTGAAAAGACTATACATTGAGTTCTGGAGAGGGAGTAATATATACTAAATTTGAAAAGTCAGATTGTGGCCAGATTATAAAAAAATTAAAGAGTTTTAATTTTGTTCTAGAGGCAAGAGAAAACCAGTGGAGTTGGTTGATTAGGGTAGTGACATGGTCAGATCTGTACTTAAGGAAAATTACCTTGGATGGACTAGGGTGTTGTAAGCCTGGAAACAGGGAGTCTAAGAGGCTTTTTGTAGTGATGTGGGCAAGAGGCAAAGAAGTCTTGAACTAAGGAGGTAGTTATGTGAGTGGAGCGGAGTCATAAATGAGAAACACTGTGAAGGTAGATATGGCAAGACTTGGCAACTGACTGGATTTGTAAGGTGAGGAAGAATGAAGAGTAGAAGATAATGAGATTGGGGGCAGCTAGGTGGCGCAGTGGATAAAGCACCGTCCTGGGATTCAGGAGGACCTCAGTTCAAATCCAACCTCAGATACTTGACACTTAACTAGCTGTGTGACCCTGGGCAAGTCACTTAACCCTTATTGCCCCGCCCCCCCAAAAGAAGATAATGAGATTATAAACCTGAGATAATGGAATTATGGTGGTTACTTTAATAATAATAAGTTAACATTTATGTAGCACTTACTATATACCAGTTTCTGTGCTAAGTGCTTTGCAATTAGTATCTCAGTTGATCCTCACAAAAATCTCAGGAGGTAGATACTATTATTATCTCCATTTTACAGATGAAGAAACTGAGGCAAATATAAGTGACTTGCTCAGGTCACATAAATAGTAAATGTCTGAGTCTAGATTTGAGTTCAAATCTTTGCCTGGCTCTCTATCCACTGTACCACTTAACTGCCCCTATAGAGAAATCTGTAAAAGGAGAGGGCTCAGGGGAAAAGATAGATTAATTTAAAATTGATATGCTGAGTTTAAGATGTCTTTGAGACTTCTGATTTGAAATGTCCAGTAGGTAACTGGTGATCTGGGACTAATGCTCAGTGGAGAGACTGGTGTTGGACATTAAAGTATAGAGATGATAGTTAAATCTGTAAGACTTAATAGTTTTACCAAGAAAGAGAATATATATAAGAAGAGTACCTAGAGTAGAACCTTGGGGAACACCCATGGTTAGAGGACATAATGTGGATGATGAGCCAATAAAAGAGATGGAATGGAGTAGTCAGACGGTTAGGAAGCAAACCAGGAAAGCACAGTGTCAGAAAACCTTAGGAGAAACTATCCAGGATGAAGGGTGATCAACAGTGTCAAATGCAGCAGACAAGTCAAAAAGGAGGAGAACTGAAAAAACAAAAGAACATCAGCTTTTGCAATCAAGAGCTCATTGGTAACTTTGAAGATAGCATTTTAAATTGAGGAATGAGGCAGAAGATATTTCATTGATACTCTTTGAACTATTCCATCTTGCCACTCTGATTCTATGGACATAATAATTGGTATCAAATTTACAATGGGAGGCATAGGTTAGTTGGCTCTCTTGTTAATAGCTGAAAATTACAACTTACATCCTTTAAGTGAATGTTATCAAGGTCACAGGAACTGTGGACTGCTTCAACCAACCAGCCTTCAGGAGTAATCATGTTGAGGGTCAGAAGAGGTGATTCAGGCATTTCTAGGAATTTTGCCACAGGTCCCAAAGAAAGAATATTATTGGGTCCTGGAGTCAGTTCTGGTTCCAAAACAAATCGGTAAAAGCTGTTGATAAAAAAAATACAGAGATAAGCATTGTATCCCTGGACTAACACACCTTTCCAATGGAAACCTTTTAAATAAAAACAGTTTGAATTCCATATCAGAATTTACTTGATTTAAAAAAAAATCCTATACAGTTAACATATATCATTGGATAGAAAAGCATAATATGTAAGCTATACTATAATAGTGCTCAGAGTATTACTGAGTATAATTTATTATTTATTGATGAGAAAAATCCCAAACACTTCAGTTTATACTGAATTAAGTTGGGGTCTGATAACGTAGTTAAGGAATGAGTTCTACTTATTGACTTATGCTGTTTTTTAGGGCCATGGACCTATTTCTTGACACCACTGGCAGAAGAAAGAAAAATGGGGACAGTGTAGGTTTCAAATGTGTTTATTTTTATGACTTTTAAAGCACTTATTACAAAAGTATAATGAAAATGAGCATCAAGTTGAAAAAGCTTGATAAATTGAGATAGACAAATTGCCTTTAGCACTGATTCTTGTTTTACCCTTAAGTAGCAAAAACATTAACAATTATTAATGACCAACTGGGATTTATATCAGAAATGCAGGGATGGTTTAACATAAGGAAAACCATTAACAAAATTGATTACATCAATAATAAAAGTAAATAAATCATATGATTATATTAGGAAAAGCTTCTGATAAAGTATAACACTTATTTCTATTAAAAACACTTGGGGGCAGTTAGGTGGTACAGTGGATAAAGCACCGGCCCTGGATTCAGGAGGACCTGAGTTCAAATCCATTCCTCAGGCACTTGACACTTACTAGCTATGTGACCCTGGGCAAGTCACTTAACCCTCATTATCCCACCCACCCCCTAAAAAACAAAAACCAACCAGTTGAAAGTATAGGTATAAATGAATTTTTTCCCTTAAATTGATAAAAAGCATTTATCTAAAACCATCAGCCAGCATTATTTGTAATGGGAATAAGCTAGAAGCCTTCCCAGTAAGATCAGGTGTGAAACAAGGATGCCCACTGTCACCGATATTATTCATTAGTGTATTGGAAATCCTAGAAATAATAATAAGAAAAAGAAATAGAAGGAATCAGAACAGGGAATAAAGTAAGAGTACTATCTCTATTTGCTGACAATATGATAATATATTTAGAAAATCTCAAGGACTCAACTAAAAAACAATTGACACAATAATTTTAGCAAAGTAGTAAGATATAAAGTAAATCCACATAAATCATCAGCAGTCATGCTGAGTAAAACAAAACTCTACAAAAAAAGATAGTAAGAGTACCTCCATTAAAAATAACACTAGACAGTATAAAATATCCATGAATACACCTACCAAAACATACCCAGGAACTATATTAACAAAATTATAAGATTTTTTTAATACAAATAAAATCAAATTTGAGTAATTGGGGAAATATTAATTATTCACAGGTAGGCAGGGCCAATATAATAAAATGACAATTTTACCTAATTTATATATTCAATGTCATCCCAAATAAATTAACAAAAATTATTTTACTGAATTAAAAAATTTGGAAAAACAAAAATTCAAGAATATCAAAGGAACTAATAAAAAAAATGTAAAGGAAGCAGGTTTAGCAGTACCAGATCTTAAACTGTATTATAAGGCAGTAATTATAAAAAATATTTGGTACTAAGAATCAGGACAGTAGATCAATGGAACAGAGTAGACCTGTATCTTATAGCAGCAAATAATATAATAACCTTATCTTTGACAGATGTAAAGACTTAAGATTTTGGGATAAGAATTCATTATTTGATATAAATTGCAGGGAAAGCTGGAAAGCAGTATGGCAAAAACTGGGCATAGAACAATATCTTACATCATTTGCGAAGATAAGTCAAAACAGATACATGACCTAGAAATAGAGATATTAAAAGAAAATATGAAGAACTAATCAGATTTATGGATAGGTGAATACTTTATGAATAAACGTGATATAGAGAAGAGTAAGGTATAAAGTGGATAATTTTGATTATATTAAATTTTAAAAGTTTTTGAATAAGTAAAACAAACGTAGCCAAGATCAGAAGGAAAGAAGAAAATTGGGGGTAAATTTATAGATAATTTCTCAGATAAAGGTCTCATCTCAAATATATAAAGAACTCTGCCAAATCTGTAAGAATACAAGTCATGCCCCAATTGATAAAAGGATATAAATAGGTAGTTTTCTGATGAAGAAATCAAAACAATTTATAGTCATATGAAAAATGCTCTAAATAATTATTGATTAGAAAAATACAAATCAAAACAACCTTAAGATATTTTAGACCTATCAGATTGAGTAAAATTATGAAGGGGAAAGTGGAGATGTGGAAAAATTAGGACACCATTTCATTGTTGGTGTAACTGTGAACTGATCCAACAGTTTTGGAGAGCAATTTGGAATTATGTTCAAAGAGTTATAAGACTGCCTATACCCTTTGACCCAACAGTACCACTACCAGATTGATTTCCAAAGATGATTAGGGAAAAAGGAAAAGAACCTATATATTCTAAAATATTTATAGCAGTTCTTTTTGTGATGGCAAAGAACTGGAAATTATGGGGATGCCTGTCAATTGGGGAATGGCTGAACAAGTTGCAATATGGTATTGTGATGGAATATTACTGTGTTATAAGAAATTATGAGCTTGATGATTTTAGAAAAACATGGAAAGATTTGCACTTAATAACAAAGAGTAAAATGAACAGAACAAAAAAAAAACATTTTATACAATAACAATAATATTGTTTTAAGAACAACCTTGAGCAACTAAGTCATTTTGACTATTATAAATACCCAGATTAACTACAAAGGACATATGAAGGAAAACATTATCTGCGACCAGAGAAATAAAAAGAAATAGGTACAGAATGATTTTACATATATAAACATATTTGTGTCTAATGATAGCCATCTCTAGGGGGAAGGTAGAGGGAAGAAAAAAAGGGAAAAAAGTTAACATGTTAACTTCATTATATATTTAAAATGAATAGCAAGTTGTACATAATAAATTGGTAGTTTCATGTGCAACCATCTTTTTATTATGTTATAGAAATGCTTGTTTTATTCCATAAATTAAAAATAATAAAACATTTTTATAAAAAACTAGCTAAAAAGACAAAGATTATATTATGTAGAGTATAAATTCCTAGATAGTAGGATTGTCTTGTTTTTGTGCTTATATTTCTAAGGCCTAACATAGTATCTTGCACACATTAGGTGCTTGATATCTGTTTGTTGAATTGGAAAACAGGCAGCTGCAGCTTTACACCTCCATCTAATACGAATTTATGAAAAATCTCTGCTTATAATTTATTAAAAATAGGATAAAGTTAGTGCAGTTAACATTGTTTAATGCTTTATATGCCCTGAAGTCATTTTAAGTCACAATGAACTGAAAACAGTAATTTTTATTTAAAACTAAACTCTCCTCCCCAAAATACATTATTTAAAATTTACCAGGCCTTATGCTTCTACTCCCTGTTGATTGTTTTTTTCCCCCTTAAACATCAATCCAACTATGGTTCTGGAGGTCTTGTCTTTATTACTTTTTACCCTTGTTGTCAAATACTGGCATAGTCCTGAACATTCCTAGTTCAAGCTTTGAGGAGCAGACTTCTTTATCTCCATAGAGAAAGCCATATTCTGTGCATTCAGCCAGTATCTAGCACCTAGCATCCACAACAGTGCCTAGAAGACATACTTAATAAATGTTTGCTAAATTCAGGCAATGCATTAACCACTCACCTCTTCAGTGGTGCCTCTGAAAGCTTTGGCCTACAATTCATAAACAATTTCAGCTTCATGTTGACAACCTGGCCAAGTACCTATCAAAAAGATATTATATTGGTGGTGACCACATTTCCTTAGTATAAAATGAGATAATGCCATTGTTTGAGATAGAAAATAAGAAACATAAAGAGAATCAACACAGTTCATGGCAAAAAAATTATGGAATCTCATCTTTTTTTAAAAAGAATTTTTAGAGTTATTACTCTGGCAGTTCCAGTCCCAAAGTAGATAATTCATCCACTAATTTTCCAAAATTGTTAGACAAGAAAAAAAATAGTTATAAGGGTAATGGAAGAAGAGAAAGAAGTTATTCAGCAAAAGACCATGTGATAGGGGAGGAGGCAGTACATACTTATTTGCATTTAATATATGTAGGTTTTTGTCCCAATTTCACCACTCATATTTTGTGTTACACAGGGTGCCACTTAACCTTGATTTTTTCCACATGCAAAATAGAAATGATACCTATTCCTTGCAATAAATCACTTAAGGATGGAAAGATGAAATAATAATGTGTGAAGTGCTTTGAGCTTTTCAGAGGAAGATGTTCTATTAATGTTAATATAATTTGGTATAAATGAGTTTCACATTTTAAGGCCTTTGCCTAAATATGAATTGCTCAGACCTAAACACTTCCTTAATATAAAAGAACCATGTATAATTCCAATGCCTTTGAATGAATGATATATTAAAGGAAAAGTATGTGTATGATGTTGAAAACAGGGCTCGAACAAAAGTATCATGCTTACTCCAATTTTTAGACTGTTTAGCTGCTGTTGCTTAGCTTTAGTCTGAATAGTTTTCTTTCTTTCTTTCTTTCTTTCTTTCTTTCTTTCTTTCTTTCTTTCTTTCTTTCTTTCTTTTTTTTTGCAGGGCAATGAAGGTGAAGTGACTTGTCAGGGTAACACAGCTAGTAAGTCCCAAGTGTCTGAGGTCGGATTTGAACTCAGGTCCTTCTAAACCCAGGGCTGGTGTTTTATCCACTATGCTACCTATATGCTCCCTAGTACGAATAGTTTTATAGTCACATATGGAAGAGTGAAATCTCAAAGTGAACTGATTAATCTTAACAGAAAATAATATGTAATGAAAAAAAATAAACTGTGAAGTTTACTCTGCTTAGTAATTTAACAAAGAACTTGAACAAGAACATCCTTCCAAACTTATCGAATGAATAAAAACTGTTACTAATTATTTTTTGTTTATATTATGAAGTACTGTAAATCAGGGTTAGAATATATGCATTATAAATATTAAAACAATTTACCTTTATATGATGTTTTAACCTACAAAGCATTTACTTTTACAATAAGCCTGTGATTATTATTCTCCCTTTTAATAGATTAGGAAAGTGAGTTTCTAAGAAGTTAAGTGAGTTACCTGAACTGATATAACCAATGAACAGAAGATCTGGGACCTTAAATCTATTGTTCTTTCTATTATACTATACTGCTGCAAGATATTCAAAAGTTTTTTAAACGATTTTTTATTTTCTTTCTCAAATTTTCTTTTCTATTATGAAATTAACATCAATAAATAGAAACCTTTCAATACACAAAGAATAGAAAAGAGGGATTTATACAGAAACTATGAACTTCTATTATGTGCAGTTTTTAAAAAATGTATTATATTTTACACAGTAGTAACAAAACTGCCTTATTTGTGTGTGTAACCTCTTTTGAACTAGGGACTTCAAAATGCCCAATAAAATAAAATTTAAAAATAATTATACAATTGCTTATATATAGTTGGTACCAGAACAAAGCAAAACACTAATCTGAATTAGTTAATTACAAACTTAAAGAGGAATATTTAATTTAAATAATTTTTGTATCATCTTACAATCAATAATTGAGCCATCTTCTGTGCTTCTCTCGTTAATGGATCAACAATAGCAATAACATCATAGTAGATGTCACTTTCTTGAGGATTTATGTTTATAACACTAGAAAAAATGGCAAAGAATAAGTGAGATAAAAAAAAGAAAAAATTGAGTTTAGACAAATGTTACCATCATCACAACCTTAGCTCCTCAGTTCTAACTGCCTTCAGAGTCAGTTTACCCTCTGAGAAAACCAGCCTCATTATTATAGCTATGCTTCATTTTTTACCGAAAGTATTATTTTCCAGTCTTCACTTCTAGTCTTGTTTACCAGACTTGATCTTAATGACTTGCTATTTCCAATTCAATAAATCTTGTTTGAACTCATACTAAGTGTAAAGAAATGTAGGTATAAAAAAAGAGTAAGACACAGTTCTTGCCCTTGAGGGCAAGGAGCTTGCAATTTAGTTGGAGAATTAAGGCAAGCACATAGTAAAGGACAAAACTATGTGTCATAGACTAGTATAAGGTAGGGTGGAAGTTCAAGAGGGAAAGATCACATTTGAATGTGAAAGGTACTTAATAGAGAGGGTGCTATTTGGACTGGGGAAGATTTTGACAAGCCGAGATGCAGAGAAAGGTTGATCTAAGGTAGGTGGAACAACATTAGTAAAGGTACTGAGAGAAGAAGGCAAAAGTGTATTCAATGAATATTTAGTAATATTATTTTGCGGTATCATAGAATACCAGTGTTCTAGTGTAAAGTGCTTTGAAGGAAAGACTGAGAATTTGTACTTTATTCTGAAGGTAATAGGGAGCCCTTGAAAGTTTCTGTTTGTTTTTTACAGGGCGATATGACTGGAACTAAATTTTAGGAAGACTAAACTAGTCATTATGGTTTGAAAGAAAGAGAAACTAAGGGGCAGCTAGGTGGCATAGTGAATGGAGCACCAGCCCTGGAGTCAGGAGTACCTGAGTTCAGATCTGGCCTCAGACACTTAACACTTACTAGCTGTGTGACCCTAAGCAAGTCACTTAACCCCAATTGCCTCACAAAAAAAGAAAAAGAAAAAGAAAGAGAAACTAAACTCTGGGAGTCTGGTTAAGGGCCTACTACAACAACCCAGGTGAGAAGCAATGAGGGCCTGAACTAAGATATCAAGAATGGGTAAGAAAAGGAAGGGATAAATGCTGAGAGATATTTTGGAGGCAGAATTGATATGATGTAGCAATTTATTAGGTGTGAAGGAAAGAGAAAAACCAAAGATAATGCCAAGGTTTCAAGTACATTAATAGAGGAAAAAGATTTGCCACAACTTAGGCTATTTGAGATAATGTGCCAAGATCTGAAGAAAATTACACATGATAAATTTTTAAAATGTTTTAGGCAATGGCAGCATAACTACAATAAGTATATTGTCTCCAAAGTAACTACATTTAATATTCATTTGCATATATAAGCTCCAGTAGGTTTGTTTAAAAAAATCTCATTAACTTATTACCATAACATATATATATCTATATATCTATATATATCTATATCTCATGTAATCATGTCACAGAGGAAGGGACTTTAAGAGATCATCTGGCCCAGTCCCCTATATTAAAACAGATAAGTTATCACTGTTACAGCTTTACAGATAAGAAAACTGAAGCAGTCGATATTAAGTGATATGTCCACATTCATAGAGTTGTTAAGTAATGGAATGGGGGACAATAATTTGAGTAGACTCGGCTAAAACCAGAATTAACAAAAATAAGTAAATTCATATATTATACTTCTTTTTAGCCTTCAAAGGTTAAGTAAAGGTTTCTGTTTTGTCACGGATATGAATTAGTACATGAAAATTTGTTTTCTTAGCCTGGCTCCTACATAAGAGAAATAAGTGCACTTATGGAGGTTCAAGAATAATTTCATTTATGAATGGTTCTAATCAAGACAGGCACTATTCTTCAACAGACAATTAATAGAATTAGTCTGTAGCTGTAATGTATCATATTTACTAGACAATCTTCTTGCTTATCTTCCCACACCTGTAAAGATGAAATTAGTTTAAAATAACATCACTGAATTAAAAGAGATTAAATCTCTTAAAATTCAATTAAGTTCAAAAAACATTTTTAAAGAACCTACTATGCTCAAGGTACTTTGGATGGTAAAAAAGACACAAAGGCAGAAACTACAAGCTAAACTGTTACTTTTTACTTATAAGGTATCAAATTTGTTCTTCTTGTAGATCTTTGGCCCAGGCAGAGCAGAGTAAAGATATAATTTCAAATATGAGTGAGGTTATATAGTATTATAAATTAGTTTGTGAATCTAAAATATCATATATTTTATGATATACATTATAAATCCAATCTTCAAGCATTATTAATCAAAATACTTTATGAAATGCATCACCTACAGTAAAATAATAGCTGAATCACTGTAAGGTAGAGAAGGGCTTTCTAAATTATCTTTTATCATAATTTCTATGCAATGTGATTATCTATACTTGCTAATATTTACATTCATAACTTGATATTATACACACATACAAATACATACATATATGTGTGTATGTATATATGTCTGTACACACACACACACACACACAATCAGAATATCTGACTATCCAGAACTGTATGCTAATGATACCAAATAATAGTATGCAGTATTTCCCTAACAATGAACTTTTTATTATGGTACCATATAAATTACAATGGAGAATATTTCAAAGGGTTTAAGTTTTCATTAGTAGGGGCACTCCTTCCACCAACAAGATTACAATGCCCTTTTACCTTATAAAAAAGTTTTCACAAGTTTCTATGGCCAAAAAATATCACATGGTGACTAACCCTCTAATAATGGGTTTCTTTTAGATGATTTTAGGTCATCTGGTCTGATTTTCAAATGACAAGAAAAGCCTATAGCCAGACATATCAATACCTTTCCAACTCGGTTAGGAAATGCCATAGCTTGCATTCTTTTAGTATAGCCTTCAAAAGGTACCATGGGGCAATGGAAAGAATGTTGGATTTAGAGGGCCCAATTTCAAATCCTGACTCTCCCATTGAATAGCTGTCAACTTGAACAAGTCACCCAACCTCTCTAGGGCCCAGTCTCTTCATCTGTAAAATGAGAAATTTGGACCAGATGACCTCTAAGGTCCTTTCCAGGTCTAAATCTTATTTTAAGAACCTAGAGTTTATTATGCCAGGAAAGGCATTAAAGTAGCAATATAGTGGAAGTCAGTGACTACTAGCATGCATTAAAAACATTGTTAAACAATAAGGGACAAAACACCTTTCAATTACAGTCTTACCTGTGTTCTTCTTTAGGGAATGTGACATCATGCCGAGATTCACTTTTAGGTATAGAGGAAAGAAGGGCATCCACCTTCATAACTAGATCACTTCCACTAAATAAAATAAACAACTTGTAAATTCTCTGATGCAAATAATCTTCTAAATTTCATTTTATAATTTATGGCTTGAAAAATGCATAATTCAAACCATGACTTCTACCATTTTAAATATTATGAATTTTTAATTTTCTCAGCTGGGATTATGTTTCCCATCGTGCCACATAAGGGGAATTAATTTCCTTCATTTACTTTGTTACTTTTTAAAAGATTAATGCCTGTGTTCTCTGAAAAAGGAACATCATTTTTATTAAAAATTTTTTACAAAGGCATACCCTTTGACCTAGCAATACCACTGTTGGGTCTTTTCCCCAAGGACATCATAGAAAAGGGAAAAGGACGCACATGTTCAAAAATATTTATAGCTGCTCTTTTTGCTGTGGCAAAGAATTGGAAAATGAGGGGTTACCCATCAACTGGGGAATGGCTGAACAAGTTGTGGTATATGAATGTAATGGAATTCTATTGTGCTGCGAGAAACAATGAGCAGAAGTTAAGAGAAACCTGGAAGGACTTGCATGAACTGATGCTGAGTGAAAAGAGCAGAGCCAGAAGAACATTATACACAGTATCATCAACATTATGTGTTGATCAACTCTGATAGACTGGATTCTTCTCCCATGTCTCACGATCCATTCCAAAGTTCTTCAGAGAGACCTTGAGAAGGTCCTTGTATCACTTGTTCTGACCTCATGTGAGCACTTGCCCCGTGTGAGTCCTTTGTAAATTAGTCTTTTAGGCAAATGTGCATTTGACACTCAAACAATGTGGCCAGCTCATTAGAATTTTGTTCTCTGAAATACAGTTCAAATGCTTGGCAGTTTAGCTTGAGAAAGGACCTCAGTGTCCAGTATTTTATCTTGCCAGGTGATTTTCAGCATCTTTTCAAGACAATTCAAATGGAAGTAACTCAGTTTCCCGGCATGATGCTGCTAAACTGTCCATGTTTCATAGGCATCCAACAATAAGGCCAGCACAATTGCTCTATGGACCTTCGTTTTGGTAGGCAGCCTAATACCTCTTCTCTCTCACACTTCCTTATTAGCCTCTCAAACACTATCTTGGGCAATGCATGCATTGGCCTCATCATCTATGTGTACAGTCCTGGAAAATATACTGCCAAGGTAAGTGAACTAAGTGTTGAAGTTAGATTTGATTGCAAAATCTATTCATGGCACTCCTCATCATGACAAGCACTCCAGAAAAATTTGTAGCTATGTCTTATTTCAGTAAGCTGGCCTTCATTTGCCAGTCTTGTTTTATGCAGGGCTGCTATTTGGATGTGATATCTACTGAGTTTTCTGGCAAGAAGAACCGTTTGTCTTTCAGGTCAACTGGATTTCATATTGTCCATAAGCATGCACACATTCCATATACCAATGATGAGTGGAATCATCTTTGCAAAAGTTTTGGTACATTTTTTGCATTTTGCTTGCAAGGTAGGATTCCTACCAGCTGTGCAAGCAGGCTAGGGTTAGGTTAAGTGAAGCAAACAATTTTTAAAGCACCTTTTCTATTTTCTAGCCCTTTCCTCACTCCAAGAGGTAAGCAGTGTAGTCCTTAAAAAAAGGCTTCTCAGACACCCAGGGACTGCTGATTCCCACTCCTGCTTCAGTGCAGTGACATGACAACTCTATGACCTGGGCTGCCCATATGCAGGGTTCTGACTACAGCTCCCAATGTATCAGCACCTGCTGCATTGTTACTTGCCTGTTGTGATGTAGTAAAAATGGTAGAATGGTATGGGTGATGTATTTTGACTCATGTATAAACTGGATTTAAGTGAGGCAGAGTTTCATGAAGTGATTACTCTCACTCTCTTCCAGAGTCATCAGAGTCCAGGATGAGACAAAAGTCAAGACAACTGGCAATGGCCCAGGATGCAGTGGATGATCTTGGCATTTTTGATGTCTAATCAAGCTATAAGCTCTTCATAATATTTGCTTCCCCTGTTTTTGTGGCCTATTAGAATAAATTGTAGAAATCCCCCTAACTCACTGACAGGTTTGAGGCCTATTGGTTACCCTCAGTCTTATTTAGCCTATCTGCATAGAGTGTGGCATAGCTTCTAGGAGCCATAGGTGAGATAGATACCAAAGCTGGAAAGCAGCCCTTAAAAAGTGCTTGGCAGACCTCATACCAGAGGTACTAGTCTTCCCTGAATACCAATACACCCATCTATTTAGAGAGATATCAAGCTAAAGCATTTATTAAGTACTTACTATGTGCTAGAAACTCCAGCCTGGAGATACAAATATAAGCAAGACAGTTCTTACCCTCAAGTAGCTAACAATCTAATGGGAGAAGACTATATAAGAAAGGAACCTGGAAAACAGCTCTGATTTTATAGGCAGTGAACCTCCTCATAAGACTTCCTGCTCTTTCTTCCTTCTTCCTTTCTGCCTGTTCTTCTCCTCCCTTCACATCCTGTCAGTTGCCAAGACTTAATAAGTCTATATGCATACTTCTCTATCTACCCATGTCTATATCTAAACCTATCCTCTCCTTTTTACTTGTGTTGTCATGACCCTAGTTGAGGTCTTCACTTCTTCCCACTAGGACTATGTGAAAGTCTTCTAACTGGGTTTTCCATAGTTCCATTCTCTTCTCTTTATATCTTTCATGCAACTGTCAAAATCAACTATGCAAATATAGGACAGAGTGAGAAAAAGCAAGAAGAAAGTTCATATAAAAAGAGGAAGTTTTTTGTGAATTGACAACTCAACATGAGTGAAGAGATCAACAATCTAGCTTGTTCTCTGGCTTTATGACCAGAAGTATGATGTGCAGAAAGAAGCAAAGGATGGTCCTATTCTACTCTGAAGTCCATCTGAAGCACTGTGCTCAGTTCTTGGCATTGCAATTTAGGAAGGACACTGACACACTGGAGGTAGTATAAAGAGTAGTGATGATACTTAGTGTGTATTTAAGGCTTTAAGTGTTATAAAGTGTTTTACAAACATTATCTCCTTTGATCCTGATAATAGCCCTGTGAGATAAATGTGACAGGTATTATCATCCTTATTGTAAAGATGAAGAAACTAAGTCTCGGAAAGATTAATGCAATTTCTTCAATGTCACACAGGGAGTACCTGAGATAGAATTTGAATATTGGTGTCAGTCAAGTTGCAAAAGGAAAGTCACTATGATAGTATGGGGATCAAATGATAATGATCAAATGGAGTAGGGATGTGTGGTCTGGAAAAAATGAACCTGAGGGACCATGCCACCTATCAAATACTTAAAAGCCTTTTATATGGAAGATTGATTGGCGTTATGCTATGCCCTGAAAGGCAGAACTTGGAGGACTAAATCAAAATTGAAGAGAAACACGATTCATCTTGCTGTAGAGGAAAACCTTGTAGCTTTAAGGTTTGGAAAAAAGTGGAAGTGGCTTCTGTGAGAAAAGGTGAGCTCCTTATTCCTGGAAGTCTCTAAATAATTGATGAAAAAAATATTTGTTGGAGATCTTTTAGAAGGGATTTTTTTTCCACATATGGATTGGGCTAGATGACACCAAATAGTTGGTCAAAATTCATCTATTAAATTCTTACTGTATGCCAGGTACAATGCTAAATGCTAGTGACACAAAAAATGCAAAACCATGGTCTCTTCCCTCAAGTAGCCTACATTCTAAGGGGGAAGACATCATGTCTACAACTCTGTATGTAAAAGATAGTATAAATGGGAGTTAATCCCATTGAGAAGGCACTAGTAGGCAGGGGTAAGATCTAGAGCAGAAGGAGGGCAAGGAAACCAAGAGATTTAAAAGGAGTTCTGAAGGAATCTAGGGAAAAGAAGAGGTGAGGAGGAAGAGCATTCCAGGCATGGGGGACAGCTAGTGAAAAGACATGGAGTTAAGAGATGGATGGTTGTGTGCAAGGAACAGATTAGAAAGTGGACAGAGTGGTGTAAAATGCAGAAGATTGGAAAGGAAGGGGTCAGTTTGTGAATGCCCTTAAAAGTCAAACTGAAGGGTATAGATTTGAACCTGGGGGTAATTGTATAGGGGTATGCTAAAACATCTACTTTAGGAAGAGCACCATTGCAGCTAAAGGGAAGATGGACTAGAATAAGGAGAGATGAAGCAGGGAAACCAACCAGAAGACGATTGCAATAGTCCATAGGTATGAGGATCTTGGGCCTACATCAGGGTGGTGAATGTTTCAGGAGAGAGAAAAGAATATATATTAAAGACATTATGAAGATGGAAATGACAAGACTTGGCTATGTATTGTGTATGTGGGGTGAGTGTGAGTGAAGTGTGGCTTTCTCAAGGAATTTGACCATGAAATGGGGAATAGATATAGGATAAAAGCTAGTGGGAATAGCAAAATCAAGTGCAGGTTTTTTTTTAAGGATGTGGAGACACAGGGCTGTTTTTAGGTAGCAGGAAATCAGCCACAGATAGGAAGCAACTGAAGTTAAAAATATTGAGGATGATAGTGGAGATAATCTTCCTGAGAAGCTGGGAGGAGATGGGATAAGGGTACAGGGTCAAGAATTGCCTTGGCAAAAAAAAAATTAAAAAAGAACTGTCTTGGAAAGAAGAGGCTCATCTTCATATGAGACAGGATTGAAGATGTGAGAGACAGCTGAGTGATGTGAAATGAGAAGAGGATAAGAAGGAGCTCCTCTTAGTTAATGGCCTCAATTTTTTGTGAAGTATAAGGCAAAGGCTTCAGTTGAGAGGATCTGTTGTGTTGGGAGGTACCATGGGAGGCTTGAGGAAGAGGGCTTTGTTATCTTAGTGATTAGGTTGTAACCTTCTAGGTGAACTTGGTTCCAGGTCTCTGCTTTCTGAGGCTAATGATCAAGGTGAAGTGTTGCCTGGTACTCAACCATAGTAAAATTATATCTCTCCTACTCATGGCCCTGGGTTGGCCCCTCAATATGCTTTAAAAAAATTTATCTTTTCCAAATTTCCAGTGTGTTATACTGAAACTGTTATAGAGGAAATGCTTGGTCAGGCACAGATTGGACCAGATGGCCAATGAGATCTTTTTCAACTCTTAAAGAGTATGCTGATCTAGGAAAGATGTTACTATTTTCATAATTTTTCTTTTATGGTATTCAGTAGATCACAGAGTAATATCTATGACTGAAGGCAATATTTATTTCTAGATGGGTATTAGATGAAGAAACTTAAATGCAAAAATTGAAGTGGTGATTTAATATCTTTTCCTGAGTGACAGTTTTAGTGGAAATAATAACTTTGCATGCAGTAAAGAGTTATACCTTTATAGTAAAGGTATTAGATATAGAGGATCAAATTTAACATGATTTTAGTCTAATGTCATAAAAATGTTTACCGTTTGGGGTTGATTTCTATATCCTTAATAATGGCTTTAATCTTTGCTGAATTAATTAATGTTATTTTTTCCAACAACTGAAAATCTTCTGCATCGAAATAATTTTCATCCAGAGGTCCTAGAATCTTCAGAAAATAGAATTATTTTTTTTAGTTTTCTATTCAACAATACATTTTAAAAATGCAAAGTATTCTTCATTTTAGCACCAAGGAGTTTTTGCACAATGTGAAAAGTTTGATTTTGGAAACAGGTTCAAGCATGACTATTATCTACCAATAACCAATTCCAATGTAAGGAAGAAATACTTTCTTTGGTATAACATAGCCCAAACAATCTTTTCAAAAGCCATGAAAGATGTGACCAAATAAACCAATAGGAAAACCTCAACTCCAAATTTTGCTATAGGAATATTAATCAATCTTGATTTAAAAGTTACTCTATGAATCATGTGAATAAAATAGTTCCCTAGGTCAGTGGTACCATAAATTTATATTAACCCAATTTAATATCAGAATGGTAATCTTGTCTCTGGGAAATTATTAAACAAGAAACAGATTTTTTAAAAATAGTGGTGTTTTAAAACTGTGATTCAAAAACCTGTAATAGGCTAAATGTCTAATTTTCAAGGATTTCAGAATATCCCTGGCTGAAGTATTTTACCAGTTGCTACCTAGGATTGCCCTCAATTCCATCCTACCCAAGTTTCTTAGCTGTAGGAGGCTGGATTTGGATAGGGGATATGGTGGGAAGTCCTTATGACTAGTTGCTTTCCCCATAATGTATTTTCTTCAGTTTCTACTCTACCTAGCATTATTAATGTTTGAATCCAAATGTGGTGGCTCCACTATCTTTGGTGGTAAGAACATAGTTTGTTATTAAAATCTTTATGATCTTTTCTATCTTTTATTTTAAAATTTTCTCAGGATAACTTTATTTGATTGGGATTCTCTCCAATTTTAATAAAATTAATCAAAATAATTATCCCTCATAAAGCAAAGTTCATAAACAATGATTACTTTCTGTAGAGAAGAAAAGGCAAATTAATCTTTCCTTAAATTCTGTTACTCGTTGAGTACTATTTTCTTACAGAAAGCCAGTACTATCAGTTTCATTGCTTAGTTTATAATACTTCACCCCCAATAATCCTAAGAAAAGTGTTCATTATTTAGTATACAGAAAATCGTATGTAAGGATTCAGGAAGAAAAAAAAATTCAATTCAATTAACTAGTTCTAGAATTTATAATATAAGCCAAAGGTCTATAGTTTCACATTGAAAAAAAATTCAAGTGTTGTAACCACTTACCCTCCCATTGCTGATAAGAGCCCTTTCCCCGGGAAGCAGTTTGAGGACTTCTTGACAGAACAACTTGTGGGTTTCGAAAACATTCATTCCAAGGGTATTATACTTCTTTATAAAAGCATTCTCAGCCATACCCTGAAGCAGAAGCCAAGAATAATTAAACTAATATGTGACCATTCTAAAAATCAAGGAACAAAATTTTCCCTAAAAAACTTAGGTACCACTGTTTTCTCACATAAATTTTCATTTATTATCTGAAGAAATTATAAAATTAATATTCGTTACTGACTTTTAAAAATTAAAGCCCACAAACCCATCATTATGAAAAGTTTTAGCTATTAATAACTTCTAAGCCAAAGAACTTCTATAAATGTTGATGATTTCAGAGTAAAGCTTGTACTTATGAATCATTCAAGTATTGTGTTCAAATTAAAAATGTTCTTCTATCACATCAATTTAAAAATGAGATCTTTTTCATAGATTCATTTATTTGCATTCTAAGAAAATAGATACATTTCAAGATAATATTCTTAGGTAGTAGCATGGTCTAGTGGAAAGAATATTGAACTTAGAGTAGAAAGACATAGCTTTTAAACGTATTAGCTATGTGGCCTTGAAGTTAATACTATAGACACTTCTCAAATAAAGTGAATAATGCTTTACTGAGTCTGTGACTATCCAATACCTTGGAACAAAGTTGTGTATTTCTTAATCTAGGACCTGTGCTCTATATTTCTAGAGGCTAGCAGATCATTCCAATTATTCCACCAAATAGAATTGGTATAGGAAGGACATAAGGAAATTACCTGTGACTGTTAAATACATTCCTAGAGGTGCTATAATCTTCTATTCTGGATGCAGTTATGATTCAAGTATATTCCCATGACAAGTTCTAAGAACCATTTTGTTTTTTTTTTTTTGTTTTTTTTTAGTGAGGCAATTGGGGTTAAGTGACTTGCCCAGAGTCACACAGCTAGTAAGTGTTAAGTGTCTGAGGCCGGATTTGAACTCAGGTACTCCTGACTCCAGGGCCGGTGCTTTATCCACTGCGCCACCTAGCTGCCCCAGAACCATATGTTTTACTTCTATTACGTGTGTGACATTTGGGAAGTTCTATGAAGGGACTTCAGGTTCTTGTACCATAGGGGCAGATTGGAGTAGCTATTCTCTATTCCATAGATCCACTTCAATTAAGTGACTGAAGATGTTCTGTATATAGTCAATTCCTACCCTTTATCTCCAAAATTTCCCCTTTAGCATCTATTCCAATAAGGACACTATCAATTTTACTCAACATGTAAAGAGGCAACAAATAAGATATCAGGGGTCTCATTCCTAAAAGAATTTTAATCAAATCTATATACAATAGCAATTTAACTTTTATTTAATTAGGCTGCATATGGAAATATTTTTATTAATAATGACTATTTATTTATGTTTTCTAGTAAAAGAATATAGTAAAAGTTCACTGACTTACATATTTAAAATGATTATCAGGCATTTATGTTTATTTCAAGCAAGAAGTTACTGACCGGAAGAAGGAATGTTTTAATTTTTACTCCAGTGTACAAGGCTTTAGCACTTTCTTCTTTTGCCAGTTTATTAAGAAAACTTCTTAAATAGCTGTTTTCCTGTGTAAGAAAAGCTGCCAAAATTCCTCTAGAAATAACTGTGTTTGCTTCATTTATTTTTGATGTAGGATTATAAATAACTCCCAGGCGAGTATGAATACTTGTTTTCTGTTAAACAACAACAAAAAATACATAAAATTTTATATATATAAAACTTCTCTCTAACTTATTTACTAGCTAGAACTTCTTAGAATAATATATTTTCTTTGGCTTTTATTTATAAGTGTTATAGTTTCATTCAAAAACTAAATTACTATTTCATTAGAGGAAAAATGACTAAAAATATTAAATTGCAGAAATACATCATTACAAATGCTTAAACTGAAATGTATTGATCAAAGGAAATTTGAGGAGAAAAGAAAGCATTTTAACTATAAGAAGGCAGAAGAAACTGATTAGTATTTATCACAGAGAAACTGATTCCTTAGCTATTTAAACAATTCTTAATTTTGTATTTTTCAACAGAAATATTTGGATACAAAAGCAAAATGAAAAATAATCATACATATATAGACTCCATTATTTAGAATGAGTTTTAAAATTATATGTTAACTTGAACCGAATAATTTACACAGGCATTTTGTTTACTTCTCTGTTTGTATTCTGTGTATTTTTTCATCACTGATGTTTCATGGTTGGAGAAAGTATGCATATGGTGGGTTCTAACATCTAGCTTCATATATGTATTCCTATATTTCTTTGTATTCTTCATAATTTAAATTTCTTATGATGTAATATTTTAATGGCACCATTAACCTCCTCAGTCACCCTGGTTTATATTCTTGGAGTCCTTTTTGATTCCTTCTTCCTCTACCCTCATAATTAATATGCTAAGTATTATTGATAAACTACATCTCAAACATTTTCTTACCTCTGGTCCCTCTCTCTACTCACATGGCTTCTATTTTTGTTTTGAATAATACCTTTCGCATCAGCTATTGCAATAGCCACCAAATTGGTCTCATCACTTCCAGTCTCTCCTCTCTCCAATCTGTCCTCCACATAGGTGCTGAATTTATATTCATACAATACAGATCTTAAAGATAATCTAAAAACAGTTTTTCAAAGGTAACCTATCCCTTTCTCCTTTTTTCTATCAACTTCTGTCACCAGTTCAATGTCCTCATCTAGTCACTTTCCATATTCAAAAATTTTCATAGATTCCCTATTGCTTCTAGGATAAAAACCAAAATCCTAAGCCTGGTACTTGAATCTCTCTACAACTGATTCCCTCTTCCCTTCCCATTCTTTATTCCAGCTGGACTCTGTTCTAGACAAATTGGCCTGTTAGTTGTTCCCTGTCTATTATAGTGATCCTTAGGATTTCCAAAGGCTGCTGTCCCCCTGTACTTTGAATGGACATATCCTCACTGACACCTTGTTGAATCCTAAGATCTGAGGGGTTTTTTTTGACACTTGGTATCTTTTCCTACCTCAGATACCTTGGTGATGGATTCTTCTTTTTTTTTTTTTTAAGTGAGGCAATTGGGGTTAAGTGACTTGCCCAGGGTCACACAGCTAGTAAGTGTTAAGTGTCTGAGGCCGGATTTGAACTCAGGTCCTCCTGACTCCAGGGCTGGTGCTCTATCCACTGTGCCATCTAGCTGCCCCGTGGTGATGAATTCTTGGGACCACGACAACCCATGAAACAAAGAAAATATAAAATATTGCTGTATCACTTTTCAAAAAGACTTCACCAATTAACAGATCCATCCACTGTTCAATAAATAGTATACTTGTTGTCACTTTCTAACTTTATCACTGATGCCTCAAAATGTACTGGATATAAAATGATGTCTCATTTGCTTTAATTTGCGTTTAACTAAATATCAAAGGTTGAATGGTTTTTCAGGTGGAAATTGATAATACCTTTGACTTCTCATTCATAAAGGAATGGAAGATACTATAGTACAGTACAATGGATGCTGAACTTGGAGTTGTAGGATCTTAATCCAAATACCAGATCTGTTATTTACTACATTTATGACTTTGGGAAAATCATCTAAACTTTCTGGTCCTCAGTTCCTTCAGCTACAAAATGAATGAGCTGGGTTAGAGGACCACCATAGCTTCTTTAAGTTTCATATCTATGATCTCACTTTAAAAAATCTACAGATTTTAGCTGACAGAAATCTGTAAGAAATTTAAAGGAAATCCACACAACTTGTGTTTTTTAAAAAAATCCTAGATGCATTACTTTTTGTTTTGCAAAACCTTAAATTTTACATAATCAAATTCATCTGTCTACCATAAATTATCCTATTTGTTGAATAGATCAGAACTTTCTCTTTATAATTTTGATAAATATAGCATTCTGTTTTCAGCTCTTTTTCTAAATTTTTAAATTTGGAAGACTGAAGCACCTGGAATTTATTACAATAAATGGAATAAGATGTAGAACTAACCCCATTTACCTTACCTACTTTCACCCTAGTTTAAGATTTGAAAATGGGAATTTCCCTATTTCCTATGAGCAATGAACTCTAAACTCTGGAATAAGGTTGTGTTCCCTTTGGATTTATTAAAGCTTTTCATATAATTATGATACTACTACTACTACTATTACTACATACATTTCTAAAATCCATAATCATTTTTAATTTTCAAACATGCTTTTCAGCTGTTATGACAGACAATTTAACTGTGCTATATCAGGTTCTGGGGCTGTCTATAGAGAGCCAGAAAAAATGAAGGATAGTCACACTTCTTTTGGCTATTACAAAGGAGAGCCTTTCAAAAGATGATTCATCTATTGTGAATGTTTTTGTCATATCATAGAACAATATGGCTAGTTTCCAGTGAAGTATGAACAGAAATTTAGTTTTGAAGTAAACAGTACATTTCCCTAACCTTTACTTTTTTTTTTTAAAGCATGGGCCTGAAGACCATTAAGAATTGTCAACATGTCTTCTGAGATGGTCTGATACTAAATATCTAAATACCAGGAGAATATTTATTTATATTTCAAAAACAATACATTAATGATTGTCAGTATGAGCAAAAATTCAGGGAGAAATATTTTAATTTATTAGATTGTATGGCTATAATAGATTAGTGATTTTTTTTCAGTCAACAATCAACAAACATTTTTTTCAATTTAATATTTTATTATTTCCCAATTACATGTGAAAGCAATCTTAATATAAATTTTTTTTAAATTTGAGTTCCAAAGTCTTTGCCTCCCTCTCTCCCCTTCTCCATTCTTGGGAAGTCAAACAATTTGATATATATTATACATGTATAGTCATGAAAAACACATTACTATATTAGTCAAATTTTATAGCTTTTCCATAACTTTCGTATTATAACTTCAGTCTTTTCTAGGCTAAACTTTCCAGTTTCTTCAATTGCTTCTCATATATCCATATCTATATTCTTTTCACTGTTCTAATCACTCTCTTCTGGAGAGACTCCAGTTTGTGAATATCCTTACTAAAATTTAGCACCCGGAACTGATACTAGTATTGTGTACTTCTTCAAATCTTATATGTGTAAATTTTTATTTTAAAGTCCAAGTGTAGAACTTTGCCTTCACCCCTATTCAATTCAATCTTATTACGTTTAGCCTATCCTTCTAGCTTGTCACAATCTTTTTGGATCCTGTTTTTGTCATCTAATGTATCACTTATTCCTCATAGCTTTATAACATCTACGAATATGACAAGCATGCCATTGATAAAAAATAATGAATATACCTCAGATGCCTCAAGTAAACAGAAAAATCCCTTCTAGTCGATGCTATGTTGAGTACAAACCACCAGTTCCAAATCCACCTAAATATACTACCTAAATCTACCTTAATTCAGCCTATATCACATCATATTCTATACAAGGATAACTTGAATTATTTTTTAACAAATGTTTTGCTGAAATCTAGGGATATTATGTTTATAGGCATTCTTTCCACCTACCATTGTGGTTCTCATGTTAAAAAAGAAAATGAGCTTAGTCTGACATGGTCTGTTTTAGATGAAGCCATGCTGCTTTCATTACTATAGTCTTTCTGGAAATATTAATTTTAAACCCTAAAATTAAATTTAAACCCTAAAATGTTAAAAAATAAAGTAGAACAAAAGCATGCATGTTTTGTGTTAGTTTGAACACACTAATAGTTTTATACTGTGAATATCTAGAAACTCACCATGTGTTTCAAAGCATTTAAAAGTAGTTTTCTCCCGGACGGCTTGTCGAAATCAGCAATAACCCAGATGGTTACTGCAGAAATTACATCTTTATCTGAAAGTTACAAATAACCTAATAAAAACACTTTTAAAGTACAGTTTAAAGTAGGTGATATTTTCCAGATAATAAAATTGGAAAAAAAGGTTTTATATTTGCTTACAATTTTTTAAGAAGTTCAAGTGATTTTTTACTTTAAAAATTTTAATATTTACTTTATAATTTCTATGGCAATTATCCATTTCACAAGATTTATGATGAAATAAATGCAGATACCAAAAAAGACTCAATTTCCAAAGATATATCAGTGATATACTTTTAGCAATGAAGAAAATTTTAATACTGGGATCATGATATGATTAATAGTAGCTGTCAAACTAAATTGCCTTCCATCAGCATTTTTAGTTAACCAAAGTCCAGATATTTCCTAAATGGCCATATGACAGCATATACAACCCAAACTTCTCAATATTATATATAGTGAAACAATATTTAGTTAGCTTTCAAATAATGTTTTATCTTTGAATATATTTTGCTATAGATTTATTTTGCCTTGAAACTAAGATGTATGGCTTGACAGAATTTTTGGCTCAACTAAATTTTGCCATTACAGGCATAACATCTTTCTGAAAAGAACACAGCATGTATAAGTTAGTACCAAAGAAACGAACACAACTTTTTTTTTTTTTTTTGCAGGGCAATGGGGTTTAAGTGACTTGCCCAGGGTCACACAGCTAGTAAGTGTCTGAGGCTGGGTTTGAACTCAGGTCCTCCTGAATCCAAGGCTAGTGCCTTATCCATTGCGCCACCTAGCTGCCCCCGTGAACATAACTTTTAATGTTGAATAGGGAAGAGCAATAATTATCCCAATTATGCATTTTTTCTAAGTTCTATTGTGGGACCTGTGACTAATCAATCACCTTAGCATAAACAGTATTAATTGAATCTTTTTTGATAATTTCCTGGATTTTTAATTACATCTGATTTTTTATATCCTGGCATCCCATAAGCTTAGTAATGCCAAACAATGGTTAATTTACTTTAAATATACTTTAGGGGCAGCTAGGTGGTGCAGTGGATAGAGCACTGGCCTTAGATTCAGGAGGACCTGAGTTCAAAACTGGCCTCAGACATTTGATACTTACTGGCTGTGTGACCCTGGGCAAGTCACTTAACCCGCATTGCCCAGCCCAACAGACAAACAAAAAAAAACAAAAACAAAAATATACTTTATGTAACGATTGGAATGACACCACCTGCTGGAGACTTACTGTAGAACAGCTCTGCCATGAGGTGAAGGTCTCTGAGGGCCAGACCATGTGTCTTTTCTTTGGCAACAGAAAGTGACATTTGCTTGTGGAAGGAAGGAAGGGGGAGCCTGGCGCTCTAACTCTCTCTCTTTCCTGTGGACTCTGGAGAAGGGAGCTAGAAATGCGCTCTCCCTTAAATAGATAGATGAATGTAGGCCATTCTCTCTCTCTTTACCAAATTCTTATTCTCCTTAATAAATGCTTAAAAGTCTAACTCTTGCTAAGATTATAATTTATTGGCGACCACTCATTAGATATTTTAGAAAATATAGCTAGAATTTTAGCCCCTAACAGATGGCTGACCAGGAAGAGGAAAGCTGAACCTCAATCTTCTGATCTTCCAGTTGGGTAAGAAATTTCCACTACCCTGTCCCTTTAAACTGATAAGTATGGCTGTTTTCCCTTTACATTTTTTCAAATGGACCTTTTAAACTCCCTAATTACCCTATTGTTGATTTTAGTTTGTTTAACCAGACAAATGGGAGTTAAGATAATGTTACTGCTTTGTTTTTGTGGATTTTCTATTTTTATTTTTATTTTTGTTAGAAGAGCCAGCAAGGTGCTCACACAAGGGAATATAAATATCCCCCCCTCTCCCAGCCAGGCTTTTTCAGAGAAGCCTCTGATTTCTGCAGCTTTTCCAAGTTCTAACACTAATTGTTGCTCTAATTTTGCATGCCTGGAGGCAATGACCCAACCTCTAGAAGCTTTTAATCTCTAGCAGTGGGGGAAGGGGAAATCAGGCCTGAGTTCAAAATCAAGTCTGATTCAAATTGCCCTGGTCCCTCCCCTCCTCTCCAGACCCTACCTTCTACTCCTCCCATGGCCAAGCCCATTGCTTCCCCTGCTCAGAAGTCCAGAGATCTAATGCGCATGCCCAGCTTTCTCTACCTGCATTTGCAGCTTCAGGCTCAGCCCTTCCCCAGCCTGGCTGTGCTTCTGACTGACCTTAGAAAACCCTTTAAATTCCAGATATGCTCGTTTTGTTCATAATTTTGCTAATCTGCTTTTGTCTTTAATTAGTAACCTTCAAAAGCATTTGTATTATGAAAGGACCGACAGACAATATAGAGGGGTTAAAGAAGAAAAACTTAAGCAGAATAAAATTGGCAATCATCATCATAGTTCAAGACTGCTTCTTCTGCCACGGAAGGGTATAGATTTCACAGAAATGTAGAAGTAAGCAGCAAGGTATTGATATGAATATTGGGGATTTTAGATATCAGAATCAAAAGTGTTCTAAATTCACTCAGAGTAATAGTATCAGTTCAGAGGTTACATAGGATTTCTTTGCTATTACATCTACATTTTGAAATTAATGGTATTAAATGGTATTTTCATGCTTTTGAGATTGTGTTTTATATTTAGCTTTAAAAAAAAGAGAATATTTGTAAAAGCTTTTCATAGTCATGTGATCAAGTTTTTATTTTATAATACTCTTATTAATATTAAGTTCATATTCATTTAGATTTCCCTAGTTTGAATTTCATTGTCTTTTATTGTTCCATGTGTATTTTCTTCTATTTATTCATATATCTAATTTTGAAACATTGCAAGATGGTTTTGATTTCATAATACAATGTTAATTCTGGAAGTATTGTGCTCCCATATTCTGGGTTGTTTGTTTTTGTTATTTTTTCTCAACTGATTATTTGATCAAACTCTTTAAAGCATTTCCCTGGCAAATTGTTTGCCATGGCAAGTGTAAATTGATTCTAGAAGTATTATTTTTGATAAGCCTATTCCAAAAAAAAAAAGAAGAGGGGAACATTTGTAAAAGTTTTCTTTTTTCAAAAAAAAAAAGTTTTTGTTGAGATTGTGTTGTGCTTTAACTTGTATATAAATATGTTCTGATTTTTCACAAAAGTAATTGTATACTAAGTAAAAAAAGGTATTATTTGAAATTGTTGCATAATCGTATATTATATTCTGAGTCAAGACTTTTTCACATTTTTTGCAATCATTTATTATCCTCAATTTTTAAATCCATATGAGACTTGGATTATGGGAACTTATCATTCAAGACATTAATTGCCTTTATTCTGAGTTATCAGATGCCAGTTGGCCAAGATGCAATCCAATCACAAGAAGAATAAATGCAAGAGCAGACATTGAACTGTTACATGAGGGGAGACATGCATGAAGTCAAGGTATGGCCGAGGGAACGGCTTTTGATAAATGTTGAGGTTGGATTCTCTTAGTTTAATATTTTGTTTTATTTAACTAACTCTTGCTAAAGCTTATAATTTATTGGTGACCACTCATTAGATATTTTAGACAATATAGCTAGAATTTTAGCCCCTAACATTTAGAACATGTCCAGTATTAATCCACTATAACCTCCTTTCACAGGGTCTAAGTAAATGAAGAATGGGAAAAAAAACCACACAAAACCCCCCAAACAAACACTGGCTTTCAAGCCAAATTAATTTTTTTTTTTGGGAGGGGTGCCAACAACAGCCACCAACACCAGTTGGGCCATTTTAGTTTTGGTCCTAAATTAATTTGCATAGCAATGGGGACATCATTTTTAGAGGATTTCTGAGGGATTGGGGAAGAGGGAGGAATTTTTCATGGGAAGGGAATTGTATACCCAGTGACTTAAAGAATAAACAAGTAGCAGTTCCAGTCCTGCTTTGATTTTTCCCTTTTGTTACCAATTTACTTAAATATCCTCCCTCTTTATTGTTCTTGATCATTAGCCCCAGATCATTCTGCCTTTTTGTTCTTCTGACTTCTTTCTTAAGAATATCTTCTTGGGGGCAGCTAGGTGGCACAGTGGATAAAGCACTGGCCTTAGATTCAGGAGGACCTCAGTTCAAATCCAGCCTCAGACACTTGACACTTAACTAGCTGTGTAACAAACAAACAAAATGAATATCTTCTCCAGGGGGCAGCTAGATGGCACTAGCCCTGGATTCACTTCAGACACTTGACAGTAGCTGTGTGACCCTAGGCAAGTCACTTAACCCTCACTGCCCTGCAAAAACCAAAAACCAACCAAAAACCAACCAAACAAACAAAATGAATATCTTCTCCAGGGGGCAGCTAGATGGCACTGGCCCTGGATTCACTTCAGACACTTGACAGTAGCTGTGTGACCCTGGGCAAGTCACTTAACCCTCACTGCCCACCCCCACACACAAAGTCTTCTCTTTTCACCTTAAAATCCTTTCATGAACTCCTTACAAATGTTATGTTTTCATATGCATCCTCCATTAATTGCCTTTGTTACCATTTTCTATATGAAGCATTCTGAAATCTGAGTTAGCTGATGAATGCTTTTCATTGCTGAGTCTTCTATGTATTCACATCAATATTTTAGATAAAGTCCCTAAGTCCCTGCTTATTGGATATGTTTCTCTTGTGTCCTCAGAACTTGCCATCCATCCTGTGCTGACTTCTCTAGTAGAATATTAGGCCACAGGATACTAGTTAACCTTTCTATGGATGCTTTTAAAATTGCTCTCCCAAAATCTAGTGTTATGGGCCCAGAACACCCCAGAAGTTCTCTGGGGGTACATCAAAGAACCTTCTCCTTGAGAAACTAAACCAAAGGACCGACACACTTAAAGAGATAAGTGGAACCTGATCAAGACTGAGCTAGCTCCAGGACCACTACCCTTCATTCCAGTCTCTCTCACCCCTGGGGAGATAAGATTAGGTGTGGCTGCTGCTTTTGTGGCAGGAGGAGGAGTAGAGAGATGGGTTGAGAGATCTGAAGTCACCCCTCACCAAACTCCTCCAGCTAACACCAGTGGGGGATGGTCCTCCCTCAATAGGAGAACTTTCCAGAGTCAGATGATCACCTCATTGGACCACCATCAGTCCTCTATAAAAGTATCTGCCTGTCTCTTGCTTGAGGAGATTGGTATCTCAGAGCCACGCTCTGTGCCATGCCTTTCTCCTCATGAGAAGAAGTTCAAGGATTTCTCTCTTGGTTTCCCTTCCCTTCCCTTCCCCAGCCCCTAAATAAACTACTATCTTATTCTAATTGCTTTTGTGTGCAAGAGGGTGTAATTCTTTAAAGAGGAATTCCTAAGGACCTCGAACCCCTACCCCTTTCCCTAGCGCCCTACCCTATTTTCCCCATGATACTAGGATAGGTGTCAGATTATATCCAGCTTTCCTCTACTTCTCTATCACAAACTTTAAAATTAAATAGGAGCTTCTCTACAAGGTTCCCATAGTTTTCACTCTAGAGAATACTTTTTTTACACCAGATCCAGTGAAGAACTTCCCGTTGTTGGTTTTTCTACCTTTTGAAAGATGAAATTATTATCAAGACAAGTTAAGAAATAATTAGCTGCTCTAATTCTGTTTCTGGCAGAAAGAGAGTAATAGCAAATGTCTTGATAACCGAAGTCTTCCATTTACTTTAATAGCATGCCTTTGTACCAGGTTTGTGACCAGTTTCCTAAATTTATCATCTATTTTATTTCTGTCAAGGTGGTCTGAAGTAACTTTCCATGACAATAGTACTTCTGTGTTTGTATGCATTGATCTTCACTTGAACACTTTCCCTAATATTCCCTAATCCTGCACTTTTTAGATTTTATCTCATTACATAGAATTGCATTATCCAATGAAGTAGATAAAATCTCATCCCTGTTAGTCCATTCTGTGTGACTCTTTGTTCTGTCCTCCTAGGAGTTTTTGGGGAAGGAGTAAGGGGAACCTAATGTCCATGGGGGTTTCCTTTAATTCTCTTAAAAGCATAAGAATACCAATTAAGCACCTAGGCTATCCACTGGTTATCCTCACTCTCAAATTCTATGGATAAGCTTAGTTTTAAAAGAAACTTTTTAAATGGAAAAAGATACCACTTATTGATGAAAATCTCCATTAGCACTCATTAACAACTATGCTAAGAAAAGGTTATTGTTTTTGCTTTACAGAAAAGCTCTAGAGCTTTTATTAGTCCTGAGCTAACACTTGAAACTTTTAATAAAGTCAAAATACCAGGATAAAAATGTGCTACACAAATTACTTTTTAAAAAGTTATAATTTTTCTGCTATGTTATTATAAATTTGAACACAAATACATTACCTTTTCTGGATAAATAATACATGTTTTCTGCAATTATGGCACTCTTGTCTTGTGAATCCAAGAAGGAGAAAGTGGAGAAATCTTCAATATCAACAGTGACTGAAAAATTTCATATTATATTAAAATTAGCAAAAAAATAATAAATAATAACAGCATAGGCAAGAAGTGCTAATAGCAAAGAAATTAACAGATGGTTTTACCTGATGTAGATATTAAATTAAGGTATTGCCTTTTGTTTCCCAAAACTAAAGGATTCATACGAGACACTATATTATCCCGATCCATGAGGAAATCTATCACATCCATCTCATCATTTAACAAACCCTGTAATAAATTTTTTTCCTTATTTAAATAACTTTAAAATATACAGATAATAAATTTTTAAAAAGTGAAAACTAAAAGTGAAAAACAGATATTATGGTGTTAGTACATATAAATATTATTTATACCATTATCTTTAGCATAAGCAGTTTAAGACTGCTTGATTAAAAATAAATTAATGAATGTACACTACATATATGATCTTAAAATTTTCAATAAAAATTTAAGAACTCTTCCTTCAATAAGTCAATATGACTATATAGTCTTAAAGTTAAATTAATAAAATACATTAACTTTTAAATCAATATTGAATCATTAAAGATGAACATTAGCTTGAAATATTTATGAAATATTGTTATTAAATTATAATTAATACAATAAATAATTCACTTTCATTTGTTTCTTCAGAAATTCTAAACATACCATAAAAACTTCCCTTTGTAAGAATCCAGCTGTATTCATGATCCTTTGGAGAATGATTTTATCTAATTCTTTAGAATCCATTTCTTCACTAGAAAAGGGCTCACCATTAAATAATACTTGTGGCAAAGGACCTAGTCCAGTCTTTCTATAAAAGGTTGCTCCTGCCTGTTCAAGATTATAAGAAAATTAAATGGAATGTGGTTAAATATAAAGAAATAGCTACTAAATAAGAAATAGAAAACACTAAGAACTGAAAGTAGTTCAGTTCAGTTTTTAGAAACTATAAAGATTATTTAGAATCTGATTATTTAGAATTTGATCATTTTGGTCTTTGGAAAAAAAGATAATCCAAATAATTTTACAAACATTTACACAAATTTTAAAACACTGCATAATGATGTTTTATAAATATAGCATAATCACATAAAAGAGAATATGAATTTTCCAGATAGCCCATTTAGCAACACTTCAAAAGATTTGTGGTTTCATCAGTATGGGTGTTCTCTCTATGTGCTCAAGTGATTGTTCATCTGCATTGCCTGTCCTAAATTTGTCTACTGATATACTAACTCAAAATATCATCAATTAAACGGAATATCAGTCTAGATTAGTAGGTAATTTTTTATTCATTTCACTTTTCATAACTCAAAATGCTAAAATTATTTTCTAAAAAAATTAATCATCTTTGGTTCAAAACTTTTTATAAATAATTTCATTTAGATTACTCAGGATCATCAATAACATTAATCATTTACTGTATTTTATTGTATTATAATCTAGTGGCTCCTGAGTTATTTTCATACAGAGAGCCTATACTAATGTAAGTTATTTATCCTTTACTGAGTGGCCTCAAACAGTTATATTCTGATGGTTCTTTTGTCTGTTTTCTTAATATTATAATTTCTACCTTATGCTGCCAACTGTCATGTCTTCCTGTTATCTTTAATCTATTTTATTTTTTGCAAAATTGTCTGGGTGACTGTGGTTCCAAATTTTTTATGGGTTAGGGTAAATTTATTTTGTGAACAATATTTGCCACTTCAAGACATTTTTCACTTATTCCTAGCTATATTTCCGAAATCTTATGCTATTTTATATGCTAGCATCTATCCTAAAGGGAACTGAATTGTTTCATAAATATTAGCTTATTAAATTTCATGACATTCTTTAATATGCTCTATTATGTTGAAATAATTATAGGAGGGCATCTCTCTTATTCATTGCCAGCAAGATTCTTGCCAGAGTCCTCCTTAATAGGCTGATTCTTCACCTGAAAGATGGTCATTATCAGCTTGCTATAACTGAGAGCCAGTGTGGCTTTAGAGAGGGTTAAGGAACAGCTGATATGGTATTTGCTGTCCCAAAATTCCAGGAGAAATGCCAGGAGCAGAAGAGGTCTGCACACAATGTTCACTGATCTGACCAAAGTCTTTGATACTCAGTTGTGAGGACTTGTGGAGGATCATAGCAAAATTTCGTTGCCCAGAGAAGTTGATGAGTATTATATACCAGTTCCACAACAGCATGCTTGCACAAGTTCTGAATAATGGAAAATGCTCTCATGCTTTCCCAGTCACCAATGGAAAGAAGCAGGACTCACTGATATCAAAAATGGGATTAAGATCAGCTACTGAACTGGTGGTAAATTATTTAACTTGAAAAGGCTATAAGCCAGGACCAAAGTGGAGGGAGAGTTGCGGTGCAACTTTTTGTTTGCAGACGATAGTACACTCAGTGAGCCTCTGCACTGGGTATGGATTGATTCTCTGCTGCTTGTGATAATTTTGGCCTGACATAACACCAAGAAAACAGAGATTCTCTACCAGCCAACAACACACCATCCATAAATGGAACCACTGGTTATAGCAAAGGTAGAAATTTTGAATACTCTGGATAAGTTCATTTATCTTGGCAGTATACTTTCCAGGGATGTACACAGAGTTAATGAGGCTGATACATGCACAGCCAGAGCTAGCTCAGTATTTGGTGTGCTAGTAAGCAAAGTGTGAAAGAGAAGAGGTATTAAGATGCCTACCAAAAAGAAGGTCCATAGAGCAATTGTGCTGACCTTATTGTTGGATGCTTGTAAAAACCATCATGTCAGGAAACAGAATCATTTCCATTTGAATTGTCTTGGGAAGATTCTGAAGATCACTTGGCAAGATAAAGTACTGGACCTAGAGGTGCTTTCTTGAGCTGAACCAGCAAGCATTCAAACTCTGCTGCAGAGAGTGTAACTCTGATGTGCTGCCACATTGTTTGAATGCCAAATGAGCCTAAAAGACTAATTTACAAAGGACTCACACAGGGTAAGTGCTCACATGAGGTCAGAACAAGTGATACAAGGACCTTCTCAAGGTCTCTCTGAGGAACTTTGGAATGAACTGTGAGACATGGGAGAAACTGGCACAGGACTGCCCAAGCATAGCAAGCCCACATCAAAGAAGGTACTGTGCCCTATGAGCAAAGCAGAATTTCAATAGCTCAAAAGAAACACGAGATGCTCAAATTTAGAGCTATCTCCATTCCAAATGATGAAATAAACTATTTGTGCCTGACTTGTGATAGAGCCTTCTAAGCTCATATTGGTCTGATCAGCCACAGTTGGACACATGGTACCTTGACTCCAACGTAGTGATGTAATTTTTGTCCTCTTCAAGCATGAAGGACAACAATCAATCAGCTATGATAATGAAATCTTAGGATGTTACTTTATTTGCTAGCATCTATCTTAAAGGCACTTGAATTGCTTTACAAATATTAGCTCATTTAAGCTAATGACATTCTTTAAAACTTTCTATTATTTGGAGATAAGCAGCATAATGCTTTTTAATGAATCATTTACTTAGAAACAACTTAGAAGGCGATTACTTTTAAATTCAATTCAATAAAAATTATTAAGTGCCCACTAGATGTCAGGCAATATGCTAAGCACTGAGGATATAAAAAAAGGACAAAGGACAATCTCCGTCATCAAGGAACTCAGTCTAATCAAGGAGACAACATGCAACCAAATATATGCAAAGTGAACTACATACACGATAAATAGGAAATCAAGAAGGGAAGGCACTGGAATTAAGAGGTATTAGGGAAGTCTTCCAGTAGAAGGTGGGCTTTTAGTTGAGACTTAAAGGAAGAAAGGGAAGTCAGTAGTTATTGACTAGAAGAGGAGGAATGCAGGAGTGAGAGCATTCCAAGCACAAGGGACAGCCAAAGAAAATGCTCAGAGCCCAGAGATGCAGTATCTTGTTTGCGGGATAGTCAGGAGGCCTGTGTCACCGGACTGACCATGCATCTCTCCCACTTAAGAAGTTTCAGTTGCTCCCCAGTGCCCTTAAGATAAAATACAAACTGCTTTGTGTGGCATTAAAACACACTGTACAGTCTGGCTCCTGTCTATGTTCTATCTTGTCTATCTTCCTGGGCAGATGACTTATTCTTTCCCTCCCACAGTCTAAGCTCTAGGAAAAAATGCTCTGCCTGTTATTCTCCATACACAGCACTCTTATTTCCTCCCTCCAGGCCTTTGCACAGGTAATGTCCCATGCCTAGCATGCCCTCCCTCCTTACCTTTGACTCTTGTAACCCCCAGCTCTCTTCCCAGCTCAGCTGAAGTACAACCTCACATGATGGGCCTTTCCTTATTCTCTGATTTGTTTATTGTGTTTGCCCACTTTTCACTCCCACTCTCCCTTGGTAGAATATAAATCCCTTGAGGGCAGGGGCCCTTTCACTTTTGTATCTGGATGCCTAATGCCTACTCTGTGCCATTCGCTGTACCAAATATACAAGTAAAAGAGTGCCTTACCTCAAGAAATTTATATCCTACACAACAATCAACAAACATTTGTTGACTGGTTAAATGCTCTGAGGAGTGCAAGAACCTCCTATAACTTTAGACTAAACTGAAGGTAGGTACCCCTCCAGTTTCTCAGCATGGAAGTAATAGAATAAGACATTTTCATTTTTGCTTAATCACACTTTTTTTTTTTGGTGAGGCAATTGGGGTTAAGTGACTTGTACAAGGTGTCACACAGCTAGTAAGTGTCATGTGTCTGAGGCCAGATTTGAACCCAGGTCCTCCTGAATCCAGGGCCGGTGTTCTATCCACTGAACCACCTAGGGGCCCCAATCACACTTTTTTTAAATAAGGGAGAACTTTTTTGGGGAGGGAGGGAGGGAGGGAGGGAGAGAGAGAGAGAGAGAGAGAGAGAGAATATTTAGGAAATGATAGTGATGTAAAAAGTCCATAAAATAACTAAAAAGAACCCAAACCTGAAAGCATATGCTAAAGAGTAAGAGATGAAAGGAAATGACTAGAGATGTCATGGCTTCTGAAAAGAAAAGGCACATCTGGCCTGTCATTTTTACTTAATTTCATCAAACTTATTTGTGTACATGTTTTATCCACCTTATTAATTGTAATTCTTCGAGGACCACAACTGCCATTTTTCCTCTTTGTACCAGATACTTCATAAATGTTTGTTGAATTGAAAAGAGAACAAATAGTTTATTCATTCACAAATGCATATGTAGCACCTACAGTCTATAGAGCTCCATACTACCTGCCCTGCTCGCCCTAGAAGAAAGATCCTTGCCTGGGCCAGACATTCCACTGCAAAATTAGGACCTATGGCTAAGAGTATGTTTACTTATATACTAAACCTCATTGCTATCAAAGCATTAGCTATGGTGGGTAAATATAAGGACAAGGGAAAAGCATTTGCAAGGTTCATTTGCATTAGAAATGAGGAACTATTTGTGCATAAATCTACAAAGTAAGTGCAGAACTACCCTCTTAGGAGTTTGGTTGGCACTATTTGTGAGAAGCAGGCAAAGGGTATAAAAGTGGAGATGAATGGGAGGGCACTGAGGTACTACTGCCCAAAGTTGAACAAGCTTTGATCTCTTTTCTGGACGTGTGTCCAGTTTCAACAATAAAATAGCTCACAACTCAAGATTCTGGCTATATCAGGTACAAATAAAATCTCAGAGTTCTTCCTTATAACTGCAAGTTGATTTAAGACTTGTATCAGAGACTGTCCCAAGGGAAAAAAAAAAAGTGTTTTCATGTGCTAATCTCTAAGCATGTGTGTCAACAATTGCCAACCTCTGTTTTAAGCTGCACAGTTGTATATGTAGAATTATTAGAATGTTGGAAAGACAACTTAAACTTTATTTTGGATGTAACTACTCAAACAAATTAAAAATAGCACGGTTTTAAAATGCTCCCATTACATACATTAGAATTTTCAGCAAATCTGCTTTAGTTACTGGACTCACATTCTTTTCTAGATTTAATTTTAGAATCACAAGAACATTCTAACCTAGAAAAGAGAAACTAAGACCTTTAAATATATTAATTCCAACAAACAAGTATAATCTATTACAAAAATATCTTTTATAGTATACTTCATTAATTTATCTTTAGTAACATTGCTAAAAACTGATACATCAATGCCATATAAATCTTAAAATTTTCTAAATGAAAAACTGAATTAATGTAAATTTCTACTAGTATCCTACAATTTGCAAAAAATAAAAGAAAAAATGAAATTCACATTTTACCCTGATGAAATAATAAATGACTTTAATACTTGAAAATGTTTGTGATTTTAGCTCAAGGCTCTACTTCCATCCATGCAGATTAAAGACCTAGTATGCCTTCGTAGACGGTTTAATGAGTTACTCTGACCAAAAAAATCCTTCTATTAATGGCCAAACTTCTGGTAACAAGCCTCTCCACACTTAGCTATCTGACTCTGTGATTACAGACACAGAGGATGTCACCAGGCTTTTCTACCATGACAAGATCTGCTAGAGATTGTGATTGATATTCAAAGTTTCTAAGATTCTAGGGTCACCACACTATGATTAATTTTTAAATAATTCTATGGATTTTTTATCTCACTGATATGAGTCCCCCAATGATATAGATTACAAATTATCTAGGCCTTCTTATACTATATAAATCTTGCCCATATTTTCCTAAAAATAATACATGGAGATTAAAACCTAAGGGGCATTTTTCTAGATTTTTTTATATTGTAGTTACAATACATACGATGGGACTTTTTCTGATCACCTCAGCTGCCAGAGGCTCATCTCCTCCCAACCTCTCCAAATGACCTTGTATTTATGTTGTGTATAGTCACATGCATACACGGCTCCCCATGACAGAATGGCAGCTCCTTGAGACCAGGGGCTGTTTCATTTTTTGTCTTTGTATCCCCAGGGCCTAGCACATAGCAGGTGCTTAATAAATGTTTTCTGACCTACTGACTGTATGGATACCAATGGAACATGTTGGCTTTTCACCATGAGCCACTCCATTTTCCTGTAGGTGACAGTCAACTTTAACTCTTCAGAGACTGTGGTGTTCCATTTATTTTAGAGAGGACATCAGTAGAAGACTACTGATGCTAAAAGGATGGGTCTCTGTTATGGAAAAGCTCAATGTTACTAAAACCACAGTAATTTCTTACATGTAATACAACTCACTCTTCTCCTTTAATTCAATTTTTGGCCCAGATCACTATCTTCAGTGTCTGCCCAAGAAAAAGGATCTGATAGTCTACAGATTAATATTTTTTGTTACATGGCAATTGTTTTCTTATTGTATGAGAAACACATAAGAATAATATGTTCAGTTTCTTGCATTAGCAGCTGCAAGCAAGTTCAATCCTATTTAGTATACATTTGTTGGATTCCTGTATGTGTTTAGAATCGTATTTGATTGAGTAGGAAAATAAAAACATTGTAAGGCACAGTCTGTGTTCTCAAGAATCTTCCAATTAAAAGATCAGACAATTATGACAAATGATAAATTTGGATCCCTGCTCTATTTGAATCAGTATTAATCAGTTTGATAATGATTCCATGGGGGTAGTGGTTATAAATTCTGCCTATTTGGTCCTAGGAACTGCAGATTGTAAGTTCAATTGCTTCATCATAGGAAACTAACTAGAGTCCCTCCCCCCTTGCTTCTTCTTGTTATGGACACTAAGCCTAGCATGACAAGGGTGACTCAATCACATGGAAAGTCTCCCAATTTATTTTGTATCTCCAGACCACTCTCTTATCCAATAGGAGCAGGTAACCATCTTATGATTACTTAGTGGAGATGCCCTGTGCTTTTCCCAACCCAAGATCCCCCTGCTGTTATACCATTTTTTGGGGGGCTGACACATGATTTTTGGCCCTTGAAAGAAAGGTCTATCAACCAATGGGATTCTGTATTTTGTGTAGTATCTCTAGAGTGTTCACATATCAAATCTGTTATCAGGCCTTATAAAAATAAGCCCCTGGAAGAAGGGGCATCTCAGATCAGGATGAAGATCTGAGGCCCACTTCATTAGGAGTGACCATGGACCCTTTAATAAAGTGCCATTGGCTCAGAGCTCTGTGTCTATGTTTTTTCTTGCAGATTGGGCAATTATAATCCCCACACAATTGCAATAAAATGATGGAATTTAGCAGACACCCAGGGTCCCCACCTGATTGATTAATATTATTTGAATTGCGTGAGAATGAGAAACTGACTAAGTACTTACTTGGGGATGATTAGATTGTAGCCACACCTGGTGGGTTCTGAGCGATGTGTTGGTGTACTACTGACATCAGTAGGGGACCACTCTTAGCCAACTAGCTTGAAGGATCTCCCCTTTAGAGGAGGGAGAGAGAAAGTAAGAGGGAGAAAGCTGGCTCTGGGAAGCTCTCTTTCATTGTGGTGAGTTTCAAGAGCATACCGGAGAGGGACTTCACAGCTGACTCCCATTGAAACAACAGACCCCAGGTGATGAGTTATTAGAAGTGAGGCCAGCTCTTCGAGCTAGCTGAACTAGAAGCAAGTTTGGGGTTTGAATCGGTCTTTGCTAGGGCCAGGGAGCTTATTTGTTTTTCTCTTCCCCTATTCCCTTGTTCTTGTCTTTATTAACTTCACCTTGGTTGTAAATTTTATTTCTATTAGTAAAACCTGGTTTATTTGTGGAAAAGAGGCTGTTAATCTCCTTTCTTATCAGCCTGGGAGAAATAACTAAAAAAGGCAGTTTGGAAGGGAGGAAACTTTGTACCTAGAGGTCTCTCATTATTTTCTGAACCCCAATATTACAGCGAGCCACCCAATTAACTCTCCCCATAATAAATTTGGCTCCTACAAAATACATATTGAAAATAAGTATACAGGGAGGCCACCAAAGTCAAAGTCTAGCTTTAAGCTTTAATAGCTGATGTTTGGGATACCCTGTATAACATTATTAGAGGATGTAGAAATAATGCAGGAAGCAAGTGTTCTAGAAATTTTAAATGTTCATACTTAAGGACAACATGCAGAACTGGGAAAAGGTTGAGTTAAGAAATAAAAAATATTTTAATGGCACCTGAAATCAATGTGTAAATATATTTTAAAATTACAGAATTGTATAAATTGAAAAGAACTAGAAATCTTAATATTTTCTGGATGCCCCATCCTATACATCCTTCTTGCACACTCTGCAACCCAGCCAAACTGGTTTTCTTTCTGTTCACACATGGCATTTCATCTCTTATCTCTGTGACTTTGCTGAGGTTCTCTCACATGTTTGGATTATATACCCTCCTTACTTCTGCCTTATAGAGTCCCTCTCTTTCGTGGTTGTTTTTTGTATTTTTTTTTTTTGTGGGGCAATGAGGGTTAAGTGACTTGCCCAGGGTCACACAGTTAGTAAGTGTCAAATGTCTGAGGCTGAATTTGAATTCAGGTCCTCCTGAATCCAGGGCTAGTGCTTTATCCACTGTGCCACCTACCTGCCCCCTTCCTCTCTTTCATTAGAATGCAACTCAGGCACCATCTGCTGCAGGAAACCTATCCTGATCCTTCCAACTTCTATAAAAGGCTATAAAACTACCTTGTATTTAGCAACTTTATATATATATCTGTATTGACTAACTTTATATTTATGCTATATGCATGTATATATGTGTTTTAGATGTACTTGTATCTTCCATTAGACTTATAAGTTCTTTTTTTTCTTTCTTTTCTTTTTTTTTTTTTAGGGGGGATGGATGAGGGTTAAGTGACTTGATCAGGGTCACACAACTAGTCAAATATCTGCGGGTGGATATGAATTCAGGTCCTCCTGAATCCAGGGCCGGTGCTCTATCCACTGCGCCACCTAGCTTCCCCAGAATATAAGTTCTTTATGAAAAGGGAAGGTTTAATTCTTTGATATATATCCATAGCACTTAATATGGTACCTGGCACTTATGATGATTATTATTAATAGCAAGAACTTACATAATGCTTTAAGATTTGCAAAGCACTTTACAAATACTATCTCATTTGGTCATCACAACAACCCTGAATGTAGGTGCTATTATCACCCCTATTATACAGATGAGAAAACTGAAACACACAGAAGTAAAATGACTTTCCTAGGGTTACACAGCTAGTAAATGTCTGAGCGCAGATTTAAATTCAGGTCTTCCTGACTGAACTACCTACCAATTTTAATTTGTTGTTTGATTCACTGATACATGTGAAACAGAAAAATTAGAAATATAAAAATGCAAATGATTATCTACTAATTCCTTACTGTAGTGACCCACACATGTGATCCATAGTCCTCAAAATCTAAGGCATCAGAGAACAAACTCTGGCTGGTCCTATCAAATCAAAAAGGATTTCACTGCTGCTTTGATATAAGTTGCCGGTAACCTGTTTAAGTACTAGGCTAGCTAAGCTTAAAGAGGTCCATCACCTCATATATTTTTGCTTGGATACTGTGAGACATGCTAATTCATGGTGAGGATTGCTCAGGGAGTGAATGTGAAGGGATTCTTCCTCTCAATAGTTATTTCACTTGGAAATCCAAAAGAGGACAATTATTTGCTGAAGAGCCAGATTTAATTTGGGAAAAAACAATAGCCATGCAAACAAAAAGAGGAAAATGAGGGCTAATATTTTCTTCAAAACCAATCTGCATGGGGCAGCTAGGTGGCGCAGTGGATAAAGTACCAGCCCTGGATTCAGCAGGACCTGAGTTCCAATCCAACCTCAGACACTTGACAATAGCTGTGTGACTCTGTGCAAGTCACTTAACCCCAATTGCCCCGCAAAAAAACCAACAACGACAACAAACCAATCTGCATTATATTTTATTAAATACAAAACAACCTAATAAAGCCTATAGTTACAAATTGATCCTAAGACACATTCTTCTAAATCACATTCCATGAGTTATACAAAGTATCTTACTATTGGCCTCTGGAACCTGCTCATATCTTGAAGTCATTCTAGTTTTAAACAGTATACCCTTCCTTCCTCAAATTGCCATATCATGCTCCTATGGAAAGCCTGTGTTCTCATTTAGAGAACATTAATGCTGTCCTCTCTTTTAAATTTCATCCCAATCATAACTAACACTGCCTTTTCCCCTTTTGAATATGTTTTTCATCCCATCCACTGAGAAAATTTGATTTTCAGGCTATAACTACTCTAAATAAAATTCTACCTCTTTCAAGAATTCTAGGAACCATCCTTCCCAGACCAAATGCCATTCTCTTCCGGGTACAGCTAATAGTAATGACTTAAGGCTTTTCTGTAGGCAACTTACTATTCCCACCTTCTCTTATGGAATTATAGAACTCCTAATTTCAAAATAATATTGCATTCCTTATAAATTTTATGACAAGAATAAAGACATAAGAAAAATAATTTCAATTTTATTTTTGGAGCTTCCTCCCCCCTTTCACCATACCTTTCTTTTTGTGTCATATTCAGAATGGATTCCCAGGATATCCTGAAGATTAGCATCAGGAAATGTACTTTGGAAAACACTTTTAATGATGTCCACAGTTAATAAGTCTCTTTCCTTCACATTATGGTACATCTGTGAAAACAAGAATATAATTCTGTACCTTTAGTGTAGCCAGTTAATTTTTGTACTGCTATGTATCTTGACTGAAATGGTTAAAGAGCATAATGTGACTTGTATTGATGTAAAAATACAAAAAGGTCATGTGTAAGAAATATATAATTACATGAATAATATCTCATGTTTTCTAGAAAATAGAAAGAGAATATTGCATTACTCTAGAAAGAAAGTAATCAATAAAACAATAAAATAGACTCTTGGAACTAGATAATGATCATTATCATCATATATTTTCAGGTTTGCAAAGTACTTTACATTTATTCTTTCATTTGATCATCACAACAATCCTGTGAAATATATGCTATTATTACTCCCCATTCCACATTTTACAGATGAGGATACTGAGGCTAAGAGATGTTAAGCAATTATTAAGTATAGGAGGCAGGATTTGAATTTGGGTCTTCTTGATTCCACATCCAGAGCCCTATTCATTAGCTGTCTCTTGTGTCACTCCTTTATTCTATAAATGAGGAAATTTAGGCCTGTAGTGGTTAAATGTTCACATAATATTAAAGTTCACATAATGAGTAAGTGAGACAGCAAGCACTAGAACTTAGGTTTCCTGATTTATAGTCCTATGCTCTTTCTACTATACTAAACTGTCATCAAATAATTTGAAAAGGGCTTTTAAAAACTGCTTAACAGACTACAGAGCTGAGCCCTCAGTCCCGGGTAGTCCCAGAGCAATCCTCATCATACAGATGTTAGAAGAGCTGTCTCTGTTATCCTTTATCACATCCTCCATCAGTTTTGGAGAGCCCAGGATCTACTCAAGATGGCCTGGCAGGAAGAACACCATTTCCAGTGGGCATTTCATCCTCTCACCTTGGATGCTCAACTGTTCACAGGGTCTGAATGGTATGGAAATGAACAATTCTGTTTTTCCTGATGCTATAAAGGAATACCAGTTCTTACTATCTGCCTTGCCACTGCCTTTTGAAATCTCCCAGGTTTTATTATCTGCCTTAACCCTAGAACCTGCAGTCCTCTGCACTGTCATATTAATTAACATAAAGGACTTTAGGCCTTGCCACCCACCCTAACACCATACCCTTGGGACATGAAATGGATCTTCCTCTCTTAATTGGAGTATGAGCTCCTTCAGAGCAGAAACTCAGAAACTGTCTAGATTTTCATTTTGGACCCCCAGCACACTTGTTGCCACATATTTTTACATGATTTTTATATAATAAAATAATAGTACATAATAAGCACCTAATAAATGCATTAATTATTAACTAATTTGTTCAACCAGATCAGGAACTATAATTACTAAATAAAGTAATACTTCATTTTATTTCATATATATGTATATATATGTATCCTTAAAAACTGAATCTTATTCTCCCACTTACACTGAAAATTTCTGAAATGAAGTATTTTAATTTCTGATTAAAATAAAAGGCAAGTACTAACATGTAACAATTAAGCTTTAATTTTTTCTGACCATTAACCTTTGCTATATAGTTTTTTTTAAAAAAAGATTGGTGGGGCAGCTAGGTGGCACAGTGGATAGAGCACCAGCCCTGGAGTCAGTAGTACCTGAGTTCAAATCTGGCCTCAGACACTTAACACTTACTAGCTGTGTGACCCTGGGCACGTCACTTAATCTCATGCCGATACATCAAAGACATTTTTTATAATAAGAGAATTAGAAGGCACTGAAAACTATGAGCAGCGATCATAAATACAAAAATGAAATTGACTGATTATAGATGTTTTAGTTAAATGAGAGAGTTTTCATGGATTTTTTTTCTACAGAAAACCATATCTGTACAGTCAAGTAAATAACTGAAATGGTAGAAAGACTAAAATCCTACAGGGTCAGCTGTTGATTTTAAGGAGGTATTTGACCCTCAAAAAAAGCAAATGGAAAAATCATTCCAGCTTTTATGGCAGATATCTTTGCTTAATTCAATGACTTTTTTCTCAAACTTCATTCTACTTGGTACACTGCAGTTTATGATAATATTCACATTATCACTTCTGGAACCTATTCTGCCTTGCTATGCTTCTATGACACAACTTTCTCTGGATTCTTCTCTTACTCCTCTAGCACCCTGTGTCAGCCTCCTTGGCTGGATCATCATGTTCCTCATGCTTACTAAATGAAGGTGTTTCCTAAACTTCTCTCCTCGGCTCTCTGCCTTGGTTATTTCCTCAGTTCCCATGGGTTCGGTCATCACCTCTCTATACACATGGATCCCAAGGATATATTTCCACATCTAAAATGTCTCCTGAATTTCACTCCTACATCACCTATAGCTTGATGAACACATTTTCATGGACGTCCCTGTGAGATTAAAATTGGATATTAGATCATAAATCTCCCCTACTTAACCTTTCCCTTAATTTATCTCCCAGACTAGTAAATGGAAGAAGCTTCTGGTTTTCTAGATAGAGCCTTTATTGTATGGTAGTCACAAGGTGATGTTGATTAGAAGGATAGGAAAGTAGAAATACAATACAAATCGTCTTAAGTCTAGGCTTATCTATATTCTGTATAAAACTCACCAAAAACCCAAGGCCACTTTTGGGGAGAGAGACCGAATCAAGCACCTGCTGTTAACCGAGAGCCGGGCCGACTCCAACTCCAGTCCGTGTCTCTCTGTGCAGCGCAGCCACGAGACCCGCGGAGCAGCAAAAAGTCCACTTCCGTTCTCTCCACCCTGTAAGTCGAGTGCGTTGCAGGCAGTCTGACGTGCGCAGCAGGCGGACTGTTGGTCTCCTCCCCAAAAGGGTGGTCCTTCAAAAACTGGCGTCTTTCAGTTATCCTAACCGACTGTTAAAAACCTTTCATATTTTTTTACCACATCCCCATGGCATTAAGAACTCATCAGGTCCAAAATTTTTGATTCCATCAGTGTGCAAACATTTATTAAGCACTTACTATGTGCTAGGCAGTGTTTTCAGTGCCAAGAATACAAAGAAAGACAAAAACACAGTTCTTGCCCTAAAGAAGATCACATTCTAAGGGGAAAGACAACATGTAAAAAAAAATCTTACTTCTAAGATATATACAGCATAAAAAGAAGGTGATCTTAGAGTAATGGGATGTGAAAATCAGGAAGTATTGCTGCAAAAGGTGGGGTTTGTGCCAAGTCTTCAAATTAGCCATGGGAGCCAGGAGGCAGAGTGGGGAGTGAGCATTCCAGGTATGGGGACAGCCAAAAAGAGCACAAAGATGGAAGATGCAGTGTCATACATAAGGTAAATTAATATATACCTGAAGACATATAGTGATCTGGTCAGTATCACTGGTTGTAGAGTTTGGGGGTGGAAGAAGGAAGGAATAAAGTAAGAATACTGAAAAAGGAAGAGGGAAGGGACAGGATATGAAGTTAAAAAAAAACCTGGGGCAACTAGGTGGCACAATGGAGAGAGCACCGGCCCTGGATTCAGGAGGACCTCAGTTCAAATCTGGCCTCAGACACTTAACACTTACTATCTGTGTGACCCTGGGCAAGTCACTTAACCCCCAATTGCCTCACCAAAAACAAAAACCCAGAGGATTTTATATTTGATGCTGTAGGTAGTAGGAAACCACTGGAGTTTATTGGGTGACATGGTAAAACCTAAGTGTTAGGAAAATCATTTTGGCAGCTGGGTAGAGGATAGACTGAAATGGGGAAGAGATTTAAGGTAGGGAGAACAACTAGAAGACTATTGTAATAGTTGAAGCATGAGGAGATACGTACTTGGGTGGTGTCTATGTGAGTGGGGAAAAGAGAACACATGTAAAAATTGTGGTGAAGATGGAAATGACAGCACCAAGTGAGAGTGAAAAGTGAAGGATGACACTCAGATTGAGAGCCTGGGTAACTCTGAGGATTGTTGCACACTGAAAAGTAATAGGGAAGACCAGAAGAGGGGAGAGGGAGATGTAATAGATTTTGTTTAAGATATTTTGAGCTTGATATTTGTCCAGGACATATGGTTTGAAATGTCTATGAGGCAGTTGGTGTTGCTAAGATGGAGCTAGGATAGGGTTGTATATACAGATCTAAGAATCAATTCATAGAGATAATCACTGAATTCATCAATCCTTTAAACTTCTCCATTTTTTGATTGACAGTTTTTCCATCATTTTACTCACTTAGGTTTACAAAGTCATCCTTGAATCTTTACATTCCTAAAATATCCCTATCCAATCAATTTCAGTCTTTTCAGTTCTACCTCCTCAATCTTTCTGGATTCTGTATAATTTTTCCAGTCACATAGCACCTGCAGAATCTCTCAATCTTCAGGTAATACTTTTCAGTTTGGATTCTATGGTGGAACTTTTATATTTATTTAACAGTGGCAAACACATTCGGCAAACAAGTATGTTTCCTTTCTTTATGCCTCGCTTGGCATTAATAATCACAGAGCATTAAACAAAATTGTTATAGCTTTCAAGAAATTTTATATTATTTTGACATATGCATGGAAGATGCCTTGTTGGAAGACAGTCTTTAGGACAGCATTTGTATTGCTGAATAAAAGGCTTTTTATTATCAATAAGCAATAAGTATAGTGTTGTCTTGTGTTTTAACCTTTCAGTCAATTACAGTTATAAAGATTTATTTTTTAAGCTGAAATATTGCTTGTGAAAGCCAGTGTCTTCCTTCTAGTAACTTTATTAAGAATGTCTTTGGGGGCAGCTACGTGGCGCAGTGAATAGAGCACCAGCCCTGGAGTCAGGAGTACCTGAGTTCAAATCCAGCCTCAGACACTTAACACTTACTAGCTGTGTGACTCTGGGCAAGTCACTTAACCCCAATTGCCTCACTAAAAAAACAAAAACAAAACAAAGAATGTCTTTGGTAAGTGGAAAACTTATTCTCATAAAATAGATAAGTAGGCATGTTAGTCAAGAGGCATTGATATTTTCTCAATTGCCATTTTGGGTAGTAATAAATGAAGAGACAGTGTTTACAATTTTCCACTATCCATTTCTACAAGATTTTACAGTATTGCTGATGTAAATTTTGGCTGCCATATCATTACATTTGACAAGTAGAGCAAATGTTTATCAAATGAGGAGATTTCTAGGATATTCTAGTATTAATATAGCAATTGATATACACTGGAAACACTTCTGTGGAAATTTGTTATAATTAGGGTTGATATCTGCTCTTGCATTCATTTCTCATTTTTTGACACAGATAACTTTTGAATGGGGAAGTTTGGAACTGTATTAATTACATGTCATATTTTCCTCAATTTTCTTCTCTTAATTTTTAATTAATTTTAAATTTTGCTTCTAAAAGCTAGCAGCTGACTGTATAACTATCTGGCTTAGGAATAATTTGCATGTAAGTAATTTAATTTTATATTTCTTGAAATATCATCAATTTTATTTTATAATGTCATTTGGTTACAAACATCTCCCTCCAGTACCTCATTACTACAATTAAGGATTTGCCAGGGATTGCACTTTACTCGTATAACCTTTGAGAATCAAAAATTATTCACTTACAATTATACAATACACACCATACTGAGACATTTTGGTAGGGTATCATTGGAAGTAAAAAGTAATACCTGATGCCCACTGTAAAACACAAAATAAATTTATGACAACAATATACAAAATAATTAAGAGCAATGATTCATTCTATACATAAAAACATATACCTATTTTTTAAAAAACATTTTTTCCTATTGAAAACAAAAAAAAAATGTGGGCCAGAAGTCATGGAAATTGTCTTCTCTTAAGTTTACATGATAAAGAATTCAAGGGAAAATAAAATAAATTATCTGAAACAATCATCCCCTTCTACAAATACTCACCTTTATAATGGTAGCAAAAGCTTGTGTGATGTTATATTCTTCAGTAATGTAATTGATAACTCTCCAAAGGGCAACTCCAGCATCATTATGCCCATCGATTGCATCATCTGTATTGAGAATGAAAACAAAACCTATTCTGGGGGGAAAAGGATGAATAAATTCAGCAGCTTTATTTAATCATTATTTTGTTAATAACAAAATATATTTGGAAGAATAAAAAGTCAAGAATTTCAAGGGAAATTATGATAAAAAATAGGAAGGAAGGGGGCCTAGTAGTACCAGAACCCAAACCATTATAAAAAAGTTATAATGATCAAAGTTATTTAATACTGGTTAAGAAATAGAGAGGTTGATTATTGAAACAGATTACAAACACAACATACAGAAGCTTGCATTTGATAAACCCAAAGATATCATCTACTGGGATAAGAATCCAATATTTGACAAAAACTACTAGGGAAACCACAAAAGAGCCTGGTACAAACTAGGCATAGATCAACATCTTGCACCATACACCAAGGTAAGCTCCAAATAGATACTTGACAGACATAAAGGGTAACATCATAAACAATTTAGAGGATCAAGCAAGAAATTATTCTTTAGGTCTTTGGATAGAGAAACAATTGATGACAAAACAAGATATAATAGAAGTAAAATAGTCAATTTTAATTACATAAAATCAAAGTTTTTGCATAATCAAAATGGACGCAGCTAACACCAGAAGTTAAGTAGATAACTGGACAAAAACTTTGCTTTTTCATAATTTGTTTTAACATTCATTTTTTAAAATTTTGAATTTCTAATATTCTTTCTTCCTCCAGCCCTCTTCTACTTATTGAGAAGGCAAGCAATACAGGAAATCAATTGCACTTGTGAAGTCCTGCAAAATATATTTAATATTAGCTGTACTGCAAGAAAGGCAAGAAAAATAAAATTTTTAAAATATGCCTCAATTTGCACACAGAGATCATCAGTTCTCTCTCTGGAAGTTGATAGCATTTTTCTTTCTGAGGCCTTTGGAAATGTCTTGGATAATTCTACTGATGAGAGGAACTAAGTCTTTCACAGTTGATCATCATTACAACATTGCTGTTACTGTGTACAATGTTTTCTTGGTTCTTTCACTTCCCTCTGCATCAGTTCATATAAATATTTGTAGATTTTTTGAAACCACTATTCCCATCATTTCTTGTACTTCATTACAATCATATATTACATCTTATTTACCAATTCCTCAACTAATAGACATTCCCTCATTTTCCAATTCTTTGCCACCACAAAAAAAGAGGTACTATGAAATTAAAAAAAAAATGTCCTTTCCCCCTTTCTTTGATTCCTTTGGGATATATACCCACTAGTGGTATTGCTGGGTCAAAGGATATATATATATATATACACATATTTATAAGTTTTCAGTGCTTCCAAGGTGGTGTGATCCAGGAAATGATGTAGTTAACTATTTCCTTGCTCTGTGCTCAAAGGGCTTTAAAACATATATATATACACACATATACATATATATATATACACATATATATACACACATACACATATACAGACACATATACATACACACACATATATAATATATTATATTATAATATATATACATACACACACAATACACACACACACACACACACACATATATATATATTTGGTTTTAAAGACCTTTGAGCACAGAGCAAGAAAACAGTGACTATATCACTTCCTGGATCACACCACCTTGGAAGCAATAAAAACTGAAAAATTCCCAGATCCAGATGTGGAAAGAGAAACAAAAGCATAAATCTTAGAACAGTGCTCCTCCACCCCCAGGTAGTCAGAGCCCAACTTTAATATAAAATTCAAAGTCAATAAATAGGCTAGAAAAATGAGCAAACAGTCAAGGAAAAAAAAAGAACCTGATCTTAAAAATGTACTATGTTGGGGGCGGCTAGATAACACACAGGATAAAGCACTGGCCCTGGAGCCGGGAGTACCTGAATTCAAATCCGGCCTTGGACACTTGACACTTACTAGCTGTGTGACCCTGGGCAAGTCACTTAACCCCCACTGCCCCACCAAAAACCAAAAACCAAAACAAAAAAAATGCACTATGTTGACAGAGATCAATACAGCCCCAGAAGATAATGAAGTAAAAACATACAGGCAAAGCCTCAAAGAAAAATGCAAAGTGGATACAAGCCCAACATACATTTCTGAAAGAGCCAAAGAAAGAGCAAAAAATTATTTTAAAAACCAAATAAGAGTGGCAGAAGAAAATGGGGAAAAGAAATGAGAGGGATGCAAGAAAATTATGAAGAGAGTAATAGCTTGGTAAAAGAAGCACAAAAATGCTGAAGAAAATAACACCTTAAAAATAAGATCTAGCCAAATTGCAAAAGAGGTTAAGAACTCCTTAAGAAGAACTGCCCAAATGAAAGAAAAAATACAAAATTTCACTGAAGAAAATAATTCCTTAAAAATTAGAATTCAGCAAGTGGGAGCTAATGACCCCATGAGACATCAAGAAACAAACAATAAGACAAAGTCAAAAGAATGAAAAAAAAATAGAAGAAAATGTAAAATATCTCACTGGAAAAACAACTGCCATAGAAAATAGATTGAGGGGAGATAATTTAAGAATTATTGACCTACCTGGAAGTCATAATCACAAAAAGATATAATTCATATTTCAAGAGATTATAAAGGAAACCTGTCCTTATATCTTAGAAACAAAATAGAAATGGAAAGAATCCACTGATCACCTCTTTAATGTCAATGGAAGTGGACAGCAGAATGGATTAGAAACAAGCGTCCAACAATATATTGTTTACAAGGAACTAAAAGACACATATGAGTTAAACTAAGAGGCTGGAAAAATATCTATTCTGCTTCAGCTGAAATGAAAAAGACAGGGATAGCATTCATGATCTCAGATGAAGCAATTAATATTAATTATTAATACTAATTAATATTTCCTGGAGAGACTTTAACTTTTTCCTTTATATTTTAAATATATTGAATAAATGTGAAAGTAAAATTGTAAAAGTATTAACTAGGTCTATTTTTGCTTTTGCTTTGTCTGAGATCATGATTGCTATCTCTGCATACTATTCATCTCCTGACATAGTGATGATGAAAATCAGCATGCAGAATGAGACATAGACATATTTTTTTGGACTTAGTGAATGTAAGAATTTGTTTTGCTTAATTTTGCATGTTTGGTACAAGGATTTGGTTTTTCTTTTTCTTTTTCTTCTTTTTTTCTTTTTTTTTTTTTGTGAGGCACTTAGGGTTAAGTGACTTGCCCAGGGTCACCCAGCTAGTAAGTGTCAAGGGTCTGAGGTTGGATTTGAACTCAGGTCCTCCTGAATCCAGGGCCAGTGCTCTATCCACTGTGCCACCTAGCTGCCCCTCTTTTTCTTTTTTTTAAATGAGGTTGGGCAAGGTGGGAGGGAAAGTTGATTTTTGTTCATTGAAAAAAATCAAATATAAAATTTTAAGACCATAATAATATACATATTATTTAAAATGTAGATTTTTTCCATTTAATAAAGAATTATCCAAGAGGAAAATCCAGAAGAGACTAATTTTACAATTATTCCAAGGAGAGTTTCAGAGAATAAAGTGACTTAGCCAAAAGGACTATAAGAGTACTGAAAAAAAATCAAGCAAGATATTATAAATGAAATAAAAGATATGGAGGAAAGGCTTCGAAGGAGAAGTGAAAAATGTCCAGATCTAAACAAAAAGAGAAAAAAAAAAAAGAGAATCCACGATCAGCTTCTGAACGAAATCCCAAAATGAAAAATACTGAGAATGACAAAAATCTAGAGCTTCTATGAAAAAAAAATTGTAAATAACAAGAAGTAAGTTCAAATACCAATAAACCACAGTCAACATGAAATAATTTTTTGTAGATACCACTTTTTAGGAAATGAAAGCTGGGAATACAATCTTCCAAAAGGCAAGAAAGAGATAGAGGCTTGCAATCAAAAATAAATTACTCTGCAAAACTTAGTTTAATCTGACAGGGAAAACTGACCTTCAGTGGAATGGATTTTCACATATTTCTGATTAAAAAGACCAGAAGTCAGTAGAAAATTTAGAAATTCAAGCAAATGAATCAAGTGAAACCAGAAAATGAAATACATTTAGGTAAATGAAAGGGGCTATATCAAGATGAAAGGCATATTTTAACAACTGTAGAAGAATGAAGTCCCCCTTCAAAACTTTAATGTCTTCAAGGGTTAAAGACAGAGATGAGATGAGATGAGATGAGATGAGATGAGATGAGATGAGATGAGATGAGATGACATGACATGACTTTAGATGAATTCTGGTTTGATGGTCATTAAGAGGATAGAAAAACAGGAAAAATAGGAAGATGGAAGGTACTTTTCCTCATAATATGAGAAAAAAGCATACAAAGTAGGGGGCAGCAGGCACTGCATTAACCTCATTATTATTGGAATTGGTCAAAGATGAACTGAACAGACATGCTTACATAAACATAATGCATTTTTAGGAAATATATTAATTAAATGAAATAGAGAAACAGGTGTGAATAGGGAGAATGTGAAGGGGGGTTAAGATGGAGAATGGTATGAGGAAAAGAATAATCATAAAAACAAATTTCAGCTTTGGAGGATGGATAATAAAAGGCAGATTAAAAGAGAAAAACAAAGAAATTAAGAATGAATTGTTAGAATCTAGATGAAGGGAAGAGAAAAGGAGCAGTGGAACCAAATAAGCCCATTACTCCAATTAAAAATCATCATCATCAATCATCAATCTTTTTCACAACTGTATCCTTCCTTCTAAAGAGAGGAAAGGGGAAAAAAGGTGGGCAAAGAGAGAGCAAAGGACAAGAGGAGAAGATGGAGGTAAAAAATATAGTTAATAATTAAAACTCATGAAGGTGATTAGAATGGGATCATCTATTAATATGACAAAGTATAAAAGAATGAATTAGAGGAAGTAGAATCCAACAATATATTGTTTACAAGAAACGTACTTAAAGCATAATTATTCATAAGGGATTAAAATAAGGTTTATGCCTAAAATGAACTAAACACAAGAATGACACATATGACACCAGACAAGGAAACAGTAGAAATTGTCACAGTTTAAGAGATGAACAGGGAAATACATTATGTTTAAAGTACTATAGACAATAAAATAATGTTTAATTAGATATGATAGACATTTGGCTATTGTTGAATGAAAACCGAAAGGATTATACATATTTATCTTATGTTTGGCACTTTTTCAAATATCAGCCATGATCTAGGGCATAAAAATTCTATAAGTATATGTAGAAAATTACATTTTAAACTGATTAGTAAACAAAATTATATAAATCACATGATTAATTAAATAGATGCAGGAAAAGCTTTTGAAAAAATATAATACCTATTTTTGTTTAAAAAAAAACCACTAAAACTATAGGAGTAAATATGGTAAATTCATTTATATGAAACCAAGAGTCAGAATTATTTGTAATGGAAAAATTCTAGAGGACTTTTGAATAAAGTTGGGAGTAAAGTAAGGTATGTCCATTAGCACTGCTATTATTTGGTACAGTTTTAGAAATTTTAGGTATAACAAGACAAAAAAAAACCAGAAAATGAGAGAATAAGCCCTGTGAAAACATAAGGAAATTATTGCTTTCTATAGATGGTTTCATTTACTCAGAGAACTTTAGAGATACAACTAAAATCAGTGAAAGAGTAAATTAAGCAAATTAGAAGGATACAAAAAAACCCCATATAACTCACTGGCAACAACAAAACTCAACAAGGATAGTTAAAGAGAAAGAGAGAGAGAGAGAGAGAGAGAGAGAGAGAGAGAGAGAGAGAGAGAGAGAGCAAGCGAGCTGGTATCAGTCAGGGAGTCCTAGGCAGAGTTAGTCCTACTTCTTTCACATTCTGGCTATGTGACCCTGGATAAGTCACTTAGCCTGTCAGGGTCCCAGGCAACTAAGAGTCTAAGTTGTGGGACAGTTGCAGTAATACATGGATAGATGAAGTTCTCTGACCAGGCGTTCCCTACTAAAGAAATCAATGATCTGTATCAAATTAAACCAACAGTAACAAAAGCAACAAAATAAAACCCTAAGCTTTAAGTAAATAACCACCTGAAAGTATCATTAAATATAGGATATGATTAATGGCAATACTACTGCTATTACTATCTAGATACCAGTCAAATCACCTAAAGAACACTAGATATCTATGAAAGTAGCAGTAATAAAACAAGGGGATAATCAGGGAGTAGTACATAGTAGATGAAAGAGTTGGGAGATATGATAAAATCTTTGTTCTATTGAGAAGGCATTAAATATTGTCACTATTAAGTTAATTTGGATATGCTGAGAGGTAGGATATATACATGCTTTCACTAACCACATGTTATCTGGCTAGAACCTGGAAGATTAAGAAAGGTTATTTTAAAATATGAACTATTTGTTTACTTTTAAGAGAAATTCAAAGCTTTAGCTAGACAAGAATAAAGATTAAAAACCCCATTAAAACCTTGACTTCTAACTTTATGGAAAGACATTTCAATTTTAAGCAATTAGATTTAAGTGTAATTTTAAAGGAAATATTTCATTAAATAGATCAATTTAATGTTGAAAATTTAAAATTACCTGAGAGGGATTCTATATTGATAGAATAGTTCAGCAACTTTTACAAAATCTGCTGTAACTTTTTGACCAGGATCAATAAAAAGAACCTAAGAGGAAAATAAACAGAATTAAATGATTAAGATTTTTTTATTTCTAAATATCCACTGTTACCCTTATAAAATTTAAAGTTATTGTGGCTTTCAGTTGATGAAGCTATTAATTTTTTTTAAGTAAGGCAATTGGAGTTAAGTGACTTCCCCAGGGTCACACAGCTAGTGTGTTAAGTGTCTGAGGCCAGATTTGAACTCAGGTACTCCTGACTCCAGGGCTGGTGCTCTATCCACTGAGCCACCTAGCTGCCCCTGAAGCTATTAATTATAAAACATAGTTCTCTATTAATGTAAACATTTTGGAAGTAGTAGCTATCAAACTATTTTAGTTTGTGAAGTTGTTTTCAATACACTGTAGTAACTAGAAATTAATGCCAATGTCACTCATGGCATTTTTTGGAAGTGTACCATCTTCCTTATCAACCATGTTATCTTATCCTCAGCATATATCATCATGTTTACACTAAACCTTCAAAAGTAAGAAACCAGCATTTCCTGCCTTCAAAAAAAGCCTAATACAGCTGTAGAATGGAACATGTGTCATTTAATTTAAAATGTATGTCATGCCAAATGTGAAAATAACAACCATATGTTTCCTTTATTTTCTATTAGTTTAGAATTCAAAGTCCCAACATTTTTTCAATTCAAATATTTAATACTGTAATAGAATATGATGAATCTTTTAAAATGGATAGAAAATTGATATTGGAGCATCACTGTATTTGACATAAATAGAATTAAAAAGACTTGTTACACTATAAGCCCCACAATAAAAATCATGATGAGGGCAGCCAAACAAGGCCAACCAAACCACAAGGTTCAGTTTCAGTCTCTGTTCTTCATGGTGGTTGTTAAATATCACAGAGAAATGTTAAGTATAAGTTCACTGATAATCAGTCACATTCATAACAGAAAACAATTAAGGTAATTATTTTACTTACTCCTTTTGGAGAAGAAAATAAAAACAGGGAAAAACCATTTTGGGGAATCTTCAGGAATTCTTTCAAATTCAAAACTACTATTCCATTGTTCAGGGCATTTGGTTCCCCAAATCCTTGGCTCTAGCTCTAATCACACTTTACATTAGGGTTCAATACTTTTGAGTTACTCTGTTCTTTAAGAGAAATGGATTGTACCTTACACACCCTGTGATCATATTGATTTGGGGGGAGAAGAAAAGAGTGGCTAATTTACCTGAGAGTTGTCATCTCTGGTTAGATTTTAAACTACAGGTTTGGGAATTTCTAGGTGGGAAAGTTAGCTTTTCTTACCTTATCCCTGAGAGGATGTTAACTTCATCTAGTCAGCTGACAACCCCTCCTCTCCAATTCTAAAGCCCTATGATGACTTGATGTCACAGACATCCCTAATTCAGATGTGTTAGTAGGCACGTTTTCTCTAAGGATATACATTAAGGTTTTGTTGTTCAAATTTTAGAAACAAACTTTCCATTCATAACATTTTTGTTATGAAACTGCTCCTAAAATGGTTTCACCTAAAATTTATATTTTATGGAACTAAACAACAGATAGGTGTGTCTATAATTCAGGCAGTTTATGTAAAACATTTAGATATTCTGTAATAGGAGTCAACATCTTGGCACATAAAGCATACATCAGTGCTCTCAGAAGTACTACTCTAGATACTATTCTTGAATTTCCAGGTTGCCATAGCTATTTGCCTATTCCACCCCTGCTTTCTCTAGTATAGAAAGTGTGTTACTTTGAATTGTAGGTTGTGATAACTTATAAGATTCTTGCAAATACTTTCTATATCCCAATTTCCCTATGGTTTGCTTAGTCTAGCATTATAATTTTAAAAGGCTGCTATTTCTTCAAAATCTACATACTTAGTGTGTGAAATGGCTTTTAAGACTGAACAACTTACCAGGTTATAAAAATTACGCCTAATTGAGGGTATATTTCCAGGGAATATTGGCTCCAGAAGTTCTTGACAACTTGTTGGCCACGTAGCATATATATCATCTTGTTCCAAATTATTCACCCACTAGAAAAGAAGCCAGTAATTTATAAAAGTGATACTTAATATTTGATAGACACAGGAAAACAAAGTTAGGAAATGAAAGATGGACTAAAAGTCAGTATTTTTTCTTAGCATATATACATTTCTTTGTCCTCATATGCCATTTACTTTTAAAATCAACTTTTGGTGCATGTCTACTATCATTTTAGTTTTTTGCATAGTTATTTCTATAGTCAAGTAGGTATGTTACAGTCTTACATACCTTCTTTACAAATATTTATTTTCCTGATGTTCTTGCTAGTGAGAACTTTATGAATCGATCTTAGACTCATAGTACTGGAAAGGACTTTAGAGATAGCAACAACAACAACTGGCACTTATTAAGCATTTTAAGGCTTGCAAAACACTTGACATACTTTTCGTTTGATACAAGCCTGTAAAGCGATTATTACTATGAGTTCTATTTTATGGGTAAGGAAACTGAGACTTAGGGAGTTTAAATGATTTGCTTAAGGTTTCATGGTTATTATGTGTTTATGGGTCTTCCTGACTTTAAGTTTGACATTCAATTGAATATGCTCTGCTTCCATCTAATCTCACTGCCATATTTATACAGAAGAAACTGAGACCCAGAGAAGAAACCTGTCCAAAGTCACAATAAGTATTAGTAGCAAACCTAATTTTAATTAGCATTCTAATCAGATCTGATGTAATATCAATCAAATTATCCAAAGGATCATTTAAAAGTTTAAATGCAATTGAACAAAAAGTCAAAAATATTGATGGGGCAGCTAGGTGGCGCAGTGGATAGAGCACCAGCCCTGGAGTCAGGAGTACCTGAGTTCAAATCCGGCCTCAGACACTTAACACTTACTAGCTGTGTGACCCTGGGCAAGTCACTTAACCCCAATTGCCTCACTAAAAAAAAAAATAATAAATAAAAAAGTAAAAAATATTGAGAAACAACAAAAAATGCGAAAAGGAATCTTGATATCAGATCTCAAATTTCATTACAAAATAGCTACTAATACTAGCTGATACTAAAAAAAAAACACCTAAAAACAAAAAAGACTAGTTAAGATAGGCAAAATTTTAGAGCACAGGCTTACTATCATTTCATAATCACTAATATTCTTAAAGAGTTGCTACTTCTCTCTTTTTGTGGTGGCTAAGAATTGAAAACCAAAGGAATCAATTGGGGAATGGCCAAACAAACTGTTTTATATGATGGTGATTGAATATTATTGTGCTATAAGAAATGACAAGCAGTATGACTTCAGAAAGGCCTGGAAAGACATGTATGAAATGATGTATAGTGAAGTGAGCAGAAACGAGAAAATTGTGCACAGAGACAGCAATACTGTTTGATGAAGAATTGGAAATTACTTGACTATTTTCAACAATACAATGATCCAAGACAATCCCAAAGGACTATTGATGAAACATACTATCCACCTCCAAAGAAAGAACTGATATTGATGGAAAAGACTGAAGCATGCTATTTTTTACTTTCTTTCATTTTTTTCTTTTAATCAAGTTTTCTTGTACAAAATGACAAATATGGTAATGTTTTATATAATCATACATGTATAACCCATATCTGATTGTTTACCACCCCCAGGAGAGTGGGAGGGGAGGGAGGCAAAGTGGGATAAAAATTGGAACCCAAAACTATAAAGAAAAATGTTTATTACTGAAGAAATAAATAAATAAAACAAGAGTATTTGACTAGTTAAAAAAAAGAATTGCTATTTCTATCTCCCTTAAAGAAATTGCTATTTCTATCCACCCAATTGTGAATAAGAATCGTTCATCTCAATAATAAAGTGGGCATGGTTAGTGTGGATCTATCCAATAAGTCTTGGCTCAAGCCCCCTCCCCCCCCCCCCGCCTCTGGGTAATTCCACCTTCCTTTCTGGTCCACTGTATTTCAACTAACCATAATTACATGAGCATGAAACAAGAGAGTTGAATACAATATGGTCTAATGGTGTACAGTCTTTACTCATAACCAGAGAAGTAAAAGGAATATAAATTATAATAAAACAATTACTCCATATACTACATACCTATAGCCTGCCCCCAGACCCAGGCTATTCACAGCTAGTTTGTAGGCATAACCCTAAACGATGTATTCCTAGGAATAGTTCAGATGTCTAGACTCTATTGCTTTCACTCGAAAATGAAATAATTCTAAAAGATAGAATGAACAGTTTTGCCATTTATAAATTCCATTGGCTTTGCCATTCAGGAATCATGGAAACTTGTCTGTTTCAGATTCCTCTTTTACTCGAAGTTCTGGCCATTTGGGTATTCTAGGTCTTGTCAACTCCTCTTCCTGCTGCTTTTTAGCTCACAATTCTCCTCCAATCTATGGAGTACAGTACATGTCAATCTCTGTAGGGAACAATTGGCCCAGATTTCCTAGTCCTGTGCAATGGTCAGACATGCACAGGTGCCTTAAAACTATGACCCTATATTCCCACTTCACTGTCACTGAACAATCCTACAATTGCATAATTTTCAACTGGATTCTTCATGGACTTATCAGCTCGTTTTATACGGATGTCCACTTTTGCAAGCTTAATGGGTAGGGCTAATCTGAGACACTGATCACATGGCTTGTTCCTTCCTCTTCCTCTCTCTCAGTGAAATAGAATGAGGAAAGAATTACATATGCCTTCCTTGATAATCACAGAATTGTTTAAGAGTTTTCTTTTTGCGTTCATGTTTCAAGGGATCTTTTATCATGTAAATATATGATTGAAGATTTCTTATTGACTCTCTATTAGGTACCAAATATTTTTCTTGACAAGTCACTGGCTCTTCCTAGGAGGTTCTGGGATGAACTTACTCTTCTTCTTCTTTTTTTTTTTTTTTTTGGTGAGGCACTTGGGGTGACTTGCCCAGGGTCACACAGCTAGTAAGTGTCAAGTGTCTGAGTCCAGATTTGAACTCAGGTCCTCCTGACTCCAGAGCCAGTGCTCTATCCACTGTGCCACCTAGCTGCCCCTTAACTTATTCTCCTACATTAGAATTAGGGTCACGGTTCACTTTACTTCAAACCACATTTATATCTATCATGTTTGGTAACTATCGTTCTTCATAATGCAAGGTGAGTAGAGACCAAAGAAATTGCTTCATTATTCATAAAAAGTAATTTCTTTCATCCAGTCACATGGCCCCAAATACTATATTCCTGTAAACTTTACTTTGGCTTAGTTTGACAGCTTTCCTTAGTACCTGGGATGTAACATGAAAATAACTAGTTCATTTAGGGTCATACTATAGTAGATACTTAGCAAACAGATTGTCAACACTTGTATAAGAGATCCAAATACCTCTCTTATTTACTAGGAATACAGGCTTTCTTATGACAGGTTTGCTCTTCTCTGTACACTTCTTCCCCTCCAGCCTAGAATCTCTATCTTTTCTGGAATCCTCCATATCTGGAAACTTCCATGACACATGGCACAGGAGGCCCTCCAGTAATAAGTCCTTAGTACCTTTTAATCTGTTACATCAGAGATACTAAAATAATCCATGCATCTGCTTAATTCCATCTCTCTCCCGACCTACAAAATGAATGTTTCTTGCCTATATCACTGAGTGTGTCCTATGTTATGAAAATAACGTGAGCTTATCTGTGGGATAGGTGTAAAAGGTGGTTTCTTGCTAGATCACTGACCCTCTTTCCTCTTGCTGGGACTTTACCATTTTCATAGTTGAGATCTAGATATTATCTACTTTTAATCTGAGAAGCAGGTGTATACTTTTTTTCAGTGACTAACTTCTGGATCTCTCTTCTTCCTTCCATTTGTGTGACCATGATCCTAAAACATCTTTTGCCATGAAACACTATTTCTTAGCACCATAACCCCATGGTACCAAGAGTCTCAAATGTGGCTTTCAAACTTATACTGTAGGAGTTAAAATGCACCTATATTGAAGGCCTATTCAGTCTGTGGATGGCTTTAAGGTCCTCAAGCATCTAGAGTACGATAGGATGGTATCGTCAGATGTATACTCTGAAATTTAGGAAAAGAGATTTCAAAAAGTTCAGATAAATATCTATATAAACCCATGGACAAAGACGTGTAAAAGGATAATTCTTCTCTGGAGGATTGAGAAATTATCACAAACAAACTTTTTATTTACCATGTAACTGAAATGATCATTATAAAGAACTGAAGAGAAAGGCATCGAAAGAAAAGTACATCACCAAAAAAGTGCATCACAGAAAGTTTTCCAATTAGTTCAGAGTTTAAAAGAAAACAGAAATAGAAAGATTTTGCATGAACAAAATAAATTAAGCTAGCTTAAGAATGTTAAGTTGATTAGGTGAAAAAGTTTGCATCAATTATCTCTGATAAAGGTCTAATATTGACAATGCATAGGAAAATAAAGCAAATATATGAACAAGTCATTCCTTAATGGATAAATAGTCAAAGAAGATGAAAAATATTCTCAAAGAAGAATGTGAACTGTTATGAAACACATGACTATTCCAATTTATTTTATTTACTTTTTTGTTCCAATTTATTAATAAGAGAAATAAGAACAAATTAAGTCAATTGTTAAGGTTTTTCCTCACAGGCATCAATAGCAAAGATTTTTTAAAAAACGCCTCAGAAACAGTCAATGCTGGGTAGGTTTTATGAAGGCACATACACTATTGGTACAGCTATGAATTAATCTAACCATTCTGGAGAATAATTTGGAACTTTGAGAAAAAAAAGTAACTGACTTAGAGATCCTATTGCAAGGATCCCCAAGGAGGTCAGGCAGAAACAAAGGCCTCATAATACATAAAACTTTCATAATAGCAAAATTCACAGGGCAAGGAAGTTATCCTAGTTGAATTAACAAGGCCTTCTGAGGGAGAGACAGAAAGTAGTATGTGCTGGTCAAATCAAACCACTACTTCCCCTCAGATCAGAACTAAGAAAGAATAGCGCCATATATTCAAGAGCTAGCAGTGTCTTCCAGACTACCTGCTTTGCTTCCAGCTCAGACCACATACCTATAACCATCATCTAAGGACTCATCTTTTGCAGAGATATGACCTAGCAACTGCTTCTGCAGATTCTGTCTCTCCTAAATAACTATAGGAACTAAAGATCTGGACAATACCATTTTTGCCAAATAAGTTTTTGGCACTGTTAAATGGTTTAACATAAGAAACAGATATGGTTTTTTTTTGTCATTTTACCCTAAAGGCCACAGGGCCTTTGTATATGACTTGTAACTGAAACCTTCTTTATATGTTGTCTTTCCTATAAGAATGTGAGCTCCTTGAAAGTAGAGACCATCTTTTCTTGTTTCTATTCCTAGTGTTCAGGACAATGCTCTGCACATAGTTAACTGCTTAATATAAATTTTTCTTTCATTCATTTGTCCATTTGATCATCTTTCTACAGGTTGTGCCTCCCTAGAAAAATGTAAACTCCTCAAAGACCTATTTCTTGTTTTGTCTTTTTTTATCACAGTACCACAACTACAGAGTTGGTATATAGTAAGAACTTACTGGGGGTGGGGGGAGCAGCTAAGCGGCACAATGGATAGAGAACCAGCCCTGGATTCAGAAGAACCTGAGTTCATATCTGGCTTCAGATACTTGACACTTACTAGCTGTGTGACCCTGGTTAACCCTCACTGCCCTGCAAAAACTAAAACTAAAACAAAACTTATTGGATTAAATTGCATTAGATAGGTTGTAGGCACTCAAATGGGAAAGTTGTGATTACTAGGAATCAAGCTGGGTTTATTAAGAATTAGTCCTTCCCGGGGCAGCTAGGTGGCACAGTGGATAAAGCACTGGCCCTGAATTCAGGAGGACCTGAGTTCAAATCCGGCCTCAGACACTTAATACTTACTAGCTGTGTGACCCTGGGCAAGTCACTTAACCCCAAGTGCCTCACACACACACACACAAAACAAACAAACAAAAAAGAATTAGTCCTTCCAAACTAACCTCATATTCTTTTTGAATAGTTTACTAACACTAGTAAATTGAGAAATGCTGCATATATACTGTATATAGATTTCAACAAGTCACTTAATTAGTATACTTTATGAAGCCAATTCTCCTTTTTTTTTGGTGAGGCAATTGGGGTTAAGTGACTTGTCCAGGGTCATAAGCTAATTCTCTTTTAACCACACCACCTCTCTACTAAGTAAAGTTTCTAGAACTATAAGTTATAGAGAGGGGTTCTTACATTGAAGAAATCAAAGGTCTTTGATATATTTTTCTCTCATGATGATCTGTTTCTAGATGGCTGGATAGTTTTACAAGAACACTCTGAGACCTGTCTGACATCAAAGAATGATATTATTTCAATCTCAGTAGTCAAGATAAAGTACTATCTACCCACCTGAAAATTATAGCACAGGTGTTGATAAAATGTTTCCACGCAGATCTTTTCAAAGATAAGGTCTATAGGACACTCATCCAATTTGTTCACCAACTGATGGTACCGAAAAAGAATTGGACCTATAGATAACCTACTACTGTGTAAGAAGGGTGTATCCTTGTCATGAAACATCAAGAAGATTTTTTGTGACATACTCAGTTCTCACTTTCTAGTTGAATACAGTGTTTCATTAGGAATTCATTATTTTCATAAATTTATTTCACTATTAGTAAAAACAATATTAATATGTTCAAATTTATATTTATTTTAAATCAGATGTGATATGGTAGAAAGAACACTGGGTCTAGAACCAGGAAAATAATACATGAATTGACATAGGGTCTGAATAATAAGCTTATGAATTTTAGACTCTCTAACCCTTAGTCTTAAGGGATGAACTAAATAAACTCTAAAGTCCCTTATAGCTCTAAAGTTTATGGTTCTGATAAACTTTTAAAAGTAACATTTTAGATAGGAAAGAAGGGATGGAGTTAGAAATACAATCAGAATTGAATACTCTTGTTGAAAAAGTATTGTAAAATATAAGGAATTATATATGTGTACATACATATATACACATGCACATACATACACATGTACATATTTTTCTTTAAAACTGCTTGTCTCTCCAAAAGTCTTATCAGCTATTTGAGGTCAATGGTTGTATTTAACAATTCTCATGTACTCACCAACAATGTTTTACTATAGCATTTGAATAATACATCTTTAACTAAATTGAGAATGAGCTTTACTTCTGAAGACCAATTCTATTTGAGAACCTGAAATACCTTTTACCTTCTTCCTACATATATCTAAATACTACATACCTTCAAGAAAGAATTTAAATCCTACCTTATTCATAAAGCCTTCCCTGACCATCACCCCCAAACTTAAAGTGATTGCTCTATCTCTAAAACTTCTACAACAATAATTATATATGTAATTTAAAATTAATTTATAAACAAATAATGCACTGATTGGTAAAATCTCCTTTATTGTTTTCAAATTGTTAAGTTAGTGTATCGGTATGATTTAACTTTAATATTTCTATGTTTTGTCTTCCCAACTAGATTGCATGTTATTTGCTTCCCTAAATGCAACTAATATTAGACCATGCCTCTAGTAAGCATTCAGTAAATACTTGTTTTTGGTGTTGATTTTTGAGGTTACTGGAATACAGTCTAAAACCTAGTCACCACAACTTTGGACCATGGTTAGAATATATCCAAATCCCAGGAATAAGATCTATAACCAGATTTTTTCTCCCAGAGATAATCTTATTAAAAATCATACTGAACTAGACAACAAACTTCTTGAAATGACACAGATTTGAAGACAAACACTGGTTGAGTATTATAGAGCTCCAAATGCCCAAACCTAATATAATACTGCATCAACTTCTAGGGGTAGAAAAGGGGAATTCCATTTATCCTGCTATTTTGTTCATTGTTAGGATAACCAGGAAAAAAGTAAGGAAGGAAAATAGAGGAGAGTAGTAATTATGAAGAAAATTCACGTTAAATATAAAGAATATGAATACTTACATTATTGCAATTATGTTTTTATATTCCTTGGAAAGGACTGGGAAGGAGAATGATGAGTGAAGAAGAGGATTAAATGTAAGAAAAAGGAAGCATAAACAGTCAAGACTAGGATTTTATGGAAAATAGAAATTTAGTAAGAACAAAAGTGAATACAAATTTTTCAGTCTTTATGAGGTAATGTCAAATATATTATGATAGCAGAATTTTCTAGTTGTTTTAAACAAATTTTTCTTTCGTAATTTATAGCACCATCAGTAACTTCAATATGTGAGTACTATATTAATGAAAATATAGGACCTATTGAAAGTTACATGAAATAATGTTATGAAACCTTACAGAAATTTTTATTGAAAGAATGAAAATGAACTTAATAAAATCACACCCAAAAGTATATAATAATTTAGTTTGAAGGGGAAAGGGTACTTAATTTAATCTTTTGCAATAATAACATTAAGGCAGGCAGTTAGAAGATTAATCTATTTCTAAATGTTAAATTTTTGAAAACCATCACATATCACGAAACAGAAAACCAAATGATTCAACAGATGATATGGCAAACTTGTAAAGTATTTATTCCAACAATAAAGTTGATACTTTTATTGACAGAAACTTTTCTGCCATGTTCTAACTTTAAGCAATCTATGAAGTAATAGTATTCATCTGTTAATATTTTATCTGTCACCTAGTCATCTTTAGAAATAAAAATGTACCAAAAACATAAGCCTACACTCTGCTATGCCAAGGACTTAAGGATCTATACTATGACTTATTTCTAATGTATATGGTATTTTTGAAAATAAACACTTGAAATTTTCATGTTTATCATGCTTCCAATTCCATGGTAGTTTTCTCCCAGAAAAGTATCAAGTCATACACCTTCAATTAATAACCATAAACTCAATAACACAAGAATTATTGAAATAGTTATTTTTCTTTTTCATAAAACAATTTTTAAAAATGTGAATGAACTTAAAATTAGATGTCAAGCTCAAAAAAATGAAAACATGCCAATAATAGGATATGAGAAATGATATAAAACTTATGGAACTTCCATAACTAAGATTATAAAAAACATAATTTCAATGATATTCTGGTATCTGAACACTTTTTCTTATATCTAGAAATATAGAATGTCTCATCGATTTACTTCTTCATATCTACAGCTGCTGGACAACAGAAAGAAATTATAAGTAGAGCCTACATGTAAAATAACACAAAAATATTTGTTTTGTCTTAACAAGACAAGACTACTGAACAATTTTTTGCTCTTCTCTTTTAACATATATGGAATAAAAGCTTACACTTGAGGAACTCAGGTACTCAGAAGAGGTACTGTAAAAAATATGTGGAAAAAACGGAAGGCCTCTTACCACCACTTTTCCTAAAATGTTTAACCTAATTCTAGCAAATGGCTTATTCACTTAATAGGATTTATGCAATATTAAGCCTTAAGTAATTTGCTAAAAGTTTTTGTCTAAAGAGTTAGAATTACATACAGACATACATACCATTATTGAAGTATGTCGAATATCTAATGCATAGCTGTCATCTTCATGATATGTATTTAATTTTAAAAGTTTGCTGAAGTCCTTTTCTTTAATCCCAAGATCACGAAGGCCATTCATCACTTTTCCTTCTAATTTCAGCATATCCAAAATACTTGAAAGAAAAGAAATAAGTATATATATTATAGGTATGTAACTTTTAAGAGAGAAAGGTTCAAGTAGTTGGGGAAACCAGTAAGGCCCTCCTACAGAAGGTAACATTTGAGTTGAGTCTTGAAAGAATCTAGGAATGTCAAGAGGTGGAAGTGATAAAAAAAAATGCCAAGCAAAGACATAGAGACAGGAGATAAGATAAACAGCCACTTCTTCCCTGAAAACTCTACCACCAGGTATGCCTCTCTGTTCACAAAAAAGGTCATTTTGGTACACAAACACAAGGCATTGTGGACTCTATTAAGAGAACCTGGATAGCACCAGGTGTGACTAACACAGCATCTCGAATCTGCTCGAGCTGCTCCACACAGGCTGCTGAACTTGTGGCTCTTACACAAGCCTGTAATATAGCCAAAGAGAAGAGTGCCACCATTTTTACTGACTCGAAATATAGCTTTGGTATATGCCACTCGATTGGCATGCTTTGGTTACAAAGAGGCTTTTTAACATCCTCGGGCAAGGTTATTGCTAATGGGGACCTTATTAAGGACCTCCTAGATGCCCTGAAACTGCCCTCTGCTCAAATGCCAATCCTATAATCAGCATGCTTTTAAGGCCAAAGCTTGTGGAGGATGTCCTCTAGCATATACACCCTTTGAGCACTTGCAAACTGACTATATTACAATGCCAAAAGCAGGACATTATAAATTTTGCCTTGTTATAGTTGATCAGCTCACTCGGTGGGTGGAGGCATTTCCCAGTCCCCGAGCCACAGCTGCATTTGTTGCCAAGACTCTTCTTAAAGAGATAGTTCCTCGTTATGGCCCAACAGCCCCCATTGATTCTGATAAAGGCACACATTTTACTGATTTGGTCTTATCCCAAATGTATTCTTTCTTGGGAGTAACTCCAAAATTCCACACACCCTACCACCCACAAAGTTCAGGCCAGGTTGAACATATGAATAAAGAGCTTAAGAGTATGATTGGCAAATTATGTCCTGAAACCCATTTGAAATGGCCTGATATTCTACCATTGGCATTATTCTATCTACACAGCAGACCAAGAGGAGAACTTCATATATCTCCTTATGAAATGCTTTTTGGTCACCCTCCTATCCAAGCTAAAACTTTTCCCCCAATTTATACATCACCGGTGGGAGGTGATACTTCTGTTGCCTCCTATATACAGGAATTACAGACTAGACTACGTGAACTCCATGAGGCAGGAGCTGTGGTCCAGGCTGGTCCTTTAGATTTTTCCTTGCATGATTTAAATCCAGGAGACAAAATATATGTAAAGAATTTTCAGAGAACCAGTGGAACACAGCCTGCTTGAGAGGGACCTTTTCAGTTACTATTGACAACTCCTACTGCCATTAAAATTGGTGAAAAAGACTCTTGGATTCATTGTTCTCATGTAAAGCCTGTACCATTCATAGGTAAAGAGATTTCTGATAAAACTCAAGTAGACACTAAAGAACAAAAACCCCTAACAATAGCAACTGTTAAAGAACAAAGAACCCTAACAGAACCCAGAGGCAATAGACAGTTCCCATTTGATAGTCCCACTGATTAGTTACACACCTTGGGACTCAGTCTTCCTAAAGAATTGGGAGATGGAAATTGCCTTTTTAGGGCTTTAGGGGATCAGCTACAAGGTCACTGTAGGGATCATCTCAGACACAGACAAGAATCTGCTTCTTATATGCTTAACCAAAGAACTGATTTTGAGTCTTTTACAATGAATGACTCTCCTTTTGAAGAATATGTTGATGAATTGAAACAACTTGGAAAGTGGGGAGGAAACGATATGATTGTAGCTTTTGCTAGACTTCACCAGCTGAATGTCATAGTTCGTCAGTTGAATCAGCCCCTATTGAAAATCAGTGGCACAGACAAAGCTGATGCTAAAGAACCCCATATTTTCTACCATAGAAAACATTATGATAGCATTAGAAAAATCAATGACAATTTAGAAACTCCTGCCACTGTGACGTGCAGAGAATTGAGGAACCAGTTAAAACAATGTGGCATACCCCAAATTCTGACTGCTTAAATAATTTAACCTTAACAAGCTTTTCCTTCTGCAGGTAAACTGCTTTTTTGTTTGTTTGTTTTTTGAACCATGAGTTTAATGAGTCTGTTTATGGTATTATGTTTAAAACCTATTGCTTGATTTATCAATGGACATATTGAATATTGAGTCTTATTTCTTTTTGATAATTTATCACTTTAAGTATCTGTTACTGTCATACTAGATAGAGAATTCGTGTATAAGATAATGTGTTTACTTGCTAAAAGAAGATTATGTAATAATGTCTAATATTATCAGTCGTTTATATTCATTTATCATTTACATATCATTGTGACTATGTATACTGCGGGTATGGTTTGGCTTTATTGTATATATTATAAGTACATCATCAGTTATGCAGCATAACATGCATTTTTACCATCATACTGTCTTTGGTGAAATTAATATGAGATTTATGAATTATGGAAACTTATCATCTCAGAGACTAACTGCTCTTACAAGGAGAGACAGGTACATGTAAGTCTATGGTTTGCTTATGATGGCAACTATATAGACCATAATTTCTGGACACAGTCCAGTTTCTTCCTCTCTCCTTTCTAAAAGTTTTCTTTTTCTTTCACTAAGCCCGATAGCATGGTCAGAATCCATCCACCTGTGGCCTAGCACAATTACTGGATGTCTCAAAACCATGAGATGGGGTATGATAACCTTTCCATAACATTTTCAGGTGTCATGAACACGTTACTAAATTTGACTTTGATCCAGACACATGGTGGTAAGAAGTGTTATAGATTACATAACTACCTCAACCCTCTATTATATAAAGGAGGGAATGTAATGGAATGTATTAAATTTGATCATTGACAATGCTATGCTAAGGTTTAGTAAAAAATGTAGCAATTCAAACAGTTAAAGAAGAATCCAGCTTTCCAGACCAGAATCCAGCTTCCTCCTGATGACATCTTACCACTCCAAGAAGACAAGAGAACTGAGAAAAGACTTCCAAAGACTTAATTTTTTTTTTACTGTTTCATCTAGGAACACCTGTTCCTAGAAGAAACAAAGGGGGGAATGTGATGAAATAATGGGATTTAGCAGATACTCAAAGACCCACCTGGAGATTAATCTATACTGATTGAATCAAGTGAGGATGATTGACTGCTGATTAAGCCTACTTCAAGTTAATTGGATTGTAATCACACCTGGCTATCCCTTAAGAAGGTATTGTCTCAGAAACTATACTGTGAACTCAACTTGAGAATACCTTCAAAGCCAATGGATTTGGATGACGCCAACTAATCACCTTGAAGCAGTGTGTAAGGACCACCTCTGTTCCAGATCTATAAAAAGCTTCCACAAACAGCTTGCTAGAGAGTTCCTGATTAAAGCAGGCTCGTGGAGGAGGACTTTAGGAAGAACCCAACCAGGCTGGAACTCCAGGCTAGGTAGGACTTCTTTTTCTTAACTCCTTGTGAATACCTCTATGCTTTAATAAATGTTTAATGCCTAAAGACTGGTGCTGAAGCTTCTGATTTAAGGTGACCACAATTTAGATTTTAAACATCACAATATGCTGTATACTACCACCACGAGAGGTATAACAGGATATAGAACAGAGTGACACAGGATTGGCAGGTGGGGATAGATTGCAATCTACACCTTTGGAAGGAGATCTTTTCTTTCTTTCTCTTTCTTTCTTTCTTTCTTTCTTTCTTTCTTTCTTTCTTTCTTTCTTTCTTTCTTTCTTTCTTTCTTTCTTCCTTCCTTCCTTCCTTCCTTCCTTCCTTCCTTCCTTCCTTCCTTCCTTCCTTCCTTCCTTCCTTCCTTCCTTCCCTTCCTTCCCTTCCTTCCTTTCCTTCCTTCCTTTTTTGGTGAGGCAATTGGGGTTAAGTGACTTGCCCAGAGTCACACAGCTAGTAAGTGTCAAGTGTCTGAGGTTGGATTTGAACTCAGGTCCTCCTGAATCCAAGGCCAGTGGCTCTATCCATTGTGCCACCTACCTGCCCTGAGATTTTCTTTTCTTAAAAAGGCAATGACACTATCACTGGTGATTAATTTGTCCAAAGGAATAAGGCTGGATCCCATTGATATAGTTTTCTTGTAAGTAGAAAAGTCCAGCACACAAGGAGTCAGGGTAGCCAGAAGTTTCTCAGGTTTGAAACATGAATCCTATCAGTCACATCACCACTGCAAATTCAGAGGCAGAGGAGCTTTGCCTAACAATCAAATACAATATCCTTGCTGAATATGCTTTTCATGAGTGTGTTGTTTTTTTAAAAACCCTCCTTTTGTTAAAAGTTACTGTCTCTTTTAATTCTTTTTTTTTTCTTTTTTGGTGGGGCAATGAGGGTTAAGTGACTTCCCCAGGGTCACGCAGCTAGTAAGTGTCAAATGTCTGAAGCTGTATTTGAACTCAGGTCATCCTGAATTCAGGGCCAGCACTTTATCCACTGTGCCAGCTAACTGCCCTTCATTTCATTCTTTTTTTTTTTTTGTGAGGCAATTGAGAGTTAAGTGACTTGCCCAGGGTCACACAGCTAGTGTCAAGTGTCTGAGTCTGGATTCAAACTCAGGTCCTCCTGACTCCAGGGCCAGTGCTCTATCCACTGCGCCACCTAGCTGCCCCTCCTTCATTTCATTCTAATATCAGCTAGGTAAGATGCTGGATAAAGTGCTGGCCTTGGAGTTAGGAAGTCCCCAGTTAAAATCTTGTCTCAGTCACATACTAGCAACATGATCACTGACAGTTTAAACTTCTCTCAGCTTCAATTTCCTCAGCACCCACTTCCAGTATTATTGTAAAACTCAAGATGAGACAACTTATATAAGTGCTTTGTGTAAACCTTAAAGTACTACATAAATGCAGTTGTTATCATCCCCAAACCTGAACTCCTACAAAGACCTGAGTCAGGTCAGGTAAAAAACATTTCCCATTGGTGTATATTTCAATCCATTCACACTTCCTCCTCCTGGGCAATATTGATCTAACATCCTAAGGCTTTCTTTTATATCTTTTCTACATTTATAGTACCATTGTAGCATTTGAATTATAGAACTTTTATCCCTCATTTGCTTTTGCTATATCAGTGGCCCACAGCTTTTTCAAATTACGTATTTCCCAAATGTAATGTCTTATGCTACTGGTTGCATAGATATCATCATTTAGAAATATGTTGCAGCTTAAATCCACTCTCCATATGCGTCATCTCTTTTGTCCTCTCATTCACTTGAAACTTTTATTCTTTGGATATTGTGGGGTCCTAAACATGCACTAACACAGGATCACCAGGAGAATAGTGGTTTTTAAAAGATGAATTTGTCAGATAGCATTTTGATATGATTAAAAGTAGTATATGGGGGCAGCTAGGTGGTGCAGTGGATAAAGCACCAGCCCTGGATTCAGGAGGACCTGAGTTCAAATCCAGCCTCAGACACTTGGCACTTACTATCTGTGTGACCCTGGGCAAGTCACTTAACCCTCATTGCCCTGCAAAAATAAAAATAAAAATAAAAACAATTTTTTAAGTATTGTACAATATTACAAATGTACTCTAGTCCTCAGTCTTTCTCCTGTTCAATTCTGGGACTAACTCACTATTCTTGTGTAGTGCCAGGCCCAAGTAAGTATTTATTGTATTTTATTTTCATATTTGTTTCCAAATATATCCTTCACCCAAATGGCAAACCTTCTCCAGTAACAAAGATTTTAAAAGAAAAAGAAAAGTTCAGCAAAACCAACTGATACATTAATTGCATCTAAAATATACGAAATATTGCATGCCCATTGTCCCCTAACTCAGCAAGGGACAGAGGATAATTTTCTAACGAGGTATTTTGCATTTTCTTCTATTTTTTCATTCCTTTGTTTTTGTTTGATTGATTCTAGAAGACTCATAGACTCATTAGCTTCCACTTGCCCAATTCTAATTTTTAAGGACTTATTTCTTCAGTTAGTTTTTACACTCCCTTTTCAATTTGGCCAAGTCTAGTTTTTAAGGAGTTGTTTTCTTCAGTTAATTTTTGTACATCTTCTTCTCCCCTCCCCCAGTTTTGTGCTTCCTTTACCAAGCTGCTCTTTTTTTCATGATTCTCTTGCATAACTCTCATTCCTTTTCTCAATTTTTCTTCTACCTTTCTTACTTGATTTTTAAAATCCTTTTTGAGCTCTTCTAGGAGGACTTTTCTGGCCTTGAGACCAGTTCATATTTCTCATTGACGCTTCACATGAAGGCATTTTGACACTGTCCTCTTCTTTGTTTTGTTTTCATGTTCCTTGTCACCATAGAAGTTTTTTATGGTCAGGGCTTTTTTGTTTATTGTTTGCTCATTTTCCAGTCTATTTCATGATTTTTAAAGTTGAGCTTTACTCCTGGGGCATAGAAGGCACTGTACCAAGCTTCTTGATCCAGGGCCCAGGGGCCTGGTCACTGGCTTGCTATGCTGGGGCCTCTGGGGCTGGCAGCTAGCCTGTTGTGCTGGGGGGGTCTGAGGTTGGCAGCTTGCCTATACTGGGGCCACCCAGCCTAGTCCAACCTGTTACACCTCCAGCCTCATGAGGCCCGGTCACTAGCCTGCTGCACAAGGGATGGAGACCCCATAGCTGGTCCACTGTACTGCTGGCCTGCTGAGCTAGGACCACAAGGGCCTTGGTTGCTGATCTGTGCTGGGACTAAGGGCCTCCTGCTGGCTTGCCTGGACACCACCTCTGCTGTGCTGTTTCCCTTTTACCTAAGTGAGACAGACCATTCCTGTAGTCTGTCTAAGTTATCTTGGGATGGAAAATTTTTCACCCCATGTTTTCATGGGTTCTGTTACTCCAGAATTCATTCTGAGGCTTGATTTAAAGTTGTTTTGAGGGAAACTGGGGAAAGGTCAGGCAGCTTCTTGCCTTTTCTCCACTATCCTGGCTCTGCCTCTGAGAATCATTTTCTGAACTCTTTTCCAGATCAATATGGTCCACATGGTTTCAAGAAAGAATGGGCCACTTCATTGTTCCACAAATCATTTATTAGCATGACTATCTTTTCATAGCTCCTCCAAAACTATTTCTATCTTTTGTTATTTTGCCAATTTCCTAGGTATTAGGTTTGACAATCTGAATGTTTCTATCTGCATTTCTCTTATTATTAATGATCTGAAGTAATCTTTTATAGGGTTGTAAAAAGTCTGCAATTTTTTGAGGACAGTTTGCTCATAGTCAATGAGTACTTATCCACTGGGAAACATCTGTTAGTTATAGATCTCTCTCTCTCTCTCTCTCTCTCTCTCTCTCTCTCTCTCTCTCTATATATATATATATATATATATATGTATATATATACACATGTACATGCATATATGTATATATATACACATGTACATGCATATATGTATATTTACATATGTTTTAATTTCTCATTGTGAAATTTTTCAACAACAGATTTTGATATGATTTTATCAAAGTAGATGACATTAAAGGCATCACAATCTGCTTTGCTACTGTACCCTAAGGCCCATAAGACCTTTCCTTTTGATTTGTAGCTGAAACCTACCATATGTGTTGTCTTCATTAGAATGTGAGCTCAACAATTTGGAACTATGCCCAAAGGGCTATAAAGCTGTGCATACCCTTTGAACCAGCAATACCACTATTAGGTCTTTTCCCCAAAGAGATCATAAAAAAGGGAAAAGGACCCACAAAAATATTTATAGCTCTTCTTTTTGTGGTGGCAAGGAATTGGAAATTGATTTGATGCCCATCAATTGGGGAATGGCTGAACAAGTTGTGGTATATGAATGTTATGGAATACTATTGTGCCATAAGAAACGATGAGCAGGCAGAATTGAGAGAAACCTGGAAGGACTTACATGAACTGATGCTGAGTGAGATGAACAGAACCAGGAGAACATTGTACACAGTATCAACAACATTGGGTGTTGATCAACTGGGAGAGACTTGAATCTTCTCAGCAATACAATAGTCCACGATAGTTCCAAAGGACTCATGATGGAAAATGCTCTCCAAATCCAGAAAAAAAGAACTATGGAATCTAGATGCAGATTGCACCATACTATTTCCATTTGTTTTTGTTTTTGTTTTCTGAGGTTTTTCCTTTTTGCTCTGATTCTTCTTGCACAGCACGACTAATGCAGAAACATGTTTAATGTGATTGTACATATATAACCTATATCAGATTGCTTGCTGTCTTTGGGGAAAGGGGAAGAAGGAGAAGGAGGGAGAAAAATTTGAAACCAGAAATCTTATAAAAACACATGTTGAAAACTATCTCTATATGTAACTGCAAAATAATAAAATATTTTTATGAAAAAAAAAAAGAATGTGAGCTCAAAAAACAAAAACAAAACAAAACAAAAGGGGGCAGCTAGGTGGTTCAGTGGTTAAAGTACAGGCCCTGGATTCAGGAGGACCTGAGTTCAAATCCGGCCTCAGACACTTGACACTTACTAGCTGTCTGACCCTGGGCAAGTAACTTAACCCTCATTGCCTCACCAATTAAAAAAAAATAATTTTAAAAAACACAAAAAAGAAAAGAAAAAGAATGTGAGCTCCTTGAAAGCAGAGACTTTCACTTTTCTATTTATATTCTCAGTAAGTAGCACTGTGCTTTGCTCATAGTAAGTGCTTAATGAATGCTGTTATCATTGCCAGGTATACTGTGGAGAGTATTCTCATTATAGGTAAAGATTTGACTAGATAGCTATGGATACCCCTTGCAGTTCTAAAATTCTGTCATGTTATGTACTAGGAAGTTTCCCTTTCTTCATTCCTTCTGTCACAGTTTAAATAAGAGAAATAGAACTTAGTGAAAGAGAAAACTAAATCACGTTTGCTCTTGGTTTCCCAGTTCCTTAAAATTCCTTTCACCTTTTACTCCTTCCAGAAAGACTGTCAGTTTCAGTTCCCAGAAGAATGCTGGGTACAGAGTAAGTACTTGATAAAAGACTGTTGACTCCTTTTTTTAAAAAAACAGTTTTGCTAAAAAAGCTTCCTAAATGTTCAGCCAGATGTGGAGGAGTTGACCTGCTAAGGTTAGAATTACAGTTATCAGGGCAGCTAGGTGGCACAGTGGATAGAGCGTCGGCCCTGGAGTCAGGAGTACCTGAGTTCAAATCCAGCCTTAGACCCTTGACACTTACTAGCTGTGTGACCCTGGGCAAGTCACTTAACCCCAATTGCCTCACCAAAAAAAAAAAAAAAAAAAAAAAAAAGAATTACACTTATCACTGACCTTTTTGCACTTACAATGAAGAATGGTCACTCATATCAAGTCCTCTCTTAAGGTCTCCATTTTGTCACAATTTTCTTGTTTTGCACAATTCCTTAATTCATGGTTGTGTTTCACTTTTATTTACCCCATGAGCAAAAATAAATATACTGAATGCAATACAAGGGAATGTACACATAAAATTTATATTAAGAATCTAATTCTTACCTAAATGGATCATGAAAGTCCAAGTCAATCTGAAGACCATTTATAAATAGACGAGCATCACCTGGCTGAATTTCAATTTTATTATGAAGACTCTATAGAACAAGAACAGATTGAGATGAGAATCAAACTTTACGCAAGCACAGCAAATATACAAGATTTGGGGATCTTATTGGCCCATACATATGACCTGGTTTCCTAGTATAGTTCCTGATCCAGAACATGAATGACTGGATATATGTGGGTAAAATGCTCCTGTGCCTATCTTATGAATTGCTCCCCACATCATTACTACCAGTAAATGAAACCTAGTACAAAGTCGAGTCAGTAAGAAGGCTTGAGGAGGGTAGATGTGAGAAGGGGTCTTCCTCCTACTCTCACCCTAACCAACAAAGTACTGGCCCAGAAACTGTTGTTCCTTCATCTTTCATGATATTGGTAGGATTAGGCTCTTAAAGAGAAATGTGACAGGACTAGTTTTAGGCAAAAAGTCAGACTGACTTTGACTCCCGTCTTTTTTTTTCTTTCTGGACATTCTCTGCCCTATGACTCTAGCATTTCCCTGCTTTCTTAGTGCTCAGTGTCCTCATGACCATTATTTCCTTTCATATTCTTGGCCTTCATATGAATTCTGTTATTTTGTCATTTATGAAGTACCTACGTAGAAATTCAATTGGTACAGAAGGAAACCTGTAATTAACTTGAATAGCATTGTTATTTTTATTATATCAATGTAGTCTTGCCATGAACACTGAATAACCCTATACTATACTGAAGATAGCTCTTAAATACCTACTTGTATCTTGTTTGTTGACTTTTCAGTAAAAATGAACATAAGAATATTTAGGAAAAGCCTGCTCATCTTAAGTTTTTTTGCTAAAATACTAATATACTTCATTGCCTGGCTAATTTTATGTAAGGTCTTTAATATTTTAATTTGGTATAAAGTTTCAAATAAACAGGTTTAACTTCAGATACTTTGCGCAGCAAATATTAATTATATATACAATTGTATTAGCTTGAACAAAGGTCATAGGATCAAAAAGTTAGGGAAGAAAGGGATCTTAAAGGCCATACGGTCCCAAACCACTCTTTTATAGAAGGGAAAAATATAAAGCACAAAAAGAAATATTGACTTGCTCAACATCACACAAGTTATTTTGCCTATCATTCTGTATTCAGCACTGATGGATTATGGTGGTTGTAATACATATTTCTGAACTATGACTACTTTTTGTTGTTGTTGTCTTATCTATAATTTTTTCAGTATAGGGAACCCACTGAACAGAAACTCCATTCACTAACGCATATAATAAACTTCTCTAACTTATAATCTTAAATAATTTCCTGGGAGAACCAAAAGGTCAATTTGACTTGCTCGTGATCACGACGTTAATATGTGACAGAAGCAGGATTTGAACTCATATCTCCCGGGTTCTGAGGCTTATTTTCTATTCACTACCCCATAGTATGATAAAGTATTCAAAATTTAACAAAATATAATTGAGGTAGATTTCAAATGAGTTAAGATTTTATCATTCTGAGTACTTCTGTGAATGTAGATTGCAGTATTCTACATTTTAGTGGACTTTTAAGAGAAGTGCTGTAGTAAAGAAAAAAATCATTAACTAATTTTCAACTTTCTGGTTATGAACCCCTCCAGATTGAGCTAAGCGGATTCTTCAGAATACAGACACAATTTATCAGTGGACCCATGTGCAAAACCCAACTTTCACCACATTCAACAAACATTCATTAATCACATCCCACATACAGGCATCACATCAGGTTCTCAGGATACAAAGACAAAAATGAAACAGTCTCTGCCCTCAGTGACCTCATTCTCTATTGAGGGAAACAACATGAAGACAGATAAGTAAAAATAATTATATACAAATTAATTTCTGAGAGAACACTAACAAGTGAAGGGATCAGAGTAGGTTTTGTGTAGGAAGGTGACACTTCAACTGGTTTTTGAAGTTAATGAAGGATTTGATAAAGCAGGCAAAGAGGTAATACATTCCTTTTGTATGGAAAAGCCTGTGAAATGTCAGATATGGGAAATGGAATGTCATCAAAAGAGAATGGTCTGATAGAGCCTCCTGGAGTTTGGGTGACTCTGAGGACCTTGAGGTAACCTCCACAATACCATGAGTAGAATTTTAAAAGAAGAAACTAAATATTACAACAATAATGTGCTGCTGATCATAAAATGACACTAATGAATCCATCAGTGGAATATACATGCTTTCCCCAACTGTATTGATTGATCAATGTTTCTATATCATAGCGCCCATAGGATAGTTTTTCAAGATGGCTTACTGGGCTTAGGGGCTTCAGTACATAGGCTATTGAAGCAAAATTTATTGGCTGATACAGGAATCAAATCCATGACTGAAGGGGCCTCACTATTCAAGTGGAAACTTCTTTAAACACACTGGTCAATTTTTTATCTTTCAAGATAGTGCTCTGAAACAGGGAAATAAAACTAATAAATATAATAAACTTTAAAAGAACAAAAAATCAATTAAAAATGGATGAAATTATTATCAAATGTACATTAAATGTGCATATGATTATCAAAATGTACATTAAAATATTGTATAATGGAAATATTAGAATAATGTATATATGGTTCTTTACATGTCCCAAAATTTACTGTTTTGGTCATATTGTCAGCCAGTGTTCATAGTGTTCTAGACCTGGTGTTCTTCACATTATATTTTATTGCTTTTTCTAAAGAATTCATAAAATATCCATAGAACTTAGTGAATTAGGAATTAGCTCAAATATTAGGGCATTAGATTTGTAGTTTTCATCATAAACAAATTTACAAAAAGATTCTTTAACATGTACAACTTAATATTCGTTTTTTAAAATTGTTTTCCTAAATTATAAAGTTATTGAAAATTATAAGTCCTTTCATACTGCATTTGAGAAATATTTATTTGGAATTACTTTCTACCGGATATAAGGATAATTAAGACATACTTTTTACTCTCAAAGAGTTTATGATATAGGAAAGGGAGTAAGACAAGAACATAGGAATAGGAATGTAATTTCATTAATATAGGGAACTCCCAAATGAGGACCTGCCAATGCAGGTTGGCACCTTTTACACAATTTATAACAACAGAGTTTCATAGAATACTAAAAGGTTAAGTGACTTGTCCAGAGTCACAAAACCATTATGTGTCAGAGGTTGGACTTGAAACCAACTCATCTGGCTCCAAAGTTATATCTCTTTCCACTATGTTATGTTGCCTTTACACAATATGAATGTAAGATTTTCTTTTTATAGAGAATATTTAGGAAGATATAGATAAATGGATAACTTATGAAATAATTACTCCCCCAATAAAAGGTGGTTGTGAATTTTGATATAAATTATTTTAATAAATACAAAATAGTAATAACCTTAGATAATTCTATTTTTGTGATAAGCTAAGGAATACAGTTTTGGTTTGAAAATCTGAAATGTTAATAATAGAACCTAAACGTATGAAAAAATAGACAAACCTTTTGATTTTCCTCTATTTCCATTCGCATTTGTTGGTTTACAGTAATTCTAGTTAGAGATCTGCAAAATAAATACTGCTGTGACAGGATTATTTTTCCTTGATAGTTTAAAGCTAACTAACATTGAATAGGAAGTAAATTTTTGGGAAGAAATTGGGAATTCTAACATCCTATTACTATAATGTCACCGCTATTAAAATATGACACTTTCTGGAATAAATATAAGACAGAATTCAATTCACTAAGTTTCACTCTTTTTTTATCAGCCAGATATTTTGGTTACAAAAATTAATTGGTAGAATAAAGAAAATGGCAGATTAATAAAAAGTCAGTGTACTGATTGTAGACATTAAGTATTGTCAGAGTTCTGTCACTAATAAACGGTTGTTGCACCAGAAATACTTGTGTGACAAAACCATTTTCATTTTAATAGTTGTTCAAATATAGCAAGTTTACATAATGTCACCAGATAATTCAAGGTTATAGAAGTCGTTTTCTGCATAGGTGCAAGCATGCAGGTTCATGAGGGTATACAATAAAACAACAATACTGGATGCCAAAACTGACTATTTGAGGAATGAAAAAGGAAGAAATATTATATTTTAACAGACAGAAAAATTACTCCTCAAGGAAGAGTTATGTCTAAGTCAACTGTGTGTTTACAATAAAGCCACTGACTCATCAGAGAATTAGTTAAAAAAAAAAAAAGAAAAAGAAAAGTTGAATTTAAGTGCAATTTAACAAAGAACAATTTAAATAAATAACCAACAAAAATAGAAAACAGAAATATCAGAAACTGACTATAATAATTTTGTTCAGAAGTTTAACCTATGGGAAGTGATTTACACTGTGATTTGCAAAGTGATTGCCAAAAGGAAATCAAAAGAGCCTAGAAAGTATCTTATTCGTGAACCTGATTTATTTGCCCATGAAACTATTTTAAACAATAACATACTATATTGAGAATGAAAAAAAAGCACAGTTGCACATAAGTTATCCAGAACTAGAAGTGATATCATCACAGTAAATTACATCAGATTTTTTTGTGTGTGAAAGAGACTATACAAAAAGGTTCTAGTTAGTCAAAACAAATAACTTTAGTATACCTTGCCTTCATTGGGAAGTTTTGAGAAATATCTCTCATTAATTTTATGGCATTATAAACTGGAGCAGACATAATTTGAGAAGCTGCTTGAAAACTAAGATCTGCAAGAAAAAAATTAAGATTTTAAAGATATTTAAATGTTATTAAAAGTATTTTAGTCATTAATTTTCCCATATGTTTCTTGTACATTTAAGGTTGGTGAAATTTACTAAAACTATCATTTTAAAATGCTGCCACCTGAACCTTAAGTAAGTTATACATTTTTTGTGAATGAATAATTAACTATAAATTAATAATTCCTTGTTTTCCAAATACTCAGTGACAGTATGCCTACAAATGACAGATTAATAGAAAGAAAATGCATCTGACAAAATGCATATTTATTTGTTATAGAAAATTAAGCATTTGACAACAAGATGTGATAAAGTATATAAAATTTCTAAAAGAAAGTTAATAAAAGGCAAGCAGAACATTCATTTTTAACAGAAAATTAATAGCAGATAAAAGCATAACTTTTTAAACTTTATTTTTAATGAGTTTTTGTATGTTTTCTTTCACAACATGACTAATATGGAAATGTTTTACATGACTACATATGTATAACTTATTTTGAATTGCTTACCTTCTCAAATGGGGCTGGGGAGGGAGGAAGGGAGAGAATTTGGAACACAAAGTTTTAAAAATGGATGGTGAGGGGCAGCTAGGTGGTGCAGTGGATAGAGCACCGGCCCTGGAGTCAGGAGTACCTGAGTTCAAATCCAGCCTCAGCCACTTAACACTTACTAGCTGTGTGACCTTGGGCAAGTCACTTAACCCCAATTGCCTCACTAAAAAAAAAATGGATGGTGAAAATTGTTTTTACATGTAGTTAGGGAAAAATAAAATGCTAAATAAACAAATAAAAAGGCTTCAAATATGAAAAAAAGAAAGGTAAGGGAAGTCAATCTCTTTTAAGATACTTCTCTAATTATATATATGAAATGAAAACAAAATTCTGTTCCTATATGATGCTACTGAAATGCATGAAAGTGACAGTGATATACTATGGTTTAAATCTATTACAGTAACTATCGATAACAGTTATTTTCCAATCATAAGAATTTTCTATAAAGACCTACTTCCATTTTACTAGTTAATAATTCGACCACAAAATGTTTCAGGGTGTATTAGATCGAGAACTGGACTTGGAAGCAGGAAGTTATGTAGTTATGTGGGTCTTTGACATTTACTAGCTATCTGACCTTGAGGAAGTCACATAATCTTTCTCAAACTCTAGACACTTTTTCAAAACTCTAAGTCTGTGATAGGTTTAGCTCTCTGTCAGTGGAGCTAGTTACCACACTAACAAAATCCCAGGTTCTTAATATAATGACATGTACTTGTTTTATCATTTTAATGCAGACAGAATCCCATATTAACAAGTATCTTTATTGTATATAGTAATATATATTGAAATGTACAATTTAATAGACCAAAGGAATTTTTCAGGTTTCATTATGACAAAAGCACTCTGTCAACCTTAAGGCATTATAAAAATCTGAGGAGTTATTAGAGTTTTCTAGCAAAACGCAGTTTGGAGGTCAAAGATTTAAGGGAGTTTCATTTAGGAATCTGGTGCTATGCTATTAAAAAAATTCTAGCACTCAAATTTTAAACAACTTACTTGAATATCTCTGTATAACATAACGGAGTCACTATCACTTAACTAGGTCATTTCAGAGAAGGTAATTTAGGAGAACAATCCTCATGGAGATGCAAACTGGCAACTGACACTATAGGTTCTGCAGCCCCCAACTATGGCTACTGAAAAGGCCATAGTACTGTCAAATGGTTCAACATCACAAATGAGTAAGAATTCATTAATAGAAATGATACTTAAAGGACATGCAGTACTATCTGATTTACCTTTGCTTCCTAAGGACAACCATAACAAACAAAAGGAGCCTGAGATCCTACAGAATGACTGGGCCACGGCTCTGGATGAATATGCCTTATTCAAAAGAAGCACTATTTGTAAAAGGGGTAGAGAGAGACCGAGCTTTACATATTTAAAAGATGATCTCAAGTAAGGAAATCCAGGAATGGGAGAGGCAGACAGAGTATTTGAGTGAAAGTCACAGTGAGAGAAACAAGTGATTTTTTTTTTATTTGAGCCAACAACAGACCACCTAAAGAGGGAGAAGAAATAAACAAGGAGTTTAGAAAACAGATGACAAAACTGGCACAGAGGCATGATAGGGTAGCAATGGTTGGTTATGATTATCTAGACATTAACTGGTATTCCCTCTTCTACAAAAGCAGAACAGCTAACACTGTAACTTCTTGACTTGCCTTAGTGATCATTTCAAACTGCAGGAGGTAGAGGAACCAGTGAGGGAGAATTCTATTCTGGATCCAATTCTCACTAAGTAGGAGGTACTAAGGCTAGAATGGAAATAATGAGAATTCTGGGGTAAATGACCACTCTCTCCTATAGTTTGCAATATAGGAGATAAAATTTGGACATTCGCTCTGGATTTGGAGAAAGCATATTCCAGGATGATCCCACACTCTAAAATTCTCTATAGGGAAAGTCTTGGGAGGGATAAGGCATATACAAGAGTGAAATTCTGAAGACACAAAGGGAAACAGTTCTAATGGGGAGAAAAAATGAGATATGTCTGAAGAAATTAAAGTGCCCAGATAGATTTAAAAAAAATGTACAGAAGACAGAAACATAAGCCAGGTAATGGAGAATGAATATAAGCATGGTATGGAATAAATATAGTGTCAATAGTGCTAGAGCTCAGAATAGATTGAGCGTAATTAGAGACTCTAAAGATAAAAAACATTGGTTGCGTTTTTTAAAAGCTATATCAGTAAAAAAAGAGGATCAAAGAAGGAATAGGCTGATAGTACTTGACAACAGAAAGAAGGGAGAACTATTCAATGTTTATATGATTTCAATAGTCTCTGTCCAGAAGAATGACTTTTGCCCTGAAAATTACAGGAAGCATAATAGCACAGTGGAAGGGCATTGGGTCTGGACTCAGGAAGGCCTGAATTCAAATCCAGTTTTGGACACTAACTGGTTGCCATTTAACCTCTGCTTGCTTCAGTTTGCTCAACTGTAAAAGAGAGATAATAAAAGCACCCACCTCACCTCAAGGGGTTGCTCAGCACAGTGTCTGGCACAGAATAGGTGCTAAATAAATAATTGCTCCTTTACATTTCTTTCCCTTTCCTTCCCTCATAACTAAGATGAGAGAGAGCACTTTGTTTCCTTTAATAAATGCAGGTCACAGCCCAAATGACACAAATCCTCAGTTACTGTAAGAGCTGGAAAGATCATGGAAATTGGAAAAGGTCCCACAAGACCAGAGCAGGGCACATGTTATTTCCAATTTTCAATAAAGGGAAGGTCACAAATCTAACTACAGGCTACTGAACTTGACTGATTCCTGGGGAAATTAAAGAACAGATCATTAAAAGGATGACTGTTAGGAGATCTAGAAAAAGGAAGAAGTCAAGCCAGACTAACTTCATTTCCTTTTTTGACAAGACTACTAAACTGTTAAACGAGGAGAACACTTTAGATATACCGTACCTATATATCTGAGCAAAGTCTCTGATAAAGAATCTCATTTATTCTTAGGGAGAAGATGGAAAGAGATAGGTTAGACAATAATATAATCAGATGAATTCAAAACGAGTTTGATGGCCAGAATAAAAGAATGGTTGTTAATGATTCAATGTCTTAATGATGCATTAAGAGATACACAGCTTCCAAGAACAGGGAGCTGATGGTTCTACTGTTTCTGGACTATACCTATCTGGAGGACTGTGTTCACTTCAGGGTGACACAGTTTAGGAACAATGATCAGACGGATAGTGTCTACAGGAGGGCACCTACATTGATTAGCTTGGAATTGTACAGAACAAGGAACCCAAATGGTGAAGGGTCTTTAGACTATGTCTTATGAGGAATAGCTGAAGAAACTAGGGTGTTTTAGTTTTCACCCAGTAAAGATTCAGGAGAGATATGAGAGCCATGTTCAAGTATTTGAAGGGTTATCATTTGGAAGAGGGATTAAAGTCATCTGTTTCAGCCTGAGGGCAGAACCAAAGCAAAGTAGGTTTATCAGGAAAAACTTCCTAACAATAACTGCTCCAAAGTGGAATGGGCTGCCTCAAGTGGTGATAGAGTTCTCCCTCTTTGGAGGTCTACAGCATATATTGGATAACCAATTGGTGAATGTTAAAGTAGGGATTCCTCTTGCACATGGGTTAGACTACGTGGGTAGTACCCTCCCTCAAATTCTATGATTATATGACACTCAGCCTTTTGCACTCCAGTTGCTGATCACCCTCCCTTCTGGGATTTCTTTCTTCTCAAAAGCACCACCTTCCACAGGGATTTCTTGACTCCCCTTTCACAGTTCCCCCAAATTGTTAATACAATCCTCCTCTTTAACTACCTTGTACTTAAGGTAGGTTTTCCTTACATTTAAGTTCAATCTGCCATGTTATAACTTCCTGTCATTGTTCTTAGCTTTGATTTCTAAAACTACGAACAAGTCTCATCCCTCTTTAATGTTACAGACATTCAAAAATTTTTAAATGTCTATTATTTCCCATCTCCTTTCTCCCCCTTGCCCCAGTCTACTCATCTGCAAGTAAATCATCCCCTGTTCATTTAATTGGTCCTCATACAGGATAAACATATCACCTTCTAGTTTATCAATATCTTTTCTATAATGAAGAACCCCAAAGTAAACACAATACCTCAGACATGGTCTGGTTAAGACAAAGAACAGTAGTTCTATAACCCTAGAGGTCCTTAATATTATATCTCTTAAATTTGCATAAGATTGTATTTGCCTTTGGAGGTGGGGGGCTACCATATTCTGCCACTTCTATTGAGCATGCAGTTCACTAAAGTCTCCAAATCTTTTTCAGACGAACTACTGTCTAACCATCCCTCTCCCTAACTGTATTTGTGAATATATGCTGCTGGCCTTAATGTAGCTTAAAATCTGCAGTGAATTCACAGTGGCAGAGGGTAAATTTTATATTCCAATTCAATAGGTTGTATACCATCAACTCAATTTTTAGTATACTATATAAATGTGATTTCCCAAATAAACAGTATAAGAATATTCAAGTTTTACCACATCATCACTATTCTCTAAATATCTACTGCATAAGTTTTCTAATAATGTTATTCTTTTTTTTTTTTTTTTAGTGAGGCAATTGGGGTTAAGTGACTTGCCCAGGGTCACACAGCTAGTAAGTGTTAAGTGTCTGAGGCCAGATTTGAACTCAGGTACTCCTGACTCCAGGGCCGGTGCTCTATCCACTGCGCCATCTAGCTGCCCCCTAATAATGTTATTCTTAAGGACAAAAGATTTATGAAAAAGTGTTTTGAACACCAATATCATATTAGACATTTTTGTTATCACCTTTGAAACGTCTTTATTTAATGAGATGAAATTTGAAAGCAATGCTGTTTTCTGCAAATTGATAAAACAATTATCTGATTTTTAAAAAGAAAGATATAGCATATATATTTGCTACTCTTCCTTTAAAGGCAATGAATTCCCATTGTTTAAACTTCACAATGCTGAGTAAAATTTTTCAATATATTTCAAGCTTCACAAGCATCTATTCTCACCCTTAATATATGATGGAGGATGTGATAAAAGTAATGGATTGTGTGTTAAGATGACACTTCCTCATGACCTACTCCAGTACCACATTATTAGAAATAGTATAAGGGAAAATCACAATTCTACCATGATTTATAATTCAATCCAAAAGACATTTTAGCAACAGAATATCTGCCTGCAGGTCATCAGTATGAAAGTTGCATAGAAATCACTTTTTCACATTTGTTCCCCAATTCTGTTCTATGAGAAAGTTTTTAATAGCCTGTCTTTTCACTTGATGTTTCCATTAAAAATTTATCAGTGGGACATGCAGCAGTGTGATAAGATCAGAATTTATAAGAGGAGGAAAGCAAGATGTTGTTCTGATTTGTCCTGACCTCATGGTCAAGATATAGTGTTATTTCCTTTTTTATTGGACATTAAAGATGTTTATAAGTATGCTTTAATATTTTGGGTGAAATTATTAGATAAATATATACTTTTAAAAGAGTAAACAATTTAAAATACCTATTTTTTGCATAATTCCAGGACTTATAAATTTTATAAACCAAAACCATGTTGTCTATTATATGCGTAGCAATAACAATCTAAATTCATGTATAAAATATGGCATTAATTGTAACTAGGACCATTAACATGTGAATATTCATATTATATACAAAATAATTGTAGTTTTATCAGCTTCAGAAATTCCTTAAATGAAAATTGCCTCTGACATGAAGATTGCAGCTCTCTATGACTTATTAGATAAGTCTTCAGGAGTTACTTAAGGCATAAAAAGATTAAATGGCTTGCCCAGGGCCACATAGCTCCTAAGTCCAGGGAAGTACCCAGGTCTTCTTAAGTTGTGTAATAACAAAACCCAGCATTTATAGATTGTTACAGGTTTTGAAGTCCCCTGATACATGAGACCCAGGGGAATTCAGTAGAGTGGAAAGAGGACTAGACTTGGACCTAGAGGACCTATGTTTAGATCAACTTTTCTATGAGTTACCTAAATATTTGGGTTCAGTCTCATCTAAACATGAGGATCTCAAGTCGATCCTAAAAGTCTCTTTTTCCTCTATATCTATAATTCTACAATCTCACTTGAGCATCACAATGACTCTGTGAACATATATTGGATAGGTGTCATTTTGTCTATTTTGAAGATAAAGAAGTGCATTAAGGTTTTAAATACTCTCTAAAATCTAAAACAATGTTTAAATTATGTAGGTATTCAGAGTAGGAGGGTAGAACTAGAACTAGTTTCTAAGTCTCCTGGGTCTTGGTCCAGTGCTCTTTCCACTGCATCTGCAACGAACCAGTGGATCCATATGTATTTATAACAAGTCTACATACTATACCTTGTAGCTCCCAGACTTTCAAAGGTACCAGTTCTTTACTACTTTCGATAAGATGTTTTCGGAATTCTTTCAGATTATCTCTAAGATCTGGATGTATTTCTCTGGATTAAAACATTATTAACTATTATCAACTACTTATAAAATATTTTGGTGTTACTATACATTTGACAGTTAATATTGTTCACATAAAATTAACAGAATATCCTTTAATTTTGAAAGTTCTATATTAGCTACATTAGTCAATGAATCAGTATTACTTTTTTTTAAAGTTATGATTAGTGAAGCTTTAACCTTACAGTTCACATAACTAAAGTATAACTAGATATTTCACAAATCTAACTATTGTGGTCCTAAACCAAAAATATATTTTACTATGCATATTACTAAGTTATAATATTTTACCATTATTCTTCAAATCTGTGGAAGTGACATTTGAGAAACAAATGAACAGATGAAATATTTTAAAAGTTTATTTAGCAATCAGTTCATTTTATTGACTAGCACATAGTAGCAACATTCCTATGTAAAATAAGATTAAAAAAACTAAAGTGAAGAGTGACTATACACTCAACCAATCAAATATTTATGAAATACCTACTATGTACCAAGCACTGTGGTAGGCACTGGGAATACAAGCATAAAGAATGAAATAATCTCTATTCATAATGAGCTTACATTCTAAAGAAGGTAATAGTGTATGTACATGTATACCTGTAGGAAGTAGAATGATATGAGGGAGATATTATATAGTTAAAGGACAGACACACAGACAAACAAAAACAAACATATGCAATCAGATTCTTTGGTTAACTTCAATGATGAAGTTAACTGAACTATATAGATTATCTTGGAGCTTAACCATAATTTCTAGCACAATTTTGAAACTGCAATCTTTTAAATATGGCTTTTCTTCATAGGTGGGTTGTTTGAATATAAAGGCAAGCCATGGATCACCATAAAATGCTTCACCCCAATATTTTCATCAATTAAATTTAGAAACCTTATAAATTTAAAATATGCAATCATACCATTATCAGTTTTAAAAGTCAATTCCTCACCACTCCAATTAATCAGTTAATTTAGAAGAATAAAAATGATTTTAATTTTTATTACAAGTATAAGCACACTTCTACTTTTTATTCCTATCTTAGCAGTACAGTATAGTTAATGGTGGGCTTATGGTGTTAGAAATACCTGGGACTTGTCAGAGCTTGTGCTTTGCTGGCATGGTCTTTGAGAATCCAGGGTCATCTCCATGCCATAATAAGACACCAGAATAGAATTTTAATGGGTAAAAATTATTTCATACTTTTCCCTTCCCTATATTTTCCAAATCTATAACTTCATTTTTAACTTTTTGTTTGATTTATCAACTATTGGGGGAAATGTATTAAGATTTTCCACTATTATTTTTTGTTGAAATATTTTTGCAATTCAGTTACTATTTCCTCCATAAATTTTTCTCTTATGTTACTAGGTACAACAATCAATATAATTTTAGCATTACCAATGATACTTTTAAACATGATATAATTTGCTTTTTTTTCTAAGCCTATTAAAATTCAGCTTTGTCAGATCTCATCAGGCAATTCTATATTTTCTTTAAAAAAATTTTGTGTGATTAACAGGCTTTTATTTTTCATACCCTTTCACTTACCTCAAATCCTCTAAACAATAGAAGAAGAAAAAGAAAACATGCATAACAAATATAGATAATGAGACAATTTTCAGACTGGCCATGTCTAAAATTTGTAGCAAACTTCATTAACAGGCCTTTGGAATTGTGATTTGACATTGCAATGATAAAGGTTCTAAAGTCTTTTAAAGTAGTTTTCTTTATTGTGTTGTTATTGTATAAATTTCTCTCCTAGTTCTGGTCACTTCATTCTGTATTCGTTCATACAGGTCTTTCAAGATTTTTCTGAAACTATCCATTTTGTCATTTCTTAAGGCAAAAATACTCTATGATGTTAATATCACATCATGTGTTTAGCCATTCCTCAATAGGTGGGCACCTCCTTAATTTCCAGTTTTTTTGCTACTACAAAATTTGCTGCTTTAGATATTTTTGCACATATGAATCTTTTTCTTCATTCTTTGATCTTTTTGGAGTATACAATAGTGTTATCACTGGTGCTAAGGGTATATGTGTCACAATTTAGTGACTTTGGGGGTATAGTTTCAAACTGCTTTCTAAAATGGCTAGCCCAATTCACAGCTCCACCAACCAATTCACAACTCCACACATTAGTGTGCCTATTTTTGCACAAACTTTTGTCAATTTCCTATTTTGGCACTTAGGCAATGTAATGAGTGGGTAAATGGAAACTAAAAGTTGCTTTAATGTACATTCTCTAATTATTAGTGATTTAAAGCACTAAAAATGGTTGTTGGTGGAGGATTAGATTTCTTTAAAAACTTGCCCATTCATATCCTTTCAGAATTGTCTGTTGGGAAATGGTCTTTATATTTTATTTTAGTTCACGATATTTTGGTAAAGTAAAGAGTCCTATCTCTTGAGTCCGTGGATATGTATGACCTAAGTGATCTTGGACAAATCACTTAATCTCCCTGAGCATAATCCATCTAGAAAATGAGACCTTTGACAGAGAAACTTGCTGCATAGATCCCACCCTCCTTCCCCCAGTTACCTGCATCCCTTCTCATTTTAACTATGTTTTTATGTGAAAACTTTAAAATTTTATATGATCAAAATGTCAATTTTTATATTCTATCCCTTGTTTGGTTGGTTAGACAGTAAATATTTACTAAATGCCTACTATATGCTAAGGAAAAAAAGCAAAGCAAAAGATAGTTCCTGCTCTCAAGGAGCACACAATCTAATGGAAGAGACAATATACAGACAACTATGCACAAACAAGATGTATACAGGATAAATTTGAATTAAATCAACAGAGTACAGGTGTGAGAATTAAAAGAGATCAGAAAAAGCTTCATGTTGGAGGTGGAATTTTAGCTGGGACTTGAAGTAAGGGAAGCCAGGAGGCAGAGATAAAGAGGAAGAAAATTCCAGGTCTAAGGGATAGTCATGAAAATGCTTAGCCATGAACTCTTCCACTATCCATAGATAGGCAATGATTTTTCTTGATTCTCTTATTTACTCGTGACATCATCTTTTATTTCTAAGTCATGTACTTATCTGGCATTTATCTTGCCAAAAAGTGTGAGATATTAGCCTATACTTCATTTCTACCAGACTGGTTTCCAGTTATCTCAATAATTTTTGTCAAATGTTAAGTCCTCCCAATAATTGAGATCTTTGGATTTATCAAATACTTTGCTACAATAACTATTTGCTCTTGAATGCTGTGTTTTTAATCTGTCCAACTGATTGACCCCTATTTCTTAACTATTATTAAATCATGCTGATGACTGCTGATTTGTAGTATAGTTGTTTTTTAAATCTGTTACTGCTAGGCAATCGATTCTTGATCTTTTATTTCACCAGGAGAATTTCCTTTTTTCTAACTATATAAAATAATACTTTAGTAGTCTAATTGGTATAGCACTGAAAAGGTTAATTTGGGCACTCTGGGAATTTTTTGTTATATTAGCTCAAGCTACCCTTGAACAATGAATCTAATTACTTAGATTTGTCAATTTCTGTAAATACTGTTTTTATTTTATAGTTGAATTCACACAGTTCTGGGATGTCCCTTGTTGGATAGCTTCCCAAATATTTTAACATTTTGTCATAATTTTGAATACTGATCTCTTCCTATATGGTTTACTTGGTAAAATACAACAGTGGTATCAAACTCAAACAGAACCAAAACTCCGAGGGTCACAAATTGACTTAGAAAACCAAAAATTTACATTATCTGTGTTGTGCTGTATTTTTATTTATTTTATTAAATATTTCCTAATTATATTTTAATCTGTTTTTTGCACATAGAAATGCTGATGATTTCCATCGATTTATTTTTGTAATCTGTAATTTTGCTAAATTTATTGCCACAATGAATTTTATTTATGTTTTTTATTTCTCTTTTTTCTAATTGCTATTTAGAATTTCTAGAATTTTGTTTATTATGAAGAGTAATAATGAGCATTCTTGCTTTACCTCTTTTCTTACTGAAAAGGCCTCTAACTTTTCTTTATTATATATAGCCACACCCACATATACCCCCCCCACACACACACATTCTTGGTTTTAGATAAATATTATTTACTATATTCAGGAAAATATAATTTATTGTTAAGTTTTCTAGTATATTATACACAAATGGATTTTGTCAAAAATATTCTTCAGCATCAGTAGATATAACCATAGTTTTTACTTTATGTTTTTAACATGGTTTATTATACTTATAGTCTTCTCTATACTGAACCAACACTCCATTTAGTGTATAATGTAATATATTATTGTAGCTTATTTGCTAATATTTTATTTTAAATTATTATGTCAAATGGGATGCATTTACTCATAAAACAGAAGGAGATTTTGGAGTGGATTAAAAACCATAATCCAACAATATGCTGTTTACAAGAAACATACCTAAAACAGAAAAAAACCACACATAGAATAAAAATAAGGGGCTAGAGTAGAATTTATTATGCTTCAGCTGAGGTTAAAAAAAAAAAAAAGCAAGAGTAGCAAACAAACAAACAAAGCAAAAGGGTACCAAAAAAAGCAAAAGCAAAAATAGAACTAATTAAAATGGATAAGCACTAATGAATATTGTTGTAAAAATTTTAATAAAATACTAGCAGAGATTACAGCAATATATCACAAGGATAATACATTATGGCCAGGTGGGATTTATACTAAGAATGCAGGTCTTGTTCAATATTAGGAAAACTATCAGCATAATTGAACATATCAATAACAAAATGAACAGAAATCATATGATTATCTCAAAAGAAGGAGAAAAAGCCTTTGACAAAAATACAGCACCCATTCCTAAAAACACTAGAGAACATAGGAATAAATGGAGCTTACCTTAAAATGATAAGTAATATTTATCTAAAACAATCAGAAAGTATTATCTGTAATGGGGAAAAGCTAGAAGCATTCCCAATACAATCAGGGGTAAAGCAAGGATGTCCATTATTACTTCTATTATTTAGTACTGTACTAGAAATGTTAGCTATAGCAATAAAAAGAAAAATAAATTGAATTAATTAGAATAGGCAGTGAGGAAAAAATTATCACTCTTTGTGGTATGATTTTATGCTTAGAAAATCCTAGAGAAACAATAAAAAAACTACTTGAAATTATTAACAACTTTTATCAAAGTTGCAGGATATAGAATAAATCCACATAAATCATCAGCATTTCTATATATTACCAATAAAGTTTATGTAAAACAACTGTAGGCAATATAAAATACTTGGGAGTCTACCTGCCAACATAAACTCAGGAACTTTATGAACACAATTATAAAACACTTCTCACACAAATAAAGTCAGATTTACACAAATGGAAAATATTGATTGCTCATGGGAAGGCTGAGACAATATAATAAAAATTACAATCCTGCCTAAATTAATCTATTTACTTGGTGCCATACCAAGCAAAGTATCAAAAAATATTTTCTAGTTCTAGAAAAAAACAACAACAAAATCCATCTGGAAGAACAAAAGCTCAGGGATGTCAAGGGAATCAATGAAAAAATGCAAAAGAAGGTGGTTTAGCCATAACAAATCTCAAACTGTATTATAAACTGTATTATCAAAACAATCTGGTACTGGCTAAGAAATAGAGTGGCAGATCAGTGAAAAAGAGGAAGGATTAATTACACTATAGTAAATGACTATAGTAATCTAGTATATGATAAACCCAAAGATCTTAGCTTTTGGAATAAAAACCCATTATTTGACAAAAACTTCTGGAAAAAGTGGAAAACAGTATGACAGAAACTAGGTGCAGACCAATACCTCACACAGTATAATAAAATAAGGTAAAATGGGTACATAATTTACACATAAAGGGTGATATCATGAGCAAATTACGACAGCATGGAATAGTTCACCTGTCAGATTTATGGGCAGGAGAAGAATTTAGGACCAAAGAAGATACAGAAAGCATTAAAAAATATAAAATAGATAATTTTGATTAAATAACACTAAACAGCTTTTTAAAAAAAATTTTTTTTGGAGTAAACAGCTTTTGGACAAAGCCAATGCAACCAAAATTATATGGAAAGCAGAGAACTGGGAAAGAATTCTTACAATGATTATCTCTGATAAAGGCCTTATTTCTCAAAAATACAGAGAACTGAGTTGAGTTTATAAAAATACAAGTCATTCCCCAATTGATAAATGGTTAAAAGAAATGAATAGGAAGTTTTCAGACAAAGGAATCAAAGCTATCTATCGTCATATGAAAAACATGCCCTAAATCACTACTGATCAGAGAAATGCAAATTAAAACAACTCTGAGATACCACCTCACCCCTATCAGAGTGGTTAATATGACAAAAAAGGAAAATGTTGGGTGTTGGAGGGGATGTGGGAAAACTGGGATGCTTATCCATTGTCGATGGAGTTGTAAACTGATAACCATTCTGGAGAACAATTTGGACCTATGCCCAAAGGGCTATCAAACTGTGCATACCCTTTGATCCAGCAATACTATTGCTAGGTTTATATCCCAACGATATCCAAAAAAAAAGAAAAAGACCTATTCATATAAAAATATTTCTAGCAGCTCTTTTTGTGGTGGCTAAGAATTAGAAATCAAAGTGATGCCCATCAAATGGGAATGGCTAAACAAGTTAAGATATATGATTCTGATAGAAGATTATTGTGATATAAAAATACAAGAAACATAATAAATAAGAATTATGATATAAGAAACGACAATTTGTTGATGTCAGAAAACCTGGAAAGACCTACATGAACTGATTCAAAGTCATGTGAACAGAACCAGGAGAATGTTGTACATAGTAACAGCAATATTTTACAATGAAGAATTATATATTACTTAGCTATGCTCAGTAATGCAATAATATAAGACACTCCTAAAGGACAAATGAAGCATACTATCTACCTCCATAGAAAGAAGTGAAATTTGAGAATAAACTGACGCATGCTATTTTTCACTTTATTTCATTCTTTTTCTATTATTCAAGTCTTCTTGTACAAAATGACTAATATGGAAATGTTTTACATGATTGTATGTGTAAAACCTATATGACATTACTCACCATCCAAGAGAGGGGAAAGGAGAGAAAAGGAGGGAGGAATAGAATTTGGAACTCAAATTTTTTTTTAAATGTTAAAAATGGTTTTAACTTGTAATTGGGGAAAAATAAAATACATTGCATTTAAAAATGACAATACTATCTAAATTAATTACTTTTTAAGTGTCACAGCAATAAAACTACCAATTAATTACTTTATAGAGCCAAGAAAAACTAACATTCATCTGGAGAAAGAGTGTCAAGAATAACAAAAGAATCAACAAACTAAAATGGGAAGAAATGGGGCCTACAAGTACCAGATCTCAACTATATTACAAAGTAGTAGTCATCAAAACAGTTTGGTACTGGATAAGAAATAGAGTAGTTGATCAATGGAATAGATTAATTACATAATATACATAAGCAAATGAGCACAGTGACCCAGTGTTTGATAAACCTAAGAATTACTGGGACAAGAATTCACTATTTGGCAAAAAGTGCTAGGAAAACTGGAAAGTTTTGGTAAAGACAAACATCTCACACCATACATCAAGACAATCTCAAAATGGGTACTTGCTTTAGAAATAATGGATGGGGGCAGCTAGGTGGCACAGTGGATAAAGCACTGGCCTTGGATTCAGGAGGACCTGAGTTCAAATCCAGCCCCAGACACTTGACATTTACTAGCTGTGTGACCCTGAGAAAGGCACTTAACCCTCATTGCCCTGCAAAAAAAAAGAAAGAAAGAAAGAAAGAAAGAAAGAAAGAAAGAAAGAAAGAAAGAAAGAAAGAAAGAAAGAAAGAAAGGAAGAAAGAAAGAAATAATGGATGATATCATAAGCATATTAGGAAAATATAGATGAAATTACCTATAAGATCTATGGATAGGGAAAGAGTTCATAACCATACAAAAGATAGAGAGGTTTATGAGAGGTTAAATGGATAATTTTGATTACATAAAATTAAAAAAGGTTTTGCAAAAACAAAATCAGTGGGGACAAAAAAGATAAGTAGGAAATAGAGGAAAATTAGGGTAAATTTTTACATCAAATTTCTTTGAGAAAATCTCACTTCTCACATACGTAAAGAATGATTCAAATTTATAAAAATAAGTCATTCTTATTTATGTCCAATTTATAAATGGACAAAAGGCAGTCTTTAGAGAAAGAAATGCAAACTGTTAATAATAATTACATGAAAAAGTTGTAAATAACTAATAACTGGAGAAAAACAAATTAAAACAAGTCTGAAGTATGACCTCACACCCATCAGATTGGCTAGGGTGATAGAAAAGCAAATTGATAAATTCTGGAGGGAATGTGGAAAATAAGGACATTAAAGCACTGTTGATAAAGCTGTGAATTATCCTAACCCTTTTGGAGAATAACTGGAACTATCCAGGAATACTCAAAGAGATCAAAGAAAAAGAAAAAGGGATCATATATACAAAAATATTTATAGCAGAAATTTTTGTGCTGATAAAGAACTGGAAATTGAAGGAATATTCATCAATTGGGGAATGGTTGAAAAAGTTATGGTACATTAATATGATGGAATGCTTTTATATTATAAGAAATGATGAAGGGGATGGTTTCAGAAAAAAATACAGGAAGACTTATATGATCCAATGCAAAGTGAAGTTAGCACAATCAGGAGTGCAATCTGCCTTAACAGCAATATTGCAAAGATAATCAACTATGAAAGATTTAGTAAGAACTCTGATAAATACAATGATCCCTCACAACTCCAAAGGATTCATGATATAAAATACTATCTACCTTCACATAGAAAAGTGATAGACTCAGAGTGCAGATTGACGCATGTCTCCCCTATTTGTCTAGCTTCCTCACCCTCATCCCACAAATGGCTAATGTGAAAATATGTTTTGCATGTACAGTGGGTATAGTATTTCTTGCTTTCTGAGTGGTAAAGAAGGGGGTAGACACAAGAAGAGAATTTGGAACTGAAAATAAAAATTAAATTAAAAACTTCAAACAACAATAACAACAAAAGAACACTAGAATGGGAGGCAAATAATCCAAGTTCTTGTCATTTTGAAAAATCTTATAAGCTCAGGGGCCTCAATTTTCTCATCTCAAGGATCTCAAGGTGCTTAGCAAGTTAATCTGTAAAGTTGTATTGAATTTGTTTGTTTATTTGTTTGTTTTTTCTGGTGAGGCAACTGGGATTAAGTGACTTGGCCAGGGTCACACAGCTAGTAAGTGTCAAGTGTCTGAGGCCGATTTGAACTCAGGTCCTCCTGACTCCAGGACTGGTGCTCTATGCACTGTGCCACCTAGCTGCCCCCAAATATTGCGTTGAATTTTAAAATGGATAATCTTAGGATCATTTTGTTAAAATATTAACAAATGAATCAATGAAAAAGGAATATTGTTCACACCTTGCCAAATGATGGTTTAATTATATAATGATAATGTAATGATGGTTGCCTTATATAGAGGGCAGCTAGGTGGCACAGTTGGTAGAGTGCCAGGCTTGGAGTCAGTAAGACTCATCTTCATGAGTTCAAATTGGGCCTCAGACGCTTAATAGCTGTGTGACCTTGGGCAAGCCACTTCACCTTGTTTACCTCAGTTTCCTCGTCTGTAAAAAAGAACTGGAGAAGGAAATGGTAAACTACTCCAGTATCTTTGCCAAGAAAACCCCAAATAAGTCATCAGACATGATTAAAACCGAACTAAATTATGTAAGTGTATATACTCTCAAAATAACGATATACTTACTTTATTTTTAAAAGGAATCTCAAAAAGTTTATTGTAATCTAAAATTTATTTTGTTGAAAAAAGCCCAATTATACAATAAATAGCTTGTTTTGGCTCTGTTTGATGCTTATACTCTGATACTTATAATATTCTGTTTTAAACTCTGATAATTATATCTTTTCATAGTAGAGTCGTGTATAGCAGGAAAGTTTTTCTCTTAAATTAATCAGATATAAAGTCAACAAAAACACAACTGATAAAATTTTTAAAGTAAAAAGTTAATATAAAATAATTACTCAACGGAAATTATATGTGACACTATTACTGGCAAATTAACCTATCAGTACATCCTTTGTAAATTAATGTAACCAATTTAAACTTTTAAGTGGTGCACATAAAGTTAATTATATCATTTTGTCTTCTCGATGATTAAAATGTTTCTGAAATTTTTAATATTCATTTCACAGCCTACAGTTTATCTAACTTTGAAGAGAATTAAGGAATAATTATAATTTCCATATATGGCAAATTCTAACTCATGCGTAAAGCTCTTGCTAACAGAAATTAAATTGAATTCCATGTTTTTAGAAAGGTCTGATTACTTTCTCTTTCATCTCAAAAGAGTTAATCTGATAAAAACAAAGATTTTATTTTGAAAATTGGGTTGACTTACTTCAGTTTTTCAAAGAGAAATCCTTGCACTTCAGTTGGTTCATTCTCATCCTCTATCACTGTATTATTATTCATAGCTGTATTGTGATATTCATTGAGCAAAGGAAGAAAATGTAGAATATTTTTATAGTTATTGTAATTAACTTCAAGGAATACTTATAAGAAAAACTAAAGATAAAATTATGGTTAAAATAGAAGCACAATTAAAATCCAATGATTTCATCTTGGCTTCTCTCATGACTAGAAGAACAAGGATTTACTACTTCAAGAATCTAATGTTATTTACCATCTAACTAGGAATTCGGACAGTATAATGTACTCTAAGAGACAAGCTGCAGAAGAATCATTATTCTACCATCACTACCACTATTTCAATTTTATGCAACATTTTGTCCATGTATATTTAAATTGTGGTAATATAAATTTTTAATTACATTAGCTATGACACCACAATTGAAATATGTGTGACCTTAAAAAGGCATAGAAAAGACTGGGGCCAAAGCAGTTCTGTATGGGAAGCTGCTAAATGAGAAACTAAAATTCATAAATTGAGTGAATTTGGACAGAAGGTTGGGAAATTAACTGTAAACAGCAACACAAAATGTTATTTATTTTTATAGGTGTAGAGCTCTCCAGGAATAGAATGGATTCTCTTGGTGATAGTGACTTCTCGAGGTTTTCAGTTATAGATTTTGAGAAGTTGTAGAAGGGATCTTGATTAGGTAGAGGTTGGAAAAAGATGTTCTGTGGAGTCTCTTCCAATTGTTGATGAGCAGTGACTCTAAGTAATTCAAGAGGCAAGAAGTGTGTGACCCCATGGAATATAAGAGAGCAGGGAATGTCAAAAAGAAAGAAGTTGTCTTCTACATGACAACAATTCAAATCCTGAATTGAGTCCAATTTAGCAATAAGCATTCAGGAAATGTCTGCTATGCACCTGGCATTGAAAATAAAAAGAAAACACTAAGGAAAGTACTGAACTCAAGAAGTTTATGTTCTATTAAGAATCATAAAAACTAATATTCCCATTGAACTGAGTGATCACCATCACTTAACATTTAGACAACTCTTTTAGTTCATTTATCAAACTTCCGACAATTTAAATATCATTTCTATACAAAGGACCCTCAAAACACATCACTAGCACTGATTGCTCTTCCAAGATCCCAAAGCATATTTTCAGCCACCTACTTCTTTCAACCTTGATGTCCAATTTGTACCTCAGGATCATTATGCCTAACACTGAATTATTCCTCTTTCCCCCTTTAGGGAGAAAAGAAGTTTTAACTTCTACTCTGACTTTCTTCCCTCTTTCAATTGTACAACCATTTTCCTAATCAGCCACATCTATAACCTTAATGTCATCTTTGATTACCTTCACTTTCTAGTGTCATATATATTATCATTTCGACGAAAACTTCTTCAATACCTTCTTCCTACTCCCATTCCCTCCCAAGATGGACTTGTACTCTTCCCTATTCTGAGGTTTTTCATAGCACTTCACCTAAATACTTGTAATTAAAATTTTTACTATAAACTTCTGTATATGTCTAAACATCCCTTCTAGAGCACAAGTGCTATGAGTACAGGGATCAGATTTCATTTATCCTCTGGTTCTTAGAACATTCTTAGGAGAGTCTCAGTTTAGTGCATTAAACGTATACATGTTTGGTGAATAATGAAACATAGGCAAGCATAGTATCAGATTAATCTGAACATGTAAAAGTTTCAGAGGAATTTTCGGGAGTACATTGGTTCTTGAAGGCTTCCATGTTTTAATCAATTATCTGAAACATTAGTTTAAGGAACAGGAATGTAATAATAAAGTAAAACAAGAGAATTTGTTTAGAAATCCCTGATATAACCAAGAATCATATAATATCATTCATAATATGAGAATTAATATTCTTTTATTCATCAATCAAATATGTGTAGAGAATATACAAGATGCACCTACTAGGTGCATTAGAGCATAAATGAAAGTACACTTAAATTGAGTAACATGCTAGATAATTTTCTGTTTTATGATGAAATTTTTAATAAGTCACTAGATAATGTACAATGAGTTTAAAAATAAATTATCCCCTGCCCCAGAAATTGATTAATATAGTTCTCTGGTTTTTTCACTATCTCAGGCTACTTTTAGTTTATACTTCACACTATTTTTCCTAAAAATGAGCATATTTAGGATGTGATAACTGTTAAGACTCTACTCTTAGTACATGGAAATAAACTTACCTTTAACTTGTGTATCATCTAGTGCTTTGTACTCAGTACTCTTAATTGCAAGTTCCACACCATATCCAGACAAGTTCATTTTCCTAGATCCTGGTTTCTGTTTAAAAAATTAAGTTTATAAAGATTAAATAGTTAGAATATTTTCTTTTGATAGAAAACATATAATTTGCTTTATGATTATTAAGGAAATACCTTAGGATATACTTTTACATTGTTTAAGATTTTGAGGATGTGTGTAAATACAAAGCATATTCCATTAAAAAGAAACTGACAAGGGGCAGCTAGGTGGTGTAGTGGATAAAGCACTGGCCCTGTATTCAGGAGTACCTGAGTTCAAATCCAGCCTCAGACACTTGACACTTAACTAGCTGTGAGACCCTGGGCAAGTCACTTAACCCTCATTGCCCTGCCAGCAGAAGAAGAAGAAGAAACAACTGACAGCTAGGTGGTGCAGTGGATAGAACACTGGCCCTGGATTCAGTAGGACCTGAGTTCAAATCCGGCCTCAGACACTTAACACTTACTAGCTGTGTTATCCTGGGCAAGTCACTTAACCCCAATTGCCTCCCCCCCCCCCCAAAAAAAAGAAATTGAAACAATAAAAAACTAACATGTATATTATATATATATATAAAATCAAAATAATATAACAATTTATAAATAGTTTATTTGTACTATTTAGTAAATCCTAACATAAAAGTATGATAACCACTGTCTTGGTTCTTTTGCCTATGTCATTTGAAAACGCTTTTAACAAAAAAGCACTGGATCTTTTTAACCCATTACCATACCAGGTTTCTTTATTTTTTCCTTCACTAGTTGGTTACTAATTCAAGATTTCTAAACCAATGTTTGACATAAGAATGATATTGGAAGACATATAATGTTTATTCCAAATTCTATAATTCTTTGATACTAAACCCCTAAACAACTTTAAGTCTAAAGGCCACCAAGAAAATATTAGAGTTGGTTTCAGAATAAAGTAGACCTGAGTTCAAATAACCCACAGTTACTCAGAGCCCCAGCTAACTTGCAGTCTTTAAGTTGGGAGGCAGCTGCTGATCTGCATTGATAGAAGTCTTCTTTTTTTTTTTGGTGAGGCAATTGGGATTAAGTGACTTGCCCAGGGTCACACAGCTAGCAAGTGTTAAGTGTCTGAGGCCACATTTGAACTCAGGTCCACCTGATTCCAGGTCCGGTGCTCTATCCACTGTGCCACCTAGCTACCCTGGTAGAAGTCTTCTTAATGGGAGTTCCATATACCAATGAGATAAATCTAGTATAGATTACGTATATACATTTATACACACATACACATATATATATGTATGCAATTCAAAAATTCTTTTGATTGTTTCCTAATCATTAGTATAACGTTTAAATATTATGGCCCAATATTGTTGTGCCTAAATTACAGATAAAGAGAGATTTTACCAGTGTATTAGATATGAAGGACAAAAGATTCAAAGGAATAAGAGATAAATCTTGCTTTAAGAATGGCTGATGTGGTAGCAAATGATATCATTCTAGCAATGACAATATAAATTTGAAGTATTTAAGTCTATCTTTTCTTTTGATTTGCTAAAGGGTCACAAATTAAAATAAAAGCCAGTCATGGGGCAGCTAGGTGGTGCAGTGGATAGAGCACTGGCCCTGGATTCAGGAGGACCTGAGTTCAAATCCGACCTCAGACACTTAACACTTACTAGCTGTGTGACCCTGGGCAAGTAACTTAACCCCCAATTGCCTCACCCAAAAAAATAAAAAGCCAGTCATAACTTTCCTAAATCAGGATGACATAAAACCATAAGTAAGGTTTGATTTTTAGCAACTTAGAGAAAGATATGCAATCTAATAGGTGACCTCTAGGTCCCTTTAAATCCTAAATCTTTTTGAATTTATGATACCGATTGGTTGCTGTATATAATATACACAGCCAATAGGCTAGATGGTAGGCCCCCAACACACATTTGACTATATTTTTTCCTAATAGGGTATTGTATGGCTTTGCTTTTCATCAGATAAAGTTCATTTAGCAACCCTATCCATGTTAAAGAGGACAGTGTGTAGTGATTCTCTCAACACCCTCTTTCTTTCTCACGGCTTCCTGCTTCTGAAATCTCTGTCGTTCCCCCCCCCCCCCCAGCTACCAAAGGGTATATGTCAGGCACCCTTAAATATCTATATCATAGACTACCATATATCACAGAGATAGAGATAGGGACCTGTGATTCCAATGACACAGGAAACTTCCTTGACCAACACAGGCTAGCACCTTCTTTGTGTCTTATGCACCAGGAGGAACAGGCTATATTCAGACTCATTATATGAACTGAAATATGCGAACAAATACTTAGTGGTACTGCCCATATCAGAAATACAATTTGTCAGGTTCTCAGACTAACTATAAAACTGTTAGGCACATGCTATAATAGAAGATAGGATGTGTGAAAACTGATTTATTTATAATTTCAGTAATCTGATAAAGTTGAATTTTTTAAAGTTTCTAATTTAATATGATTGCATTTAAGAATACATTTAGGGGGCAGCTAGATGGCACAGTAGATAGAGCACTGGCCCTGGATTCAGGAGGACCTGAGTTCAAATCCAGCCTCAAACACTTAACACTTACTAGCTGTGTGACCCTGGGCAAGTTACTTAACCCCGATTGCCGCACCAAAAAAAAAAAAAAAAAAAGAATACATTTAAAGAGGCTACTCAAAAGTCAATCAACTGATAAGCAAATTTATGGTTAAAACCAACATATGCTGATAAATAGTTCATTTTTTAAAATGCAATGTTACACAACCAATTCCATTATCAATCCCAGAAAATTATTAGCTTTTCAATAATTAACACAAATGCTTATTAAATTCATAATTTGTTTCTCCATTTGAAAATGTATTATGATATAGTGTTTGGACTGTAAATTTGGATTTGCAATCCTAAATGTTCATGATGTCAAGTGGAGAGACAAACAATCTTTCCTACATTTTACTACTTCCTTCTCCATATTAGGTATGGGGAATGGTGTGGGGAGGTGGTAAGAGATCAGGAGGGACTTCATGTAAATAGTGGTACCTGAGCTGAGTTTTGAAACAAAGTTAAGATTCTAGAAAGAGGAAGGAATGGCATGATGGAGAGCCAGTGCAAAGGCACCAAGACAGAAGGATGTAGTATGTGAGGAACAGTAAGTTAGCTAGTTTGGCTGGACCAAAGTGCATCAGGGAGATTAATGTTTTTAAGGTTGGAAAAGTAGGTTTTCCAGAAAAGGTAATATTTTAAAATAGGTAGCTACTAGAGTTTATTAAGTGAAGAGTGATATGGTCAGACCTGTATTTTAGGAAAATGACTTTAGCAATCATGTGGAAATGGGATTGTGGAGGGGAGACACATGAAATAGGAAACCAATTAGATAATTGTTATAATAGTTCAGGTAAGAAGTAATGAAGTCCTGAATTAAGATAGTGGCTATCTGAATAGAAAGATGGATACAACAGACATGGAGACAGACAGATTTGGAAACTGACTGAATATTTCGGTGAGGGTGCACAGTCAAGAATGACACAGAAATTATGAACCTGAGTAACTCAACCCAAATAGAAGGCACTTGAAAGAGGAGTGGATTTGGGAGCAGAGGATAAAGAATAAATTCTCTTTTGGACAGAATTAAATCAAGAAATATCTACTATCAGGTTTCAATTATATATTTTTTTGGTCCTAGAAGGTGGTTCCTACCGCATCTTCCACATTCCTTTGAATAGTGCGCCTGTAGGTTTAGCAGTGACGATTAAGCTTGTAATTTTGCAAACAGCTACCTCAATCACTTTCATCTCTATCTTAGCTAGGTAGACATTAAGAAGTAACATATTTGTTATTATATATCATATAGTGTATTTTTAATGTATTAAGGAACAACCTAGTGCCACAACTGAGAGAAATTCCTGTTCTGATACTTTCCTGGTGGGCTAAGGTGATTCAAGTAAGTACCTCATACTTGGTTTCAGGATCAAAAGCAAAGATTTCAGGGAGACTCACAGTAATAAGTGGAGGCTTCTTCTCTTGCCTCTAAAGAATAATAAGGAGCTCTCAGAAAGGCTACAGTACTGTCTAGGTTAATGAGACTAAGGAGTTAGAGGATTCATACTAGTATGTGAGAATCATGGCTTGAGCTGGTATTAGTAGGACTGCTAATTCCATGACTTACATCAACAAATTAGTAGGCCAGATCCTTGAGAACCTAGAACTGGCGATCCACAGTGTTATTAAAATTGTCAGCCACAAGGAATAGCACTCAATAACTTAAATTTCACTGGTTTAGACTAATTGATGTGGGGGAATTTGTTAATATCTTTTAAAGAAATTCCATTTTATTAATTTCATACATATATGTGGCTAGAACGCAACATATACATAATTTCATATATATATGTGGCTAGAACGCAACAACAGCCATTTAACAGAAGTCCTTAGGGTATTTGCTTAAGCATCAGAAATGTTGGATATTATTTATCTTCTATGTGCTTGGCACCATGTCAATAGCTATTCAAAACTTTCATCTATGTACTATAGGAAAGTGACTTTCTACTGAAAATATTATTAGCTTATAGGTATAAGATTTTTAAAACATAAAAATGTCCTGTTAAACTTTATTCTCTACTTAATGACTTTATAAATATAATACTAATACTTTATAGAAAAAAGAAAACATCATAGGACTATACTATACTTTCCATCTAGCAAGATGCCATCAAACAGGGAGAGATGAAGGTACAATAATCTGTTTCAGTATAAATTCTGTAACATAAAAGATATCAAAAGGCCATATCCCCAAATAATTCATTAACTTTAAATCAAGAGTAGTTTCCCTGCTGTGTAGTATAAAACAACAAGCTAGGATTCTTGTTTAAATATTTTGTTTAACAGTGCTAGGCTATGTGAACTGAACATGACCTTGTCAATGTCTATTTTAGCATATCAAGACTGTGAGTTCAAGACAAGTTATCAGTTTTCATCATTAGGGGGTGTTTCTATACCAAGAATTTCCTATACAGATAAATATTAACACCTAGATCCACCCCTTCCTCAACCTCCCCACCCCAACACAAACCCTATATATGTGTGTGTGTGTGTGTGTGTGTGTGTGTTTATTACATCTTCATACACATACAGCACATGTATACAAATCATACCTTCATATAATAAAGTATAATGGATAGAGTGCTGAACCAAGATTCAGAAAAACTGGGGTTGAAATCCAGCTTTGGACATTTACTATCTATCTAATGATGGGCAAATCACAACTGAAGCCTCAATTTCTTCATCTGTAAAATGTGGATAAAATAGCTGTAGTACCTACCTTGCAGAGCTGTTATAAGATCAAGTGAGCTAACTAAAGTACTTTGCAAACTTTAAAGCATTATATAAAGGTCACCTATTATCATTATTACATACATAATGTGTATTTAATTGAAAAGTACTTATAGCTAGGTGGCATAATAGATAGAATGCCAGACCTGAATTCAGGAAAACCTGAGTTCAAATCTAGATAAAGATACATAATAATGGTGTGAACTTGATTGTCATTTAACTTCTGTTCTTCTTAGTTTCCCCATCTGAACATGGGCATGATAATAGTACATACTGCCCCTGGGTTGTTGTGAGAATAAAATGAGATGGTATTTGTGAAGTGCTTTGCAAACCTTAAAGTGCTATATAAATGCTAGATATTATAATTATTGTTACAGGGCTGCAATTATACACTTAGCAATAACATAAATTTCAAACACACACACAACCATGAATCCAAATGAATTTTGTTTTGTTTGTATAACCTGGTGTGTTTTTTTGTTTGTTTGTTTGTTTGTTTTTGTGGTTTTTTTGGCGAGGCAATTGGGGTCAAGTGACTTGCCCAGGGTCACACAGCTAGTAAGTGTCGAGTGTCTAAGGCCGATTTTGAACTCAGGTCCTCCTGAATCCAGGGCTGGTGCTCCATCCACTGCGCCACCTAGCTGCCCCAACTTGGATTAATTTTAAAATTAAAAGTAATTTGAACAAAATGGGAGGCAGTGTGGTCTAAATGGCAGAGAACAGTGGATTTGGAATCAGAGGTAGGTAGCCTTGTGTTCAAATGCATTGTCTCTCCTTTTTACCATCACTATGACAATTCACCTAACCTCCTCAGGGCCAAACTAGATAACCTTCTTGCTCTGATCTACTCAAGCATAAAACTAACTTGTGTCCAGTGGGAATATTTTTTCAACTGCTTTACTTATAATAGTAAAGAAGAGGCCTCACTATCTGCTTTGCTACTGCACTCTAAGGGCCACAGGAACTTCCCATTTGACTTGCAACTAAAACCTTCCCTAGGTGTTATCTCCCCCATTATAATGGGAGTTCCTTGAGCTGTAACTTTCCATTTGTATGTCCCCAACCTACAGTTTAGAATATAATCTCATTTCAAGTCCAAAACACCCCCAGGAAGTAGGTGCTATTATTATTCCCATTTTATAGATGAGGAAACTGAGACCAGTTGAATCTGAATAGGTCCAGTGCTCTATCCAATGTGCCATCTAAATGCAGTTTGAGTCCTGACTCTGATTGACTACCTAAGTGAATTTAGGCAATCCATTTATAACCTCTCAATCTCAGTATCCTCATTATAATGATATAGGAATCATAATACTTGCACTATCTAACTCATAAGGTTGTGAAGAAAGTGCTTTGTAAAGAAAGTGCCATATAAATATAAGTAGCCACTATTATGAATGTGGTATACAAAAAGATGAACACAAACTGCAGTAGATTTCTATGCCTATTTCATTGCATGAAAATTATAATCTAAGGAAAACTTTCTATTACACAAATTAAATAAAATTATTTTATCAGTCATGCTGAATTCAACATAAAAACAGTATACCTGAACATAATGTCGGAAAACATACAGAATTTCTTCCTTTTGAGCTTTCTCAGAAAGAATTTTGTGAAATTTATTGAAGTCTTTAGTACCCATTTCTGCATAAAGTATGATCACTGGTAGGTTCTCAGTAACTGTAGGGTATTTATGATCTCCTTTAAATAAATATGGCCTAGGCCTAAAGTGAAAAGAAAAAACACATTTTAGTAATGGTATACAGTCAAAAGTAAGAGATACTGACCAGTGTCCACCTCCAAGTGTCTAGTTGGTATGCTGGAAGGTAGGCACTTATCTAAATTTGCTTGTCCTTTTCTTTTCCCCAATGAGTCAATCCTGCCTGGAACCTGTTCCAAGACACTTTAGACACCCCTACTTGTCCCAGTTTGGGACTTCATTTATTTTCCATCTAAGTCCCTACTGCCCCATACTACCTGGGGAAAGAGTTAAGGTGTCTTAAGAAAGGGAAAATGTACTAAGTAAATTGTTTTCCCCTGTTAACTTCTCCCTTCCAGAATAAGGAGTAGGAGTCAAGACCCTAAAATGCACCTAAACTAAAATAAGTGAGAAAAGTCTCTTATTGTATTGTTTTCTAGCCCTCCTCCCCAACTATCCTGGGCAGAGTGAGAGTGAGTTGTTTCTCTCACTTTTTATTTTAGTCAACTCAGTTAACTTTTACAAGCATTTATTAAGTATCTTCTTTACTCAATGCACTGTAGCCCCTGATTTCAAGAAGCTTATGATCTGCTTGGAAGTCAACTACATAAAAAAGCCATAATAATAATAATAAAGCTATAATACAAGTTATGATAAGTATGTAAGAAAAGCACTAAACAGTTTAATTGGAGAGATTCAAGAGGAAAGGTATAATTTATAGTTGGGGGATATACCTTTAAGGCAGAAATACTTGAATTGGGTCACAAAGAAAAGGAAAAAATATTCAATAGGGTATAGATTTGGGAAAATATGGAGAAAGAAAGGGAAGAAGATCATGCCAGGCATGGAGAACATGATATAAAAAGATATGAAGGTAGGAAACAATAGGATAGGGTTTGTGACAATAGTCTAGTTGGAATGGAAATGAATATACATGGAATTACATGTTAATCACATGTAAGTTTTTTATAAACAGTTTTTTCAGGTTTCAGGTTTCTTTTCTTTCTTTTTTTTTCCCCCAGGGCAATGAGGGTTAAGTGACTTGCCCAGGGTCACACAGCTAGTAAGTGTCAAGTGTCTGAGTTCAAATTTGAACTCAGTTCCTCCTGAATCTAGGGCTGGTGCTTTATCCACTGCACCACCTAGCTGCCCAATCACATGTGAGTTTGACACAGCAGATATGGCTATAACAGAATAATTTTCAAATTTATTAGTTTCCAGTAGGACATAAGCATCAATTTTTCAACTAAAATCTAACAGCACTAAAAACTGACAGAGGTAATGATAATAGCAATTATAGTTAACATTTATATGGTGCTTTAAGGTTTGCAAAATGTTTTATAAATATTTTATCCTTACAAGATCCCTAGGAGGGAGGTGCTATTATTATTATTCCTATTTTATTGATGAGGAAAGAAGTAGACAGAGGTTAAGAGACTTGCCCAGGGTCATATAGTCAGTATGTATTTGAGACTGTATTTGAACTCAGGTTTCCTTACTCCAGGTCCAGCACTATGCCAACTTAATGAATCTCAACAACTTCTCCACAGAAATAAACATTTTATAAGGAAAAATCTGTAAACTCTTCGGTAAGAAGATGAAATCATTCCAACTAATTTTGTGAGAGAAAAATGAACATGCAGCAATAGATGTTGTACAACAAATAACTTTGGTTCTATCTGATCTTGCTTTAATAGACTCTTAGATATTAAAAATATATCTAAAAGCTCTGAAATCTAAAAGGATGAAAACAAGATCACCTAGCATAGAAAAAAAACAACACACACACACGAGAAGGAAGGAGGCAGAAGAGAAAAGAAAATCATTAATAATTTTTTTTAATTAAAAAGGGGGAATCCATTATTAGTCAGAGGTCTAGGCAGAATGCAAAATAAGCACTGCTAAAATAGCATCACATAAATTACTTTCACATAACAAGAATATGTTATGTGTTTATGGTGTCTTCTTTAAAAAAAAAAAAAAGGGCAAACTTCCATATCCAGAAAAACCTTACAAATCTGAACTAGCTGGAGAAAAGTAATCTAGTTTGCGAAATCAATATAAAATGAAGTTTTCTAACTTTCAAGTATGGGTGATATTATCTCTATATGCTAACAAACTGTCATGAGGTAGAAATTGTAAGCTTGCTTTAAAACAACAGAATCAAAATAGATACTGTTCAGGAGCTTGAAGATTCTACTCTTTTCAGCATGTTAAATATCCCCTTTACCCTACTGTAAAATGTTAATTTATTTGTGGATTACATATATATTTGTAGGCTACGTTAAAAGTCATACTTGAGAAACTAGAACATGACAGATTAAATTACTTCGCCAAAGTCACACAAAGTTAGGATTGGAACTCTGGTTCTAGTTTTCTGACTCCATATTTAATGTTTTTCCACCATAAAACAGTTTTTATGTAAAAACTTTTTTTTTGGGGGGGGTGAGGAAATTGGGGTTAAGTGACTTGCCCAGGGTCATACAGCTAGTAAGTGTCAAGTATCTGATGCCAGATTTGAATTCAGGTCCTTCTGACTCCAGGGCTGGCGTTCTATCCACTGTGCCACCTAGCTGCCCCAAAAACTTTTTAATATAAAGATAAACTTCAGCTCCACTAAAATAATAACAAATTCTAAATCAATAGAGTATATATTAAATAATTTTTTTTAGTATTTTGTGTACAGTACTCATTTCCAGTTGTTAAAATGTTGCTTTGTAACAAACAATGATTTTCTCTTTAAAAAGGATTGCCTGGTGGCATTGGTTTGTTTCTATTTCTTTAGTTTCTCACATAATGACTACTATTTTGTTTTAAATAAACTAATCTGGGTGGATAAAAATTTATTTTTGAAGATCTAAGTGTTCATTTTAAGTGGGTTTGTATTAAAAGGATTTTATTTAAAAGAGAAACTATCACAATGATTGTTTTAAGATAAACATTATAAAGTAATTATATGTCATACTTATTATTTTAGTGAAATAATTTTAAAATATTTTGATTTTTGTTGATGGCTATCTTCCTAACAGAGTATAGTAGAAGTATTCTAAAATTATTGTTATTACTGTATTTTATAAATTAATTTCTATTTATGTATTAATTGCTATTGTACCCATTTTGGCAGTAAGCATTTATTTTTGTTTTGTTTTGGTGGGGCAATGGGGGTTAAGTGACTTGCCCAGGGTTACACAGCTAGTAAGTGTCAAGTGTCTGAGGCCGGATTTGAACTCAGGTACTCCTGAATCCAGGGCCAGTGCTTTATCCACTGTGCCACTTAGCTGCCCCTAGCATTTATTTTTAATTAATATACAGCAAAAAATTGACTGAGGGTTTCCCTAATTTCTCACAGTGTCAGGCCTTCATACCTATATAGTCCTAAGAGGAAGAGTGTGCACCAAGCAAGAGTAAGGCCAGAGAGAGGGGCAAGAGAAAGCAAAGAGAGAGATACCCTCGTGTGGCCAAGGGTTTAGATAGAGGTGGGTCATTATACATTGATCTAAGCTAACTGGTTACAGCACCATTCAGTTCCATTGATTGACATGATTTGAGGGTGGGCTAAAAAGTATGCAAAAGAACAAATTCCACTGTCAAGGTGAGTTTTTTCACTTAGCTAAACAAAAGAATCAATCTCCATTTCCTTTGTTCCCTTGGGCTCATCCCAGGCAAGAGGTGAACTTTCTGGGGAAAGGGAGAGAGGCACTAAAATTGATCTCTGGGTCTCCCCTAGAAATTCATTATTAATAATTATTTTCTCACATCTTAAAATACTCATTATTAGCCTACCTACATATAGATGTATGTGCTTCAAAGAATTTTGGTAAATAAAAGAAAATAGTATTACTAGATTTTCTGATGTTGCCTCAAAATTATTCTTTAAAATAGCAAAATAAAACAATGCTTTAAATTATATAATGTACTGTAGTGGAAAAAAGAATGATAAACTTGGATTCTGTTAAGATCATCTCTGCCTCTGACAATTTTTTTTTTTTTGTGGGGCAATGGGGGTTAAGTGACTTGCCCAGGATCACACAGCTAGTAAGTGTCAAGTGTCTGAGGCCAGATTTGAACTCAGGTACTCCTGAATCCAAGGCCGCTGCTTTATCCACTGCACCACCTAGCTGCCCCTGCCTCTGACAATTTGAGTCTGTCTGTCTGTCTCCCTCTATTATATATATATATATATATATATATATATATATATATATATATATATATATATATATATATATATATATATATATAATATCTATTATTTATATTTAAGATTCTTTCCATTTCCTCGACGACTTCTTTTTTGGTTAGATTTATCTAGTTCTGAGAGAGGAAGGTTGAAGTCCCCCATTATTGCAGTTTTTAAAAAAAATTCTACCTTTTATTTCCACATTTATCTTTTCCTTTAAAAATTAGGTTGCTAATGGATTTGGTACATATAGGGTTAGTATTGCTATTACTTCATTATTTATGGTACCTTTTAGCAGAATGTAGTTTCCCTGTTTATCTTTAAATTAAATCTATTTTATCGTTAATTTTGTCTGTTTTTACACCAGCTGAAGCATAATAAATTCTCCTCCAGCCCTTTATTTTTACTCTATCTGTGTTTCTCTATGTATGTCTCTATGCAAGTCTCTCATTTTTAAATGTGTTTCTTGTAAACAACATAGTCATATTCTGACTTGATCCATTCTGCTTTTTCTGTTTTATAGGTGAGTTCATCCCATTTACATTCAAAGTTATAATTATGAATTATATATTTCCCTCCATCCTGTTTCCCCTGATTGTTTATCCTTCTTTTCCTCTTTTTTACCTCATCTATTTTCAGATGTCTAATTTACTTTGGACTAATAACTCCCTAAACCACACACCTTCTAATTCTGTTAACCTCTCCTCTTGCTCTTCTATTTCTTAATTTACACAGCCTTGTAAGAGTTCCTCCCTAATCTTATTCCCTTGCACTTTATTTCTTAATCATACAGTCTTCTGAGTCCCTCTATCACCCCATCTCCTCACCCTCCTATTTCTCTGTAAGTTAAGAAGATGTTACCCTTCTAGATGTATGTTATTCCCTCTTTAACCCAGTTCTGATGAGAATAAGGTTCTATCACTACCAGACCTCCACCCCCTTGTACACTCCATTGTAATAGTTCTTCTAGTCACACCTCATTTGTATGAGATAATTGCTCCATTTTACCTTTCCCAATCCAATTTTATTTTTTAGGACTATCCCATCATCAACTTAAAGACAAACCTATCTATGCATTCTCTTTCAAACTACCCTAATATTGACAATATTCTTAAGAGTTACAGATGGGGGCAGCTAGATGGCGCAGTGGATAGAGCACCGGCCCTGGATTCAGGAGTACCTGAGTTCAAATCCGGCCTCAGACACTTAACACTTACTAGCTGTGTGACCCTGGGCAAGTCACTTAACCCCAATTGCCTTACTAAAAAAAAAAAGAGTTACAGTTGGGGCAGCTAGGTGGCACAGTGGATAGAGCACCGGCCCTGGATTCAGGAGTACCTGAGTTCAAATCCGGCCTCAGACACTTAACACTTACTAGCTGTGTGACCCTGGGCAAGTCACTTAACCCCAATTGCCTTACTAAAAAAAAAAAAAAAAAAAGAGTTACAGTTGGGGCAGCTAGGTGGCACCGGCAAGTCACTTAACCCCAATTGCCTCACCCCCCCCCCAAAAAAAAAGTTACAGATAACATTTTCCCACTTAAGAAGTAAACACTTTAACCTTATAAAGTCCCTTATAATTAGTCTTCTGTGTTTACCTTCTTATATTTCTCCTGATTCCTGTAGGCCAAACTTTCTGTACCTGAAAGTCCTTCACTTCATTAAATACCTTTTTTCCCCTGCAGAATTAAGCTAAACTTTGCTGGCTGGGCAAGTATTCTTGGTTGCAAATCCAGCTCTTTTGCTCTCTGGAATATCATGTTCCATGCCCTTCAGTCTTTTAAGGTAGAAGCTGTTAAAGCTTGTGTTGTCCTGACTATAGCTCCATAACATCTAAATTGTTTCTTTCTAGTTGCTTGTGGTATTTTCTCCTTATCTTGAGAGCTTTGAAACTTGCTATAATGTTCCTGTAAGTTTTCATTTTGGGATCTCTTTCAGTGGATTTTTTTTTCCAATTTCCATTTTATTTTCTAGTTCTAAAAGTTCAGGGCATTTTTCCTTAATAATTTTTTGAAGTATAGTATCTAGACTCTTTTTAAAAATAATAACTTTTAGGTAGTCCAATGGTTCTTATATTGTCTTTCCTCGATCTGTTTTCTGGGCCAGTTGTTTTTGTAATGAATTATTTCATATTCTCTTTTTTTACGTTTTTGATTTTGCTTTATTATTTGTTGATATCTTATCATATCATTAGCTTCCCCATGCTTAATTCAAATTTTTAAGGAGCTATTTTCTTCTGTAAGTTTTTCGATCTCTTTTTCTAACTGATTGACTTTCTTTTCATAAGTTTCTACATTACTCTTATTTTTTTCCCTAATTTTTCCTCATCCTCTTTGATGTTTAAAGTCCTTTTTAAGCTATTCCAAAGAACTCTTTTGGGCTTATAACCATTATACATTTTTCTTTGGAGCTTTAGAAGCAGCTATTTTAACTTCTCTATCTTTTGAGTTTGAATCCTGATCTTCTCCATCTCTATTGGGTTCTAGTCCTGAGGCTTAGGGGATACTATCTCAGGATACAGGTTTTTTTTTTCTGCTGTTATTTTCTGTGCTCAATCTGGGGGCCTTTGATCTCTTAGTTCTTCCAACGTAAGCAGTTTATTCTTGTTTAGTTCTTTAGTATTGTTCATTTCTATTTACCTTTTTATGTTTCTCTTAACTCCTATATTTGAGCTTCAAAATTTCTCTGAAACTCTGGTTTTTTCATCAGGAATGCTCAGCAGTCCTCTTACCCCCTTCCCCACTCCCCATCCCCTATAACATTATATTCAGTTTTGCTGGATCAGTTATTCTTGGCTCTAAGTCCACATCCTTTGCCTTTTGGAATATTACCTTGGGGCAACTAGGTGGTGCATGGATAGAGCACTGGACCTGGAGTCAAGAGGACCTGAGTTAAAATCTCACCTCAGATACTTACTGGCTGTGTGACCCTGGGCAAGTCACTTAACCCCAACTGCCTTAAACATCCAGGGCCATTTCTTGTCATCCTGATGTATATCTTGCCACTGGACCCAGATGGCTGTGGAGGAGAGAGTGATGTTGGTGACTTTGCACAGCCATCCCTCACTTAAATCCAATTCAGGGCAAGTCATGACATCACTGATGTCATGGTCCTCTTTGACGACAAAGGACAAATAATAATCTGTTTTCCTTTAAAATAGTGGCTCCTAAGTCATGTATGATACTGACTGTGGTTCCTAGTATTGAATTTTTTTCTTTTTGACTGCAAGCAATATTTTATCTTTGACAAGGAAGTTCTGCATTTTGGCTTTAATGTTCCTGGGGGGTTTCATTTTGGGATTTCTTTCAGGTGGATTCCTTCTATTTCTACATTGCTTTTTGGTTCTAAGAGCTACGGCAGTTTTCTTTTAAGAGTTCCTGGAATACAGGGGCAGCTTGGTGGCATAGTGGATAAAGCACTGGCCCTGGACTCAGGAGGAACCTGAGTTCAAATCCAGCCTCAGACACTGTGTGACCCTGAGCAAATCATTTAACCCTCACTGCCCTGCAAAAAAAAAAAAGAAAGAAAGAAAGAGGAAAAAAAAGAAAGAAGTTGTGGAATATGTCTAAGATTATTTTTTGGTAATGGCAGGCATTCCAACGATTTTTAATATTTTTCTCCATGATCTGTTTTCCAAGTCAGTATTTTTGCTCTGAGGTGCCCTATATTTTCTTCTATTTTTTTTAGCCTTTTGACTTTGTTTTAATATTTCTGGTTGCCTCATGAAGTCATTGGCTAACCTGAATTTCTGAAGGTAGCTAGGTTCCTTCTTAGTAACTCCTAATTTATCTTAGGGGGTCAGCTCCTTATCAGTCATATTTATTCAGTTATATCCATTTTAAAGAATCACTCTCCTTGGTAAAGAAAATAGGAGTTATTTAAATTAAGGATCAAGGTGCTTTGTCTTCTCTCTATTGTTATTCTCATCCCTTTCAAGAACAGAAACAAACCCTTCTTGGAGACTCCTTTCTTTTCCAATGTAGCAAAAACAAAGAAAACAAAGCTATGAAAACCACCCACCCTTTTCTGCTCTTAGATTCCTTCTCTAGCCTCAGCTCATTCTGGTTTTCTATATTCCTAATACTCTTTTTTATAGGATTGTGCTTTATTTTCTGTTATCTGACCTTGCTGCTGTCTCCTATATATTTCTTTCTGAAATCTAAGCTGGTAGTGAGTTCCCTGTGTATCAATATTAACCACTCTCTTCAGACAAATTAGATTTTTCTTTCTCATTGAAATAATTTTCCCTTGTGTCTTCAGAATTTTGTCTGGAGCATCTCTCATTCTTTTTGGACTAACTTCCCTGTAGCATTTTACTCCAAGGGAATCTATCTTTCCTCTGCTTATATATCTGCTTTCCCAAAATCAAGGATTAGTGTCAAACTTTGTCTAGGTTTCCTCTCTTTTATCACAAACTCTAGGAGCAAGTGTTCACTTCTCTCTACATTCCAATCATTTACACTCCAGTCAGGGAAAGGACAGGCAGGACCCTCTTAGTAAGAATCAGATCCAGAAGAATTTCCCTTTGTTGACCCTTTACAATTTAAGGATGAAGCCATTACTAAAAGAAATAAAAAGACCTATTAGCTGCACTCCTTTTTTGGAGAGAGAGAGAGAGAGAGAGAGAGAGAGAGAGAGAGAGAGAGAGAGAGAGAGAGAGAGAGAGAGAGAGAAGGAAAGGAGACAGAGAGCTCCAGAAGATGTCTGACATACTAATGCATTAGAGGTACAACTGTGCATTGATCTAGCCAATCTGTAAAACAATTTGGAACAACTCAAAAGTCACTAAACTGCAGGTCAAAGAAAGAGTGAAATAAGTCATATGAACAAACATATCAAAGCACCATTTTTTTAAATCATAGCAAAGAACAGGAAACAATAAGGTTGCCCTTCAATTTATAAAACATGAACAAATTATGGCATATGAATATAATGGAAGATTATTGCACTACAAGAAATGACAAACAACAGGGATTCAGAGAAACAGTAAAACTTCTAAGATGTGACAAAGAGTAAAGTGGAAAGAGTCAGGAGAATAATTTATATAAAAGAAAAGAACTTATAAGACTTTAGAAGTCTGATCAATGCAGTGATCAATCTTCACTTTAGAAGACAGATAAAGAAACATGCATCGGGGCAGCTAGGTGGTGCAGTGGATAGAGCACTGGCCCTGGAATCAGGAGTACCTGAGTTCAAATCCTGCCTTAGACACTTAACACTTACTAGCTGTGTGACCCTGGACAAGTCACTTAACCCCAATTGCCTCACTAAAAAAAAAAAAAAAAGAAAAAGAAACATGCATCCCACTTCTTGGCAGAGTGGTCTAGAGGTACAGAATGAGACAAAACATTTTTAGCCATGCCAATGTTTCAATTTGTTCTGTTTGACTATACCTGCTGGTTACAAGTAGGATTCTATGGCAGGGGAATGAGAAGAGGAGACATAAGTTGGTGAATAGTAATACTGATGCAAAAAAGATGAAAATAAATGTCAATAGAAACTTTTAGTAGCATTCAGAAGAAAGTAGAAGAAAGCTAAGAAGGGGAAACAAAGAAGGTAGTTTTGTTACTACTTTTTAAAATTAAAAACTGTACAGAAGGGGCAGCTAGATGGCACAGTGGATAGAGTACCGGCCCTGGAGTCAGGAGTACCTGAGTTCAAATCCGGCCTCAGACACTTAACACTTACTAGCTGTGTGACCCTAGGCAAGTCACTTAACCCCAATTGCCTCACAAAAAAAAAAAAAAATTAAAAAAAAAAACTGTACAGAAGAGCCCACAATTTCATATACATTTTCTGTTCTTTTACATTGAAATTTTAATGTTTTTAAATTCATTATGAAAAATAAGAGTAAATAGGATAAAATATCTAAATTCAAGTCTCCTTAAACTAATTTTCTGAAAAGTGTACATTTAAAGACTATAAACCTGTTAGAATTATTATTAACATTACCACCATTATTTACCCAATCCACATTTCATATTCTACAACTTGGACTGACTCCCATAACATCATAGTGGATATCATGTACATACCACTGAAAAGAGATCACTCTGATAAAGGCCTCATTTCTCAAATATATAGAGAACTGAGTCAAATTTATAAAAATACAAGTCATTTCCCAATTGATAAATGGTCAAAGGATATGAATAGGCAGTTTTCCAACAAAGAAATCAAAGCTATCTATAATCATGTGAAAAAATGCTTGAGATCATTATTGATTAAATTAAAATTAAAACAACTCTGAGGTATCACCTCACACCTATCAGAGTGGCAAATATAACAAAAATGGAAAATATTGGATGTTGGAGGAGATGTGGGAAAGCTGGAACACTAATCCACTATTGGTGGAGTTGTGAAAAGATCCAACCATTGTGGAGAGCAATTTGGAACTATGGCCAAAGGGCTTATACCCTGTGATCCAGCAATAACACTGCTAGGTTTGTATCCCAAAGACATCCCCCAAAAGAGAAAAAGACTTATTTGTACAAAAATATTTTTATAGCACCTCTTTTTGTGGTGGCTAAGAATTGGAAATCAAAGGAATAACCATTAATTGGGGAAATGGCTAAACAAACTGTGGTATATGATAGTGATAAAAAATTATTGTTCTATAAGAAATGACAAGCAGGATGACTTCAGAAAGGCCTGGAAAAACATGTATGAAATGATGTATAGTGAAGTGAGCAGACTATTATCAACAATACAATGATCCAAGACAATCCCCAAAGGATTATTAATGAGGCGGCAGCTAGGTGGCACAGTGGATAAAGTACCAGCATTGGATTCAGGAGGACCTGAGTTCAAATCTGGCCTCAGACAACTGACACTTACTAGCTGTGTGACCCTGGCCAAGTCACTTAACCCTCACTGTCCCGCAAAATAAATAAGTAAATAAGTAAACAAATGAATGAATGAATGAATGAATGAATGAATGAATGATGTTTTTTTTTTTAAAAAGGACTATTGATGAAACATACTATCTACCTTCAAAGAAAGAACTGATATTGAAGGAACAGACTGAAGCACGCTGTTTTTCCTTTTAATCAAGTTTTCTTGTACAAAATGACAAATATGGTAATGTTTTACATAATCATACATGTATAACCCACATCTGATTGCTTGCTGCCTCAGGGAGGGTGGAGGAGAGGGAAGGAGGGATAAAAATTGGAACCAAAAACTAAATAAAAATGTTTATTACATTTTTTAAAAAAGAAAAGAGATCAGCCTGATTATTCACATAGAAAAACAGAGTGTCAAGATTAGCTCATGCAACTAGACTAGAAGTCCTTTACTATATCAACAAATTGGAAAAAAACACCTAAATATAAAATTGGAATAAAATGATATGTTACCTCTTAACCCTTGCCCTCACTACCCTCTCAGTCTATCTTCATAATTTTCTCTATCCCTTCACTGACATTTTAGCTATTCAACTGGACAATTTTTGTTGTTGTTGTTGTTGTGTTTGTGTGTGGTTTTTGTGTGTGTGTGTGTGTGTGAGGCAATTGGGGTTAAGTGACTTGTCCAGGGTCACACAGCTAGTAAGTGTTAAGTGTCTGAGGCCGGATTTGAACTCAGGTCCTCCTGACTCCAGGGCAGGTGCTCTATCCACTGTGCCACCTAGCTGCCCTGGACAATTATTTATGCCTAGATTTGAAAAGGAAATCAGGGTTCAGAGCTACCAAATTTATATTTGACAAAGACACAGTTAACAATCCTAAGCTATTCACTGACACAAAATCCATGTTTTTAAATGTCAGTATTCTCTTGGTGATATAAAATGGTTACAAATCATGGAATATAATAATTTCAAAAGAATGAAAATTTTAGATGACCAAATTAATAATGGAAATATAGATCCTGACAGTGCCCCAACCAGTCCATATATTACTAACAATAATATAAATACAAGAAGAGGTATAAAAGATATCAAGGAGATACACAAACATATATTTATAAATATATGTGGTAAAAAAGTGGGATACTTATGCATCAAAAAGGTGAGAATACATGAAATATTAAAATAACCAGAGCAATGACGTTAACACAATGGACAAATCATTTACAGAGGGTTTATAGAAAAATATGGGAGAAAACTGCATAGTATAAGAAGGCACTGAAAAGCTACAATTTAATTCAATGGAAGATTTACCTACTGCCATGAGATCACACATCAAAGTAAATGCAGGTACAGATTAAACAACTCCTGGGGGGCATGGAATGCGCCATTTTACTAACAAATCTTTTGTTCATTTCTCAATTTATCTTTTTTTTTTTTAGTGAGGCAATTGGGGTTAAGTGACTTGCCCAGGGTCACACAGCTAGTAAGTGTTATGTATCTGAGGCCAGATTTGAACTCAGGTACTCCTGACTCCAGGGCCGGTGCTCTATCCGCTGTGCCACCTAGCTGCCCCCTCAATTTATCTTTTTAATAGGTACTTAAGCAGTCAATGTTAAATACATGCTATATTTATGACTTTAAAAGTTTCTATTTGTTAAAATTTTCATAGATATTTGCATTGTCAACAAAAATGAATAATCACAAAATTAACAAAAAAAACTTTAAAATCATGTATAGCAATATTAGAAATATAGTTGGATAATTTTAAAAGCTTTTATATCAGAACTGAAAACATCTATGAAGCCATCCAATTAGAAAGGTTTTATTGTGATAATACTTTTTTAATGAACTACTTTTTTGTTAGATAATCATTTCATTACCTCGTAGCAGCCTTCTTCAGAAGCTTTTTAATCTCATTAGTTTTACAGGTACACTCCTTATGGATAACCACAAACGCACTGCAATCTTCTGGTGGTAATTCAGCAGCAGCAATCTAACATTACAAAGATTATACTTAACTAGGAAGGTTTAGTTGCAATCAATTTTTAAATTACCATATTTATTTGATTAAAATAAATCAACCACTATCAAAATATTGTTCTAATTAAAGTAAAAGCTTAAAAGTAAAGAAAAATCATAAAGAATACTTTCAGTTTTGTTTTTGGCTGGAGAAAATGACAAGATCAACATTATCCTAGGAAATACTAAAATCAAAATTTATATTAAGTTTGCAAAATTTCAAAAGGTGATACTACATTCTACCCAAGTAGAAATATTTTCCTTCATTATCTGCCCCATCTTCCAACACACACACACACACACACACACACACACACACACACACACACCAGTGGAATAATCACACTTACACTTAATTTTTAAATTCTTGGATCACAAAGAAAATGTTATCAGTAAGCCATAGCAATTAACATGTGTTTCTATGTAATATATTTGGTATACCAAACAGACAAGACAATTTTACATACCTGTTGAAACATCTGAATAGTTGGTGAGTATGCCCTTATAGATAAGGCAAATTTTAAGAGATTGATCTGCAAATTGTTTAAAAATTGTCCTGCTTTTTTCAAGATTAAGTTGTAATATGAATATTCTGAGTCTGTAAAACAAACAGCAAAGGTGGGGAAAAGAGAACTTTAGTATCACTTACCCAATAGCTTTCCACCTCCACTTTTATAAGACAGGAAACTAACCTATCTTCAAATATTTTCTTATTCTAACTTTAAATACCTATGATATAAGAAAGGAGAGTCAGAAAATCAAGATCCTTGTTCTGTTACTAACTTCATATATTATCACAGAATGCCAGTTACTAGAATAAACACACACCTATGATTTATGGTTTCTAAACCTGCTTGCTGAGTCAGTCTGGGAGTTTCAATCCCTTCTAGGGCTGTCCAATAAAACTCTAGTGTCAAGACCAGACTTCCTAGGGAGCTATAGATAAGAGCCTCAGATGGTCATTAAGTAAGAGGATGCATTATACATATGTTCTCACATATCAACACCCAAGTAGAGATCACCTAAAACTATAGATCATGGTAGTATTTTATTCAATAAAGATAATTTGTCAATACTATCAGATTGTAAAGGTCACTAGGAGAATGCATATAAGAAGCTAATTCAATCACTTAACATTTACAGCCTACAAATTACTGTGAGGGATACAAAGGTGAATTATAAATAAATGGTCACTGCTATCAAAGAGTTTACAATCAAGCAGAGGAGTGTGTCACTTTTTAAAAGGCCACTGATAGAAGAGAAATATAAAACAGAACCTCTGACCACGAGGGGACAACAAATGTAAGTAGGAAGATAAGAATGGTAGATGTGAAATAATTAGTCTATAACAGAGGCTTCCAACCAGGGATATATGTACTCACAGGTGGGGAAAAGAAGCTCCGTCAAGGGATAGAGGAAATAATTGGTAAATAACTATTTTACCCTAATAAAAATTTCAGTGAAAAATTTATGGATTGGAAAGAGAACAGAAAAACTAAAACAGGTCCTGTTCTCAAAGAGTTCACTCTTTAATTGGAGGAGCCAATACATAAAAGGAAGTTTAGTCATGACAGAAAGTTCTGGAACTAAAACTTACATATTGAAATTTTATTAAAAAATAATGTTTTGTTTAATTTCATTTCTCAAGTGCATGTGCATAGTAAACTCTGGAATTTATTACCTTTCAAATTGAATAGGGAGGAAGGAAATGCTTGCTTAAAGTCAAGGAATAATAGAACCAAAAAAGGTAGGCCCCTCCTAGTCTAAGTTGTGAGTATAGATATAATATTAAAATTCAGAGAAGGGAAAGAGATGTAGCTGAAACAACACTGAAATAACTCCAGTGCACAAATGGATAGATGAACGTGTCAGTATGGACAGATGTTTCCTTCAGTGGTGTAAATCACAACCCATGCCTACCTATCCTGCGTAATCCTTTTTCATGTCTTCCCATAAATTTGTCACAAGGAGATCACTGAAAGTGCTGGAGGCTTTCCTTGATTTCTACTGGCATCATAATAATAGTTAGTCTTTTATCATGATTTAAATTTGGCAAAGCATTTCACAAATAATACAGATGAGGAAACTGAGACATCCAGAGACTAAGTGACTTACCTAGGGCAATAAAGTTAGTAAACTTCAGGGGCAGCTAGGTGGCACAGTGGATAGAGCACCAGCCCTGGATTCAGGAGTACCTGAGTTCAAATCTGGCCTCAGACACTTAATACTTACTAGCTGTGTGACCCTGGGCAAGTCACTTAATCCCAATTGCCTCACCAAAAAAAAAGAAAAAGAAAAGTAAACTTCAGGCCTTCCTGACTCCAGGTACAGTACTCTATTCTTTGTGATACCTAATTGCCAATGGAATAGGCTGTCCAGTTAACCCTTAATCTTGACACAATGGTAGTTCATCTTTTTTTGAATATACAGTTTCTTCTTAGTACTTCCTTAATTGTTATATATTACAAATTGCTGATGCCCACCATACAATCCTCCACTGCCCTCTTGGTGACACTCACTTTTAATTCTTTGGAGATTGTATGCCATCCATTATAGTCACTTAATACTGGAAGAATATTGGTACTAAAAGAATGATTCATTTTTGTTTCTGGGAGAATTTTGGAGTCATTAAAAGAGCTCTGAAATTTCCCAAAGGCTAACTATCCCATGCTTCACTTTTGGTTTAATTCTAGATCAAACTTGCTAAATTATTTGTTTCCACCTTCTTCTGCTTGGCAAATTAGTCACATATTTGCTTACTGAGGTACTTTTTAGGATCTTTTGGTTTTCTCATTATGAAAATTGATTTAGATCAGGAAAATACCCATAAGAAAATATGATAACGAACATCTCTTTCATTTAGATCCCATTTTTTGTTAAGATTTCTAAATAGGTCAGGGTGGAGTTGTTTTACTTGCACATTATCTTTTTCAAACAGAAACACAAAATTTTAAAGTACTTCAGCTACTATCTAGTATAACTCATAACCAAAAGGGATCCTTATGGGTGGTCACTCAGCTTCCATTTAAAGGTTTTAAGCTAGAGAAGTCCACTACCCCATGAAGCATATCAATCCACTTCTGAAATATCCTAATTGTTAGAAAGTTTTTTCTGCCATCAAGCCTAAATTTATCTTTCTGCAATTTCTACATTGCTTATTATTCTGAATTTTGGGGTCAAACAAAATAAGTCTCATATTTCCTCTATACGATAATCTTCAACTATAATGTTTTGCTTCATTTTTTTCTTATGCTGGCTAAATTGTACCATTTATTCAACCAGTTCCTATATGATATAGACTAAAGGCTTTTGACCATCCAGGTTACCCTCCTCTATCTGGATGCACATCAGCTTATCAATGTTCTTTCTAAAGTGTAACATATAAAACTGAATACAAATCTTCAGATGTGGTCTGATCAGAGCAAACTAGAGATGGAAACTATGCCTTTTAAGGTATGTCATTGTTGTTTACCCATACTTCTCCCATCCTACACCTCCAGAAACTAAACATTCAAGATTCTCTCAAATGATCTTCATATGGTAGGTTCTTGAGGCCCTTCATCACCCTGTTCACTGTCATTTACCCTCCAGAGGCTGTTTTCTCATCTGCAAAATAGGGCAATAAGATGTAAACTATCTACCTTGTGGCAATGATTATGAGAAAAAAAGGTAAGGTACTAGCTCAAAGTGAGTTTTCCAGTTGATTGAGCCCCAACAAATTGACACCATTTGAATAAATGATTTTGAGTTTGCAGGATGCTTGAAAAGAAGAATTGATCAAGTTCTAACCATTTTAATTTCTCTATCAAGCAGCAAATATCTTTCTATATGAGTGATTCTATGGTCAGTACATATTAGGAAAGTAAAAGGAAAGAAATCCATGAATAAAACTTATTATGTAAAAGCCTATATACCCTGATTGCAGAGACAGAAAAGGAAGAGGAAAGAAAATCCAACTCATTTCATAGCTAACTGTGGGCCAGTTTTCATGGATCAAAAGCTTAATTCTCAAGGCTTTCTTTAAACCAAGATATTCCCCCCCCCACCCTCCACCAATAGTCATAAGCACATACAAAGAACAAAGATGCCAAAGTTTATTCACAGCCTAAGTTTCTTTTTTTTCTTTTTAAAATTAATTATTTAGATTTTTCCCCACCTTACATGTAAAAACAAATTGTAATGTCGATTTATAAAACTCTGTGTCCTCCATATTCCCCCTTAAGAACTCAAGCAATTCAATATAAGTTATACATGTGCAGTCATTCAAAACATAGCAGACAAAAAACTTTAGAAAAAGAAACTAGCAACAACAACAAAATATACTTCAAACTGTACTCAAATACCATCAGTTCTTTCTCTGTAGATGGATTGCATTTTTCATAAGTCCTTAAGAGTTGTCTTGGGTGGAGTATGGATGCTGATTGAACCATATTATTTCTTTTGTTTTGGGTGCTGTTGTTTTTTTTTTCCATTTTGAGGTTTTGCATCACTGCTCTGATTCCTTCTCTTGTAACAGGATTAATGCAGAAATAGGATTAATGTTATTATGTGTATATATATGTGTGTGTATATATATATGTATATGTATAGAGATATATAGATATAACCTATATCAGATTACCTGCTGTCTAGGGGAGGGGGGAGGGAGGGGAGGGAGGGAGAAAAATCTGAAATTGTAAAGCATGTATAAACAAAAGTTGAGAACTATCTTTACATGTAACGGAAAAAATAAAATATCTCATAAAAAAAAAGAGTTGTCTTGGATCATTGCATTCCTGAAAATAACTCATTCACAGCAGATCATCTTACAATATTGCTGTTATTGTGTATATAGTGCATTTCACTTTGTATCAGCTCATGTAAGACTTTCCAGTTTTTCTGATAGCATACTGCTCATCTTTTTTTATAGTAAACTACATTTATATAGTACTTTGAAGGACTATAAAGGGAGGAGTAAATGGAGATTTTCTTACAAAACACCCATGAGGTTGATTATTGGAACAACAACAATAGCTACCCTATACCTGATAAAGAATTTTCTTCATAATAGCCCAGCAAAGTACCACCACCATCATCGTCATAATCCTAATCTTACATTGCTCTTGCCTCTGCTTCAAATTCCCCCCCAATTACTATTGAAAACTGTTTTCCTCCATCCTATTTGCTCCCCATGATATTTACTCTATTTTCTATCTTCTTTTACCCTTTTCCTCCTCAAAAGTGTTTTTCTTCTGACTGCCCCTCCCCCAATATGCCCTCCCTTCCTTCACCCCTCTCCCCTTAACCCCTTCCCCTCCCACTTCCAAGCAGGTCAAGATACATTATTATACCCACTTGAATGTCTATGTTATTCCCTCTTTGAGCCAATTCTGATGACAGTAAGGCTCATTCACTCCCCCACTCCTCCCCCATCTTCCTCTCCACTCTATAAGGCTTTTCTTGCTTCTTTTATATTTTACCACATTCTACCTCTCCCTTTCCAAGTGCAATCCTCTTACCCCTTAATTTTATTTTAAAGATGGCATCATGGGGCAGCTAGGTGATACAGTGGACAAAGCACCTTCCCTGGACCCAGGGGGACCTAAGTCCAAATCGAGCCTCAGACACAAGACACTCACCAGCTACTTGACCCTGGGCATACCACCCCATCCTGACTGCCCCACAAAAAACCCCCAAACAAACAAAAAAATAAATGCTTTATAGATATCATCCCTTCAAAATCAATTCTCACCTGTGCCCTCTGCCTAAATTTATTCCTTTCAGCTGCCCTAATACTGAGAAAGTTCTTATGAGTTAGAAGTATTATCTTCCCATGTAGGAATGTAAAGTTTAACCTTTTAACATCCTTCATAATTTCTTTTTCCTGTTTACCTTTTTATGCTTCTCTAGTGTCTTGTATTTGAAATTTTCTATTCAGCTCAGGTCTTTTCATCACAAATGCCTGAAAGTCCTTTTTTTCATTGAAGTCCCATTTTCCTCCTGAAAAATTATACTCAGTTTTGCTGGGTAGGTCATTTTTGGTTGTAATCCCAATTCCTTTGCCCTCCAGAATAACATATTCCATGCCCTCAGATCTTGTGTTGTCCTGATTGTGGCTCCACAGTACTTGAATTCTTTGTTTCTGGCCACTTGCAATATTTTCTCCTTGACCTGGGAGCTCTGGAATTTGGCTATAATATTCCTGGGAGTTTTCCTTTTGGGATCTCTTTCAGGAGGTGATCAGTGGATTCTTTCAATTTCTATTTTACCTTCTGTTTCTAAAATATCAGGGCAATTTTCCCTGACATTCTCTTGGAATATGATGTCTAAGCTCTTTTTTTGATCATGGTTTTCAGGTAGTCCAATAATTTTCAAATTATCTCTCCTGGATCTATTTTTCAGGTCAGCTGTTTTTCCAAGGAGATATTTCACATAGCCCTCTATTTTTTTTTCATTCATTTGGATTTGTTTTATTGTGTCTTGGTTTCTTATAAAGTCATTAATTTCCATTTGCTCAATCCTAATTCTTAAGCAATTATTTTCTTCAGAGAGCTTTTCCAATTGGCTTTTCAAGCTGTTGACTTTTTTTCATTACCTTCCTGCATCACTCTCATTTTTTTCCTCTTTGACTTTGTTATCTTCTTCTGAAGGTGCACTTTGATCTTCCTTGTCCCCAAAGAAACTTTCTATGGTCTACATCTTTTTCTGTCAGCTCATTTTGCCAGCCTATTTCTTGACTTTTAACTTCTTCTTAAAGTGGGGCGCTGCTTCCAGGACACACTGTTCCAAGCTTTAAGGGGTCCTAGGTGGTACGATTTAAGGAGAGGCAGGTTTTCCACTCACCTGGCCTGTGCTCTGGTCTGTAAATAACCCCAGGCCTATTTGCTCTTTAACTCGGAAACAAAATTGTTTCACTGTGGTGGCTAGCTCCAGTGAATCTGCACCTCTCCGCCACCTGGGCCACTACTGAAGACGGTTTCTTGCTTCGTAGCATGAGTAAAACAACCAAGTTCCACCTCATCGCCAGCAGAGACTCCTGTAATCTCCCCCTGGACAACCTCTCAGCCCTCTCACCAGACCATGAGCTTAGTTCTAGAAGATGCTGGAGCTGAAGCCAATTCAGCAGCTCCAGAGGTCTCTTCTTCTGACACAGCTAGCCTGGGGCTGGATCTGTGTTGGCACTACCATGGGGCTGAGCTCCATTCCCACCCTGGTACAACAGATCTTTCCTGCCTACCTTCTAAGCTGTCCTTTGCTGGAAAATAATCTCATCCCATCCTTTTGTGAGTTCTGCTGCTTCAGGAATTGTCTTATACCTATTTGGAGGGTTTTTGGCCTGATCGTGTGGGGAGCTCAGAGAGGTTACTGCCTTAACTATACCTCCTAAGTTTCTAATTTAACTTCAAAGAATATTTGAGCCATTCTCTGGCCTTTTAAGCATGCAGTAGGCACAATGAAAAGGTTACCATTCACTTGGAGCTTTCATGTTTTGGAGAAGCTTATGTTTATGATATAGGCCAGCAGGACTAGAAAAGACCCTAATACACTATCTATAGCAATATATTCCCTTAGTCTCAAAGTAATTCAGTAAGTTTTTTAAAATCTTCTTTGAAGCACTAAAGACGAACACATTTTTCAAAAGATTTTGGACAATCTAAAGAAAGTATAAACTCAGATCACCCTTTGTCAACATACTTATTTGTCCTTGAAAAATTCTAGTACATTATTAAGGTTTCCCTAATGAACTATATTAAGTGTATTTTGAATTCTAACGTATTTATCAGTTTCCACAATATTCTTATTAAAGGGTTTGAACTATGCCCTAAGCACATGTTTATAATGTATATAAACCATATTGTTAATTTCTCTTAATCATATCTAACCTCCATAAATGTCTAAATTCTTTCTGAACTGTTTGTAATTTTTGCCTATACCATTTTTCAAGATAGAAAAGTTTCTTTAGCTTACTATTTGCTTTATAAAGTATTACCTTGCATTTATGCAGAAAATGCAAGTATTATCTTCTTATTCCTAGTACTCTAGGTGTTTGTGAGGTCAAGTACCTACATTTCCTATTCCTGTGCTGTAACTGGTGTTATTGATTAGAGAAATGCAAATGAAAACAAGTCTGATATACTGCCTTATCCTCATCTGATTGACTAACCTGACAGAAAAGAAATGACAAAAGCTGGAGAGGATGTGGAAAAATTGGGACATAAATTCCTTGTCAGTAAAGTTGTGAACTAATCCAGCCATTCTGAAGAACAATTTGGAACTATGCCTAAAGGGCTTTAAACTGTACATACCTTTTGATCCAAAGTAATAGCACTACTACAACTGTATCCCAAAGAGACCAAAGGGGAAAGGATCTATTTGTACAAAAATACTTATAACAGCTCTTTTTGTGGTAGCAACGAATTGGAAATTAAGGGGATGGTCATCAATTGGGGAATGGCTGAACAAGTTGTGATTGTAATGAAATATTATTGTGCTATAAGAAATGATGAGCAAGATGATTTTAGAAAAACCTTGGAAGTCTTCTATTAACTGAAACAAAGAGAAGCAAGCAAAACCAGGAAAATGACATTGATAGCAATATTGTAAGGATGATCAATTGTGAAAGATTTAGCTACTCTGACTAACAAATGATCCAAGATAATCCCAAAGGATCCATGATGAAAAATGCTATCCATATTCAGAGAGAGAACTGATGAATTCAAAGTGCAGACTGAAGCATATTTTTAACTTTATTTTTCTTATGTGTGTTTTCTTTTGAAACATGGCTAAAATGTAAATATGTTTTGCATGACTTCACATGTATACATGTGAAGGAAACATGCCTATCCATTTAGCCATACTTAGCAGTGCTTTACATGTATACATGTCATACTGCTTTCCCTCTTAATCGGGGGAAAGGTGTGGGAAGAAAAGAAAAAATTTGGAACTCAATTTTTAAAAATGTATGTTAAATTTTTTTACATGTAATTGGGAAATAGTTAATAAAATAAATTTTAAAATATTAAAAAATATGTTAAATCACATAGCCCTGGCCCAATACAGAATTTATGTGAGTTTCAACTTGGTCTTTCCTGTTACTTTGCAATTTTTACTCATCTTATAAACATAAACCTGGCACACTCTCATATTCCTTAACTGAATATCAATTCAAGAGTTATTCTTCTCTCTCTGAGACCTTAATTACTCATCCCCATTATACCTTATTTCCTACTTTACTGGAAAAAATTTTCATTTTGAAGTTATTTATCTAGACTCACCTCCTTCCCTTCTATTTCACAGGAAAAGCAGTTTCTCTTAACGTTAACTCCATGAGATGTATTCTTCATAGACTCTCAGAGTTAAAAGGGATCTTAAGGGTCATTTAAGCTACTCGTACCAGAACATAAATCCCCTCTACAATATGTAGTAACTAGTTTCAAAGTGGTACTTCTTAGAGAGTGGTGGCCCTGGAATCAATAAGACCTGAGTTCAAATCCAGTCTCAGACATTTACTAGCTGTAATCTCTGCTTCAGTTTCCTCACCTGTAAAATGAGGATAATAGATTGTACCTCACTGGATTGTTGTGAAGATCAAATGAGATGATAGTTGTGAAGTGCTCAGCACAGTGCTTATTTCCTTTCTTCTTTATAACTTACTATGATGTTCCCAAGGCTAAAGCCACATAAAGTAGCCCCAAATGCTGGCAGAGACTCTGCCATATATATTATCAGTAATAAATAAAAATAAGAAAATTATTAGTAACCTTATTTTTTGTTGTCAGTTTGGAATATTTATGAAATACTGATAATTAAAAAATAATAAAAAGAAAGAAATACTTTTAATTGCTTTCATTGTTGCCAAGAAACTGAATGCAACAAAATACTAATCTAGCTTCTTCAATTCTTGTTCTTACTTCCTTTCCATCAAATCTTTGTATTATTCAGGATTTTATAAATTTATTTTAAGCCAGCCAGTCAATAAACATTTATTAAGATCTAACTATGTTCAAGGCACCTTATTATGTCCCATCTCTCATATAATTCTCCTAGTTATCGTGTAGGGCTGGTACAGCAGGCAATTTAGACAATATGAAATGAAAGCCTAGAAAAATGAAGTGACTAATAATATTACACAGTGACTGAGTAACTAGGAATTGAGACTAGGACCCATATCTCTTATTGGTCATAAGCTCTTTGTGAACTTAATGGGTGGATTCTGTTAGAGAGAAAGGAGTACCTTAAGATGTTTTGCTGATGGTAGCTTTATCTTTGGTTCAAGACACTTATGTCAAAGTAATTTTCCCCAGAAGATTTTGAAGCTTGAAATATATCAAAAGGTCTCATGCTTATTCAAGTTGTCTGGGAGTATGAAATTTCCTGAGGGATTTAAGTGGATTAGGGGAGTTTGGGTAATAAGCCACTTATGTACCCCCAAATTGCCATAAGAATTACTTGACATGTAATTTTGATTGGAATATTTTAAAGAGGAAATTATGAGTGCTGATAAAGAATAATTAACCTTACTCTGTAGAACACTAAGGTTCCTAACATAGCTTAGCAAATACTGGTACAGAAGAAAGAATATTAGGCTTGGAGTTGGAAGACCTGGACTCAAGTTGAAGAAATAAGAATTGTGGTATGAATTCAATTATATGCACTTCAGAGGTCCCTTCCCACTGTGAGATTCTATGGTTATATGGTAACACACACATAACATAGAATAAGTAGATAAGCTTTTTGAATTGATTTGCCAGCAATGATTTTCCCAAATCACCCACAAACTGATCGAAGTTTACTTCTAATGAGATTTTCTTTCACAAGTGGCCCACATGTACATGTGAATAATTGGAGCTAGTTTGTGGCCATGGAAAATAATTTTGATCAAACCTAAAACTTCAACTTGATTAAAATAAAGTTCTATCTGACTGAGCAGTGAATCCACATTAATATAAATCCAGAGAGACCAGAAGTCATACAATCTGCCTCCTCTGAAACTGGTGTAGGGAAACACTTTTTTCACTCTATTCTGACTACTGATGGGGAACCACAGGTCTTTACCCTTTAAAATTTCTTTAAGGTCACTGTGACCACCCCATTACTGAAACAGGATTGTTCTGTCAAGCATAACCTTAACTGTTTTATTCATCCTAATTTAAAACCATTCAAGAAATGGAACATCTATTGCTTCTTTTAGAAGATCATTACACAGTCTAATAAGCCTCACTATGAGCATTTTTCTTTTTACTCCTTTTGCTCAATTAGGTCCTATTATTTCTATTCTGATTTATAAAAATCAGGTGCTTACTGTACTTCCTTGGGGAGCATTTACAAATTAAAGATACAATCAACTAACAATTACATTCTGGCAACCCTAGTAAAAAAAAAAGGAAACATGCCTATCCATTTAGCCATACTTAGCAGTGCTTTAAAAAGAAATAAAACCACGGGGGGCAGCTAGGTGGTACAGTGGATAGAGCACTGGCCTTGGATTCAGGAGTACCTGAGTTCAAATCCGGCCTCAGAAACTTGACCCTTACTAGCTGTGTGACCCTGGGCAAGTCACTTAACCCCCATTGCCCCGCCAAAAAAAAAAAAAAAGAAAAAGAAATAAAAACTATTAATTCTCAAGGGTCTACAGGTAATGTGGATGCTAGATAGAAATCTGGTTGGTCTTTCAATAAGGAAGTTCTGGATTCAAATGCTGCCTCTGACACTAATCTTTGTGAAACTGGGAGAATCATTTAACCTCATCTGAAAAATAAGGGTATCTATGCCTCAAGGAACTACTTTCTCAGAGTTGTTGTGAGGGTCAAAGAAAATAAAATATGCAAAGTACTTTGTAAACTTTAAAGTACCATATATAAATGTCAACTCTTCTGTTATTAAAAGGCTTAACAAAGAAGCCTTTTCATCCTAAGGCATTAATATCTTGAGGGTCAAAAAAGATAATGCATTGTATGTAAAGCGCTTTGTAAACTTTAAAGTACCACATAATAGTCAGCTCTTCTGTTTTTAAGACTCCTTTGTTGGGGGCAGCTAGGTGGTGCAGTGGATAAAGCATCAGCCCTGAATTCAGGAGGACCTGATTTCAAATCTGACCTCAGACACTTGACACTTACTAGCTATGTGATCTTGGGCAAGTCACTTAACCCTCATTGCCCCTCAAAAAAAAAAAGGGAAAAAAAGGCTCCATTGTTAATAAACCTCTTTATCTTAGGCCATTTAATACTTTATCAATAGTGTACCTGAAATAACTATCAAACACATATGTTCTTTTAAATTTTTATGAGAAAAATACATTTTATGTTTTTTAAAATTGTTCCCTTAGTGATCTTTTGACCATTTTATGCCCTCTTCATGAGGTCTTCCCTAACTATTCCAGCTAGAAATTATTTCTCCTACACAATCTCATATTTTTATACTCCATCCATGTACTTAAATAATCTATGCACAAACCTTATATTCTTCTACTATAAGATCCTTATTTATTGAGACCATTTTTTGGTATCTCCTCTCCTTGCAACACACCCAGAATAATATTTCACAGAAGTTAGTGTCTTTTGAATTAATTTCTTCAAATTATGTCTAAAGCATGCTTAGTTCTTGTTTCCCCCTCTCAAACTTCAATCCAATATATCTACAAATATAACCACAGATCTTTTCTGAATTTTTATTGAGGTAGACTATTTGACCTCAAATTAAAATGGATGAAGTACACCAGTTAAAATATGCCAGTTTCTCATTGGTTTGAAGTCATCATATTTAGGACTGTATTAAAATCCAAATAATATTTGGGTTCCCCCTTTGCAACTGCACCACTCTTTTTTCCCCAGGGCTTGCTGTTCACAACATCTTTTTGTCTTTCCCTCTGAAAAACTTAATTCCCATGTATTTTTCCTAAACCAGGATGACTTACACTAAACCAGGTTGTAAACCAGATTATATTGAAGAGAAGAGGAAGTTCCTTTACAGCAGTGCTAGTATTTATGAATGTGTATCTTCTATTAGCTATGTATAATATCAGAGGAAGTGAATAAACCACAAATTAGCTTTAAAGTATATATGTATATCGACTGAGATATACATACATACACACATATACTGCTAATAAAATTTTAGTAAGTGAAATGCTTTCCCTCAAACTAGTTAGAGAACTGAATTAAACAGATGTTTATTTAGAATAACAATAGACTTTACTTAATCTATATTTTTGTATATATGTACATCACATATACATATAAATATATATTTGCATGTGAATATACATATATATGAAATGCACCCAGAATGTGACAACTCCCCAAATCAGAAAATAAGTATACCATTTTCATTCACTGTCCTCAGCACCCATTTATATCTGGTCATCAAAGCTAAATAAAAATCACAAACATTAAATTACAGTATACCAGAGACATGTAGGGTTGTGCTATATGTGTGACTGTGTGTACCTTTGTTCCTATAGTTCATACAGTTGGATTACGCTTGTTTGAGCTATGACTGAATTGTGATAATAAAATGTTGTCATAAACCAAAAAGAAAATCACAAACTTTAATATTTATAGGCTTCCAGAAAAATAAAAATGTTTATGCATACCAAGGATAAAGATTTTCAGAAATTGATCAGATATCAATTTAGAAAAATTCTGAGGAAGATACAGATTTGAATCTGGATACCAACATGAGCCTCTGATTCTGGATTGTTGTCAATCTTCATGCCAGTTTCAACTTTTCACATAAAACTTTTGACTAGACTTGGGGATGGAAGAAATGTTGTTTCACGCATTCACCTTTAGACTTGGTGTCTTAGCAACATAAGGATGCTTATTTCAATTTGGCATTTCAATGTTTCAGTGTTGATCAATCAAAGCTCTGCCCTGAGCACAACTGACTATAGGTGTGCTTGTCTGTTCTGTTACTGTCATCTTCTGTTGACAAGACAGGTGTCATGAGGTTTCTAACCCATTTCCCAAAGCTATACAGGTTAAGTAATAGCACATCAACCCATCAATAACACTTTGACAGATGAGGAAAAAATGCCATTCAGTGCTAGAAAAGGAACAGAATCCTTAAAACTATGATGATTTCCACAGCACTAAAAATATGATATAAAATTAGTTCCTGAATTTAGAATATAAAAATCTTACGATTCATATTGTTTGGATAAAGAACCTATAAAAGTGTTTCTTAAATAACCATAAAGACCAAAGACATCCAAAAAAACACCACTAAAATGAAGCAAGAGATTCTAGGAAATAGTTCAGTCACAGAAATAATGTGTAAAACAGGCTCAGGAAAATATGTTTGTCACATACCTTTTTTTGTGTCCTCATAGTTTAAAAACACAGCCTAGATTTCACATTATTGCAACAATATGTTTGCTAAATTTAATAGTCAATGGAGGTCATATGCTTAAAATCAGGGCTTAGAATTAGAGTTCATTGTTTCTGAGACAAATTAGCAGGGCAAGTCACTTACTCTTTTAATGACCCATGTAACTCTAAGGCAGAAGTTCTTACCCTGGTGTCCACGAACTTGGTTTTTTTTTTTTTTAAGTTGATAACTGTACTTTAATTGGTTTCCTTTGTAATCCTATGTATTTTATTTTCTGCATTTAAAAACATTATTCTAGAGAAGAGAGCCATATATCTTACAAGAAAGCCAAAGGTTAACGCTAAAATGCTTCTTTACATCAGTGGAGAAAACAGGGGTTCAGCCATGCCTCCTTTTCTCTACCCCCAACATAATATATACCTTACAAAGTCATTGAAAACAAAGTATTTTGAAAACTTTAAAGCATTATTTAAATATGAATCATTATTATTTACTTACAACCTGATTTCTTCTATAGTCAGCCCTAACATATACATAATGAGGTACACAGTGCTTCAGTACCCATGCAAAAACACTAAAACTTAGCAATGGACTCTTACAATATTATACTGATAGGGAGCTGCATTGAGATATAAGACATACTGATCAAAGGGGTCATGAATAAGGACCTGCGACTTAGAAGACTGTGCAAAACTATTAACAGAACCTACCACCAATGGTACACTGCAAATAGGCTTGGGATATAAATGAAGGATGCTAAATTTGAAAAACTTTGAAATGGATATGGAGAGGACCAGGGAAAGAAAGTTTAGGAAGATAAAAGAGAGTAGAGTGAGTTGCCAATTCAGGAAGGAAATTTAAATGGTCCTTTTAAATTAACATAGAGATATGACAAATCACATTCTATTCTCCCATTATCAGAACAGTAAAAATATACTAAAATAAAACAAGCAAAAAAGCCACATTTTTCCTATTTATAGCAAGGAAAATATTTCTAAGAGGCTTCAAGCTCTATCACAGCAGGGAGCATGTGTTATCTAAACATTATATCTCAGCCAAAGTTTCCTAGACACAAGTGCTCTGCATATAGTTGGCCCTTTATAAATGTGGAATTTAAATTTAAGAAGATATGAGTGGGGGCAGCTAGGTGGCGCAGTGGATAGAGCACCGGCCCTGGAGTCAGGAGTACCTGAGTTCAAATCCGGCCTCAGACATTTAACACTTACTAGCTGTGTGACCCTGGGCAAGTCACTTAATCCCAATTGCCCCACTAAAAAAAAAAAAAAAGAAGAAGAAGATATGAGTGGTTAAGCCTATTCATGAATTCCTTAGGGGAAAAAACCCATAAATATTGCTTTACCTGACTTTTTTCAAACACTCATACTGAAATAGTTATTACTAACTACATCTATTTTCTTTGTAAAGACTTATTTCATGGAATCATATCATTATAGAAGTAGGTCTTCCAATTAAGTAAGGTTCAAGGTCAGTAAATACCTAAATCAGCCAAGACAGTTACTATACACTTCTCTTAAAAATAGCTAGGGATAGAAGTTACACAGCATTTAAATTACCTTTACAACTAAAACATTTTTCTTGTAACTAAATGAATTCACTCAATGTAATTTGTACCCTTATCCTTTTTGTCATCTTTATAGAGACAAAGAAAATTGGACATCATTGTCTATATAACAGACCTTTTTATCCTTGACAGATTAAATAATTTTAGCCTTTTCTAAGTTAGCCAACCTAAAGTTCTTTAATTAACCCTGACTTGTGAGTTTTCTTTTCCATATCTTTAGTCATGATGGTATTGTAGAAAATAACAATGGATTTGGAATCAAAGTACCCGGCTTCTCCTACCTGTGTAACCTTGTGATCTCTAGGATGTCACTCTGAACCCATAAAGTTAGAAGACTATTAAATGATTTCTAAAGTTTTCTACTGATCTCAATAGTATGAAGGCAAGGATCCTATAACTTACCTTTCTTAGTATCCCTTACCTTTCAAGACAGAGCCTGGCAACTTGTAAAGTATCTCAACTAATGCAGAGCCCATAAATTCTCTGGCCTTTATAATTTTTTTTTTTTTTTTTAGTGAGGCAATTGGGGTTAAGTGACTTGCCCAGGGTCACACAGCTAGTAAGTGTTAAGTGTCTGAGGCCGGATTTGAACTCAGGTACTCCTGACTCCAGGGCCGGTGCTCTATCACACTGCGCCACCTAGCTGCCCCCCTGGCCTTTATAATTAGAGAGTTGCCTGGCCCACCAAAAGTGATTAATCCAGAGCCACAAATCCAGTATGTGTCAGAAGAAGAGCTTGAATTCAGGTCTTCCAGACTCTGAAGCCAGTTTTCTACTGACAAGATAATGCCACATATTATTCTTCTATCAATATTCCTTTAAGACAGGAGCAAAAATAATTTGACTTTACAGATGATGAAATAAGGTATAAAAGTTAGCAGATATGTTCAAAGAAAGTATTCAGTGCTCTGTCCATGAGATTATTCTGTCCTCCACTAAAGATGAACAAACTGATTTCCTAATTCATAAAATAAATAAAAATGTCTTAAGAGCAAGATTGTTCAAAAAATAAAAGTATGATACAAGCTAGCATAAAAAGAATAACTTTTTCAAAATAAAATTTGACAGTTTTATAAGTTATGATTAATGCAACATCATTATTGTGTAGCAAATCTTAAAATAAAGTATTTAAATGACACATTAATGTAGTGCATTGAGGTTTACAAAATGTTTATCTGACAATCCTGTGTGGTTATTACTATAAATATTATTCTTAAGACTTTAGATATAATCATGTAGAAAAGTTTTTCAGAAAAACATCCTTAAAATTTAATTCTTAGATTTAAATACTTTTGTAAGCATTATGCTATTTTCAACTTCAATCATTAAAAGTATTTCACAATTTGTACATATCTTATAGGTTAAAACATGCACATTCCATACCTCCTTGCTTGTATATTGTTAATTCTCTTATGGTTTCCAGAAACTGCCAAAACTTCTCATTACTTTCTTCTGCCATAAATTCACTATATGAAAAAAAATTACATGTTTGTCCATAGGTAGATAGCTGAGTAACTGCTTAGAGCTAGGGTTCTTTTTTTAAGCTCATTTTTCTCAATTACATGTAAAAACAATTTTTAACATTAATTTTAAAAATAATTTTCCAAATTCCCTCCATCCCTTTCCCCCTCTTTAAGAAAGCAAGCACTTTGAAATAGATTGATTGTATATGTGCAGTCATGCAAAACACATTTCCATATTATCTATATTGCAAAAGAGAACACAGACCAAAAAACCCCAAGAAAAATAAAATATAAAAAGTATGCTTTGATCTAAATTCATACTTCATCAGTTCCTTCTCTAGAGGTGGATAGCATTTTTTGTCATAAGTCTTTTGGAATTGTCTTGTATGCAAAGTCATTCAGTTGATCATCTTTATGATATTGCTATTACTGTATACAAGGATCTCCTGGCTCTGCTCACTTCACTTTCCATCAGTTCAAATATGTCTTCCCAAGTTTTTCTGAACCATTCTGCTCATCATCTTTTATACAACAATAGTATTCCATCACAATCATATACCATAACTTGCTTAGCCATTCGCCAATTGATGGCTGTCACCTCAATTTCTAATTCTTTGCCACTACAAAAAGAGCTGGTATATTTTGCTACATATAGAACCTTTTCCCTTTTCTTTGATCTCTTTGGATATAGACCTAGTAGTGGTATTGTATTTCTGAGTCAAAGAGTATGCACAGTTTTTTGCACTTTGGGCATAGTTTCAAATTGCTCTCCAGAATGATTGGATCAGTTCACAATTCTACAACAGTGCATTAGTGTCTCAATTTTTTCACATCCTCTCCCAACATCTGTAATTTTCTTTTTCTGTCACAGTAGCCAGTCTCATAGGTATGAAGTAGTACCTCAGAATTGGTTTAGTTTTAATTTTTTAAATCAATAGTGATTTAGATAATTTTTTCATTTGCCTTTAGTTTTGATGATTTTGTTCAAAAACTGCTTGTTCTTATCTGCCTGCCACATGGCTCTCCGTATTTCAGATGTCAGTGTTTCCAAAAGCACAAATCTGACCATGTTTCCCTTTATCACCTCTGGGATCAACTATAAAATCTTGTTTGGCACCAAAAACCCTTCATAATCTGCCCCCTCCTTTCCAATCTTTACACTTTATACCCCATAACACATAACACATAATCTGCAGGCCAGTGACACTGGCTTTTTTACTTTTTTCTCAAACAAGACACTACATTTTCTGACTTGTCACTGTAACTGGATATCCCACATACCTGGAATATTCTCTTTTCTCATCTCCATCTACTGGCTGCCCTGGTTTCTTTCAAGTTCCAGCAAAAACCTCACCTTCTTCTAGATATCTTTCCTGATTCCCCTTAATTCTGATGGTTCCTCTCTGTTTATCATTTCCAATTTATCCTGTATATAGGTTATTTGTTCACAGTTGTCTGCACATTGTCTCTCACATTAGACTATGAGCTCCTTGAGAGGAGAGACCATCTTTTACCTTTCTTTGTATCCCCAGCATTTAGCACAGTGCCTGGTGGTGTTGTTACTCAGCCATCTCAGTCATGTCCAACTCTTCATGACCCCCTTTGTAGTTTTCTTGACAAAGATACTGAAGTGGTTTGCCATTTACTTCTCCAGTTACTTTTACAGGTAAGGAAACTAAGGAAAACTGGATTAAGTGACTTGCCTGGGGTCACACAGCTAATGAGGGTCTGAGATTAAATTTAAATTTAGGTCTTTCTGACTCTTGGTCAGGTGTACTATTCACCTCAATGTCATAGTAACTTGCTTAATAAAGTTTACTGACTGGCTGACTAAATGCAAAGGGGACCACAACACAAAAAAACTTGGGAATTAGAGTAAAAACAAAAAGGAAAAATGCCTGAGGTCAAATAACTTCCTCATTTTGGAAAGCAGAAGTAAACAAATGTTGATGCTTACCTGAAGTATCACTATGAATTGCCAGAAAAAAAGGTGCATGTAAAATTGCTTTTAGCTTTTTCTTCATTAGTATTAAAGAATGAAATGGATCGATTTTAAATGGCATCATGAAAAATACTGTAAAATGCTGCTTAGATAATGGTTTTAGTAAATATAAATGTGAATCCAAGTAAATAACAAGCATTTATTAAGTACTGAATATATTTGAGATACTGTGTCAGAAAATAGGTATATAAAAACAAAGAAACAGTCTCTTGTCAACAAGGACCTTACATCCCCCTGGGAATGAGGTAGAAAAACAACATGTAAATAGATGAGTAAATACATGATAATTTGAGAAAGGAAGTAAGTTCACTAATAATTAAGGGAATCAGTAAAGGCTTCCTGAGGTTTGAACTGAGTTGAATTTTCAAAGAAACAGAAGAGTGGACTTGTATTCCAATCATATGGGACAGCTTAATACAAAGGTAAGGGGGAAAGATGGAATTCTAGGTTCTGAGAACACCAAGTAGGGCATTTATCAAACCTAGAATCTGTAAAGGGGTGTAATTTAAGGCCAGGATGAAAAAGTCAGCAGAAATTGTGAAAGACATGTGCTTTTCACACACAAAAACAATCAGATCATTTTTATAATCCTTGTTTCCATTTAGAAACTCTTTGAAATGCTAAAGTAGGAAATAGTGTGATATTGTTAAGCAGGAAGGGAGGAAGGAAGGAAGGAAGGAAAAGTCAGTGATCCTTAGGAGCTATGGGGTTTTAAAGAACAAAGTATAAAGTAACCTTTATAAGTCACTGAATTTAAAAGGGGCCAAAGACACCAAGATTACAAAAAGATTTTGCAAGTTAGGAAAAAACAGATTGTAAGACATTTAAATTAAGTTGTTTTTATTATGTTTATTTTCTCAAAAAAGAATAGTCTTTGCTTTCAATTTAACTCAATTCTTGCTGACTTTGAAAAACTGGGAGTTGGTAATGTTGAGAAAAACTATCAAATATGCACAATAACCTACATTAGTCATTGGGCATTTGGACATCTCTTCTAGGGATGTCCATCAAGGGAACAAAAACAGGAATAAATAAGATTGTTTAAATTCACTAAAAGCTTAAATTCTGCACATGTAGCTACTTAAAACATGTTTGCTTGCTGCAAAGAAAGGGAAGGTATGGAATTTCTTTAAGACACAGGGGAAGGAACACTGAGCTGACTAAGCTAAGGAGGTAAACATATAAGCAAGATGTACGATATAATAAAACTTGAAAAACCAAGCACATATACAACTGAATGTTATAGTCAGAGTTTATATGAATATATTTCAAATAGTCATCCTATACATTTATTATGATGATATTCTTCCCTTACTCCCCTTTCCCCGCCACCCACTTTGGGAAACTTTTAAAAATTGATGACTCCAGAACTAATTTATCAGCCATAGATGAAATAAGTCTCATTGAAGATATAAATGAATGTCTAGCAATTTCTAATTCCAAGAAAAGCCCCCAAATGTTCTTAGTAATTTCCATATCATTAGCATCATAGGATTCTAGATTGGGGCCTGGAAAAAGACTTCTAAAAGGCCATCTTTCTGATCTCCTTGATTCATATCTCTTCCCCCTCCACCCACCCTCATCACATCTGCCAAAGTGATTTTCCCAAAATATGTCTGGCCATGTCATTCTCCTACTCAATAAATTCCAAAAGCTCTATTGTCTCTAGTATGTACACAGAGTGATGGCAGTATCAGAGGAGAAAATGAGCATATTTGAGAGATGTTGTAAAGGTAAAAATGACATACATTGGAAAGAGATTGGATATGGGGCATGTATATGAGAAACAGTGAGAAGTCAAGGATGAAACCTAGGTTATGAGCCTGAGGAACTGGGAGGATGGTGTTGCCCTCTAGAGTAATAGGGAAGTCAGATGTAGGAGAAGGTTTAGCGGGAAGAATAATGAGTTCCGTTTTAGACATTTTGGATGTGAGATGCCTATTGGACATGCAGTTTGCGATGTCTCAAGGGCAGTTAGTTGTAGGATTGGAGATGAGCAGAGAGGTTGGGGCAGGATAGGTAGATTTGAAAATCATCGTTGGGATGATAATTAAATTGTTTGTATAGAGTAGATAAGAGGGTTCAGGATAGAACCCTGAGGGACACCTATGGTTAGACAGCATGACCTGGAAGACGATACAGTAAAGGAGAATAAGGAAGAGTGGTCAGATGGGTAGGGGGAGAAGCAGGGGAGAGTGATATTCTGAAAACCTAGAAAAGAGAGTATCAAGGAAAGGAGGGTGATCAACTGCAGAGAGGTCACGGAAAATGAGTACTGAGAAAAAAATCATTGAAACTGTCAACTAAGAAATGAGACATAAGAACAGTGGTGTTCATACTGCAACAGGAAGTGGATTCCCTCTTAAGGCTGTGGGGACACTGGGATAAAGCCCTAGCACATAACTTTAACCTTGAGTCTACTGTCAGCTTTCCTCCTTTTCCAGTTTCCTCCCCATTTTCCTGTAACAATTGCCCCTTCTACCCTAAAGTCAGAAAAAAATGAATCAATTGAGATTAGTTTAGGTATATACTGAGCCAGGGACAGAGATTAGGATGAGATTAAATTTTTTTTTCTTATTTTTAAAAATTTTTTTGCAACAAACATTTATTTTATTTTTCCAGTTACATGTAAGGGTTGGATGAGATTAAATTTAAAAAGTCTTGAATTAGAAGAAATGACTCAGATTAGGAGCAGAGCTCCTCTAAAATGGATCTTGGAATGGACTTGGGCTGGATACAGGCTTACTGGGAAGATTAACGGCAGCTCTGATGAAATGAACCAGAGTAAAAAAGCTAATACAATTCAGACTGGGATTTGCCAATGGAAAGACTCATGGGTTGATGTCATTTCCAGGGCATTTATGTAGTGTATAATCGGTTGTGTCACTATCTGATGAAATCTGAATATACTCATACAGGTTTTGCACATATTAAATTACATTTCAAAGTTAAGTTACTTTTGCACTAATATCCAGGTAACTGAAAGGAAGAGAAGAAAGCAACAGCATATGGGCTAAAAGGTTAGCAATCATCTCAGGATAGAAGTACTGTAGGTATTTCTTCAATTATTTTTTTCCAGTCTACTTCAGCTACACCTCACCCCCTTTTTTCTTCCTTCAGCTATTGAAACCAAAACACTCCCCAAAATGAAATTTGGACCCTTAACTTTCTAAAGAGATGCTGTATAGCATAATGGATACAATTCACCTCAGAGCCAGGAAGACTTATGCTCAAGTTCTGCTACTGACACATACTAGCTCTGGTGACCTCGAATAAAACACTTAACTTTTCACTACTCTAGACAAATATTTAAGACTAAAAATTGCAATAACTAATTTCTCTTTGTCTTGGCCTTCTTTTACTCATACCCATTCCATCTGATATTCATCACTGAGACCTGCTCCCTGCATGCATCTCACCCAACCCAGAACACTACATCCCTGGCCTTTTATTCCAAAACCAGCAGTACCACAACTCTCCTCTCTCCTGCTCACAACACATTGGTCCTATAGGGAAAATAGTCATATTCTTTGTGCTTCCATACAACTTTCAAACTCTCTCTTGACCATTAACATGCAGAAATCTTTCCTTTGACATTCACAGTATAAAAATTTTCTACGCAAAACAGATTATGATGGTTGTTTTATCCTTGCCACCATTTTGGACTTCTTTAACTTCTCCAACTGTGCTCATTTTGGATTTCTTTGAGTTGTCCACTGTGCCTTCACTATGGGTACCTTCCCCTTACCCCTTTATGCTGTTCTGTTCTCTCTTGTGTTGTTTCCCTCCATTAGATTATAAGCTCCTTGAGGGCAGGAACTGGGGGAGGTGTATCCCCAGCACTTAGCAAAATACCTAGCCTATGCTAGGTGCTTACTAAATGTTTAGTAAATATTGACTATTCTATTTCCTTTACCAAGGAGTTCAGCACCTTGCTCACCCTTTCCCTTTCCTCTCCAGTGCTTAAACTTATCCTCCTAAACATCCCAATTCCTCAGTCTTTTAAAATCCACTTCAGTCACACAAAATAGATAGATATGCTGTTATCTCACCAATACTCACAAGTGTTCCATTTCTCTAACTGAAAATTCTGACATTCCTCTAACTAAAACTTTCTATCAGTCCATCTCTACCTATGCCTCAATGCTCTTAAACCCATTCTCTGGAGTTTCAATCCTTCTATTCCTCAGGTCATTATCCCCATTCTGATTTCACTCCCCTCCCTTTCCTATTTGATCCTAGAGTTAGACAATTCAACTCTACATTATTCTCTAGTCAAATTTCTTGCCCCCTTGTCCTAGCATCCCTTGCCGTTCAGCCCTGAACTGCTCCCATAATACTATTCCTTAGCTCCTATTTTTCTTTTGCTGAATGGAGATGGATATAGTCACACAACCATGCTGAGGAAATTATAAAATGGACCTTCATGACAGTAAGGCAATCCTTTTATTCTACTCAAATCAATTCTCTACCTCACTCTCCACAAAACTTTTTTTTTAAGTGAGGCAATTGGGGTCAAGTGACTTGACCAGGGTCACACAGCTAGTAAGTGTTAAGTGTCTCAACCGGGATTTGAACTCAGGTACTCCTGACTCCAGGGCCGGTACTCTATCCACTGTGCCACCAACTGCCCCTCCACAAAACTTTTCAAAGCTTACTCCTCTCTCCCCAAGCCACCCATACTTCAATCTTTCTCACCCCCTTAGCTGAGGACCTTAGCTCCTACTTTACTTGAGAATATTGGGTCCATTCAACATAAGTTCCCTTTTGTAACCTTTCTTCATCTCAAAATCATCTCTCACTCTCTCCTCCTTTCCCCTTTTGATAATTACATTGCCTTTCTCTTTGCCAAGACCAATCCCTTTATAAATGGCTTTGATCCCATCCCCTTCCATCTTCTCCAGCAGACTGCAACCCTAAAATACCTCTCTCCATCTCCAAATCCTAAATATCTACTAGTTCCTTCCTTACTTCTTTCAAACATATCCAAATATCCCCAATCCTAAAAAACAAACAAAAACTCAAAGTTTACTAGAAAAGAAGATGGCCTAGCAGTACCAGATCTCAAACTATACTACAAAGCTGCAATCATCAAAAAAAAAATCTAGTGCTAGATAACAGAGTGGTTGATCAATGGAATAAATTAGGCAAACAACATACAGAAGCAAATGGCCACAGTAACCTAGTATTTGATAAACCCAAAGGTCAAGATATTACAGCAAAAACTCATTATTTGCAAAACTGGCAACACTGGAAAGCAGTCTGGCATGGCAGTTAGACTCAGATGAACATCTCATGTAATATACCAAGATAAGCTAAAAATTAAAATTGTTTAGACATATCATAAGCAAATTAGACATATCATAATATCATAAGCAAATTAGAGGAGCAAGGAAAAAATTACTTGTCAGACCTATTGATAAGGGAAGAGTTCATGACCAAATAAGTGATAGAGATGATCATTAGAAGTAAAATGGCACTTGACACTTACTAGCTGTGTGACCCTGGGCAAATCATTTAACCCCCATTGCCCCGCAAAAAAAAAAAAAAAAGACAATAAAAAAAGAAGTAAAATGGATAATTTTGATTATGTGAAGATAAAAAGATTTTGCATAAACAAAACTAATAGAGCCAAACTTAGAAGGAAAGCAGGAAACTGGGAAAAGTTTTTGCTCTGATAAGGGTCTCATTTCTCAAATAGATAGGGAACTGAGCCAAATTTGTAAAAATCAGATCCAGTCCCCAATTGATATATAATATGAACAAGTAGTTTTCAGAAGAAAAAAATCAAAGCTATCAATAGTCATATGAAAAAATGTCCTAAATCATATGGGGGCCAAATTTAATATAGGGAGATTTAATTGGGTGGCTCGCTGTAATACTGGGGTCCTGAAAATAATGAGGGACCTCTAGGTCCAAAGCTCCCTCCCCTCTGAACTGGTATTTTAGATATTTCTCCCAGGCCAATAAGAAAGGAGCCTAACAGTCTCTTTTCCACAAACAAATCAGGTTTTATTAATGGGAATAAAATAAACAGCAACGGTGAAATTAATAAAATCAAAGACAAGGGAACAGGGAAAAAAGAAAAATGGATAATCCCCCTTAACTGTAACCTAAGTCTATACAATCCCCAAACTTGCTTCCAGTTCAGCTAATTCAAAAGAGCAGGGCTCATATGTTAACTCACCACCTGGGGTCCGTAGCTTCAATGGGAAACAGCTTTGCAGCCAGGGCCCACAGGACAAACTCCCAAGAAAGAACCTCTTTCTGCCTGCTCCCACAGCTCACACCACCAGAAGGAAAGTTTGCTTCCCTCAGCAAGGGTTTACTCTCCCTCTTCCAAAAGGGGAGGTCCTTCAAACTCGATCAGAGAGTAATTTCTCCTCCTGACATCAGCAGCATATGTCACTCAGGACAGGCCAGGAATGGACCATCCCAATCAGTCTGCCAAATTCCATTATTTTACCACAATCATTAATAATTAGAGAAATATAAATTAAAATAGTTCTGAGGTAACACTTCATACCCATCAGATTTGTTAACATGACAAGAGAAGGAAAATGACAAATGCTGGAGGGGAATTGGAAAGATAGGTACACTAATGCACAGTTGGTGGAGCTGTGAACTGGTCCAGTAATTTTGGAGATCTATTTGGAATTATGCCCAAAGGACTATAAAACAGTACATGTATACTTTAGACCTAGCAACAGCACTATTAGTTATATACCCCTAGAAATCAAAGAAAAAGCAAAAGACTCTTATGTCAAAAATATTTGTTGCAGGTTGTTTTTTTTTTGTTGTTGTTTTTTGGGTTTTTTTTTGTGGTGGCAAAGAAGGAATGCCTATCCATTGGGAAATGGCTGAACAAGTCATAGTACTGTGCTGTAAGAAATTATAAGAAGGATAGCTCAAAAAAAAACCTGGGAAGACTTATTTGAGCTGATGCAAAATGAAGCTAACAGAACTAGGAGAATGTTGTACAAGAGATATTATAATGACAATCAACCATGAAAAACAGCTACACCTATCAACACAGTGATCTAAGACAATTCCAGAGTACTCGTGAAAAATGTTATCCACCTCCAGAGAGATTGATAAACTCTGAGTGTGGATTGAAGCATATTTTCTTTCACTTTATTTTTCTTGATTTTTTTTCCTTTTACAATATGGCTAATTTGAAGATCTGTCTTGCATGATTTCATATAAATTTATAAATTTTCTGTCCTTATCCTCAACCTAAATTTGAACATTTGAAACCGGTGACCACTCTCTAGTAAGACTTCTCTGGGCTTCTACTCCCTTCTGGTTCTCTTCTTATCTATCACCTTGTCTGATTCATCATCTATATCATGTTCCCTAACTGTTGATGTTCCCCAAAATACTGTCCTACATCCCTTCTCATCTCTCTCTCTTTTCTCTTTTAGTAATCTCATCAATTCCCATCTCCATGAAGATGACTCCCATAACTACATACATAGTTCCAGTCTTATTCCTGAGCTTCAATGTCACATTACAATTGCCAGTTGGATATTTCAAACTGGATGTCCTAGAGATATATTAAACTCAACACATGCAAAACAATTCATTTTTCCTCCCCCAGGCCCCAAATCCATCCTTCTTCTAATATTTCCCTGTTTCTGTGGAAAACAGCATTTTGGGTCCTAGGTTCACAACTTTAGCATTTTACTCAACTCCTCATCCCCTCTCACCCCACATATCCAATCAGTTGTCAAGTCTCGGCATTTTTTTTTTTTTACCACCATAGCATTCCTTGCATCATCACTTCTCACCTAAATTTTTGAAATGGACTTTTAATTGGTTTCCCTGCTCCAACTTTCTTCCCCATGTCAATCAATCCTCCACACTACTGACAGCCATTTTCCTTAAGGGACAATCTTACTTCCCTATTCAATAACCTCAAATAGCTTCTTACTGCTTCTAGAATAAAATACAAACTTATCTGTATAACTTTTCAAGTCTTTCCTCTACCTATAATTCCAGCCTAATTATGCAAGACAACTAGCTTGTGCAGTGAACAGAATGCTAGACCTGGAATCAGGAAGACCTCAATTTAATTCTTGGCCCAGACACTTAAATGCTGCATGATCCTAAGCAAATCACTTAATCCCTGCCTCAGTTTCCTCATCTGTAAAATAGGGATAATAGCAGCTCTTACCTACCAGGTTTGTTATGAGGATCAAATGATACATTTGTAAAGCACTATATAAATGCTAGTTGTTATTATTGCATTAATCCCCCTCCTATGCTCTGTGATCCAACCAAAACGGCCTTCTCCCAGTTCTTCACACATAACAATCTGTCTCCTGTCTCTGTCAGTGCTTCTGAACTGGCAGTTCCCCATGCTTGGAGTATATTGCCTCCTCTTTTCCTTCAAGATCATCTTTAAGGGAAGCGTCTCCTGACACCCTCAATTAAGCCCCTCCCTTTCAAAACAACTTGCATTCTAATTATTTTGTGGTTTTATATATAGATATATTTAATATATTACTGATATATTAACATATATTAAAATATATTTATATAGAATAAAAGTAGTCATTATATTAAGTATTTTGTAGTGATTTTATTCTGCAGAGTATTTGGGTTTTTTAGGGCAATTTTGAGTTTTAAAAGCTTAGATATGTTTTAAGCTTTAAAAGATTAAAACTCCACTTAAAGAGTTTTGGGATATCCTGTATATTAAACACATTTTCTCTCCCATTAAGACATAAGCAACTAATTTAGGAGAGATTATTCCTGGGACTGTGTATTTATTTCACCAATGTCTTGACACAGAGTTGGAGCTGAATCAGTGAATCAATACTTAATTGACTGATTGATATGCATCTGTATATTTATGTCACTAACGTCTTGGTTCATAGTTGGAGCTTAATCAATGAATTAACACTTAACTGAATGATTTGCATTTGTATTCTTTATTTCATGAAGGTCTAGGTATCTGTATAAATTCCTCGCCAAGAGGGAGCTTCCTTAAATCAAGGAAATCCCAGGCCTCGTCCACATCCCTAACTTCCCCAAACCGTAAAGCAGCAAAGTTGAGTAAGTAAAGCAGGAAAGGAGGTGGCGCAGCCGGGGGGGGGGGGGGGGGGGGGGGAGAGGGGGGTGGGGGGGCGGGAGAGAGAGAGAGAGAGAGAGAGAGAGAGAGAGAGAGAGAGAGAGAGAGACAGAGAGAGAGACAGAGAGACAGAGAGACAGAGAGACAGAGAGACAGAGAGACACGTCCCGGCAACAAAGTAGCAGGCTTTGTAGTTAAAAAGTAGCCGAGGACGATCCCAGCAGGGGATGGGGACCTCGATAGCCACAGGGGAAGGGAGACCAGGAGGGAGGCCGGTCACAGACCGGGGGAAGCACTTTATGGGATCGGCCTCAAAGGCGATTCCCCAAAACCCTGACCCATCTCAGTAGGACCAGGAATAAAGGCAGCGACGTAGGCGGGAGCCGCCGCCCCATCCCGCAGCCCCCCACCCCCATCAGGGCAGCCCCGTCCTTCCCAGGCCCCAGGTTGCCAGGCTTCCGCCCTCCCGCCGCCCCTGGGGCCTAGGCGCCGCTCCCGCACCCACCTCGCCTCCAGCAGCAGCGGGGTCGCGGGCCATTTCGCAGACAAACTGGCCATCACCGCCTTGGAGGAGGAGGAGGAGGCGGAGGAGGAGGGCGCCTGAGCCCCGAGCAGCGGGAGCGACAAGGACACAGAGCTGAGGAGCAGCCGCACCACGTAGGCAGCCACCGCCGCCATAGCAGGGAGAGGAAAGGATGGAGCTGAGAGAAGGCGAGAAAAAGGAGAACCCGGCGGTCGGACCCCACTTAAGCCCAAAACTACCGCCCTCACGACGCCCCGCCCCTAGCGACCGCCCATTTCCGGTTGGGGGAGGGGAGAGGTGGGATGGATGGAGTCCGTTATCCAGGAGGCTAAGGGAAGGTGGCGCGTGCGTAGATTTGTGCTCCAAGACCCGGTCAGGATGAGCCTGAAATGGGATGGTGATCATTTCCAATGCGAATCCATCGCTCCCTTTCTATTTGGAGAGAGGACTTACCACCTCCATATGGAACAGTGCTCCAAGATCGGGGTCTTAATGTCACTGATAACTATTTCCAATTTTTCATATCTCCACCTTTACACACACACATCTATGCACACCTATACACACCTATATACATAGCTATATATGCATACACATACACGTGTATATCTACATGTATTTTTATATATACACACATGCGTGTATATCTATATGTGCGTGCATAAACACATATGTACCTTAGATTGTTATCTCCTTAAGGGGACCGGTTTTTTTCACCCTTCTTTGTATCCACAGTGCTTACCAGAGTTCCTGGAATATGGTAATGCTCTTATTTGATAATATTTCCGAAGCTGCTTTAAAAGGGACCCTAGAATCCCAAGCTAGAAGGGACCTCAAAGATCATCTTAATCCAGAGACATGCTGTCAAGTATTTAGCATGTGATTCTCTGGGAGAAATGCATGCAGAGAATGCTTCTAAATTTAATCTGTATTAATATTTTCTCCATCATTTTCTTATGTCTAGATAATCCATAAATCTAGATAATCTATTGTTTTGTGTGTCTAGACAAAATTATAAATCAAATATTGATTTGTAGCCAATTTACAAAGTGTAAATTTCACAATGAAAATTTACCAATTGACTTCAGACTGTTGAGCTGCACCTAGTACACCCTTGAATCCAGAGGTTATTAACCTGGGTTCCACAGAAGGGACCATGAACTTGGATGGGGGAAAATTACATTTTAACATTAATTAACCAGTAAATGAAAGTTAGCATTTCCTTTAGTTATTTCAAAACATTATTCTGAGAAGAACAGAGGCATCACCAGAATGCCAAAGAGGGTTAATGCCACACAAAAGAATTCTTTGGTAGTCCATCCATCTCTTTGTGGCCAGTGATGGGGAAGGTCAGTCCCATAGGATATTGACTTGCCCAAAGGCTGCCTCTTTTGTGAACCCTTGATAACCTTAACATGGACCATTTATTACTGTGGTAAGTTTCTCTCCATGGTTTATGATAGATATCTAGAGTCAATCTTGAATACAGTTTAAGTAAAAGTGGGTTTCTTGTCTTGAACATTTTTCTATAGAACAGCAGATTCTGTTTGGCTGGTTTGAGAGCTGTTTCCCAAGAAAGAAGAAAAAGCAACAGGGAGTGAAGAAAAAAAAAATGTGTGTGGAATGGAAGCTAGGGAAGAATGAAAAGAGATCATGTGACTATTAATAAATGACTCATAAAGCCTTGGAGGTGGAGTAGGTCTTAGAGGTCTAACCCAAATTCTGCCATTTTAGAATTAGGCAAAACTGAGTCACGGAGAAGTTAAATCATCAGCTACCATATTTCTACTAATAGCATCTCCACCCCCCCCCGTACCCCCAACCCCCACACCCCCATCTCATACTGAAAACCAGAAACTTCATCATCTTTGAATCCTTCATTTTCAACCTCCATCAAATCTGTCCCTAAAAACCCACTGATTGTAGTCAGCTGAACTGATTTCAAGTCCTGCTTCTTCCAGACTACCTATCACCCTTCCTCCCCCCACCCCTGTCTCCATTTGGACTAGATAATACCTTAGGTCCCTTTAAGCTCTAAATTTGTGATCCTAACACCTGTGTTCCACTTGAAATCTCTTCTTTTGATGGCACCAATTTCCACCCAGGCACAAAAGACTCTGAACTTCATCCTTTACTTTTCCCTTTTTAATTTTTCTCCTCTCCTTATTTCAATACATTTCCAACTCCTGTTTATTCCATGTCTGTAGTATTTCTAGTATCCATCACTTCCTTTCAATTCCCCTCTGCAACCATCGTAGTTCAGACTATTATATTTCTCATCTAGTGTAGATCATAAAACACAGAAGGCAAGAATCTGAAGAAACCTTAGAAATCTAGTTTAATCCCTTTATTTTACAGAGAAGGAAACCGAGGAAACTGAGACAAATTATGTTTCCTAGGACACAAACGTAGTTAACAGCATGGCTAGGATATTATAATGGCATCCTAACTGCTCTTTCTCCAGGCAGCTCTCTGTCTAACCCATCCCCAAAGCTATTGCTGACCAATCTTCCTAAAGTACTGTTCTGATAACATCCTCTTCTACTCTAAAATTTCAGTAAAAGTTCTGTCAAATGGAATTGTAAAATGTTTCCTAATGATATTCAATGCTCCCACAATTTCAATCCAATAAGAAACTTGAGATAGTTCTCTTTAAAAAGAGATCTAGGAGGAACACGATAGCTGTCTTCAAGTATTTGAAGGGTTATAATATGGAAGAGAGATTAGACTTGCCCTGAAGGGCAGAATTCAGAGTAATGGGTAGAAGTCAGAAAAACATGGGTTTCGTTAGACTAAATATAATGGAAGGCTTCTGAACAATTAAAGCCATCCAAAAGTGAAATAGGTTGACTTGGAAGATGGTGAGTTCTTCCTTGCTAGAAGGTAACTGTCTACTCAAAAGCCTGCAATATCTTCCTACTGACTACTGAATAAAGTCCAAACCAATTTACTGGATATTCAAGCCCCTCCATAAGGTGACGCCAATCTACCTTTTCTAGATTTATCTTTTACTACTCATCTTTACAAATCCTGTATTCTGGCCAAATTCTGGTCATTCGACCATATTGATCCAAGTCTTGGGTAAAACCTCTTCTGCCTATACTCAATGCTCAATGCTCAGTGGATCACATTCTCCCATTTCCCTTAACCTTGTCCCATCCCAGTGATCCTGAGACCCTTGTGGCTGATGTGCAAAGTTCATTCTCCATCTTCAACTTTCAGGCCTGTCCCCTTCAATTCTGCAGCCTCTTCCCACTCAAGAGGCCCTATTCCAGAGGTTTCGTGCAGTATCCTCCAAAATGCCTGCTCCGTAATGAACAAACTTCCTTTCATCTTAAAGCTCTTTCTGTCTCACTTCTCCCATCTTCTAGCCCTCATTGACAGCACTTCTGTCCATCTCTAGATATTCCTTCTCTAATACTCTTGATCATAGAGAAGGAATTCAAATCCTCCTTGCTCACCTTGGCTGCTTCCACACCCTCCCTATGACTGCTGTCACTAAACAACCTCTCCATCTGTGTGATTCACCCTATACAGATTTCCTATCTAATTCAGATTCTGAAGCTTTTATATATAGACCCTCAGGGCATTCAGCTTCTTTCCTCAATGAGTTCAGTACCAGGTGCATAGTTTTTCTCTCTTAGAACACTAGAGAATATCAACATATTGATCGCCACCTGAAATTACCTAACATGCACTTTCCCAAAATATTCGGTTCCTATGACCTACTCCTTCACTCCTCCCCAACAACATACAAAGAAGGCAAGACCCTTGATTTTGTCATCATCCACAAACATTTCATTTCCAAGTACATGAACGTCAAAATCCCCATATCTGGTCTTAATATTTTATCACTCAATCTTTCCCTATGCTTTACAACCCTTAACCCTATTCTTATCATTATTGTAACCTCCATTCCTTCCTCTCGCAAACCATCAATCCTATACTGGCTACACATTCTTCCTTTCCTTATTTCTACCTCTTGGTGAAACAACTTTGTTCAACACTGTCCTCAATTTGTTTTTTGTTTTTTTTTTTTTGGTGAGGCAATTGGGGTTAAGTGATTTGCCCAGGGTCACACAGCTAGTAAGTGTCAAATGTCTGAGGCCGGATTTGAACTTAGAGCACTGGCCCTGGAGTCAGGAGGACCTATCTGCTGCTCCACCTAGCTGCCCCACTGTCCTCAATTCTTGTTTCACTTGTCCCCATGCCCTGTTGCCAATCGTGCCTTGCCAAAGCCAGACACTTGATTATTCCCACCATCCACCTCCTTTGCTCCTTCATAATCACAAGCTGCTGAACTGAGTTGGAGGAAGTAAAAAACAAAACCTGAAAAAAACAAAGCATTTATGTTATCTAAACTCATCTGGGCACTTACTGAAGCGAGGCAACCATTCAATTTCTCCCTAATTGATTTGCTATCCAACTCACTATTAAAAACTTTCACCTGAATTAAGTTTCTCACTTCATCTCCTATCCGTTAGCTGGGTAAAAAATCAAGACCATTTGCTGAGACCACCCTGTCCTCTACTCCAAATCTCATATCACCCAGACATATTCCTCCACTATCTTCTCTTTCCCTTCAGTCTCATACAAGGAGGTGGTCATTCTTCTTGCCAAGGCAAACCCTATACATGCACTCTTGATCTCATTCCTTCCTAAGTTCTCCAGAAAATTGCCCCTACTTTCATCCTCACTACCTTTGTAATCTTCAATTGGTTTTCCCCTGATGAGTATACAAATGCCCATGTTCCCACTCTGTAAGAAAACTCTCAGATATTCTGACAATCCCTGTTAATTACTATCCTGTGTCCCTCCTTCTCCTTGGTTCAAAAGTTGAGAAAACCATCTATTGTAGGTATATCCACTTCCTTTACTCTCACTTGATTCTAAATGCTTCTCAAGCCTGCCTTCCAATCTTATCATTCAACTGAAACTGAACTCCCTAAAGTTACTAATGATTTTTTATTTGCCAAATATATTAGCCTTTTTCTCAATGCTGATCCTCCTTGAACTTGAAGCATCATCTGACATTGTTAATCAATATCTCCTTCTTGATACTCTCTATGTTTTCCTGACACTCTTGTCTCTTGGTTCTCCTTTGTGTCTGACCACTCCTCAGTGTCCTTAGCTGGATATTTATTCATTTCATGCCCTCTAATCATGGGTCTCCCTAATGGTCTAGCTGGGTGTCTGTCTCTTTTTACTTTGCACTATGTCCATGATTTTAATTATCATCTCTATGGAGAAAGTTCCTAGATCTATAAATCTAGTTCTAGTCTCTCTATTGAGCTAAAGTCCTACGTCTCCAATTGCTTCCTGGACCTCTCACACTGGATGTTCCATAGGCATCTCACAATTATATACAAAAGAGGATTCATTATCTTTCTCCAAAACCCTTTCCCCTTCTAAATTTCCTTATCATCATTGAGAGCATCTTCATCATTCCTGCCCAAAGCCTGTAAGCTCTTTACTGGTCATCCCCCATGTCTGTTTTTCTCTATCTCCTTACTTTGTAGTTTCACTGACTTAGCTCAAATCCCACCTTCTGCAGGAAGCTTTTCCTGTTCCCCTCATCAAGCAATGCCTCTATCTTTAAGATTACCTTAATATACTCTGTTCATGTTTTGTATGTACTTAGTTACATGTTTATTTTTTGTTTGTGACTGGCACATTAATAAGCACATAATAAGAGATTAGATAAAGTATTTGATAGCACTTTTAATTTAATTAAATTTTTTCATCCCTGCCCTTTTGGGGATATAGCCAAAGCATGAAGAGATGATAAAAATGAATAAAATATTGTATTTTAATTATAATTAAGAATATGTTTACCATGTATATTGCATGGTAATTTTATATAAATATTTTAACATGCATCCATACATACTTAGCACCATCCTGAGATGGACACTGTATTCTTCTGAAGGTCAACCCTATAATGCTCTGAACATGCAGGGAAACATGACTCCTAATTGTTTGATTGGCTTCTGGGAAAAAGAAGCAGAGAAAGAGAGGCAGAAGAAGCAAAGTATAGACTTCAAATGGTGAATGTGAAACTCCCAGAACTGCAGGCAGGTAGGGAAAAGTGGGAACTCCCAACATGTCCCTTGATTTCCAGAATCCTCCAGAGACTTGTTTTCTTCCCAGTTTAGATTTCATCTTGTTCTAGGTCACAAATTGTGTGTTTTATCACCTAAATTAGTCTGTATGTCACCCCTGATTACTGTCTTATTTGATTGCTTTAATGAATAGTCTTGCTTGTCACCTGCCGTTATCTTTTGTGTAATAAGCATATGGTGGAGAGAAGAAGCTAATCTGACTGAAATTAAGCTGTTACCCTACAGGTCTGGGATAGAACTATTTCTCCAATTCCCCAGAATAGCCAGAGAAAGTGACTTTTATATAGAATTCCCAAAATAACAATACCCTAGAAGTCAAATAGCCAATCTGTAATAGAAGTTAATTCTAAGTCCAAAACCCATCTTGAAGATAGGACAGTGAGAGAATGATCATCCACTTACAGCTGGCCTACTTTCCACCAAAGTGGATATGTAGTATCCCTGGTGATATAGAGTGTACCATTTCCAGCTCTCTCTCTCTCTCTCTCTCTCTCTCTCTCTCTCTCTCTCTCTCGCTCTCGCTCTCTCTCTCTCTCTCTCTCTCTCTCGCTCTTGCTCTCGCTCTCGCTCTCGCTCTCTCTCTCGCTCTCTCTCTGTGTCTCTGTCTCTCTCTGTCTCTCTTAGTTACATAGTGTGCATACATTGTTTTTGCTTTCAATGAATCTTATTTTGAATGGGGGAAGCAGTCATTACCTAGACCACAGCTTCTTAAGCTAATGGGATCATATAACTGAATGTGGGGGTGGTGAAAAAATTGGCAACAGTAAAAAGTTATGTCTACTTATTTTATGTAACTATATTCTTGGTAATGTAAAAATTTCTCTGACGAAAAGGGGTTGACTGGAAAAAGATTAAGAAGCCCAGATCCAGACCAGTAATCCCTAAGCTGTGGTCTCATCCCCTGGGAGTCCTTAAGACCCTTTCAGGGGGCCTGAAAGGACAAATATATTTACATAACAATACAAAGATGTTATTTGCCTTTCCTCTTCTTAATTCTTTTCTTTCTTTTTTTTTGTGGGACAATGAAGGTTAAGTGACTTGCTCAGGGTCACACAGCTAGTAAGTGTCAAGTGTCTGGAGCTGGATTTGAACTCAGGTCCTCCTGAATCCAGGGCCAGTTGCTTTGTCCACTGTGCCACCTAGCTGCCCCCGCTCCCCCCTTTAATTCTCTTGAAATTGTACAATGAAGTTTTACAGAGGCTACATGATCTGTGAATTAAGGATTTAGCTGCAAATGTGAAGACTGAGTTAATATCTCATTTGCAGAATTGTACTTTTGCCTTATAAATGGGCAAATCTGCACATGCATCTGTCCTTGCTGTTTCTTTTGCATTCTTTCAGTATCAGCCAACTAATCATGAAAGATCTTTTGTGTGAATGCTTGGCAACAAACACAAGTGATGCTGAAATATAAAAAGTGTTGAATAACTTTTTTGACTCTCATGGTTTATATTGAACAGCCATGCTGAAATTTGCTCAAATAGTATAAAAGTGAGGATGGCTAAAACTATTGGTACCTTAGCACAAATTAAGGCAGTGGCACTGATCTGTGCTGGTAGTTATTGTGTTCTTCATCTCCATAAACTCAGAGTAAAAAAAAATCCATTTTCATTTAAGAATGTCCTTGATGAAGCAATAAAATTAATTAAATCTTGACCCTTGAGTACATATCTTTTTAGTATTCTGTGTGATGAAATGGAAAGTACTCATAAAGCTGTTTTCTGAATGTCAAAATATAGTGGTTTTCTGGAGGAAAAGCACTGGTGTGATTATTTGAGTTGTGAGCTGATCTGGCCACTTTTTTTTCATGGGACACTATTTTTACCTGAAATAATGATGTCTGACAGACAAATTGTGATTATTCAGATTGTGTATTCAGCCAACATTTTTTTTGGGAGGGGCCATGAGGGTTAAGTGACTTGCCCAAGGTCACACAGCTAGTAAGTATCAAGTGCCTGAGGTTGGATTTGAACTCAGGTTCTCCTGAATCCAGGGCCAGTGCTTCATCCACTGCACCACTTAGCTGCCTGGCCAACATTTTTGTGAAAATGAACAATGTAGGCCTTTAAGGAGATTAAATTGGCAGCATTTTTGCCAATGACAAAATTCAAGCCTTCAAGGGAAGATCAGATTTTGGAAAATTTATATCTACCCACTGTGAACTTGACAGCTTCCCGAGACTTAAAGACTTTTCTGATGAGATTGATGATGATAGTAATGAATGTGGTTTTTATTTTGAGGTTGTCTGATGAAATGTGGCAAAATCTGGAAGATCTATATAATTAAGTGAACTAATATTTTTCAAATGACCAAATTCTTGATATTACAAAATTGTGTATGGGTAAAAAAATCCATTCAAAGAACAAGATAAAACAATGGATTTTAATGTAGCAGAGTATGAGAAGTTCATTGATATAGTTTCATATTCTACATTGCCACTAAGCCTATAAGAATCTGTTATTTGTTTAATTTTAGTATAGTATTAAAGAATATCCACAATTATCTTAAAAGTCTATTAATATACTCCTCCATTTTCCAACTCCATATCTTTGTGAGGCTGGATTTTCTTCATATATAGCAACCAGAGCAACAGATTGCAACAGATTGAGTGCAGAAGCAGAACTGAGAATGCAGCTGTCTTCTATTAAGTCAGACATTAGATTTGAAAAAGTGTAAAAGAATGTCAATTTTCTCACTATTTTGGGGGGAAATATACTTATTTTAATAAAGGTGTGTCATTTATGTTACGTTTATTATTGTTATTTTAAATGATTTAATAATTTAAAAATATATCAGTTTTAATTTCTAATAGGGTAAATATTGATAGATGTAACCCACATTAACAAAAACTCTTTGGGAACCTCAAAATTTTTAAAAGTGTAGCTAGGTGGCACAGTAGATAGAATATTGGACCTGGAGTGAGGAAGACCTCAGTTTAAATCCAGGGTCAGACATTTACTAGCTGTGGGACCCTGGGCAAGTCATTTAGCCCTGTTTGTCTCAGTTTCCTCATCTACAAAATGAGCTGGAGAAGGAAATGGCAAAGCACTCCAGTATCTTTGCCAAGAAAACCCCAAAATGGGTCACGAAGAGTTGGACATGCCTGATATGATTGAACAATTGAAAAAAACAACCCAAACTTAGAAAGTGTAAAGGGGTCCTGAAACCAAAAAAATTGAGAAACACTGATATAAATCAAAACAATGCTAGATTTTTTTTTTACCAGGATGCAGCCCTAGAACTTTCCCCTCCTGTTTTGCTTATGCTGTTCCATCAACCTAGAATAATCTACCATCCCCTCACCCTGACTCCCATCCAATCTACATCTTCAGTCTCTACCTATCCTTTAAGTCTCTATCCAAATGCTATCTCCAGGGCCATAACTAGCAATGTTTGCCTGAATTAGGCTTCACCAAATGTGCCATCATACCAGATTGTTTTTTGGGGGTTTTTTGGTGAGGCAATTGGGGTTAAATGACTTGCCCAGGGTCACATAGCTAGTAAGTGTCAAGTGTCTGAGGCCGGATTTGAACTCAGGTCTTCCTGAATCCAGGGCCAGTATTCTATCCACTGCACCACCTAGCTGCCCCCTATTATACCAGATTTTTAAAGACAGATTTAGTAGAAAGGAAAGGGGTAAAGTGAGCCTCTCCCCCACTCTCCACAACTTTGCATTTGGGGGAAAAGGGGACACAAGAGACCTTGGGAAAACTTCAAAGCTTTTTGTGAAGAGATTGCTACTGGTAACTTTGAGGACTCCCAGCAGGGACAAGCTCATCTGGGCTATAGATGCCACAGTGAATAAATCCGCCCTCTTGATTCTTCCTATTTTAACTAATTATTTTTGTTAGCCATATGCTTAAACTCAGTTGTTTCTGTACTGCTGAAAGAATGTGAAGACTGTCATTGCCTTACTTAGGCTCTCTGCTACTTTGTTTTTGAAGGTTCTACTGTATTACCTCAGAATGAAGTAATCCCTACCTCCTCTGAACTCCCATAGTGCTTTGTTGCCTTCTTACTGTCTTTTCACATTCTATCTGTTATTGTGGTTATATATGTACAGATCTTGCCTCTACTACCAGATTATAAATTCTGTAAGGACAAGGCTTATGCTGTATTTTCCATGACACTTAGAAGAGATACCATCTACATTAGTAGTTACTTATTACACCAATTTATATTGAATAAAACAACTTAACCAAGGTGACATAACTGCCTAATTTCAGAGCCAGAACTGGAATCACCATCTCCTGATTCACAGTTTAGTGTTCTTTGCATAAGATCATAAATATCTTTCATCAACCTGAGTTTACTTGATTTTCTAAATAGGTAGGTTTGTAAAGTTATAATGCAGAGTAATATGGGGTTACATTTGGGGCCTATATTCGTTAACACCAAAAGTTTTCCTTCTTATCACAAAAATATTTGTCCCTCCCTCCCTCCCTTCCTTCCTTCCTTTCCTCCTTCCCTTCTTCCTTCTTCCTTCCTTCTACTCTTTCTTTCTTTGTTTCATTATTTGTTTCTTTCTTTCCATGTCTATCTGTCTTTCTCTTCCTTCCTTCCTTCCTTCCTTCCTTCCTTTCTTTCTTTCTTTCTCTGTACTCAAATCTTTGGGAGGGCAGCTGGGTGGTACAGTGGATAAAGCACTGGCCTTGGATTCAGGGGGACCTGAGTTCAAATCCAGCCTCAGACACTTGACGCTTAACAAGCTGTGTGACCCTGGGCAAGTCACTTAACCCTTATTGCTCTGCTAAAACAAACAAACAAAAAGATTTTGCTCAATGAATGAATGAAAAAGCATTTTTGAATGTTTATGATGTGCTAGGCATGGTGATAAAAACATGGGGCATACCAGTAGAAAACTTATATTCTAGTTAGGATCAACAATACAAAAAAAGAGGAGTTAGAATCAACAACACAAAAAAGGAGGCTTTAGCTTCAAGATGTATGGAACAGCCAGATGGCAGCAAGGGCTTAGTTTCAGAGAAGATAGCAAGGGTCTGTTAGTTGCAATCACAAGTCAGAGGATAGAAATATATCATCTACAAAGTAGATAACACTGGTAAGGTCCTGTTTCCTCTATTTTACATGAAGGATCATATTTTGTGATTCTTTGCTCATCCAAATGTAGTGAATAGCACTATTCCCCTGACTATAGAAAGAAAAAAGAAAGCTTGGACACTGTTGTCCTAAAATCTCAGCAAATCAGAGAGATACCCAAATAGCTGATAAATCTTTTTCTTCATAATATAATCCACATGAAACGTATAGGCAAAAGAAACAGAATTAAAGTAGAAAATAACTTTTAAAACCACATTACCATATTATTAGTGGTATATATGAGAATCATCAATTATGAAGTCACTTTTTTTCAATTAGAGAAAAATGTAATGGAACTGACATTTGTGAGGGGATCTTGAGTAAGGACATAGGCACTCAAAATATCACAAGTCAGGAACTTTATTACTCACAGGAATGTAAATGTGTGGCTCCCCTGCCTTTCAGTCCTGGAGTCACACAACAATGGCTTAGTTATATAATGGTCTGTGTATCCCAATTAGGAATCCAGATTTCCTGGGTCCCTGCTCCAATATATGATTTTTGTTGTTGGGCAAATTCACTTGGGCTATGTGGTATGGGAACCTTAGGAGCACTCAATCAATGGGTGATGTGAACTGCAACATTCCCCCTTCTCCCTCCCCAAACACAGGGACACTGTGATTAGTAACATTTGCTAACTGTACACATCTAGATTAGATAAAGTTTGCTAGGCTTGCATTTCTAACTCTAAATGTGTCTGTGTTGTTGGATAAAGCCCAGCTGTTGGATACATAGGAATTTCCCAGTATATAGGTGGGTCAAGCAGTGATCAAACATAGAATCCTTTATGTCATTTAGAGCCAGCAATCAGCCAATCCTTACAACATTAACACTTTGTATATAGAGTTTTCTAGAGTTTTTAGATTAGCTTAAACATATCTCAGTAATGAGAAGCAAATACAACATATAGACTGTGAAAAATAACATGCAATGAAGTTCTGAGTGACTATACAAAGGTGATGATGAGTCAGTGATTCTGAATAAAACCAATTGAGTAAACATATGGCATAGGAATTCCAGAGCTATGTATTTTGGGAACAAAATTGTACTTTAAGAATGGTTTTCATGAAAAAAAGGTAAAAATAATTACAGTAAATTTCAAATTAGTTTAATTTTACAGTTGTGTGAATGAGAATTGATGACAAAAGCTATTTTCATTTGCATCTGTGAAAAAAGTGATGAATGAGGGCTTTGGAATATGAGCCAAGTATTTAATAGCATAAATCATATTGAGTTTCTTGAGCTACAATGTAAGCCATGTGTATTTAATGAAAATGGTGATAGCAACTGGAAATACGGTTATAGTTGTATCAGTATCTTAAATAATAAAACTTTAATTTTCACAGCCTGAAGACAATCCTGTTGCTGAAATGCCATGTTGAAATATTGCTCTGTAGGTCTTCTAGATCTCACTTATTAGGCACAAGGATCCAAGTCCCATTGTTTAGTTTAATTTCCTACACTCATGTAACTGTGAAAGTTTTCTTTCCAGTTCAGAAAAATTCATAGAAATGTTCTTCTAAATATATCTCCACCTCCAGGCAATACTATATCTAAATCATGGGTAGATGAGCAGTGGTTTTGCTTGTTTTTTTTTTAAGTGCCAGTTATCTTATCTCAAAGTACAAGTCTGGATTCTTTTTTTTTTTTTTAATATTTGCCTTTTTTTTTTTTTTTGCGGGGCAATGGGGGTTAAGTGACTTGCCCAGGGTCACACAGCTGGTAAGTGTCAAGTGTCTGAGGCTGGATTTGAACTCAGGTACTCCTGAATCCAGGGCCGGTGCTTTATCCACTGCGCCACCTAGCCGCCCCCTTAAATATTTGCCTTCTTACATTTCCAACTCAATGTATATTTCATTAAATTTAACATTGTAGAATATAGTCAACTACAAATATTTTTAAGTACACTTCTGAACCATATACTTGGATACTTTATTGGATCAATGATCTCCAAGACCCAGATAATTCTCCCACCAGTGAAGATCATAACCTATCCATACCCTCTTGTCTCAGTTGTCCATAGAGAATCTGTTCAATGCATTGGAGGCCTTTCTCCAGTTCCATAAATATTTTATGAGTACCAATGCCTCTTCTCTTGGTTTTGACCTTTAAAAAAACTTTTACACACTGATATTTATCACAAAGATATAACAAGAACAGGAGTACATACATCTCTTTCATTCAACGTCTTATGGTAGCAAATTCCTCTATGCTACCCCAGTCTCTGGAGAAAGTGGATTCAAGCTTAAAGTAGTTTCTCCATAACATGGGTCCCACCACCTTCATACAAAAAGATCAAAATCAAGAGAGGAAGCAGAGGACAACTAATAATACATTTGGAAGGTGTTCTGAATTCAGGTTCTCCATTGTATCCATTTAAAGAAGCTGTTGTTAACTATGTAAGTAGCAAACCAGAACCAGTTACCTAACTTGGGAACATCATCCATGGCATACTCTATATACTCCTAGGGACTGGGATCATTAGTCACTTCCCTGTTACATAGACAAAAATGTGGATATAGAATAAATACATAATATATGCAATACATTTAAATACAACATACTCTAGTTAGGAAGGACATTAGAAAGTAAAGGATCTGTAATGGCATGCTATAGAAAGTGGACCTGGAGCTGTCTATTAAAGGAATTCAGAGAAGCTAAAAGGCAGAGGTAAAGAGAGAAAGCATTTAAGGCATGGGGGATGATCAGTTCAAAGAAATGAAGACAAAGATTTAAGCATCCCACAAGGAACAGAAAGCTGGCCAATCTGGTTGGACCCTCGATACTTTAAAGAATGTAACATATAATGAATCTGGAAAGACAGGTTGGGGTCAAGTTGTGAAAGCCTTGAAAAGCTAAACCTAGGAGTTTGTATTTTACATTATGGAATGGAATAAGAATTTATCAAGTATCTATTATGCTTGGCACAGGCACTGTGCTAAATGTTTTACAAATATGATCTAATTTTATTTATAGTAGAGATAAAAGGGAGCTGTTAGTGATTATTGAGTAGGGGAGTGATTTGGTCAGATCTGTCCTTAAGGGACTTAACTCTGGCAGCTGAGTAAAGGAAAAGTTGGAGTGGAGAGACAAGGCATAAAGACCAATTAGGAGAACATTGCAATAGTCCAAGAGAGAGATTATGAGGGTCTTAACTAAGGTGGTGGTTGTGTGTGTAGGGAGAATGGGTCAGATTTGAGAGATTTCTGCCAAAGAAAAGAAAACAAGATTTGGTGACTAAATGTATGGAATGAGGGAGAATGAAGAGTTGAGGGTAATGGAAAAGTTATGCATTTAGGAGACTGGAAGGTAGTGGTGGGCAGCCTTCAATGGAATAGAAAAAATCAGTAGAAGGTAAGGTTTTTGGAGAGAGAAAATTAGTTTTGTTTTGGGTATGCTGAATTTAAGGTGTCTCTGGGACATTCAATTTGAAATGTCTAATGGGCAATCAGGAGGCTAGGGATGATTACAGAGATATCTGAGTCTAACTTCGAACTTTCTACCAATAGAAATTTCCATATATGGAGTGTTCCAGAGAAAGAGCAGAGAACAAGGGAAAGGGTACTAGAAGAGAGCATGACCAAGTAATAGAAAGGCTTTTGGAGAGAGAAAGACTAGGTCAGAAAAAAACCCAACAACAAAACATTTCCCCCCTTCTGGATCACAATAATATAGCTCCCATTCTTCTGTAAATATTCCCTGTACTTCTCTTTTCCAAACGAGTTTGTACTCTAAATCCGAATTACTCATGGCTGATTTATGTTTATTCTTGACAAAGAGAGAACTCAATCAATTAACAAGCATTTATTCGATACCTACTATGTGACAGTTATTGTGCTAGGTGCTGGAGATATAAGTAAAATCCCTGCTTATAAAGGATTATATTCTAAATGGAAAGACAACAAAGTCATATATAATAATATACACAATAAATGTGAAGACAATAAACACAAAAGAGTTAAATACAAGGAAGGCTTGTGAGGGAAAGTGATAGTAATGGAGGAGAAAGGATGAAGAAGAAAGACTTCATGTAGAAGGTGGTGCTGGAGCTGCATCTTGGAGGAAGAAAGGGTTTCTTTAATCCAGAAGTGAAGACAGTGCATTCCAAGAACAGGACAACCAGTGCCAAGGGATAGAAAGGAGATGGAGTGTCATGTGTGAAGAACAGAGAGAAGGCAAGTTTGGCTGGATCATGATATTGAACCAAGAGTAACATGCAATGACACCAGATAGATAGGGGCAAAACTCCGAAGGGCTTAAAAATCTAAACAATGAGTTTAGATTTTATTCTGGAGTTTATTGAATAAAAGAGTGACATGGTTGGGTCTGCCCTTATGGACAATCAGTTTGGCAGAGTGCAGAGGATGGACCGAAGGGAGGAAGACAAAAAAGCAGGGAAATCAATTAGAAGAGTGTTTCAATAATTTAGGTAAAAGGTGATGAAGCCTGAACTAAGGTGTTAACTATGAGTGGAGAGGAGTAAGATGAGAGAGAGGTTGTAGAGGTAGAAATAGCAAGATCTGGCAAGTAATTGTATGCATGCATTGAGGAAGTTAGGAAGATAGAAAGCTGTGAACTTGGGAGGCTGGTAGACTGTTGGTGCCTTCAATATAAAAAAGGGAAGTTTGGAAGAGAGGGTTTTTAAATTTTTTTTTGTGAGGGGAAGTGTAAGATAATGAGTTCTATTTGGGGAATTCTGAGTTTTACCTTTGGAACATTCAGTTTGAAATGTTCGAAAGACAGTTTTTGATGTGAGGCTGAAGCTCAGAGGAGAGACTAGGGCAGTATATATAGTTCTGGTAATCATTTGTATCTGACTGCTGATTGTGGTAAGGGTCAATACACCCATCCTTCCCTCCTTGTTGTAGGGTGAGAGAAGTCTGGAGGCTTCGGTGCTATTTCTTTCTTCCTCCATCTAAGCTTGTAGAAAAGCCTACTCAGAAGTCTGTCCAAGAGCAAAAGATACAAAAACCTGAGAATTATGAGAAATGTATCCCCCCAAACACTTCAATCTCTGTGATCCATCTCTCCTATATAACACTTTAAGTTTTACAAAGCACTTACAGGCATTACCTTATTTGATCCTTGAAACAACTGTATGAGATAAATGTTGTACTGCAGGTAATATTATTTTCATGTTATCTATGGGGAAATTAAGTCTTAGAATGACTAAATGACTTGTTCATGTTCATGTAGCTAATAAGGGTCAGAGGGAGAACTCAAAACCAGGTCTCTCTTAACTCCAAATCCAGCATTATTTCCACAGCACAATATTGGATATGGGGGCAGAGGGAAGGTTATGAGCACCAGTAATCAATGTTTCACAAATGATTTTAAAACTCTGATTCTTAACATCCTCTCTAACCCCTTTCCTACACTCACAGGAGACTACACAGGACTGAAGGCAGGTTTGTATTTGAATCTCTGAGATGGCTCCTGGAGAGCTGACACAATCTCTACCTCCTTGCCAAGGCAAACCTCTGTATGTGCACAATGCTAATAATAGCTAACATTGATATAGTACCTACTATTTACCAGGCACTGTGCTAAGTGTTTTACAAATAGTATCTCATGTGATGCTCAAAACAACCCTGGGAGACAGGTGCTATTATAATCTCCATTTTTTGGAAACTGAAGTAGACAGAGGTAAAGTGACTTATCCTGGGTCACATGGTAAGTATCTGAGGCGGAATTTGAATGTGGACTTCCCGACTCCTATCCTAACACACTATTGACAATGCCATCTAGCTAACTACCAGGAGTGGGTTTTCCTTTGATATTTGCCTTTGCTTAGACAATATGAAGTTTGTATGCTTGTCAGAGGAATCACTATTTTGGTGTCTTCTGAATGTGATTACCCAAAGTCCCAGAACTTTCTGTATTTGACTTATATACATCAGCAAAATTCTCAAATGATTTTCTATCTGTTTTGGTCCCTAGAAAGCACTTCAACTTTTAGGTAGACTGGAAAATACTTTTTGTATTCCCTAAGCACACATTAGTGAATACCAGTGTAGGGAATGCCAAGCAGCAGAGGGAAAGACCTTTTTGGAATTAGAGATTTGTGGTAGAGAATTCACCAGGAGGATAGTCCTCAGTTGATAACTAAGGGCTTTTAGTGCAGTCAAATTCCAGGTATATGACTAATATTCTACAGAGGGCAATCTACAATGACAAGAACTAAAATTTCTGTAGAGGATAGCACCAGGATTTCTGCAGAAAAGGCAATGCCAGCCCTGCAATCCAAGGAATCAGAGGGCAGACACCCATCCTCCCAGAACCTCTATTTAAGAAGGGAGCCCAGGTCACATCTTTTCAATTCCTACCTGATTTTTTTTCTTCTCAATTTCTCCTTCATTTTCATGTCAGCTACCTCTCCCCTGCCCACCTCTCTACTTTTTTGTTTCCTTTTATATGCTGTCTTCCCCCATTAGATTGTAAGCTCCTTGAGAGCAGTAGCTGTCTTTTGTTTTTCTTTGTAGTCACAGAACTTAGCATATTGCCTGTCACATAGTAGGCACTTAATAAATGTGTATTGACTGCCTGCCTGCCTGACCATTATTAGCAGCCCTTAAGTCACATCAAAAGGTAAGATAGTGTAAAGTGCTTTTTCTCCACAATCCTCAATTGGCTCTTAGCATATACCACATGGATTCTATTTGAAAAGCCATTGGGTACACCATACATAAATTGATTGTACTTAAGCCCAGTACTTGTTGCTTGAGGGAACATATCCTTGAAACAATGTGCAAGACCTTATAAACACTTATTTTATTAACTCCCATGTGCCACTGTAGTCTTCCTCATCAAACAGCAGGAAACTGTTGAATAAACTTACCAGTACAGCACAGAATAGGCAGAATGCTCCTTCTTTCCCTGAATCTCTTAGAATTTCTATTTCTGCTACTTTTCAGTATTGGAAACTTCTGTACTTAAGCAGTTCTGTGATCTTATTGAAGTGGGCACTCCTTCTAATGGTGCAAATCATAGTCCATACATATTTTCTCCAACCATGAAATTATTGTCCCATGAATTCTCCCCCAGAATATCTGGTGCATCCCAATGCAGTAGAAATAGTGCTGGATTTGAAATTGGAGGACATAGGTTTAATTCTTCAAAGTTCTGCCACTTAACATCCATATGACCATGAGCAATCTTTCTGGTCCCCAGTTTACTCATTTGTAAATTGTGGTCATTAGATTAGAGGATCTCTAAAGTTGTTTCCAGCTTTTGGTCTATTTTCCTAACAACATACTAAAGATCTTCTGCTGGTTTTTTAACCAGCACACCATTTGTTTTTCCTCATATGGCAAGAGAAAGAAAATGTTGTCTATTCCAATACCCCCATATAACAAGACAAGTGTTACAGTAGGTCTTAGTCACTACAGACACTGTGGAATAGAAATACCCCAATAATGTCACCTGTGGAACCTCAAACCACTTACTTAGGTATGTAAATCCATGCTCCTTCTCTGGATTTGTTTCACTTTCCCAATCTGCTCTCACATTAACAAGTCTAAGTTCCCAGAGACAGCTCAGGGGTTACGTTCAAACTGATCTCAGGATCCTAGGGGTAACCTTGTTGAGGGGAAACGCATTTCCCCTATTCACCACTCTAGCTCTTGAGCCCCCATCAAATGTGTTTCTATCTAACAACCAGCCACTACAAGGCAAACCATCCACACGATGAAGGCCCTTTATACAATTAGACATTCATAATAATGCAACTTTTAAATTGTAATCATAACCATTTACTTAATTAGGAGGCAAAAGAAACAACATTATAGATACTACTATATAAATATAGAAACAAAAATATCCTACAATATACATATAAATCAAGATCATACTCTTCTACCAATCTACTCACCTTCCTCTCTTCCCTAATATTTCTGGGTTACTCTAGGCTTCACCCATTCTTCAAGGAATATAATATGGATTTAGGAAGGGGCAGCCTCAGGCTAAAAAGTTGAGTGTATGTTGCAACAATTTATGTAGTCCGGATGTTACTCTAGAAATAAATTAGACAAGATTTATGATACTGAGAAAAAATGCATCTATGATGAAGAGTGGACACACACACAAATATAAGAATCTGGCAGGGATATACATGTGGGAGAGATATTTATGTGCTCATGGTAACTTACAACACTACACTATAGGCTTCAATATTATTGGTCTATTCAGTAACATCTACAGCACATGAAACTACTTCTCTGCTTAATACTTGACTCTCAATCATTTCCACTCTTTGGCTGTGGAAATCTCCAGTGCAAACTTTTTCTTAAAACATCTTTCAATTAAACACCACCCTTAAAAGAGCATTTAGAAAAGATAGCTCTTAATGTGAATAGTGGTTTTCTTTAAAGCCAGACAATTTCCAATGTCACAAAACAGGGCTATATAATTCAGAAGAGTCAGTTATTCACTCGCTTGGCTGTTGTGTTGTCCAATGAGAAGGGAATTCACAGCAGCACAGCGCAGCACAGGATACCACAGCAAAATCTGCTCTTGCTTTTCCTTCTCAAGCCAGAGATGTCAGCAAAGAGCAAGCTCCTAAGCAAAACTTTACCTTTCTCCAACTCTAGGTGGTGCTAAAGGACACTAGTTGTCACTAGAACTTGCCAAGGCTGTTACTTCTCTCTAACCAATCAGGAATCATTTAGCTAAAGTCTTTCTTTTGCCTGCTTCTCACTACCAGCTCTCTTGTATTCAGTTCTCTGGTCGTTCTTTCCCTGCTGCTGCTGTGATGCATTATTTTCTTCCTTTTGCTGTTTTGTTTAATGGTTCAAATGAGAACCTCTTGACTCACCTTTTACTTAAAAAGTCACAGCTCTCCAAATTTCTCCTGTCACATCAACATTTTTTTTGGGGGGGGGAGCAGGGCAATGAAGGTTAAGTGACTTGCCCAGGGTCACACAGCTAGTAATTGTCAAGTATCTGTGGTCAAATTTGAACTCAGGTCCTCCTGAATCCAGGGCTGGTGCTTTATCCACTGCGCCACCTAGCTGCCCATCAATACTCTTAATAATCATACTGCAATTTCCAAATATGTATATGATCTCTCATTTTTATTTTACTTTTAAGTAAATATATATATATGCAAATAAGCTGAGATACCCTTCATACCCTACTCTAGAGTTTTCAAACATGGCCCTCAATTTCTTTGGTGATCTTGAAACTATGTTTCTTTAAAATCATATTTTGCTAGTTTTTAAATAAATAAAAGATCTTTCTCTGCTGCTTTATAACATCAAACTCTTCTCACACAAGCGAAGAAACATTATCTTGTTGACAAAGAGATCTTCTACCTACAGATCATTTTCTCTCCAAATGTCTTCATTCCCATCTGAAAGGGCTTTCTCCATATAGTTATTTTTAGCAGTGGGGCAGCTAGGTGGCACAGTAAATAGAGCACTGGCGCTGAAGTTGGGAGGATCTAAGGTCAAATCTCACCTCAGACACTTATTAGCTGTGTGGGCAAGTTACTTAACCCCAATTGCCTCAAACATCCAGGACCATTTCTTGTAATCCTGATGTATATTTTGCCACTGGACTCAGATGGCTCTGGAGGAGAGGAGGCTAGTGACTTTGCAAAACCCTGACTTACTTAAATTCAATTCATTTCATGACATCACCCTGATATCACGGTCCTCTTCTAGAATGAAGGACAAACAATTTTTAGCAGTTTATATGAAAATAAAGTTCTTTTTCTATTCATATTAAGTATCAAAATCTTTGGCCATAACTGTGGCAATATCATACAGCTTTTGATGTTTAATGTAAATTTCTTCCTCTAGAAATATGTGCTTTTCATCATTAACTGTTCCTTATATAACAAGAAATTAATTGCCTTAAAGAGATAGGGTACCTTACACTCACTCTCACTATATGACTCTGAGCCACTCCTTTTCCAAACATACAGTTCCTTTATTCTTCTTGAATATATCATCATTGGTACTGTGCTACAGCATACTTATAGTCATATTGAGTCTCTCTACTTCCCTTTGGGTTACTCATAGATTTGATTCTCCAAAGATTATGGTGTCATATGATTTATAGACATATAACATCACTGGAAGAATATTGGTGTTAAAATATGATATTTGAAAAAGCTTGAAATAAAGTAAGTGTCCAATGATTTGGGAATGGCTGGACATATTACATTATATGAATATACTGTGCCATAAAGAATGATGAATAGGAAAAAAATGTAGATAAGCAAACCAAAAGATAATACAGTAGCTAAAACAATGTCAGTAAAATCAATGTGGGGAAGCAACATAATTCTGGCCAAATAAAAACCAATATTTATAGCATGCTGTCACAGTTAAAGAACAAAACCTTCCTTACTCTTAATAACTGACAAACAAATGGATTTTCAGGGAATATTATTTGTAAGGGATTTATTTAGGAGGTTTTATGGTATCTATTATATCAAAACAAAATATCAATAAATTTAACCTAATAACATTTTACAAAAAATTTTAAAATGGATTTGACATTCCAACACAATGGCTGAATAAGTAGTTGTGGCTAATCCTCCACCATTACAAGACATATGCACCAAATAAAGTAAAATAATTTTTAGGAAGAGGAGACAGGAAAGAAATGTCTATGAGAAAAACCCACCAAAACCCTCCAGCAGATATTGAACAAATGAATAAATGAAAAAAGTCTCAGAGAGGCAAGTTGGTACAGCAGAAAGAATACCGAATTTGAAGTCTAAGGAGCTGATTTTAAATTCTGACTCTACCACTTACTCCATTTGTAACTTTAGGCAATTGGATTAACCTCTCTGGGGCCTTAGTTTCTTCTTCTGTAAAATGAAAGCATTATATTAGATGACTTCTAAAATTCCTTCTAGTTCTAAATCTATGACCTCACACGATATCAAGAATTACTATGGGATAAAAGAGTGCAAGGAGTGCAAGGTAAACATTTGGCAATAACTTTAAGTGGGTGCCCCAAAATGAAAATAGAAAAACTAGCTTAAGAAGCTACAGAATGATTGAGAAGATTAATAGAAGAATGAAAAAAAAGGAGTAAGTGAGGAAGCTGGGTATAAATAAATCATTGAACTTGAACCCATGAAAATCTGAGTTCAAATACTGCCTCAGAAACTCTGTGACCCAGATAAGGCACTTAACCTTTTTAAACCTCAGTCTCTATCTTAAAAAGGGTGGGTTGTAGTTCATGGATTTAATTCTCTCTTAAGTTCCCTTCAAACCCTAAACTACGATCTCAAAGATGATTTCAAAAAGGGAATTGATGTTTTATAAGAAAAGAGCCTGTATATCATGCATTGGCAAACTGTACAAGAAAAATAACCATAAGTATTGGAAATAGAGGGCAAATTACAGATTGTTAGAATCCACAGCGTGCTTGCTGGTAGAGAGGCTCTCCAAGTTCATCTCCCACTATCTTTCCCTTCACCTGTATCATAAAAGGATATGGCTCTTCTTCTTGCCAAGGAAAACCTCTCTACATGAATTCTTATTTCATTCCATCTTGTCTTCTTTCAGATTTGTGATTTCTGTTTCCCCCCACCATTATCCCTATTCTCTTTCTAATTTTCAAGCTCTCCCTATCCTTAAAAAAATCTCTCATTTGTTAATGCATCTAGGATAAGAAGGGTAGATAAGGTAAATCAAGTGGGAAAAATACTTGTAATCAAATTTCTCAGATAAGGTATTGGTATCCAAGATATGTAAACAAATAATAAGATACATATACATACATGAATATAACCAAAAGCCATTCCTCAAAGATAAGATATGAGAAATGTAAATCAAGACAATTTTTTACCTGTACAAATAATAAAGATGAAAAAAGATGAGAATAATCAATGTTGGGGGAATTGTGGGAACATGGGCCAGAGATTCTACTACCAGGATTATACCACAAAGAGTATAAGTAAAAATAATCCATATACACCAATATATTTTTTGTTGTGCTTTTTTGTGGTGGCAAAGAATTGGAAGCAAACTATATGGCCTGATTGGGGAATGGGTAAATAAGTGTTGCATGAATATAATGAAATTTTACTGTTCTGTTAGAAATGATGAAAATAATGAAAAAAGAGAGGCATTGAAAGAGTTTACACTCACCAATGCAAAGAGAAACAGTCAAGAAAACAATGTACACAACAACTACAACAATGCAAAGAACAAACATGGCTCTACATGTGAAAAGACACTTCCTACTTCACTCCTTTGCAGAGGTGGAAGAACTATGGGTATGGTACATCACATGAATTTTTAGACTTTTTCTGAGTATCAGTTGCTGATTTTTTTGGTCTCTTTTCCCTCTTTTTTTCTCCTTAAAATATATGGGATGGGGGCAGCTAGATGGCGCAGTGGTTAAAGCCTTGGCCCTGGATTCAGGAGTATCTGAGTTCAAATCTGGCCTCAGACACTTGACACTTACTAGCTGTGTGACCCTGGGCAAGTCACTTAACCTCCATTGCCCTGCAAAAAACAAAACAAAACAAAATAAAATATATGGGAAGGCTGGGGATGTGTGTGTGGTAAATAGATACTAGAAGAAATTTGGGTGATATTAAAAATAAATTATATTAATAAAAAATATTAAAAAATAAAGCCCTTCGGTGGGCGGCTAGATAGCACAGTGGATAAAGCACCGGCCCTGGATTCAGGAGTACCTGAGTTCAAATCCGGCCTCGGACAACTTGACACTTACTAGCTGTGTGACCCTGGGCAAGTCACTTAACCCCCATTGCCCCGCAAAAAAAATAAAAATAAAAAAATAAAGCCCTTCACTGCGTTTAGCCATTCTCAATAGCTATCATACTATGTCTCCCCTATCCTTTCAAAGTTTGAACTCCTTTGGAAAGACATTTATACTCAGTGCCTTTACTTTCTCCCATCTCATTCTATTTCAAGCCCAGTATAATCTGGCTTTCAACCTCATCATTCAACTGAAACTGACCTCTCCAAAGTTACCAATGATCTCTTAATCCAATGACCTTTCTCAAGCCTTGTCCTCCTTGTCCTCTCTGCAATCTTTAACAGTTGACCATCCATCTCCTCTTGATTACTCTTTTCTCTCTACATTTTCAAGACATCGATCATTCTTGCTTCTCTTCTAACACATCTGACTTTTCAGTGTCCACTACAGGATCTTCCCTTACTCACAAAGTACTCAAGGGTTTGTTCTGGGCTCTCTTCTTTCTGTATACCAGGGGTTCTTAACCTGAGACTCATAAACTTGGATTTTTAAAAGTGAGCATTTCAGCATGAGTGGTTTCCTTTTTAATTCTATGTATTTTATTTTATGCATTAAAATGGACCCCGAGAAAGGGCCCATAGGAAGTCAACAGACTGTCAATAGGATCCACAAAACAATACAAAAAAAGAAGTTAAAAACCTCTGCTTTATACTAACTCCCATGGATTCAGTTATCATTTCTATGCTGAGAATTCAAATATACTTATCCAGCCCTAAGTTTTCTCTTGAGCTCCAGTCTCCCATCACCAGCTGTCTCTGGGACATCTTGAACTGGATATCCTGTTGTCATGTCAAACTCAACATACCCAAAATAGAACTCATTATCCTTTCCCCTAAACAATTCACCCTGTTTAAACTTCCCTAAGGCTGTTGAGAGCATGATCTTTCTAATCACCTAGGCTTGCAATCTTGGTGTCATGCTTGGGTTTTCACTTGCAATTTACCCCACTTGATCCAATCTGTTGCCAAGTCTTGATGTTATACCTTTATAACATCTCTCATATGTGTTCCCTTTCCCCTACTCACACAGCAGCTACCCTAGTGCAGGATGTGATTATTTCATATCTGGGCTAATTGCAATATCTTCTTGGTTGATCCTTTTGCCTCAATTTTCTCTTCATGCCATTCAAGCTGTTCTCTATCAGCTGCTAAACTGATCTTCCTAAAGAGCAGGTCTGACCAAGTTACCCCCGTGCTCAAAAAACTCAAGTGACTTCTGGTCAACTCCAGGATCAAATATAAAATCCTCTGTTTGACTAGTGAAGCACCCCTCTCTGGGCAGCTAGGTGGTGCAGTGGATAAAGCACCGGTCCTGGATTCAGAAGGACCTGAGTTCAAATCTAGCCTCAGCCACTTACTAGCTGTAGGTTGGTGATGTTACCCTCATTGCCCCACAAAAATAAACCCAAAGCAAAAAAAACTCCACCCTCACCCCCGCTCCTTACCCAATTTGGCCTTTTCCTATCTTTCCAGTCCTCTCACACTTAATTGCTGTCCACATTCTTAATGATTTAGTGACAATGGACTTCTCTTACTGTTCTTAAAATATAATATAATCCTCCAGGTCTCTTTGTACAGTCTTTTCACTGGCTGTCTCTCATGACTGGAGTATTCTTCCTCCCCAACTCCATCTTGTTTCCCTGGCTTCAACACTGAGCTCACGTCCCACTTTCTGCAGGTGGCCCTTTTTGTCCCTCCTTAGCCTCCTGCTGATTGTACCTTCCCTCTGTTGATTATCTCCAATTTGTTCTTTACATATCTTGTTTGTCTGTAGTTATTTTAATTTTGTCTTCCCTTTAGTCTGAACTCCTTCCTTAAGGTCAGGGACTGGGTTCCCCCCCCCCACCTTTTTTTTTGTATCACCATCATTTATCACAAAGCTGGCACCTGGTTAACACTTAAGAAAAGTTTGTTGACTGACTGATCTAAACCAAAAATGTATTCACCAAATTCCAGAGCTTCAATGTTAAACCTTAAAATCTTGCATGCAACCAGCATGATGTCCTTTATATATCAAGTGAAAACAGTCTGAATAACACAAAACTATATGTCAACTAGGAGAAATGTAATAAAAAGTTGGAGTCTAATATACTGAAAAGTAAAGGAAATTACTTTGCACCCCCAAAATAACACGTACTGCAAAGTTTAGATTTTCCATCAATAAAAAATAATGGATTGTCAGCAGAATGAAGGAATTGAAATCTTTCCTACAGAAGAAATCAGGGAAGAGCAGGGCTTTTGATATGTAAATCATCAAAGGAAACTTAAGAAAGGTTAAACAAGTCTATATAGGACAAAAAGACAAAGTTGATAAAGCAATGTTTACATACCAGAGGGAGGAAACTAGGTTAGGTACTTTTACTTTATTTTTCACCATTTAAATTTTTTTTTTTTGGTGAGGCAATTGGGGTTAAGTGACTTGCCCAGGGTCACACAGCTAGTAAGTGTTAAGTGTTTGAGGCTGGATTTGAACTCAGGTACTCCTGACTCCAGGGCCGGTGCTCTATCCACTGCGCCACCTAGCTGTCCCACCATTTAAATTTTTAAAACTGATTTTATTGATGTCTTCTGTTTTTATGAATACCACCTATCATTCTCCACTACTAACTCCCAATTTGATTCCACTATATTTAATTTTCTCTTGGAACGAAGAAAAAAATCATGGCAGCAACAGCAGCACCTATATCTGAAGGGTCTGACTGCAGGCAACATTACACAACCATAGTCTCTCATGTTCCAATGTAAGGAAAATAGTGCATGCCTTCATCTCTTCTCTGGAGCCAAGTGACTTGTCATTGTAATCACAGAAAAGCTAGTGTAGTTTATGAATTTAACACTGTTTGATTGTCTAACACTGACAGAGCAAAAATTATCCAATTATGGCAAATTCCATAGGGAATATAAATTGTCATTTCATTGGTATAGGTAACTGGCACATTGAACAAAATCCCCCCACCTATGCAGGTCAGCAGCTTCTCTGCAGCTTCTCTTCAGCTTATAAGCCTGTAGAGCTCCACAGAACACTGAAAGCTTAAATGACTTTCCCAGAATCACACAGTCAGTGTGTCTCAGAGGTAGGAGTTAAATGCAATTCTTCCCAGCTTTGAGGCTAGCTAGCTCTCAATCTGGCTCCTCTTCATGCATAAAATCTACAAAGGCAATCTAATAAAAAGTAAAATAGAGGAGAGCAAGAGTTGAGAGAAATTGTTAAAAGAAATCTTGTTACCACTAGACACAAGTGTGTGTATGTATGTATATATGTATATGTATGTGTATATATATATATATATATATATATGTGAAAGCATTCTATACATATTTCTATTTATCAGTTCTTTTTCTAGGGGCAAGAGAAGAAAAAAGAATTTTGCATGACAACTATTATATATTTAAAAAGGAATAGCAAGTTGTCTATAATAGATTTGCAGTTTCAAGTGCAATCATCTTTTGAAAAATTATACTATGTAATGGAAATACTTATTTTATTCCATAAATTAAAAAGAAAAGATAAAGAAAAAAGAAATCTTGTTTTGGGCCTCACCCTGGTCAATGAGGCAAACTCAGAAAAAGAAAGGTAAAAGTATTTCATCAGCACACCAAAGCAGGAAACAGCCTTGCTGGATTTCAGACCTTGCTTGACTTTTATAGACAAGAGCAAACAACTTTCATATAAGGGTAAAAGTATGCTGATTGGTACCCATAATATGAAGAGAGGGATGTTGTATGACTTTAGCTCTTCACCCCATGTCTAAGTGCTCATACACAAGGGTATTTCCATATTGTTATCTAATGCAGACTAGTTGCACATATACCCAGAGTTTTAAGCAAGGTTTTAAACATGGGGACGGGGGTCACTCAGACTGACTGCACAAGTAGCTGACTTTTCACCATCTTTCTTTTGGTGCTAACCACACTCATGGTGCAGCACCATAATTGGACCTATAATGCTCCCAATTATATCATCTTAATCTCTGCTTCATGTAGTTTGGCAATTGGCTTGAGAATCAGTTTTTTGTACCAAGGGTGGGATGGGGTCCAAGGGATGGACAGGGGTTGCTTCTTCTGCTGGGATGAGGTCAATCATAGCAGGCTTCACATAGGAGCAAGGTATCCAGGTTGTCTGATCAGCAACTCTGATGGCAGTATGACTGGTCAGCAGGACCTGGAAAAGTCCCTAAATGTCTTCCTGGTTATAGATCTATATGTAGTGTCCTAGCTCAAACGGATGCACCTCCTCTTCCAAAGGCAGAGTTTGTGTCAAGGCTGCTTCCTTCCAGACCTGTGAAAGAGAACTAGATAAAGGGAGCACATATCTTATCAGGCTTTCATCCCCTGTGGCCAGGTTCAGGCTCCAAGGATCCAGCTTCCAAAGACTAGTAGAATTGACAATCCACAATCCTGCCTACATTAACATTTCTAAGATGGATCAATACTAGGGGAAGTACCTGAGGCCATTTTAACTGTGTTTCCTGGAAGAATTTTCCCAAATGAGTTTTAACTTCCCTGTTTAACTGCTCAACTTCCCCTGATAATTGTGGATAATAAAGGATAAACAGGCTCAATATTATCCCCAGACACTTGGAGAATTGCTTAGTAATTTTGTGGTAAAGCATTGCCCTTAGTCCCAGTCAACAGGACATGGCAGGCCAAATCTTGGTATTCTATCCTTACTACTATGTTTCTTGCTGCTATGTTTCACTGGAAAGGTCTCTACCCAGTGGCTCAGTTGGTCTGCACACTAAAACATATCTGTAGCCATTATCTTTGGCAATTCAATAACATCAATTTGCAAGTGTTCAAATGGTAGGGGCACACATTTTCTCTCCCCACCCCCATCCCTTTTCTCAGTTTTATTCTTTGAGAAGTTGAATTGTTTCCAAAACAAAAGCAGCTAGAGACAACACTCTGGGTCTCTGCATAAACAGTGGAGGTGAACATGACTAGTGAACTTGAAATAAATGGTTCATATACGGACCTGGGCATGGAATTGCTGGCATAGGAGGCACACTAATGTTTAGGTACAATGGGGGTGTCCATATGTTTGACCCACTTTGTATCTCATAGAATGGCTTTATGACTGGCCACCCAGGTATTAGTTCTGGTACCTGTGATTAAGGAGAATAGTCAGTGGGTGGGCTAGCAGAAAGCATAAGCAATGCATTTGGTACTCTTGAGGACTCTAGCACGTAGCCCATTTTGTCATCTCATCTGCAAACCAGGTTCCGCTTACAAAAAATACTACCCCTGGTATGGGTGGGCAATACATTATAGAGATGACCCCAGGGAGCGAAATAGCTTGAAGGAGTTGGTCAATAAATGAGGCATGAGCTATTGGCTTTACCTTTTGTGGGGATGAAGCCATGCTGCTTCCATAAGGTGCCAGTGGTATGAGGCACCAAAGCCATATTTCACATTGGTGTAAATGTTCACTTGGAGTCCCTTGGCCAGGGACTCCTTTATGAATTCCTCCAGTGTTGGAATGCAAGGGCAATAGTATCCCACAGTCACTAACAAGGCACATACATGCTGTTTTTTTTGTTTGTTTGTTTTTGATATTGGCATTTGAAGGATACTCAAGACCCTAGGTTGCGACCAAGCTCATATCCCAATTATTGAAGGGAAAACCATTATTTTAAAGGGGAGGCTCAGTGGCCCTTTTCATAAAGACAGAGTTGGAGGAAAATGGTATCTTCCTCACAGGCTCCCTGGGAAGGGGAGGTAAGTAGTAAGTGATCAAAATATTGAAGTAAGGCAGATTCCCTGTGTAGATGAACATTTTGTAGGTGGGAGATTCACAATAACCCTAGAGCAGCCTTGTGTGAATATATTGCTGGCCCTTCCAAGTAAAGGCAAAAAGGTACTATGGATCCAGATCTACTGGAACACACACAAAAAAGGCATCACACAAGTAAATAACAGACTATGCTTTCATAGTGTGAGGAATGTTAGTGATAATAGAAACAAGATTCAAGACCACTGGAGCTCTCAGAATAACAAAATTATTGATAGCCATTTGATTCTAGACAAAATGGTATAAAAGTAGGCCTTCATTATCCACCTTGGTTTTCCTCACTGGCAGTATAGGGGTACTGCAAGGTGACTGGCTTGGCACTATTACTTTGAGATGGATGTAAGTATTGATGAGTTTTTTTAATAGGTTCAACAATCTCTAAATTGATATTATATTGTCATACAGAAGGAGACAGTTTGTCCTTAGTCCAGATTCACACGGGCTTGACTGACTTCATGAACTTTTCATCTGTGGGCTTCCATGCCCACAAAACTGGTGGATAAATTTCATAACATGGGACACTAAAGATTCCATAAACCTTTTAGGTTCCTTTAAAAATCACCTAATGAGCCAAATCAATTTCTTTGTATTCTAACCTAACCCCTCCCAGATCACAGTGAATAATGGACTCAAGTTCTTATTATGAGTCCTTTCCACACAATTAGATAGGGGAATTAGGCATTAACAAAAAAGGAGTAAAACCATGATAAATGTCCAATACGTACTTTAAGCAGGGGTTGCTAAAGTGCACATCTCACTTTCAATTTTTAACATTACCTTGAGAGGGGCACTGAAGTGCTAAGAAAGTTGCCTACTTCCACCAATAAACAAAGATTGTCCCATTAACCATGATATCAAGTAAAGGCTTCTTAATTATACTCACATTCTCTTCAACACTCCCAAGAAACACACCTAGTTCCCAACCACCTCTGTCTTCCAGTCATTGTGAATATTCACCTCCAGTATCCCAAACAGGGTACAGACTCTTTGGTATCTGTGATGATTTTCAGGCACCCTGAGGATGGTAGGGGTAGTGGTCCATGTGGCATCTGGTTCTTCACAGCCCCCTTTGGATAACCTGGAGAATATTGCCTTCTGCTGGAGGCCTTGTGCTGCTCAGCTTCTTGCAATCCCTCTTAAAATGCCCCTCCTTTTTACAGTAAAATCATCCCCTCCCAATTCTAAATCTCCCTTTCAGGTCTTTTGTCTCTCCTCCTCTGAACACCTGTATTTTCCCTTTCGTGGCAGCTGCCAAAATCTTTACTTCCCTAACCTTACTTCCCTTCTTTTTCCTAAGTTCCTTCTCCTTCCACCCACCAAACACGGATGATGCAATTCCCCTGAGTTCACTGATAGTTTTCCCCCTCCAGTCAGGGCAGAATTTATGAAAATAATCGCGCATGTCTGCCACCAATTGATTACTATAAACTGAAACAATTGCTTTTAGATCACGCTCATTTTCTGGATCTAACTGAGCAAATTTCTGGGCAACAGCCCAGAAATAAATATAGAAAGCATACGGATGTTCAACAAAATTTTGAATAGTGTCACGGAACTTCTCTCAATTTATCGGTTGTTGTGCTGCTTCTCTAAAGCATCATAGAGGGTTGTTTGTGCCCCAGAGAATGTTTCCCAGTCCCCCATATTATTATAGTTTCAACTGGGGACCATTCTGGGCCATCTGGTTCTGTTATGTTTATCCTCTACCTTTAGAGCACAGGACAGGACCTTTGCCTTCTCATCCTTTGGGAATGGTATCTAATAACTCATTGATCTCCTTCCAAGTAGGTTTTGGCTCTTTACAATGCTCTTAATTTTCTTAATGATGGTGACCAGGTCTCTCTGAAAGGGTTAAATGGATTGCTGGCATAATACAATGTCTCCTGGTGAAAAGGGGCTATGTATTTTCCTTTGATTATTCCCTATAAAAGTGGTTCTTAAGAGTGCCATGGTCTTTGATTCTGAGAAATCTGAATTATATGGTGGTGGTCTAGGGGTCCAGACTGTTGTTTGTAATGGATGTAGTAATGAGGGGCAGTGTTGGTTTGAAAATTCTACCTGATAGTGCCAATAATCCATTTGCCCAGCCTTCAGGTATTCAAGTCTGATTTAAGCAGGCATAGCTGTGGAAAATCAAAAGGTCCATATTTATCTGACTAAATTTATTTCCCACAATTATCTAAATACGGAGTCCAGTCTGAACTGAGCTTTACTGCTCATGTTTTGGACATTTCAGGTTGAACTGAAGGTTTTCTCCTTGTCCCAAACTTTTAACTGCTTGCCTAATGGGGAATTCATAGGAAGCTTACTCTACCGATTCTGTAATGATAACAGTATCCCTTTACTGTTTTGTCCCTTGGTGACCTAATGTCCGGTGAAAACTAGTTTACTCACCATCTTCTTTTCCTTTGCCCATAATGACTCCTGTCTGTTTGTACACAAATGGAAGAGAACCAATTTTGGGCTTAAGACCTATTTCTCCTATTCATGTTTGAGTGTGGGGAGTTTAATTCTCCAATTATTTCATGGCTAACTAACTGCTTAGAGAGTCCACTCTGACTTGTGATCAAAGGTCCAAGTGCTGGCTAGGGAGTTGGAGTATTCTCACCCAGTGATTATCAAGTGAGCAAATGGTCCTGCTGTGGTTGCCAAATTATTTTTAAAAAAAGTCTTGCTTTTGGCCTTATCCTGGTCAATAAGGCAAATTCAGGAAAAGAAAGATAAAAATATTTTATAAGTACACAAGGCACTGAGCAATTGGGTGTAGCTGATGTGGATTTTAAATCTTGCCTAGTTTTTAGAGACAGGAGTAAACAGCTTCCATATAAGGGCAAAAGTATGCTGATTGGTACACATATGATGAGCAGAGGAATTTTGTGCTACTTTAGCCCCCCACGCCCCTATATCTAGGTACACATGCAGAAGGGTATTTCTGTAATGCCATCTAATGCAGACTGGTTGCACACATACCCAGAAAAACCAAGGTTTTAAACATGGGAGCCACTCAGACAGACTTTTCACATGTAGTTGACTGCTCAATATAAGAACTGAATCAATGTTTCTTGGAATAGAGTGCCAAAGATTAAAGCCATTAAATTCATAATAAAATGGAAAAATAGATTCCTTGATTATTTGTGAGTCTGAACATTTTTACCTTGATTTATAAATTTAGTCTGCTTTAATGTAAAAAATTTTGGGAGCAAGAGATACTCTCCTCCCACTTCCCTCTGTCTGGATAGATCAGACAAAAAGGAAAAGCAAATTATTCTACTCAATTCTGACTTTAAACTCCCCCCCCCAAAAAAAAGAGAAAAGTTTTGCTAACTTTCTCATGGAAACTCTCCCCTTTTTCTTCCTCCAGTTTTTTAGGGGCTATTTCCTTTTTCTGTTATATTTTATAGCGTTTTCCCTCTAGGAGATGATAGAGAGCAGTGGGAAGGAAGATCTTATTCTATTTCTGAATACATCTTTTGCATTCCTCCTTGAATCTTCAGATTTTCAGCATTAAATTGAGGACTTTTGGGGCTTCTCTGCCACTGAAATAATTAGGTATCCTCCACTCTTTTTTTTTTTTAAACAGTATTAAAGTCAGGATCATTAGGTTATTTGTTCTTTTTTCTTCTCTGCAGCTCCTGAGGGTGTGTGTGTGTGTGTGTGTGTGTTCCTCAGGAGAGGAGGGGGTATTCCTACAGTTCCATAATGAAATTGGGAGACAATTTGGATAAATGAAAATATGCTCAATTATAGAGTTTCATTGCATCCCACCCAAGCTGCTCTCCTGGCTCTCTAGACTTTCTCTATCTTTCATACCACAGAAATCTCTTCATCCTGGAAATTCACTTCACCCCTGGACTACTCACACTGGAATTACCTTACTACCCTGTGGCCTCTTCCTATGATTGGCTGGATCCTCTCAGGATGTCCATTTTAAGGAACATGTTCTGGCCAGCCATTCCTTTATTTCTCTCCAGCCTTACTCATTACTCTCCACATTTTTTCTTTATGTCCCATAAGGGGCATATCCCCTTTATTCCTTTTTTTTAATCCCGTACTCTCCCACCTTCTTCCCTTCTCCTCATTAAAAAATTTTTTTTTTAAAGTAGGTGAATGAATGAATATCTTTTTTTTTTTTGGAGAGGCAATTGGGGTTAAGTGACTTGCCCAAGGTCACACAGCTGGTATGTGTCAAGTGTCTGAGGCTGGATTTGAACTCATGCAGGCCCTTCTGACTCCAGAGCCAGTGCTCTATCCACTGTGCCACCTAGCTGCCCCCCTTCTCCTCATTTTTAATTAAACCAGGTTGAGGGTGACTGATAGGCCACAAGCCTATTAGTAAGTTATGGGATGTCTAGATGTCTAGCCCAAGCATATGAAGACTTCCTCCAGCAGAATGGGATGAGAACAATGGCCATGGAGGTGGCTGAAGCAGGCACTATGGAGCACTTAGAAGTTGGTCGGATATCAAAGGTGCCAATGTCATCCACTGAATCCTGGGGCAGTGCTGTCATCCTGACTTTTGTCCTACCACTGGACTTCCATGACTTAGGAAGAGAGAGTAAGGCTGATGATTTTGTGCCACACCACCTTACTTAAATCCAATTCATGTACAAATCAAAATATTATGTGTGATGTTATTTGTCTGCTTCAAAAATGAAGGACAAACAACAATGTGTTCTTTCTCCACTGAAATTTATTACTCTTTTACTTACTTGTGTAAAATGTGTGATGTCCATGTAAACTAAGTATGCTCACATGGGTTGCCTAAATGTAGCTTCCATGTCATTGAGAATAGAAATTTTTTTTTAAGTGAGGCAATTGGGGTTAAGTGACTTGCCCAGGGTCACACAGCTAGTAAGTGTTAAGTGTCTGAGGACGGATTTGAACTCAGGTACTCCTGACTCCAAGGCCGGTGCTCTATCCACTGTGCCACCTAGCTGCCCCTCAAGAATAGAAATTTCTGGAATCTTGTCTATGCCTCTCTAGGGGAAGACTTTGATTCCTGCCCGAAGGGGGCCAGGACAAAGGGCTATGATACTGTCTGCTCAGTTCCCCTTTGAGAAAGAGGTATTAGACTAGAATTATATCTATTTGTTTCCCTAAATATTGCTTGTAGATTACAGTCACTTTCCTGGTCTCTATCCCTTAAAGAGGATATAGCTTTTACCCTCAAATTGAAACTTTCCTACAAGATGCCTGTTACACAAAAAACATCACAAATAATGAAAAATGGATAGACTCATGTATGCAGGGAGATAGAAAACAGCAATAGGAGAAATTATACAATTAATCAATAAATATTTATTAAGCTTTTAGCCCACAGATCTTAAGGGGGTTGGATAACAGGTCAGAAGGAGGTTACAGGGGTCCCTTTGCTGGTACTGGGTGCAAGACTCAATTGTATTGCCCATACTTGGATCTGGGTCATAGTCCTGGGTTGTAGTTCCAGGGCAAGGAGGAGCACTAGAACACCAAAGCTTGTATATGCAAAGGAGTGGGGACCCTGGTCACAGTTCCAGGGTGGAAAAGAGTGTTTGTGATCACTCACAGACCATAATACAGGCCAGGAGAGTAGTAAACACACTTCTTCTTAGGTCATGTGGCCTTGGAAGAATTAAAAACTTATAGACCCCCAGAACTAGCTCTGAAAACAGTTGCACACACACACACACACACACACACACACACACACACACACACACACACACACACACACCTAAACCCTGAAGCTTAGGACATTGCTCCACTCTAGGAGCAGAGCCCAAAAATCTGAAGAAAATCTCCTTAAAAACAGAATTGGCTACATGGAAATAGACACATACAAATTCACTAAAGAAAAGAACTCCTTAAAAAGTAGAATTGTCCAAATGGAAATGGAGGTACAAAATCTCACTGAAGAAAATAATATTTTAAAATTATAATTGGACATGTGAAAGTTAATAATTCCACAAGGCTTAAAGAAATAATCAAACAAAATCAAAAGAATGAAGAAAATACAAGAAAATGTGAAATATTTCATTGAAAAAACAACCGACCTGGAAAATAGATTGAGGAGAATCATTTAAGAATTATTGGACCAGTGGGCAGCTAGGTGGCACAGTGGATAAAGCACCGGCCCTGGATTCAGGAAGACCTGAGTTCAAATCCGACCTCAGATACTTGACAGTAGCTGTATGAACCTGAGCAAGTCACTTAATCCTCATTGCCCCGCAAAAAAAAGAAAGAAAAAGAAAAAGAAAAAGAAAAAAAAGATTTATTGGACTACCTGAAAACCATGATTTAAAAAAAAGAGCCTTGACATCATCTTTTAAGAGATTATCAAGGACAATTGCTGATATTCTAGAACCAGAGGGCAAAATAGAAATTGAAAGAATCCACCAATCACTTCCTGAAAGGGAGCCCAAAATGAAAACTCCCAAATATCATGGAGCCACAGTCAGGATAACACAAGATTTAGCATCTTCTACATTAGGGATCTGAGGGCTTGGAATATAATATTCTGGAAAACAAAGGAGCTAGGATTACAACCAAGATCATCTACCCAGTAAAATGGAATATAATCCTTAAGGGGAAAATGTATATTTAATGAAGTAGAGGACTTTCAAGCATTCCTGATGAAAAGATCAGAACTGAATAAAAAAATTGGGTGTAGGATTCTATCTTACACTATAGGAAAGCATAAGGGTAAGGGGATAAGAGAAGGGGAGAGAGACTTATAAGAGGGTGGATTGGGGGATGCAGTAATGGGAAGCAAAACAATTTTGAGGATGAACAGGGTGAAAGGAGAGAGAGTAGGATAAATGGGTGAAAACAGGATGAATAGAAATACACACTTAATCATAATTGTGAAAAATATTTACAAGTTTATCTGATATCTTTATTTCTCAAATATGTAGAGAACTGAGTCAAATTTATAAGAAAATGTCATTCCGGGGCAGGTAGGTGGCACAGTGGATAGAGCACCGGCCCTGAAGTCAGGAGTACCTGAGTTCAAATCCAGCCTCAGACACTTAACACTTACTAGCTGTGTGACCCTGGGCAAGTCATTTAACCCCAATTGCCTCACTAAAAAAAAAAAAAAAGAATATATCATTCCTCAATTGATAAATGGTCAAAGAATATGAAAAGAGGCAGTTTTCAAATGAAGCTATCTATAGTTATATGAAAAAATGTTCTAAAACACTATTGATTAGATAAATTCAAATGAAAACAACTCTGAGGTACCACCTCACACCTATCTGATTGGCTAACATGACAGAAAATGAAAATGACAAATGTTGGAAGGGATATGGAAAAATGGATACGTTATTGCACTGTTGGTGGATTTGTGAATTGATTCAACCATTCTGGAGAGCAATTTGGAATTATGCCCCAAAAGCTAGAAAACTGTGATGCAACAACACCACTATTTTTTAGCCCAAAGAGATAAAAAACAAAAAGGAAAAGGGCTTATATATACAAAATATTTATGGCAGTTCTTTTTGTGGTGGCAAAGAATTGGAAATTGAGGTCATGCCCATCAATTGGGGAATCACTGAACAAATTGCGGTATATGATTGTGTAGCAATACTATTGTGCTATAACAAATGATGAGCAAGATGCTTTCAGAAAAACTTGGAAAGACTTATATGAACTGATACAAAGTGAAATGAGCAGAATCAGAACAATGTACACAATAATAATAATAATATTCTATGACGATCAACTGTGAGTGACAACTATTTTCAGCGACACAATGATCCAAAACAATTCCGAAGGACTTAAGATGAAAAATGCTATTTACTTCCAGAGAAAGAACTGATGGAGTCTGAATGCAGATTGAAGCATACTTTTAAAACTTTCTATATTTCTATATGGAATATATATTTTTTTTCTATATTTCTTTTTTTAACAACATGACCAATATACATTATTGCACATGTATAACCTACATCAAATTGCTTGTCTTCTAAAGAAGAGGAGAGAGGAGGAAAGGAGGGACAGAATTTGGAAGTTGAAATTTAAAAAAAACAAATGTTAAAAATTGCTTTTACATGTAATTGGGAAAAACAAAATATGTAGTATCTCAAAAAACCCAAAGAAAAGGAAATTTACTTAACCATAACATGGAAATTATATTTAGCAAGTATATAGCATTGATTCATTTGAGTACATCTTTGCCTCCATGGTGGTTATGCTAATGTGTCATTAAAAATAAAACCAAACAAACCAATGATTAAGCCACCAAAATATGTTTAGCAACCAGGTTCTAGCCTTAGTTCTAATTGTCTTTTTTTTTTTTTTTTTGGTGAGGCAATTGGGGTTAAGTGACTTGCCCAGGGTCACACAGCCAGTAAATGTCAAGTGTCTGAGGTTGGATTTGAACCCAGGTCCTCATGAATCTAGGGCCAGTGCTCCATCCACTGTGCCACCTAGCTGCCCCAGTTCTAATTAAGTCTTGAGGATGATTCTACTACCTTTTAAAAGAAAAACATCATCTTTGCTTGTGTGGGATAGATAGTCCTGTGACACCCGTTATTTACCCTTATCTGACGTACTGATTGGCATATTTAAAGGCATCTGAATTGGGGCCTCAAGGGAGCTTGTTGTTTTCCCCTACATTTGGTAGGAAATGAGCCCTAAATGGGTAGCTTTTAAGCTAACCAGAGAAATGAAAGAACAGCCATTTATGAATTTTACAAATCTGAAGCCATATTTGTGAGAATGAAATTTATGGGTGAAGCCAACTGGTCTTTGTTCTTAAATGAACTGATATATGACTTATGGGCCCTCTGCAGTTATTTCAGTTTTGAAGCATAGTGTTTTTAGGCTTGCAGGGGAGTAGTAATCTATGGCTTAAGGTCTGTTGCTGATACCACTGGTTTAAGCACCAGTGTTAATATGACTATATGGTTCACCTGGATTTGATGGAGGTGCCTTCTTATCTAAAAGTATTTTTTATGAAATCCTGCATTAATAGGATTAATAGGAACCAAAATGTCCTTCAACTGAACTCCAAACTGAACCCAGAAAGCTAGCAGATAAAAGACCCTACCTAATGATTTCTTTTCCCTGAGGATAGTAAGTCCCTATCTTATGGTGACATCTTGATGTCCTCATCCTTGCTAAACCCTTTTTTGGAATCCTGTTATCTTATCATGATGATGCTTCCATATTTCCTCCATACTTCTTCTTCTTCTTTTTTTTTTTTTTAGTGAGGCAATTGGGGGTTAAGTGACTTGCCCAGGGTCACACAGCTAGTAAGTGTTAAGTGTCTGATGCCAGATTTGAGCTCAGGTACTCCTGAATCGAGGGCCGGTGCTCTATCCACTGAGCCACCTAGCTGCCCCTCCTCCATACTTCTTATAACTGAAATTATTAAACTGCCTTTGCTTCTTTATCATACTATTGAAACTGACAATGCCCTGTAACCCATGGGCAAAGAAACCTTAAAAACCCTTAGAAGGAGAGGGTCTCTGAGCTCCCTTCTGAGGAGGGTGGTCTCCAACATGATCATGGTTCTTTCTTCCTGGGACAAAATAAATTGTTATTATGTTTTTCCTATCCATTCTCTGAGGTGGTTTCTGTGAAGTACCTACTTCTGGTAGGAGAGGCAGAAATAGTCTTCTCTGATCTGGATGAACAAATTGTAGTAAATATTATTGATGTCTCTGATCTGTTTATTATTTTTGTAGGAGGATGTGTATGAAAACTAAATTTAATATTCAACACCAGCATCTGGGAAGCAAGTCTGCAAAGAATACATCAACCCAAGGCAGGACTTTTGGTCTTTTCATATGTGGAGAAAAGGGTTTTGCTCCCCCCAAATGACATTCTTCCCAGTGTTTTCCTGCTTTCAAGATCTATATCATCTTTGCGATTAAAAGGTAGGATTACAAATTTAAAATTTGGTTTTATTACATACATTTTTTTTTCAGGGCAATGAGGGTTAAGTGACTTGGCCAGGGTCACACAGCTAGTAAGTTAAATATATTTCTTTTTAAAGACCTCTGGCCTAGGACTTTGAAGAGATAGTTTAATTTGTGAATATGGGGGAAGAGGATGTGTTTTTTTCTTTTTCAGAAGAGCAACTTAGTTAAGGGCTCACCATTAGGATTGGAAAAGATGAACAGCCTTAAAATATCCAAGACATCACTGAGGCATTTAGATAAGAATCAGAGTAGAAAGTCCTACAAACATTATATATATATATATATATATATATATATGTGTGTGTGTGTGTGTGTGTGTGTGTGTGTGTGTATATGTGTATGTATATGTATACATATAAACACATACACACATATACATATATACACATATATGTGTGTGATATATATGTGTGTGTATAAATTTATGTATATATATTTTTAGTAACTACATGTTTTAGTAAAACACGTATCTAAGCAAGAAAAGATTTGCCTTTGAATTATACTGGTCTAAAAGGAAAAAATATCACTTCTGTCAAAAAATAGAAAAAGAAAAAAGAAGCAAATATAGGGATCCTTGTTTTGTTTTGTTTTTAACAGGGGAAGAGGGTGGTGCAGTTATACTGCCCAACCTTGGGTGGGGGGAGAATAATACCTCATAGCCAATTAAAAAAAATGTATATATAGATATACACAAGTATATATGCATATCTATACACAAACACATAAACACACCTACATGCACATACACATATACCACAGATATGTAGCTAGATGGGCAAAACTATTAATTATAAAAATTAGGATAATGTATGGAAGGGGAATTAAAAAACACCTTAACCACATTTAAATTACATAGACAAATGCACATATACATGTATGCATATATGTTATAGATAGATGAGCAAAACAATTATCTATAAAAATTAGAATAACGGAGGTCTATGTTTTTTCTTGCTAACAAGCATTTCTTTTGATTCTTAAGAGGGAGCAATCTTTAGACTTCAAATGATGTAGCAATCCCTTATCTAGGATTTGAGTAATCTCCTTTGGAGTGATTGTCTTAAATGAGGAAAAAGGCAATTGAAGGAGCCACTTCCTCAAATGGTTTGCTTAGAGGGTAGAATGACAATTGAAAAACACTCCTTCAGTTGATTGTCTTAGAGGGTAGAGAAAAAGGTTTGGGAATATGTGCTATGGAGATTTTCAGTATTGCAGCTCTAGTGGCTGATGAGATGGGTCAGCAGGCAAATTTAGGAGACTCACAAAAAGTAACCTTCCATTACAGCACCTGTGGGCTGCTTACTCTGGATTAGTGCATTTGTAAGAGACTCAAAGTCTCCGGATCTTCCTCAAAATGAAATTACAAAGACATTTACATCTAAAGACCATCCAGAAATGATACTGCAGCATCAATACAGCCAGTTGCCTGAGACAACTTTGTATGTGGATTTTCCTTGCTGAACTTTCTCATGTTGTAGGAGACTGGACAGTGAGGGATCCTTGGAGCATTCTAGAATCTAGAGTGCGGGAGAACCTTGTATGTCACAAGGCAGACCTTTTGCATCATTTTAAGTGTCAGGAAGTTTTATTTTAAAATCTAGATTTAATTTGCCTGCTTGCATCTTCCACCAATTTCTCTTAACTCTTTGGACAATAAGACCAAGTCTTCCACATGACAGCTTTCAAAATTCTAGAAAATGGCTTAAATCCTCTCTTCTCCAGGCTAAAAAATTCCTAGTTTATTCTAGTGATTCTCATATGTAATGAACCTGAAGCCCTTTTTCATCCTGGTTACTATTCATTCTATGCATTCTAGTTGATTAACATCTTTTTGAAATTTGGCATCCACAACTCTAGTACCAATCCTAGTGCTAGGCACCATGATTCTTATAATTCATCTCAGAATGCAGAGATCACATTAGAATTTTTTTGGCTGTCACATGAAACTATTACCTCATATTTAGTTTACAAATCTCTCAAGATTTATTTCAGATAAGATGCTCTCTAGCTATGTCTCCTATATCTTGTATTTAAGAAATGGGCCCCTTAAAGGCTGATTTCTTCCTTTTTCCATCCCTTGGTCCTTGGGTAAAGGGTAATAATAGGGCTGATTACTATTGGTTATTATTCTGGAAACAATATGAAGGGGTCTTATTAGTTTCATATTATAGTAAGAAAAGGACTATGATGGACCTTCCTGCTATTATGGGATGAGATTCCCATACTTGAGGCCCTATGTGGACCCATATGTTCTAGGCTGGCTCACTCACTCTTACCTGCTCTCACACTGATAGGCCTTGGTTCCAAGAGATAGACTACCACCATGTGAGTATATTCAAATTATCTCAGGGTTATAGAGGAACCCATGTTGAAGGGAAATATACTCTCATCCATTAGCTGTTGAATTACCAATGCATTTCCATTCGTATAAACTAGCCACTAATAATAATGTCACTTCTAGATTTTAATTATAATAATATACTTACCAAAGGGCAAAAGAAACAGTAACATCACAGGTACTCAGAAACAAGTCCTTGCATAATAAAATATATCACAATCCACACATAAACCCAAGTCATACTCTCCCACCAATGCACTCAGGACTTTGGGGGGAAAGTAGGAATATACTGTAAGAACTTGGCAAGGAAACATACGAGGGAAGAAAACCCAGGTGCTCAGGATAACTTTGTTAACCCACAACTCTAGCTTGCAAGTTCTAATGTCATTTTTCTATTTAGAAATATCTGTCCCATATCGAACCACTTTTCTTTTAACTCTTTGTCTGCTGGTTTTCACTACTATTCAGCTATCTCTTCACCGTCTCTCCAGCATAGTATTTACAACTTCTAATCATCTTATTATCTTTCAACTTGTAATCACCCTTAAAATGTCATTTAGAAAGTGTTAACTCTTAATTTCATTCTCTTTTAGCCAGAGAACTACAAATCTCATCGAACTGGCTATGTCTGGGCACTACAGAACACACCAAGGAGCTCAGCACAAGGACCAGACTCACCTTAATGCTGCATTGTTCAGTAAGATAACAGCTAACATCGAATACCTCAGGTTGACATCCTGAACAAAGGTGTTTCTTATAGTTTCCTAGGCAGTTTCTTATACAGAAAAGCACTAGCAATACCTGATTTTCCTCTTACTGCTTTTCTCAAAACAGAGAGGCAAGCAAAGGCAACCAGATACTTCTTTCTTTTTTAGTGAGGCAATTTGGGTTAAGTGACTTGCCCCGGGTCACACAGCTAGTGTTAAGTGTCTGAGGCCGGATTTGAACTCATGTACTCCTGACTCCAGGGCCAGTGCTCTATCCACTGCACCACCTAGCTGCCCCCACAACCAGATACTTCTGAGAGGCTTTACCACTCAATGTCTAGAGGGCATTGAAGAGCAATATTTGGAAATACAACTCATCTCATGAGAGTGAGCCTCTCTCTTACCAATTTGGAATCACATTGCTGAAGTCTTCTGTTAGTTGACTGCTCCTTTTACAACACTACTTTTTCTTGCCCCCTGCTATTTCCTCAATCTTAATTTGCCTAAATCCAAGCCTTTTATTTTCTGTATCTTTTTTTTTTTTTTTTTTTGTTTTTTTTTTTGTTTTTGTTTTGCAGGCAATGGGGGTTAAGTGACTTGCCCAGGGTCACACAGCTAGTAAGTGTCAAGTGTCTGAGGCCGGATCTGAACTCAGGTACTCCTGAATTCAGGGCCGGCGCTTTAACCACTGCGCCATCTAGCTGCCCCATTTTCTGTATCTTTTAAAATATCTTTTAAATCAGAGCCATTTAGTACTTAGTGACTCACCATTCACAAAAAAGGAAATAATTTACCAAATTTCCCCTATGAAATCAACAGTTCTTTTGAACATACCTTAGCCTTCAAATGGTTTCTCTCTCCCTCCCTCTCTCTCTCTCTCTCTCTCTCTTTCTCTGTCTCTCTCTGTTTGACCCTCTTATGTCTTGCAATAGCTATAAGAAAATGAAGTGAGGCATCATAATTCCCAGAAGTTTTAAGTTTTCAACAATGTCTAGTCTCATTTTCTGTCCTTGAAACTGTTTTTCTTCATACTCACATTGTTTAGTTTTTAATAAAGTTCTTTTTCTACCCTCCTTTAAACCATCAAACTTTACATATAGATGAGGCAAGAAGGAGGATAGATATGTGAAATTTTTAAAGAATATTAATTTATGATCACATATCTAAGGGTTGAGATACTTTAAAAAAATTAACAAGCATTTGTCTTCTATTATTACCACATTATTTCCCCCAACTGAAAAACAAGAAAAATTAAATCCTCATAACAAATATACATAGTCAAGAAAATAAATCCTTTACTTTGCTTCTGTACTGTTGTGTTTTCCCTGACTTACAGCTATCAGTTCTCCTTTTGAAAAGTTCTTGAATTTCCAGGGTTTTACAAAGGGGAACATGTTTGATTACATTTAGATCAGTTGCAGGGTTATGAAGATTTTTTTTTCAGCAAAATTAAGTGCATGATGTTAATCTTTCTTGGTTCATGTTACCTGGTATTACTAACTTTTTAGCATTCACAGCTACAAATGTAATATTCAAGGAAAAATTCAATGGTAAATTTTAGCATCTTCTGTGTAACTGTACTATTTTCAATGGTCATTTCTTAACTATTAGTTTTGCTCCTTCTTTATATTCCTATGATTCATATTTATAGTGCTTATTATCCTATAGTACTCTCCTGGGTTTGGTATGCCATTTTGGATTGATAATTATTTTAACCTTGGTCAAAATCCTCCCAAATGTAGAAGAAAACATCTTTACTTCTTTGACCATGCTTTGCAAATGCTATTCCCAAGGCAGATCACTTTGACCTCTGATCTCAAGTACCTCTGCTTGTCTGGACCCAAGTATCTTCAGTAAGATCTGTTTGAATTGAAGTGGAATCTCTTTTGCATTTGGTAGCCCCCAATCCAAGAGATATCCCAAAGCTTTGTGGTGTTTAACCACTTCCAACCTCTCTCCTTGTACTGGTATAGCTTCTATTTTCCTGACTAGAACTGTCCTAGCTTCTCAGTCAGTGATATGTACAACCATAACAATGCCTTGCTCAAGTGGGTCAGTACCATGTTGTACAATTGTTGTACAAAGGCTACCCCTTTGATCATTCTTTGGAGAAGCCTTTCCAAATATAACACATCCAGAAGCTTTCTCTTTCTCCTGTTGATGAATAGGACATAAACATTATGTTCTCTCTCAAATTCACCATCCAGCCTCTACAAGAACTCAAACATAGTTACTTTGGTATGCTGCATTTCTAGGGAGTTTATGCAGTGAAAAGCAGATTCCCAGCAGTTCTCTTGACTCTAAGCATTACAGGAAATAGAATCTTCTATACACCTCTCCATCACTCTCCAATAAAAGAGATTTGCTATCTCTTTAAATCTCACTACATGCACAGGCACTTAATCTTTTCTTGTGTCATGGACCTATTTGGCAATCTGGTAAAGACAATGAATCCTTTTCAGAATAATGTGATTAAATAATTGAAGGAAGTGATATATTTCAGTTAGATTTTAATGAAAATAAAGATGTAATGTTTTCTAAAGCAAGTTTATGGACCGCTGAAATCTATTTTCAGGTCCCCATGATGTCTGTGGATCCCAAATTAAAAACCCTTAATCTTATGTGCACATCTGCAGGTACATATTCATTGACATATAGAATAAAAATGTAATTATCCCAAAGACATTGTACATACACAGGTATATAATACCTATGTTGTGGTTGCATGTAGTATATCCCACAAGCATACCACCTGCAGAAAAATAATATGTAGGGGCAGCTAGGGGCACAGTGGATAAAGAACCATTCCTGGATTCAGGAGGACCTGAGTTAAAATCTGACCTCAGATACTTGACAATAGCTGTGTGACCCCAGGCAAATCACTTAACCCTCATTGCCCTGCAAAAAACCAAAACCAAAATAATATGTAGTACATAGTACAAAATTTTCTATTCAAGGCCAAATATATAATACAATGCCCAACATATATTATACCATAATAGGGAATCGACAAAATCTAGAGGTCATATATGATGTAAACCATTACATATTAAAATTACCAAAAATATACATATACACACTCTACCAGTGGGCATTATCTGGCTACATATATCATCTCTTCCATTACCACTAAAGCATGACATGTTAACCTTATCACTTATCACTGTCCATAAGGGTGTAGCACTTTTGAGGTAATTTATTGTTAATTCTATGCTATACCCTTGATATCCTCAGACCTCCTGGTCTATAGTTTCAATGAGAACCCTTACACAACTACAACTAATGGTTGTTCCAGCCCCTAATAATCCTTGATGTTTCGTGAGTAGAACATTGGGCAGGAAAGAGGAGGCTTCAACTGAACACTCAAAGCTGACTAACAGATATGAGGTTCAAAGTAGCCTCCTTAGACTGCTCCAGTTTGAGAGGAGCTTATGTTCAGATAAGGGGGAATATGGAACCTTGAGATCAGGTGTGATATAGATATGGATGTGCCTAGCATAAAACAGCTGGCCCATGTGAGACATGGATAAATAGATATCTACCCTGGGATTTAGAAAGCCCTATTCCATATCTCCAAAGGGAGACTACCTTTGTGAAAAGTAGGAGAAGGGCCACAACTTCTTTGCCAGTAGCCTAGCAGAAGAAAGACAGGCAAGATCTAGTCTAAAGACAGCTGGGTGATCAATCCTTTGGTCTCCTATCTCCAAGAGAAGTACAGGGTCTTTCAGTGGTTGTTTCAGTTGTTTTTCAATTATATCTGACTCTTCATGACCCCATTTAGGTTTTGTTTTTGTTTTTGTTTGTTTGTTTGTTTTTGGCAAAGATACTGGAATGGTTTGCGATTTCCTTCTCTAGCTCATTTTAAAGATGAGGAAACTAGGCAAACAGGGTTAAGTGACTTGCCCAGGGTCACACAGCTAATAAGTATCTGAGGAGGCCAGATTTGAATTCAGGAAGATGAGTCTTCCTGACTCTAGGTCCAATATTCTATCCAATCTAAATATTTGTATTCTAAGGGGTATGGTGCTTCTTTTTTGGAATTCAGAATAAAAGGCACTTTCCTTCATCATTCTAAAGGAAACAAATAATACTGATTACTTTTACCAGTTTAGTGCCTTTCCACCAAATACTGATTACATAAAAGACGATCACAGAAAACTAGCCAAATCTTTATCAAAGTAAGTAGTAAACAGAAATAAGAGAAGTAATCAGATTAGAGTGGATAAATGAATATACAAGAGTAAATGAGCTCTTTGGGAGAGAGAACATTCTCCTAGAAGGAATTCACTTGTAGCAGTCTCTAGGTTTGCAGGGATTGAAAATCAAGGGACATGTTGGGAGCCAACCTCTCCAAATGCCTGTGGCTCCAGGGAGATCTCCCATCTGTTATTCAAAAGTTTACACATGTCTCATACCTCTCTCTCAAACTCCTTTTCCAAGTCCCAGCAGGCTCTCCCAAACCCAATAAGTCTTTTCTTCACTTACACAGGTATATAGTGTTGCCAGCTCATAAGTCTATCACCCACTCAGAAATCACATCTCCCATGCATACACAGCACTTAGCTGGCATAAGATTCCCTCAGAAAATTACTTTAGTCTTGGGTGGAAATGTGGTTACATATCTCTCTAAGTTCATTTATGTCAATTGATTAATTAATATTTAAGAAAACTCAAATGATTAAATTGATAGTCAAGTACAATCGTTGGTATCAGTGATATTGAAGAGATATTAACTGGCACTGGTGATTGATATTGGGGAACCATTGGAATCAGAGGTTGAGATAATAGGATTAGAAACATACTCGAACATTTCTGAGATGCTCCTAAAACTGTAGGAAGGAGAGAGAGAAAATTAGCCACCCTCTGGAGACCCAACTTAAGAGGGTGAGTTTGACTTGGGATACGGACTGCTCATTGGCAAATCCCCTTGTTACTAATGAATCATTCTTATATTTTGGTTTCAATTCAATCTGCTCATAGTGAATAACCTTTTAATATGTTGCAGTAGCCTTTTTGTTAATATTTCATTCATTATTTTGGCATCTATATCCCTACTGAATTTATCTCTTTGTTATCTCTTTCTGGGTTGGGTCTTTAAAGCCAGGATGATACCAACACCAAGCCTAGAAGGGACTAACAACAAGCCAAAGATAATGGTTTCCAGATGTTGCCAAATCTCACCTTCTTTAGTTTATGTGGAGTTAAGTGCTATACCATCCCATAATCATAGATGAGGACACCCTACAGTTCTGAATAGAGAAGAGTCTCATTTACACAGTTGAAGATGAAAATGGAAGCACAGCAAAATGAAACAAATACTTCTATTAGTGATTGATCATTAATAATTATAGTAGAACCACCACATTTAGGTTTTTATCTCAATACACAAAGAACTATAAATACAAGTGGTAGTCACATCATATTGAAATGGACCATGTCTTTACCATGTGGTAAAGAAACCTGAGGTAGAGGCGACACAATTTCAAAGGATGTTAGGAATCAGTTTTCAAGATATTTCAAAGGGGTTATTTATTTATTTATTTATTTTTGCAGGGCAATGAGGGTTAAGTGACGTGCCCAGAGTCACACAGCTAGTAAGTGTCAAGTGTCTGAGGCCAGATTTGAACTCAGGTACTCCTGAATCCAGGGCCAGTGCTTTATCCACTGTGCCATCTAGCTGCCTCCTCAAAGGGGTTTTCAAAGGGATAGAAATGATCATTAATGGATGACAAAGGACTGAGAAGTATAGAGAATATGAGACCTTGCTATGATTGTAAATTTAAAAAAATCATTTGGATAAAACAAAATTTGGCCTGTCTTCAAAACAAGGTGGCTTGCATCATGGTCTGAAATTAAATAAGGTTTTGTGCCAGATCAAGCTATTTTGATAATTGTTTAATGATCTACTGAGTATAATATCAAGTGGGGCCTAAAACATGGGGCCATTTGCTTATCTGCACTATTTATGTTCTTTGCAGAGTTCCAACAAAAAGAAGGAAGAATTTGCTAACAGTGGTGAGCTTCTCAAAATGCTTTTATTCAAACATATTATACTAATTGCATAGACCCCAGAATGCTTGAAACCATACTGTCAAGTGAAAAACATAGTAGAATACATAGTATTTCTTTTCTTTTCCCCCCTGGTTATTCAAATTTTATGTCCATTTCTCATATACAAGAGGGGAAATGATTACAAAGAAGGAGTGAGAAGAGCTCAGGCTTTGCTGATAATAGGCAGCACCTCACTTCTCCTCTCCCATCTCCCTCCACTGGCCCCTTCCTTCTATTCTGTTTTGTGTTTAGGCATCCCAGATACAAATCACACTCAATTCCAGCTTCACCAAAAACTAAAAGACAAACCAACAAGTAAGAAATAACACAAATAATCAAGTTTCCAGTCCACCCCCCCACCCCCATTTTTACCTAGAGCTCTCTGTTCCTAAACTCAGGGTGATATTTTTACTATAATCCCCAGGATATATCTTCCAAAATGAAACAGCCAATCCTGAGGGCAGTGATTTGGGGAGGATAAATAAGTGTACACAGCCAGCAAGGAGGAAATAAAGGGGCCATGGATATTCATTCTTCCCTCAGAATGGAGAGTATGTATGTATGTATGTATATACATACACACGTCTCCCTTTCCCCTCCCCCTAGCCCAACAAGGTATATACATTCACTCCATAATACACACATATGTATTTACATATATACACACATCTATACATGTGTATGTATGTATGTATGTGTGTGTGTGTGTATATATACACACACACACACACACACATGTATATGTTGAACCCAACGAAAACCAAGGAGCTAGAGAGAGGCTTGCCTCTGAGATATTATGAGGCATCCCAGGCTCCTCTCTATGGTGCATGAGGGGAAGAAAGCAGCTCCTTCTTCCACCTCCCCTGGTCCAACACATTGCATATATTCACTCCATTACATACAAACATGCACACACATGCATACATGTTCAAATATATTTACATGCACACATAATGGAATGAATGCACATAATACACACGTGTATATTATACATTGCATATGTGTATGTGTATAGGTATGTATATATGTACGTGTGTTTACATGCATGTGAATATATACACCTTTTTAAACCAGGGAAGCTGGTAGGGAGCTGCTTTCTTTCCCTCCTGTACCATAGGAAGATCCCCACAAGGGAGGGGTTCTCCTAGGGTATCTCAGAGGTACAGCATAGCTTCTCATTCTAGTCCCCTGGTTTTCATTGTAGGATACTTATTATAGGCAGCAACTGCTTCCTGTTTCGATAGACAGGGAAGAGAAGGGCAGGAAAAGGAAATATCAGCTCTCATTGGGAGCTAAGCTACCTGCTTAGCTCAACCAAGAGAGTCACTTGGACAAAGAGATTCCTAGATCTCCACTAAAGGGAAAATCCCCAAATTCTCTAGTGAAGCAAACAGGGGATTGGGACATGACTGAATTTCTACATGCTGGCTTATTTCCAGCCTTTCTTCAGAGAGGCAGAAGAGAGGTTGGAAAGGCCATCTCTCTCACAGCTAGAAGCTAAAAGCACCTGAAGAGACTGACGAGAGTAAATCTCATTTCTGTGAAAGGGGAGGCTGGTGGTGTGGTGGATAGAGAGCTAGGTCTGGAGTCAAGAAGACTTTCGTTTAAATGTGTGATTTTAGGCATTGACCCCTGCATTGATCGAGTGAGGAGTGAGAATCAGGGAAAATCAAATCTAGGCATTGCACTTCAGAAGGGAGCTTGGTCAGGTGGCACAAGTAAGGCCCAAAGGAAAAGTGGCTTTGGCTAATTTTATGGATGAAATGTGACCCTTCACATATATGCTATTACCAATCAAATTTGCTGAGTTTTAGCAAGTATTTTTATCTGAATTGTTTCAGGGATAGCCTTGGTGGTTTGATTGCAGTGGTCCTACAGGATTCTGATAAATTAATGATTTTTCTTATTTTATTGTTAATTCACAATTAATAGAGTCTGTGGGTTTGTATCAATGGTATTGCACAATTTTGGGGGGGGTAAGGTGGGATATTGCTTTGATTTTAAAAAAGCACCTACAGAAAGAAGCAAAGGTAAAATTCAAATCAGTCAACTGTGCTTTGTATTAAGTGCTCTGGTAAAAGGTTGAGTTGGAGTGAAGATTGAAACTACCACATTAACTAAAATGAGGTTTGGGGGCAATTTGTGGATACCACTTATCTATGCTATCCATCTTCTTCATCAGTGAAGATAATTGAGCGTCTCCATTATTTTCTTCACTAGTCTTGCCAGTTTCTGATGGGTAAAATCACACAAAACTCAATCAGGTGAAAAATTCTTTAAAGTAGAAGTATGAGAAAATTGGTATTCTTATAAAGTACCTACTTTGACAGCAAAGTTACTGGCAAAAAATCAAGTTCAGCCTTAGGTTTTTTCCTCCTGAAAATACAAGGCTACAAAACCTATAAACCTATGATGAAATAATAGAATGCCACATAAAGCATAATGTATTATACCTTAGTGCTATTTACCATTTCTGTAATTCTGTAAACATATACAATTCCCCATAAAAATATAATGTGCCCAAATGAACAGCATTCCTTGCTCTCTAGAATTTATAGATCTAAGGGACAAATGTCTTTGGGCCAATCTATGTGGCCTAAATGATAATAAATTAAAATGCAGAGCATGTATTTGGCAAGGAAAATTAAAAGGAGGCTGCATCAAGGAACAGTTGAGTTTTCATTAGGTATTTTTTTCTGTTAGAATAGGCTTAGCTAATGTTTATTGGCAAGCAGCTAATAGCCATGAAAGACAAAATGAAAGAAACTGCAGAATTGGATAAGGGCAAAAGAAATGAAGGGCGTGCTGCAATAAAAGTTTCAGCTCAGAAGAGCAAACATGGAAGACACACAGAAGGATGCCTCGACACTTTCCTTGAAATGTGGTGATCCACAAAGTTCAACTCTGATTTGTGGTGCGGAGATGTGGGTGAAATCTTAAAAGCAATGCCAGTAGGACACAAGCTCTGGCAGACTCCACCATGCTGAAAAGGCTTTGAGGACAATCCTGATAGGACTGCACCTGCTTTCTGAAGACCAGGCTGGCTAAGGATGGAGAGGTTCATCACCAGTAGGCTGACTATCTGGTGGTGAAATGTTTGGTCATGGCAGCCTATGATACAAAGAGAAAGAGAATGTGACTCTCAGTAAGGTGTGACCCTCTTTTGCTCTCAAAAATGAGTCATAGAGAGGCGACAAACAGGCAGGGGATGCTAAGAATCACATTTAAAAACCACATATAAAGATGAATTTAGTTATATATAATTAAATGTGAAATACTTGTCCATGACTAAGTGAATGTAACACTGAAGGAACATAAAAATCTCCACATTCTCAGTATAACTGAAAGTAGAAGATAAAAGGAAGCTGCAGCTAAATGGAAGAAAGGCTCACAGCTTCTCTTTGAAGGTACAAAGGTAGATCTTTTTTTTTTAATCATATATCCAAGGACAACAAGAAACATACTTTCTTAAGACATTTGGTCATGTACTATAGTGTTCATGATAAATATTAGCAAAATGATCACTATGAAAATAACTCTAGCTAATGTGCTAATATTTGTTATAGATAAATAGGCAGGTAGAGAAATTCTATGAAGAACTTGGTAAATAAATATCCCCAAATTAAATCAACATACATATTGATATGCTCAGTGACTTCCATGCAAATATGGGAATAAAGACTATGTCATCTCTATTAGTTTACTTCTGGATATGTGTGTGTATGTATGTGTGTATATATGCATGTATGTATGTATCTATCTATATCCTTTGCCTTTTCTCTACCTTGAGTTTTAGTCCTATATCACTAATGGCCTACTGAATAATTTAAAATGTATGTCCCTGAGCCATCTCAAACTCCACATATCCAAAACTTTTTCTTTCTGCCCAAATTTATTCCTCTTCCAAATTTTCTCATTTTTATTGAAGTCACTACCATTCTTTCAGTCTCTCAGGTCTGTAACTTTGGTATTATCTTGAACACTCCATTTGCTTTCATTCAACACAACTAACAAGTTGCTAAATCTTGCCATTTCTATCTTTACAACATTTCTTACATTTGATCCCTTCTTTTCATTCACATAGCTACTACCTGAGTTCAGGACCTCATTTCCTATTGCCTAAATTATTTTAACAGCCTCCTTACTGGCCTACTTATCTCAAGTCCCTCCCCACTTAAGTTCAAAGTGATACCAAAGTGATTTTCCTTAAGTGTAGATCTGAACCTCTGATTCCCCTACTTTACCAACTCTAGTGACTTCCCATTGCCTTTAAGATCAAAGATAAACACCTATGTTTAGCTTTACAACTTGTCCTAACCTGTATTTCCAGTATTTATATTATCCTCTCCCTCCTATAGTCTGTGATCCAATCAAACTCTCCTTCTGGAATAGAGGCTCCTCAGAAATGGCATTCCATCACCCACATCTACACTGCTTTATTGTCTGCCACCCCTTTCTGGAATTTTCTCCCTTCCTCACTGCTTCCTCATAGAATCTCTTTCTTATTTCAAGATACTGTTCATTTTAACAAATGCTAATGCCTTTGCTCCCTACCTTGTACTTATTTGTATTTTCTTCATATGCTTCTGTATTTGTATAATCCAACACCTAGAACAGTGCTTTGCTGTATAATAAGTTCTTAACAAACACTTATTGGTTAATTGGGTAATATGACAAAGTACTATGGGGAAATAGCACAAAAGTAGGAATAAGAATGGCCAAAATAATTCAGCCTCAGACACTTAATACTTACTAGCTGTGTGACCCTAGGCAAGTCACTTAACCCCAGTTGCCTCACCAAAAAAAGAAAAAAAAAGGAAAGGCCAAAATAGGAAGTCTTACATTTTTATATTTAGGGAATACTTTCTTTAAGAAGTGAATTGGGAGACACAGGACATGGCAAACATCAAACAAAATCACACACACACACACAAAATTGATTTGGACAGGAAATGATATATCTTTTTTTTCTCTGTTTAGAATTTTATTTTCCAAATTACATGTAAAAACAAATTTTGACATCAGGTTTTTAAAACTTTATGTTCCAACTTCTCTTCCTTCCTTCCTTCCTTCCTTCCTCCCCCCACTCCCCCACCAAGAACTCAAGCAATTCAATATGTTATACATTAGTAGTCATGGAAAACATCTCAACATTAGCTAGGTTATAAGAGAAAACAGATGAAAATACAACTTCAGATTAAGGAACTGTCAAAAAAATTATGTTTCAATATGTTTTCAGAGACCATCAGTTCTTTCTCTGTAGATGGACTGCAATTTTCATAAGTTCCTCAGAGTTATATTGGATCATTGCATTGCTGAAAATAACCATGTGCTTCCCAGCAGATCATCTTACATTATTGCTGTTATTTTGTATACAGTACATTTCACTCTGCTTCAGTTCATGTAGGTCTTTCCAGGTTTTTCTGATAGCATCCTGTTCATCATAACTTTTATATAGTACCTTAAACTTGACAAAGAACTTTCTTCACAATAGCCCAGCAAAGTAGGTACGTTTTGCCATTATAATCAATCATCATAGCTATTTGCCTCTATCTTATTCCCTTCCCATGATATTTACTCTATTTTCTATCTTCTTTTATCCTATTCCCCCTCAAAAGTGTTTTGCTTCTGACTGCCCCCATCACACTCTGCCCTCCCTTCTTTCACCCTTCCCTCCTTATCCTCTTCCCCTCCTACTTTCCTGTAGGGTAAGATATATTACTCCTCCCAATTGGGTGTGTATGTTATTCCCTCCTTGAGCCAACTCTGATGAGATTAAGGTCTTTTAGCTAATTCTGTGTTCTAAATTTTCTTCCTCCTTCCTCAACCCTTCCTATGAAATCAAGCAATTCTATATAAGTCCTATATGTGTAGTGATGCAGAACATCTTCACCTTCCTCAAAAGTGATTTGCTTTTTACTGCTCCCTCCCCCAATCTGCCCTTCCTTCCTTCCCCTCTTCTCCCTGCCCCCCCTTATTTCCTTCCCCTCCCACTTTCCCTCAGGGAAAAATATATTACTATACCCACTTGAGTATGTATGTTATTTCCTCTTTGAGTCAATTCTGATGATAGTAAGGTTCACTCACTCCCCCACTCCTTCCCCCCTTCCTCTTCCCTCCATAAGCTTTTTCTTGTTTCCTTCATGTGAAAAACCTCTCTCCAGTCCACCTCTCCCCTTCCCCTACCCCAGTGCATCCCTTCTACCCCATGACCCTATTTTAAAGATGTCATCATGGGTTAGCTAGGTGGCACATTGGACAAAGCACCAGCCCTGGACCCAGGAGGCCCCGAATCCAAATCCAGTCCTAGACATAAGACACCCCACCCTGCCTGCCCCAGAAAAAAACAAGGATAAACAAAAAAATAAATGCTTTACAGATATCATCCCTTCATATTCAGTTCAGACCTGTGTTCTCTAAGTATATTCCTTTCAGCTACCCTAATACTGAGAAAGTTCTTTTTTTTTTTTTTTTTGGTGAGGCAATTAAGGTTAAGTGACTTGCCCAGGGTCACACAGCTAGTAAATGTCAAGTATCTGAGGCCGGATTTGAACTCAGGTCCTCCTGAATCCAGGACCGGTGCTTTATCCACAGCACCACCTATCTGCCCCCTTGAGAAAGTTCTTATGAGTTCAAAGTATCATCTTCCTATGTAGGAATATAAACAGTTTAATCTTTTAATATCCCTCATGATTTCTTTTTCCTGTTTGCCTTTTTATGCTTCTCTAGGTTCTTGTATTTAAAAGTCAAATTTTCTATTCAGTTCAGGTCTCTTCATCACAAATGCCTGAAAGTCCTCTTTTTATTGAAGTCCCATTTTTCCTCTGTAAGATTATACACAGTTTTGCTGGGTAGGTGATTCTTGGTTATAGTCCCAGGTCCTTTGCCCTCTGGAATATCATATAGCATACCCTCTGGTTATTTAATATAGATGCCACTAGATATTGTGTTAACCTTATTGTAGTTCCACAGTATTTGAATTCCTTTTGAGATATTTTCCCCTTGACCTTGGAGCTCAAGAATTTGGCTATAATATTTTGGGAGGTTTTCTTTTTGGGATCTCTTTCAGGAGGATATTGGGGGATTCTTTCAATGTCTATTTTACCTTCTGTTTCTAAAATGTCAGGGCAATTTTCGCTGATGATTTCTTGGAAGATGCTGTCTAAACTCTTATTTTGGTCATAGTTTTCAGGTAGTCCAGTGATTTTCAAATTACCTCTCCTGGATCTATTTTCCAGGTCAGCTGTTTTTCCAAGGAGATATTTCATATTGCCCTCTATTTTTTTATTCATTTGGATTTGTTTTACTGTGTCTTGGTTTCTCATAAAGTCACTAACTTCCATTTGTTCAATTCTAATTCTTAGGCTATTATTTTCTTCTGAGAGCTTTTGAATCTCCTTTTCCATCTGGCTTTTCCAGGTGTTCACTTTTTTCTCATGACTCTCCTGCATTGCTCTCATTTCTCTTTCCATTCTTTCCTTCACCTCTCTAAATCCTCTTTCTACCTCTCCTGCTTTCTGTTCAAAGTCCCTTTTGAGCAATTCCATGGCCTGAGACCAATTCAAATTTTTCTTGGAAGCTTTGGATAGAGGGGCCCCGAGGTTGTTATCTTCTTCTCAGGGTGCACCTTGATCTTCCTTGTCACTAAAGAAACTTTCTATAATTCTCAACTTTCTTTGCCTGCTCATCTTGCTGTCTTTTACTTGACTTTTAACTCCCTCTTACAGTGGGGTCCTACTTCCAAGCTACACTGTCCCAAGCTTCAGAGGATCTCAGGTGTTTAGATTTGTGGGAGGGCATGTTTTTCTCTCACCTGGGCTGTTCTCTGGTCCAAAGATAACCTCAAGCCAACTTGCTAATTAACCATCCAGCAGAACTTTGTGTGCTGTGGTTCTTAGTTCTGATGAGCCTGCACCCCTCCCCCACTTGGGCCTCCTGCTTCTCATGATTTCTTCCTGATTCCCTGCTGGGGTGGGATAGCCAATTCCTCCTTAGGTCCTTCAGACACCCCTGTATTTTCCCCCAAGCCAGCTGTTCAGACCTCTCACCCAACCTTAAGCTTAGTTCCAGAAGACGCTGATGCTGCAGCTGATTCAGAGGTTTGGGGATAAGTTTCTCTGTATCAGCATACCTGGGGTCTGTGTTGGCCTGATTCCAGTGTTGAACTCTTCTTGCAGCACATACAGCCCCCTCTTATCTGTCTTAGCCTGGAAAATAATCTCAGCCCATCTTTTTGTGGGTTTTGCTGCTCCAGGGGTTGTTTTACTGCTCTTTTGGGGGTAATTGTGTCAGGAGCTCTGTGCATTTAATGTCTTTCCTCCACCATCTTGGCTCTGCCCCCTGAAATGTTATATTTCTAATGTGTGAATCTGAACCAGCAGCTCTTACCTAAGTTGTTTGCATATAGTTAGACCAGTGTCTTGTTAGAACAAAGATAAAAATGAATACAAAACTAGAATAAAGAATAAAAATGAGAAAAAAATATGGCTGCAACTAAACTTCTCCAACCTGATAATTTTAAAGAATTATTAATTAAGAAGAATAGGAAGTAGGGGGCGGCTAGGTGGCGCAGTGGATAAAGCACCGGCCCTGGATTCAGGAGTACCTGAGTTCAAATCCAGCCTCAGACACTTGACACTTACCAGCTCTGTGACCCTAGGCAAGTCACTTAACCCCCATTGCCCCGCAAAAAAAAAAAAAAAGAAGAATAGGAAGTAGATGGAGTATTATTTATTAATACTAACTTTAACATTTTCATTAAGAAGTTTGACTAAGTTAAATCAATTAACATTTTAAGGAGACCAAAAAAGGCTGGAAACTGCCTTCTCCTATAAATACTTGATCTTCTTGTCAAATCTGGAAATAAGGCCCCACAGGGAAATACCAGTTTAGAATATGAATTAATTTATAAAATATTAGAGAGAATGATAATGGAAGATTATAAGCAATATCACCTTCTAAAATAGAAAGAAGTACAGAGGAGAAAAACAAATTTAAAGAAAGTTTGAAAAGAAACTCAACTGAAATGCAAATTAAAACAAGACTGAGATATCACTGGACAAATATCAGATTGGCTAACATGACAAATGGAAAATGACAAAAGCTGGAAGGGATATGGAACAAATGGAACACATTCACTACTGGTGGAATTGTGAATTGATCCAACCATGGTGGAGAACAATTTGGAACTATGCCCAACGGATAGTAAAACTGTGTATACCCTTTGACACAACAAAACCATTACTAGGTCTATATCCCAAAGAGATCAGAGAGAAGGGCAAAGGATCAATTTGTACAAAAATATTTATAACAGCTCTTTTTGTGGTGTCAAATAAATGTAAGTTATGGGGATGCCCATTAATTAGAGAATGACTAAACAATTTGTGGTAAATGATTGTAATGGAATACTATTGTATGGATGGAATACTAAAAGAAATGATAAAGGGAATAGTTTCAGAAAAACCTGGAAAGTTTCATGTGAATTGATGCAAAGTGAAGAGAGCAGAATCAGGAGAACCTTGTACACAGTAACAGCAATATTGTAAGGATGATCACCTGTGAAAGGCTAAGTTACTCTGATCAGTATAATGATCCAAGACACTTCCAAAGGACCTATGAGGAAAAATGCTATACATCTCCAGAGAAAGAACTGATGTACTCTGAGAGCAGATTGATGCATACTTAAAAAATTTTATTTTTCTTGTTTTTGCATGTGTTTTCTTTTGCAGAATAGCTAATATGAAGTTATATCTTTCTCGATTTCACATGTATAATCAATATCATATTTCTTGCCTTCTCAAGGGATGGGGAGGTATGGGAGGGAGAGACTTTTTTTGTGGGGCAATGGGGGGTTAAGTGACTTGCTCAGTGTCACATAGCTAGTAAGTGTCAAGTGTCTGAGGCCGGATTTGAACTCAGGTACTCCTGAATCCAGGGCCGGTGCTTTATCCACTGCACCACCAGCTTCCCCAGGAGAGACTTTTGAATTCAAATTTTTAAAAATAAATAAGAAAAAATTTTAAATATAATTGGGAAATATTTAGTGAAATAAAATATATTTCAAAAAAAGTAAAGAAACTCAACTAAGCAAAGTTATCCAAAGGGCATTTAAGGATAAACTGGAAGGAGGGCAACAAAGAGAAAAAAAAGAAAAATAGCTTTTCAGATTTTTATATCAAATTCTTTTTTTCATCAACTACAGTGGAGCCTACAGATTTGGAAATTAACTTAACAATCCTAGGTGTGCTATTTGAGCTTGAAGAAGTGGAAATGACACTGAAGAAAACAAAGATGGGAAAAGCAGCTGAACTAGACCAAGTATACACCAAGGAGGTCTATTCTGGCAATGACAAAATTTTGAGGGATTGATTTTCAAGCTCTGTGAAATAAGTGAGAATATCAAAGACTTGCAAAAGATCCTTAAACTTTATTATCACCAAAAAAGACAACTGAAACTATCAATAACTACTGACCTATATGCCCACTTTTTCATGTCTATGAAATTTTCATACAGAGATTGTACAGAAACACTGATATCTTTGATTAGCATATTAGAACGGAATAGCCAGGTTTTACAAGTGATAATAAATAGTGGAAGATGTCTTTGCAATCATACAATGAATTGAACGATCTAGAGAACACAAGATATCATTGTGCTTACTTTTTGTTAACTATGAAGGAAGCATTTAATTTAGTAGAACAAAATATCACCCTTAGGATACTCATTTACAACAATTAAAAATCCCACAAGATTCCCTAAAAGATATATTAACAGAAAACATTTTTATGTGTATCTGATTATGAACATCAACAAAGGATAAAATAAGTAATGTTCTTCATAAAGTTGTTTTCCAATATCCTGGAAGACATCTAGAACAGAGTCCAAATGGAAAAAGCATTCTCTTATATCGTGAAATCCTTCAGATACTTTAGTTTGCAGATGACACTTGTGCCAATTGCATCAAGCCAAAGAGTATTGCAAGTGATCCATAATCATGCAAAAGCATTTGGTTTAATTATCCATACGGGAAAATCCAAATGGATGAAGAATGTCTATGGTCCAGATTGATATGCTGTTGAATTTACAGCCTAGAATGATTATCCATTTCTATGCTCCCTGTGTAAAGGAAGAGAAGAGTGGATTTAGGGAAATGTCACATTTTTTCCTTTCCTTCAAGTTTCTCCCTGAAACAAAAGTCCATTTTTAAAAACACCAATATTTTTCCTGTAATGTTTTTTGGCTATAAGTTGTGGAATAATATGTTTTTTGAAGTATTTAAAGTGTTTCAGCCAGAGAGCAATGGAGAAGTTCATGGTGGGAAAAAGCAATATATAGCACATTACACAAAAGGAATTATCTAGGGGTTCTAGTAAAGGCTATCACTAGATAAATATATGTTGCTGAAGTTGAGTTGTTTTGGTCATGTCTTTCCTTTGTGACTCAATTTTGGGTTTTCCTTGACAAAGATATTGGACTTGTTAAGGGCTAAAATTCTAGCTAAACTGTCTAAAATATCTAATGAGTGGTCGCCAATAAATTATAAGCTTTAGCAAGAGTTAGACTTTTAAGCATTTATTAAGGAGAATAAGAATTTGGTAAAGAGAGAGAAAAAGGCCTAGATTCCTATTTATTAAAGGGAGAGCACATTTCTAGCTCCCTTCTCCGCCAGAGTCCAGAGGAAAAAGCCCGAGACTGAGCGCCAGTCTCTTCCTCCTCCCACTAGCCCGCGTCACTTCCTGACTCCTGGTCTTGCCCTCAAAGACCTTCCCTTCATGGGCAGAACTCCTCTACAGTAAGTATCCAGCAGGTGGCGTTATTCCAATCGTTACAGACTGGTATGCCATTTACTTCTCCAGCTGATTTTTCAAGATGAGGAACTAAGGTAAACAGGGTTAAATGGCTTGCCCAGGTCACACAGTTAGTGTTTGAAGCTGGATTTGCACTTAGGATGATGAATCTTCCTGATTCTAAGCCCAGTGCTCTATCCACTGTGCCACCTAGCTGCCTAGATAAATGTATAGCTGAAAAAATATGGGATGGTCCACAATAAGGGATAATTGATAGCCAGCCCATTTTTTCCCCAATGCAATGTGAAGAGAAATTGAGAAATGCCCCTGCACATTTAATCAATCCTCTGGTGAATTTCTGGGAAGAAACAGTGAGAATTGCATGAGAAATTTTTACACGACCCCCATTATACAGGTATATAAAATAGGAATATATATATGTCTATGTATGTTATAAATATGTCTATGTGTGTGTCTATGTGTATATACATATATACATACATACACACATATATATATCCCCTTTTACTGCTGTCAATTTTTTTGTGACCCCCCCCCCCCACATTCAGTTATATGACCTCATATAGGGTTGCCACCCACAATTTAAGAAGCCAGGAGTTAGATGACAGTCTGACTGCAAGGGAATTTCATGTTGTCTCTGTTCCTCCTACCTATCTGACTCCTCTTTTTTCCTCTTTTACAATTCTTTTGTGTAATTCCTTTTTTGTAACGTTTTATAGCTTGCTTATGACCCCCATGAACTTCTGCATTGCTCTTTGACTGAAAGTCATTTCAAGTTCTTCAAAAACATAATAATATTCCACAACTAGTTCATTGTCCATATCATATAACTTAACTAGGGATATTCCCCAAGTTTCTGTCCTAGGCCTTCTCTGTTTTGGTAATCTCCTCAGCTGAATTTAACTATCCTTTCTATGCAGATAACTCATCCAGCCCCCTTTTTTTCTCCCTTGTGCTCCAGTCCTGCACTATGCATTGTCTATTGGACATATCAAATTGGATGTCCTAGAGACATCTCAAACTCCAATCAGACTGAAAAATAAAACTCATCTTTCCCTCTCAACCCACCCTTCTCCAAACTTTCCTATTTCTGTCAAAGGCACCACCATCCTTTCAGTTTCCCAAGTTTGTAACCCTGGCATTATTCTGCATTCGGCACTCTTCCTCACCCTACTTATTCAGTCAATTGCAAAAATCTCAATTTCTACCTCTACAATATCTCTTACATAAGACCCCTGCTCTCCATTCAAGTATTCATCACTTCTTGCCTAGATGATTGCAATAGTCTTTTTGTTTTGTTTTGTTTTTTTGCGGGGCAATGGGGGTTAAGTGACTTGCCCAGGGTCACACAGCTAGTAAGTGTCAAGTGTCTGAAGCCGGATTTGAACTCAGGTACTCCTGAATCCAGGGCCGGTGCTTTACCCACTGTGCCACCTAGCTGCCCCTGCAATAGTCTTTTAATTGGTCTTCCTTTCTCAAGTTGCTTACCACTCCAGTTTAGTCTTCATATTACCATTAAAATATTTTTCCTTATGTGGAAATCTGTCCTGTGACTTCCCTCCTTCACCAACTCCAATGGTTTACTATTGCCTCTAAGATAAAATGTAGGCTTCTAATTCTGTTTAGCTTTTAAAGACTTGAGCAATTTGCCCCCAACCTATTTTTCTAGCTCTGTTGGACTTTACTCCTTTCTTTTTTTTTTTGTGGGGCAATGGGGGTTAAGTGACTTGCCCAGGGTCACACAGCTAGTAGGTATCAAGTGTCTGAGACTGGATTTGAACTCAGGTACTCCTGAATCCAGGCCTGATGCTTAATCCACTGTGCCACCTAGCTGCCCCTCCTTTCTTACTTGATAAGCAATGTAGCCAAATTGGCATTCTCTTGGTTGCTTCTTCATAGTACTCAGCCACCTATCTTTAAACTGTCTATTCACATACCTAGAATTCACACCCTACAAAAATCTGCCTCTTAGAATCCTTCTCTTACTTTAAGAAACAATTCAAAGACTATTTTCTGTATGAACCACTTCCTGGTCCCCTCCTCAAATTATCTTGTTTCTAAGTACTTTGTATTATTAACCTGGAAATTAATGAAACAATCAATGTAGGAGAAATAAGGTCTTTAATCAGGGCAGAGGAGTTATAGCTTGGAGTATCACAAAGCAAGAATGCTAGGAATACTCAAAGATGGGAACTGAGGACAGGGTTTATATGGGGTCACAGAACAAAGGGAACTCTGAGATTGCCCTGGAGTTAAGTATAGAAACTACTTAAATATAAATAGAAAATACTTAATGTAAATGGACCTGTAAAAACAGGTCTGGAGAGTAAGTAAGGTGGGGAATCTTTGGGAGGGGATACTTTGTTTGGGGGAAATCCATAAGTCAATCAAGAGTCTGGAATTAACAAAGATTGGTCAGCCCCAGGCAATTCATTGGCCTGGGAATGGAGAGTAGGTGGAGATCAGTCAGTTCTCAGTAAATTTGTGGTTATCAGGATATATTTGTATTTATTTTGTATATGTTTCTATATATGCGTATATAGGGATACATACATATGTACATATATGTATATTAACTATAGATCTATAGCTCTCTATGGCTTTCTTTGTTCTCTCCTCTGACCCATTAGACTAGGAACTACTTGTGAATACATATTATTTCATTCTTTGCACTTGTATCTTCACTTCCTTCTCCCTTTCCTATCTGCTTCACTTCCATACCTGTTGCCTTGTCTCTCTAAGGATGACTGCCCTGAAGCCTCATTAAATGTGTAGGGAAAATTTCTAAGTCTGACTGAGGAACAGAAACAACAAAGTTTCCAAGCCATAGAAAATAGGTTTATTGAGAAAAGGCCTCAGAATAAAGCCGGTCAGTCAGGGATTGGACCTGAAAGACATTGAGTTACAGAATCGAGTTTTTATACCCCTACAGAGCTTGAATGCTTATGTACCATATTAATTAGAAGTATCTAAAATTAAAGCATCTTCTTAGGAAATAGTGAAATTGCCTACATGACAAATGTCAACATTTTCCAATACTCACATCAGCCTTCTTGTGGCAACAGGGCCGTAATTCTGCTGCATGACCCCTTTTAATCAAGTATATCACTAGTGAGCTGCATGACCCCCTTGAGTCAAGCATAACACTTGTGGTTTCTAAAATATAGTATTGCTGACTATTGTATCTTCTGATATTACTTAATGCTTGACATTGGAAAGTATCATCTGACATTATTAAGTAGTAAGAAGAGAGACTTAATCTACTAATACAATTGTTATGGGTCCATAGCACCCCAGAAGTTCTCTGGGGGTACATCAAAGAACCTTCTCCTTGAGAAACTAATCCAAAGGACAGACACACCTAAAGAGATAAGTGGAGCCAGATCAGACTGAGCTAGCTTCTGGACCTCCATCCTTCATTCTGGTCTCCCTCAACCCTGGGGAGATAAGTTTGGGTGTGGCTGCTGTCTTTGTGTCCTGCCAGTCTCCTGCTTGAGGAGATTGGTATCTCAGAGCCACCTCTGTGGCATGCCTTTCTCCCCATGAGAAGTCCAAGGATTTCTTTCATGGTTTCCTTTCCCTTCCCTTCTCTTCCTCAGCCCCAAAATAAACTTCGATCTTATTCTAACTGCTTTTGTGTGCAAGAAGGTATAATTTTTTTTAATAAAATATTTTATTTATTTTTTCCCGTTACATGTAAAGATAGTTCTCAAGTTTTGTTCATACAAGCTTTCCAATTTCAGATTTTTCTCCCTCCCTTCCCCCCTCCCCTAGACAGCAGGTAATCTGATAAAGGTTATATATAACACATACACACATAAATATATAATAACATTAAACATATTTCTGCATTAGTCATGTTATAAGAGAAAAATCAGAGCAATGAGGAAAAACCTCAAAATAGAAAAACAACAACAGCACCCAAAACAAAAGAAATAGTATGGTTCATTCAGCATCTATACTCCACAGTTCTTTTTTTTCCTTTTTTTTTCCTGGATTTGGAGATCCTCTTTCATCATGAGTTCCCTGGAACTCTTCTGTACCATTGCATTGGTGACAAGAATATAGTCCATCACAGTAGATCAACACACAATGTTGATGATACTGTGTATAATGTTCTTCTGGTTCTGCTCATCTCACTCATCACCAACCCACTCAAGACCCTCCAGGTTTCTCTGAACTCCTCCTGCTCATCGTTTCTTACAGCATAATAGTATTCCATTACATTCATATACCACAACTTGTCCAGCCATTCCCCAATTGATGGGCATCACCTCAACTTCCAATTCTTTGCCACCACATAAAGAGCAGCTATAAATATTTTTGTACATGTGGGTCCTTTTCCCCTTTCCATGATCTCTTTGGGAAAAAGACCCCAAAGTGGTATTGCTGGGTCAAAGGGTATGCAGAGCTTTATAGCCCTTTGGGCATAATTACAAATTGCTCTCCAGAATGGTTGGATCAGTTCACAGTTCCATCAACAATGCATTAGTGTTCCAATTTTTCCACAGCTTCTCCAACATTTATTATTTTCCTTTTTTTGTCATGTTAGCCAATATGACAGGTTTCAGAGTTGTTTTAATTTGCATCTCTCTAATCATTAGAGATTTAGAGCATTTTTTTAATATAGGAATAGATAGCTTTTGTTTCTTCATCAGAAAATGGCCTGTTCATGTCCTTTGACCATTTCTCAATTAGGGAATGACTTGGATTCTTATAAATTTGATTTAGTTCACTATATATTTTAGAAATGAGGCCTTTATCAGAAGTACTGGCAATACAAATTGTTTCCCAGCTTTCTGCCTCCCTTCTAATTTTGGATGCATTGCTTCTGTTTGTACAAAAATTTTTTTAATATAATGTAATCAAAATCATCCATTTTGCATTTTATGATATTCTCTATCTCTGGTCATAAACTGCTTGCCTTTCCAAAGATCTGAAAGGTAGACTATTCCTTTCTCTCCTAATTTACCTATGGTATCACGTCTTATGTCTAAATCATGTATCCATTATGACCTTATTTTAGTATAAGGTGTAAGATTTTGGTCTATGCCTAATTTCTGACATACTATCTTCCAGTTTTCCCAGCAGTTTTTGTCAAATACTGAGTTCCTAACCCAGAAGCTGGAGTCTTTGGGTTTATCAAACACTACATTACTAGTGTCATTTACTACTGTGTTTCCTGTGCCTAGCATATTCCATTGATCCTCCACTCTATTTCTTAGCCAGTACCACATAGTTTTGATGACTGTCGCTTTATAGCAAAGCTCCAGGTTTGGTACCACTAGCCCACCTTCCTGTGCATTTTTTCATTATTTCCCTGGATATTCTTGATTTTTTGTTTTTCCAGATGAATTTTGTTATTATTTTTTCTTGCTCATAAAATGAATTTGGCAGAACTCCTTCTTCAGCTATTTTTCCAAATAATTTGTATAATATTAGAATTAATTGTTCTTTAAATGTTTGGTAAAATTCACCAGTAAACTCACCTGGCCCTGGGGATTTTTTCTTAGGGAGTTCATTAATGGCTTGTTCAATTTCTTTTTCTAATATGGGTTTATTTAAGCATTTTATTTCCTCTTCAGTTAACCTGGACAGTTTGTATTTTTATAAATATTCATCCATTTCATTTAGATTGTCAAATTTATTGGTATACAGTTGGGCAAAATAATTCCTAATTACTGATTTAATTTCCACTTCATTGGTGGTAACATCACCCTTTTCATTTTTGATACTGGTAATTTGCTTTTCTTCTTTCTTTTTTTAAATCAAATTAACCAATATTTATCTTTGTTATTGGTTTTTCCATAAAACCAGCTCTTAGTTTTCTTGATTAATTCTATAGGTTTCTTGCTTTCAATTTTATTAATTTCTCCTTTGATTTTCAGGATCTCTAATTTAGTATCTAATTGGGGATTTCTAATTTTGTTCTTTTTCTAGCTTTTTCTAGCTTTTTAAGTTGCATGCGCAATGCATTAATCTCCTCTTTCTCTTTTTTATTCATGTTAGCATTTAGAACTATAAATTTTCCCCTAAGCAATGCTTTGGCTGCATCCCATAGATTTTGGTATGTTGTCTCATTACTCTCATTGTCTTGGATATAGTTATTGATTGTTTCTATGATTTGTTGTTTGATGCATTCATTCTTTAGAATGAAATTATTTAGTTTCAAATTGATTTTCATTCTTCTTTTCCCTGGTTCTTTCTTACATATAATTTTTATTGCATCATGATCTGAGAAGGATGCATTTACTATTTCTGCCTTTCTACATTTGACTATGATATTTTTGTGCCCTAATACCTGGTCAGTTTTTGAAAATGTGCAATGTACTGCTGAGAAAAAGGTATATTCCTTTCTAACCCCATTCAATTTTCTCCAGACATCTATCATGTCTAACTTTTCTAGTAATCTATTCACCTCTTTCACTTCTTTCTTATTTATTTTGTGGCTAGATTTATCTAATTCTGAGAGGGGGAGATTCAGATCCCCCACTAGTATAGTATTACTGTCTGATTCCTCTTGTAACTCATTTGACTTCTCTAAGAATTTGGATGCTATACCACTTGGCGCATATGTATTTAATACTGATATTACTTCATTATCTATAGTATCTTTTAGCAAGATGCAGTTTCCTTCCTTATCTCTTTTGAGATCTATTTTTGCCTGTGCTTTGTCTGAGATAAGGATTGCTACCCCTGCTTTTTTTACTTTAGCTGAAGCATAATATATTATTCTACAGCCTTTTACCTTTACTCTGTGTGTATCTCTCTGCTTCAAATGTCTTTCTTGTAAACAGCATATTGTAGGATTCTGGTTTTTAATCCACTCTGCAATTCACTTCCATTTTATAGCAGAGTTCATCCCATTCACATTCATAGTTATTATTACTAACTGTCTATTCCCCTCCATTCTATTTATCCCCCTTTGTACTTTTCCCCCCTTTTTTCACCCTATTCCTCCTCACCAATATTTTACTTCTTACCCCTGCCTCCCCCAATCTGCCCTCCCTTTTTATCATCCCCCTCCCTTTTCTTTACCCTTTTCTCCCTTGCTTTTGTCCTCCCTTCTATCTGTCCCCCCCTTTTTCTTCCCCTTTTACTTCCCTAAAGAATGAGCAAAGTTTCTTTATCCCAATCAGCATATATGTTATTCCCTCTTTGAATCAAATCTAATGAGAGTAGGGTTGAAACAATGTTCACCCCTCCTTTCTTTCCCTCTATTGTAATAGGTTTTTTTTTCACCTCTTCATATGATGTAATTCACCCCATTCCACCTCCCCGTTCCTCTCCTCCCCATAGACTTCCTTTTTAACCCCTTAATTTTCTTTGTATCATCACATCAAAGACAATTTATATTTATACCCTCTGTGTAAAGTCCTTCTCTCTGCCCAAATACATTTACAATTCTTAAGAGTTATGAGTATTATCTTCCCATGTTGGGATGTAAACAGTTTAACCTAATTGAGTAACTTTTTTTCCCCCCTCTGTTTACCTTTTTTAAACTTCTCTTGAATCTTGTATGTTAAGATCGAATTTTCTATTCAGTTCTGGTCTTTTAATCAGGGATCATTGAAAGTCCCCAATGTCATTAAATGTCCATCTTTTCCCCTGAAAGAGAATAAACATTTTTGCTGGGTAATAGATTCTTGGCTGCAATCCAAGATCCTTTGCCTTCCCAGAATATCATATTCCAAACCTTGCGGTTCTTTAATGTTGAAGCTGTCAGGTCCTGAGCAATCCTGACTGTGGCTCCATGATATTTAAATTGTTTCTTTCTGGCTGCTTGGAGTATTTTCTCCTTCACTTGATAATTCTGAAATTTGGCTACAATATTCCTTGGAGTTTTCCTTTTGGGGTCTCTTTCAGGAGGTGATTGGTGGATTCTTTCAATGATGATTTTATCCTCTGATTCTATGATATCAGGGCAGTTCTCCTTAATAATTTCCTGGAATATTGTGTCTAGATTCTTTTTCTGGCCATGGCTTTCAGGCAGTCCAGTGATTCTCAAATTGTCTCTACTGGATCTGTTTTCCAGATCAGTTGTCTTTCCAATGAGGTATTTCACATTTTATTCTATTTTTTCATTCTTTTGATTCTGCTTGACTGATTCCTGGTGTCTCATGGATTCCTTATCTTCCAACGGTCCAATTTTAATTTTTAAGGCATTGTTTTCTTCAATGATTTTTTTCCATTTGGCCAAATGAATTTTTTAAGGCATTGTTTTCTTCAGTGAGATTATGCACCATTTTTTCCATTTGGCCTGATGAATTTTTTTAAGGAATTGTTTTCTGCAGTCAATCTTTGTGCTTCCTTTTCCAAGTTGCTGATTCTTTTTTCAGTTTTCTTGTTTTGCTTTCATTTCTCTCCCCATTTTTTCTTCTACCTCTCTCAATTGATTTTTAAAATCCTTTTTGAGCTCTTCCAGGAAGGCTTTTTGTTCTTGAGACCAATTCACCTTCCCTTCTAAGGCTTCACATGTGGGCCATTTGAGGGTATTGTCCTCATCTGAGTTTGTGTTGGCTTCTTCCCTATTGATACAGAAGCTCTCAATGGAGAGTGCTCTTTTTTGCTTCTTACTCATTATTGCAGCTTATTTATTTATCTTTTAAGTTGAGGTCTGCTCTGGGGGCACCAGGGTCCCTGTTTTGGCTTCTTGTGCAGGGGTATAGGTGCTGTGTGACTAGCTTTTTACTCTGAGGCCTTTATAGTGTGTGCAGTTTGCCCCCCTGCACTTCCTGTCTAAGCGTGCTGTGTCTGTGTGCCTGGTCGCGCCTATCCTGTTCGTGGCCCTACTGCTGGCAACTTGCCCTCTCGGCTGGTCCAGATAGGTTTTTCCACTGTTCTTCTTGGCCACCAGATTTTTTGAGCCTGGTTCCAGGGGCCTCAGTTGTTCGGCTGTGGCCTGCAGCTCCTGCTGACTTGCCCCGACCCCCTCAGCGCTGGGCTACTGCCCTGCGCTGGGCCTCCCTTTTGCCCGAGTCAGACCGACCTTTTCCTGAAGTCTTCCAAACTATCTCTGGTTGGAAGACTGTGTCTCTCTGTCTCTTTGCAGGTTCTGTAGTTTCAGAATCTGTCCAGAGGCTTCATTTAATGTTCTTTTTGAGGAAACAGAAGGAGAGCTCAGGCAGCTTGCTGATTCCTCTCCGCCATCTTGGCTCCACCCCGGTATAATTCTTTAAAGAGGAATTCCTAAGTACCCCAAACCCGTACCCCTATCCCAAACCCCTAACCCCTAACCAAACTCCCTACCCCATTTTCCCCATGACACAATTAAAATAAAATATCTAAATATAATAAATCATGGTTTTTCAGTTAATGTGCTGATTATTATCATAATTAAATCACTTAGAACTATATTAAATCTCTTATAACTAAGGGGTGGGGAAAATCTCACTAACAAATTATAATGATAATAATAGATAAATAAATAGGATTGTTTGATTGTAAGGGAATGCATGGGAATAGCAGTGGGAAAGAATTTTATCTACTCCTGGATGCTTATGCCCTTGTTGAACAATCATTAACTAAGCAGTTATTATGTTCCAGGCACTATGCCAAGTGCTAAGAATACAAATACATGTAGAAAGGCACCTCTTGTCCTTAAAGAGCTTACTTTCTTTTTTTTGTTTGTTTGTTTTTTTTTTTTAGTGAGGCAATTGGGGTTAAGTGACTTGCCCAGGGTCACACAGCTAGTATGTGTCAAGTGTCTGAGGCCGGATTTGAACTTAGGTACTCCTGACTCCAGGGCAGGTGCTCTATCCACTGTGCCATCTAGCTGCCCCCAGAGCTTGCTTTCTAATGGGGGAAGGACAAACATAGAAGGGAGCTGAAAAGCAAGGGAAGACAAAAGTAACTGGTGTTATAGGGGAAATAGGTGGGGGTTTGGGATAGGTGTGGGGGTAGGGGTTGGGGTCCTTAGGGATTCCTCTTTAAAGAAATACACCCTCTTGCACACAAATCCAATAGAATATGATAATAGTTTATTTAGGGGCTGGGGAAAGGAAACCAAGAGAGAAATCCTTGGACTTCTTCTCATGGGGAGAAGGCAAAGCACAGAGGCATGGCTCTGACATGAAGCAGGAGACAGGCAGATACTTTTATAGAGGTCTGATGAGGTGATTGTCTTACTGTGCAAAGTTCCCCTATTGAGGGAGGACCATCCCCGACTGGTGGTGGCTGGAGGAGTTGGGTGAGAGGTGGCTGTGGATCTCTCAAGCCATCTCCTCCTCATGCCACAAAGGCAGCAGACACACCTAATCTTATCTTCCCAGGGGTGAGGGAGAATGGAGTGAAGGGTGGTGGTCCTGGGGCTAGCTCTGGTGCCATTTATCTCTTTAGATGTGTCTGTCCTTTGGTTTAATTTCTCAAGGAGAAGGTTCTTTGATGTACCCCAGAAAATTTCTGGGGTGCTAGGCCCATAACATTTCCCAAGTTCTCTATACATAAGGAAAAGGAGTGAAGATTCTTCTTCTGTAATTGCTTCATGCTGAGTGGGGTTGAAGAAATCATGGGGTGGGGGGGTGGAGTGAGGAAAAATGGGGAAGGCCTGGTCCAGAGTGCAAGGAGATGTGAGGTCCAGAGGGTGGGAGAAACATAGGCACAGTGGGTAGCTGCCATGAGGTTGAATCCTTGAGCCCAGATGGAACAGACTTAAACAAACATTTAAAAGAGTCCTAGGCAAAAAATAAAAAATAAAAAAGGACTTAAGGTGACAAGAGTACATGTGAAATAAGGTGTTCTTAAGGTATTTCTTATTCAGTGTTAAAATGTTATACTTTAAAATAATATTAGGATTTAAAAATTTTTTTAACTTGAAACAAAACCAATCAATTTTTCAATCAGGTGTTCCCAATTAAGTCAAATGTGCTATACTCCATACACAAAACTCTCTTCCCATACCTCAGAAACTTATCAGATAAGGAGTAAAGTGTAAGCCACATTTTTTCCAGTGGAAGCCAGCGAGGCTGAGTGCAAGACAGAGTGAGGCCTGCCTTACAAGAGTTAAGCAATCAGATCAAAGCTTAATTCTGTGATTCTGTGCAGTCCAATGGTTAGACTAAAAAAATATTTTTCTCTGCAACTTTTACACATTACAAATAATTCCTAATTTTAAACTATTCTACCATGAAATAATTTAAGAGTAGCAGCAAACAGATCAACAACTGTGAGATAGCTACAGATTATTTCTTCTGGTCTATGCAGTGAACTAAGACTCCATAGGTTATGAATTTCTTACTGAGCTGGCTTTTTCTTGACATCATGCCCTAATAAGGGCCAAGGTGAAGATGGTAAAACCAGGAAGGGATGAAGGAATTTGTGATTCTCATGAATACACATTAAAGGCAATGTTGGCCTACATTTAAGGGGTCTTTCCCCACTACCCACAGCTTGTGGGTTTGATAGAATAGTAGGATCTGAATGATAGAGTAAGACAGGGGTCACCCCTGTGTCATCTATAGACTTACCTCCTACATTCAACATAATCCTGTGCTTGGCCATAGAGATGTCAGTAACAGGGGGCTGTTTTTTTGCTCGGCCAACCTCTTGGGGGCTGCACTAGGGACAAGGAGTTAGGGGAGGTGGTCTCACCTTTGAGAAGCATCCCTCACTCCAGTGTCCCAGTTTACTGCAGCTGTCAGAATCTCGCCCACCCGGAGATCTGCTAGTAGCAGATGTGATGGTTGCTGCTATTATCGAAGCTTGTTCTATGGAGCAGGCACGAGCCTTCTTTTCTTTCTTTTTGGCTATCACAAGGTCCCGGTTATAAAATATATTAAAAGCAATATCAAGGAGTTGTGAAGGTAGGATTTGGGGACCACAGTCTAATTTCTGGAGTTTTCTCCTAATGTCAGGAGCAGATTGGCTAATAAAATGTATATTGAGGACTGTTATTCCTACATCCCTCTCTGGATCTGGATTAGTATATTTTTTCAGAGAGTCCATGAGGTGACTCATGAAAAGAGCTGGGTTTTCGTCAAGGCCCTGTGTGATCTATTTACTTCCTCATAATAAATCTGGTTCTTAATTCCCCTTCTCATTCCCTCAACAAGGCAAGCAATTATGTGATTTCTACGGGCCCTATCTTTTCTATCATGATAGTCCCATTTTGGGTCCACATTTGGAACAGCTGTAGTTCTAGGAACCCCAGCCCAATTTCCAACCTGTGAGTATTCATCACCCACTTGTACAGCCAGGTCACAAATCTGTTTTTTTCTCATAGGGGGTACAACATCTGGCAAGAATAATTTTCAAGTCAGTCCAGGAAAGGTCAAACTGCATTGTCACAGATATAAAGCCATCTATGAACTTTTTGGGGTTCTCTGAATAACACCCCAATTTCTCTTTTGTTTTTGTTTTTGTGCGCAATGGAGGTTAAGTGACTTGCCCAGGGTCAAACAGCTAGTAAGTGTCAAGTGTCTGAGGCCGGATTTGAACTCAGGTCCTCCTGAATCCATGGACAGTGCTTTATCCACTGCACCATCTAGCTGCCCCCTCAATTTCTCTTTAATCTGAGACAAACCGCTCATGGAAAAAGGAACATGTATTAAGGTTGTACCATTCCCAATGGGACATTCCCTTAATGGAAGCAGGGGAGCAGTGGAAGACGCTGGTAGAGACCTGGGTGAAGCTGGTTGGGGAGGGGACACAGGGGCTAATGGAATAGGTATAGTTACCTGCAAAGGATCAGGTAGATGTGGAGCTGGCACTGGGGGAGGGATAGCAGTCTTTGCCTGTGGAGTGGGTGGAGGAGGGTAAAGGAGACTGGGGGAATGGGAGCAGGCAACTGCAGATTAGGGAATGCGGATGGGAGTGGCTGCTGAATGGAAAAAAATTAGGAGAATAGGGAACATATTGGAGCTCCCCCAGATTGTGATAGTGGTACAGCAGTGAGGGGTACAGCTGGATAGATTGTGGAGACCACTGTTAGGTGGGGCAAATAGGAGAGTACTGAGGTCCATTCCAAGTGTGGCCTGAGCTCGGCTGTGGAGGGCACAGTAGATTGGTTCTAAAATCAGGCAGTGTGCAAAGTGGAGTCCCAGTCATGGAGTGGTATGACAGTGGTTGACCCATAGGTACAGAAGCAGGTAGGGAAGAAGGGGTGAAGCTAGAAACAGGTAGGGAATGATGCTGAGGAGCAGGAGGGGATGGGGTCCCAGAGGAGGAGAGTGTGCCAGAAAGGTTAGCTAATTGCTTGGACTTGCTGTGATTTTGTATCAGCAGAAGGCAGTCATCTAAGGAATCATTGAATTCCTGTGAGGAATGAGGCACTTTAGGGTTATGGAAAGCCTCCTGTGAGGAAGGAGGCATTTTAGGGTTATCCAGAGCCTCCTTAGATTCAGTTGGTTTTGCTGGGCATATTCTGTTCTGTTCCTTTCCTTTTGAATTTTGGCCAGGCTGCCCTTGGCTATCGAGTGCAAAAGCTGACCATCTTTACCTCTCTGTGACTCAAATGGGAGGTCGAGTCAGGTGGGAGAGGGAGAAAAAAACCCCAGAAAGGAGGTTGCTGCCAAGAGGAAAGAGGAAATTTCCCATATCCTTCAATGTTGGGTGCCACTTTGTTATGGGGAAAATAGGGTGGGGGTTTGTGATAGGGGTTAGGGTCCTTAGGAATTCCTCTTTAAAGAATTACACCCTCTTGTACACAAATCCAATAGAATAAGATAATAGTTTATTTAGGGGCTGGGGAAGTTCCCCTATGAGGGAGGACCATCCCCGACTGGTGGTGGCTGGAGGAGTTGGGTGAGAGGTGGCTGTGGATCTCTCAAGCCATCTCCTCCTCATGCCACAAAGGCAGCAGACACACCTAATCTTATCTCCCTAGGGGTGGGGGAGACTGGAATGAAGGGTGGTGTTCCTGGAGCTAGCTTAGTCCTGAAGAGGTGCCAATTATCTCTTTAGGTGTGTCTGTCTTTTGGTTTAGTTTCTCAAGGAGAAAGTTCTTTGATGTCCCCCAGAGAACTTCTGGCATGCTAGGCCGATAACAATATCATTATTAGGTCTAACCTGGACACAATATTGGGAAACCATCAACATTGACACTATTGAAAGCTATTGTAAAACTAACAATGAAAAGAGAAAAACTATAAAATTGTAGATTTTGTTGCATTACAGTAATGCTTAATTACAGTCATTTATATGAAGTATTTACCTTTTAAAGCTTGTCATGAGGAACAATGGTTATAAGACTTGACCATCAGATTATCTTTCCTATGAATTTTATTTTAATACAATACTGAACTTTGTTCGTGAATGCTCCATCTCTCATAGCTAATATAACCAGATCATTTGCTGGCAACTTAAAATTATTGCAACATTGGTATAGATGACTATGATAGTTTCTGCTAGAGAAAAGATTAACCTCTGCATTACATCCTAGTGAAGAATGATAGCTGCCTCCTCCTTTAAAGCTTGTGTTCTTTGTTCCTATAATTCAGAGTGTCAGCAACATCCCTTCTGAGTTTCTGAAGGTGTCCTACCAGATTCTCTTCTGTTTGGTCTAGACTGAAATTTAAGCATTTGGCTCTTATTCATATGCCTCATTCAGCCAGGCTGGAAGAGTTGAATAGCAATACCAGCTGGCAGTAGACTGAAGCCTATATCAGCATACTGATGTTACTACATCAGCATATTGATGCTAGTGACACCCAAATGTTGTTCTGTTTCACTCAACTGCTTCCCATAGACATTAAGCAAGGGTGGTGACAAAAGAGAGCTGACAGTTATTGTCCTCCAGATTGCCCATTGGGCAAAAATGCTACACAGTGAATCAGTGCATTATCAAGCAAGGACTTTAAGTCCATAAGACCTCACTACCAATAATAAATAAGAAGGAACACATGAATGATCATTGGGACCAAAACAGCTTTGATTAGAATTTCACTAAGAAACCCATACTCATGTTGATTAAAGCATTTAGAGAAAGCTGGAATTGTTTCTCAATGACTTTTTTCCTCAAATGGAAACTTCAAGAATGATAACTGAGCCAATCAAGCCTAACTCAAAGGCCAGTAGCATGTGAAAAGCTTAGGTATTTCATCATTCTAGCATTCTTCAAAGTTTTAGATTCTAAACTATAGCGGCAAGAAAAGCATTTAACATTCTTCAGGACCAAGAAGAAATTCATGGAGTGCATTCATTTGGCCAAGTCACAATTGTCTACATTTCATGGAAACTGATGGTGGGAGAAGAGTGATGTCTACTTTCAGTGTCAGCATGTGGTGGGATTCCTGGTTAAATAGTGTAGGTTTAAAGCAATGGTTCAGAAAGGTTAGGTCCTAGGTTAGATAGGAGACCAGCAACAGTCAGTTGGTAAACATTCATTAAGCCCCTAGTAAACATTTATTAAGAACCTTTTATGCACTAGGCATATGCTATACACTGGGGATACAAAAGAGGTAAAAGACATTTCCTGCCCTAAAGAGCTCACCATCAAATGGAGGAGATAAGTAAACACATGTACAAGCAAGCTATATAAGGAAATAATTAATAGAAGGAAGTCAGTAGAATTAAAATGAGTTGGGAAGAGCTTCCTATAGAAGGTAGCATTTTAGCTGTGACTTAGAGGAAGCCAAAGAAGGCAGTAGTAGAAATGAAGAGGAAGAGAATTCCAGCCAGGCTGTGGGGATAGCCAGAGAAAATGTCTAGAACTGAGAAATGGAGTATCTTGTTCACAGAACAGTAGGGAGACCAGTATCACTGGAATCAAAGAGTGTGTAGTAGGGAGTAAGATGTAAGAAGAACGGAAAGTTAGGAAGGAGCTAGGTTATTAAAACCTTTGAACACCTGAGGATATTCCTCAGAGGTGATAGGGAGTCCTTGGAGTTTATTGAATAGGAAGGCGACATGGTTGTCCTGGGGCTTTAGGAATATCTCTTTAGTGGCTGAACGGAAGATGGATTAGAGTGAGGAGAAAGTGGTGACAGGCAGACCCACCAGCAGTCTATTGAAATAGTGCAGATGTGAGGTGAAAAGGGCCTGTACCAGAGTGGTGACAGTGTCAGGGAAGAGAAGAGGCTGTATATGAGAGACGTTGTAAAAGTTAAATTGATAGACCTTGGCAAAAGATTGGATATGATGTGGGGGTGAGAGATAATGAGGAATCCGAGATGACTTCTAGATCATGAGGCTGAGAGATTTGGGAGGATAGTGTTCCCTTCTATATTAATAGAGAAAGTGGGAGAGGGAGGGCTTAGGGGGAACTGGACATCAGTTTGAGATGTCTGAATGGCAGTTGGAAATGTGAGGTAGGAAATTTTAGTTCTTATTATCAACTGGGAGAGGGATGTTTGGACTGCAGGTAACACAGTGGTGTTAGCCACTCCACTTACTCTGCGGCTCTTCTTCTGCTCCCATACTTCTTTCCTTATCTATAGAGTCCATTAGAAACTAGTTGCTAGTCCATAGCAACTGCTACCAAGATAAACAGGGCCAATATGTAGTATAGGAGAAGAAATTATGCAAAGACCTACAAAAGACAAGGAGAGGTACAAGGTAGCAGCTCGTGAAGTTCAAAACTAGTTATCAGGATGGAGAATGCCTATGTTGGCTTCTGATATCTGCTTCTTAGAAACCAAAGGATGGTGCTAGGATTAAATTTGGAAGGAAAAAAGCTAAATTTAAATAAAATAAGGAATATCTGTGGACATTATTACAAGGATGGGGTGATTGTGATGGTGGTGGTAATCTTTTTTTTTTTCTTCTTTATTTTTTGGTGGTAATCTCAAGGACAGTATTCAGTCAACAACATTTGGGCTACAGTACCCAGTGGATTAGTAACCAAAATTGCTATTTGTCCTTCCCCTTGCTCTCTTGAGGCAACTAGGTGGAAGAGTAAATAGAATACTGAAGTTAGAGTCAGGAAGATTTGAGTTTAAATCCTACCTGACACACTTATTAGCAGTATGACTCTATGAAAGTCACTTAACCTCTGTATGCTTCACTTTCTTGATCTGTAAAGAAAGAGTTGGAATAAGTGACCTCTGAGATCCACACATATATGTGTGTTTTGTATATGCATGTGTGTGTGTGTACACACATATATGTACATATATTATGTGAGAGGAATTGTAGTAGGCACTGGGATTGTAAATACAAAAATAAATTTGTCCATGACATCAAGAAGCTTATATTTTAATGGGGGAGGGGTTACCACAAGTAGAGATAAGTATGTACAAATAATTTCAGATGAGAGTGACCAATAAAAATTAGGAGGTCTAGGGAAAACTTCACAGAGGATCTGTCACCTGACCTAAGTCTCCAAAAAATATAATGATTCCAAAAGTCAGAGATGATGAAGGTATATATTTTAGATATGGAGGTGGTTGTTTGAAGACATCAGCTGGGGATGGTGGCAATGAAAGCTTATATTCACGAACTCACATTAAAAATTTTTTTTAATTATAAAAGTATTTTATTATTTTCCAGTTACATGTAGAGATAGTTTTAAACATTTGTTTTTATAAGATTTCCAATTTCAAATTTTTCTCCCTCCCTCCCTTCCCTCCCCCCTCACCAAGACAGCAAGTAATTTGATATAGGTTATATATGTACAATAACATTAAACATATTTCTGCATTAGTTGTGTTATAAGAGAAGAATCAGAGCAAAAAGGAAAAACCTCAAAAAAGAAAAACAACAACACCAAAATAAAAAGAAACAGTATAGTTCAATCTGCATCCATATTCCACAGGTTTTTTTTTTCTGGATTTGGAGAGTCTTTTCCATCATTAGTCCTTTGGAACTATCTTGTACCGTTGTATTGCTGAGAAGAATCAAGTCTATCACAGTTGATCAACACATAATATAGATGATACTGTGTACAACATTCTCCTGGTTCTGCTCATCTCACTCATTATTAGCATGAACTCACATTTTAAAAAGTCTGAGATCACAGTGATAGCTAAGTTACTATGGAGGTTGAAAGACAGAGTGGGAGAATAATTGGTGAATTTCCTTTTCAGAGAAGAGAATGAGTAGAGCAAGACAATTACATTATCTTAACAGGAGAGGAACTGACTATTTCTTTTTGAAAGCAAGGTACTATAGGTTAAGAATTTGGATTTGAAGACTTCTTACTGAGACCAGTCCCTGGAATTTGGCACCATATCCCATTTTAGGACTATCTTCAGGGTTAGGATGGGATCCAGGCTGGGATATGACAGGATGAAAGAAATACAAGATGAGTTGTAGAGTGTGGACACGGGAAACTTTTCCCATGTATGATGTCTAAGTTAATGCTTTTAAGTCCAGGAGATAGTAGATATGAACATGTTAGAAATGGTAGTCTGGGATAACCTAGTTAGAATCTTCCCTCAGGTCATCACCAGAATCCTTATGAGAGTGGGTATGGGGTGGGGGACGGGTACTAAAAATGGAGAATCTACTAGGGCTACAGTAGAACAGAGATTGGTGGAAATAAGATGCACTTGCATGTCATACGTTGCTCTAGAGGGCATACTTCAGTTAATAACCTAAATGGTGGGGAATAGACTGATAATTCAATCCTCTATTTTTTCAGGGGACAAAATTTTCTGAATGGCAAGGGAGCTCAGAATCCACACCTGAAGAAGAGATTAATAGGTGATAAGTTCTGATTCAACATGGAGGAATTCTCTTGGAGTTTAATGTTAGTTTATCTAGCACTCATAGGGAACTTTGCCTAGGATGACATAAAAAGGACACTAAGCTGGAATTTAGAAAATTTAGGTAATAATGCTGCCTCTGCCACCAATTAACTCTGTTACCTTGGGAAAGTCACTTTACTTTTATGGACTGCAATTTCCTTATATTTAAACCAAGGATGCTAGATTAAATGATTTCTAAGATCTTTTTTTACCCCCAATGTTCTACAAATTTACCTTTCTAGAAATGTGTCTTAAATTACAAGTCCAATCTGAGGTCTAACTTGGAATATATCTAAAAACCCAAGTTCTCTCTAGAATATCACTAATGTGGGTGGTGGGTAATGATTTTGCACCATGATAACATTGAAATATGGTCTAGATTTCCCAAAATTTGTACAGATCTTACTCTAATAGAAGAACTGTTTGGGGAAGCTATGTGGCATAGTAGATAAAGCACTGGCCCTGGATTCAGGAGGACTTGAGTTCAAATCTGGCCTCAGACACTTGACATTTATTAGCTGTGTGACTCTGGGCAAGTCACTTAACCCTGATTGCCCCACCACCCAAAAATAGAACTGTTCAATCATGTAATGGTCTGGTCGGTGGGTAGTGAGTTCCCTTTTACTGGGTAGGTGGGTCTACAAACAGAGTATGCATTACAATTTGTTAGGAATTTCTCTTTTGGGATAAATGGGATTAGATGACCATTGAGATACATTCCAATTCTGAGCTACTAGGACCTGGCCTTTTGATTGTACATAAATAGTTAGATGGATAGCTCTTTATCTACTTAGAGCATTTATTTAGCTCTTTCTACACACTAGGCACTGGGCTAAGCTGTTGGTGATATGTATAAAAGGAAATAAGAAAATCTCTAGCCTCATGAACTTCCATTCTAATGGGGGAAGATGACAGTCAGTCAGTAAATAAGCATTTATTAAGTGCTTATGATATCTAGACATAACACATAAAGGAAAATGGGAAGGCAGAGTAGGAGCAACAGTTAGAATTTTTGGATTTTTCTTGGATTTCCTGTTTTTTTTGCTTCTGTAACAATTGGAGTGATGCCACCTGCTAGAGATCTATTATAGGAAAGCTCCACCATGAGGAGAAGGTGTCTGAGGGCAAGCCATGTTGTTTGGAAGGTCAGTTCCTTGGCGTCAGGAAGTGATGTTTGCTTGTGGGTACTGTCTATCAAAGCTTCCAGCCAATTAGCTTGGAGCTGTGTGTGCATGTGGATGGGATGTTCAGGGTTTCACAGGAGGCTTGTGGGACGGATGAAGGGTAAGGCTCACTCTCTCACTCTTTCATGAGGACCTCAGGGGGGAGAGGAGCTGGAGATGCTAGCTCCCTGAGATAAACAGCTGTAGGCATCTAGGCCTCTTTCTCTCTCTTCACCAAATTCTTATTCTCCTTAATAAATGCTTAAAAGTCTAAACTCTTGCTAAAGTTTATAATTTATTGGTGACTACTCATTAGATATTTTAGACAGTATAGCTAGATAGCAACTTTACACTTCCTCAGCCCATTTTCTTTTCTTTTTTTCTTTCTTTGTTTCTTTCATTCATTCATTCTTTCTTTTTCTTTCTTCCTTCCTTCCTTCCATCCTTTCTTTCTTTCTTTTTTTTTTGTTCAGGCAATTGGGGTTAAGTTACTTGCCCAGGGTCACACAGCTAGTAAGTGTCAAGTGTCTGATGCATGATTTGAACTCAGGTCCTCCTGAATCCAGGACTGGTGCTTTATCCACAGCAGTACCTAGCTGCCTCTTGAGTCCATTTTCATAAAACCATCCATGCAGTAGCAATCTAATCCCACTCCAGTTAAGAGTTTTAAAGGTCAAACCTTCTTAATCCAAGGAAGACTTATAGGCAGTGGGAGGGGAGTGATGATCACAGATATAATAAGCGTTGGGTCAGAGGCTGCCACAAAAATTATAGAAGTTTTAGGTTCACTTGTGAGATGTTTCCCTTCTCTGTATTATAGACTTTACCCTAAACATCTGGAAGAATCACTACCTGATACTATCTTTGGTAACTATGTGCTTTATAACACTGACTTCTGGTAACTGTATACTTGTATTACAAAAACTGTATATATTGTATAATCTTTTCCAGTCCTGACAAAGTCTTGATGACTTGATTCCCTGCTATACATAGTTATTTCAAGACATCATGGACCTCCTGGAAGCATTTCTTGAATGATTGGTAGGTAGTGCACAAAGAGTAATTTAAAAAAATACACATACATACACACGCATATACAAATTGAATTGATTTTACTGTCATTATGAATACAAATCTAGATTCTTCTTTTATTTATTTAGAATTTTATTTTTCCAAGATTATATATAAAAACAAATTTTTACATTGACTTTTTTTTAGTGAGGCAATTGGCCTTAAATGACTTGCCCAGGGTCACATAGCTAGAAAGTGTTAAGTGTCTGAGGCCGGATTTGAACTCAGGTACTCCTGATTCCAGGGCCAGTGCTCTATCCCCTGTGCCACCTAGCTGCCCCTACATTGATTTTTAAAACTTTGTGTTCCAAATTTTCTTCCTTCCTCCCTCCCTAGCCCCCCTTAATAATTTAAGCAGTTCAATATAGGTTATGCATGTATAGTCATGCAAAACATTTCCACACTGGTCAGGTTGTGAAAGAAAACAAACAAAATTACTTTAGAAAGAGGAACTAACAAAAAATTATGCTTCAATCTGTATTCATATACCATCAGTTCTTTCTCTGTAGATGGATTGCATTTTTCATAAGTAATTCAGAGTTGTCGGGGGCAGCTAGGTGGTGCAGTGGATTAAGCACCAGCCCTGGATTCAGGAGGACCTGAGTTCAAATCTGGCCTCAGACACTTGACACTTACTAGCTGTGTGACCCTGGGCAAGTCACTTAACCCCCATTGCCCTGCAAAAAACCCCCAACCCCCCCCCCCCCGCCAAACCCAAAACAAAAACAGAGTTGTCTTGGATCATTGTATTGCTGAAAATAACTATTATTCATAGCAGATCATTTTACAATATTGCTGTTATTTTGTATACAAAACATTTCACTATGCATCAGTACATGTAAGTCTTTCCAAGTTTTTCTGATAGTATCCTGCTCATGATTTTTTAATAGCAAACTACATTTATATAGTACTTTAAAGAGAGATTTCCTTACAATAAACCCATGATGTTGATTATTGCAACAACAATAATAGATAACATTTATATAGTACCTTATACTTGATAAAGAATTTTCTTCACAATAGCCCAGCAAAGTACCATATGGTTTATCATCATCACCACCACCACCACCACCACCATCATCTTACATTGTTCTTGCCTCTGCTTCAAATTTTTTCACAGTTACTATTGCTAACTGTATTTCCCTCCATCCTATTCCCTCCCCATGATATTTAATCTATTTTCTATCTTCTTTCACCCTATCCCTCCTCAAAAGAGTTTTGCTTCTGACTGACCCTTCCCACAATATGTTCTCCCTTCTTTCAAACCCCTCCCCCCTTATCCCCTTCCCCTCCTATTTTCCTGCAGGGTAAGATAGATTACTATTGAGTGTGTATATTATTTCCTCTTTGAGCCAATTCTGATGAGAGTAAGGCTCACTCATTCCCCATACCTCCCCCATCTTCCCCTCCACTCCATAAGATTTTTCTTGCTTCTTTTATGTGAGACACTTTACCCCATCCCACCTCTCTCTTTCCCTTTCTCCCAGTGCCTTCCTCTGACTCCTTAATTTTATTTTTTAAAACATATCATCCCATCATATTCAACTCACACATGTGGTCTCTGTCTAAATATACTCCATTCAGCTGCCCTAATAATGAGGAAATTCTTATGAGTTACAAGTATCATCTTTTCATGTAGGAATGTAAGTAATAGTTTAACCTTATAATATCCCTTAAGCTTTCTTTTCCCCATTTACTTTTTTATGTTTCTCTAGTGTCTTGTATTTGAAAGTCAAATTTTCTGTTCAGCTCAGGTCTTTTCATCACTAATGCCTGAAAGTCCTCTTTTTTATTGAATTCCCATTTTCACCCTGAAAGATTATACTCAGTTTTGCTGGATAGGTGATTCTTGGTTGTAATCCCAGTTCCTTTGCCCTCTGGAATATCATATCCTGAGCCCTCTGATCCTTTAATGTAGAAGCTGCTAGATCTTGGGGTTATCCTGATTATGGCTCTACCATACTTGAATTGTTTCTTTGTGGCTGCTTGCAATATTTTCTCCTTGATCTGGGAGATCTGGAATTTGGCTATAATATTCCTGGAGGTTTTCATTTTGGGATCTCTTTCAGGATGTGATTGGTGAATTCTTTCAATTTCTATTTTACCTTCTGTTTCCAGAATTTTTAGGGCAATTTTCCCTCACAATTTTTTGGAAGATGATATCTAGGCTCTTTTTTTTGATCATGGCTTTCAGATAGTCCAATAATTTTCAAATTATCTCTCCTGGATCTATTTTCCAGGCCAGCTGTTTTTCCAAGGAGATATTTCACATTGCACTCTATTTTTTTCATTCTTTTGGTTTTGCTTTATTGTGTCTTGATTTCTTGTAAAGTCACTAGCTTCCATTTGCTCAATCCTTATTATTAAGCAATGATTTTCTTTAGAGAGCTTCTGTGCCTCCTTTTCCATTTGGCCAATTTGGCTTTTCAAGCTGTTGGTTTTTTTTAATGACCCTCCTGCATCACTCTCATTTCTCTTTCCATTTTTTCCTCTATTTCTTTTCTTTTCTTTTTTCTTTTTTTAGCATTTCTATAGTCTGAGCCCAATTCATATTTTCCTTGGAAGCTTTGGATGTAGGAGCTTTGACTTTGTTATTTTCTTCTGAGGGTGTCTTTTGATTTTCCTTGTCTCTAAAGAAACTTCCTAGGGTCAGAATTTTTTTCTGTTTGCTCATTTTCCTAGCCTATTTCTTGACTTTTAAATCCTTCTTAAAGTGGGGCACTGCTTCCAGGGTGCACGTCCCAAATTTCAGGGGGTCCCAAGTGGTATGATTTAAGGAGAGGCGCATTCACCAATCCCCTGGAATGTGCTCTGGTCTGCAAGCAACCACAGGCTTGCTTGCTCTCCTGACAGGATTTTTGCTTCCTGGTATATTGGAAAATGCACTGAATTTGAGGAAAGGAGGCTTAGTTTCTAGTTCCTCTTTTTTTTAACTAGATGTATAGTCTTCTACAAGTTACTTCCCTTCTCTGGGCTTCAGTTTGCACATATGTAAAATAAAATAAAGAGTTGAATTAGAGGACCTCAAAGATCCTTTTTATTTTTTGTTTTTGTTTTGTTTTGTTTTGCAGGGCAATGGGGGTTAAGTTACTTGCCCAGGGTCACACAGCTAGTAAGTGTCAAGTATCTGAGGCCAGATTTGAACTCAGGTACTCCTGAATCCAGGGCCGGTGCTTTATCCACTACACCACCTAGCTGCCCCCTGATCCTTTTTAAGTCTAAAATTGTATTTGTGAATCCCCTTGCCCATCCTATAAAGGGAATGTGAAGGTAAGGAGTTTCTACAGTGGTACCTAGCCTCACATTATAAAAACATTTCTTTTTTGCCCACTATTAAAAGGTTTGTAAAGCATTTATACTTACATATTCTGATCATACCTTCATATCTGGAGGTCATCCAGGACAAACCCCTTTGTTTTACCAATGAGGAAGTGTAGTCTCAGGAAGGCCAAATGATTTCAGTCAATCAATAAATCATTAAGTGCCTACTATGTGTCTGGGACTGTGCTACGTGGTGAGGATATAAAAAGAGTCAAAAGATGGTTCTTGCCATTAAGGATTTGTCTGAGGTCATAGAGATAGTAAGTATCAGAGCTGGGATTTGAACCCCGGTCTTCTAACTCCAAACCTAGCCCTCTTTCCCCTGTATCAAAACTGCTCCCTGTGATTTTGTAACATTTGTATCATTCTGATTTCAATAAGACAGTTCTGTTCCTAGCTCTCTGTAGATGGCTCTCTCATGCCACATATAGATAGAGGCTAGCCAGCCTCAGATACATGCTTTCACCAAATAATAATGCTAGTCTCAGTTCACTGACAACCATATACAATTTCAGTTTTTGCATGAAAAATTCCCAGAGAATTTAGAGAAGATTCATGTGCTCCTTTAGTTATTATAATCAGTTGAAACAAAAAATAGGATCAATACATAATTCTACTGTAATCAGGAGCCTGTGCATATCAACTATGGTAAAACAACACCCCCCCCACTAATAATTAAAAACAAAACAATATTAAGTAATTGATATTTGATTTATCTTTGTAAAGTATAATAAATTAGATTTTTGATAACATGTTCAAGTGATTGATGAAAGAATCCTTTATTAGTTAAATAATGCTTTTAAAAATTGTTGGGAGTATATTGCGGCATATTATTCTCATGATTTTAAATAGAATTTTAAAGTTACAGTCATTCATCCACTCAAAATCCACACAATTATTTATATCAAATTTAATTACTTTGAACATATAAGAATTACTTTTCAGTAATGAAAATTAACATTTTATACCTTTTCCCATTAATCTAAATATGTAAAATTTTCAACTATGGTGATTTACATGGGGTCATAATTATAATCCATTGAAGACACAGCTTTAAAATCAATGCAAAAAAATAAAAGGCATCCATGAATGAGTGTGAATCAAAAACTGCAGCCACAAGCTATTACACATATAATTAAAATGGATTTATTGCTTCTAGTTTTGATATCCCCCTCCCTGTTATTAAATCATTAGAGGGGTCCCTTGAGCTCAGCTATAATTATGTACATACACTTATGATGTTCTACATACACGTGCCCATACTCACATAAGCACACACATTTAAGATCGCTAAAACTAGGCTAAAACAGCATTGTGGATGCAAAATTAAATGTGCTAAGTTCTGGAAATTAAAATTATGGTTTTCAGAGAAACATGAATACATAGGTAGTTATTATATATTGTTCTATCTGCTCCTGTTACTATTTACCTCTCCAGAACGGTAGAGTTGTGATATTTATGTGATTTGTACCTTTATATTTCATGACTCACAAAATGATCAACCATTTAACTTAAAAAAATATATTCTTATCTTATTTGTTTATAATCTCTTTCTGGATGATTTAAAAGATATCTATATGAATGATTTGGTTTTGTGATCATGAGTTTGTTTGTTTTTTACCAAAGGGTAACAGAATAGTTCAGATAACAATAGAGAGGTGAATGCTTACCTTAAGTGCAGTAAATCTATGTCAGCTTTCCCCGAGGAGAGGCTGCTGTGAGAGGTTGGTGGGTCAGGTGAGTATTTTTGAGTTACAAAAGTCTTGAAGAAGACATATACATACACACACACACACACACATATACACATATACACCTAAACATACACAAATGTATACACATACATAAAGATATAAATATACATATACACATATGTACATACATACACATATCCACTAATATCCATCTATCTATCCATCCATCCTTTTGTCTGTCCACCCACCCACCTACCCACCCATCCATTTATCCATCTATCCATCTATCTTCTGATTCAGCATCCCCCTTACAGTTTCTTAAGAAACCAGGTGCTCTCCACACTTCAGTGAAAGTTCTAGTGCATGTGGCATTTAAAATTATATGGGGTTGCCCTATAATTGTCCCAAGTTTTAGGGAAAATTAGCTGGGGTTCTAATATATTGCTACTTAGAAATTAGAGGCTACTGTACCAGTTTGGGGGCATTAAGCATTTATTAAAGCATATTAAATATTAGTAAAGATAGAGCACACATGGCTCTGAAAGATCAGAAGGCCTATCTAGGATGGGGGGGAGAGAATAAACTGCATCCTGCCTCCTTGAGCATTAAAAGCCAAGTGTGTGTGTCAGAGCAAAAACCTCCTGAGGGTCCAGAGGAGAGGAAGCCCTTCCACACTGCTCAAAGCTAATTGGCTAGCACCATTCAAATCTATTGGTTTACTGGACTTGAAGAGGGTGGTCTATGAGCTAACTTCCTTTAGATAGTCAGGAAGTTCAATCTACATTTCCTTTGAAATTCTCCTGACTATGGGCTGACCTTAGGAAAGGTCAGCCAGGCTCTCTGGGTCTCAGAGAACCCCATTATTTTCTCTCATCCATTATATAATTCACCTGGGATACCTGGTTGGATATCAACCCGAATCATATGTATCCCCAAATTCATCTGAAGAGTGATTCTGTATTCTTTGTAGGATCCAAGAGGTACCCCAAGTCCCAAGCTAGTTCATATACCCTAAAATCCATTCCAGTTTGACCTTGTACTCTTGAACTATTCAGAAGGATCTCTAGTAGGGAGATAATATGAAAGGGATTCAAGAGTATGTAATTCATGAGTCACAAATAGGAGCAATAGGTGGAAGTTGCAGAGTGGAAGATTTTGGTCCAATATACAGAAAAACTTATTCTATAATTCCTTGACCCTATCCCTTTCTGTCTTCTCCAGCAGTTTACCTCTACTATCATTTCTTCTCTAGTTCTCTTTTTAAAAATTTTAATGACTTATATTTGTGTGTTTTTTCTTTCTTTTCTTTTCCTTTTTTTGCGGGGCAATGAAGGTTAAATGACTTGACCAAGGTTACACAGCTAGCAAGTGTTGAAATGTCTGAGGCTGGATTTGAACTCAGGTCCTCCTGAATACAGGGCCAGTGCTTTATCCACTGCACCACCTAGCTGCTCCCTCCTTCTCTATTTCTAATCTTCAATCTCTCCCTATCTACTGGTTGTTTTCCTTTTGCCTACAAATACTCCCAAGTCACCCCTTCCTTGCCTCTTTAAAAAACCTTTACTACCACTTGAGATCCTATAATTCTCTCAAGCCCTGTCTTTCCCATCCATCTCACACAAAGTTGAAAAATTTGTCTGTACTCATTGCCTTCGCTTTCTTCCTTTTGCTCCCTTCTCAGAGTTTTTCCAATCTGGCTTCTGATTTCATCACACAACTGTAACTACTTTCTCCAAACTTACTAATTATCTCTTAATTGTCCTAATTGGTCTCCCCATCTCAAATCTCTTTCCACTTCAATTTATTTTCCCCACAGCTACCAACATTATTTTCCTAAAGCATAAGTCTGATGTCACTGTCTTATTCATTATACTCCAGTGACTTCTTATTACCACTAGTATAAAATATAAGCCCTTATGTTTTGCATGTAAAACTCTTTAAAACTTAGTCCCAGCCTACTTTTCAGTCTTGTTAATATGTTTGTCCCATGCTTGCATTCTATGGTTGTCAACCTGTCCTTGCTTTCCTTCACATACATAGTACCATTACGTCTCTATACCTTTGCAGCGGTGTGCCAAGTATCTAGAATACACTCCCTTCTTGCCTCTTCCTCTTGAGATATCTTTTTTACTTCAAGACTCAGCTCATGTCACCTTTTTCATGAGACATTTCCTGGTCTTCCCAGATACAAATGTCTCCTACCCCCTTCCCCCCCAACCCATTCTCCATGGTTAATATATTGGGTTGCTTGTATTTTGTATATACTTATAACCATGCATGTTGTTTTACTCATTAGTATGTAAGTTTCTTGAGGACAGGGGTTGTTTTACTTTCATCTTTGTATCCACAGTACCTCACTAAGTGCCTGGTATGTAGTGGGCACTTCTTGATTGATTGGTTGATCATTAGAACTGTCTAAAAGGAGAATGGACTAAATTGATAGATGAGTTTTTCAAGAACTCCAAATGAACATTTGTTGAGGATGTTGTAGAGGGGGTTCATGCTCAGGTAGAGTTTGGACCAAGTGAACTCTGAGGTTCCTTCCAACTCTCAGATTCTATGATTTTATGATCTCAAAAAGTCCTAGGCAGCATACGGGATTGTAGAGACATGGAAATGTATCTCTGGAGCTGGAAGGCACTTCAGAGGTCATCTAGATCAACTTGGACAGGGTGACCTGTCCAAGGTCAAAGAAGTGGGAAGGAGCAGAGGAGAGTTTAAAACCTATGTCCTTTGACTCTATAGCCAGTATTGTGGTCTTTCCCCTATGCGGATGCAAAGTGGTCATGGATTTTTCTGGAAAGACTGGAGCAATAATAGAAATTATTGAATTCTCAGACTATTCCTTAGTGTTATCCTGGCCACTTTTTTTTTTTTAGTGAGGCAATTGGGGTTAAGTGACTTGCCCAGGGTCACACAGCTAGTAAGTGTTAAGTGTCTGAGGCCGGATTTGAACTCAGGTACTCCTGAATCCAGGGCTGGTGTTTTATCCACTGCGCCACCTAGCTGCCCCTCCATCCTGGCCACTTTTAAAGTGCTTGGATGAGTGTGACCATCAACTACATTCCCAAGTGAAGGAATACACACACTCTGAGCCATGCTTCAAAGTACTAAAATCCCTGTGACAGGCCCTACCCTTTAATCTCATTGGCATTTTTAGTCATAAGAATGAATCCCGGGGGCGGCTAGGTGGCGCAGTGGATAAAGCACCAGCCCTGGATTCAGGAGTACCTGAGTTCAAATCCGGCCTCAGACACTTGACACTTACTAGCTGTGTGACCCTGGGCAAGTCACTTAACCCCCATTGCCCCGCAAAAAAAAAAAAAAAAAGAATGAATCCTCAAATCTTAAATAGTTTTAGAAATATATATATTTTTCATTTTGTTAGAGACCCAGAAAGAGGTGTGATTCCTTGTCCAGTTTCTGCAAGGTATATATTGTATAGAATTCAGACAAGGGCATAAGGGTATAAGGATATTTGCCTCATGTAGGCAGTAGATATCTCCCTTCCAGAAAAGGACAATTTGAGATGTGTATCAGTAAGTAAAGAGATCTAATTTGGGCAACCTAAAACACAAGCTTTGGGAGGAACCCAAAACAAACTTTGGATGGATTTAAAACCTGATTTAAGACCTGAGTGGATCTAAAACAAGCACTGAGTAGCATCTAAGCACTGGCTTACCTGGAGTTTCTCTGAGGTCAGTCTGACCTCTACAATAAGCTTTTGGGTTAGACAATTTTCTAGCCACATTAAACTAGGTTCAAACAAAATTAAAAATGATAAATAATAAAGTATTTTTTCCATAGTATCTCTCTAATGTTCACTGTTTGCTCTCTCACAGGCAACATGTCATCTTGCCAAGTTTTCCCATCATATTTCTCATAGGTAGTATCTTACAAGTATCAGTAAGATAAAACAATTTGTTGGCCAGGATTGGGCGTTTTTATTTTTATTTTTTATTTGTAACAACTGAAAAAATGACAGAGTAGTTAAATGATTTTCTGCTAAAAAACAACAAGGTCCTTGACACTGGGCTTCCAAAGCCCCAGATGATATAGTAATACACATGACCACTAATATTTTCCCCCTCAAATGATATCTCTACTGAAACATCCATGGGTAGTGAATAACACACCATAGGGAGATGCTATTCTCAGATTTTGGAAGAATTTCAATATTATAGTAAATGTAATGTTGAAACTAATATTGTATCAAAGGATCTGAAGTCCCAATTGGCACTAAAATAATTTCAAAAGTTTCTAATTCAGGTACAACTTAGAATTTTTCCACTTTGAACTAATTTTTTTTAAATGGCAGATTTCTGTTGATGGAATTATGGGAACCTAATTCAAGATACTATAACCTTTTGTGTTCTGCCAAGATGCTCTTGTTTCTGAAAAGGAGTCTCCTGAAATCAATACTTCGTATGTATTCATAATACTTAAATATGTCAAGGGCCTGTTATTTTGTAGGTCTGTATACCTCTTCATCCATGTGGTTTGTAACATCAATAATTTAGTGGATCATTTTTGGGTGTCACAATGGCTGAAAAATTCATCACTCTGTAAGCCAACTTAGTTATGAGCCTTTCTAAAGCACAGGTGTACAATGTCACCCCTCTCTCTGATTCATTAACTCCAATGACCCTTAGGATCAAATATAAATTCCTCTGTCATTTAAGGCTCTTTATCTTTCCAATCTTATTAAACAATACCCCCTTCCACATACTTTACATGCCATCTACATTAGCCTACTTGCTGTTCCTTGAACTTTTTTTTTTTACATTGTCTGTTGCTACAACAACCATTGTCCAGGTTTGCTGAAGACTTCAACAGTTATCAAAATGTCTACTAACCATAGGCTATGATTAGACGTGGTGAACCAAGGATAGTCTTTGCATCTTCCTTCTTTGTTCTTGGGGAATTCATCTAGCATTTTTACCACACCTTTACTTATCTATGCTATATGACTGAATGAAAAATCCCCAGCATAAAAGAATATTGTAAATGACAAAAGAAAGGAGCAGAGAGATATCTAAATCATCTAGAGTAGCTTACAATCATGTAGGGAATAGCTATGCCTGCCTTATACCCCTTTAATTTTACTCAAATTAAGCTGTAGTAACCTATATGTTGTCTACCTAAATCCTCTGAGGTTACAGGATGAGAGAATTATTCCTATAAGATGGGTGCTGAGCCAAGGTAATTGAAGCAACCACTACTTTAATATTTAAGCATTCATTCATTAAATGCAAACTAGGGAAATCACAGCTTGTAAAGGGGACAAAGTCATTTTCAGCCATGGGAGGAAGAAAATAAGCATTTATTAAATACCCTGCAATGTGCTAGACAGTGTGTGAAGTGCTTTCCAATTACTATCTCATTTGATCTTCACAACAGCCTTGTGAGATAGGTACTACTATTAGCAGTTAAGGAAATGTGTTAAATGACTTGCCCTGGATTACACAACTAGTGAGTGAGACCAGATCTGAACTCAAATCTCTGATTCCTATCCACTGTGCCATCTGCTGCCTTGAGAGCAGTTGAAAAGGCAAAGCAGTTAGCTACCATCAAAAGGAACAGCTTAGTTTTGAACTTTCTTTGGTGCCAAGAAGAGACATGATAGCCTATTGAAAGGTTAATAATAGTTCTTCACTTGTAGGTCAGAAAGGGAATACATTAATCACAGTATCACCTGGTGGATGCCTCTGGTGTCACACTTTGAGTTTATGCCAACCTCTATCTTGACCCCGGTGGCTACTGTCATGTTGGATACTTGGAAGGCAGTACTAAATAAAAGTATTGTTTTATCACTCATATTCATCATTGATACATCATTAAAGTATATCTTATTATCATAAAAGTTTGCCAGAAGTATACCAACAAGTAGATAAGAAGGGACACATGCAATGTTGGTAGACTTGTAAACTGGTCCAACTGTTCTGGAGAACAATTTGGAACCATTCCCCAAAGCCTACAAAACTATGCATACTCTTTGATCTGGCAATATTACTACTAGATCTGCATCCCAAAGAGATCCTTCTGGCCCCCCAAAAGAAAAGGGCATATAAAATATTTATAATGAGTTCTTATTGTGGTGGCAAAGAATTGGAAATTGAGGGGATGTCCATCAATTGGGGAATGGCTGAACAAGTTACGGTATATGATTCTGACGGAATACTTTTTTCTGTGGGAAATGAGTAGGATTGTTTCAGAAACACTTGGGAAGACCTGCATGAATTGATGCAGAGTGAAGTGACCAGAACTGGGAGATCATTATATATAGTAACAGCAACATTGTAATAATAATCAACTGTGAAAGACTTAGCTATTCTGATCAATATAATGATCCAAGACAATTCCAATGGACCCATGATGAAAAATGGTATCTACTTCCAGAGAGTGAACTGATGAATTCTGAGTGCAAATTGAAGTATTATTTTTTTCAATTTATTTTTCTTGCCTTTTTTCAACATGGCTAATAGGAAAACATTTTGCATGATTTCACATGTGTAATTGATATCATATTGTTTGCCTTCTCAATGGGTGGGGTAGGGAATAGATGAAGAGAGAATTTGTAACTCAATTTTTTTAAAAGTTAAAAATAAATGAATAGGGGGCAGCTAAGTGGCGCAGTGGATAGAGCACCGGAGTACCTGAGTTCAAATCCGGCCTCAGACACTTAACACTTACTAGCTGTGTGACCCTGGGCAAGTCACTTAACCCCAATTGCCTCATTAAAAAAAATAAATGAATAGTAATTAAAAATATAGCAACTAGAGAATTATGATATTTATTATAATTAAATATAAGGACAGTTTCTAACGTAGTGTTTTTGGTCCATTGCCAATTCATTTCCTATAGGGAAAGTTCAAAATAAAGGTGGGTACTACCAGCTTTTAAATATGCAGGCTATGCCATAGATTAAAAAAATAGTATTGGGGGGGGCAGCTAGGTGGTATAGTGGATAGAGCACCGGCCCTGGATTCAGGAGGACCTGAGTTCAAATCTAGCCTCAGACACTTAACACTTACTAGCTGTGTGACCCTGGGCAAGTCACTTAACCCCCATTGCCCTGCAAAAAAAATAGTATCATAGATTTTAGGACTGAAAGGGACACCAGAGACCACCTGATTTAACACTCTCATTTTACAAATGAGAAAAAATTGTGGCTCAGGGTGGTTAAGTGCATTGTCCAAGGTCAAACAGCTAATAAGTATAAAAGACAAGATTTGGACTCATGTTCTGTGACTCCAGAGCCATTTTTTTCTTCTACTGCACCACACTGTCTTCTGAAATTTAGGAGACCAAAGTGGCTGAAGAGAGTCTTTTTGTTTGTTTGTTTTTGCAGGGCAATGGAGGTTAAGTGACTTGTCCAGAGGCATACAGCTAGTAAATGTCAAGTGTTTGAGGCTGGATTTGAACTCAGGTCCTCCTGAATCCAGGGCTGATGCTTTATCCACCTAGCTGCCTCAAGTCTTGTTGTTTGAATGAGAGAGCAAAGTAACTGTATCATCTATGTCAGTCCAGTGGGACTTTGATTCATGGTTCAAGTTTGAGCCAAAGAAAGAGTCCACTTGGACTATATATTGGTGTAGATATGCAGCAAGAACATGTATATTTTGCCTATAGTTATAATTATGCCACAAATAACCAAATACACTATGGGTATGTTGTATCACATCCTCTGCTTCTGGGACAGTTAATGTTCTTCCACAAAGTGGTGGCACATTTGGTTGGGTGGCTAGTAGAAGAGATTGCAAGAATCTGGAGTCTATCAGCATTAGGGTAGACTCTGGCCTTCTTCCAACTGAAGAAACTTTTTTTTTTTGAGGTGAGATAATATGATTGGCAGTTACGTGGTACAGTGCATAGAGTGATGAGCCTAGAGTCAGGAAGACATCTTCCAGATTTCATATCTGGCCTTAGCCACTTAACAGCTGTGTGACCCTGGACAATTCATTTAACCCTGCTTGCCTTAGTTTCCTCATTTGTAAAATGAGCTGGAGAAGGAAATGGCAAACCATTGAGTATCTTTGCCAAGAAAACCATAAATGGGTTCATGAAAAGTTGGACATGACTGAAATGACAAAACAACAACATAATGGGATGTTAGGTTTTCATACAGTCTCCAGGAACCTGAATGAGTAAGAGCTATAATCATGAACCAAACAGTTCTTAACATTAAGAAAAATCAAGAAAAACATTGTAGTGTTCTAATCTTTTTTTAAATGGCTCGCATTTGTTGTTTCATCAAAGTAGTTTGATTTTCGGTGAGTAGATGACCTCTATTGTGGCAACTGTCATCTTAGAATGTTGCCTGGGATCTTGAGAGGTTAAGTTTCTTGGCTAGTTTGACATAGCCAGTATGTGATAGAGGAAGGGCTTGAACTGAAATTGTAAGTCCAAACTATCCCATATTGATTTTGATGTTGAAGTCATAGGGTAAAGGGAAAGGGATAAGAATTTATAGGGAACCCACTTTATGCCAGATATTGTTTTAAGTTTTCTTTTGTTTTATAACTATCATTTTATCTGAGGCAAGCATTCTATGATGGAGTCTCTCAAATGAAGGCATAAAATTGAAATTATAGTACAAACAAGCCAGCCATATATAAATTTATGTCAGGTTATGGAGTTATAGGCTTTCAGGCTCAAGGTAGAGTAGGCATTGCATCAGGCATGGCTCCAGGACCCAGATCATATTTTACCTTTGATCTTTACCCATCCAGACACCCATCAAAGATGTCTTTCCCTCTCTCCACCTGTTGCCACTGTCATACTTCTCCCCACCCAGACCAACAAGTTATACACTGGACCTCTGCAACAGATCTCCAGAATCCATTCCATCAGTTCCTAAGGATATTAATACACTCATCTTTGGAATCTCTGGAACACTACCCTTCTCCTCAGCATTCCCCTACACAGGTTCACCTCTCTTGATTAATGATAAAGTATAAACTAGTACATTTAGTATACAATACCTTCACTTTAACATCCCATTCAGATGTCCACTCAGGCCATTTTGTCATCTTTCTGCTCCCCTGCAAAGACACCATCATTAACTTTCCTCATCTTGCTTTGGCCATAGTAATCAAATCTATGACAATTGCTTCTGAAAAGGGTGCAGTTGACTGCCTTATAGATCAATTTGCTATTATTATGGTTTCCTAGACCCAAACCTCTCCCTGGACACTACCCTTCTTTTTGTATTGCCTCTTCCTATTAGAATATAGCTCCTTGGCAGCAGGGATGGTCTCTCTTTGTATTTGTATCTCTAGAGCTCAGCACCGTACCTGGAATGTCGTAAGCACTTAATTAATGTTTTTCATTTATTTTCTGGTCATTACTTGCTTTGGAATTGCACCAGAAGCACAAGAAAGAAACAGTTCTCAGGAATATCAGAATTAGGGTTCATGAGTAAGAAAATATTAAGTCATAAAACAGAGTCTTCCTGGTGAAAGAATAGTTCATGGGTAATAGAGGACTGGAATAGCCAGATTCATGACCATCTTCTAAACTCCTACCCACCTCAAAGGATACTTAAAGACCTCATTCAAATATCACTTCATAAAGATGTTTTTGATTTCTTCCCTCTCCTCAACCCTAAGACAGAAATATTTCCTACCTTGAGTCATGAGCCTCTACAATTCCTATGCATTTACAAAGTTTGGTCACACATACAATGTGTATGTGTACATGTATATGTATATATATATATTTTTTCATATATATATGTGTGTGTATATATGAATAAATATTCATGCACATATATACACATAAATATATGTATATGTTTTTCTCCCTTATAATGAAAGCTCTGTAAGAACAGAGGCTATTGTGTATGTACTTTAGTATTTACCTAGTGACTAATAGTAAACATTTAATTAGTATTTGTTTAGCTTAAAATTAAAGGAAAGGATGAAGGCATTCTGTTTTTTCTTTTGGAAACTTTAATTTGAATCCTAGTGATTGTCAGCAGGTACTAACTACTCCCCCAAATCCTATGTATAACTACTCACCAAAACCTTAGGGAATGAGAAGAGTGTTTAGTAAACTAAAAGGGCTATAGAAGTATGAGCTGTTGTTACAGATCCTCTTTGGGGCTATTTTTCATTCTTCTCCAAAGGGATGATAAAGAAAGACATTTTGCAGATTCCACAGGTATGCTTATCACCACCTATAACTGGCATATATAAAACATAGTGATTTAGCATGGTTGTGGCAAATACTTATAATTCTAAGAATATACTTGTTCTGAGGGAAGGTATGTTTTGCCTTGGTTGAATTTCATCCAACAATTTCATTGCAGTTCCTTTACTTCTTGTTTTGAGATAGCTGAGGACATCTTTCCTAAATGTAGTATAAAGAAAATATAGAGCTTATTAATCATAATTTGTCTAATGGTGGTTCCCTCTTGCAAATCCAAGTAACACCTTCAAGTTTTTCAACATGTTGGTCTCCATCTCTTCCAGTGAATATTATGCTTTGCACAGTGGATGCTATATCCATGTTTCCTTATTATATTTTTGATGATGTCCAATCATGATAAAACTTGCACTAATGTTGTCTTAATTCTGGTTTCATACAAACTACTCTCTTGAAGAACAATACAATCCAAAGGTCCCAGAAAGCATTTAAATTTCAAGGATACTTAAATATTTTTTAAATAGATGTGAGATCTTTTTTAGTAAACCAACAAATAAAAAATAACTTTTGTTTAACCAACAAATTCAACTCAAAGTTGGCTTTTGCATTCCACCATTTTCTTCAACTTTTTGTCCTTGTTATCCTAAAACTATACTAGTTCTTGGCTGGGAGGAAATGATGCTAACAAAATGTACCGTAATTGTTTAGAAGTGATTTTCTCCAGAGAGCTGGGAAGCTTGAGTAGTTTAGTTTCCTATTACTTTCTGCCCCCTGGGTTTTACATTAGTTCTGCACTTACTTTCTTGTCTTATGTATTTGTGGGAGTAAAAGATTAGGAAGAAGAGGCTCCAGGGGATTGTTCTTGGCAGTAACAGGGTGTCCTTAACTACCTTCTACTTGTGTGCACCTGATGCTGTTGGTTATTAACAGACTTTGTGGGAATCGATGACTGTAATATCTCTTTGCTTAATAGATGGGCCCAGAAAGATGCAATAACATTTATCTGCAGGTGTATCCTATAATCTTAATCTAAGAAAAAGAATATTCTATAGTTGTTGACAGCTGTTGAATGTGGGTTATATTTTCATTGCACAGGTTGAGTCATGAATATTCAAAATAGGGTCTGCTTGACTATGCTACCCTTGGGAAGAATCAACAAGAAGCCATGTATGTGGTAGAAAGTAATGAACTGCAAACACCGTTGTAAGTAGGGTGGTAGGGATGAAAGATTATTCACCTGAGAACATAAAGAAAAGTAATGATGACAGTAGAGAGTTTTTTTTTAAAATGGAAAAATGATACCTATCTTGTAACTGGAATATAAATGGAAAATGCATTGATAAGTAGAGATTCCTACTGCCTTCCAAATAATCTACAGACTTCCATGTCGTTGTTTTTTTTTTGTTGTTGTTGTTTTTTTTTTAGTGAGGCAATTGGGGTTAAGTGACTTGCCCAGAGTCACACAGCTAGTAAGTGTTAAGTGTCTGATGCCAGATTTGAACTCAGGTACTCCTGAATCCAGGGCCGGTGCTCTATTCACTGCGCCACCTGGCTGCCCCTTTCCATGTTGTTTTGATGATTGAGAAGTAACTAGGGACAGAGTTTTATTTTATGAAATATAATAGGATAATGGGACTTGGAACAGAGAAAAAGGAACTTAGAGATGATCTAGTTCAGTGATCTAATGCCACAGATGAGTCTAAGAAATGTTAAGAGACATGATTAAAGTGATAAAAGCAGGAAGCAGTGTAGGTAGTATTTGAATCCAGGTCCTTTGAGTACACCTCCAGTATTTTTTGCATCATAAAAACAAAACATAGGAAGAAAAATATGGAGAGCATTTTAGGATCCTCTACTATTATTATATACATTACCTAAATTAAAGCCTAGAATGCTACATTTACTCTAACGTGTACATTTCTACTTCTCTACTCATTGAATTCTCCTCTTGCATATCAACCTATTGAAATCTGTCCTTTCCTTGAAAGTCAAGTTTAGATGCCACATCTTTCATTAAGACTTCTCTGAGCTCCCAAAGCACAAATGATCTCTAACTCCTCTCAATTTTGTCTCTCTCTCAAGGTACTTATAGTTGGAATTGCAACAAGGTATATTTTGTGGATGGCAGATTGAAGTGGCTGACTACATTTAATGGTATAGGAATATGTTCTCCTTTCTTACATATAAAGTATATGTAAGTTTTGTATGGTTTCCTGAGATTTTTTACTTTGGGAATTAATTAAATAGGGGCTGGTGTGAAGCTGGAGTGCTGTGGGCAGATCCCTTTTTGTAAGTATTGTCAGGGGAAACTCTGAAGTTTCCTGCTCCAAGTTGATAGCAACACAAACCAATTTTTTCAGTAATGATAACTAAACAGGACCCCTGGATCAGACTTTCTTATTTAACTTTCTTATTAACTTGTTAGAAATGCCCAAGAGTTTAGAGTGTAAAGTTTTTGTAAAGTTTACAGCATTTGGAGTGAGAGAATCTGGGTTCCCATATGGTTTTACTACTTACTATTTCTTTGACCTTTTGGGACTTAACCTTTTTGGGCATTAGTTTACTTTAAAAAAATATATGCATTCAACTAGGTATTTTCTAAGGTTCTTGCATACTCCATTTTCTGTAGAATGATCTTATATATCAGAGTCACAATTGTATTTGTTATCAGTGAATATTTGTGTGGAGGGTAGCTCATGCTAGCGGCTTGGGGGCAGGTGCTGGTAATTATGCCCCTAGAGGGGCTAATTACAGGTAGGCATTAAAAAAAGCTGTGTCAGAAGTTTATTGCTGCTGTTAAACCTGCTGTTTTCTTTTCGAACATGCCACAGAGCTTGTAGCATCATTCAGGTATATTTTTCTGAATAGCAGGTTGGAATGACTGCAGGATCAGTGTATCTTTTGTACCCTCAGTGTCAATGGAAAATGTTCATTTTTTTACCTCCTATGTAATTTTTGCGTGGTTCCTTAAGGTTTCTAACTTTAGGAACCAGAGGGAGAATCTTTTTGTGTGTATTTTCCAGAGGAGCTCTGAAAAGTATGCATTTATTTATGTATGTCACTGGGATTTGGGGAGTAAATTAAGAACTTAACTGAAGTTTCTTAAATCATCATGGAAATTTACCTAAAAGGAAATTTAATTCTAGTTTCTATTAATTAGTGCCTACCTAACAAGATCATCTGGTGTTCTAGGATGAAGAATTGGAAGAGACCTTAGAGATTGTTTAGTAATCCCACCCATTCATTTTATATGTTAGACTGATCCAGAAAAGCTAAGTGACTTTCCTGGCATTTTACAATTTAGAAGTCACAGAGCAGTAGGAAGGAAGAGAACAAACATTTTGGTTGTAGGGCTATTTTTTTTTTATTTCATTTATTTATTTTTTTAGTGAGGCAATTGGGGTTAAGTGACTTGCCCAGGGTCACACAGCTAGTAAGTGTTAAGTGTCTGAGGCCGGATTTGAACTCAGGTCCTCCTGACTCTACCACCTAGCTGCCCCAGGGCTATTTTAAAAATAGGACTTAGATGGGGGCAGCTAGGTGGTAGAGTGGATAAAGCACCGGACTTGGATTCAGGAGGATCTGAGTTCAAATCCGGCCTTAGACACTTGACACTAGCTGTGTGACCCTGGGCAAGTCATGTAACCCTCATTGCCCTGCAAAACAACAACAACGACAACAACAACAAAAACAAAATTAGGGCTTAGATTTTTGAAGAATCTCTTCCTTCACTCTCCAGTGGTGAGCCTCTGTGGTCAGTTAGGTGTTCTGAGTTGGGTGTGTCATACTCCTTGTCAGTAATGTTGACACTAGGCCAGGGTGTCTTTATGTACCTAAAATTCCCTTATGGGGCTTTTCTGGTTTGTGTATGAATATGAGGTACTGGGCAGGGGCGGGGAAAGACTGGGACTAATACAAATGATTATTAACAATGGATAAGTTTTATAGAAGGTTCCTCCAAAACCTTTTCTCTTTTCCTGGCTACTGCTCTGCAACTTCTAAATTGGGTAATTCTTGGTTCTTTGTAGACTAAGTCTCCCTAGGCGATGACTTGGTATGAGAATCAATCCTTTGGCTTCTGTCTGAGTTATAAAATTCTTCAGTTGTGCTAAAGAGAGCAACAAAGAGGAAAATAACCTACATCTAAATTATTTATAGCAGCTCTTTTTCTGGTGACAAAGAACTGGAAAACTACCCATAAGGAAAGATAAAAGTTATGGTTTCAAAGAAACCTGAGAAAACTTGTATGAACTGATACAGAGTGAAGTGAGCAGAACCATAATATTATAAAAACAAACAACCATGAAAGACTTAAGAACTTTGATCAATGACCAGTTACAATGCCAGAGGATAGATTATCAAGCATACTACCCATCCTGAGAGAATAATAATGAGATTTAGGATCCAAAATGAAACATATCTTTTTTTGAGTATACCCAATGTGACAATTTATATTGCTTAACTATGCGTATTTGTTATGAGGGTTGTTTTCCTTTTTCTTCATTTTTTTTTCTCAATGGAGAGAGGAGAGGAAATAGATTTTTATTAATTAAAAAAAAAGAAATTCAATGCAAAACAAACAATCTTCAAACAACCTGAGGTTTCATCTTTACTGATCAGCCGAGGGACTAAAACAAGGAAGAACCATTGGTTGTTATAGTGATAATGAAACTATATACTTGGAGCAGTAAACATAAATAATAAATATAATCATAAAATAATTAGGGTAAGAGAATAAATAATTTTTTCTTTTCATATACCATCTATTATTTTAGACTTAAGGACTCCTGACTCTTTCTAGAAGATTCTTCATCAGTCTCTAGTACTAGTTGCTTCTTCCCTGATTTCCCATGAGTATAGTGGGCCAAGAGGAGAGTTGGTATACTTGATATATACAGCCACTTCTAGGTCCTCCATTTGATACATACACACATGTATACACATACTCATATATAAATACATATAGAAAATTATCTGGTTTTGGAATCAGAGATCTTGTTCAGATTCTTTAGAGAGTATAATAATGGGAAAGCTTCTTAGTGTCTCAGTTTCTGCATCTCTAGATTACAGATAGTAATATTTCATATCTATGCCACCCAACAAACTTTAATGCAAGTTGTTTGTTTTATTAATGTTGTTTGTTTACTTGTGTTGTCAAGGGAAGAAATTTTGAAATATAAATTATTCAATAAGCAGTAAATATATACCACTCAGGGTCATTATTGCAGTTGGTTTGCACATTTCTCTTGAAGAATTATGTCATACCCAAGCATATTCTTGGAATTTGATTTGCATCTGTACCTTTTTTCCTCTAAGGGCAGGGGGTTTACAAAGAAGGATTTGAGGTTATTGAAAAGTCCTTTATATGCCTAAATTTGCACATTGATAGGAGAGTGTTGGCCCTTTCAAACTATACTGCAACTTGGTAAATTGTCTAAATTCTTTATTGCTCCTCCCTCTGAAGCCCAAGTGCATTAGATTTTCCTAGCTTAGGAGGTAGGGACCATGATTTAAAGAGAAGAGAAGAACTTGGGTTGAAAATATAAGGCTGTAAGATGGTTGGTTTTTAAAGTTTACAGATTTGAATAAGTAAGACTCTTTGGTAATAAAAATTTTATAGACCAGTAAAATTTCTCTTTTGACTGGTATTTGGGAAATACTTCTCTACACTACCATATGCTCTGAGGGCCCTTTTGTTGATTATGAAAGCTGGCCTGAATTAAAGGAATATTTGTGGACTCGTGCCTGGCCACAGTATTCAACATACTGAATATATGACATCCTATGAACAATAGGCAAAGGGGAAATATTCAGGAGAACCATTGAAGGTGGAGTCAGTATCTTCATGCAGCAGAAAACAAAGCAGGAAAGGGAGATCAGATATAAAGATGAGGTATAGTAACAGCAGGGAAAACAAAATGTGAACTTGAGTCTCTATGAAGTCAAATGAATAGCTAGTACATACATAAATAAAATGGAAGCCAATAGTCAGGAGAAGGAATCAAAGAGGAGAGACCAAATGATAAGAGATGCTTGTGCAAAATAAATGTCTATGTATATCTTCCTCTTAATGGAGCTGTTGTAATTCACTCTGAAGAGAACTGGCATTGGGAGTTGTGGGGAGAGGTGTTCAGGTTTTTAAACTTAGGGTGAATAAACTTCTTTTAAAAACTTTATAATAGTTTCAAGACATTGTTTCCTTTGTATGCTATGTACTTTATTTTATGCATTTAAAAACATTATTCTGAGAAGGCATGTATGGGCTTCACCAAAATCCATGACATAAAAAAGTTAAGAACTTCCCTGATTAAGTGAAACTTACTTTTATAGGTAAAGAATAGTTAAATGACTTGTCTGAGGTCACAGATGTAGTAAGTGACAGATATGAGATTTGAACCTGTCTTACATCATTTTGCATCACCAAAAGACTAGATAGGGCTACACACTCTTTTGATTCTTATATTCATTTCATTAGTTCATCTGGGGAACAGCAATATAGCATTATGGAAAGAAAGCTAGGCTTGGAATCAAGGACATTTAGATTCAAGTCATCCTTCTGACATACAAGCTGAATGACCCTGACCAAGGCATTTAATCTCTCAGTGCCACAGGTAACTCTTTAAGACTATAAATTGCTGATTTGCATTGACAGATGGAGTTTCCTTACCTAGGAGATAGATCTGCCAGTGAAATCACAGGTCTGGTTAAAAAAAATCCATTTTCCTAGTTCAACTCTTGTGGACTTTAATCAAGTTCCTTTAAAAAACAAACAAACAAACCCCCTATTTCCTCAAAGACCTATGTGGCCACTACAGGGTTCAGGAAGGACTTGATTTTATGTTGGCCTCTAGAGGTTCAGAGAGAGAGAGAGAGAGACAGAGAGACAGACAGAGAGAGCGATTGAGAGCGAGAAGCTCAGAGTTTTCTAAGCATTGGAGGAAGTAAGATGACCTCACAATAATAAATAACCAGACCTAGAAGGAGTTTTCTATAGAAGAGAAGGAGATTCAGAAGTCATTAGATAGGACATTGGACTAATACAGTCAAACAGAAAGAACATGGACTGAAAGCTAGAAGTTACCTTAAAGATAGATCTATTCTAGCCCCTTCATTTTACAAATGTGGAAACTAGGGCCTGTGATACAAGTTTGAGTAACTTGCCCAAGGTAACAAAGGTAGTAAATAACAAAGATATTTTAAGGTCAGGTTCTCTGACTAAATCCACCACTTTCCCCCATGAGTGACCCTTTACTTTTAGTCTTCCTAGATTATGTAAAAGAATGTTGATGGAAGGATAGAAACCATCCCAATAACTTTCCAACAGGTGACCTTGAAGGACTGGAATTATGAGAATTTTGGGTGAAGGTTATATCCCAGATCAGTTTCCTTGTGGAGTGTAAGGCAAGGAAAAGATTAGTATATGTATACTATATACCAAACCTAAGCCTACATAGTTTACTAGTTGCTTTTCTATTTATACTTGATAATTATCTTCATTTGGTAAAACTGAGGACATTGGAATTGTTGATTTTGGAGTTGTTAGTAAGTTTTGATACTTATACTTCAGATGGTACTAACAAAGAACTGTAGGTGTGAAACGTGTGCTTTTGCTGAAAATAAAAAAGGTACTTTTATTGTTCGGTCATGTCTGTCTTTTCATGAACCTATTTGGGGTTTTCTTAGCAAAGATACTGGAGTGGTTTGCCATTTCCTTTTCCAGCTTGTTTTTCAGATGAGGAAACTGAGGCAAACAGGGTTAAGTGACTTGCCCAGGGTCACACAGCTAATAAGTGTTAGAGGCCAGATTTGAACTCAGGAAGGTGGATCTTCCTGAACCCCAGGCATGATACTCTGTCCACTGCACCACCTAGCTGTCCCCAAAAGGTACCAGAAGTAGGTAATATAATACAGAGTTTGTCTTTGCTTTTGGTGGTAGTGACCTTCTCTCCAACCTTGAATTTCATTCAACCCTAAGGCATGGTTGCAGTCCAATGTCTTCTCCTGGCAGTTACGCCAAGTATAGATCCCTTTCTCTATTCAGATTTTGAAACTTCAGTACTTGTATGGCCTTACATGGGATGCTTGTTTTTAGGTTGGAAAAGATTGAATAAACCCATGTTAAGTTGTTAATAAGGTTTGATACAATCTTTCAAGGAGTATTCATATGTTAATAGGAGATGATTATTTGAGAACCCAAGGGAATTAATATCTAATACTGGAATTTCAAACATCAATGGCAGGGAGCTGGGGAAATAATTTAGAGAAGAGACTTTCTTTGCATCTCTCAAATTATACTTCAAACTATGCCTATTTTATGGAAATATAAGCCTTTTTTTCTTTGGGAAAATCCTTTTGAATAGACAAAAAGAGAGAAAAAATTTGCCATATTTTTTCAAGATGAAAGAGAAAAACAAGTCATCACTTTCTTCTTAATGAAAAAAAATCTGGCAAAAATCTTTTCCCCTCTAAATGCAGCAGGTGTCACTGTGTAAAGCAGTTAGATAACTGATCCTCCTTCCTCTCCTCAAAGAGCAAAATTATCCCCCAATATGCCTATTTTTACAAACTGAGGGTAGCTCATTTTGAGGCCTTTCCTTTTGGTCCTTGTCTCTGTCCCTTTCATTTTTCTGTCCCTCACTGTCTCTCTTTATCTCTACTTCTCTCTGTTTCTCTGTCTCTTCAGATCTGTCTCTCCTGGGAAGGGGAGATTGTCTAGCCTCCAGGCGTATTCAAACAATCAAAGTGATCTACAGTTAGCTATAGCATTGAATCAAAGACTTATTTAGGCCAGGGATGGAAAGAAAACCTCTAGTTCTGTTATTTTTTATAATTATGCTTTTGGAAGTTTTATAGAATTATTCAAAAAATGAAATGATAGGTCATCAAGTAGCCACTTGCTTTTAAGTTGGAAATGAAACATTTCAGTTAGTTCTGATCTACATACAGTTATTCTGTATAATCCCCAGACCAAATCTATCCCTGTATGTACTTTGTGAAGACAATTAAAAATGTGTGGGCAGAAAAATTGAGAGTGATCTTATCTTTTGTTTAGAGAAAGCCAAATAACATATTACTGTACTATTAAAAAGAAGGTATTTTTTTAAGTGAGGCAATTGGGGTTAAGTGACTTGCCCAGGGTCACACAGCTAGTAAGTGTTAAGTGTCTGAGGCTGGATTTGAACTCAGGTACTCCTGACTCCAGGGCCGGTGCTCTATCCACTGCACTACCTAGCTGCCCCCCAAAAGAAGGTTTTTTAAATTTTAATTTTTTTGGTGAGGCAATTGGGGTTAAGTGACTTGCTCAGGGTCACATAGTTAGTAAGTGTCAAGTATCTAGGCTAGATTTGAATTCAGGTCCTCCTGAATCCAGGGCCAGTGCTCTATCCACTATGCCACCTAGTTGCCCCAAAAAGAAGTTTAAAAAGGAAAATAGAGAATTTTGGATCTAAATCTCCATCCTTTCAGATGGAAATAATAGGAAAGAGAAAATGAAAAATAGAAGGAAACTTACCAGTTGCCTGGATTCTTCTCTTCCAGGGGAATGTTCATTAAGAAACAGACTTTTACCTCTGCCCTGTCTGCTTCTGGTGGAAGAAGATACCTGGTGGAGTCCAGGAGTATTTAACACCATTCTTCACCTCTTCTACCCACCTGCCTTTGCATCTCACTTTATTCCTGTCTCAGACTCCAGTTCAAAACTTTCTCAGGCAAGAATAAGTTTGGTCTCTTATCCAAGCCTAGTTATAATTCTGTCTCTCTGACACTGTCTCCTTTTGACACTGTCCTGCATCCCACAGGTTTCTTAGATCTTTAATCTTCTTCCCCTGGAGGAATCTTTAGCAATGCTTCTGAAAGTCTGGGTAGGGTTGGGGGTCAAATACCTCCTTGCATCTAAATGTTCCATCCCACTAACCATTTTGTAAGGAACAACTACTCTTTGAATTTTTAAAATTTTAGTTTATTTTTTCAATTATTAAGCATATTAAACATATTCCCTCTCCCTCCAAATTCTGTCCTACAGCCTCTCCCACACACAAAAAACCCAATTAAAACAAATTCATCCATCCTTCTATATATGTATATATTACACAAATATGTGTATATATGTGGTGTACATGTATGTGAGCATGTGTATGTACATGTACATGTGCACAACACATACATGTATATGTAACCTGCAGCCAGTGTTTACCACCTCTCAGGAGGTATATATCAAGTTTTATTATGTGTTCTCTGGAATTGTGGTTGGGCACTGTGTAGATGAGAATTAAATCTTTGAAAATGATATATCTTTGTGAAATTGTTCTCCTGGATCTCACTGAATGCCTTTGTCAATTCCTTGAATATATGGGGAAAGTGTCTTCATTGCTCTAGCTGCACTTCCTTCCCTGGTTGGAATTTCAAAAACTTGAGGGAGAGGATGGTAGGAAATTATCTTGTCACTCTCCCAGATAAAGCTTCTAAATCAACTGGACACTTCAATTTGACAAACATTTATTAACCATCCACTGAATAGTAAAACACTATGCTAAGCACTAGAAGACAGAAAATTTAGATTAGGTGTAGTCCCTGACCTCATGGAACCTACAGTCTAATAGAACAAAATAACATATGTAAGAAGTATGTTACATGGTGTTAAGCCTGTAACTACAACTTTCCTAGTACTGCTTTCCTATTTATTGGCCCATATTAGTGTTAAGCCTTGTCTTAGGCCCTATCCTCTGAAACTTTTCTCTTTTTAAATCCAACTCTTAACAAATCTGTTTGACCTCATATCATAGTAAATATAAAACAGTTTATTAAAGATATAAGGTAGTTGCTACTAAGAAAAGTAGTGTAATATCAAACATTAGTGGATCTAGGCAAACAGAAACTACCATGGGAAAATAAAATAGGGAGGGAGAAAATAGCTCAACTACTTTCTCACAATCCTTTCTGTCCCCTCACTTTCACATTAACCACAAATCACACAAATATATCTTTTTTGGTCACTTTCTCCATTCCCTGCCCATTCAACCAGTCTCAGCTGTATTGGTACTAGAAAGGTGTGAGTAAATGTACTCACTGGGAAAATATCAACCAGAGAGTCTAAGGTTATATCCATACACACAGGTCCTTCTTACATACACATAGACAAATCATACAAAATAATCCACAATATCATAGTTTATTCTTTCAACAATGTTATTAAATGTATATGGTATATTGAAAAATATGATCTGGAAGAGGTAGAAAGGTTAGATAAGTTACTTTTCTTCCTCTCATGGAACTTATGTTCTAGTAGGGGGATAAATTGCAAACACAATATTACTTATATATGTACTATAATACCTGAGGCTTAAAGCAAGGAAAGACCACCACTGACTAATGGACCATGGAAAACTTCCTTGAGAAAGTGGCATTTTATTGAGCTTTACAGGACAAATAAAAATTCAATAGGCTATGTCTTAACATATGACTCTCCTGGTACTACTGGGTTAAGAATGGACCACTCCAGATTGATCTGGACCACGATTATGCTGACAAGATGATGTTAGGTGAGGGAAAGGCGAATTCATGCTTTTCCCTTCTCTCCTCTTGATCAGAAGTGTTTCCTATCCTAAACCTGGTAATTGTCTCAGTCACCAACCCATGCCAAGTTGTACAGTTTGATTTAAATATACAAAGAGATAATAAAAGAGAATTGTATGAGATAGGTATCATATGGTGACTGGAAAAACAAAATGGAACCAGGTTGTGGAATGCCTTAGATGCCATACAAATGATAGGTCTAATTGTTAGGAAATTGTATACTGAGATGAAATTTGCTGTTCAACAAATACTTTTTATTGTTCCTAGTTCTGGCTTCTGCCGAGAAAAAGGTATCTAATCCTTCTTGTTCATGACAACCTATCAAATATCAAATATCAGCCATAATTCCTCCCTCCGTCAAAGTCTTCTCTTCAGGTTAAATACCTCAGGTTCTTTCTATCGATCCTTAGAAGAGCATACATCTAGCAATAGAGGGGACTTCAGAGGTCATTTTACAGATGAGGAGATTGAGGGCCAGCAATATGAAGTTATTTGCATTGAGTCACACAATTAGTAAGTGGAAGAAGTAATGTTTGAACCCAACTACTTTGACATCAGAGGGCATTTCAGAGAAGTATCATGCTGCTTCCTCTTTGTAGGTAATGGCTTTGAATTCCCTCACTATCTGGGTCATTATCCTCTAGAAATATTATAGCATGCCCTACAATGTGATGCTCAGAACAAACAATTGTCAAAATGCCATCTGATCAGGACAGGGTGCAGCACGACTATAGTCCCCTTTATCCTGGACAGTATGCTTCTGTGAATGCAACTGAAGTCGAAATTGGCATTTTTGGCTGCTACATGGCAGCCATATCAATCATGTAGTCCACTAAAACCTCTATCTATTTGCTTTTTGCCTCTTTTTGTAAGTAAATTTTATTGCTATCTTTAGTTTTTATATTATAAACATTAAATTGTTCCAAATCCATCTAACTATGCTATTATCCAACCTATATCTCTTTATCTTCTGTTGAAGTATATTATAAAAAAAATTTGCCCAATGTTTTGTTGGAATCCAGGTTTATTTTGTCCATGACAGGTCTCTGAGGTTAATCTAGCAAGATTTGTTTTAGGTGAGTCTCTGTTGGAACTTAACAATAACTACTTTTCTAAGTATTCATAAGCCATTAGTTTGATGTTTCCTAGAATTTGGCCAGTCAATAAAATCAGGGCAGCTAGCTGGCAAAGTGGATAATATGCTGGGCCTGAAGTCAGGAAGATGATTCTTCTTCACTTCAAATTTGACCTCAGATACTTACTAGCTGTGTGACCTTGGGCAAGCGTTTGCTTCAATTCCTCATCTGTAAAATGAGCTAGAGAAGGAAAAGGAAAACCACTCTAGTATCTTTGCCAAGAAACCTCAAATGGGGTCACAAAGAGCTGGACACAATTGAAGCCATTGAACAGCAACAGCAAATCAAAGTCAACTTCATTAGCTTACAGTTTGAAGAATTCACATTCTCCTTTTCTGAAAAAAATCTATAGAATATTTGCAATGTGCAAATTTGCCAGTGCAACAGAACTGCCATTGCTGAGGACAAGCATCTCATCATTTTCCATCAGGTTGTATTCCTGGATAACATTAAAATTTCATCATCCTATGAGATCACATCAACTCTGAAACTCATACCTGCTCAGTGTCCCTTGGACCCTGGAGCTCCCCCCTCCTTTTGATGGGAGAGGGTGAGGGATAGCCGGTGGAGAGATCCTCTCAGCTCATTCATTTAAGGAGGGACTGGTCCCTTGGCTACCATGTCTTCATTTCTCACTAGCTGGACTCTACTGGACTTCAACATGTCCCCTACACCAAGCCCATTCCACCCTATTTTTGCTTCTTTTTAAGTGTGATCTTCCCTATTAGACTCTGACCTTTGCAAGGGCCAGAGCTGTCTTTTGCCTTTCTATTCCCAGTGCTTAGCACAGCACTGGTGAATGGTAGGTATGCAATAAATGTTTATTGATTGAATGACAGAACCCTTTATGTAAATAGTTGATATGTTCTGTAGGTATGCAGGTCCTCTGAAGAAATCAAGCTTCTAGACATTTTCACTTCCCCCTTTCTTGTTTTCTTCTCACCTCTCATTTTTGTCTCACAATAAGAAGTGTTCCAAATCTCTGTTGTCATTATCCTACAACTTAAGAGGACCAGGATACTGAGGAACTAAGGGAATATGGAACACCTTCTATCCCATGACCTCAAACTTGTCAGTATAGTAAAATAAGAGGCTGTCCTCTCTCTCTCTCTCTCTCTCTCTCTCTCTCTCTCTCTCTCTCTCTCTCTCTCTCTCTCTCTCTCTCTCTCTCTCTCCCTCTCTCTCATTTGGAGATATAAGAAGAGGAGAAAAGCTCTGAGATAGTTTCTGTGGTATATGAAATGTGACTCTATAAGAGAGGGGTAGATATACTACAAATTTATAGTAGATTAGATTACTTCAATCTAACAATACTGAGAAGCCCAGCAGTAAGAGTGGAGAAAATGGAAGTTGAGGTTACAGAGGTTGGAAATTAGCAGGTTCAGCTGCTTAGAAATTCTGTGTGGGTGCATTTGGGGGCTCCTAGGTACTATCTAGTGAAGTGACTGGTCATGGATTCAAGGCTAGTTATGGAAGCAAGTAAAATGAGACTAGATGAGACTAATACACTAGGATAATAGGAAGGTCTTGAAAGCCTGGAGGTCAGGAAAAGGTTGAATAGAAGGTTTAACATGAGGAAATAGAAGAGGTAGAGAGATGGAATGTTTTGGTTAAAGAGTAGAATTTAAAAGTTTATGATCAGGGGCGGCTAAGTGGTACAGTGGATAGAGCACTGGCCCTGGAGTCAGGAGTACCTGAGTTCAAATCCGGCCTCAGACACTTAACACTTACTAGGTGTGTGACCCTGGGCAAGTCACTTAACCCCAACTGCCTCACTAAAAAAAATAAATAAAAATTTTATGATCTTGGAGATGGCATAGCTTCATTGGATAGTAAATTATAATTCTGGCCAATGCCAACGTGTATCTGACCAGGGTTGAAGAAGGACGTAACTGAATACAAGAAGGTTGAGCAATTGTGTGATCAGAGTATTAAATGTATCAGTATTAATATTGAATATTTAATGTTGTATCAGGGGATAAAGTAGACAGGAAGACTTCAAGTCAGGTGCTGTCATTGGAAACAATAGGAGAATATCAGATTGCTTGCAGTCTTGGGGAGGGGGGAGGGAAGGAAAGTTGGGAGAAAAAATTGGAACTCAAAATCTTATAAAAAGGAATGTTGAATACTATCCTTACATGTAACTGCAAAAATAAAATACTATTAAGGAAAAAATGCATTAGGAGAATCACCTTAATGCTATAGGATGATGATATCAAGGATGTGGAGAGCAATAGATCCTAGGCAATTTATTGGGCATATCATCTATATATAATTAAATCTATTATACAGAAGTCAAACATTTGGCAATATTAACCATTTGGAATATACCTAAATTTGGAGTTAAATATAAAAAATAGAAAGAAGTAACCTCTGAACAGCAATAATTATTGAAAATAACATGGTAGAACCTGATACAATTTTAGAGCCAGAAGTGACCTTAGAGATTATGTATACCTCATTCATTTAACAGATAAAGAAACTGAAATCCAGGTGGGCATTGACTTGTCCAAGGTCACACAGCTGACTGAGCTGAAAGTAAAATTCAAATAGCTAAGGGCATAAAGATTATACATGATTCAGTCAGCTTGGTCCATTGACTTACTAGAAGGTAAGAAGTTCCTTCATTGGTAATGATGTTTATATAATCCAATACCCAGTGGTGCAGAAGCCAAGAAATGTGGGAGAAGTGCCAGTGAAAAAAGAGATGAGATAACAAAGAAAAATTTTCCAACTGTGCGACTTTGTTAAGGTCAATTAGCTTCTCTGGATCTTAATTTCCTCATGTGTAAAAATGAGGTTGGCCTAGATAACTCGTAAAGTCTCTTTTAAGCTCTAAATTCTGAGCTTCTAAAAATTAATATTCTATGAAAAAATGAAAGCAGAAATATAGAGAGGGAAAAACACAGAAGTGACCAACAAAAGAAACAAGATGGAAGTAGTGGTGTAAATTAGATATGGCAGTGAGGGGAGTAATAATTACTTTAAACAGTAATGAAACAAAACTGTTAAAAATGATTAGTCACAGGAAGGACATAGAAGAGAACCTAGAACAGTTCTATAATATGGGGGCAAATAACTCTACACATTCTAGTTCTGATAGACACCATCACTGAACTATGATAAAAGCCTACAAGCATCTGTGCAATTGATGGGGGCATTTTGCAAAATGTCATGCTAATGTCTCTTGATTTCAGTAGTCTCAGAAGGTATCTTTGTATTAAATATATTCACAATTATGTCACTGAGTCATTAAAATATTCTTTTCCCACTTTTAGTTTGTAGAATCTTAGCTTCCTTTTTGACTCAGTTCAAATATCCCCTTGTATAGGAAGTCTATTCTGATCATCTTACTTGCTAATGATCTTTCCCCTAAATTATTTTGTATATTTTTTTCTGTGAATATGACGTTTCCCCTCAAAGAGAATGTAAGTTCTTTGAGACAAGGGCTGCTTTATTTTTGTCTTTGTATTCATGGCACAGTTATTGGCATATAGTATGTGCTTAATAAGTGTTGAATGAATTGAATGAATTATATTATTATGTTGTATTAATTGAGGCAGAGAAATGTATCTGGCATTTTAGAAATAACAATCAATTAAAATGTTAATGTTTAATCACTTCATTAATTTGGAAAATTCCCTCATATGGGAATATGAGTGGTTTTTAAAAAATGCACATGTTTTTGTGTGTGTGTGTGTGTGTGTGTGTGTGTGTGTGTATGTAGGGTAAAGGGGTGGTATGAGACTTGTGATTTAATATGTTTAGGGAATTCCCAGTGTAGAAAGATAAATTCTGTGGTACAAAAAGTTTTAATGACTTGCCCAGGATCACATATATGGTATGTGTTAGAGGTAGGATGCATTCTTGATTCCAAGGCCAGCTGTCTATCTGTTATATCACAGTGCCTTTCATGTGAGGTATTACTGTATTCAAAAGTAGAAACCACAAAGGAGAGAATAGCAGTTAAATTGTTGTTGTTTCATTTAAACCATAAACAAATAAACCTTGAAAGCTGGCTCCTCAGTGGGTGATGTGCTTATTTTGGATTAGTAACCATCATGAGGCACATGATTCAGTTTTTTTCTCCACTCTACCATTTTGTGCTTTTAGCACATAGAATGACTCACAACAAAGTCATAGCAAGACAGATGTTTCAATTTTCTTTTTTCAGGGAAATGAGATGTTTTTGCATTTGCTACATTGGGACAGCACCTTAGAGTTACACACTTAAATGATGTAACATTGCCTTATAAAATCACAAGTGCTACACTTTAACTAACAATAGTTGGAAAGAATTAGCGATTAAATGTTTAAGAGCAATTCACTGGAGAGAGAGAGCTCAATAGTCAGCTATGCTCCTAAACTGGAGAAGAATGAAAAAGCAACTGTTCCAAAAAGACTTTTTGTGCAAAAAAAGTATATTGAATTTGGGAATCTTAAGTACAATCAGAATTAATTGGCTGAACAAGGTTGAGGTTCACAGCATGATGCCTTACAAATGGTTCTACACTTCATTGTCTATGTGATCTCATACATTTGGGTTCTATTTCCAAAAGTATGGATTGAAACTTATACCATTACCCTCCATTCTGTTTCACCCTGTGCAACTCTTCTCCATGCCCTCTTGTAAGTCTTCCATAGGAGGTCTACCCAATGTGATTGGGGTCTTTCTCTAGTTTTCTTGATATTATATGATATAAATGGAGCACATAGGTTGACCACTGACTATCTCTTGCTTTCACCACATATTATAAATATCTATTTTAAGAGATTGAATAAAATATGTAAACTATGGGGGGGGGCAGCTAGGTGGTGCAGTGGATAGAGCACCGGCTCTGGAGTCAGGAGGACCTGAGTTCAAATCTGACCTCAGACACTTAACACTTACTAGCTGTGTGACCCTGGGCAAGTCACTTAACCCTAATTGCCTCACAAAAACAAAAAAAAATATGTAAACTATGCTATAGTTGGAATACTGGAGCTTGAATCCAATTTGATGAGACAGGTGCCATCAGAAATTCTTTCTCAGAATATGCTGCCATGAGAAAATAGAATAGCTAGAGAAACATTTCATATGTGTCACAAAATATAGTATACTCTTCTGTGGTCAAGAAGTAGTTATTGGCTTAGAAGGTTATATCTGAAAGGAAACAATTATATGCATCTACATATGTGTACATACATGTACACATATACCTATAGAGATGTGTATATTTTGTATGTGTGTACACACACACACACACACACACACACACACACACACACACACACACACACACACACACACATATATATATAAATGACCTTGAAGAGAAATAGATTCTAACAAATAACTAGCTAGCATGGTTTAATAAAGAACAAATCTTTTCAAAATCTTCTAATACCCTCCTGTGTCAAGGTGACAGCTTTGATTGAGAAGTGAAGACTAGATGTATTATAGCTTAAATTTATCAAGACATTTATTTCAGTCTTACATAACACACTCATCAATAAAATCGGAAAATATAGTGTATTCAAGTTCATATATAGGTGAAAGGTTATGATAAAAAGTTGCTATCAATGGTTCAGAATTAATACTAAAGCATAAAATATGTGCTCATCACACTTTAGGTTTAATATAAATTTCCAGAATGATGAAAAATTGTTAGACATGATGATATACAACTTTATGTAGAAATTTTTCTAGAGATTTTAAAGGATATTAAACTATCTGTATCTTCAAAGAGCTATTAAAGTGTTAGCTTAATGAAGGAAAATAATGTATGGTCTGTGGAGGTAGGGAACACTGAATTTGGAGATAGAGGACCTCAATTAAAACCTCTGCTTTCTCTTACTACTTGTATGACCTTGGATAAGTCATTTAAATTCTATGAGGCTCAGCATCCTTAAAATTAGAGGTTTTAAATAGATGACCTCTCAAGTCCTCTGACTCTAAATCTATGATCTTCTAATATACTAAAATACCACTTAGAATAATGTTTTGGTCCAAGAGCTTATGACTAAATGAGAAAACAACTTTCAAAAACCTGTTATCGCTTATGTAGTCCATGTCTGAAATGAGGGAAGCACAACTAATGAATTAATAAATAATACATGAGTTTTACCTTCTATTTCTAAGGCCCAATAGTCTGTTTAACTAATGTCTTTTGACTTGACAGAGCTATTAGAAAATGAAAATATATTTGCTGAGCTTGCTTCTCTGATATTAGACATAAGGACTGTGAAATTTGAACCTACTTATAGAATGCAAATATATTTTAATTTACTATTTAATTAAATTCAATTGAATTTCACTTCAGTAAAAGAGAACTGGATTTGGACTCAAAAGACCAAAATTTGAGTTACAGCTTTCCTACTTACTAGCTAAATGAGCTTGGGTAGGTTACTTACTAAGCCCAAGTTTCTTTATCTAAAAAATGGGTCTGATAATACTTATACTACCTATCTCACAAAGATGAGGCTTCAATGAGATGGCTAGGGAATTCTTTTATTAAGCATAAAGTATTATATAAATGTAACTGTTTTTATTATTTGTTTATTTACTATAGATAAAGTTAAATTTCTGGGACCAGTTCATTATTGTTGTGTAGTATTTGTCCAAGAAATATGTCCATCAAAGGATGAAGCAGCTTTAGGGTTACCTGTTTAAATGCATATATTTTGGACAAAAATATTCTTTATCCACTTGGTTTTTGTGGGCATATAACTTTTTTACGTTGTTGTGGATCTCATTTAGGAAGTTGTGTAATGCTATAGGGTTTGGTACAGTTATCTTAGTGTCAGGCACAAAGAGGAACATTTCTGGAGGACTCTACCCTCTACAGGAAATCCTTGTTTGATTTGAATTCTACACTGGACAGCCAAGTGTAGACTTTTGGCAAGCATATAGCTCCCTGTTTTATGTTTCACTTGATGCAATCAGATGATTGCCAAACAAGACTATTTGTATTGTTATATCTTTCAAGGAATCTGATATGATTTTGACATATGCATGGGAGATTCTTGGTTAGAAATGAATCCATCAAGGAGATATTTTGTTCTAGTAAATCAAAAGCTTTATTATCATCAACTCACAGTAAGTAAAGTGAGATTCCTATGTAGAAGAGGGAGGGTTGGATGACTTTTGGTGATGTTTGTGATTCTAAGATTCTCCGATCAACAATAGCCCATTATTTTTAATATTGATATTCATCTAGAGATACCATATAGTAACAAGTTATGGAATATGACAGTCTCCGATGAAATAAATTTGAAAATGGCCGAAAAATCAATGGAGAATTAACTTGGTGGGGAGAACTCTGCAACATATCACTAACAAAGAACTGTGTGAAAGAATTGGCATAGAATATAGGACCAAGGAGATGAATAACTAGAAAATGAGGAAGGTCACTCATATAGAAATAGTGAGGGATGCCAGAGATATACTTGTATATTTCACTGCTATCCATAAAACATAAAGGGATAGAAAGGAAGGTACCTAGTATGCTCCATAGATTTCTTCCCATCCCCTATGATTTTTTGAAAGCAAGTCTGGAAGGATGAGAGCTTCATAATTAGAGGTACAAGCCAGGGACGTACTGGAGTAAATAGAGGCCCTGAACTTTGAGCTTCATGTCGTCTCTTTAAGAAAGGAGTTCACAGGAGAACATTGTACACAGTAACAGCAACATTGTGTGATGCTCAACTGTGAAAGACTTTGTTCTTCTCAATGGCACAATGATCCAAGGCAATTCCAAAAGACTTATGATGCTCTCCACATCCAGAAAAAGAACTTTGGAGTCTGAATGCAGATCAAAGTATACTATTTTCACTTTGTTTGTTGTTGTTATTTTTTTCTTTCTTGTGGTTTTCCCCTTTCATTTTGATTCTTTTACCACATGACTAATATGGAAATATGTATAATATGATTGTATATAACTATATCTATATATCTCTATGTATGTCTATATAAACATATCTGCTTGATGTCTTGGGGAGGGGGAGAGGGAGAAAAATTTGGAACTCCAAATCTTAGAAAAATAAATGTTGAAAACAATCTTTACATGTAATTGGAAAATAAAATTCTACCAAGGGAAAAAGGGGGTTCAGAACTGTCTTCTCTCCACTTTTCGCAAGTTATCTTGCTTTTGGATTACCATGCCTTCTTTCCCCTGGAAACTCATAATGGAAGAATGAATCTGCCTGGTACTCACATTTCATCAGTATACTCTGTGCCTATGATTATACCTTCTGACTGGGGAGCAGGGTCATGGGCTCTAGGGCCCTTAATTAAGAAAGGGCTCAGTACACTCTTCTTATAATTTCCCACCAGCTACCCTGCTTTTGGGTTCCTTTAGACTTTTTCAACATGTCTCTAGCCACACTGGGTATCTCCCCCATCCCACTCTGCTTTTCAGTTTCTTTTTGTAGTGGTCTTTCCCCATTTTATTGTACAAACTCCTTGGGGCTAGGGCCAGTTTAAAAAAAAAACAACAAACAAAAAACACTGGGGCAGCTAGGTGGTGCAGTGGATAGAGCACCGGCCCTGGAGTCAGGAGGACCTGAGTTCAAATCCAGCCTCAGACACTTACTAGCTGTGTGACCCTGGGCAAGTCACTTAACCCCAATTGCCTCACAAAAACCAACCAACCAAACAAACAAAAACAACACCAAAAAACTTGTCTTTGTATTTACAGCTCCTAGCACAATGTTTGACACATAGTAGGTACTTAATAAATGTTTATTGGCTGACTAAAAGTAATGAAGCACATGTAGAACATTATGGTAGGTGATGAGAGAAGATTCAGAAACAATTATATATAGTTCTGAACCATCAGCAAAATACTGCTACATCAGTTCTGGTAAATATACTGCTAAAACATTATTTAAATCTTTATTGTTTATTTAAAACTATGAAAATGTACTCTTTAACCTGGCCGGAGCTTAGCTTTACAGAGAGCAGGATATAGAGTCGTATCTATTAGAAAGAGTAGGACATCAGCATCCACCCAGTTCTTGCAGACTCTTCTGTCTATTGCCTTTTGACTATTTTCATAATTGTTTCTGGCAGTCCACCTTCCCTACCCTCCCTCTAGCCCCCACATCAGACAGAGTGTGGATGGTTTTTGGCAGGATTGCTTAGACTGGGGGCTGATTTTTGTTTATAAATAGAAAATAAACTCTACAGGGTAGTTAGTAGGAGGTTTTCTATTTTCAAAGATGTTATTGCTGTTAATGACTGGAAAGGTTCTTTTAACTTTCACCTCCAATTAAAGATACATTTCTGTTTTTCATCTCTAGATTTGTGTCCATGCGATTATAGAGTAACCAAAATCTTTCTCTGTAGTTGCTCAGTTTGTCTATCTGTATCTCACTAAACACTTCCTTTTATAGCACAAAAGCTGTTTATCCTACAAGAGAAGTTGAAACGGAGTCTCCCATTTCAATTTGATTAAAAGGGCTCTGCTCTAGCCAAAATTTTTAACAATATGCCTGACAGAATTAGGACCAAGTGAAAGAAATAAAGACAATGCAATGAAATAGAAGATGCAACAGGAAGGAATAAGTGAGGATGAAGCAGGAAAAGAAATAATTGCAGTACATCTTACTAAGGCATAAAAATAAAGTGAACAAATTGTTTCACAGATAGTGTTAGGCTTATTGCTAGACTGGCAAAGGAAGTGGAAGAAAACACATTGAAAATATTATTTTTATTATTTTAATAATTTATGTAGGAATCACAGTAGCAGGAGCTGCAATCTGTTAGCCAGAAGCACTTGCCAGCTGGTGTCATTGTGGAGCAACCATTGTAGGATGCAGATACACATGCTTTTCCTTTCTACCTGGACAAGATTCAATTCTGGAAGGTTTATATTGCTTTTTTTTTTTTTTTTTAGTGAGGAAATTGGGGTTAAGTGACTTGCCCAGGGTAACACAGCTAGTAAGTGTTAAGTGTCTGAGGCCGGATTTGAACTCAGGTACTCCTGATTCCAGGGCCGGTGCTCTATCCACTGCACCACCTAGCTGCCTCTATGTTGCTTTTACCTTCACTTGGAATTTGGTCTTGCAAGGGAAAGAGTCTGTTTATTACAATTATATTAGAACTCTGATCAGAGGTCAGAGGCTATTTCACAGCCATGAGATTAAGACCACAACTGTGAATGATTGTCTTAGATATTATGTAAATAAAGAAAAAATAAGAAATCTTGGGCAATTACTTGAATTAAGTGGGTAATTTCTTTAATTTTATGCCTTATTTTGATTGTCCAGACCTGCCCTAGTCCAGTATAATTCCACTGGATATTTATACTGATAAAAGCAAGGCAAAATACAAAGTGTTATTTTAATTCATCAATGCTTTAATAGTCAAGGAGGCAACACAGCTGTAATATTTGGCCTACTCAAGTTTTTTTGTCCTACCTACCTATCCTCCAAATCTCATCTCTTAACTAAGTATTGATTTTCATTTGCCTTTTCAAAATGAATTAGTATTAATTAGCTAGTATTATTATTAGCTAATAATAGTATTATTAGTAATAGTGTATTGTATTATTAATACTAGCAATATTAAATATTATTAGTGTTAGAATTATTAGCTAGTGTTAATACCAATGGATTTACCTTTTGGGATTAATACCAGCTAATAATAATACTAACACTCATAATAATACTGTTAGCTAGCATTAATCCCAAGGGATTTAACTCTTGCGATTAATATTAGCTTTTCTTTATTTGCAGACCAGTATAGGCATATGGCTTAACAACAACAACAAATACTTTAGAACTGGACTGCCTCCTTATCTTTGTTAGTCCATTGGCTTAGCCACCACAGCAAAAAGGAGCTTTTTAAAAGTTGTACTGCTGCTTACTTGTCCCTTCCTGTCTTTTGACTCAAATGGCTTCAGCAGTTGAGAGGTCAGGAAGTAAGGGGCTCTGCAGTTCCTTGTTAAGTGAATATTGAATTTTTTAGAACAAGGGGTTGAATTTGTTTTAAGGTGTTAACTTAGAGCAGTATAGTGGAACAGAAAAAAACTTGGGCCACAATCCAGGCTTGGCTTTACACCTACCTCAACATGTGATCCCATACAAACTATCACATTTCTTTGTATTTGTTTCCTTAACTCTGCAATGCTACTCCTAAGGGGGGAGCTAGTGTGATGTAGTGTGAAGAACACTGGTTTAGAAATAAGATGACCTGAGTTAAATATGCCACTGATTCCCTAATAAAATAGAGAAAAGACTCTGGGCCTCAGTTTTGTCTGTTAAATGAAGAAAACCCTTTCAGCTATAACATTTTATGATTCCCCCAATACTTGCCCTTTCTATGTCCCAAGTTAATTGTGAGAATCCAAAGATTTGGAAGGGCTTTGTGTTCTACATATTATTACTAAAGCCAAATATAACATTAAAAACAAAATCTCCACATTTAAAATTTTGCATTTTTATAGGCTAAGTGGGTTTCTAAGGCCTTAATTATTCTTTTTAAAAAATTTTTATTTTTTTAGTGAGGCAACTGGGGCTAAGTGACTTGCCTGGTAAGTGTTAAGTGTTGAGGCCAGATTTGAACTCAGGTACTCCTGACTCCAGGGCCAGTGCTCTATCCACTACACCACCTAGCTGCCCCAGTTATCCTGTTTTTAAACCTACTATGGTATAAAATGATAAAATTTTTCCATCAAGCAATATAGAAGCTTGCTACATTTCTATCTGACTGAAGGAAAGACACTGTTAATATAAACTTAGGAAATGTGGTAGTGTTTCACTGAGTTTTATTATATCAATTTCTTGCTTTTGAAAATACTGCAATATTATTAGCAGGATATTTTAGATAAATGAGAAAAAAATACAGAAGCAAACAAACTATTAGGAGCTAATTCATCTTGCTAAACACCTTTGCTACTAATATTGGCTCAGAATCTTGTGTAGTTTTATCATTGTCCATATACTTGAAGATAGAGGAAGGGTAATAGGATAATAGAGCTTTTGTGTGACAGATCACACCCAAGTAGGAAAATGAATATGCTTAATTTCAAAGCTTACTTTCAGCATACCATGAAATAATTCTCCTCCTGCCATAGGTATAGACACATATTATGAAAGACAAATTGTTGTTAAAAATAGGGATATCCAGATAAATGCAGCAATCCAGGGGCATGTGAGGATTGTAAATGCAGTCTGTGTTATGGTAGCTCCTGGATCTTAAAGAAGTAAGGTTAGGTTCTTATGATGATGTGAGCTTGCATGTGGATACTAGACTGGCTGAATAAGAGTACATGAAAAAGGAAATGATAGAGTCATACCTTTCATTCTTAACTACATGAAAAACCATCATCTATTTAAACTTCAAGGTCAGAATAAGGAGTGTGAATATAGAAGACTAGGAATTCCAATTTAATGATAGTGCATTTTGTCCAATTTTGATGATGTGTATAAGACAGTAAATGCTAAACTCCACAAGCATTTGTTAATTGTATGCTTTGTACAATAAATTCCTCAAGCATTGGAGAGATACAGATATATGACACGTCCCAGTTCCTGAACATAGATGATAAGACATACTATTATGCAAATTAGGATATGAACAATATGTAAGAAAACTTCAATGGTGCTTCTGACATTACCTCATTCCTCAGATAAGTAAACTAAAAACCAGATAAGTTAATTGACTTGCCCAAAGTGACAGAGCTAGTGAGTGGTAGAGCTTAGAGTTGAACCCTGGTCCATTGACTGTAAATGAAATACTCTTTTCAGTGCACCCCGTTTCTCTGAATAAAAAGGCTTGATAAGAAAGAATTAATGAAATCAGAGCTTAAGTTAAAACAAAAATACTTAACAAAAAACCCCAAAGAAATAAAATATTTATTCTTAACTCCTTTCTAAGATTTTTTAAAATTAAAAAAAACACACCAGGATTCCAATATCTTAGTACTAACAACAGCTTTAACTAAAATATATTTGAAACTAGAATGTAAGTTCCTTGAAGACAAGAATGTCTTTTATAGTATTTATCCCTTAGAACTCATAGCACAGTATCTTTGCATATAGTAAATTGTTAGGAAAAAATATTTTTGATTGAATAAATATTTAGGCCGAGTGAATTAAATGACCAATGATAGCCCTTTCAGTTCTAAAGCTTCTAAGATACTAGGTTGGACTGTTGGTGCTGGATACACAAAAGAGTAAAAGACTGGTTGTAGTTTGTGGAAAACAGATTAAAATTTTAACATCAAAGTCAGATTTTCTTTTTGGGCAGGTAGCCAAACTCCAGAGATGAAAAGAAAAAAAAATCGTCTCTGGTAAGTTTCCATTGCGGAGAAGAGGCCAGCCAACACCTGGACTGATAGTGAGTACAGCCTCTCCTTCACTGGGAGTCTGCTGCAAACAAGTCATGCTGGTGGATGCTCAGGTGTCCGAGTCTACAAATAAAACCAGTCAGCTTTGTGCCTGTGCTCAAAACAGAAAAAAGCTGCGTATTTAAGACATCTTAAATTCCTGTTCCTAACACTTGCGCAAGGTTCCTTCCCATTTCACCTCCTTAATCTTCAAATTCCTTTTCAGGGTCCAGCTGAGAATTCTCATCTCCCCTTACTCCCTACTCTCCAGGCGCGGCTCAAAACCAAGAGACTTGGACTCCTCCCCTGGAAACTCCTCCAGGGCCGGGAATGGCTTGGCGCATGCTCCGTACCTTGGGCAGGTTTTTTGCTGCGGGTAGGAGGACTCCTTGTCACACCGGCTGGTGGGTAGCGGTGGTGCCAGCCTTTCGCGAGCGCGCGCGCGCGCCTCTGTGTCTGGCTGATAGACCTGAAGCAGCAGTGGGACTTCTCCGAAGAGGCGGTGCACTGACTCGCCTGAGGCTCCTTTCTCTCTCTCCTCCCCCTTCTAGAGCTCATCTGCAAACTTGCAGCGGGGGCTGGCAGCAGAAAGCCAGCCAGCACGCAGAACTGGGCTCTCCTTGCCCCAAGGCTCCCCAGAGTGCGAAGGTGCCTGGGTGGTGGTGGGAAGAGCAGGGGCCAGGGCGGGCGGGGCATTGTAGGGGCCAGGGGCCGAAGCTCCTCCTTCTGTTTCCTGGTACCCGGGCTGGCTCCAGGAGAAGATGAAGCCTCTGGGTGTGGGTCGAAGCACCGGTTTCCAGCTACCAGAGGGGAAGGTTCAGGACCCAAGATCAGCTAAGTGCTTGAGAGCCCGCGGCCGGCTGGCTCCCTGAGGCGCATTCCTGGTGTGAGAGACGCTTAATAGGCTCTCTCCTTCTCCGGCTAGGCGCAGGACTAACGGCCCTAGGGGTCCAGGGGGGCAGAGTAGAGAGAGTCCCTTTTGAGCTCTGGAACAATCTTCGCTCAGCCGCCGCCCCTTAGTGCCGGGAACAGACACCTCATCTTCGCTCTCCTCCTCCTCTTTCTCCTCCGCAGCAGCGGTGGGCTAGGGGACGCAGGTTCGTTTCTCCATTTCCCCTTAGCCCCGCGGGAGCCAGCAGCAGCAGCGAGCCACTAGAGCCCCGGAGTGCGGCCAGCCAGCCAGACGCCTTTGCGGGGGGTCCCGCCTGCCTGGCCACAGGGGGATGGAGGTGCGGCGGGCTCCGAGCCGCAGCCCGGAGTCCAAACTTCAGCGCGGGCTTTCAGTGGAGCAGCTGCCGCCGCCCCCCCCCACCGCCGCCGCTTCGCCTTCTGGCCTGAGAGCAGGACCATGGATGAGAGGTTCAACAAGTGGCTGCTCACGCCGGTGCTCACGCTCCTATTCCTGATCATCATGTATCAGTACGTGTCCCCGACCTGCACCAGCTCCTGTACCAACTTCGGGGACAAGTTCCGCGCCGGGGAGTCCGGCCAGGTTGCAGCAGCCCTAGCGGGTCCCCGAGAGGACCAGCAGCAACCACCGCCCCGGGACCAGCAAGCCGAGATTCGGGGGGCACCGGCGGCACAGCATTCCGGGCCAGTGCAGGAGACGGAGGAGGAATTCGAGGAGTTGGAAGAGGAGGAGGAAGAGCAGGACCGAGAATCCCCGGACAATGGCTCTCTGCCCAAATTTGTGCCCCGCTTCAACTTCTCGGTGAAGGACCTGACCCGTTTCGTGGATTTCAACATCAAAGGGCGGGACGTGATTGTCTTCTTGCATATCCAGAAGACCGGGGGCACGACCTTCGGGAGGCACCTGGTGAAGAATATCCGGTTGGAGCAGCCCTGTAGCTGCAAGCCTGGCCAGAAAAAATGCACCTGCCACCGACCAGGCAAAAAAGAGACGTGGCTCTTCTCGCGCTTCTCCACCGGCTGGAGCTGTGGGCTGCACGCCGACTGGACAGAGCTCACCAACTGTGTGCCGGCCATCATGGAGAAGAAGGACTGCCCTCGAAACCACAGCCGCACCAGGTACGGTCACTCTCTTTCGGAGACTTTCCTCTTTCCCACACCGTGGTTTGCACCCTTTTCCCTTGCCTCTGATTTCTCGGACACAGGGCAGTTCCAATCTAGCTCGTGTATTGGACCAAAGTATTTCCTAACTTCGGGTTGGGGTAGTGGAAAGAGGTAAAAAGAAACCTCTGGCTGATCCTCTGGTTTCGAATTCACTCCTCACCCCATCCTCTCCCCAGCCCCATATTCCAAGAAATTTAGAAAGACTGGGTATATGTGTATTGCTTGTAGGCTTGCTTGGTTCAAAGGTGAAGGGTTAGATCCAGGGGACCGTTATATCTTATGCATAATCTTCCAAGTCAGTCAAGAAAGCAAATAAATGAACAAGGGTGGAAGGTGAGTTGATTGTGCGTGTGGGAAATATAGAGAGGGCAAACTGCTCCACAGATATACGAATAGCCTGCATGCTGAATGTCCCAGGTGAAAAAAAGAAAGAAAACACTTCTAAGATAAGTGGCTCTCAGCCATTGTGGCACAGGACTCTCTTGATGTTCTTTCAGAAGAGAAATTAAAATCCTTGCTTTTCCTTGACAGACTCTGAGGGTTGAGCTAACCCAAACTATCCAGCATCTAGTGTTTTGGACTTATGATGCTGCCCCTTAGTAATAATCTTTGCATTTGTTTATGCATATCTTGCACAAATATTTATTGGGGACCTACTCTGTGCCTGACACTGTTCTAGGTGGCTATTGGGACATGGATGAATAACATTGTCCTTTTCTTACAGAGTATAAGTGATTATTATTTTTTAAAATAAAAGCATACTGTTGGGAATTAGGAAACTTTTACATTTCAATAGCCAATCAAATGCTTACTGTTTCAGCTATTCTTGAGAAGGGCACGGGCAAAGATTTGAGGAGGGGGATACTTTTCCTGCTTACTACAATTTAAATACTCTTCTCAACCCTATTCCTTCTCTTAAAAATGAAGTATTATTTCAAACAGTGTTTTAACACCAATGTTTCTAGAAATTGTGTGGTCAAGCACTACAAATTAAAAAGCTCATTCTTAATTTGTTTATAGCAGATGGTTCCCTCCACCCCCAACCCCATTTGACACTTACAGAAAACCTTCCATAGCTAGCTGGAAGCTACCCAGATTTAGGAATTCAGCACCACTGGAGCATCTAATTCTACCTCATTCCTCTGAGAATGAACATAATTTCATTATGGGAATTTTACAGTGGCAGTTGTTCAAGGACTTTTGTTTCTCCCATTTAAAAATAGGCCTTTGTCAGAATAAGAAATGGCTTGAAATTTGAAATAAAGGTCATAGTATACTATTTCTTGCTTAGTGCATTTATTATTATTATTTTTTTACAAAGATTTGTGATTGTCTATGGTATTAGGCTGTCACATGTATACTTTCAAACTTTGCTTCTCAGTAAATTACTACTTCAGAACATCATAATATATTAATACTCTGGTTTCCGAGTCAGTATTACACTTTTTTGGGAAATTTCCTTTCCATTCATCTTCCTTTGCCCTTTGCCCTCTCAATATAGTACTCTTTAACCTTTTCAGAATTAATCTAGGGTTAATTTCAAGAGTGTGTTATACCACAGTACTCAAACGTCTTCATAGGGACATAGTTTTGGAGCTGGTAGGAGCTTTTGGTATCATCATTTTATTCGCTTCATTTTGGAGATCAAAACCCACCAGGTTTAAGTTGTGACATGTCTAAGGTCACATGGATAGTAAGTGGAATATTAGGCATTCAAATCAAGGTCTAGTTCTCCTACTGGACAATGCTAGGACACAAAGAAATTTCCAACAGACCTGAGAATTTTGACTTAACTGTGAAATGGTTCTGAATATTAGAAGTAGTAAATGCCACATAGCTAACTGCATCCATTACAAATAGCACAATCTTCTTTCTACACAAAACCCTCCATTTCTCCGTATCTTGGTTGAGATTTTCACATATGTAACACAATTTCCCTAACACATGCTTTCTATTGAGCATTCAAATTTATTTTTTTGAAATAGCTATTCACAATGAACATATATTCTACCTTGAATTACAGGTTATTAGGCACTGATCACCCTGTTCTAGTTTTCCCTTTGTTTTCTGATCTTTATAGTGTTATTTTCTGTCTCACTTTTTATGGTGCCCTGGGGTATTCCCATTTCTTTCTTATTTAGGTACTGTGGGAAAGAATTGTACTGTTTTATTTGAGAAGCACTATATTAAGGGACTAAGGGAGAGTAGGTGATAAGGTGATAGCAGGAGCTGAAAATTGTTACTGTCCAGGGTAGTATAGATATAATTATTTACCAGCCATTGCAGTGTCTATACATAGTTTTCTATGATCTACTGGATTACCCTCAATAATGGAGAATGCACAAATATCTACAATAGAAAATGGCAGATAATCTGTTTCTATATGGGGAACAAGATAATTGTTTTCACTTGAGGAACTGTCAGGGCTGGCCTGAGGCAAAATGATAAAATAGATGAAGTTACTCTTCAGACCCCCTCCACCTTCTGTGTTCTTTCTTCTCCCCATCTAGGAGTAGCCCATCTTATTTGATTCCCCCATTTAACTTCCTTATAGGAAAGATCTGATGAAGTCATTCACACTAAGTAACTGATAGTTCCCTGTTACTCCTACCACCCATATGTGGCCTTTTAATAGGTTTTAAAATGTTAAATGTGGAATTTAAGATGTCATTCAGGGGACTAGGGAGTTATTTGATAAGGAGGAACAGGGCAATAGTGCTTTCCCAGTGCCCCTGGAAGCATTCTACATAGAAGATTGCCTATTGTAGTAAGGTTAGCCTTAATGAACAGTCAGGATAGTAGTAGGGGTAGCTGAGAAGAATAGTAATTACTTCTGTAAAATGAAGATAATAATATTTGTCCTTACTTTGAGGTCAAGAAAGTCTATTATATACCTTAAACACCCACATATATTTGAGCTAAAGACACCTGGAAAGGGCAGACAATAAGGAGTATAGTTGAGATAAATAAAACTAGTCCTGCAGGGTGTCCTACGGAATTTTGCATTAGTGGGACCCTAGAAATAACTATTGATTATATTAAACATCAAAACCTGGAGTAGAGGAGAAATATCTTGGTGTTTGCTTTTACAGATGGGACAAATGTTCCAATTTTGTTCCTGACCTACTATGCTGGGAATCAACTGGATGGAAGTGGTGGGGAAAACAGCCTGTGAATATGGTAGCAAAGGGGAATGATGCTCAAGTACTGATTGGCCCCACATGTATATAGCCTTAGTTATCTAGACTAAAGAGGGATGTAGCTAGAATTTGACTATTCTATGCTACTTTATTGATTATGTTACAGTTATTTCCCTACTTCCAATATTTTTAGTCTTTTATCCCATTACTGTTGATTTCTGCTCATCATCATCTTTTTTTTTTCTTTCTGGTATCCTTTGTTAAATTGTAAACTCCTTGGGGTCAGAGACTGTTTCTACCTTTCTTCATGCCCTCATTGCTTAATACATTGCTTGGCACATAGTAGGTGCCTGATATGTGCTTGCTGACTTGACTTTGTAGTATCTCTCACTTGGAATATTTTCACTGTATTATCATACTGTATTTTGATAGGGCTGATCCGCTTCATCTGGACAAGGATATTTTAGTCAGTTTTTTTTTCTTTCACTGTCCCACATTTGGCATTTTGGGAGCTTACTTACTTTGATTTATGTGTGAAGCCATCTATATTATGCTGTCCTTTCTCTTTTTATTTTTGACATTTGTTTATCCTTAGTTCTTTTCTAAATATCTGAGTCTACAAGTCCTTTTTTTCTCTTTTAAACATTGTATGTTTATTGTAATCTGTTAATAATACTATAAATATAGTCTTTCTGTTTCTCCCCTTCTTTTTTTGGGTAGTTATTTCTTGCTATATTTTCTCCATTTTTTAAACTTTTACTTTTGTTTTTGACCAATGATTTTTAATTAAATTTTACAGCACAGTTTTGCTCTTTAGATAGGACCTAATCTCCTTTGTCACTTAAATTAGGGAAGGGGTAGTTATAGTTTGGCCCTTGGGCTGTTGTTCCACACAATCTGTCTCAGTGTTATCCTTTTATTTTTAAAGTATGTATGAGGAACTCTTTTGTAGAATAGAGATGATAATAACCAAAATAGAAGATTTCTTTATTTTGAAGATATCAGTGTAATTACTTGTTATAAAATCTCATTTAAATTACCTGCTTTTGTTTTGTCTTATTTGAATGATTGTGGACTTTTCAACTGAAACAGATCTTATAGATCATCTAATCCAATCTTCTAATTTATAGATGAAGAAACTGAGGTCCAGGAAGTTAAGTCACTTGCTCAGGGTTATACAGCTAGTAAATAGTGGAATTGGGCTTTTTTTAAAAACAATAACAGATACTTATAAGAGTACATTAAAGTTTGTAAATCATTTTACATACATCATCTCATTTGAACCATTTAGCAACTTATGGAGGCAGGTATAACCAGTTATACATATATATATATATATATATGCAGACATTAACAGTATTCTTATATACTGATATATTACATACTGGTACATATCAATATGTAATAATACTAACACCTGTCCCTATATACATATTTATCAATAATAATATATACTGATATCATAATACAACACCTGCCTCAGTGAGTTGCTATATGGTTCAAATGAGATAGTATATGTAAAATGATTTACAAACTTTAAAGTATACTCTATCAGTTATAGGGAGCTAAACTTGCAATCATTTGAAGTATATAACAACTCACTGAGGCAGGTTTTGTTATGTATGTATATATGCCTGTATATATACATATATATATATATATACATACATATATTTCTATTTATATATTTATATATCTACCCCCTGCCTCAGAGAATTCCTATGTGGTTCAAATACTTGCAGGTTCAGTTCTCCATCCATTAATTACACCATCCTGCCTCTTGTAGTCCTCTGACTCTAAATCAAGGGGCTCATTCCTTTATTTGTTGTAATACTTTATATTTTGGCTATAATTTCTTTTCCCTATTGTGGAAAATTTAGTAGATAAGTGAAAGAACCATTCAGGTTTGCCAAAGCATAAAGTTGCTATGTCATTTTTTTAGGTGGGGCAATGAGGGTTAAGTGACTTGCCCAGGGTCACACAGCTAGTAAGTGTCAAGTGTCTGAAGCCGGATTTGAACTCAGGTCCTCCTGAGTCCAGGGCCAGTGCTTTATCTACTGCACCACCTAGCTGCCCCTGTTGCTATGTCATTTTGACCATAGAAGCAGAATCAATAGAGGAAAAATTAAGTCATGATTTCATGGGATCAGGATTCTGTCACATTATTATGGATTTTGCATATGACGTACTTAATAAATATTTGTTGAATTGAGTAACATCAATTTAATTATAGGCTTGAGAACAAATTAGTTCCTGGGGAGAACCAGTAAATCAATATATTTTTCATAAAAGGTATTTTCCAAAGTGTTCTGTGGGTTCCTTCAATGTGAATAGGGATCCTATGTCCAAATTTCAGTGTTAGCAATATTTCTTGAGTATGGGCTAGAAAAAAGAGTAGGAAAAACTTGGTAGATAGATATTTCATTGAGTCTCAGGGATGGTGTTGTAGGAATAGTAGCACCCTCACTCTATGGCAAGTATTTTCCTTGCATTATCTCACTTCATGGTATCATTTGACAGTCTTACAACAATCTTGTGTTGTAGGTAGGGCAAGGTGCTGTTATCACCATTTTATAGTTAAGGAAAATAAGTCTCCAAGAGGTTTTTACAGCCAGTAAATCTTCTGATTTCTTAGCCAGGGTTCCAGTCACTGTAGTCCCCTGGTCATTTGTGATTTTAAACATAAGATCATAGAAATGATGGGCTTGAAAAAGTCTTCAGAAATTCCATTTATCCCTCTGCCTCTAGGTCTGCCTAAGCTGTTCTAGACAGATGAGTATCTTTCCCATTTTGAAAATACGGTAAGATTAGAAAATCTATGTGTTTGCTTTCCAAGGACAGGGATAATTCTTTCTGTTGTGATCCACTGATACTGTGTTAGGGGCTTTTGTGGTTATATGTTAACTGTTAATGATTGAATAAAGCTTCTTCTCAAAGATAATTTTTCACTTTGAGGAGTTCTGATTAAGAAAATTATTCATTCAAAGCACAATTATAGATCAAATTCTAACTGGTCCTTAGGGTAGTGGTTCTCTTAGCTCTGGGTCAGCTCCTTAGCAAAAGTAGCCTTCCAGAGTACCCTTGGGTAAAGAATTCTGGTTACTATTGCTCTGAAAGACTTTCCCCCCTTTTTAAAAGAGATTGCTTTTCTACAGAGGGAAGCAGTTTTCAAGCTGTTACTACACTCTTATCCAAGATTCTGGGTTTCATAAATCTTCGAATTTAGGAATAAGAGGCTACTAAGAACAAATCATGTCAGACTAGCTTCCTTTGCTTGTCTGATATGATAGGCTGATAGATCATGGGATATTGTCATATATTCTAATTGCTGTTCCTCTCAGACACAGATATGATAAGCATGCATTCAATTTTTATCCAAGTCATTCATACAATTAATACTCTTTTGGCATTGTTGTTCAGCTCTAGATTTCTGTAGCTTGTACTATAATCCAGCAAAGTGTTCCAAGAAATCCTTATAGACAAGATGAAGATGTATATCATGGATGATAGTAAACTTAAATAAAACCATTCTTTCTTAAACAACAGTTCCAAATAAATGTTGGTTAATAGATTGAAAGGAATGTCCCTAGTAATATGATAATAGGCATTTTACTTATCACTGATTTTATCAGTGACTTGGGTGAAGACATTCATTCATTCCACAAGTCTTTTTTTCAAGAACTCTATGCCATGAACTGTGCAAGGCAAAACGTGTAATTGGCCTTCAAAAGCAAAACTTGATAAGAGCTTTAAAACTCAAATAGAAAAGTTTATATTTTATTCTATAGGCAAGAGGGAGCTACTGGACCTTTTTGAACAGGGGAGTGACGGAAATCATACTTATCAAATTTATTTGCAAAAGAGATAGGGTTAACAACAACAGCTAACATTTATGCTATCTTTAACATTTAGAAAGTAGTTTATATTATATTATTTGAACATTGCAACAACCCTGTGACTTGGGTACTATAATTATTTCTATTTTACAGGTTAGTCAACCGAGGTTTGGAGACATCAAACGGCTTTCCATAATCACACTGTTACTCAATGGCTGAGGCAGTATTCAAACTCCAGTTTTCCTGATGCTAAGTCCAGTATTCCATCTACTATTCCAATGCCTCCTGTGATTTCATTAGTACAGGGAACTCCTGGGTTAGGAAATATCATCAATGCAATTTGTACGTTGTCTGCAATTTATAGTTTTAGTTGACTAGATTACTGAGAGGTTAGTATCTTTCCAGGGATGACACAGTATAGCTAATATAAAAATGACAAATCAAGATTACAATTCTAGAACAAAACCAAACAATTAAATTTAACAGAAGTAAATATAAAACTTTGTATTTAGGTTCAAAAATATATTATATGAAAAAATATGGTGAGACTTGACAGTAGTTCATATGAAGAAAAATATCTCTGAGGTTTTAATTGACTACAAGATCCAGATGAATTTTGTCATTATTTTTCTAACTCTATAAAATAATTTTTTGGGCAATTTGATTGGTATGGCACTAAATAAATAAGTCAATATAGGAAGAATTATTATTTTTATTATATTGGCTCAATCTATCTATGAGAAATTAATATTTCTCCAAATATTTAGATAAAGGTTTTTTGTGTGTGTGTGAAAAGACTTTTGTAATTATGTTTATATAGTTAACTGAGTTTGTTTTGGAAGGTGGTCTCCCAAGTATTTTACATTGCCTGAAGTTCTTTTAAATGGAATTTCTCTTTCTATCTCTTCCTCCTCAAACTTTGTTGGTAATTTGTAGAAATGCTGATGATTTATGTGGGTTTATTTATATCTTACAACTTGCTTAAGTTGTTAATTATTTTACTTAAATTTTTAGTTGATTCTCTCTGATTTTTTAAGTATACCATCATATCATCTGCAAAGAGTGATAGTTTTGCTTCCTTATTGCCTATTCTCATTCCTTCCATTTCTTTTTCTTTTCTTGTTATAGTTAGTATTTCTAGTAGAATGTTGAATAATAGTGGTGATAATAGTTGTCTTTGCTTCACCCCTGATCTTATTGGGAATGCTTCCAGCTTATTCCCATTACAGATAATACTTGAATACTTGCCAATAGTTTTTGATAAATACCACTTATCATTTTAAGGAAAACTCTATTGAGTTCTATGCTTTCTAGTGTTTTTTTTTTTCTTTTTTACAGGAATGGGTATTGTCTTTTGTCAAAAATCTTTTTCTGCATTTTTGAGATAATCACATAATTTTTGTTCTGTTACCAATATGATCAATTATGCTGATAGTTTTCATAATATTGAACCAGCCCTGTATATAATTGTGCATGAAACTAAAAATCTATTATGTACAACTTTCTATTTAAAAAATATATAATAGTTATTATGTAACTTTTTTCTAAGATAATATTACTTAAGTATTCAATTTCCTTTTCTGTTAATCTGGGCAATTTATGTTTTTTGGTAAATTTCATCCATTTCACTTAGGTTGTTAGATTTATCGGCATATAATTGGGCAAAAATAGCTCCTAATAATTGATTTAATTTTCTCTTCATTAGTGGTGAATTCACCTCTTTCATTTTTGATACTGGTAATTTTTTCCTTTTTTAAAATCAATTTATTATTTTTTCTCATGAAACAAGCTCCTAGTTTTATTTATTAGTTCAATGCTTTTCTTTCAGTTTTATTAATCTCTCCTTTGATTTTCAGAATTTCCAATTTGGCATTTAACTGGGGACTTAAAATTTGTTCTTTTTATAGTTTTTAAATATTGCATGCTTGGGGCAGCTAGGTAGTATAGTCAATAGAGCACTGGCCCTGGATTCAGGAGGATCTGAGTTCAAATCCGGCCTCAGACACTTAACACTTACTAGCTGTGTGACCCTGGGCAAGTCACTTAACCCCAATTGCCCCACCAAAAAAAATTGCACGCCCAATTTATTGATCTGATATTTCTCTATTTTATTGATGTAAGCATTTAGAGAGATAAATTTCCCCATATGTACTGCTTTGGCTGCATCTTAGAAATTTTTGCATATTTTCTATATGACCTTAATGTTGTCGTTATCTTTAATGAAATTATTGATTATTTTTTTGATTTGTTCTTTGACCTTCTCATTCTTTGGGATTGGATTTTTGGTTTGTAATTACTTTTTTATTTATGTCTCTATGGCCCTTTATTGGTTGTAATTTCTACTGCATTATGATATAAAAGGGATGCATTTTATATTTGTGCTTTTCTGCATTTGTTTGTGAGGTTTTTATGCCCTAATATATGGTTAATTTTTGTGAAGGTGCCATGTATAGATGAGAAAAGGTGAACTCCTTTGAATTTTTATTCACTTTTCTCCAGAAGTCTATCATCTTAAATTTTCTAAAATTCTAATCATCTCTTTGCCTTTAAGAATATCCTTTTCCATTTGGCCAATTCTACTTTTTAGGAGTTCTTGTCATCAGTGGATTTTTGTGCCTTTTTAAACCATTTGGTCAATTCTGTTTTTTAAGGTGTTATTTTCTTCAATATTTGTGCCTTTTTTTTTTACCAAGCTATTGACTTTTTAAATAAATTTCTTCCATCACTCTCATTTCTTTTCCATTTTTCCCACTACCTTTCTGATTTGATTTTAATATTAATTTTTCAGCTCTTCTAGGAATTCTTATTGGATTGATGTTCAATTCACATTTCTTTGAGGCTTTGCTTGCAGATGTTTTTACTTTGATGTCTTCCGAATTTGTTTCATGATCTTTCCTGTCACCACCATGGCTTTTAATGACCAAGTTCTTTTTTGTTGTTTGCTTATTTTATATCCTATTTCTTTGCTTTGAACTTTATGTTAAAATTGGGCTCTGCTCCTTGGGGAAGAGGGGTACTGTCTCAAGCTTCATGTCTCTTATGATACTGTTTTCAGAGCTACTACTTGGGATCTGAAAGTTTTTAGTGCTTTCAAGGTAGTATGATTCATGGAGAGGTATGGTCACTGCTCTCCTGGTCTGTCCTCAGGTCTTTACCCAGGAAGGGATCTTGTTCCCCTACAGCTGCAAGTGCTATCACTCCTCTTGGTTCTGGAACTGTGACCAGATTCTTTGATTTCTTCTCCAAAACAGAACTATGACCCCTGCTCCCCTGTAACCTTAAGATTCCTCTTGGCTCTGGAACTGTGACCAGGGCTCGGGTGTCTCTGCTGTCATGCAGCCATAGCTGCTAGTACTTCTTTTCAAGCTGGAACTGCATATAGGCAATCAAGTGTCAGCAAAAGGCCCCATATAATTTATTTCTGACTGGTTTTCCAACCAACTTACAGTCTCTGGACTAAGATCTCTAGAAGCTGCTTCTGCCCAGTTGTAGCTTCCTCCAAAGCCTGTTGGTAGTATTGCCATTATGTGTACTGCACTCTGGGCCATTCCTAACCCCAGTATCATAGACCTCTCCCCTCTGACTTTTTAAGTTGTTTTGGATTGCAAAAATGTCTCAGCCCTACCTTTTGTTGGCTCTATCACTCCAGAATTTGATTTGAGGCATTATTTTAAAGTTGTTTGGAGGTGAATGCTTGTAGAGTTCAGCTGAACTGCAGCTTATATTCTGCCATTTTGGCTCCCCATTATTTCATTTTTGAAGCTGAGTCTACAACTTCCATAGCTGCAGCCAGGTGAATATTTGTGTCTTGTGTTTGGCTGTGCATGTCCAAGGTTTTTAGCTTTCTAATAGGGATGGACATTTAACATCAAAAATAATACATTATTTAGCTTTCTTATACTTTTCCATTGAATAGAACTAAATTGAATTATCAGAAGAAATGATTTAAATGTTAATTATTAATTATAAATATGAGGCAAACTAGAATATGGAACAAGAATTTTCAAGCACTGAGACAGAAATTGACAACTCTGTAAGCAACAGAGCCATTATGTATCACTGCCTTTCTAAACCTTAGGTCTATGTTACCTTCACTTTCAATGTACAGTGCTTCTGGTGGTTAAAACAATCCATATCATTGACTTCTAGAAATTTGTTTATGGAAATTAATTTATTGGGGCAACTAGGTGGTACAGTGGATAGAGCACTGGCCCTGGAGTCAGGAGGACCTGAGTTCAAATCTGGTCTCAGACACTTGACACTTACTAGCTGTGTGACCTTGGGCAAGTCACTTAACCCCAATTGCCTCACCAAAAAAAAAAAAGAAATTAATTGATTGCCCCAGTCTCCTTTTTGGCTTTAAGCTGTGCATTGCCAACTGCCTATTATCAGTAAGTCAGTTAACTAGTATTTGTTGAGTATCTTCTATGTGCCTACCACTGAGCTAAGTCCTAAGAATACAGAGAAAGGGCAAAAACAGTTCTAGCTCTCAAGGAGCTTATAATCTAATGAGGGAGACAATTAGAAAACAACTATGTACAAACACAAGTTATATACAGGATAGATGGGAGATCATCAATAGAGTGAACACAGTAGCATCAAGGGTGATAAAATGAATAAGAATGGGGGAGAAACCAGACATCAGATTATTGAAATAATCTAGGTTTGAGAATGTGCACTACAGTGGATAGAGTACCTGCCCTGATGTCAAGAAGACCTGAGTTTAAATCTTGTACTTACTAGCTGTGGGATCTCAATAAAATCAATCTAAGCTCCTTGAGGGTAGATGGCATTTTGTTTTTACCTTGCATGTAGTATGTGCTCAATATATACTTGTTTATTCATTGATTGAATTAATGAATAATTGAATGAATGAGAGCTGTTAATAGAATGCTTCCCTTTTTCTGGGCTTAACTCTCATAAGAAACTAGCTCTCAGGGGGCAGCTAGGTGGAACAGTGGATAAAGTGCAAGCCCTGGATTCAGGAGGAGCTGAGTTCAAATCCAGCCTCAGGCACTTGACACTTACTAGCTGTGTGACCCTAGGCAAGTCACTTAACCCTCATTGCCCCCCCCCCCAAAAGAAGCTAGTTCTCAAAACAAAAACCATGCTAATATTAGGAAAAATCCTGTTATTTGTTACGAACAAAGTAGGTATCTTAATTCATTGTTTTCAAAGTCAAAAAACAGAAAATATGATAAAAGGGTCATTTTATAGGATTTTTCCTTCATCTGTAAATGTAGGCTGGAGGTTTTAAATACCAAGTTGAGAAATTTGTATTTTATGGAAAAGACTACAGGAAGTCACAAAAGATTTCTTTTAGAAGGGCAGTGATGTGATCAGAGATGAGTTTTAGGAAGATTATATTGTCAGCTATTCAGAGGATGAATTAGAGAGAGTAGAAGTGAACATGTTAAGCTTTTTTTGAATCTCAATTCTATTATCCAATATGTTATATATTCCTCCTGACTTCATATCATTCATAAGTTTCATAAGCATGCTGTCTATACCTTTATCTTATTTATTGATTAAAATTGTCAAACAGAATAAGGCCAAGCTCAGAACTCTAATGCATCCACTAGAGATCTTCCTCTAGGTCAGGAGTTCCTACCCTAGGGTTCAATGGTTTCATGGATAGATTTCAGGGGGTCTGTAAAATTGGATTGGAAAATAATTACATCTTTATTTTCACTAACCCTTAACTGAAATTTAGAATTTCTTTCAATTATGAATTTTAAAAATTCTATAAAGGAGTCCATGAACCTCACTTTATGATACCTAAGTGCTCCATGACAGAAAAATATTTGTGAAACCCTGCCCTAGGTTAACATCAATCCATTGATCTCCTGTAATTGGGTTTGGTTGTTTAATCAGTTCTAAATTAGTTTACTATTATTCATCTCATTATCCTTCATTTTATCAACAAGAAATTGTGAGAGATTTTGTCAAATCCTTTACTGAAATCCAGACATTATTTTTATGGCATTCCCTAATCTAACTTTAGTGACACTGTTACAAAAGAAATGCGATTAGCCTGACATGACTTGTTCTTATTGGACCTATTCTGGCTTTTAGTGAATTATGCTTCCTTTTCTAAGTTCTCAATATCATCCCTTTATTAATACCTTCTATATTTCTCCCCCCCAAAAATTTAAATTAGGATTAAAGTTTAAAAAGTCTATTTTATTCCTAAACAAAGCAAGTCTAAGCTAAAATTTTAGGGCAAGGTGTTTTACTTTTTTTATTACAAAGGAGATTAGCAAGTTTCTAGTGAAAAGTAAGTCAATCAATCAACCTAACCTCCAATTTTGAAATCAAGTACAAATGCTCTGGTTGATAGAATAGTCCTGGATGATAAATAAGTCTGCTTTATAGAAACTATAATCTTATTAACAAAGAATACTATAAATATACGATTCCTTTTAGCTGATTTTTCATACATAAGTAGACCTATTTTTCCTTTATGCATCCATGCCTGTTACCTCATATTGCTTTTTGGTAACTTAAATATTTTATATTAATAAGATTGCAAAAGACATTTTTCTTTCCCTTCTTTCAAGAATCAATTGGGGAAATAGGCCGACAGTTCAGGACCAATATAGAAACAGTCATAATCGTAAGTAGGTGGTAGTTGAAAGCAAAACCTTGGATAGTTATAGTATAATGATATCAGAGGAAGACATAGGCTGCTGGTATTACAGCTCCTTTAAAAAGGACAAAGTCAAGTTAGGCAGGGGTCATAGATCTGCCAGAGGGAATTCAGGACCTTGGATAGCTCCTCAGGATATTTGTTCTTAGGATTACTCAGTTCTGCCTTTAAACTGGAAATCCCTCATTGTTATATCAATACTGGAACTACATCCTATGGGTCTAGAACTATAGCCTCATGTTATCAAGAATTTGACCACTGTACCCACATCCCTTATATGCCCCCAAACTGATGTTACTTAACTACCACTTATTGGCTGAACTCCACTCTAGCCTCCAGTTTCAAGCTACTGATTCCAGTTTGACCTTGAAACCTGGTTCTAAGTAACTTGGGTAGTACCTTATTCCATATGAATAAGTACTACCTTATACCCTAGCTCACTGTCTTATTCTATATATTTCTGCATGGATATTCTACCTAGTGGTTCAGTTCCTTTCAAACTGGGATCCAGCCTTACTTATGTTAATCTCCCCGCTGAACCGGTCTTGTCCCTAAACCCCAGGTCTTTTGGCATGTCTATTGTCTATTGCCAGATCTCTCAAGGATGCCCAGTTTCTTGCTTAGTCTTTATCCTTGTAACTACTGACAGATCTATCTCCACCTACTCCCTCCATGATTCTACCTGCCTGCCAGAACCTCTCCTGCTAACAATTAACCTGTATCTTACTAACTTCAATTATGAGCCTGTTTAGACACACTGAGAAATTCTCCTGATGTATGACAAATTTGTTAATACTTATCCATGACTAGGACCTTCCTAAATCTCTTATCCTTATTAGCATATTCTTGTAGGTTCTGGGCATTCTTGGCCTGTCCTATATAATTTTTACCTAATACCAATATTAAAATATCCTTACCAGAGTGGTTGTCTTATGTTAGAACTTCATGATGGTGTCCAAGTTCCTATGGAGTTCAGATGACTAATCAGATTAAATAATTCATTTCTTCCTTTAAATGTCTATAACTCCAAGAGATCTACCTCTTTCAGGAATAGAACATAGGCTTTCCTTTTCTATTTCCTTCACTTAAGAAATCCTAAGTCATTATTTTTCTCCCCATTGATTGATTGAGCATATAATGATTTTTTTTAGTGGGGCACTGAGGGTTAAGTGACTTTCCCAGGGTCACACAGCTAGTAAGTGTCAAGTGCCTGAAGTCGGATTTGAACTCAGGTCCTCCTGAACCCAAGACTGGTACTTTATTTACTGCACCACCTAGCTGTCCTGAGAATATAATTCTTAATATGTAGCAATGGACATTTTAAAACTCATTCTTTTATTCGCATGTCCTTTAGTTTTGAGGAAGATGTAAATGAAGCCAGTTTATACTGTCCATAATGAATTTTTCCATGTCTTCCCTTAAAGTTTTTCTATTGATACATGTAGAGTAAATCATAATGGAACTAACATTAAATCAGAAGGCATCAATAAATAACCATTATGTTATATTCAAATGAATTTAGAAAAGCTTTGGCCCCTTCAAGAAAAAATTTCCTGAGAAATTTGTAAAACTAAAGGGTTTAGCAAAGTAGCAGATCAATACCAGTTGCATATTGATAAAAGAAGATGGGGGAATTAAGTTAAAAATTTAGTAATTAGGGTAAAATTTTCCTGATTAGAAAGACATTGGTTTGCATACAGACTTTAGTCAGATGGGGAGGGATGAAACAAAAATATGAACTAATTTTTGTACACATTTCACATTTTTTGACATATGAAAGACATATACAAGGAAGTCTTAAGAACTATAGTGTGCTCATAAATCACAGTAGGGGCTTTTCCTAAGGTTAGCAAGGTATCTGTGTTTCATGAGAACTATGCTCTAGGGTGAATTGAGCTCAAACAAAAGAAAGTCATACTATCAATAGTTCTAATTCTTAGAGATAGCAAGCTATCAGTAAGTTTACAGAAGGCTCTGAATAAGTTAAATGCCTAGCTCTTTAAAAATAATTTTGCCATTTCTTAGGAGAAGAATTTTTCATGTTCCCTATACTAACTGAATTTTTTTGTATGTTATTGCTTATTTTGGGCAACTAAAGTGGTCATTTGATAACTTAAGTCATATTAATATGGGTACTGAAATGAATTCTTTAGTTTTTGGAGGGACAACATTTCACAAGTGGGGTACCAAATTGTTCATCCTGGCTTTTTTTCTTCTGTGACTTATATGTCAAGTTCTGGAATAGCTAAGAGGAATTGTGAATACTACTATTACTACTGCTCCCACCACTACATAAAATCTGGAGTTGGCCTTAAACTTTAAAGTTTGCAAAGTACTCTTCATATATTATCTCATTTTGTTTTCATATCAACCTTATAAAATAGGTAATATAGGTATTGTTACTTTGATTTTTATGGCCCCAGAGTCAGGAGGACTTGAATTCAAATCCAGCCTCAGACAATTGACACTTATAGCTTTATGACCTTGGGCAGGTCACTAAACCCTAATTGCCTCAAACATCTAAGGCCATCTCCAGTTGTCTTGATTTATGTCTTGCCACCGGACCCAGATGACTCTGTAGGAGAGAATGAGACTGGTAACTTTGCATAGCTCTGTCTTGCTTAAATCCAATTCATTGCAAGACATGACATTACCTCCTATTGTCATGTTCCTCTTCCAGAATGAAGGACAAATAGCTGCAAGAGCAATCAACAATGTCTCTTTTATATATCAGAAAACTGATTCTCAAATAATTACATGCATTTCTTGTGGTCAAAGTGATTCTAACTAAGGGATTTCTTGACAAAGGATTTCTAACTAAGGGATTTCTTGACTCCAATTACAATATTTTTTCTTACATTCTAATCCATCTAAAAACTGATAAAAATTTCATCTCCAAACAAAATTTGGAAATGAAATGTCTAACAATAAAATTAAGTGAGCTACAAGTGAGCTAATTAAGTAAGTATATGCATAGTTGTAGCTTTCTATTATAAGTATGTACATAGACTGAGTATATAAAAAGTAGTGTGGTATGGTAGAAAATAGACTCAACTTGGAGTCAGAAGACTGGTTAAAATGTCTGATACTAGCTTCATGACATGAAAGCCAGTTGATTTCTTGGAGCTTCAGGTGACTCTCTAAGCTACAGATGGGTTGTGAGCGGCCTTAGTGTGAAAAGATATTGCAGGTCTTTGGCATTTTGTCATTATTTTAAACACATCTTGTTATGCTTTTTAAAGAAGCCATATGTACTGTGTTACTTTCAGAACTGGATATTGAGCCTTACACATTGAATTTTATTTCAGTAGCATAGTGTTTTTTTTTAATTTGAGGAAACTTAAATGTGGCAAACTCCCACTACTGTGGAGGCTGAGGCTATTGGATCACTTGAGCTCAGGAGTCCTGAGTTGCAGTAGGGCTAAAACTGATTGGGTATTTGACTAAGTTTAGGACCAATATGGTGACCCCCACTCCTAGTATATGGGGCCACCAAGTAACCTAAATGGATGTCAACTGGCCCCAATTAGTAATGGAACAGCTGCAATCAGTAGTAGGATCAGCCCCTTGAATGGCTGCTATATTTCTTTTTTTTTAATTAATAAAGTATTTTATTTTTTTTCCTGTTACATGTAAAGATAGTTCTCAACTTTTGTTTATACAAGCTTTCCAATTTCAGATTTTTCTCCTTCCCTCCCCTTCCTCCCCCCTCCCCTAGACAGCAGGTAATCTGATATAGGTTATACACACACACACACACACACACACACACACACACACACACACACACAATAACATTAATCCTATTTCTGCATTAGTCATGTTATAAGAGAAAAATCAGAGCAATGATGAAAAACCTCAAAATAGAAAAAAACAACAGCACCAAAAACAAAAGAAATAGTATGGTTTATTCAGCATCTATATGCCACAGTTCTTTTTTTTTTTTGGATTTGGAGATCCTCTTCTATCATGAGTTCCCTGGAACTCTTCTGTACCATTGCATTGGTGAGAAGAATATAGTCCATCACAGTAGATCAACACTCAATGTTGATGATATTGTGTACAATGTTCTTCTGGTTCTGCTCATCTCACTCATCATCAGCCCACGCAAGACCCTCCAGGTTTCTCTGAACTCCTCCTGCTCATTGTTTCTTACAGCACAATAGTATTCCATTGTATTCATATACCACAACTTGTCCAGCCATTCCCCAATTGATGGGCATCACCTCAACTTCCAATTCCTTGCCACCACATAAAGAGCTGCTATAAGATATTTTTGTACATGTGGGTCCCTTTCCCCTTTCCATGATTTCTTTGAGAAAAAGACCCAAAAGTGGTATTGCTGGGTCAAAGGGTATGGACAGCTTTATTGCCCTTTGGGCATAATTCCAAATTGCTCTCCAGAATGGTTGGATCAGTTCACAGCTCCACCAACAATGCATTAGTGTTCCAATTTTCCCACAGCTTCTCCAACATTTATTATTTTCCTTTTTTGTCATTTTAGCCAATCTTATAGGTGTCAGGTGGTACCTCAGAGTTGTTTTAATTTGCATCTCTCTAATCATTAGAGATTTAGAGCATTTTTTCATATGGGAATAGATAGCTCTGGTTTCTTCATCAGAAAACTGCCTGCTCATATCCTTTGACCATTTCTCAATTAGGGAAAGACTTGGATTCTTATAAATTTGATTTAGTTCCCTATATATTTTAGAGATGAGGCCTTTATCAGAAGTACTGGCCACAAAAATTGTTTCCCAGCTTTCTGCCTCTCTTCTAATTTTGGATGTATTGCTTCTGTTTGTACAAATTTTTTTTAATTTAATGTAATCAAAATCATCCATTTTGCATTTTATAATATACTCTATCTCTTGTTTGGTCATAAACTGTTTTCCTTTCCAAAGATCTGATAGGTAGACTATTCCTTTCTCTCCTAATTTACCTATGGTATCACATCTTATGTCTAAATCATGTATCCATTTTGACCTTTGGTCTATGCCTAATTTCTGCCGTACTGTCTTCCAGTTTTCCCAACAGTTTTTGTCAAATACCGAGTTACTAACCCAGAAGCTGGAGTCTTTGTGTTTATCAAACACTCCATTACTAGTGTCATTTACTACTGTGTTTCCTGTGCCTAGCCTATCCCATTGATCTACCACTCTATTTTTTAGCCAGTACCAGATAGTTTTGATGACTGCCACTTTATAGTAAAGCTCCAGGTTTGGTACCGCTAACCCACCTTCCTGTGAATCTTTTTTCATTATTTCCCTGGATATTCTTGATTTTTTGTTGAATTTTGTTATTATTTTTCTAGCTCTATAAAATAATTTTTAGGTAGTCTGATTGGTATGGCACTGAATAAGTAAATTAATTTAGGCAGTATTGTCATTTTTACTATACTAGCTCTGCCTATCCATGAGCAATTGATATCTTTCCAATTATTTAGATCTGATTTGATTTGTGTGAAGAGTTTTGGTAATTGTGTTCATAGAGTTCCTGGGTTTGTCTTGGCAAGTAGACTCCCAAGTATTTTATATTATCTACCTTTACTTTAAATGGAATTTCTCTTTCTATCTCTTGCTGCTGGACTTTGTTGGTCATGTATAGAAATGCTGATGATTTATGTGGATTTATTTTATATCCTGCTACTTTGCTAAAGTTGTTAATTGTTTCAAGTAATTTTTGAGTTGATTCTCTAGGATTCTTTAAGTATACCATCATATCATCTGCAAAGAGTGACAGTTTTGTTTCCTCCTTGCCTATTCTAATTCCTTTAATTCCTTTCTCTTCTCTGATTGCTAAAGCTAACATTTCTAGGACAATATAAAATAATAGGGGTGATAATGGACATCCCTGTTTCACCCCTGATCTTATTGGGAAGGCCTCTAATTTATCTCCATTGCATATAATACTTGCTGATGGTTTTAGGTAGATACTGTTTATTATTTTAAGGAAAGCTCCACCTATTCCTAAACTCTCTAGTGTTTTTATTAGGAATGGGTGCTGTATTTTGTCAAATGCTTTCTCTGCATCTATTGAGATAATCATATGATTTTGGTTGGTTTTCTTATTGATGTGGTTATGTTAATAGTTTTTCTAATGTTGAACCAGCCCTGCATTCCTGGTATAAATCCCACCTGGTCATAGTGTATTATCCTGGTGATCACTTGCTGTAATCTCCTTACTAATATCTTATTTAAGATTTTAGCATCAATATTCATTAGGGGAATTGGTCTATAATTTTCTTTCTTTGTTTTTGCTTTGCCTGGTTTTGGTATCACCACCATATTTGTATCATAAAACGAATTTGGCAGAACTCCTTCTTCACCTATTTTTCCAAATAATTTGTATAATATTGGAATTAATTATTCTTTAAAGGTTTGGTAAAATTCACCCATAAACCCATCTGGCCCTGGGGATTTTTTCTTAGGGAGTTCATTAATGGCTTGTTCAATTTCTTTTTCTAATATGGGTTTATTTAAGGATTTTATTTCCTCTTCAGTTAGCCTGGGCAGTTTGTATTTTTATAAATATTCATCCATTTCATTTAGATTGTCAAATTTATTGACATACAGCTGGGCAAAATAATTCCTATTTATTGATTTAATTTCCACTTTGTTGGCGGTAACATCACCCTTTTCATTTTTGATACTGGTAATTTGGTTTTCTTTCTTTTTTTAAACAAATTAACCAGTATTTTATCTATTTTATTGTTTTTTTCATAAAACCAGCTCTTAGTTTTATTGAGTAATTCTATGGTTTTTTTGCTTTCAATCTTATTAATTTCTCCTTTGATTTTCAGGATCTCTAGTTTAGTATCTAGTTGAATATTTCTAATTTGTTCTTTTTCTAGCTTTTTAAGTTGCATGCCAAATTCATTAATCTCCTCTTTCTCTTTTTTATTCATGTAAGCATTTAGAACTATAATTTTTCCCCTAAGTACTGCTTTGGCTGCATCCCATAGATTTTGGTATGTTGTCTCATTATTGTCATTCTCTTGGATATAGTTATTGATTGTTTCTATGATTTGTTGTTTGGCCCATTCATTCTTTTTTTTTTTAATTTTTTTTTTTGCAGGGCAATGGGGGTTAAGTGACTTGCCCAGGGTCACACAGCTAGTAAGTGTCAAGTGTCTGAGGCCAGATTTGAACTCAGGTACTCCTGAATCCAGGGCTGGTGCTTTATCGACTGCGCCACCTAGCCGCCCCCTCCATTCATTTTTTAGAATGAAATTATTTAATTTCAAATTGATTTTCATTCTACTTTTCCCTGGCTCTTTCTTACATGTAATTTTTATTGCATCATGATCTGAGAAGGATGCATTTACTATTTCTGCCTTTCTACATTTGACTATGATGTTTTTGTGCCCTAATACCTGGTCAGTTTTTGAAAATGTGCAATGTACTGCTGAGAAAAAGGCATATTCCTTTCTGTCCCCATTCAATTTTCTCTAGACATCTATCATGTCTAACTTTTCTAGTAATCTATTCACCTCTTTCACTTCTTTCTTATTTATTTTGTGGCTAGATTTATCAAATTCTGAGAGGGGGAGATTCAGATCCCCCACTAGTATAGTATTACTGTCTGATTCCTCTTGTAACTCATTTGACTTCTCTAAGAATTTGGATGCTATACTACTTGGCGCATACGTATTTAATACTGATATTACTTCATTATCTATAGTATCTTTTAGCAAGATGCAGTTTCCTTCCTTATCTCTTTTAATGAGATCTATTTTTGCCTGTGCTTTATCTGAGATAAGGATTGCTACCCCTGCTTTTTTTACTTTAGCTGAAGCATAATATATTCTGCTCCAACCTTTTATCCTTACTCTGTGTGCACCTCTCTGCTTCAAATGTGTTTCTTGTAAACAGCATATTGTACAGTTCTGGTTTTTAATCCACTCTGCAATTCGCTTCCATTTTATAGCAGAGTTCATCCCATTCACATTCACAGTTATTATTACTGACTGTCTATTCCCCTCTATTCTTTTTACCCCCTTTGTACTTTCCCCCCTTCTTTCCCCCTATTCCTCCTCACCAATATTTTACTTCTTACCCCTGCCTCCCCCAATCTGCCCTCCCTTTTTTATCACCCCCTCTCTTTTCTTTACCCTTTTCTTCCTTGCATTTGTCCTCCCTTCTATCAGTCCCCCCCTTTCCCTTCCCCTTTTGTTCCCTAAAGAATGAGCTAAGTTTCTTTATCCCAATGAACGTATATGCTATTCCCTCTTTGAATCAAATCTATTGAGAATAGGGTTGAAACAGTGTTCACCCCTCCTTTCTTTCCCTCTATTGTAATAGGTTTTTTTTTCACCTCTTCATATGATATAATTCACCTCATTCCACCTCCCCTTTCCTCTCCTCCCCATTGATTCCCCTTTTAACCCCTTAGTTTTCTTTGTATCATCACATCAAAGACAATTTCTATTTATATCCTCTGTGTAAAGTCCTTCTCTCTGCCCAAATACATTTACAGTTCTTAAGAATTATGAGTATTATCTTCCCGTGTAGGGATATAAACAGTTTAACCTAATTGAGTAACCTTTTTTTCCCCCTTCTGTTTACCTTTTTAAACCTCTCTTGAGTCTTGTATGTTAAGATTGAATTTTCTATTCAGTTCTAGTCTTTTCATCAGGAATGTATGAAAGTCCCCAATGTCATTAAATGTCCATCTTTTCCCCTAAAAGAGAATGCACATTTTTGCTTGGTAATAGATTCTTGGCTGCAACCCATGCTCCTTTGCCTTCCAGAATATCATATTCTAAGCCTTTCAGTCCTTTAATGTTGAAGCTGCCAGGTCTTGAGCAATCCTGACTGTGGCTCCATGATATTTAAATTGCTTCTTTCTGGCTGCTTGGAGTATTTTCTCCTTCACCTGATAATTCTGAAATTTGGCTACAATATTCCTTGGAGTTTTCCTTTTGGGGTCTCTTTCAGGAGGTGATCGGTGGATTCTTTCAATGATGATTTTATCCTCTGATTCTATGATATCAGGGCAGTTCTCCTTAATAATTTCCTGGAATATTGTGTCTAGATTCTTTTTCTGGCCATGGCTTTCAAGCAGTCCAGTGATTCTCCAATTGTCTCTACTGGATCTGTTTTCCAGATCAGTTGTCTTTCCAATGAGGTATTTCACATTTTATTCTATTTTTTCATTCTTTTGATTCTGCTTGACTGATTCCTGGTGTCTCATGGATTCCTTTATCTTCCACCTGTCCAATTTTAATTTTTAAAGCATTGTTTTCTTTAGTGAGATTATGCAACTTTTTTTCCATTTGACCAGATGAATTTTTTAAGGCATTGTTTTCTGCAGTCAATCTTTGTGCTTCCTTTTCCAAGCTGCTGATTCTTTTTTCATAGTTTTCTTGTTTTGCTTTCATTTCTCTCCCCATTTTTTCTTCTACCTCTCTCATTTGATTTTTAAAATCCTTTTTCAGCTCTTCCAGGAAGGCTTTTTTTTCTTGAGACCAATTCACCTTCCCTTGTGAGGCTTCACATGTAGGCAATTTGAGGGTATTATCCTCATCTGAGTTTGCGTTGGCTTCTTCCCTATTGATACAGAAGCTCTCAATGGAGAGTGCCCTTTTTTCTTCTTACTCATTATTGCAGCTTATTTATTTTTTAAGTTGAGGTCTGCTCTGGCGGCACCAGGGTCCCTGTTTTGGGCTTCTTGTGCAGCGGTATATGTGCTATGTGACCGGCTTTTTACTCTTAGGCCTTTATAGTGTGTGTAGTTCGCCCACCCCTGCACTTCCTGTCTAAGCGCGCTGTGTATGAGTGGAAATCTGAAGGTATGATTGATTATAGGTTCATAAAGTGAATAATAATGACATCTGACATTAGTATAGCACTTAAATTTTACACCTACCTGTAAGGTAGGTAGTGCAGTGGATAGAGTACTGGCCCTGAAGCTGGGAGGACCTGAGTTCAAATCTCACCTCAGACACTTACTGGCTGTGTGACCTTGGGCAAGTAACTTAACCCCAATTGCCTTAAATATCTGGGGCCATCTCCAGTCATCTTGATATATGTCTTACCGCTAGACCCAGATGGCCCTGGAAGAGAGAGTGAGGTTGATGACCTTGTATAGCCATGCCTCATTTAAATCCAATTTAGAGTAAGTCAAGACATCAACCTGATGTTGTGGTCCTCTTCCAGAATGAAGGACAAACAACAACAACAAAAACAAAAACAGTTTACAAAGTGATTTATGTACATTAACACATAAGCCTCATAACAATCTTGTCAGATAGGTCATACTGCATTATGTTTAATAATATTCCTTCATAATCTCCATTCCTGTGATTCTGTATTCTCACTTGCATTGAATAAACATTGCTCTTCATTCCCTACTGCTTAGTCTTTTCTGGTCATGGCAGAGGTGTCAGAATATTCCTTACTCCTTATTGCAATTTACAGACCTTCACTTACACTAAGCAACCTCTTCTCCTTTGAGGTTCACACTATCTAAACTATCCAAAGACCCAATTTAAATTCTGGTGGATTTTATCTGTAGAAACACAGTGCATTTCCCTTCCTCTGTCCATAAGTTCAGTACCTGGCTCACAATTTTTCTCTTCTCCCCATCTCCTGCCCTTATACCATGAGACTTCAACATATATAATACTCTCTTAAATATCCCAACATTTCAGTTCTTCCACCTATTTAATTCTTATGAAATATCCTCCAAAAGAGATATTTGTAAAGCACTTTTCACAGTTCCTGGCACATACTAGGTGCTTAATAAAGGTATATTTACCTCCTTCCTTCTTTTCCTGCCTTTATCCACTCCACCTCAGCTACACACAGAGATGGTCAGACCATTAATGTTGCCATCACTGACTTCATATTCATCAACACTTCTATGTTCACGAACTATGAAATTACCTTTTCTGATAATAATTTTATATCACTCCATATTTTTCTATGCCATAGAAATCCAGACTTTGTTCTTTATCTGCACTCTGATCTTAATTCAATCCCTTCACTCTCCAATTCTTTCCTAGACACTCTTGCATTGGCTATATATTCTGCTCATTTCAGTATTTCAACCCCTTGGCTAATCAACTCAACATTATCCTTTTGAATATCTTGTTCCTTTATCCTATTACCAAACATTGCTAAATATCAACTCTGTATTAGTCCCCCCCATCTGTACCATCCATTCCCAGTACTGTGCTGCTTAATGGAATTAGAAGAAATCATAATATAATGCTTACTGTTCCACTACAAGTTTATATTTAATAATCTCACCTGGGCTCTCCCTGCCTCAAGGCAGTTATTCTATTCTTTCCTCATCACTTTTCTAACTCACTCTTTACAGTGACTATTCCATGTCTTTTTGTGCCTCTTCAAGCCTCTCACAGAACCTTCTTCCTATACCCTCTCATCTGAGGAATGTATTTCATACATTACAGAAAAATTGAGGCCATTCCCCCAAAGTTCCCATTTCTCCCTACCTTGTCTCATATAACTCAGAATCTTCCTCTATATCTTCTTTAATTTCAGTATCATATGAAGAAGTGCCTCTTCTCCTTATCATGGCCAGTCATCCCATCCCATTTTCTCCAGTAGATTTCTCTCAGTTTAATCCTCATTATCTCTTATCTTCAATGTCACCCTATCTACTGCCTCCTTTTCTTCTGCCAACAACCATACCTATGTCTTCCCTATTCCCTGCTAAGTAATACCACCATATCTTCCCCCTTCTCTGCTAAATGTCTGACCTAGGTACCTCCATTTGTTTTCTCTCCTTTCACTTTATTATAAACCCTCCTCTGATCTCATGTTTTAATTAAAATTGCTCTCTCCAAATTTACCAATGATGTCCTTAGCTGCCAAAATGAATGGTCTTTTTCTTAATCCTTATCCTTTTTTGACAACTATTCAAAATTTGCTTGTACTCTCCTGCTGTATGCTTGGGTTTTCATGACACTATTCTCCTATCTGATCACCTTTTCTCCATCTTCTTTTCTATTTTTTTCATCTATGACATAAAATTGACTGTGTTTTCCAATACTTTTTCCTGGGCCCTCTTCTCATTTCTCTCTCTCTCTCTCTTTCTTTAGTGAGGCAATTGGGGTTAAGTGACTTGCCCAGGGTCACACAGCTAGTAAGTGTTAAGTGTCTTAGGCAGGATTTGAACTCAGGTACTCCTGACTCCAGGGCTGGTGCTCTATCCACTGTGCCATCTAGCTGCCCCCTCATTTCTCTTTGTTACCTCACCCAGTCACCTCATAAGCACCTACAGCTTCAATTACCATTTTTATTCTGATGATTATTACATCTATATATCCAGTCCTGGCTGTGCTCCTGAGTTACAGTTCCATATCATTAAAATATTTTTGGACAAACTGTATATACTGCAAGCATCTCAAACTCACCATTGTCACAATTGGAGTGACGCCACCATGCCTAAAATAGAACTCCTTATCTTTTTCTCAAAACCCTCCCCTCTTCTAAACTTCTCTATATCTAACCAGTAAAGCACCATCACACCTATCCCCAAGGCTTGCAATCTCACTGTGATCCTCATTTCCTTAACCTCAGTTACCTCATATATCTAATAGTACCTCAACCTATCTTGTTGCTTCTACTTTTTTTTGCAGGGCAATGAGAGTTAAGTGACTTGTCCAGAGTCACACAGCTAGTAAGTGTCAAATATCTGAGGTCATATTTGAACTCAGGTCCTCCTGAATCCAGGGCTGGCACTTTATCCATTGTACCACCTAGCTGCCTCATTGATTCGACTTTGCAACATTTCTTGTATTTTACTTTTTCCATCCTAGTTTTTAGCTCCTTATCATCTCTTTCTTGTGCTATGGCAACAGCATTGTGATTGTTTTCTCTATCTCAAGGTCCTCTCAATACTAATCCAACATCTACTCAGTTGCCAAAGTGATTTTTAAAAAGCATAGCTGCCAGTCACTCCTCTATTCAATAAACTAGAATGTCTCCCTATTACCTCAAGAATCAAATACAGAATATTCTTTTTGGCATCTAAACCTGATCCCTCCTATCTTACCAGAAATCTTATATTTCACTACCTTTTACCTACTTTACATTTTAGACTAGCCTATTTGCTGTTCCTTGCATATGAAAACTTATTTCTAGACTTTGTGTCTGCATGGGCTGTCCTTGATGTTTGGAATGTTCTCCCACCTGACCTCTACCTCTTTGTTTCCCAAGCTTTCTTCAAGACTTAGTCCAAATCTAACCTTTTATGGGAGGCCTTTTTAGTTCCTTCCTTCACTCCAGCTACAAATATTTTCCCCTTTGAGATTACTTTCATCTGTTCTCTATATATCTTGTATGTGCCTAGTTATTTAAATGTTATCTCCCCTTCTAGAATGTGAGAGTTCTTTTTTTCCCCAGGGCAATGAGGGTTCAGTGACTTGCCCAGGGTCATATAGCTAGTGTCAAGTGTTTGAGGCTGGATTTGAACTCAGGTGCTCCTAAATCCAGGGCCGGTGCTTTATCCACTGTGCCACCTAGCTGTCCCCAGAATGTGAGCATTCTTAAAGGCAGAGACTGTTTTGCCTTTCTTTATATTCCCTGGACTTAGCAGAGTGCCTGGCATATAGTTAGTATTTAATAAATTCTTCTTGATTAACTTACAGAATTTTCTCTCAGCTCTTAATTTTCTTACTGAACATTTCCTACTATTTTATACACATATACATATTCCCAGACATACATACATGCATGCATACATATTAAGTTTCAGAGAATATGTTTTGATCAATGAACTCTATAGGTTGTCTATACAACTACATATTATAGTCTAGACTATAATAAATGGATAGTAAATGAATAATGAGTAGCATCCAGAACTAAACCAGAAAAAGAGAGCAGTTCTTTCAGTGAACCCATTTCTCTTTAAAATAAAGATCCATATTTTTAATAGCAGTGTACTTATGGTGATATTGTATGTAAGTTTTCTTTTCACTTTGGCTTAAAAGGGTACATTATTTTATCTTTTTACTCTGAAAGGGATGGATTATTTAATATTTTCATGAGAAAAAAGTCATTATTGTATTTAACAATTTCAGCTCAGCATGAAGGAGCTGATATAAATGAGATGAACTAAATATATTATCTCATGCATGCTTATTGTTAACTTTACTGTGAGCTGTTATGCATCATTCGCTTCCTTTTCACCGTCAGAAGCAAACCTGAAACACAACCACAGATAAATTTCTGTGCTTTGAAAGCTTGCTCGCCAAGTTCCTTATTTGTGCTATAAAGAATAATTAATGTAATGAAAAATCAATATAGTGTATAAATTATTTAGGCTTTACTATCATTGTAATTTTCTCTTCTACACCTATCGATTGACAACAATTCATTTGTTAATTTCTTTCTAATAAGATATTCATTGTATTAGGTCTATAGTAGTGCTGGTCCTGCACTTTCACAAGCAACTCATGAATTACTAATGACACATAGAGCAAGTTAACTTACTTGTGAGTGTTGTGAAATTGGAAAACAGACTGTGAAGCTATTTGAAAGTCTGTCTTATAGATGTGTTAGAATATACATCTAAACAACTCCAAATAACCAAACTAGGATATTATTATATTATATTAACATATCCTTATTTATGTTTTTGTTACATTTTCACACATTTTTCCTGAGTCTCCATTCTCCCTAACTGAATTCTAAGTTCTTAGTGTTAAAGGTCCATTGTTATCTTAATTTTGTATGTACCTAAAAGAATGCCCTTTATAAAGCAGACACAACATAAATGTTATCGATAAATGATAACTATGCATCATCTTGGAAGTCTTAGTGGAGAAAAGAAGAAAGCTCAGAGCATTTTGGAAATATCATATATGAGGGGAGTATAAAGACACTGGGAGTGCAATTTAACCAACAGTGAGTGATGAAAGAGGAGAGAATCTTGGGTATTAGAAAGGACAATACTGTGAATCATTTTGGTATGAAATAGGATATGGGAAGACATTCAGATTTTGGAGTTACAATTAATCTACAATTCAGCATGTGCAGACAGATGAATTTCCAAAATTGGGGTAACAATAGTATAAACTGAAGAATATGCTATATTCACTATTAGAACAGTGGTTGGTTCCTGTTATCATCTCACATAATATTTCAGGAGAGGTTCATTGAAATGCACAGCTCTCTCTCTTAGACCATGAGATCTTTGTTGACTGGGGATCTGGCAGCAGATCATTCTTCTGAAGGCCTCTTAATTGCTTTACCCTTTGAGGGAGTTTTCCCCAAATCAGTATCTTCCATTTTGTATTTATGACTTTGTCTTTATCACTATAAAAGATATCAATTCTAGCTATAGGAAAATAATTCCTATAATTGAATTGAACATGTAGGTACTCTTCATTTGGACTGATTTAAGATGAGATAATATATTGAGTCAGTCATAAGGTTGGTTTTCCTTTTAACTACAAACATAGCAAAAGTTACTTCTGGCCAGAAAGTAAGAAACTTCTAGAGTTATGTTTGCATGTTAATGAAAGATTCATATGCAGCATAATTTAAAGACTAATGGGCCAACCATTTTTATTATCATTTAAGCAAAGATAGAAAACAGTCTTTTGTGTTTACAAAGAATTTTTTGAGTATGCAGAACCAACAGGATTTGGAAGATGCTAAACATGACAATATAGCTCAAAAGCAATATTGACCTGCATGAATCCTGACTCACTGATTTTTGATGAGTGATTTAAACAGATTGACAATGAAATATTTTCTTCTACATTTTGTTATCTTCTATTTATTCACTGATTGGCATAACAGATAGGAAACTGGCTTCAAAGTCAGAAAGTCGGGTTCTGATCTTGCCTCCATCAAATACTGTTTATATATCCCTGGGCAAGTCACTTAAATTCCCAGTGCCAAAGGTAAGTCTCCAAGACCACAATATAAGTTGTAGAGCAGTTGCTAATCAAATTGGTAGAGGGAATTTCCTTACTGGGAGTTCCTTATGCTAATGAAATCACACCTCCTTTTATTCTCATCCCTTTGTAATTAAAAAAAAAAACACTCTCTGAATCCTTATCCTAACTCCTTTATACTGGTAAGTCAGGTCACAAGAGGATAGCTGCATTTTCCTTTCAAGGTTATAGGTGTACCCTGAAACATTAGGGTATCTTTCTAATGCTTTAGGATCCAGTCACATTCTGGTATATTCTCCTCATATTAAACCCAATGCCATTTAGTTTCTTTTTTTCTTTCTTTTTTTTTTGGCAGGGCAATAAGGGTTAAGTGACTTTCCCAAGGTCACACAGCTAGTAAGTGTCAAGTGTCTAAGGCCGGATTTGAACTCTGGTCCTCCTGAATCCAAGGCCAGTGCCTTATCCACTGTGCCACCTAGCTGCTCCCTGCCATTTAGTTTCAGTTAGTTTTCCCCCAGTATCATTTTAAAAAGTTATTATTTACTATCATTTAGTTTTAATATAGGGGTATTTGCTGAAAAGATGTAGCAAGAACCATTTTTGAAACCAGGGGTGTCCTCTCTTTTCTGTACTTCCAATATGTCCCAAACTTAAAGGAGCAACTATAAACATTTCCACCACCAACTTCAATTTTGGGTGTAACAAAGCTAAAGGATGACTCACTCCTTGTTTATAGGACACAATGCCAGGACTAAATCAAGCAGGTTGATTCTCAGAGTTGGCTTTTTCCTGAGCTTGGCCCCTGGACCACTGGTTGTTCTTCTAATCACTGATGTTCATGAGGTCTCAGCTTCATCAGTTCCATCTTCAACAATCATTCAAGAGTAGGAAAGAAGAAATGCAATAGAGAGAAAAAACAGCAGTGATGTGTTCAGGGTCATATGTTGGCTCAGATGGGGCAAAAATGCCATTGATATAATATCAGTGGCCTGTTTTCCTTACTCAGATACTTACTTATAAGTAGTTCTTCCCTTGATCACCATTAGGCAGGGGAGAGGTATCTAGTTCCTCTTTTGGAGCCTCTGTTGTATGCATACTCAATTCTGGCTTAGTCATCCTTTAAAAGGCTTTTCTTCATCAGAGGGTAATTGAATAAGTATCAGTCACAGGATCTTGTGCATGTTCTTTCATTGCCCATTTCCAGAAACAGGTTCATCCCATAGGGTTTGACTCCTAGAAGAGCACACTGCACATGCAACCTCTGGGGATGGACCCTCACTGGCCAGTCTCCTACTACACCTTCATTAATTCTGTATTGGACAATGCACACAGCACTATATCAAACCCTATGGGGGAATACAGAGTAAGTAAAAGGCCTGGTCTTAGGTAGCTATAGTCTAATGAAGTTCATGTGGCATATTCATAGAATAACTAGAAAATAATTATAAAGGCTCATCTGAACAAGATAATATAGTTTTTGTGCTTGTCTTGAAGAAAGTTATTCTATAAGGGGAAATAGCATGAGAAAAAGCAAGAATGGAAAATAAATGTGGTAGGAGGTGAGAAGAATGATTTTACTGAAAGGTAAGTGAGTCAAGAAATTAGTTAAGTGGAGGTAGGGAGATGGGCGTTTGATAGCATATCATTTGATACTTGCTGGGCCATTGAGTCTAGATTTTGTTTAGTGGATACTTTGGAACATTTTTCTAGTTTTTTTAAAAAAACACCTTTATTTTAATTTATAGAATAAAATAAGCATTTCCATAACAAAGTATAATAAAAAGATGATTGCACATGAAACTCCAAATTTCTTATGTACAACTCTTGCTATTCCTTGTAATTATATAGTGAAGTTATCATATTAGTTTCTTTGTTCCTTCTTTTCTTCCTTTCCAGCCCTCCACCCCAAAGATGACTATAATTAGGCATGAATAAGTGCAGAATATTCTAAGTTTTTGAACAGAGGTGTTAAATATTGACAATCATGTTTTGTAAAGATTATCTTGGCTGCTGTGTGCAAGATGAAATGAGGTATGGGGAGAAGTTCTGGAAACTGAGAACAATTGCCATGTAGTCCTTCTAAGTAAGGTCTTTGAGGGCAGGGAGTGTCTTTTGCCTCTTGTCTCTCCAGTGCTTAGCACACGACTGGGAACATGTTGTTGTTGTTGTTAGCCTTTTCAATTATGTCTGACTCTTTGTGACCACATTTGGGCTTTTCTTGGCAAAGATACTGGAGTGGCTTGCCATTTCCTTCTCCAGTTCATTTTACAGATGAGAAAAATGAGGCAGATAGGGGTTATATGACTTGTCCAGGGTCACACAGCTACTAGGTACCTGAAGCCAGATTTAAACTCAGGAAGATGAGTCTTTCTGATTCCAGGCCAGGCACTCTATCCACTTGGCAACTTAGCACATAGTGGGCACTTGATAAATTTATTGATTGCTGTGGCAGTAATTCAGGCATAGGACTATGCCTGTGAAAGTATAGTGAAGGATGAAATTGAAAGGTGTCATGATAGAAGATTCAAGGGCACTTGATTACTTTTTGAAGGTAGTTCAGAAAGATCTCTGATACATATATACCAGAAAGACTAGGAATGGGTTCAGAAGGTTTTAGGGATTCTACTATTGCTTACTTTGGGAGAATTAATAATAGCTCACATTCATATAGATACCTTAAAACTTGCAAAGTAAAATATTTCATTAAATGCAACTCTGAAATAAATGTTATTGTTATCATCCCCACTTTATGGATGAGGAGACTGAGGCTTTATCTCAAAACATCATCAGTGACAAAAACAAACAACAGAGTAATAGAGAGGAAGAGCCACTAATGAATAACAGATGGCACTCTGCTCTATTACACTCTCAGGTCTTTCTTCACTTCTCAAGGATAATTCTAGTCTAGGCTGGAGGTTCTATTTCTGTTTTTATCTGCTACCTATAGGCAGCTTTAGAGTGGAATAAAGGTTGTTAAACTGTTAGAGTTACTCACAACTGCCATTACCTTCTTGTCACCATAATTCACTGTTTTGTCTCCTTGATCATGATAAGGTGAGACTAAAGGAATCTAGGAGATTTTTTCATTTATATTATTGAGCAAATTGGAGAAGTGAAATTTATTAGGGGATAGGGAGAGAGAAGAAAACTGAACTTGTGGACATATTGAAAATAGAATTAAAAATATGGAATAAAAATGTAGATTTGGAAGTCACCTGAATACAAGGACTAGTTTGGAGTTGATACTTTAGTTGAGATTTTTCTTTAATTTTGAAATATGCAACATTGATTCCCTAACCCATTTCCATTTCTATTCCCATATCACCACCACCACCACCACCACCACTGCTACCAAAACAATATGGTTTACATAGTGCTTTAAGGTTTGAAGAGCCCTTTTCAAATATTATCTCATTTTATACTTTTAGCAATACTTCTGAGAGGTAGATGATACTACTCTTGTGAGTAATTTTTACATATGAGGAAACTGAGGCAAACAGAGGTTAAATGACTTGCCCAGAGTCACTTAGCTAATAAGTATCTGAGGCCAAATATTGCCAAATAAGACACCTAGGCTATAGGATTAGAGTCTGAGTTTTGTGGGATTAGTGGTTTGGGTGGGGTAATTTTTTTTTAAACAAGTATTGTAAAGGACTTCTGATCTTATTGGGCAAACTACATCCCAGTGTCAGAAGAAAAATTGTAGTTGTCTTTCTAATTTTTTGGATATAAGACTTTTTTATATCATTTTCTCCATGAAATGCTGAACTATAAATCCATTTGGACTGGTTGTATTAGAACACTAAAAGTTTCTGTAGAGAAGTCTCAGCAAAATTTCCAGACAAGGTGAATTAGATTTAAATTGGTTCAACCTCTTTGTGGGCAGCATTCTTTTTTCATTATCTGTGATTAGCATTCCTTTAACACTAGGTGTTTGTGAAAGTTTGGTGTTAATTGCAAAGCAAAGTTTACCTTCACCTTTTCTAATTCTGATTACATTTCTCTTGCCATATTTCACATTTCCCTTGCTGTTGACTCTCATAGGTATCCTGTTACCTACTCCTTTCTCTAGACCACAAAGATTTCCCTGATTTGTCTTTCCATCCTAGTTTCCTTTATAACTCTCTCTCCCTTTCAGATGACCTATACTCTTGTCAAATAATGAGTTTTTGTTCCAAAACATTGGATCTTTGAGTTTATCATATACTAGATTACTATAGTAATTTACTATAGTGTAATTTGTACCTATTCTATTCCATTGATCCATCTCTCTATTTCTTAGCCATGCCTGATTGTTTTGATAATTATCACTTTAAAATACAGTTTGAGATCTGGTGTTGCTAGACTACCTTCTTTCTATTTTTTCATTGATTCCTATCATATCCTTGAGCTTTAATTTTTCCAGATGAATTTTGTTATTTTTTTCTAGATCTATAAAATATTTTTGATAGTTTGATTGGTTTGCACTAAATAAATAAATTAACTTAGGTAAGATTGTAATTTTTATTATATTGGCTTGACCTACCCATGAGCAATTAATGTTTTTCCAATTGTTTAGATCTGATTTTATTTGTGTGAGAAGTATTTTGCAGTTCTGGTCATATAGTTCCTGGGTTTGCCTTGGCAGGCAGACTCCCAAGTATTTTTTATTGGCCACAGTTATTTTAAATGGAATTTCTCTTTCTATCTGTTGTTGCTGGACTTTTTCAGTAATATATAGAAATGCTGATAATTTGTGTGGTTTTATTTTGTATCCTGCAACTTTGCTAAAGTTGTTAAGAATTTCAAGTAGCTTTTTAGTCGATTCTCTAGGATTTTCTAATTACAACATCTGCAAAGAGTGATAGTTTTGTTTCCCTATTACCTATTCTAATTCCTTTATTTTTCTTCTCTTATTGCTATAGCTAACATTTCTAGTACAATATTAAATAATAGAAGTGATAATGGGCTTCTTTGCTTCACCCATGGTTGTATTGGGAAGGCTTCTAGCTTATCCCCATTACAGATAATGCTTGCTAATGGTTTTAGATAAATATTACTTATTATTTTAAGGTAAGCTCCTTTGATTCCTATGCTCTCCAGTGTTTTTTTAAAATAAGAATGGGTGCTGTATATTGTCAAAGGCCCTTCTGTGTCTATTGAGATAATCCTGTGATTTCTCTTGGTTTTGTTATTGAAATTGACTTATGTTCTTTATTTTAGACCTATGCTTTCTTTCTACTACAAATTCCTTTTTTTCCCTCACTATATTGGTTCTTTAACCCTTAGCCTTGGGTTTCTTTCCTTGTTTCTTCTACTTTCTAAGGAACTATGCATGATGTAAATAGAACCACAGTTCGGTGAAAAGAGCTAGGAGTCAAAATTACCCAGTTCTAACTGGCTCTGTTGCTAAGAAATTCTGGGATCTCGATCAATTCACATAAACTCTCTGGGTCTTAATTTCCTCTCTCCAGTCATCCTGACCTATGTCTTGCCACTGGACTCAGATGACTTTGGAGGAGAGAGTGAGGGTGTTGACTTGTACAGCTCTGCCTCACTTAAAACCAATTTACTTTCAATTCAAGACATCACCCTCCTTATGTCTTTGGTCCTCTTTGAGAATGAAAGACAAACAACAACAACATAAGGATTATTCTAGGGCAGTTATAACTTTTAGATTCTAATACTAAGGAAGACAAGGACACCACTCCCATTTTTTCTGTTCGAAAAATCTCTCCCTTTTAACTTCATTCCTTTACTTTTTCATGAGGACTGCTAATCTTCTCTCCTGCTTATAAGCCTTGCCAAAATTTCATTATCTTTGATTTTCTTTGAAACTCTTCTTTGTCTTTAGCTTTCTGTCTCCCAGATCTTTAAAAAAGGGGAAGAGAAATATAATTGTAAAAGCTCCTGAGTGTTAAAGTCAAGGTTATTCAATCCATATAACTATATTCTTAATTATTTTACCTTTGGTGAGTAAGGAAACCATGTTAAGACAACTAGTAACTTTATTTCATGCCTCTGTGTTTTAAAAGGATGACCAAGAAGTCAACAAATGTTCCACAGAGAGTGGAGATTCATGGTTTAGGCTCAGCTCCAGGAGTCTTTTAACTACTTCTGTGGACAGCCAGCCTTATGATTTAACTGGGATTTCTCTCTGGACTTTGGTATAAGAAAGGAACACTGAGATTATAGTTTCTTTGCCTGTAGGAGTGTCTGTGTGAGTTCACCATAGGAACAATTAGCTTAGTTGCTAATAAGACCTGGGTTGCAAGTTCAGTTTTGAAGAGACAAGTTATCTTTACTTCTCCAAAGCAAATCTCTTTTCAATCACCTCAGATTGTACCTGCCATCTAGCTAACTTTAAATGAGGGCCATTCATGACTAGATCCTAGGCATAGAGTAAGTGCTAATGGCTCAGGCCAATCTGACACATTCTACTCCTGGAAAAATTATTTTAAGCATCACTGGCAATGGATCTGAAGTAGTATCTTATTGAAAAGACAACACTTTGATAATGGTGGGTCTTTCACACTGTCCCAGTCACTAGTACTAGATATGCCCTGTTGTGGTTAGCATCTTCTGGATCCAGAAATAAGAGTCATGTGGTGAAATTTAAAGTCTGGCTAGCCTACCATAAATCATAATACCTTCCTTCAATTCAACTCATTAATTAAAAATATTTATTGAGTTTTTACTGTATGGAAGAGGTTAGACTTTCAGTGACCTCATTTAGACTCATAATTTAGAGTTGGAAGGATCCTTAGAGATCATTTAGTCTCCTTTTCAATTTACAAATGAGGAAGGTGGTGTCCAGAGAGAAGAAGTGATGTCCAAGGTCACAGAGATAGCAAGTGATAGATACAGAATTTGAATTCAGATATTGTTTTTTACTCTAAATCTAGTGCCACAAACATAGATAGCCCCAGACCTCCAAGGAAGAAGGAGGAAAAGACTTTAATCAGTGAACAAAAATAGAAATTGATGAATACTCTGTTAGATATGATATAATGTGATTGGCTATTTTGCCAACCAGAATTCAAGAAGTGTTCTCATTGACTGGAGTTTGCTAGAAAAACAAAGTTTCACATGTGTGAAAATTGGGAAATGTAGAAGTAGAAGGGTAGTATTCCTACTTCTCAGTGTTGCTTTGAGAATCCAATGAGATAATGGATATAAAGATTTATACAAACTTTAAAGTGCTACACAAGTACCAGATATCATAATTATTATTGTTGGAAAGGATAGAGGAAAGAGCAGGAAAAATGTAAAAGTGTCAAGAAGAGAATGTGGCAAATAGGTACAGGAATGAGTGATAGTCTAATAGTGGCAATAAGTAACAGTAGAGAAAGTAGTTGGTCACAAGATGTAGAGAGAATAAAAAAAATAATAGCTTTGCAGTTTAAGGGTAGTTCAGCACTATGTACCTGAGTAATCTCTGATGGCCACATTTTGACACACTTAAGGTTTACCACATTAGGACAGGGATATTTTCCTGATAAAAAGATACTTCAATAAAAAGGAAAACTAAATTCTGTTCACTTCAATGAACTTTGAGCATATTGTTATGTTATAGTCATCAATAAAATGTGAACTTATGTCCAGTGCACTCCCTTAAAGAAGGCAGAGACAGAAATACAGTTTAAAAAGATTTCTATAAGAAATGGTTTAACATTTCAGCACTTAAAGGGTTAATAGTCAATTAAATATACAATTAATTTCTGGAATAGCTTATTCCCCTATGATGCTGAATAAACAGACTATTTCTGTGGTTAAATGACTGGACAAATCTGGGGAATAGAAGGGGAAAAGACCTGTTTATCTGAATGAAGTCAGGTAATGTGAATGAATAGGAAATCCAGAAAATGGAGAGGTAAGAATGGATCACTACACAAAAAAGTCAGAGCATGTTAGAAGAAACAATGTACATTTATTAGTCTTTAGGCCGTCAGTGAATGAGGTGATAATACTGATAAATTTAGCCTACAGATGACAAGGCTGAGTAATTGTGGCACAGTGGATAGAGCACCGGCCCAGGATTCAGGAGGACCTGAGTTCAAATCCAGCCTCAGACACTTGACACTTACTAGCTGTGTGACCCTGGGCAAGTCATTTAACCCCAATTGCCTCACACAAAAAAATAAAATAAGAGAAGCTGGAGCAGAGGAGCTCCAAGAATCTCTTTCAGCTCTATATCTATGCTCCTTATAATCACTGTCAGATAAAGGTGACACTTCTTTTGAAAAGATGCTAGGTTACAAGTTTCTCTAAACTCTCTTTAATATTTATCCTTGCACAGAATTCTAGGTATTGGCAGCATTATAATTGAATCTTTTATCTTAAAATAAGATTGAAAGTCTTATGTATTGCCTCTACCAGAAAATCAGTTTTCTCATTAAATTCTTTTTGTGTGTGTAATAACATTTCATGTTATGAATAACCTTGCACCATAGGTAATATCAGTAAGGTAACGTTGGGGGTAGGAGATGGTAAAAATATTCTCAGATACAAACTGTGCTTGGACAGGGTGAAATCTACACTTGTCTAGCAGTAGAGTAGCCTAGAAATCTTCAGATAAGCCATTGGTTCTGAAATGATCCTTTGCTAAAAGTGAGGGAATTGAAGCAGGCAGGTTCTATTTTGTGTTGTTCACTGAGCATATGCATTAGCTTGTGGACTGTAAACAACAGGGGTGACATTTTTGAAAATTTTGAGATGATGAAATTCTACAGTTACCAGAGGTTTTTATTTTTATGGAGCCTGCAGTGTTGGCACATGCAAGAACATACAACTTATCCTTATTCTGCTAAAAAACCTGGAGACTGGATTTACTGGCACCTGTCAGAGTTGGAGATGGTGAAGACTGCCAAAAGAGACCAAATTCATCAACATTCTGAAGTTGTTAATGGTATGGATTGTATTCATAAATAAATCTTCTGAAAAAGCCACAACTTTGATTCTGAAACATCAAAGGCTGTCTGCTCAGGATCCACATGGCTTAGCCAACTGGTAAAAATTATTTTTGGAGGGCACCCAAAACTATGGGATATGCCATTCAGGTGTAAGATTTGAGAATATACTTAGCCTAAACATCTGGAGAAAGGTATACCTGATTCCTTTCCTAAAGGATTTGAAGGGTCATCATATGAAAGAGGAGTTGAATTTATTTTGTTTAGCCTTAAAGGACAGATGTAGGAACAAAAGGTGGTTTTTAGGATTTTAGCTTCAGAACTACCTTCAGCCCACCTATTTTATAAATTATTAAACTGAGGCTTAGTGAGATTAAGTGTGATCCATGATGCCAAAGTTTGTAAGTAGCGGAGCCAGTATGTCAAATCATGTCTTCTACCTTTCTGCTGTACCACATTGAGTTAAAATAAAAGAGCAGCAATGGATAAATGTGTGTATGGGTTTTGCACATGCCCATGTTACATAAAGTGTAGAGACCTACTTCTGAGAGAGAACATTTTGCATTCCCCTACTGAGTGGGTGGGAGTAGCTTCTTTTCCATTGATTGCATAGCTGGAACAGGCTTCATCTTTAAAACTACCAGATTGGGACAGTCTTAACTCTCTTTCCAGTTGTATCCAAGGGACTGAAGGTCCTGCTCATCCACAACATGTATATTATGAACATAGTTGGGAGACTACCTTCCCCTCCTCATCTTTGGGCTCTGTGGCCCCATGAATTGGGCTTGGGATTTTGTTCTCTTTTGTTTATCTCTTTTAGTTCTAGGAACAGCAGATGGAATCCCCACAACACCTGGACTCCATCCTCCATTCTGTACTCAACTATTAAAGTAATCTTTATGAAGTTCAAGTCTGACCATGTCATTCTCTCCATTCATTCAGTAAACTTCACTGAATCCCTATTACCCCAAGGGCCCAATATTAAATCTTCTGTTTGATATTCAGAGCCCTTCATAACCTGATCCTTTTCATCTTTTCCAGTTTTCTCATCCTTTATTTCCGCTCTACTTGCTTTACTGTGTAGTTGCTCTGACCTGTTTACTATTCCTTGCACAAGAATACTACATCCATAATAGTGCATTTTCAGTGGCTGGAAAATCCTTCATCTCTCCTCACTACTACTATGGTTTCCTTTCAAGACTTAGCGGAAAATCCCATCTTCTACATGAAGGCTTTCCGGATCCCCCTCAATTCTAATGATTTCGCTCTTAGAAACCCTCCAGTTTTATCCTGTATATATTTTATAGATATATAGATGTTTCCCTGTTGTCTTCACATTAGAATGTGTGCTCCTTGAAGGCAGAAAACATTTCCCCCCTTCTTTGTATTCCTAGTACTAAGCATAGTGCCTGGTAGATATTAAGCACGTAATAAATGCTTGCTGTTTTTATGGAGGTGGTGGTGGTGGTGGTGGTGACTTGGACAGAAATGAGGGAGTTTAGGAGAGGGGAGGTTTTTGGGGAAACATAATGAGTTCAGTTTTAGACATGTAGAGTTTAATATGTCTTAATCTCTGTTACTCCATCTTTTCAAATACTGCTGGCCATAAAGCCAGTGCATTTAACTTATTCTTTCCTTCGCTTTTCCTGTGATTGTAGGAGAGATACATCCTAACATTTTGTGAAGTGCAGCATTTTGGGACTTCTCTGTCTCCCAGTCTCTTAGTGTCTTAATACATGCTGATTTTCCCTCATAGAAACATAGCTGTGAAACAATCGATCTTTTCTTATGCCACAGGCCTCCTGAACTTGTCAGCAAGTCGGCTAGCATTTATCAAGTGTCTACTGTGTGCCAGGAACTATGATAAGCAATGGAGTTAAAAAGAAAGGCCAACCCGATGAAAAACTCCAAACTAAAAACTAGTCCTTGTTCCTAAGGAGGTCACAGTCTGATGGGAGAGACAACATGCAAGCAATTATGTACAAAAATCCATATACATGATAAAGTGGAGTTCAAAGAATAGATGCTAAGATCAAGAAGGGTTATTTTGCCTCCCTATATTTCATAATCTATAAAATATGGAAGCTGGTCTTAGGTTACACTCAGCTTTGACATTACGTGATTCAACTTTTCCTGCTAGCCTGGTCTTCGTTACTGAACTCTTTGCTTTGCTTGAAAGTGATTCCCTTTTGAATTGTACCTGGTATTTCCTCTCTGTTCTAAACCTGAGCCCTTCAACACTTAGCTTAGCCTTATGGGAGAAGAAGCTGCCATTTCCCTTCTGCCTTACTGCCTCTTTTCTGAAAAGAACAAATAATTTTTCTTTCATGTGGTTTTATAAATTTTCTACTAAGCCCTAGAGGAGTGGGTAGAGGGGATACAATGAAAACAATTCCATAGGCCTTATTAATTCACCCAAGGCTCCATATAACTACAAATGCTAAATTCTTGTCACTTAGTGGAGCTATGATCTTACACAGGAATCAAATATTTCTTCTTTGTTTCCTTGTTTTGACCTTTGGTCTCTACAAGGTCTCCTCAAGATCTATCAGACCAATCTTGTGTATGTAGAGAATAGGAACCACAATTGTTTTGCAACATCTTGATGGACTAATTCCACAACCACATGGTGGCCTAATAGTATAAAGTTCTCAAACCTTGTTGAAAGAGAAACAAAATATTAACAAATTGTTCGAGGACATGGTATAGTGTTTACTTATCCACTGTTGTAACAACTACTTGATGACCTTGGATAAAGGTCTCTGCAGTTTTGTCTAAAAGGATTTCTTTCATAATTTAAAAATTATTTGGCCTCTTCTTCATTGTCTCCTCTCTTTGAACAGGGGATGTTTTATCATTCTGATAACAAATCCTGCCAATTGTCCTCCAAACACTTCCTTTTCTCCTTCAACTCATCCCCTTCTTTCTCTACCCCTTCCTCTCCTTTGAAATGTTATACTTGTCTATCTTAAGGCGCCATTGAATGCTGCTTTTGCCTCCATACTCTTATCAGTCCTGAAAGGTTATAAAAACAAAATTTGTACCCCAGGAACCTGGGGTATGCTAATGAATCTCTTTGCTTTCGGTTTGATCTCCTATTTGAGCCACAGTCATTGGACCCCTATGGATAGGTGTACTTCTCTCACATTGTTCAGTGAATTCCCTGATACATGTCTGTGCAAGATCATCAATGATATCTCCATTTATAGCTAGTGGATTCATTTTGGCAAAGTGTTGGAGGTTTTGGCCTTTCTAGAATTTGTTTCCCCAGCCCTCAGTTTTCTGTCAGTCAATAAGTATTTTTTAAGTGATTCCTATATGCCAGACACTGTGCTGTGCAAGAAAGGCAAAGTAAAGTCCTTATATTTGAGGTGCTCACAATCTAATGGGGAAGACAATATGAAAGCAATTATGTACAATCAAAATAAATACAGTCCACATTGGAGGATAATTAACAGAGGGAAGAAATTAGGATTAAGGGGGATCAGGAAAGGTTTCTTGTCAAATTTTTTCAGGATGGGAGATCTGGTTTTAACAGACATACCCTTTTATATGCATCCCTAAGACTTTTTCTGAGTCTCTGTCCAATGAGGAAGCTATAATCATCTCTTTTAACTTTGAAACTCTGGTCATGGATTTGGCAGAGAGCCTTGTCATTGCTTCCTTTCCTTTCCTTTCTTTTCTGGAGCAGTGAGGGTTAAGTGACTTGCCCAGGGTCACACAGTTAGTAAGTGTAATTGTCTGAGGTCAGGTTTGAACTCTGGTCCTCCTGAATCCAGGGCTAGTGCTTTATCCACTGCACCTAGATGACCCCTTTGTCATTGCTTGCTTGCTTTCTTTCTTTCTTTCTTTCTTTCTTTCTTTCTTTCTTTCTTTCTTTCTTTCTTTCTTTCTTTCTTTCTTTCTTTCTTTCTTTTTTAGTGAGGCAATTAGGTTTAAGTGACTTGCCCAGAGTCACACAGCTAGTAAGTGTTAAGTGTCTGAGGCCGGATTTGAACTCAGGTACTCCTGAATCCAGGCCTGGTGCTCTATCCACTGCGCCACCTAGCTGCCCATTGTCATTGCTTTCTGATGGTATATCTAAATGACCATAGAGAATCACTGAGGCAGGTGCTATCATATCTCCATTTTACAGTTGAGGAAACAGACCTATAGAAACTAAGTGACTTTATCAGAGTCACAATCTAGTGAAGCAGGATTTGAACTAACATCTTCTTGACTTCAAGTCCAGTACTTAATCCATTGTGCCACTTAGTTGCCTGTTCCTAAACTCAGATCATATAAGATCATATCAGCCCTGGAACTCAGACTTCATTAGTACTCACTACCCATGGGATCCCTCTGATTAGAGGGCATGGCAGAGAGCTCTTGCCAGAACTTTCCTTTTAAGAAGGGCCCTCATGCTAGCCATCTCTTTGTTTCTCACCCTGCTGCATTCCTTTGGACATCTCATCATTTCCCCATTCTCAGTACCTTCCCTCTCCATTAGACTGTAAGTTCCTTGAAAGCAGAGACTGTTTTTCTTTTCCATATATATATATTTTTTTTTTTTTTGGGAGGGGGAGCAGGGGCAATGAGGATAAAGTGACTTGCCCAAGGTCACACAGCTAGTAAGTTTCAAATGTCTGAGACTGGATTTGAACTTAGGTCTTCCTGAATCCAGGGCCAGTGCATTATCTACTGCACCAACTATCTGTCCTCCTCTTTTTCATATTTCTATCTCTAATGCTGAGCATGGTTCCTGATGAATAACAGGTGGTTCATAAATGTTTATTTCTCACTTATTGATGGCTATTATTGACTTCATTGATGAAGCTGGCTTTTTTTTTACCCTATATAGGTATCTCTGTTTCCTCATTACTGAAGTTACTTTGTCCCCAAGGTGATACAGTGTAGCCCATGATAATATTTCTTTGGATTTGTCTATATGCTCAATTTTCCTTTCCAAGATGATACAGTCTTGACCTTGCATTGTTTAAATCTAAATTGTGGGTTCTAATCTACTCCCCCCCAGGTTTTTTGGGGAAGAAGCTGGCTAAAATCACCAATAAATTCTGCAAGAGTTTAGGCTTTTAAGGATTTATTAAATATATATTATATGTTAGTGAAGAGAGTGAGATTTTGAAAACATATTCCTTATAGCATGGAAAGCCTAACTTGGATCTAATCAGTATAGCCAGAGAGAAAGAAACCTTCCTTTCCTAGCAGCCCACATGAAATTCCTCACCATGCCAAAAGTCGTGGATGACCAGGGGGACCCTTCTTTTTCTCCCATCTGCTGCCACACCAGTTCCTCCATGAAAAGAGAGTGTGCTTCAGCAAGTGAGCTTCTACTTCCTAGTTCCTGCTTCCCTCCCCAAAGGGGAGGTCATTCAAGTTGATTGATTGAGAGTGGTCTCTTGCTGATGTCAGTAGTACAATGCCTCTGAGAACAACACATCACTCCAGGCCAGCCAGGTGTGGTCTCTATCCAATCCCCCTTAAGTAGGTAATTAGTTTATCAGTCTCACCCAATTCAAACAATTCTAAATCAATCCTCAGGTGGGTATCTGCCAAATCCCATTATTTTATCACAACCTCCATGATAACATTTCTTTGGACTTTACCAATTCCCAAAGTTTCCTCAGATCTTTTGCTCGTAGGCCTAAAGACACTTTCCATTTAAAACTAGGTTCTTTGGTTCAAACCCCATCACCAACTCTAATCCAATTTCTGTTTCTGGGCTTCTTGGTCAGATCCTTTCTAGGTGCCAGCCTTTATAAAGAGGGAAAACATACTTGCTATACACAATAAATAATAGCAAACTTCCATGGGGGAAGGATCCGGCCCTGTACAGATACATAGTATGGAACCCTTTTCATTATATATTTCCTTAGCACCTGAATTTATTTTTTTAGTAAGTTTAATTATAATTAGGTCAGAATATGTACTATATGCTAAAATTTTTTAAATGTGATAAAACCATTCCAAAAGTATTTAAGATTCCAAGTTTTATTTGTCTGGTAACATAACTTCTATGAGTGACCATGTTAATAACTGGTGTTTCTTACATTCCTACATATTTCTGGTTGCCTATCCTGTTGGAACTTAACTGAGGACTCTCAATAATGAAAGTCACAAATCAAAAGAAAGAATACATAAAAATGGATTACAATAAAAAGACCTCACACCATAACTCTACATCCCTAATAAAATGAAACACATAATTTGACAGATGTAAGAGGCTGAAAATGTCATCTAATAAATTAAGAATGAATTACTGTTTCCTATTGTAAAAAATGAATAAAGGACTTTTTTCTCCCTGTGGTATTGAAGGATGCATGGTGTAGTGAATAGGAGGTCTGTCTTAGAGTCAGGAAAGCCTAGGTTCAAGTACTATCTGTGACACATACTGGCTATGAGACCCTGGACAAATCACTTTGAAATGTTCTAGGCAACTTTGGACAATTCTAAGTTGCACAAGAGTTGTCTGTCTCTATTGGTAGAAGGAGTTTCTTCACTTGGAGTTTCCTTTACCAGTGAAATCAGAGGTTCAGATGAAAAATATCAACTCATTAAATAACTCAAACACAAACTGTTTAAAAAAAGTAATTTGTGTTTTACTTATTTTAACAAATTGAGGGTTTTGTTTTGTTTTTGGGTTTTTTTGGACAGAACCTAAGATTTTATTGATTTAGGGAGCTCTCAGTGAGGGGATTCTCTCTATCAACTCAGTTTGATACTTACTCTGTAACTTAGAGTCTTCAAGTATTGCCCAGTGCACTGAGAAATGAAATGACTTGCCAAATAGTCAGTGTGTGTCCTATGTGGAATTTGAACCCAAATTTTCTAGATTCCAAGGGCCATACTGCCTCCCATTTAATGAGTAAAGGATATAAAGTACAATAGTGCAAATAATATGATTGTATAGTAAATATTTCCTGTGGATTTTAAGTAGTATTATCCCATTTTCATTTTTGTATAGTTTATTTCATAGAAAGATGAAGAATGATATGCATACTATTCCATTGAACACTGGATAATATACTGTTGATAATAAGAGCTAGTATGTATTTGGTACTCTCTATAAAATGCTCCAATGGCGTGCGTCTCAAATAGCCTCTGACAACTGAAGCCCAACTCCTGACCTTCTTGTGGCAGAAGTGTTTCTACTAACAGGAGAAGGGGCGAAGGCGAGTCACTGGCATCTTAAAACCAGTTGCTTCAGGCAGGTGGGGCTTGTTAGCCTTGGCAGGCAACCCACTTAGGGGAAGGAACTTTAAACCTCCGCTGCCTTGCGGCTATGCCCATATATGGGAAAGGCTTCAGGAGTTAACCCTGAGGAAAGATCAGTAGTCAGAGTCCCTTAGGCAGTTGGATGTTGGACATCACATCCCTCTGGCAACTCCTGCAGCGGCACTGCTCTGCCTCTCCTTTGGATCCACCAATGTTTCGGAGAGGGAAAACCTGCTGCATGGGCAACAACTTGTTTTTCATATTGATCTGCCCAGGCCAGCGCCCTGGAGAGGACACTCCAGCTACTCCTCATGGGGTAGATACAACCATGGGATGCGGCAGTTACCGGTTATAAGTCACTCAGGAGCTAAGGCTCCCATATCGGACTGCACAGCCACACTGTGGCCTGTGGCTCTTCAAGGCACTGAGCCATGGTTGTCCGTGACTGGTGGAGGCCTTGGAGGCCTACTACTACTACTACTACTACTACTACTACTACTACTACTACTACTACTACTACTACTACTACTACTACTACTACTACTACTACTACTACTACTGTTTTAAAAGTATTTTATGTAGGTTGTCTTATTTGGACTTTATAACAACTCTTGGATGTAGGTGCTATTATTGTCTTCATTTTGCATTTGATGAAATTTAGTCTTAGAGAGGTTAAGTGACTTGCCCAGGGACACACAGCTAGTCAGTTTATGAGGTAGGATTTGATCTCAGTTTTTCATGACACTAAGACCAACACTATCCACTATATCACCTAGCTGCTATATATCTTATAAAATAAGTTTTAGTGGATAAGGCCTGGATAAAATTCTTGGTGTGGTGAGAGTAGGTGAATTCAGTCGAGTAATTCCGGGAACAGACCTGTAACTTCTTAAAGGATAGCAGTGTTGACTTAGGGCAAACAGCTTATGATTTGGAATGGACATTATTCCAAACAGTAAGATTCAAGAAGAGACTAATGTTTCTTCTGGCAGCTCCTCTGGAAAGTTGGCAAGCATTATACCTCAGCACCTAGGACAGTGCAGGGAATATAGTACTCAATAAATTTGTATTCAATTGAATTGAATTTCCAGAACCATCTCTGACTCTTCTGGATGTATGTATTACATGACTGGACTCATCCATCAACATTTTCTAAGTTTGCTCTGAAGGCTTAACTAGTACGGCTTCTTAATACAACTGGAAAGGGAAGAAGCATATGGAGGAAGGAAGAAGAGAAGAAGCATATGGCATCTGGTATTTTCTCATTCTAATTATTTTTGCTAAGTAGATGCTTAGTTTAGTTGTTTCTATGATATCAAAGGAATGTCATCCATATCATTTCCCACCCCTGGGTCAAAGTCTGATTCCTTTGTATCTGTATTCATCCCTATATTCCTACACATTTAGGGCATTGCCAGAGTCGACTGTTAAATTTTCAATGCACTCCTTTATATTTCTGAAATCAGAAAATGCTAAAAATCATAGCTTAATTTATTATTTTGTATATTTCCCAGACTTAAAAAAAGCAACATAGGGAATATTAACAAGTAGATTAAATTTAAATGTGTGTTGCATATTTTTTCCCTCCTGGAGAGCTAGTTATTAAACACATAACAGCACAAACCAGCCTTTATCTGTTTGTTTGGTTTTTTTTTTTTTGGTAAGGCAATTGGGGTTATGTGACTTTCCCAGGGTCACACAGCTAGTAATTGTGAGGTGTCTGAAGCCGGATTTGAATTCAAGTCCTCCTGAATCTAGGGCCAGTGCTCTAACCACTGCGCCACCTAGCTACCCTCTTTATCTAGTTTTGATTAATATTATAAGCTGACCATTATGGGTTTACTGAAAGAAAATTCTATTGGACATCATTGGATAGACTATTAAAATTTTAAAATCTTTCACTGAACTTCCTTTTTCTCTTTTAGGGGAAGTAGTATTGGCCCAGACCTTTATAAAAATGCAAATCCCAGGTAGATGGTACCAATCTTGTAAAACAAAATGATAAAATTAAGTATTTTAGTCTCATTTGTGTCTGAGTTATTTTGTTCTTTATAACAAGTTCTACCATTTTTTTCCAGAAAAAAATGTAGGCCTACCTTTACTCCTACATTTGGAAATCAAGGGCATCAATATGCTTTTCCAGTTATAGCTTTTAAATTTTTTTTTTTTAGGCAATTGGGTTTAAGTGACTTGCCCAGGGTCACACAGCTAGTAAGTATTAAGTGTCTAATGCCGGATTTGAACTCAGGTCCTCCCAAATCCAGGGCTGGTGCTCTATCCACTGTACCACCTAGCTGCCCCCAGTTATAGCTTTTTTAAATCAAGAAGGTAAATCAAATTTAAAGTACTGAAGATTTCAGAGGCTCTTAATTGTGGTTTTAAAAATTATTTAGTTTCTGATGTCTTACACCTCTCACTTCTCCCAACCTTTCTCTGATGCAAATATTATTTTATGTAAAACTCTTCAAGCATAACTTGACATCTTTTAACATAATTCATTATCATAACATAATGTAGCCTGCAAACTCTTCCCGCTTCATTTAAAATGACCATGTGACTGAACACTGATCTTATTGATAGAAATGCACGAATGTCTCACTTTTACATCATAATGAAACTAATAATGTGCACAAGATAAAATAATGAACTCTCAAATTTTACTGGGCTACCAGAAGCTTTTTACTGATCAAAACAAAAAGTTGGAGTAAAAATAGTGATTCTCATGTGCTTCTTAACCACTTTATATTTATGCAAATGATCTCATAGTTGTTTCTAGATACAAAAGATTCATGTCTAACTGTGAAATGCTTGTCTACAGAATCTAATGTAAGTAATTAGAGGGAGAAATCTTTAAGTCATTTAAGTTGAAGTGATTTTTAAAAAAATAATACTTAATGTGATTTAGGTAATTTAGATGATTTCTTCATACTTAAAATGAAGATAACTGAAAAATACAGATTCTCTCTCTCTCTCTCTCTCTCTCTCTCTCTCTCTCTCTCTCTTTCTCCCTCTCTCTGAAAAGAAACCCATTTATCCAAATTGATAGCAAACAGAAATCAGAGAAAAAATACAATATACTTGGGGGAATATATATTAGACAAAACAGAGTGAAGGTGCTCTCCCAATGAGAGCGAGATAACAGAGAGACAGAGACACACACACAGAGACAGAGACAGAGAGAGACAGAGAATATTCCATATCTCACCCAAGGGAAAATTCCTCAAAATTTAGTGTAGCAATCTAGGGATAGGAACATGATGGAATTTGCTAGATTCTCTCCTGTCAGTTTCTTCCTGAACTAGGGTCAGCATAATCCATCTTTTTTCTTGAAGCTAGAATCCAGATGCACCTGAAACAACTGTAAACTCAAAGGCATACAGAAGAAACTCAAAGAAAGTCTTCTCCTGCTCAGAGTTGCTACAGAGACTTCTAGGATACAGATTCAACCCATATAACTCAAACATACTGATAGACAATTTGATATGGCTTCCATTCCAGGTGTAGAAACGAGCAAGTCTATAATGATCCTGATGGTCAGCCCATACCAACTACTAAGAGCTGAGAGATCAGTCAGTTACAAGAGAACTAGGGCCTTTAGACCAATCATTAGACTGAGTTACGATGTTACAGGTAAATCTGAAGGTATAGTTCATTGTCTCTAGGTGACATGACTATAGATCACCTGTGTGAAATGTGCCTTGAATATAATTACATATGAAATACTGCATGTGTGAATATGTTTATTTGTTTTGCTGTTATTTTCATTTTACCATATTTTAAGTGTTATGTTTATGCTGTAGCAATGTCTGTTTGTTAATTGCCTTATAGTTGCTTATAGTTACAATTGCTTATAGTTAGGTTGGATTTTACATACAGGCCTATCGACAGTGTTATTGTTGTAGCTCGATAGCGTTGCTGTTAGTTATTCATGTTTTTTGCTTTTGATTGATTGCCGTATGATATGGATATGCATGTACTATTGAAATGTGCATGTTTTATGTCCTGTATATAGTTAGGCATGTTGTCCCTGCAGCACTTTCCTAAGTGATGCTCTGTAGAGATCCATGTCTAATGAATGTACTATTAATATGCAGATGAACTCTCTTAATTGCAAATATATTGCTTTCCTTTATTATGATAGAAAGAAACCCTTTCTAAAAATATAGTTTATTCAATTACTTAAGAAATGACTGTTGAATTTGTAGATTATCCAGGTTCTTTGCTTTTTTTCTTGGAAAAGTCATTTGCATCTAGTACCTCAGCTTCTTCATCACCATTTGGGAAAGATCCTAGTCATTCTTCCCCTCATTTACTCATGGCTATACTCTCTTCTTACTCCTCCTTTCTTTTTTTTGTGGGGGCAATGAGGGTTATGTGACTTGCCCAGGGTCACACAGCTAGTAAGTGTCAAGTGTCTGAAGCCCGGATTTGAACTCAGGTCCTCCTGAATCTAGGGCTGGTGCTTTATCCACTGTGCCACCTAGCTATCCCCACCCATCCTTTCTTTTTAAAAAATTATTGATATTTTATTTTTATCTCATCTGCATATTCCAAGACAAACTTCCTCCCTACCCCCTTCCATAGAGACAACTCCCATAGCAAAAAGCAAGGAAATTCACCACCTAACCATTATTTAGAAAAAAGTGTGGTTTTTGCATTTAAAATTTTTTTATTTGTATTTTATTTTTGTCACCTACATTTCCCATCCTTCTCCTTTCTTGACACATTTCCACACTAGAGTAACTTCCACCCTAAGACTCTCCTTTCTGGATTGGTGACTCCCTCCTTTGGGCCACCATTTTCAGAAGGACCCACTACTTAACCTCAGTGAAGAAACAACTCCATCTATCAATGTAGGTCAGCATCTCTTTCCCAACTGAGTTTTAGAGTTTCCTGAAACATGATATTAAGTCATTTACTCAGGGTCACAAAGCCAGAATGTGTTAGACTTGAACATAAGTCTTTCTGAACCTAAGATCTACCCAGTATCTACCATATTGATTTGCTTCTTATGCTTCCATTACAAGTGTCAAGTATGCCAGTACATAGCCAGCTTCTATTTGTTTTGTGGATTCTTTGGTGACTAGTAAACTTACCTCCTCCTGTTGTCAAAATGAATGAGTTAATGAGAGGATGCATGCATGCATGTATATATGCATGCATAAATGAATCTGTGAACTTTTATTAAATACCTACAATGTTCCAGGAACCTTGCTAAGCACCAGGTATAGGAATACAAAAATTATATTAAGGATAAGTAAGGATGGAAAGAATCAGGGACAAACTTGTGAGGAAGAGCTTGTGTTTCTGTATTCCAAAACCAAATATAGGTGACTAACTTCTTAAAGATTTGATTAGCAAAGTGCTTGGCACATAGTAAATCCTTGATAAATGCTTGTTGACTGACTGATTGCTTTGTATTTTTACAATTACTCTTCCTATTGGATCAAGAGCTAAGTGTGTTACAAATATAAATAGTTCATAGGAAAATAATGAACAAAATATATTTTCTGATAAATTAACCATGGCTTTTACTGCCTGTTATTTATTATTTTGATGAAAAATCCCCAAATTAGGTTTAAGGTAGCTGAGCAATAACTGAGAATATTTTTAACCTAAAATGAGGAACATATTTTTTAGATCTTGTAAATTTAATTCAACAAAGATTGGTTAGATGCTATTTATATGGGAGGACCTATGCTAGATGTACAAAACTATATTTTATAGCTTCTATTTTTTGCCTTGACTTAGTCCCATGTATAGTGTCCAGTGCAGAGACTTACATATAGTAGGTACTCAATAAATATTTGATGATTGGTTGGTGGATATAGCGATACGTAAATGTGGGGAAAAAGGCCTTTTGTTGCAAATCCAAGGAAGGAAACTTCTGAGAAAGATATTCAGATTTAATGTGAAACCTGCTTATTTGTTATCTTTTTTTGCTTATTTCTTTAAAAAATTTATTATTATTATTATTTTATTTATTTTTTTAATTAATAAAGTATTTTTTTTCCGTTACATGTAAAGATAGTTCTCAACTTTTGTTTATACAAGCTTTATAATTTCAGATTTTTCTCCCTCCCTCCCCTCCCTCCCACCTCCCCTAGACAGCAGGTAATCTGATATAGGTTTTATATATATATATATATACACACACACACACACATAATAACATTAATCCTATTTCTGCATTAGTCATGTTATAAGAGAAAATATCCGAGCAATGATGAAAAACCTCAAAATAGAAAAAAAACAACAGCAAGAAAAAACAAAAGAAATATTTTGGTTCATTCAGCATCTATACTCCACAGTTTTTTTTTTCTTGGATTTGGAAATCCTCTTCTATCATGAGTTCCCTGGAACTCTTCTGTACCATTGCATTGGTGAGAAGAATAGAGTCCATCATACTAGATCAACACTCAATGTTGATGATACTGTGTACAATGTTCTTCTGGTTCTGCTCATCTCACTCATCATCAGCCCACGCAAGACCCTCCAGGTTTCTCTGAACTCCTCCTGCTCATTGTTTCTTACAGCACAATAGTATTCCATTGTATTCATATACCACAACTTGGCCAGCCATTCCCCAATTGATAGGCACCCCCTCAACTTCCAATTCCTATAAATATTTTTGTACATGTGGGTCCCTTTCCCCTTTCCATGATTTCTTTGGGAGAAAGACCCAAAAGTGGTATTGCTGGGTCAAAGGGTATGGACAGCTTTATTGCCCTTTGGGCATAATTCCAAATTGCTCTCCAGAATGGTTGGATCAGTTCACAGCTCCACCAACAATGCATTAGTGTTCCAATTTTCCCACAGCTTCTCCAACATTTATTATTTTCCTTTTTTGTCATTTTAGCCAATCTGATAGGTGTCAGGTGGTACCTCAGAGTTGTTTTTATTTGCATCCCTCTAATCATTAGAGATTTAGAGCATTTTTTCATATGGGAATAGATAGCTTTGGTTTCTTCATCAGAAAACTGCCTGTTCATATCCTTTGACCATTTCTCAATTAGGGAATGACTTGGATTCTTATAAATTTGATTTAATTCCCTATATATTTTAGAGATGAGGCCTTTATCAGAAGTACTGGCCACAAAAATTGTTTCCCAGCTTTCTGCCTCCCTTCTAATTTTGGATGCATTGCTTCTGTTTGTACAAAAATTTTTAAATTTAATGTAATCAAAATCATCCACTTTGCATTTTATAATATACTCTATCTCTTGTTTGGTCATAAACTGTTTTCCTTTCCAAAGATCTGAAAGGTAGACTAATCCTTTCTCTCCTAATTTACCTATGGTAAATGACCCAATTTTAGTATAAGGTGTAAGATGTTGGTCTATGCCTAATTTCTGCCATACTATCTTCCAGTTTTCCCAGCAGTTTTTGTCAGATACTGAGTTCCTATCCCAGAAGCTGGAGTCTTTGTGTTTATCAAACACTCCATTACTAGTGTCATTTACTACTGTGTTTCCTGTGCCTAGACTATCCCATTGATCTAACACTCTATTTTTTAGCCAGTACCAGATAGTTTTGATGACTGCCACTTTATAGTAAAGTTCCAGGTTTGGTACCGCTAACCCACCTTCCTGTGAATTTTTTTTTCATTATTTCCCTGGATATTCTTGATTTTTTGCTTTTCCAGATTAATTTTGTTGTTATTTTTTCTAGCTCTATAAAATAATTTTTAGGTAGTCTGATTGGTATGGCACTGAATAAGTAAATTAATTTAGGCAGTATTGTCATTTTTACTATACTAGCTCTGCCTATCCATGAGCAATTGATATCTTTCCAATTATTTAGATCTGATTTGATTTGTGTGAAGAGTGTTTGGTAGTTGTGTTCATAGAGTTCCTGGGTTTGTCTTGGCAAGTAGACTCCCAAGTATTTTATATTATCTACCTTTACCTTTTTTTGTTTGTTTGTTTGTATTTTTGCGGGGCAATGGGGGTTAAGTGACTTGTCCAGGGTCACACAGCTAGTAAGTGTCAAGTGTCTGAGGCCGGACCTGAACTGAGGTACTCCTGAATCCAGGGCCTGTGCTCCATCCACAGCACCACCTAGCCGCCCCCCTCTACCTTTACTTTAAATGGAATTTCTCTTTCTATCACTTGCTGCTGGACTTTGTTGGTCATGTATAGATATACTGATGATTTATGTGGATTTATTTTATATCCTGCTACTTTGCTAAAGTTGTTAATTGTTTCAAGTAATTTTTGAGTTGATTCTCTAGGATTCTTTAAGTATACCATCATATCATCTGCAAAGAGTGATAGTTTTGTTTCCTCCTTGCCTATTCTAATTCCTTTAATTCCTTTCTCTTCTCTGATTGCTAAAGCTAACATTTCTAGTACAATATTAAATAATAGGGGTGATAATGGATATCCCTGTTTCACCCCTGATCTTATTGGGAAGGCCTCTAATTTATCTCCATTGCATAAAATGCTTGCTGATGGCTTTAGGTAGATAATTGTTTATTATTTTAAGGAAATCTCCACCTATTCCTAAACTCTCTAGTATTTTTATTAGCAATGGGTGTTGTATTTTGTCAAAAGCTTTCTCTGCATCTATTGAGATAATCATATGATTTTGGTTGGTTTTCTTATTGATGTGGTTGATTATGTTAATAGCTTTCCTAATGTTGAACCAGCCTTGCATTCCTGGTATAAATCCCACCTGGTCATAGTGTATTATCCTGGTGATCACTTGCTGTAATCTCCTTGCTAATATCTTATTTAAGATTTTAGCATCAATATTCATTAGGGAAATTGGTCTATAATTTTCTTTCTCTGTTTTTGCTTTGCCTGGTTTTGGTATCACCACCATATTTGTATCATAAAACGAATTTGGCAGAACTCCTTCTTCGCCTATTTTTCCAAATAATTTGTATAATATTGGAATTAATTGTTCTTTAAGTGTTTGGTAAAATTCACCCTTAAACCCATCGGGCCCTGGGGATTTTTTCTTAGGGAGTTCATTAATGGCTTGTTCAATTTCTTTTTCTAATATGGGTTTATTTTAGGATTTTATTTCTTCTTCAGTTAACCTGGGCATTTCATGTTTTTGTAAATATTCATCCATTTCATTTAAATTGTCAAATTTATTGGCATACAGTTGGGCAAAATAATTCCTAATTATTGATTTAATTTCCACTTCATTGGTGGTAACATCACCCTTTTCATTTTTGATACTGGTAATTTGGTTTTCTTCTTTCTTTTTTTTAAACAAATTAACCAGTATTTTATCTATTTTATTGTTTTTTTCATAAAACCAGCTCTTAGTTTTATTGATTAATTCTATGGTTTTTTTGCTTTCAATCTTATTAATTTCTCCTTTGATTTTCAGGATCTCTAGTTTAGTATCTAATTGGGGATTTCTAATTTGTTCTTTTTCTAGCTTTTTAAGTTGCATGCCCGATTCATTAATCTCTTCTTTCTCTTTTTTATTCATGTAAGCATTTAGAACTATAAATTTTCCCCTAAGCACTGCTTTGGCTGCATCCCATAGATTTTGGTATGTTGTCTCATTATTGTCATTGTCTTGGATATAGTTATTGATTGTTTCTGTTTAATTTTAGATTCTAAATGTGGATTCTAATCTGTTCCCCCAGTTTTGGGGGAAACTGACTAAAATCACTGATAAAACGAGTTTAGGTTTTTAAGGGTTTATTGGAAAATAGAAAGAAAAAGATTGAGAAGAGAATTCCAACAGCCTGGCATTCCTATCTTTCCTCAAATTTTCTGTGAAGTTCTCTGCCGAGACCACCACTGAGTCAGGAACGCAAAAACGCAAGAGCTCTCTGCGCAGGCTCCCTCTCCTCCTTCCTGTCTCCTCCCAGAAAATAGGAGGCTCCTCAAGTTGATTGGCTGGTAGACTTGCTAGATAGCACCCATGAGCAAACATCATATCCTGATGCCAAGGAAAAGCCACAATGCCTCTGAGGCATTTTCCTCATGGTGGAGCTTTCCCACAGCAAGTCTCCAGTAGGTGGCATCATTCCAATCATTACATTTCTATGATTTGTTTTTTGGCCCATTCATTCTTTAGAATGAAATTATTTAGTTTCCAATTGATTTTCGTTCTACTTTTCCCTGGCTCTTTCTTAAATGTAATTTTTATTGCATCATGATCTGAAAAGGATGCATTTACTATTTCTGCCTTTCTACATTTGACTATGATGTTTTTGTGCCCTAATACATGGTCAGTTTTTGAAAATGTGCCATGTACTGCTGAGAAAAAGGTATATTCCTTTCTATCCCCATTCAGTTTTCTCCAGACATCTATCATGTCTAACTTTTCTAGTAATCTATTAACCTCTTTCACTTCTTTCTTATTTATTTTGTGGCTAGATTTATCTAATTCTGAGAGGGGGAGATTCAGATCCCCCACTAGTATAGTATTACTGTCTAATTCCTCTTGTAACTCATTTAACTTCTCCTCTAAGAACTTGGATGCTATACCACTTGGCACATACATATTTAATATTGATATTACTTCATTATCTAGAGTACCCTTAAGCAAGATGTAATTTCCTTCCTTATCTCTTTTAAGGAGATCTATTTTTGCCTGTTCTTTGTCTGAGATAAGGATTGCTACTCCTGCTTTTTTTACTTTAGCTGAAGCATAATATATTCTGCTCTAGCCTTTTACCTTTACTCTGTGTGTATCTCTCTGCTTCAAATGTCTTTCTTGTAAACAGGATATTGTAGGATTCTGGTTTTTAATCCACTCTGCAATTTGCTTCTGTTTTATAGCAGAGTTCATCCCATTCACATTCGCAGTTATTATTACTGACTGTCTATTCCCCTCCATTCTCTTTACCCCCTTTGTACTTTTCCCCCGTTCTTTCACCCCTCCTTTCTTTCCCTCTATTGTAATACGGTTTTTTTTCCACCTCTTCATATGATATAATTCATCCCATTCCACCTCCCCTTTCCTCTCCTCCCCAAAGACTCCCTTTTTAACCCCTTTTTTGCGGGGCAATGGGGGTTAAGTGACTTGCCCAGGGTCACACAGCTAGTGTCAAGTGTCTGAGGCTGGATTTGAACTCAACTACTCCTGAATCCAGGGCTGGTGCTTTATCCACCATAGACTCCCTTTTTAACCCCTTAATTTTCTTTGTATCATCACATCAAAGATAATTCATATTTATACCCTCTGTGTAAAGTCCTTCTCTCTGCCCAAATACATTTACATTTCTTAAGAGTTATGAGTATTATCTTCCCATGTAGGGATGTAAACAATTTATCCTAATTGAGTAACTTTTTTCCCTCTGTTTACCTTTTTAAACTTCTCTTGAATCTTATATGTTAAGATTGGATTTTCTATTCAGTTCTGGTCTTTTCATTAGGAAACGTTGAAAGTCCCCAATGTCATTGGATATCCATCTTTTCCCCTGAAAGAGAATGAACGTTTTTGCTGGGTAATAGATTCTTGGCTGCAATCCAAGCTCCTTTGCCTTCTGGAATATCATATTCTAATCCTTGCAGTCCTTTAATGTTGAAGCTGCCAGGTCCTGAGCAATCCTGACTGTGGCTCCATGATATTTAAATTGCTTCTTTCTGGCTGCTTGGAGTATTTTCTCCTTCACCTGATAATTCTGGAATTTGGCTACAATATTCCTTGGGGTTTTCCTTTTGGGGTCTCTTTCAGGAGGTGATCGGTAGATTCTTTCAATGATGATTTTATCCTCTGATTCTATGATATCAGGGCAGTTCTCCTTAATAATTTCCTGGAATATAGTGTCTAGATTAATGATTCTCAGATTGTCTCTCCTGGATCTGTTTTCCAGATCAGTTGTCTTTCCAATGAGGTATTTCACATTTTCTTCTATTTTTTCATTCTTTTGATTCTGCTTGACTGATTCCTGGTGTCTCATGGATTCCTTTATCTTCCAACTGTCCAATGATAATTTTTAAGGCATTGTTTTCTTCAGTGAGATTATGCACCTTTTTTTCCATTTGGAGAAATGAATTTTTTAAGGCATTGTTTTCTGCAGTCAATATTTGTGCTTCCTTTTCCAAGCTGCTGATTCTTTTTTTCATAGTTTTCTTGTTTTGCTTTCTTTTCTCTCCCCATTTTTCTTCTACCTCTCTCATTTGATTTTTTTTTTTAGTGAGGCAATTGGGGTTAAGTGACTTGCCCAGGGTCACACAGCTAGTAAGTGTGTGTTAAGTGTCTGAGGCTGGATTTGAACTCAGGTACTCCTGACTCCAGGGCCAGTGCTCTATCCACTGCGCCATCTAGCTGCCCCTCTCATTTGATTTTTAAAATCATTTTTGAGCTCTTCTAGGAAAGCTTTTTGTTCTTGAGACAATTCACCTTCCCTTGTGAGGCTTCACATGTAGGCAATTTGAGGGTATTGCCCTCATCTGAGTTTGCCTCTTCCCTGTTGATACAAAAGCTCTCGATGGAGAGAGCTCTTTTTTGCTTCTTACTCATTATTGCAGCTTATTTATTTATCTTTTAAGTTGAGGTCGGCTCTGGGGACACCAGGGTCCCTGTTTTAAGCTTCTTGTGCTGGGGTATAGGTGCTGTGTCACCGGCTTTTTACACACTGAGGCCTTTATGGTGTGTGCAGTTCCCCTGCCCTGCACTTCCTGTCTGAGTGCGCTAGGATCAGTGGGCCTAGTCACGCCTATCCTGTTCATGGCCCTCCAGCTGGCAACTTGCCCTCTTGGCTGGTGCAGGTAGGTTTTTCCACTGTCCTGCTGAGCCACCAGATTTTTTGAGCCAGGATCCAGGGGCCTCAGTTGTTCGGCTGTGGCCCGCAGCTTCCTGCTGACTTGCCCTGACGCCCTCGGCGTTGGGCTGCTGCCCTGTCCTGCGCCTCCCTTTTGCCCGAGTCAGACTGACCTTTCCTGAAGTCTTCTAAATTATCTCTGGTTGGGAGACTGTGTCTCTCTGTCTCTTTGCAGGTTCTGTAGTTTCAGAATCTGTCCAGAGGCTTGATTTAATGTTCTTTTTGAGGGAACAGAAGGAGAGCTCAGGCAGCTTGCTGATTCCTCTCCACCATCTTGACCCTGAAGGTTGACTTTTTTTTTTTGCTGGAGGGATGTTTAGAAGTTATCTCTTCCAACTCCCTCATTTTATAGATAAGGAAACCTCCCAAGGAGGGTTAGTAATTTATCCAGAGTGACTACTGGTATGATAGGGTAGTTGAAGCCAGGTACTATGAACCCAAAATAAGTCCTATTTTGTCCATGGTACTTAAAATATACAACCTGCATTCTGTATGGACTGGTCCCACACATATAAGACTTATAATGCTCTTGTTAAATCCTGGTTCTTTCAAGACGGAGCTCAATATACCACCTTGCCTATGAAGATGTCTCTATTTCTAACATTTGGAAATTGCTTTTTTCTTATCATGGCATTGTCATTAATTTATTATCAGTTTGGATTATAGCTATTTGGATCTTCTTCTCTTAATGTTAAGCTCCTGATGCAGGAATAATTTTTAAACCAAATCTTCCCAGTGTTGGGCAGAATGCTTTATATGCAGTGATGTAATAAATGCTTTTTAATGGGACTTTTAGAAAAAACTCCTATAATTTGGACAAAATGGATGAGAGCTTACTTGCTCCCTTATTTGATGTGTTAGGTATTTATTTTGCATTTTACTTTAAGTAAACATCCTATGATGTCATATGGTAAATTCTGGATACATTGAAGACTTGTAAGAAGTAGTTTGATTCACACAAATACATATATATATATATATATAATACATATACACACACATATATATATAGCTTCATGAAATTTATTACACTCGAAACTATACCCTTATGTTCTTTAAAAAGTAAAAATTTGAAAAATATTAAAATGGACAACACCCCATAAATGTGATTAATTTAAATTAAGAATTATTTTCAGAATTGATATTTCTACTCTAGTCATTACACTATGGTTTAGTAGAAAGTTCGGTTTTCCAGTAATGACTTAAGGCTTTTTTTTGGGGGGTGTTTCACAATTCCCTCCACCCCTGCCTCAACACACAATAGAATCATAAAATATTAGAGATGAAAGCCCAGAGATCATCTATATAAATCCAAGGTCTAAAATAGGAATATTTTCAGAGAAAAGATGTATTATGTCTTCAAAACAGACTCTTATGTTGTACTTGTAGCAAACTTATTATACTACTCTTATGGAAATTGGTAACATTTCGTGTGTCATTGATGGATATTAAATATTTTGGTAATCCTTCAATCTTCGTCTAGACTAGAGACTCCTGCTATTAGGAAAGAAATCAGAAAGAGATTGAAGTATCACCAATCATCAGCCTATGTGATTACTGGCAGTGTATTCATCACACATACATCATAATTATGGCAAAAGTTGATGGATTGTAAGAGGAAGAACACTGAATGGCAATCTGATGGGTAGTCAGGTACAAAGGCCTTTTGGTGTGTAAGTGGTATGTATGTACATGCTTGAAGGAGTGATGGGAGTTGACATTATATCTGTTTGTAATTCAGCCATTTTCTTTGCACTGCATATGGTAGTCATTATCGTTAATGAGCATCTAAGTTATTTAGAAAACTCAGTTAAACACTATAATCTTTGGTCAAACATGCAAAAGAAGCAAAAGAGCCATATGATGCAAAGTGAATTGGTAGGAAATCATCGTCAATAAACTTAAGGAAATAAGAGGAAAAAGAGTCTGAATGCAAAAGGCTCAAGATAAACTAGATGATGGCTGTTTAAGTATTAACATTCTAAAGTAGAACAAATGAGTGAAATATAGGGTCAAGCAAAGGCAGCAAAAAAGATTTGAATGCCCCCAAAATAGTATAAAAAGAAGCACACGATGACATGTTGGGAAAAGAAAAACCAAGAGAACTAGAGTAAAGAAGAGGAAGTAGCTTGCAGGTGAGAGCAAATAATTTATTAGATATATCAGGTACAAAGACAAAGAATATATTTTTATTATTAGATAGAAAACAAAAGTAGATGTTTTTGCAAATAACCCTTTAAGCTTTGATTCAGCTAGATGGTATAATAAACAGAGTAGGATACCTGGGAGTCAGAAAGATGAGTTCGAAATCCTGCCTCAGACACTTATTATCTATGGTGAGACTCTGGGCAACACAACATTTTTGGGTCTCGATTTCTCATCTGTAATAATGAGACTAATAAAGAGCACCCTATTTCCAGGGTTGTTGTGAATACTATACGTAAAGTGCTTTGCAACCTAAAAGGTCCTATGTAAATGCTCTTCTTATGGTTGTTGCTGTTGGTTGCCATTACGGTATTTGAACCATTTGTGAGTCATCAGAACAAGTACTGTGACCACATAGATTTCAAACTCTGTGCGTATTCACCCTATGTGATCCGGTAAATCTTTTGTAGAAGAACTAAAGCTCTTCCCATCCAACCTACCTTAACAGTAGGTTACAACCTACCTTCCCTTTCTGCACTCGCCAGTCCCAACCAACCAAACCTTACTATGCCATCTTACAGGTATCCAGATTCCCTCCTTACTTCTGCCTCTTAGCATTCCTACTTTTCTTCAGAGCTTGACTCAAACACTGCCGTTCATGAAGGATCCTTTTCTGAGCCTTTCAGCTGTTATATTTTCCTCTAAAATCATATTAGTTTTTGTAGATACTTAGGTAACATGGAACCACGTGGTTTTGTTGCTTTGTGAGGGAACAATGGCAGGCTGCACTTCTCACAACCGTCTCCCCTATCCACCCCCCCCCCCCCCGACCCCTGCCCCGAGATCTAATTAGGCACTTTTTATTATAACATTTATTTTACTTTTTCCTCTCTAGGGACAAAATTATAACCCTTGAATCCTTGTGCTCCCCTACTTTGGTATTTTATGTAGGTTTTGTCAGATAAAAAAACTAGGATTATAATCACAATAGCTGAAAAATCTCAGTTAAAAAACATTCGTAACATTAGAGACAGGTTTGGCTCTCTGACCTAAATTAAAATTATCTTTATTTCTCACTAACTTTTGACTTCTTTATGTTTGAGGGAAAATTCAGGACATAAGAAATGTTTAAGTAAGAAGGAGGCAGAGTCTGTTAGTGGATGAGCCCAGGAAGGGAAGTTGGGGAAAAGCAAACTTGAATTAGTTCCTTATATATCTTGGTTATGATTTTTTTTATCTGATAAACTAATTGAAAGTCCTTTCCCCATTTACCTGCTTCCCTTCTAATTTTAAATACATTAGATTTATTTGTGCAAAAAAGATTTTTATCCTCCTTATTACTTGCTAAATCATGAACTCTCCTCTTATTTTTGAATCTATAGATCCAAAAGGCAATGTCTGTCTTGCTCTTTTCATTTGTTTATGATGTGATCTTTCATATCTAGGCCATGTATCCATCCAGAGCTTGTCTTGGTATATGGCATGAGGTGTTGCTGTATACCTAATTACCAGCCGACTGCTTTTCAGCTTTTCTAGAAGTTTTGCTAAATAGTGAATCTTTCTCCCCAGTAACTGTCTTCTTTAGGTTTATTGAATATTATACTACTGTGTTCGCTTCTTTAGCTTCTGTACCTAATCTGCTCCACTGATTGTCTTCTCTATTTTTAAAGTAATATTAAATGATTTTTATGATTACTCTTTTCTAGTATATTTTGAAATCTAATACTGGCAGACTCCTTTCCTGAAACTTTTCCTATTGTTATCCTATTATTATTATTATCCTATCAGTCTTGATCTTACTTCATATGAGTTTTATTTATTCTTTTCTCAACTTTTATAAAATACTCCTTTGGTAGCATGATTGGTATACCATTCAACAAGTGAATTAATTTCAGTAGTATTGTCATTTTTATTAGTTTTTCGTGACCTATCCAATTATTGTTTCTTCGAGCATTTAGGTCTATCTTTTTTTTTTTTTATAAAGAGTGTTTTATGATTGGATTCATATACTATATTTCCTATGTATATCTTCATATCTACTCTTGGATTTTTATATTTATAGTTGTTGTAGTTAATTGAAATTTCTCTTCGGTTTTGTTTTGTGGGAACATACAAAAATATTGATGATTTAGGTGGACTGATTTTTATCATAGAACTTGCTGAATTTAATATTTTAATTAATTTTTAGTTGACTCTTTGGGGCTTTATAAGTCAATCATCATATCACTGCCCAAAAGGAATAATTTTGTTTATTCTTTGCTACAATTTTCTTTCTTTTCTTATTGCTAGAGCTAGAATTTCTAGCACTATGTTAAATGGTAGTGGTAGCAATGAACATCTTTGCTTTACGTTTGGTCATGTTCCAAAGACCTTTTTTTCTCCATTATATGTAATGTTTGATCTAGGAATTAGATTGATATTACTTACTATAGTAAGACAATGTCCATTTATTCCTAAAAGCTTTTAAAAAATATAAAAATTGGTATTGGATTTTGCCAACATCCCTTTCAGAATCTATTGATATAATTATACAGTTTTTATTGTTTATTTTATTCACATAACTTATTATATTTATAATCTTCCTTATGATGGAATAACCAAGGATTCCTGATATTATTCCAACCTGGTGATAATTCTTTTATTTCATTTTAAGAGTAAGTGAAGCTGGGTGGTGCAGTGGATAGAGCACCAGCCCTGGAGTCAGGAGTACTTGAATTCAAATCTGACCTCAGACATTTGACACTTACTAGCTGTGTGACACTGGGCAAGTCACTTAACCCCAATTGCCTCACCAAAAAAAAAAAGAGTAAGTGAATAATTATTTTCATTTCCAAAATTCATTGTTCCTGTCTCTGTCCTTGATTCCATCCAATCATCATTCCATCCCCAATTTTCCCCAATTGACTTTTTAAAATAATAAACTTTTTAATTTATAATTTTGGGTTCCATTTTTATCCTTATTTCTCTCCCTCCCTTCCCCCTCCCTGAGGTGGCAAACAATCAAATATTGGTTTTACATGTATGGTTATGTAAAACATTACCATATTTGTCATTTTGTACAAGCAAACTTGATTAAAAGGAAAAAATGAAATAAAGTGAAAAATAGCATGCTTCAGTCTGTTTCATCAATATCAGTTTTTTCCATGGAGGTGGATAATAAGTTTTATCAATAGTACTTTGGGATTGTCTTGAATCATTGTATTGTTGAGAATAATCAAGTCATTCACAGTTCTTCATCAAACAATATTGCTTTCTCTGTGTACAATGTTCTCTTGGTTCTGCTCACTTCATAATACATCATTTCATACAAGTCTTTCCAGGCCTTTCTGAAGTCACCCTGCTTGTCATTTCTTATAGCACTATATTATTCCATTACCATATACCACAGTTTGTTTAGTCATTTCCCAATTGATGGGCATTCCTTTGATTTCCAATTCTTAGCCACCACCAAAAGGCATGCTATAAATATTTTTGTACAAATATGTCTTTTTATCTTTTTGGGGATATCTGTGGGATGTAAATCTAGCAGTGGTATTGCTGGATCAAAGGGTGTGCAGAGTTCTACAGCCCTTTGGGCATAGTTCCAAATTGCTCTCCAGAATTGTTGGATCTTTTCAGAACTCCATTAACAGTGGATTTGAGTCCCAACTTTCCCACTTCCCCTTTAACATCCAATATTTTCTGATTTTGTTATATTTGCCACTCTGATGGGTATGAGGTGATACCTCAGAGTTGTTTTAATCTGCATTTCCCTGATCAATAATGATTGAGAGTATTTTTTTCATATGATTATAGATATCTTTGATTTCTTTGTCTGAAAACTGCCTCTTCATATCTTTTGACCATTTATCAATTGGGGATTTATAGATATATATATATATAATATATATATATATATACTATATAAATATGAAATTTTTGGGGAGCAGGGCAATGAGGGTTAAGTGACTTGCCCAGATCACACAGTTAGTAGGTGTCAAGGGTCTTAGGCGGGATTTGAACTCAGGTCCTCCTGAATCCAGGGCCAGTGCGTTATCCACTGTGCCACCTAGCTGATACTGGAATTACTTATATTTTTTATAAAAGTTTGGACTCAGTCTCTATATATTTGAGAAATAAGGCCTTTATAAGAGATTTTTGTTTCAAAAATTCTTTCCCAGTTTTCTACTTCCCTTGTAATCTTGGTTACATTAGTTTTGTTATGCAAAAGGCTTTTTAAATTTGTGTATAATCAAAATGATCTATTTTGCAATCAATTTTATTCTCTATGTCTTCTTTGGGTCCTAATTTTTCCCCTGCTCACTAATTCTGACAGAAAAATAATTCTATGTTCCCTTAATTTACTTATGGTATTATCCTTTATGTGTAATCATATACCTATTTTAACTTATTTTAGTATATTGTGTGAGATGTTGGTTGATACCTAGTTTCTGCCATACTGTTTTCCAGTTTCCCCAGAAGTTTTTGTTAAATAATGAGTTTTTATTCCAAAAATTTGGATCTTTGGGTTATTGTATACCAGATTACTATCATCATTTACTATAGTGTAATTTCAATCTATTCTATTCACTGATTTACCTCTCTATTTCTTAGCCAGTACCAGATTGTTTTTATAATTACTGCTTTATAATACAGTTTGAGAACTGGTACTGCTAGACTACCCTTCTTTTGTATTTTTTTTTCATTGATTCCCATGAAATCCTTGAACTTTCGGTTTTTCAGATGAATCTTGTTATTATTTTTTCTAGCTCTATAAATTTTTTTATAGTTTGAATGGTATATCACTAAATAAATAAATTAACAGGTAGGATCCCAATTGATTTTTACTTTCTTTGTCTCTTTATCTATTGGGTCCTTCTGTATAGATTATAAACATACCCAAATATTCCCTCTTTTTGAAAGACCTCCATATGACCCTGCTATCCCTTCAAGCTTTTGTCCTGTATCTCTCCACCATTTCACTGTCAGATTGCTAGAAAAAACCTCTCAAATCTCCTTGATCCTACTTCACTTTTCATTGAATTCCCCTTTTCCGTTTGGTATAAAAAGATATAATTTTTATTATAAGTCAATAAATACCAACACACAAAAACATTTCAATATATAAAGAAGAATGGAAGAAAAAATAATTTATCTGTGACTGTACAGCTTATTTTTTTAAAATCACATTTAATTTAACTTGCTTTGTTCATCTGTTTCCCTTTCTGAACTCCCTTCTCTTCCCTGTATAGTTTTTCTTTCATTAATGCTCTTTTTTCTTTCTTTCCTTATCATTATGAATACCATTCTTGCTTTCCCCCTTCTAATTAGTCCTTCCATTGTTAAAAATGTCAAACAAAACAAATTAATCCATTAACCTATGGGATTATCATAGTTATAGGTTGTTATTTTTAAAATGAATTAAATGATTTGTTCTTCACATAATACTTCACACATACCGTGTAAGGAAACTCCGAATGTGGTATTTACACTATTGCTGCAGATGAGAGTAGGTCACTATGTAAATGTTCATAAACCTATTTCATTTATTGTCCTTCCATTCCAATCTGTGAAAGCTCATGGAATAATGTTTCACTTAGATTTTACACAAGATTATATTCAAGCTTTTCTCAACTGTTTGTGAGCTGATGCTTGTTTATGATTATTTGTCTACCTGTCATTGCCTATATAATTTTTTGGGGGAGAAAATGCCAATATTTTATTTTATCTTTGTATTCTCAGTTCCTAGTACAGTGGCTAGGTAATTAATATGCCATCATCCTCCCCCATAATATGTAAAAAAAGTACCTTCTTTCTGAACCATTGTTGTCCCTGGGTTGCCATGGCTTTCTTAACAAGAACATTTAGTATTTTCTGGTTAAGGTCGTTTCTGAACCCCAGCTGTTTCAGACAGTTGTGGTGACTATTTTAAATCAGTCAAACTTTTCTAGGAAAAGGTAATAATTAGAATAGGAGTCTTCAGTGTTTTTTTTTTGCCATTTTGTATTTTTTCAGCATTGGTAATGTATTTAAAGAGACTGTTAGAGTTATTGGAATTGGTCATTTTTTAATCTTTTCTATAATTTGAATTTTAGTCATACTTTTACTCTAATCAGCTGATGATTGGACTGTGCAGAAGAAAGTGATAGAGAAATTTAGGATCTAGTCAATTACATTAAAATATTTTTGTTTAATGTTTGGTATATCTAGTATTTTCTGACTCTCTTCTGGGAGAGTCTTCTCTTACTATATAAACATGGGGTTTCTGAATAGTTATAGGTAATATCTACAGAAGCAAAAAATAGGTTATTGTATTATTTGTTAAAGATACACACCTATATACTCAGAGATGCACAACTAATGTTTAATCTTATGGTTCAAATGCTAACTACAACACTAGTTGTTTTATACATACATGCATACAATACATACATGTTATATACAGACATGCATATATATGTGTGTATATAGACATATATAATACTCTTGTTGGGTGTTGACCATACTTAGTACCTTTGACTCTGGGAAGTTTCTTGTTTTTGGATAGTTTTTGTGGAGGATAACAGAATCAAAAAATGACATTATTTATTATTATTATTATTATTATTATTAGTTAATATTTGCATGTGTGTGTATTTTTGTGTATTTTTCCAGTCACAGAGCAAATAAGTTTTTCAGGTGGTATTTGTAGCTCTTTCTACATCAGTTTTCTCTGAAGAGAGAAAAGAACCTATGTACACAAAATATGCATAAGGAGTTGAAATCTTCCCTCTAATACTTATTAGCTATATAACTTTGGGCACATGAATTAACCTTTGTTTTTCTCAAGCAATTCTCCAGGACTTATGTAAATCATATGTATTTAGAGTCTGCATCAGTAGAGAAAGTTTCCATATTGGAAAATCAAGAGTTCCTTATGATGACGAAATTATCAATCCTTCACATACTCACATTTTTTTAATATATGAGAATAAGCATTGTGGTATAGTAGATATAGTCCTGAATTTGGAATCAGGAAGATCTGGATTCAGATTATGCTTCTGATGATTATTAGTTGTGTGACCCTGAGGAAGTCATATAATCTCTTTTAGCCTCAATTTCCTAATTTGTAAAATGGGGTTCATAATAGTTCCTAACTCAAAGGGTTGCTATGAGGACCAAATGATGTAACTTATGTAAAATGCTTTGCAATAATTAAAGAGATATAAATATCAGTTAATGATGATGGTAATATGAAAAGTCAAGAATGACTACTCACATTCTTGTATCAAATTTCAGTTTATCTTACATATTAGATTTTTATCAAAAGCATTTGATACAATGATTTCCACAATTTGATTTCTTCTCTTAGTTTAGCTGCACTGTTTTGTTTTTACAAAAAGTTCTACAATTTTATGTAATCAAGATTGTCTACTTTATATTTTATGATCATACCTATTCCTTTCTTGTTTGAGAACTCTAATCTTAAACACAGATGATTGTTTTCTGATCTTTGTATCTGATGTTTTGTAGTTAAGTTCCATATCCCTTTGGGGCTTATTGTCATATGTTTTATAAGATCTTTGTCTCTATTTTCTGCCCAACTGCTTTCCACTTGTCCCAGAAATTCTTCTTGAAAAAGGAGGCTTTTCCACATTGGTTTGTGTTCATGGGTTCATCCAAAATGCGACTTCTGTATTTGATTACATCTTGGTTGTAAAGTATATTTCATTGCCCCACTTTTCTGTTTTTTAACCAATGAAGTACTCACATTGATCTATGATCTAGATTTGCTTGTTTCCTCCAACAGTGAAGTTCACAACCCGTCGATGACCAAATCATCTTATGATTACTCCTTAATAATATAATTTGGTATGAAATATTTCTAGGCCTCCTTTTATTGATGTTCAGTCATTCAGTTGCATCTGACTCTGTGACCCTGTGGGCCATAGCATGCAATTTCAGTGTCATTTTTTAGCATTTTAATAGGGTCCATGAAGTTTTCTTGGCAAAAATACCAAAGTGGTTTGCCATTTCCTTCTCCAGTGCATCACTTTTTGTCAGAACTTTCCATGACCTATCCATCCTTCTTGAGTAATCCTGCATGGCATATCTCACAGTTTCATTGATATATGCAAACCCCTTTGCCATGACAAAGCAGTAATCAAGGAGAGGAGGCCTCCTCTTTTTACTTATTTCTTATTTCTTTTTGTGGTTCTATGCTTTTTTTTCCCTCAAAGTGAATTTTGGTATCATATTTGGCTGGTTTTGTAAAGTAATAGCAAGATTGCTAAAACAGTAAATCTTGTAACTTAGGTATCCTATTGGTAAGACCCTATTACAAAAAATGGTTGTCTCTTTAATATTTTGTTTTCTGTAATTTCTGTAAAACATGTTTTAAAGTTATATTTATGTAAGTTATGATTTTATTTTGGTACTTTGATACATATTTAATAATAAACATTTCTAAAATGTCATGGCTATTTTGAATGGGCTTCTATATCTTTTTTTATCCCAAATAAAATAAGTGTTATGATTTTGGTGAGCTTATTTTATATTGTGCTACTTTATTGAAGCTATTGGTTTTGATTAATTTTTTCATTGCATTGAATGCTTGGACTTATCTAAGTAAGCCATTATACCTGGAAATAGAGAAACTTTGTTTTCTCTTTTCCTGGGCTTATGCCCTCAATTTCTTTTCCATAGTTAGCATTATCTCAAATGGCAATATAGACCATAGATATCACTTCCTTACCACTGTTTTTATTGGGAAAACTTCTACTCTTTTTAAGAGCAAATAATGCTAGTTATTGGTTTTCGACAGATACTTCAGAAAAGGCCTTTTATTGTTATGCACATTAGTGTTTTTTTCAAACATCAGGACTGTATTTTTGATAGCTAAAGCTTTGTCATCTATCCCAATGTCAATTTTCTTCTATTGATGCTACATGTTTGGTTACTTTGGAATATTAGTAAAGACAATGGGATGCTTTATTTCTAATATATTATGTATAAATTTAATGAAATGAAAATAAAACTAATTATTAAATAATTATAAACTCTTAAAAAATTCATGATCACACCTAGTCCCAAGTCATCAGTGTTGTGTTACCTAATTTTGAATGTTCCAAGTCCTGAACATAGGTACAAACCTTTCAAGAAACTATTCAAAAAATGTATAGTTAACATGATCCTTAATATGAAAATTCCATAGACTCAGTCTTTATTAAAAGTAAACTTAGAAAGAAAATTTTATCAAATTCATTTAATGTATACTGTTGAGGAGTTCCTCAAATAAAGAACTTCATGAATTAAACTTTGATATCACTGATTAAATTATTTGCATTTTAGTACATCTTTCTGATATTATATATTTATTAAAATTAAAATAACATAGACATTTGTTATTTTGTTCATATTTTTTCTTTTTTGAGGCAATCAGGGTCAAGTAATTTGCCCAGGGTCATACAGCTAGACACTTAGTTCTTAACTATTTTAATTGTTAGTGCCCAGGATGCTGGGTTTCCACTAGTCAGTTTAATGAACTTTTTAAACAAACACTTTTGATCTATCCATTTCTCAATATTAGTGTCAAGTTATTTTATTATCAATCATGATTCAAACTTGCACATATAGGTTTGGTTTCCTTTGGCACATCAAGACATTTAAACCTCTATCCTAGTTATGCTTTCTGTATCCTTACGTTTCTCTTCCTAGTCCTAAGCCTCTGTTGAATAAAGCAATGCTGAGGTAGACATTTGGAGTGAAGGTTAAAAAATGAGAGTGGTTATTTTAATTCAAATTCCTCCTCTAATAATATTGAGAAGGAGCATGCTGCAGTTATTGGGCTGGATTTTGAGTTAGAAAGATGTGAATTAGACACATGCTTCCTATATGACTATAGGTAATAGCGTAATCTTTCAGTTACCTAAGAACGAAGACCACAAGTTAAAAATGTTTGCATCAGTGGAGGGAGTTTCTATATTTAGGTCACTATGTGAGGAGATCATTGTTGTTATTCATCCTTCATCTCAAAGAGGACCAATGACATCAGGAGGGTGATGTCTTAACTTGCAAAGTGAATTGGATTTAAGTGAGGCAGAGCTGTGCAGAGTCATCAGCCTCATTCTCTCCTCCAGAGCCATCTGGGTCCAGTGGCAAGGTATAGTTCTGGATGACTGAAGATGACCCTGGATGCAGTGGGGAACATTGACCTTTTTAAGCTTCTTTCCTCAGTCACAGTTTGTCTGAGACAACACCCATTCAGTGATTAAAGGCTAGGTAAGAAATGAGACAAAAGATGGCCTAGTTCGCCTTCATAGAAGAATTAATCTGGGAGGGGAGGAAATTATAGGTTTGGACAAAAGGAAAAAACACAATCAGTTGAACTTGATTTATAACTGTTCCTAGAGTTCTAAACAGTAAATCAATAGAATTTTAGGTTGTGAGGACAACATATAAGAGCTAGTATTTATCTAGTAATTAAAGGTTTGTAAAGCACTTTATATATGTTTTCTCATTTAATCCTCACAACAACCCTATGAGGCTGATGCTAATATTATCTGTTTTTTTTTATAGATGAGGAAACTGAGGTTGAAATATGCCAATTGTCTTGCCCAATATCTCACAGCTAGTAACTTATTTGAAGAGGATTTTAACTCAGGTCTACTTGACTGGAAGTCTAACCTTCTGTCATTGGCACCACCTAAGCTACCCTCTAACAATGGTGGTAATTTGGGAAAAATGAATACTTTATGAGGATCATAATTTAGTGGTGAAGCAGGCATACCATACTGGATAGAGAGCATTAGAGACAAGAAGACCTGAGTTCAAATCCTGCTTCTTACACATACTGGCTGTATGATCCTGGGCTAGTCACTTAACTTCTTCATGCTCTAGACAATTTTCTGAGAAGAAAAGTTGTGGAGAAAGTGAAAATTTGCATTGATAGAGGGAGTTTCCTTATCTCAGAGTTCCCTGTATCAAAGAAATCACAGGTCTAATCCAATATTCTGTTTCTATACAACTTAGTAAAACAAAACACTTTTGTTATGGTAATTATGGCATGATTAAAAAATTCCCATCCGGAAATTATGGCAGCTAAATTTTCTCAGTTTCTTCATCTGACCTTTATTGGGCATGTACTTGAGGCTTTTCTTTCCCCTGATTGCCCTCTTCTGGAAATTCATTTCAATGTCCTTTCTAAAGAGTGTTCCCCTGAACTGGGAACAATATTTCAGGACCAACATATTCCTAATTCTAGGCAATTTGCCTCCTTGCAAAGGATTGCATTATCCTTTTTTTGATGCACGACTACATTGTTGGCTAATATTAAACTCAAAGTGCCTTCCCTTCTGCTAACACTGAAAGCACCCAAAGTCTTCCATCTCAACTATTCCATTAAGAATGTCCTGAGTGCCATAGATGAAGCCAATAGCTTTTATATTATTTTTTCATAGTCCTTTAGACCTCTCTTTTGTCTTGATCTCATTTTCCCTTGTGTTATAGTAATTTAGAAACATATTTTCTATGCTCCCCCTTCCTATTAGATTATAAACTGCTTGAGACAGTAGTCTTACATTTTGTAGGTACTTAATAAATACTTGTTGAAATGAAGAGTGTTTAGAATAAACACTTCTGAAAAAAGTTTTTGAAATGCAGTAAAGTTGATAGGTCAGGCTATTTCTGTTGGTATAAATGTTTGGTACAAACAATTGGAAAAATTCTAAATCTATGATCCTATTTGTATCTTAGAGAGTCAAATAGAGTATTTTCCCAGGGGACTGTAGGGTTGCTTAGTGTTTTGGATAGAATATCAATGACTTGTTCCTGAAAACTCTGCCTAGTGACATCCATTGTCTATCATAGTGTTTAGCACATTGTAGGCACTTAATAAATACTTGTTGATTGACTGATCATGGAAATGAACTCAACCTACTTTGTATAACTTGGATAAATATTAACATAGAAGTTTGAGGGTTATAAAAATTATAATTAATTTATTTAAAATATTTTACAATATTCTTATATAAAATAGACATGCAATTTAAAATAGAAATTATATATAAAATATTATAGGGTTAGAAGATATATCAATAAATCACTTATTCTGGGCCCATGACTAGCCAAAATGATATCTAAACCCTTTCAGACAGATGATTCTTTTTCCTACTCTTAAAGGTTTTCTCAGTCATAGTTGGTCAGTACAGAATTTATTCACTTTAACTCTTCCTATTTTGTTGGGATGTGTTTCCTCCTCCCCACAAGTGCTAAAGAAATGGGAAAATAGTATGCGTGTATAGCAGAAATAATCCCTGTTCACAGTGAAAATGCATAAATTTGTTTGTTTTGTTTTGTTTTGTTTTGATCTGGTTCTTGGTCCAGTGGCAAGAAGCACAATCATTAATTCTATTTTCTTGTTTTGGAGGAAAGTACATAAAACTTTAGTCAGTCACATGCATTTTTTCCTTCACTCTTTGTTCACTATGGAAAAGCACTGTTTAGAATTTACTTTCAGTTTCTTTAAAATAGGATATATCAATAAGAACTCCCCTTGTCAGCCTAGATATTTTGATGCTGTGATTAATAATCAGTACTGTGAAACATTTTGTTTACATATTTGTTTCATTCTGGAATCTATTTTTAATTATATATACTGAATTAAAAAGGAATCCTGGAGATTATTTAAAGGTCAATTTTGTTTGCTCTGTTGTGGAAAGGTTTTTCTTTTCATTTTGATGTCAAAAGAAAGTTCAAGTAGCTATTGCCCTCGTGATATAGAATATTCTCCTGCAGGTTTCATATTGTGAAGGAAAAGATGAAAAACTTGTATCTTCTATAGAGGCTTTAAGTTTTTTTTTTCCTTTTCATAGCCCCCTAATGGAGGGAGGACTATATTGGGAGGAGAAAAAGAGGGGTGGGGGAGGGAAGGAGAAAGAACTTTTGATATCACAACAGAATATAGAAATCTCTATTTCATATGTCTTGTTTGTTTTTGGAAAAAATATAATAAAGCGCACACATAATTTTCAAAGCAGTCCTGCTTCTCTCTCTATATATATTTTTAAGTAATTTTGGGGGGCGGGGCAACGGGGTTAAGTGACTTGCCCAGGGTCACACAGCTAGTAAGTATTAAGTGTCTGAGGCCAAATTTGAACTCAGGTCTTCCTGAATCCAGGCCAGTGTTTTATCCACTGCACCACCTAGCTGCCCTGCTTCCCTGTATATAAAGAAATATGTCAATGGCCTTCTTTTTTGGCATCACTTTGTTAGCCCCAAACCTTCCTATAACCCCAGTCCAAATAAAAATGAGAGAAAGGGGGGAAATAATTTGTAAAAATGGTGATAGTAAACAAACTAGTCCACATTGTGACCAGATATGAAAATGTGTCTCTTTCTGTACCTTGAGTCCATGACCTCTCCGTCAAGACGTGGGTAACATGTTTTGTCATAGATCTTCTGGAGACATGATTGATCATCACAGTGATCAAAATTCTCAAGTCTTTCAAATGCCGTAGCCCTTATATAAATTGTATTTTTTATTCTGTTCACTTCTCTCTGTATCAGTTCATACAACCTAAGAGCATCTGAAATTGCCCTTTGATATTATCTCCAATTTACTCCATATACTTGGCAGGTAGTAAACATTAAATAAATGCTTGTTGGTTGGCTGAAGATGATGTTCTGAAGGAACAGTTTTTCTTCTCCATTAGAATATTAGCACTATATCATCATCATACAATCCCTTCTGATTGCTTAAATTACTTCCTTTCTAGGTTTTATTGACTTTTGTCAAGGTTTGCCTTTGTATTTCAAAGCTCTGATTCATTTCTGATCTTTTTATTAGAAATGCTTAAAAGTTCTCTAGTATATTAAAAGCCATCCCCTCTCCACCCCCACCCCTATTTGATTATATTTAGCTTTCAAGGGTAAGTTATTCTTGGTTGTAAGCTATTATCTTTTGCTTTTGGAATATCTGATTCCAAAATCTCTTCTTATTTAAAGTAGAATTTGCTAGGTCTTGTGTTTTCCTTAGTATATAGTACCTTAAGCTTGACAGAGAGTTTTCTTCATAAAAGCCCAGCAAAGTAGGTACCATATGTTTTGCCATTATAATCAATCATCATAACTATTTCCCTCCATCCCACTCCCTTCCCATGACATTTACTCTATCTTCTTTTTACCTATTCCTCCTTAAAAGTGTTTTACTTCTGACTATCCTCTCCCTCGCTCTGCACTCCCTTTTTTCACCCTTCCTTCCTTATCTTCTTCCCCTCCTACTTTCCTGCAGGGTTAAATAGATTGCTCCTCCCAATTGGGTATGAAAGCTATTCCCTCCATGAGCCCACTCCAATGTGATCAGGGTCTCTGAGCTAATTCTGTGTTCTAAATTTTTCTTCCTCCCTCCTCAACCCTCCCTATGAGATCAAGCAATTCAATATGTCATACTGGTGTAGTAATTCAGAACATCTTTATCTTCCTTGAAAGTGTTTTGCTTTTTACTGCTCTCTCCCCTAATCTGCCCTTTCCTCCTTCCTTTCTCCCCACCCCCTTTTCTCCCTCCCCTTCCTCAGGGCAAAAATATATTACTATACCTACTTGAGAATGTATGTTAGTCCTTTGAGTCAATTCTGATATTAAGGTTCACTCACTCCCCAACTCCTTCCCCCTCTTCTACTCTCCTCCATAAGCTTTTTTCTTGTTTCCTTCATGTGAACTACCTCTCCCCAGACCATCTCTCCCCTTCTCTCCCTCCCCCAGTTTATTCCTCCTATACCTCAACCCTATTTTAATGTCATCATGGATTATTTAGGTGGCACAGTGGACAAAGCACCAGCCCTGGACCCAGGAGGTCCCAAGCCCAAATCCAGCCCCAGACATAAGACACCCCACCCTGTCTGCCCCACAAAGAACAAAACATAAATGCTTTACAGATATCATCCCTTCATATTCAGTTCAGACCTGTGTCTTCTCTGAGTTTCTTACTGAGATAGTTCTTATGATTTTGAAGTATTATCTTCCCATGTAGGATGTAAACAGTTTGATCTTTTAATATCCCTCATGAAGTCTTTTTCCTATTTATCTTTTTATGTTTCTCCAGGGTCTTATATTTGAAAGTCAAATTTTCTATTCAGTTCAGGTCTTTTCATCACAAATGCTTGAAAGACGTCTTTCTCATTGAAATCCCATTTTTGCCTCTGAAAGATTATACTCAGTTTTGCTGGGTACGTGATTTTTGGCTGAAGTTTCAGTTCCTTTGCCCTCTGAAATATCATATTCCATGCCCTTTGGTCCTTTAATGTAGAAGCTGCTAGATCTTGCTATATCCTTATTGGAGCTCCACAGTATTTGGATTCCTTTTTTCTAGCTGCTTGCAGTATTTTCTCCTTCACCTGGGAGTTCTGGAATTTGGCTATAATATTCCTGGAGGTTTCCCTTTTGGGATCTCTTTCAGAAGGTGATTGGTGGATTCTTTCAATTTCTATTTTAGCTTCTGCTTCTAGAATATCAGGGCAATTTTCCCTCACAATCTCTTGAAGGATGGTGTCTAAGCTTTTGTTTTGGTCATGGTTTTCAGGTAGTTTAATGATTTTCAAATTGTCTCTCCTAGATTTATTTTCTAGGTCAGCTGTTTTTTCAAGGAGATATTTCACATTACTCTGGATTTTCTTATTCAATTGGATTTGCTTTACTGTGTCTTGGTTTCTCATAAGGTCAGTAGCTTCCATTTGTTCAATCCTAATTCTTAGGCAGTTATTTTCATCAGACAGTTTTTTAATCTCCTTTTCCATTTGGCTTTTCAAACTGTTGACTTATTTTATCATGACTCTCCTGCATCACTCTCATTTCTCTTGATTCTGCTCATTTCAATCAGCATCAATTCATGTAGTCTTTCCAGTTTTTTCTGAAATTCATCTGCTTATCATTTCTTACAGCACAATAGTATTCCTTTATATTCATATACCACAACTTGTTTAGCCATTCCCCAATTGATAGGCATCTCCTGAATTTCCAATTCTTTGCTACCACAAAAAGAGCAGTTACAAATATTTTTGTACATGTGGGCCCTTTCCCCTTTTTTATGATTTCTTTGGGATATAGACCTAGTAGTGGTATTGCTGGGTCAAAGGGCATGCACAGTTTTAAAGCCTTTTGGGCATGGATCCAAACTGCTCTCTGAAATGGTTGGATCAGTTCACAGCTCTACCAACAGTGCATTAGTGTTCCAATTTTCCCACATCTTTTCTAAAATTTATCATTTTTATTTTTTGTCATATTATCCAATTGGATAGGTGTGAGGTGGTACCTCAGAGTAGTTTTAATTTGAATTTCTCTAATCAGTAGTGATTGAGAACATTCCTAGTATAAAATTGGAAGGAAGTTAGAACTACTTAATATGTCTTGGTCTGAATTCTGCCATGTTGCTCTTGTTGTTGATGTTCCCTGTGGCATCTCAATTCTCCACCCTGGTGCTTTCTTGGGGTAGCTTATATTTGGCACTTATTGCCTGTGGACATAGAACATGGAAATTATATATGTCTCTGGTCTACTTTTGGGTATTCTGCAAGGGTGCCAGGTTGTTCACCTGTGATGGCACTGGTTTTGCTTTCCTTTTCCCTGTTGTCACCTGGCTGACGTTTTGTGTAGTTCTGAGGTGGAAGGCACTTTATATAATTTTCATTGGCTTCCTGGATTCTTATTCACTGTATTAAGAATTTTACAATTTTTCTGGAGTGTGCACGTGGGATTTAAAAATCAGCCTTCAGTTCAGGCAACCCTTAAGGCAGAAAGTTGAGGACAGTATTCTATTTCCCTGAACAGGGGAATTCTGAGAACAAATGAGTTAATAGATTTAATAATACTTCCAGTGTGCTGGAGATTTTATGAAGATTCTATGTAACTTGTTTATTATTACCCAACACTTAGGTCTTTTGCATATATTATTTCTTTCCCTTTATAGTCTTACTGTTTGAAATGCCTCGGATGATGCAGAAATCTTAGTAACCAAACATGAATGCTAAGAATTAGTATAATTGGGATCTCAGAACTCATATTGTTAGATCCTCTCATTATACAGATGAGGAAACGGTCCCAGAGAAGTTAAATGAGATTCCTAGTGTTATATGTAACCATAATAAAAGTTGCTATTTACATATAGCATCTTAAGGTTTTCGAAGAACTTTGTGAGGTGGGTACTCTAATTATCTATCATTTATTCCATTTTATTGATTAAGAAACAAAAATTTAGAGAAGTTAAATGACACAACTAATACATTTCCAAGGTATGATTTGAAGTCAGGTCTTATGGAATGAAGTCTAGCTCTATTTCTAGCATACCACATTTCTTTATACCCCTCAGGTAATAAGTAGCAGAGTCAGGGTCTCAACTTACAATCATTGACACAAAATCCAATTTAAGATTACCTGAAGGGTTTCATATAATTCTTCAAACAGATATTCACTCTAATTGTATAAACTACCTTAAAGCATTTTTAAGAGCTGGGGAATCATTAGTCTCATAGAAAATATATAACACTTCTCTTTTCTATAGGACTTAGTAACTATGTTTTGTGGAATATTGCATATATTGTCAGATGCTGACATTTTCTTTCTCTTTTCCCCCCTTTTTTTTTTTTTACAAGGGATGACTCTGTGGGTAATGGAGGAGAGGGGATATACTTGGAAAGGAAGATTATATAAAAGCAAAAGGTATAGATAACATTTTTTAAAAGGTGGGGAATGATGTTCAAAAGCAAACGTAGGTATAATGTCAGTGTGCAGAAAGCTATTTTTTAAAAGTCTAATAATTATTGTGTTAAATGGTTTAACTGTGTTTAACCTACCTTGACTGTGGTTGAAAATATCCTGTCCAGATTAAAAAGTGAGACTGCTGAATCATCTCCCCACCAAGAACTGCTAATTAGAACCAGCTGTGGCAAGGCTTATTTGGTGCCAGACTTCCACTATAGAGAACTATAGAGAACTTGCTGAGGAGGGAGAGCTAGAAGGTTGCTTCAGGCAGTTCCAGAAAGACCAGAGAGGATATTGGCTACCCTGGGAACCAAGCCACTGTGGCTCTAAGTAACACAGGCAGTGACAAAATAGTGTGAACATTGTAGTTTAAAAAGGGACAGAAACAGAATATGCTGAGGTCCAAAGCACAGTTATCACAGTTAGCAATGAAGTATGCATTTGGGGGACTTTTTTTTCTTTCATAAAAGTATTTTATTATTTTCCAGTTACATGTAGAGATAGTTTTCCACATTCGTTTTTATGAAATTTCTAGTTTCAAATTTTTCTCCTTCTCTCCCTTCCTTCCCTCCTCCCCAAGACAGCAAGCAATTTGATATAGGTTATATGTGTACAATCACATTAAACATATTTCTGCATTAGTCATGCTGTGAAAGAAGAATCAGAGCAAAAAGGAAAAACCTCAAAAAAGAAAAACAACAACAACAACAACAATAGAAATAGTATGGTTCAATTTGCATTTAGATTCCATAGTTCTTTTTTTTGTGGATTTGGAGATCATTTTCCATCATGAGTCCTTTGGAACTATCTTGGACCATTGAATTGCTGAGAAGAGTCAAGTCTATCACTGTTGATCAACACAAAATGTTGTTGATACTATATATAATGTTCTCCTGGTTCTGCTCATCTCACTCAGCATCATTTCATGTAAGTCCTTCCAGGTTTCTCTGAATCCTGCCTGCTCATCTTTTCTTACAGCACAATAGTATTCCATTACATTCATATACCACAACTTGTTCAATTTGGGGGACTTATAAGGTTCTGCACTACCTCCTTTCCTTTTTGTGCTATTTACTATTGCTTTTTTTTTTTTAACCCTGCTGGGGAAATTAATTAGGGGCTTTGTGTAGTTCTTTTAAATGAAAATACAGCTTTATAAAAAATATACACTTAAATAAATATATACCTATTCCATAAATATATGCTTCTTTCACTCCTAAAATTTGTCATGCCTAAATTGCTATATTGATTTAAACAGCAGCACCAACAGTTACCTGGTGACAGGCAAAAAATAGCCATGCAGACCTAACATGGAGAACAAAATATAAAGCCCATATGAGGACATCTGAATCTCAAACAAGAATAGAACTATCACATTCACAACCCTAGAAAATATGAGAATTTACAGTGTTGTCTGTTTGCGGCTATTGTGAGGTGATGAAGAAATAAAAGCATGGTGCTTTTTGCCTCTCTCGCCCCACGTTTTTTGGTCTTATGTTTTAGTATTATATTGATACCAAGCATGACATGTACAATGTTATTGATGCTTCCTTCCTTCCTTCCTTCCTTCCTTCCTTCCTTCCTTCCTTCCTTCCTTCCTTCCTTCCTTCCTTCCTTCCTTCCTTCCTTCCTTCCTTCCTCCTTTTCTTCTTTTTCTTCCTGTCTTCTTGTCTTCCTTCATTCTTCCCTTCTTTCCTTCCTTTCTTCCTCTCTTCCATCCTTTCTCCATTTTCTCCCTCCCTCCTTCCCTTCCTTCTTTCCTTCTTTCTTTCTTTCCTTCCTTCCTCCTTTTCTTCTTTCCTTCTTTTTCTTTCTGTCTTCTTGTCTTCCTTCCTTACTTCTTCCCTTCTTTCCTTCCTTTCTTCCTCTCTTCCATTCTTCCTCCATTTTCTCCTTCCCTCCCTCCCTCCATCACTCCCTCCCTCCCTTCCTTCCTGTAATTGGTTCCTTTAAGTTTTCTCTTATTTTGAGTTCTAGTGTTTTATTCTATTTTGAGATTGTAGTGACTTTAAAAATGTAGTTTTGGTTAGGGTAGTTCTATAGCAATAAACAGGTTGTCAAGAGAAGGCCTGTTAATCTCTTGACTATTACCTTATATCAAGCACATTTTACTTTTGGGAGATGAGGCTAAAGGCTTATTGTGAGAAATAATGGAAAGTAATGTATCTTCCCTCTCTGGTCCTTTAGGTAAACAGCTTAATATGGTCTTTATCTTGCAACCTGAGAAGATCTTGTTCTAAAATGGCTGCTGTATTGTAGGGTTTGATGTCCTTAAAGTATCCTTGAATTCTTATATATAACAATTTTACTTCTATACTAAACCAACAGTTTGTGACATCTAGCTTTACTATAATATATGACACTTATAACTCTGTTTTACCTAAGATTAAGGTATTAGATGAGTTTATCAAATTATTTAAAATATACTTCTCTCTTATTCATTGTTAAGTAATTTATATTTCCTAATCAGTTCTACAAAGGGACAATGAGTTTGCCCCCAAATTAAATAGAAGGTGAACAGATTGGATTGCTTTGGAGAAATTACAAAACTTCTTAATGACTTTTATTTTTTTCCAGAAACAAAGATTGATAATTTTAATAGCAATGCTCCACAAGGGATGGTGTTTGGTTGTAAGTCATGGAACTCTGCAATATCTGAAGATTTATACACAAATATCATTGAAAGGGCAACCTGAAGATGCATAGCTGCAACACAATAAAGAAGGAATTACATAGATACATAGTAAAAGACATCATCAAAGAAACACAGGATAAAAAATGAAGAAAGGTTTGTTATATGAAAAAAGTGAGGGTATAATTGATGGACAATTCATCTCCTACAGTGGCATGATGTCAACAGAAGGTCAGACAATGCCCAGAACATCCTGCTGAACTTAATGGAGGTCATTGTCATAAGTCATACATTTTCCATCTGCATTGTTAGAATATCTATAACAATGACATCACAGCTTCACTAGATTATTTGATGAATAGTCTGGTCATAGAATTATTTTTATATTGTATAATTATTTCTTCTGTTTCAACACTGGAATTTGGAGGATTCCTTAAATGATATGCTATAAGGTCACCATGCTTGTTGAGTTTATAATGAAGCTCTGTTGATTGAAGCAAATTTAACATGAATAACTGTCCCAGATGCATCTCTAACCAGTGAGTTTATGTTGCTACCTGTCACATGGTAAATTCTCCTCAGCAGAAGTTTTGAATCTGCTAACACTGGCAATTTCTTATTCAACAGTACAGTGAAAGCAAAGGTTCATTTGGTAGGAAAGTTTAGAAATATTACCTGTGAGTTCTTAAATATGTATAAAACTGGGAAAACATTTTACAGTTTGCTGGCTTTCTAAGAAATATGACACAGGTTGTGGAAAATATAGTTCTAAATATTCAGTGAAGCCACAAGACTGATTTTTGGTGCTTTGCTGAAGCTTCTTCTGATATTCTAGAATTGTTATTGTAGAGTGACTTTTTCCCATGATATTTGGAAAGGCTCCTTCCAAAAATGACTTTAGGGTTTCTTTTTAGGCATATTTTATGAATCCATAAAATACATATTAGTACAATATCTTTCTGTATACCAGTAATACACATAACAAAGGTAGTTCAAACATAGTGTTAAACAGTTTCCCTGAAACAACAGACAGGATTTTCCCAAACGATTAACTACAACTTTGGTACAATATAAATGTATCTAAATCCATGAGATACTATGATTTTACATATGAATCTGGCAGTATAACTCCTCTCCTTAAAAGTTTTCATGAGCTTACTTCTGACCACTGAATAAATTTCAATTCCTTGCCTAATATTTGAAGTTCTGTATAATCTGAGTCTCTCCAACACTATTTTATATTCTATCCTCCATTAAACTGTACAAGACTGTACTCAAACATATCTTTTACTTTCCCATTTCTGTACCTTTAAGAATGCTGTTCAGGGCAGCTAGATGGCGCAGTGGATAGAGCACAGCCTTGGAGTCAGGAGTACCTGAGTTCAAATCTGGCCTCAGACACTTAACACTTACTAGCTGTGTGACCTTGGGCAAGTCACTTAACCCCAATTGCCTCACCAAAAAAAAAAAAGAATGCTGTTCACCTTTTCCTGGAATACCCTACTTATTTCTTTATTCACCTGATGAATTTCTACCCATTCTTTAAAGCCCAACTCAAATTTCAACCCATCAGTGACCACCTTTCCCCTAGACCTTTTCCCCATGGTAATTTGATTAGCATCTCTAATAAATTTATTATTTCATATTGCATGTTATAGTTATCTGCATTTATGTTGGGATGGCATCTAGTGATAGAATGACTGAGGAGTTGTTTGGGGTGCACCTAGTTGTACTAGGTAACTGAGAACACTAATCAAGTAAATAGCACACATTGATTAAATCCCTACCATGTGCCAGGCACTACGAAGAAAGTAAAAAAGCAACCAAACAAACGAAATAACAGTCCTTGCTTTCAAGGACCTCACAGCCTAATGGGGAAGACAAAATGTAAACAACTATGTAGAAACAAAATACATACACATGCAAGGTATATGCATATATATATGCAAATAAGATATATCTGTATCTATGTCTATGTCTAGATGATAAAATGGGGGTAATTTCAGAGGGAGTGGATTAAGATTGAGGGGATTGGGAAAGGCTTCTAAGAGAAGGCATGAATTTACTGAGACATGAAGGAAGTCAAGGAAGGAAGAAAGGGAGAGAGAGACATGGGAAGGGAGAAAGTTCCAGTTACGGAGTATAGCCAGTGAAAATACTCAGTATAAAAAGACAAAGTGTCTTGTTAGGGAAATAGGGAAGATGCCAGTGTCACTGGATAGAAGAATATTTTGGGGGTGGGGAGAAAGTAGAGTAAGATGTAAGAAGACTGGAGAGGTAGGAAGTGTTCAGGTTTTTGAAGGGCTTTTGAATGTCAAACAGGGGTTTTATAATACTGCAATTAATAGAGAACCACTCAAGTGTATGAATGGATTGAATGGCAGGTGGGAGGGAAAGGGAGGAATTGACATGATTAGACTATATTTTATTATTTTATTTTATTTATTTTTGTGGGGCAATGAGGATCACAGGATCACACTGCTTGTAAGTGTCAAGTGTCTGAGGCTGGATTTGAACTCAGGTCCTCCTGAGCTTTATCCACTGCACCACCCAGCATCACCATATTTTAGGAAGATCATGTGACACCTGATTAGAGGGTGGACTAGAGCGGGGGAGAGACTTGAGTCAGGGAAACCAAACAGAAGTCTATAGCATGGTCTAGGCATGACTAGATCAGGATGGTGACAGTATCAGAAAAGAGAAGGGAGTGTATACAAGAGATGTTATCAGGGAAGAAACTACAGGACTTAGTAACTGTATAGAGGGACAGCTAACATATCAATTTTTCCTTTTTTAAGACTTGGTTAGATGCTGTAACAAGCAATTTTTGTGTACAACAAATAACTTTTAGAGAACTACATGAGTTCTAATTGAAATGAAAACATTAATGCAGTGTTAAATGAAGCACACTACATAAAGGATTTTAAGTGTGACTAGTTTTAAGTAATTTTTCAGGAATGTTATTGAACTCATGATGCCCAAATGCGAAGCTAAGACACTGTTATGTTTTCAACTGAAACTCTGAATAGATATATTAAAAGCATTGACACCCCCCAGTCAGTTTTGTATTACTCTTGTAATCCTCTTTATGATTCCTAAGCTTTTTAGATATTTCTTTTTTTTTTACTTTTATAAACGAACTTGATGTGAGGGATATATTTTTGAAATGAACACAATTTATTTTTATTATGTAGTTAACTCCTTTCCTGAGATGTTCCTTCCTTGAATCTTTCCAACTACTATTTGACCTCTCCTTTGTAATGAATCAGTCAACAAGCATGTGGGCCCTGTTTGTTTTTGCCAGCTGCTCCCCTTCCAGTTTTTGAACCATAATCAAATCAATTCTGTCATTGCTCCAGGAAAGGGTATGTCAATCTACTCCCTTAGGGCTCTGCTCACCATCCCTGTAACATTCCAAAATAAATAATGAGGGCCCACATGCTTCTTGATTGGTCAATCAGTATCAAAAAGGGAGAATCTCAGGAAAACAGTCATTGTGGAAGCACTGCCTTGGCTAGGACTTGAAAGAAGTGATGCTAAGCTTCAGAAAGGAAGAAACTTGCCTTGAACACAAAGGCAGCAAAATACAAGATGAGATCTGGGAACAATAAATTATTTAGTTTGAGTGGAATGTCTAGTGTTTGAAGAGAAGGGGGAAATAGGGGTGGGAAGGTAAATTGGAGTTGATTGTAAAGGTTTGAGGTATTTGTTCTTTTTTCCCAATCTTAATAGTATTTTATTTTGTTTCAGTTACATTTAAAGATAGTTTTCAACATTTATTTTTATAAGATTTTGAGTTCCAAAATTTTCTCCCTCCCTTTCTTCCCTTCCCCCCTCACCAACACAGAAAGCCATCTGATATAGGCTATATATATATATTTCTCAAGTGTTTGTTCTTGATTCAGGAGCAAAGAATTAGGTATTTGGAACCAGTCATTGCATGTTTTACCTGCTGGGTTTCTCTCCTTAGCATTCCACTTACCATTACAGTGGAGGCAATGTAGAGCAGTGGGGTTCAAATCCCTGTTCTGCCCCATAATACTTGTATAATCTCAGGCAACCCTCTATACCTTTGTTTCTTTATGTGGGAAATAAGCAAGTTGGTCTGGATATGATCTATGACCCCTTTTGGCTTTAAACCTGTGATCCTTTCCCCACTTAACGTTTTTTTTCTCTCACTGAAAGCAAGTGACATATTCAGAACCCCATAAGATGAGGTAAAAATATTTATCTCAGTAAAAATAGTTTCCATGATGCATTTTTGAAGGAAAATCAAATTATAAAATTTCATTTTGGGGCAGAATCTTAGGGGCCATTTAGACCAATCCATATCTGAAAACATACTCAACAAGAAGTTATCTCACTTTTGACCAAAGACCTCCAATGAGGGAGAAACCATTACTCTTAGAGGCAGCCCAATCCATACTGGGATAAAATATAAGTATAATTGATAAGTTTTCCTGACATCAAGACTAAATTTGTCTCTTAGCAACTTCTATCCATTGCTCCTTTAAAGTGGAAAGAGAATTCATTGGCTCTAGAGTCAGATAACTTGGGTTCAATGCACACTTCTAACACTTACAGCTTATGACTTTGGGTAAATCACTTAATCCCTCTGGTCCTCAGCTAACTCATCAACAAAATGAGGGTGTTGGACTAGATTGCTTCTGTGTTCACTTGTAGTTTTATTTTATTTTTATTTATTTATATTTCTTTATGGGGCAATGAGGGTTAAGTGACTTGCCCAGGGTCACACAGCTAGTAAGTATCAAGTGTCTGAGGCAGGATTTGAACTCAGGTCCTCCTGAATCTAAGACCAGTGCTTTATCCACTCTGCCACCTAGCTGCCCCACTTGTAGTTTTAGATGGGTGAACCTATGACTATATATACTTGAAGCCAGATTTCTTGTCCTTCCTGAATCATTTCTTCTCCAAGAGAAGCATTTCCAGTTCCTTCAACTTATCCTCATGAGGCAAGTTTTTATTGCCAATAAAAACTTCAAGATTTGATAAATTCTGTAATTTTTAAAAGATTACAGATAAAGCTAACAAATGCTTTTACAGGTAATCTTTATGAATGGAAAAAGTAAGGTTTTGATGATATTTGAATTATTATAAGCATTGACTTGTACTCATCAAATTACGTCCATATTGGTCCTGCATAATTCTTATTCCTTTCCACTGGACATTCTCTTGCTCAGCCATATACTTCTTGAACTGTGGTGCCCAGAAATGAGCAGTCTTCTAGATGAGATCTGACCAGAGAGGAGTATAGAGGGATTCTTTCCCCCTTAGCCATGGAAGCTTCACTACTCTTCTTGTATCTTTGTCTTTTGAACATTGGATACTTTTCCTTCCAGCTAGCAGAGTTTTATCTTCTTTCTATCTACCTCCTTCATTACAATCCTGAGTTTTGTACTTATTCAGGAGGACATTGGTCTATTTTTAAGTTAGCTTCCTGAGGCTTTTAAGTGCAGTATGCACACCATCTTCCCTCACAGCCCGAGGATCTCCCCTGTGATATGTCTGGCCTAAATCAAATAGAGCAGGAAGAGACCAGACCTCTTCCAGAACAGATTGAAGCATTATCTGCCAGGCCATTGGGTCATTTACTGAGCTGCCGTGTTCTCCATAAACTCAGGGTCTTGAGAAAAGCTTCATTGGACAATTTTTATTTTGTCCATAGAAATATTAATCCTACATTAATGATACTGAATTTTTCAAGTACCCAAGTGTTTCATGAATAGGTAATTAATATTTTGTTACTTGCAAGCATCAGGCAATACATGTAAGAAATCATGAAAATTCTTTGGGCCTATTTATAAATATATACAGATAAATATATTTTATATACCATATAAATTCACTTGGCATGTACATGAAATACTTAATGTAAGATTTTAATGTATTAAATATTAATTTATACATTGATATATGTTTTATGATTAAATTTTTTATATGTATGGACTTAATTTGATAAGTACAAGTCAGGGCTTATAATTATTTTAAGTGTCATTAAAACCTTATTTTTCCCATTTGTAGATTGTCTTACAGAATTTCACAAATCTGAAAGTTTTTATTGGTAATGAAATTTTATAGGCTTTAAATTCTTGTGGCCTTCTTTACCTCAGGAGTGAACAAAAATTTGGGCCCAAAAGTATTGTAAGGTATTTCCACCTTGAATTATTTTTGGGGAGAGAAAGAGTCCAGGAGGAACTTGATTAAGCATTCTCTTTAGCAAAAAGGAAAGAACATGCACCCTAAAGGGGTGGTGGTGGAGGTTCAATAATGGTCAGCAGAGACAGTTCTTTGAGTCTTTTAAATCATCAATCTGAACATGCAGAAGCATGGTCAGAGGCTCCACAGGACCATTTCCTCTGCAGGAGTACATGTTGAGCAATCTTCCCTATCCTAAAATAATGTCTTTAAAACATATGAAAATGCAGTTGCTCAGAGCACTGGAATTGAAACTAGGAAACTTGCATCTGAGGCCTTTCTCTAAGACTTAATTACTCTGTAACCATGAGCATCTCCTTGAACTTCAGTTTCTTTATATTTAAAATGGGGAAAATAATATTTGTAATACTTATCTCCTAGGACTTTTTACATCACATACATGTGTTTTTATGGGTGCTTTTTTAAAAAAATGACTTTATTGCCCTTAAGCAAATTTCTCTCCATCCCAGAGATAATAATGGTATGATTAGAGGGGTTTTTCCCCCTATAAAAACAAATAGAGGAAGGAAAGAAGGAAGCAAGTATTTATTACATACCTCCATTGTGCCCACCATTGTGCTAAGTGTTTTACAAATCTTATGTCATTTGATTTTCACAATAGTCTTGGGGGGTAGGTGCTATTATCATTTCCATTTAACAGTTGAAGAAACCAAGGAATACAGAGGTTAAGTGGATTCTTAGGATTCAAATGGTTACTATGTGTCTGAGGCTGGATTTGAACCTGGGTCTTCCTGATTCTGGGCTCAGTGCTCTATCAACTAGACCATCTATCTGCCTCTAAACTGGAATGAAAACTCCCTCCATTAATGCAGATCAGCAGTTCTTCTGTAGCGTATAGTCTCAGAGAGTTGTCTGGGTATTGAGTGACTAATTCATGGTCACATGGCTAACATATACCAGAGGTAAGATTGACTTAAACCCAGGTCTATTTGACCCCAAGGCCTATCCTCTATCCACTATACTACACTGCCTCTCATAATCACATAGCAGGTCTGAAAATTGGTTATTTGACAAATGTTCAGGGAGTGTATACTAAACACTGATTTATACCAATATAAAAAACCCTGTGTTTTTCTTTTTGTATATGTACTAGAATCTTTCCATTTAAAGTATTGCTGCTGGAGAAAAGTTGTTTGGCTTTGAATTTTAGAAGTCTGGGTAGAAAAATAGAGTGAAAAAGAACCTTGAGAAAATTATAATCCATCACCTTGTCTCTATGTTCTATCATGAGTGCTTTTAATACTAGGGGAGCAATTGAGTTGACCTGGACCCACTAATCATGAGCATTTTGGACTCCTGGTAATACAGTATTGAAGAGAGGGTAAGTAGAGCAAAGAAGATTCCAGTCTTCCATTCTGATCAACTTTGTTTCATGGGCATTTAAAAGAGGCACAGCTTTTATGCATTTTGCTGGTCATGCCAGTGAGTATATTTGTTTACCTGTACGTCTTCCTTATGTGCCTCAAGTTTAGCTAGGAAGCTGCTGATTTCAATGTCTAGTCATATGTTCCTGTTGGTAGTGAAATAATTAGCTTCAGAGACTGCTGCTTCAATATACATTTGCACAGTGCCTTGCAATTTTCAAAATTCATTCATATCTTTTTTTTTTCATTTTGAGAACATGGTCAAATATGCTAAATGGCTAGTAATTAGTTAAAACAATTGAGAGTAAAACAAAGGGATGGATTTATAAGTTAACAACTTGATATCATCAAAATTATATTTACTTATATATGTTTATAATATCAGTTCAATAGACATTTAATTTATTAAATATTTATTAATTCATTTACAATTTATGGATTTCATTTACATTTCCCAGAATATTTCACCCCCTACCATCACTCAGACAGCTGTCTTTTTAAATAACAAAATAAAAAATAAAGAGAAAAAATGGTTTAGCAAAATTAACCTGTACACCAACCAAGTCCAACTTACATGAAGTGTTCCATAGCAAACAGGGTCTCCATCTCTGAAAAGGAGGGAGGGTAGTACATTCTTTTAACTCTTCTTCAGGGGTGAAGCTTGCTCATTATAATTATGTAGCATTCAGTTTCTATTTTTGTTGTTGTTCTTTCCATTCATATTATCATAGTCCTTGTGTGTATTGTTTTTCTGTTTGTACTTATATTTGCATCAGGTTGTATATTTTTTGTATTTATTTCTTAGAGTCCAGTAATAATTCATTACATTACAATTTGTTTAGTCATTCCTCAATTGATGTATATCTACTTTGTTTCCAATTCTTTGTCACTACCAGAAGTACTACAATAACTATTTTGGTGCATATAGGACCGTTTTAATTTTTTACCTCTTTGGGATATATGTTTAGCAATGGGATGTCGACTTGGAAGGGTGTGGCATACTTTAGGTACTTTCAAGTTACTTCTTTACTGATTGAACCATTTTGTAGCCATCAAGAATGTATGTGTGTTCACAACTATTTATTAGTCACCAACTTGTACATTGTATTGTCTTAGAAATTGGGAGAGGTACAAAGTTTAGGCAAGACACAATTCCTGGATTTATGGAGCTTCCTGTCTAGTAAAAGTAGGACATTATAGGGTAAGAGTTATCTACAATATTAGATTTTACAGGCATCAGAGATGGATTAAACAAAATATTTTATCTGAGGGGGTCAAGGAAATACTTTCAAGAGGAGCACTTGGGTTAGAATGAATCAGGTCAAGAAATTGAGAATTTTAGACATAAGAAATAAGATGAGGGGGCAGCTAGGTGGCACAGTGGATAAAGAACTGGTCCAGGAATCAGGAGGACCTGAGTTCAAATCTGGCCTCAGACATTTGATACTTACCAGCTGTGTGACCCTGGGCAAGTCACTTAATGCTCATTGCCCTGAAAAAAAAAAGAAATAAGATGAGTAAAGGGACATAAGAGGGAGAGAACACTGGATTTTTAAAGGATGTAAAACAGTTAACTTTGTCTGGAGCATAGGATACTTAGAGATGAGGCTGAAAACCCCCATTTTAGACTTCTGGAATCACATTTAACATAAAGGAAACCTGTATTTATCTAATTACTTTATTTGAGACCATAGTACCTATGAGGACTGAACTTGTGGTATGTTCAAAGCTTGTGTCCCAACTTCATATAGGAATATAAGATTTTATATTCAGTGTTTCACATCTTTCTTTCTTACTATATCCATTATTCCTATCACTTTTCATTTGATTCTCCTCAAATGTTAAGCATTGGTACTTTGTGTTCTACTTCTCTTGTTGCTTACTTTCATAATATCACTGGCTTATGATGGTATAACCCTGAATGATAAAGATTTTTCTCTACAGTGGTTGTGTTTCAGTAACTTAGGTCATTCTCTGGTTATCCTGACATGGCATTTTCTGGTTTAGTTGTCATCTGATAAATCCTGTTGTACTGGCAGATTCCTTCCTGTGTATCTCATATCAATGAGATGATTTGCTTAACATAACACATTCTTAAATTGTAGCTAGCAAGGTTGTTAGAGACCACTGTGGGGCACTCGACATCCTAGGAGTCTGAGCCAGCTCTTTACCAGGCTTCCCTGATGCCAGTATTCAACTCAGTCTTAACTCCTTGACCACCATATTAGTATTGTACAAACAGATTGTGTAGGCCTTTGAATTCTAGGCATAGGAATTTGAACATGACTTGCTAAACTATTGGAAGCCCCTAAGATGGTTATTCAGTTCTTCTAGGGCCTTGATTCTATGGGGGCAATGACCCAATCAATGTATTTGCTTGAATTCAAGTTGCAAGGAAAAAGAACTCTTCTTTGAAAAATTTTAAAAGTGGCAGAACACTTTAAAAATGGGGAGACAGACAATGAGAAACAACGGTCAAAATTCACATTTATGTAGTACTTTAAGGCATTTTCTTCATAAGCACCCTTTGAGGCAGGTAATGTAAGTCAAACTTTCTCTATTTTATTGAGTCAGAAGTTGAGGTTGAATAACTTGAGTATGGTCCCAAAGCTAGCAAGAGTTGGAGATAAGATTTAAATTCAGAATTTCTGAATTCTGTGATCTTTCAGACTGATAAAGACCTTTGAATGGTAGGGAAATTTCAGTTGTTTTTTTTTATATAGTGGGAATAACAATAGTTTAGCCACTTAGATACCACTAATTAGTGTGGAAAGGATTAGGAAAGCAAAGCTATTTTGTAGAAATGCTTTCACTTTCAATAAGCCTAGAGTATTAAATAGTTAATTGGAATGCTTAGCAGCAAGGGAGGACCTTGAAACTTTTGGCACCTAGGAAACTTGATAGAAGAGTACTATTATGAACATAGATAGATAGATAGATGGATAGATAGATGGATAGATAGAGTAGGACTAAAAAAACAAAAACTAAAATAACAAAAATATGGTTACAGAGTTCTCCTATAAATTATTTTTCTAGGCTAATGAGACTAAGGTGGAAATATTTTTAAAAATTGGAAAGTTATTAGCTGGGGCTAGATAAAAGTAATGAGAGACTTCATTAGATCGCTTGAATATCTCATTGGGAAGAGATGCATAAGTAAGACTTTTTTTTTTTTTTTTGGTGAGGCAATTGGGGTTAAGTGACTTGCCCAGGGTCATACAGCTAGTAAGTGTTAAGTGTCTGAGGCCGAATTTGAACTCGGGTCCTCCTGACTCCAGGGCCGGTGCTTTATCCACTGCACCACATAGCTGCCCCAGTAAGATGTTTTAAAGATAAAACAAATGACTTTAGATTAAGCCATTTTAGAATTCAAAAGGAAAAGTTCTAAAGTCAAGGACAGGAACTTACATAAGTATGGAATGCATTTGTTAAATGGTCTGCCATGAAATAGTGAATACTGTACCAGTTCATTCTTTTTGCTGAAGAGTAAAGAGTCCTTCCCATTCCCTAATCTACTCCATAATCCAGAACTCAGTTATTCAGTTTTAGAAGAGGGAACTATCATTAAAGAATAGTATTAGGACAGAAAAAGAAGAAAGTTAAAACATCATAGGATGTAAAAGAGATTAAAAAAAAATCCTAACAACACCACCACCTTATTGGAAGCTCAGGTGAAAAAATGTTTGCCATAGATGAAAAAATATCAGATGCTTGACCAAAAACCATTTTATGGAAAGAAGTTTTCAGGAGGGGGACAAAAAGCATCTCTGGAAAAAATGGAAAGATTACCCTATTAAGAATAAAGGAAACCTCCACAGTGTGACACATCAAGTGGAAAGAAGAAATTAGGTCCTGAAAAATTTAAGAAATAACTTCAAGGGATTCCAAAGCTTATGATTAAAGGTTGAAACCAACATTAAATTAGGAAGCCCAATAGAAAACCAGGAAAAATACTTGATAGTCTAAAAAGTGTGTGTCACGACAGGGCAGAAACATAACAATGACTTCTTAGCTTCCATCTTTACAGAAAAGAATTCCAATATTAGTTTTAGGTAATATTTACTATTAGCACTGATTGATGAATTTGATTTAGTTAACTTATCAGAACTAGGTAGATTTTATCCAAGAGCCCTTAACTTGAGGGTGAAATTGCTAAAAATGTTAGCCAAAATGTTAAGTTGCATATTAAAATGGTATTTGTGACAGAATATTTGAGGATTTCGATTGTAACTTGTATCTGTGAAAAACCCCTGAAAATCAGTGATTAGGGAGTCCCATTTCTATTAAATTCTATAAGCAAGTGAAATCTCTGATAAGAGGCAGGAACACAAACTGCTTAAGCAAATAATCTTTTTGTCTTTGTAATCTTAGCACCTAAGACAGTGACTTGAAAATAGTAGGCATTCAGTAATTGTTCATGAAATTTTATTGATAGCATAATTTTTCTAAGTCCAAGTCATTCATTGGCGAATATTCTAGGATATTATTATTTTTTCTTTGGAAGAAAAATGTTATTGATTTTAAAAAACCAAAGTTATAAAAATGGGCAGCACTCATGATTCACTGTTTTTCTCATTTTCTGCTTTTTCCCCCCTCACTGTAAATCAACACAGAAAGAAGTGTTTAGATAGTTAAACAAAGTCATTTAGTTTATCCAGCAGATACTGTATAGTTCAGCACTTGCAAAGCAATATATATGTATATATGTATAAATATATACACACTCTCACACACACATATACATATTATATATATATGCACTTTTCTTTCTTATTTATTTTTGTAAAATAGGGAAAAATGTTTATGTTGGTATGTGCTATTGTGATCTCTTATACCAATTGCACTGGGAACTTCTTTTCCTTATTCTGACACCCTGCTATTTTGTTAATTCTGCTGGCTGTTCATCCTACTTCATTCTAGTGGGGTTTTTTTTGTTTTGATTTGTTTTAAAACATCATGAAATTGTCACCTGTAAGGTTAGCTCATTCTTGATCATTTATAATTCATCAACTTGAAATATTTTCTGCTTTCTCTTTCATTTTACCTTCCTATAGCATTTTCAATAACTATATTTTTCTATTACTTCTTTTACTTTCCTTCCCACAGAGTGGTCACATTTGTTAACTTCTGGATTTTTGTGTCTTTCCTTTCAAGTTCCAACTTTAGCATTTTGTTTTATCCATTTAAAAAATAATTTGTTGGCTACATGGTTGTTTATTCTGTGTTCATTAACATGTGAAAGAAGAGAACTGTTAGACTTAATATATTGGGGAAAATATGAAAAATATTTTTCTGGAGGTATAAAATGTTCAATTTACCAACTTAAAAAGAATATAAAACCATACAGTAAATATGACATACAGAGTATCCCTGTATATTTGTTGGTTTTCAGTCATTCAACCATGTCTGACCCTTCATGACTGTGTATGGGGTATTCTTGACAAAGATACTAGGGTGATTTGCCACATCCTTCTCCAGTGGTTTAAGGCAAAGAGAGGTTTAATGACTTACCCAGGATCACACACTTTATAAGTGGCTGAGGTCAGATGTGATCTCAGGTCTTCCTCACTCTAGATCCAACACTCTATGCATTGAGCCATCTAGTTCCTTCTGTTTTAAGCCATCTAAGCTTAAACTGCATTATGACTTTCGAGACATATCCCATATTTATTTCAATTCAACAAATATTCAGTAAAAGCCCATTCTCTGTGAGGAATTGCACTGTACAAGAAAGGGAAAGCCCAATATGTGCTCTTGAAGAATTTATGATCTAAAATAGGGGAAACACTCATGCACAAATATTTGCAAAGGAGCATTCTAAACAAAGCTGGCCTGAGAAATTTGAGCAGGAAGGGATTTCTTTCAGTTGGGGGTGGGGGAGGTGGGTCTTGTATGAAAGGACTTCAACATGTAGAGTTGAAGGTGGCAGAGAGGGCTAAGGGATGGTATATTTCAGCAAAAGCATAGCAATGGGAGAGTAGTATAAGAAAAGCAAGCAGAGTCCAGTTTGATTGTAATATAGATAATATGAAGAAATACAGGATCATATAAGGGTAAAAATTAGGTTGAAAACAGATTGTGGGGAGGCATTGAATGCCAGGACCCAATTTATGGTTCATTTTCTAGGTAGTGGAAAGCCACTGAAGATTTTTGAGAAGGGGAGTGAAATGATCACAAATTCATTAGGGGCATTTAGTAGTTTTTAGCAGTAGTGTGAAAAATGGATTAGTGAGAGAGAATGAGTCTGAAGTTAGGAATACTGATTAGCTAGTTATTCCCATAGTTTAGGAAAGAAGGTGGTGGCAAGAACTAGTGTTGTTACAGTAGGAATGAAAAGGAGAAAGGTAGCACCCCCAATAATCTGGTGTATTCCCATTATACTCCTCTGGGTACTTGGAGTCCCCCAGAATGGGAATACATTTTGAGGCTGCTGCTAAATAGGCAGCTCTCTTCCCATCAGACCTCTCTCTCTCTCTCTCTCTCTCTCTCTCTCTCTCTCTCTCTCTCTCTCTCTCTCTCTCTCTCTCCCCCTCCCTCCCTCCCTCCCTCCCTCCCTCCCCTACTCCCCTTCTTCCTCCCCTCCTCCTCCTCCTCTCTCTCTTCCCTCTCTTCCTCTTTCTCTCAAAAGTATAGTTCTCAGGAAATGTTCCTTCTCTATATAGAGAACTAGATTCCCAATTCCTTGAATTTGGAGTTACTAATAAAGTTACTCCTGTGGCTATTGCTGCCCCCCAAATATTCCTTTTCTGGTTTGATGGCTAGATTTTAGGACTCTTGATTTTGAGATTTCATGCAAGGCAATCTATGAGGCAAGCACTGTCCAGTAAATCAATGTCCTTCCTTAATCAATTTGTTAAGTTTACCATTGTGCTTCTGCAAAAACTCTTAATATTCCAACATTGCCCTAACTACAGCTGTTTCTCCATCTGGGAAAGCCCATTTTTAAATTTCTTGTGAAAAATAATGGTGCAAGTGTCCAGAAACTCTTCTTGGGCCACATGGATGAACAAATGTCTATTTTGATTCAGACTGACTTAAATGACTCTTGGGTAGGTAGGATCTTCAAGGATCTTCCAAGATTGAACTCTTGGTATCTTTTAAGTAGAAGAGAATAAGGAAAAAGACAAAAAGAAGTCTAAGTCCTCAGTAGGACTGCTTTTATAATCCACTGCTGTGGGGTGATTCTGGCCCTAATGTCTAAGCCAATTAATTATTCTTGGAAATAGCCCCAGTTATTGAAGCCCATTTTCCAGAAGGCATATTTATACTCTCTATTGTACATACACACAAACACTATAACATGCATATAAAGAATAAATACATGCACATACATATTTTACATTTATGTGTATACATATATATCCACATATGTATATATACATATCCATACATAATCATTTATACAAAATTCAAACTACTCAACCTGGTATTCAAGGATCTCTACAAATGAGAGTGAAGCTGACTTTAGTCTCATTTCACACAATGTCCTTTTAGGTACTTTATTCTCTATCCATACTGGGCTATTTAATATCCCCAAATATATTCTATATAATTTTCCACTTCTGTATATTTGTTTAAGCTATTTATTGCCCATATGAGCTCTGAGGATCCTTATCATAACTCCCTTCTCAAAAGTAAGTCTTGGGTACTAGTGAAAGATTATTCTCTTATGCCATTGGCTCAACCCCCTAACTCTCCAATTTGGTCATTCTTAAGTACCTCTCAGAAAAGGGCCTTTACTAAGATAGTACAGTAAGAAATTGGCACAAAATGTTCCCCTAAAAGTCTATGACACACTCCCTGTCCAGTTGAATACATATTGGGGAAAGTAGACTCAAGCTTAGAAAGTCCACATGGCAAAGGGCTAAATTACAGTTCTTTTAGTTGGAAAAAGTTCCCCTTAGGTATATTGTAGTTTCTTTGCTATGATCCTTTTGTGCAACCATTAATCTTTATACATTTTGTTTTTCATTCCTAAGAAATATGCTACCATCAGCTGATCCAGGGCACTGCTGGGAAGATGGGAACCTTCTGAGGCTTTAACATTCCTCCTTTGGCCAAAGGTGGGGGAGGGGAGGAAATTATAGTTCAAACCTATAATTCTCTTTTCTTTCTGCAGTTTCTTCTTAGGGGTGGTTATCTGATCTCCATGCCTGCTCCAACCTTTCAAATGAATCTAGTTCTAACTAGCTCAATAATTTATGGAAAACATCCTGGGAATGGACAAGTTTCCTTAGTCTATCCAAACATATTTCTTGTGTAATCTGAATCCAATTTTGAATTTTAGCACTTAGTGTAAAGCATATGCTCTTACCTAGTTAAGAGTTTAAAGCTAAAATTGGGTATGGTGGTTTTAGTCCCACCCTTACATATTATGAAAAGTCCTCTCCTCGCATCCGACTGATGACATCTTAATAACTCTACGGGCTCAACTTCATCAAGAAGCGTACCCTCAATTTACCACACCTGGTAGTGATATCTCTTCTGTTATTTTAGTTCTTTGTACTTCTAGATTATATTCTTATTTGTACTATATTAAGATGCGTTTTTGTCTCTACTACAGGGTAGTAAGCTTTTTGAGGTCTGGGCTGTGTCTTATTTCATTTTTATATCTTCTAATTTATAAAATAGTGGATTCTTAAGAGCTGGTAAAATATTTTTGTGTGCCCAAGGCAAGATTTAAAAATTATCTTACCTAGCATTTGAAAGTTGTATGCCCTATGTGTTACTATTTACTGTACTCTTTCTTAAAATCTTAAGTCAGACTAATGACCTCACAAAATAAATACCTTCAGGCTATGGCAAGCATAATTTTTCTTGCATTAAAATATATGAATTTATAAAAATAATGTTAAAAATGTTTTTCATTGTGTGCCTACCTGGATGCTGCAAGCCAGGCAGTGCCAGCTCTGGTGCAAGTTCTCCTCATTGTTCCAGGTTAAGCCTTTCATTTGAAAAATGCTAATTTAGTCTTGATGAAAAAAAAAAGTTTCCTAAGAATTAGAGCAATCCAACAAGTAGATCATATTGATTTAGGAGGTAGCTGTTTCCCCTTCATTGGAGGTCTTCAATTAGAGGATAAATTATCACTCTTCAGGTAATTCCTTTTCAGATATCAATTGGAATAGATTGTTCCAATTCTAAAATTCTGAGGTTCCTTCCACTTCTAAAACTCTGTCATCTTGTGAATGAATGCATATGTGACTCTATTGGTATGGTTTTGTGCATGACTTAATTCACCGTGGAATTTTGATTAAAAAAATCCCAAACTTCTTAACGTCCTATTACTGTGTGTATTTGGTTTTTACTGAAAAGTAACTAATTGCATGTTATTAAATTTTACTTTACAGAATTGAAACATTTTATAGTTTGTCACTTATATTTCAATCTAAATTGCCCAATGTGGTTAAGTTTAGGCCATTTATTTCAACTATATATAGTACTAAGCTTAAAATAATTAGTTTGATTTCCAAACACAATATCCATTTCTAGCACACTGCGAAATTGTTATAGTTTTAATTGTGATAAATGTTGAAGACATATTTCCAAATAGTTTCAGTTTGGTCTTTGACTTTGTGTTCATTTGCATTTCTTACTGTAAGTCATTTAGATTCAGACATTTTTGCAATTGAGTAGTGTTCCTAAAATGTCAGCTATGATTATTATGCTTAGCCATAAGAGGAAATCTTTGCATACACATAAAAAGAGTTTCTTGGAAAATGAGTGTTTCTTCTGCTCTTCTTGTTTGCAGCTCCCTTCTGATCTCTTCTTTATCTGATTTCACGTTATTTCATATTATTTTCCTTGTGCACTACTCATGCTGTAACACATTATGTTGTGTACAAATCCTAACAATTATTGCTAGATTATGAAGTCATTGGCAGCAGAGTCTGCATTTTATTTACCTTTTGCATTTCATTCGGGATTTAGCATTTAGTTGTAGAAGTGCATTACAGTTAATAGATACTCAATAAATGTTTGAATGAATGGATGTTTCAACTCACAAAATAAAAACATGTTGAAATAACATTTTTATCCACTTTCATTTTATGTCCATCCCATTGGGGTCATAGATTTGATAATTTCAAGAACCTCTTATTGGTTATCTTTTCATTCAATTTATTGTCTAGTAGTGCCCATAAGTAATGTGAATTAAATTACTCCAGAAAACAGTAGTTGCTTTCTAGATTGCAAACACCCTATGACAAGTTTAAAAAAACAACAACACAACTTCACATAAAGTAGTATGAGAAAGACTGATATGAAATTGATATGATAATGATATGAAAGCCATGAATCTACAATCCATTTAATTACCCCTAGTATTTGTGCAGGAGTTTTGTTACATGTTGTTCAATTCAATAAACATTTATTGAATAACTCTTATGTACCTGAAACTACGGTTGGTTCTGAAGTTACAAATGTAATAAGTAAACATTTCCTGTCCTCAAGGAGCTTATATTTGGTTATAATTGATATTCAATGTGCAATTGAATTTTCAGACTTTTATAGCATCTATATTTTTATTGGTATGGGTAATATCTCTACTGCTATTATCATAATCCAACCATTACTTTTTATCCTGTTTGATTTTTGAATATTAAATCTTCCAGCAAATCATGGGAATATATATAGAGAGCTGAAAGGGACACTGGAGGTCATCACATCCAACCCCCTCATTTTACAGATGGCTAAGGTGAGGCCTGGAAAGGTAGGGGGACTTTCCCCAAGATACATAGTAAAGTTAGTGTGTGAAGCTAGATCCTCTAACAACAGACATCAGCTTTACCCAGGAGGATCTATGCAATTCACCATTTGCTTTCTCCTGATTCTTTTAATATTTTATTGATACCAACTTATCATTTGGCTATTACCACTTCTTTATAAGAAATGACTGACTCATCTTTTCCCACCATACCTATCTTTGATCTTGTCTCTTATGTCACTTTTCTTATGCAAATCATTGGTAATAAGCAATAGCCTACCTCCACACACCATATGTTTTTCCATTGTCCTTTATATCTCTTGAAATTTTGATTCTTCTGAGATTATGGTGTAATATGATTCATAGCCATATAGCATCACCGAGAGAATGTTGGTGATAAAAATATGGTTTTATAGCAGAGAGTACATTGTATGGAATTATTTAAAATGGTATACCATTTCATAAATGTAATTATTCCTCATTTTCTTCTCAAACTGAGTTATAGGTCTAGTTCAACTTCTATTTGCTATCAATATAAACAAATATATATTTAGAGAATATACCAGTCTCACTCTCCCTTCTTTTTTTGTGGGGCAATAAGGGTTAAGTGACTTGCCCAGGGTCACACATCTAGTGTCAAGTGTCTGAGGCCAGATTTGAACTCAGGTCCTCCTGAATCCAGGACCAGTGCTTTATTCACTGCACCACCTAACTGCCCCTCACTCTCCCTTCTTAAAAAAATTGTAGTTACAGTGTAGGTTTCTCTCCAAAGAGACAAGTTTCCCAGGTTCAAAGTACTCGGAGTCTGTACTTTAAAAAGAGTAGCTCATGAACCTCAAAGATATTTACATAAATGCCACAGTAAGAAAAGTAGCAACAATACATCTTGCCCTTATGCCTGATGCATAATCTCTTTCACAAATACACCTAGAGGTACAATGCTGCTTCCTGCAAACTTGGTCTTTGCTAAGACTGCCCTCAAGTTGTTTTTAGAACCAGCTTGACTCCAATTTCTATAGTCTCTAGCTTCTGGATTAGTTTTTGTGAGCTCTCTGTGTTCCAAGTAGAACACTGTGCAGAAACTAGGTAGACATCTCCTTCCTTCTTTAAGGATAAGGAAATACCAGGAAATCTTTCTCAAAGATCCAAAACTGAACTCAGGAACTCTTGAACTTGGAGTGACCCAGAGACAACTCTCAGAACTGTTGCTGCCTAGGAGTCCCCAGTACTTGGTAAAAGGCTAAAATTTAGGATCATGCTATCTACAGAATTTAGAAAATTAATTACTCTACACTGATGTTTGGGGTTTCTCTGAATTCTCCTTTCATGCTGTATTCCAGGAAACAACTCCTATGACTATGTGCTTCTCCTGTAAATTACTATCGTCAATCTTTCAATAAATCTTCCTTAGCCAATATCTCCAATATGCTGGAGGCTTTCCTCTGTTTCTTTTAATTTAGAAGAGTGTACAATGTACTTTGTCTCCTTCCCTTTTCCTAACACTTAGGGAGACTGAAAACTTTGATGGCAAGGGTCTTTCTCTTTTTTAGGAGTTTGTAATCTAGCTGAGGGATACAGAAATTGTATGTGTATAAATTGTATGTTGTCTCTTATGTATATATGATGTATATGTATACATGATATATGTGCATGTGTATACATATGTTTGTATATATGTACATATAAATATATATTTGACTAGCATAAAGTAATTAAAAGACAACAGTGGAAAAAAGTGTAACCTTTCTCAGTAGACATCTTAATTGTATGGTCTGAGTGGCTGGAGTTTGAGATAGTTTCTGAAGAGAGTAAAATTTCTTAACTTTTTTTTTAAGAGCAGGGACTATGTCTCTCAGTACTTCCTTTGACCTTCTTAACAGGACCAAAGAGTACTGCAAGTAAGGTCACTGCTAAACTAAATGTTAATTTACTTTTAGAGTCTGTCCTTCAAAGAAATGAGAGATCAGACATACTTGTGCTAGGCACTTATATAGTTACAGACATTCAGATTTACTCAAGTTGGAGGTATTTTGTCACACTGGAAATTGCTTCGGTGCCTGTTTGTTCTAGCACCGCATGGAAAAATCTGACAGAGAAAAATACCCCTTTTAACTTTTGCTTCATTCTCCTTTCGCAGGAAAATGGTCTGTTTCTGACCTTTACAAAGGACCTCCTGGAAAGATCAGATAGTTAGTTCTATGATTGTTCTTTAAATTTTTATCTTCTTATAGGTGGGTGGAGCAGGAAAGGGGAGATCTAATTCAGTCCAGAACCTCATGTCCACCCTTGGTTTCCCTTGGCATAACCTCACACCTCTAAATCAGCCCTATAGATTATGAATATTATCTTTAGCCAGATCAGGTTCTTGCCCCCAAGAGTGTTTTTTTCCAGTTCAAAAGGAGCCCATCTTTGGTTTGGACATCTGAATATTCTTTCCTTGCAACATTTATCTCATGGAACCTGCTTATTCATTACAGCAGGCATAGCAATCTTTTTATTTGGTAACATCTTAATTACTTGCCTTTGTATATAGCTTTATAGTTTTCAGAGCCCTTTCATGAACATTGTCTCATTTGATTTTCACAATGTCCCTGTAAAGTTGGAAGGAGAAGCCAGTTATCTCTATTTTACAGATGAAGAAAGTGAGACTGAGAGAGTTATAATGGCTCCCTTAAGACCACATACCATTACTTTACCTTCATTAGTTGGTTGTTGAAATAGAAATACCACTAAGGTTTTCTGAATCCCAGTATAGTGATCTTTCCAGCATATTACAGTGTTTATTAAACACACACACACACACACACACACACACACACACACACACGCAACTATGTTTTCAGAATTATATAGGGGGCAGCTAGATGACACAGTGGATAAAGCACCAGCCCTGGATTCAGGAGGACCTGAGTTCAAATCTGGCATCAGACACCAGACACTTACTAGCTGTGTGACCCTGGACAAGTCACTTAACTCTCACTGTGCCCCACCCCAAAAGAAAAGAACCATATAAAGATTCTCTAATTTTTGTTGGTCTTCACTTAAACAACAAGTATTTATTTAAAAGAGGCAGCTAAATGACTCAATGGATACAGAGCTGAACATGCAAGTCAGGAAGACCTGAGTTCAGATTTGACCTAAGATACTTACTAGCTCTATGACCTCGGGCAAGTTATTTAACTTTTATTTGCCTTAATAGACTGGAGAAAGAAATGGCAAACCACTCCAGTATCTTTGCCAAGACAACCCCATGGACAGTATTAGCATTCTATGGTCCACAGGGTCATGAAGAGTTGGACACAGTAACAACAACATATATATTTAACACCAATTATTCACCAGGCACTGTGAGGGTCACTGGGGATGCAAGGACAAAGGCAAAATAGTCCTTCCCTTCAAGGAACTTATATTATTTTTTTTCATGAAAGTATTTTATTATTTTCCAGTTACATCTAGAGATATTTTTCCACATTTGTTTTTAGAAGATTTCTAGTTTCAAATTTCTCTACCTCCTTCTCCCCCTCTCCCCTCACCAAGACAGCAAACAATCTGATATAGGTTACATATGTACGACCACATTAAACATATTTCTACATTAGTTATGCTGTGAAAGAAGAATAAGAGCAAAAATGAATAACCTCAAAAAAGAAACAAACAAAAAAAGAAATAGTATGCTTCAATCTGCATCTAGATTCCATAGTTATTTTTTTCTGGATTTGGAGAGCATTTTCCATCATGAGTCCTTTGGAACTATCTTGGACCATTGTATTGCTAAGAGTCAAATCTGTCACAGTTGATCAACACCCAATGTTGTTAATACTGTGTACAGTGTTCTCCTGGTTCTGCTCATCTTACTCAGCATCAGTTCATGCAAATGCTTCCAGGTTTCTCTGAATCCTACCTGCTCATCGTTTCTTACAGCACAATAGTATTCCATTACATTCGTATACCATAACTTGTTCGGCCATTCTTCAATTGATGGAACTTATATTCTAATGGAGAAAACAACATCTACATTGGTAGATATAGACTAAACACATACAGAGTAGATACAAGGTAGGTAATATTGGTATGGAAGGTATTACTAGCTTGAGGGAGGTATATACGGGGAATGGACCAGGGTGCTTGAGCTGATCCTTGAAGGATACTAAGAAGTAGAAGTGAGGAAGAAGAGAATTCCTAGCATGGGGAACAAATATTCTGCGTTAGCTACGTTTTATTGTATTTATAACCTGATAAATGCTAAAATTATGATAAACTTGGCAGTTGCCAAGTGCCCACTGGGACAAAGCAATGAATCCCAGCAGTTGCTAAAAGTGTGGTGAGCCTTTACATCTTAGTGATATAACAATAAATCTTTTATTTCTAAAACAATTTTGCTCCCTAATTTGATAAAGAAGCTCATTTTTAAGTTGACCAAGGTCCAAAATAGAGCTTAATTCTTCAAGGAAAACTAATTAAATATTTGCAGACTATACTCTTATATTTGGGAAGTAGGATCTTAATGAAGAGTATTGCTTTTTCTTGTAGTTGACAATTACTTTTTAAAATTGTAAGATTACTGTAAAATTGTAAAATTGTAAGATTATCTTATATAACCCTGTGATTAATTTAAAGGGAGAATTACTGTACTATTGTGAACAGCTAATAGGAACCTCATAAGCACACAAGTCTAATCCCCTACAATAGTAGAAGAGAAAACCAAAGTCTAAGTTGGTAAAATAACTTGCCCAAGGTCTTGTAAGTATTAAGTGATGAAGTTCTTATTTCAACTAAGTTCTCTGATTCCAAATTCAGCACTCATTCCACTCTATAACATTGTATCACCTCATCTTTTAGAAGGCAAAGAATTCTTCCTTCCTCCTACCATCACTTCCAGTATATTGTAAAAATCAATACAGATTTTTACTTTAGTCTTATTTTATCAATAGTACTTGGGCACTGTTGAAAGTGGAAAAAAAGGACAAATCTAAAAAAAAGCAAAGGAGCTGCATCTTATTTTCTAGGGATTTACATAGCATGACTAAATTCCAAACTTATTTTTTTACTAAGATAAAAACAGTTTTTCCCCTTAGGTATTTGTGCAGTTAATCTATGTATATGTTCACACAAATTTCCACACATGTGTATTTATGCACACACATGTATACATGTATGTGCACTTGCACAGATATATAATATATGACTATACATGTGTATGTGATCTTTTGAAAAAAGTTACAAAACTTCAAAACTAGAATATAAATTCCTTAAGTAGAAATTAAGCATTCTTGCAGTCATTACTATCTACTTTTTTGTCTATCTTAGCACTTTGCCTGCTGCCTTGAACAGAGTAGAAAATTAATGTTGTTTGAACTGGCTTATATTGCTTTTTGAGTTTGGAGACAGAAGACTTAAAGTTTCTCAAGATTGCATAGCACTCCTTGGCAATTAACCAGCTACTTTTTTCCAGTTGCTTTTGCCAAACATATTCTCTGTGATAATCTCCTCTTGCTTATGCATTAATACATTAGCCATCACTAATAATAGATTTTGTCATGTGGTTTTAATTAGTTAACAGAAAATTATGGGTAATTCTTGAATATTTATATAAGTGTATTTTGTTTAGGTGTTGACTGTTCTCTATTGATATAGCTCTAAAGTATTTCAGTCAATAGAGACACCTAGTTATGTGCCATTTGTCTTGATGAAAATTTTATTCCAGGGAAAGATATACATTATTCATCATATTGAGGGGGTTGAGCTTTGCAAACATGTGCTATTGGTAAAGTATCATCTTCTTTGAAGCAGATGTGGACAATGTATAATACCTAATATATTTACTATGTAGTAGTTTAAAAAACAAGCCATGAAAAAAGTTCATGTTAAAAGGCTATAAGAAATAAGGAAAACCCTTAATAAAAATGAAATAACTAGCCTAAAAGAAAGGAGAGCAAATATTTTCTTCACGAATATTTTAAACTATTTTGTTTTATTGATAACTTTTATCTTTTACACAATGACAATGACTTTTTTGTTTTTGTTTTTGTTTTTTTGGTGAGGCAATTGGGGTTAAGCAACTTGCCCAGGGTCACACAGCCAGTAAGTGATAAGTGTCTGAGGCTGGATTTGAGCTCAGGTCCTCCTGACTCCAGGGCTGGTGCTCCAAGGAAAGCATTCTTTTCATTGTGCTTCATTGTCCTTTCATGGGTCCTTACTTGTTTCTGGCTTTTCCTATGAAATGTGATAAATCATTTCATATTTTAAACTATTCTCTTTTCTGAAGTTTTGTATGAAACTTTTATAAAAAAATTAAGGCAGAAAATTATTTTCTATAAAGAGATTTGTTTAAAATAAGGTGGCACCATAGCACCTAGTCTCCATCACCTGTTCCATTAGATTGTAAGCTCCTTGAGGGTAGAGACTGTGTTTTGCCTCTTTTTTTATCCCTTAGACCAGTGCCTAGCACATAGTAGTTGCATACTAAATGCTTATTGATTGTACATATGTGATGAAGAAGCTCACCTCTGTGCTAATTAAATCCTGTTCTGTAGATATCTATAATCTAGAACTTCAGTAAAGAGTGATTTTTAAAAAATTCTGACAATGAAATGACTAGTCTGGGTATTTTTATAAAGACCTTGCACTCTTAGTATGAGTAATAAAAATGGAATTGCTTCAAAAAGTGCTCTCTCCCTTTGAGAAAAGGAGAGATGGAAAGATAAAGATGGCTTAGGGAGCAAAGGTCATATGCTCCCATCTTCTGCAATTCAAAGACTGAGAAGGGTAAGGCCCCAGAGATTTCATTAGAATTTGCCCTTCCAGGCCTCACATCCTGACCCAAATCCTGGAAGAGAGAGCACATCTGATTCTAGGCAATGACTGGACCATTTCTTAACCTTTCTTTTATACCCTTTCTTCTGCAGAATCTTATGTTACACATACACAAGTTAAACTTTGACTTTTTATTATTATGCACTCTGTGGTACTGTGAATGAGTGCTGAAAGTTTGATGATATGATACAAGGGAAAGTCTAGTTGCTTTCAGAGGGCATTCTTCTCTCTGTGTGGATATAAAATACCCTAGGACTTTAGAGTCTGATCTAGAGTTTTGGAAAATCAAATAAATTGTATATACCAGGGTCATCATTTTTGCTATTTGAGGGAATTAAAGAATATTATTTCTTTATGGGGTATTCTGGTTTTCTCTCTAAGTAGTATCTCTCTATTTTGCCCCTTCTGCGCAGAGATATGAATTATTTATTAAGTTCTTAAACAATTCTCTGAATCACTCTCTCTTCCTCCCTCTCTCCCTTCTTTCCAACCCAAGGCAATTTATTGGTACTTGTAATGTTCTTTATATATTTTTATTTGCCTTTATTCTATATTGATGAATGGACTCATTCGATTTATGTATTTTGTTGTTTCGCTTCAAAGTGAGACTGCTGATCTTGGTATCATCCAAGAAAACAATGGACATACATTAAAAGACTAATATGTGATTAGGAATGCTGTTCACACAGAATACACAGTATAGAATTTGCCTGTGGCACATGCTATAAGTCAGACCAGCACAAGCTGGAGAATAATTCTAGATGATGAAGGGAACATGGAGGTCATTAAGTTTACCTTCCCTTTCCTACAGCCTACCATTTTCCTGAAGCCCCAAAAGGTTGTGACTTGTATTAGATTACTCAGTAATTTATCAGAATTAGAGTTTAACCCAGATCATTTGGATTTGATTGGACATTGTCATATAAGTGTAGGGGAGGGTAGATTAAGGGAGTCTATAATTTAATTGAGGAGTTCTTCATTTATCCCCATGAGATTATACAATATGGAATTTTGTTTGAAGGCAACAGATGACATACAGGGAACTTATAGTAGTTGGCAACTAAAGATCAGCCATCCCTCCTCATGTTGGTATTTAATATTAGATGGAGTCTACCATATAGTACTTTTATTCTCAAATAACCAAATTCCATGAGTATCTGACACTGATAAAGCAGAGGTTGTGCTGGCCATGGGCAGCTCTCAAAATGCAATATTGAAGCAAAAGAGAAGTATCCCCTCACACCCTACCTCCAACCCCTATCTTTATTCCGCAGGCACTTTGGAAAAAATTGTAAGGGAAGAGGCAAAATTCCCCCCATTTCTCAAGAATACTTGAGACTAGGGGGTGGCTAGATAGCACAGTGGATAGAGCACTGGCCCTGGATTCAGGAGTACCTGAGTTCAAATCTGGCCTCGGACACTTGACACTTAATAGCTGTGTGACCTTGGGCAAGTCACTTAACACCCATTGCCCTGCAAAAAAAAGAAATACTTGAGACTGCAATCAGTTTGCTTTAATAGCCCGTGGGTCAGTTAGGTGGTGCAATGGATAGAGTACCAGGCCTGGAGGCAGAAGACTCATCTTCCTGAGTTCAAATATGGCCTCAAACACTTGCTGTGTGACCCTGAGCAAGTCACTTAACCCTGTTTGACTCAGTTTCCTTATCCATAAAATGGACTAGAGAAGGAAATGGTAAATCGCTCAAGTTTATTTGACAACAACCCATTTGGGGTCATGAAGAGTTGACCATGACTGAACAACAGCATTAGGCCATGACTGATTCTTGGTCACACAATCATTAAGAGTTCCTTATTGTGGGGGGCAGGGCCAAGATGGTGGAGGAAAGACATTAAATGCACAGAGCTCCTGACACAATTACCTCCAAAACAGCCATAAAACAACCCCTGGAGCAACAAAACCCACAAAATGACAGGCTGAGATTATGTTCCAGCCAAAGTCATCTTAGAGGGGGCTGTACTAGTCTGTGAGTAGAGTCCAACACCATGATCACCCTAACACAGTCCCCAGGAAGGCTGCACCAGAGAAACTTACCTCTGAGCCTCGAAATTAGCTGCAGCACCTGTGTCTTCTGGAACTAAGCTTACTGTTGGATGAGAGGGCTGAATGGCTGGCCAGGGTGTGTGTGTGTGTGTGTAAAATACAGGGGTGTCTGCAGGAACCAAGGAGGAATTTGGCTATCCCACCCCAGCAGGGAACCAGGAAGAAATCTGGAGCAGCAGGAGGCCCAAGTTGGGGAGGGGTGCAGGCTTGTTGGAGCAAAGAACCACCACAGCACACAAAGTTCTGTTGGATGGTTAATTAGCAAGTTGGCTTGAGGTTATCTTCGGACCAGAGAACAGGCCAGGAGAGAAGAAAAACCTGCCCGTCTTAAAACCAAAATACTTGGAACCCTCTGAAGCTTAGGGCAGTGTAGCTTGGAAGTAGAGCCACACTGTAAGAGGGAGTTAAAAGTAAATAAAAGACAGCAAGATGAGCAAACAAAGAAAGTTGAGAATTAGAGAAAGTTTCTTTAGTGAAAAGGAAGAACAAGGTGCACCCTCAAAAGAGGATAACAACCTCATTACCCCTACATCCAAAGCTTCCAAGAAAAATATGGATTGGTCTCTGGCCATGGAAGGGCTCAAAAGGTACTTGAAGAGAAAGTAGGAGAGATAGAAGGAAGATTTAGAGAGGTGGAGGAAAGAATGGAAAGAGAAATGGGAGAGATGCAGGAGAGTCATGAGAAAAAATTCAACAGCTTGAAAAGCCAAATGGAAAAGGAGGTACAAAAGCTCTCAGAAGAAAATAATTGCCTAAGAGTTCCTTATCGTACTTTAGACATACTCAGTTTTCTTCTGTCCTATTTACAGATGTACAATGAAAATCTATGAAATATGACATATTTGGCCATTTTTTTAAGAAGCCTGAACACCAGATCTTTGGTCAAACATGTAGCATCCCTCTCCTTTCCCCATTACAATGCTGTTTCTATAGCAAAACCAGATTCAATCTAGATACCTTTATTATAGTTTTTATTAAGTACTTCCTTTATTTTCAATTAAAGAGCCTATCCTGAGAAAGTAACTTCCTTTGAGGACTTCCCGTATAAAAATAAGTATGTAATTCCTTTGATGCTTTTCAATTGTACTCTAAAGGGATAGCAGTTCCTCAAATGATAAATGGTCAAAGCACACGAGCATGTTGTTTTCAATGGAGAAATCCTATCTATCAATAGCTGTGTGAAAACAATGCACTAAATCACTATTAATTAGAGCGATAAAAATTAAAACATTTCTGAGGTTCCACCTTGTAGAAAAGTGCATTCTAGGCTCAGGGGATAATATGAGAAAAGACGCCTGGGTGGGAAATGGGAGACAGATAAACATGAATAAATAGAACCTTTGTGGACATCTTTGAAGTTCTTTGACACAAAGATATGACATGGATCTTTCTATTCCTTATGAAATAGTGTTAATATCATGTTTTTGTACCTTGTTATTACTATAGTAGAGAAACATGACGTAAATGCCAATATATATTTGAATGAAGTTCTGAATGACTCAACCGTTCTTACTGAAATTTTTTTTTTTTGTGTGGGGCAATGGGGGTTAAGTGACTTGCCCAGGGTCACATAGCTAGTAAGTGCCAAGTGTCTGAGGCCAGATTTGAACTCAGGTACTCCTGAATCCAGGGCTGGTGCTTTATCTACTGTGCCACCTAGCCGCCCCCTGTACTAAGCACTTCTTACAAATATTATCTTATTTAGTACTCACAACAACCCTGGGAGGTAGGTGCTATTATTGTCCCCATTTTATACTGGAACAAACAGAGGCTAAGTGTCTTTTCCTAGGGTCATACAGCTAATAAGTGGCTGAGGCCACATTTGAACTCAGGCCTCCCTGAGTCCAGGTCCATCACTTCCCACTGCTTCTTTTTTTTATTTTTGGTTTTTGTTTGTTTGTTTGTTTGTTTTTTTGCTGGGCAATGGGGGTTAAGTGACTTGCCCAGGGTCACACAGCTAGTAAGTCAAGTGTCTGAGACCGGATTTGAACTCAGGTACTCCTGAATCCAAGGCCGGTGCTTTACCACTGCACCACCTAGCCACCCCACTTCCCACTGCTTCTTAACCTCTCTGGGCTTCAGGTTCCTTATTTGTAAAATGTGAGAGTTGAGCTAGGTGGTTTCTGATGTCCATTCCTTCTCTAGATCAGGGCTTCTTAAATTTTTTCCAGTCATAAACCCTTTTCACCCAAGAAATTTCTATGTGACCCTGGGTATATAGGTATATGTAATAGATATAGAAATCAAACATTTACTGCCAAATTTTTCGTGCCCCTAGTTATGACCCACAGTTTAAGAAGTTTTGTTCTAGATTTTTAATCCACTCTAACTTCTGAAAATTCATTAGAGTTTTTCTCTTGCTTAGCCTTAGAATTTTTGTGTTTCCTTTGGAATTCATGCTAATACTATATTTAATGGTTATTTGGGAGAACAACTTCTGATCCCTGGAAATAAAATATCTCTCTCATATGAACAGCATATTGGAAAGGCCTGGGCCTGGATCACTAATAGGTCAGAGTTACTCTTACAGTACCCAGAATTTTCCATTTAAAATGTTAAAACTTAAAAAGCGAATTTAAAAAATACATTAGCAGATTCAGTGGTGTCAAACTAGAAGATGGAGCATGTTTCCCGTAAACTTCTCTATTTAGTAACACCCTACCTCTTCCTGAAAATAATAATGAATAATACAAGAAAATCTTTAATGCTGTCTTTGGGCTTTTGGTTCATAAAAGGAACCACTGTTTAGCTTCAAAGCTTTAAAAAAAATTCTTTCAGAGATATTTATCCTTTCCAATGCATCTTCTCTACTCAGTGCCTACCCACAATCCCAGTGGCATGCTCAATCCATCTTCATAGCACTACATATCTTCAAGTGTGTGTATAAATTCTGTCAGGGAGGAATATAGCTTCATAGTGGGTAGGTGCCAGCAGGACTGTACAGGGAGTTCTCCTGCTTGATGTAAAAATTGATCAAGGATGACAATTGTTTATGCACTCCATGCATGGAAATTTTAAAGTTTAGTTTGTGCTCATTGCATTCTTTTGCCATGTTCCTCATCATCAGGTGCTATGTTATTGAGCATCTTCTTTAGGTCTCTCCTTCAAGGAATATTGCTTATTCCACCCCCATAAATTGACAGTGGTCACAGTAATTATTGAATAGCTTTTCAACCATCTGTGTTTTCACACCAGTATTTGGTATAGTTTTAACCTAAACATTTTAAAGTTCTGAGTCCAAGGCCTAGAAGAAGATTCATCCTTGGGAATGAATTATAGAGTTCCTAACACATATAGACAAATAATGGATTCTTTTTGTACTACACTGAAAGTTGATGAGTTCTTCTCATCATTCTTTATAGAATCACAGATTTAGAGCTGGCAGGGATCTCCAGGGTCATATTTTTGTGCTTTTCTTAGATGTTACCCATTTTCTATTTCCTCCCTTCCATTCTCATCCTGCTTCAGGACTTCACTAATTCTTTTCCAGGAGAAATGTTCATCTTCTCTTTGGTTTCTCTACTATTCAAATCAATCATCTTTCATACTGATTCCAGAGTATTCTTTTGAATGTTATTCAATTAAACAAACATGAATTTGTTTTACTAGGTATGAAGAGTTGTGCTAAGCTCCAGAAATACAAAGATAGATGTGACACGTACCCCACTTTCAAGGAACTTTTAAATGAATGGAATAAAAACATGTACAAAATTAAACATAAAACAAAGAGTGACGTAAGTGGAAAAGAGTGGTCTGGATTAAATGCTCTGAGAGATTTAGAAGAGATAGAGACCTCTTTCAGCAGAGAAGGCATTGGGATTAGGGTAGCCTTCATGAAATAGGTTGCACTTGAGTTGGGCTTTGAACAAAAGTAGGGTTTTCAATAGAGAGGAGGTCAGGTGGGTATGGAGGGTGAGTACATTCCAGGTTTGGAAGATGAAGTGAGCAAGAGAACAGAGATGGGAAAAATTAAGTTAAGAACTGGGGAGGGAGGTGACATGCAAAGAATAATCCAATTGGGCTGGAACATAGAATAGTAATGGACAACAGTATGAGACAAAGAAGGAAAAGTAGCTTGGATTCAGATGGTAGTCAGTCACCAAAAAAGAGACACTGAAGTTGTTTGAGGAAAAGTGTCTTTAGGACGACTGGTGGAGCAGTATGAAGGATGAATTGGAATGGAAAGATTTGGGGAAGACCAATTTCAAAAAATTGTTATGATAGTCTAGAAAAGAAATGAGGGCATAGAATTAGGCAGTTGTAGTGGAAGTATAAAGATGGATGCAAGGAATGTTATAGAAATATAATTGACAAATCTGGACAACATGTTTCAGATGAAGGAGAAGGAAGATCATTGAGCTTACAGATCTGAGTAATTGAGAAAATTATGGTGTCATTGTTATGTTTAGAAAGATTAGGTGGAGGGGCCATCTGGGTGGTGCAGTGGAGAAAGCACTGGCCCTGGATTCAGGAGGACCTGAGTTCAAATCTGGCCTCAAACACTTGACTCTAGCTGTGTGAACCTAGGCAAGTCACTTAAAATCCTGACTGCCGTGCCCCTCCCCCCCCCAAAAAAAAAGATTAGATGGAGGGGAGTCATTTTTTGGGAAATTGGTACATTTTTGGTTAAGTGATTTGTCCAGGGTCACACAATTAGTAAGTGTCAAGTGTCTGAGGCCGAATTTGAACTCAGGTCCTCTTGAATCCAGGGCCGGTGCTCTAAACACTGCACAGCCTAGCTGCCCATGTTTTTTCTTTTTGTTTTTGTGTTAAGCTTTGAAGGTGTCAGTAGAACATTCCAGTGAAAATGTAGAGTCTCTTCATCTTATTAATTAAACCTTTGATTGTTCTTTATTTCCTACTGAATAAAGTTTAAAACTTAACATTCTAAACACTTTATGATGCAGCCCCTGGGTACCTTTGCTTCCTTGTCTCCTAGCCTTTCTGTTAAGGGCTAAAATTCTAGCTAAACTGTCTAAAATATCTAATGAGTGGTCGCCAATAAATTATAAGCTTTAGCAAGAGTTAGACTTTTAAGCATTTATTAAGGAGAATAAGAATTTGGTAAAGAGAGAGAAAGGCCTAGATTCCTATCTATTAAAGTGAGAGCACATTTCTAGCTCCACTCTCCACCAGAGTCCAAAGGAAAGAGAATGAGACCGAGCGCTAGTCTCTTCCTTCCTCCTCCCACTCGCCCCCGTAACTTCCTGACGCCAAAGAAAAGACTCCTGGTCTTGCCCTCAAAGACCTTCGCTTCATGGGTGGAACTCTTCTACAGTAAGTCTCCAGCAGGTGGCGTCATTCCAATCATTACACTTCCCTTTCACGAACCCTCTGCTATAGCTGAATTGGACTACTTATCTTATATTTGCTTCACTTCATCTTTCATTAAAAAATTTAGGCCATTGGCAATAAACTTCCCTTCCTTCTCTCTTCCTCATCTCATACTACTCAGTCATCTTCCTCTACTCTTTTTTCACTCACTCCAATCTTGGCTGAAGAGGTGACCTTCTTGCCAAGGCCACTTTTTCTCTATGTATCCTTGATCTTAGCTCCTCCTGTCTTCTTTAACAGATTGCTCCTAACCATCATTTCCACCCTCATCTTTAATCTCTTTCCATTTACTTCTTGCTCTACTACTGCCTACACAACAAAACCCCTTACTTGATCCCACAATCTCTGCTAACTATCATCCTATGGCCCTCCCCGCCAACAGATAAATTCCTTGAGAAAGTAATTTACACTTGTTGCCTCTGCTTTCTATCTTCTCACTCTCTTCCAAACCTTTTGTAATCTGACTTCCACGGTATCATTTACCTGAAACTGCTCTCTACAAAGTTATCCATTATTTCTTATTTGCCAAATATGATGTCCTTTTCTCAGTATGTATCCTTTAAATTGTTCATCACCATTTTCCTTCTGGATACTCTCTCTGAACTTTCATGACACAGCTCTTTTCTGGCTCTTCTATCTGACTTCTCTTTCTCAGTCTCCTTCATTGGTTCTTCATCTAGTTCATGCCTTCTAACTGTGGGTCTACTCTGTTTTGGGTTTTGAGATATTTCTTCAATTCTATGGATTTAAATATTTTTTTTTTGAGAGGCAATAGGGGTTAAGTGACTTGCCCAGGGTCACACATCTAGTACCTGTCAAGTGTCTGAAGCTGAATTTGAATTCAGGTTCTCCTGAATCCAGGGCCAGTGCTTTATCCACTCACCACTTAGCTGCCCCTGGATTTAAATCTGTTTAGGATTATTTGTTCTATCATAGGTATAAAACTTTTCTCATGTAAATGGTAAGAGAAATCATCCAGGAAAGCTAATCCTTTTCAGCCTTTTTTTTATAATAAAAGGGAAAAATGTACACTTTTAAAAAATGACAGAATGAAACCAGCAACAATGTTGACTCTTTACATTTTTCTTGTGTAATATTAAAAGAGGCAACATGACATAGTGAATAGAGAGCTCATCTTTGAACCAGGAAGACTAGGTTCAAGATTCACTTCTGTGTGAACCTGGATAAGTCACTTAAATTTCTACTACTGGAGGTTACTCTTTAAGACTTTAAGTTGCAGAAAAGGTGCTGACCTAATTTGGTAATGGGAATTTCCTCATCCAGGAGTTCCCCATGTGAATGAATAAATGATACAAATGAAGCCACGAGTATAGACTCTCTCTAATGCTGAACTATTATTTCTATTACAAATCATATGGTGGTAGGACTGTACATACCCATAATCTCTGTTACTAGTGCTGTGCTTTAGTTAAAGGAAATGGAACAGCTATGAGAGCTTTTATGGTAGTTATGTATTCCTCATTAGCTTCTCAAACAGTCATCTTACTTTTGAACTCTTTAGTGATTATAAACTCATTGGATAAGAACTCACAGTGGGCTACATTATGTAACGAAGTGACTATTCAGCTTTCAATTAATATTAATAACTGAGTATCTGCTACAAAGGAATGAGAGCCATTAAACAGCTATTGATTTTTTTTGTTCTAATTTCTGCTTTGCTTTGCTTTTGTGTACATCATTTCATTTTGATTTTCAAAAGCTAGTCTATAATTTGTTTCAGGGCAACATTGAGGAGCTTACAAATTATAATATGCTTTACTTTTTAATTAGTGCTGAAAGCTGAAGGCAGGGAACATCAGGGAACAACTGATTTAAAATCTTATTAGCCTATTGGCTACAAAGCAGCATGGAGACTTTTTTTCAGCCAATAGCCTCTTGAAAGGCCATACAGGAAAACTTAGATTCTAGTTTGATGGGTTTACTTTGAAGATTTTACTATTAGGCCAGAGACAAAATAAAGTTAAAATTTATTCCCAAGAATTAAGTTAAACTCAAAGTACTTACTAGCCTGAGGGAAAAGCTCTCTCTTGGCCACTAGGAGGAAGGAGAAAAATGTCTCCTTTAAACATGAATAACATTGGCAGTCAAATCCATTTCCAAATTTCTGCATATGGCTACTTTGATAACTATAGGTCATATTCACTTCTCAATTGTTTCAAAGACTGAAGCCCCTTTGGGAAGGAGTGTTGAAGCAAGGTTTTTTGATATATCCATCTCAAATTGCTTTCCTGTGGTCCACTATTTAGGAAACATCTATGAGGAAGCATATTTGTCTTATTGTACACTGTAGAAGCAAAAACTGGGCATAAGCATGCACTGCAGAATGTATTTTAATTGATTGTACATGTGACATTCACAGTATCCATTTGAAGCTTGTTGTATATTGTGAACCTTCTATTAATCTCTTCCCCTACATGAGCTTTCATTTTTTGCTCTTAGGTCTTTTGGGCCTAGTTTTCCATCTAGTTGTGTTTCTTTTTTCTTTCTTTCTTTCTTTTTCTTCTTTGCCACTTAAACACAGTTCCAATGTGAAAAGGTCCAGCTAGAAACTTTTTTGAGCATTTTTATATATTTTTTTCTATTAAATATAAAATAATTGTTAACATTCTTTTAAAAATTTTTTGACTTTCAAATTCTCTCCCTCCATCCTGCTCCTACCCCATCCTTGAGAAGGCAAGCAATTTTATATAGATTATACATGTAGAGTCATGCAAAACATGTTTCTATATTAGCCATATTCTGAAAGAAAACAGACCAAAAAAGTGAAAAAAATTAAAGTTTAAAAAAGTATGCTTCGGGGGCAGCTAGGTGATACAGTGGATAGAGCACTGGCCCTGGAGTCAGGAGTACCTGAGTTCAAATCTGGCCTCAGACACTTAACACTTACTAGCTGTGTGACCCTGGGCAAGTCACTTAACCCCAATTGCCTCACTAAAAAAAAAAAGTATGCTTCAATCTGCATTCAGACTTCATCAGTTCTTTCTCTGGAAGTGGATAGCATGTTGCATTACAAGTCCTTCAGAATTATGTTAGATTGTTTTATTGCAGAGAATAGCTAAAAAATCATTCACAGTTGGACATTGTACAATATTGCTGTTACTTTGTAGAATGTTTACCTGGTTTTGTTTAATTCACTTTTTATCAGTTCATGTAAGTCTTCCCAGGTTTTACTGAAATCAGCTTGCTTGTCATTTCATATAGCATAATAGTATTCCATGACAATAATATATTACAGCTTGTTCAGCTCTTTCCCAAATGATGGGCAAGGCTGGAAACTTATTGACATATCATTATTGGTGGCAGAGGTAACCTACTTGATGACTGAGCAGAGAAATATAAATGCCCAATGTTAGGTTGCAAGCATCTGTTAGTCTTATTTTCTAGTGTATTGGACTGGCTATACTTTTACTCACTCTTCAAATTGAAGAATGCTTGAGCACACTTGTTTTGTCTTGACCAGATTTTCAGATGACAGGACATAAGTATGTGGAAAGAGTTAGACTCTTGTATCATTTAATAGATAAAACTCTCTGACTATTAGAGATCCTGTACTATTAAAATTTCTGATTGAAGTAAAGTTTCCTCCCATTTTGCTCACCAGTCTTTCTTTTCATTCAAATTTCCTGGATTTCATTTGGTATAAGAGGTACCTTTTAAAGAGAATGTTGTATTACTGCTTTCAGTGTTTATACTTTAATTATTTCTGAAATGGGAGACAGTAGGGCACAGTGGATAGAATGCCAGGCTTGGAGCCAGGAAGATTGGGTTGAAGGGTGGCTTCTGACTAATACTGGCTATGTGGGCAAATGACTTAACCTCTTGGTACTCTAGGCAAGTCTCTAAGATTATACTTTGTGGAGAATGTGCCAATATACATTTGTATAGGGAGTTTTCTTATTCCTGAGATCTCTAAAATAATAAAATTATTTATTTTTACTATAGTCCCCCTCCTGTCTCTATAATTTCTGGACATTCCACTCTACGTTCCCACACCTCCAAAAATTAATTCTTTGTTACAAAGAAAATAGTTAAGCAAAAATATCTGATAGAAGTGATCATGTCTGACATTGTAATGATACGCTGTCCATGTGGTTCCCTACTTCTCATCTGAGAAGCAGGAATTATATATCATTATCTGCTCCCTAAGGCCAAGTATGTTTTTTACAGTTATCATTTTGGTTAATTTCAGTGTTCTTTTTATTGGTACTATTAAAGTCAATGAGTTTGTTGTTCTGTTTGTGATAACTTTATTACTTCATACAAATCATCAAAAGTCTCACTAATTTCTTTATACTCTATTATTCCACAATAGTATTTCATTGCCTTTATATATGACAGTGTGCTCCATTAGTCTCTATGTTGATGTACATTCCCTTTGTTATTTATCATTTGTTATTATTATTATATTATTATTTGTTATCTAGCTATTTGCTATCACAGAATATGTGGCTATAAATGTTTTGGTATACGTTGGATCTTTGTGTTCCTCTCTTTTCAACCTTTCTGGGGCATATATCCAGTAGTGGATCAAAGGATAATGTCAAATTTAATCACCATTCTCATATAATTTATAAGAAACTTTATATTATTTTTAGATTAAATGAATTAGATTCTTCATAACATTTTTAGTCTAGTGTTTGTTTTTCTTATGAACAAACACAAAAGTCTAGCAAATAAATTTTAAAAACTAATAGAGAAAATAAAATATCTTTATGGATAGTTATTTTGGGTAATATTCATGTAATACTACATTAAATTTTAATTTCCTCTAGAGTTGTGTCCCTTCCAACTCTAAAATTCTGTGAATCTTCTGTGTTTCTCTTACTACTTTGTGAAAGGTTATAGGTTTCCAGATCAAGATGAAAAGCTACTAAAGGTCAAGGGCTGTTTTGAAAGCACCAGACATAATGTAATTTGAGTGTCCCTTTATAAAAAGTTGTTTGATACTTACTCTAGCAGAGGCTTGATAAATACTGAACAGTGATCATTTAAAATTTTTATCACAGTCTTATGTACAAATCAATTTCCCCATATCTTTAAGGATCTAGATTGGAGCTTTAATCTGATTGGCAACTGTCTGTAATCTCAGAGATCTGCCTGGGGTACTAAGAAGTTAGGTGACTTGTCCATGATGTCACAGTTACTATGTATCACAGGCAGGTAGTCAACTCCAAGGCCAACCCTCTTTCCATTGCATTCTGTTGTCTCTCATTGTTTTGGCACTACCCAGAAAATAGGTGATTCGTGCCAAATAATATATCAAAGAAATTAAAACATTTATGTCAAGAGCTAGCATATTATAAGCTCGAACAAAATGTGTAATTAAAAAGGTGATAGTTTTGTGCACAGAAAGTGACACAAATATGGTTCTGTTTTGAAATAACTTAAGATTAACACCTTTATATTGTTGAGAAATATGATACATTGCAGTGGCTATAAAAAATTCTTCCATTTCCACAAATCCTCGTCTTAATGTCTTCAGAAAATAAATTATCTGACACCAATGAAGGTTTTATAATGACTCTCTCTAAAGATTTGCTTTTTAATCTCTACATGCTGCATAGAATGAGGGAAGGAGTGGGAGGTGTAGGTAAAGGGTCTTTTTCCTATTCTGATGCCTCCAATAGCAGTTTAAAATTTGTTGTGAAAAGTGTTAAGACTTTCCAGCTATTAACCCTTTTGCAGCCTTTCTTTTTCTTTTTTCTAGCCACCTCAACCCCAAAATCAGCCCAAAATAAACTTAGCATAAGATATTCTCATTGATTATATAGAATATCTGTTTCTGACATTGTCTATCAGTATGAAGTCTATACAAAAAGGAGACAGAGCTATATTCATGTATAGGAAGCAATAGGATTTTATTGGCTCACCCACTAACATTAGTATTAAGCAAAAAGGATTTTAAGATTTAGCTACTCTTATCTTTTTCTATACTTCAGTCCACCTTCTCTGCTTTAGGCAGACCAGATTCCTTGCCCTTCCCTGTATATATCTGAATCTCTCCTGCTTTGAAACTACCACACATACCTCTACCCCTCACATAGGACCGTTATGCAGGAGACTGTACAATAATCTTCAATTCCTCATGAGGGGCAAGACACCCTGCTGAAATGATTAAATTTCTCTGCAGTTTGCTCTGTGCTATTCACACTGACACATCGTGGCCTTTCAGAGATCCTGAGACTGTTCTGAGAATTTAGGTTGGGACTGAGGCTTATAGCAAACCTATAACTGCATTTAGTCTGTGATACTTTTAGAAATGGAAAAAAGACATCTGTTCTAGTTTCCTCTATATCCCTGTTCAGAAGGAACCAGACCAATTCTTTTTCAGTTAGTCCCCTTTAGGATGACCCCAACTTGCTGAAACCTCAGGGCTGACTCAATGGTCTCAAAGGACATCAGGACAGATTAGGATTATCAGGACATATAAGAGTGATCACATATTGTCTTTAGAGCTATAGGGCTCCAAGTCCTGTCATTTTCCTTTCTCTAGTAGAGTATTTTTCTAGGAGGAACTCTAGCCTTTGCTATGGGTGGGAAACCTCTCCCTTCAACATGTACTGTTGTGGGAACTTTTGTTTTAAAACCTTTCTTGCTTAAGACTAATGTCACTGGGTGATCCAGTAAAATGCTATTAGTTCATGTCTCCCATTTGGATAGACTCCACACTAATTGACCATCTCAAAAATAGATATTGTATATAATCAATGATATTGTTTTATGGCAAGTTCATTTTGGGCTGATTTTGTACTTCAAGTCCTGGGTTCAGTTTTGAGTTCTGTCTCTTACTATCTGTGTAACTGCAAATTACTCCTACTCGCTGAACCAATTTTCTCATTAGTAGAATTAGGAATTGATCTAAATGATCTCTAAGATTCATTCCTTCCTGCTTTAAATCTATGATCCTAGGATAATTTTCTTGTCCTACAATGACAATATGGGAAAGATGGTGAAATCTTAACCCGTTTCTTTTTTGTTTTGTTTTGTTTTTGTTTTTTTTGTTTTTTTGCTGGGCAATGGGGGTTAAGTGACTTGCCCGGGGTCACACAGCTAGTAAGTGTCAAGTGTCTGAGGCCAGGTTTGAACTCAGGTACTCCTGAATCCAAGGCCAATGCTTTTATCCACTGCGCCACCTAGCTGCCCCAACCCGTTTCTTTTTAGTCCCATTTCTCTATGGTTGAATTTGGTGAAGGGGGAAGGATGTCTAAAAGTCATGTCTTCAGATGTCTTGTAGAAGTTAGGAAACAGCATACATAATGAATTTAACTTTGTATGCTTTCCTAAAGAAGACCATCATCTATCTATCTATCTATCTATCTATCTATCTATCTATCTATCTATCTATCTATCTATCTATCTATCTATCTATCTATTTAATCTATCTATCATCTGTTTATCATCTGTCTATCTATATTTTATTGTTAACACTCATTTTTTTAATGTTCAATTTCCAAATTCTCTTCTTCCCTCTCCCCACCCATTGAGAAGGCAAGTGATAGAATATTACTTATATGAAATCATGCAAAACATTTCCATATTAGCCATGTTTCAAAAAAACCCCACAAAACCCCCAAATTTTAAAAAAAACGTGTTTATATCTGTACCTAGAGTTCATCTCCTCTCTGTCTGGATGTGGATGTCATTCTTTATCATGTGTCCTTTGGAATTTTTTGGATCATTGTCTTTATCAGAGTAACTAAGTCTTTTACTATTGATCATCATTAACAATTTTGCTATTCCTGTGTATAATGTTCTCCTGGTTCTGCTCCTTTCACTTTGCATCAGTTCATATAAGTCTTCCAAGGTTTTCTGAAACCATCCTGCTCATCATTTCCTTTAGTAAAAGTAGTTGATAACAGGAAGTTCACCCAAGGAAATGAAAATTGTTTTCTTACCCCATCCCAGTGGAGTATTTTTCAGCATTATATTGTGATAGCTGCATTAGAACCAAAGAACAGAATTATATGCTTCCTAAATTTCTTTAACAATGTTGAGAATATCAAAGTCACTTAGCTTTATTAGTTTTGATTATTTTGTTATCAGTTTCTTTCCTCTTCAATTTTAGTTTTCCCTTGTAGGAAAAAGCAAAACAAAATATTATTTTTACATGGAATTAGACTATCTTGCGGAGCAGTGTGACCTTGTAGATATAATGAACACTTTAGAAATCAGAAAGAGCTGGATTCAAGTCCTGATTTTAATGTATGTTAGCTGGGCAATCATGCATAAATCACTTAGCCTCTCAATGCCCAGACCAAGTTCCAAACTATAAATTGGAGATTAGTTGACAAACAGTATTGGTGAAGGTCTTCATCCAGGTCTGGATTAAAAAAATAGTTTAGATATTTAAAAATAATTATTGATACCTTTTGTTTGTTTTGTTAATTCCTTCATTTGCTATTCGTGCTTAGGATCATATGATCACAGAATGGGAGATTTAGAGTTGGAAGTTCATTTAATTTAGCCTATTTCTTTAATAGATGAGGAAATGGAGACTCTGAAATTAGGTGACTTGTTCAAGATTATGCAGGTGGTGAATGGTGGAGTCAGGTTTTTAAATCCATATCCTGTGATTCTAAAGCTATCCACCGTACCAAACTTCCTCTTCAGTTCTCTTTCTTTGCTTTTCACCCTAGGATACAGAGGTATTTTTTTAGGTTGCATATTTTTACATGATCATAAATTTTAGATTGTGATTGTGCAAGGTTTACTTTAGTATTCACAGTGAAGTAAGATACTGAACCATTGGTATCACTTGCCATCTTCTCAGGAAAGATCAAAGCCTTTTGTAGATATGAATTCTAATATATGATAAAGGTATTTAATAGCTAAGATTTAAAGTGTTCAAAATGTAGAAAAGTGGAAAAAGAAATTTAAGGCAAAACAGATCAATGGCATCTGGGTGTCTCTGGAAGGTAAGCCAACCTGGCTTCTGATGCCATGGACATTTCAATCCCATGCATCTGATTAAGTCTGACTCAGTTTCCTCCAATAAAGGCTCTATCTAGAAAACCAGAAGATCTCACAGTTATGACACTTTAAAGCAAAGAGTTTTAGATTTTTTATCTTATTTGATCTTTTCAACAACCTTGTGATATAGGTCCTTTTTTATCCCCATTTTAAAGATGAAGAAACAGACTGTGAGAGGTTAAATGACTCCCCCAGGGTAACACAGTTAGTAAATGTCTGGGAAAAGTTTTGAACTTAGATCTTCCTGATTCCAAGTCCAGCATTCTGTATACTATGCCACTCATGGAGCAGATAAATGAGAGGTGGAAAGGTAAGGTACACAAGGTTAGGTATCTTTCATAAAGTTATAAAAATGGCAAGACTGTGTAACTGATTTCTAACCTTAAATCTATAATCACAAAATTTCCCAAATAATAAGAGTCCTGGTATAACCTAGAATCTATATCAGAATGGGTTTTTATTTGTCTGACCCAGTGTTGCCAAGAAGATGAACATAGAAACTTCTCTGTGGTGAAACTTACAAAACACGATTTCTTGTACAGTTTGACATTGTATGAACATATCATTTAATTAGAATAATTAATCTGTGTAAGTAAATGTGTGTTTTCCTATTAGAAAACAGCATCTACTTACACATGTCATGCTACTCATTGCCGGGCATAAATTTGGTGTTTAAGAAAGACATTACTGTGTGAAAAATTCCCTGGGAGGTCTTTTAATATAGTAGCCTTTATGACTAGGTCAAAATAACTAATATATAATATTATAGTTTTCTTTGAAATGTCAGAAATTTTGCAGGCAGGCCAAATATCAGTACATTACCCTCTATCCAAAAAGAGGGTTGATTGTAAAAAGTGGTATAGTGGCAAGAGTACTGGATTTGCAATCAGGTGACCTGATTACTTAGAACCTTTGTGACCTTTAGCAAGTCAAAAATTAATTAATCGACCTCAGGTTCTTTATCTACAAACTGAGGAGACTGGAATTAGGGGCTTTGGGGGTCTTTTCTAGCCATAAACCAAATGATTTCATTTATATCAATGTCTGATTATATATTTATATTATATAAATCTAATTTGTCCCTTCCTCAGATTAACAAAATATACAAAATCCTATGGATTCCAAACACTTAATTTCTTCCTGAAGCTAGGGTAATAAAATACTTTGTGAATAGTAAAATGTTTTACAAATATAAAGTATTACCAAGCCTATCCTTCCACCCCCTCCCTTCAACCTTACTTGTCAAATCTTTAAGGGAGAAAATTGGACATGTGGAACTAAAATTTTCAGTAAGATAAAACTCATCAATGGTGAAGAATCCTATCCCTCGCAAGGTGAACATATATGTTCAAATAACAGTGGTTTTGCTTTTCATTCTTCTGTATTGTAAGTGGTTAAGATTAACTATTGGAAAGCTATTTTCTTCCTTTAGAAACTAAAGAGAGAAGAAAATCCAGTAGCTAAATTTATGAACTTGCACCACTGAAGTAGATGCTATGATAGGAAAATATTGATTTTCTGTACTGACAGAGCAGTTGATAACTTATTTTTGGTTTGACTTAATGTATAAATTGTGAGTTGGGTCAAAGGATTTCTATACCATTTTGCGTTGGCTTATCTTGGACCTTGCAAATCCAACTATTGACTTTTTTCAGAAAAAGGGCCCAATTTTACCCCAATGGAGTTTTCATTAAAGAAGCTACAGATGTAGGTTCTCTAGTTTTTATACAAGTGGTATCTTCCTCATCATAGGACTAGGAGATAAGGGTATGGACCAGTGATCATGTCTTCTTGTGTGCACATTTCCCTTAGCACCTAGCATATGGTTAGGGACTTTTTGGGGGGCAGGACAGGGGTAATGAAAAAAATAATTCTATCAATATGGAGTAGTACCTGCTTTATAACTTATAGTCTTAGAGAGTTGCCTGGGTTCATTAAGAACCTAAGTGGGGGAAGCTAGGTGGCACAGTGGATAGAACACCAGCCCTGGACTCAGGAGGACCTGAGTTCAAATATGACCTCAGACATTTAAAACTTCCTAGCTATGTGACCCCAGGCAAGTCACTTAACCCCAATTGCCTCACAGACAAAAAGAACATAACTGACTTGCTTTGGGTCACACCAGAAGCATGTGTCAGTGACAACACTTAATTTCAAGTCTTCTTGGCTCCAAGAACAGCTCTCTATTCACTTTGCCATGTTACTTCTATGTTGTACATAGTAGACACTTAATAAATGGTTGTTGAGTTTGTTGAATGGATCAGTCATAGGATGACCCTATTGATATAACCTTATAGCATATATTCAGAATGCTTCTTTTCTCCTTTTTTGCTCCAACTAAGTTATATCCCCTTTTATGCCCTTATGTGCCTCTCATTTCTTCTCCCAATGTTATGGATGGGAGCAGTGCTTCGTTATGCCCAGTTCAAATGATAGTATTTTTGACCTGTGGTATCTCTCCATTGTTTCCTATTTTTCACTATCAGCACCACATCCACATGAAATTAAACCTTGATGTTGTATTCCCTCCTTTTCTTGTGATTTTCCACCATTTCATATGGCTATAATAGCCCTCTCTCCCCTTCAATCAGAATTTTCTGCTACCTTATTCTGTCTCACAATTGAGGTGAGGGCAAAGTGTATGAATATATTTTTTCTACTTCAATGACAACTGAATAGTTATGCTCCCAAGGAAAGTGTGCTTTTGTGTATCTTGTAGGTATTCAATTATCTTATAGTTGTCATATATAAGCTATTTGCTGTGTGAAAGCAGGAGCTAGATGTTTTTTTTTTTTAATATGGCACTCAGCACACTGAATGAGAAGTAATTATCTTGGCTGTTAATGGTTCATTTGGCTCTTAAAATAAATAACATGAAGAAACAATTGATTATTCCATTACATTAACTTCTGGATGTGCACTTGAACCAATATCAAGGGACTTACCCAACCAATCAAGTAAAAAACGTTAAGGGGATTGTTCTTCTCCTGTTTTTCTTCACATACGCTCATTGTCAGTAGTATCTTTCTTTTTGGAATGTTTTAACATTATTATTTTTTCTCTTCTATATAACTTAGCAGCATTATAGAGTTTTACCTGAAAATTGAGGTTTCATTTACAAGCCTTTAAAAAGACTTTTCTAGTTTCTGTGGGACTCAGTAGCTGTGAAGCATCATGGATTCAAAACTAGAGGAGACTTTATAAGTCATTGGGTCCAGTTCCTTCATTTTGCAATTGAAGAAACTGAGACCCAGAGAGGGTGGGTGGCTTGCTCATGATCATAGAGATATGTTTAAATGTTTAAGAGTAGGTATGTAAGCCCAAGCCATCTGCCTCCAAATTTGGCACCTTTTCCATGCTTCTTTTTTGTCTTAGTGAGTTGGATTCATTTCAGTTCCTCTGTGCCCCAGTGGACTTGTCTTCTGTATGTTCATGAACTATTGTGGCTGAAATTACCATTACCTGGTGGCCACCCCTGTAATGATGAGCCTCTTCAAACTTAAGTAGCCTAGTCTTATGTTTACAAACTATCCTGTCACTAAATCACTGTCAATTCCTGTTGAGTAAGTTAGAATCAGCTCTGCTGGTGCATCTTCCAGGAATTGAGGGGCACTTACACTGTGCGGTGAATCATAAGAATAGGATGCATCTCACTAAGGCATGATCAATTGATTCAAAGTTAGTGGGCTGAGCAAAAAAAATAATCCCATCTTCCCTTTTGAAACCCTATGTACTGGGTGAAATTGAAGACCTACCATCAAAAATATTGTTCAGTCATCTGTGTTATATACACGGGTATTCAGGCAACATAGTTTGATTCTAAATCACATTAAGTCAAGAAGGATTTATCAGCCACTTAAGCATATATCTAGCCCTGTGCTAAGCAGTGAAAATATACAGAGTCCCTATTCTTAAGGAACTTACATTCTCATGGGGGAAGATAACAAACAAAACAAAAGCATCCCTGGCTAGAAGATGGGGTGGCGAGAATGGGATAAAGGTTTCCATCATGAGAACGTGGTTGACAAAGTAAGAGAGTAAGGAGAGCAACCTGGAGAGGAATGAGTGCATAATTGTCTTGGACCTTTTCCTTAAAATGGAGGTTCTAGGAGGAATCGGCCAATCAGAGGTAAAGACTACAGGGGTGGAAAGTATTTCTAATCTGAGCAGTGTAGCAGTGGAGTGAGCTTCCAGGTTAGAGATGTTTTTCCAGCACAACCCAGATAGTTTTTGGAGGTGAGTCAGGAAGACTTTGGCCTCTGTAAGTGGACCCAGGCTCTGTTACTGGGGCACAAGAAGAGCATTGTAAGTCCAAACAGAGAGATACAGGTTGCAGTGTGGTTTTGTATATTTCTTGGTTAAGGTATTTTAAGGATGAAACTACCTAATTATTGCCAATTAATTGCTGTGGGAATTTGTGTTTGATTTTCCTGAGGTGAACAGAATTTTCATGGTATTTTTCCCTATGCCCAATCATTGAAGACCACTTAGCAACACTTAGGCAGCCACAATTTTCCTAGAGAATTTCTGTGATTTTTTTTATGACTAACAGTCCTAAATGCATCTTTCCCCCCCTCTGAGACCCTTGAATAAATATAAAACACCACTAATGCTTTTAGTTTTTTTTAAGCTTTCTTGTTTTGTTAGACATAAAGTAAGGCTTTTTTTTTTGAAGGGGGGGGGTGTTTGTAAAGAAAGAAGGGATGCAATCCTAGCTGTTATCTATATTATGTCTACAGTTACCTTTTCCCCCCTCCTTCTATAGTCTGAGTAGCTTTAATTATAAATGGTCATAATTCTTTTAGCCTTCAGCATAAACAATTTATCTGAGCCAGCCATACCTTGATCAAGGTTCTCAGTAGCACCCAACTCTTAAAGGACTCTAGTAAGCTCTATTAGCCTCATGACCCTTAAAACTTGTATACCCTTTCCACTACATATATACTTTCTGTAGTAACTGCTTTAATTAATTTTATTTATAAGAAACTTTATTCCAAGGCATCTCTTATTATTCATAGTTTCATAAGGTTGACTTTTTTTTATTTAAATCTGACTCTGGGCTACTGTAGACTCATATACTATCTAACCAAACCAAATGATGTGAATATTCTTGTGGTTGCCTCATTAGCTTCCTGAATTTGATCTTGTGGTTATTGGAATTAATGTTGTCTGGAGTTGCCATGGTCTTCTCATGAATTATGCCTTAGGGTAAAAGGAAAAAATTGAGGAATCGTGGTTCAGCCACCAAAACCTTGGCTTCCCACTACAAATATAATGATAAAGTTAGTCTCAAACAAAAGAAAACTTCTTCCTAAGGTCATAGGTATAAAACAAGAACATGAACAAGTGTAATTATAATGTACAATTTTTCTTGTTTTATTTGAATTTTGCTTATTTCATTAAAGGAAATATATTCTGGAGGTTTTATTTTATCTTTCTGACAGTTAAACCATATTAGACAAAAAGAAATTTGGCAGTTTCTGATGGTTTTAGTAGCTTTGATTGGTCTGGAGTTACTATTTCATTAGTATAGGGAAATGATATTGTAGACACTGCCTCCACTGACTGCAAATTCTTAATTCCCTCTGTAACATAATCTTTGAAAATTGTTTGGGGGTACTGAGGAATTAAATGACTTGAACCCAATTCTTGTTGACTTGAAGGATGTCTCTAACCATTTTGCCACTGCCACACAGTAGCTTTAATATCAATCAATTCTTTATTGCTCTGGATTTGCATTTTAAAATTAGTCAAAATTCATTGATATGAAAATCTTATTTTTTCTATGTTAGAGATAATTTAAAACATTTTAAAGGAGATGTGGCAGCACTTTGTTGAATGGTAAGAACATGGCTATACACTGTCTTGATAGGCTGTGTAAGAATCATTGGTATTAGCAGTCTTACAAACACTAGGGGGCAGTACCTATGTAGAAAGCAAGGGTCTTCCTCAAGATTGGGGTATAATTTAGTCCAAAAAATAAGGAGCAGCAGAAAAAACCTTTTCATGCTTCTAAAATATTTTTCTCCCTTTATGTTTGCTATATCACATCTTTCTCAGGAAGTTTATCTCCTTTTCACAGAATGAATATTTGGGGAAGGGTGGGTTAGAATGGGTTTTTTCAATATTATGGTAACTTTACTCAAACTGGTAGAATGTCCCTTTTTCTATATTTTAAAGTTTTATTTAGGACCTTCTAAACCAGAGTTTTACAAGATGCTTGTAAAATACCTATTTCCACTAACTAATCTGTGCATTTGGACTGTGTATGTATATGAGATAAATTAGTTTATATATTCAAATTAAAGGAAAAATAGTTGATTTTTACTATGAATATAAATCCCTCTCCCCCCCCCAGTTGAGTTGTTACATAATACCATTTTTAATTTTATAAGTAGTTTTAATGACTGAACAATAAACTGCAACATGTTGAAGCTTATAAAGACTCAAATCCATGAATGGTGAATAGTGACAGTATGATTGGACAAAATCAGTTATTTTCTGTGGGCAGCAAAATTCAAGAAATAATGCCCCAAATCAAATTCCTTATTTAATACATCATAAGTCATTTGAAATGTGCAATAAATGTGATTTTCTTCCCAGTTACTTTATAATGTGCACAGGGGGAAAAATTGATTTCTTTTCCTAACGAGGCATAACCCATGTAACAGAGACAGCAAATAAAGGCTTTGAAATGGACTTCTAATAATGTCCAGGCCCCATAAGATGCAACAGATGTTGGTAGTTGAAAGGTGACCAGCAACATCTCTCATGGCATTGCACCATCCCCATTCTCTCTGTGCCAGAGATTAATGCTACAGGAAATTAAAGAGCAAAGTCCAGAGAATATCAGAGGCAAAATAGATAGAGCTAGGTCAGTACCGAGGCAAGAAGTTAATAAGATCAGTAAAGGCTAACATGAGTACCTAGCTTTCCTTGATGAAAACTGTCCACTGAAATTATACTTGCTAATTGGCTTTGTAGAAAACCTATTTGCCATGCCTAGCTTTTTGAGAATTTCTCTTTCTGGTGTTGCTGCTTAAATAGGAGCACATTATTCAGGCTTAACAGCTAGTAATTGCGCTGATGGCTGTAACTGTTCCTGAATCAGCAGCAGGATAATCAAAATGAATTTATTTACAGAGATTTACTATGTGTGTTAGTGAATTTCTAGTTGAATAATTATGTGGTTTAAAACTTGGGGCCCCGATGCTATCAATATTTTAGTTTCCCTCCTTTTCCCTCTCAGAACATTATTTTCTTCATTTATCTAAAACACGCTTCAGCTCACACAATTTAATGATAGAATTCTTCTTGGTTTTTAGCAAAATGACCTTTTTATAGCTAGTGCATAAATATTTGGGGGTTGCTGTAGGGCTTTCTAGGCAGATAGCACAGTAGAAGTTATCTAATCAGAAGTCTTCTTGACATTGCTGCTTATAGGTAGTTTTTCTAAAAAAGAAGTTAATGTGAATGAATAAATAATAACAAAGGTTTTTGTTTTCTCTAGGCCCCATGTCACCAATAGTTATGTGAGTAATCTGTGCTGTTCCATCATAGGTAGCTATATCTGAGGTGGGATATTACCTACCATGGAAATAGAAAAAACCTATATTTAATATACTGCTTGTTGATTGGTTCCCATTTAACTCAAGGTGGGCTGGAGAATGATAAATCATTCTTTGTGACAAGGGATTGTTGTACAATCCAATAGATTGTAAACTTCATCAGGCCAGGGACTGTATAATTTTTGTCACACACATACACACACATATCTCCAATGGTTTCCATACAGTAGTTATTCAATAAATGCTTGTTTAATTAGAGGAAGAGAGGAGGTGATACTGTGAAGGAGAGAGGACTGATACAAGCATGGAGCATTAAATGTCGATTCTGTTGCCTTTCTCCCATTGCTGAACTTCTGGCATAAGGACAACCTTTGCATGTATGATAGCAATCTGTATTCACAGCTAGGAACACTCTTTCCTTTCCTCAGGGAAACTATGTCTAGTAATCACTACAACTTCCCCGGGCTTCCAATAGAACTGCTTAGTATATTGAGGTCCTAGTTCTGGTTGGAGTGGGGAAAACCAAAGGTAAACAGCAACTTCCCCAATTTGTCTATAACACCTAAAGCCTCAACTTTGGTAATGCTGTCAATGGAATGGTCTTCTGTAAATGTAAAACCTTTTAAAATATAACACTTATGCTGTGTGATGATACAATAAAATAACATGAGGTATGTAAAAATTGTAATCCTTTCTGAAGTAGATGTGAAAAAAGTTCCAATTTCTAGTTTGTCTAGTGTATTTGCTCATTTTATTCTATTTTAAAAATTTTAATTAAATTAAATTTTTTTTTTTTTGCTGGGCAGTGAAGGTTAAGTGACCCAAGGTCACATAGCTAGTAAGTGTCAAGTGTTTGAGGCCAGATTGGAGCTCAGGTCCTCCTGAATCCAGGGTTGGTGCTTTATTCCCTGTGCCACCTAACTGCTCCTATTTTGATTAAAAAAAAATCTCATTTACTGTGATAATCACTACCACAAAACCCAAATTTCAGTGTCATATCTGGCTTCCTGTTTCAAATCACCTGCCATGAAAATTACTGGAAAATAGAAACTAGTTCTGTATTCAGCCTCAGCTAGAGACTGAATCAATCTCTTACTTTTTCCCCCCCTTTTCCTTTTGAGAATATAAATCATCTTACTGAATATGTACAGGAATGTTTTAAGATCAATACTATCCAATCTTAGTTCAGCCTTAGAGCCCCATGTATTTCTTACCTATACATCCTTTGACTCTAACTTCTTATTAAAATATTGTATTTCTTTAGATTCAGTCAAGCATAACAGCCATCAGGTAGATATTTTTTTTTCTTTTGGTGGGGCAATGAGGGTTAAGTGATGTGCCCAGCGTCACACAGCTAGTAAGTGTCAAATGTCTGAGGCTGAATTTGAACTTGGGTCTTCCTGAATCCAGGGCCAGTGCTTTATCCACTGTACCACCTAGCTGCCCCTGGTAGATATTCTAGTGCATGGTGTTTGTAGTGTGCCACCCTAGTCATATCATTGGGCAACAATGGTTTTTCTAGTGTGTTTTGTAGTGAACAACCTCTGAATTCTGACTAGGAAAATTGCTGTGTCTTAGCAATTTATGGAAATAAAAATACCTTTTCCAAACACTTTTCAAAGCTTTGCAATGCCAGTATGGTAGGTGTTTCTCCTATTTTAAAGATAAGGTAACTGAATTGAAGAATGATTAAATGATTTGTCCAGGGCTCCATACCTAATTAATGGTAGAGCCAAGTTTAGCATGCAGTGTTCTTAGCTCCCTACTCAGGATCCTCTCTGGAGTGATTATTTACTTCGCTCAAAATCTAGCACTTTCTTAAAAACTATCTGCTCTGTTCTGAAGTCCCTTACTGACAATTTTGGGTTATTCTTTTTAAACTTTTCAAATGGGCATTTATGCCTTTAAAAATAGAACATACTTCATTGTTATCAGGAACACATTAAATTTTTTTCCAACCTATAATTGAATTATTCTGAAGTTGAATGCACGGTCGATTGAGGAAATCATTAACAACAATTTTACTTCATGAATGTATTTTAAATATGTTGGAGGAGCAAAATATGAATTTTGATCACTCACATCCTTTGTAAACAGGGAACTTAATTGGTACTAGATGACAAGTATCTCTAAGGTGAAATTATTTGTGAAGTCAGTGTGTATAAAACTTTGTTCTGCCCAATGAAATGTTGTAGGTTAACTGATCTGTACTCAGAATTGCTATTGCTGCAACAATTTGAATGTTCCAGGAAGGAAGAGAAATGAATCATACACTGATGAGTGCAGTGTGATTTTTTTTCTGCTAAATTTCATCATCTTTTTTTCTATTAAATTTCATCATTAGATAATTTTCAGTGCGAAGATTTGCACATAGAAGGTACTTAATTGTTGTTTGCTTGGTAAATGAATGGCATTCTCCTTTGTGTAGGAAAGTACAGATGGAGAAGATTATATAATTAACAAAGTCCTTCTGCTTCTCCCTCTTCCTTATTCACCTTAATCGTGAGTCTGCAATACATTTTATTTTTATATTTTTTATTATTTGGTTAATATGACCTCATGGATATCATGGAGATTTAGCGGAATGCAACTCATGATTAGAGCACACCAAAGAAAGGATATACCTTTGTGGAAAGAAACATATAAGCTGGAAGAAGTAGTGGAGTAGCATGTATATATAGAATATCGTCATAGTCACCTGAGAGATGAGGAAATAGAGGAAGCATTTGGGGAAAAAAGGAAGGAGAAATAGTGGCAATATCATAGTAGGATGATACTACAGACCACTCAATCAGACAGAAGAAATGAATGATGATTGCAGATCACAAGCACTACCATGAAAATGGATTGTTATTGTGATGGGGGAATTTCAACTATTTATATAGATGTCGAAGGTCTTTCTGCTACAATCAGAATATTTATAACTTATTTGGCTTGCCTACAAAAAACAAGGAGAAGTGCTCTTCTGGACCTGATTTTGGTATTTTAGGTGAACTACTTGGTCAAATTCAAATGATAGAATTGTCCCTTCCTCTTAATGTTCCTATCTTAGACTTCATAATATGTAAAGAATTCTGAGAAAAGTCAAAATTGATGTATCTTTACCCAGGTTATCACCCATCCCTGGAATGTTCTCTCCTTTCACCTCTCTCTGATAGATTCACTAGATTCTTTCAAAGCTAAGCTCAATTACCTTCTTTCATTATTATTTATTTATTTATTTTTTTGGGTCACACAGCTAGTAAGTGTCAAATGTATGAGGCAGAATTTGAACTCAGGTCCTTCTGAATCCTGGGCCAGTGCTTTATCCACTGCACCACCAAGCTGCCCCTCAATTACCTTCTTTTAAAGGAAGTCTTTCCTAGTCTTTTTTGTAAAGGTTTATGGCCACCCAAGTTAAAAATAGGAAGGAAGGGAGAAAGAATAATGATAAAATGTCCCAATAGGTTGGAATGGTGGTCTGGATTTAACAAGGTGAAATATCATAGAAGTAAATAATTCTTGTCAAACATGTACAAGACTAGTTTGGAAGATAAATATCTACATAACAATTATATGAAAAAGACCTGAGGATATCAGTGGACTTCAAGTTTTGTTCGAATTAATGGTATGATGTGGGAAGGAGGAGGAGGAGGAGTTGGAAGAGGAAGAGGAAGAGGAGGGGGGAAAGGGGAAGGGAAGGGTGAGGAAAAAAAGGGAAAGGGGAAGGGGAAGAAGAAGAAACATGACATAGGTATATTAATTAAATTGACAGGTATATCAATCAAAGTGGCAGCTAAAATAATGGAGATAATAACTTCACTGTATTTTACCTTGTGCTCTTATGCAGTCTAATGATGATGATGATGATGATAGCATTTATATACTGTCTACTATTTACTAGACATGGGGCTAAGCACTTTACCAATATTCTCTTATGTGATCCTTGCAGTAACCCTGTGAGGTAGGTGTTATTCTTATCCTCATTGTACAGATGGAGAAAATGAGGCAAATAGAATTTAAGTGACTTGCCCAAGGTCACACATTTAAATAAATGTCTGAGGTTGAATTTGAACTCCAGTCTTCCTGATGTCAGTCCTGATGCTGAATGAACAGCACCACCTAAGTACTTATCAGTAAGTATTTGGATTAACCAGCAAAACTTTATATTAGGTACTGACATTTTGTTGATCTATTTAGAAGAATGGGTACTGACACATTGGATTTTTCTATAGATATACATAGATCAGATACGGTGAATGAAAATCAGGTGGTATTTTTAAATGTGGGAGCTCTTTAAGTATAAAATGCTTTTCTTTAGTCCTAATAATATGTTTACTATGATTTTTTTGAGATAAATACTTAACCACATTTTTCCCCCTGCTAAAAATAGTTTCTTAATAGCGTTTATGGGGATCCAACAGGACAACAGTAATCAATTTGATCTGGTCCTATAAAACAGATGTCATTTTGATAAATGGTCCTAATTAAGCTGAGATTTCAGGTAGAAAGTCTATTGAGTTAATGTGTTGGCACCTATCTGGATATAGTCAGACAAGTACAGATTATAAATAAAGTAAATGTAGTGCATTATTAACTTAGTCAAGGCACCCACTTTTGGATTCACCATCATTTTGATCAAACAACTTGAAAAAAACTGTTGGTTTTAGCTTTTATTTATTCACTGTGGTTTTTTTTTAAAGCTTTGGACATTTCAACCCCTTCAGGTCATTTTTCACTAATCCCTATCCCGCAGTGAGAGACGTGCTTAAAAATGATTAATTAGATAAGAGGCCACATAGTTTTTAGAAAATGATTCATATTCTCTCCGGACAACATGGCCTTAAATTGTTGTGAACAAAAATCTTTTATGTCATCTTTCATTAATTTCAGGATAGGTTGTCTAGTTAAGGAATAGCTAGGGTTGTTTCCCTTATGGATTTCTTTCTTCATACAAAGTCCATCTGGTATAAATGCAGCACTTAAGCATGACCTTGGCCTCACAAGAGACAAAATGGATTATTGACTGGGCTCACCAGGCCTCACTTGGGAACCTCTAAAGACTGGGGATCTTTAGAAGGGAAGCCGTGACTCTTGACTATACCAATCTCAGGTGAGTATTCATTTTTTTTATGGCTTGGGAGTCCCTCAAATAGGTGTGTGGGAAAGAGATGGTCTCTCCCTTCTCTGCTTCTGCCCAAGATCCTAGCTCCACCCATATACCTCAGTTCAAAAAAAACAAATTAGTGGGGACCAGGGGAGATTGCTGACCACTGACAAGGTTCAAGAGGTGAGGAGGTGTAGACTCTGCAGGATTCACAAAGACCATGACTTAAAAGGAAAATAACAGACAAGTGCAGATAAAAAAACCCTAAGTCATTGTCACTAATAACACACATCTGGCAACATTTTAGGAAGTAGAGAGACTTGTTATCTTGCTGAGATTGCTGACTAAGTGAGTCAAGAAGGGGCATGTCTGTCTAAAGAACCCAGGGGGCCAGTTTTGGCTCCTCTACTCTTAAATACACTTCACTGTGTGATTTAGCAGTGCTAGACAAGGCACATGGTGTGCCATGCAGAGGAGTTATTTGGGAATCAACCCTAGAAGAAATAATTTCTACTTCTTTCATCTCTTCTACTAATTCCTATGGTGGTTTTTTTTTGGGGGGGTGATATTTATCATATAATGTTTGAATTAGAAAGAAGAGAGGAGATCATCTAGTCCAACCTTTTCCTCCCATTTTAAAAATAAGGAAACAGAAGCTCACAGAGGTTGTGATTTTCTAAAGTTTATATAATAAATAGCAAGATGGTGGCAAAGCTACAACTACAACTCAGATTTCTTGGCTCTGAACAGGGGACTTTTCTCATTATAACAATTATGAGAATCATAATAAATTTAATTAAGCTGCTCCAGATTCCTACAAATTCTCATAGATCTCATAGCTAATTAATTGCTAATTATTTATTGAGAACCCACTAAGTGTTAGGACTGTGTAAAACACTGGGAGATACAGATGAAACAGAAGACATTGTTCCTGCCCTGAAGATATTTGGAATCTGATTGGAGAACCAAGACAAAAATATACTTAATGGCTAAACTGTGGTATAGACTATGTGAATTTTAGGAATGAAGTGAGTCTATGAGGATTGTTTTTAGGTACAGGAAGAGAAAGTGAGAGTCAACTATGACAATACAAACTTGGACCATTTTTGTACTCAATCTTTTGTTATGGTTTTTTCCATGGAGCTACGACTTGACCAAAGTTCAATTGAGGTAGTATTTGGAAATTGTCTGTACTCTAGGCCAGTGGTATCAGACTCAAATAAGAAGGGTTCCAGGTGGACTACATGTTCACTTAGAAAACCACATTATCAGTGTTGCAATGTATTTTTATTTATTTTGTTAAACATTTCCTAATTTCATTGTAATCTTATCTGGGCAGCACTGCAGAGTTTTGCTCATGGTCATCTGGCCTCAAGTTTGACACACCTGCTCTAGCTCATATAAGCCTCCAAGTGCCCTGTACTCTAATTTGGTTGGGTCTGGATCACTGTTAAATTAACAGGGCACATCATTGTTGGTCATTACTATATGCTATTTATGACAAATAAGAAAGCCTTTACATTTTCATTCTATGTTCTTGCTACCTCATAATAAAACATTAAGAAAAATAAAACAAAGACACATTGTTAGCTGGCTAATAAAGCCAGGTTCTGTAAGTTCTGAAAACCATTATTTAAGTAGGTGTGTGTATATGTATCTCTGGTGAGGCCAAGGCAGTTAGGTGTACAGTGGATAGAGTGCTGGACTTGGCAGACCTGAGTTTGAACCTTTCTTTATACGTTACATGTGACCCTAGGCAGGTGACTTAACCCTTTTCAGACTCAGTTTACTCATTTGTAAAATAGGGATAATAATACCACCTACCTCACAAATTTGTTGTGAGGATCAAATGAGACAGATAATGTATAAAGTGCTTTGTAAATCTTAAAACTATATGTAAGTATTTTTTGTTTATAATAATGATTATAACAATCAGACAATTACCAATCCCATCATTAGTAACCAGGACCTTGGGTTATTACCAGAGTGTATGTCCAGAGAAGTATGTGCCTGAATGCAAAATAGCAGAATTTCTGCTGAGTTACACTTACCTTTACCTTTGGACCTACATGACATACAAAAAAGTTTATTGTGGGTACATGACAAATTCACCTTAAGTAAAAATCTCAGAATAACAGAGTTGGAAGGGAACAGAGAGGTCATCTAATTCAATCTGTACCTGGTCATTCACTCTTTTCCCCCCATTTAAACTCTCAAAATTCCTGACAAGTCAATCCAATCTATCTCTATTTGAAGGCCTTTTATGAGAGAGATCTCACTACCTCCCAAGGGAGCACTTTCTACTTTTAGGATAACTGGAGATATAGGTAATTTTTCCTCATGTTGAGCCTAAATCTGCCTCTTGGCAATTTCACCTATATCTAGCCCTTTGGGGTAAAACAGAATAAACTTAATCTTTCTCTGTGGGTATATATGTCTTCTGTATGTCAATCCCTCGATTACAATACTTGAAAATATCCACCATGCCTCCACAGAAACTTTTTTTCTCTGGGCTAAATATCCTTACTTCTTTCAACTGGTGCTCATGTGGAATTTGCTTTCGATTCTCCTTGTCAACTGGATCACTTTTCTCAGGATGGTTTCTGGTTTGTCAGTGTCCTTCCTAAATTGTCCTCCAAGCCACTGGATCTTGCAAGAATCTCTCTTGGGTTGACTCCGTGTTTTAGAGCACAGGTTGGTGGTGTCTTTTGGGATAAAGGGATAATTTAAATATTTTTCCAGTGTTTTATTAGAGCTGTACTACCTTCCCCAATATCTGCTGTCTTTACATATCTATAGGTTTTTTACTATGCCAGTGCTGTACTAAGGATAGTCTTAACCTTTTTTTCTAGGTGCAATTTTAATCTACACATCAGTGAGGTTTGGCATCCTTAAAAATATAATCCTTAATTAATCCTTAAAAAATAATTAAAACATGCATTAATATATTTATGTTTTTTGTTTTTGTTTGTTTTTTTGTAGGGCAATGAGGGTTAAGTGACTTGCCCAGGGTCACACAGCTAGTAAGTGTCCAGTGTCTGAGGCCAGATTTGAACTCAGGTCCTCCTGAATCCAGGGCTGGTGCTTTATCCACTGTGCCACCTAGCTGCTCCCACTTTAATATATTTATGATTTTGATGTTGACTCTTCTTCCCCTAATGCAGATTATAATCCATTTAAGTATTCTCATCCTGGTTAGTTCTTGCTTGTGTCTTTCTTCAGATCTTCTTTAAAGGATCTACACAACAGGCTAAAGGCCTAGTTCAACTGGTATTTTGTGTTCAGTTTGGGCTATCCTTCCCTTAATTTCACTTTTGCTACATGACTATCCCACCTCTTTTTTCAGAAATACATGACATAGCTAATGCCCTTTACATCACTGTTAATGTTTCCAATATGGTGCTGCCTTCTTAAACTCATCATTCATCTTGTTATTGTTCTTTATGTCCCTTGCAATTTTGATTCATTTGATATTATGATATTTTACAATCTAGTAATGGTAGAGAAGAATGTTGTTGAAAAGATGGGCTTTTGAGGCAAGGCTTGGGATCATTGGAAGTACTCCAGTCCTGGCAATGGTGGTCATTCACTCTTTTCCCCCCATTTAATTTGACAGATTAATCATTATAGCCTTATTGAAAGCAGGAGTCAGAAGTGTGATTCTTGGATTTGCAAACATTGAATTCTCTTGTTCCTATAAAAGACTTGAAGCACCAGAGTAATAAAATAAAGTTTGTAGAGCTACAGATAAATACATCTGAAATGGAAAGAAATGCAATGATAACAAAGGAAAAACAAGAGACTCAACCAATCCACTAAAGTCAATTATAATACTAAGGGGAAAATACAGAAGAAAATTGGGAAAATAATGAGGCAGATAATGAAATGGGGGATAGAAAGAGAAGAAATAACAATTTGTGTTTATATGGTATCTTTCATCCAAAAATTGAACTTGATATAGGAAAAAAAGTAACCTTATGATGCTGGCATAGGGGAAGAGGAGGGAATCTGTCAGTTAAGAAACTAAAGTGACTAAATTGAAGGCTATAGTGGGATGCTGAAATAATGAAAGAGAGAAAATTTAATATGGAGCTTTGGGGATGTTAAGTAGGGATCAAAATGACAAGCATGGACAAAGTAGTTTTGAATTCAAGGTCTAGGTCAAACTGAGGTAGGGAGAAATGGAGAAAAGTATGAAACCGAAACTGTTATTTACTGCATTATGGGATAGTGTGTAGAGTTCTAGTTGTTAAACATTATGGTTAATTAAGAATATATTTGCAAAAGAAGTTTCTTGACCCAGAGAGAGGTCATGGGAGCTATAACAGCCAAAGGAACCTTTTGGCTGAACCATTCATGCCCTGAAATTGACCTGGGCTCTATATCTAGTGTGGTCAAGAGGAAATAGAATAAGGAGGAATTGAGGAGGAACAGCTGGACAGTCCATGTGTTGCACTGGTACCTATTTAATGGCGAGAGACCTAGAGGAAGACCTCCAGTGTTCTGGATGGGAAATCTCAGGAGAATTTATGGGAGGATAAGAACATGAATGGCACAGGATTAGAAAGTCCAGATAGGTTAGTTGCTTCCTGCTCTATTGGAGGAAATGTGTACACCAAGAAGATCAAAGAAGCGTTGAAATATTCAGGTATGGGAGTGCCTCAATATTTGTTCAGTGAATTTGTTAGCAGGGGTAGAAGAGGTTAGAAGAGGTAGTGGAGAAGCAGGTGAATAAGGTAACTCAGATGGCAGGGAAGGGGTTATTAGGTGAAAAGTAGAGGCAAAAATGGGGAGAAGTCCAAATAATAACAATGTATAGGGCTTGGAAATGAGGGTAATGATGGTGCCTTTAAGATGATAGAGGAAAAGAGATTTTGTAGAGGATCTAGGAGGGAATGTGGTGGTTTCAGTAAATATTCTCCAAATTAAATGAAAGGCAGCTAACTAATTGAGAAGTGAGCTAGGTGGTATAGTGCCTGGAGTTAGTATGTAACTGAGTTCAAATCAAGCATCAGTTACTAGCTATATGATCCTGGACAAATCATTTAACTTCTCCCAGTCAGAGTTTACCCATCTTTAAAGTGAAGATAATAGCACCTACAGTGTTTTGTGTGGATAAAATAAGTTAATATTTATAAAACACTTTGCAAAATTTAAAAGACCATATAAAGGAATAGAGAGACCCAATGATCAAATAAAGTACTCAACTTATGTCACATAGGGAGAGAAGAGGAACCAAGTGAGGGTAGACTCCAGGAAGAATAAATTCAGTGGAATCCTTTAATCCTTAATGGATTAAAAGGCACAGTATTGGATTGGATAGATTAGTCTTTTGTGAGCAAATTTTATTATGAATAGATGTTCTAAGTAGATTCTTTTGGTTACTTTCATATGTCTCAGATTTGGGGATTTTTGTGGTGGATTATCTTCATTTATGTAGTTACAAAAATGTCATTAATGATTGAAGACAATTTGTGAAACACTTTTGTATGAAAATGACATCCAAAGAAGCAATTGTTATTGATGGTTAAATAAAGCTAACTCTGTAAGAAGATACAGCAGAATTTTATTATTAGGCATATGGTTGTTTTTCTGTTTTATGTATTATTCTTTTTTTTTAAAAGCCAATTACACATTTTGCTTGTCAGTTACTATGAACATGAAGATCAAAATAATGAGCACTATCTTATTACATGTTTTCTGTAGAAGAGGGAAGGCAGACATTTTAAATCATATATGAAAATTCTTCAGAAATTAGTGATCACTCTTTTATACCTTTAGTAAACAGACAGTAAATGAACTCTGAGGTAAAAAGTTCCTAGTGAAATCATTAAATTTCTCACCTACTATCTGTGACTCTCTGATTTTATATATACGTGAATCATATTGATGAAAATGAAACCTTGGTTTTATAGAATGACTTGAGAAAGATGTTCACAGTATCATAAGCTCTTGAGGTTAGAGTCTGGTATCATGATTGTTACAACATCAATTATTATTTGATGTTAATATCCCCAGGATATAGCAGAGTAACTTGCATATTGGGGCATAATAAATGTTAATTCAACTGAGTTGTTGAATAAATTCCTCAGAAGACATGAAAAGCCAAGTAACTTATTCTCTTTGCATTCTATTTTTGGGACTTTTGTCATACTTCAATTAGAACTACTCAAAATGAATCACTTATATAGTAGGAGTCTTTATATATGCAATCATATAGAGATACTCCTGCATTTCCTTAGTGAAAAAAAGTTATATACTTTTAGCTGCATATGGGAAGATTCAAATGCTTCAATGATATTTATTTGACCACATATTAATATTTGACTTGCAAATAAAATAAGGGGATCAATCTTGATTTATCAATTGTTGTTCATCTTTAATTTTTGAGGAGGACCAATGACTTCATGGGAGTGATGTCTTGACTTAAGAATGATTTGGATTTAAGTAAGGTAAAGTTGCACAGACATCAGCCTTATTCTTTCTTCCTAAGTCATAGAAGTCCAGTGGCAGGACAGAGATCAAGACAACTAGCTATGGCCCAGGATGCAGTGGATCACCTTTGTGTCTTTGATGTCTGACCAAGTTCTAAGCACTCCAGAGCAACTGTGTCAGCTGCCTCCATGGCCATTGTAACAAATTGTTCTCATCTGCCACTTCCTCAGGGGAAGTCTTTATGAGCTTGGGGTAGACATTTCCCTAACTCACCAATGGATTTGGGACCTGTTGGTTACCCTCAACCTGGTTTAGCCTGTATTCCAAGATGATTTTACCTGGGTGTGTCCAGTGTTCATGCTATAGCTTTTTGGAGTCACAGGTGAGAGTTGAGTGATGGGTGGACATAAAAGGGAGGTGCTAGTCTCCTTGAGTACCCCGTCTACTCCAATTTATCAATTATACACATAAATGGAACAGCAACAGAGAAATCAGACTATAACTTTTCTTCTTTTTTGGGGGGGGGGGTCAATGAGGGTTAAGTGACTTAGGTCCTCCTGAATCCAGGGCTGGTGCTTTATCCCCCTGTGCCACCTAGCTGCCCCCTATAACTTTTTTTTTGTGGGGCAATGGGGGTTAAGTGACTTGCCCAGGGTCACACAGCTAGTAAGTGTGAAATGTCTGAGGCCAGATTTGAACTCAGGTACTCCTGAATCCAGGGCTGGTGCTTTATCCACTGTGCCACCTAGCTGCCCCCCTATAACTTTTTATAGCATTAGTAGATATAGGGGAGCACTTTTTGGACTTAGGTCAGGTTATAGTGGGAAATAATTGTAACTCTGTGAACTAACAAAAATAATTCTTATCCCTGTCTGGGACATGTCTGTTGGTTCAGCATAATCCATAAAGTTACTCCTACAGAGGGCAGTTATAGTCTAGAATCAATTAGTCAATCAATAAACATTTATTAAGCACCTATGTGCCAGGCACTGTGCTAAGTGCTAGGAATACCAAAAATGGCAAAAGATAGTCCCTGCCTGAAGGAACTCATCATCTTCATGTTGTTGTTGGTGGTGGTGGTGGTGGTGGTGATATATGTGTGTGTGTGTGTGTGTGTGTGTGTGTGTGTGTGTGTGTGTGTGTGTGTGTGTATGCAACAATGTGAAGGACTTTAAAAAAAGGACTTAAAAAAATTAATCTAATTTATCTATAGCAAGCTTATCAACTCCATTAATACTGTAACATTCTTCATTTTCATTTGACCACAAAACAGTTTTGCAAATTTGAATTCTGGCCTTCAAGTCAGTGTTTTAGAAATCTATTCCTTGCCCTTTGTTCATTGCAAAACAAATGGGTCTTCATCACTCTCCTTTAGTGACTATCTCCTTTCCCCACCTTGTGGCTCAGGAGTTGCTTGATAGCATTTCCATCTCTGTTTTTGCAACCTTCATTTCTTATTTAAAATAATGGCTATTATAAGAATGGAAATTTAGCATCTCAAGGAAGTCATAATTTCATATACAACCAAGGATGTAAAATGCATCCTTTGCTCCCTGGCCCTAGAGAGTGGTGGTTTTGAAATGGATGGAACATTTCAAAATGCTTTTGATTCTATAGCACCAGAGCTATAACTAGAAATTATTTTGCCTGAGGCAAATTCAGTTGGGATGTGGGTTGGGGGCAGCTCTGCAGAGAGATCTTCTGACTGGGGATGTGCAGTTGTGCTAGGAGAAATGGCAGCTTATCCCCTATAGACTCTGGTGTTTACATCTTCAGGGATGGGGAGAAAGGCATAACCCAGGAGAAGGAATACTAGGGTTGGTAGCTTAGGGATAATTGTACTACATAGTGGCATGGCTGTATATCCTGTTCTCTATATTTTTGGACAGCTAGGTAAAACCTATAGACTGAGGTTTCCCAAAGTGAACTTTGAGTGGGAAGCTTAAAGAGAGATCTTTTCAGGCATGTCTGGGACTGAACTCCAGAACTTGGAGCCCAGGGACAACAATTAAAGCAGTCAAAAGAGCTTAAGTTTTGAAGTCAAAGGTAGTGTGTTTGAATCCAAGCTTTGCTACTTCATAACTCATGCCATTTCTTCCTATGTAAATTTTGGAGTTTAGCCTAGATGATTTGCTGGGTCCTTTTTAGCTCTAAATCCTATCCATGAGTCTAAATGAATAAAGGTCTGAAAGTAATGTCTAAAAGCAAAATGAGATAGTCTTTGTTGCAGTTTTATTATGGATCCTTTTCAGATTCCATAGACCTCCTGTTTGAAAATTGCTGATTTAGCTGCTCTCAAGACTGCTTTAGAAATTAATCTTTTCCTGGGCTACCCTGCTATTCTCTATACCCTCCCATATCATTATCTCCTTTAGATGAGCCTTTGTACTCAGAACAGTGGCCCTCAGGGTAAGCAGCCTGCATATGAAAGGAAACTGGACTCTTAAGAATCTTAATTTATCCAAATCAAACAAATAGAAGAGAATGAAGCAACACAAAACAAAACAAAACCAGCCAAGAATGAAAGCCTGTATATTACTCTAACCAGTGGGGGAAAAATAAAATTATTTATTAGCTATTCAGAGTTCTCTTTTCTTTTTTGGTCACATTCACCCATTGTAGCAGTAAGATGTTGATATGATGAATCCAATAGGCCAAGCAGCTTTGTGAGATCAGTACGTTTTTTAGGTGTACTGAGAAGAGGGGGAGGTTGGCATGGAGATCACTTTGTTCTAATGACTTGAAAACCCAAAGTAGTCTTATCACCTCAAAGCCAGTTTTGTTACAAAGAGCCTTGTAAAAATTGTTGACTTAAAATCTCCCTCATGAAAAGACCATGCTTTATCAGTAGACCTGACTGCTATGTTTAAAGAGATCAGGAGGGTAAACTAATTTATTTCCTGGAAATAGAATTGGTTTGCCAAAAGTTTAAAGGGAATACTGATAATCAGCCCTACGATTAGGCCTTGCTTATTCTCAGTATGATACAAAGCACATAAGGATTCCTTATGCATTTTATTTGCTTCTGCATTATTTAAATGAAATTTACAAAATCTCCTCTTTTCAATAAATTGCATGCAATTTCAAGATAGAAGAGGAAAAAATAGGCTAGTCCTATAAATTTGCCAGGACACAATAAAGCTGGAATTTTAAATCTCTGGTGTTAGTTACAGAGATGAGTCTTGTAACTTGTTGTTGTCCATGACAAACCTACTCACAATGTTAGCCAAATGTGACATATTCTGTTCTTGTGTATTATTGTCCGGTTATCAGTTTTTGCTTAAAGAAAATAGAGATTTCCTTCTCTCCTCCCCCTTTGTTGTTTGAGGTTGTTGTTGTTGCTGAGTCATGTCTGATTCTTCCATGACTCCATGGATCATATTGTCCATGGAGTTCAAGAAAACCCTAAAGAGAAAATGAGATATTAATGCACTGTTGGTAGAGTTGTAAACTTATTTAACCATTCTTTTTTTTTCAATCCTAATAGTATTTTTTTCCAGTGACATGTAAAGATAGTTTTCAACATGTATTTTTATAAGATTTTGAGTTCCAAATTTTTCTCCCTCCCTCATTCCCTTCCCTCCCCCCTCTCCAAAACAGAAAGCAATCTGCTATAGGTTATATAAGTACAATCACATTAAACATATTTCTACATTAGTCATGTTGTGAAAGAAGTAATTCAAACATTCTGAAGAGCAATTTGGAACTATGTCCAAAGGATTTTGACCTAGCAAGACCATCAGTAGGTCTGTATCCAAAACGAAATAAAAAAGGAAAAAGGAAAAGGACCTATATGTAGAACAATATTTGTAGCAGCTCTTTTCTTGTGGCAAAGAATTGAAAATTGAGGGGATGCCCATCAATTGTGGAATGGCTGTATAAATTGTGATACATGATTGTAATGATTGTGCTATAAGAAATGATGAGCAGGATGCTCTCAGAAAAAAACTGGAAAGACTTCCATGAGCTGATGCAAAGTAAAATGTATTGTGTATGGAGTAACAACAATATTGTAAAGTGATCAGCTGTGAATGACAGCTATTCTCAGCAATACAACGATCCAAGACAACTCTGAAGGACTTATGATGAAAAATGCTATCCATCCCCAGAGAAAGAACAGTTGGTGTCTGAATACAGATTGAAACATAATCTTTTTCATTTTATTTTTCTTAAGGTTTTTTGTCTGTTTTCTTTCACAACATGACTAATATGGAAATGTTATGCATGACTACACATGTATAACATATTGAATTGCTAGCTTCTCAAAGCAGGATAGGGAGGAAGGAGAGGAGAGAATTTTGAACACAAAGTTGTTTGCCATTTCCTTCTCTAGTGGATTAAAGCAATTGGAAGTTAAGTGACTTGCCCAGGGTCACGAAGCTAGTAAATATCTGATGCCAGGTTTGAACTAACATCTTCCTAACTCCAGGCCCAGCAATCTACCTACTGAGCCATCTAGCTTGCTCTAACCAAATCAATTTAGAATGTACTATCACCATATACTGCTTCTGCTAATATGCAGTAATATTCAATAGAATTCACATGCTACAGCCTTGAAAGTCACAGCATGTTCTGAGCATTAATTTTAATCTTTATCAGCAGCATTGAAATTTTACTTCATAACCCACTTAGTTGAATATGATCAAGAACTGTGCCACCAATTTTATCTTTTATTGCTAGATCATCCCATATAATCTAAATCATCATTCCATTACTGATTTGGAATTAGGGTATAACAGGCAAAAACCTTGAAGTAATTCCATTATTTTACTTGGAGTTGATTAGGTATTAGTTAGGTCCAGATATGAACTCCCATAACTTTAACAAGATTGAAAGAACTTAGGTTTGTCCCAGAGAAAAGTAGCAAAACTGATTAAGGTCTATGGAGGAAAATTTAAAAAAAAAACCCACTTAGGGAAACTGTCAATGCTTAGTTTGAGAAAGATAAGTCAAAGAGGAAATCTAACTATAGTTTTTAGGGGCATGAAGGTATTTTGTGGTATCTCCTTTCCTTCCTTTAAAAACAGTGTAAGGGAACCCTAGAACAGAATGACTTAGAGTTATACAATCTCAGTTGGAAAGGATCTAAGAGTTTACAGGAATATAATATGCTCAATTAGTGGTCACAAGATCATGTATCTAGAAGTGGAAAGGATTCTCTTTGGAAATCTCCATTGCTGAGGAACTAGCTACCTAGAGAGGCTACCAATTCCACTATGGCAGAGTTTGAATTATTAGAAAGGATTGCATTATACTGAGTCAAAAGCTACCTCTTCCATACAGTGGTTCTAGTTCTGTCCTTTCCTACCAAGTAGTACAAGGGTAATCCTTTTTTCTATGGTACAGGTCTTAAAATTTTAGATTGTTATACTCTCCCTTTAATCTTCTCTTTCCTACATCCTAAATATCCCTAATACCTTCTATTAATTCTCATATGATTTTGTCTCTAATCCCCTAACCATCTGGTTACCCTCTTCTGTGTTCTAGCTTTTCTATTTTATTCTTAAAATATTGAGAAAAAGACTGAACTCAATATTTAAGATGCCATCTGACCAGGACAGAGGATGGTGGAAATGTTACCCCCATTGTTTGGACAATATTCCTTTTAATGCAACATTAGATTGCTTTACTTTATTGTTGCTATGTTATACTTGAGTCATATTGAGCATACAGTTCATTGAAACCCCATGTGTCTTGACATAGACCAGCTGTGCCTTCCATCTTGTACTTTGTATAAACCTAGTGTAATGAATAACTATTAGATGTGTAACAATAATATTTAATAACAGTAATTAGATAAATATAAATACTTATCCCTATTAAATTTAATATATTGATTCCATTATTCCAGCTTGTCAAAAATTTTTATGGATTCTGTCTCTGGCACCCAATCTATAATCTCTCACCTTTGGATCATTTCAGATTTTGACAAGTAAGGCATCTAATCCTTTATCCAAGGACAGATTTTAAAAAATTTGATCTTTATATACTCCCTTATCTTGTTAATCATTTTTATATAGGTTGACCCAAGGGCTTCAGTGCATTTCAAAAAACCTTTTTCTTGTAAACCTTTTTTCCCCTTAAAAAAATGAATGAATGAATGGATAAATAAATATATATGTGTGTATGTATGTGTATATATATATAAGCTAATTAGAGTTTTTGTGTTTTGAGAGCAAGGTACCTTAGCTTAAATTTAATCGGTTCCTATGGCTCCTATAGCAAGTCACTGGCGCCTTAAAAACAGTCGTTTAGGGCAGGAGGGGCTCTTTAGCCTTGGCAGACAACCCACCTAGGGGAAGGAAACCCTGATTTTAAACCTCCACTGCCTTGTGGCTATACCCATATATGGGAAAGGCTTCAGGAGTTAACCCCGAGGAAAAATCAGGAGTCTGAGTCCCTTAGGCAGTTGGATGTTGGATTTTACATCCCTCTGGCAACTCCTGCAGGCAGCACTGGTACCAAACTGTATTGGCTCTGCCTCTCCTTTGGATCCACCAATGTTGTGGAGAGGGAAAACCTGCTGCATGGGCAACAGCTTGTTTTCCATATTGATCCGCCCAGGCCATATTGATTCCCCCCCCCCCCCATGTCTTTACATTAGACAGTCAACCCCAAATTACTTGTGGTTGGACTTAATTTTGGATCCAATTCAGCAGGAAGGTGGAATGTTTCAGGAATGGATTCTCAAGTCCTCCAGTTGAATTTAGATCATAGTCTTACTTCTTAAGCACCCGTGTGGTCACTAGGGGTATGGAGTTCTGCCAAGTGGATTAGGGACATTTCTGTCTGTTATTGTTGCTTCCAATTCAACAAGTGCCCTGAGGAATGTGACTGGAGCCCTGAACTAAGTGTTCAGCTGCAGCAGCAACAGAATTCCAGGGAGCTCTTCTTCTTTAATACCTTCTGTCTCATTTTCCAGTCCCCAAAGAGACCTCACACCCTGGCTTTTGTGTGGCTCTACTTAAACAGCAGGGATTATGGCCAAATTCCTTGTTATGGAGCAGCTAGCCTTTAAGGACCTGAAAAATCACTGATGATTTATTTGCAGTTTTCTATTATCTATCTTAATACTCTTATCTAGTGTTTTATTTTTTATCTGAAAGTTGCTAGGCATAATTAGATAATTTTACATAGAAGATGGATTATTTTCATTGGCCCTGGAAAGCACAACTGGGGCCAAGAGATGGGAGTTTTAGGGAGCTAATTTCATAACTCTTTATTGATTGGTGCAATTAGAGGCAGTTAGGTGGAAAAGTGGAGAGAGTGCTTGGCCCGGAGTGGATCTACCTGAGTTCCAATTTGGCCTCAGACACTTACTAGGTGTCTGTCTACCTCAGTTTCCTCAACCATAAAATGGGGCTAATAATTGCACCTACTTCCCAAGGATCAAATGAGATAATATTTGTAAAATGCCTAGCACAAGTACACATGTAATTTATTTTTTTTTGTGAAGCAATTGGAGTTAAGTGAGTTACCCAGGGTCACATAGCTAAGTAAGTATAAAGTGTCTGAGACTGGATTTGAACTCAGGTCCTTCTGACTCCAGGGCCAGTGTTCTATCCACTGTACCACCTAGCTGCCCCACACATGTATTTTCTTACTAATTATTTGCTTTCTTCTTCCCTCCCTCCCTCTTTCCTTCCTTCCCTCCCTCCCTCCCTCCCTCCCTCCCTCCCTCCCTCCCTCCCTTCCTTCCTTCCTTCCTTCCTTCCTTCCTTCCTTCCTTCCTTCCTTCCTTCCTTCCTTCCTTCCTTCCTTCCTTCCTTCCTTCCTTCCTTCCTTCCTTCCTTCCTTTGTTCCTCCTTTCCTTCCTTCTTTCTTTCCCCAAACAGAATAACTCATTAGATAATGAACTCCCCACCACTGGAGCAGAGCCTGTATGACTACTTATTGGGAATGTTATAGAAGAAATTCATACTTCAGTTGGGGGATTTGGATTAGATAATTTGCGAGGCTCCTTCTAACTAAGAGGATATGATTCTAACCTTATATTTGCAACACTTATTCTTTTTAAAGGGGAAAAAATGAGGGAACCCTAGACTAATGGTGGATAAAGTACAACAATGGGATAATGAAAAACGTCATTAGAACGGGTTTATATACCAGTCTAGTTTCTACAGGTATCAGAAATAAGAGGCCAGAAAATGAATGAGTAATGATCTGACTCAATTCCAGAAGAGAGCTCAAATTTGGGTATTGCAGTGGATACACAGGATCAGATAATTCCAAGCTTTCTAGTAGAGAGTGAATTTTTATATTTTATACTTGTAACCTATTGAATGTTGATGCTACTTCTTAAATGTTGAGGGATAGTTTTGTTTATAACTTATTCAGCCTTCTTTCTTCTTTTATTTTTATTACCTTCCAGAGGAAGTTCTCAGGGGCATTGTGTGGCTCATCTATGGGGAATTTATGGAAAGACATGAACAAAAATAACAAAAGGATGATTATATATGAATTAGTATAACACTTAGCACCTTGCCTGGAACATAGTAAGCACTATGTAAGTGCTCTGTCTCTGTCTCTATCTGTCTCTATCTGTTTTCCTCTCCATCTCTATCATAATATGTCCTGGTGCAGGGAGCAATCATACCAATGAAATCTAGTCTACTGAAGTATTTGAATACAACAACAATTCAGCAATAGCTTTTATTTGCATCTCGTTTGCAGATCAGGCAAGACCAAAAAAAGCCCAGATAAATCTCACCAGCCTATTTTGCTTCCTGTTTGGCAGTTTTAATCTTAGGTATAAGTGTGGAGGTTAAACTTCAAAAAAACAGTGGATTTAATTTCTCTGGGTTAGCTTAGGCTTTCTCATGTGTATCCTTGAGCCTATATTTTCAGTAAAATATTATTTTCCCATTAGAATTGTACCTAGGTTAATAAAATCCTTTCCTAGACCTATCAAGATTCTGGGACAGTGTTTATGGAGAAATTTTCCTAATGCCTTATTTTTAATTCTACAAATATATAAAAGTCTTCAAAACTGTGGGCTCTTATTATTACAACTAAAAAAAGCAAAGGGGGTTCATTTACTACTACATCTATATTTTCTTCAACATACTTGACTGAATCATTTGAGTATCTCCCTTGCTAAAGTTCCCCTTTGAGTGGCCTAATCTTTTAAAGATGTTTTTCACAGTCTGAATTATCTTCTTCCAGTTTCCAGTTTAGGCTATTGTCCTCTTATTTTAATCCTTGTTACAAGAGATGAGCTTTTAGGTTTTATAACAAAAGCTAAGCAGGATTTGTAGACAAAGAAAAATCTTATTTTGATCTATATTATAATTCGGTCAGAGGTCATTGGATTTAACAAATCCATTGATTACAAACAGCTTATGAATTATAATGGGACTCCTCTTCAAGCTTAATGAGAAATCTTCAATAACTCCCAATTAATATTTTTGGATTGAATTTTCATTTTATTTTTTATCAAAAATTACATTTTTGATTTTCATATTTTGATTTTCATCTCCTCTCTTCCCCCTCTTTTCCCTTGAGAAGGCAAGAAATTTCATATAGATTATAGATATTCTGTTAGATCTAAACAATTGGAGAAATATTAATTGTTTCATGGATAGAGTGCTGGGCCTGAAATCAGGAAGACTCATTTTCCTGAGTTCAAATCTGGCTTCAGAGACTTACCAGCTGTGTCATCTTGGGCAAGTCACTTAATCTTGTTTTTCTCAGTTTCCTCCTCTATAAAAGGAGCTGGAGAAAGATATGGCAAAGCACTTTAGTATCTTTGCCAAGAAAACCCCAAATGGGTTCATAAAGATTCAGATACAACTGAAAAAATAACTGGATGATAACAACACGTGAGCAATTAATATTTCTCCAATTGTTTTGATTTGACTTAATTTGTGTGAGCTCCCAATTAATTTTAATGAAATACAATAAAAATAATACTACGTTAGGTGTTTAGTATTTGGATTGGCATGAATAGTATATCTATATCTATATCTATGTATATCTATATATCTATATATCACATTTCGGACTCTGAAGTATTTTTGCTGTTCATATTTTTATAGTCCAATTGAAAAAGAGTACTAGATTTAGAATCAGAGGCTCTGCCGCTCTCTACCTTTTGTATCCTTGAATGATTAACTTAGTCTCTCAGGGCCTTATTGTTCTTTTCTGTTAAATGATGGCACTGCCAAAGGGGACCACAGAAAGTCCTTCCAATCCTAAATCATCATATTTAGGGCCTACAAATCAAAACACATGTCTAAGTAGTGGGGAATGACTTATAATGTTTTATTTACAAGTAGCACTTTATAGTATCAAAGTACTTCGATAAACATTATCTCAAGTGATTCTCACAATAATCCTATGAGATAGTATAGGTATCCCCAATTTCCAAGTGAAGATATTAAGTCCTGTGGAAGTTAAATGACTTGCGCAAGGTCATATGGCCAGTTAATAGTAGAGATGAAATTTGTAACTCCAGGCTTTCTACTGTGCTTTTCATCATACAATGCTATTGATCTTTACTGCAATTAAAAAAAATTATCAGGAAAATAAAGATGATGATATAATGATGAAATGTTCAAGGGAGTAAGAAAACAGCAAAATGCATGGGGGGGGGATAGGAAGCGGTATAGTATGTTGTAGATTAGTGGTGTCAAATCCCTATAGCCCATATCTTGACTTTGAAAACTATGAATTAACATTATCTAAGTGTTGCATTCTAATTAGGATTTCCCAATTACAGTTTTGAAAGTCTGGTTCATATCACACTGGGGAGCATTGTGGGCTACATGTAATCTGGCCTGTGTTTTTGACACCTCTGCGGTAAATCACTAGATTGGGTGTCAAAAGAGTTGGGTCCTAGTCTTGGTTCAGCCTCTGTCAAATTTCTGGCAAGTAATTTGGCCATTGTGGGCTTCAGTTTTCTCATCTCTACATTGATGATTACTGGATTAAATGATCACTAAAATGCTCTTCTCATACATTTATTTATTCCATTCACTCTATGACTTTTATGAATGTGGGAGCAGTTTAGATTATGATACAATAGAAAAGGTTCCTCACTTTTTTATATATAAAATTTTGAGATAAAAACTATTTAATGACCCAAAGTGCTGTTCTTTAGATGACTGGTTTGTCCACAGACAAACACATTCATGACCTAAAAACAGGTCCTATATAGAAGAAACCAATCTATTTCATTCAAGATGCAAACCAGAATTCACAGAAACATCATAAAATACTACTATGAAAACTAATCCATTTGGTCCTAGTGGTTTATATTTGTGTAGACTGAAGGTATTCCAGCTGGTGGATCACAGTTGTCATTCATTAAAGGAGCAAACGAGGTTGTCCCCTCCATAACACGCACAGAAACTTTTAAGTCCCAGGAAAATGCAAAAAAAGTCTATTCAACCATTGGGTTTTATTGACATGAAGATAAGACAAGAAAAAAACACAACAAAACCAAAAAAACCTCACTGCTCATTTATTGGTGAGAAAAACTCAAGAAAATGAAATATAGGGAAATTGGAATTTTTGTTTGTTTATTTGCTTTAAAGTGTTTCATGGTAGTAAAAAAGATTTTTGAGATTCAAATTAAGACAGCCTGGGTTTGATTTTTTTCCCCTCTGGCTCTTCTTAGCTAGGGAAGTCACCTAACTTCAGTGTACCTCAGGCAAACCTAGGATTTACAACTATATTAAGTATTAATTGAAACCTATATTTCCTTAGTAGAGGGAATTCCTCCTACTGGTCCTGCGCTAACAAAATCCCAACTCTTTCCCATATTTATTAAAAAGTACAAATAGGGGCAGCTAGATGGCACAGTGGTTAAAGCACCGGCCCTGAATTCAGGAGTACCTGAGTTCAAATCTGGCCTTAGACACTTGACACTTACTAGCTGTGTGACCCTGGGCAAGTCACTTAACCCCCATTGCCTGCAAAAAACAAAACAAAAACAAAGTACAAATAATAAAATTAATAAAAGTATTTTATAGCCTGGACCCTCTTTTTGGGTGACCGATCAGATAAGAAACTCCTAGATGAGTCTCTAGGCAAGTCTACATTCCATAAAGCCCTATTTGTGATATAATGTTTCATATGCCTTGTTGGCAAAATTTGGATAAAACTATTCATATTGCTATTTTATCTCCATGCAATAATGCTTTCAGCTTCTAATAAGACTAAATGTGATGGTAAATTATATAACTAAGATGGGACAACCTCCAAAGAGCCTAAGAGGAACTGTGGCCATGGACAGTTTTCATCAAGAACAGTTAGTTCAAAGTTCATTCTAGCAACAATACATAACACAGAGTCTAGCCTATGACCAGTCAGACTGGTTAAGTTCTAGCTCTTTGATAATGAGAATATTAGATGGTTAGTTTTCTGTTCATTTGTCAATTGAGGGGCTATCACAGAGAACAGAACAAATCTGGAGGGAAATGAATCTGATAAAATTGAAATCTGCAAATTAGTATTTGAAGAAATCTTTTGTTCTTTTGTTTTCATTATTAAATAAAGACTAATTGATTTGTAGCTGTTCTCTATCTTTACTAAGCAAGTTTTCAGAACATTCACACATAAGAGATGATGGTTATTCTAAAAACCCAAGTTAATAGTATATGATAAATATATAAGGCATCCAGTATTTATTGTAAGGGCATTATGATGGTGGTGGTAATGGTTGAAGTGGAAAAAGACAGAATGATCTGGGAGGGGGTAGGTGTTCCACTGATGGGGAAAGTCTTGGCTCTTAACAGACTTGGTTGCAAGTGATTTGTGTTCTTTACTACTTTTAAAACCTTGTAAAGTTGAATTCATGTGAGGATAACTGATGGCTTCTCTTGGGAGTCCCAGATATTGATGTTCCTAGGCTCCCCATTTGTGGGGCTGATGAGAGAAAGTGTGATAAATTTCTAAAGTATTTTTTTTAATGTCAGGAAGGAGTTTCTATAGCATTACATTAAATTTGGAAAAATATTTTAAAAACCACCACCTTTTTAGTTGTTTGAATGGGGGAGAAGGAGGAATTTTTACTTGTTAAAGAATTAGGAAGGTTGAGTACATAAAGTAAACTGATTGACAGAGTTCAAACTATTATAAACTCTATTCAATTCCTATTTCCTTCTTTATTTTGCAGGAACTGTGAAGATGAACTCTGAAAGGGGTGGCAGATTTTTCAGTATTGTAAAGCAACTAATATCTCTGAGGGTTTTTCCTTAAACTTGATTTTCAAGGCTTTTTAATTTCTTTTAAGTGTGAAGTGTTGACACTGTAAAATGATGAAGTTTGAAAATAACTTTAAAACATATTCTAATTAAACAGTAATGAATAGGGGGTTGACATTTCCTACCATTTACTGTGTGGCACAGTGGATAGAATGCTGAGCTTAAAGTCGGGAAGACTCCTTTTCTTGAGTTTCAATCCAGCCTCAGACATTTACTAGTTGTGTGACAAATCATGTAACCTCTGTTTGCTTCAGGTTCATCAATTGTAAAATGGAGATAATAACAACAACTTCCTTGAAGTGTTATTGTGAGGATCAAGTGAGATAATCTTTGTAAAGCACTTAGCACAGTCCTTGGCACATAGGAGGCATTCTACAAATGCTTATTTTCCCCTCCTTCACCTTCTCTTCTGAGAGACTCTGGACACATAGATTTTTTTTCACTCATGTTCCCCTTTGGCAAATTTCTTTAACTGCGTGTCCATGCTCCCCAACAGATAATGAGCACATTAGTGGGAGAGTAGGATCCAGATTGTCTGTAGATTTTTAAGTGCTTTATTACTCATTATTCATGCACATGCTTTAATATATCAATGCCTATAATATTATTTCTTTTACTTTTTAAGTAGTTGTATTTAAAAACCTGAAAGTATTGGGTTTTTTTGTTTTGTTTTTTGTGGGGCAATGAGGGTTAAGTGACTTGCCCAGGGTCACATAGCTAGTAACTTTCAAGTGTCTGAGGCTGGATTTGAACTCAGGTCCTTCTGAATCCAGGGTTGGTGCCACCTAGCACCCCCAAAGTATTGTTATTATAAGTAGTTGGTTGTATAAATAAAAATGTACCAGTGGAGGGCTCAAGAGGTAGAGTGATGAAATGGAGATAATATTCACCGGCAGCAAGGTTACTCATAATACCTTGAGAGAACTTCAGTATAACCATGTGGTGTGTTGTCCTTCTCTGAAAGCCCAAATCTTCCAATGTTATGGCAGTTTGGAGTGATCAAACCAGCCCAGAAAGTGAATGGTATCCACACACCCAGGTGATAAGTGAGAGGTGTAAGGTGTTAACACCATCTAGTAGTTCATTTTCTTGTAAGGGAGCAACTGTCTTGATTTTATCTATCAATTTTGAAGACCTAGTACAGTACCTTTCACATTATAGTGCTGAAGATGAGCTAAATTAATGGGAAGCAGTGAGGGCCCCATTTTTTTAGACATACTACAATGCTGAATGAATGGGGATGGGGAAGGGGAAGGAAAAAGGGATGGCTAGCAACCTCAATTCATAAAAACTATGCTGCCTGGAACACTTCATCAAAACCAAAGGGTTGGGGGCAGCTAGGTAGTGCGGTGGATAGAGCACCAGCCCTGGATTCAGGAGGACCTGAGTTCAAATCTGGCCTCAGTCACTTGACACTGACTAGCTGCGTGACCCTGGGCAAGTCACTTAACCCTCATTGCCTCGCAATAAAAACAAAAACAAAACAAAAAAAATAAAAACCAAAGGGTCTCTCTCTAGCAAGTTTTTTTGCTGGTGTTCATTTATTTTCAGTCATGTTCAACTCTTTGTGACCCCATTTGGGGTTTTCTTGACCAAGATACTGAGGTGGTTTGCCATATCCTTCTCTAGCTCCTTTTATAGATGAGGAAACTGAGCCAAACAGGCTTAAGTGACTTGCCCAGTGTCACACAGCCCCTAAGTGTCTGAGGCTGGATTTGAACTTAGAAAGATGAGTCTTCCTGACTCCAGGCCTAGCACTCTATCTACCACATCATCTAGAGGCCCTCTAACATGTTTTCCTTTGCTTATTTCTCACTCTGGGGGCTACTGCTCTAAATTCTATTCCCATCCCTTGGCTTGCCCTTTGGATTTGGCTCAGAGTCAATGTGATAATGATCTTCAAGTATGTGAAAGATTGTCATACAGAAACAGAATTAGATCTGTTCTATGTGGCCTTGACCTCAGAAAGCAGAATTTGGACTAGTGAGTAGAAGGCTTGATGTAAGGGAAACCTTCTTGAGAATTAGAAATATCCAAGAATAGAATAATCTGCCTTAGAAAGTAATATGTTCCACTTCACTGGAAGCCTACAAGCAAAGGGATGACCACTTGTCATGTGTATTGTAATGGGGATTCTTTTTTCAGGCAGTGGCTGGAATAGATGCAGTTTCTCCCTCCTCTAAAACTATGATTCTAGTTTCCCTATGAATTCTGACTTGACATCTTTATTCCTTCTGAAGATTTTCCCCTCAGATCCTATTGATCATCCTTAACTGAAAGCAAGCATGGACTCCCTTTCCATCCCTGCCAACACAAGCAACATTTATCAAGCCTGCTAGGTACCCCCTGTGGGCTCAATGAACATGTCATGGGGGTTTCAAAGGACTCTTGGCCTAGGCCCAAAATCTATTCTGGAACCTCTGAATTTCCCACAAAGGGTGTAAGTTTGTAAGCCTGTTTTATGATCAGTCTGTGTATTCATATCTACTTTCTTTGAAATTCATGAGGAAGGATTTTACATTTTCAAGCTATAAATGTGGTTGCAATGTTTGAAAAGGATTGTTATGTTAATAACAAAATCAAGAGTATTGTTGCTTTCTAATTAAATTAGGTTGGCAAATTGTTATACTACTTTAGATTTTCTCCAACAGTCATTTTCTATTCAAAATGTTTCCAGAGATGACTTAGTGGAGATTAAATCAGGGAAACTAAAGAATATTTTTTTTTCTTTGAGTAATAAAAATGGTGTTGGTTTTGGTAGGCAAACAAAAAAAAAATGTCATGAAGGAAACATTTTTAGAGCAACAAATACTTCTCTTTTTAACTTTATTGACAAAGCAGGTACTTCCACTACCAGGGATTTCAGAGGATCATTGATTTAGAGCTGAAGGCAATCTTTGATTGCTCTGATCCACTCATTAGAGATAAGAAAACAGGCCCAGAGAGGTTAAGTTACTGGCCCAAAGTCACACAATAAATGATAGAGATGGGATCTGAAGCCAGGTTCTCTCACTCCATATCCAGTAGCACTCTCTTTTCATTGTGTCACACCATCTCTATTATAGCCATAGAGACTTTAGGTTGAACATTTTATATGTAGTTCCTAACTAGTTGAATTCCCAGTAATTGGTTTGGATGTTTTTCAGCCATGTCTGACTCTCTATGATCCCATTTGGGGGTTTCTTTCAAAGAAGAAAATATCAGTATCTTTCAAAGATACTGGAGTGGTTTGCCATTTCCTTCTCCAGGTAATTTTACAGATGAGGAAACTGAGGCAAACAGGATTAAGTGGCTTGTCCAGGGTCACACAGCTAGTGTGAGGAAAAGGAGTCTTCTTGATTTCAGGTCCAGTACTCTCTCTACTGCATCACTTTTGTTTTCTTTCTTTCTTTCTTTCTTTCTTTCTTTCTTTCTTTCTTTCTTTCTTTCTTTCTTTCTTTCTTTCTTTCTTTCTTTCTTTCTTTCTTTCTTTCTTTTTCTTTCATCCTTCCTTTCTTCCTTCCTCCCTCTCTCTCTTCCTTCCTTCCTTCCTTTGTTTTTTTGACCATCTATTACACCACCTAGTTGCCATAATTCTTTACTGTCCTCTTTGTGTTTATGAAAATTCTACTATGTATGTAGTTTCTCTGCTGAGCAGATGCTTACATTGCTAAGCTGAGCTGATTCATGTTGCGCTTAACACCACATTGATCAAGATGTCTCATTAAATTAGTCAATCCACTGAGTGACTTCTCTTACTGAAGCAGCTGGTTATTAGTTGTGTGACCCTGGGTGTGTCACTTATCTGTTTGCCTTAGTTTCCTGTACTCTAAAATGGGGACAGTAATGGAATCAACCTTGTAGGATTGTTGCGAGGATCAAATGAAATAATATTTATTAAAAGATCATCACAGGGTGCAGTTAGGTAGCACAATAGATGAAGCACCAGCCCTGGATTCAGGAGGACATGAGTTCAAATGTGATCCCAGACACTTGACACTTACTAGCTGTGTGATCCTGGGCAAGTCACTTAACCCTCATTGCCCTACAAAAACTGAAAATAAACCAAAAGATCATCACAGTGTCTGGCACATAGCAGAAGCTTAATAATTATTTATTCCTTTCTCTACTTCCAAACTATGCCTCTGCTCTTCTGCTTTTATGATCAACAGCAATTATAGTTACTATCTATCCATTCCAACTTCAGTCTTAGCAGATGTAGTTCTGAAATCTTTCCTTTCAGCTCTCCATCCTCTTTCTGAATTGATTCTAGATCATCTGAATTTCCTCTGCAAATGATTAGTAACCAAATCCTCATCTTCTATCTGTAATCTATATATGTATGTATGTATGAATACACACACAAAATCAGATACATTGAATTCCTGTAGTTTTGCCACAGTTATGGTTCCCATATTTTCCAATTTATTACAACTTATCAAATTCAAAACTCAGTAGTATTTTATTTTCTCAGAACTCTGACTGCAACTAAACCCCTGGAAGCTGTCTCTCAGAGTATCTCTCAGAACTCTGAGCAGGATTAGCTCAGCACCAAACCTCAAAGGAACAGCGTGTTGTTGTTTGTCCCTCATTCTCAAAGAGGACCAATGACATCATCGGGTGATGTCTTTACTCAAGCGTGAATTGGATTATAGTGAGGCAGAGTTGTGCAAAGTTGTCTGTCTCATTCTGTCTTACAGAGTCATCAAGAGACAAAAGTTAAGCACAACATGGATCATCTCAGTTTAGCAATGTAGGCATCTACATAGTAGAGTTTTCATGGACAGTGAAGAGTTGTGGCAGCTAGGTGGTGCAATGGATGGCCCGGGATACAATGAATAACTTTGGTGTCTTCAATGTCCAACCAAGCTTTAGGCGCTCCATAGTGCCTGCTTCCACCACTTTCATGGCTATTGATTGTTCTCATCTGCCCATTCTGCTGGGGAAAGTCCTTAAATGCTTGGGGTAGACACCGCCCTAATTCACTGACAGGTTTGAGCCCTATCAGTTACCCTCAACCTGGTTTAGCCTATTTGCTGAGATGGTCTGCAGGGTGTGGACCCTGCACATGCTCCTGCTTCTTAGAGCCACAGTTGGGTGAATCAGGTGGACACTAAAGGTGGATGAGCAGCCTTGCAAAAGGTTAAGCAAGCCCCAACACTAGAGGTACTAGTCCTCCTGAATACTCCCTATCGTTTATCATATAGACAAGGGGTCAAGGTGGCCAAATTCATGAAGATGGGAGATGATAACTAGTAGGTTACTTTGCTTGGGGTGTAGAATTTATGAATGGTTCTCGTGTGAGATAAGGCTGAAAAGGGAGATTAGAGCTAGATTATGGAGAGCCTTTAATGTTAGGCTTTATAGTAGAGTCAGTAAGGAACAAGGGAAAGCTTTTGATTAGGAGACTAACATAGTCAGACCTTTGCCATAGGAAGGTTATTTTGGTTAGGTGGCTACTGGCTATTGGCTACATAGAGAAGAGTAATTTCTCATCTAGACTTTTATGGGATGATATAAGGCTGAGGGCTAGTTCAAGTTCTCAACAAGTTCTTCTAATGCTAGAAATGAGCATTTCTAGTACAAAGCTTTGTTCAGATAGGCATAACTACTGCATCTTATCCAGAGAGAAGGGTGATATGTTTGATAGAAGAATGAGTGAGGTCTTGATGCTGACATAGGAGAGAATAACCATTCTTTATTCTTCATTTTACTTCTTGTTTTTGAAAGTAGATATGTTGAAAAAGAAGATGTAAAGTGAATATTTGTTAAATTTTCCTGTGCCGGGATCATTCCATGTTTATTATACTTTCTGATTGATCTTTATCTGGCCATGGCCTCTAGATGATAGCAACAAGGTGTACTATAAAAAGCACCTGACAAAGAGTCAAGTTCCAGTCATTCGATGAATCTCTGAAGTGACTTAAGAGAACCTCTGGGTCTTTTTTCTTCTTTTTCATATGCCAAAGGAAGGAATTAAACTATATTACATATTATACATGTACACATATACATATTTTAACCATATAACATGGTTTTAACCATATAACAAAATAATATAAAACTATAACATAATATTAATAAGTAACATTTATGCAGCACTTTAGGTTTTGAAGAGAGCTTTACATATATTATCTTTTTTGAGCCTCACAATCACTCTGTGAAGCAGGTGCTATTATCATCTTCATTTTATAATGAGGAAAGAGCCCCAGAGAGGTTAAATGTCTTGCTCAGCATCACAGAGCTAGTAAGTGTCAGAGGCAGGATTTGAACTCAAGCCTTCTGGACCCCTATCTCCTATACCAACTAGGTGCCTTTCCAGGCTCTAATATCTCATCTTAGCTCAGAGTTGAATGTTAAAATTTCTGCAGGGAATTTTTTTAAATAGTGAATTATTCTTGGAGAGAAGAGGTTGTAGATGTTATGCAGAAAAAAACATGTTTTGCATATAAAAATCAAACTTTTGTCTGACTGCATTATAAAAAATCCCATATTTTAAATGTCAGACTATATTATGTTAGCATAAGTTTGTGGAAGAAGTCAAAGGGCATGCTATAAGCTGGGATATAAGGTTTTCCTTAGGGCTTTGTCTTTTGATACTAACAAGTCTTGGGTTCTAGACATAATTATCCCTGACAAATGAGTTTCTTTTTGATTTTTAAAGATCTTCTGGGAAGAAAATTTGGGAAATCTCTTTGGATAGACAGACTCAGTATAACAATTAAAACCAAGTCCCTTAGGTTTTAATTTAAGCTTTTTTTCTTTTAAGTCTCTTCTCAGTGGAGATGGAGAAAACCTGGTGAGCATACTTGAGTACCCTTTGTTATTCAAGCCTTTATTATATCAGCTCATATTCAAAAAGTGGTCATTGTTTCCCCTTAAGTTTTTGACTGTGGTATTTAAAGCATGTCAGTAAAAGATTATGCAAAATCAAATCTTGATGTTTCTAAATAGCTAAACTTAGGTGTTAAATATGGATTTGAAACCCAAATTTGATAAAGTTGGTGCCCAGTCACAGAGGGTAGGAGGTGAGCCAGCTATTTGAAACAAATAGCTGCTCTGCCTTATCCATAGATGTGGTTAGCATGCCACACCAGCATACAATATGGCTTTGCTAGGAATGCAGGAAGTAGGTCACATTTTTGTCCCGCTATCAGTGTATGCCAACATCCAATTGATTTCCATGTTTTCACACTGACTTTGATTTGATTGCCATTTTAATTATTATTTCACTTGATTTTCTCATGTTACTGCCTTGCTTCTATTGTCTGTGTGTTTTCTCCTAATTTTTTCTGCCTTCTCCTTTACTAGATGACCAGTCTTGAGAATAAGTGGAGTCAACTGTTCTCTCCTGCCAACTATTAAGTATTGCAGTTTGCTCTGGGCCCTTCCAGGGGTCCTGCAACAAGTAAAACTCTGCCTGTAAAGTTGTGTCTTCATAAGTTCTGTACCAAGAAGGAAAGCAAGGGGCAGGGGGGCGGGGGGGGGGGTGGGTGGGGAATAATCTCCCATTGAGCCACTTTGGGGAAGGAACTCTGATCTATCTTTCATAATCCCTAAATCCATAAGTTATCCATCTGCCAGATTTGCATGCAAGGGCGAGGATCTGCCATTTGAATTTGCCATCTGCTTCTCTATGCCAAGTCAGGATTCATCATAAAAAGATAAAGCTCTGAATATATTTCTGATTGGCCTAGAATATCCCATTTGGAATGAACTGATTTGGATAGAGATGGTGGTTGGTAGAAGCCTTGTAGAGAAATTCACTTCCTCCTTCAGCATTCCCTGTGACTTGCCATCAGTGCTAAAACCCTTGACCCAAAAGTAATCCTGAACTTTGCCCCCCTGCTAAGGGTATTTTGATATATAGAAGGAACTCATGGTGAAGAAGCATTGGTTCTCAGAGACATTAGGAGTCACCTCTAAAATACATAGCAAGTACATAATAACTGTCTCCATCCTTTCTCCATAGATTGAGAGTGCTATATAGTCAGGAAAAGAACTTGAGAGAGGCAGCTAGGTGGTGCAGTGGATAGAACACTGGCCCTGGAGTCAGGAGGACCTGAGTTCAAAACCGGTGTCAGACACTTAACACTTACTAGCGGTGTGATCCTGGGCAAGTCACTTAACCCCAATTGCCTCACCAAAAAAAAAAGAACAAAAGAACTTGAGAATCTTCTTCTATTCTATATGTTCTTCTTTTTTTTTTTTTTACAAAGCTACTTTTAATACTCTGGGGTAAGCCCCATAAGGAATAAAAAACACTGGGAGAGGGTAGCCCCCCTCACCCTCAGGAATGCCCTGGAGGAGAGCAAGGCTGCCTGGGGCAAAGGATGCACAGAGGGAACCCACTGCAGACACAGGGCGAAGTGAATGCCATCAGTTCTGGGACCTGTGAGCGCTACAGGAGGAGGCGAGAGTGTGACGGGACTGGCTCCAGGCACACGGTCGACCGGCAAGAGAGATGGGCATGAGCCATAGAGTTAAATGGGCTCTTCCTTCTTCTCATTGGCCGTTTTCTGCTTCTGTTGCATGATCTCCGAGTCCCTCTGCTTTCGGGGCAGCGGCAGAGAGCCCGTCATCCCAGCGTTTTCCCTTGCCTGAGTCGCTTTGCTTTTTCATGTTCTTCTGGCGGGCAAGCTCACGCTGATTACCGCGGGTCATGGCGACGGCAGCAGCTCCGGCCTGACTTGGTGGCGTCTGCTCTTTCCTCTACGACGTCCCCTATTCTATATGTTCTAGAGGTTATGGAAGCACATTTTCCCCTCAAACTTTTAGATTCAGGACAATCACAGAGTGATTGTTCTACATTCTCTGAAGGGTATGGGGGAAGGATGCAGAATGCCTATTATGCTATTTAAACATAAAAGATGTCAACTCATTAATTATAATACTCATATTTTATATAATTCTCTCAGGCTTACAAAGCACTTTACATATATTATCTCATTTGATCCTCCTAATCACCCTTTGAGTTGCTATTATTTTACAGATATAGAGAGGTATAGAGGTATAGAGAGATTAAGTTCAGTGTCTGAGGCAGGATTTGAATTCAAGTCTTTGTGATTTCAAGTCTAGTCCTCTATTCACTATACCACCTAGCTGCTGCTATCTTTTGGGTTAACTAGGCTCCTTTTCCAGGTTCTCATTTCTGTTCTTGCTCTGCCTAGTTCACCTCTTTTACATCTTGATCAGACTCCTCCTCTGTATTCATGGATAACAAACCCTTCCCCTAACCTGGCTGGACAAAACAAAACATGACTCATCTAGGAGATGAGTTATTTTATAGAGGGGCATGTGGGAACTGCGCAGCTGAGAGAAAATGGGCAGGGTGTGAATTGAATTGACAGACCAAGGTTCAGTTTTCATATGATCAGGCACATCAAGAGGGGCAAGCTGGGCATGAGTTCTATCTAGGTGGGGTTCCAGGGATGACATCCTGTCCTCAGCACAGGTGCTGACAGCATATCCCCATGATCATTATAGACACATTATGACCACAGTAAACTGCACAGATTTTGGATGTTAGTAGACAAGTATATTTGCCCAGAAAACTCCAAATGGGGTCATGAAGAGTCAGACATAACTGAAAAATGACTGAACAACAAGACAAGGTCTACTGTGATGTCCTGAGAGTCAGAGAGGTGTTCCAAATCATTTAAAAAACAATAATAAAAACTTTTACATGGCATTTCATGGTTTATAAACTTCTTAATTTACAAACTGGTTAAGCAAAGAATACTAGTATCATTATCTTCAATTGGCAGATGAGAAAAGTGAGGTTCAGAGAGGTTGTGATCATTGAGCCATTGCAGCTTGAAGGTGTGAATTGAAACTTAAGCCTAGATGTTCTGATTCCAAGACCATTATGACCTGTAGTTTTTATTAAAGGGAGTAAGATTACCAAAAAGAAAAGTTCTAACCTGGAAGCTTTTTAAATTACCAGTAATATATTTAATATATCATGGCACCATCAGATTTTCAGATTATATTATCTCTGTCTCCCTGATTGCTTGCAAAATCACACATGAAAAATCTAAGACAAAGGAATCATGCCTATTAACAAAATATCTCTAGAAAGGAGGAATTCTGAATGCAGTGTTATGTCATGGCTAGGAGAGGGAAAATATTTTATAAATGAACATAGAGACTGGACCTGTGGTTTCACTGATAAAAGAAATGCTCAGGTAAGGAAACTCCCTTTACTAATGCAGGTTGAAACTTTCTTTTTTAGTTTTATAGTCCCCTAGAGCAGGATTTCTTAGACTTTTTTTCATTTGTAACACCTTTTCACCCCAAAATTTTTTATGTGACTCTGGGTATATAGGTATACAAAATAGTTATATATAAACTTTTTTTGTGGGGCAATGGGGGTTAAGTGACTTGCCCAAGGTCACACAGCTAGTAAGTGTCAAGTGTCTGAGGCCGGATTTGAACTCAGGTCCTCCTGACTCCAGGGCCGGTGCTTTATCCACTGTGCCATCTAGCTGCCCCCATATATAAGCTTTTAATGTTAATAAAATTTTTTTACCACCCCTGCATTCAGTTATATGACCCCACATGAGGTCATGATCTACAGTTTAAGAAGCTTTGCCCTGGAGTACTAAGAGATGAAGTGACTTGCCCAGGATCAGTCAGTATCTTAGGTGAATCTTGATCTTCTTGGATTCAATTATGTCCACCTAAATCTTAATAAACAGAATTTGGTTATTTACACCTCAACTTTGCATTAAGAAAGTAAGTTAATACTGTTTCCTTATTTCAGATGATTGAAAGGATAAGGGATAAGAATTGATTTTTGTAAAAAATCTGGAAAGAACTGTTAACATTTAAGCATATGGAAGACAGTATGGTGTAGTAGAAAGAGTTTTAGATTTGGTGTCAAGAGACTTTGAGTTAGAATTTAGGATTTACAAGAGAACATTGTACACAGTGTGATCATCAACTGTGATAGACTTACTCTTTTCAGCAATACAATGATCCAAGACACTGCCAAAAGAGTTATGGTGGAAAATGCTCTCCACATTCAGAAAAAGAACCATGGAGTCTGAATGAAGACTGAAGCATACTATTTTCACTATTTTTGTTGCTTTTTGGTTATTGATCTTGCTTATTCTTTCTTGCATTTTTTCATTTTGTTCTGATTAATGTGGAAATATGTTTAACATATGTATAACCTATATCAAATTGCTTGCTAGCCTCAGTAGGAGAGAGGGAAGGGAGGATGGGAGAAGAATGTGAAACTCAAAAAATATCTTTACATGTACTTGAGAAAAATTAAAAATAAAAATAAAAAAAGAATTTAGGGTTTAAAAGGGTTTAGTATTAAAAAGAATTTAGGATCAAAAGATTTTTAAATCCTGACTCTGTCACTTCCAACTTCTTTATCTTAGACAAGTAACCTCTCTGGATCTCCATTTCTTCATCTGTAAAATGAGGTGTTTAGATTCAATCCATGATTCTTTTCAGCCCTAAATTTTATAATCTATACAATACAGTGACTTACTTTTTTTAGTCTTTTCTTAGTATACTGATATTGTTCTCTTCTATGCTATATCCAGTAGTGAACATAGTAACTGGATTTTCATAGAAGAACATTTATATTTTCAAACTAAATAGGAGATTGAACTTTGTTAGTGCATTAAGCCACATCATCTCCTAATAGTGAATATACTTAGGCTACTATTCCAATTTATATTTCTCTAGTTTCTACTTTGAGTGGCTGTACACATTAAATTCTCGCTGCACCTTCTATTCCAAACATATTTTTGTTTCATGTAATGAAATTTGGATTATGAATTTTCTATGAGGTTTCATAGGTTTGTAGAATAGATGTCCATCAACTACAGCCCTATGAGGATTATGCCTAATGCTTAGGAAGTAGGTGATATGGCCACAATAAATATTAATAGATTTCAAAACAAAGTGTTTACTTAGAGATATTATTGAATGAACCTTGACTTATACTGCAAATATAGTTTAAGTTCTGTTACAACTTATGAAAAGGTTGGTTCCTAAGGGGTGATTTGTAAGTCAGTTGTTTGGAACTCATAAGGAGTTTTCAATTTTCCTATAGAAATGTTATAAATTTAACATTCAGAAGCCATTAGTTATTCTTGAATAAATAGTAGTCTTAGGGTCTTAGGGTCTTATGAAAGCTCAAAAAAGCCAATTTAACCCATAACATAGCTAAGCCTTATTAGTACTACTGAAAAGGATGGTATTGATTATATTGCATACTCCTGGAGATTAGATACTATTTTGATTTTTTTCTTTCCATCCCCAACATCTAACAGTGCACAGACATTCAGTAAAAACCTAATAAATGCATATTGAAGATTGAACAAAATTATGAAAATTCTTTCCATATTGCCATTCCTAATTTCAGGAACACATCTTTTTCACTGCATCCTTGATAGTGGAAATGAGAAATGCACCCTCCCCATTACCTTGACTGGGCTACAGCAATAAGAAAAAGACTCCCAATTCTCCAGTCAGAATAAAGTACATTTTAATGTTTATGACATAGAAAAATGCCTGCCTGCTTTCCTTCCTTCCTTCCTTCCTTCCTTCCTTCCTTCCTTCCTTCCTTCCTTCCTTCCTTCCTTCCTTCCTTCCTTCCTTCCTTCCTACCTGCCTGCCTGCCTTCCTGCCTGCCTTCCTGCCTTCCTTCCCCTTCCTTCCAGGATGTAAAATCCTCAGAGTATCCCCAAAGAATTCTGAATCTAGAAATGGGAACAGGGAGCTATCAGAAAGTCAGTTCCTAGCCAAAGTTCAAGGAAAATCAGGGCTAGATTTACCTTCTGTGTAGAAATGTATTGCCTACGAATAAGTTTACACATGGTGTGTGTGTGTGTGTGTGTGTGTTTTGTGTGTGTGTGTGTGTGTGTGTGTGTGTACAAAGAAAAACAGTCTCATACAGTTGTTTTTGCAGAAGCATTTGGTTTTGTGCTGACCTGCATGTACTTTCACTTACTCTTTTCTCATGTGGTTCCTTTTATGATTACAACACATATTTTTGAAACAAATTTATAGGTGAAATTAAGGGTGAAGTCAGTAGCTATGGAACAGAACAAAACTCAGCTGATCCACTTCAGTATTGAAACCAGAATCCATCCAATATCTTTATCTAATTGGCAAAGATGACTGCATGCAAAGTGATGTTAAGTTCCATTACCTGAAAATAGAAGGATTTGTTCTTGGGGTTTTGTGTGTATTGCCTCATCCCAGTAATTTCACCTTATTATCAGATGCAAATTGCACTAGTTTTCTTCAGGTGTTAGAATGCAGTCTATGGAGATATTATAGACTCCAGAATGCAAGGAAGTTCATTTTGTTCTGCTAAATAAAGTACGATTCTTCACTAGTCTGTTAGTATAAACTTGGAGGTATACTAGATAGAAAACTATTAGGAAACTCAAAACATTCTACAAAAGCTCTGGAGGTATCAGTGATTAAAGACTGTGTCATGCCTAAAGCAAGTGCTTTAATTAGCCATTAAACAGACTTCAGGGTCAACATGACAACAGGTTTCTTTCCTTCTGTGTTTGATTTAGGAGAAGCAGTTAATGATTTTGTTTTTATTATCTTTACCCCCTGCTTCAGAATTATTTACTTAGCACATGGAAGGCAACAGAAATTTGTTATTATAAAATCAATTTCATGCCTGACTAGACTATCTCTTCCACCTTTGTCATTATTCTTTGAGCTTTGGGTGTTATCTAGGGCTCATTTATGTTTATACAACTAGATGGCAATGGACCTTTCCCATAATTATTTGGGGAATTTGGGCCATATAGCAACAAGCAGTGAATTTTCAGTCTCTTTTTTCCCCGAAGATTTCCATATAGAATTTTTTTCTTATAAATGAATTCTGTTCATTAAAATTCTATAAGTAAATCCAACCATGCATAATTCTCCATTTAGCTATATACTATGAATAAATTATAAATGAAACAAAATTTGTTATTAAAATGAGTAAAAACTTTAATGTTTATAAGTTAAGCATTCTATCTTAAAACCTTTGTTTACTCAAGTTTGGTTCTATTCCATATTTGGCCTTTATGTAAGACTAAAGCAGGTGACAATTATAGCTTTAATGAAATAACAAAAGCTTCAAAATGAAATATTCTAAATGCCAGTGTAATGTTCTGAATTCATATATAAAACATGCCTAGAATTAGGACAACAACCCCCATCTTTACTATTATTGTTACTGTTAAATATAGCCCTAATACAGAATGGAAGGCACTTGATGAACTTACAACAAAGGGCTATTTTGGATGATCAGAACTCCTTTCTTTTTGGCGGGAGCAACTCCCACCCCCAATCTAAATTCTCATTATTTAAGCTATATATGGTGACCTGAGCCAGGATGGGTAGGCAAGGGTAGTAGAAAAGTCATAATTCATGAGCCTATTGAAGGCAGTCACTTCAGAGCCAGGGCAAAGTAATGTATTACTATACAGAAGTTATAGCTTCCAGAAGTGCTATTCCTGTAATTATGTAGCTATAGCATCCACTTTTGTGAACAGTGATTCCATTTAGGGTAGTAGAAGCCATAAATGGGTTGGCTTTCTCTAGGAATAGATAATTGATACCTAAGAAAGAAAAACACACTTTAAGTTAGATATATTTATTATAGAAATACTTAACTTAATTAAAATAATGTAATTTAGTTACTCATACTACATTAGAGGTGAGCAAGTGGCAACATAATCTGTAGCAAGATTTAAAATTAAAAGGAACTTCAGGCATTGTTTGTTGCCCTCTTAACTCCAAATTTACTTATACTTTGTTACTTCTTAATTTAATCTAGGTTAAGTATCCTCCTAACAATTCTAACTCACTCTTAACTTTTACTTGGAGTCAGAAGCCAAATAAGATGCTCCAGTGCCCATGTGCTTACCTCAATTATACTCATTAGAACCCTAGCTGTCCAGTATTTTATTTTGCTAAGGTAATCAGTGCAGAACAAGTCTCTTCTTTCTCTCTTTCTTATGGCTTTTGCCAAAGCTACAAAGTTACAAAGATTTGCACTGTTAGAAAATGAAGTAAAACAACTTTCTTATGTTTAAAACACAGACATTTGATTTAGATGGCTGATCTGTTTCATCTGAGATAAATATGATCACAGTTGAGTCTTTGTAGACATAATTGGCTGTGTGTGTGTGTGTGTGTGTGTGTCTGATCCTGGCTCTAGAGGTCCTACAGAATCTTTATGTTTGAGAATAAAGAAAGGAAGATGTTGGTAAGAGGATCACTCCCAAGAAGATCCAAAAGAGAAAGCCAGCATAGTTTAATGGATATTGAGCTGATTCTTAGAGTTAGGTAAACCTGGATCCCAGTATCACATCTAACACATGCTGGCTTTGGGACCTAAGGCAAGCTACTTAACCTCATACCCAAGACAACTCTCCAAGACTTTAAGTTTCATATGAGTTGCAAACCTACATTGGTGAAAGGAGTTTCCTCTTTGGGAGCTCTTTACACTGATGAAATCACAAGCCTGTTTACCCTACCCCTTTCAAAAGCATAGTAATAGAGATATAAAGCAAGGCAATTAAGAAACACAAGACTTTTAAAAATTCACATTCCAATTAATTTGGATATCAGGGATAACAAGCTACTTGTTAATTTGTTTCTTCCTTATTTGAAAAACTAGGTTCCTATTTCATGTAGTTTCCATAAATAAAATCTCTTGGAAAATTTCCCAAGGTGAATTTGCTTATGGAAAGAAAAGAATGGGAAAGTAGAGACTATGAACCTATATCTTCTATGGTGAGGCAGGTCAAGGATGGTAGCAGGAGAATAAAGAAGGCAAGACATATGAAAGAAAAGAAAAGGGTGAATAAGAAACCAGCCCAAGAGTGGCAAGATGCCCATTTTCCCATATCCATTAAGCATAATCTCTTTTCCCAATGAATATCAAGTTACTTGTGCTACCATAGCAACTATCATCTTTCTCCTTCTCATTACCCTTTCTTTTCTAATGAGCTCATAGAATGTGATTACTCTATATCTAATATGTGAAAACCAGGATCATTTGTCAAGACAGTTGTCAATTCCTTTCCTTTTCAACTGAAAACTCCTGTGTCTTTGACTGTCATCTGCTTCCTTCCTCCTATCCCAGAGGAAGTGGTGACATCTTCTGTTGTCTTCCTCTTACATCCTGTGATCCCACTCCCCTTCTTTTTTTACCTTTTCCAAAGTCTTATTCTATCTCCTACCCCTTACTCGCTCTGCCCTTCAATCTTTCCATAAAATGGAATTGGAAATATGTCAAAGATGGTGTTAAAAGAATAACTGTTTTAGGTAAGTATTAGACCATATGTTTTCTAAGGTCCTTTACATTGTAATTTTATGATTTATTCCTGCCAGAACCATGGTAGTCAATGTAGCCAGCCACCAGATGTTCAAAATTCATTGAGAGACTTTTTGAAATTACTTTTAATAAATATACCAAAACACCCAAATTTTACTCTTCATTGATTGTGGGTATTTATAATATATATGTAAAACATTTTAAAACTTTCATTGTTAAAAACTTTGAGTTCCAAACTGTCTCCCTCCCTCCTGCCCCTCTTCTCTCCTTGAAAGGCAAGAAATTTGATATCAATTATACATGTGAAGTCATGCAAAACATATTTTCAAATTAACCATGTTACAAAATAAATCACAGACAGAAAGAAAAAACAAGAAATATAAAGAGAGTTTTAAAAAGTATGCTTACACCTGCATTCAGAGTTCAGCAGTTCTCTCTCTGGAGGTGAATAGCATTTTTTTTATCATGGATACTTTGGAATTGTCTTAGTTCATTGTTTTAATCAGAGTAGCCAAATCTTTCAGCTGATCATTGCCATAATATTGCTGTTACTGTGCACAATATTTTCCTGTTACTTCACTTTGCATATGTTCCTATGTTTTCCCAGGTATTTCTGAAACTATCCTGCTTGTTATTTCTTATAGTGTGATAGTATTTTATCAAAATCATATAGCACAACTAGTTCCAGACATTGCCCAATTGAAGGGTATCCCCTTGATTTCCAATTCTTTGTCACCTTAAAAAGAGCTGCTATAAATGTTTTTTTTTCTACAAATGTGCACTTTGCTCTTTTCTTTGATCTCTTTGGGACATAAGGCATAGTAATAGTATTGCTTAGTCAAAAGCTATGCATAGTTTTAAAGGTTTTTAGGTATCGTTCCAAATTGTTCTCTAGAATGGTTGGATTAGTTCATAATTCCACCAACAATGCATTAGTGTTCCAGTTTTTGCACAACCCCTCCAGCATTTGTTATTTCCTTTCTCTGTCATGTTACCCAATCTGATAGGTGTAAGGTGATATCTCAGAGTTATTTTAATTTGAATTTCTCTAGTAGTAAGGATTTAGAACATTTTATGTGACTATTGATAGCTTTGATTTCTTCTTCTGAAAACTGTTCATATTCATTGACCATTTATCAGCTAGGGAATGGCCCTTATTTTTACAAATTTGATTTAATTCCCTATATATTTGAAAAATGAGGCCATTTTAAGAGAAACTTGCTATAACCCCCCCTTCTTTTTTTCTTCTAATTTTGGCTGTATTAGTTTTGTTATACAAAAGATTTTTAATTTCATGTAATCACAATTATCCCTTTTAACTTCCCATGATCCTTTCTATCTCTTGCTTGGTCATAAACTCTTGCCTTGTCCATAGATCTGGGAGAAACAGTTTTCCATGTTCCTCCAATTTACTTATGAAATCTCTGTCTAAATCATTGATCTATTCTGACCTCATCTTGGTATATGGTGTGTCATATTGGTCTATGTTTAGTTTATACTAAACTGCTTTCTCAGTGATTTTTGTCAAATGGTTAATTTCTTATCCCCCAAAGATTAGATCTTTTGATTTATCAAACACTAGATCAGTATAGTCATTTATTACTGTGTATTGTGTACTTTATCTATTCCACTGACCAATCAGTCTCTTTGTTAGCCAGTACCAGATTGTTTTGATGATTATTGCTTTGTAATATAATTTGAGATCTGGAACTTCAAAGCCCTATTCTTTCACATTTTTTCCATTAATTCCCATGAATTTTTTTTTTTTTGGTGAGGCAATTGGGGTTAAGTGACTTGCCCAGGGTCACACAGCTAGTAAGTGTTAAGTGTCTGAGCTGAGATTTGAACTCAGGTCCTCCTGACTCCAGGGCCGGTGCTCTATCCACTGCGCCACCTAGCTGCCCCTTAACTTTTCATTCTTACAGTTCATTTTTGTTATTGTTTTTTCTAGTTCTATAAAATAATTCTTTTGTAGTTTGGTGTGGCACTGAATAAATAAATTAACTTAGGTAGAATTGTCATTTTCATTATATTGGCTAGGCCTACCCATGAGCAATTAATATTTCTCCAATTGTTTAGATTGCATCTTTGTATGAAAAAGTGTTTTATTATTTTGTTTCTATAGTCTCTGGGTTTGTCTTGGCAGGTGAACTCCCAAATATTTTATATTGTATGCACTTATTTTAAATGAAATTTCTTCCTATCTTTTCCTGCTGGGATTTGTTCAATTCTCCTCTGAAAAGTAGTACAGCTCCTAGTGTATCTGAAATGTAAGATGTACCAAATCACCAGTGCCCTTAATTTCCTGTTATTCAGAATCTGCAGTTGATCCCTTTATGGGGTTTTATTGTGTTCTGTTTATGTGGCCCCAAAAATAAAAAAACACCCACACCCAACTAAAAACCTAAACTCATTGCTTTTGAATCATCTTTCCCCACATAACAATGTCCTGTAGGTTTTTTACCAGGGAACAAAAGGAAGCACATAATAACAAGAGCTTTGCCCTGGTAATTTCCTCACCTATTTCCAGTCACAGTGCTGCTGGCCAGGATCTTTTAAAGAAGGACTGCACAAAATGATAGGCACACTAAGGGTGATTGATCTTGAATGCCAAAAGGAAAGTGCTAATTTAAAGTCCTTATAGTGTTCTTTTTTCAAAAAAAAAAAAAAACAAGAGGAAACAGATCTCAAATTAGAAGACTTAACAACTAGAGCAGTCTTGCGCCTTACTGTTTTAATTGGCTCTTGTAAGAAAGAAGAATCAATTGTTTCTTTTAAAGTCTCACATCAACTGCTTAATTTTGATACAGTATTGTAATTAATCAGCTGCGAATAAAAATGAGTCAGAAGTCATTTTAACCCTTATTTTTGGAAACTGCTTAAAGAATGTAAGTAACAGGTTAGCTGAGCACTAGACTAAGATTCTCAGGTCTCTTCTGGATCTAAAGTTTTGATTCTATGTCCTGGATGTTGGAAGGGTGAAGATAAGGGGCATATATAGTGCCTTGCCCTGCTTGCTCTCAATATGTTCATGGAGGCAGTACATATTCTCCAAGGAACCTTACCTGCAGTTAGAGTAAGCCTGCTTCAAGATAAGGATCAGTCTGTATGGCAGTAGTTATTCCTTTCTGTTTTCCCTTTTCCCTCAATGGCTGATAGAACTTCTCTTTTCAAAGATGTAGTTGCTGTCCATTGCCACAAAGATTCACTTCCAAGATGTAGTAGCTTAGGAACTACAAATTTAATAAAATTCAACAAACACATATTAAGCTCCTGTTAGGTGTAAAGCACTGTGCTTTACTAGAGTTTATTACTACTGTTTCAGTCTACGCCATGCTCAGTCTCTCGTCTAAGAGGAAATGAGCTGTGAGTAAACTTGTACCCTTCACTTGTCCCCACCCCAAAGTGAAACATCTACAATCATTCTGTTCATAGTAACATTTTATGATGTAACTTGAGAGTCAGCATGGTGAAGTCAAAAGAGCAATGGATTTGAGAACACCTGGATTCAGACCTCAGATCTGCTCCATCTCACCTGTCTGATTTTAAACAAGTCATTTCATGTTACTAAGTTTTCATTTCCTTATTTGTAAAGTGTGGGGTTGGAAGAGATTTCTAAGGTCCATTCTAGATCCAAATATATAGATAGAGATAGAGATAGAGATAGAGAAATAGATAGAGATAGAAATAGAGGTAGAGGTAGAGATACAGAGAGATAGAGAGATGGGGAGGGAGAGAGAAAAAGATAGAAAGATAGAGATAGATATAGATGTAGATATAGATATGGATATAGATATAGATGTAGATATATAGATATAGATATAGATATTTTGTTCATAGATTATGTACAGTCTTTAACGTCACCATATTGTTAATGAGGTTTTGCTAGTTACTAGTATCATAGGCAATGACACTAATATGCTTATATTTATACTCTGTATTTTGCATATTCTCAATATATTAACTGACTTTTTTTTTTTAGTGAGGCAAATTGGGGTTAAGTGACTTGCCCAGGGTCACACAGCTAGTAAGTGTTAAGTGTCTGAGGCCAGATTTGAACTCAGGTACTCCTGACTCCAGGGCTGGTGTTCTATCCACTGCTCCATCTAGCTGCCCCTTAAGGTTTTTTTTTTTTTGGATTGTTTTTTGTTTTTTAATTAATTAATTAATTAATTAATTAATTTTTGGGGGGCAGGGCAATGAGGGTTAAGTGACTTGCCCAGGGTCACACAGCTAATAAGTGTCAGATGTCTGAGACCGTATTTGAACTCAGGTTCTCCCGAATCCAGGGCTGGTGCTTTATCCACTGCACCACCTAGCTGCTCCATATTAACTGACTTTCTAAGAGAAAGTGTTGTGTAAAAATACATAAGAATCAATAGCTAAAGATATGAGCAGGAGGATAAGTAATAGGGATTCTGAAGGTCATTGGCCTTTAGTGCAATTTCTACTACTACTCCATACCATCTAATAATGTCCATTGGTCCTCCATTGACTTTAAAATATATTCAGGCCATATCTTTAAATTACAATATTTATAGTACTGAAACATGCTGGGTTCATATTATATAATAATATGCCACATTACGTCTCTAACATATTCTAACACTATGATTCTATGACCTTATTTAATGTCTTAGATGATTCTGGCAGGAGTTAAAGCATCTGTTTACCTTATCAATCTACTTATGAGTTTCAGCAAATCTCCCTTTCAGTATTTTTTGAGAAATAATTTATGAAGTGTTAGCGTTGTTTCAGAAAGACAAACCTTTATGTGAATCAGTCAGTAAGTATTCTCTGAGCACATACTCTGTCTCTAGTACTATGTTAGGGCAATGTGGGGAATACAAAGATTATACATGAATATTGGCTTCAAGGAGGTCATGATATAGTTTAGGAGATAAAAGCAACACACATGAAGCAAAGTTGAAATAGAAGAAGGATTTGGTAGGGGGAGAGGAGAAGAAAGGGTCTCTCAGATTGAACATACAGTTTGAACAAAGGCACAGGAATGGAGAATTAGCATGTCAGTGTTCTGGTGTTGTGATCTGCACCCTTACAGTATCCTAGTAGGTCTGTAAGTATGGAGGACTGTTTACTTGAACTGGTGGGATGAGTACCCACAGCAGTGGAATTATGGTACTATCAAAATATCAAAATCTCTAGTTTTCAAGAATTAGGTAGCATCCTACCCACTTACTGTTTTGAAGATTTGTGGTAATTCCTAACTAGCTGTTTATAATCCTGTATAAGAAAATTTACCTTAGCATTTATGCATTGCTACCTGTTGCAATAATTTGACTAGAAAATAGCATTTTATTTGGCAGTGATGACAGTAGCCTCAAAACCTTGGGAATATATAACTTAAGTTTAAATACAGAATGAACAAAGATTTTGGATCATTATGTAAACAAAAGATAAGCTCTTTATAATTAGATGTATAGTATGTTAATTATTATAACATGGCAGTTATCAAAGCTTCAATAATAATTAGGACAAATTTGCAACAGGAAAAATATACTTCTATTAGATTAGAGATATCTTTTCAATATAATTTCGATCTTGTTAGTTTCTGACTCAAATATCTGTTGTCATTAAGGACAGAGTGTTTAACATTACTTGTTCTCACTATCATTCCATTTCATTTCAGATACAGATTTTCATTAAACTAGTCCAGTTTGGAGGTGGTCTTCCATTAATCAATTAAATGATGTAAAAAAAATCTCACTTAATTTAGCCAGCTCATGGACAGTTTTCCTTACTGTTCATTTTGACCAATATTAGCTGATCTTATTACAGAGCTGAAACCAGAACCTAGCCACTGGGGTTTTTCTGTAAGTGGGAAATTTATAAGGCTCAAAAATTCAACAGAGTAGATGGAGGTGACAACTGTGAGCTCTGATACTCACCCAAGAGCAAGGAAGAGTAGATTTGATTTCTGGGAGTCTATAAGGATGATAGACTTCAGCTTGCTCAGCCTCTCACTTTTCCCATCCATTCCATAAAGAAATCCCTAATTTTCTCATATTGCCCTCCTTCCCCCTGCATTTCTCTATTACTCCCTTATTTGGAGAGGTTTCATTCTCTCTTTCATCTTTCCTTTGCAGGAAATAACACTCCCCTTCTTTGCCTCTCAGCTAGGATGAGTAATAATCCCAGTACAACTTGTCCTTTCTATTTGAGTCTGATAGATGGACTTGCTGAGGTCTCTCTGACTGAATAAAAAGAATGTTGCTCCCCATAACCCATTGCAGTTGACTCCTTGAACTTTGAAGTGTCTCTCAACTCCAGGATTTTATCCTCAAACCACTATAGTACATGTATGAATTATTTGATACAATCAGTCATTTTGATATGGTTTCATCTTGTTACACTCATGGTTATGCATGTGTACTTTTACAGAAACTAGGCTGACTCAGATAATTTGACCTTGACCTGACTAAAGCAGATTGAGCTGGTTTGTCAGCTCTTATTTTTCTATTGAGTATTGGATTTTGTGCCACATGCACATTGCATTGCTATCTTTAGTTGTTAATTATTTGGTTTTTAAGATTGGCTATTACTCCAAAGAAATGTGTAACTCTTAAAGTGTATAGTTAAATGATCATTAAAGATAAGGCAGCAACTGGTTGTGTAGCAATATCAAACATTCAACAATCATTCAAGTTCACAATGATAAAGGATTAGTCACACTGAAGCACAAAGGAAAGACTAGAAGAAAGTGAACAGTACCATGAATTGCCAAACATTTACTGCAAAATAATACTCATAAATAATACTCATAAAGCATGCAAAGACTTTCAAATGGACTTGATACTATAAGACTTGTATTGATTACTCTTGTGTGACACGAAATAGGAAGAATAGCAAAAATATTGGTAAAAAAAACAATAAAATTACTATGAAGAAAAGATTCTAGTTATGGGCAAGGCAATATGAATATTGGAACGCTACACATGGGACAAAAAGATAATGTTTACCAAAGAAGCTCCATTTTTCATTCATGATTATGCCAAAAACATTTTCCATAAAAGTCTAGGTGAGCCTCTAAGATTGGGTCATCTTCATCAGACTGTACTCACATCTACCAAGTACAGTATTTGTTTTTTTTTTTCCCCACTTCCAGTAAGCTTAGAAGTCTTGTTTTCATAGAAGGAATGATTAATTCTGATAAATATATTGACATACTGTAGAATTATTCTGGAATTATAGAAATTCCCATATGAAGATATAATACTGAAATAGGACCTCTCACTATGCCAGATGTCATAAAAGGTTAATAAAATTACCTATGAGGTAGAGATATTACATGTTTCAGTAGACTTGGAACTTGCCTGATTTAAATACAATTAAAAACCTGTAGCCTATAAACAAGAATAGACTTGGAAAAAATTATGTGTTAATCAAAGTTTTGCTTAACATTGAATGTTAAGAATTAGAGAATATATATCAAAATCTTGTGAACTCACAGCACCAGATTTTGTAAAAATAAGTGATTGCAGTAAAAGAGGACACTTTGAATATACAGGTATTTTTTTTTAAAAGATGTAAAAAGTTGTTAGATTTATTGTATGTTACTAAAGATAATTATTTTACTTTGTCCCAGTTAATTAACATACTACTGTAAATAATAACATTTTCCTCTCAACCGCATTAGTCTAAATTACTTCCCATATTATTTTCATGTCATAAATCACAAAGTTGATTTTAGGGTAATTTTGTGTTTCACAGCCCAGGTACCGAAATCTTCAATTGTATCTCTGTTTTGTTACCTCATTGGCTTCATCCAAATCATTTCTATCTTTTTCTTGACTGTCTGACTAGGGACACAATTTTGACTTGCTTAGTTTTCAGTCACCATTTCAGTTAAACTATGATGAGTATTACTGCATTTTTCTCTTTACCTTAGAGAACTTGGCTTTTAGGATAATTATATCTTAGATCTAGAGTTGAAAGGGACCATAGAGGTCATCCAATTCAGTCTTTTAATTTTGCTGTTGAAGAAAATGAGTCCCAGACAATTAAAATGTCCAAGGTCATATAAAATAGCAGATTTCAAAATAGAATGTACATTCAGTGACTCAATGTTCAGCCCTCCTTCATATGTACCATGCTGCATTGGTTTACATAAATCAAGGTTTTACTCCCTGACAGGGGTCTATTTTTCTTAGGGATAGCTTCTCTCTTTTAGACAACATTTTCCCTCTTATCTCCTGTAGCCTCCAAAATCACCTTCTATTTTAGACTGACCAATGCAACAATTTTTTTTGGTGAGGCAATTGGGGTTAAGTGACTTGCCTAGGGTCACACAGCTAGTAAGTGTTAAGTGTATGAGGCCAGATTTGAACTCAGGTCCTCCTGACTCCAGGGCTGGTGCTCTATCCACTGTACCACCTAGCTGCCCCAGCAAATTTTTAATTACACATTTTAGCACAGTAAAACCTTCACCAGAGTACATGTTTGAGGAATGAAGTCTTCTGGCAAATAAATATCCTAGATAATGGAGATTTAATCTTTTATGTATAAGTACTTTTAAATTTTAACTTTTTGAGGAGAATCTTTCTAAAATATACTTAAATTTGCTCTCTTAAATCAATTATACTTCAATAGTTCAAAGAACTCTTTATTATTGTAGGTATTACCTCCACTAGAAGAGAGATCCTTTCAGTATACAGTGTTCCTTAGTTGTTGTAGCCAAAATGAGCTAATCATTCTTTATCTAACCTGATGATGAACCCCTCTACTGTTAGCTAGGATGGTTCTTGGAAGGAAGACATATTATTATCTGACCCACATTCAAAGTCTTGATAGCTTGATATAGGATCCTGCAGAACTTTTTATCTGTTTGTATGGTCTTTGAGAACCCAGATTTTTGACCATGCCATCATTTGGCATTGAAGTAGAGCTTTTTTTAGTTTCTCTGTTTCATTTTTCAGAGTAGAGGTCTCCAACATGCGGCCTACGTTCCGAAATGCACCTGAATGCTGCTGAATCAAATTAAGATGTAATTGGGAAATATTTAACAGAATAAATAAAAAATACAATAAAACACAATATTACATTTAAAAAGTAAAACAATATGTGGCCCATAGGGATTCTTATTATGGATTATTGGCCCCCATTTCCATTTGAATTGGACACTACTGCTTAAAAACATCAGTACAGAGACTTCTGGGGCAGAGCCAAGATGGCGGAGGAAAGGCAGTGAGCTCCTGAACTCATGACACGATTGCTCTGAAAAAATCCAAATAAGGTCATAGGAAAATGCCCGGAGCAGCAAAACTCACAGAAGAATGTGCTGAAATCATCTTCTAACCAAGAACAGCTTGGAAGGTCAGAAGGAGGGACCTGCTGTGCTAATACAGGAGTCGAGCCCAACCCCACAGTCACCCTGACACAGACCCTGTCTCAGGAAGTCCTCACCAGAGAAGGAGACTCCCAGAGCCTCTGAATCAGCTGAAGCACCAGTGTCGTCTGGAACTAAGCTCACAGTCTGGTGAGTGGGCTGAGCCCTGGGCAGGGGAGAAACTATAGGGGTTTATGCTGGTGCTAAGGCAGAATTTGGATTTTACACCCCTACTGAGAACCAGGTGGTAGACTCGAGTAGAAGTGGCCCAGGTGGGGGAGGGGCACAGGCTGGTCAGAGCTAACAACCACAACACACAAAACTGGTTGACTGGCAAGTTGGTCTGAGGTCATCTAGGACCAGGAAACAGGGGAAGAACCCCTGGGGTGAGGGAAGAACCTGATTCTCCTTAAATCATACCACCTGGGACTTCTTAAGCTTGGGATACTGCAGCCTGGAAACAGTGCCCCACTTTAAGGAGCTAAAAGTCTAGTAAAAGAAAGGCAAGATGAGCAGACAGAGAAAGGTGAGGACCATAGGAAATCTCTTCAGTAACAAGGAAGACCAAGGGGCACCCTCAGAGGAAGATTTCAACATCAGGGCCCCTATATCTAAAGCTTCCAAGAAAAATATGAATTGGTCTCAGGCCATAGAGGTGCTCAAAAAGGACTTTGAAGATAAAGTTAGAGAAGTAGAGGAAAAAATGGAAAGAGAAATGAGGGTGATTCAGGAAAGACATGAGAAAAAAGTCAACAGCTTGAAAAGTCAAATGGAAAAGGAAATACAAAAGCTCTCTGATGAAAATAATTGCCTAAGAGTTAGGATTGAACAAATGGAAGCCAGTGACTTTATGAGAAACCAAGACACAATAAAGCAAATCCAAATGAATAAAAAAATAGAGGGTAATGTGAAATATCTTCTGGGAAAAACTGCCCACCTGGAAAATAGGTCCAGGAGAGATCATTTGAAAATTATTGGTCTACCTGAAAACCATGATCAAGGAAAGAGCTTAGACATCATCTTCCAATATATTCTCAGGGAAAATTGCCCTGACATTTTAGAAGAAGAAGCTAAAATAGAAATTGAAAGAATCCACCAATCACCTCCAGAAAGAGATCCCCAAAATAAAACTCCTAGGAATATTATGGCCAAATTCCAGAGTTCTCAAGTCAAGGAGAAAATATTGCAAGTTGCCAAAAAGAAAGAATTCAAGTACCGTGTAGCCCCAGTCAGAATAGCACAAGATCTAGCAGCTTCTACATTAAAGGACCGGAGGGCATGGAATATTATATTCTAAAGGGCAAAGGAAATGGGATTACAACCAAGAATCACCTACCCAGCAAAACTCAGCATTATCTTTCAGCTGAAAAAAATGGGACTTTAATGAAAAAGGAGACTTTCACATATTTGTGAAGAAAAGACCTGATCTGAATGGCAAATTTGAATTTCAAATACAAGACCCTAGAGAACCATACTGGGGTCATACAGTGGGCAACTGTCTTGTGTCTGAGGCCAGGTTTTGGCTGGGATCCCCCTGGGTGCAGGGGTGATGATTTGTCCACTGTGTCACTTAGCTAGATGATAACATCTTTAGGGTTAAATTGAGTGGTTAAGGGCATTCATTGGGGGAGGGGCAAGGGCACAAGTGAAATCCTACATGAAAGTAACAGGAAAAGGCTTATGGAGTGGGGGAAGAGATGGGAGAGGAGCAGGGCAGTAAATGAATTTTACATTTATCAGAAGAGGCTCAAAGATCTTAAACTCATCAGAGCTGCCTCAAGGAGGGACTAATAGACACACCCAACTGGGTGGAGTAATCTATTTAATCTGGGCAGTAAATGAGCCTAACACTCATCAAAATTGGCTCAAAGACCTCAATCTCATTAGAATTGGCTCAAGGAGGGAATAAGGTACACACTCAGTTGGGTGGAGTAATCTCTCTAACCCTGCAGGAAAATAAGAGGGGAAAGGGATAAAGAGAGAGGGGCAAAAGAAGAAAGGGCAGAGTGGGGGAGGGGAAAGACAGAAGCAAATCCCTTTTGAAGTGTGATAGGATGAAAGAAGATGGATAATAGAATAAATATCATGGGGAAGGGAATAGCTTGGAAGGGAAACAGTTAACAATTGTAATCATGAAAAAGAGAAAAGGGGGGAAAATTGTACAAAAAATATTTATAGCAACTCTTGGTGGAGGCTAAGAATTGAGAATCAAGGGAATGTCCATCAATTGAGGAATGATGGAAAAAGCTGTGTTATATGATTGTAGTGGAACGGACTTGTGCTACAGGAAATGACAAACAGTATGATCCCCCCAAAACCTTGAAAGACTAATGAACATCAATGTATAGTGAAGTGAGCAGAGCTGAGAGGACATTGTGCGTAGTGACAGCAGTATTGTTCAATGAGTAATTGTGAATGACTTAACTACTCTCAGCAGTACAATGATCCAAGATAATCCCAAGGAACTAATGAGGAAGCATACTATGCACCCCTATAGAAAGAACTGATAAAAAGAACACTTGTGGATTGTACATATATAACCTGATTGTGATCTTGTGGAGGGGGGAGGAAAGGGAGGGAGGGAGGGAGGGAGAAAAATTTGGAACTCTAAATCTTATGAAAATGAATGTTGAAAACTACCCTTATATGTAAATGGAAAATAAAATAAATGTTCGTTGAAAGAAAAAAAAAGATATAGGTTATACATGTACAATTGTGTAAAACATTACCATATTATTTATTTTGCATAAGAAAACTTGAATAAAAAGAAAAAAATGAAAGGAAAAAAAAAGAGCATCAGTATATTTTACCACTGCAGCTGTAGATATGGCTACAGATTTAGACACTATGGGAAAAAAGTATTGAATGGGCACTGATCCCAGTGGTTGTCCTGGAGATTGTTCGCACTTTCTTGTCAGGGTAACATAAAGCATGACCTCTTGGTCAGGTTAACATAGCTGTATTTCTAAAAAATGAATTCATGAATCAAAGGCAGAATCAAAACTTCTCCAAAGTGATTTTTGTTCTTGCTCTGGAAATCTTTTCCATGACTGCTTTTGTTTTGCGTTGGCATGTCAGCATCATTCAAAACATGATCAATGACTTCTGAAAGGGTAAGACAGTGGACCACAGGCTGCTACTTGTCAGCCTGAACCTGATCTATCTTACTTGCACTGTTTGTTCACAAGGTGTGAAGGAGGAATATCCCTCATCATTTGAAGAATTTGTGCTAGAGGGTTTGGGTGAGGGCTTACTGCAATGTCTAAACATTCTTTATGATCAGAACAAGGAGATGACACTTTTACTGACATGACAGTAGGCCACAATTTTCTCAAACATCTTCATGCTTTAATTTTTTTAACAGAACTCTAGGCACAAGGAAAATTAAAAATTTTATCTTTAATATCATGATGAGATTGAAAGGACTATAATTGTACCTGAATGATGGCTTGACTTTTTCATGACATCTTTTTTGGGAAAAAATAGTTTAATGTATGGACTATGGTGTTAATCAGTTTACATTCTGAATAACACCATAGTCCATACGTTAAATCTAAGAGGTAATAATGGAGGGGATGAGAAAACAAAAATTTTTGGATAAGCTAGACGGTCATCTAGCTTGTAATAGTAACACTAAACAGTGTTACTACTTTTCAGTGAACATGAAAAAGATGATAGAACCAATAAGAAAAAAATATCATCCATTCTAATGCTTGGGTTTCGGGAGCAAAAGATGAATGTGTGATATCTTTGGAAGCTGTGGCATGATGAAATTCTCCAATCTTTAAAATTTTATTTAATTAAATCTTGTAGCATTAGCACAAAGAAGAACAGGTAACTTGTCTTTCTGATGTTTGTTCCTGGGGTAGGGGGGTGGGACTTGACTCATCGGTAAGTTTCTCCAAACTAAACTAGTAGATTTTCCTCAGAAGTGAGTTTAATGAAAAGAAAAAAAAAACCACACAACTCTTCTGCAGATGAGATTTAACTGTTTTTAGATGCTTTATCTAGTTTTTTAATATTGTGACAGAAATTGTCCAAGGAACTATTGATAGGTCTGCTGCCAATCATAACCACCAATGATTCAGAGGTATGATAAAAACTAGTTTAATATGCCCAGAGCATAGACTCATTGTATCCAAAAATCAATGAGTCCTGAGCAACAGTTTCAGACAACCTTTTGTGGGTTTTAGTTATGTAGGTAGGATAGGCACAAGAGAATTTTACAGAAAGTAAAAGAGGTAGCTAATGATTTAAACATCAAAGACCATGGCAGAAGGGGAAAATCTGTATCAGGTAAAACAGAATACTTGTCAGTAAACATGGGAATATAGCTAGAATTTGCAAACTAACCATTTAACACAGAAGATACAGTTTGATGTCTCAGCTTGATTCTGCAGGCTCTAGCTAGTTAGGTGATGTGCTCAACTAAAGTAAATAGTAGTAAGACAGTTAAGTCAAAAGTTCTTTTAACACAATGTCATGTTCCTCAAACTTAATGTCACCTTTTTCTCAAAACCATCAAAACAATTCCTTCATGTATACCAAAAAAAAAAATTAGTAAAAGCTGAATTGCTTATTGTTTTCAGAGCATTGTGCTAAGTGTGTGTGTGTGTGTGTGTGTGTGTGTATGTGTGTGTGTGTGTTTGGGTGGGGGGTGGAGGGAAGGAAGAGGCAAAATTTAGATTATACAACCTGCCCTTAATGAGTGTATTGTCTATCTGACCATTTCCTATAATATATTCTATGTTTTATTTACCTGTGAACATAACTTCCATAATAGACTGCAAGGTCCTTAAAGGAAATGAAGCATGGTGCTTTGCATATATGTAAATATGGGAAGCATATATTTCTTCTTATAGTAGGGAATAGCTTCCATTAGTGCAGACTTCAACCTATATTTATGAATTAGTAGGTGAGTCTTTGGTAATTGTTTGAGGCTAGTAATTTTCAGAGCTAGCATTTAAATGCATATATCTCTTACTCGAAGTCCAGTATTCTATTTACTATGCCTTGCTGCTGTATCATACTTAGTCCATAGTAGGTAGTTAATTGATATTTAAATGGATATAATATCATACATTTATTTATTTATTTAATCCTAAAAGTATTTTATTCTTTTCCAGTTACATGTAGAGATAGTTTTCAACATTTGTTTTTATAAGATTTATAGTTTCAAATTTTTCTTCCTCCCTCCCCTTCCCTCTCTCCCCCCTCCCCAAGACAGCAAGCAATCTGATATAGGTTATATATGTACAATCACATTAAACATATTTCTGCATTAGTCATGCTGTGAAAGAAGAATCAAGCAAAAGGGGAAAACCTCCAAAAAGAAAAACAAAAATAGTAGAAATAGTATGGTTCAATCTGCATCTAGATTCCACAGTTCTTTTTTTCTGGATTTGGAGAGCATTTTCCATCATGAGTCCTTTGGAACTATCCTGGACCATTATATAGCTGAGAAGAGTCAAAAATATCACAGCTGATCAACACACAATGTTGTTGATACTGCATACAATGTTCTTATGGTTCTGCTCATCTCAATAGATCATCAGTTCATGTAAGTCCCTTCAGGTTTCTCTGAAACCGCCTGCTAATAATGTCATACAACAAAATAGTATTCCATTATATTCATATGCCACAACTTGTTCAGCCATTCCCCAATTGATGGGCATCCCCTCAATTTCCAATTCCTTGCCACCACAAAGAGAAGAGCTATAAATATTTTTGTACATGTAGGCCCTTGTCCCTTTTTTATGATATCTTTGGGAAAATGACCTAATAGTGGTATTGCTGGGTCAAAGGGTATGCACAGCTTTATAGCCCTTTTGGCATAGTTCCAAATTGCTCTCCAGAATGGTTGGATCAGTTCACAGCTCCACCACCAATGGATTAGTGTTCCAATTTTCCCACAGCTTCTCCAACATTTATTATTTTCCTTTTTTGTCATATTAGCCAATCTAATAGGTGTCAGGTGGTACCTCAGAGGTGTTTTAATTGCATTTTTCTAATCAATAGTGATTTAGAGAATTTTTTCATATGGCAATAGATAGCTTTGATTTATTTATCAGAAAAATGCCTGTTCATATCTTTTGACCATTTCCCAATTGGGGAATGACTTGTATTCTTATAAATTTGATTTAGTTCCAGACATATTTTAGAAATGAAGCCTTTATCAGAAATACTGCCTATGAAAATTGTTTCCGGCTTTCTGCCTCCCTTCTAATTTTGGAGGCATTGTTTCTGTTTGTACAGACTTTTTAATTTAATGTAATCAAGATCATCCATTTTGTATTTCATAATAATCTTTATCTCTTGTTTGGTCATAAATGGTTCTCCTTTCCATAAATCTGAGAGGTAAACTATTCTTTCCTCTCCTAATTTACCTATGGATAAATAAAATTAATTTAATATTTAAATATTTAATATTTAAATATTTAAAAATATAATTTAATAAATTAAAGACCTTTTATGTCTAAATCATAATAGCATACATTTATTTAATGCTTTATAGTTACAAAATATTTCCTTCTTAGTTGATTTAGTGAAAAGTGGAATTGTGAATGGATTCAATTATTTTGGAAAGCAATCAGGAATTATGCCCAGAGAGTTGTTAAAATGCCTCTACCTTTTGACCCAGCAATCCCATTACTAGGCCTATTTTGAAAGATGATTAGGGGGAAAGGAAAAGAACCTGTGTGTTCTAAAACATTAATAGCAACTCTTTGTGGTGGCAAAGAACTTGAAATTGTAGCAAATTGCATTCCCTATCATTTCAGAAATGGCTGAAAAAATTGTGGCATATGCTCATGATGGAATACTACTCTGCTATAAGAAATGAAAAGCTTTATGATCCTAGAAAAAATATGGATAGATTTGCACAAGAAAATGAAGAGCAAAATGAGCAGAACCAAGAGAATGTTGTATACAGTAACAGCAATATCTTAAGAATATCTTTGAGGGGCAGCTACGTGGTGCAGTGGATAAAGCACTGCCCCTGGGTTCAGGAGGACTTGAGTTAAAAAAAAAAAATTTGACCTCAGACACTTGACACTTTAGCTGTGTGACCCCGGACAAGTCACTTAACCCTCATTGCCCTAACACCCCCCCCCCCCCAAGTGGCGAGAATGTCTTTGAGCTAGTAAATAATTTTGAGTACCATAACACCAACATTAACCACTAAGGACCCATGAAGTAAGATGCTATCTGTATCTAGGGAAAGAACTGATCAATAGAAGCATGTATAGAATGATTTTACATGTCTGTACACACACATTTGTGTTTAATGATAGCCATCTCTAGGGTGGAGGGGAAGAAAAAAAAGAAAAAAGAAATTTACATGATAACTTTATTATACATTTAAAAGGAATAGCAAACATACCCAATAGATTTACAGCTTCATATACATTCATTTTTATTATACTATGTTATGGAAATGCTTTTTATTCCATAAATTAAAAATAAAATAAATAAAAGTTTAAAAGGTAATGGAGGGGGGCAGCTAGGTGGCGCAGTGGATGGAGCACCTGCCCTGGATTCAGGAGGACCTGAGTTCAAATCCGGCCTCAGACACTTAACACTTACTAGCTGTGTGACCCTGGGCAAGTCACTTAACCCCAGTTGCCTCACACACACACAAAAAAGATAACGGAGTTAGTTAAAAGTGGTGAGATAGTTCAAATATTAGTTTCACTATTTTTGGGGGGTGAAAAAACTAAGCTTTGGAGACATATAAGGTCATATGGCTGTCATTGGGTATGGGACTTAAACCCAGGTCATCTGACTTTTTTTTTTGTTTTTAACTACACCATGATGCCTTTTGACATGAATAAATATGCTAGAATAAAGCACTAAAACTGTCCCCTTGGTAGAATCTGCATAAGATATGGGCAGAGGAAGTGTCCACATCAATGAGATCTTAGATTCATTGAAATATTTAAACATGTTTTTATAACATAAGATGTACCACTGAACAAAAAAAATATGATAAAATTGAGTAAAATTTACATTTTATAGCAGGTTATCACAAAACAAAATATGAATGTATTTTAAAACTTTATAAAATACTGGCATTTAAAATATATTATATAAATGGTTAAGGTCACATAAATAAATAACGACAGGATATTACAACTTCATAAGGTTGAGAATGGCTGCTTTTATGAGCAATATTACAAGTTTTTCTCTTCTCTCCCTTCTCCTCTACTACCCGTTCCACTTTCAGATGAATGGGAACACCTTTACAACTCCACCCATTCATTTGCCAACATTATACTGTAACATCTCAGGGCCTGCTGGCCCAAGTTTATCTTATTTAACCCAAGGATGGTTCTGCAAAGTTGATATGTCACCATCATTTTGGGGGTGGGGGAGCAACTTGATGGTGGACAGTTATGGTTAAGTGATTTTTCCTGGGAAATAATTATTTCTCAACCATATCTAAGTCTTTGATATAAAGTCTTTGATTCAATAGTTCTTCTCATTTTCAGCCTCAGTGTTCCCAGTACCCATTGGAGAACTATGTATTTCTTATTAACATTTGGCTATGTCTGAGTTGTTACAGAAAAAACAAACAAACCTATGATTCAGAAAATAGGCTGTCTCAAAATAGGCTGTTTGCAAACACATATCTTTCTGAGAATATTATTGGTGTCACATTTGCCAAACAACGTAGCCCTTCTACTTTTTAGGATAGATATTGTACAAATACAAGATACCATGTTTGCTGAAACATACTATTTTCTTTAGAACTAAAACAGTTGACTTTGGGGTTTATTCATAAAGTTGCTTTGAAGATGGTCTTTAGAGCATAGAATACTATAATCTAAATTTGTAAATAAGGAGCACATGTTTATTTGGACTCTTAGGATGAGCTTCTGAGCAGGTAATGAATGAATTTTCCTTTCCTTGAGGTCCTTGAGCAAATACTTGATAATCGCTTGCTATTATATTGTAGAGGGGATTCTCAGTCACATATAATCTAGTCTAGATGGTCCCTTATGTCCCTTCCAAGTCTGACTTTCTGTGAAGCTATGATACTCTATTGCTGACTGTCAGTATGTTACCCAGCTGACCTTGGCTCCAAATATCCCTACCATTGGAAATTGTCATAAAATAATTACTCCACATTTCTTTACATATCCCTCCTTCATTCTATTCCAAGCACATGCTGTTCTAGCTTTGCCAATTGGATGAGCACCAGAAGTTCTGGATATTCTTTTTGTTTGTTTGTTTGTTTTTTTGCGGGGCAAGGGGGGTTAAGTGACTTGCCCAGGGTCACACAGCTAGTAAGTGTCAAGTGTCTGAAGCTGGATTTGAACTCAGGTACTCCTGAATCCAGGGCCAGTGCTTTATCCACCGCGCCACCTAGCTGCCCCCTATTCTTTTTTTTTTAAATTAATAAAGTATTTTATTTTTTTCCCTTTGCATGTAAAGATAGTCCTCAACTTTTGTTTATACAGACTTTCCAATTTCAGATTTTTCTCCCTCCCTCCCCTCCTTCCCACCTCCCCTAGACAGCAGGTAATCTGATATAGGTTTTATATATATATACATATATATATATATATATGTATATATATATATATATACACACACACACACACACACACACACACACACAATAACATTAATCCTATTTCTGCATTAGTCATGTTATAAGAGAAAATCAGAGCAATGATGAAAAACCTCAAAATAGAAAAAAAACCCAAAAGAAATAGTATGGTTCATTCAGCATCTATACTCCACGGTTCTTTTTTTTTTTTTTCTTGGATTTGGAGATCCTCTTCTATCATGTGTTCCCTGGAACTCTTCTGTACCATTGCATTGGTGAGAAGAATATAGTTCATCACAGTAGATCAACACTCAATGTTGATGATACTGTGTACAATGTTCTTCTGGTTCTGCTCATCTCACTCATCATCAGCCCACACTAGAACCTCCAGGTTTCTCTGAACTCCTCCTGCTCATAGTTTCTTACAGCACAATAGTATTCCATTGTATTCATATACCACAACTTGTCCAGCCATTCCCCAATTGATAGGCATCCCCTCAACTTCCAATTCCTTGCCACCACATAAAGAGCAGCTATATATATTTTTGTACATGTGGGTCCCTTTCCCCTTTCCATGATTTCTTTGGGAAAAAGACCCAAAAGTGGTATTGCTGGGTGGACAGCTTTATTGCCCATTGGGCATAATTCCAAATTGCTCTCTAGAATGGTTGGATCAGTTCACAGCTCCACCAACAATGCATTAGTGTTCCAATTTTCCCACAGCTTCTCCAACATTTATTATTTTCCTTTTTTGTCATTTTAGCCAATCTTATAGGTGTCAGGTGGTACCTCAGAGTTGTTTTAATTTGCATCTCTCTAATCATTAGAGATTTAGAGCATTTTTTCATATGGGAATAGATAGCTTTGGTTTCTTCATCAGAAAACTGCCTGTTCATATCCTTTGACCATTTCTCAATTGGGGAATAACTTGGATTCTTATAAATTTGATTTAGTTCCCTTTATATTTTAGAGATGAGGCCTTTATCAGAAGTACTGGCCACAAAAATTGTTTCCCAGTTCTGGATATTCTAACCTTATAGAGTAAAGCAAAGAATATCCAACCAATTCAACAAATATAATTTATTAATTTATTTCTAATATATTTCTCTCAGGTAGTAATAAAATATCTTTACTGCCCTGATTCAAATGATTTTTCTTGCTCAGGAGATCCCTTAAAGACAGCTTTGGAAGTTTCAACTTTCTGTATACAAGTAATGCTAAGATGCATGTATTATATAATTGTTAGCCCTCCTAGTTTTCCTCCTAATTGAGATGATTTGAGACTCTCCTCACTCTCCCATCCCATTTTCAGTGAAATATTTCTCAATTGTGATAGCAATTTAAAATATTCAGGTTAACTTGTCGGTGTCTGCTTCGTAAGTGGCAGCTGCCACAATGCCCAGAAGTCTGATTGTTACCCCCTTCAGATGGCTGCAAAGAAGGGCCTGGAGCAAAGCCGGCTGAAGTTATTTTGAACTCCAGTTCTTGGGTCTTTATGACCATATTCTCTGATGTATGACAGCATGAGAAGGAGACATACTGTGTCAGGAGCATTTTAAAAGTCCATTACCAAAATATTCTTTTATTCAACAAGAAGAGAAAATGCTCATTTCTGGGAAAAGTCACGGTAGGTAGTTTTTAATCCCTGGGCAGGTGGACACAAGGAAAACAGTAGAAAATAATAGAAAGTTTTGAGATGAGAAAAAGCAGTTCTTCACTTAACTGTTTCTAATTGAATTGTTGAACTCCTTCCTTACGTCAGGGTATAATGTGTTACTTTTTTTTTCTGCTTTCTCTCTTTCCTCATACCTCTTAGCCTCCCTTATTCCTACTCTCAAATTGTATGCCCTTTTCCTCTTCATGGGACTGAGTAATCTATAACATTTTATGGAGTTGGCAAGGTTGAAAAAGATAATGAAATTCAGGTTTTTCATATTTGCCCTCCTAGAGAGAATACAAATTGTTGCTAATTAATAGATGGTCCATCATGCTAATACAAATAGCTTGTTAATTGAGTTTAGCCATAGTCTCCTGCGAGTAGGAATTGATATTAAAAATCCTTTTAATTTAGGCTACTGGTTTTCAATATCAAGTTTATGAAAAAATTCCAGGGGAATGCTTGGAACTGGGCTCTCTTTTAAGAGTAGTTAATGTATGGTACAGTTTCCCTCTTTAGAGAGAAAGCATGGTACAAAGGAATGAGTCCTTTCTTTAGAGTCATAGCATCTAAGTTTAAAATCTGCCTCTTGCCACCTGTGTGGCCCTATGCAAGTCACTTAATATCTCTGACTCTCAGTTTTATCATCTGCAAAATGAGGAAGCTGGAAAGATAGCCTCTGAGGGTCCTTCTCTCTCCCGATCTAAGATTCTGTGAATCACTTGGACTGTATTCAACCTTGCCTCCTTGGGAACAGTGTAGAGATCTGCTTATCTGGACACTTTTTTTTTTGTTTTAAGGGTTATAGAAAAGATAGGGAAATGGGGAGGAAAAAAGAAGACTGCTTAAAAATAGAAAGAGGGAAAAAATAGATGCTTTTGTTACCAGTCAAACTCATAGAGAGAGAGGATATAAGTCATTCTTCCCAGGGAAACTATGATCTTTTAGGCAACTCTAATGCCTCATCATTATTGTTAGATTTTGAAGGTACTGTTTAAAGCTTCCAACTTCATGAAATATTGGCTCATATAAGATCCTGATAGTACTGTACCAACATTGAAGAGAAGGGGAAAAAACAAAAACTATGGGTGAAGGAATCCTGTGCACTTCTTCAGTGTGACTCAGTCAGATCAACAACTCTGATATGTAGATGATTTATCCCTGTGCTTTGAAGCAAATAGATATGAAGGAGAAAGCTGACATCTCATCAAAAGCTCTTAAAGATACACTCTTTAGGAATAATTGTGCTTCCAAAGAGTCTAAAGGATGCTTGTAAGTGCAATTTATTCCACATATAAATTCATAAACATTTAAATGTTATATTAGATTCTCTTTGCAGTTTTATAGTAGCTGGCATGTCCACCCTCTGAAGAAATGGAGAGTGTGGCAGTATATTATTGTGTTAAGCCATGCAGTCATATAGTAGAGAATGGTCCAGGTGGTTGAGGGAATGAAATAAGATTGCTCTCCTCTCTTTCCTGCCCTATTTTGGGGGCTAATGCTAAGTTTCAGGGAAAGAAATGGTGGAGATTTTTTTTTTTTTGAGAAATGGAGACCTTTGAGAGATTCCTGCTTCTAGGCAGAAACTGCAACTAAGCTATTGTGGAGGTTCTTGCACTCTTCAAAATTTATAATATGTAAAACTCATTCCAAAACTTAAAGCAAAACCTCACATATAACTCCAAGTTTATTATTAACTATTATTCACATAGACTCTCATGGTAAATCATTCCAGATTCATACAATACTTGTAATATCAAAAATAATTTCTGATGTTTAAAAAAATCAGCATAATATAACTTTATAGAAAGACTGTATTTAGAATTAGTAGTAATGGTGAAAAGATATTGGCAAAGCAAAAATAATGAAATCACTACCACAGACACAACACTAACTTGAGCAAAGTAGAGTCCACCAAAAACCAAACCAAAACAAAACAAAAACTTCCTCCAGTATTTATAGGTTTGGGGGAGGATAAGAATGCAATGAGCCTAAGGATAATTCATTTTCAGAGTTCCCCATTGTGTTATGTTTATTTAAGAAGAGTGGCCCAGAGGTAGGGGCCTGAAGAATAACTTCATGAAAAGCAAGAGGGTGAAGCTGGGATGCCTTTGAAGACCTCTGGGTTATCCAGGTGGATTGGTTATTCACAGCTGAAGAGTGGGTTTTAAGATTTGTTTTATTTTTTAATAAACTGGGAGCTTTCCAAAGTTTGGAAGTACACTTTATTTTTTATTTTTTTTTTTGTGGGGCAATGGGGGTTAAGTGACTTGCCCAGGGTCACACAGCTAGTAAGTGTCAAGTGTCTGAGGCCAGATTTGAACTCAGGTCCTCCTGAATCCAGGGCTGGTACTTTATCCACTGTGCCACTTAGTTGCCCTGGAAGTACACTTTAAAATAGCAAAAGTCTCCTCTAGGTTCTTTCTAGTGAAAAGGTCCTGCTAGTCATTAGGACCACCCTGGGCAACGGTCTAAGATTTCAAGTTGCAGAGAAGATGCTTTGGTAGAGAAAGTTTCCTCAATTGGATATTTCCTATCCCATTGAAATTATAGGTCTTCTGTCTATCCTGCTTCTAACAACTACAGTGATGATGGCAAAAAAAAAAAATGAGGACAACAGTGACAATAATCCAATAATAATAGTATACCTTTATATAACTTTATGGTTTGCAAAGTAAGTATGTACAAGATCAACTGAGATAATGTAGAAAAAGCATTTTTTGAATTTGCAATTTTTTTCAAAATTCAAAGTACTAGCTATTATTTTTTTAAATAATTATTTAACTGATCCTCAAAACAACTCTATATATGAGGTGTTTTTGTTATCTCTACTTTACAGATAAGCAACTGTCTTAGGCTTTGTCCATTAACCAGTAAACATTTATTAAGTACTTAACCAGCACCAGGAATTGTGCTTAGTACTGGGGATACAAAGAAAGGTCAAACAATCAAAAAACCTACCCTCAAGAAGATTACAGCCTAAAAAGGCTGATTACCTGTTATAACATCTTACACATAAGATATATACAGTGTTAATGGAAGGTGATTTCAGAGGGAAGTCATTAGCAATGTATGTAGTGGGGCAGAGAAAGGCCTTCTGCAGAAGATAAGATTTAAGCTGAGTTTTAAAGGAAGACTGGGAACCCGTGAGAGGGAAGTAAGGATAGAGAGTATTTCAGGTATAGGGGAATAGCTAGTGAAAAGGCACAGGCCAGTGTAATTATATTGGGGTTATGTGAAGGGAAGTAATTATATTAAGACTAGAAAATTAGGAAAGGGGGGGCAGCTAGGTGGAGCAGTGGATAAAGCACCACCCCCGGATTCAGGAGGACCTGAGTTCAAATCCGGCCTCAGACACTTGACACTTACTAGCTGTGTGACCCTGGGCAAGTCACGTAACTCTCATTGCCCTGCCCTCCCTCCCCAAATTTGGAAGGGACCAAGCTGTATATGGTTGTATAGAGTGAACCAAAGTTCACTCAATTCCCACAATTTGAAGCTCAAACCTTTGTTTTCTCAGTATATTTCAGTCCATTCATTACTGAGCCTATGTTTATGAAAAGGTTTTATTTATTTTTTCTATTTTTGGAGAAAATGCTAAACTTGGAGTCTAGAGACCCATGTTTGAATCTTGGTTCAGACATTCAGTGGTCCTGTGACTTGGAAAACATTACTTCCCCTTGTCTGGACTTCTCTTTCCTCATTTTATAGAAGGTTCCTTCTAGCTTTCAATCCTGTTATTCTGGTAGGAACAGCCACTTTGCAATCTACTGGTATAAACTTTGAGAACATGCCATGCCATGAATAAGGCCTTGCTGTAAGACTTTTTTGGGGGAGTTTCCTTTTACTAACACTTTAAACTTCCCCAAAGAACTGTTTGTTTTAGAGACAGGAGAATAAGGGGTATGAAAAGAGAGAAAGAATAGGTGATGTCATGTCAGTGGAGCAGGGAGACCAATTCCTTATGTAAAGCCTGCCCTAAAAGAACTGATACCAGGGTCTTAGAGTTAGACAGATGTCTATTTCTAGTTTCTGTTTCTAAGGGGTTTCAGGAAGGAGCAGGACTATTTGATGGCACTGCATGTGAGGTGAGATGTGTTTGTGGTGTCTTAGGTTAGAGTTTTCCAAAAAAAATTCTTAAGGAAAAATTGTTAAACATTGGAGTTTGGTCTTATATTAATACTAATGATTATATTTTGGGTACAGTAAAGTTTAGAGAGGACTTTGAGGGCTGATCTTATGATCTAACAAGAACTTATTTCTTAGTGTCCATGTAGGTATGTGTTTTCTCTTTCGATAGCTTACTTAAAAATGAAGTTTTGGAAGACAACCCTTTAACTTGTTGGGGTTTACTTGCTTAAAGACAAAAACTTACAAAACAGATTCAGATCAGTCATTCCCAAATGATTATAAAAAGATGCATTACCATACAAAAAATTCCATTTATGTATTCAATTCCACTGATGCATAAAATCATTTGTTTATGGATCATTAATTAGAATAAAATCTTAATTTATCCCCCAGTAATTCGGAACTTGTAATTATCTACCTGGGTTGGGCCAAGTTCAGTTTTGTTCTGGTTGTCTCTAAAGAAAGAGTCAGCTAGCCAGGTTAATAATGTGTATGAAATTGTAGGGGACAGACTTTATCTTAAAACACCAAGCAGTTTTGAAGTTGTAAAGACTTTATAACACCAATTAATAATGCAAATAACAACAAGTCTCATCCATTCCTTAAATGAGTAGAATATCTGTTTGGAAACATTTTATGTAGGTAAGTTTCTCTTTCTGTTTCTCCCCCCTTTAGGTTTAAGTTTCCTTGTTTCCTAATCTATCAAAATCTAATCAATTCAGAAAAATAAGGAGTTATTTTGAATTATAACATAGTTGAACATAAATATACTTGTCAAATATATATTATAGTATTATATAGTATAATTTATATTATACATAATTTTCAAATATATACTATATATAACGTTCAAATATATACATACACATATTTGAAAACTATATTTTCAACTATATTGTGATTCAAAATTTTTCTGAATTGGTTAGATTTTGATAGATCAGGGGGAAGGGAAACTTAAACCTATATTTAAGTATTTGGATTTTCTTACAATTAAAATATTTGGATTGCCTTATAATTAAAAATAGAAATTGAGGTGTAGTTTCTAAATTAAAATTGCCAGTGGGAAAATGTAATTTAATATATAATCTTAAATTTATAAATACCTTTTATGTATTTATATGTATTTAATATTATGTTATATTAATTATATTATATCATTATATTTATTATATTATGGCTTTTTAAAAACAATTCAGTTGGGTAAAATGAGTCATTATATCTTGAGTCTCAATTTGCATCACAATAATTTATGTCATTCTGAATATAACTTTGACCTTGGATGAAGAAAAAAAAATATAAGGTATTACCATATGTATCCCATCTAGGACACATGAATCCATCCTTCTATTTTAGATACATATCCATGGTGGCAAAGGTACAATAGAAATGTTCTGAAATGGATTTGTCTTAAAATATTCAAAGATTGAATTGTTTAATTAAAACAACTTTGACATACCACCTCATACCTATCAGATTATCTAATATGACCAAAAAAAGGAAAATGATAGGGGCAGCTAGGTGGTACAGTGGATAGAGCACTGGCCCTGGATTCAGGAGGACCTGAGTTCAAATCCGGCCTCAGACACTTGACACTTACTAGCTGTGTGACCCGGGGCAAGTCACTGAACCCCAATTGCCTCACCAAAACCAAAAACAAAGGAAAATGATAAATGTTGGAGGGAATGTGTGAAAATTGAGACAGTAATGTATTGCTGGTGGATCCAACCATTCTAGAAAGCAACTCCAACTCGGAACTAAGCCCATAGGGCTATAAAAATGTGCATACCCTTTGATCCAGCAATATTACTTCTAGATCTATATTCCAAAGAGAGATTTTTTAAACAAGGAGGGGAAGAATCGTTTTTTGTGGGCTGATGAAGGTTAAGTGACTTGCCCAGCTAGTAAGTGTCAAGTGTTTGAGGCCGAGTTTGAACTCAGATCCTTCTGAATCCAGAACTGGGCTTTATCCACTTCACAATCAAGCTGCCCCTGGAAAAAAATTTTTCCCCCCCAAAATATTTAGAGCAACTCTTTTTGTGGTAGCTAAGAATTGAAAAATGAGGGAATACCCATCAATTGGGGAATAGCTGAACAAGTTGTGGTATATGATTGTAATATAATATTATTGTGCTGTATTGTGAGAATCAGGGTGCCACCCCCTCTGCTGAGAAAGACAGTGTGATAACCAGGGCAACGCCCCCCTGAGGAGAAAGCATGTGCTAGCCTTCAGAAGCTGCGGGGCATCTGGAAGTTACATCTATTCATAGAACCGCCTGTAAGTCATGTCCATCAATGCTACCAGCCAATTAAATTGGAGCTGTGTGTGGGGACTGCCCCTCTTGTGGTCCCCCAGGGGGCTTCCACTCTAGGAGACTGAGGATCTGCCTTCTTTCTGTTGGAGGTCTCAGTGGTGGCGGCAGGGCCAAGGTATTTAGGCTTTTTCTTTCTGAACTCCACATGTTCTTTTTTTCTCTTTTGCTAACTTCTAATATACTTTAATAAATGCTTAATGCCCAAAGACTGGTGCTATAAGCTTCTAATTTAAGGTGAAGCTTTTAGTCATAACAATTAGATTTTTTTTTTTTTTTTTGGTGAGGCAATTGGGGTTAAGTGACTTGCCCAGGATCACACAGCTAGTAAGTGTCAAGTGTCTGAGGTCAGATTTGAACTCAGGTACTCCTGAATCCAGGGCCGGTGCTTTATCCACTGTGCCACCTAGCTGCCCCCTATTACTCAGAGTTTCAATGAACATTGATAAATGGGTAATTGGTGCCAGTTGCTGCTTGTACTTTGGGGGAGCAAATGTTCTTCCTTGCAACTTTCCTACCCCTTAGAAGCTTAATTTGTTTTCCTACTCTTTCCTGTTGTCAGAGGGTCCTCTCAAAAAGCTCTGGATCAGGCACCACATCTTTTTCTGTTTTGGGGAAATGAACTTTCCCATAAATCAGTCACCTACCAAATGGTAGGCAAGAGTCTTAAGGTTGTTCTTCAAGTAAAAAGAGGATCTTTTGCCTTAACTCAAAACTGTTTCATGTTAGTCTCAAAAAAACACTTAAGCTGAAGTCTTGTCCCTGTAGTACCTTGCAGAAGGGCAAGAAAATGTAACCTGAGCAGCAATCCCAGAGAAACCAATGTGAAGGAATGAGAGCTTCTCATGCCTGGTGGGAGATTTCCCTTTTATGCTTTTGCTTGGTGTCCTAGCTGAAAGCTGGTGTTAGTATTGTTCTCATCAAAGGAAAGATCACCAGGGAGCTGCTCAGTACTCTAATTCAAATAACCCTCTTTCCTCAGACTCCCTTCTGAATACCATGTTCTTATACTGGGAAGAAAAGCACAACTGTGTTTCTCTTTTCCAATCGGTAGTGAACTCATGGCTACTACTTTATCATCTATGGGAAATGGCTCAATCAGGGGTACATAGATTTAGCAACAAACAAAAGTGGATGACTACCTCAAAGATTCACACCAAGTAGGATATTAGGTTGGAGAATACATCACTAATACTTATAAATCCAAGGGGCTATTCCAGCTTCCAGGAATCAAATACTTATGAAGCAGGTGAAAGCCATTAAGGTATCCAACAGGTAGAATAGAGGTCAGCTTCACTGGTGGTTTGGGTTTGGGTACTATTAGCCCTCTATGCTACCTCCAATCTAGATCTGAGCAACAGATTCTTCCATTTTTTCACTTATGGGATAAAACATATAATGGAACCATCAGAGTCTAGAAGCAGATATCAAATTTCCATAAAGGTATTGCTGCCAGCCTCAATTTCTTCATTCTTAAATTTTCACTTAAAGGTAAAAATTTCCATACATTTTTATACGTAGACCCATTATTTCACTCTGGATGACTACTGACAATGACTCTTTTGCAATAGAAGTAAGGGAATCCTTCATCTTCTTGGTCATTATAGGAATGAGGTGTGCAAGTGGCCATCAACATATTTGTCACATAGGACTCTAGTTGCCTCTTTATCTGCTGCTCCATGCTCCTGGTGTCTCTCAAATTTTTAGCTTTGTCATTGCAATGCATGGTGCTTTGAGTCAGGTGGTTCTGGAATTTCTCCAGTTTTCTGGTTACAAGGGCCTGCACCTGGTCCAAGGGTACATGCTAGTATCCAATAGATTGATGAACTTGCTTAATGGAGGCCTGGCTATCTTCACAGAATTATATTTCCCTCATTATAACCCATTAAAATCTGCGTTTTTATAAGTGGTAATATTATTTAGATTAACTTTGAAAAAAGTTCTTGAAGATATTTTTGCCTTTCAGTATTTGTCAAAGCATAGATTATCACCAGTATAATAGTAATTGTACTTTAAAAATCCTTTATATGTGTGTTAATAAATATTAAGTCTGGCTGTTATATGCTATCAATTTTTGAGTATGCTAGAAAGATGAACTGTTTTGTGGTCTATTAGAGGTAAACCACAATTTCTGGTTTGCTTCCTTAAAACTTTTATCAACATTATCACCATCTCTGTTTACTTTACTTCTGAATTCAACCTATAATCTAACAGAAGCTTTGAGGAAAAAAATGTTTAAAACAAAAATGCAATTATTTCCTATGGTCAGATCAAGAGGCAAACTATCAATATCCCCCTCTTAAATTTCTGAAGTATAAAATAATAGTAATAATGATTGATGACAATGATGACAATAACAACGATAGAATCTTTAATCCATAATCTATATAGTGCTTTAAACTTTATAACACACACACACACACACACACACACACATACATATATCTATATATCTTTAAAACTAAGTGCAGGGCAGCTAGGTGGCGCAGTGGATAGAGTACTGGCCCTGGAATCAGGAGGACCTGAGTTCAAATCCGGCATCAGACACTTAACACTCACTAGCTGTGTGACCCTAGGCAAGTCACTTAACCCCAATTGCCTCACACACACACACAAAAAAAAATCCAAAACAAACAAAAAAACAAAACAAAAAACTAAGTGCAGATGAACAAAGTTGATTCCAAGGACATCACAGTGTTGTGGTTATTGTTCCAAGGACAAGGTCCAAGTTCAGAACCTCCTGCTTCTGAGGGTGAAAGATAAGGAATGGTAGATATTTGGGGAGTTAGAGGAAAAACTTGCTCAAGACTCCTAAGGTGTTTGTAGATGTTAGTTGTGGCAGAGAAATGAGGCTTTGTTGTTAGTCTGAGAAGTAATGTTGATCATCTCCAGCATGAATTGGACTCTGGTAAATTCCTGTATGAAGAGAGATATGGGGAATATCCATGCATAAACAATATTTTTCTAAAGAGAAATGATTGATTTGGATTTATATTGATAATGACATTTTTGATAAAAGCATTAATAAATCTGTCAGGTGAGTAAGATACATTTTATTCAAAATAAATTACATTCCTTAAAAAATACTTTTTGATGTAACAATGTGAAAAATGACTAAAATGTTCCTTTCCTGGTGAAACGTTTTCTTAATAACTCAGAAACTATTACTAGAAGAGCTATTGAGTACATTTTATAACAATGATTTATTTTGATACTTTTACAAATTAATTTTTCAGACATATCTGATGACAATCATAATTTCTTTAATTACTATAGTTAACTGAGGGTGATGACCTTCCTCTAATTAGAAAATTAATTACAAATATTCAGGTTAATTTTTTTGCCACTATAGTAGAATACTAGGTATCAAATAATAGACATTTAAGTTTCAACTATTTTCTTTAAATAAAACAAAAAACTCCTCATCTACTAGATATTTTTATTCTCTAATAATTGCATATAATTATTTCAAAATAAACACATTTTGAATCCTTAGCTATTTTAAAGTAAGATTTCTTTTTTATTTAAAAAATTTATTTTCAGTTCTAATTTTTCTTTCTCTCACTTTCACCCATTGAGAAGAAAATCAAAACTTGTTAAAAATATCTGTCATTAAGTAAAATAATTTCTCTCATTGGTCATGTTACAAATAAGATTAAAAAAATAAGAAAATGAACTAGATTTTTTTTCCTTTAGGTCAATATGAAAGATTTAAAACATTGAATTATGCAGCTTAAACTTGTATTGTATTAAGCTTAAGAAACCATTATCTTTTCTTCTTCCCTGTATTCATAGTATAGAAGAAATATGATATGGCATAGAAATAATTATGAAAATGGGAAGAGAATCCAATCATTTCCAACAGTTTTTCTATCTCTCTGAAATCTCTTGGTTTTTCTTGTTACATGTTTATTCATGCCATGTATATTACTGTGGGTTTACCCTGAGACTCTGTTCTGGTCCTTTTTCTCACTTCAGTCTGTACCCTGTCACTTGAAGATCTCATCAATTCCCATGATTTCAGTTATCATGTCAATGCAGGCATCTCCCAAATTGAAATATCTAACCCTGGTTTCTAGAGGGGTGACAAGGGTCTTGAATTATTCAGGTATCTGTTGTAGTACTATTTCAGACAAAAGCAAAGTACCTTATAAATTTTTCATTTGCCTTAATGATAATTTGGGGAAAGGGACAAGAGACTGCTCTTTATTGTAAATTATGGAACAAATATAATAAAAGATGTAGAGAAATTAGAATTCCTGAAATTTTATTTTTGTTTTATTTTCAGTAACATAAATAATGATTTTGGGACTGAGAAAATTAGAACAAAAATAGTTAACAGGAAATTAAAGTCCTAGATCAGTGAGGTAATAGTTACCAAACACTTAGCTCATTTCAGTGCTTTCAAATTACCAAACAATGATAAACACTATCCCAGGATGAACAATGTCCCAGGATACTCATGAAAAGGGAGAGGTACTGAAAGACTGGAAAAAGGCAAGTAGACCAATTTTTTTTTTTAAAAAGAGGTTCAAAAGTGCAAAATATAGAATGTAGAGCTTGACTTTGATTGGGGGTGGAGATGGGAATCATGATTGGGTTATAAAGGGATCATTTGTAAGCTTTTAGAATGGCTGTTAACACTTAGAGCTTATCTAGGTTCATCAAGGAAAAACATGCAAGACTAACTTAATTTCATTTTTTAATATTATTCTTTTTGTGAGGCAATTGGGGTAAAGTAACTTGCCCAGGGTCACACAGCTAGTAAGTGTCAAGTGTCTGAGGCCGGATTTGAACTCAGATCCTCCTGAATCCAGGGCCGGTGTTTTATCCATTGTGCCACATAGCTACCCCTTTTTTATATTATTATTAGAGTGATAGAACAGGGGAATACTGTAGACAGCACACCTGGGATCCCCAAAGCATTTGACAGTTTTTCAAATTCTAGCATTTTGACAACATGAAGAGAGGCTTGGGCTCCAAAATAATTATATATTAAAAATGGATTGAATGATCTCACACAGATTGTGTATTAATAGGTAAATATCAACTGAAGGAAGGTCTCCAATAGACTGCCTCAGGCATCTTTTCATAAGGGTGGTGATATTGTAGTGGGGTGGGGAGAGGAGGTCTTAGGTTCTGTAACAACTGGTTTGGAAATTGACTGGGTAAACATTTCAAGATCTTCAATAGATCTTAATTTGCATTTTGGGGAGCTCTGATACTTTATATGGTATTTAGATTAGTATACACAATTTACTTGGGATTTCATAGAAAAACAGGGCTAAAATCATTAGGAGTTAGATAGCTTATTTATTGGTCTTTAGGCAGAACTTTCATTATTTCATGCAGATTTTGTTAATTTATTTAATGGTAAATATTATTTGGGGAAAATGATTTCATGGCCACTACTTTTTAGTATTATCAGTTCTTATTTTCATCTTTTTTCTCTGTTCAATTTACCTTTCGGTTGTGATATAAGGCCATTTATGTTTCTCTTACTATGTAAGACATTAATTCAAGAGGATGATATAGTGTAGAAGGGCACTACCATCTTCTGAGTCACCTAGGCTTACAACCTTGATGGGAAGACAATTGAGGTAGTAGCCCAAGTGAAAGGTGATGAGAACTTGAACTATAAAATGGTGTCTATGTGAGTAGAGAAAAGAAGACATGCAAGTGGTTTTGTAAAGGTAGAAATGACAAAAATTGAAATATATGGCTGTGACTTTTTTTTTGTTTTTTTGTTTTTTTTAATTTTGTGGGGCAATGGGGGTTAAGTGACTTGCCCAAGGTCACACAGCTAGTAAGTGTCAAGTGTCTGAGGCCGGATTTGAACTCAGATACTCCTGAATCCAGGGCCGGTGCTTTATCCACTACACCATCTAGCTGCCCTGTGACTTTTTTTAATAGTAGTTCATTTTATTTTTACAATTACATGTAAAGATAGTTTTCAACATTCATTTTTGTAAGATTTCGAGTTCCATATTTTTTCCCTTCCCTCCCCTCCCAAAGCCAGCAAACAATCTGATGTAGGTTATACATTACAGTCATGTTAAACATATTTCCGTGTTACTCATGTGAGAAGAATCAGAACAAAGGGGGAAAATCCCAAGAAAGAAGAAATGAAAAAAATCAACAACAAAAATGATAATATTATGTTTCAATCTTCAATCAGACTCCATAGCCTTTTCTGGATGTGGAGAACATTTTCCATAATGAGTCTTTTGGCATTGTCTTGGATCATTGTACTGCTGAGAAGAGACAAATCTATCTCAGTTGATCATAGCACAATGTTGCTGTTACTGTGTACAGTGTTCTCTTGGTTCTGTGAATTTCACTCATCATCAATTCATGTAAGTCTTTCCAGGTTTTTCTGAAATCTGCCTGCTCATCATTTTTATAGCACAATAAATATATCATTACTTCATATACCACAACTTGTTTAGCCATTTCTCAATTGATGGGCATCCCCTCGATTTCCAATTCTTTGCCACCACAAAATGAGCAGTTATAAATATTTTTGTACATGTGGGTCCTCTTCCCTGTTTTATGATCTCTTTGGGATATAGACCTAGTAGTGCTATTGCTGCATTGAAGGGTATGCAGTTTTATAGCCTTTTGGGCATGGTTCCAAATTGCTCTCCAGAATGGTTAGATCAGTTCACAACTCCACTAACAATACGTAAAAGTTATGGATGTGACTTTGAAAGTGATTCTTTCTTTCCTATACTGAATTATCATTTTGAATGGGTCAGTTTTACTCTAGCAGGATTAACCTGATGGAACCTTATGGAACAATAAAATAATGGATATGTTATATTTATGGAAGAAGTGTGTGGGAAACATAGCTTGCTACTTATAAGCAGGGTCATATATATGTGTGTACACCTAAAATTTATAGCCTACTATTGTAGGCATTAAAAACAAAACAAAAATGAAACAAAAAAGTACCCCTAATCTTTAGATGCAACAGTAGTTACTAAGAGAAAGATTCAGAATGGCTTTATTTTGTTTTTATAATACTATGATTTTATAGGCTATAAATTTAGTAATAAAATTCAGATGTTAATAAAAGTGTACTTTTTGTGAGTCTGGAGCAAGCATGTTTTTATAAATGTCCCCCACAATTGAGGTACATAATTGAAACACTGACAGATTTTTAATGGCATCACTATAAAGCTCTATAATTTAGATTTTTCTTTTCTTCAGTGGTATGCATGGAATAGCAATTATTTTAAAACTCCCCAGCATGAAACAAAAAAGGGAAGATTTTTAATAATCAGCTATTTCTAGTACACAGCATGAGGTTAAAATTTAGTCCTTATTAACAGTCACAAAATGGTTATCAATGAATAGTCTTTACTCTCCAGCTGTTTAACCAGATGTTCATAGCTAGTTATACGTACACTTTGATAGGTCACGTCGAGCAAGGTACAAACCCTTTCATTTAAACCTTACTAATTTGGTAAATATGAATATCTCAAGATTTTATGTTTTCTTCTTTATAAACTTATCATCAAAATAATGAGAACATTGTTTATTCAATTCTAGACATTCCATATTTTTCGTGAAAGAAAATTACATTTACTTTACTAAATACAGGTACTACTTATAATTCTCAAAATTTATACTCTGGAGATGGACTTTTCTCTCTCTTGAAAGGGATATTGTGATTTAGAAGTGATTGTTGAGGAAAAGCTATCATTTAGGGTAAAACAGTAGACTGAGCCACAAATCTTTGGGTTTTAAGGCTAAGTGTTGTCCCTATGGAATAATCCTTGTCTCAGTGCAGATGTTCTTCTCTCCTTAAAAAAATTGTGCTGATCCTGATACAGATGTTTCTGCATTGACTGAGCCTTTGATTAACCTTTTATGAAGTATCTGTCTACAGAAATCTGGATTAGTTTGTTCCCGTGTGTCTTATTAATAGCCTGTCAGGTTTTATTGAACATTTTGTTTATAATATATATATTTTTGCTCTACTGAAGGCTTTGTGAAAGACAGACAACATGAGCATCCACTAATAAGACTGTCTAGTTGGGTGTCTAATACCAGCTGCTGATATTAGTTTGAAATGAAAAATGCTTTGTGGTTTGGTTACTTGATTAACAATAAAGAATGAATCTAGTTACAAAAACAAGTGCTATTTTATGTAAACAAATTGTCAATACAATAGATTGAATCCATTCATTTGAGGACTTGTTAATAGAATTCTGGACTTCTGGCCTCAGGATTGGTTTTCTTTTGTAAACTGTTATTCTGCAGGTTTTAAATACTTGGCTTGCCAGTGGACCCTATCTCAGTTTACAGTGTTACCATTTATATTACACTGTCTTTTAAGGGATTTCATTGTTGGTTATGTAGCCTTTTTGTCATTGTCAGTTTAAATTGAGAAAGCCTGCTTTTTCCTTGAGGAATGAACATTTGCCTTCCTATTTATCTCATTTAACCTCATGATTATTATCTTTTTTATTTCATTGTGTGACCAATGAACATTCTTTAAAAGTGATCATTGAGATCTTGCTAGGTAAAGGAGAATGTGAGGTCAGCTATCCCACTTTTATATAATTCTCATTTTTAGGAAAAAAAAAACATTCCTTATGTTGAGTCTTTTAGAAATTCCCACCTGGTTCTGTTCTCTAGTTTAGTAATTCCACTTGAAAGTGGAAGAGGAAGGAATTTTCATAGAGGAGAATATAGCATTAAGAATAAGAACAGGAGGGAGGGAGGAAGAACTCCTGCTTGGTAATTGTGAATGTCTGTGTACCAAATTCAGGGTGGCTAAGTGGATACAGTGCTGGCTGTGAAGTCAGGAAGACTCATCTTCCTGAATAGGGTCATGAAGAATTGGACATAACTAAAAAACAACTGAACACACATACATACCAGTTGGAATGACATTTTTATCTCAACGACATTGGCAAATTTAGCCTTAGTCTGCTTCCCTCTCTCCCTCTCTTCCTCTCTCCACGCACTCGTGCACATGCACATGCACACACACACACACACACACACACACACACACACACACACGATCTCAATTTCTTTCTAAGCACTTTTTTCTTGTGTTGAGCTGCTGATGCCACTAGTCAGCCAGCAAGCTTCATCTGCCAGGGCTCTTATTACTACCCAATTAAAGATAATAACAATATACATTTTTATTTAAAGTTTTGAGTTCCAAATTTTGTCCCAACCTCTCAGAAACAGTTAGCAGATGTAGGTTATACATGTGCAATTATGTAAAACATTACCACATTAGTAATTTTGTTTAAGAAAACTTGAATAAAAGAAAAAAAGAAAGTGAAAAATAGCATGTTTCAGTCTGTGTTCAATCAGTATCAGGTCTTTCTTTGGAGGTTGAAGGCATGCTGCATCATTAGTCCTTTGGGATTGTCTTAGAACATTGTCTTGCTGAGAATAGTTAAGTCATCCACAGTTATTCATCAAACAATATTTCTGTCTCTGTGTACAATGTTCTCTTGGTTCTGATCACTTCACTATATATCAGTTCATACAAGCCTTACCAGCCCTTTCTGAAATCATCCTGCTTGTCATTTCTTATAGCACAATAATATTCCATCATCATCATATACCACAGCGTGTTTAGTCATTCCCAATTGATGGGCACTCCTTTGGTTTCCAATTCTTAGCCACCGCAAAAAGAACTGCTATAAGTATTTTTGTACAGATACATCTTTTTCTCTTTTGGGGGATGTTTTTGGGATATAAACACAGCAGTACTACCCCAATTTTGAAATCTGTGTGAACCCAAAGTTTTATAAAGTTTTGGTGCTCAAAATAGCAATGGAGTAGTCTAGCCTTGGCCTGCTCTAGTACTCAGTCTTTCCTTGAAACCCAGCTATGACTTCTTGATTCTAGGGCATTCCAAACAATTAAAACTGCATATTCGTCACACCATTTCCTTCTTGGAATAAAGCAACAACTATTTCTATTACTGCTCATATTGGGAAGCTTTTTTGTGTTAGCTTGGAAATGTTCAGCCTTTGTGCTTTTACTGGATGCCTGATAGCTAGAAAAATAAAGGATTATTGTACATCTCTTGGTCTAAAACTAATTCATTGACCACATATCTTTGTAGGACCAAATGCTTTGTTTCTGTTCTTTGAAAAGTTATTTCATCTCTTTGAAGTAAGAAAATCTAAGGGGAAACTTCAGTTTTGGTACCTCATCTAAGACTTCTGATTAAATGCCTGGAAATGATTCCTTTATTATTTTGTACAGCTAAAGATAAATAGTAAGAGTCTATAGATACCTTATTGAATCAAAATTTAGTTAAAATAATAGGGAAGGAGGGACTAGGGAGAGCACTTGAGAGAGGGTAACTTTCATTCATTAATTCTTTTAAGTATTTTATTGATGTTTTTGCTGTTATAAATCCCAGGATCATGCAGCTAGTACATGTCAAGTGTCTGAGGCTGCAGGTCCTCCTGAATCCACAGCTGGTGCCACCTAGCTGCTCCAATCCCATTCTTTTTTGAATAAAACCCCCATCTTTTCCCCTTTTCCTTACCTAGCTTGTCATACTTTGTTTTAAAAAAAAGCCTTTCATAGAAAAATCAACATATTGACCATATCTGACAGAATATGCAACAATCAACTCTCATTGATCTCTACCTCTGTAGTGAAGGGAGACAAGTGCATTTTTCTCAATTCCCCTCCCCCCTGGTTGATTGTTATACTTATATAGTATTCATTCTTTTTCATTTTAATGTCCATTTACATTATTGCAGTTATTTGTGCATATTGTTCTCTGCTATTTTTGCTTGCTTTACTGCAGCAGTTCATTTGTGTCTTCCCTTGTTTTCTGAATTTGTCATTTTTTTCCTGCAGCACAATAATATTCTATCATATTCATACTATGATTTGTTTAGCCTTTCCCCAATCAATAGCTACCTACTTTGTTTTCAATTCTTTGCTTCCACAGAAAATGCTGCTGAGAATATTAGTGTGTATATGGGGTCTTTCTGTCTTTAATTTCTTTGAAGATTGCCATTCATTCAATTATAAAGAGATTCAGTCACAAAAAAAATTAGGTACTATAGGTATATAAACAGAATCAGTGAACCTTGTATCAGTTGTAAGGGATGTGGAGGAGCAGCAGCAGAAAAAGAGATAATGCAAAAAAATAAAAGGAAGGAAACAAGCCTTTATGTACCTAGTACTGTGTCAATGGTGTATACTTTACAAATATTATCCAGTTGAACCTCAAAACAATCCTGGGGTTGCTGATAGTTAATAGTACCTGGGTTGATATTAATATCCACATTTTACAATTGAGGAAACTGAGGTTGGTGATTTGCCCACTGTCACATAGCTTGTAAGTATCTGAGGCTGGAGTTCAACTCAAGTCTTCCTAACTCATGGCCCACTGCTCTATGTACTGTGCCATCTAGTTGCCTCAAATTACCTTTAAAATTAAGAATAAATGAGTGGGTTGCAGGTAGGTGGCACAGTGAATAAAGTACCAGCCCTAGATTCAGGAGGACCTGAGTTCAAATCTCGTCTCAGACAGTTGACATGTATTAGCTGTGTGACCCTGGGCAAGTCACTTAACCCTCATTGCCCTGCCCCCACCCGCAAAAAGAATAAATGGTGACCTTCTCTACTACAGGTGAGGGAATGAGACAGCTTGGAACTTAAAATGTAATAAAAATAAATTAAACTTTAAAAAGTTACCCCAGTGATTAAAGGGCATTTGGGACTTTTTCCCAAAGAATGTCATGGGGTCTTCCTTCTGAACTTATTCTTATTGGAAAAGACTACCGGTGCTAAGATCAAGAATGCTAGCTTTGCTCGTTTTATAGAGGATTCTCTTAGGCCTATCACTACAACCCTTCCCTGTTTATGTTCTCTGATTCCTGAGACATCTCTAATAGCTTGCTGCCTAAATCAAGATAAAGCAGTGTCCAAATGGTTCTCTAGAAATTGCAAAAAATATTACTGAACTCTATTTCAACTTTATAGATATTAGTCGACCTGTTACAAGGAAAAAAGGTTATCTTACTTGACCCTGATGTCCTCTGCCTATTTTAAGGCTGAGAACTGAAGGCTCAGCAAAGAGAAGCTGAGGATCTGTTTCTTTTTTTCTTTCTTTCTTTTTTTTTTGTCTCTGGTTGCTCCCAGCCCTGCCAAACACCCGAGGTTACATGAAAGATATTTCCTATTACAAAGGAAGAAATGTGGTTTTCCTGTACCTTTTGGAAATGAAGGAGGGATAGAAAATCTTTTTTATTTTCCCATGTCTGAGAGCAGTAGAGTAGAATATCTTTTAAAATTTTAAATTCTCCAAATGAACATAGCATTTCAGACATGCTTTGTTTTCTTACCAGGAATTACAATAGAAGGTTTTACCTTGGGAAAGCTAGAAGTGAAAGGATTAGTTGGTCCAATAATATTTGATTTCCTTAGGGAGAGTTTCTTACAGTAGTATAGTATGTATATGTAGGTGTGTGTGTGTGTGTGTGTGTGTGTGTGTGTGTGTGTGTGTATGATTTGATGTATGCATGTGTGTGAAAAAGGGCATGTTCCAGGTTGATAAAACTCTCTCTACAAATAGAGAGTGGTGCTGTGTGTTTTTGTATGTGCATACACTAGTGTGTATTGAGAGAAATGATTATTAATAACCAATATCTTAGGGTGATTGGGAGCTCCAGCCCCTTGTTCCAGAGTCCTGACTTCAAGTTCAGTTCATTTTTGAAGGACATTACTGATAATTAGATTGCATTAACTCTATTCATCTTGGTCAGACCCCACCCAACCTTACAAGGAATTGAATCTAAGGAAAGAAGCCCATTGTGTTCTACTAAAAATGAGTGGTGAAAGATCCTTTTGTTTAAATAGTTCAAGGTGGTCCGAGTAGATATTTCTATGTCCATGACTGACATGATGTCACCAGTAGCCCCTTGTTGCTTAGGAGGGTATGTAAACTGTGAGCCCATCACCATGATTGTCTTTGAGAGAGATATCCAGATGACTATCCTTTTATTAATATAATCTACTGGCTCTATTAATAAAATGATTAAATTACCCAGAAACTGTCTCAAACATTTTTTATCAGTTACTATATACAAACATGCATATCTATTTCTCTCTATCTCTATCTTTATCTTTAACTCTATCTCTATCTCTCTATGTGTGTGTATATGTGTATACACATTTATATATATACACACATAAGTGTATCTGTATACAAACATCCATGTAGATACATACTTATGTATACATATGTCCACATACACATATACACAAATATATGTAAATCCTTACATTTTCTGGAGGACTGTTCGTGCAGTTTGTGCAGACCAGAATTTTAAAATTCTAAATAGTTATTAGGTGGTGGTCATGTTTAGAAAGCTAAAATTTCCAGAAATTTTAAATCATGGAAAAAGAAAGCCAAATGCATGCACACATATATGTGTATGAAAAAAGGATGAAGACATATAGGTTGGCTGTTTGTGTTTGTGTGTGTGTGTGTGTGTTTGTGTGTGTATGTACGGAGATATACTGGGATAAGGTTCAGTGTCTATCACATTTCTTTGCATGTAGTATATATTTTAATGTTTGTCTAATTGAAATGAAGTTTGAACCACATAAATTGTTATATTGTAATGTATTTTGTTGGCATAGGATGAGAAAATAAGGATGGGTTGTGATCACACTGATGAAGGATGAGATCATGGATTCATTAAAAATAGTGGCATTTGTAGATCAAAAATAATTTTGTTACTCTGGGAACTCATATATTATTTTGTTTACAAAGGTAACATGTGGTATATATTAAATTTTAAATTGTAGCTTATTTATATAATTACAAATTACTCCTTTAATTTACATTTGCATGTTTGTCAGACAGGAGCTATAAGTTCCTCAATTTGGAGAACTCCAGTTTTTGCAAGTTTATGCCATGAAGCACATACTGTAGTGCCAGGCACTGGTTTACTTAAGGTGTTTTTTTTTTCTTAAAAAGCAAAACCTGGATACCTACCCTCAAGGAGCTCACATTCTTATGAGGAAGACAACACACAAGTAACAAAACATATAAAATATCTGCAGCACAAATTGGAGATACTCTAAAAGGAAAAGCAGTGGGGCATGAGGTTAGAGACCCAGAAAAGCTGCCTGCAGAAGATGGCCTGTCCTTAGTCTAATCCTTTCACTGCTAAAAATGAGCTGAATTATCATTCATTTCAAAAAGTGTAGGCATGTGCACATTTGCATAAGTCATTGGATTCAGTCCATATACAATTTCCTGGGTCTATGAGTACAAATATAACTATTGCATGAAGGAAAAATTTCTATCCTGAATAGAGCTTCAATAATCTAACTTTCTTGTATTTATATTTGAAAAACTTATTTCTGAAGAATTGACACCATACAGTTATACTATAAAATGCAGGAGCTACTTTTGAGTACTTTATAATTTCAAATCATTTTATTTTTTTCATATTTATTAAATCTGGCAAAGAACAATCAATGATTTGTTCTACCATCAAAATTTGTCTTAAAATACTTCAAAATTATTCTAGTTGCATGCAATAATTAGTGTAATTTGCTGTAATTCTTATTTAAGTAAATAGGGATTTATAGTCACATGTCTTTTTATAGAATTGTTATCCTAAATACTCTTCACTATTGCCCAACTGAGCTCAAATTCTCTGATTAGGTAAAGTAACCCCCCAAAATTCTTCCTTACAGTTTAAATGATTTGCAATTTAAGTAATTCATCTTTCTAGAAGTTTTGAGTTCCTAAGAGGGTAGGCCCATGTGGACAAAGGGTAAATTCACAACTTCTGTTTACTAACAGCCCATAAAACCCATTTATTGGATGTGAGTTTCTTCTAGGAAGCATGGATGCTTAGTCTGAACAATGTGTTCTCTCCTGTGTATGTGTTGATGACGTTTTATTTTAAAAATTTGTGTTTTTTTACATTACAGACACTGTGGGAAAAAATCATCTTCAATATTGAAAAATATGTATTCCACTCTAAGCCTACATCCTTTATGATAAGAAATCTTATTTTTACAAATCATTTTGACAATCAGGTTTATAATGATGTATATTGTAACTGTGGCTCATTTCAAAGAACACTGTGATAGGTGCTATAGAAGTATGTTTGGGTATAGAAATTCCCACTTTAATTAATATAAACATAGAGGGCCCTGATTTTTTAAATTGAATTAATCCATCAGAGGTAAAATCTCAGTGTGTATTAGCCTTTAATCAATTTGGGAGTATTGAAATGCTTTGATCATTGGATGAAAACAGATGACCTCACATAGGAAATAATTTGTGTCTGGTTGAAGACAGTGCGTTGTAGCACTTTGGGGGTAATTCCTAGCCATTTTGGAAACTCGTGCTCTGCAGCAAAACAGTACAGCTTTTGGAACTATAAGTTTAAAGAGCCTAGAAGAGTCAGACCCTTAACATTATACCAGAGGGAGGAAAAGTAGGGACAGGGAGAGAAAGCCTAGAGCACATTTGACTTAATAATGATCTTATGAATGTCAGGAAGTTGGAAGAGCGGGAGTTCTCATCTATATTGTGAGCAGTCCTCCCCCTTCCCCAGCAACAGTGTCCATACATACAGAGACAGACTGAAGACAAGCAAGAAACTAAAAGGAAAAACAACTTGAGGACTCTTAAAGACATGGACCCTTCAATCTAGCAGAGAACTGCAATTAAGGAAAAGAAAAAGGGCTGTTAGTAAACAGAAGCTGTGAATTTACCCTTTGTCCACATGGGCTCTTTACATTTGAGATCACTCTCCCTGGGGACCTTGTTGTGCAAGGGAAGAGTATGCCCCTGTTTGATTGGATATTTTCATATCAATTGTCCTTACCATATTCTACACTTTAGTATAGACTTTTTTTTTGTTGAGGCAGTTGGGGTTAAGTGACTTCCCCAGGGTCACACAACTAGTAAGTGTCAGGTGTCTGAGGCTGGATTTGAACTCAGGTCCTCCTGAATCCAGGGCCAGTCTTCTATCCACTGTGCCACCTAGCTGCCCCATATATACTCTTTTCTAACAGTTAATTGGGATTATTGGATAATAATCCATGAAAAGCATTCCAGATAGGGTTCATGGCTCATTCTCAGTGAGCCCTAGAATCCTGGGGGGAGAAGTGGTCAGTGACCCTCTGGGCATCCAGCAACCAGTGTGAATGAGAATTGGCAAATTAGCCCAGAAAGAGAACTATACAAGTTATATAGTCCAAGACAACTGTGATTCAGATAAATCTAAAGGCATACAAAACTGAACCAAAGTGTATTCATTAAAAACAATTCAATAGCACTGTATATTATGAGATATCATCATCACACATGTACATATATCTACTTACATGTTGTATTCTTCCAACAAAATCTTATGCCTTTAGGGTAAGGGTTATTTTTATTTTGTCTTTGTTTTATAGTAGCTAGTCCAGTTCGTTACATATAAAAGCACCTAGTAAATTCTTGTTGTACTGGATATTAATTATTGTGTATAAAATACTCCACAAACACAATCCACAATATTTTTTTAAATACTTGGATACAGAATCAATGCTACTTTTGAAAATAAAGCACAGGGACAATTAATTTATGCAAAAAATCAGAATAGTCAATATTGTTTTCTGAAAGAAACATGTTTATTTCACTGAAAATTCTTGATTTTTATTTGTGGGCATTCATGTAAGGAAATTCTTCATGCAGAATTTGCAGATGTGCCTTTTCATCTCTTCTCAAAAGTTCAATTAGCTTTTTTGCATGTATGTAGTGAAATTATACAAGGTAAAATGAAATAAAAACAAACTATGAAGATGTTCTTTTTGATGAACAATTTAGAATGTATTTGAACTTATTTCAGAGTAGAATATAAAATCTTGAGGATAGAGACTGTTTTGGTTTTGTCTTTGCATCTTCATTTCTTATCAAGATATTTGCACATGATAATTATTGAATTGAGATTATGGTGTGCAATAATTCATTTTTTTTAATTTTTGATTTTGCCTTCTGAAATACTTTTATGTGTGGTATTAATTTAGGTAGAATTGTCATCTTTATTATATTGGTTCAGCCTACCCATGAGCAATTAATGTTTTTTCAGTTGTTTAGATCTGGATTTATTTGTGTGAAAAGTGTTTTGTAATTGTGTTTATATAGTTCTTGGGTTTCTCTTGGCAGGAAGACTCCCAAGTATTTTATATTGTCTATAGTTATTTTAAAAGGAATTTATCTTTTTTCCTCTTGTGGTTGAACTTTGTGGATAATATATAGAAATGCTGATGATTTATATATTTTGTGTTTAGAGTTTAAAAAATTATTGTAATGGCAATGAGAAATATTATATTATCTTATATTATCCATAAATGTTAGCTTGTGTAGAAATATTATATATTCCATAACTTATACAAAGTTGTACATCAATTAAGGTACCCTACTTCATTTATGTATGTACACAATACACACATGTATATGTACACATACAAATATATACACATGTGATTGTATATTATATATGCATACATGTGTATGTGTGTGTGTGTGTGTATATATATATATATGTGATGTGCAAACACCAAAGGATGCTCTAATTTGTTCTTTGAAATTACAGCTCTACAAGAAGAGAGGGAGGCTTGGTTTGATTAATTATACTTACAAGCTGTTAGTGAAAGAAAAAACCCAAAATGGTTTGACTTGAATTTTTACATAATTGATGCTTTTTAGATTAGTATTTCTTCTGTCAGTTACTGAGAAATGAATGAATTTTATTTAAAGGTAGAGGCAAGATAAAGCGATGGTCTTATAATACTTCAGAGAAAGGTAATAGCATTTAAACACATAGTGATTAAAAGAAATGAAAGTACTTATTAAACTTATTATAATAAATTTCCTCCAAAATCTTTTTAAAAAATTAATTATGCTTATAACCGGAAGCATACTCTTTGTATTTCCTTATTCGTTTACCCAGACAAAAAGACCTGTAATGCAATGTATTTTTTATATGCTTCTTAATTGGAAATTTGTGATGATGATCTGCAAATATTGTTATCAGTCTATTATCTTATTTGAATAGCAGTGAAATTTAGTTTAGTTTAGGAAATATCTACTAATGCATTTAAACTAAGGGTTTGCTGTTGAGATTAATGTACAGTTAGGCAAACAATATCCCAAATGAATTTTAATTGTAGCCTCTACTAAATATTAAGTATAATGATCATCAAGTCATCAAGATAATGACTAATCATTGCTTTTTATATTTGTTTACTACATAGTGCATCATGTTGTATACATACATACATTTCTGTATGTATGTATATACATACACATACATATGTATAGGTGTGCACATGTATCTACCTATCCATTTATCTATGTTATTAAAAATATTTGGTATAATATATAGAGTGCAGTTCCTACAGTCAGGAAGACTCATCTTTCTGAGTTCAAATCCACCCTCAAACACTAGCTATGTGACTCTGGGCAAGTGATTAATCCAGTTTGCTTCAGTTTCCTCATTTGTAAAATGAGCTGGAGAAGGAGTGGCAAACAACTTCAGTGTCTCTGCCAAGAAAACCACACATGGGTTAGTGAAGAGTCAGACATGACTGAAAAGACTGAACAATAACAAGACTTAAAAATATTGTAAAATCATTGATTAATTATAGACTCTCAGAGATGTTTAAAAAAATCAAGGTACCACATTATTTCCATTGGATGTCAACTTGTATTTCTCCAGTTCTATTTTTCTTCCTTTCACTTAACTTCCTGATGACTTACTAAGTAATCATTTTTGGACATGATTAGCTTGTAACTTTCCCTTTTCTCATCAGGAACATACTTGCTATTGTATAATGCAAAAAAAATTCTGCCCATAAGGGTAGGCTATAGTTTGTAGTGGTGGGAAAATGCCAAACCTATGTTGAAAAAAAAGGTTTAATAAAAGCAGAAAAATAAACAGCATTTCTGTGGGTGGTTGGGAAGATTAGCCTTTGTTTCCAGTCTGTCAGTCAATAAGCATTTAGTAAGCATCTCTCATTGTGCTAAAAATGAAAGGGAAGTCATGTCTACCTACCCCATCTTTGGCACAAAATACTTATATGCCTATGTTCTCATCTGGAAATGATTTTGAAAGTTTTCCAGGTGAATATTCTAAGGAAACACATTTATCTACTGTTAAATAAATGCACCCTAGTTTTCAGAGACATATTGACTTGCAAATGCTTTTACTACTGCTTTGCAAACATGAGGATAAAAGTTATTGATGATATGAGAAAGTTACCACAGTCATTCATCAAGAATTGATCTTGCATCTACTATATGCCAGGCATTGTGCTAGATTCTAAAGATTCAAAGTAAAAAGTGAAACAGTATTTGCCCTCAAGGAGTTATATTCTTTCAGGAGAAACAGCATGTATGCATATAATGCCATCGTTAGTGGTCCCTGGGCAGGAAGGTTCAGTTGTCTTACCAGCACTATCAGACCCCTTTAAAACTAGGGATTGAACCAGTTCTTAGAATGCTTAGCATTTTTTTTCCTTTTAGCTTATGAATAATTGGAAAACTCTTTAAATCCACATGATCTCTTCCTCTTCTGTTTTATGGGTTTTTTTTTTATCATGGAGAATGTTAAGAGGACAATTATAAGCTTATGATGTTTAAAAATTTGAGTGACACAATTTATGGGTAATTATTTATTTTATTAATAATGTTAACTAATAAAAGAAGTCAGTGATACTCTCAAATATAAAGACCCTCATGGTGGTAGGTTCACTGCTTATATGTCCTTGTGAATGGGGATGTTTCTAAGGGTAGCCATCAACTCTGATTGGTTTACAATTAATGAGAGAATGAATATTACAATGAGGGTTTGGACCTATTCTAATGAACTTTGTTTATGTCATTTACTTTGGAATTACCCCCAGCCTTGAGCAATCTAATAAAAAAAATATCCCTACCTAATTCAATGTCCCTCAAGAGACTGAACTTTGAAATGAGGACTATAGAAAAAGGGTAAATTCTGGATCTCCCCAAACCATTGGTTATCAATAGTAATTTCTTCATTTTTCATAAGCTCAAAGGAGTACAATGATTGCTCAAAGTTCCTATGCCCCCAGTTAGAATGCTTCTGATGTTTGTCTTCCTTTTCTAATTTAAGTTTACATTTTTTCTCTTCTCTTCTCTTCTCTTCTCTTCTCTTCTCTTCTCTTCTCTTCTCTTCTCTTCTCTTCTCTTCTCTTCTCTTCTCTTCTCTTCTCCCCTCTTCTCCCCTCTTCTCCCCTCCCCTCCCCTCCCCTCCCCTCCCCTCCCCTCCTCTCTCTCTCTCTCTCAGGGGCAATGAGAGTTAAGTGGCTTGCCCAGGGTCACACAGCTAGTAAGTGTCAAGTGTCTGAGGTCAGATTTGAACTCAGGTCCTCCTGAATCCAGGACTGGTGCTTATCTACTGTGCCACCTGCCCCCTATATTTTTCTTCTTTTTAACTCCTTGGTATCCTTATGTTTGAGAAAAATTCAGAGTACAGGAAATGTTTAAGTGAAAGAAGCAAGCAGAGTATATTACTGTGTTACTGGACAGACTTGGGGAGGGGCAATTAGGGAAAGAGTTGTTGTTTCTTTTCTTTTCAGTAGGTATATATAAGTGTGAAGTTTAGCTTGAGTCTTTTGTTCTGAAGTGCCTATGGGAAGCAGTGACCCTCCTCGATCTCTCCTTTCTCTGCTACAGTTCTGTCCTTTCAATTTCTTCTTTGGATTATCTTTTTTATGCTGTCCCTGTGCCACAGATTCTTTCAAGTTCAGATCATTTAGTCCTGGACAGGGTTAGGGAGGCTGATTCTCAGTGCTGCTACTGTTACTTAGTTCTTCAGGACCCCACTCTTTCCTCTAAGTCTTTCTCTCACAGACTATCTATACTCCTTCAATAATGTCTGGGCATGACTCAAGTCAGACATTTGATACAGTTACAAATCACTTTCAGAGCTGAGAGGGAATGCTTGTTCCTCTGAAATATGAATCTCAGAATGTCAGTTAATTCTCAAACCCTTATAATATACAAATAGAAAAATACAAAATAGATGCAATATAAGAACAAGGTAGGTTATTTTATTTTATTTATCTGTCTTTTATCCATTTATCAATGCATCTATTAAAAAAATTTATTGGTGTATTTATGCATGCATGTGTGCATGTATATATTATTTGTATACATATACACACACAGATGCATATGTGTGTATATATATTTGCAGAAGTGGAAGCACTAACAACCAGTAGGATCTCCTGTAGGAGATCTTGTGTGAGCTGAGAGATTTGAAGGAAGCTAATGATTCTCAAAGTCAGCATGCATCCCAACCATGGACAGCAACTTGTTTAAGTCACAAGGATTGAAAGTGCAATTCATGTGTGAGGAACAAAAAGTAGGCCAGTTTGGCCAGACTGAAGAATATGTGGAAAGAGAGTGATGTGTACTAAACCTGGAAAGCTCAGCTAAAGACAGATTGTGAAGGGCTTCAAATGTCAGCTAGAGGAGTTTGGATTTGATCGTAGAAAAAATTAGGGAGCCTTTTTTTCCTACCAAATCAAAGATTTATTGTTTGACTGTGATGTACAGTCAGGTAAATACATCAGAATGTAGGACATCCCAAACATCACATATTGCTTCCGGCTGGATGGGAAGGCGAGCAATGGGCGGGCATGTACAGGAGGCAGACAGTGGACTACGGCTCCACTGTGGCTGGTTCACATTTCTATAGTGATTCATTCCAAAGCTTTTTCCTCTCTCTTGCTCTCTCTCACTCTTGATCTCTCATAACATCTTCCTCTTCTCGAATTCTTTGTTTTGTTTTTTGTGGGACAATGAGGGTTAAGTGACTTGCCCAGGGTCACACAGCTAGTAAGTGTCAAGTGTCTGAGGCTGGATTTGAACTCAAGTCCTCCTGAATCTGGGGCCATTGCTTTGTGTACTTCACCACCTAGCTGCCCCCTCGAACTCTTTGTATATGGTGCTGCCCAGCTGGGCAGGGGGCATACTGACAACCACTCGGGTCTTCTGGGGAGCTGCAATTTTCTCCTTAGCTCCACTTTCCCCCCAACTCCCTATGGCAATGATGGCCCTGATGTGACACATTCTCTTTTCTGGAGGGACAGTCAGGCCAGCAAGGAAGAACACTACAGGTTTGGCTTTTGGACCTGAATTATGCTGTTTCAAGTAGGCTGCTGCATTTTCTTCAGCATAGCCACCAATCTTGCCAATCAGGATGATCCCTTTTGTGGTGGGGTCTTTCAGGAAGACTTCGAGGCACTCAATAAAATCTGTGCCATTAAAAGGCTCTCCACCAATCCCGACACACAATGACTGGCCCAGGTCAACTTGGGTTATTTGATGAACTTCTTCATAGGTGGGGGTGCCAGATCTAGATACAATATGGAGGAAGGGGTGCGCCAGGAGGCTGGTGGCAGCAAGTCTCGCACAGCAAGAAGTCAGGATCACAGCAAAGGCAGCTCTAACAGGGCTGAAGAGGGTTCTGGTCATTCGCCAATGACACCTGCAGGACCCCAGGGAGGGGGCCTTGAAGTATTACTATAGCTTTTTAAGCAGGGGAATGATGTGGTTACACCTGCATTTTAGAAAAATCATTTTGTCAGTTGAATGGAGGATGGATACATAAAGGGAAATATTTGGGGGAAGAAGATTAATTATCAGGCTATTGCAGTAATCCAGAAGTGGTGATAAGAGCCTGAAATGGGGTGGTAGCCAAATGAATAGAGATAAGGAGATAGCTGGGAGCGATGTTGTGGACCTAGAATTGACAAGACTTGCAAACTGTTTCTAAGTGTGGGATGCATGATAGAAAGTAACTGAAGACGAATCCAAGGTTGCAAAACCGAGTGACTAGAAGGTTAGTAGGAATGTTAGGAAGACATATGGGTTTTTGGGAAAGATAATGAGGAAGATGCATTTTGACCCACCATTTAAAGCAATATTTGAAGATGATATAAAGGTCATTTTCATGATCAGATTATGAAAGTATACTTACTGAGTATCTCGTGTACATCTTGTTCTTGTAGTATGTGGACATGGCTATTTGTAGTTTAAATTCCAACTGAAAAATTAAGCTGGGCCATAGCAAAATAGGATCATATATAATCATACATTTAGAGAAATTTGCTGTTTTCAATTAAATGCATTTTTTTAAAAAAAGAGTAAGCTTCCTAAGATATAGAGGCAATGTGGTTCAGACCTAGGAAATGCCACTTCTAATGGCTATTAAATGTGTGATACTAGGAAAATCACTTAACTTCTAAGTACTTTAGGGAACTCTCTAAGGCTATGTGTTAAAATTATATCTTGTTCTGGTCCCCCTGCCCATACTCCTTCTACTCTTTCTAGTCAGTATAGTAAGTTAATAAATAGCCAGTATTAAGTGGCAATAGCAGGAAGTAAGATGGCAAAGGGAAACCTAGAAGTCTTGCACACATCATCCCAAAGATGAAAGGAGCATAATTTACAAATTGTATTATCTCTTCTCAAAAGTTCAATTTGCTCTTTTTGCATATACTTAGTGAAATTACACAAAGTAAAATGAAATAAAAACAAACTATGAAGATGTTCTTTTTGATGCACCATTTAGAATGTATTTGAACGTATTTAAGAGTAGAATATAAGATTCTTGAGGGTAGAGACTGTTTTGGTTTTGTCTTGGCATCTTCGTTGCTTATGAACCAACCAAACAAACAAACAAAAACACTTAGACTGGTTTATGGACCTTTCAGTGTCACAAAATTAGGGTCAATATAAGGAAAACTTTCTAACAATTAAAACCATCCAAATAGGAATGTCCTGCCTCAGTTGATAATGAATCACTATGTATGAGTTCTTTTTTTTTTTAGTGAGGCAATTGGGGTTAAGTGACTTGCCCAGGGTCACACAGCTAGTAAGTGTTAAGTGTCTGAGGCCGGATTTGAACTCAGGTACTCCTGACTCCAGGGCCGGTGCTCTATCCACTGCACCACCTAGCTGCCTCTTATGTATGAGTTCTTAATGGGTGATTCATGAAATTAAAAATAAAAGTTTTAATCAGCTAGGTGGCTTAGTGACTTGAAGAACTCTAACTTCCCTCCTGACCTCTAATCTATCTTCTCCAACAGCCCATTAGACAGCTCAAACTGGGTGTCTTGAAGATGTATTAAACTCAACATGTCCAAAATGAGATTATAATTCCCATTATCCTGAAATCCATCCCCTCTTCCTAACCTCTCTATTACTGTTGAGGGTACCACTATCCTCATATCCTCACAACTTGGGTATCATCCTTGACTCCTCACTCTCACCTGTAAGCTGTTGCCAAGAATATTCTTCCTTCTGTACTCTGAACCTGCTGCCACTCTGGTGTAGATCCTTATTACCTCATATGTGGACTCTTCAATAGTCAGTTTGTCTGTCTCCACTCAACTACTAAAGTGATTTTTCTAAAACTCAGGTCTGACCATGTAATTCTCTCCATACCTCCCCAATTGGTTCCCTATCATTTTCAGACTCAAATATAAATTCCTCTGTTTGGCATTCACTACCCTTTATATCCTGTCCCTCTCCCCAACTCTTCCATTCTTTTTATACTTTACAGCATCCCCCATACTCTTCAATCCAGTGACATTAGTCTTCTTGCTGTTTTCAAACAAGATACTCCAACTCATGTCTCTGGGCATTTTCACTGAGTATCCCTTATTCCTAGAATGTTCTTCTCCTTTGTCATCTCTGCTTCCTGGCTTCTTTCAAATCTTAGCTGAAATCCCCTTCTATAAGAAGCCTTACTTCTAGTTCCTTCCCTTTGCTGATTATTTCCAATTTATCTTATACATAGTTATTTGTATATTGTCTCCCCTATTAAACTGAGTCACTTGAGAGCAAAGCCTGTTTTTTTAACCTTTCTTTGTATTTCTAACACTTAGCACAGTACCTAGCACATGTTTGGTGCTTAGAAAATATTTGTTGACTGACTGAGGAAGATCTGATTTCTTTTTTTTTCTTTTCTTTTTTTTTTTTTTTTTTTTTTGGGGCTCAATGGGGGTTAAGTGACTTGCCTGGGGTCACACAGCTAGTAAGTGTCAAGTGTCTGAGGCCGGATTTGAACTCACATAATCCTGAATCCAGGACCGGTGCTTTATCCACTGTGCCACCTAGCCACCCCGGAAGATCTGATTTCTGATCTGGCCTCAGACATATACCAGCTGTGTGACCCTGAGCAAATGACTTAATCTGTGTTTGTCCCAGTTTCCTCATCTATAAAATGGGAATATAATAGCACTTACTTCCCAGGGCAGTTGTGAGGATCAAATGAGATGATATCTATAAGTTGCTTTGCAAAACTTAAAGTACTAATAAAATGTTGCTATTGTTATTGTTACTGGATTCCCTCCTTCAAGTGAAGCCTGGATGACTATTTGTCAAAAATGTAGTAGAGGTAATTCCTGTTTAGATATAAGTTAGGCTAGATGGCTTTTTAGGTCCCCTTCTGCTCTGAAATTCTGTGGTTCAAGGGTCAGTAGAAACATGTGATCAAAGGTGTGGAACTTAAAAGGGGGTTTTGAAGGAAAAAGTCAAATTTTACTAGATAAAGAAGATGAGGAGGTAGCCCTTCTTTGAATCTGTACGTTACAAAGTATGTCATAGTAGACTGGATACTAATGGAATATTTTTTCTCAAGTAAGGGGTGGGTTGAGGAACTGATTTCTCAGCCCACTCAACATATACCCTTATGTGACATATTCAGCATATACTACAGTCAGCATGCAGCCCCGTATATCTCCTCCCACTCTTCCCCAGGGATGTAAATCAATTTCTTATCTTTGAAAGTAAAAGAAACTTCAAGCAGGAAAAAAAAAACCTCACAAAGCAAAATGGATCTTAGAAAACTAATTTTCAATTCACAATATGGGCATCAGGTCTACCTCTAATCGAATAACCAAATGTTCTTGACCTTGCAAAGGTGTGGAGGAGTATAATTGCTGCTAAGCAAGAAGTCTTTCCTCCTGCTGAATACATCAACTGTAGAGGAGAAAATCACTGACTCATATCATACTACACTCAGAGTCTGCAGGAAGGATTTAGATTAATTATTCTAGGGTGGTTCAGCTATATCTCTGAGATCTTGACAACTGGTATTGTTGGCTATGACCTAAGCCATTGCAGAGTGAAAGGGACAAACCATCAGCATTTCCCAGGAAAAAAGAAAAGTATACATAAACCTGATAGTTATTATTGGCAAATATTTTACTATTAAAATGTATTATAATACAGGAAAATTATCAGAAAGGTTTGTATCAATTTTTTAAAGTGAATAATTTTTTTTGGATTCAAAAGTTGGGAAAATGTTCTGCTTATACACATGCTTTTTTCTATATAAGGTTAATTCTAGAAACTGTTTCAGTGATTTAAAAATGAAATAGGTAAAGAACTGACAGAGCAGAAATCTTAGCTATACAAGATATATGTTCAGAAACTCATAATAAAACAAAATCTTTCCATACAATATAATTTTACTCTAATTCTCATATATTTAGTTCCCTTACCACTTTTAAACAGAATCTCACTGTCACATAAAATGTCAGTGATGGAAGAGAAAATAGAAGTCAAAGATTTTATTGTGCTGGTCTCCTGATCTGTTAGGAGACCAAATTCTGACTTTCCCTTGGTAGTACATCAGGTGTGGGTATTGTTTTGGCAGGGAGCCACACTAGGGATGGGCAAATTGCCAGAATTGTGATGTGTGCTCTTTGGGTTGGGTTTGTTTATCTTTAGTGTTATTATTATTAATAGCTTGTTAAGCACATTTTTATGAGTACTACTTTGCAATATAAAGTTTACTCTTGGATGAGGATAGCACTACTGCAGATACTATATGAGGTTATTGTAATGGTATGGCATCTGACCTTAGGAAGGTTATAGTATGCTGTATTCAGCAGAGCTGCAGAACCATTATGCTTGGGGTGTTTAACCAGAACACCTTGAACTTAAAAAAAAAGGATAATGTATTTTCAATAGAATTCTTTTCTGTGTAGTCCTAAAAAATTGTATTTTATCCATTTAAATAGTATTCTATTAAGGGATCCATGACACAACAAAGCTTAAGAGCTCCAGCAGTATAAGATAAAGCTGTTTATATCAGATATACAAGAAAAAGGGAAGCTAAGTTGTGCAGTGGATAGAGCGTTGGGTCTGGTGTCAGGAAGATCTGAGTTCAGATTTGGCCTCAGACACTTACTGGCTGTGTGACCCTGAGCAAGTCACTTAACCCTATTTGCCTCAGTTTCCTCATATGTAAAATGAGCTGGAGAAGGAAATAGCCAAAGATACTTCAGTATCTTTGCCAAGAAAATGCCAAATGGGGTCACAGAGTCAGGCATGTCTGAAATGATTGAACAATACAAAAAAACAACATTCAAGAAACTTCAAGCCTTGATGCTTCAGGTTCTTTCATGAGCTGTTACCTACCACTGTCTCTCCTTATTTCTCTCTAATTGTGATTTAACTGATCACAGACTAGGGGAACCCACCAGTTATTGGGGGAGGGAGAGAAAGAGTGATGCTTGGCCACACTGAACCACATGGATAGCTTTCAGTGGGGTGTGCCGGCAATTGCTGAGTTGCCAGTTGGTCCCTTCCACCCTAAATGAAGAGTAAATTGCAAGTCACATCCAGTTTGTTAGTTGTATTTCAATTATGATGATTTTAGTTGAAAGCTAAATTAGGGCATAATTTTACTCAAAAGGCGGCAGGAACAGATGCTGTGTTTCTGGCTTTTGGATGTTTATTTCACTGCTTCCAACAAACCCTCCTAGGCCCTGACTTTCCAATGTGTTTGTAGCACAGCATGGAAAGATGGACAGGGGTCCTTCATCAAAGTACATAGAATAAGATGCTGGCTGTTGTCGAGTTCCATTCTAACAATGGAATTGGACGATGAAACTTGAAAGTCTACAGACATACATGAAATGAGAATCATAGCTTTATTTGTGCGTCTCTCCTCAGTCCCTATTTATTGTTTAATTGTTGATTCACATTAGTTAAGAAGTCCATGTACAGCTTTAATATTAAATTGGCAATGACAGAAAATACTATCAGACATGTCTATTGAGACATTTTCAGGTACATGTTCAGATTTGGTTGTTAAGAATCTGATAACAGCTTTTCTATCAGGCATGGATGATGTCAGAGAATCTTTAAGGCATCAGAAAAATTGTTAATACTGAAGCTCTCTCAACCATTGGAAAAACCTGGCCTCTACTCAGAAATTGACTTTCTGTGCTCTTTTAGGATAACCGATATGATTCTCTGGTTTTGGCTTCTGATGAGGTTTTCTGATAAAGACATCCTTGGTGGTAGGATTTTCTGAAACTATTAACTCAGCTGCTTTCTCTTTGAGCTCCAGTGGCAGGGAGAGTGTGGTTAAAAAATAAAATAAAAAAAGGAATTGAAGAGACAAAATACTAACTGGTTTGGGCCCTTGTAACTTCACTGGTTCACTAGAAATCAGCTCTCTTTTGTCCTAAAAAATATACTCTGAGTGTACCTTCAATTCTCTGATCTTCCACACCTCTTGTCCCAGAGTTACAGTACCTCCTGTCTCAGATTTTTTTCCTCCCCTTTCCGTATCTGAAATTGTTGATTTCATTCATTGCCCAAAATGTATTAAAGATTTTTCTTGACACGAAACTGAACTCTCAAAGGAAAAAAACATGACTCTATCATACTCTACATCATCCTTTCCCCCAAGTTTTTACTTAAATGTGAAAGCATCCAATTCTCATAAGTTAAAACATGTGAAAATAGTAGAAAATCAGGAGAGCTTATTTCTCCTTTCTAAGACTCCTCCAATTTAAAGGATCTAAATAAAAGGCCAACCGAGAAGAGCTAATGTTTTGATTTTTTTCTAACTTTGGTTAAAACTTACCAAAAATGCAGATTTTAAAAAATACTTCTTCCATAATTAGACCTGTGAATTGGAAGACCTAGGTATGTGGGTATGTATGGGTGTATATACATATGTACACACACACATATACACATATGCATATATGTATGTACACAATACAATACACATATATAAATTACTATCATATACATATATGATATAGTGATTAAAAGATCTTGACAATTTCTTTTCTGAATCTTATTGACAAATGGGAATAAATGCACTTCCCTTCCAACTTTACTGATTTATGTTAATATGGATAGGTATGCCTATCTATATCTATATTAAGACCACTGAATTATGCTTTAGATTTATTGCTAGTCAACAGTCTTCAATTGGTGAAAAGAGAGTGATGAGGGATATTCACAGAAGAATTTAGCATTGAATATAATGAAACACTAACAGACTAAAAGAGGTTGGATTCCTTTCTTCCCTATGGTTCCTGAAGAAAATAGTTTCAGTAATTATATTTTTGAGCAGCCTTGCTTTCTGACATCTTAAGTGAGTTCACAATAGTAATCAAACAGATCTCTTCCATCTGCATCTTAAATTTTAGTGAATTATAATGAGTTGCAGAGTTCAAAAAGATCAAAGAGGTCACATGGTGCCAATTGAAGCATGAATCTTGTATACAAAAATCCTTGACAAATGGTCAGTCTGACTGAAGGCATACAGTAACAGTGAATTCACATCTCCAGTCATTGTTTAGTGGTTTCAGACCTGTTCAACTCTTTATGACCCCAGTTGGGGTTTTCTTGGCAAACTGGAGTGGTTTGCCATTTCCTTTTCCTGTTCATTTTATATCTGAGGAAACTGAGGCAAAAAGGGTTAAGTGACTTGGCCAGGATCACAGAGTTAGTAAATGTCTGAGGCCAGATTTCAATTTAGGAATATCAGTCTTGCTGACTCCAGGTTCTGTGCTCTATCTGCCTCACCACCTAGTTGCACCATCTTTCCAATAGTCTAAACAACGTCTTCTTAAACTTTTTCTACTCTCGACCCCTATTCACTTACAGCCTGAGAAATTTTTATGTGACTCTGGGTATATAGGCATATAAAATAGGTGTATATAAACTTTTACTGTTGCCAAATTTTTCATGACCCCCACATTCAGTCTCGCAACCTGACATGTGATCGTGACCCACAGTTTAAGAAGCTTTGGATTAGACTATTTTGAACAGCTCCATTTTTTGAAAGTTTTTTTTTCATGTTGAACTGAAATCTGCATCCTTATAATTTCTATCTACTGGTTTTAGTGTAGAATAAGTATAATTCTAAGAATCAGAGTATTTCAAATGTTTGAGAGACTGCATTGTTTATGCTGCTAAATTTTACCATATTTTGTTGGTAACTCTTTTTAATTTCTTTATTACTGAACAGGGTTTGTGCTTCTAACTGGTTTGTAAGTTTCAATTTTTTTTGACAATGAAAAATTTTCCATTAGTTGCTTGTTTGTTCTCTGATAACATCATGGCCTATATTGTCACACCTTTGGTGGATACAAAAAATTGTTACCTTCCATTTCACATATCTTTTTTAGGGTATTAACTTTGGGATTGGAGTCAGATTGTGAATGTAATTATTTTAGGCCATATTTTAAGTTTGTGGACAAATGTCATAAAATATGTCACACAATACATAAATAATAATCCCATAGACTTTTCTTTAGAAATAAAACATGCTGAGTCAATTACAAAATGCTAGCTCTGGGAAGTTTGGTGATGGGGAAATGTGATCTAGGACATTATGGACATTTTTAGAGGGCATAGATGTTGATTTAAATTGATCATTTAAATTGATTTTTAAAAGTTTGATTGATATTCAGGATCCTTTTCAATTTTCAGTCTTAATTACCAGCAGAAAGCTTAAAAAGAATTTCAAAAGTTAAATATATATATATTTCCCCTTTTATATTCATTACACATATGAAATACTTAGAGAAGATATTCAGATGTAAATACTTTGGTGTCTTTTAAACATATTTACCATATTTTGAAAATGAATGTCAGAAAAATGAGATCTTAAATGAGATAGTCAATTAGAATTTCAAATATTATGAACCTTTATGGTTCTGGGTTAAAATGCAGACTTCCTTTTGGACAGAAAACAACATACAAATCTTATCAAAGAGATAGTATAGTAATACCAAACTTCTAATTGCAAGATTAGATGGTTCTGAGATTAGATTATAGTTATATTTGATAAAATGTTTTCTTCTCTTGTGTTTCATCTACTCCTTCAAGAATACTGGAGGAGTATCACAAAAAGAAGAAAATAATAAACTTAATGCATCAAAGATGAAATTGTATTTTTTCATCAAATATAAGATACGTTCTTGTACTAGCTCAGATTTAAGTTAGTATTCATTTCTGTAGGAAAACCAAACAAACAAGTGCTTTTCACTCCAAGGTGGAAGTCAGGGTCTTAGGGCATCCCACAAATACTGTTTTTACCTAGTAATATTCATAACATTTCAATGGATATCCACTGTTGAACTTCCCGTGTTGCTCTGTGGAGCAACATATAGAACTGGCATTGTGAACTGATGGAATGACATGGGCAAACATTGTGGATTGGATGTTGTCTGTTTCATTACAGGGTATATTCACATCAGGGAGTTGCAGATTCACTTGAGTATTTGTGTACTTGAATACTCAAGGCATGTGCATGTGTGTAGAAGCAACATTTGTGATGGAGAGCCTGAATTGTATAATCAGGAAACCTAGGTTTGAATCCTTCATTACACTTTCTGGTTGGGTGATCATGGGTAAGTCATTTAACTCCTTAGAGACTTTATTCCCTATATGTAAAATAAGAAAAAACAATGCAAGTACTATCTACTGCACAGGGTTTTTGTAAAGGAAAACATATAAAAACTTTAAGGCATTATGTAAATGTGAATCATTCTTATGATTTCTGGTAATACTGGACTAAAATTACTACTGGTTTTTAACTACTACGTTTCCATGGAAAAATGTGTTCATAGTTCAAATTGAGAATTCACATACAAATAATTACACATCTTGTGTTATAAGTTTTACAGAGGTTTTCCTAAATAATAGTCTTGTGAAGCAGGTAATAGAAATGCTATTCTTCTGATTTGTATAAGAAACACGGGTTCAGAGAGGTTAAGTTATTTTCCTGTAGTCACCCAGCTATGAAGTATTGGTTACAGCATGGAAATGAATCTGATTCTTATGACTTAAAATCTAGTGCTCACATTTCTTCCTGCTGCAATGGGGTTGGGAGTTCTCTCTCCTATTACTTCACCTATCTGTCAAGTTGTATGAGCAAAGAACTTTTTCTTCAAGCCACTGGCAGCAATTTCCATAATTCAGAGACAAGGGTTCTAGAAAATTATGGCAAATGTATTCTGTCAGCATAACACCCCCACCCACCAAGCCCAGACACATCACCATCCCAATAAGTTTATAAAAAACAATTCTGTTACTTTTCTTTTGATGGCCCTTGGGATCAACTAGTCTGCTTTCTTTCCTCTATTACCACCTGTTGATTCTGACCAGTGTTTGTCTCATTTTTTAGCATACTAAGAAAAAGAATAGTTTCACAGATTCTTCTTAGTGTTTCCCAAAGCAGGCACATAAAGACTGTTTCAAATAATGAATATGAACTATTATTTCTAGGTACATGTATGCATATTTTGTTGTTCTTGTTCAGTCATTTCAATCATGTAAGACTCTTTGTGATCTTATTGACAAAGGTAATAGATGGGTTTGCCAATTTCCTTCTCTAGCTCATTTTATGGGTGAGGAATTGTGGCAAACATGGTTAAGTGACTTCCCCAGAGTCACACAGCTAGTAAGAATGTGAAGCCAGATTTGAATTTAGGAAGATGAGTCTTCCTGACTACAGGCCCAGTGTCTTATCCACTTGTATTCATGCATTTATTTATGTGTATGTATATAATATGTATGTATGTGTATGTATTTATATGTGTGTATTATACATAAATTAGGAGTTACCTCTCTATATGATAGTACTGGTTATCAACCGTGGGCATTTGAGTGTGTCCCAAAGCTAATGTGTTATCCATAGCCTTTACAAATAGTGAGCAGATGTAATTCATTTGATTACTCATGATTCTTTAGAGATCTTGAAAGTTTATGACTGCATTTTCACTGTGCTGAATGTCTGATATGCTTGTTGATGCTGACAAGCATTTTGCTATAACTCCTTCAAGATTCAGTTTGTGTGTGGTCTTGCTTAAAAGCCATTTTCCTCTAACTCTTGAGAAAGTGTCTTGCTACCCTACATGTAGTGCCACCCTTAACATTCACATGCTGTTCTAGCTGCTACTTAATCTAAGAGTGTCAACTCATGCATTTGGACTAAACTTGGGAAAGACTCTTAGAACCAAACAAATGACTACTACTTGATTTTGAGATATGAAAGCACCATTTATCTAGTAAAATGTCTTACAAAGTGATTGTCCTAAAGCATAGATTTACCATGTTACTCTTTTCAAGATGCCCTCTCCTCAATCTCTAGTGGCTCTCTACTACCTCCAGGATCAATTAAAAACTCTTGTATTTGTCATTTAAAGTTCTTCACATCCTGGTTACTTTCTACTTTTACAATCTTACACATCACTACCCTTCACACATTTTTGTGGTCTAGTCATACTGGCTTATTTGCTTCTCTACACAGGTCTCAATGTCTTTGATATTTGAGTCTTTCTTTTCAATCAATCAATAAATCAAGATTCATTATCTACTATGTGTCAGGCACTGTGTTAAATGTTGGGGATACAAAAGGAGGCAAAAGACCATACATGCCCTTAAGGATCTTACATTCTAATTGATAGCTAACATTTATATATCTACCATGTACCAGGCACTGCACCAAGTGCTTTACAAATATTATCTCATTTGATCCTAACAATAACCTTGGGAGGCAGGTGCTATTATCATTTCCATTTTACTGAGGAAACAGTAAACTCAGATCTTCCTGTCTCCAGACCCTGTGCTTTATCTGTACCATCTAAGTGGCCTAGCATGCTAGAGAAGGTCAAGAGTGAAGCCTAGAGAGGAATCCAATATGGCTGGCCTGGGCACAATCTTTAGATGGAGTTCTGGGAAGAATCATCTATGAACAACGTAATTGAATATGAATGGTTAACAGAGAGGAAAAGTAAAATACTATGGCATTTATTAGAAATTTGGATAATTGTGGAGGTGATTCTTTTATAAAATAGAAATAAAGATATTTAGGGGCAGCTAGGCGGCACAGTGGATAAAGCACTGGCCTTGAATTCAGGAGGACCTGAGTTCAAATCCGGCCTCAGACACTTGACACTTACTAGCTGTGTGACCCTGGGCAAGTCACTTAACCCCAGTTACCTCAGGGGGAAAAATGTTTAGAAGAGGAGAGGGACATGTTTTGGGGAAAATATAATTAATTCTGTTAGGGGCATGTTGAATTTGAGGTACCAAAGGAACATACAAATAGAAAAGTCTAGAAAACTATTAAAAATTTAGGATTAAAATTAAGGACAGAGATTAGGGTTAATCATCTTGATTTCAGAGTCATTTGTATAAGTGATAATTGAATCTAGGGAAGTGGGTGATATCACCAAAATTATGTAGAGGGAGGAGAAAAGAGGTGCCAAGACAGAGCCACAGGGGACACCTATGCTTACTGAGTGGGAGAAAAGTATTGATCTAACAAAAGAAACTCAGAAAGGGTTTCAATAAGAGGCAGACCATAAGAGAAGAATATTTTAGAAGTCAGTGGAGAAGAGATTATAGAGGAGGAGGGGATGGTCAACACAGTCAAAAGTTAGAGAAAGTAAAGAAGGATGAGGGTTGATATAAAGGCTATTGGACTTGAAGGGATTGGAAATCAATTTAAAATAGATTGAGACAAGAGTAGGTGATAAATTTAGGCTGTGACTGTAGACAACTCTTTTTAAGAGTTTGATAACAGAAGGGAAACTAGATAAAGGGAAAAAAAACTTGTGGGGAAGGGAGGGTAAAGTAATGATTTTTTTTAAAGGATATAGGAAATCTGAGCAGGTTTTTAGGCAGGAAGGATAGGGAGACACTGAAGACTAGAGAGATGGTGTGATCCATAGGGCAAAATCCTCAAGTATATGGGAGGGGATAGACCCTAGAGTACAATAAATGTGCCCGCCTTAGTGAGGTGAAGGGCCATCTCTTCCTTTGAGCCTGGAACAAAAGAAGAAGGTGTGGATAAAGACCTGTAGATGTTTTGAGTTGTCAAAAATAGAGCAGAAGATTGACCACATATGAAGCTTCAATTTTTTTCTAAATAATAGTGGAGGTAAGAGCATTTACAGAGAGAAAAGAAGGTGGGGATGATGTTAGGAACTTGAGAAAAGAGAAGGCTGGAAATAGATGTTTTGGAAATTGAGATGTTGATATATAAAAACTTCCCTTATTAGTTAATTGTTTAATAGCTTGGGAACGTTTGAAGCAGGCGGTGGGAGTAATCCATAGCTAAGAATTGACAAGTCCTAAGTGAGAGAAAGGACAGGAGGACAATGAAGTTAAGGATCACAGACAATACGTTGTTAAATAAGTTAACTATTGGTTAAGTCTGTAAAGGGAGGAGTAACGGACTGGAACAGGTATGATCAACTAATGAAGGTGGTGCTCCATTGTGCTCTGCAACAGTTTTTTGTACCGAGAGATGAAGTTTCATAGGTGGTAATCAGTACAAGGGGAGGGCCTTTGACCTCTTGGATCCCAGCCTGTATAGTGACAGTGGTTATGTCAGTACTAAGAGGCATAGAGAATGAGAGTGAGAGTGTGTGTGTGTGTGTGTGTGTGTGAGAGAGAGAGACAGAGACAGAGACAGAGAGAGAGAGAGACAGAGAGAGAGAAGAGACAGAGGAGAGACCCCTAAGCACTTATAAAAATCTTTTTGTGAATGAGCAGATATACTCTGCTCCACTATGTGATACTGTTTATTGTTGTCGGATTTTTTTGCAGGGCAATGAGGGTTAAAGTGCCTTGCCCAGGGTCACAAAGCTAGTAAGTGTCAAGTGTCTGAGACTGGATTTGAACTCAGGTCCTCCTGAATCCAGGGCTGGTACTTTATCCACTGTGCCACCTAGCTGCCCCCTGTGATACTGTTTAAAGTTAGATAAAATTTTCCTAGAAGCAGCTAAGGAGGCAGTAAATAGAGCACTGGGGTTAGATCTGAATTAAAATCTGGGCAAGTCACTTAACCTGTCTGCTTCAGTTTTCTCAAGTAGACAACATGGATAATAATAGCACCTACCTCTCAAGGTTGTTGTGAGGATCAAATGAAATTATATTTGTAAAGTGTTTGGCACATAGTAGGCAATTAATAATGTTTACTTCCTTTTGAATCATTAGCTTATTATAAGCAGGAGAAGCAAATCCCTAAGTAGAAACACATGATTTCTGTTGTTTTAAGTTCTTAGCATCAGACATATACTTTTCAATGGGTGAATCTTCATGTTATGCTTTTCACAGAAGTCCCTTCCATGCTTTATACAGTCTAGCCAAACAGCTGTCTGAAAATGCCTTGCACCCTCCTGCCATGCACCTTTGTTGGCATTGTTCTGTGTGTTTGGAATGTTTTCCTTAACCCTAAATCTTATCTGTTGAATTTCTGTCCATCCTTTAAAGTCCAACCCAGATGCTATCTATTCTATAAAGGCACCTCCCTATGGTCAGTAACAATCTTTTTACTTCTTGTTCCTCCCATAGGCCTTTGTTTTTCAATGCTCTAATGCAATTACCATATAACATTTTGCATATTATCTCTGACTAGACTGGATTTCCTATTAACTCCTACGAATATTACATGCTTTCTTTTCTTCTAGACTGTAAAATCCCCAAGGACAGGGAATATATTTTAGCTGACCTTTGTATCTTCCCAGGTGGCTAGTACAATATTATAAAAATACAAAAAAAGCCACATACCCTCCAGTAGACATTTAATAAATATGGGCTGAATTGAATTGAATTTTAAATCTTCAGTATTTATAATTTGAATTAAATTCAACAAATATTAAGTGCTCACTATGAACAAAACAGAAGGTGGTCCTAAAAGTTTCTCTATATTTGTTCAGGGTGATCTGAGTCTTCACAAAATGGGGAAAATGGATAAAATTTCAGTTCTATGTGTGTGGTTTTTTGGATAGGCAATGAGGGTTAAGTGACTTGCCCAGGGTCACACAACTAGTAAGCGTCAAGTGTCTTAGGCTGGATTTGAACTCAGGTCATCCTGAATCGAGGGCCGGTGCTTTATCCATTGCACCACCTAGCTGCCCCTGGTTCTATGTGTTATAACAGTTATACTAGGCATATACAAAAAGAGTACAGCCATCTCCTCCATCTCCCTTTTCCCCTTCTACAGAAGGCATTCTGATTGTTCATGTCCTGGAGGTTATCCAGTTCGACCTTCCAGGTCAGCAAACATAAGAGAGCAGGGTGGCTTAGGATGAGAGAGAGGAAGAGAGAGAGTGAAAGGGAGAGGCATTAAACCAGAAGCTGAGGGAGCTGCTGCCAGCTTCTGACTCCTTGCCTACACTTATATTGGTTAAATGGTTAACAGATACAAATATGAATACAAATTGTGAAATTGAAGGTAATGCATAGCTAATAATGACAGTAAAAACAACAACAACAATAAATTTTTGAAGTCCCACTGATGCCTTTCCCAAGTAACAAATGAAGAGGAATTCATCTGCATATTAGTATGAACCTAAATGATTCCATTAGTATGTTTACTTGTTAATGTCATTTCATCAATAGTGTTTTTGGTTGAATGTTTCAAAGAATAGCTTCTACTTAATAAGACAGACTCCAGACAAAGCAATAATCTGTCTTTACTCAACCCAGACATAATATGTTAATTTTGCTTTAATTTAATTTTCCTCTGCTCATGGCACTGAAATTTTCAAATGGTTCATTTGGTGCTTAATTATCAGCTAAGAATGTCATCCTATACAGAGAGAAGTCCTGCTGTGTCAAGTGTTAACTCATCTATCTGGGTACATTCCTGCCCTTTTCACCGTTGCTGAGCTTGAGACAGGGAAGAGAGAACATTTTCATTTTGTCTTTTACTTAAGAATAACTAGTAACTTTCCAAAAAGACTTCAGGCTCAAGACTTTTTTTTTCCAAAAGCCTTTTATCTTATGAGGGATTTAAAAACCTAAAGCCCCTTTTTGTACTTTTTACTGTTCACTTAAAAGTTCTTGCCCGTGGTCTTGTAGAGCTAAGGCAGAATACTGGCCAACAGTGGGGAAATGGAGGACACCAACATACATTTATTTCATCAGGTGTGCACTTTGAACTGATTGAAGGCAATTTCTCATTCTTGTTCCTTTTTTCTATTCTGAATGCCACCTTGGTTTTATAATCATTTTCCTCTGCCTCAGAGATCAACCTACCTTATTACTTCTCACTCTTCACTTGCAAAACCTCTTTTCCTTCTTACTCTTATCTATTTCATTTGTTGATTGATTGATTGGTTTCATTTCTCTTCCTCTTAACTTTTTCTGCTCTTTGCCTTCTTTCCCCTTTTCCCTCTACAGGATACTATACACCTGCATTTTCAGACAATTGTGATCATACACATACACACCTATCTGTGCATATAACGCTTTATAAAAACCTTATCCTTTATCAGAGAGCATGTATGGATTTTTGGTTAAGAAAATATGGTTCTTCCTATATCTCTTTCTGTTGTTCAGTCTCCTTTTGTCCTTTGTCTCTCAAGAATTTGTATGTTTAAGAATTTCTTTATATAAACAACAGAAACTATGTATTAAACATATAAAGACTTTATAAATATATGTGTATATATATATATACATATATATGTGTGTGTATATATATATATGTGACACTACAGTCTTAATTTCACCATGAATTGCCATCTAAAAATTTTTAAAATGATCTAGCAGTTTACTGTTCAAATACTGACATAAGCACATTGAAAGTTGTCTTTTCTTTTCTATGGTGGTGAATAAATAGCATGGACCCTGGAGAATTCTGTTAGCAGAAATACAAGTTCATATATAATTTCCCCTTTTGTTATTGTCTTAGATTAAATTTTGTAATTTACAAAATTAATGGCTCTTAAGCAGAGTGACTCTTCTTATGAATCATCATTAGATGTGTCAATATGATGAGCCTGGACAATGGAATTAATATCCAGATGTTAGGTAATAACTTAATAGTTTATCTGTTCCTGCATTGTATGGTAGCCTGGTAGTTTCTATGTAAACAGTTGCTGATTATGGAATGTTTTTCAATTATCTGAAGGTCATATTTGAATTGAAGTAGCAGGAGACATTCATATTTTTCAATGAAATTACTTTGAAGTTTTATTTTGGTGAAAGAATAAATAAGTGATAAACTTATCCCACAATACATTTGATGACATTATAATTAGGAGATTTATAGCAAGCAGATAGAGAACTAGCTTTGTGATCTGAAAGCTCTGGGCTCAGATTTTGCCTCTGACACATCCTGGTAGTGTAATCATGGGCAAATCACTTAACCTCTCAATGTCTGAAGAGAATTCTCTAAGATTCTAGGTTATAGATGAATTACCAATCCATATTAATGGAAGGAATTTTCCTACCAGGATTTATCCATACCATTGAAATTACAGGTTCAGCCTCCCCCACACCCACACCCCCCAAATAAATAAAATAAGATGAGATATTTGAAATGCTTGTAGAAGGGTTGGTAGAGTTAACCACGTATTTTCTAAGAGAGAATAACTGTATTGAGGTAAGACACCCCTGAGGAGAAATCTTGAAAAGAAACTAGTATTGCTATACTTTTCATAGGCTATCATTTCTTGAGAAATACAATTACTTAGGATCTAAAATGCTGCTTCCAGCAACTTACTTTATGGGAGATATTCCCTTTTATATCATTGTTTCATTTCCCTACCAGGTCAATAGCTTTTTCTAATGTGCTATTTATTTTCTTAGTTGACAGATTCATATGAAAACTATTGTGTAAGAAAAAAGGGGCATATTTAGAGTCATAAGTCATGTGTTCAAGTTCTCATTTTTGTTGGTTAAGTTCCTTAACCCCTATAAACCTAATTTTCCTGATCAATATGTAATATTAATGAATGAATTAGGCCTAAACCTGCCTCCACAGCAGGTGTAGACCTGTGATTTGATGGAACAGATTAGAAATCCCAAGACTCATAGTAATTCTGCCTTTGGGAGTGCTGTTAAGACACGTATAAATGTTGTATGATTATATGTGTTGTAACCAAGAGGAAACTTTTCAACAATGAACTAAAGATGGCAGCAGCTAGGTGGTGCAGTGGATAAAGCACTGGCCCTGGATCCTGGAGGACCTGAGTTCAAATCCAGTCTCAGACACATGACAGTTACTAGCTGTGTGACCCTGGGCAAGTCATTTAACCCTCATTGCCCTGCAAAAAAACAAAAACCAAGAAACAACAACAACAAAAAGAATCCAATAAACTAAAGAATTAGCATCCTAGGAAAGGTCAAAGATCACTTCCTCCATTTTTAGCACCCAGTGCTATCTTGTGCCTTCATGCCCTGGACAGAGAGACATAAGGAAATGCAAAGAACAGGGTTAACCAGAAGTGTTCTCCTGTTTTTTTGTGAGGCAATTGGGGTTAAGTGACTTGTTCAGGGTCACACGGCTAGTAAGTGTCAAGTGTCTGAGTCTGGATTTGAACTCAGGTCTTCCTGAATCCAGGGCCAGTGCTCTATCTACTGTGCCACCTAGCTGTCCCCAGAAGTGTTTATGAAAAATGAGATTTTTTTCCTTCAGATGAAATTTTTTTTTTTTTTAGTGAGGCAATTGGAGTTAAGTGACTTGCCCAGGGTCACACAGCTAGTAAGTGTTAAGTGTCTGAGGCCGGATTTGAACTCAGGTACTCCTGAATCCAGGACCGTTGCTCTATCCACTGTGCCACCTAGCTGCCCCAGATGCAATTTTTAAGAGAATAAAATCACTTGAAATGATGACTACTAGCATCCAACTGAGAAAAGACAGGAAGAGATATGAGGACCACCAGATCCTTCTTGGCTGTTTTCCCCCCAGCCACTTGAATAGGCACCCCAAGAATAAAACAAACAGACAAACAAAAAATATAGTCTTCTCAGAGGCCTGGGTTTGAGGAAGGGACCTGAAGATGTTACCATCCTGATTGTCAAGATCACTGCTCCATGTGTCAGAAAAGACCTACCACCTTCCTTCCTCTCCTTATATTTATTCACTTTCCTTTTGCTTGTGTTACTCTCTTAATTTCACCCCAGGCATAAACCAGGCATTATTATTTTTTTTTTACCTCAGTAGATGAGCAAAAACCTCAAAATTCCAGAAATCCATGCAGAGGACTTGCTAACATTCAAAGTGAAGATAATACAAAGCATCTAACTCAGAGGGTCGAAAGGAGAGTACTTTGCAAATGGTCAACTATTATATAAATGAGTTATTATCTCTGTTATTCATTTTATGGGCATTCAAACATATCTAATACCTGATGTTTAGTAGAACAATATAATATGGTTAATGGTATTCCATGGCCAATGACATATTTTATAGATACTTTCCCCCAAAAGTCTTGAGGCTTTCAAGAGTTTTATTTGATCAGTGAATTTTTTTTCCCTGATCACATTTACCATTACAGCTCTATCTGAACCCATATCAGTATAAATGAGAAAGGGCATGTATATGTTCACAGTGTTTTGCACATAGTAGGCACTTAATATATACTTGTTGACTTGCTCACATCAAATTTAAATTGTGTTTATGGAGATTACATTTTATATCCATTTTAATTTTTCATTTTGATGGTATGCTCTTTTCTTTTTCCTTCATAATAATTTTCACATGGAAGAGCCTGTGGCAAAGTGGAAAAACCACTGGGTCTGGAGGCATAAAAGTTGGCTTTAAGTTTTAACTCTCTCATGCTTTCATTTCAGTTTTTTCTGATCCTCAGTTTTCCTATCTGTAAAATGGCGATAATAACCTGTGCACTACCACTCCCACAGAGTGGCTGTAAGCAAAGGGCTTTGAAAGCTTAAACTATAATATTTTAGTGAGTTATAATTTTTATCATATCTTTTGGATGATTCAACCTTCATTCTATTCAGTTCAATCTCAAGAACAGAAAAGGAAAAATTCAACAAAGTAAATACAGCTGCAAAAGTGTTCCTAGAGCCCAAAATTTGTCTTATGCAGTTTAATGTCAAGGCCTTGGAATGTTAAGCAGAGCCTAACAAGAAAATGTTCAGAAAAAAGGAAATATTTTAGTGGCCTTAAATGTTAACTGGGATCTTTATAGCGGGTGCTATAAATCAATAAAATATTTATTACCAAGAATAATATATAACCTCAGTCAAGAGAATATCTGAAACAAAGATAAAACCCTCTCTTCTAGAGCAGGACTAAAATAAAGCTTTTATCATCTAAGCCTCTTCAAAACAATTTCCCAAAATACTCTCTATTGAGTTCCAGATGTGAAGCCTCCAAATGTGAAGCCAATCAGATGTAATTTAAGATTCCTTGACAAAGTTAGTAACCTTGATTGTGTCTTCCATAATGTATACCAAACTCAGTAACAGCCTTCTATTGCATATTTGAATTGGTATTGGAGCATGCCTATTATGTCGTCGATTTTTCTCTTTTCCTCCCTCACCTCCAATCTTTATAATCTTTGAAATTTCCTAAGCATTAAGAGCTTAGGTCTTGCTAATGGTCACATATCTAGTAAGTGCCAAAGATAGGATCTGAATGAATGAGTCGATGATGCCTCCAAGGTTGGTCCTGCTTTATCATCTATGCTGCCTCTAATAACAAATGCTAGAAATTGTATATAGACTGGTCTAAACAGAGTAGTTGTTAAGCAGAAATATGATCCCAATTTATAAAATGTATTTCCCAGAATCTCAGGTTCAAAGTACTCCGTGGGACTACATCCACTAACAGCCCATAGTTTGTGTGCTTGTACTTAGGACATGTCTTTACTTTTACTAGACAGATCAAGGATATGATTAGTTCAAAGAAGGTAATAAAATAGAAGGGAATAAAAAAGTAGAAAGAAAACAGTACCTAGATAATCTGGGGAACATTCTTCCACAAATACATACCACCAATAAGGAAGGGAGTACATGTATAGGGAACATATTTGGTGAGAGCAAACACCAAAATGGTCACACATTTAGGGAACATGCACACTCAGTATGCATGTGTATGGAATTAACTCAAAATCCCATACTGTAGGAAAGGAAATATCTTCTTTTTATGGGCGCTTGCTGTTACTACCAAGCCTCTTTCCTCATTATTTTACATGGTATGTAGTATTCACCAGGTAAATAATTTCTGCTGGATGTGTAGATGTCACATATTATCTTTCCCAAATTTTATAGTGATAATAACACATGACCACTATTTGATAATATTCTATAGATCCTCTTGTTGCTTCTGGGTACTTCCAGGCATCGCTTCACTATGCATTAGGTTATAAAGTCTGTACCTAATTGCAGCTGCTGTCTTCAACTGGAGTCCGAGATCTCTTAGTTTAAAATCTATTTTTCTTCTACAGTTCTACTGTAAAGGGAGAGGAGGAGAAAGAAAGGGAGAAGGAGAGAGAATGGAATGTATTTTGGAATGCAACAAAACATTGCAATATTATTTCATTATCAGTTGTTTCTCTAGGTACATTTTGCCACCTCTCATCTTCATATTTGAACCTGTAATGGGAAATGAAGTTGAATTAAAAGTCAAGGTATGAGAAAAAGTACATTTTAATCTCGAGAATGATATAATTTGTAAGTTCAGATCTCCATTTTCCATATTATATTAAATATTTTAACAACAAATAATGGTATCAAAATGGTAAGGAATAATGTGATTTTTGGTCATAGTTTCACTTAAGGTACATTATTTAAATATTAAAGAATCTTTAAGTCATAGTACTAGAGAAACAAACATACAAGTTCTCAGCAGCTTTGGACTTTGGTTCTGCCATTAACTGCTTGTGTAACCTTCGGCAAGTCACTTTATCTGTGTTTCCTGATCTTTAAAAATGGAGAGAATATCGAACTTCCCGTCTCACAGTGTTGTGAGAAACTATGTTGTAAACTGTTAAAGTGATATATAAATGTGAGTTAATATTATGAAATGTCAGCTATTCCCATGCCCTGGATTTTTATAAATTCAGTAATGTTTGCTTTGAAACCATCCTGTTTATGTTTGTCAAAGCTTTGTTTAATAATCTGTCACTGTGATGTGTCACTTTGGGAAGTTCTGACTTATCATTTTGCAGTAAAGAACAGAAGGGGCTCTGTTCAAGTAGATTTATCATTTAGATGTGAGATATGTTGTAAGAACTGGAGCCTATAAGATGAAGTGGTCACTTACTCTGAGAAAATATGTTTGCCTTGTGTCCTATAGAAAATAACAAACATTCTTCTGTTAATCACAGAGAAGGTAGAAATTGACACTAGGAGACCCTCAAGAATAATGAAGCATTTTACTTTATGTAGGTGCTGTTTTGGCTTTTCTGATGAACCTGAAAATCCTTTGGGGGTGTTTTAACACCAGCTGTGTATTCCCACTGTGCAAGTTGATGATGAGACAACCATTGTAAGCTAACATTATTAAGAATCAATTTATCAGTTATCATATCACTTTCTCATTTTCTTGGGTCTCAGAAATACTCCCAGTTGCTGCTTCTCAATCCTATTTCATTTTGAAGTTTATTTTTAGTCTCAAGGTTTTCAGAAATTGCACTTAAAACTCTAAAAGCTCATACTGGTTGTCCATCAAAAGTACAGATTTGATTTTACACTATTTGAATTCCAGCTTTTTTTTTCTCTCCAATGAAAGAGTCCTCCACTTTAAGGCCTCTCTGTCTCTGTCTGTCTCTGTCTCTCTCTCCCTCTCCTGGTTTTTGCCTTTATTGAATTGAGGCATATTTAAGTGATGGTATTTTAAAAACTAAGCTGACATATGGGTAAAAATTGAGTACCAAAACAAAAAAGAACAGTGTCAATAAAGAAATTAATATTTGTTGTTTTGATGTTTATAAGGGGTTGATAACAAGACTTGCTTGAAATGATCTCCCCAAGCATAATAAACTAACTTCAGCTGAAAAAAAATGAGTAGACAGAACCAGTTATTTCAAATATAAAAACAGGTTTTATATTTCAGGCAAAGAAATCAACTGGGGGTTCTGGTGGGGGAATCTTTCAATACAACTGTTAACATAGCAGTTGGAGAAATTGTCTTCGAAATTATTGATGTCTCTTCATGTTGAGATCTAGTCCAACAAAATTGTATATGTTGTAAATATTATTAGATCTAAAGTAAATGCAGTTGTCTTCAGACATCTTCATCTAAATCTGCTTCTCTGGAAGAAGGGAAAGTGCCACAATTTAGAGCTGATGAATATTTTGTTTTCCAAAGTACTATTTCAGTATAGAATAGTCAATTACAAAAGTGCTAGGTTTGGAATCAAAAGATATGGGTTCAAATCATAAACTTACTAATGGTGTGGCATTAGGTAAGTAACTTAATCTTTCTGGGCCTTGGGTTCCTCAACTGTAAAATGAAGCAGTTGGACTAGATTACTTCAAAATATACTTTCATAGTATTCCTATAATCCTATGGCAAGGTCATCCCTTTCCTGTACTCCCCTTCCTCCCTCCCTCCCTTCCTTCCTTCCTTCCTTCCTTCCTTCCTTCCTTCCTTCCTTCCTTCCTTCCTTCCTTCCTTCCTTCCTTCCTTCCTTCCTTCCTTCCTTGCTATCTGTCTCTCAGTCTAGTGTGTATGTATATGTGCTAATAACACAAACCTGAGTTTTTTACTTCCAGCAAAAAAAAAAAAATCACGACCAAATACTGAATGAGGAAAAACCTAGTGTATAAAATATTCCCATTGTATTTTATCTTGTTCAGACCACATCTGGAGTATTATTTTCAGTTCTGGCTACCACATTTTAGGAGAGACATTTGTCGGCTAAAAAACAACCAGCATGGTGAGGGACCCTCAAACTCTCAAACCCTGTAACATAAAGACTATTTGAAAGAACTGGAGCTATTTAGTAGGAATAGGAAAAGGCACAAGGGTAATAGCTTGAGTATCCTCAGATTGAAGGTTGTTATATGCAAGAAAGATTCGATTATTTTATTTGATTTTAGGTGATATCAATAGCAACTTCGGTGGAAGCTACAATATAGAATTCTGCTCAATATAAGGAATAACCACTTAATTAGTGATGCTGTCCCAGAAATGGAATGTACTGGATTGGTAGGTATTAAATTCTTTGTCACTGGATACTTTTGAGTTGAGTCTTGATGATTGTCATTTGGGGATGTTTTGGATGGGATTTATGCTTCCAATAGGAACCAGATTAGATGCCAAAAACATTTTGTTTATACTCTGCAATTCTGTTATCATCTAATGTGCTGATACTTTGACATATCTTTATCCTTTTTACGGATTTTTTTTTTGGTGAGGCAATTGGGGTTAAGTGACTTGCCCAGGGTGACACAGCTAGTAAGTGTTAAGTGTCTGAGCCCGAATTTGAGCTCAGGTCCTCCTGACTTCAGGGCTAGTGCTCTATCCACTGCACTACCTAGCTTCCCCTTTTATTGTTCTTATGGCACCTTCTTTTCCAAATAAAATCCTTCCTCCTCCCCTATGCAGCAAACTATCACTTGTAATAAAAAAATTAAAAAAGAGAAAGGAAAAAAACCCCAGTATCAAGTCTAATGAATATATCAATGGACTCTGATAATGCTATGCTATACATTCCATATTCATAGATCCCTACTTTTCCCAAGAAGAGCAGGAGGTATATTTTATCATCTCTTCTTGTGGAAAGGTTGGTGATTATAATAACACAATATTTGGTTTCATATTTTTTTCTGTTCATATTGTTGCCATTTATATGGTTTCCCAAGTTCTGCTTACTTCAGTCTGTATCAGTTAATACTTTTAGTTTAAAATTCTCTAACCAAGAATAGTACTTCCAAGCCTCAAACTCTATTATAAAGCAGCATTTATAAAAATCAAAATATAAAATAGATAAATGGAACCAACTAACAAGAAACAATCAGAAATAATAGAACTCAATAACTTATGTTCCATAAATCCCAAAGCATAAATTATTTAGAAAAGAACTCTCTTTTCATAAGAACGGTAGGGAAGGAGCAGCCAGCTGGCATGGTGGATAAAGCACGGGCCCTGGATTCAGAAGGACCCGAGTTAAAAGCTTTTGACAAAATACAACACCCATTCCTAATAAAAACACTAGAGAGTTTAGGAATAGGTGGAGCTTTCCTTAAAATAATAAACAGTATCTACCTAAAGCCATCAGCAAGTATTATATGCAATGGAGATAAATTAGAGGCCTTCCCAACAAGATCAGGGGTGAAACAGGGATGTCCATTATCACCCCTATTATTTAATATTGTACTAGAAATGTTAGCTTTAGCAATCAGAGAAGAGAAAGGAATTAAAGGAATTAGAATAGGCAAGGAGGAAATAAAACTATCACTCTTTGCAGATGATATGATGATATACTTAAAGAATCCTAGAGAATCAACTCAAAAGTTACTTGAAACAATTAACAACTTTAGCAAAGTAGCAGGATATAAAACAAATCCACATAAATCATCAGCATTTCTATACATGACCAACAAAGTCCAGTAGCAAGAGATAGAAAGAGAAATTGCATTTAAAGTAACAGTAGATAATATAAAATACTTGGGAGTCTACTTGCCAAGACAAACCCAGGAACTCTATGAACACAACTACCAAACACTCTTCACACAAATCAAATCAGATCTAAATAATTGGAAAGATATCAATTGCTCATGGATAGGCAGAGCTAGTGTAGTAAAAATGACAGTACTGCCTAAATTAATTTACTTATTCAGTGCCATACCAATCAGACTACCTGAAATTATTTTATAGAGCTAGAAAAAATAATAATGAAATTCATCTGGAAAAACAAAAAATCAATAATATCCAGGGAAATAATGAAAAAAAAATTCACAGGAAGGTGGGTTAGCGGTACCAAACCTGGAGCTTTATTATAAAGCGGCAGTCATCAAAACTATCTGGTACTGGCTAAAAAATAGAGTGGTAAATCAATGGAATAGGCTAGGCACAGGAAACACAGTAGTAAATGACACTAGTAATGTAGTGTTTGATAAACCCAAAGACTCCAGCTTCTGGGATAGGAACTCAGTATTTGACAAAAACTGCTGGGAAAACTGGAAGATAGTATGGCAGAAATTAAGCATAGACCAACATCTTACACCTTATACTAAAATAAGGTCAAAATGGATACATGATTTAGACATAAGAGGTGATACCATAGGTAAATTAGGAGAGAAAGGAATAATGTACCTATCAGACCTTTGGAAAGGAAAACAGTTTATGACCAAACAAGAGATAGAGTATATTATAAAATGCAAAATGGATGATTTTGATTACATTAAATTAAAAAAAATTTGTACAAACAGAAGCAATGCATCCAAAATTAGAAGAGAGGCAGAAAGCTGGGAAACAATTTTTGTGGCCAGTACTTCTGATAAAGGCCTCATCTCTAAAATATATAGGGAACTAAATCAAATTTATAAGAATCCAAGTTATTCCCCAATTGAGAAATGGTCAAAGGATATGAACAGGCAGTTTTCTGATGAAGAAACCAAAGCTATCTATTCCCATATGAAAAAATGCTCTAAATCTCTAATGATTAGAGAGATGCAAATTAAAACAACTCTGAGGTATTACTGCCACCTATCAGATTTGCTAAAATGACAAAAAAGGAAAATAATAAATGTTGGAAAAGCTGTGGGAAAATTGGAACACTAATGCATTGTTGGTGGAGCTGTGAACTGATCCAACCATTCTGGAGAGCAATTTGGAATTATGCCCAAAGGGCTATAAAGCTCTGCATACCCTTTGACCCAGCAATACCACTTTTGGGTCTTTTCCCCAAAGAAATCATGGAAAGGGGAAAGGGACCCACATGTACAAAAATATTTATAGCTGCTCTTTATACGGAGGCAAGGAATTGGAAGTTGAGGGGATGCCCATCAATTGGGGAATGGCTGGACAAGTTGTGGTATATGAATACAATGGAATACTATTGTGCTGTAAGAAATGATGAGCAGGAGGAGTTCAGAGAAACCTGGAGGGTCTTGCGTGGGCTGATGATGAGTGAGAGGAGCAGGACCAGGAGAACATTGTACACAGTAACAGCAACATTGAGTGTTGATCTACTGTGATATTCTTCTCACCAATGCAATGGTACAGAAGAATTCCAGGGAAATCATGATAGAAGAGGATCTCCAAATCCAAGAAAAAAAAAAAGAACTGTGGAGTATAGATGCTGAATGAACCATACTATTTCTTTTGTTTTTGGTGCTGTTGTTTTTTCTATTTTGAGGTTTTTCATCATTCCTCTGATTTTTCTCTTATAACATGACTAATGCCGAAATAGGATTAATGTTATTATGTGTATATATATGTATGTATAGATATGTATATGTATATAGATATAAAGATATATAGATATAACCTATATCAGATTACGTACTGTCTAGTGGAGGTGGAAGGGAGGGGAGGGAGGGAGAAAAATCTGAAATTGTAAAGCTTGTATAAACAAAAGTTGAGAACTATCTTTACATGTAATGGGAAAAAAATAAAATACTTTATTAATTAAAAAACATATATATAATATGTATATACACACACACACATATATGCAAGAATTTTTAAGGTAGTAAAGTACTGGGGAAAAAGTAGATAACCATTAATTTTGGAATGCTAAACAAATTATGGCACAAGGATGTAATGGAGTATTTCTTGCTGTAAGAAAAAATGAATATTATTAATATAGAGAGGCATGAAAAGGGAAATAATAATGACAAGAATATCAATAACAATAATTATATTTGCTGATATTTTATGTGTGTTCCCTCACATACCTGAAATAAACTTGACTTTACCTCCTTTTACATCTATTGAAGTTGAAGCCCAAATTAGATTCCTCCTACTCCTTAAAGCCTTTCCTGAACTGCAGAATGAAAGCAATCTCTTCTTCCTTAAACTTTTCATGACATTTCTCTTGACTTCTTCCTTGTTCTTATTACATATCCCTTTGTATCCCAAATAGCGATGTCCTTATTATCCTATCCTTCAGCCTCCCTCATTGATTGTAAACTTCTCACACAAAAGAAATATGATATGTGTGTATCTTTACAGTAGGCTTTTTTTGTTTGTTTGTTTTTTGCAGGGCAATGTGGGTTAAATGACTTGCCCAGGGTCACACAGCTAGTAAGTGTTAAGTGTCTGAGGCCGGATTTGAAGTCAAGTCCTCCTGAATCCAGGGCCAGTGCTTTATCCACTGCGCCACCTAGCTGCCCTTATAGTAGGCTTTTTTTTTTTTTGGTGAGGCAATTGGGGTTAAGTGACTTGCCCAGGGTCACACAGCTAGTAAGTGTTAAGTGTCTGAGGCCGGATTTGAATTCAGGTACTCCTGACTCCAGGGCTGGTGCTCTATCCACTGTGCCATCTAGCTGCCCCCTATAGTAGGCTTTTAATGAACATTTGTTGGTTCAAGTTGAATTACTTTGCAAAGATACCAAAGAGCTGTGTCATACATTATCTCATTTGATCATCACAATAACCTTGTGAATTAAGTAGGTCACATCCACAGGAGTGAAACCATTGGCAGTCTCAAAGTGAGGGAAAAGAGCAGAAAATCATTTGAAAATACTCACAAAAAAAGTACAGCAATCTTATGTCATTTCATCTAGTATTTATGTGCCTTACTAAGGCCTCAGCAGCTACTATGCTAGATGACAGTTTATACCCACAGTGATGATCTGGGATCAAATAATGTTAAGTATATTCTGTTTAAGATAGTATGGGCATGTGGAATGAATTTTACGAAGATTTACGTTATAAATTGTCAATATTTTAAAGGTTTCATCACTTAATGGTGAAGCTAAATAAGTGAGGTTTTACTAATACATCTGTAACAGTCTCTTGCCTTCTTCAAGTCTCTCCTGAAATATTATTTATTTTAAGAATTTTTTTTATGTTGGACAAAGATAAGAAATCCATTTGTTCTTGTATCATCATTTAAATATTATTACTCCCTCATCAAGCACAATGGATAAGGCAAAAGTATGAAAGTGTTAAAAATTGTATTATATTTTAAAGTAATATATTATAAAAGGACCTCATTTTAATGTATTCTATTCTATAAGATATGTATCTAAATAAGTATTATATAATTCATCATTTTTTTAAAAAACTGGGTGTCCCTGACAATGAAAAAGAAATACTGCATATGAATTTGGACCTCCATTTTATGTCTTCAATAACTCAAAAGACCCAAGAGTTCATTGCAGATTTTTGGGGAATGTTCCTAAAATACTTGAAAGGAAATATTTAACAAAGGATATTAAATACTTAAATCCTTAAGTCAATAATTCCTTGCTCTTATCTCAGAGATCAGAATAACTTAATGGTCTCTTCAAGGGGTGCTGAACTAGATAATCTCTTGACTCTTTGAACTATAAAATCATATGATTACTTATGAAAAATGTTGATTATAATCTATTTATAATATTATTAAAATGTGGTAAATTTAAAGGAGAATGAATGCCCATTACCTGGTAAAATATTTTTTGCATTTTAAAAAAATATTTATCTACATAGTTCATGTTTTTTATTGATTCCCTCAAGCAAATAGCCTATCTCTGCTTCCCTAATTACCTTTGGGGTATTGGACAGGGCATTATCCTTTTACCCCCAATTCAGATCTATACCAGAATTCAAAGGAGAATTATGGTGGACCAACCAGTAGAAGTTTGGGAAGGAGATAGCTACCAAAAATAAAATTTGAGACTGTTTGCATTTGAAGAGGAGGAATTAATGCCCCTTCTTGGGGACTGCTCCTTGCATGTCTGATTGTGGTGCATGCCAATTTCGATCGTGTAGCCTCCAATCTGGAATCTACAAGGGAACTTAAAATGACATATTTTTGGCACAAAAGTCAAAGAGTCTTGGACTTTGCAGGCTAGAAGGGACCTTGGGGATCATCTAATCCAGCCTGCCTATTTCACAGAGGATACTACAACTCAAAGACAATAAATGATGTGTTCAAGTTCACACAAGTAGTAAATGGCAAATCTAATACTAGAACACAGGTCTTTCAGTGTTCTTTCTTCTATGTAATTTCTAAGGCTCCATGAGTAAGCTTGGTGTGTGGCTTTGGTAAGGACGGAAGACAGATCTATTGTATGCCAGTGACAGGCTGTTCCACCTGTGAGTTTTTAAATGGCTGCCTATACTCTCTGTAGATGTTTGCTACTGCATGGATATGTACCCTGCTTCACATGCTCAAAGCTAAACAACCCTAGCATTCCAAAAGGACCCATTAGTAGAGAGTTTATTTTGCACTTAAGGAATCTTAAGAGATGGAGCATTTTCTTAGGTTTTCTGAATTTAAACTCATTCACTGGTTGCCACTTAAGAGAGGTAGGATATATTATTTTGTTTACAGCTGATAAAATTGTACAGATGTTCAACTTCTTTGAACTCTGGGATTTTCATTATGGCTATGTGGAAAATCTAATTTCATTTCAGGGGGTAAAGAATGCCTTGTTAAATCAGGTTTTGAATTTTTTCAAGGTTCATTTTCCATCTAGGGTTGAAAGACATTTGTTTATATGATATACATAATTTAGACAAAGCCTGTTTTCTAGAACTCATTGCAATATAGATTGGATGTAAGACAAGAGCTATAATATTTTGTATGATTTTACCTATACCTATCATATAAAATACACTAACATAGGAATACTTGGATAATAAAATTTCATATAATCCTTTACTTGCAACCTTACAATGCAGCAGTGATTATAAAAACATCAGCATAGACTGAAAAATGGATGCAAAAAATAAAGTTACATTCTCTTGTACAGCAAACACATTTTTTCATAATTTTGTATAATGCTTTTTGGTAGCTTATCTTACTACTCTAACATGGAGAATTATTATCTCTGATTTTTCCAATGGTTTGAATTGAATATCCATGCACATTATTCCTGTTTCCTTTCTTTAAAACAAACTAAAACTAAACTAATTTTATGATTATGCTTCTAATTCTTTACTTCACCCCCACCTTTCAATTCTCTAGGTTGGTTATTCCTCTTAGACATAATCAGTAGAACAGTGGATGATCAACTGTACCTGGAACCAAGAAGATATGAGTTCAAATGTAAATTCAGATACTTACTATCTATCTCACTTAAATTCTGTCTTCCTGGGGAAGCTAGGTGGTGCAGTGGATAAAGCACTTGCCCTGGATTCAGGAGGACCTGGGTTCAAATCTTGCCTCAGACATATGACAACTTAGTAGCTGTGTGACCCTGGGCAAGTCACTTAACCCTCATTGCCGTGCAAAACAAAAAAAACCAAAACATAAATTTTGTCTTCCTCATTAAAAATGTTTTAGTGATGTGTTGTTTTTCATATTACAGCCATTTATAAATTACCCCTTATAACAAAGAAAAACAACTAAACAACTCTAACAATAGTGATCTCATCTGAAATCTCATGAGACATTCCCATATGTAGCAACCCTCAAACTCTATGTTTTCAAATTTCTTGTCAGTTAAAAAAATTATTTTATTTCTCTTACCCCTTTCCCTACTGGGAAAAAAACAAACAAACACCCTGAGCTTTTCAATATTCATTCTTGAAAGATTTTGAGTTTCAAATATTTTCCCTCCCCACTGCCCAACAGCAAGCAATCTGATATAGGTTATACAGTACAATCATGTTAAACATATTTTTAAAAATTCTTTGTAACAAATAGATGTAGTCAAGCAACATAAATTCCCTCATTTTCTGTATAATATATACATATAAAAATATATCTCATACCTCTCATATATGTATTTATCTCTTATATATGTATCTCATTATACCCTATATATGTATACATATAAAATGAAAGATATCTCATGTTTCACTATATCTAATACATAGACATGAATATTTCTAAAGGATAGATGTTGAAACTTACTATTCACCTTCAAACAGATAGATTTAGGGTGCAGAATCATTGATGGTTGTTTTTGATAATCATTGTTCTTAGAACTTTCAAAATTGTATGTCTTTGCATTTGTTGTTATTATTGCTTTCCTAGTTTTGTTCATTACATTTATCATCATTTTATAAAATTTTTCAAAGTTGTTTGTTTTTCTAATATTGGTATCACAATATAAATTATTCTAGTCTGCTTACTTTACATCAGTACACATAAGCCTTCTCAGTTTCATCATCTAAAATGCAGAAAATACTAGCATTCTCTTTCTAGGAGTGTTGTAAACATAATATTTGTAAAATTCTTTGCAAGTCCTAAAGGGGTAGATAATGTTATTATTATTGGAGCAGTTCTGAAATTTTGCTAAGTTCACAAAATATTTGCCTGCTATGTATAGAGCCCTGATCTGGGTTCTGGGAGAGATACAAAGAATAGATCAAATATGGTTCCTTCTCTAATGGAAATGACAGTATATAGTGGAAATAAGAAATATATCCTGATAATTATAATATAAAACATTATCAGTGGTGTCAAACTCAAATAGGATCAGATCCCTGCAGTGTTACATATTGACTTAGATAACCATGAATTAACCTTACCTGTGTTGTATTTTTATTATTTCATTAAACTCTTCTCAAATACATTTTAATCTGGTTCCAGCAATATTTTGACATCTCTGCATTAAGTGATAAGCATGAGAGGTACAAGATAAAAGTGCCAGATGAGGTCAAAGATTATTGTCAATCGAGAGGATTAGGAAATGATGCTAGTGAATATGACATTTGAATCTAGCTTGATTGTGGTGGAATATTACTGTGCTGTAAGAAATAATGAGCTCAATAATCTTAGAAAAACATGGAAAGACTTGTACTAAATAATGAAGAGAACAGTGAGCAGAAGAAAGAGAACATTGCATACTCTAACAGTAATATTGTTTTAAGATAAATATCCAAATTAACTATAAAGAACATATGAAAAAAACATTACCTGCATCTTGAGAAAGAACTAATAAAAAGAAGCTTGTAAAGAATAAATTGACATATATATGTGCTCTCTCTGTATATAAATGTCTATATGTATATGAATATGTGTGTGTGTGTGGATGTGTAAACAAACACCTATTTGGGTCTAATGTTAGCCAACTCTGGGAGCAGGGAGGAAGGAAAAAAAGGAGAAATTTGCATAATAGTGTTACTATATATTTAAAAGAAATAGTAAGTTGTACATAATTGATTTGAAGTTTCACGTGCAATCATATTTTTATTATACTATGTTATAGATATGCTTATTTTCTTTCATAAATTAAAAATAAAATTTAAAAATCTAGCTTTATAGAATGGGAAGAAGTTTAAGGGGCAAAGAAGCCAGATTACATTTTAGGAATAGGGAACATTGTGAAAAAAATAAATGCAAACAGAAGAGAACCAAGTGTGTCCAAGGACAACCAAGAAATAGTACACTTTAGTTGGAGTGTGCAGTGCAAGAGGAAGAATAAGGAAAGAAAATAGGGTGGTGTCAGATTGGGGAAGTGCCTTGAGTTTCATTCCAAAGAACTATTATTTTCCTTGGTAGGTAGGAGGGAACCATTGAAAACTTTTTTAAGTAATGGATTTATGTGGCCAACTTATGCATAAAAAAGATTAGTCTGTCAGATGTATGGAGGATGGATTTTTGGGGAAAGCCCATCTAGTCTGAAAATCCTGGTAGGAGTTTATTGCAATAGTCCAGGTTACAACATGAGACTATACCAAGAGGATAACAATGGGATAATGTGAATAGAGGTTAGATTTCTGAATTGAGGTTGGGTTTGGTAATATTGAATATGAGCAGTAAGAGGTATACTAGGGTGAAATATGGTGTAAAAGTTAGAGATGAGGTTTATGTATATATCCTAGTTATAAATCAAGTGAAAATGGAGCAGGTTTTGTGGTAAATATTATAAACACAATTGGTTGTATTGAGTTTGAGATGCTGGTAGAGTTATTCTCTAGGGAACTGGAGATGAAAATCTAGGGTTCAGAAGATAGTTCAGGGCAAGAAATATAAAATTGGCCACAGACTTCATATACGTAGTAATTGGAGATGTGAGAGTGATATTACTAAGAAAAAAGTGCAATGAAGGAAGAGAAGACCAAGGACATATTTTGGGGAAACAAAACATGTGGATTTGGATTAGTCACAAACAAGGGTTCTCTCTGTGAATTAAAAAAAAATTTAAATTGATGATATTTGGTTACTTACTTTCTTTTTTGTTTTGGTGTGGCAATTGGGGTTAAGTGACTTGCCCAGGGTCACACAGCTAGTAATTGTTAAATGTCTGAGGCTGGATTTGAACTCAAGTCTTCCTGAATCCAGGGCTGGTGCACTATCCACTGCACCACCTAGCTTTCCCTGATTACTTTCTCCTATTCATTTTATTTCCTTGATTTGGTAGCCAAGGCCTCTATAGATAAGTGAGTTATTGGTATCACAGTTTGCAGGAGGAAAGAGAAAAGGAAAAAAATGCATACACAAAGCATATCTCAGAGTGAAATTTATTAAAGGATATTCTGCTCAGCAGACTATAGCCTCCAAAAGACCAGGGAAGGCAGAGATGCTGTGCAGATATTGGTATGGTGATACAGAAACCCCAAGATAGCTTCTCAGCTTTTCCTAGTTTTATAGACAAAATGCCACTTTTGAGAAGTGTTAGGGATTCTCCCTTACATTTCAGGGGTTTTGGGATAGGGATTGGTCTTGAAACAAAGGCCCCTTCAGAGTCCTGTTGTAGCTGTAAATTCATGATCCCATGACCTCCACTTCTAGTTCAACAGTTTGGCATTTCTGTTTGAAGGCGTATAGGAAGGAAAAAAGAAAATTTGAAGAGAATCTACAACATCCTAGGATTGTTGACATTGAGTCTCATCTTGCAGAGGAAAGAACATATTCTTCCTAGACTTGGCTGGACTCAACCCACAGACTTGTGATATAGCTGGTATTGCTTTTGAAGATTTGAAATAATCATTAACTAAGCTTTTCAGGTCAAAGCTAAGAATTTTACTTTATCACTTAGATTTATTCATGCTGGATGCTTGGCAGGAGTAAACCATTAGTTGTGCAGGATTGCACAAGCTATTAATACAGATATAAATCAGATTCTGAATAATTTTAATAAAGTTAATAAATTTAAATTTAAATAAATGTAATAAAAGTTAAATTTGAATTTTGCTTTTGTAATAATTTTAACTAGCTGCTGTGCTAAACTGATTTGAAATAGAAAATGAAGTAAATTTACAAAAAATAACCAACACATAATAATCATAATAGCATTTATATTGTACTTTAAAGTTTGCAAAGCATTTTGCAAATATTACCTCATTTTATCTTCACATGAACACTATGGCTAACTGTATGTAGTTTATCAGAGTTATGTACTTTTCCATCTCACCAACCAAAATCAAGAGAAATGGTGTGCCTAATATTTTAAAGTTTTTATCACACAACCATGTAACCTGAGTAGCAAATACAAAGGATGAGATTTTATTATTGTAATAAAAAAGAAAACATAGAACAAAGTTAATTTGACATATTAAATGCTAAGAATCCATTATTGTGCTACATAATAATTAGGTATAAATTGCAATAAGTTTACATAAATTAGTATGGTTAATATTGCTTTTATATAGCCAAACTCAATTTTTATTTTAGAAATCTTTTTCAAAAGTATGTTCCCCTGATACAATGTACTATCATCATCAGATAAACAAATTATGATATTCATATGAAAAAATCAAAGTTTTGGATCTAATTTTCCTCATTTTTATTTCAGTGCACGATATGGTATAAACTATTGATCTATTCCATCCTCACTACAATCCCTACTGGTAATCAGTAACAATAAACTAGTACACATTTATGAGTCCCTAACGTGCCACGCACTGGAGAAACAAAGATTAAGCAGAACCGAATACTAGAGGTTTTAACACGTACATATATAAATATATACAGAACATATACAAAATATATGCAAAGTAATTATGTTGGAGAGGGCATTTACAACTGGGGAGGTTTTGGCTTGATCAAGAAAGTTTTTATGCAGAAGGTAGAATTTAAGCTGAGCCTTGAAGGAGGTACAGATGAGGAGGGAATTCATACTGGGCATGGGAAACAACTAGTAAAAAGACAAATGGAGAGGGGAAAAAAATGTTTTGTATTGGGAAAAGCTGGTAGGCTGTATCACAGAGTTAATTGAGAACAATAATATGCAATAAAATTAGAAAAGTAGAAGAGGCCAGGTCGTGTAGATGTTTAAATGCAAACAAGGGGCTAGTGCAGTAGATAGAGTGCTACAGCTGGAGTCAGGAGGACCTATGTTCAAATCTGACCTCAGGCACTTACCCTGTGATCCTGGACAAGTCACTTAATGCCAAGTGCCTCAAAAAAAGAAAAATGTAAAACAAAAGTTTATAGTCCGTCTTAGAAGTAAAAAGGAAACATCTGGATTTTGAGTGATGTGGTTTCTGCCTTAAGAGAATCACTGACAGCTGTTTGCAGTTTAGATTGGAGTAGGGAGATGCTTGAGTCATGGAGATGAGCTAGAAGGATATTGCAATATTTCAGAAGTGATGAGGGCTTGAACTAAGGATGCTGCTACGTGAATAAAGAGGAGGGAGCATATATGTGACACATTATAGAAAAATAAATGACTACATTGGCATCTGTCTGGATATGTGTGATAAGTGAGGAGACAAGAATGGAAGACTATGATGATGGTGGTGGTGACCTTGAATAGCAAAATTCAGAAGAAAGAAAAGGTGGGGTTTTAGGACAAGATTTAGTTTGAGATGCCTGTGGTATATCCATTTAAGAAATGTTTGAGAAATTGTTGATACAAGACTGGAACTCAGTAGAGACACTATAGCTAAATAAAGAGACCTTAGCATTTTCAGCAGAGAGATAGTAATTGATTCCATGGAAAATAAGGAAGGCAAGACTGAAATAGACCACAGAGTATAGAAAATGGAGTAATGTAAACTTAGTTTGTAAAGGTAGTTTGGGGTCAGATCTTTAAAAGCCAAAGAGCAAGGTCTACATTGGTTGTTAAAGGCAATAAAGAGTCTTCGGAGGTTATCAAGTAGGTTAGTAAACATCATCAGTCTTGCACATTAGGCAGTAAATGCAAGAGCCCAACCTTGCATTATCTTCTTATTTCCCAGATCTCTGATAAGTTCAAATTAGACTAGACCTATAAAGACCAAGATAACCTAGGAAGTATGCTCACAATTTATTATTACTGAGAGCTATGAGGAGAATGATATCTCATCGCTAGGAACTCCATCTCTGGCTCCAGGAAAGCTTAAATATGGAGTCACATATAAGTAGTGTATGCACACATGTATGTGTGTATGTATGCACGTGTATGTGTGTTCATGTATGTATGTATGTGTATAAGTATGTATATCTATGTATATGTATGCACATGCATGCCCATGTGCATATATATGTATATATCCCATGGATTCAATTATTTCTGCTAAAAATGCTAAGATCTCTTTATCTAGCTATAGTGTCTCTACTGAGCTCCATTCTCGTATCAACAATTTTTTGAATTTTTCTTAAATGGATATACCATAGACATCTCAAATTCAACATGTCCAAGAGAGAATTCCTTATCTTGTCCTAAATACAAATATATACATATATACATATACATACACAGTACAACACACATATACATACATACATGCATGCATGCATACATACGTATTTTAGCAGGCCATTTCTCCAGATTGTTATTGTAATACTAAGCATTCCAATTAATTAACTCATTCAAATCCTCCTGCCAAATATAAAGGAAAAGAGAAAGTGTTTCTTAGGGCAAAACTAATATGTGGTGGCAGGTTGTTTCCTCCTTAGAACTGATGGTAGAATAATGGAAATAGGTAGTATTTGGTTCAGAGCCCTTAATGATAAAAGTTGGCTACTAAATCAAAAGATAGTGCTCCCTTCACCAGTTTTCTGTAAAATACTTGATTGCCTTTGCTTTTGCTAACAGCTGTCTGATACATACTATGTGAGTACAATCTAGTGTCTCACTATATTTCCATGTAATGAACTGCCCCTAGAGTCCATTTGGGGGAAGATCTAAAGATCATAGATATAGATTAGATATAGATATAGACATAGACCTTGACCTTGACCCAGATGCAGACCCACACACACAGACCCAGAGACACAGACATAGACTCACCTACAGACCCACACACACACACACACACACACACACACACACACACACACACACACACACACACACATACTCCTTCTAGCCAGACCTGTCCATTTCTTAGCAGTTTGGTATTGAAAAGTAAAGCGATGAGGCTGTCAGACACATCTCCAGGTTGCACTTTCAAAAAGATGCCAAAAATGGGGGGTAGAGAACAACTTATTTCTATCTACTCAGAGAAGGTAGACATAAAATTAAGCTTTATATAACATCTGCCCGAATGATAATAGGAACAATTTTGGAGGGGCATTTAAAATCTTCCATGTTCTGGGGCAGCTAGGTGGCAAAGGGGATAAAGCAATGGCCCTGGCTTCAGGAGGACCTGAGTTCAAATTCAGCCTCAGACACTCGACACTTACTAGCTGTGTGACCCTAAGCAAGTCACTTAACCCTCATTTCCCCGCAAAATAAATAAATGAAATTTTTTAAAAAAAATCTTCCATGTTCTGGATTCCATCCACTTTTTCAGCCTCATTCTATATTCAAATCAAACCATCCTCCTAGCTATTCTCTGTATATCACAGTTTGTCTGTTGTGGGTCAGAAATAAACTTTCTTCAACTTTGCTTTGTGAAATTTGTAACTTCCTTCAAAGTATACCTATGTGCTACTTACTAAATGAAGACTTTTGAGATCCACCTAATTGTTATAATTCTCCTAGAAATTAATTTGTATTAGCTATTTCTACACATGCACACATATATGCAGTCCACAAAAGTATGGTTCAAGAAAAATAAATGAGAGGACAAAGACTTGTAGATTACATAAAAGCCTTACCCTTCTCTATCACAAACATTGTCTTAAAAACAATTGGTAGATGAAGGACATAGTAAGCATCAAATAAAGAATGGAATAGATTTTATTAAACTGATAGTAACTTTATGCTATCTGTAGTCAGATACTTGACTCATAAATAAGATCAGAGTATGTTTTTAGAAAGAATTAGAAATAAGAAATAGATACAGAATACAATTAGAACAACTGGAAATTGATTTAAACAAATAATTGAAGATAAAAATTGCAAATGAATTGGAAATGGACAATAGAATTGACATTGACACCAATTATAAAACCTAAAAGTTTAAGCAATGTATGTTAATTGTCATAACAAAGAAACCAAAGAGCTGAGAAGGTGCCCTAGCAAGCATCTTCCTCACTTGCCACACAGAGATATGTCTGCCAAATGTAGCTCTAATATAGACTACAAACTCATTTATAAAATCTTAAGAAGAAGAATGATGGACAATTATGAGCAGTTTCATCTCATAAAGTGGAAAAAAGCAGTGGGAGGCAAAATAGTTTAAAGTCAGCATGACAAGATATCCAACTAAGCAAAATAATGCCAAGGATGAAAATGGAAGAATTACAAATATAACAATGGAAAAAGATTTATGAAAAACATTTTTAGAGATACGATTTCCTGTATCATGGGTAGTGGAAACACCCATTAGACTCGAACATCATACACAAAAGTGTTTATAGAGAAGGTGGAGATAGCAATAAAGAAAGCAAAAATGGGAAAAGCAGCCAGATTGGATGAGAGAGACAGAGAGAAACAGAGACAGACAGACAGACAGACATACACACATATGCTCGTGCGCGCGCACACACATACTGGGGCAAATTTAAATTGTCACTGAATCGAGGGAATGAGACACCAATGTTTGTAACAGGAAAAGACACCAAAAGTGCAGACAAAATATCAGAAACTGTCAGTAGAAAAAAAGATAACAAAGAAAGTATCAGTAACTAATGACTTATGTGCTTGTTTTTTCATTTATACAATATCTTTTTGAGAGTCATCTATTGCCAAGACAATAAACATGATAGTGGGAAATAAGTAGGATTTTATAAATAATATTTATTAATGGACCATATCTCTGCCATCTCCCAAATAACTAAAACTTGCAGAGGGTATAATATTTTATTGTTCTTAATGCTTATTGATTATGAAAGAAACATTTTAATGAATAGATTAAAATTCCACCTTACTAGGTCTTTTATAGCATGATACCTCCTGTGCATACATTAAAAGAATTCAGGAATCATAGGAAGATGTAATAGTAGAAATAACTCTGTTTTATTATTCTCTTATGATAAATATCAGTTGGTACATAAAATGGATAGGTGTATACTCACCAAAGTTATTCATCACTATGATGGAGGAGATTCAGAGCAAGACCAGGTTGATGAGGGTTCCCTGATGATGGTGTGATTTTACAGATGCTCTTTTGTGTGGATAGTATTATACTGATTACATCCATCACTGATCCTCTGGGAAGAAATCATTAATCACTTAGGGATTTGGACATTGGACATTTTGATGAAGAATGTCTATTGCCTATTTTGACATGAATTCGGATGGGCACACTAGAGAGCTTGTCCCTCATTATGACTAATTTGGGAGGAGAGTGGAAATGGATAGTGAGCTAGATGAAGAGTTAAAAAAAGGACAAAGAGAGTGGTATGGATTGCTTTAGGGATATCTCAATACTCTTTTACTGACCCTGACATTCTGATTAAAGCAATGTCCTACTTTTTCAATACTAACATTTAAGTGATGCTGCTGCATATCAGCAAGATTTTTGTTGAACACTACAGCCTAAAAAGAACTAAAGATGAATATCACACAGAGGACAATGGACTGATGCATGGTGTGTGTGTGTGTGTGTGTGTGTGTGTGTGTGTGTGTGTGTGTGTGTGTGTGTGAGAGAGAGAGAGAGAGAGAGAGAGAGCGAGAGAGAGAGAGAGAAACAACTCAAATACATCACCAAAAAAGAATTGTGAAGAACAAGAGTAAGGCATGTCACAAAGGAATTATGTGGAAAGATGAGAAAGTGAGCAATTCACTTGGCAATAGCAAGTAGACAGAGTACTTCCACTGTGGTAAGAAAGCAAGGACTTTCTCTAACACTCTGGCTATGCACTTTGTGGATTTTTGGAAATCATGGACAATAAACACACAAAATGAATAAGCATGAAGGATTTGGGGGGTGTATCATTAAAGAAAATTATAAAACAGATAAGATTACAGATCTATTTGAGTATTTTAGTAATATATATATAAATATAATTCTATATATTAAACTCTCTCCTATATATGTACATATATATATATATATTAACCTTATGGCTCTATACTTCTATGACTAATGGAAACATATCCTTCTCAATTCATTTATCACATTATTTTTCTTTTTTTTTCAATTTCAAGATTGCATTTATTTATCTGGTGAAATTGATAACAGGATATGTAGGTACACTGGAATCTGGCTCTAGACAATCTATGATGCAAAGCTAATTTGGAAGGGGGCTTTCCATTACAGTGGTATACTAATTCCCAATAGCTTTAAATGAGGTCAAGACTCATTTAAAATATTTTATGCCCAGTAGTATGCTCATGGACATATCATTTCATCATAAAAATATCATTTCATTGGTGTAGGGAATTCTCTGTGAGGAGACTCAATGTATATCAGAACGTGGTCTATAATTTATAATCTAAGATAGTTGCTTGGAGGTTGTCACATAGCCAACGTGTGTCAGAGGCGCGGCCTGATCCAAAGTCTTCTTGATAATTCTGAGGTTGACTTTCTAACTACTGGGCTGGGCTGCCTCTCAGTTAGTAGTTATACATGTTTCTACTCTATGATGGTAATGAAAATGGAAATTTGATATAGCTCACCTCATTTTCTTCTTTAAGCAGGCCAGAAGTATTGTATGTCTCTGGACATAGATTTTTAGAGATAAGGTGGGGCATAAGGGAAACACATCAATTTATTATTATTTTTTTAACAAAAAATTATACTTTAATCTATATTCAGATACCATCGTTTCTTTCTTTATAGATAGATTGCATTTTCATAAGTCCTTCTGATAGCATCCTGCTCATCATTTCTTACAGCACAATAGTGCTCTATCCTAATCTCATCCCACAATTTGTTCAGTGTTTCCCTAACTGATGGTCATCACCCCAATTTTAGGATACCAACCTAGTAGTGGTATATGCATGGTTTTATAACCCCTTGGCCATTCACATTATTTTTCTTTCTTTTTTATTATGAATTTAACAATGATCAAAAGCACACCAATATATAAAGAAAAAACTCCCCCAAAGGAATATCAGGATATAAAACTTTGAACTTCTGTTATGTACATTTTTAAAGTGTATATTAAATGCAACAATTTAGTAACAAAATTGCTTGTGTGTTCCCTTCTGAACTTTTTTGTTTTCTTCTGTATTTAAATTTTTGTTTTATTAATGCTTTTTTCTTCCTCCCTTCTTCTTGCCCTTCTCTGTCCTTTCCTTTTTTTCTTTCTCTCTCCCTCTGTCAATCTTTGTCTTTGTCTGTCTGTCTCCTCCATCTTTCTTAATCTTCCTTGATATTTTTGTTGGTTCTGTCCCTTATGATCTGGCCATTCACATTTGGGCTCCAAAATAAGCTGAATCCAAGTAACCTTCAAATGTCTATCTGTATAATCTGGCCCTTGGTCTATATGTGGAGAGCAAGTCACACACTCCACTTAAAGTTGAAGCTTATGCCTCTGGCATTCAGGGGAATAATCCTCAGTCATGCAGATATTTTGAAAACATGCCTATAGAAGACACTGATTGCATAGAAATATATGAGGCTAGAAATGAAGAAAGAGTATTGGTATGTAATATATTTATTAAAATTAAGAGTTGCCCTATGAATAATGATTGAAACCTCAGCCTTTCATAATTCAGTATCAGTATAAAACTCTTAGAATAATGCATTATAAGGTGGAACTTCCCTTGTTGGAACCTTTCCTGTTTAATTCTCCCTGAATCTAATATGTTAGAGAACAGGCCCTTCTAGACTTCTAATGAATTATTTTCATATATTAGTCAACTAGCTATAAAAGCACTGAATTTTTGTAAATCTGTGTACATAAAGCAAATTCTTGCTATAATATACTCTTGCTTATTTCAAGCAAGTTGGTTTCTATCAGTTTGATTGAAATAAGTAACTGATTTCCCCCAATATAATCCTTGGGGTGTACAAATCATGATCTACCTGATATATTGTTATTGACATTTAAAAGGAGTGCTTATGTCTGACTATCACAACTTTTAGGTGGAAGTTATCTTATTTTCTCATGATGTTAGTTTAAATCATTTCTTCAATCTTGTTCAGGTTTTTAGCACTTTTAATCATGTTTCATGCTCAGAGATTTTAGGATTATTTGGAATAAAATGGAAGCAGTTATTTGGTCCAACTTCTTGCTTCTAGCCAGGTAAAAACTGATAGTCAGGAATAGGCATTCCATCATGTTCCCTGGTAACCTGTTTTAGTGCTTAATCAGTAGTAAAATCAAGAAGAGTCTTATCTTTATATGAGGAGAAGGAAGAAATTTCCTAAACTTTTCCAATGCTTCTCGATTCTATTGAATAATTCCCTTTATTATTACCTATCTATTTTGTATATAGCTTGTTTGTACACACTTGTTTTCTTGTGGTCTCTTCCTGTTAGATGGTCAGCTTCTTGAGGGCAGGAATGATCTTTTGCCTCTCTTAGCATCTTCAGTAATTAGCACAGTACCTCACAAATTGTAGATGCTTAATAAATGTTCAATGACTATACTTTACCATTTTGTTCCTGATGTTTTCCCTTCTGTTTCTCTTGTTAGCCAAAATGAAATAAATCAGGTTCTGAAAATCATTTTGAAAAATCCGTTCCAACTCTTCACTTAGCAATAGAAAGCTTTTCACCCATAAAACTTATTGGGGTTTACTGATTAATAGCCAGTGGAGATTCTTATATGAATTTTCTTTTTGGCATGGAAGATATGTTTATTTAGACAGACTTCCTAAACTCTTTGATTATTGTTCAGTCTTTCAGTCATGCCTGACTCTCTATGACCCCCATTTGGGTTTTTCTTTCTTTTTTTTTTTTTTTGGTGGGGCAATGAGAGATGAGTGACTTGCCCAGGGTCACACAGCTAGTAAGTGTCAAGTGTCTGAGGCCGGATTTGAACTCAGGTCCTCCTGAATCCAGGGCCAGTGCTTTATCCACTGCACCACCTAGCTGCCTCCTTGGGTTTTTCTTGGAAAAGATACTGGAGCAGTTTGCCATTTCCTTTTCCAGCTCATTTTCCAGATGAGGAAACTGAGGCAAACAGGATTAAATGCCTTGTCCAGTAAGTGTTTGAGGCTGCATTTGAACTCAGGTTTTCCTTACTCCAGGCTCAGCACCCTATCCACTGCTTCCCCTAGCTGCCCTTTCTTTGACTGTAGTTCAAGCCTATTTTTTCTTTGCTCTCCCTACCTTATAGTCAGTATCTAGTTTATCTGGAATATAGAAGAGATGGTTGGAAGTATATCAGACAAAAGCAGAAAATTTGCTTGGATCCATATTGTGAAAGACCTTCCGTGACAGAAGCAGAATCTATACTTTGTTGAGAAGGTGATGAGAAGCTGCTGTGGAATTTTTTATTATTATTAAGGGAGTTACAAGATTAGAGAGATACATTAGAAAACCTACTCAGACAATGATATGAAGGAGAATTTAGATAAGGGGGTGGTTGTTGATGCAAAGACCAATCTGGTGGATCACTATAATAGCTTAAGGACTGACTGGTTTCTAGTACCTCAGACCAAGGCCATGAGAGCTGATAATAAATCTGTACATGCTATATGACACTCTCAATGTCTGTATTATTTTTCTTTCTATCCATGAACCTAAGGAATCTGAGAGGAGTTTGAGAGTCTTAGTCCTAACTCTGGGTTTACCAGAAATGATGTTCTGCTATTCTTTCTATTCATTCCATTGACAGATATGGTTTATCTGAGAAAGGGAGTTCAATGGGTCCTTTAAGATTTTCCCATCAGACTAGCCTTTTTAATGTAAGTAAAGTCAACTTCCATCTTCTATCTTTGAGATATTACTTCCAGATATTACTTCTGATGGAGTATTCCACTAATTATCTGCTTCCTAGGACACAGATCAAAGTACAATGGATACAAAATGCAATGAGTACAACAACTTTCCTTATTATTTTATCCAAACACATGCTATAACATAAAGAACATTACACTAGAATGGGGTGGTAGTGGTGGTGTTAGAATACCCATGTCTGCCATTCACTAACTCTGAGACTTCAAGTCTATCTCTTTGGGCCTTAGTCTTCTCATTCACAAAATGGTTTACTAAGTGATCTCTAGGTTTCCATTCAGGATTCAGATTCTAGGGTTCCATTCTTTCAGGCATCTTAAGCTCTATTTTGTTTGGTCTATAATATAATAAATGCATTCCAAGATTAGCTTTTATTTTCCATCAAATTTGCTATACTATATATAGATTATTGGTTTTATATTTTGGCATCATAATGTACATCTTATATGTACCAGATAGACATCTTAATTTGACCTACTACCAGTTATATTGAACAGTCTTGTTGACTTTTGCTACTATGCTGAAGTGTACTTCAAATTGATTTTTTTATGGTGTCCATTCAACGAATGTCTTTGGGTATTTTAAGATTTTACTGCCTTCAACTTAGTAGCCTGAGCCAGTGTGGGTGGCAGGTGTTCTATTCTGTTTTCCAATTATATATCTGTAGCCCTATAGCGTATTACAACATTACACCAAGAGTCTAGACATGTATGTATGGTACACCTCATGCCTTTCAACTGGAAAATTTAGCCCTGACATTTATTTGTTATATGATGAATCCAATAATTTAGGGCACATAAAATGTTGTGTAAACCTCGACATGCCATATAAATGTCTGCTCTGATTATTTTCATAGACATTGGAATAGGGACTATACCTATAATTTCATTGGTAAAGGAAACTCCTAGATAAAAATGTTCCTTCTACCAATACAGGTAGATATCTACTTTTCTCTCAAGGCAGCTAAATGGAATAGTGGATAGAACACTTGGCCTGGCATGAGGAATTCAATTTCTGCCTTAGGCACCTGCCAGCTGTGTGACTCTGGGAAAGTCACTTAACCTCTGTCTGCCTCAGTTTCCTAAATTGTAAATGAGAATAAAAGCATCTGCTTCCCATTGTTGTTATGAGGATCAAACAAGATAGTATTTGGAAAGTGTGTACTTAGCACAGTGCCTGGCCCTCATAAGCATTTATTTCACTTCTTTTCTCTTCAACTTAGAATCTTTATTTTGGTGAAGGAATTGGGGTAAAGTGACTTGCCCAGGGTCACACAGCTAGTAAGTGCCAAATATCTGAGGCCAGATTTGAACTCAGGTCCTCCTGACTCCAGGGCTGGTGCTCTATCCACTGTGCCACCTAGCTGCCCCAATTTAGAGTCTTAAAGAGTATTCAGAGGCTATGAAAGCTTAAGTGACTTGGTCAAGGTAATAATATGTGTCAGATATGGGACATGAACCTAGGCCTTCCCAACTCTCAGACTAGCTCTCTCTCTCTAGTAGGCTTGCTGCTTTTCATTATTTTTATAATAAACGTATACCATGGAGGCAGGGGTATGCTGATAAGTGTTTAATAGCTGACTCTCTGGAAAAAAAAACCAAATAATTTACATATGACACACTTTTATGTTTAATCTGCAGTATAAATATTTTCCCTCTCATTTTTAAAAGTCTAGAAAACAATAAAGTGATAAGGTCCTAATTTGTGGTATTTGCCAGTTTCTGAATTATAATAAAAACTCAAATTGAAAATCTCACAGTAGACTTTTGGGACTTAGTTTGACCTGAATCCAGCACCCCCCAAACTTAGGGGAAATTATATTTCATAAGAGACAGCATAGCCTAGTGGACAGAGAATGAGCCTTGGAATCAGAAATACTTAGCTTTCTCTGGCACATAATAACTACATGATCCTGGGCAAATCACCTAAATTCTCAATGCCCCGGGCAATTCTGTGAGACTTTAAAATGTAGAAGAGTAGCTAGTGTGCATTGGCAAGGGACTTTGGTCACTGAGAATCCCCATTACCAATTAAATCATAGGTGCACATAGTCCTCCTAGTGTAAAAATCTTAAACAACCACTGGCTTTTAAAATGTTATTGATTATTGCATTTAAAAAGGTTATTTGTTGCTAAACTGTACTTTCTCAAATTATTGCTACTTATATATTAATGGCTATTGTACCCATTTTCGCTGTAAGTATTTATTATTAATTAATATTATATATACCAGTAAAGGACTGACCACATGGCAGTTAGCACAGGCAAAGCCCCATACCCATTTTGTCTCTCAGAGAGACAGCACATGGTCTCAAGTCCTAAGAGGAAGAGGCACACGAAGAGACTGCATTCTGAGCCAAGAGTGTGAGCCAAAATGGAACCAAGATGGCAACTCTCAAGTTGGTCAAGTTTTCTATCCTCTTTTGATAGAGGTAGGTCATTACACATTGATCAAAACTAATTGATTAGGGGCAGCTAGGTGGCTCAGTGGATAGAGCACCGGCCCTGGATTCAGGAGGACCTGAGTTCAAATCCGGCCTCAGACACTTTACACACTCACTAGCTGTGTGACCGTGGGCAAGTCACTTAACCCCAATTGCCTCACTAAAAAACAACAAAAAAAAAACAAACAAACAAAAAAAACCTAATTGATTAGCATCATTCAATTCCATTGGTTTACATGGCTTAAGGTGGTCTAAATTAAAATGAGCTCTACAGATGACATAAGGGGCAAGTGTGAAAAAGACTATCTCTGAAGGGTAAAGGCTAAGTCCAAGTGTGGTTTAATCAGTTCACTTAGCTAAACAAAATAATCAATCTCCATCTCTATTGTACCCTTGGGTTTACCCCAAAGGAGATTAGAATCTCCTCAAGAATTGAACTTTCTAGGGTGAGGGGAAGAGAGCAACTGAAACTAATCTGGGTTCTTCAGGAAACTTATCATTAATAATTATTTTTTTCACATTGTGAAACTTCTATTCAATTACCTTTGGAAGATGAGTACTTGTCTTTAAAAGAAAAGAAGTAGTATTGCAATGATAATTTAAGACATTTCCTCTGGTTTTATTTACATATTTAGTTTCTCATGTTTTGAGTCCCTAGTGTTTCCTTTCCAAAATAATCTGTTCTCCCTTCATTACAAGCTGGGCAATGTGATAACAATGGTCACGGAACCATATGGAACACAGACGGATCATCACAACCTAGATTCCTACCAAATAGATGTTGGGACTCAAGTGGTAAGAGCAGATGGAATTACAAACTGGGGATGATAATATTCTGGGGAATAAAAAAAGTCTAGGAGAATATAAAGAAACGTGTCTCCAAATGACCAAACTAATCTATTTTATTTCTGCCATAGAAGGATGTGTAAATTCATGACAGCAGTTTTTGCATTTTATGGTTGTGGAATCTTAAAATTACCTCTGGATTATTAACTACCCAGTGATAATTTATTGCATGGAAGCTGATATTCTCTGAAACAGTTTCTCTGGTAAACAGATGAAGGAATGAAACCCACTGTATTATCTTCTGTGTCAAGTAGTCATAAATAACAAAGTAATTCAGTCCTGAGATAACTCTGTCTCTTCAGTGACATTTTCACTGAAGTCAGTTTGTCGGTTTCGTAAATCTGAGTACAATATTATCTTTGTAAAATTTGTCTTGCTTGAAAACAGTTTCACTCTTGAAGGTGAAAGTATCTCTCCTCTGGAAGGAGAATTCTGCGGGCTTTCTATCATAGAATTCTTTGTTCGGGTTGGTGGTGATGATTGTGTTTGGGTTTTTTTTATGTATTTACTTTATATTTAATTTGGTTTTCTGGGTGTTGAATCATTTCCCTTTTAAAATGGACACCAAAATAGGGGGAGTGCAACAGTAGAGGGGAAAAGAAAGGCATTTTGGGGTATTCTTTTAAATAAAAAAGCAAATGTTCTTGATAGTGAGGTGATATCTTGCCCTTCTCTTTGATTCCTACTTTTACTACCATTGTGTAGACCTTCATTACCACCACCCTATACTATTACCACAACCTCCCAATAGGTCTTACTGTCACTTTCTCTCCACTTCCATTTTATCTTTACTTGCAGACTAACATTCCTTAGGTGTAGATCTGGTTATTTCATGCCCCTGCTCTAAATACTCAGTTGATCTCAGTTGCCTTAAGAAGCAAAATTTAGACTTTTTTTGCTTAGCTTTCCAAGTCTTCTATATTCTGATGCCACCCTTTTTTTCTAGTCATATTATTTCTCTCCATGTACTCTGTACTCAAAACAAATTGGGCTACTCTCTGCCTCCACATAAACTGTGTACACTTTCTTACTTCCATGCCTGTGATCATCGACATCCTTTTAATGACCTGTTGGATTCCTATTCATCCTTTAAAATACTCAGACATTACCTCCTCTTTGTAGCATTTCCTGATATGACTTGATAGTAACAAATGCTCCCTTCATATTAAACTTTATTTTATAATGCTCATATATTTTCTGTTAAATGCATCTTTTTGCGTGTATCTCCTTATGACATTATAAGCCCTGGGAAGGCTTGAACTATGGCTTATCTAAACATTGAATTATCTCCAGCAACAAACACAGTGCTCCTCCTTTAATAATACTTAAAGACATTTGTTGAATTTAGGTTAAATTGAAAGAGGTCAGGTGAGATGTTAGTACTATCGTACAAATTTAGAGTCCTGTATTACTTCCATTTATGATCCTTCATTAGAAAATATCTTCAGCATGATTTTTTTTTTTTTTGCGGGGCAATGGGGGTTAAGTGACTTGCCCAGGGTCACACAGCTAGTAAGTGTCAAGTGTCTGAGGCCGGATTTGAACTCAGATACTCCTGAATCCAGGGCTGGTGCTTAATCCACTGCGCCACCTAGCCGCCCCTTCAGCATGATTTTTAATAAGAGAAATGAAATTTTCTGACCAGGATAGTGAATTGATCTTTCTAACACCATTGAGAAATATATTATAAATAAACATGGAGAAGCCTATCCATAGAAATCTAAGTACCAGGGGCGGCTAGGTAGCGCAGTGGATAAAGCACCGGCCCTGGATTCAGGAGGACCTGATTTCAAATCCGGCCTCAGACACTTGGCACTTACTAGCTGTGTGACCCTGGGGAAGTCACTTAACCCCCATTGCCCCACCAAAAAAAAAAAAAAAAGAACTCTAACTACCAGACTTAATAGGGGTGGACTAACTTCACATAGAAGGATGAGTAGTTTCAGAGACCAGGAAAAGGAGAAGGAGATAACATGAAAGAGAGTTTTTTATTTCCTTCTTTTTTTGTTACACATTTCCAAGTTGTCTGAGAACAGGAAATCTCAGGAGGGAGCCTATTTCACTGCAATTTGTAATCCATTTACTTTTATCCATTTATGAGAATATCCTGCCTTTTACAGAGCTCTTGTTCAATTTCTTTAACAGTTTTGGAGATATTTAGAAACTTTGTGGGAAAAAAAGGCAGAAAGTTGACCAACATGTCTCCACTGGCTAAGTGGCGAATATTATTGAAAAATCTTTGCTTCATTGTTTTGATTCTCCACAATGGTAAAGCCAGATGAATTGTGGTGAATGCCATTTTTAATTTTTTATGTGCTCCTTTTACCTTATATTTCTGCCTCTCAGTGAATCTGTGCTTTAATATAGGTAGTTATTCTTTCCAATAGAACAAATCACAACCCTTCCAACCTGTCAATTCTTTCCATTGTCATTTCCATGTCTTTCCATTCGTCCTATGTCAGGAATTCACAAAATAATGGGAAGGAATTTATTTATTTTAAATATACATGAATACAAGTATAATGTGTTAGGCTTGGTCATTTTTGTTGTTTTAGTTGTGTCTGACCCTTCATGATGCCATTTAGAGTTTTCTTGGCAAAGATGCTTAGGGGCAGCTTGGTGGCCCAGTGGATAAAGCATCAGCCCTGGATTCAGGAGGACTGAAGTTCAAATCTGGACGCAGACACTTGACACTTACTATCTGTGTGACCCTGGGTAAGTCATTTAACCCTCATTGCCCTGCAAAAACAAAATAAAAACAAAACAAAACAAAAATGAGGGATCGGAGCAAAATATATTAACTATTTCCATTCCTACATGGGAATTGATACTTCTAAGTAATAATAACTTTTTCAATATTAGGGCAGCTGAAAGGAATATACTTAGACAGAGGGCACAGGTATAAATTGAATTTGAAGGAATGATATTTATAAAGCATTTATTTTTTGTTTATCCTTTTGTGTGGGGGGGGCAGTCAGGGTAGGGTAGCTTATGTTTGGGGTCAAATTTGGGCTCAGGGCCTCCTGGGTCCAGGGCTGATGCTTTGTCCACTGTGTCACCTAGCTGCCCCATGATGAGTTCTTTAAAATAAATTTAAGGGGTGAGAGGAATGCACTGGAAGAAAGGGAAAGGGAGTGGTGGAATAGGGTAAAGTAGCTCACATAAAAGAAACAAGAGAAAGATTATGAAGTGGAGGGGAAGATGGGGAAGGAGCATGAACCTGAGTGGGCTTTACTCTCATCAGAATTGGATCAAAGAGAAAATCACATACACACTCAAGTGGATATAGTAATATATCTTACCCTGTGGGAAAGTCAGAGGGGAAGGGGATGGGGAGGAGAGGTGACAGAAGGGAAGGCAGATTGCGAGAGGGGTCAGTAAGAAGCAAAACACTTTTGAAGAGGGATAGGGTAAAAGAAGAGAGAAAATAGAGTAAATATTAAGGGAAGGGAATAGGATGGAGGGTAATACAATTAGCAATAGTAACTATTAAAGAAATGATGAAGAGGATGCTATCAGAAGGACGTATGAAAAATGCAATCCATCTACAGAGAAAAAACTGATGGTATCTGAACAGAGATTGAAGAATATTTTTTTTTGTTTGTTCCTCTTTCTAAAGTTATTTTGTCTGTTTTCTTTCACAACCTGACTAATGTGGAGATGTTTTGTATGACTACACATGTATAATTTATATTAAACTGCTTGATTTCTTATGGAGGGGTGGGTAGGGAGGGGGATAGAGAATTTGGAACACAAAGGTTTAAAAAAATCAATGTGATAATTTGTTTTTACATGTAACTTGGGGAAAATTCTAAATAAATAAATTTATTATAAAAGATGCTTAGAGTGATTTGCCATTTCCTTCTCAAGCTCATTTTACATATGATGAAACTGATGCAAATGGGGTTAAATGACTGCCCAGGGTCATATAGCTAGTAAGTGTCTGAGGCCAGTTTTGAAGTCAGGTTTTCTTGGCTCTAGTCTGAGCACTCCACACGCTGCACTATCTAACTAGCTCTATACATATGCCACCCATCTCTAATACTTCACTTTTGATGCATGACTAGCCCTTCTTTCTAGTGTCAACACCAGTCATATATCTGTTTGGTGATTTTTTCTGTGTGTCACTTCTTACTCTCAAGTTCTTTTTGGTAATATGCTACTATGTATTGAAGTCTTCTATATGTTTCTCTGTTGCTCTTTGGAGGGTCTATGATTTTGAATTTAAAGATTGTGGTGTTCCATTATTTGTAGCCATGTAGTATTTTTTTAGTGAGGCAATTGGGGTTAAGTGACTTGCCCAGGGTCACACAGCTAGTAAGTGTTAAGTGTCTGAGGCCGGATTTGAAATCAGGTACTCCTGACTCCAGGGCCGGTGCTCTATCCACTGTGCCACCTAGCTGCCCTGTGGCCATCTAGTATTATCAAATAAATATTGGCATTAAAAGATAGGTTTTGTTTCAAGGAGAAGCTTGGGGCAATTATTGAAAATGCTCTGCAGTTTCTCAAACACAAACATGTCTTACTTTTATTAAACATCATATCATGTAAATGTTGCAAGAGTAGTAGATTATATATTATGGGTAGGAGATGTATCTTCATGAAAGAAGGGATAGAGGCAATTACAAAAGATAAAGAAGATAACTGAATCAAACTGAAAAGCTTATACAAAAAATTAATACATCTAGGATAAGAAGGGAATCAGGCAAGTAGGAAAAAAATTTACATCAGATTATGAGATAAGGGTTATCCAAGATATTTAGAACACTAGTAGAAATAAATATTTATAACTAAAACATATTCTTCAATAAACAAGCTAGGTTAAATAGGTCAATAGACAAGTGTCCAAAGGATATCGGCCATTTTCCAAGGAATTACAAACTATTGACAACCACATGAAAGAATGTTCCAAATCACTAAGTAATAAGAGAAATGTAATTCAAAACAGTCCAGAGGTCTGAACTTTCACCTAGCAAATTGGCAAAGATGACAAAAGGTGAGTGTCAATGTTTGAAGGATAGGTATACTGATGAATTTTTGGTGATACTATGAATCAGTATAACAGTTGTGAAAATCAATTTGGAATTATGAAAATAAAGTGATTAAAATGTCCATAGACTCAGATATTCTACTTATAACCCAAGGAAGTCACTGATAAGAAGAAAATCTACATATATCCAAAATATTTAAAGTAGAACTTTTTGTATTAGCAAAGAATTGGGGGGAAAGTAGAAGATATCAATTGTTTGGGAATAGCTAAACAAGTCATGGTGAATGAGTGTAAAGGGATATTACTGTGCTAAAAGAAATAATTGGTATATTAAATTCAGAGAAGCATGAAAAGATAGACATGATCTGATATAGAATGAAAATAAGAAATGCCAAGAAAAAAGTAAACAAAGTGAATATAATAATAACAACTACAAAACAATAAAAAATTAATGTTGCAGTTTTAAAAAGAACAAACATGACCCCAAAGAAGAGATAGAAAATGTCTCTACTCCACCCCTTTGCAGAGGTGGGATATCCATGGATATGCTACTTTATATATTCCAGAACTTTTGATGTAATTATTGGTTTTGCTTGATATACTTATTAGTTTGCTTATTTGATTTTCCTTTTCCTTTCCTTTTCTTTAAACAAAATATTGTTATATGGAATATGTCTATGAGGTAGGGTTAGAAAAGTAATTGAGAGAAATTCTGGTGATGTAAAAAGAGAATCTCTTTCTCTGTATATGTGTGTCTATACACACATATATAAATGTAAGATAAAATTCTTTTATAAATGGGATTACTGTATTATATTATGAGATCTAACCAATAACGATGATAGCAAATAGGAATAAATACCAGTATAAAAGAATGGTATAATCAAATGTTATTGTTGAGTCACTGTCAGTGATTTTTCAGAAATCATGGGAGATGGGGGAGATTTGATAATATTTAAGAATCACCCCTCTTCCCGACAAGTTAAAAGAACAGAGTCTGAAAACTATTAGGAATGAACCTCACTTTGCTTCTTGTAAAAAGTGCTATAACATTGTATATATACATAGACACACAGACATACATGCACACACAAATATGTATAGTTTTTTGCACTTACAGAAAAAGAAGAGAAGATCACAATATCAACATGTTTCATTAATAAAAGGTTAGGCCAGAATAACATTTCTCCTTCCTTTGTCCTTCCCTCTTTCCCTTGATCCCTTCCTTTCCTTCCTTTCCTACTTTTTCCATTCTCCTCCCTTTCCTTCCTCTCCACTTCATTCCCTCCTCCTTTCCTTCTTTCTTTTCTTCTTTCTTACCTCCCTCCCTCTCTCCATTCTTTCTCTCTCTTCTTTATTTTCAAAAGGTTACTACTTTGGTATATCATTACATAAATATTGTTTGCCTAGTGTAATGATTGGAATGACGCCACCTACTGGAGACTTGCTGTGGAGAGCTCCACCATGAGGAAAATGCCTCAGAGGCATTGTGGCTTTTCCCTGGCGTCAGGAAATGACGCTTGCTCATGGGTGCTGTCTATCAAGTCTACCAGCCAATCAACTGGAGGAGCCTCCTATGGTCTGGGAGGAGACAGGAAGGAGGAAAGGGAGCCTGCGCAGAGAGTGCTGGCCTTTTTTTGGCTTCCGGACTTGATGGTGGTGGCGGCAGAGGACTTCACAGGAAATTTGAGGAAAGATAGGAATGCCAGGCTGTTAGAATTCTGTTCTCAATCTTTTTCTTTCTATTTTCCAATAAACCCTTAAAAAACCTAAACTCGTTTTATCAGTGATTTTTAGTCAGTTTCCCCCAAACTGGGGGAACACATTAGAATCCACATTTAGAATCTTAAATTACACACTAGATATTAGAATATATGGTATATTTATTTAATTTACAGATACTGTAAAGAGTGTAAAGAAAAAAATATGTAGCAATCTATATTACAATCATGATTCAAAAAGGTCTTGATAATCTAGTACTTAGGTCATATTATTATGAGAAAGAATAAAATAAGTATCAATATAAAATCATTTTGGGTTCTAAAAATCAGTTCCATAACTACAAAATGAGTAACATCTGCCTAATAGTGTTTCAACTGAAATTCGTCTAGGAGTTTTAGTGCATTTACAAGCTCCATATGAATTAACACAATGACTTGGCAACCAAGAAAGCTCATTTGGCCCCACTCTAAATTGGGAGTGAAAGTTCCCAGTACTAGGCTAATAGTCCCATTGTGCTCTGCCTTAATCAGACCCCACCTGTAGTATTGTGTTTAGTTCAGGTCAACACACTTTAGGAAACACTTTGATACTTTCTGGGATTCTTCAAGGGTGGTAACCAGGTAGTGATGAGCCCCAGGTTCATTTCATATAAGGATCAGTTGAAAAAAAAGTATGTTAAGAATGGAAAATTGAAAACTTTGCAGGTACATTATAGCTCTTCTTAAGTATGTGATATGTTGTCACATGGAAGAGGGAAGTAATTTGTTCTGCTTATACACAGAGGAAAGAATCAAGAGCAATGGATCAAAGTTTCAGAGAGGCAAATTTAGGCTTAATGTCAAGAAGAACTTGTTAATAATTAGAGGTATTTCCAATGGAATGAGCTAACTCTAGAGGTGAAGGTTTTCCAGCATATACTGGATGATCACTTTGCGGATGTGTTGTAGAAAGTATTCTTATTCAGCTATAAGTTGAACTAGACTGCTTATGATGTCCATTCCAGGTCTGTCATTTTGTGATTCTGTGAAATAACAAAATCAAAGAACTGGATTTGTTAGATTCAGCAGTGAAAATGTTTTCTTGCCTTTGGGGGTTGGGGAGGGTACTTAGTAAACATGAGAGGAGCTAGAACTAAGCAAAACAAGGGAATAAAGGGGAAACTATTAGGTACCTAAAAATAATACTGGGATTAAATTAGGAAAAAAAAATAGAGCTGGCCCGAGAAAAACCCTTCTTACACAGTGACACATATTAGTTAAATGCCTGTAGGGACAAAGAAACGAGATTGGTTTGTGTGGATAAATATTGATTTGACAAAGAGTAAGACACATTAATTATGTGGGGTGGTATAGCTGCAGTCTTTTAAACAAAACAGTACAAAAGGCATTTAAGAAAGAAATCATTTGGTGTATGTAGATTTTGTTGTTCAGCAATTTTTCAGTTGTGTCTGACTCTTTGTGACTCCATTTGGGGTTATCTTGAAAAAGATGTAGTTTGGAACAGTTTGCTGTTTCCTTCTCCAGCTTGTTTTATAGATGAAACTGAGGCAAAGAGGGTTAAGTGACTTGCCTAGGGTGTCACAGCTAGTAAGTGCTTGAGAATTTGAACTCAAGTCTTTCTGACTCAACCCAGTGCTCTATTGACTATGCCACATAGCTGCCTTGTATTTGGGTATCCAGTTGTTATATCAAACAACATGCCTAAAGCCACATACATTCAAGTCATTTAAGCTTTCCTGTTCCAATTTCTCCCCATTTTTGACAGTACTGTCAGTTAACACAGAATTCCAAGCTTAAGTTTTAAAACACCCTGGACTCATTTCTTTTTGCTTTCATCCTTCATATTGCCACCTAGTCTTGTCAGTTCTTACTTTGAACTGTCTTTTGGATATCTCCCTGCCTCTCCCCACTGTTACCATCATGTGTCAGACTCTTAGTATCTTATACCTGGAATGTTGCAATAGACTTCTTTATAGATTTTCCAGTCATTAAACCAATAGTGATAGTTAAATTTGTGGAATTGAATGAGAGGACTAGGAAAGATAAGGGAAGTAAAAGGGGGGAAAAGTACACAATCTTGGTAAAACACTCATTTGCCTGGAGGCAAAAGAACCTAAAATAAGCAAAGGAAACAGAAAAGAAAGAGGTAGAGAGGAAAGGAACCAATACAGAACAGTACCCCTAAAACCAACACATAAAAGAGCATCCAGAAGGAAAGAATATCCACTAGCATCAGATGCCTCAGGGGGATTAAAGGAGGATGAAGGCTAACTAAAAAGTGTTCATTGGATTGATAAAGAAAGGTTATTTGCTAATGACTGAAAGAGTGATTTTAGTGGAGTCAGGAGGAGGGGCAGATGTAAGGTAGGGTGAAGAAGTTGAGGAGAGTGGGAAATATTGCAGTTGAGGCAATCGGTATGGTTGACAATTTAAAAACAGTTTCTCAGGTAGAAGAGAGATAGAACCATAGCCATATGGGATAGAAGAATCAAGAGAAGGTGATTTTTTGAGAGTTGCAAAGATCTGAACATTCAAAGCTGGAGTTAAAATCCGATTATCTATGAGAAGTCTTTCCTGATTCCACTTAATACTAGTGCTTTCCCAATACTGATTATCTCCAATTTATCCTAGGTGTGGTTTGTGTATACATTGTTTTCTTGTTGGCTCTCCAACTAGATTGGACTCCTTGAGAGCAGGGACTAAGTTTTGGACTTTCTTTCTATCCCTAGAGTTTAGCAGGGCAGACAGGTGGTGCAGTGGATAGAGCATTGGCCTGGAGTCAAGAGGACCTGAATTCAAATCTCACTTCAGACACTTACTAACTGTATGATGCTGGGCAAGTCATTTAACCCCAATTTCCTTAAAACATCTGGTACTATCTCAACTTGTCCTCACATATATGTTGCCATTGGACCAAGACGGCTGTGGAGCAGAGAGTGAGGTTGATGACCTTGCACAGCCCAATTTACTGAAAGTGATGACATCACCCCAATGTCATGGTCCTCTTCGAGAACAAAGGACAAAAAACAACAACAGATTTTAGCACAGTGACTGGCAAATAGTTAACAATTCAACTATTTACTATTGATGGACAATAGGGAGTCAATAGGAAGGGAGCAATTAAAAATACATGAAAGATGTCATAATTGATGGAGCAAGATCCTCGAAGAGACTTAAAGGACTTAAGTCAAGTATACAGGGAGATTTAGAAAGGAGTAAGTTTTTTCTACCATTTTGTGGCCCTAGCAAGGGGTCAAAATACTTTAAGATGTGACCGTGCCAATAGGTGTTTGAAGTGTAATAGACAACGTTGTATGATCAGGGTCTTAGATGATTCATTAATATGAGTGTTGAAGTCTCTGAAGATATTGGCAGGGTATAGAATAGAGAAGAAGAGCAGGTGATGAAGTCACTGAGGAACTTAAAAGAATGACCTGGAAGTCAGTTAAATGATGGCAACAAAAACCAAGACAAGATGGTATAAATGGTTTGCATAAATATCTTAGCCAGACTCAAAACCTCTCAACAACATGAAGTTGGTTTGTTTTTTGTTTGTTTGTTTTCTATTTTTTAGTAACATTACCTTAGCTCATACTATTTTATTTCTTCCCAGAATTCTTATATATTCTAGTTTGTCTCATAAATCTACTATTACATTATACTCCCATTTATTATTTTCTTACAATTTCATGTATGACATCTTGTATTCCTAATGAGAACATGAGCTCTTGAAAGGCTGGAACCATATAATGTATTTATTTTAAGTGTGGTATAGTGAAAAGAACACTAACTTTGGGGTCAAAGATTACTGGTTCAAATTTAATCTCTGTCATTTATTATCTTTATGATCTTGGACAAGTCACTTAATATCCCTGGGTCTTAGTTTCCTCGGCTATAAAAAAGAGAGGTTGGATTAGACAGCTTCTGAGATTTCTTCCAATTCTAAATCTATGACTCTATGACCTACTATTGTATTGAGCACATGCCACTTTAAGTGGTTGTGTATTTACTATTTCTTGATTGTATATATTGTTATTATTATTATCATGTCAATGCTACTTGCAATGACATTTGTATAATGTCTTATACCTGCTGATTACATACTCAATATTTCAATGGATCCACAGTTACATCAAAGTGTAGACTTTCCAATTTACAATATGAGTATACTTAAAATTTTTCAATAGTGAAACAACACTTATAATGACATAGATCAACTTAACTACATTTTTTCTAAGATGCCCAAGTTGAGTTAGTGGTTCTTCAATACAGTCAACCTATCTCCTATTATGAGTAAGGTCCTGCTAACTATTTCTATATTTTATTGAAATAACCAGTAGAGAATCTTGATGTATCTCATAAAAGTGTAGCTTTGTAAATTTCTCTTTGAAATGTGTCGTCACTTCTCTCTCTTTCTCTCTTTTTTGTGGTTTATTGAAAGTGCCTCCTTTCCAAGTTTTTTCAATGAGGCACATTTGGTATAACTTCATTCTGAGAGTTTTAGGGAAAGATCCAATTAGTAGGAGAATCACATCAACTTGTCAATGATAAAGCAGGCACTTGCCTGAATTTGGAAGTCTTCAAATACTGCCTCATCATTGCTGGCAAGAAAAATATCTATATTTGGATATTTAAAATGTCGAGCACAAGTCCTAACAAGAAAGTGATGTAGAATTACGGGAAGTTTATCTTGGCAAGTGGAGCAATATCATATATTTTTGTCAGTCTTTTCTGGGAGGGCATTTATATCCAATAAATACATTCTTTAGAAAATATGCCTTGTAAGAAAGGACTAATTTATTGAGTGGGCTGATATTTATGAGGTAATTGACTAAAATAATCTCCAAGGAATGTTCATATATCACATTATATATCATGTATATCGTTCAAATTAGACTCTCTGAAGGCTCAGAACTCATGAGAAAAAGGATGAAACTACATAAAATCTTTAGATATAGGAAAGAAAAATGTCAATACATTAAAATGCAATCAAATCACTATAACATGCATTACAATGCAACTTGCCACCATCTATAAGATTACTATGACACTGTTGAAAAGGTCTTATAAAAGTTATTTGGGCTCATTAAATTTTTAGGAGACTAGTCAGGTGGATATAAATACATACATATATATATATATATATTCCTAGTTTATGTAAATAGCTGTCAAAAGTGCTAAGATCATCTCCAAAATGTATAAGTAAGTGATTTTAGTTTTAGTTTTAGTTTTTTCTTGAAAGGTAGGATGTTATAGTGGCCAGAGAACTGACTTTTAAGTTTCTATTGGCCTATGACCCTGGGTAATTCACTTAACCTTTCAGTGTTCCAGACTATATAAGCTGTTCCAATAGTCAGCATAGTTTTGAGCTTTAATAGCTTAAAGCTGCTGGCCTACATTGGTGGAAGAATTTTCCTCATCTTGCAGTTATCTGCAGCATGAAATCAGAGGACCAATCTATAGCTTTCCTTTTTTAAAAAAATAAAACTGATAGGCATTGGAATATTGCCAACTTCTTTTGACTCATTCCTTCCCATACATTTTTTTTTCCTCAGGAAAAAAAATAAGCTCTTTGTATAATAGTATGGGCATGTTTTATGAACACAAAATAGCAGCAATTAGGGATCTCTCATGTGAAAATAATGGTTGTAACTCTTTTTGGATGTAGTAATTGTTGGTTTATTTTTATGCTTAGTTCAATTATGATATTTTAAAGCCACAAATTTACTTCATAATTACAATTCAATTACATTCAACAAGATTCATTCTCTGTAGTAGCCATTTCTATACTTATACAGTCCTTTTACCATCTCTTTGTAGAATATTTGTTGACACTTTTACCTTAAAGGTAGATCATCATTCCAATGAAAATTCATTGATCCCTTAGTCCTTATTACTTATTGCAACAAATGCTTTCAATCTAAAGCCTACAGGGTGTTATTGACATTCAGAGTTCCTCTTGGGGTTCTACTATCATATTGTATTTTTTCTTGGGTAAAATATTAAAACATTAAAATACTTGCACACAAACACAAATAAAATTCAATGTGTACCATAATTAAAAACATTTTATAGTAATCTAACAAATGGCATGTTCAAATACCTCAGAACAAAATTGCAAGACTATGAGTCTCATTATTGACTCAAATGTTTCAAGGAATTGATGGAAATTATTTATAAACGAGTCCACCTTTTCTTTTTTCTTTTTTCTTTTTTTTTTATAGTGAGGAAATTGGGGTTGTGACTTGCCCAGGGTCACACAGCTAGTAAGTGTTAAGTGTCTGAGGCCGGATTTGAACTCAGGTACTCCTGACTCCAGGGCTGGTGCTCTATCTACTGTGCCACCTAGCTGCCCCAGTCCACCTTTTCTTAAAGAAAATTACTTAACCTTCTCTGAACATGCTTAGCATAGTACTTGGTACATAGTGAGCACTATATAAATGCTTATCTAAAAAGCATTCTATCCCTTCCCCATTTCCTTGATATGTTGCTCTGATAACCCTTCCATCACTCTCATGAACCTTTGGTTTTTCTCTTTCCAATCACATCTTCCTATCTTCAAACATGCTTGAATTTCTTCCAACCTAAAAAAAAAAAGTGCTTTTCTTGAACTTCACACCATCCAGTCACTAATCCATCTCTTTCTTTTCCTTTGTGATCCCACTCTTTGTTTCTGTCTTTAATTGTTTAATTATATTGATATATTTTGTTTTATATAATTTTCTTTTCCTTAGAACTTTTCAAAATTTTTATTTATCTATTTATTTGAATTATATCATATTTATTCTGAACTAAAAAACACCAAATAGAATAGATATTTGCATATATATAATCTAGCCAAGAAAAAAGAGGATTGTACATGTAACTGCAAGTCTCTACTACATACAGATTTGTTTTCATTTTAAATACACAATAAAATCAACATGTAGCTTTTCAAATCATACTACTTGTCTGGCCTTTCTAGTCTTCCTTCTGTTCTTTTCTCTCCATTAAAAATGGATGCTTTAATAATTTTCCTTCCTTCCTCCCTTCCTTCCTTCCTTCCTTCCTTCCTTCCTTCCTTCCTTCCTTCCTTCCTTCCTTCCTTCCTTCCTTCCTTCCTCCCTCCCTCCCTCCCTCCCTCCCTCCCTTCCTTCATATGGCTTCCATGTGTGTCTTAGTAGATTGACTCCCTTATATTTTATACTTTCTGAAACAATTTTTAATGGAACTGCTCTAACTCTTTCTATATCAACTTTTCTGTTTTTCATGTCCTTGGGAAATAAAAATAGGATCTCTGGTCAAGAGACAGCACTTCCCTATCATATTTCCAATTTCCTTTCCACAATTATTGCATCAATTCACAGTTCCACCAATGGTATATTAGTGTACCTATTTTTTCCAGAACTCCTCATACATTGATTACATATTCTTGTTATTTTTTTTTTTTGCTAATTTTCTGGGTGTGAATTAAAACTTTAAGAGAGAATGCCCTGGGGTACAATATCCCATTTTATCTTAGTTGTATTGACTGTGTTTGTACAAAAGCTTCCCAATTTCATATAATCAAAATTATTTAATTTAACTTGTATGATCACTTCTACCCTTTGTTTGGCTAAGATTCCCTTCCACTTCTTATCCACTGCCCCACCCTCTACCTTCTGCCATAGTTATGAAAGGCACATTGGTCCAACTTCTTGAAAAAGTTGTCTGTCTCATTGCTTTTACTTTCTCAACACCTGCACTTTCTTCAGACGAATCTATTATGGTTTTCATCATCATTCTACTGCAAGTGTTTTTTTTTCGAAGGTCACCACTTACTTTTTGGTAACCGAAGAGAATGTCCTCTTTTTCTCCCCCTGTCCTAATGAACTCTTAACAACATTTTATGCTGTTGACCCCTCTCTTTAACTTTCTGGATAGTATCTCCCCCTTTGGCTTTAGAGATAAAATAATCTTTAAAATCTAATTCAAATGCCATATGCTCTGTAGAATCTTTCTTTATTGCCCAAGTTTATAGAGGGGTGAATTTGAATTTGAAGTTTTAGGGGATGAGCTTGTGGATATTATGTCTAACAATAATTCCTGAGCTTCCACTGGTGGGCGCCTGATTAACAATCAATCACCTAGCTCTTTACTCAAATGACACAGTAAAAGGAATAGTTATAAAATATTTACCTCATAATCCTGGGTAATATTCTTCCACAAATTCATACAGGTGTGTCCATTTGAAGAATGAGCTCAAACTTAGGGTAGAAAACTAGTAAAGCACATGAAGAGGATACACTTGTTGCAAAGGAAACTCAAAACTTCTACTGTGGGAGATAGAAGTCCTTTATCTCTTTGTAGACTCCTCATGCATGAACCCTGTGGTGGAGCATCTCTGTTGAATTTCTCAATTGACTTCCCAGGTTCTGTTTCTCATTGTTGATCTCTGATGTTTGGTATTCTGTATCTCAAAGCTGATTCTTCCCTTGAGTTTTGTTTCTGTATCTCCGTCTATCTGGAATGTTTGTCTCTCCTCCTTCAATGGTTCTTCAAACTTTCTTGACCTGAAAATCTCAAATTTCTGGATGGGGTATCTCCCACTCTTCTGATAGATTCCATGGCCATTGTCAAAATGAAGAGAAAGAAATCCCATCCCTACCCATACCCCTTCACAGATGTTTCCTCCTTAAAGTTCCCCTAAACTGTTACTCTTGAACTGCTGAAATATATTCAGTGCTTAGTGATTTAAAACCACCAGGAGTGTGATTAATATACTTGCTCACCCAGTCATGTTGTTTACTTCTTGACTCAGGTGTTCACACTTCATAAAAGTATCTTATTATTAACACATTTAAAGCCTCAAAATTTGTTACTGTATCCAATGACTACATCTGCTGATGATGAACTTGGTGACTCACATACTCCTTTCCTCATATGTGTAATATAATGTATATGTGTGTTTCTTAGCTTCCCAATTCCCATTTGACTGTAAGGCCCATGAAGGCAAGAGTATTTTCTTTCTTGACCTTTGCATTTCTCCAAACATTTGGTAAAATTCTTTATTTATGTCAATTGAACTGAATTAATGACTTTAAAAATAAGAAATAAGAGAGTGTGGTACAATAGATTTGAGCTTAATTTTTTTTCTCTGATGCTTGCTGTCTATGTGACAATCTTATTAAGTCACTTAATCTCCTTGTGTGTTAGTTTCCTCAACTGTGAAATAAATGTTCTCTGAATTCCCTTTTAGATTCATCTCCTTTTTGATGTGGTGTCATAATCATTTATGTAACATGTGAAAATTAGCATCTATGTTTAAGCCATTTTCAGGTAATAGAAGGGATCTGAAAAGTTTCACCTTGGAGAGAAAAAAATAACAAGAGGAGTCCAAGAGAATGGAAGGGAAACACATTTGTTTAAAGGGAAAGATTTAGGATACCTTTTTAAAGGAGGAAGAGGAATGTTTCATAGGCTGTCTGGCTTAACTGAGCCTCATTATGCATAATGATCTCTCCCCTTGCAATTCCCATAACACTGCTTTAATACCTCTTTAATACTTTAGTCATGAAATATTGTGTATTACATTTACGTATGTTTGAAAGAACTTAATTGCTTTGGTATGGTTGTTGGGAAGAGGAAAATCTCTCTTTGGACATTATAAAATGTCCAATTATTTTTCCCTTAATGAAATAAATAGAAGAGAAACTGAAAATTTCTTGAATTGAGCAGGCTATCAGCACTTCACCAAAATGATATGGTCAGTAGATTGATTTGTAGTGTCCCATATCCCATTGAACAATGCAATGCTATCTAATGAAGTCAAGAGGAAGGAGGGAAAGAGGAAAGAGTGTAAGGAAGGGAAGGAGGAAGGAATGTGGGGAAGGAAGAGAGAAAGGAAGAGAAGAGTGAAAGGAAGAGTGAAGGAAAAAACAGGAAAAAAGGAGGGAAGAGGGAAAGGAAGGAAGGCAGAAAAGAGTCCACAAAGAGGGGAAGAGAGGAAGGATGGAAGGAAGGGAGGTAGGAAAGGAGGGGGATGGCTGAAGGAAGGAAAGAAGGTAGGGAGGAAGAAAGGAAGAAAGGAGGAAAGGGAGGAAGGAAGAAAGGAGGGAAGAGAGAAACAAAAGGAGGAAGGAAGGAAAGTAGGAAAAAACAAGGAAGGAAGGCAGAAAGGAAGGAATGAAGGAAGGCAGGAAGAAAGTAAGGAAACAAAGAAGGAAGGGAGGGAGAAAAGAAGGAAAAGAGAAAGGAAGGAGGAAGAAAACATTTATTAAGCATCTACCATGTGCTAGGCACTGTGCTGAGCACTTTACAAATATTATCTCATTTGATCCTCATAACAACCCTGGGAAATAGGTGCTATTATTTCCATTTTACAGTTGAGAAAACTGAGGCAAACAGAGGTGACTTGTCCAGGGTCACATAGCTAGGAAATTTCTGAAGCCAGATTTGAACTCAGCTCTTCTTGACTCTAGACCCTGAGCTCTATGCACTGTGCTGTCAGCTGCCTAGAAGGAGATTTATTAATTTTATAAATTTGTGGAGAGGCCTTTATGACCCATGCCAACAAATTAGTGTTAGAGCATCAAATATTAAACATTTAGGGGCAGTAATAACAATTTGAAGTAAAATAATGTAAAATGGATACAAGTATAGGACTTAAGGTAAAAAAGGATCTGATTTCAAATCCTGCCTCAGATACTTACTGGCCATGTGACCCTGGGCAAATCATTTAATTGATCCGTCTCAGTTTCCTCATCTGTCAAAAGGGCATTATAGTAGCACCTTTCTCCTGAGGTCATTGTGATGATCAAAAAGATGACATTTTGCAAATGTCAAAGCAATGTACAAATCCTAGTTATCTTTAATATTGTATCAATGCTCATCAAGCTATTGGTTGGGGCATCAACTTATCCTTCTCTTGCCTCTGTATGGAGGATACTATAAAATAGGAGGCTGAAAGTAGGAGTGGGGTATATTGGAAAATCAGTTCTACTTGTTTCAAAGAGCTGAAAGAGTCTTAGAGGTCATGTTAATCACACTCATTTTATAAAGGAGAGAACTAAGTACCAAAGGAGTCAAGTAATTCACCCAAGATTCCAGAGTTCTGATTTGAACTCAGATTCTATGACTTCAATTTTAGCATTTTTTCCTTTTGTATGAAAGAAAGAGTGCTCTGCTATTTAAGACGTCAGAGTTAAGATCAGAATGAGTTGATTTTCTCCTGATGCTTAAAGATATTTACTTTCCAGTGAGATCATAGAATTAAAGAACAAGGGATCTTTGATCTAGTTCTGGAAAGGACCTCCCTCTGAAGCCATCTTCTCCAAGCCTCTCTAGGCCTTAGACCCATTTTACAGATAAAGAATCTGGGGCCCAGAAAAGGTAAGTAACTTGTCCAAGATCCCAAAGGTAGTAAGTCTCAGAGGTGGTATTTGAATCTATGCCCTCAGTCTTTAAACCCAGGGCTTGACCCAGGGTACCATGCTGTCTCCCATGCATGTCTCTACAGCATAGGTATTAGGGGCTGCTTCACTCGACAATCCAACATTTTTGGGAAATAGTAAGTGTTCACTTTTAGACATTATTCTCCATTCTAGGAAGGCACTGGCTTCTTCTTCCAACCACTACTGCTATTCTATCTTCCGTCTAACTTTTCTAAACCAGATAGGTGCCATTTTTTCTTTTCAGCTTTAAGCCAACATGGTTTCAGTGTATGAAAATGCCCCCAAAGCTTGTTAAATTGTCTATAGGTGATAAGGTGCATATCTTCTAGAAATATGGTTTTCTTTTTTATGTAAAAATGAATCATAATCCTCATTGTACAGCAAATGAATAAAGGCATGAATATAGCTTTAGCCAATAATCTTTGAAATAAAGAGCTTAAAGTATGATCCTATTACAAGGATTTGCACTGCCTTTTGCTACACTGTCTAGTGTTATAATAGAATAGCAAAAGAATGCTGCAAATTCAAACTCATTTTCTACACAAAGATGAGACTACAAAAAAAGACCCAGAGAGAGAACCCAGGATTACAATAGCAAGTGCTTTAATTGTCTAGACTTTTTGCACAGTATCATCAAAACTACAGAATTTTTTTTTCCAAGTCAAAAGAAAAATTTTAGGCAGCTTCAGGTGAATAAAACATTATGGTAAATAACCTTAAGTACTCCCATAATCGCTGCCTTTCCCTATTTGCAACTCAGTAACTATTCTGTTGGGTATTCATTTACATTTGTTCATCTATTCATGATATGTATTCTTTTCAAGAGTAAATTTTTTCGGTAAAGCATTTATGCTCTTTGAAAGATTGCTGTTTACTCCTGAGGGTAATTTTTAGGTTTTGTTCCTTTTCTCCAATTAAGAGAAAATGAATGGTGAATTGTTATTTAAGGAGAACAACTGTTATGAAACTTTAAAAAATACAAAAAATAAAGTTGTTTATTAGTGTTTATATCATCCTTGTGAAGGTGGTTCCTCACACATTCCCATTTTACAGATCAAGAAAGAAAGGAGGAGATAAATTAAGTGACTACTTTTAGGATACATGGCAGCTCAATAATGGAGCTAAAGTCTCTTGTTCACTTCTGTTTTTCTCTGTTCTGTAGCCCTTAAATCAGTTCCTAAGATGTGTGTTTCAAACTCATAAAAATGGTATATACACTCCTCTTTCTGTACTTTCATACACTCGTCCTTTCCTCTTCTCACTACTTAATCCATATTCTTCTATAACAACTCCCATCACAGCATAGAAACCACCCTATGTAAAACAGTGATGCTTTCCAAAACACAAACACATATGTCTACATATGTGTGTAAACATATATGTAGGCCTATCTATTTACTTAGTGCTGTGAATTGGGTTCTCAGCCTTTACAATGCATTTGTCTGTATGTATGTCAAGATAGGATACCAGAATATAAAACAAATGGGATTTAGGGACAGAAAATCTCAGTTCCAATCCTGACATTCTGCTATGTAATATTGGTGAGTGATCTCACTAGTGCTCAGTGGTAGAATGAACAGATCATGCTAGATGTCTCCTAAAATCCCTTTCAATTCTAAATCCTATTCTTTGGCTATTTTTTGTTCTTTTAATTTATATCAACTCTGTCTCATTTAGATTTAGATCCATAAAAGCAGGTACTATGATTTTCTGATACTTTGGTATCTGTTCACAGCCCCTCCATGCCCAGGAGTGCTCAATAACTGTGAATATCTGACAGGTATTCCCTGGAGACTGAAGGAAGTTATTTTAACCAATGAATTGTTTATGATAATTCAAAACCAGTGAGATTGTGAGGGTGAAGCGATATAAGATCACTAAAGATTGGATAAATATATTCCTTCCCTGGGAAATCACAGCAATTTTGGATTAATTATTTAACAGGATATGACTATCTGACTACAAAACACATCATTGTTCTTGTCTCCTGTTATTATTATTATTAATTGTTGTTGTTTGTACTAATTACTGCATCAGACCTGTTACTTGGACTGGTATAGGGAATACCTGATGAGAAAACTCCCTATACCTCTTCAGATTGGCACTTGATCTGCACCTTGTGGTCTTAGAGAGTCGCCTTGGGCATCAAGAGGTTGTGCCTTGCCAGGCTTATACAGTATGTGTCAGAAGCAGGACTGGGACCCAAATCTTCCTGACTCAAAGCCTGGCTGGCTATTAAATATGCCATGCTCTCTCTTGATTCCATTACAGTTTTGACTAAATATTTCTGAGATCTTATTTCTTTTTTGAATCAATAATTCCTTTGCATTTTCCTTTGCTGATCTTCTTAATATTTTGTATCTGGAGGTTTTATCCCAGTTTAAACATCGACTAAACTCAAGATCAGCCCATTTGTCTTACATGTCAATCTAAAGTATAGACATCATAGAACCATATCTGAAAAGCGCCTGAAAGGTTTGCCTCCTCATTTTGCAGACAGGGAAAATGAGACCTAGATAAGTTGTGACTTCGGGTCACACAGTGAATAAGTGACAGTGTTGTTTTTGAACATCAGGCCTCTGACTCTAAATCAAACAGGCTGTCTATGAGAATATGCTACCCCTAACCCAAATAAAAGATTTTATGGGGATAGAAGAATTTGACTCTCCCTCCCAAAAGTCATATCAGGAAGATCTTTCCTGGTTTTGAAGTTTTGAGAGCAAAATCAATCGAGTTAGACTATCATTAGACTTACTGAATTTTTCTGTTAGAAAGGACCCCATAAAACCACCTAGTTAAGTATATTAGGATGAAGGCAGTCTTATACAATAACCCTGAATGATGAATACTCTGTTTTTGAGTTTACTGCGGAAGAAGATCCCATGGCCTTCTACATCAAAACCATTTAAAACAATCCCTATCTATAAGCATAAGCAGGAAATTCTTTCTAATTGATACAGTCAGTATTTCAAAATTGATTATTCAATTTATGGTATTATGGGAACTTTAAAAGGAATCGGCTAATGTTTAAACCAAATTTGATATATTATAAAAGGAATAGCAAGGCTAACTCTTAGGTTTGATTTGTGATTTTAAATAAAAGGGATGGAGTCTTTGAAAAATTCTGTTATTTTTAACTTGAATGAAATGTAGCATGTAAAAGAAATTATAGGGATGGAATACATTATGAAAAATTAGGACTCAGTATTTTCTGTAATTGTGAGATCTATAGTTAACTACTATTTACATTATTTAGATTTAGATTTTAAGAGAATCATGAATCTGGCATGCCCATGTGCTGAGTCATTCTAAGGATTCCAACAACTGACTTCAACAAAGCCCTTACCACTGGACTAGACTGCTATTAATTCTGGAGGTGTGTTGTGTCTGAGAGTGTATTGATTAGCTACAATGGCCCTTCCAGGTTTCTGTGACTATAAATAACCTGGTTACTACCTTGGCCATTGACAAAAGAGTGGCAAAAATTACTTTGGCAAGCCCGTGCTAGCAGGAAGTGGAGATTAACTCCAGGCTCTGCTCTTCTTTGATCCAGTTGTATATTACAGTAAAACTAATATTATTGAAATGTTCCTTTTATCATGGCATTCTTCTGCTTAAAATCTTTCATTGACTCTATGTTTCCTATAGAATAAAATACAAATGCAATCTGTCACTTGAGTACTCCCACAATCAAGACCCCAAATCTTCAATCCTCAGGTCCTGACTTCCCTATACAAATGCTAGTTAATATTGTTTGAACACAAATTTCTGCTTCCGAGTCTTAGCTTACACCATGCCTTCTCCCAGAAGTACTCACACTTCTTCTCTACTTATCTGAATTCCATTCATTCTCATACCTGCAATTCAAATCCAGTCTCCATGAATTCTTAACTTGGGCTCATTCAAGCTAACAGACTATTTTGCCTGGGTTACAATTTAGCATCTGTTATTAATTTTTTAAAGTAGTTGTCTAGAGACATCTAGATAGATGAGTGGATAGGCAACTAGACCTGGAATCAGGATAGGCCTGAGTTCCAATCCAATATCACACACTTAAAATCTGTGTGTCTCTGGGCAAACTTTGATCTGTTATTAAAGGAATATCAAGATTAACTCTTAGGTTTGATTTGTGATTTTAAATAAAAGGGATGGAATCTTTGCTGTCAACTTTTTCTGTTATTTTTAACTTGAATTGAAATGTAGCATGTAGAAAAATTAATATATAAATGAAAGTTCCTCATTTCTAAAATGGTAATAATAATGGTACCTACTGGGATTGTTGTGAGAATGAGATAATATTTCTAAATTACTTTTTGAACTTTAAAGCACTATAGAAATGCTATCTATTATTGTTGCCTATTAGAGTCTCCACATGTAGTTTTCAAATGCCTTAAAAATTAAGACCTGGTCAGTTTTCATTCATCATAACATTTAGCATAGAGCACAAAGTATCTGGTCAACAAATATTTGGATGTTTTGATTAATAGGTGGAAAAAGGAACATTAATTGTGAAGTTTTTAATGTTAATATTGTAATGACTTAGAGAGAAAAAAAAAGAACTGTGGAGTATAGATGCTGAATGAACCATACTATTTCTTTTGGTTTTGGTGCTGTTGTTTTTTCTATTTTGAGGTTTTTCATCATTGTTCTGATCTTTCTCTTATAACATGACTAATGCAGAAATAGGATTAATGTTATTATGTGTATATATATGTATGTGTATGTATATATATATACATATACATATACATATATATATATACATATATATATATATATATATAACCTATATCAGATTACCTGCTGTCTAGGGGAAGGGGGAGAGAGGGAGAAAAATCTGAAATTGGAAAGCTTGTATAAACAAAAGCTTGCAAACTATCTTTACATGTAATGGAAAAAAAATAAATAAAAATTTTTTAAAAATAATGTAATGACTTGGATTTATATGGCATATAGTTTATAAAGAGTTTTCCTTGCCTTAAGTCTCATTTACATATAAGGAAAATGATGCTTGGAGAGGTTAAGTGATTTGACATTTCATATAAGCAGTGAGCAGCTGGGTGGCTAAGTAGATAGAGCATCAGGCCTGGAATCAAGAAGACTCATCTTCCTGAGTTCAAATCTCATTTCAGATACTTCCTAGCTATGTGAACCTGGAGAAGTCACTTAACCCTGTTTGCCTCAGTTTCCTCATCTGTAAAATGTGCTTGAAAAGGAAATGACAAACCACTCAAGTATCATTGCCAAGAAAACCCCAAATGGGGGGCAGCTAGGTGGAGCAGTGGATAGAGCTCTGGCCCTGGATTCAGGAATACCTGAGTTCAAATCCGGCCTCAGACACTTAACACTTACTAGCTTAGTGACCCTGGACAAGTCACTTAACCCCAATTGCCTCACTAAAAAAAATAAAGACAACCCAAAATGACATCATAAAGAGTTTGACATGACTGAAAAATAACCAAATGATAGCATATATAAGCAGCATATGTTAGAGTGAACACTTGAATCAAAAACTCCTGTTGTTGTTTTTTAACAATACCAATGCTGTCTTTCAGATGATAAAGTGTTATCAGAGAGGTGGTAATAGAGGCAAAAAGGGAAAAGGACAAAAAAGGAAAGAGAACCATAGCCATAGGAAGAAGAGCTATTAGCAAGTGAAACTTAGAAGAGATGCCACATTGAAGGGAGAAAGGTTGATAGCCCAACAACATTAAAGGCAGCTAGGTGGTTCAGTGGATAGAGAGTAAAATCTGCAGGAAGGAAGACCAGAGTTAAAATCTGTCTTCAGATAACTAACTAAGTGACTCTGAGTAAGTCACTTCATCTTCTGTTGGTCTCAGGTTCCTTAACTGTAAAAATGGGGAAGAAAGTGTATTGGCTGAATTAGTTGTTTCTGATCATTATTTGGATGTAGAACTGGGGAGGGAAATGAGTTTAATACCTTCAGGAGAGACCCTTCAGGACTAACAGCAGTTGAGGGCAGGGAGGGTCCTGGTTGATGAGACAGATGGGATAGGGCAGGTGGGAATGGTAGATATGCTGGCCCTTATATCCTTCCCCTTCATTCTCTTTTGTAGGGTAGGGCTGACCATTCCCAATTCCCTTGGAGGAGGTTATTGGGCTATTCTTAGAGTTAGTGAAATTGAGGTCTGAGTGTACCTAGAAAAGTCAAAGAATCTTTTTTCCCTGTTCAGTTATTCATAAGGGTTATAAGAAAAGTAGAATATATATGCTTTGGCCATATCTCTGAAACAACCTAACTGAAAATATATGGGCCTTGGACTCAAGCTAGGCTCTCATCATGACACTAACCTTGGTCTTCCTTTCTTTCCCTTTTGAGGAGGTTGATAAGGTGGTCTCTAAGGCCCATTACTTCTTTATGAGTGTGGAACTTCATTTGTCTACAATTAAATCAGCTTCAATTTCAATAAGAGTTGAATTAAGTTGTCCTTTGTGACCCTGAGCAAGTCATTTTTTCCCCACGAATATAAATTTCTTCTTTTTAAAAAATGAAATTGAAGGGGAAACTAGGTGTCACAGTGGATAGAGTGCTAGGTCTGGAGTCAGGAGGATCTAAATTCAAATTTGACCTCAGACATATAAACTATGTGACCCTGGGCAAATCACTTAATCCCAATCCCCTCCCCCTAAAATAAAAAAATAAAACAAAACAAAAAATTAAGTTAAAATAGATAATCCCTGAAATCTTTTCCTGCTCTAATATTGTCATAAAACTGGGAATTTTTGGTAGGGGCAGCTTTAAGCCCTTATCAGCCCCTTCTCTCAAAACATCTATTTACTGCAGTAATTATCAGATGACCTCTAAATCCTACAAATTAGCCTCAATGAATGTCAAATATGAATATACTGATTTTGCACATTATCAAGAAAAAAATTACTTAAAATGGGAAATTAGTAGATGATTTACTTCTTCAGGGGTTAAATTCTCCAGCATCAACCAAACCTGATGGTGCCCTGAATTCTTATTGTCTTAGATTATCTGTCTCTCCCCATCAGGACATATCCAACTCTTTCTTGAAGCTTCTACAGGCATGCTTTGTAACATTTATCCCAGTCCAAAATTTCCTACTAATGGCTCTGCCAGCATGTCTAAAGTATTAGAAATGACCAACAGCTAGAAAAATGCAAAGCAAAAATAATTCTAGTTGGACTAAAACCAGAATGATTTAATTTCAAAACTGGGTGTCATAAAGAATACCACTTGCTAAACTGATATCATTCATGAGACTGTTCTTGTATGTCCTTTTAAACCAGGAATCAACTGAATTTATATAGTTGTAATAATCTATGGTAACATCTTCTAGCCCAGGAATTATTAACCTGGGTCCCATGAACTATAATTTCTGTTAATTCTATTTCAATATAATTTCTTTGCATTCCTACATATTTTATTTTAGAAATTTAAAATCTTTATTTTTAGAAGAGGTCCATTGTATTTGCAAGAAAGGAGTTCATGACACAAAGGATGTAAAGAGAGTTTGCTCTGGTCTATTTCTGCCCACTATGCCTCTTTCCATTAACTTTTGTACTCTGTAATTTGAATTTTTCTGAGGTTTTGTTACTCCATGACTCATAAAAATATGGTACCACATGGAGAATATTGGAGTAACAAGGTGGGTTATTGTGTTAGCAAGCGATTTGGAATCTGAAAGCATTGAATAGTTTCTCAAATCAAAACCAGATAAATTTTCTTTTGCTTGAAATTCTGTAATTTTTCTTTTAACTTAGTTCCAACTGCAATGCTTGTCTAAGACCTATATGTTGATGAGAAAACTGGTAGGACTCACATGTAGTAGATGAAAAATATATTGTTTTTGTGGTTACAAAAGATCCCTTCTATGTTCTTTATGTCCATTTGAATTTTGTAGCAACTCCCTGCAATAGGGAATGTAACATATATTTCTCATTGGATAGAAGAAATTGAGGCTCAGAATATTATTTGCTTGCTTATGGTCACATAGCTAACAAGGAGCAAAGTCAAAACTTTAACCCAGGGGTTCTCTTTCTCTCTCTAGATCTGCCCCTCTTTCTATTTATCAAAAAAAAAAAAACTTTTACTGACAGATATTTTTCCCATGACTGTCACTTCATCATACTGCCAAAGGGTTCCATGACAAAAAAAAAGTCAAGTAACTACTATAAAGTAATTTTTCCCAGCAACATCTCTGAAAAATGGTTTCTACATAACAGTTTCCCATTTTAGGTTACCTACTATCTTCTTAGGTAATTCAATCCATTTTCAGAGATGTCTGTTACTAAAAGATTTCTTTTTTCCTTTAAACTGATCAAAATTTTGCTTCAGTGAAAGTCATACAAATGTTACTAGTTTTTGTCCTCTGGAGAAAAACAGAAAAACATTAATCTCTCTTTCATATGACAGACCTTTAAAACATTATATAAAATTATGCCCACCCAAGTTTTCTCTTTTCTGTGCTAAACACCTACAGAAAAATAGGGTATAATGGAGTACTCCAAATATATCAGCAAATTTTTTGAATTTTCAGATTGTTGGTTTTCTGGCTTTATTTCAGATGCCTTTGTGATGGTTTGGTTTAATGAAAACTTGTGCCTTGATGCCTATGGGCTTCTTCTCCTCAACTGGTTTTTGTTTATTTTAGAATTAATACTGCTCTTAGTTATCCAACAACTTCCCTGATTAGTGTTATCTGGTTCCCATGTCTTTCTATGGGAACTGTCTCTACTAGTTAGGTGCTTTCAGGCCATCTCTTTGTTGCAGCAACTACATTGCACTTGTTAGTCTTCTAAGAAAAGATAATGAGAAAAAAGAAAGATTTTTGTCCCCCACCAGCATTTTTTTGTTTAATGGACAGTTTATTTGAATAATTTGTGTTGGAGGCATTTTAATTGTCATCTTAATATCTTGATTCTTTATACTTCCTTTGTAAAGTATTTAATTTGACCTTTGCTTCAAACCATCAATGACCATACTGCTTTCAGATTGATTCACAATTAGCTTTTAGCCAATTCTGAAATGATTCCAAAGCTTGTAACCATTGTTTCCTGTCAGTTTAGATATCATCTATTTCATTTTTTTTTATGATTTAGGTACTTATAATGTCAAACAAATCCTCTTCATTAAAATACTTGATTTGCAGGTTTGAGATTTCTGAGAAGTCTCCTGGGTCATTTTTCCCATCATGGTTTTGGTCATTCCCTCCTGTGCTTATTTTTGCTTTGAGGTGAAAGAAAATCAGAGTATTGGTTTGGTTTGGTGCTTCTTTTCAAGTTTATTACATAATCACCAAACTTTTTCATTCTCTACAATAAATATTGTTAAGCTGCAAGTATCTTCATGCCTATTTGTTGATTTATATTTAGTATGTGAAAATTATTAAAACCAAGAGTTCCATGAAATCACATTTCTGGTTGCTTTTGCATACACAATGAAACTGGGTCCAACAATTACTTTCCTAATCTAATGGCACAGGTAAGAAGTGGTGGAAATGAGATAGGGAGAACCTTGGAGTCTTCCTTGCATTTAAGTACAAGTATTTTATTGCTTATTTCATACACAGTGAGAAGGTCAACATGGAAGTGATTCATTTCCTGAGAAAAGTGTCAGGGTATTGCTAATCTTTAAACAAATATCACATGTTCAGAATACTAACCACTAACTTACTCCATCTCCTGTCTCTCAACCTTTGTACAGTCTCCCATACCTATAATGGATTCTCCTTTCACCTCCATTTTTTGAATCCCTAGTTTACTTTAAAGTTTTGCTTAATCATCCCTTTCTATGTGAAGCTGTTTATGATCTCCTTAGCTGCTATTGCCTCCCCTCATAACATTTTATTTATTTTGTATAATTATGTACATATATATTTCCTCATACTTGTATGTGTACATGTGTTGGTTTTTGACAACTCCAGAGATGTGAGCTCTTTAAGGCAGGCGACTGTTTCAATATTGTCTTTGTTGATCTAGGGTCTGGCACAGTGCCTGGCATATATTAATATACTTAATTATTGCTTATTAATTGACTGAATTGATGTTTGTGAATGGTCCATGAATTGAGTAATTTTAGCAGCATATGCCCCTCTTCTCCCTACTGTGCCACTGTTACTTTGGAAGGTCTTTGAATCATTTTTTATTTTACTATCATCATTTTACATTTTACATTTTACGTCACCTAGCGGTCATCTTTCTGGACATTTGACTCTTCATTTTTATGTAGCCTAGTCTGCATGCAGCCTTAATAATTTCTTAGAAAATGCCAGAGCTTATGTTCCACTGACCTTACCTTTGAGACTTCAGGATCATCCCCTACCACAACAAGGCACAAATGTACACCATAGAAAATACATATTTTGTTTTATGATAAGAAATCATTGCTTGAGTACTTTCTTTATCAGTTAAAAGACAATCAAGTAATAATGCTTTTGATCTCAAGATTCATATAGCATTATCATGGCCAAAACAGGTGTTGTTAGGATCTGAGCATAATGATCATTGGCAGATGCCACAGCTGGCATTTCTAGGAACTCAGTTCTTCATTATGTAGTTCAGCCTCTTTTTATACTTTTGTAACTTAATCATTTTCTTCCCACATTGCTTTAATCTATCTCTTCAAGGAGAAAAACAAGAGTCTTATAAGAATAATTAGTTTTTATCAGTTGGGTGTTAGCAGTGACATACAAGTTGCCTTGTTTGTTTTCAACTTCCCTTTCCTTAGAAGACAATGGAGATGTAAAGGTCTGATGCTTCCATTAATTTGCATTCAGGGTCATTTCAGTGGTGTCAGTTAAGAAATGTTAATACGTACTTAGAATGTGTTTGTTAATGGGGCTCAGGCAAAGACAGTGACACAGCTGCCCTTAATTCCATAAACATAAGGCATATTAATCCCTTTAGTTGACGGGTGCTTAAATGGGAAGATTGGATGAGTAATTGGGCTGTTCTTCTAATCCTTAGCCTGGAATATAAATGAGAAATCTCTTGATATTTTGATTTGTCTTCTGTAATCTCTTCTAATTGATCCATTTAAAAAAAGAACTGTTTCCTTTGAATAATGATTTTGGGGGAAGGTAGTATATCTGTAATTGATACCAGTTGGGTTTCACTAGTTTTGCGTTTTGAATTTCTGGATCTAGGTCCCATTTCCAAATTTTACATATATAATATAGAACACACATGTATACATGCAAACACATTATTATAAGCATAAATGTTGAGCAATAAATATATGATCATGGATATAATACACACATATGCAGTTTGTGTCTTGATTAATGCCTATTAAGGCACATTCTTTTGGATGGTTGTGGTGGTGAGAATTGACTTATTTCTTTGAGTCTGAAATCTTTGTTGACTAAATCATTCTTAGTAACACCTGAAATATCATCATATATTATACTATAACAATCCCAAGACATTAATACAGGTGGATAGTATGTTTCATCATTAGTCCTTTGGAGTTGTCTTGGATCATTGTATTGTTGAGAATAATTATCATTCACAGTTTTTCATCAAACAGTATTGCTGTCTCTATGTACTATGTTCTCTTGTTCTGCTCACTTCCCTATACATCAGTTCATACAAGTCTTTCCAGGCCTTTCTGAAATCATTCTGTTTGTCATTTCTTATAGCACAATAATATTCCATCACCAAATGAGAACTATTAATAGAGGCTAAGTTGACTTCCCTGTCATATTGTTGACTCATATTGAACTTGGAATCTATTAAGATCTTTAGATATTTTTATGTGTGAATTATTGTCTTACTACATGTCCCCATCTTATACCAGTAGAGCTTATATTTTTTAACATGAAGGCAAAGATTTACATTTATTGCTATAACATTTAATGTTATTGGATTTAACCTCTTGTTTCCACACATGAACATGCAGGTTCTATTATCCAATTTGTTACCTTTCCCTCCAAACTTTTTCTATAAAGTTGATGGAAATACCATCGATATTTTCATTTAAGTAACTGAGGAAATTGTTTAAAAGAACAAAATCAAATAAGATTCTTATAGCCTTACCTCTAGGATAAACAATTGTTTAGATCTAGGTGTTAAACAAACCTCAGACCTGATACATAGCCCACTTCTTTTCATTTTGTTCACAAGGATTTAATGAGAAATTTTTGCTTACTGCCTTGGTGAATTTCAGGTATAATAAGTTGATTATAGTTTCCAAATCTGTCTAGCAACCAGTTTAAAAAAGGAAGTACGATTAGTCTGTCATGGTATGTTCTTGATAAACACAGCATGACTCATCATGATCATTATCTCCCTTTCCAAATGCTCACAAGTCATCCCTTTAATAAAACAGTCTAGATAGCCATAAGACAATTCCTGGAGCAGCAGAACCCAAAAAAGAATGGGCTGAGATAATTTTCCAGCCAAAGACAGCTTAGAAGTTTGGCAGGAGGAGTCTGCTGTACTGGGGTGGAAGTGCAGTCATAACAGCACAGATCCAGCCCCAGGCATGTTGTGCCAGAGAAATTTATACCTGAGCCTCTGACTCAGCTGCAGCACCAGCATCTTCTGGAACTAAACTCATGGTCTGGTGAGAGGGCTGATTGGTTGGTGGCGGGGAGAAATGTACAGGGGTTTCTGCAGGAGCAGAGGAGGAATTCAGTTGTTCTACCCCAGCTGAGAACCAGAAAGAAATCTTGAATGGCAATGGCCCAAGTGGGGGAGGGGGGGTACAGGTTCCTCAGAGCTGAAAACCACAGCAAACAAAATTTTGTTGCCTGGTTAATTAGCAAGTTGGCCTGGGGTTATTTACAGAACAGAGCATAGGCCAGGTGAGTGAAGAACCTGCCCCTCCTTAAATCGTACCACTTGGGATCCCCTGATGCTTGGGACACTGCAGCCTGGCAGCAGGGCCCCACTTTAAGAAGGAATTAAAAGTCAAGTGAAAGTTGGGCAAGATGAACAAACAGAAATATGTGAAACATAGAAAGTTTATTTAGTGACAAGAAAGATCAAGGTACACCCTCAGAAGAGGATAGTAACATCAGGGCTCCTACATCCAAAGCTTGCAAGAAAAATATGAATTGGTCTCAGGCCATAGAGGCACTCATAAAGGACTTTGAAGATAAAGTAAGAGAGGTAGAGGAAAAAATGGAAAGATAAATGAGAGTGATGTAGGAAAGTCATGAGAAAAGAGTCAAGAGCTTGAAAAGCCAAATGGAAAAGCTCTCTGAAGAAAATAATTGCCTAAGAATTAGGATTGAACAAATGGAAGCTAGCAACTTTATGAGAAACCAAAGACACAATAAAGCAAATAAAACATTCTAGAACATTGCTTCTTTAGCATTTGAAGACTTTGCCTTCCTATCAGTGCACATTGCTGGTGAAATATCATTGTTGTGTGGTCCTGCAGTCACTATTGTCATGGAGGCTGAGGCTGATAGATGTTTTGAATTCATGAATTCTAAGCTGTATTGGGCTTAGGACAGGTGCCCTTAAGTCTGGCTTTTATATGGTGAGGCCCCAAGAGTGAGGTGGAGGGAGCATACTAAGCTGCTCAAGGAGAGGAAAACCAAATTAGGTTGGGAAGCTCCCATGCCATTCATTAATGGGATCAGGTAGTGAATAGCCTTTGCACTTCCATATGGAAAGAGGTAGGAAAACTCGATTTCTACTCTCCTTCTTCCAAAAAAGGAATCATTTCATATACTCATCTCCAGTTCTGCACAGCTATCTTGTTCTCAACACATTTCCACAAATATTTTAAGAAGTACCTTTGCAATAGTACCCTAAAGTTGTTTCAATACCCTGAAATGCATTTCTTCCAACTCTGCTGATAAAATGGAAACTAAAATTTTGAAGCTGGGCTCAATAAATTTTTGACAAATTTTTCAGTGCTTGTTTTAGTTTTATTTTTTTAATTTACTTCTCATTTATGTGATGAAGGGTTTCTTTCCCTCTGAACTGATAAACCTTTCATACCAGATACTATGACTGTTTAAGAAGCAAGAACTCTTAATTGCATTAAACTTCTGTATGTACTTGGGATTAGGTCCTTTTAATTATTCTTGCAGTCTTACTAATCAGTTCAGTATTTGCATTCAGGAATTCATAAAAATGATACAGAAATGCTTATGATAGTTCTATTTTTTTAAGCTTGCTTCTCTTTATTTTTTGGTTGGGCAATGAGGGTTAAGTGACTTGCCCAAGGTCACACAGCTAGTAAGTGTCAAGTGTCTGAGGCCAGATCCGAACTCAGGTCCTCCTGACTCCAGGGCTGGTGCTCTATCCACTGCATCACCTAGCTGCCCCCAATAGTTCTTAACTTAAAATATTCATGTATATGTTTTGTATTTTTAAAATTGCATCATGCTGATCTGATTCAATGACACTAATTTCTTTGATCTAAAAGACTGGGGCTTAAAAGCGTGGGTAATCATTCCATATTTCAATCCACCTAGCATATCTTTATTTAATCTAGATTGTTTCCTCTATCATTATGTCTATTATGCGAACTTTGAAATACATTATCTGTGAAGTATGATAGTAGAGTATTTTATGTATAATATTTGCAAACTTACTGCAGCAAAATTGAACAGGGCAAATCCAAAGTAAACAAATTGCTTTAGCTCTCATCTGCATTTAATATCTATGGTGCTAGTCATCTCAAACATTTCCTTTAGTAACAGTAGCATCATGAAAACTTTTGTATACAAAGGCAAAGGGAGGAAACTTGACTGTCATATTTAACAAATCAATAAGAACTTTTAAGAATAATTAATCATGGGGGCAGCTAGGTGGCGCAGTGGATAAAGCACTGGCCCTGGATTCAGGAGGACCTCAGTTCAGATCCGAAACTCAGACACTTGACACTTACTGGCTGTGTGACCCTGGGCAAGTCACTTAACCCTCATTACCCTTCAAAAAATAAAAAATAAAAAAAAAGAATAATTAATCAAATTTTTAAAAATCAAAAATTCTAACGTATACAAAATACTTTGCTGTGCACTATAGAAAATACAAAGCAATAAGTATATAATACATGGTACCTCCCTGTGATAACATTACATGACAATCTGTAAGAAGAGATAAATATATAAGAAATTAAAGTATGAATTTTTTTTTTTACAGCTCATGAGATGATCAAGTTAAATGGCTGCTTAGTACCAAACTCAAGTCTATAATCTATGCCTCGGGGCAACTAGGTGGTACAGTATATAAAGCACTGGCCCTGGATTCAGAAGGACCTGAGTTCAAGTCTGGCCTCAGACACTTGACACTTACTAGCTGTGTGACCCTGGGCAAGTCACTTAACCCTCATTGCCCAGCCAAAACAAAACAAAAAACAAAACACAAAACCAAGAAAAAACCCCAAATATAATCTGTCTCTTGTTTTCTAGTCCAGTGTCCTTTCTTTTAATTAAAGTACTACTGCCAATATTAGTATTTCCATTAATATTGAAAGCTAACATTAATATATGACATTTTAATGTTTGCAGAACACTTTTCTCATCACAGTCATATGAGGAACATAGTTTACATATTATTATAAATATTTTATGTGTGAGGAAACAGGTTCTGAGACATTAAATTATTTTCCATTCATCACACAGATAATAACATTGTCTGAGATAAATTGTTTTGCCCTTTGTTAAATACTTCTAGGACATACTAAAATGAGTGATTCTTCTTGTCCCTAAGGAATTAACAATATAAGAATTTAGGATAATATAAATATGTAAGTTAAATGTAACTCAGAGTTGGGATAAATGGCATAGCAGAGACAGAATAAATTCAATGAGAGACCAGAGGTTGAGAAATCAGGGGAGAGGGTCATATGAAAAAGGTATTTGAGCTAGGCTATATGATTACTCTGTTCAAAGACCCTCAATACCTCCCTAATATCTAGGATATAATACAAACTCATCAACATTACTTTTTTTGTTTCTTTTTTTTTTTTTCCTGCCGGGCAATGGGGGTTAAGTGACTTGCCCAGGGTCACACAGCTAGTAAGTGTCAAGTGTCTGAGGCCGGATTTGAACTCAGGTACTCCTGAATGAATCCAGGGCTGGTGCTTTATCCACTGCACCACTTAGTTGCCCCTCAACATGACTTTTAAAGGTTTTCATGAAATGACTCTAACCTACCTTTCCAGGCTTAGTGTTTTAGACATTCTAACTCCAGCCCTTAATCTCCCAACCTCTTTGATTTTTCAAGGCCTGTCCTCCATGGCTGGATAATATTATTTCCCCACCCTGCTCCTCCCCACACCCTTGCTTCTTAGTGTCTCTATATTTCCTATCTCAGCTCATGTGTCATCTTCTTTTTCTTTAGTCATTTTCAGTAATAACCAACTCTTTGTGACCCCATTTAGGATTTTCTTGGCAAAGATACTGGAGTGGTTTGCCATTTCTTTCTCCAGATCATTTTACAGATGAGAAAACTAAGGCTGAAAGGGTTGAGTGACTTGCTCAGGGTCACACAGCTAGTAAGTGTCTGTAAGTGGATTTAAACTCAGGAGGATGAGTTTTCCTAACTCAAGGCTCAGCACTCTATTCTGCAGTTCCACCCAAGCTGCCCCTACCATCCCCTATGAGAAGCTATTCCCAATGCTCCCTAGTTAGTTCGTTCTCTCTCTCTCTCTCTCTCTCTCTCTCTCTCTCTCTCTCTCTCTCTCTCTCTCTCTCTCTCTCTCTCTCTTTCTTCTCTCTCTTCCTCAATCTCATCCCCAGCTTGAGGTTCAGCAGCTGCTCACAGGCCTGATCCCATCACCGATTGGTAGAAAACATTTTTAACCAGCTCTGATTTTCTGACCTGGGTTGGTTTACCTCCCTCACTCCCAGTCATCACTGCCTTGTAACCTTGGTTGTTCCTGGTAGTCCACCATACTTGTATGAGACTGTGCAGATAGCCTTTAGCTATACTGCAGCTCAAGTAATCTACCAGCCTCAACCTCCTTAAGTAACAAGGGTTATTGGAGTCCATCATCCTGCCTAGCTCTATAATTTTGTTAAGAAGAGGCTTGGGAAATTCTGGACATAGTGAATAGTGAATATAACTACAACAATAAAACGAATTGTAATAGTTAAAGATTACTTACTGACATGGGAGTGAGTCATTTGTAAATCAGCATTGACTTTGACTTGTTAAAATAATGATAAAATTCAATACTAAATTACAAAAAAAAGAATCAAATTAGAACATAGGTTGTACAATTCTGGCAACTCAGATCTACATAAACAAACTGTTGATGCCAAAAAATAGGAAATGGATAAAGGAATAGACAGCATTTCCTAAGGAAGTTTATTCCACATAAATTATTTGTTAAAATGGGGAGATCTACACCATTGGTGGCCACACTCCGTGATGTTTAAAATCTAAATGTGTGGTTGCCTTAAATTAGAAGTTTTAGCACCAGTCTTTGGGCATTAAGCATTTATTAAAGCATACTAAGTATTAATAAAAGGAGAACACGTGGAGTTCAGAAAGTTAAGAAAACACCTATCTAGCCTAGAGTTCCAGCCTGGTCTGGTTCTTTCTCAAGTTCTCCACCATGAGCCTGCTTTAACCATGAATTGCCACCACATGACGGTTCCCCATTGAAAAGGAGTCTGTTCCAGTGGAAGCTTCCTGTGGGACTGGAAGAGGGGCAGTCCCCCCACACAGCTCCAAGCTAATTGCCTGGTCCATTGATTGACATGACTTACAGGTGATCTATGAATAGACATAACTTCCAGATGCCAGGAAGCTTCTGGATGCTAGTCACATGCTTTCTTTTCAGGGGGGTGTTGCCCTGGTTCTTACAATGTCTTTCTCAGCAGGGAGTGGCACCCTGATTCTCACAACTCATATCAATAAAATCACATTGAGATATCAGATCAATCTATTTTCAATCTATCTTTCCAGATTTATTTTACACTAATCTCCATTATTTGCCCTATCTTTCAAAGACAAGCTATGTGACATAGTGGGTTAAGAGCTGGCTTTAGAACCAGGAAGACTTTGAATCAAGTCCCTTTTCCTCATGCTGACTTTGTGATCCTAGACAAGATATTTAACTTCTCAGTTCTCTAAGAAATTTGTTGCTAAGTCTATAAATTAAGAGAAGGTGGCCACATGAATTGATAGGAGTTTCCAAGGCCAATGAAATTATACTTTCTGGCCCTATCCCTATCCCAATTGTTAAAAGCATTCTTCATATTGAAATGAAATTTCCTTCTTGTTACTTTTGCCCATTGATCATGTTTCTGATCTTTGAAACTAGTACTAATAATTTGTCAGAGTACTACCAACTGTTCTTAAGAAAAATATCTTCTGGTATAGTTTCATATTTTAATGAATATATGGAAATGTCATGGAAGATGTCTTTTATTGTATTTATCAGTACCCCCAATTTGAGTATCATTACTAGCATGATTGCATTTGAAAGTTTTTTTGGAAAAAAACACACTAAATACCAATATAAATACAATATACATATACATCAGAAGAAATTTAATTAAAGCCAGGATAGTGACTTTAGAATGGATTTAGATGAAAAAAAAAACTAAACTATAATCATGTGACATGAAGGATGATCTTCAGTGTTACTGATGGTTTTCCTCTTCTAATGGAAATCATTACCCATACATATTTTCTCATTCTGTATAAGTCTTGTTTATGACTTTTTATGAGATTAGTATAGCATGGTACTCTTGAAATATCACTGGGTTAGGAACCTAAAGATATAGGTTGGGATTCTTTTTGTCCTATTTACTATCTATGTGACCTTGGGAAAATCACTTTTGTCTAGGCCTTGGATTTCTTATCTATAAAATAATTAGTTGAACAAAATAACCTCAGATGCCCTTTTTAGCTCTACATGTATCATAAAATCAATACAACAGGCTGTTGGCATTCTATGTCTTTTATTATTTTGTGATTGCCATTGTAACTCTAGAGTTATTCATATATTGTCCCTTACTTTCATTTCATAAGCAACCCACCCCTTTTTCTGATCATATATTTCTTTGATTTTTAAAAGTCTTAAATTTCTTTGATTTTAAAAAATGATATATTTTACTTAAAACATTGATGGTAGTATCCTACAACCTACTTAGACATCCACTCTGGATATAGACTTATTTTCCTTTGGGTCCCCTTCAATGTAGATCACAAATTAAATATTACCCAATAGGAATTCTTTAAAAAATGTTTTCTATATATGTTAATAGCCACTTCCTTGCTCCATTCCTTGAATCTTCCCTAATAAGAAAGTAAAACAGTGAAGCAAAACCTACTGACACAGTAATCTTGTCTAATTGTTTATACAATACTCTGCAATCATATTCTACTATCTTTTTACTGAGAGTAGTGTGTTTTATCATCAGTTCTTGGGAACAAGAACTTACCTTTTTCTTTTTCCCTTCTATTATCCATTTCTTCCTTCCATTCCCATTTTGGTTCTCTTTCTAATTTGTCCTGACCTCTGATTTCATTAATATAGAGAATTCTTGGTGAAGAAAATCCTTCTACAAATGTAAATTGGCAACCATTCTATAACTTGTAGACTTGGAAAGTTGCTTGGATAAACTAGAAAATACGTAGCTTATAAGCCAATATTTGCCATACAACCCATATTTGCCATGGTCTCTCAAATAATTTTTGTGGTTACTACAGGGGCAGCTTGGTATAGCCCATGTGTATTAAACTTGGAATTTAAAAGTCTTGAGTTCAGAAGGACTTATGATGAAATATATTATCCATCCCTAATGAAAGAACTGATGGAGTCTGAATGCAGATTGAAGAATACTTTTTTCACTTTCTTCATCTTTCTTTTTTCTTTTTTTTTGTTCTGTGTTTTCTTTTGTAACATAGCTAAAATAGATAAATATGTTTTGCATGACTACAGATGCACAATCTATATCAAATCACTTGCTGTTTCAATGAGGGGGAAGAGGACGTAGAGAGGAAGGAAAAGTATTTGGAACTCAAAATTTTAAACATTAATGTTAAAATTGTTTTATATGTAGTTGAGAAATAGATAGATGGAGAGATAGATGAATTAAGAGATAGATAGATAGATAGATAGATAGATAGATAGATAGATAGATAGATAGATAAAGACAGGTTCATCCCCTACCTCAGCCATTTTACAATCTTAGTTTTCTCATCTCTAAAATGAAAGGGTTAGACTTGCTGGGCTATATCATCCCCTCAAACTCTAACTCTCTGAACCTATGCACTATCTTTAAGGGTATTTATTGGTTATGGAGTAATAGTTTATATTAAACAAAAATATTTAATGACATTCAATGTGGTACAGAAAAATTACTAGACTTCTATCTAGGAGAGACCTTGGTTCAAATCCTGGCCCTGACATTTACTAGTTGTGTTACCTTATGGGGATCACTTAACTTTTCTGAAATTCAATATCCTTATTTCAAAACTGAGTATAATAATGCTTATATTACACACTTTACACTTTTGTAAGGAAATTTTTTTGTAAATCTTAAAGAACTATATAACTCTTATTATTATTTTCCCCTCTGCCTCAATACTGTCATTTCAATGGGAGTCAGGTAGTCTTTAAATAGTTTGTTTGTTTTCTATGACTAATACTCATGCTTTGTTTGGCATTTGAGGAGAAATGAAGGGTGGAAATAGCAATAAACAATGATGAAAAAAGTGTTTAGTAGACATTTAAGGCTTTTCCATACTTCATAAATAAAATTTGACATTCTCTGAGAGGCCCCAATTGATCAGTTAATATCTGCAGACTTCACTCTTTTCACCTAACTAAAGAAGAATTTGGACCTTAATGGAAAAAGTGGTTTGAGTTGTTTCCACTGTAGCTTATTCTATTCTATGAATATTTTTGTTTGTTAAGGGCTAAAATTCTAGCTAAACTGTCTAAAATATCTAATGAGTGGTCGCCAATAAATTATAAGCTTTAGCAAGAGTTAAACTTTTAAGCATTTATTAAGGAGAATAAGAATTTGGTAAAGAGAGAGAAAAAGGCCTAGATTCCTATCTATTAAAGGGAGAGCACATTTCTAGCTCCGCTCTCCACCAGAGTCCAAAGGAAAAAGCGCGAGACTGAGCGCCAGTCTCTTCCTTCCTCCTCCCACTAGTCCGCGTCACTTCCTGACTCCTGAAGAAAAGACTCCTGGTCTTGCCCTCAAAGACCTTCGCTTCATGGGCAGAACTCTTCTACAGTTAGTATCCAGCAGGTGGCGTTATTCCAATCGTTACAGTCCCCCCTGTTGTTCCTCAAGAAACAAAATGTTTCCTTGATGGAACAGTAAAAAGAATATAATAACTATTGCTAACTAATAATATGTGAACAACAATATAGAAAAGGAAGAGAGGAAAGTTTTGTCCAGAGGGGCGATTTTTTTTTTGTCCTCATGAACCGACGCTTTGACATTAGTCTTGCAAAGGGAGGGCCTCTGCAGAGAGTACATGTTACAGATGGTGTATATTATAACAGAAAGAGAAAAAAACAACAAAAACAACAAATCAAAACTGTTCATTTAAAGTCTCTGAAAGTCTTTTCTCAGATGTCCTCTAGGTGTAGTCGTGGAATGGAAGTCTTTTCAGGGGTTGATGTGTGGATGCTGGTAATCAGCCAGGAAAATTTCCTACAAAATTGAGCTTAACACAACTTTAAAATAGCTTTGTCAATAATCAAATCAAACAATGAAAGTTCTCAAAAACATGTCTAAGGGAATTCAGAATCTTGGTTGTTACACATGAAACATATAATAAAACAAAAATTGAACCATTCTTTAAAATTATAATATTACTATAGTCCCCCCTTATGGAGGGTATTTGAGAAGACAATTGCTGCGATATTAATTTTTAAAAATAATTTTTATCTTTGTTTCATCACTTTTTGCATCATCTGCCTAATTATCCTCATGCCATTATGAGAAATTAGAAAATCTAATATAATTGGTAACAGGTGTCAAGGCCAAATTCAACACTGTTATTTATCATGACACCTGAGATAATTATGGGGGTTACCATAAAAGAACAGAGAAATGATGGGATATGAGCATTCCCACACTTGAGCAATATATACTGCCCATACAGTATGCCAGGCTTAAAATAGGTGGATGGAATATATGTCCATGCCACCAAACATATTGGAGGAAACTGAGTCAGACTTAATCAGATGCATGGGATTGAGATGTCCATGGCATCAGGCATATAGGAGGGGGCATAGAAGCCAGGTGTAGAAGTGAGATGGGTGGGATGAATACTTCCAGCCATCTGTACAATATTGTGGGGAAAAATAAAATAAAATATTAAACCAAGAGAATCCAACCTCAACATTAGTCAAAAGCCGTTCCCTCGGCCATACCTTGACTTCATGCATGTCTCCCCTCATGTGACAGTTCAGTGTCTGCTCTTGCATATATTTCTCTTGTGATTGGATGGCATCTTGGCCAACTGGCATCTGATAACTCAGAATAAAGGCAATTAATGTCTTAAATGATAAATTCCCATAATCCAAGTCTCATATGGATTTAAAAATTGAGGATAATAAATGATTGCAAAAAATGTGAATACATCTTGACTCAGAACACAATATATAATTATGCAACAATTTCAAATAATACCCCTTTTTTTTAACTTAGTATACAATTACTTTTTTGAAAAATCTGAACATATTTAAATACAAGTTAAAGCACAACACAATCTCAAAGAAAACTTTTACAAATGTTCCCCTCTTTTTTTTTTTTTTTTGGAATATGCTTATCAAAAATAATACTTCTAGAATCAATTTACACTTGCCATGGCAAACAATTTGCCAGGGAAATGCTTTAAAGAGTTTGATCAAATAATCAGTTGAGAAAAAATAACAAAAACAAACAACTCAGAATATGGGAGCACAATACTCCTAGAATTAACATTGTATAATAAAATCAAAACCATCTTGCAATGTTTCAAAATTAGATAGACAAATGAATAGAAGAAAATACACATGGAACAATAAAATACAGTGAAATTCAAACTAAGGAAATCTAAATGAATATGAACTTAATATCAATAAGAGTATTATAAAATATAAACTTGATCACATGACTATAAAAAGCTTTTACAAATATTCTCCTTGTTTTAGAAACTAAGTATAAGACACAATCTCAAAAGCATGAAAATCTCTATGAAAATAAACCCATACCATTAATTTCAAAATGTATATATAATAGCACAGAAATCCTATGTAACCTCTGAACTGATACTATTACTCTGAGTGAATTCAGAACACTTTTGATTCCGATATCTAAAATCCCCAATACTCATATCAATACCTTGCTGCTTACTTCTACATTTCTGTAAAATATATACCCTTCCATGGCAAAAGAAGCAGAGTCTTGAACTATGTTGATTGTCATTCTTATTCAGCTTAAGTTTTTCTTCTTTAACCCCTCTATATTGTCTGTCGGGCTTTTCACCATACAAATGCTTTATAAGATTACTAATTAAAGACAAAAGCAGGTTAGCAAAATTATGAACAAAACGAGCATATCTGGAATTTAAAGAGTTTTCTAAGATTGTCTCAAAAGCACAGCCAGGCCGGGGAAGGGCTGAGCCTGAAGCTGCAAATGCAGGTAGAAAAAGTTGAGCATGCGCATCAGATCTCTGGACTTCCCAGGCAGGGGAAGCTATGGGCTTGGCCATGGGAGGAGTAGAGGGTGGGGTCTGGAGAGGAGGGGAGGGACCAGAGCAATTTGAATCAGACTTGATTTTGAACTCAGGCCTGGATTCCTCTTCCCCCACTTTGCCTCCAGGAGCTAGGGGATTAAAAGCTTCTAGAGGGTGGGTCATTGCCTCCAGGCATGCAAAATTAAAGCAACAATTACTGTTAGAACTGGGAAAAGCTGCGGGAATCTCTTCAGGTTTCTCTGAAAAAGCATGGTTGGGAGAGGGAGAGATATTTCCTTGTGTGAGTAAGTTGCTGGCTCTTTTAACAAAAATAAAAAGAAAAATAGAAAATCCACAAAAACAAAGCATTAACATGATCTTATCTCCCATTTGTCTGGTTAAACAGACTAAAATCAAAAATAGGGTAATTAGGGAGTTTAAAAGGTCCATTCGAAAAAATTTAAAGGGAAAACACAGCCAGTACGCCAGTACTTGGCAGTTAAAGGGAGAGGGTAGAGAAAATGCCTTACCCAACCAGAAGATCAGAAGACTGAGGTTTAGCTTTCCTCTTCGTGGTCAGCCATCTGTTAAGGGCTAAAATTCTAGCTAAACTGTCTAAAATATCTAATGAGTGGTCGCCAATAAATTATAAGCTTTAGCAAGAGTTAAACTTTTAAGCATTTATTAAGGAGAATAAGAATTTGGTAAAGAGAGAGAAAAAGGCCTAGATTCCTATCTATTAAAGGGAGAGCACATTTCTAGCTCCGCTCTCCACCAGAGTCCAAAGGAAAAAGCGCGAGACTGAGCGCCAGTCTCTTCCTTCCTCCTCCCACTAGTCCGCGTCACTTCCTGACTCCTGAAGAAAAGACTCCTGGTCTTGCCCTCAAAGACCTTCGCTTCATGGGCAGAACTCTTCTACAGTTAGTATCCAGCAGGTGGCGTTATTCCAATCGTTACATGTTGCTACTCCTTTCTTTTGTTCCTGATTGATCAAAATTTTTTAAAAAATGTTTTTGATTTCTTCTTTGATGGTCTTTTTCTAATAGGAAAGGAATTAGGTTCCTTTAGTTTATCTCTTTGCTTTAATTATCCATGCATATCATGTATGCAATTACATTAAACATGAACAACAAAATGTTACATCAATTAAACTGGGCAATAATTATATTCCTTACAGAACTTAGCAATGTAAAAAATTAGAAATATTCTTTTTAGAACCAGATGGTAGCTTTTATTGATTTTGTTACAGTTCTGAAATGTTATACTGGGGCCTTGTTTATTCATCTTAAAAATAGCTGATGTGAATTTTATAGTAATGTGCATTATAGAAAAATCTAAGTATAACTTTTTAAAATATTCATATTTATGGAGGACTGTCTTCAAAAAAAGAATAGTTGAATTTATTTTTAATTTTGATTTTTTTACAAGCATTAATAGATTAGGTCAATTTTGTAACCATAGAAAATCATTTTGCTCTTTATTTGGAAGTTTACATTACTCTTTGAATGTACGTGCATTTTTCTTTTGCTTTGGAAAATGTTACCCCTTTGGTTTTCATAAATATAACATCTTTCATAATAGGAAAAAGGACATTTCCTAGGGTTTCATTTTGTTTGGTAGATAACAAACTTCCTCACTAAAATTAGCATGCCAATAGGCAAACAATTCTTGCTTAACTTTAGTTTAAAAACCCAACTGCTATAATTATAAGAATTCATTACTTAAGATGATAGTTTTCAAAATGGGATATACCATTTATAATTGAGAGCATCCAGTTTTGGATACTGATGCCTTAAGATGATACATTAAGAGAATGGAGATGGATTTCATGGTGTGGTATAAAACAGAAAGTTACTTTTTTTCTGAAATAAGTATTTGAGAATGTGACATGTAGATCCAGTCCAAATACAACTGAAAACATATGCCTATAAATGGTAACCAAGTTCTGTATAGTAAAGTGGACAAAATATAGTAATTACCTACTCTGCTATGGATGAGCTGTCATCTTTTTTGCAATGTGTTCTTTTAGACATTAAACATTTCAATATGGTAGAATGATACCAAATAGTAAAATGTGGTTATATTTTTGTTTTAATAATGTAGAAAAATAACAGCTAATATTTACATAGCACTTTATGTAAAATTTGTAAAGTACTTAACATGTTTTCTTATTTGATCCTCACAACAGCCCTGAGAGATGGGTGCAACTGTTATCTGCATTTTTACAACAGAGGCTGAGAGAAATGAGCATCTGATTTGAACTTGGATCTTCTTGATTTTAGACCAACACTCTATCCACTATGCTACCTACTTGTCAAAGAAGCCATTGCTCCTTTCTCTAGGGGAAAAACAACAGCAAAATTAAAATTACTAGTGAATTACTATTCTCACTATCTTGATGACAAAAACCAACAGTTGATAATGGAAACAGCAGGTTATAAGAAATACCAAAATGAGCTTTTTGTGGTGTCAATGACAAAGTAAATTTTGTTGTGTATACAAATTTGGCAATATGGCTAGGGATGCTAGTGAAGACTATATTTGAAGTCTCCTTGGTGGTTAAATAGCTCAATAACAGACATTTACATTAATTTTTTTAAAAAAATATTGATGTTCTGTTCTGATTCTTAGTGTTTTTGAAGAAAATTTCAAATAATGGTATGTTTTTCTGCCTTTGAAAATTTTAACTTTTGGTAACTCATCTTTTGGAAAAATGGCAGATGAGGAAACTGGGGACTGGAGAACTAAAGTGAATTGTCCACATAGCTAGTAAACATCAGAGATAGCAAGTAAGCCCAAATCCTCTCTTTCTGTTTTTTCCATTACACTACTCTGCCTCCCTCCATACTGAGTTCATAACTGACTTTGTATAGAAATCTACAATTTTACTAGATTAATTTGGGCTTTGAAAATCATATGCTGCATGAATATTCTGACCCTTACAGAACAGAGTGAAAGGAATCCTTCAAACAGCTGGTCTTTCTTTAATAACAAAAATAACTGAGCACAAAAATCTCTCACATCACCAGTAAAAAGAAGCTCTTCAAATACTAAGAAGCTGTAGATATGAGTTTTTATTAAGTCAATTTTCCTCTAGCTTTTTCATGTTCTTGGTGGCCATTTAAAAAAAAATTGTAGTACAATGAGGGTTAAATGACTTGCCCAGGGTCACACATCTAGTGTCAAGTGTCTGAGACTGAATTTGAACTCAGGTCCTCCTGAATCCAAGGCCCATGCTTTATCCACTGCATCACCTCGCTGCCCCGTGGCCATCTTTTAATGGGAAATGAAGAGCAATCTAATCCCTCTGTCAATCTTGTGATCAGAAAACTGGAATTTGCCAGCCTTACGAGTCATAGATTCTGCCCTAGGTGCTAGTTCTGGTGAAGGTAGGATGACTGAATGGGCATTTATTAAGCTGACTGATCTATTTATGAAAACAAACTGCAGCCAAGAATCCTCTTAGGCTCTTGTCCTATTGGGCCATATAATTTTCTATCTCTTTAAGGTTGGTTATGAGTGGAATGATTTATCGCACAGAGGAGAAAAAGCCATCTGCGTTTTGCTCATAGTTGTATTGATTCTACCTGCGTCCTCCCCGCCCCCCCCCCCCACACTTATTCCTCTCAAATACTTTATGGCATGGAAGGCAGAATGTATGCTTAGGATTTTTGTGGGTTGTACACTTGCCTACAGACTTATCTAAGAACTTCTTAGGCTGATTGGTCATCTACAAGCGTCTGGTGGCGGGGGGGGGGGGGGGGAGTCTTATAGTAATACTCTTTAAGCAAAGATCACAATTTTTTCTTTCACCATATTCCCATGTGTATTTGTCACTAGTCATTAAATCGTTTTGTTTTTATTCTTCATGTCAGGAATCAATCAATCAATCAATCAACAAGCTTTTTTTAAGTGTTTAATTATGCACCAGGAATTTTGCTAGTCCCTGGGGATACAGGTACAAAGAATAAAAAACAAAGAAAGAACCTTATAATGTGGGAGAAAACAAGTACTATATACCACATAAATATAAAGTGAACAAATATAAATTTATAAAACACAATTTGAAGAAAGCAAACTAGTGGTTGGGGGCAGGGTACAAGTAAGAAAGGCTTCATGAAAAAGTTGATGTTTGAACTGCTGCTGCAGCTGCTATAGTCACATCTATTGAAGAACCCTCCCCCCCCCAAAGAAAGTTCTTGTTACCCTATTGGGGGGAGAGAGAGAGACAGATGGACACAAGCAGAGAGATAGAGAGATAGAGGCACAGAGAGTCAGAAACAGACAGAAGTTTTGTTCACAAATCCAGGAGGATTCAAGTTTAAATCTTCTTTATAACACATACTGGCTATGTGACCATGGGTACACAACAACCTTTAAACTCTAGGCCAGGGCTTCTTAAACTTTTTGTACTCATGATCCCTTTTTACCTGAGAAATTTTATGTGACCCTGGGTATATAGCTAAATAAAAAAGGTGTACAAATGAAATATTACTGCCAAATTGTGTCTAAGATTCTAAGATATAGAGAAGGTGTCAACTTGCATTGGTGAGAGGATTTTTCTCATCTGAGTATACCCTATGCTAATGAAATCACAGGTCTAGTCCCTACCCCTCTCCTATGATATGTAGCAGGTAACACAAACTTGCCTTCTGTAATTATGTAGGGGTGTCCAGTTGTAAGTATTCTCGTTATTTTTCCCCCAGGGAATCTCGCCATGAGAAACTAACTATGCTCTAGAAAGCACACAGTTTCCCCCATATCTGGGAATGCCTCTCCTTTTGGGGAATATATTCTTAGTGATTCTACTATCTGCCCATCTTCCTTCACACCTCTTATCAATTAATGGAACATCCCCAAAGTTCTAGAATTTTTAATAGAGACCCGGAGTAAACTTTATATATATTTGTATAATATCTCCCTCCCTTGTAATGTAGGAGGATATAACAGATTAGATTCTGAGTCACTGAGACAGACAACAGTGTTAATTATTAAATTCACTCAGTCATTTGTTCAACTCTGCACTTCATCATGAGCAGAGGTCCATAAGCCCCTTTTATACCTTTAAAAAACAACCTATAGGGCAGCTAGGTGGCACAGTGGATAGAGCACTGGCCCTGGATTCAGGAGGACCTGAGCTCAAATCCGGCCTCAGACACTTGACACTTACTAGCTGTGTGACCCTGGGCAAGTGACTTAACCCCAATTGCCTCAACAACAAAAAAAAAGAAAAAAAAATCCTTAAAAAAAACCAACAACCTGTAGTATATGGTAGATATTGCCTCACACAAATGGGCATAGCTGCTTTTCTCAGGAGGAATTTGTTCAAGGTTCTTTGTTGCTCATTTTACCTTCTATTCATGTCCATCTTTTGACTTGGCAAACATCCCCATAGCCTTCTTAATTATAAGGCACCTTCTTCATACATCCATTAGCTCTTAATTCATGTTGAGTGTTGTTAGTACATTTCAGGCTTCTTATTGTGTTTTCTTTTTAGTCTTTCTAAGTGAGCTAATAACCATTGGCTAACAGAACAACAACAAAAACAACAACCACTAGAGAACAGTCATATAGCTGTTCAAGGACCAAGACTGTGGTAGGATGACTGGGGCACATGTGAACTTTCACCCTCTGCCAATTCCTGGCCTATTAAGTACAAACTGACTTTATATAATGTGACTGAGACTGGTTTCTTTCTTTTCAAAAACAACTTTTCATTCATGTTTTCTATTTTTACATCATTAGAGTTATCCCCACTAGTCCCCTTCCCAGAGAACCACTTCATATAATAAATAGTATTTTTAAAGACAAAAAAGGAGAAAAACACTGCAATTGGTGACTGATTATATTGAAAAATTCTGAAAACACCTCCATAAGGGGGTACCTTTCTTATTTCATCATTTGAGTCATGCTTGATCTCTTTAATTTTGCTGTATTCACTTTTGATTTCTTTTGGTGTGGTTATTCTTTCCTTTTTCATTGTGGCTATTTTGTGTTTTTTCCTTACTCTACTTACTTCACTTTGCTTAGGTTCAAGTAAATTTTTCCGTGTTTCTTTGTATTCATAACATACACAATTTCTTAGAGCACAGTAATATTCCATTAGATTCGTGTATTACAATTTGTTTAGCCATTTTGCCATCAATGGGCATTTATTTTGTTTCAGTGTTTTGCTATCAGAAAAAGCAGTGCTAAAAATATTTTGGAGTACATGGGAACTTTTTTATTAATGGCTTCCTTGAGGTATAAGCCCGGTAATGGAATTCTTTGGTTCAAAGGTTATAGGCATTTCAGTCACTTTATTTTCATAATTCCAAATTGCTTTCCAAAATGGCTATACCATTTTCACAGCTTCAGTAACAGTGTATTTGTATGCCTATTCCACAACTCCTCCACCACTGACTATTAACACATCATCTTTGCAAATCATTATGGTGTGAGGAGAAATTTTAGGGTTTCTTTGATTTGCATTTCTTTTCTTGCTAACGATTTATAGTATTCTTTTGTATGTTGTGAATATATTGCAATTTTTCTTTTGAAAACTGTTTATATTCTTTCGCCACTTATCTATTGATGAATTGCTATTAGTCTTATATTTTGTTTATATATCTTAGATATTAAACTCTTATCAAGGAAATTTGATAAAAAATATTTTTCCTGTCCAATTGCATCCCTTCTTCTTATTATAATAATGAATTAATTTTGTTCATGTAGAAGCTTTTCAATATAAGCAAAGTTATTTTTTTTATCTTTTGTAATTGCCTCTACTTATTAATTAAGAATACATCAGTTTGTAGCTATGAGAGGTATATGATCTGTGTCTCTTTTAATTTTTTTAACAGTACAATCTTTAACATTTAGGTTATATATCCATTTAAAATGTATTACAGAAAATGGTGTGAGGTATTGACCCTAATCCAAATTCTTTCTGATACTTTCTAGTTTCCCCAGCAGTTTTTATTAAATAAGGAGTTTTTACCTAGGTAATTTAGGTTTTTTCCATTTATCAAACATTGGGTTATTCAGTTTCATTATTTATGATTCTCCCTTTTTTACTTAGTCCATTAATATGTAGCTCTATATTTAAACCAGTACCTTTTGGTTTCGATGACTGCTGTTTTATAATAGTTTGACATCTGAAAGTGCTATTTTCCAGTCATTACTACTTCTTTTCATCATCTCCCTTGATGTTCTAGATCTTTTGTTTTTCAAACCTAAGAATTCTGTTATTATTTTATGAAGTGCTATAAAGTCTCCCTCTGGTCATTTTATTAGGATAGCATTAAAAGCATAAAGTAACTTTTGTAACATTGCCATTTTTATTATTTTGGCTTGTTCTAGCTCTGAGAACTGAATATTCCTCCAGCTATTTAAATTATTTCTTTAACAAGCACTTTGTAATTGAATCTGTATGAGTCCTTCATGTGCTTTGATCTCCAGAGATTTTATTCATTTTGTAGTTTTTTCCAATAAGGTTTCTATTCTATTATTGCTTTTTGTGTTTTACTATTATGTAGAAATGCTGTCCATTTTTGAGAGTTTATTTTGGAGTCTGCAACTTTGCTGAATCTATGGTCTCAACTAATATCTATATTGATTATTTAGGATTTTCCCAACATACCATCATGTCATCAGCAAATAGGGATAGTTGTTATCTCCTCTTTACCTATTTTTATGATTTTAATTCCTTTTTCTTGGCTTATTGCTGTTACTTGTATATCCAGAATTATTGCAGTTTTAAATGGGGAGAGTAGGCATTCTTCGGTATCGTATTTATTGGAAAAGTTTCTAGTGTATCTCCCTTGCATATGATGATTACTCTTGGTTTTAAATATTTTTGTGATATTAAAAATGTCCTTCTACATCTGTACTTTATAGGGTTTTTATCAGAAGAGAGTGTTGTACTTTATCAAAGGCTTTTTCTGCATCTTTTGAGATGATTATTTGGTTTTGGATATATTGATTTTTAATATGATTATGCTGAATTTTCCCTAATGTTGAACTTTCATTGCATCCTTTTGTGAATCCCAATTGGACATAATAAATGATTTGTTGCATAAATCACTGTGGTCTATTTGAAATAATTTTGTTTAAAGTTTTTGAGTCAATATTTATCAATGATATTAGCCTATAGTTTTCCTTCTCTGTTTTATTTTTCCCTGGGTGAGGTATTAAGACTATATGTCTCATAAAATATTGTAGAGTGCTTTCTTTCTGTATTATTTTAGAAAAAAATTGTGATAGGTGTCCTAATTGTTTTTTAAAAGTTTGATAGAATCCTCTTTTCCATAAATCCATTGGGACCAGCAGGTTTTGTTTTGTTTTTGTTTGGGTTGGGTTTTTTTGGTAGTTCCTTTATAGTTCTATTGCCTTTCATGAGATTAGGTTATTGAAGATCCCTATCTGACTTTCTGATAGTTTGATATTTTATATTTTGAAAGTGATTCTTCTGTTTCCTTTGAGTTCTCAGTTTTATTGTTTGTTTTTATTTTTGGTTGGGCAATGAGGGTTAAGTGAATTGCCCAAGGTCACACAGCTAGTAAGTGTCAGTGTCTGAGGCCGGATTTGAACTCAGGTCCTCCTGACTCCAGGGCCAGTGCTCTATCCACTGTGCCACCTAGATGCCCTCTAGTTCTCAGTTTTATTAACAATTATTTTGATCATTTATTTTATTGATTCTGGTTTTGTTGTGATTTCACATGACTAATTTGATATTTTACTTATTTGATTTTCTGCTCTCATCTCTTTTAATTAGATTAGCTCAAGGTTTATCAGTTTTATTAGTCTTTTCAAAGAACCAACTTTTAGTTTTAGTTATTGTTTCTTTTTTTCTTTTCAATTTATGTTCTCTAATTTTTAATATCTCCTCTTTGTGTTTATTTTAGGTTTATTTTTGGCTACTTTTAAAAAGTGTATATTTTGTTTATTAATCCCCTCTCTATATTGTTACTATATTTTTGTAGGGATATGATTTCCCCCCTCAGAACTGTTTAGATGACATTCCAAAAATTTTGGCGTGTTGTTAAATCATCATTATTTTCTTTTACATAATTATTAGTTATTATTGTGATTTGTTCTTTGGCCCTTTAATTATGTAGGATTTTTTGTTAAGTCTCTAATTTGGTCTGTATCTTTTGTTTGAGGTCCCTGAACCAATGTCTATTTATATTGTGTCATGGTTTATAAAGAGCATATTATATAACCTATATTGGATTCCTTGCTGTTTGGGGGATGGGGAAGTGAAGGGAGAAAGAGAAAAATTTGGAATTAAAAATATTACAAAAATGAATGCTGAAAACTATCTTTACATTGTAAGAAAATAATGAGCTTTTGCCAATGCCCAAAGGCCCCAGATTGAATTGGACTGATTGTATTGACTGAGAATGATTGACTTCACTGATTAACTCAGTTAAAGTTGACTTGATTAAAACCATATCTGCCTGACTCCCAAGAGGGAGTGTTCTCAGAGGCTGTGAACTCTGACCTCAACATAGGACCACCCTCAAGTCCTGTGAACCAATAGGTTTGGTTGATGCTAGCCAACTAGCTTGAAGCAGTATGTATTGACCGCCTTTCCTCCAGACCCATAAAAAGCTTCCACACACAGTTACTTGGGAATTCATTGCTTGGATAGGCTCATGGTGGAGGACTTGAGGAAGAACCAGACCAGGCTGAAGTTCTAGGCTAGATAGAACTTTTCTCAACTTTCTGACCCAGATGTTCTCTTGTTTTGTTGGGTTTTTTTTTTTTTTAGTGAGGCAATTGGGGTTAAGTGACTTGCCAAAGGTCACACAGCTAGCAAGTGTTAAGTGTCTGAGGCCAGATTTGAACTCAGGTACTCCTGACTACAGGGCTGGTGCTTTATTCACTACGCCACCTAGCCGCCCCTAGATGTTCTCTTTTTATTAATACCTCGCATGCTTTAATAAATGCTTAATGCCCCAAACTGGTGCTAAAGCTTTTAATTTATATTAGAAATCCTAGCTAAATTTCCCTACACTTGGGACAGGAATAAGGCGACCACATATTCAGTTTTACTTGTCACAACATGCAATTGGAAAAAATAAAATACTATTAAGAAAAAAGAGAAAAAGAGTATATCAACTATTTCTGCCTTTTTACATTTGTTTTCAATATATCTGTGCCCTAACACATCATCAATTTTTGTCAAAGTTCTATGTGATGCTAAGAAAAACATACGCAAAAATGCATGTGTGTGTATGTGCGTGTGTGTGTGTGTGTGTGTGTGTGTGTGTGTGTGTGTGTGTATATATATATATATGTTTTCTTTAGAAGATCCCATATGCCTTTTTAGTTCTAGTTTCTCCAGAAATTGGTTAGTTTCATATTTTTCCTTTAGTTTATCTTTCTGTTAGTCTTATCTAAAACCAAGAAAGGGGGGCAGCTAGATGGTGCAGTGGATAGAGCACCGGCCCTGGAGTCAGGAGTACCTGAGTTCAAATCTAGCCTCAGACACTTAACTGGCTGTGTGACCCTGGGCAAGTCACTTAACCCCAATTGCCTCACAAAAAAACCAAAAACAAATAAAACCAAGAAAGGGATACTGATATTTCCTGTCACTCTTGTGTTGCTATCTATGTCTTCTTATATTCAGGTAATGTTTTCTTTATGAATTTGGATGCAAAGGCATTTGGAATATATAAGTTTGTTATTTTTAATGGATATTGATTTGTTATCTATGGTTTCTTTAAGCATAGTATAGTTTATTTTTTGCTTTATCAGGTGGTATGATTGCAATTCCTACTTTTTTGGATTCACTTGATGTATAGTAATTTTTTTCATCCCATAAATTTTGTTTGGTGTGTATGTATGTCTTTATTACTCTATATGTAACATTATAGGGTTTTGGTTTTTTATTCAGTCTAACACTTTTGTATTTTATATGATGATTTAATCCATTTGCATTTAAAGTTATGAGATTTAGTTTTATATTTTCCTTTATTGCTAATAGTTTTTGTTTTTGTTTTCAAATTATTTCCCCCTCTTCTTCTGTAAAAATAATACTATGTCTCTTATGTTCTTTTAGCTGAATTAAAAAAAAAACTGGCCCCATTCTCACTGGCTCTCTTCTCACTTTTGGTTCTCCCCTATTATTACCCCTTCCTTTGGAATTTTGCTAAATAATTCTTTGTTTATTTCCTTCTTTTCTCTGGTGATTTAATTCTTCCCCTCTTGGCCCCCCCCCCCAATTTAGTCATATTCCATCTTCCTTTCCTCCTCTTCAACTACATCCATTCATTATTTAAAAAAATATATTGTTTTGTGTCCCCTTTCTACAGAGGATTTCTCTCACTCTTTTCATTATCCCTTCTCTCTTTCTGTCTACTTTAAATGTCCATTCTCTGGTGCATGACCATTATAATTATCTAGTCCCTATCTCTTCTCTGCATTCCTAATGGAATAAAAAAATTCTGAACTCTCCCATGTAAGCAGTTTCTTCCACTGCCTTTTAGAACTTGCCCCAGAGTCCCCTCTTCCACTGTGCTTCACTCCTAGAATAATTCCATTCCTGCCTATGACAGAGAGGGCAGTACTCTAGGGAAGGACTCTTCCCTCTAACATATCCATTATTATGTAGCCCACTACTGACCTCTACCCATCTCCTTGGTTACCCTCTTTTCCCATTTGCCTCAAAATCTCTACTCTGGGTTCATGCTCTCCCATTCCCCCAGGTACTAGTTGTTTCTTAGGAGTTGTAACTCTCCCTCTCCACCCACCAAGGTTGTTTCAAGTCCTAAATACCCTTGACAATATCTACCAAAAGGCCCCCATTTTCATTCACAGAGCATCTCTCTATACCCATAGGAGCATTCATCAGTGGAACCTCCTCCCATCACTGAAGTGTTGTTTCCCTTCTCCCTCCTTATTCAATTTCCCCCCCTTCTTCTCACCCATTGCAGTGCTTTTCTTCCTGAGATACCTCAGTGGTCACCTTTTCCTCCTTGCTAGCTCTTTAATTGACCCAGGCAAACCACATATTCACCTCTATTACATGCTCCCCTTCCCCCTTTCGTCCATCCTTCCATTGTGTAATGTAATTCTAACAAATCTGTCCCCCAGATTCATTCATCTATAGGTATGAGGTTTGTCTATAAGCTCCAGGTCTATCTCTTTACTGTTACCTACAGCTGACTTTTACCTTCACCATAGTTTTGTTGTGTATTGCATTTAGAAAGATATCTCATTGTTCTCTGTTGTCACTCTGTTACTATTGTTGTCCTTGGCTGCTGTATTTGTTCACTCCCCTCTTGCATTTTTCTTGTGTGTGGAGGTGTTTGAGAAGTAAATAATCGCTTAAGATATGTTTTTTCTTTTTGAAAATGTTTCAAATTCCCCTTTATTATTGAATTTCCATATTTTTTCATATAAAGGTTAAACTCAGACTTACTGGATAGTTGGGTTGTATCCTGAGGTCCCTTGCTCTTTGATACATATTCCTTTTCCTCCTCTATTTTTATGGGCTGCAGAATGGTCTTGTGTTATTCAAATTTCCTTTCCTTTGTATTTTAAGATCTTTTCCCAGGTTGCTTGCAAAACTTATTTCTCAATTGAATTATTAAATTAAACCACTATGTGTCTTAGAGATTTTAGCCTTGTTTAGTGTTTTTTTTGGGGGGAAGAGGATTTGTTTTTTGCTGCCATTTTTTTCTATTGGAGGTAATCTTTAATTCTTTGAAATGTTATTTCATTTTCAGTTTTCAGAAGTTCTGGGAGTTTTCTTGTATTATTTCTTGCATTATGGTGTTTAAGTTTTTTGACTTTTGTTCTTCAGGGAGACTTATAATCCTTAGGTTTGCCCTATACATCATGTCTTTGAGAGAATTGTTTTGCTTGGATAGAAAGTACAGTATCTTTTAATGCCATTGTTTTTTGCTTTTCTTCCTCTCTCTAGTACTTCACTTCTTTGTATTTACATTTCTAATTGGTTGTTTTCTTTTGTTTCTTTAGCCAGGTTTGCCATTTCAGATTCAAGTTTTTCTAATCTAAATAATTTTTGGTGTGCATGCCATACATCCTACTCTCATAATTCTTATTTTTCTTTTAAACTACTTTGAAATAGCATATTGTTGTGCCATGTTCTCCTCAAATTCCCCAAATTCCTCTGTTTCATCAAGTGTTAGATGATTTTCCTTTGTTTTGTGTTATTTATTCACAAATACTAAACTAATTTACTAGATCTGGAGACCACATTTCCTTCTGCTGTTAATGTTTCTCTGTTGATTTATCTGCTTATATTCAAGATCAGTGAGTTTCCTTTTTCCTGAAATCTTTGATAGTTTTATTATTTCCCCCTTATTTTCCCCTATTGCTCTAGTACTGGTTTCTGTGGGGTGGAATCCCGATGCTTTTCAGCTTCTTTCAACAATGGGTAATTCAGGGTTCACCAGTATAAATCTCAGCCTCAAGTGACTTTTGCAGGGAACAGAGTCAACCCCAGGTGGATTATGGGCTCTTTCCCTCAGGCTTAGTGGATTTCTGCTGAATGGGACACAGCCCCTCTTTCCTCCTCCATAATGTCCTGTCCCATTCTTTCTGTTCTTTGTCCTTTGGCCCAGCAGTGCAGAGCACAGACACATTAATGCTATCCAGTTGAGATTGATTTTTGTAGTTTGTAGTTTGAATCTTCATGGTTCTAGGTGTGTGAGCTTGAGCTCTGTTTCAAACACAGATATGTTTTGCCTCTATTCCTCTACTCTCCAGCAGAAATCTTTTATAGCACAGAACACTGTCATGGTGCTACCACGAAGGCCCCAGCAAACCTCTGCAGATAAGAGCCCAGATCTCCATGACACTAGAAAACATGAAGGGGGGCCAGAATGTGGTTTTTGTTGTGAGACCATAGACTGGGTGCCTGTAATAGCCAGTGCATTCCTGCTGCAAGGAACATGGTGGGTTATGGGGGAGTAAGTGCTGAGCGAGCTCCTTAGGTATTAGTTCATGAGGTATTTTTTAAACCTTCTTTGGGGTACTATGTGTCCTAGATGATGGAGATAGCAGAAGTTCATTTATCTTTTGTGTATTAGTTTTATTTTGGAAAGTGTTAAGAGATTATGAGGATCAGAGAAAGTTTCTAGTCTTCCATCTTGTTGATCTCAACTGCTGATCACCTTTTAATTCTTTATTTTCTCCTAAAGAAATCATGGGTAGAGGTTTTACTGGGTATTGATGTTTTATATACCAAATTCTTTATGGCTAGGTCTCCTAGTGATTGTTGTGTGGCAATATTATGGTTGGATTCCTATAAGGGCTAATGTAATTTTAGTATGCATTAATACAAATTTAGTGGCCAGGTCAAAGGAGATGAAAATACTGTTGTACTTTACTCTTGTGCAACTGGATCTCAAGTATTCCTTTCTGTTTGGGGCTCTGTGCTTTACAAAGCACATTGAGAAACTGAAATGGTTCCCAAGGATATGAGCCAAATGTTGAAGGGTCTGGAAATAGTGTCATATGATGAACCACTCAATGAAATGGGAATCTTTTGTTTGGAGAAGACAATGGTTGAATGATAACTATTTTCATATATTGAAAGGACTTTCAGGCGGAGGGGGGATTAATATTTTTTATGGTTTCTTAGGGTAGAAGTAGGGCTAATTTATGAGAATTACTGTAAGGCAAATTTCAGTGTGATATAAGAAAGAATTTTTTAGTGACAAGAGCTGTCTGAAAATAGAATACACTGCCTTGAAAGATAGAGAGTTCCTATATGCTGAAAGTGTTAAAGCAAGATTAAATGAGTCTTTGTCAGGGATATTGTAATAGGCAGTAGAGCATCAGGTAAGAGATTGGAATAGATCACCTCTTGGAATTCCCTTCGAACTCAAGTTTCTTTGATTTTATGCTATTACTTTTTGTTTATTTAGTCATGTGAGGCAGCTAGGTGGTACAGTGGAGAGAGCACTGGCCCTGAAATTGGGAGGAAAAGGATTCAAATTTCACCTCAGACACTTACTAGCTGTGTGACCCTGGACAAGTCACTTAACCCAATTGCCTTAAAACATCTAGGGCCATCTCATTTTATCATGATATATATCTTGCCACTGGACCCAGATGGCTCTAGAGGAGAGGTTGAGGCTAGTGACTACATAGCCCTCCCTCACTTTTAATCCAATTCACTGCAATTCATAACATCACCCTGATATCATGGTCCTCCTGCAGAATGAAGGCCAAAAAACATTTAGTCATGTGATTTCATTAGTATAGGAAATTCCTGGTGTGGATAGCCCAGTTACTAATGCACCATAACAACTTTTAGTCTTAGAGAGTTGCATGAGAGCAATAAGGGATTATGATTTATCGGCACAGTCACATAATTAGTTATATGTAAAGGACAGGACTCCAGCCCAAGTGTTCTTGACTGACTGTTATACTAAACTAGCTCTCATGATCCAACATACAACTTTCCGATCCTGGTATTTTACTTTCCGTAATTCTCTTGTTCAGTTACAGTAATTTTCAATTGTTTTTGAAGCATGGTGGGGGCAGGGAGTGCTTATATCTGGAATGAAATACTCACTGCCAATTGAGAACCTATCTTTGTTGACTCTGCCGAATGAAATAGCATTGGCAATGTGTGACTAGAATAGCAGAAGTTGAGAAAAAATAAGACCAGCTTGCAAAGCAATGTGGGAACATATATTGGCACTGAGGACCTTTATTTGTTTGGTCTTGGAAAAATGCTAGTTTGTGTTCTCTGTGGATCTTGCATGTGAATCTTACTTAAAAAAAAATGTTTCATTTATTCCACTTCCTTCTGTCACTGGCAGGCAGGAAAATAATTTGGAACAGGTGGGCCTCACATGTGTGGTAAGATACCAGTGAGCAATGTGTGGGCTTTATAGCTCATCATATTCCAGTTATCTTCTTTGGATGATGATACCTAAAGGGATCATTACATTAGCACTCAGTCTTGTTCTGGGTATCTGATAAAACTCTAACAAAATGAAAGGTGAAATTTATCTTGTGAAAGTAAATTCATATTAAAGTATTATCATTGCTTCTTATATTTGTGTGTGTGTGTGTGTGTGTGTGTGTGTTTGCAGGGCAGCTTTTCCTTGGTAGAATTCCCCATTTAAGATTGGAGATGTAGGCACAATCTATGATAAACAAAGACCCTCTGGACCAGAGTGTACTGTTTCTACTATTTTGGATCACTAGGCTGACATGCAAATGAACTCATGACAGATTCATTTATGTGAAATGGCCATTGCTGATTTTCTTGCCAGAAATGAGATTGGTTTTTTATTTAGGAGATTTTCTGAGCAGTCCTTCGCTATTTTGGTTAGTGGCAAGATGGCAACTGGCACCTGTAATCTTGTCTAGGCCAAACTGCCTCTTTTCATCTGGTTGGTATTGCCAGTTCCTTGGAAAACAGCATCTAAAATATCTGTAGGGTATTTAAAAAAATCTTCCTAAAGTTTCTTAATTACTGGAAAGGGTTGGCCCAGAAGCACCTGCTTGTAGACTGAGAAAATATTTTGTATCAGCAACAATTTGTACTCAACTAGGATTGTATGTATGACAAAAAGACGTAGTTTCATGATTAATTTCATTATTCTAATAGGTCATCTGTTATGGGTATTTCATATTTCAATTTCTGTTCATAAATGTTTGATTATATTTTAGTGAACCAACTGCACAGGGGAAATAAAAAATAAGGTTAATATAATTTGTAGTAAATTAGGGGACAGTAGCAGCTCAAGTAGGCTCCTCCTAATATGAGTAATGAACTACTCTTAGGCTCTGAGATTCAAAGCCAGTGTTTATTTCCCCTTTCCCCTAGCAATATACCCGAAGAAACAAGGATCCAGGAACCACTGATAATAAAATTGTAAGGAACTTTATCTTATCTGATAATGATTTTTTTTTTCATTTTGTTTACCCTTAGAGGGACTTTGGGCAAGCAACTTCATCTTTCAGGGCCATGATTTACTCAAATGAGAGAGGACAAATTTCATTATCTCTCAAGTTACTTACTGCCATAATTTACATGATTTTCTAAAGTCCCAATGCTGGGACTGCCCTTATTCTGAGCCAGTGAAAGGGCCATTGGGTATTCTGTAGACTGCTCTACCTCCCCAACCCCAATGTAATCTATTAATTTTAAAATCAAATTCTGTGTCACTTATTTGATGTTTTCAGGTTCAGAAGAATACAGGAGAAAGAGGGTCCATTTAATTTCCTCACTGGCAAGTGGGTCTTTTAGGAGATTTATAGTTTATAAAAGGACCCCCCCCCCCCAGAAAAAAATGTTCAGTAACAGACTTTCCATGTGGCTTTTCTTCTCACAAGTCAGTACCCTTGAATTCCTTGAATCAATAAGTAAACCCAACAAATTCTCATTGCTTGCTTGCTATGGACAAGGCACTGTGCTAGATAGTGAGTTGGACACTATAACTACCAACAACACATTGAGTTTACATAAGTCTTTGTAGTCATATAGCCATCATAAATTCACTATATCCAAAATGGAACCCATTATGTTGCCTACTCTCCTCATAATACCAGTCATTTTATAAACTGTATTTCTGCTGAGGGCACCATTATCCTTCTTGTTACCCAGGTTTGTAAACTTGTTGCCATCCTTAACTCCTCATCTTATCTTACTCCACATATCCTATCAATTCTCAAATCTTTTCTATTTCTGTATCATCTTTCACATTCATTCCCTTTGTTCTACTCACATAGCCACCACTCTAATTCAATTTCTCATCACCTCTCCCCTGGAGCATACCTCCTAATTGGCATTCCTGCCTTAAGTACCTTTCTACTCTGATTCAGCCTCCACAGAGTTGCATAGTGATTTTCCTAAAGGGAGGGTCTTGATATGACATTCTCATTCTAGTGGCTCCCTATTATATAGAGAATAAAATACAAATTCTTTTATTCAAATCTTTTAGTCCCTGAACCCTAATAGACAACAGGCAGTCCTACCTCAGGGAATCAGCACAACTTTTAAAATTGTGAAAATAATTGCATGCATATTGCCTAGGTCTTATAAATAATTTTTGGTACAGTGGACTTTTGGTTGTAATGATATTTGTTGCAATAGGATCTGAACTTATCTTCAAGGAGCACATTCTCTATTTTTTGCAGTTTGATACAGTATAAAGTATTGTGTAAACCTCCCCTTGCTTATCCCTGCCCAAGTTATCTATGCATAGACGTTCTCTCTTCCTTTCTTTCTTTCTTTCTTTCTTTCTTTCTTTCTTTCTTTCTTTCTTTCTTTCTTTCTTTCTTCCTTCCTTCCTTCCTTCCTTCCTTCCTTCCTTCCTTCCTTCCTTCCTTCCTTCCTTCCTTTCTTCCTTTCTTTCTTTCTTCCTTTCTTTCTTCCTTCCTTTCTTTCTCTTTCTTTCTTTCTTTCTTTCTTTCTTTCTTTCTTTCTTTCTTTCTTTCTTTCTTTCTTTCTTTCTTTCTTTCTTTCTTTCTTTCTTTCTTTCTTTCTTTCTTTCTTTCTTTCTTTCTTTTTTGCCTTTTTTCCTTGTTACTGTAAGAAAATAATGGACTTTGCCAATGCCCAAAGGCCATAGATTGATTTGGACTGATTGGATTGACTGAGATTGATTGATTCGCTGATTAACACACTTAAAGTTAATTCAGTTGAAGCCACACCTGCCTGCCCTTCAATAGGGTCTTGTTCTCAGCTGACCTCAACATGGGACCACCCTCAAGTCCAGTGAACCAATGGATTTGGGTGATGCTAGCCAAATAGCTTGAAGCAGTGTGTAAAGACTGTCTCTTCTGGGGATACAGGAAGAGCTTCCTCTCTCAGTTTGTCTCTTGAGCAGCCTCATGGTGGGGGACTTGAAGAAGAAGCAGGCCAGGCTGAACTTTTATCTCTCCTGTAGGCTGGATAGCTTTTCCTTGGCTTTATTACCCAGGTGTTTTCTTTTTCACTAATAAATGCTTAATGCCCAAAGCTGGTGCTAAAGCTTCTAATTTATAAGTAAACCCTAGCTAGTTTTCCCTACACTTGGGAAAGGAATAAGGCAACCATATATTTAGTTTTACTCATCACATTTGAAAAATGCAAAATATCTACTGAAAAGAATAAAGAGATAAAACAGATCGAGAGAATAGTACAGGAAAAAAAATAAAAACTTCAATGGTTCTCTGTTGCTAGTAGGGTAAAATATTGACTTCTGATTCTGTCATTGAAGGTCCCCTACAATTTATCTCCTACTTACCAAATTTTCATCCTTATTTCATAATATTTCTCTCGTTATGACAATTGATTTTATTGGTTAAACTTCCTTGGGAAATGTTTCTAATATGTATTGATGAATCTATATGTATTTCCCATTTTTCACTGCCAAGAGATTACTTAAATATGTCAGGTTATAGGTACCTCAATTGCTTCAATATCTTCTTCTCATGAATATTACTTTTTCTAATTTTTCATTGATTTTTATCTTTGTTCTAACAAGTCTATTATCTGACTGTATTCAGGTGTCTAATTTAGGAAATGATGTCCACATCAGTAACCAGTTAGTAATTTAGATTATAATCAATTTCTTTTGGCATGTTATTGCTTGGTGCTTAACCTATGTAGTAGTGCCTCATGAATCTCTTGAAGAGAATTTTCATTTTACGTAGATGCTGCCTTCTGTATAGTCTAGAAGCTATTGACCTCTTTCTTTTTCTTTCTTTCTTTTTTTTGCAGGGCAATTGGGGTTAATTGACTTGCCTGGGGTCATGTAGCTAGTAAGTGTCAAGTGTCTGAGGCTGGATTTGAACTCAGGTCTGAATCCAGGGCTGGTGTTCTATCCACTGTGCCACCTAGCTGCCCCTATTGACCTTTTTCATATCATTCTCCTAGACCATGTTTTGAAATGAATTTTTAATCAGTTTCTCCTATGATTATGTTGATGTTGAAGGCAGTGCTACCTTGTAATCTCTGCTACTGTTCTGGAGACCTTAACTGCTGTTTGCTAGAATGATCAAAATTTTACCAAGTCCCACACCAACATATTCAGTTCATTAAGGCAGGAGCCGCTAGACTCCTTAAAGAGAGGGGACCTGTCCAAAGTCATAAATCAAGCAAATCAAAGCCTCTGTGATCAACAGTGGCATCAAGCCCACAGGTAGTCACTGCACTTTCATTATGGGTAAAATAGGGTGACCCAGTCTCAAAAAAGAAAAAAAAAGTTTATTCTGATTTAACATAGTGGTCTTTTTCCATTTAATCAGTAATCTACCTCCTGACTTTCTGCAACCAATGCTGGAGCATAAACTACAATTATTTTCAAGGTAACTTTTTGCAGATGTTGGCATATAAGCTAAAATTATTATCATGGTGGCCTTTTTGCAAATGTTTATTACTAACAATATAAGATAATCAAATATTAATGAAATTATGTAACATTGAACATGTAGTGAAACCAACTCCACAAAGTGCATTATTCATCTCTACAAGAAGACCCTACTAGCCATTCTATTTATCTATAATTTACTATTAATATTTTTCAGCATGAATGTCAAGACTGATATGATAGTCTTCTTTTTTGGATTTCTATTGCTTTTTAAAAAATAATAAACATTTTTATTTATAGTTTTGAGTTCCAAATTTTTTCTCTCCTTCTTTGCCTCCCTTCCCCCCTCCTTGAGGGGCTAAGCAGAAAGAAAGTGAAAAAGAGCGTGCTTCCATCTGTGTTTAATCAATACCAATTCTTTTTTTGGAGGTGGATAGTATGTTTTATCAATAGTCCTTTGAGATTGTCTTGGATCATTGTTTTGCTGAGAATAGTGAAGTCATTCCCAGTATATGATACTCTTCTATTTTTTATTTATTTGTTTTTTTTAGTGAGGCAATTTGGGTTAAGTGACTTGCCCAGGGTCACACAGCTAGTTAAGTATTAAGTGTCTGAGGCTGGATTTGAACTCAGGTACTCCTGACTCCAAGGCCGGTGCTCTATCCACTGAACCATCTAGCTGCCCCATGATAGTCTTCTAATACCATATATACTTGGTCACTGGATAAGGATTTCAACTTTAGAGTAACAACCCTTATTTTATGTAAGAAAAGTTGTCTATTCACTCTATGATTCTTAGCACCCTCTTTTTTAAACAATGAGTCTCTTCATACTGAAGTAGGCTTGTCCTTGAAAAGCAGACATAAACTGCTGAGAAAACTGGAAGAGAGTATGGCAGAAACTAGGCATAGACCAACATCTTATACCTTATACTAAAATAAGGTCAAAATGGGTATATGATTTAGACATAAAAGTTGATACCATAGGTAAATTAGGAGAGGAAGGAATAGTTTACCTCTCAGATCTTTGGAAAGGAAAACAGTTTATGACCAAGCAAGAGATAGAGAATATTAGGAAATGCAAAATGGATGATTTTGATTAAATTAAATTAAACACTTTTTGTACAAATAGATGCATCCAAAATTAGAAGGGAGACAGAAAAGTGGGGAAAAAATTTTACAGCCAGTACTTCTGATAATGGCCTTATTTCTAAAATATATTGAGAACTAAATAAAATTTATAAGAATCCAAGTAATTCCTCAATTGAGAAATGGTCAAAGGATATGAACAGGCAGTTTTCTGATGAAGATATCAAAGCTATCTATTGCCATATGAAAAAAATGCTCTAAATCACTATTGATTAGAGAAATACAAATTAAAATAACTCTGAGGTACCACCTGACACCTATCAGATTTGCTAATATGACAAAAAAGGAAAATAATAAATGTTGGAGAAGCTGTGGAAAAATTAGAACATTAATGCATTGTTGGTGTACCTGAGAAATGATCCAACCATTCTGGAGAGCAGTTTGGAAGTATGCCCAAAGGTCTATAAAGCTTTGCATACCCTTGGACCCAGAAATACCACTATTAGGTCTTTTTCTCAAAGAGGTCATAAAAAAAGAGAAAAGGACCCACATGTACAAAATTATTTATAACTGCTCTTTTGTGGTGTCAAGGAATTGGAAATTGAGAGGTTGCCCATCAATTGGGGGATGGCTGAACAGGTTGTGGTATATGAATGTAATGGAATACTATTGTGCTGTAAGAAGTGCTGAGCAGGCGGATTTTAGAGAAACCTGGAAGGACTTGCATGAACTGATGATGAGTGAGATGAGCAGAACCAGAAGAACATTGTACACAGTATCAACAACATTGTGTGTTGATCAGCTGTGAAAGATTTGATTCTTCTCAGCAATACTATGGTCCAAGATAATTCCAAAGGACTCATGATGGAAAATTCTCTCCAAATCCAGAACAAAAAAAGAACTGCTGAATCTGGATGCAGATCGAACCATACTATTTCTATTGTTTTTTTGTTGTTGTTTTTCTTTTTTGAGGTTTTTCCTTTTTGCTCTGATTCTTCTCTCATATCATGACTAATGAAGAAATATGTTTAATGTGATTGTACATATATAACCTATATCAGATTACTTGCTGTTTTGAGGAGGGGAGAGGGAGGGAAGGGAGGGAGGGAGAAAAATTTGAAACTAGAAATATTATAAAAACAAATGTTGAAAACTATCTCTAAATGTAACTGGAAAATTATATATATATATATATATATATATATATATATATAAAAGAAACAATGCACTTAACATATGATGGAAAACTCAACTAATAGTACTTAAATTTGATCATTTTCATAGACTGAAAGGTTTCCTACAATCAACTGGACACAACATTGCTACATAAAAACTCAAGTATAACCTTTATTTAAAATTATTAGTAGGTGATGTCATCCCAAATATTTATAATCTCCAAGCAGTATGGAACACAAAACTTTCAAAGTATAAAAATAAATTCAATGAGATAAAAATCATGTGGGGACTTGTTAAGGTATGTTAATTTCTTCCCTATTGTACTGTCTGCAACTAGTCTTGGACCAAGGCTATTTTAGGGTGAGCCTGCAGAGAATGCACTTATATCTTAATAGGAGATTCAAGGTTTGTCTCAGACACATACTATCTATGGTAGCCTTGGCCAATAGTGATTGATTCAGTGTAAAGGCAACTCTATTAGAATACTGGTTGCAGAGAAGGTGCCTATCTGCACTTGTAGAGGGAGTTTTCTCATACTAAAATTCTTTACAACAATGCAATTGCAAGTTATATTGTCACCTAAAATCTTTCAGACTTAAATGCATTACCAAAATGTATATATTGATTGATAGTTGATCCTTTATTTAATTTTTTAGAATTTTATTTTTCACAAATTACATGTAAAAACAAATTTTAACTCAAAACTTTGTGTTCCAAATTCTCTTCCTCTCTCCTTCTCCAACTCCATTAAGAACTCAAGCAATTAAAAATAAGTTATATATGTGCAGTCATGCAAAACATTTCTACATTAGTAAGGTTGTGAAAGAAAACAGACAAAAACACTTTGGAAAAAGGAACTAACAAAAAAATTATCCCTCAGTCTGTATTTAGATACCATCAGTAGATTGACTGCATTTTTCATAAGTCCTTCATAGTTGTCTTTGATCATTGTTTTGCTGAAAATAACTGTCATTCATAGCAGATCATATTATAATATTGCTGTTATTTTGTATACAGTACATTTCACTTTGCATCGGCTCATGTAAGTCTTTCCAAGTTTTTCTGATAGCATCCTGCTCATCATTTTTTTGGGGGGGGGGGGGAGGGGGAGGCAATTGGGGTTAAGTAACTCGCCCAGGGTCACACAGCTAGTAAGTGGCAAGTGTCTGAGGCCAGATTTGAACTCAGGTCCTCCTGACTCCAGGGCTGGTGCTCTATCCACTGCACCACCTAGCTGCCCCTCATCATTTTTTTTTTATAGTGAACTACATTTATACAGTACTTTAAAGGGAAATTTTCTTACAATAAACCCATGATGTTCATTATTGCAACAACAATAATAGAAAACATTTATGTAGTACCTAATACCTGACAAAGAATTTTCTTCACAATAGCCCAACAAAGTAGCATACTTTTACCATCATCATGGTCATCCTCATCATCCTTATCCTCATCCTGCTCCTCACCTTACATTGCTTTTGCCTCTGCTTCAGTTGTTTTATGGTTACTATTGCTAACTGTTTTCCCCTCCATCCTATTCCCTCCTCATGATATTTACTCTATTTTCTATATTCTTTCACTCTATTCCTCTTCCAAAGTGTTTTGCTTCTGACTGCTCCCTCCCCAAATCTGCCCTCCCTTCTTCAAACCCCCTCCTCCCCACTTATTCCCTTCCCCTCCTACTTTCCTGAAGGGTAAGATAGGTTACTATACCCAGATGAATGTGTATGTTTTTTCCTCTTGGAGCCAATTCTGATGAAAGTAAGGCCCACTCTCTCCCCCACACCTCCCCCACCTCCCCTTCCACTCCATAAGCTTTTTCTTGCATTTTTTATATGAGAAACTTTACCCCATTCCACCTCTCCCTTTCCCTTTCTCCCATTGCATTTTCACTCTTTAATCTTATTTTTTAAAGATATCCCTTCATACTCAACTCACACCTGTGCTCTCTGTCTAAATAGACTTCATTCAGTTGCCCTAATAATGAGAAAGTTCTTATGAGTTACAAGTATCATTTTCTCATGTAGGAATGTAAACAGCTAAACATTTTAATATACCTTATAATTTCTTTTCCCCGCTTACCTTTTTATGCTTCTCTAGGGTCTTGTATTTGAAAGTCAAATTTTCTATTCAGCTCAGGTCTTTTCATCACCAATGCTTGAAAGATCTCTCTTTCATTGAATTCCCATGTTTCCCTGTGAAAAATTATGCTCAGTTTTTCTGGGTAGGTGATTCTTGTTTGTAATCCCAGTTCCTTTGCCCTGCAGAATATCATATTCCATGCCCTCCAATCCTTTAATGTAGAAGCTGCTGGATCTTGTGTTATCCTGACTGTGGTTCCACCATACTTAAATTGTTTCTTTCTGGTTGCTCGCAGTATTTTCTCCCTGACCTGGGAACTCTGGAATTTGGCTGGAGGTTTTCATTTTGTCATCTCTTTCAGGAGCTGATTGGTGTATTCTTTCAATTTCTACTTTATCTTCTGTTTCTAGAATATCAGGGCAATTTCCCCTGATAATTTCTTGGAATATGATGTCTAAGCTCTTTTTAAAATCATGGCTTTCAAGTAGTCCAATAATTTTCAAATGATCTCTCCTGGATCTATTTTCCAGGTCAGCATTTTTTTTCAAGGAGATATTTCATATTGCTCTCTATTTTTCATTCTTTTGGTTTTGCTTTATTGGGTCTTGATTTCTCATAAAATAATTAGCTTCCATCTGCTCTATCCTAATTTGTAAGCAATTATTTTTCTTCAGAGAGCTTTTGTACCTCCTTTTCCATTTGGCCAATTTGGCTTTTCAAGCTGTTGACTTTTGTTTCATGACTCTTCTGCATCACTCTTGTTTCTCTTTCAATTTTTTCCTCTCCCTCTCTTACCTTATCTTCAAAGTCATTTTCGAGCACTTCTTTGGCCCGAGACCATATTTTTCTTGGAAGCTTTCAATATAGGAACTTTGACTTTATCTTCTTCTTGTGGTAAAAAATGGAAGTTTTAGCTGAAATTTAAGAGTTGAATGCATACTACTGAAACGGTTTTTAAGGACCGCCAGTTTTTGAAGGACTGCCCTTTCAGGGAGGAAACCGTGACGAACAGCTGTGCGCCTGTTGCTGCCTGGGAGAGCGTGGCCAAGCACATGAGACTTCCAGGGTGCCAGCTTAAAAAATGGAGTAGAGAGAACAGAAGCTCTCTCTCTCTCTCTCTCTCTCTCCTCGCACACTCTGGCTCCGGTTTGACCGCGCATTCTGGTGATCGGCTCTGGTTCTCGGTGGCGGCACGCGTTTGACTCTGGTTCTCAGGCTGAGAGGCAGTTTTGGGATTCAGTGAGTTTTATAAAAGAATATAGACTAAGCTTAGATCTAAGACTATTCATTTGTATTTCAACTTTCCTATTTTCCCTAATCAGTATCACCTGTTTGTTGGCTAATTAATTCCCAAGCAATAAAAGCTAATCCCTCTCTGGTTAAAGCTCAGAGGCTTCTTTTCTTACTGGTCTGGGAGATATATAAGGGAAAAAGTCAAAGGGGAAGATTAATGATCTTATATCCAATTTAAAATATCACATTCTGAGGGTGTCTTTTGATTTTTCTTGTTACCAAAGAAACATTCTAGGGTCAGCATTTTTTGCCAGCCTATTTCTTGACTTTTAACTCCTTCTTAAAGTGCAGCACTCCTTCCAGGGTGCACTGTCCCAAGTTTCAGGGAGGCCCAGATGGTATGATTTAAGGAGAGACATATTCATCACTCCCCTGGCCTGTGGTCTGGTCTACAAGCAACCACAAGCTTGCTTGCCCTCTGACCCAGAAAAGGATTCCATTTCACTGTCTCTGCAAGCTTTGCCTGTACCCTTCCCCCACCTAGTCTACCACTCAAGACTTTGGCCTGGATCCTAGCTTGGCAAAACAACAGTGCCAGCAGAGACCCTTGTAATCTCCCCCTGGCCAACTGCTTGACCCCCTCACCATCCATGGGCTGAGTTCCAGAAGCATCTGCAGCCACATCTGAGAGGTTTCTCTGGAACAGCTTGCCTGGGGCTGGATCTGCATAGCACAGCCATGTGGCTGTGCTACATTCTCACCCAGGCACAACAGATCTTTCCTGCCAACCTTCTAAGTCATCTTTGGCTGGAAAATTATCTCACCCTGTCCTTTTGTGGGTTCTACTGTTCCTGGGATTGCCTTATGGCATATTTGAAGGAATTTGGAGGGTTCTTGGGGAGAACTCCAGGAGTCACTGCCTTTCCTCCACCATCTTGGCTCCACCCCTCCCAAGTTAGTATATGATAGTTGATATTTTAAGTAGTTTGGATAGAAATACCTAGGTTATTCACTTCTCTTCTTCTTGTCCTATACCTCATCTCTTCACAATCAAGTAAGGCTCTCCTTGCTTTCCAATGTATCTCCTGTTTAGATATAATAAGTTTATAATACCAATGTACTGATGTGAAAAGGCTATGTAGATTTAGTGGTGGATATTTTTCCAATTTTATAATTAATAATAATTGTGACATCCAGAATACTATGGAAAATAATATCCTATTGTAGGTTTGTTACTTTTGTGATTTCATTATCAATTAGGATGAGATTAAACCAAATTATAATGAACACATTAACCTGTTACAATTTTTATCTACACTGTCCTCATGATCAAACAATTAGATTATATTATAGTGGAATAAATCTTCTTAGAGTATTTACAACTCAATTTGTATCTACTTTTACTTTTACACAACTCAAATTTAGCCAAGTTCTATTTAATGGAATTATACCTATAAACAATTAAGTTAAATCCATAAACATCAAGGATGTAGTTTAACCATATAAAGCATAATATCACTTGACAATCTTCCATTTAGAAGTATAAACAAGGCATCACATGTTCACGTGACTATGTTTTCTGCAAAGACATTCTTTTACACACATAACTTATAATAATAAAATTGCAATTTAGCCTACCTTGGAACAAGCTCTTTAGTTTTAGTTTCATATCTTTTCTCTTTTTGCTAGATCAGTTCTCAATTTTTTTTCTCTGGGAAGCCCTCTGAGACATTCTGTGATACTATACCAGTCATATTACTATCACATATGAAACAGAGTCTAGGATATTTAGGAGGTGTTTGGATGAGCAGAAACTAATTGCTTCTCCTTGGATGACCTATATCCTCCCCCCTACTTCTGGATGAGAGTGATAGCAACCTTTTCCTGAATGCTATACTCATTTAGCCCTGGGTGGGCATTATTTTTCCTTAATCACTCAGGCAAGATGTTTTTAAGTGCTGTGATTCAGGCACTGTGCTAAGTTGTGAAGGTACAAATATAGGCAAATATATTGCCTTTAAAGAGCCCCCATACTACCTCTCAAGATTAGATCAAAGGATAATGAATTATCCTACTTAGCAAATCTCTTTTGTTAATGTCACTGTTTTAACTCAATAGTGCCCAGGGGGAATGATGAGGTCCAGCTTGATGTGTTTCTTTTTTTAACTCTTCTTGGAAAATTTATAAAATAATAAAAAAATAAATATTAATGAAATCTTTTTTTCCCTACTTTTAGCACAAAGCCCCCAGGATAGAAGTTTGGCAATTTTGCCCAAGAATTTGAACCTCTTTATCTGTCCTATCTATTTCTCTCTCTGTGTCCATCTATCTTTGTATCTGTCTCTCTCTGTGTCTCTGTCTCTGTTCTGTCTCTCTGTGTCTGCTTGTCTGTCTATTTCTTAGGTGTGTGTGTGCGTGTGCGTATGTGTGTCACACACACACACACACACACACACACACACACATACACACAGTCTCTCAACCATTCCCTGGCTCATTTGTTTCCTCCTTCACAAGTAAGGAAGCACCCAACCAAAAATAGGATTTATCTTTTATTTCATGTTGGTTGTGGTACTAAGCAAAAATGAAAGCAAGCAATTTTAATGAAGGGAGAAAAGCTTTTAGATTTATCATCTGCAGTCTTGGGCAATGAGAAGGAAGTAGGGAGAAAGAAGAGGCAGAACACATCACTGTCCTTTACTAGATCTTCTGGAGAAATTATTTCCATAAGCATCAGTCCACTATTATTTTTTTTATTAAACTCTTCAAAGTTTTCAAAGGTCAAGGAGCCAAAAAGCTAGCCACTTCTCCATCTCAGTCCCTTGATTCATATCCCCAATTGAAAGGGAAAACTAAAACCTTAAATGATCCACCTCTTATTCTGGTACTCTACACTCTCCCAATAAAAGTCCATTCAGCATATTCCTACTGTCTTGACTTCCTTCTGCCCATGCACTTATGATAGTAAGCTGATTAATTACGTTCTTGGTCCACAGAACCTACCAGCATACAATTTCTTTGGATCAGGGAGATCCCACCAGTTACACATAGTTAAGGGGAGAAAAGGGTCCAAGTATTGTTTGGTAGGTACTCTGGTAACCATTGCATAACTTTCTAAAACTCTGTACTACCAATCTCCTTATCACCATTGCAGTTTATCTTTAAGACAAGAGATCAGAGGAAAGGTTTAGGGGATGAGGAGACTTATTAGCTCATTCTATTTACATTCCATCTCCCAACTCAAATATCAACACTGAACTGTTTGGCATTTGTAGCCTCTAGAAGCCCCTTGAACTTCATTAAGACACTCCCTTTGCCATCAGATCTGTAACTAGGTAGAGTGCTCTAGTTTTCTCTTGGGTAGATAATTTGGAAAGTGCTAACTACACTTGCAGATGTTCATCAGGTAGAAATAGTAGCACTTAGCAAGAATAATTAGTTAAAATGGAAAGGGTCTTTAACAGTGTGTGTGTGTGTGTGTGTGTGTGTGTGTGATGGACCCTTTTGACAATATGGTAAAGCTTATGAACGATTATTCAGAATAATATTTTAAAATTCATAAAATTACCCAAAAAAACTACATTGAAATGTTTACCACCCCCCCCACACACATATAAATACCTATATCTATACCTATGCACATACCTACATGGATATATATATGTGTGTGTGTGTGTGCGCGTATGTGTGTGCGCGCGCATGTGTGTATATGCCCAAATCCTAAATGCAACAGGCCAAACCCAAAAACCAACAGGAAAGATGTACTGTAGGCAGGGGTCTCTCCCTAGGCTTGTTCCCCAGTAAATGATAGTGACTACTGAATCTACCACTGCTGTGCCAATATGGGAAAGCAAATAAAGTACCTAGCCTCTTTCCAGGGTTGATATAATTCTCCTTGTCTATATTTGTGTTTTTTAAGATACAGTTAATAAACCTTATAATTAGAAGTATCAAAGTGCTGACTTGCACATTCTATGCTGCTTTCCTAAAGTTGGTTATTGTTTGAAAATGCCTTTGAGGCTGCCAATTTACCATACAGCCTTATTCCCCTTCCCCCTTCCCCCCTCCCCCAAGCCCTCTGCTGCCTTTATCTTAGTTCGTCCATCTCTTTCAGATGTATTTCATGACTCACCTTGAAGCTACTCAATTTCTTCCAACTTTAATCCCTTTCTAAAGCAGGAAGTCATTTGTTTATTTTTAATTAGACACATAGTGTTTTAATCTTTTCACAGCAGAGTTGCTAAATCAAAGTTAGTGAGTCATATGGTTTGCAGCATTATTTATTTATTTATTTTTTGTTGGACAATGGGGGTTAAGTGACTTGCCCAGTGTCAGGTCACATAGCTAGTAAGTGTCAAGTATCTGAGGTTTGATTTGAACTCAGGTCCTCCTGATTCCAGGGCCAGTGCTTTATCCACTGTGCCACTTAGCTGCCCCCAGTGCATTCTTTTTTTTTTTTTTGCAGCATTCAAAGAAAGGAATCATTCATTCCCTATGTGTGTTTTGGGAGGATATAACAACTTAAAACTTCAACAGTTTCTGGAATACTGGCACACTTTGGCAGTAGCTTAGTGTTTATGTTTTTCTTAAACATTACACAAACACATATTGTATAGCTTTGTAAAGAATAATCTTTTTCTTTCATTGATACACATCCCTTGTAGATTGAGGGCTAACAGTAACTCTAAATTGGATCAAGTTTAACATGGCTTTTGACTTTGATCCCCATGACATAATTAGCAACAAGCTGGAAAGTCATAATTGGGTGGATTTATAGGGGCTAGAGAATCATACTTAGAGAATAATTATCACTGGTTTAAAGTTCTTGAGAAGTTGGCCCTACCTAGGAGCTAATTAAGCTAATTAAGGATGGAAAGTAAATGATAGAAAGTTAGAAGATGATCATGAAGTTAGTAGGTATCACAAAATGAAAGTCAGGGGTGGCCAAAGACTTTGAGGATAGCATCAGAATTGAAGTTTGTTATTGTTTAGTCATATCCAACTCTTTGTGACCCTATTAAAAATGTGTGTTTCATAATTCCCATAATAGTCATTAACCTTCCAGAAACTAGGACTACTTTCCTAGGTTGTAACTAGGAACAATGGACAAAATTAGAAGTGGGAAGATTTCAGTTCACTATAAAGAAGAATTTTCTAACATTCAGAGCTGTCAAAAGAAAATGATCTATTTTCTGAGGTAGTCAGTTCTCTATCATTTAAGTGTTCAAGCAGAGGCTGCATGGCCAAAATGTTGAAGATAATGTTTCCGCTTAAGTTGAATTTTTTAAAAATATGATTTTTAAGGTGATTTCCAACTCAGATGTGTTTGAAAAAAATGCAGGGGTCATAAAAAAAGTAACTAGTGTTATACTTTTGAAAACCAGGACAATAATTAGATTGTTATTATTGAGTTGCTTTTAATCATGCCTGACTCTTTGTGATTCCATTTAGGGTTTTCTTGGCAAAGGTACTGGAGTTGTTTTCCATTTCCTTCTTGAGTTCATTTTACAGTTAAGGAACTGAAGCAAACAGTGTTAAGTGATGTACCCAAGTCACACAGCTAGTAAGTGTCTGAAAGCCAGATTTGAAGTCAGGAAGATGAGTTTTCTTGACACCAAGCCCGGTGCTTTATCCACTGTACCACCTAGCTGCCCAAATAATTGAATACATTAAGGTAATTAAAGTTTGCAAAGGAGTAAGGAAGAAAGATTAAAGGAAATAGAATTTTTTTAAGTTAGAGAAGAAGAAATAACCAAGAAATAACTTCATAATGGTCTCATATAGAGAAAAGCTTATTAGCTATATTATGATGATGAGTTGTTTTCAATCTCCACTGAGAAAAGAACCCCTGTAAAGGCTTGAATGATAATATCTGAGATTTAGATTAGTGAAGAAGAATTGTCTAATATTTATTACTGTTAAATATTATAATTGTTACTAAGGGAGATTTAATAGTTTCCTTCTTTATCATAGGATCAAATTTAGAGCTGGAAGAGACCTAAGAAGTCCTAGGCTATATAGGTATTTAGAAAACCACAAGTCAACATTATCTATGTTTTACTGTATTTTTATTTATTCTGTCAAACATTTCTCAATTGCATATTAATCTAGCTAGACCTGCCTGTGTTTAGAAGTTTTGCTGACTGAATCTATCTGCAGGCTATATCTTTGATCTAGTTCAACCCCCACATTTTGCAAGTGAGAAAATAGAGGGCCAGACATGTAAAATAATTTGCTTAAGACCATGCAGGTAGTAAGCAGCAGAGCTAAGACTGCAACCCCATTTCTCTAGTTTCAATCCTTATACTCCTTCCACTGGAGCAAGAGATAATCCCAAGAAATAATGCAATACTCTTGCCATTCTGGGATCACTTATAAATTTATTGCTACCTGAAATTGTGAAATTGAACTATATGGATCCCTTCCAGCTCCATATTATTAAAAATTTTTTTTTATAATGTCACAAAATCTGTCTTAGGTTTTCATTTTCCTCATCAGAATTCAGGTGAGAAAGCACATGTATTAGTTCTGTCCAATGGAAAATTGCAGGGAATAGGTAAAATATTGTATGTGTGAGAATAATGTCAGTACTTCTGTTCCAAAGAAGGTATAAATTGTTGAACAAATCATAGTTTAGAAAATTCAACTGTGACTAAGCCTTAGGTGTTCCTATTTTTCACAGAAATATTGTTCAATTTTAGTTTAAAAACCTTTAACAAATAATTCAATACAGTTGAATGGTCCATTTGTAAATTAGAACTGGATGGATTTAAATCATTGTGATTTGATAATTTGATTTAGGATGTCTACTACATAGTCAGATCCTTGGAGAATAGCAGTCTAGTGTTTGGGGCATAGAAGGTAGAGTTAGAAACTTGGCATTGTAATTTGTGCTGTCACTCTCTGAATAATTGGAGACAAATCAAAAAGAGCTCAATTTCCTCTTTATGAAGTGGGAGTTATTTGTAAATAGGAATTTATTAATGGGAATGAAAATACTTTGCTTTATAAAAAAATTTTCTGAGAACAGATATTGATACAACACTTCTAAATATATGGTCCATATATCTGTACAGATATGTGAAGACTGTGACATTTAAAAAAGTCTGAGAGACATAATTTCTGTGTAATGCTAGCATTTTATTAATAAAAGGAATGGTGGTTGGGTCATCTCTCTTGGGCCAAAGAAGACTCATGATGGTAGGCTCACAGTTATAAGCCCTGGGGAGAGTGAATGTTCCGGAAGTTGGCAATCAACTCTGACTGATTAACAAGGAGAGGTATACTTTACAAAAGAAATGGGCTCACTCCTATGAGGGACTGAGAGAGTGACATCAAGTTACTTTTGGACAAAGAGACTGTCTCTACACCCAGACCACCCCAGCCTTGGGCAATTTAGACAAAGGATCTACCTCCACCCAAAGTTGCTTCTATGGAACACAATGGACAGGAATTCATCTAGATAAAATGGAATAGGTGGGGTAAATTTTTGGCAGAGTTCAGTAATGTCTTTCAAAGGCTGGGCTTTGAACAAGGAAATGAGGACTTTAGAAAAGGGAATTCTCTATATCCCTAAATCACTGGTTATTAATAATCATTTCTCTCAACTCTTAGTGGAATGCAAAGACCTTTATTTCAGTGTTTCATTTTTGAGGCTCAAGTGTGAAACAAGAGACTCAATTGAGGCAAAGTTGTACTTAGAGTGTGGTTTGAAATGGAGACCAAATATTGAGAAACTTCCATGGGTTACATCTCTCAATTCATGTTAGCAAAGATTCTCTAAATAATAAGAGATTTTAAAATTCATCTCATCTCTTTATTCTTTTTCTTAAAACAATCTTTGACTAAATTACTTTCTTAATAAGTGGATAAAGTTGCTGATCTGAATTATGGTTGTGCTCTACTACCTAATTGAGTCTCCTTATCAGTTGAATTATTTGTTCTTCTTTCCTATCTCTAACATTCTCTTTTGAGTTGAGGCTTCTTGTAAAGCAGTGTTGTTATAATGAGGATGTCTGTGAAAGAACTGGAGCTAGAAAATGAAAGTTTCAGAGCTCTGAATCAAGATGGAATAATCAACTACCATTCACTAAATATTCTTTAGTAAAAGGTCAGTAAACTCATCATGGTCATAGAACATTTAGGAATTGTAAGAAGAAAGTAAAAGGACAGAAATGAGGGAAGAGCTAAAATTGCATATAATTGTATTTCTGATGCCAGTCAGTAATAATAATTTTATCTCTACAGTCCCTATGTAGCCTGATGTTCTAGGTGGCCCAGAAGAAATTAAAACCAATAAAAATTTTAAAGACACTTCATGGCCCTGTGCAAAATGTGAGACATAAAAGACCTTGAAGCTCCTTTTATAAGATATGAAATCATAAAATGATTAACATCATAATGTATCCTCCTTTGTCTTTTATCCCCTAACATATCTATTGGAATATAAAAAAGCCAGAAGATGGAAATTGGGCATTTGCCAAGGTTTCAGAAGCACTTAGTGGATGAACAAATGATCTTTTAATGCTTGTTTATGTTGGATGTAGAGCAATGGTCAATGGTGAAAGTCTTAGTACTTCTAGAAAGCAGCCTATTAAGTTGTGCTTTCTGTTCAGTTTCCATAAGAGGGAAAAACATAGGTTCTTAGTGATTGCACAGATGAGGAGCACTAAGTTTTTACTCCCTTTTTCTCTGGGAATTGATGGTGTATTCGTGACTAAACCTGAATCTTGAGCATAGGCAGCTAGGCAGTACCGTTCATGAACTGACATCTAGCCTCAGACTCTTAATGACTATATGTGTGACCCTAGACAAGTCATTTTACTCCTTCTACCTTAGTTTCCTCATCTATGGTACAAGAATAAAAATAGCACCTATCCCCCATGGTTGCTGTGAGTATAAAATGAAATATTTGCAAAGTGTTTTGTAAACCTTAAGGTGCTGTATAAATGACAGCAATTATTGTTTTTATTTTGACTGAGGGATTGATAATGTGTTGCTGTTTTTTGAAGGAATCAATACATTTGTTCCCTCACCCTCTAAAAATTAATCAAGCAAAGTGCTTGCAGCTTACATGTCCCTTGGCCTGCAGATATTTGACAGTTAATCGCTTATGTGTCAAGAATGGTCTGGATCCCTGCCTCTTGGCCAGTATTCATTCCCACTTAGGTAGGAATGTTTCAGCTTCTTATGAACTCAGAATTTTCCACACTGTGGCTAGCAGTGGGTAGGAGGTATTGAAGTAGCTTTTGCTTAAAACAACTCAGAATCTAAATCATTCTTTGCCTGTTACTCAGACTGTTGTTCAGATCTTAATTTGTTTCTTGGTGCCTAAGTGGAAAGACAGTGTGGTATAATGGATAGAGCACTGAATTTAGAGTCTGTACAGCCTTGTATCAAATTCTGATTCTTATCTTTACTCAGAGAGTACATCCAAACGAATGACTTAACTTCTCTGAACCTCAGAGCAGCAATGTTTTTAGAGAATGTTTTTTTCTTTAGGTAACATTTTCTTTACCTGTAAAGTCAGAAAAATAAAGTCTAGTATCTATCTCATAGATGTATTTTGAGGCTCAAGTGATACCATACAGTTAAATATTAAAATATCAAATGTATTAACATGCTGTAAATTGTCATACATCTTAATTATTTTAAAAATCTTTGGAACTGGGTTTTTGACCTTTTATTTTTTGGTCAGAGCTTTTATCCCTATATTCTTTGTTCTCTAGTTTCTTAACTTGAATTCTTGATTTTTGCTCCATCTTCCCCACTCTCCTGCCCTGGGTCCCTGATCCTTGCTGTATGACTTGGGTTAAATTCCAGGTATGCCTAGATCAATAATCCAGATGTTGATCTTCTTAGAATTAACTTCTGGCTGGCTAATCTTAGGATGCTGACTACCATTTCTAGTAATATTCTCAGCTCTGCTCCTCTTAAGCTTTCCGCTGCTGTCTACCCTCTCCTGTTTCTGCCTAAACCCAAGTAATCATATTGTCATTGTAAAATAATCATGTTATTTCTCTAGCTGGATTCTTGACCTGAAATTTTTTTAAATCCTTTATACATGCATGAAATGATGTATGGTGAAGTGAGCAGAACCAAGTGAACATTGTGCACAGAAACAACAATATTGTTTGATGAAGAACTGTGAATGACTTGACTATTCTCAGCAATACAATGATCCAAGACAATCCTACAGGACTACTGATGAAACATACTCCACCTCCAAAGGAAGAACTGATATTGATGGAACAGACTGAAGCAGGCTATTTTTTCACTTTCATTTTTTTTCTTTTAATCAAGTTTTCTTGTACAAAATGACATGGTAATGTTTTACATTATCATACATGTATAACTCATATCTGATTGCTTGATGCCTCAGGGAAGGGGAGAGGAGGGAGGGAAAGTGAGATAAAAATTGGAACCCAAAACTATAAATAAAAATGTTTATTACAAAAAAAATAAAACAACCCTTTGTTGATAGATTTGTAGTGTGTAATTTAAACTTATAAATATAGGTTCTAATCTGTCCCTCCAGTTTTTGGGGGAAACCGACTAAAATCACTGATAAACAAGTTTAGGTTTTTTAAGGGTTTATTGAAAGATAGTAAAAGAAAGAGAAAGATTGAGAACAGATTTCCTATACCTGGCGATCCTAAACTTCCTAAGCTCCCACTTCTGAAGTCAACTGCCACCACAGGGATCTCTCACAGCCGAAGAGGCCTAGCTCTCTTGACAGCGTCCGCTTCTACCTTCCTGTTCCCCTCCCAGAAATGGGAGGTTCTTCAAGCTGATTGGTTCACTGGGCCCAAAGGTGGTCAAAGTTCAAAGTTGTTAGCTTCTGAGAACAATTACTTTATTAAGTACTCTTAAGTACCAGCCAGATGTGCTTACAATCTAGTAAGCAGTCAATATTCAGTTGCCTTATCCAATTCAATCAGTTTAACTCAGTCTCCAGGTGGGCTCCTGAATATCTGCTAAACCTCATCTATCACATTCCATTATCTTGACACAGTAGTTTCTTTTCAGACTTGCCATATCTTCTTCAGATTTTTCTTGTAGTTTTTGCTTTAAAATATTAATTATCATGGATCTGCAATATCATTGATGTAGGTACTCCCTTCATTGATTCAGGTCACATCTCCACCCCCCCCCCCACCCCCTTACATTTCCAGGCCATACCTCTCTCTAATGATAACCTTTACATGCTTTTTTTCTGCATAATGATACTTTTCTCTACCCTTTCCAAGATATCATTTGTTACATTGTCAATTAGTTATAGTAAGCCATGTAATTCCTAGCTATTTCTACAGCATAATGCCTATATTTTCCCCATCTTTTTACTTCCAGAAGCTTGGGCCTTTTCTCTAGAACATTGAGCTCAGATAGGTGACCTTTTACCTTATTTTGCCCAATGTCAGGACTCCATACCACTTTTCTGACATCTTCACACCATGCCCCTACAATTTATTCCCTCCATCCTTCTTCCTTTTCCACATTTCCTTTTTATAAGCCTCTTCTAAAGACTGTTTTGCTTTGCTTTCTTGTATATGTAAGTTTAGCATTAAAAACTGGGCCTGGTATATGGTAGGCATTTTATAAATGTTCTATCTCTCTCCCTCCTTATCTATCTATCTATCTATCTGTCAACATCATCATCTATGTATGTATAATATATAATCTGTATATATATCTAACTCCACGTATGCATCTATCATCTATCTTTTTCTGAGTACATAGGATCAAAGATTAATAAGTCATTTTAGAGATAAGGAAACTAGGGCCCAATAAGGCAAAATGACTTGCCCAAGGTCTCATAGGTAGTAAATAAGAAAGTTAGGGTTTGAACGCAGACTTATGGTTCCAAATTCATTGTTTACTGTACTCTATCAGCATAATTCCTATGAGCCTCAGTTAGGGCTCAATAGTCTTTTTTATAAAACTTCTAATCATTTGAGATAGCATCAGTTCATCTAAAATCCTTACATGCCTTTGACGATGAAATAATTCATCAATGCGTGTGAGTTCATCAATGATAGAGGCCTTATTATTACCCCCGGGCCAATTTTGCAATGTCTCAATTCTATGAGGAAGTTGAGTTGAGCTGCACTTGTATTGTTATATATTTATTTGTGCTTTTACATTTTTGTTATTAAATTTAATTTATGAGGCTATGTTCATGCATTTTTTAGTTATTCTTTGAAAAGCCCTTGTGGGCCAGGGTAATACCTTTTTCTTCTTTTGCCCTTCTAAAGTGCCTGATATGGTGTTATCTGTTAACTACTCACCAAATATTGAATCTTCATGGGTGGAAATTTTATGCTTCTTTCTCATCAGCAGTAGAGATAAAGTAATAGTAATAGTAATGGGTTCATAAGAACTATAGGTATAGTGTTTATTTTTAATTTTGGCTTCAGAAAGGAGGGCTTTATTCCTTTTGAATACAAAAATAGAATTGTTATATCATCATATCATTTCATATATATCAAATCAATCAGTACTTTCTCTGGCTTCTTTATGAAGTAATTACCTGATTGGTTCAAAAGAATGAGCTGTAACTGATAGGTCAATGCACATGATGAATTGGCTTACAAATTATTTTAGGGAAACTTTTGTTTTTCTAGTAACCCTACTGGGGATCTAACACTTGTTCAAAAGCATGAGGATCTGTCTCGTAATTTTTCACTCTTGCTTGTGTAAATACACAATAAATTCCTTTGACACATAGAGGCACAGACAAATGTTATTGAACATCTCCAACCTGTCTTCGATAGGAGTAACACTTAACAATTTACTCACTTGGGGACTCTTTGTTATGATGTCATGACTTTTTACTCTTTACAAATGTCAGTAGCATTCATCTTTTAAGAGTTTCATTGCTCTTAAGGTATATTTCTCAACACTTGTTCATTCATTCAACATGTATTCTGCTGAAGCAAAGGATTGATGTCTATTTTCGATTTTACTTTGTTCTTTGGTCTCTCAGTTTGTCTTTTGCTATGAATTATGGGAGAATTCTATTCCCTGCATTCCCACCATCTGCCTCCGTTGGCAGTTGGTTGTCAAAATGAAAGCAAATTATTAAAATTTATTATGTAATCTGCATTTTTGCCAGATTAAAAAAAAATCTTAGCTTCTGGTTTTGTTTCCCTTCTTTCTATAGATTTTTAATGTAGCAGACACATTTTCTGTATCTCCAATACCACCAATAAAGACACAGTAGGTATGACATTTGGTGACATGTAGTTTTCCTAGTATACTTGACTATTGCCTCAGGAAATCCTCATTTTCATTTTCTCTGCTTCTGTCGCTCCCCCCCACACCATATATATGTATGTATGTATATGTTTGTGCCTGTTTTTGTATGCCTGATCATAATACATACAGAATATATATCCACATTGATTTAGTCCTGACAAAGGTGAGGAAGCATAGGGATGACTCAGGTAAAATAATGGAATTAGGAGATGGAATACATACATACATACATACATACATACATACATACATACATACATACATACGTATGTATATATACACACATACATGCATGCATGCATATCTGCATATATACATGCACACAAACAGTATCACTTTGGAACTACTTAAAATATTTGGGCCTCATTTTACTCATACATTTTAGCACTGAAACTTTATAAATCAGTGAAATATGTTCAAATCTCACCATTTTAAAGAAAAATCATAAGCTGACCCTCTGTTCCTTTCAACTATCATTCATTTCTCTGCTTTTCCCAATTAAATTTTTCATCCTTGCATCTGTCCTCATCATCCCAGTGGCAATACTTTCTTTGAGTCCATCAATGACCTCCTTTTTGGTTAATCCACAGGTCTTTTTCACTTTTCATCCTTCCTAATATAAACTGCATTTGGAGCTGATTGCCATACCGCACTTTGAAATATTCACCTCCTTGGTTCCCATTTCACCAGAATCATAACATCATAGAATCTTAGAATTGAAGGGACCTCTGAACCAGTCTAGCCTTGAATAAGAATACCCTATGTAACATATCTGAAAAGTAGGCATCCAACTTTTCCTTAAAGACCTCTAGGGAAAGGGAACCCAATACTTCTAAAGACTGCCCTGTGCCTCTTTGGACAGGTATAATTGGAACATCTCCATGGGGAGCAGAAAGGTGGAAGGGGAGGCAGGTGCTGACAAAAATCCCAAACTCTTTTTACACAGCCAAACAAGGAAAGAAGGTAGTTACTCCCTTCTACCCTTCCAGCTAAATATGTGCTTCTTAGGCTACATGTTACCTTTCTGGAACTACTTTTAATCAGATTTCAGCTGTGGAAAAATGGGGGTCTGGAAAGGGGCTGGGCAAGGAAAAGGATGGTGATTTATCCTGAACATCACTATCTTTTTTAGGAGAAATACTGAATGTATAGCAAAAGACATACATAGTGAGAGGGAAATAGCACTTTTTCTTGGTATAATAATCATAACTACCTTTTAGTTACATAGTTGAATACAGTTTTAAAGCACAAAATTATAGAATATTAGGAGCAGAAGGGATTTTAGAGATCACTTAGTCCAATCCCCTCATTTTATAGTTGAAGAAATTGATGTCAAGAGAGATAATAATTTACTCAAAGTCATTCTCCTAGTATATGCCAGTTAACACTGAATACAAACCAATAAACATTTATTAAGCACCTACTATGTATGAGGCACTGGGCTAAAGAGAAATACAAAGTATCTTTTCTGTAAGAGCTTAGGTTCTCTTGGGGATATAGAACTGATGCAAACATAAAGTATATACAAATAAAGATATTAAATTTAAGTCTTCTAATTCCAGTATCTTTTGTCTAATATAAAATGTTGTCAGACTTGCAGTTTCAAAGCACTTTTATACATTATAAATTATTTCATTTCATCCTCACAATGACACTTTGAGGTTGATGGCTCAAAGTATTATTATTCTAATATAACAAATAAAAAAACATACTTGTAGAGGTAAACCGACTTCAATTCCCAGGTCACACAGTAGAACTGATGCTAGAACCTAGATCTTCTGAATCCAAATCCAAACGTCTATAAAATATCATATACATGTTAGCCATTGTTAATTCCTATGTACTGACTCATCCTGGGAGTTAACATTTACTATTGATCATCAAAAAAGTCAAAGCTTCCATTATCACCCCTATTATTTAATATTGTCCTAGAAATGTTAGCTTTAGCAATCAGAGAAGAGAAAGGAATTAAAGGAATTAGAATAGGCAAGGAGGAAACAAAACTATCACTCTTTGCAGATGATATGATGGTATACTTAAGGAATCCTCGAGAATCAAGTCAAAAATTACTTGAAACAATTAACAACTTTAGCAAAGTAGCAGGATATAAAATAAATCCACATAAATCATCAGCATTTCTATACATGACCAACAAAGTCCAGTAGCAAGAGATAGAAAGAGAAATTCCATTTAAAGTAACGGTAGATAATATAAAATACTTGGGAGTCTACTTGCCAAGACAAACCCAGGAACTCTATGAACACAACTACCAAACACTCTTCACACAAATCAAATCAGATCTAAATAATTGGAAAGATATCAATTGCTCATGGATAGGCAGAGCTAGTGTAGTAAAAATGACAGTACTGCCTAAATTAATTTACTTATTCAGTGCCATACCAATCAGACTACCTAAAAATTATTTTATACAGCTAGAAAAAATAATAACAAAATTCATCTGGAAAAACAAAAAATCAAGAATATTCAGGGAAATAATGAAAAAAAATTCACAGGAAGGTGGGTTAGCGGTACCAAACCTGGAGCTTTACTATAAAGCGGCAGTCATCAAAACTATCTGGTACTGGCTAAAAAATAGAGTGGTAGATCAATGGAATAGGCTAGGCTCAGGAAATGTAGTAGTAAATGACACTAGTAATATAGTGTTTGATAAACCCAAAGACTCCAGCTTCTGGGATAGGAACTCAGTATTTGACAAAAACTGCTGGGAAAACTGGAAGATAGTATGGCAGAAATTAGGCTTAGACCAACACCTTACACCTTATACTAAAATAAGGTCAAAATGGATACATGATTTAGACATAAGAGGTGATACCATAGGTAAATTAGGAGAGAAAGGAATAGTGTACCTATCAGATCTTTGGAGGAGAACAGTTTTTGACCAAACAAGAGATAGAGTATATTATAAAATGCAAAATGGATGATTTTGATTATATTAAATTAAAAAATTTTTGTACAAACAGAAGCAATGCATCTAAAATTGGAAGGGAGGAAGAAAACTGGGAAACAATTTTTGAGGCCAGTGCTTCTGATAAAGGCCTCATCTCTAAAATATATAGGGAATTAAATCAAATTTATAAGAATCCAAGTCTTTCCCCAATTGAGAAATGGTCAAAGGATATGAACAGGCAGTTTTCTGATGAAGAAACCAAAGCTATCTATTCCCATATGAAAAAATGCTCTAAATCTCTAATGATTAGAGAGATGCAAATTAAAACAACTCTGAGGTACCACCTGACACCTATCAGATTGGCTAAAATGACAAAAAAGGAAGATAATAAATGTTGGAGAGGCTGTGGGAAAATTGGAACACTAATGCATTGTTGGTGGAGCTGTGAACTGATCCAACCATTCTGGAGAGCAATTTGGAATTATGCCCAAAGGGCTATAAAGCTCTGCATACCCTTTGACCCAGCAATTCCACTTTTAGGTCTTTTGCCCAAAGAAACCATGGAAGGGGGAAAGGGACCCACATGTACAAAAATATTTATAGCTGCTCTTTACGTGGTAGCAAGGAATTGGAAGTTGAGGGGGTGCCCATCAATTGGGGAATGGCTGGACAAGTTGTGGTATATGAATACAATGGAATACTATTGTGCTGTAAGAAACAATGAGCAGGAAGAGTTCAGAGAAACCTGGAGGGTCTTACGTGAGCTGATGATGAGTGAGATGAGCAGAACCAGAAGAACATTGTACACAGTATCATCAACATTGAGTGTTGACCTACTGTGATGGACTATATTCTTCTCACCAATGCAATGGTACAGAAGAGTTCCAGGGACCTCATGATAGAAGAGGATCTCCAAATCCAAGAAAAAAAAAAGAAAGAAAGAACTGTGGAGTATAGATGCTGATTGAACCATATTATTTCTTTTGTTTTGGGTGCTGTTGTTTTTTTTTTCCCTATTTTGAGGTTTTGCATCACTGCTCTGATTTTTTCTCTTGTAACAGGATTAATGCAGAAATAGGATTAATGTTATTATGTGTATATATATGTATGTGTGTGTATATATCTATATCTATATGTATAGGGATATATAGATATAACCTATATCAGATTACCTGCTGTCTAGGGGAGGGGGGAGGGAGGGGAGGGAGGGAGAAAAATCTGAAATTGTAAAGCTTGTATAAACAAAAGTTGAGAACTATCTTTACATGTAATGGAAAAAATAAAATACATTATACATTAAAAAAAAGTCAAAGCTTGACAAATATAATAAAAAAATACACACTAACAAATGCATGTATGCCCATATAGACATATATTTTAAATGAAATAATATTTTAAGCAATTTAATGAGCTGTATGTATTTAATTAAATATGAAACATTCTAATAATTTGGTCTTTAAGCACTATTTTGTCATGTTGAAATCTTTTAATTTTTAGGTTGCTATTATGAAGTAAAATAGTTCTTGTTCATTTTGTGCTGTTTGGGTTAGAATGAAACCTAAGTGATGGGATGCTTATTAGGCAGTATATATAGTAGTGACCCTCACCCCCAAGGGCTAAGAAGATATGAGCATGATTAAGTACAAAACTGTGTGGTGATATTGTTGCTATACTATTTATATAAGTGCAAGCTCTAAGGATGGTAATGCGAGACCAAAGGTTTCATCTGGTGCTTTTTATAAATAGCCTGAATGAACGTCTTTCCCTGAAACAGCACTTTTATGATATATTTCTGTTTTTCTCATTTTCAAGCTGCATTTGAAACTCATAAATTCATTATTTGTAGATCAAGGGAGTTAACGTGCAGTAAAAAAAAAATTTCTAAATAATACTATAATTCAACAGAAAGGAGCAGTTACTTACTAAAAGGGTGGGCAACTACCAAAGGTTCTGAATGACCTTAGTGAGTGAAGGGGTCAGTTCATCCAATGAGTCAAAAATGAATTACCCTGCATTAGTGATGTTTGATGGTACAATAGGTTGTGGAAATTGGAAAGAAATAGGTAAAAATAATAGGTCAAAACTATTACCTTGGCCTTTCTTTGCTATAATTTTGTGCTGTGAAGCACTGAACCAGAGATCACCTAGTATTTACAGAACAAAACACAGTGGCAAGTACATTATTTTTATGAACGAAAAAAAAATCAATTGGGCCAATAAAGTATGTCAGGTGGACACTTCACAACCATTTTGTGTAAGCAGAATTCATATTTTATTAACTCAGGACAACTGCATTAATTGTTTGTTTAGCACTTTTATATTAGTTTAAGTGCCAGACCTGGAAGCCCTTCTAATGCCCCTCTCAGGTCCATGGCACATAAGAGGTAGCTGTCTGCCTCAATCTACAATTCACAAGCCCCCATTTCCATGGGATCTCCTTAAACAAGACAAACTGTAACATGTGACTATAGCAAAGCATTTACTTAAACAGATTGTAATGTTAAAAAAAAAGAATTAAATCAGGCAGAAACAAGCACATTGGCCACTCTTTGTCTAATGCTACTGGGTCACTTGCCCATGTGTAATAGGGGCTATTAATCTACTACCTATTCTCTTCCTTCATATTGTCAGCATGAAAAAAGGACAGGGTCACTTTCACCCATTAACGTGTATGGAAGTATGTAGGTGGAATAATGGGTATAACATTAGATGCAGGGTTAGGAAGATTCAAGTTCAAATCCATCCTCAAACCCTAGCTATGTGAGCACGGGCAAGTCACTTAAGCTCTGTTTGCCTCATTTTCTTCATCTATAAAATAGTGACAATAATATCATCTACAACACAGGGTTATTGTGAGGACAAAATAAGCTAAAATTTGTAAAGTGCTTTGCAAATCTTAAAGTAGTAGCTGCTGAAATAAAAGAAATAAATAAGCAAACAACGAAATGAAATGCTGGCTATCAAAATAACAACAATAACATCAATACTAATTGGTGGTGGTGAAGGTGGTGGTAGTGGTGATGATGTTATAGAGGTTTGCATCCACAAGGACATTGACTAGACCACTTTCAACCTCCTTTCTCTACACTGGAATCTCAACACATCACCACGTTCTATGCAACAGAAAGGTTGTTCAAAACTTGGCAACTGGGTTAATTCTAAAGCCTCAATGTCTAGAAGGTACTGCTTCTCAGCACAAGAAGCCTGAAATATCGGTGTCTCAGAGTTTTAGTATGGGAACTACAGATCATTTAAAAAAAAATTTTTTTTTTTAGGGCAATGAGGGTTAAGTGACTTGTCCAGGGTCCCACAGCTAGTAAGTGTCAAGTGTCTGAGGTCAGATTTGAACTTAGGTCCTCCTGAATCTAGGGCTGGTGCTTTCTCCACTGAGCCATCTAGCTGCCCCCCTATAGATCATTTTAGAAAAATGCCATTCCTTCCTTTCAGGAACTGAAGAAGGGAAAGCTTCTCACTACCACTTCTACCAGAGAGATTTAGAACTGCTGTAGTCTGGATGTAGCTCTCATTTTCTTTTCTTCTATTTCTGCCACACCTGATCTCCAGCTCATTATTTGACTCTATCAAGACCCTTGTGGTTCTTTTCTAACCAGGGGTACTGAAAGCTCACCTATCCAATCAAAGTTCATTCTGAGGTTCCATCTTCACCTGCTAAGCTCATACAGAGATGTAAAGGGAATATGGTTCACAAAGAGAACATGATGTCTATGTCCTCACTACTCCCATTCCTCTAAAAAAATGCCTCATCATGCCTTACATAAATTAGTTTTCAATTTTTATGAATATTATGTAGACTTCTAAAAGTCTTAATGTATTAATTAGTACCCAAGCATTGATAAATAAATAATTTTAATTGGATTTCTAAGTACGGGTCTTTCTCATATCACTTTCAAAGAAATGTAAACTTTATTACTTGCAGTGATCCTCGAGCAAAACAGTGGGATGCATTTTTCAGTGGAACATACAGGTTGGTCGCTGCTCTGAAGACTTAAGCCATGCACTTAAAACAATCCCAAAAGATGTCAATTATTTATTTGTTCCTGCATTTGCATATTTATTACTTTTTTTTAAATTTTAGGGTGGGGAAGCTGGGACTGAATGAAACCACCACCATTTTATGGTTTTCTGACATCCACAAGTTCCCCTTACAAATGTGTATATATTTCTGAAGCTTTTGCTGTTTGATAAAGGAAGTTCTCATCTTTTGAGAGCTCTGATACAGCCATACAAGTAGCAGTATTTCTTTGCTTTTCACAAGGATAAGAATAAATAAATGAGGAGTTCAGTGAGAATGTGACCTCCTGCTTAGAAGATGATGTTTAATAGAATTGACAACCTTGAACTGAGGTTCAATTATTCTTCGGCTGGTTCTATTCAGGGCATAAGTGTTTGGCAGTGAAAAAATACAAACATATTGACAGACATCAAAATAGCTGTGCTTTGGAGAGCCTCTAGTCAAAAGGGAAATGTTTTCAGCCTATTGTATTAAGGAGAGTACTATACTTGGCATCTGAAGCTCTTCATTTGAATCTTGAGTCTGCCATTTCTCAGCAGCGGCAGCTTGGGCAAGGTACATTTGCCCATTGCAACCTTGTCTATAAAGTGAGCAAAATTATAATACTTTATCAGGATAGGTTAAAGGAATCTACATTCTGCTTGGAAAAGAGACATGATGGCATAGGGATGGAAATAATGACATTTCAATAAGATATTTGTATGGAAAAATAGTTAGATTTATTATTTTTCTAGAGTATAAAACTCGCACCAATAGGTAAAAGTTACTGAATAGCACTTTTTGGGCTCATCATAGGGGAAAATCTTGAGAATTAGAGGTACCATTAGATGGAATGTACTATTTTACAAGGTAAGGAGTTTCCAGTCTCAAATCTTTAAGAAGAAGATGGATAACTACATAGAGGGACATTTTAGAGGTGATTAAATTAGTTAGCAAGCACTTTACTATGTATCAAGCATTGAGACAAGGCCTGGGAATACAAAGAAAGGCAAAACCAATCCCTGTCCTTAAGGAACATACATTCTAAATGAGGGACATGCCATATAAATAAAAGGCACATGAATTATATATACAGTAGATGCAGATAATCTGAAAGGTGAAGGCATTAGTAACTGAGGGGAGCAGGATAGGCCTTTTGCCAAAGTTGAGATCTGAGCTGAGTCAAAGGAAGCCAGCTAAACCAAGGGGCAGAGATAAGAAGGCATGGGGGACAGTCAGTACAAAGACTGATGGGAGATGGAATATTGAATTCAAGGAGCAGAAAATAAGTCAATGTAGCTGGATTCCAGCTTTGCATTTACATTGTATTAAATAACCTTTGGCATAATTTTAGGATTCTGTTACTCCACGAAGACAAAAGACTTCTACATCATTACTACTCTCTTCCCTTTTAAAATCCAATCATAGCTTTGAAAGCACTTTGTAAGGTTAAAAGCATTTTATAACAACAAGAAAACATTATACAAAATACTTTCATGACTACATTTTAAATGGGAAAAGAGTGGAAGTTATACAGAAGAACATTGTCTTCATAGAACCATGAAATTTCTGAGGTAGAGAGTATTTTGAATTGATCAGTCAACAAATCAATGAATATTTATTAATCTGAATGTTTTGGTTCACATCTGTGTTCCTTGATTCTTGGGAGACTGAAGCTACTTGGATCACTTGAGCTCAGGAGTTCTGAGTTATAATGGGCTAAAATAAATCAAGTGCCAATATGGTAAGCCCCCTGAAGTAAGGGGCTGCTAAGATCTTAAATAAAACAGGTCAAAGCTTCTGTGTTGATCAGTAGTGGGGATTGGGCCTATGAGCAGCTGCTCAAACAAAATAAAACAAAACTCTTGCAATTATTAATCACCTACTATATGTCAGGCCTTTTGCTAACTTATGGTATCTGGGGATATAGAGAAAACAATGAAGCAGTTTCTACCTATGAGGATCTTTCATTCTTTCCAGGGAGAGAATAAGTATACATGCAAATATATATATATATATATATATATATATATATATATATATATATATATATATATATATATATATATATATATGCATCTATATTCAAAAAGATAATAAGAACAATGGTAATAATGAGTTAGCATCTATATAGTGTTATAAGGTTTGTAAAGCACTTTACACAGACCAACTCATTTGATAATCACAACTCACTTGATACCAGTTAGGTAAGTGATATTATCCCCATTTTACAAATGAGAAAACTGAGGCTCAGAGAAGTTAAATTGATTGCCCAGGGTTACACAGCTAGTCAGTGTCTGAGTCAGGATTTGAACTCAAGTCTTCCTGATTCCAAGTTCTTGCATTCTATCCACTGTTCCAGTTAGCTTCAGTATTGATAAGGGAAGACACTTGAAACTGGTGGAATCAGGAAAGGTCTCACATAGGAGGTGGAAGAAGTTGTCAATCAATACTTAATAGACCTTTAGCATCTTTTCTGTTTGGCTTTTAGATAATTTAAATAAATATATTTGTGTGGGTCTCAAAAATAATACCTTCCAGTTTATGAATAATCTTTATTTCCATCCTTGTCTTAGGTTTCTGTCCTGTTTCCCTCCACTGTTAGAGCATATATTTTATCTATTTTATATGGTGTTTAAAGCTTCTTCAAACATATACCTTGTCCAGCAGTTTTCAGGGAAAATATGTGTACATCCTGTGAGATGGGTATTTTTTTATAAATGGATTATCTTGAACAGTCATTTTTGGCACATTAATGTTTGGTTTTTTAAAATTAGCTTTATTGTCTTTTTCATGGGCTATTACTCCCATATTTTGCAACTGGTATTTGCCACAGTGATGCTTATGATTTGTTTCAATACTTATTTTTTAAACCTATCTATTGACCTCATAGATGTTTTCAAAATATCTCATTTGCCTTGCCTTCGTCATAGGATTATGATAATAATATATCGTGTATAGGGTGTTTAGGGAGGACTAGCAGCTCTGGTGAAAAGGGCATGGTCAGTCCTTTACAAGGCTGCTTACCCACCTTTGGTGTCTACCTGTCACCCAACTCTGACCTGTGGCTCCAAGAAGCTGTACCGTGCACAGTGGTCATACCCTGGTAAAACTATCTTGGTAGATGGGATAAATCAGGTTGAAGGTAACCAATAGGTCATTTGTGGCCTATTGGTCAGTTAGGCAGAAGCCTACCCCAAGCATATGAAGACTTTTCCCAATGGAATGGGTGGTTGAGAATAACTTGTTCCAATGACTACGAAGGCAGCTGAAGAAGGTCCTGTGTAGTACTTAAAACTTGGTCAGACATCAAAGATGCCAAGATCATTCACTGCCTCCCAGGCCATTGCCAGTCAAAATGACATTTATTTTGTCTTGCCACTGGACTTCCATGACTCTGGAAGAGAGTGCAATGCTGACAAGACTGCAAAATTGTGTCTCATTTAAATCCAGCTCACTTGAGAGTAAAGGCATCATCATGATATTATTGGTCTTTGAAAACAAAGAATGAACAACACTTTAAAATCCAGCCATTTTAAAAAAGCTAACAATTGTTAAGTAAGTAGGGAGGAGTCCTTAGAATATTTTTTTGAACAGAGAGACCCATGGTAGTGCATGTCTCTGTCACATTAGACTCGAATTTGAAGTACCTTTGAATCTTTTCTCTAAACTCAAAGGACCATTCTTCCAGTCTTCAACCCTAATATTTACTCATCCCCAAGGAATCTCAGATGATTGTCTCGAGCATATACAATGCCCAAGAGGTTTCTGGTTAAGTTCTCTACTGAATTGCTGCTTATGTTTAATAAGTTATTTTGCTTTCAGAGCTATGCTCCCTGCTGGGGAAAAGACTGAGGAGCCTTGTTCATTATGAAATTGACTTGGCCTAATTTTCCATCCTGTTCTTCTGAGTACAGCTAGAGCCTTTCCCAGAACATTTGGCACTTCTGTTAAAGAGGTGGAATTATGATGCTGGCAAAACAATCTGGGGTGTGTATGGAATGCACCATGTTAGACAAACAGCCTGGCTAACCCCTTTGTCATCAGAATGAGAGAGAGCTCCTCATTGCCCTTAGCAAGAGAGTCCCAGTAGGAAAACAGTGCTGATTTTTGCCATGTCAGGAGGACAGCCAATTTTATGAACTCAATTCAATCTCTTTTGGCACCTTCCCTATCTCTGTTCTTCTTGGCTCTTGCTCATGATTTTTAGAGCATGTGCTTCTCTAACATAGTAAAAATTACCTTAAGCCCAATGGGATTCCTGGTGGATACTGATAATCCCCTCTATATTTTTCTACCAGTGTGAAGGAAGCTGTCCCTGTTATCCTTATTTAATTAACAATAATAATCATCTATTTTTTATTTTGAACTTTTGAGATCTCCAAGGCTGGTTTTAATTTCTCCGGGTTTTTCTTTGCTTGAAAGAATACCTTTGTGTGGCTCTACTATCTAAGCATGAGAAGTCAGTCACTGTGAGTGTAGCATATCCTGTCCACGTAGTAGTATTAGATTACGTCAAATGCATTCCTACCTGACTTGATCTGAGGCTGATGTTTGAATTCTTTTCTTAAGCTCCATTAGTAAGGTGAGCAGACACAAACAAAGCTTTGATCTCTTTGTTTGATGAGAACTCAGCATCCTGCTTGCAAGATGGTGATTCTTTGTCAACTCTATTGTCCTCTTTGGCTATCTTCATCAGACTCTCTCTATGACCCAGTGGGCCCATGGTACCTTTTGTGATGTATCCCAGGCAAGCTCTTTGGAATGTATATATTTGTGCTGCATACACAGTGCTAAGAACTGAGTACATAGGATCACATATGCATACATGTGTGTGTATACGGGTGTACATGTGTGTGTGTGTGTGTGTGTGTGTGGTATGGAGTGATTGGGATAAAATTTATTAAGGAGAAATTGGTGCCAGGAATTGGGTGCTCTTTTTTTTTTTTTTGGAGATACTATAAATTTCTAAGTTGAATTTCTAACATGCTGAAACGTTTTGACAGTTCATCATTTGTATAAAGCTTTTTGTATAGCAGCTTCATTGACTTGTTTTTGTTTGGTCTGGTTTTTATGTGATCATTTCTACCTCTGTTGAATTGTTGAAAAATAATTTAACATTTTTAGAGGTTCTGGCTGGCATAAGCAAACTGAATCCAGCCAGGGATTTTCTATGGCCTAATTTGAGAATAGCAATGAGCATAAAATTTGCATTTGGTTTTATTTATTTATTTGCTCTCTCCTTTCTGGTATTTATGCAATGCAAAATTAAATGTTGCAGAGTGTTAATTAACCAGGAAGAACCATAACCATTGGCACAGACTACATTATAAACTTGCAAAAATTATGGAAACTACTCTGAAGGTAAATTGTTACTTTTTGGAGGATAGCGGCTGATCTTGTACTCAGGCAGAAAACTTTGTCAAAGAAGTTCTAACCAAAATTCAAGGGAATACAAGGAAATTAGAGGGAAACATTCTGCTATTTCTCTCTCTCTTTCTATCATCTCTCTCTATTTCTTCATCATATGTATATAAAATTATATGTGTGTGTGTATATATTAAACATGTATATGTATGTGTATGGAGAGAGAGACAGAGAGAAGACATTGCCAGAGACCTGCCCTCAGGCTGGGCAGAAATATGCCCAGGATTCCTCTCTTCTACACCCTGGGAGTTTGCCCTCATCCTGTGACCAGCAGGACTGGTCATTTTATTGACAAATGATTCCCTCCCGTCCTAAGGGATTCTTTCTGTCTGTGATGATGGTGGTTATGGGATAATTATGAAAGGCTTTGAGGAGTCACAGAACACAGAGGAGGGGCAGCAGTATCATGAGTCTGTTTCTAAGACTGTGGCTTAGTGGCTGGATTGTGTATGGTGCCCTGTGTCAGTAACAATGCTTATGTGCTGTACCATTATTCCTTTATATACACAGATCCTTTTAAGAATACACACACAGGGGCAGCTAGATGGCGCAGTGGATAGAGCACTGGCCCTGGAGTCAGGAGTACCTGAGTTCAAATCCAGCTTTAGACACTTAAGACTTACTAGCTGTGTGACCCTGGGCAAGTCACTTAACCCTCATTGCCTTGCAAAAAAAAAAAAAAAGATAACAAGAATACACACACACACACACACACACACCATGGTGATTCTTTATTTCTCTTTAACCCTTAGGCTACTTTGCTACCCTGCTTTGGAAAGGGTGGGAGCTAGGGCATGGGAGCCTTATCTCTTTTTGTAGACATTTATTTGGATTTCAATTTATTGTTTCTCCTAATTTGGCAATTATGATGAACTCTTAAAAATAGGCATTGCTAATCTGAGTTTATTGGGAATGCAGTGCAGGAGAATGACTGGGGAACTACTTCTGGGGAGAGTGAGGGAGAAATAGATTTTTAAGTTGTATTTTTGCCAGGAATTTATTGGCCCAAGTCTCAAAGATGAAAAAAGAGAATTATAACTTCCAAAGGAGGGGGGAGAGAGAGAGGGAGAGGGAGAGGGAAGGATGGAGAGAGGGAGGGGGAGAGAGAGAGAGAGAGAGCGAGAGAGCGAGAGAGCGAGAGAGAGAGAGAGAGAGAGAGAGAGAGAGAGAGAAGACAGAGAAGAGACAGAGAAGAGACAGACAGAGGGAAGAGACAGAGAAGAGACAGAGAAATGAAAAGGGGTTATTTATTCAAGGAATCCTTCTAGGCCAGGGGTTCTTAACCTGAGTTTTGTGATTTAATTAATTGTTAAAATCATATTTCTTTAAAATTTGTTTCCTTTGTAGTCCTATGTTTTTTGTTTTATGCATTTAAAAACATTCAGAGAAGTGTCCATGAGCTTCTTCAGATTGTCAGAAGAGTCCATGACACACAGAAAAGGTTACTATCCCTGCTCTAGGCAATGAATGAGTCAGCAGTGCCTGGGGAAGGCTGTTAGCTGAGCTCCTATTGAGATGTGGCCTCTGCTCCTTTTCCCTGGGCTTGGTTCAAGAAAATCCAAGCAAGGGTAAGTGATAATTCCACTAAGCTTTTCCTGGTTAACAACATCTAAAACTCTAATTTTGAAAGCAATTTTTAGGACATACATTGTCCACTTGGATTTTATTCAGCATCTCCTATCAGGATGGTTAGCAGATTCAAAACCTTGTCAAATGAGGTTCACTTGAAAGAACTGCATGTTGTATCTTGCCCAGGAGAACATGGCATTTGCAGATGACTTTGGCAATTGCTGGTACAGGAGAGGAATGGGGGTGGAGAGGGGATGGAACTCAAACTGGGATCCAAGCAAGCAAGACTCAGACCTCATCCCTGTTCAAACAAAACTTCACCTAAATCCAAGCCATTGAAATGAAAATAGGAAACCAGTTGCAGGAATGAAGATTTAAACTGGCAAATTAGTAGGGGATCAGAAAGCAAGGTCTAGGTCTCAGGGAGTATGAGTCTCACCTTGCTTTATTCCTTAAAGCTTTTGATCTTTTATAGTGCGTGTTTGCATTTTCTATTCTTTACTTACATTCTAGGTCAATCATATCTCCTCCAGAAATTGCTGCCCCCTTAATACTATGACCTTGGGATCTGGGGGTTTTTAAAAAGAAAAATAAAGATTTCAGGAGGATCTGATCACAGTATTCAAATATGTGAAGAGTTATCATGTGAAAAAGGCAGACTACTTCTTTACTTTGCCTAAAAAAATGGTTACCAAAGTCAGCAGATTGGGGCAGCTGATCTATGTGGTCAGCTTTCACTGTGGTCATGAATACTATACTGACCTGTATGTAGCTCACTCTTAGTTTACCTGAAGGCAACAGATAAAGGCTGGGTGAGCAAAATTTCCTGGTTGGTGTTTGTTACTATGGGCCAAGTGGTCATTGAAGATCTCTCTGTTTTTGAAACAGGGAGTTATGGTGAGCCATATGCCAGATCTATGGGAGAGCAGTACACATGTCTGGCTGGTGTTTGGAGGGGTAGATGATGTATACTGTTCTTGGGTTATTCTTCCTGTGTGTCTTTGTGTTCCCTTGTTCTGTACAGAGCTTCCTAGAAAAATTGTATGTTTAGGATCATATTTAGGGAACACAAGGGAATATGTGGTATATGAATGGAATGGAATACTATTGTGCTATAAGAAATGATGAGCAGGCAGATTTCAGAAAACCTGGAAAGACTTAAGTGGACTGATGCTGAGTGAAGTGAGCAGAACCAGGAGAACATTGTATACAGTAAAAGCAACATTGTTTGATGATCAGCTGTGATAGGCTTAGCTCCTGTCAGCAATACAATGATCCAAGACAATTCCAAAGGACTCATGATGGAAAATGTTCTCCACATCCAGAAAAAAGAACTGTGGAATCTGAATGCAGATTGAACCATACTATTTCTACTCTTTTTCGTTTTTTTTCTTCTTTAAGGTTCTTCCCTTTTGTTCTGATTCTTTTTTTCACAACATGCCTAATTCAGAAATATGTTTAATGTGATTGTACATATATAACGTATATGAGATTGCTTTCTGTCTTGAGAAGGGAAGGAAGGGAGGCAGAAAAATTTGGAACTCAAAATCTTATAAAAATGAATGTTGAACTCTACATGTAACTGGAATAAAATAAAATACTACTACTTTTGAAAAAACTATGAAATAAGAAACAAAAGTGACACAAGAAAAAAAATCAGTAAAGAGTTCAAAAGTTGGTGTCAAAGATGCAGCTGTTTGATGGCCTAATGCAAGTTCACCATTATCCAAATCCTTCAGTGTTCATTATCCTCAATCCTTCATTGAGTTTTAGGCTTCTGATTAGCCTTCATTGTGACCCTGAATTGATGGAGGTATCACAGGGATGGTACAAAAGAATGAGCTACAGAACTAAACACCATTGCCACCCTACTCCTAGCCTTAAGCAGCCTCTGCCCTGATCTGACATCTTCTGACTCGCCCTGCACTCTCTGCTCATTAACAAGTTCTTTTCTCTTGGGACAGGGAAGTTTCCACATGCATCAAAACCCTGTGTATTATAAGCAATTCTGTAGCTGACCAGCAAAAGTACCTGAGTAATCAGCTTTCATGTGCCTCAGTTATTTCCCCAGAGTAGCTGAATGTCCAATAAGAACTTCTCTACGTTGTCAACATAACTACTTCTCCCAGCCATGTAAGTGCTCTGTTTTTTCTTTCATCCTGACACTAAAGACTGACTAAGGGTGGCAGATGCTTATTTTTTTGGAAACATTAAGAACTTTTGGGGGTCAAAAGGGCACAAAGAGACCTGAAGTTTGCCTTAAAATAGATAGATTGATCCATCTATTCCACTCCCTCTCTCTTTTTTGCCACCTTAATTCTCTGAACATGTTCTCCCTTGTATGTGCTAAAGATGGGTATAGTTTGACAAAAATCTTTTTTGTTTCCCTGGAGAATTTAGCAAAGTATGAAAAGAAAAATGTTCATATATATATATATATATATATATATATATTTTAAATGTTTTGCTACATGACTTTCCTTTACATCACCAAAATTTCCCCAGTATCTCTCCTCCAGTGAGAGCTATCCCATATAACAAATATAAACACCAAAAAAACCCCAAAAGATAAAAATCAGCAAAACTGACCAATGAATTGTAAAAAAAAAGTTTGAAAAAATATAATGTAACATACTTGTGGGCTTCCTCCCTCTGCAAAGGAAGGGATAGGGTAGGCATCTTTTTATATGTCTTCTTTCAAGCTATGCTTGTTCATTGTAATTTTCCAACATGTTCTTTTGATTTAGGGGATGAGCATTCTTTTTGTTAATGTTCTAGTAATTGCGCATATATTCTTGGCTCTGTTTACTTACTTTGCATCAAATAGTATAAAGCTTTTCATACTTCTTTGTAGTCATAATCATAGTTTCATAGAGCACAGTAATATTCACATACCACAATTTGTTTAACCATTTCCAATCAATTGGCATCAATTTTGTTTTGAATCCTTGGATATCACAAAAATCAAAACATGATTTTCAATATAAACATAATACTAACTGTAGGAATTTCAGTTGACTGTTTATGTTTCATGCACAATTAGCACAAAAAACAATAACAATTTTGTACATCATTAAATGTATTTTGTAGGATTTCAAATCCTGTGACCATTCATTCAGCCCATTCTTTGTGGCTTATTGCTCATGTAGCTAGTGTCTTCACAGTTTAGCAAAAATGAGTGGGGGTGTTGGCAGAATCTAACCTTTCCCTAAAGAAGCAAACCATTTTTGATATAGGCAGCAGGTGATAGTAACACATGAACACATTATGTATATAGATGTATGAAGCAAGCAGTTTTAGGTGGGTGTATTGGTGTTGAGGAGCACTATAAATCTATGTCCATAACAGTTTTATTCCTTCTTAAGTTCCATCATAATTAATAAATAATCTACTCAGGAATCATGTAATAGTGGATAGAAAGTTGGCCATAAAAGTCGCAATTCCTCTGAGCCTCATTTTCTGCATTTGTAAAATAAGAATAATCATTGCACAAAGCCTTCAGGATCGTTGTGAGGATTAAATGAGGCAATATATTTAAAGTTCTTTTTGAACCTTCAAGTGCTATAAAATATTAGCTATTACTATGAATCACAAATTGTTGAAGAGTTGTCTACATAGGTAGAGGGAGTTTACTCAACAGACATTCTATACCAATGAAATTATACTGACCTAGACCCCAACTCTTTCCCCTAATAGGTTATATTAATTCTTCTCCCATATTGGTCCTGTCTCTTCCATTATTGCCTGATTATTGGATAACTGAAGGTCTAACAAAGCATTCTAAAGTCTACTTTTCCTGGTGGAAGGTTGAAATCATTGGAAGATTAAGGGAGTCATATTTTCAGTTATGTGATTATCCAAGAAACATCTTCCTATTCAGGGTAAGCCCTAAAACTCTTGCATTTGGTGTATCCCTCAGACCTTTGGCTAACCCTCTGTGGTCATCATCCAAGGGAACAGCCCCTAGGGAGAAAGGGCCAGACTACCCAAGTGCCACCTTTGAGGTAGACAAGAGAGTTTAACTAAAGTAGTAAGACCCTTTAAGGGAGAAACAGAAGGCAGCATGTGCTAGGCAAGTCAAATCATCACCATCCCCTCAACCACCATCTCCTCTCAGATCCTAATGGACATAGCCCCGGACTCTGACCCCCAAAGCCCTAGGAATAACAATACACTGAAGAAACTGATTGAACAGTCAACATTCCATCCTCTATACATAAACCTCAGCAATCATCCAGGGAATCAATCTTTGTGTATATGAGACCTGTAAACTTCCTCTTCAAGTATGCTGCCCCTGCCTTCTCAGGAGTCAAAGCTACTTCAGATACCAGTTCTTGTTACTCAAGTCTTTGGATCATCAAAGGGTTCAGCATCAGAAATAGATATGGTTGCATTACCAATTTGCTTTGCTATGGGACTCTAAGGAACATGGAGCCTTTCCATTTAACTTGCAGATATAAGAAATGGAAAGCAAGGATTGTATCATAACACAAAATACATACACACACCTCACTTTGTAATTTATAACAAGCTTTCCATTCCCTATAATGTCTTAGTAAGATAAGTAGTACAAGTATTATTATTGCTTTTTTATAGATGAGGAAATTGAGGAAACTTGGAGAAACTAATTGGTGGCCATCCCATGTGTACTCACATGTGACTATTACAAAGCTGGTTTTCTGACCTAGTCAAGTGTTCAATCCAGTAAAACAAAGTGCCTCTGTAGAAGATGTTTTGTTGAGGATATTAATGTGAAAATGCAAAAGGAAGATATAATTCCTAACTTATCTTTTCCCCTTTCAATGGATCTCACTAGCCCATAAACCTTGTTTGTCTAGGAGACTCTATCCATTTAACTTGAAAAAGACCACTTTTGAAGGTATGACTATTTAGTGGCAAAAGTATTTCTACTCCATTCTATCTGTTGACTTAGGATATGTATGCTAATTTTAGTATGAACTCACTCTAGAAAGTGCTGATGGGCACAAACTGCATCACTAGGACCTTTTACTTGAAATCTTGAAAAAAAAGGAATGAGGTGTCTATGAATAAATTGATAGAAGAAAACGGAAAGAATTGACTTGAATAACTGCTCTTCTGGCTCACTTTTTGAATCAAATTTTAGCTATAGACCATTTTAGAACATTTTCTTCATTGTAAATGGGCACCGACTGTATTAAATGTTTACCTATTTTCAGGCTGACTCAGATTTTTAGGTCAGTTTTAAAAACTCTTCAGTGTGGAGTTTTGTAATGGAAACAGTTGCAAAGCCTGTACTTTCACAGAACAGAAAGAGCTAGGTCAATGGAATTACCACAGTGAAATGACTGAATCCATTTTTAAAGCCTATCTTTGAAGCAAGGTCTCTTGAGCTGAGTACTCACCATCTTGCAATTGTTCCTCTGAGGATGAGTAAGTAGTGCTATCCTCTGTAGAATGGTCAATTTTCTTGATTTTCTTTGTGTGTACATGTATCTGAGTTTTGCAGAAATAAGTGAAGTTATTAAAGACAGTTTATTATAGACAAATTGTTAAAAGGCAAAGCTTACTTTTTGGTTCTTTTTATACAAGTGTGGCTGAATACTTAATAGCAAAATTGGTTTTTATTCAATGTGTATGAATTTTAAAAAAATGTTCTCCTGGTACAAATTATTATTTTCTATGTGAAAGTAGATGTGGTAGAAACAGTATTACCTCTCTCCCTTTAAACAGATCATTATTATTCCAATTTTTCAAGTGAGGAAAAAGAAATAAATGAGAATAGTTGTCCAATACCTCCAAATTTGATCATTAACAACCCTTCCACGCTGACTATGTCTCCACAAATGCACTTTACTCTGTTGTACAGAGTATTAATATGTAATCTAATTCATCTATTCTTTTAGTGCTTTTATTAATTCAGATGTCTGTCCCTCCACAATTTCTACCTATCATCTATTTTTGTCTTGTGAGGTAGCTTATTTTTTTAGTTCTTAGATTTGTGCTCTATTTAATTACATGCTTTTAAAAGTTTGCTAAGATGATAATGGTGATGAATGTGACACTTTGTAAACTGAAGGTTTTTATAAAGCCTTTAAAACTTCTATGTGTGTTTACATATATATGATATACATATATTTAAATGAAAGATAAATCCTTCAGAAATGATCTTTTCATTAGTCCTTAGTGAATCACAAATGATAATTAGGCTCTCAGAAACTTGAAATGGCAACTTTTTATGAGAATATAAAACAGTAAGTAAATAATATCCACATAAAATCTCAAGTGCTGTTGGGTATATAAAGCATTGCAAAAGATGATGAAATTATACTGGCTAAGCCTTTAAAAATTATTATTCTGCCCTTATCCTGAAATTCATTTCAATAATATAATTCTTACTTATCTCTTAACCAGCCTGCATTTATTTGTATCAGATTATAAACTCTTGAGGGCAGGGACTGTTTTTCTGTCTTTTTTATTAGCTCCCTTCTATGCTTTAGCATAGTTCCTGGTACATAGTAGACAATTGATAAGTGTTTCTTGATTTATTTAATTGGTATTCAAAAAGATTTCCATAGGGTAGAGCAATGGGCTGAATCAATCATTGAACAAGCTTTTATTAAGAACTTATTATATTCACTCTATCAAGTTCTGGGGATTCAAAGACAAATGTATAACAATTTTTGCCCTCAAGATGCTTATACTCAAATATTGGAGACAACATGTACCTAGATAACTAGATAAAATACAAAGAAAGGTATACAAAGAAATTATGGGAAGGTGGGTACTAGCAGCTCAGTCCATCAGGAAAGTTCATGTACAAGGTGGGGCAAAAATTGATTCTTGAGGGAACTAGGGATTCCAAGAGGTGGTGAAGTAAGGAGGGTGGGTATTCCAAGTATAGTCATCAAGGCAAGGAGATAGAAGATGGTAAATCCTATGAGGATAAATTTAATAATGATTAACATTCTTCATTTCATTTAAAAAAATTCAGCTGCAGAACTCCAGATGGGAGAGATGTGGTTAGATTATGGTTAATATAAAACTTGGAGGTTATTTTTTTTAGTGAACTTCAAATTCAATATGAATCAAAAGCTCATGGTGGTAATTTTCTAGAACTGTCATTTAAATTAGTAACAAACTTCTCTTCTTCTTTGACCATTCCTTGTATTTTTTTTTTTTTTGCATTCAGGATAACCTAATTCCCCTGAGAAAACAATGGCTACTTCTTACAGAAGAGTTCTTCCAGATTCTTCTCTAGTTGTTTGTGATTTTTTTCCTGTTACCAAAAATTACTTTGTTTTTACTAAATATATACTCTGTGTTCTTTTTGTAATAATTTATTTAATTTCCTTTAATTCATATTCATTTTTTTGTTTACATCTATCCTCTCTTCAGTAGTATATAAGCTTCTTGAGGACAGAGTCTGTTTTTTTATCTTTATATCCTTTGTGTTTAGGCCAGAGCTTGACACATAGTAGGGACTTACTAGATATTTCTTGAATTGATTTGGAAAAAACCACAACCAAGCAAACCTAAAATGCTAATGTGATCTTTTAAGAAAGGAACAGTGTGTAGTACTCTGGCCAGTTAGAACGAGATCTGGGGTATTGTGCTCAATTTTCAGGATCCCAAAGTACAATGATATTTGGAAGAGAGCCACAGATCAAGACATGCTGGTCATTCCAAAGGACTTTGGATGTTTAATCTAGAGAAAAGATTAAGATAAATGTGATTTTTTGTTTGTTTGAAGGACCATCATTTAGAAACCTTGGTCAGAACTAAATAAAACTAAGACCAAAAAGTCAAAAATTTTGTTTTGATGTAATAAAAACCTTAATGATAAGAAGTACCATCCAAAAGTAGAATGGGAAGTCCTGAATGGTCTGGATATTATTCTATTCCTTGGAACTTCCATTCCCGGAGTTCTTCAAGCAGAGCATAGAGAACAATCTAAAAGGGGTATTTTTGAGAGTTGGAAGTTAAGTTGAACTAGATGATTCCTGAGGTCTATTCCATTCCAATTCTTAGGTTCTATGAATATAGAGAATTCAAACCAATATTTAGTAAATATGCATGGCACTGTGCTAGATATTCTGAATATAAAAAAATAGTGTTCTTGTCAGGCATCATAGTGCCCCCTATAACCCCTGCCACAGAGGAAGCTGAAATTGGTGAACTCTTGAGTTGCAGTAGAACTAAAACCAAATGAGGATTTGCCCTAAATCAAGTACTAATTGGAGCAGCAGGAGGCAGAGTGGGAGAGGGCTTACATTCTATTGAGGGTTTACAAGATTTAGTTACTCTGCCTCCCTTAAATCCAATCCACTTGCAAGTTAAGACATCACCCTCCTAATGTTCTCTTCAAGAATAAAGGACAGGGCAGCTAGGTGGTACAGTGGATAAAACACCAGTCCTGGATTTAGGAGGACCTGAGTTCAAATTTGGCCTCAGACACTTTGACACTTACTAGCTGTGTGACGCTGGGCAAGTCACTTAATCCTCATTGCCCTTCAAAAAAAAAAAAAAGAATGAAGGACAAACAGTAATAGATTTGTATATATATAGATTTGTTTGAGAACTAAATTGGGGCTCATAAGTGCTGTGGTCCTTGTACGACCTTTTACTCTCTCCATATTATACTTAGGGTTATGTATACACTAGACCCACACTCCTATAATCCTCAGATTATAGATGAGAGAACCTGGGAATACAGACCACTTAAAAGACTATTATGGGGCAGCTAGGTGGTGCAGTGGATAGAGCACCTGTCCAGGAGTCAGGAGGACCTGAGTTCAAATCCAGCCTTAGACACTTGACACTAGCTGTGTGACCCTGGGAAAGTCACTTAACCCCAATTGCCTCACCAAAAAAAAGGCTATTATAATTAATTCAAGAGATGATGAGGGCCTAAAATAAGTTAATGACTATGTAAACCAAAGGGATGATTATGAATCATGTAAATATTAAATTGATGAGGGGGAAAGGGACAAGCATTTATTAAGTTTCTGCTATATGCAGAAGTGAAGCAGGGCTGTGTGCTTTTTAGCATGATGTTTTTTTCAGTGTTGTCAGATACCATCAACAAGGACAAAAAGAGTGTCAAAGTCAGATACCATACCAATGGTAAACTATTTAACCTGAAAAGACTTCAAGCTATGACTAAAGTGGAGGGAGAGTTGATGTGAGACATTTTATCCAAAGATGATCGTGCACTCAATGGAGCCTCTAAGGCTGCAATGTAATGAAGTATAAATCGATTCTCTGCTGCTTGTGCTAATTTTGGCCTGACAATGAAGACCAAGAAAACAGAAGTCCTCCACCAGCTAGCACCACACCATTCGTACAGGGAACCACCGGTTAAAGCCAATGGAGAAACTGAATGCTGTGGATAAATTCACTTACCTTGGCAGTATACTTTCCAGGGATGTCCACATAGATGATGAGGTTTGATGTACACTTTACCTGAGCTGGCCAAGTATTTGGGAGGGTTTGAAAGTGTAGGAGAGAAGAGGTATTAGGCTGCCTACTAGCCTGAAGGTCTACAGAGCTCCTGTGCTGATTTCACTGTTGTATGTATGCCTTTGAAAGCTGGACAGTCTGCCAATGGCATGCCAGAAAACGGAACCACTTCCATTTCAATTGTCTTAGGAAGATTCTGAAGATCACCTGGCAAGATAATGTACCAGACACTGAGGTCCTTTCTTGAGCTAAAATTCCAGGAATTCAAACTCTACTTCAGATAGCAAAACTCAGATGGGTTGGTCCCATAGTTTGAAAGTGTTTACCAAAAAGACTATTTTATGGAGAACTTGCACTAGGCAAGTGCTCACATGGTTGTCAGAAGAAGCAGTATAAGAACACTCTCAAGGTCTCTCTGAAGAACTTTAGTATCAGTTGTGAGACATGGGAGATTTTGGCACAGGACTGCCCACCATGGTTTGCCTGCAACAAAGAAGGGGTGGTAAAGCAGAATCTCAGTAGCATAAAGGAAACGTGAACTGCACAAATGCAGAGACAGCTCCATTCCAAAAGTTCTTACAGACTACTTGTGTTAGTAAGTTTCTGAGGATAGATTTGAATTCAGGTTTTTCTCACTCTAGGCCCACCACTCCAACCACTGAGCCACTTATCTGCCTCCAACTGTTTGAAGACTGGTCATTGTTTGGATGAGAGAGAGAGAGGGAGACATTAGACCTGACCATGAGGTTATGCATGTGATCAACTAGGAGATTGTTAGTGCTCACAACAGAAATAAGGAAGTTTGGGGGGAAAAAGTTTTTTGTTTTGTTTTCTGTGGGGGAGGGTAGGAAAGAGAAGTCAGGGTGGAGATAATGAGTTTCATTTTAGAAATGTTGATTCTGATTTTAAGATGCAGATGGCATCCAGATACCCACATTTACAATAGATTTATTTTTTGTTCCCCTCAGTATTCCAGTTGAAAACATTTTTATTTTTTTTTTAGCTTGCACCTTGTCCCCCCACTCCTTTTGAACATTGGAAATTTCTCATTCTCAAACTGGGTCACCTTTGGGATGTGCTAAACTTCACACAGTGATTTACTATCATGGCGTATAGTGGAAGAAGAAAAATTTTTTTTCTTGGTGTCAATATATGAATTATAGGAACATGATGCTCACAGCAAACATAAACAATATTTCTGTAATGGACAACCGAGTCTCTCTTGATTATAGTGTAGTTGCTAGACATTTTAATGGAATTGCTTCTTAATTACAGACCTTGTCTTTGATAGCTATAAGAAAAAATTGGATTGGACAGTATTGATTCCAAGCACTTCTTTTCCTCTTTAGGGAAAGTCTCAGCTGACAAAACACACACCGATGGGCAGACAAGACTGCTTAGTTTGCCCTCTACTAAATTTGATCAATAGGAACCTATTTCCGTAGCCAGGAGAAGTGGCTGTTTTAATTTAGGCCTGGAAGTCTCATCATTAGGTGTTATTGAGTTAGAAGATGCAAAATATTTTGTTAAAGATATCAGTGAAATGTCAACATTTTTACAAAGTAACTTTTTTTTCCTTCCAAGATTTCAAGTGTTTTCTTGGGAAGTGGTTGTAATAATCCAGACTATATAGCAATATTTTTCAGTATCTGGCACATAAACCTGGATGTCCTTTCTATTCCTTCTGGTAGTAATGCTACTTCATTTGTATTCTTGGATTTTTCAGGGTTTGAAGGTTTTGATAATATTGAAGGTAGAAGGCATAAGAAATTAATATGAGTCATTTTAGCAATCCTTATGTATTAAGTCTGGAAAAAGTACTCCTGCTCTGATCTTGGCTTATAGAATTGTTGATTCTCTTAGACATCAGAGTAAGGTATACCCATATCCAACTATCACTCCCTATTAAATGGACCATGAAAACTATTACAAATTGGCCTTACGAGGTTCTGTCTAGCTTTTCTAGTTCCTATCTAGTTTTACTCAAATCCTGTATTCCATTTCCCTTTGGCTCCCAACTCTCTTCTCTAACCAGTTCATTAAGCTTGGAGTCTCTTATAGTTGTTAAGATTATCATTCCATTGACAAAGGCATTGCAATTGACTATGTATTTATTGACTTTTCCCATGAATCAAATGCTTCCATTATATTGTCTTCCCTGACTAAGTTTAGAAGCCACTTCCCCCCACCCCATCCTACTCGTAAATGTGGCTTTCTCAGTTAGCATCAATATCAGCTTATATTGAATACTGGCTGTTTAGCTAAGACTTGGCTTTTATCTTCTGGCTTCTGTAGCAAGTTCATTCCAGGTGAGTGCATCATATCCTGACACTTTCAGGCTAGATTATGGCAAATGCCACCTTTCAGAAGTGGAGAGAAAAAGAGGACAAACCCCTATAACATTGATGCATAGTGTAATCAATAACCTGAGTCTAAATGATGCCACCATCTTTCTAAGAAATAGAATTCTGAAGAATTTCCTACCCAGATTCTTTCATCTGAGCAGCTTTTGTAGACTCAAGTATAAACCACAGGGGATGAGTTAATCAAGAAGGGACAAAGCCTTGAAAAGTGAGTGCATTTAATGTTCAAGCTGGAGTGGCTTTGATTTTACTTTCTTTCTTTAAATTTGGAACAGTTACTAAGAGAATCACCTCCCTAACCTGTTAGCATCATCATGTTCTCAAGACAAAAATGGTCTTTGAATTACAGTTGGAGATTTGAAATTCCCTGATCATATGTATTGACTATACATATTCTAAGGGAGCAGGGTCATTATTATGACTAACAGGGAATTGGAGAGCATAGTAGATATTGATAAAAATGAAGAGGTTTGTAAGAAACAGATAATGTGGACTAGGAGAATGTTTACAACCCATGATTTGACTTGATAAGATGTAAATGAGAACATGGAGTATCTCCTGAGATTAAGATGCCAAGCTCATTTGACTTTTACCCATTCTATTATAAATAAAGGGGAAAACAACCAAATTCCCCTTTAAAGAGACAAATAAAAGAGGAAACTTTAAGGTTTGAATTTGTTTTATTTTCCTGAAGCCCAGGAAGGTATGACCTCAGCAATGAGATCCCTGAGTCACCATGGAGTTGCTTCTGCGGAAGCTAGTATTGATCACTGCATTTGAAACAACAATGAAAGTCATCCTGAGAGTCATATTGAAAGTCATATTGAAAGTTATATTGAAAAAGATTGGGTATATGCTGACTCTACAGACATTGACCTAAATAGCTCTCTAGCATGGTTTTGCAGGTATGAACTCTTATAAGTGGTTGTTGATTCTCTGTTGCTTACTATGTTACTTTGTTAGAATATCACATTTTAAGAAGGGATACACACATATGTATATATACATATATACCACATTTACATATGCACATAGAAAATATACACAAACATATATGTATAACTAAAATGCATGTATCCATTACGAATATAAAGGAGATTTGTACTTCTTCAACCTGTTCAGCTCCTAACAAAGATCACACAACATCACTTTATACTTTATCCTTACATTTTCATGGGTCTCAAGCAAATCACATTGTTTTTAAAGGAATTGACAGCCACAGGTAGAATATAAAGCTTCTGTTCCTTTTCAAAACTTAGGTGCCCTCTCTAATATGCTCTAAAATGTTGACTCCATGTACATATTTTGTTCTGTCAAGCTTAGTGCAATTTAATGAATGCTAAATGTAATAATTATTTTCTTGTGTTAGGCATCAGTAGAAGGTGAGAAACAAGCCAACCTTCAGCATGACTAAACTTTAATTTCTGAAACAACAACAAAACAATTTTACTAAGAACATTTTAATCATATCCTTTGGGATATAAAAGGAACAATCTCAAAAAAACTCAAAAGGAATAAAATACCAGTGTTGTAAGAACACTCATTAGATTATGTATATGATGGCTTTCTCCCCTCAGCTAAAATTACCTTTTAATCAGTGACAGTATTTGCTCTGGTGAGGTGGTTTCTGCATTCTTTATACATATAGAGATGTATAGATATGTAGATACACACATATATAGATACACACATACATATATATCTATCTATACATAAATGTATATATGTGTGTGTGTTTCTATCTATCTATCTATCTTTCTATCTATCTATATATATATCACTCTGCCTCAAGCAGTTGTGGTGGTCAGAGAAGAATTATTACTTTAAAAAATGTAGCTCTGGTAAGAGAGGACTCAAGAGGTAGAGCTGAAAGATTGATCAATGTCGGATAACTCTAGAGGCAATAGTTCTAATGGATCTACTGTTGTCAAGGCACCCTGGGAGGAATTCTTTCAGATTTGATCAGCATGATAGGGCCACAAAAGCCCAGACATTGAAGCTTTTAGAACAGAAGCCTCAGAATCTCACTTCTAGTAATAGGAATCCACTTTGGTCCAGCATCAAAATTCCCAGCACAGACTGACTTGTGACAAAGAGATAAAAGAATAGGTACATGCTGCATGCCACTCTGAAAAGCTTCAGCACAATTGAACAGGCATAGGAAATAAGAGGCTGTGCACAAACAATTAAAAGTGAGATAGTATATTGTTTTCTGGGGGATAGCTAGCAGACCAATTTAGCTAAAACACAGAATTAATGGAAGGCAGTAATATGAATGAATCTAGAAAGGCAAGTTGGACTTTTGTGGTTAGAACTTGGAACCACTAAGGTTTCTTATCAGGGGAATTATATGGTCAGAGCTTTAATTTAGGGAAATTAGTCTGGTAGTGTTGTGCAAGATAGATTGGAAGCTGAAGAGATTAGGGAAAGCAGTTGGGAGACTATTGAAATAGCACCAACAAGAAGACCTGAAATACCTTCTTGGCAATAGGTAGGAGAAAACACATTGGAGATATGGTGGAACTAAAATGTACAGGACTTGATGACCATATGTGAGTGGTGGCATCATTAGGAAAAGTCACAGGTGTCAGAACTTCTGGACTCTAGATACTCTCAATCAAAATTGGGAAGTAACAGAAAAAGCTACAGTTTGAGGAATATTAAAACATTTGACCAGGCTGTTCTTTTCTTTTCTTTTTTTTTTGAGGGTTAAGTGACTTGCCCAGGGTCACATAGCTAGTGTCAAGTGTCTGAGGTCAGATTTGTACTCAGGTCCTCCTGAACCCAAGGCCGGTGCTTTATCCACTGCGCCACCTAGCTGCCCTGACAGGATGTTCTTTTATGAATATTCCCTCTTTCAAGGTTGCCCTTGGCACTGTGGGGGACAGGGAGGAGAAAATAATAAAAGAAGATAAATAAAAGCAACAGTTTTGAAACATTTTTCATCCCTGAACCTATGCCACTCAAGTCGGAATCAAATATTTATAGATGAGAAACATCCTTGGAAACCAAGACTTTTATTTGACTAACAAAAAACTGAAGCCCAGAGAGGTTATCTAACTTGTCCAAGGTCACACAGCTAGTTAGTAGCAGCCAACTGTATAACTCAGATATCTCGACTCTCAGGTCAGTATTTTTTCCAATATAGACTGCTGCCCTGAAAAGCCATTCAAATAATTATTCAAAAGCCTTTATAGATAATGCCTCATAGACTTATAGTTGGAAATTACCTTTGAAGTAATATAGTGCAACCTCCTGAAATGAATACTATGAATTCATTTTCTTATAGATCACATTTACAAGTAATTGATTTTGTCCTGTAACTGCTTTTGTCCTGTAATTGTTTAAATCATGGTTCTGTCTCTGAACTTAGTTCAGAATTCAGCTGATCTGTAATGGGTTAAGTTTAAAAATCCAGCTCCCCAGCTAATCACTGATCTATTCTTGCCTCAAGGAATTTAACTGACCTTGGGGGATGCTTATGAACACAAGGGAGTCCAATCTAGTACCACCAAGCTATCCTTCAAGGATGTCTGGTTTGTTATTTTGTAGCTGGAAGTTCAGGAGGGAAAAAGGGGGTCCTTGCTAGCTCTCAATACCAAACTTCCAACAATCATATTGTTGTCTGTGCCTCAGCTCTGTAACCAATCATGTTATCCCAAATCCCATGGTGTTACCAATTCTATAAGCAGTGATAGGATTTTGTTCTCTTCTTCATTCTATGCTCATAAAAATGTATTTCACCCTCAATTTGGGTGCCTTTGATTATTTGAGGGGGTCAAAAACTGCTTTATTGGTGGCTAGCATCCCTACTAATAAACCTTAACTTTGCTCAGAGAAGCCTGCCTTGATTTAGCTTTTTGTTAAATTTCAATCACAATACTCCTAACTTTTTGCTTTTACTTCAAATATATGATTTGTTTTATTTGTGTAGGGCCCTTCCTGACTCCCTAACCCCTTAAACTCCTCCCTCTTCTTCTAATGCAGATCGACAATGGCTGCAAATTATATATCTTAGAATTACCCGTAACTATAAGATGTTAAGTGACTTGCTCATGGTCACATTGCCAGGATTAGAGGCAAAATCAGAATCCAGATCATCTTGACTATGAAGCCAGCTTTCTATTGACATCTCCAACAATTGCTTATTTTATACATGAAGTAACTGAAGTCAAGATGTTAAGTGTCTAGGTCATACAGCTAGTAGTATCAAAGCTAGGTCAATTTTTTTTTTTGTGGGGGCAATGAGGATTAAGTAACTTGCCTAGGGTTACACAGGTAGTAAGTGTCACATGTCTGAGGTTGGATTTGAACTCAGGTCCTGCTGAATCCAGGGCGGGTGCTTTACCTACAGCACCATCTAGCTATCCCCAACATCCAGCATTCTTAAGGGGAAATAAGAGCTAATTTTTAATAAATTACTTTTTATGAATTTCAGATAGTTTACATTAGCGTGTCAAACTCAAATAGAAACAAGAGTCACTAATTCATATTTAAGGATCCCTGAAGTGGCATATTAACTTAATTTTAAAATGTAATGTTATGTTCCTTTTACTGTATTTTTATCTATTTTGTTAAATATTCCTCAATTATATTTTAATCTGCTTTGGACTTCACTTTGGAGGGTTGGCTGTTTGACACCTCTATTTTACATTGATAATACAGTTAAAATATAAGTTCTTTGTGAGGAGCTATTGTTTCATCTTTTGTATTTGTGTTTATAGTATCTGGCATATAGAAGGTAGTTAATGAATGCTTGTTAACTGATATACTTGAAGATTTCTTTATGTTTTAAAGAAGTACTGTAACAAATTATAGAATCAATGTGCTAAATACTCTTATTATCATTTTATAATGTACACCTGCATTAAAATCTTATTCTGATGCCTCATTATGGCATAGTAGTAAATCTGGGTCCTTGCACTTAGAAAGCAAAAGCAGGCAAGGCTCTAGTAAATGAATATAGTTCAGTGACGGATGTTTATTGTCCCAGGAATAACTAGATATGTTGGAAAGAACTCATTATCAGATTGGCTGCAAAGTGATGATTTTTTCCAGCTGTAGCAATGTTTGAAGATTATCTATTAATGGGGACAACGTTTGCAATCTGCCTCAGTGGGGAGAAAAACCATGCCAATGATATTACAGGTCCTTGAAATAATGAAGTTTAGCATAGCATTTAGCATAATACCTGGGTACATGATAAGTGCTTAATAAATGTTTATTGACTTACTGACTGACAGGTTGGAAGCATGATAAGGATGGATAATTATTGAATGAACACTATATAGAGAGACCTGACAAGTCTTGGTAGTTGATCTCCCTTAGCAGTTTGCTTTAGAGAAGATTCTTAACCTTTTTATGAGTCATGAAAACTTTTGGCGTCTTGGTGAAGCCTGACACTACTGTGGTTTATTGCCCCCATTTATGATGAAAGGAAATGCTAAATTTCAGTTAGAGGTTAATGAAAATAAAGACACACATATGTATGTATGTGTGTGTGTGTGTGTATATATATATATATATATATATATATATATATATATAATATTCATCTGTCTCTCTACCTCTATCTCTTTATGCCATCCATGTTCATGCACCTCCTTGAAATCTATCTGTTGACTCCTTTCTTAGGGTTAAAGACCCCTGCTCTGCAACCTACCTAATAGGCTCTGTCTCTCAGTATCCCTCTGGCTGACATTGTGCTTGTGGGTGATGAGGCACAAGGATGATAACTCAGATAAAGTTCATTAATTTCTGAGAACCAAGTGAGGCAAGTACAGACGTATAGTTAACAATGATAACTTCCAACAAGTCCATGAACTCTTGCATTAAGGGGTTTAGAATGGAATAGTTTGAGGAGTCTGCCATAATTAAGGCATTCTTCCTTGACATAGTCCTGCAGAATTCAATTCAATTCGATTTAATTCAATTCATTTCAGATAAGTTCAGTTTAATTGATTCAGTTCAAGAAGCAATAATTACTTGCCTGCTTTGTGCAGAGCCCTGTGCTAGATGCTGGAGATAAAAAGAAAGATGAAATAGTTATTTTTGTCAGTGACCTTATCTTCTACTGATATGGAACAACATGTAGAGAAATGAGTAAGTGCAAAATATATACAAAAACATACAGAGTATTTCTTTTTCGGAGTAGTAGTAATAGTTGGGGAAAATGAAGAAAAGCAGATTGAATTTTTTATTGAGGTCTCCTAGTTCCTGTATTCTGAAAAATGTGTTTCTCTGGCAATTTAGATTGCATAATCTAACAAAGGGTTTGCTCCATGATGCTCTTTTTAATATCAGAATGAACTCTAGGTCACCTCAGAGAATCACTGTGTTCATGTTAAGGTCTTCTTCATGTACTACTACTACTGTGGACAAGATAATATAGCAAACATAATTTGCAATAACACCATGATTTCTCCATTAAAAAGGCATCCTTTGTAGGCAGAAGCCTTATCTAGATGACTTCACAATGCTTGAATTAATGAGGCAGTTTTTCCTCTGGGTTGCCCAGGATACATTAATTTAAAGATCTTGGGACACACAACTAGCCACATGCCCTTAGGCAAATCTTTTTCCCTCTCCTTCCCCCAGTTTCCTCATCTGTATCAATGAATCAATCAATCAGCAAACTTATTTTAGGGACTTCCACTTTACATTGGCTAGCTCACCTCCCATTCTGGGGCCTCTTAACATCCAGGTCTACATAAGAGTACTCTGGCCATCTTCAAGGCACACTTAAGAGTACCACCTTTTTTTTTGTCTTGGGCCATTAAGGATATCAAGTTTAGTTCATTCAAAAGGAGAGGCTACAGGAGGGGTTCATTGTGAGCTACATTTTTTATTGTGAGTACAGAGTAATTCCACAATATATGATATCTAAGCAGTCCCAGAGTTTTCTGTATTAAAATAGATGCCTTAGCTCAAGAATATAGATGACCTCACCAGGATGATGATTCTGGCAAGATCCTCTGGACAAGAACTGTTAAAACATGTTGAGAAAAAGATGTGTCTCATAAGTTGTAAATTATCCTATTATTCTTATAAAAAGCAGGGATGATGGAACTCTTTTTTTTTTTTTTTGGTGAGGCAATTGGGGTTGAGTGACTTGCCCAGGGTCACACAGCTAGTAAGTGTTAAGAGTCTGAGGCCAGATTTGAACTCAGGTACTCCTGAATCAAGGGCCAGTGCTTTATCCACTGCATCATCTAGCTGCCCCGATGATGGAACTCTTACTTCATTATAAGCTGGGTTTGTATCACCTTTAAAGAAGGCCCTCTGTCTTGCTTTCAGCAATCTAGGCTCAAAGCTAGTTGGTACACAAATCTTGGAGGTGGCTAGGAGGCCCAGTGGATATGGAGTTGGGCTTGGAGTCAGGAAAACTCAAGTTAAAATCCAGCCTCAGACAATAACTAGGTATTTGACCCTGGGCAAGTCACTTAACCAGTTTGCCTTAATCCACTGGAGAAGGAAATGACAAACCACTCCAGTATCTTTGCCAAGAAAACTCCATATAGCATCAGGAAGAGTTAGACTCAAGTGAAAACACAAATCTTAGGATGAGGTCTGATTGATATCTGGCTTCACAGTTCCTCAAAGCCAATATTTTAAGCTGCAGGTCTTCATAGGCTCCAGGCTGGAGGTATCAAAGGCTCCCTGGAGCATTTAAGAGTGGTGTTTTACCATCTGTGGATTTCCTGATAGAATAGATCCTAGCTTCAAAGTAGTAAGAGCATCCGCTGAGGGCCCAAGAGACTGAGGTTATATCCCAGCTCTGCCAATTACAAGTTATGCGAGTGAGGCTAGTCAAGTTTCTTCATTGATCAGATGGGTATAATAATTCTTGAACTAATGTGGTTGTTTTGAGGAAAGTGTTTTGTAATGCTCAAACATCTATTTTAGTTATTATTGTTGTTAGAATCAGTATTGTGTCAGAAAGAAGTAATAGGCTTTGAGAGTTTCCTGGGGGGTGGGTGGGTACAGAGGAATTATGATTTGCTCTGAAACTAAGTAATTCCTTACTCCACTATTCACCCTATTATCTGTTAGTCCATGCTGCCTCTCATTGTTGAAAATGAGAGAGAAATGTGTAAGAGATATTTAAGTAAGAGCTATATTAATTCCCTTATTAATGAACTTGAATATATATTCTAATGATCCCTTTTAATGTATGATCTTTAAATGTTCTGTACAGTATTTGAAGGCTGACCTCAGAAAAATTTCGAAAGGTAATTGCTTGGTTCTGTGATGACAATGACTAAGAAAATTATTCAACAAAAAGGCTTTGATTTCCTCATCTGTAAAATGGGGGTAATGATAGTATCCTATCTCAAAGGATTGATATGAGGTAAAGGAGATAACATATGTAAATTTCTTTTGAATCCTTAACATGATATAGAAATTCTATCATTAAATAATATTTAATTTAATAGTTTTTAACAATAACAACCATAATACTACTACTTCTAATAATAATAATAATGATAATAATAATAATAATTTACTACATTGCCACAGTTACTAAAACAAAATGTTCATCTTGGGATTCTTTTAGTTGTAGCCCAAGAATGAGCCAAGAATTTTCACATGATATAACAAATGGAATCACTTTGGTGTAAAAGTATTATTTTCCTCTTTCTTTTAACCATTTCTTTGCAGTTTGTAGAATGCAACCACCATACCAGTCTTTCGGAAATAGAAAGCAAACCTGACTATGAACAGATTAGTCGGGCTTCACTTTTCAAGACAGGAGGAATTTAAAAGATAAAAAGAGCTTACATAGTGGAAAGCAATTCACATTGTTTGGGATTTCTTCTGCTTTATAGCCAGCTAAGGAGTTGATAAAGAGATTTTCTTTTTTCTCTTCTCTTCTTTTCTTTTCTTTTCTCTTTCTCTTTTTTTTTTAACAAAGAGAACCCAGTGACCAATTCTTCACTGGGCAGTGCCTCCTCTATCAGACTTAGATGTTTTCTGAAAGATGCATCTGTTTTTCTCTATTATTACTGGTATCCCTCCATCAAGCTCCAGTTATCTGACAGTCTCATGCTGTCTCCAGGCTAAAACGGCAGCTGGATCAACATAACTATTGGCCTGCCCATGTAGTCCTGTCTTTCACCAGGTGCAGTCTCTTATTGCAATGCAGTTTATTTACTGTAGGGAAATATATTTGCATCTATTTTGATTTTGCTATCTTTTTCCTTAGCAGTCCCCTATATCAACACCTTTATTTACTGCCAATATTAAGTTTTAAAAAGCATAATCATAAAAGAGCCTATTTATATGCAATATTCAGTTGAAAATAGGCTTAGCAGATTGCCTACTCTGCATGGTATGGTTTGGGCATGAAATCTTTCCTGAAAACCTTGTGTTTTAATGGTGCATTCCAAGATTACTGTCAAGAACTCTAAGCTATGTTCAGATAATGTGCATGGCAGCAGGACATTCTGCCACAGAATAGATACCTAGAGGAAGAACATCAGAAAGCATCATCAATGTTTTTGAAAAATTGCAGTATGTTTTTATTTATCTGAAGTATATGGAAGTTCCTCAACAAAATGGGGGATGGGCCAATTAAAGGCAGTAGTATTTAGTGTAGTATTTAGCAGTTTGCATCACAGTTTCCTTGGACATATACTAAGCACAGTTTTGATAGGATATTTAACAGCTTTTTGTTAAAATCTAAACACATATACACACAAATAAATGAATATATACACATCTACTGGTACACACACATATACATATATATCATATATATATATATGTACATGTATATGGTTATATGCATGTGTGTATATCTCAACATGGACTAGGTGCCATGGATTTTTTATTTAATGGTGAAGGAGAAGGACTTAGCCACAGCAGCTGTTGTCACAAAACACCATATGTGTAGATGATGTGTTCATGTTGAGAAAATCATCAGAACCATGGTTTTTGAGGAACCAACCACAGATACCCCTCATATCTGTTCCTATAGCACAGAACTTCACAGATAATTCTATCTCTCACCCTCCTAATGGAAGAGTCCCGGTTGACCCCTAGCAATGGGAGTCTGGCTGCCTCTATTCAGTGCTGATGGGAATATTTCAGTTTCTCTTGCAGCAAAGCAAAATTCTGTTCTGTTTCTGAACTATCAGGGGTCTCCTTGGAGGCTCTGTTTTGGAGAAGTTGGTGTTCTCTGATTCAACTCAGTACTACAGTCGTGGAGGATTTAAAAAAAAAAACATTCTTCATTCTCTGAGGCAGCTGTATATGCAAGAGTCAGCATGACATAGTGGATAGAGAGCTGGCCTTGTAACCATGAAGACATAGGTTGAAGACCTACCTTATACACGTTGGTCGTATCAGTAAGTCACTCCATCTCTTAGGGTTCCAGGAACCTTCCTAAGACTCTAAGTTGTAGAAAAGGGTACAATGACGTGGCAGAGCCAAGATGGTAGAAAAAAGGCAGGAAGTTGCCTGAACTCTCCCGAAGTATCCCTCAAAACAACTTTAAATCAAGCCTTAGGAGTGACAAAAGCCACAAAAGGAGGGGGTGAGAAAATTTTCAAGGTCAAAATAACTTAGAAGGACTGCAGGAAATGTCTGTCTCAAATTCTACAACTCTCGGGTCAAAGAAAAGGGGCTGACCTGCACTTATAGATGGCATTTTCTAATCAGGAAGCTCCCCATACCAATGAAAACACACATCTAGTCTCTTGCTCCTTCAATGGAAAGACTTTTGAACACAGGGAGAGACCTGGGTTCAAAGTCTCTCTGTGTAGTGGACAAGTAACTTAACCTAAAGCCTTGGTTTCCTTGTCTGTGAAATGGGGATAAAAATACTCCCTTCCTAAACAGGGTTGTTGTGAGCATCAAATGAGATAATGCACCTAAAACTTTTTGAAAAATTTAATGCTCTGTATAAATGTCAGTTATTATTATCTGGAATGTGTGAGAACAAAACAATTCTTTGCATAGCTTCCAAGTTAAATGGTGCTTCTTTGGGCTGCAATGACTTTTCTCTTCTCATATTTTAGACTCATGGTATTCTCATTGCTGTTATGTAAAAAAGAGAAAATAACCAGCAGGTAGAGACATATTGATATTGCATTGAGTACATGGTACTTCACAGGGTTCATCACAGAATCACACACACAAAAGTGTCTACTGTTTTGATTTGCCATTTTGAATGAAAATGGTAATAATCAATGATTTCCTGTTTTTATTTCCTCTGTCTGACTTAATCTGCTTCTCTGGTATCAGTATCTTTTCCTTTTTAGAAGTTTCCCCAATGATAATAATGATAACAACAACAATAATACGGCATATGATGTTTATATGTTCTCTATTTAAAATACCTACTTATTATATCAGGGAAACTAGATGATGCAGTGGATAGAGAGCTGGGCCTGAAGTCGGAAAGACTCAACATTCTGAGTTCAAATCTGGTCTCAGAAACTTACTCTCTGGGTGACACTGGGCAAGTCATGTAACCCTGTTTGCCTAAGTTCCTCATCTATAAAATGTACTAGAGAAGGAAATGGCAAACCACTCCAGTGTCTTTACCACAAAAACCCCAAACGGGGTCACAAAGAATTTGAAATGACTGAACAATAAAGACAACAACAAATTTGTTACATCTTGATTTTTAAATTTAGCTATAAAAAGAAGTTACTGTATTTTATCCACTGTGCAATGGTATTAAGAAGCAGCTAAGTGGTGTAGTGGCTAGAGTTTGGGAGAACTGAGTTTAAATCCCTCCTCAGACACTCATTAGCTGTGTGACCCTAGGTAAGTCACTTAACCTCTGTTGGTCTCAATCCTCAGTTTTCTCAACTGCAAAATGGGGGTAATAAGAACCCTTCACAAAGTTGTTGTGAAAATCAAATTAGAAAATATTTATAAAGCACAGTGTCTGGCAGAAGAAATAAAAAATATGTATCAACCCTGTCCCATAATTGTTCTGTCTACTGCTGGACTTTATTGAATGTATTTTCAGTCATTTACAACATACAAATATTTTATTCACCAACAAAATATTTCACTGAACACTAAACATAAAAGAATAATACCAAGATATAGACTTGTCTCAGTACCATTTCTGCCTAAGTTCCCCTCAATATGAAAATGAGGATGTTATAACAATAGCAAAAATGACAATGGGCTTTTATATGGTACCTCAAGGTTTGCAGAGGGACTTATATGCATTATTTAATTTGTTCCGCAAAACAACCTTATGAGGTAGTTACTGTGTATCAGAAAGGTGACAACAGTGATCAAACAGCGTATAATTATCAGAGAGAGGAATCATATGTAAGGCTTTTTGATTCAAAGTCCAGAATTCCATCCATTATATCATGTTGGTGCTCATATTTTTTAATATAATTTTCTTATCTTTATACTCTTCTAATAAATATTTTTCCTTTAAATTTATTAGTTCAATTCACTGGGAAACTAGGTAAATAATACTAAAATATTAATTTCAATTATTTAATAACAAATGCTAATTATTTAAAATGTTCTAAAAGTACTTTATACATTATCTCATTTGATCCTTACAATCTTGTTGGGTAGGTGCTATTATTAATTTAATTTTACAGATGAAGAAACTGAGGCTGAGGTTAAGTGACTTGCCTTAAGACATATAGCTATTACATGGCTGAGGGAGGATTTGAACTCAGATTTTCTTGACCCCATTTGCAACATTATGCACATTCCAGCTTAGTTGCCTCTTAATTTTTTAAGCAATTAAAAAATACCAGCAAAACTGATATCCACATGTACTTTTCTATTACATGCTTTATTTTGCCATTTGGCTAGCATTCTTTTCTATGCATTTTTTCTCTATCAGTGGTATCTATTGTCTAGAAGACAAAAATTGTCATTTAAAAAATTTAGTAATACAAAGTTATGTATGCCCTCAAGTACATAATAAATGATCTGTGATTCTAAGGATGGCCCTCTGTAAGGTATGAAAAATACATCATCCTAGTCACATTGAAACTGAAGATAAACTTCCACTGTCATCTGGGACAAAAAAATGTCAGAAGAATTGAAAAGGAAACAAATAGTGTCATGGGAGACCATTTGAAACCATTTTGTGTTGTTTCAATTCTTTTCCTTTTCTCTGCTTCTCAGCGGTGTCTCTCCCATGTCTAAATTTAATAGGAATTAGGACTATAGTCACTTTAGATAGGGTTTGGATTGCTTTTTTTTCAACTTGGCAATATATTCTGTCGACTGTTTGGGTCTTGGTTAGGCAGAAAATGTCGAGGTTTGCACAGATGCTTTATAACTTGAGTGCGACTTAAGTTTTCCTATTGTCTTTGAGTCTCTAGTGCTTGCTCTGAGTTAAGCGCCATATATGTCCAGATTCCATCCCTTTTAGTTGATTTTCAAGATCTCTTAGATCCCCTTCCAAATTGGAAAATATATCACTAGTATATCCATTTCACATCTGTAGCAACAACACCAACAATAATAAATGCAGTAATATGATATTATCACAGAACTAGAAAATGTGTTACTTAATGTGTGTTTTATCCCATCTTAATAAATTTGTCTATAAGAAAAAAGAAAGTGAAACTTAAACCAGGATCCTAGGTGAATTCCCAAGTTATACATCCATAACTGCATTTGAACACTTGAAGTATTTGTTAATTTTTTACTTTGTTGTGTGAAGTTCTGGGTATACCAATAAAAAGGTAAAAATAGTCTTTCCAATCAAGGAGCTGATGTTCTAATGCAGCTGTCATATTTCTATAGAGAAAGCAATATACAAGATCCATACAAATACCTGGGGTGGGGTGGGAAACTCTTCTTGCAGAAGTTGGTGTTTAAGCTGAAATTTGTAGGAAGCCAAGGATTCAAAGACATGAAGAGGAGGAAGGAGGGCATTCTAGGGTTGAAAGCTAGTAGAGAGACATGCAAATAGAAGATGGAGCATCATGTTTGAGGAAGAGAAAATAGGCATCTATGGCTCGATTGTAGAGCAGGTGGATGGGAATAATGTGTAAGGAGGTTAGAAAAATAGGAAAAGGCCATGATACGAGGAGCTCAAAATGCTAAAAAAAATTAATTTTTGTTTGTTCTAAAAATTAATTGGAAAGGCAGCTAGGTGGTACAGTGGATAGAGCACCGAATCTGGACTCAGTAAGACCTGAGTTCAAATCTCGCCTCAGACTCTAACTGTATGACACTGTGCAGAGCAAGTCACTTAACCCTGTCTGCCTCCATTTCCTTATTTGGAAAATGAGCTGGCAAACCTCTCCAATATTTTGTCGAGAAAACCCCAAAGGGGGTCACAAAGTGTCATATGCAACTGAAAAATTAGTAAACAATAATAATAAATTTGTTGATTATGGGGTCTTTGATGTGGTCAGAAAATTACTTTGGCAACAGTGTGGAGGATATATTAGATTTGGGAGAGACTAATGCTGTTGCAGCTGATCATAACTCATGTATAGATCCAATATACTTCTGAGAACTCAAGGAATAAATGACTCCAAAATCAGAGTAGAATCATAGACTAAATTGTTGCCTATAATCATGTGAATATAATCCTAAGAATTATAAAAATCCCATAAACCATTTTTACATTGAATCCCCTAAAATATTATGAATAGTACATAGATTAAAAATAATATATTAGAACATTTGATGTAAAGGAATAATGGGTAAATAAAGACCTGTCTTGGGAATAGTTATATCCAAACCTCATAAAAATGGAGATGAATGATGATGATTATATAATATAATATTCCATACTTGCCATTTAGTCATATAAAATATATAAAATAGATTAAAGCATAGGGGAAATTTGCAAGTACTTGATTTCCCTGTTCTCTGTTTAAAGTGTGCCACCAACACAGCAATATAGAGTATAATTGATATAAAAAGTGGCATCTCCCGGGAAAACAGTTTAAGTTTACTATGGTTATATCTATCCTTAAAATCCATCATCTTTACTCCTGAATAGAACTGAGCATGGCTTTCAATTCCAAGAGTGAGTTGTACCACAACATCATATAAATCACTCTATGTACATGGATGACATCAAATTATATGGTTCCACTAAAAAGGACGTTAAATAGCTAGTTCATCTCATGGAAACTTTCTTCAGTGCTAGCAAAATGTCATCTGCACTTGATAAGTATAAAATTTTTTTAGGAATGATAAGGAAGAATAGAGACTGAAAGCTTTGCATTTGAATCCAGAGCACAAATTGAACAACTGGATGAAAGCAGTATTTTGAAGTTAAGAGTTTTCTATAATCAAGAGAAAGCTGACAAAGAGGAAATTATAAAGCTGAGTCTATGTATGTCGAGAGAATGACTGGCATCCTGCAGTCAAACACTAACTGGAAAAACAGATTTAGTCAAACAACTCTTTTATTATATAGGTTTTACCTTATATTTTGTTGGGGTAAAATAGATGACAATAGATCCAGAAGGTGTCCAAACAAAATTAAGACAACATGGCTTTTGTTTCCAAGGTTATTATGTGATATTAAGGGGGAAAATAATATATTATTTGAGAATATGATAAATTTGTTTTTAAATATATGAAAATATTTTTGTACAAAATTAACCACTTCACAAAACATTAAAAAGGCAGAAAATAGGTATACACACTAGATCTGTTGATCCATTTATCTCTGGATGAGGTCTGTGACATGAATGAGAGCCAAGAATGGAATCAAAACTCCAAGGCCAACATCAACTGATGGTCATCATTACTTTTATTTTTCTTCTCATTGTTTAAATGGGGTTCTGAAAAAAAGCATACTTTTTGCCATTATTCTTTTTTATGATTTGTATTCTGTGGACTACTGAGCAGGTAAATAAATTACCACTTTTATGACAGAATTTTTGCAATTATTGCAATGTAAACTTATATTCTTTATATTTATTAGATGGGAATTAAGTACAACTATAGATGCAAAAAAGGTGAAAGGAATCTTATTAGATAATCTATAGTACTATCTTATTATGTAATCTCAGTAATGAGATTAATTTATTAATTCAATTACTCAAGTGAGTAATTAACAAATTAAAAGTCCCCATACTACATATGCAAAATTCTAAATAACCTTAAAAATTTAACAACTGAATTCTACTGAAAATGAAAGCATCATTACTGACAAAACTGTTACCTGAATACTTCAGGGTATTACATTGACCCATCAAAGTAAAAAAAAAATAACAAAGTTTCAATAATGCCATATTGAATACTCATGATTCTCAAACTTAGAGGAATGAAAAGTTTTCAAAATACAAAGGTCTAGTGAAGAAAATAAAGCAATTTGGGATTAAGAGGGTATATACCACCCTTGTCATCCTATCTTCTTCTAGAATTACCCTAAATTTGCTTGCATTCTAATACCCTTATTCAATTAAGAAACATTAGAAAAAAATTTTTTTTCTAGCTGCTCAATAGTTCACTGAACACAAATCAAAACATAAAAAAATAATTAGAACAAAACTTGTCTTAGGATTGTTTTATTTGACCTCCATTGAAAACAAAGTTGAGTAGGCTGAGATGGTGATGATAATACTGGTGTTGATAACAGAGATTTAAATAGTACTTGAATGATATGCTGGAATCAGAGCATGTACCTCAAGTTGTTCCCTCCAAATCAGTGAGAGGTTTTCCTGAGCTTCTATCCTTTGATTTCATTTATTTCCATTGATGACTAATAGCGTAGTCTTTTGGGCAGGGCAATGAGGGTTAAGTGACTTGCCCAGGGTCACACATCTAGTAAGTGTCAAGTGTCTGAGGCTGGATTTGATCTCAGGTTCTTCTGAATCCAAGGCTGGTGCTCTATCCACTATGCCATCTAGCTGCTCCCTCAGCATATTGTCTTAAGGGAACTCAGTCTAGAAGTGTGCGGCTGCAGGAGATTTCAGTTGAAAAGACTGGTTCTGAAAGTTGATTTTTGGAAAGTTCATTCATCAGGAAATTAAAACATTTTATTTAAAATGTGTGATATTGGACTTTGGCATCATTGATGTCTACAATAATCATAACATGCATAGTAAATAGACCAAAGTGACTATAAAATTTAAGTGTCTTCTGAGTACAAGAATTTGGGTCTTCTACATTTAAATAAGTGTGACTAAGAACACAAAATAAAACTGAAAACATTCATTGGGGTTATTTGGACACTTTAATAGCAATTTAATAATAATATTAGCAAATTTAATAGCAATGTCACTGTTTGTATGTTATACTGAAGGTAAAAACAAATGCATATTTTTCCTCTCATGCTATCAATAACTTCCCATTTTTTTTTAAACCACAGAAGCTAAATGCAAAAGAGAAGTTAACTCGAGGCTATATCTGAATTATAGGCTCTCCTGGAAATGTGACTTAGCTGGAGCACTCAAACATATTGAAGCAGAGATGTTATCATCATATAGGACGATGTACTACACTGGATATCTGCAAAAAAGGCCAAGTTATGGTTGCTTTGCAAACAATAATTTGGAATACTCAGAATTTTTATAAGTAATTTACTTATCTTGACAATATTTTTGCACCAAACATAAAATATTACAGCTTCCCCAGTTATGTATCTTTGGTAATCTTTTTGGTTTTGCCTAGTCTTTTTTTAAAGGCCATTTTCAATTACTTCTCCATATTGATCTCCTTCAAGGAAGCTACTAAATAATTTCAGCACCACTGTTTTTTCCTGTTTATTCATGTCTTTTACTAGACAGGAAAAATATTTGCTAATGGAAGAAACAAAACAAAATATTTACACCATGCTGTGTCTTTCTTTTGACAAGGCCAGGAAGCAGGAGGGAAGCCTTCTTTTCCTCCATAAAATTGTTTACATGAAACAGTAGGAGAATGCTAAAGAATAACAGTTTTCCTTTAGCAGCTGGAAGTTGTCTGAATAGAGTCTTCAATTCCCATGCATGTTTTGTAATGCAGATTTCTTAGAAAATAGTCTTGCCAGTACACCTTAAATACATTTTAGAATTATTTTACCATGAAATTAGTTTTCTCCGTCATTGGCTTAGCTGAATCCTTCTTTTTGATCAATGCAGGGACATTAAAAATAAAACCCTGGCTGCACTTGCTATTTTTGTAAGCTCCTATCAAAAATCCATTCTGTAGCAGCCCAGTGCCCATTGAGAGTTGAGGTTATTAGTGTAGCATGGCTACTATGTGGCCTGCTTCTTCACTTCTCGCTGTGAGACTTAATTCTCCACTTTCTACCCTGCCACTTGGTCATATTTACTTATTTATTAAGCAGAAGTAGGGCCCAAGAGGAATTTCAGTTTCCAGAATTCAAAGAAATCCAGAACTTTTCAAGCATTATATTAGCTCTGCCTATAATCAATGAATTAAATGAAACCCCAGCATTGGGAACCAAATGTTTTCTTCATCAAAACCAAGCTTTATGTTTTGAATTTTAACATTATGTTTTTTTTCTCCCATCATTATTTTTCAATCCTTCTATGTTCTAGTGTTTTTATATCCATAAGTAGAGGGTACTAGACTGTAAGTGAAAAAACAAAAAAACATTGCATTTAAGGTATAAAAGAAACTTGGGTTCAAATCTCAGTGCTTGACACCTATCACCTGTGTGATCATAGTTAGGTCATTCAACCTTTCTAATCCTTAATTTTCTCACCTTTAAAATGAAAGATTAGATTCAATCATGTTCAAGGATCATTCTAGCTCTAAAATCAATGATCTTATATTTAATCAGATTAGAGAGATTGCATTGTTGATCTAAATCAGAGATTCTTAAACTTTTTCATGTCACGAACTAACCCTTTGGCAATCCACTGAAGCCTATAGACTCCTCAGATTCTCTTAATAACTTTTTAATGCATAAAAGAAAATTCTTAGTATTATAAAGACATCAGTTATATTGAAATGGTAATTATAACCTATATCAGATTACCTGCTGTTTAGGGGAGGGGGGAGGGAGGGGTGGGAGGGAGAAAAATCTGAAATTGTAAAGCATGTATAAACAAAAGTTGAGAACTATCTTTACATGTAATGGAAAAAATAAAATACCTCATACATAAAAAACTAAAAACAAAACAAAACAACAACAAAAAAAAAGAAATGGTAATGAAAACATTTTATAACTTAACAGACCCTAGGTTAAAAACCCTTAAAGATGATCGCTAAGGCTCTTTCCAACTTTAGTTGCTAAGTTCTCTGAAGTATTTTTTTTTAATTGTGGAATTGTATTTATATGTGTTCAAAAGTTAAATTATTTTGAATAACGGAAATGTGGGAAACACATTATGACACATATAGGAGAGTCTACAAACAAGATAAAGATTCACTTGTGTAGGCTGATGATCTTATTTAGCTCCCTTGGATCAGTGTTAAAGAGGCCTATCATAGAAATGACTAGAAGTTTTAAAGAAGCCCTCTCGCCAGCCCCTTTTATTTTTCCCTTTACTATTTATATGTGTATAGTCTTCATAATATTTTTCCATCCTACATGTTGCAATATAGAATTATTATAGTAATAACACATTGGTGAAATATGAAGCTGAGAAATCTACAAAAATTAATTAATTATCTGGCATTTCAAATGATGGTAATAATGTTTTTTTTTTCTTTTAAGATTTGTGTCAAGCAGTTGGCTCATAATAAAACCTGCTTAGTTTTACTAAACATAAATAATTAAATGTGTAACCTTTACTTTTTTTTTCCAGGGCAATGAGGGTTAAGTGACTTGCCCAAGGTCACACAGCTACTAAGTGTCAAGTGTCTGAGGCTGGATTTGAACTCAGGTCTTCCCGAATCCAGGGCCAGTGCTTTATCCACTGTGCCACCTAGCTGCCCCTGTAACCTTTACTTTTTGATACAGTGTTTTCCTCCTTTCCGGTTCCTACTCCTTTCTTACCCAAAGTTTACCACTCTAGAATCTTAATGAGACTGTATCTCAAGTTGTACTTTACCAACAGCTTAGCCCCTATGCTAGAGGAATCTTACTTCTGAGGCAGCTTACAACAATGTTGTCTTCAACATAATATGTGGTAATCATGCCCTCCTCATATCCATTTATTTGGTCCTTAGTCCTTCTATTTTATTTCAATCTTTTGATTGTTTGACTGATTCCTGGTGTCTCATGGAGTCCTTAGCTTCCACCTGTCCAATTTTGAGTTTTGAATTTTTAAGGCATTGTTTTCTTTGGTCAGATTATGCACCTCCTTTTCCATTTTGCCAAATGAATTTTTTAAGGAATTGTTTTCTTCAGTCAATCTTTGTGCTTCCTTTTCCAAGCTGCTGATTCTTTTTTCATAATTTTCCTGTGTTGCTTTCATTTCTCTCCCCATTTTTCTCTTCTACCTCTCTCAATTGATTTTTTTATGAGATATTTTATTTTTTCCGTTACATGTAAAGATAGTTCTCAACTTTTGTTTATACATGCTTTACAATTTCAGATTTTTCTCCCTCCCTCCCCTCCCTCCCCCCTCCCCTAGACAGCCGGTAATCTGATATAGGTTATATCTATATATCTCTATACATATAGATATAGATATATACACACACATATATATATATACACATAATAACATTAATCCTATTTCTGCATTAATCCTGTTACAAGAGAAAGAATCAGAGCAGTGATGCAAAACCTCAAAATAGAAAAAAAAAACAACAGCACCCAAAACAAAAGAAATAATATGGTTCAATCAGCATCTATACTCCACAGTTCTTTCTTTCTTTTTTTTTCTTGGATTTGGAGATCCTCTTCTATCATGAGTTCCCTGGAACTCTTCTGTACCATTGCATTGGTGAGAAGAATATAGTCCATCACAGTAGGTCAACACTCAATGTTGATGATACTGTGTACAATGTTCTTCTGGTTCTGCTCATCTCACTCATCGTCAGCTCACGTAAGACCCTCCAGGTTTCTCTGAACTCTTCCTGCTCATCATTTCTTACAGCACAATAGTATTCCATTGTATTCATATACCACAACTTGTCCAGCCATTCCCCAATTGATGGGCACCCCCTCAACTTCCAATTCCTTGCTACCACGTAAAGAGCAGCTATAAATATTTTTGTACATGTGGGTCCCTTTCCCCCTTCCATGATTTCTTTGGGCAAAAGACCTAAAAGTGGGATTGCTGGGTCAAAGGGTATGCACAGCTTTATCGCCCTTTGGGCATAATTCCAAATTGCTCTCCAGAATGGTTGGATCAGCTCACAGCTCCACCAACAATGCATTAGTGTTCCAATTTTCCCACAGCCTCTCCAACATTTATTATCTTCCTTTTTTGTCATTTTAGCCAATCTGATAGGTGTCAGGTGGTACCTCAGAGTTGTTTTAATTTGCATCTCTCTAATCATTAGAGATTTAGAGCATTTTTTCATATGGGAATAGATAGCTTTGGTTTCTTCATCAGAAAACTGCCTGTTCATATCCTTTGACCATTTCTCAATTGGGGAATGACTTGGATTCTTATAAATTTGATTTAATTCCCTATATATTTTAGAGATGAGGCCTTTATCAGAAGCACTGGCCTCAAAAATTGTTTCCCAGCTTTCTGCCTCCCTTCTAATTTTGGATGCATTGCCTCTGTTTGTACAAAATTTTTTTAATTTAATATAATCAAAATCATCCACTTTGCATTTTATAATATACTCTATCTCATGTTTGGTCAAAAACTGTTCTCCTTTCCAAAGATCTGATAGGTACACTATTCCTTTCTCTCCTAATTTACCTATGGTATCACCTCTTATGTCTAAATCATGTATCCATTTTGACCTTATTTTAGTATAAGGTGTAAGGTGTTGGTCTAAGCCTAATTTCTGCCATACTATCTTCCAGTTTTCCCAGCAGTTTTTGTCAAATACTGAGTTCCTATCCCAGAAGCTGGAGTCTTTGGGTTTATCAAACACTACATTACTAGTGTCATTTACTACTGCATTTCCTGAGCCTAGCCTATTCCATTGATCTACCACTCTATTTTTTAGCCAGTACCAGATAGTTTTGATGACTGCCGCTTTATAGTAAAGCTCCAAGTTTGGTACCGCTAACCCACCTTCTTGTGATTTTTTTTTCATTATTTCCCTGGATATTCTTGATTTTTTGTTTTTCCAGATGAATTTTGTTATTATTTTTTCTAGCTGTATAAAATAATTTTTAGGTAGCCTGATTGGTATGGCACTGAATAAGTAAATTAATTTAGGCAGTATTGTCATTTTTACTATATTAGCTCTGCCTATCCATGAGCAATTGATATCTTTCCAATTATTTAGATCTGATTTGATTTGTGTGAAGAGTGTTTGGTAGTTGTGTTCATAGAGTTCCTGGGTTTGTCTTGGCAAGTAGACTCCCAAGTATTTTATATTACCTACCGTTACTTTAAATGGAATTTCTCTTTCTATCTCTTGCTGCTGGACTTTGTTGGTCATGTATAGAAATGCTGATGATTTATGTGGATTTATTTTATATCCTGCTACTTTGCTAAAGTTGTTAATTGTTTCAAGTAATTTTTGACTTGATTCTCGAGGATTCCTTAAGTAAACCATCATATCATCTGCAAAGAGTGATAGTTTTGTTTCCTCCTTGCCTATTCTAATTCCTTTAATTCCTTTCTCTTCTCTGATTGCTAAAGCTAACATTTCTAGGACAATATTAAATAATAGGGGTGATAATGGACATCCATGTTTCACCCCTGATCTTATTGGGAAGGCCTCTAATTTATCTCCATTGCATATAATACTTGCTGATGGCTCTAGGTAGATACTGTTTATTATTCTAAGGAAAGCTCCCCCTATTCCTAAACTCTCTAGTGTTTTTATTAGGAATGGGTGCTGTACTTTGTCAAAAGCTTTCTCTGCATCTATTGAGATAATCATATGATTTTGGTTGGTTTTCTTATTGATGTGGTTGATTATGTTAATAGTTTTCCTAATGTTGAACCAGCCCTGCATTCCTGATATAAATCCCACCTGGTCATAGTGTATTATCCTGGTGATCACTTGCTGTAATCTCCTTGCTAATATCTTATTTAAGATTTTAGCATCAATATTCATTAGGGAAATTGGTCTATAATTTCCTTTCTCTGTTTTTGCTTTGCCTGGTTTTGGTATCACCACCATATTTGTGTCATAAAACGAATTTAGTAGAACTCCTTCTTCACCTATTTTTCCAAATAATTTGTATAATATTGGAATTAATTGTTCTTTAAATGTTTGGTAAAATTCACCCGTAAACCCATCTGGCCCTGGGGATTTTTTCTTAGGGAGTTCATTAATAGCTTGTTCAATTTCTTTTTTTAATATGGGTTTATTTAAGGATTTTATTTCCTCTTCAGTTAACCTGGGCAGTTTTTATTTTTGTAAATATTCATCCATTTCATTTAGATTGTCAAATTTATTGGCATACAGTTGGGCAAAATATTTCCTAATTATTGCTTTAATTTCCACTTCATTGGTGGTAACATCACCCTTTTCATTTTTGATACTGGTAATTTGGTTTTCTTCTTTCTTTTTTTTAATCAAATTAACCAGTATTTTATCTATTTTATTGGTTTTTTCATAAAACCAGCTCTTAGTTTTATTGATTAATTCTATAGTTTTTTTGCTTTCAATCTTATTGATTTCTCCTTTAATTTTCAGGATCTCTAATTTAGTGTCTAATTGGGGATTTCTAATTTGTTCTTTTTCTAGCTTTTTAAGTTGCATGCCCAATTCATTAATCTCCTCTTTCTCTTTCTTATTCATGTAAGCATTTAGAGCTATAAATTTTCCCCTAAGCACTGCTTTGGCTGCATCCCATAGATTTTGGTATGTTGTCTCATTATTGTCATTCTCTTGGATAAAGTTATTGATTGTTTCTATGATTTCTTGTTTGGCCCATTCATTCTTTAGAATGAAATTATTTAGTTTCCAATTGATTTTCATTCTACTTTTCCCTGGCTCTTTCTTACATGTAATTTTTATTGCATCATGATCTGAGAAGGATGCATTTACTATTTCTGCCTTTCTACATTTGACTATGATGTTTTTGTGCCCTAATACATGGTCAATTTTTGAAAATGTGCCATGTACTGCTGAGAAAAAGGTATATTCCTTTCTATCCCCATTCAATTTTCTCCAGACATCTATCATGTCTAACTTTTCTAGTAATCTATTCACCTCTTTCACTTCTTTCTTATTTATTTTTTGGCTAGATTTATCTAATTCTGAGAGGGGGAGATTCAGATCCCCCACTAGTATAGTATTACTATCTAATTCCTCTTGTAACTCATTTAACTTCTCCTCTAAGAACTTGGATGCTATACCACTTGGCGCATACATATTCAATATTGATATTACTTCATTATCTATAGTACCTTTAAGTAAGATGTAATTTCCTTCCTTATCTCTTTTAATGAGATCTATTTTTGCCTGCACTTTGTCTGAGATAAGGATTGCTACCCCTGCCTTTTTTACTTTAGCTGAGGCATAATATATTCTGCTCCAGCCTTTTACCTTTACTCTGTGTGTATCTCTCTGCTTCAAATGTGTTTCTTGTAAACAGCATATTGTAGGGTTCTGGTTTTTAATCCACTCTGCAATTCGCTTCCGTTTTATAGCAGAGTTCATCCCATTCACATTCACAGTTATTATTACTGACTGTCTATTCCCCTCCATTCTATTTACCTCCTTTGTACTTTCCCCCCCTTCTTTCACCCTATTCCTCCTCACCGACGTTTTACTTCTTACCCCTGCCTCCCCCAATCTGCCCTCCCTTTTTATCACCCCCCTCTCTTTTCTTTACCCTTTTCTCCCTTACTTTTGTCCTCCCTTCTATCAGTCCCCCCCTTTCCCTTCCCCTTTTGTTTCCCTAAAGAATGAGTTAAGTTTCTTTATCCCAATGAACGTATATGTTATTCCCTCTTTGAGTCAAATCTAATGAGAATAGGGTTGAAACCATGTTTCCCCCTCCTTTCTTTCCCTCTATTATAATAGGTTTTTTTCCACCTCTTCATATGATATAATTCATCCCCTTCCACCTCCCCTTTCCTCTCCTCCCCATAGACTCCCTTTTTATCCCCTTAATTCTTTTGTATCATCACATCAAAGACAATTTATATTTATACCCTCTATATAAAGTCCTTCTCTCTGCCCAAATGCATTTACAGTTCTTAAGAGTTATGAGTATTATCTTCCTGTGTAGGGATATAAACAGTTTAACCTAATAGGGTAACTTTTTTTTTTTCCCCTCTGTTTACCTTTTTAAACTTCTCTTGAGTCTTGTATGTTGAGATCAAATTTTCTATTCAGTTCTGGTCTTTTCACCAGGAAAGATTGAAAGTCCCCAATGTCATTAAATGTCCATCTTTTCCCCTGAAAGAAAATGCACATTTTTGCTGGGTAATAGATTCTTGGCTGTAATCCAATCTCCTTTGCCTTCCGGAATATCATATTCCAAGCCTTGCGGTCCTTTAATGTTGAAGCTGCCAGGTCCTGAGCAATCCTGACTGTGGCTCCATGATATTTAAATTGCTTCTTTCTGGCTGCTTGGAGTATTTTCTCCTTCACCTGATAATTCTGGAATTTGGCTACAATATTCCTTGGAGTTTTCCTTTTGGGGTCTCTTTCAGGAGGTGATCGATGGATTCTTTCAATGATGATTTTATCCTCTGATTCTATGATATCAGGGCAGTTCTCCTTAATAATTTCCTGGAATATGGTATCTAGATTCTTTTTCTGGTCATGGCTTTCAGGCAGTCCAATGATTCTCAAATTGTCTCTCCTCGATCTGTTTTCCAGATCAGTTGTCTTTCCAATGAGGTATTTCACATTTTCTTCTATTTTTTCATTTTTTTTATTCTGCTTGACTGATTCTTGGTGTCTCATGGATTCCTTTTCTTCCAACTGTCCCACTTTAATTTTTAAGGCATTGTTTTCTTCAGTGAGATTATGCACCTTTTTTTCCATTTGGCTAAGTGAATTTTTTAAGGTATTGTTTTCTTCAGTGAGATTATGCAGCCTTTTTTCCATTTGGCCAAATGAATTTTTTAAGGCTTTGTTTTCTTCAGCTTCCTTTTCCAAGCTGCTGATTCTTTTTTCATAGTTTTTTTGTTTTGCTTTCATTTCTCTCCCCATTTTTTCTTCTACCTCTTGCAATTGATTTTTAAAATCCTTTTTGAGCTCTTCCAGGAAGGCTTTTTGTTCTTGCGACCAATTCACCTTCCCTTGTGAGGCTTCAGATGTAGACAATTTGAGGCTATTGTCCTCATCTGAGTTTGTGTTGGCTTCTTCCCTATTGATACAGAAGCTCTCAATGGAGAGGGCTCTTTTTTGCTTCTTACTCATTATTGCAGCTTATTTATTTATTCTTTAAGATGAGGTCTGCTCTGGGGGCACCAGGGTCCCTGTTTTGGTCTTCTTATGCAGGTGTATAGGTGCTGTGTGACCGGGCTTTTTCTCTGAGGCCTTTATGGTGTGTGGAGATGCTCCGCCCTGCACTTCCTGTATGATTGTGCTCGGCCAGCCAGGCGCCAGACCCCAGCGTCTGATCCCGCTGTTCGTGGCCCTCTCAGCCGGTGCAGGTAAGTTTTTCCACTGTCCTTCTTGGCCACCAGATTTTTGAACCAGGTTCCGGGAGCCTCAGTTGTTCGGCTGTGGCCCGCAGCTCCTGCTGACTTGCCCCGACCCCCTCGGCGCTGGGTTGCTGCCCTGCGCTGGGCCTCCCTTTTGCCCGAGTCAGACCGACCTTTTCCTGAAGTCTTCTAAATTATCTCTGGTTGGAGGACTGTGTCTCTCTGTCTCTTTGCAGGTTCTGTAGTTTCAGAATCCGTCCAGAGGCTTGATTTAATGTTCGTTTTGAGGGAACAGAAGGAGAGCTCAGGCAGCTTGCTGCTTCCTCTCCGCCATCTTGGCTCCGCCTCAATTGATTTTTAAAATACTTTTTGAGCTCTTCCAAGGAGGCTTTTGCGTCTTTGATACCAATTCATCTTCCCTCTTGAGGCTTCACATGTAGGCAATTGGAGAGTATTGTCCTCATCGGAATTTGTGTTTGGCTCTTCCCTGTTGACACAGAAGCTCTCAATGATGAGAGCTCTTTTTTGTTTCTTTCTCATATTGCAGCTTATTTTTTTTAAAGTTGAGGTCCACTCCTTGGGCACCAGGGTCACTGTTTCAAGCTTCTTCTGCTGGGAGATAGGGGCTGTTTCATTGGCTTTCTTCTATGATGCCTCTATGGCTTGTGGATTTCTCACTGCCCTGGGCTTGCTCTCTGTGCTTACTCCCAGTGTGGGCTGGGCTGGCCAGGCCTGGTTCCACCCATCCTGTGGGTGGCCCCCTAGCTAGAAGCCTGCCCTCTCAGCTGGTGCTGGTGTATCTCATCACTGGCCCACTGCGCCACTAGCCCACCAAGCCAGGATCAAGGGGCCTCAACTGCTTCCTGCTGACTTGCCCCAACCCCCTCCATGCTGCACTGTGCTGAGGTTTGCTGTGCTCCCTCCTTGCCTGAGTGAGGCTGACCTTTCCTGAAGTCTTTTAAATTATCTCCATTTGTAAGATTGTGTCCCTCTGTCTTCTTGTAAGTTCTGTAGTTTCAGAATCTATTTAGAGGCTTGATTTAATGTTGTTTTTAAGGGAAACTTGGGAGAGCTCAGGCAGCTAACTGGCTTCTCTCTGCCATCTTGGCTCTGCCTCCAGACCCATAGTCCTATCCAGGAGTTGAACCTGTTAATAGAATTCAATGCCTTGTATAGCTGCTTGATAAAAATTGGGTCTGAACAGAATTCTCTATTCAAATATTTTGGCCAAGGGTGTAAAGAACTTCGCTCAGGGTTAAAAATCAAAGTCATTCATTGTTGAGTTTCTTATTTGGGTTTAGCTTTAGTACCCCAGTGAGTTTGAGTTCATGAGGAAAAAGAAGACTTTTTTCTTCAAAATTTTGAGATTCTGACCCTTGATTATAATGACATGGATTTATTTCATTTGTAGTTCATTTATGTATATACCTGGTCAATGCCAACCAAAAACATAGTACATGACTCCTTAAACTTTTCTCCAAATCCATGTCAAAACTAAGAGTCCCATCTCAAGCTCCTGTTGTTCCTTTCTTATACTTGGGTATGAACATGTCATGATTCTTGCTTTCCTAAACATTTCCTGGTAACAGCTTGTACATGGAAGGTTTTAATTACATTTGGAGCTCTCTTGCTCTGTCATTGACTGATGTATAGTTAAATGCTCAGCATGATGTACCCTTGTTGGAACTCTAATAAGGAAAATGGAGACTTAATTTGCATTAGTCGTTATTAGGTCATTTTCTTATTGGGAAAACAAATGGTGTTTAATGCAATAAGTGCCAAATGACTCGATATTCTAGTCATGGATCCAATAGGCATGTTTATCTTTATCATGAGTCTGCCAGTGTCACCGTGGTCTCATTTCTCTCTGGGGCTTTCATAACTGCCATGGCACATCATGGTAAATACCTTTTTTAAATGTGTAGGCTGACATTTTTAGAATGCATATGCTGCTTCAAAATAGGCAGGGAGGTTGACAAACACCTGATTGTCTCTAGAGATGAAATCGGAAGTGCCTGACACTGCTGCCTCTGCTTGGGAGCAGGATTTTAGTCACCTCCCCTCTTGACTTCTGCTGTGAAACAGAATAGATGGATTTGGGTTTGGAGAGCTGATTGGCAATTACTTGGAGGTTTTCTTCCCACTCTTTGGCATTATCTTACAATTCCAACTCTTTTTTAAATCTATGAGTTCATTTCTGTGAGAATTCCTTCCAGTGGTGGAGGTTGCAACACATCTATGCCTTCTCATTTTGTTGATTTATTTTCAGACCATTGTCCATGTTTTTTAAATCCTTCATGGAGTTGCACTCAAAGTGTAAAAGTCCATTCTCTAAATGTCTTGACACTGTGTGAGTAGCAATGCAATATATGGGCAATCCATCTGCTATCCCTCATTCTTCCTATGGGACTGACTTACTTTTTTGATTATGGAAGTATAGCCTAATAAATGAATTATTTGACATTTATAACTGATGATGTAGTCACATAGAGTGCTTTCCTCATTTTCACTCACCACACGGAGAGAGAAATTTTTGATGATATCTTTTATGATGCTTTTTTATGTAATTCATCATTGATAATATGCTGCAGTCTATTTACACTCACCATGCATTTCTCTATTGCCCTTCAGGTGACCTGCAATTCTAATTCCTCAGAGACTCTGACATTCCATGATTTGTAGCCATATAACATCCCTGGAAGAATATTCATGTTAAAAAGATCAGTTTTTGTTTCAGGCATGAGCTTAAACTTTTTTAGTATCTCAGACAATGAATAGCATTTGTGAAATACATTCGGTCTAGAATAGGGGAAGTTTGCCCTGCAGTAGCACTGCAGGAATCACTTCAGATGAGAGAGGTGGACTATATGTTTTCTAAGGTCCCTTATAGCCTTAACATTGTATAATCCATGATTGCTATAGGAAAAAAAATAACCATTAATGTCATTATCTAAGGCTCCATAAACCATATGTTTATCAAATTTTTTTAGCTAGAAAGGACCTTAGAAATCATCTAGCTCAAATTTCTAATTTCACAGATGATGAAACTGATGTTTAGAGAGGAGATATCACACATAACTAGCGAATGGTTCCCCTTGGTATAGTGTTATTTTTACAATGCTTATCAGTGAGAGTAGGTATACAAAAGTTTTTTTAAAGTTTTAACATTTTCATTTTTTAAAATATTTTTCAATGAACAAAAATCTATTTTTTCTCTCTCGTCTCCCTTGTAACAAAGATGACTAGTCAAGCAAGATAAATTCCCTCATTGATCATATCCAAAAAATATCTCTTGACCTACACCATAAATCTAATCACATCTCTAACAGGAGGTATATGATATGTTTCATCTGAAACAATGTTTGGTCATTACACTGATCATAGTTCTTGAATCTTTGAAAGTACTTTATATTTACAATACTGTTATTATTGTATAAGTTGGTCTACTGGTTCTGGCTCACTTCACTTTACATGTTTATACAAGTCAGTTTATATAGTTTATACAGATTATACAAGGTTTCTCTGAAACTGTTCCATAGATTCCTCCCTCCTTCCTTCCTTCCTTCCTTCCTTCCTTCCTTCCTTCCTTCCTTCCTTCCTTCCTTCCTTCCTTCGCAATCAGGTTTAAATCACTTACCCAGGGTCATATAAATAGTAAGTGTCTGAGGCTGGATTTGAACCCAATTCTTTCTGACTCCAGGACCAGTGCTCTATCCGCTGCACCACTTAGCTGCCCCTAAATTGTTTCTTATACAACAATAATGTAGCATTAACATTCATATGGCCATTATCAAATTGATGAATTTCATTTCTAGTTCTTTGTTACTACAAAAAAGTTACTATAACTATTTTGAGAAATATGAATCCCTCTCCTCTTTTTATAAATCTCTTTGGAGCATAGACCTAGTCCTATAGTTGTATTACTTGCTCAAAATGCCTTTTGTAAATTTGGGGGTTTAGTTCCAAATTGCTTTCCAGAATGAATCAGTTCACATCTCTATGAACAGCAAATTGATGTACCTTTTCCCCCTTTAGATCTCTCTGTCATTTGTAATATTCCTCCCCATGCCAACATTGTCAACATGATGAGGGTGAGGTAGAATCTCAGAGTGACTTTAATTTGCATTTATCTAATTATTAGTGATTTATAATATTTTCATAAAGCTATTAGTAAATTGGATATTTTGCCTCTGAAATCTGCTATAGAAGTCTTTGAGAAATGCGAAAGACCAAAAGGACCTCATTTGCTCTAAGGATTCATATAAATATGAGTTTTGTTTTCTTTTTTTCTGAATCCCTTTTTAGTATGTTTTATATAAACTCTAGTATGTTTTATATAAACTCTAGAGGTAAGTAAAGGCCAGACCAGATGGTGCAGCAGTTCCTGTTTGGTTGTTTTGATTTCTCTAGGAACTAAACAAGGGCTAAAAAGTAAGAGAAGCTACCTTTAGTGAACAATGAGCAGTCAAAATCAATGAGGGGAAAATGGCCCATTTTCACTCTATTGATTTTTGCTGCTCAATGAATCTTGTTCATTTTGTCTTTTCCCTTTAAAATAACTTTGGAACTTTTTTAATGTCACTGCTTTGTTTTCCATTCAGTGCAGCTAACGCACTTGACTGGTGTACTTCCTCTTTTTCATACAGTGGGTATTAATGATTTCAGTGTCAAGTTGGAAGGACATCTCATAATCAAAACAATGCTTTGGAAAGAGGCTTCTAGCTTCTGGATGTGGGTTGGATTGTTGCACTGGGAGGCTAGAGGAAAGGAGACCAGCAAAGGAACTGTGATATCAGTTTAGACTTTTGGTGTTTAACTAAAAATTAACTAAATATTGTTTTGTTAAGTACTTATTAAAAAATACAACACACACACACACACACACACAGACCTTTAAAATAGGAAACATGAAGTAGAAAGAGCCCAAGATTGAGAACACAGGACTATGGATGTGACTATGGCTAAGTAATTTAATTGAATTTAAGCAAAAATAAATGTAATTATTATACTTATGTGTGACTTGTTGAAGGTTATACAGTCAATAATTGTCAGAGAAAGGATTCAAAACCAAGTCTTATAACTCTAAATCTAGCAATATGTGATAGATACATAGATGGTAGATATAGTAATATATTGCAAAATGCAACACATATAGATATGTGTATATGTATGTGTGTGTGTGTGTGTGTGTATATATATATATATATATATATATATATATATATATATATATATATATATACTACCTCTGCCGCCTTGCAGCTATACCCATATATGGGAAAGGCTTCGGGAGTTAACCCTGAGGAAAAATCAGGAGTTGGAGTCCCTTAGGCAGTTGGATGTTGAACATCACATCCCTCTGGCAACTCCTGCGGCAGCACTGGTGCCACACTGTACTGGCTCTGCCTCTCCTTTGGATCCACCAATGTCATGGAGAGGGAAAACCTGCTTCATGGGCAACAGCTTGTTTTCCATATTGACCCGCCCAGGCCAGTGCCCTGGAGAGGACACTCCAGCTACTCCTCATGGGGTAGATACAACATGGGATGCGGTAGTTACCGGTTATAAGTCACTCAGGAGCTGCAGCTCCTGTTTTGGACTGCACAGCCACACTGTGGCTGTTCCACAAGGTGCTGATCCGTGGTCATCCATGACTGGTGGAGGCCTACTATACTACTATATATATACATATTAACAAGGGAGAGAAAAGAGATCTGATACAGACATACATACATACATACATACATATATATATATATATATATATATATATATATATATATATACCCGATCTCTTTTCTCTCCTTTGTTAAGCTACTCATTATCAATCTTTTTTTTTTTTATCAAGTCATGTGCTGTCCAAAATTATGGCCTTTGTAACAGACTTAAAGTTAAAGCTAATCCAATTCTCTTATTGATACTTAGAATACTTGACCTTTTAACTTATTTACTTGAATCAATGATATCTTGGATCAATAACATCACATAGAATTGAAAGATAATAATAGTAATATAATAAAAGCTTTCATTTTTGTTGGTTTTTTTTTTTGGTTTATAAAACACTGAAACACAACACTGTGAAGTGAGTAGTATGAATATTTTTATTGACTTACCCATGATTTATTAGCAAATAGGACAGTATGTATATGTGAAACCCTGACATTTTTAGCATCCAAATGTTAAAGGGTTTATAGAAGCTGTTTAAATAAATGAGCAAATTAAAACAATAATGAATGCAGTAATACATATGAAGTGCTTCCTATGTGCCAAGTGCTAGAGACACAAAGCTAGGTAGCCTCTGTCCTCAAGGGATTTATATCCTAATGGTGGAGGTGTGGGGCAGACAACTACAAATATAAGGGAGTGGGGGCCAAGCAGGGATGTTTTAATTTGGGAAGTTAAAGGGAAGTTAAATAAAGTTTTAGGAACTAATCAACATGCTCTTTCTAGTAGCAAGAACACTATTGACTTGATTACTATTCTAGAGCTGAAAAGCATAGTGGTAGTGGTGGTTTGGGAAGGGAGGTGACGCTATGTGATCACAGGGCAATTGGCAAGATTAGTGTTGTGGCCCCATTGTAACTTTCTGTAAGCCTATGGATATTTCAGTACAAGGGCAGTATGATAAGTCTATAGATAAGGAAAATGCTGAGAAAAAGTCTGATAAGGAAGAATAGACTGTGATAATTAGATATTAATTGCTTATAGTTAGGCCAAGTCGATATAATAAAAAATAACAGGATTATCTAAAGTAGTTTATTTTTCAATGCTATTAAAATCAAACTATCAAAAGATTACTTTAAAGAGCTAGAAAAAAATGTGAAATTAAGGGAATAAAAGGTCATGATTTCGAGAAAAATAACGACCAAAAAAAGTGGAAATGGAGGTAGGCCTAGTAGTACCAGATCTCCAAATATCCTACAAAGTACTAAACATCAAAATGATTTGGCACTCGTTAAAATTGGGTCAGTCAGTGGAAGAGCTATTCCCCAGATGAAAAATGATGAAACAATTCTCCATGGAAGAAAAAACAGCTATCAATAGCCAAATAAAAATGCTCCAAAATAACTAATAATTAGAGAAATGTCAGTTAAAGCTGAGGCAATATTGACAAAGATCAAAATGATAGTTGTTAGGGGTTGGAGCTACAGGAAAACATGAACATTAATGCAGTGTTGGTGTAGTTATAAATTAGTCCAACCATTCGGGAAGGCAATTTGGAACCATAATCCCAAAGTTCCTAAACTGTACATGTAATTTGATCCAGCAATTCTATTAATAAACCCATACCCCAAATAGATCAGTGAACTTGGGAAAGGGAAACATATATTTATATAAAAATGTTTATAGTATATTTTTATAGTAACAAAGAACCTGAAACAAAGGGGATAATGATCACTTTAGGGGTGCTTAAGTAAATTATACTTTATAAATGCAACTAAATACTATTGTGCTAGAACACACAAGGAACAATTTTAGAAAAATTTTAGATGTGTTTGAACTGATTCAGAGTAAACTGAGAAACTGAGTAATTTGTAAAATAACATTGAAAGCATCATAAAAAGAAGTCTGAAATCCTTAATAACTCTGATTAATACAATAAACAAATTTATCTGAAACAAAATAACAGTATCAAAAACCCAATTTGTTGAAAATACAAATGTTGGTGATATATCCAAATTGACTACAGTCAGGAAAAAAAAAGGCAAAAGGGTGTATAAACATGTCAGTGTGGCTGAATGAGGAAATGATCAACAAATTGAAATTTTAAAAGGAAACTTAGAAGAGATGGAAGGGAAGCCAAATAAATGATGACAATTACAAAAGAATGTCAAGGTCATGAGGTTAAGTCCCATGATGGGTCAAGGTTTGCCATAAATGCTAAAGATGGTAAAGAGGCACAGTTGGAGGCAAGAAGGAGATTAAAGAAATAATGGAAATCATACTTATGGTGGATGATAAAACAGTAAAAGAAAAATAAAGAAAAAAATAAAACAATTCACCCCATATTTGGATCTTTAGATCTAGAGGGATAGAACATGATTAATTTGTGGGAATTGTTACCTGAGATAAAAGTAGGTAAGAAAATTCCTACTTGTCCTCATTTCCTTTTTGATAGCACTACTTGACCTTATCAAGAAATTTAATGGGAACTTTCATTTTGTACTATTTCTTGCAACAACTCAACATTCCTTTTCTGAGAATTTTAACTTGTATGGAGTCATCCCTGCCCCCCCCCACACACACACATACACACACATACAACAATAGCCCTATGATATAGGGAATGCAAGTTGTATTATTGTCATTTTTATAGAAGGGGAAATTGAGGATGAGAGAGTGATTTGACACTAGTCACACAGTGAAAACAATAACAACCAAAAAACTAATTTCTTTATGTAACTTGGGAAATTGCCATAGCATGGCAAAAAAACAAACAAACAAACAAACAAAAACCAGCCTGTTTTATGCTTGCTGGTGAGAGAACAAGATGAATGAACTGAAATATACTAAAGAATTTCCAGGAGTGGGGATTGCTCTTTGTAATCACTTTAACCTCCTGGCACTTCTCAGAAGCCTTAGGGTTGTTGAGCCATCATAAAATCAGAGATTTTGAGCTGGGAGGGACCTTTGAGGTTATCTGGCAAACTGCCTTATTTAATAGATGAGAAAACTAAGGACCAAGAGATTAAAAGACTTGTCTAAGGTCATGCCATAGATGGTAAAGCCAGGAGATGAACCCAGGCCCTCTGACTACAAATCAAATGTTCTTCCCACTGCCTCATGCTGCCTCAGTAGGAGAAACTAGAACATCCTTAAATTGAAAACGTCACTTGGCTCTCTCATACCTTCTGTTCAGTCTGTTTAAAGAGGAACAAAACATCCTGCTGAGATGCAGATTCCATATATCAAAGTGCTAGAAACCTTGGCAAGTGTTAGATTTCCATTTAAAAAATAAGCACTGTAAGAAACAAAACAAAATTAAATCAAAACAAAACAATACACTTTGTAGTTGCTGTCATCTGTTCAATGCAGAGAACCAATCTGAGATGGACACAGTAAAATCAGGTATATCTTCATCTCCCCAGGAGGTTTTCAACTCTCCATGTACAAAATAATTAGGTTAATTTCCCTAGACAGTTACTGTGTATCCCTTGGAGTAATTGGAGAGGGGGTGGTGAAGAGAACAGAATCTAAGCCTTTAATCCATCCTTCAGACAATTTACTTCCTTATGGTAATGGCAGAGCTTGTGAATTTGCTAAGTGTTGCTCACTCGGATGTGTTGTATCCGTGGCTTAGTATCTTGAATCACAAAATCTGGACAGGGAAACATCTTTGTGGTATTAATGGGGAGGAAACAGATTCCCTGGGGAAATGCTGATATCAAAGGCTAGTGGAGTGCAGCTCATAATAATAACACCTTGAATTGATAAAGTGTCCTTGAGTTCCTCTAAATAATTCAAAGTATTTCACACATTTGAAGGATTTAAGTAAGGGAGTATTTTCTGACAGTCAGAACTGTTAAATATCAGATCAGGTGACTGAAGGAGCCTAGAGAATCTTCTTCCCTGGAGCCTTTGAAAATGAGGATAAATTCTCATGACTTAGCATCATAGAATCATAGATTTTGAGCTGGAACAGACCCAAGAAGTTGTCTTATTCAATTTTTTCAATGGAGCTTGATACATAGTTAGCATTTAATAAATACTTGCTGACTTGTTGACTCCTTCATTACATAGATGTGGAAACTGATACCTAGAGAAGATAAGTGACTTGTCCAGGGTGACGTGTGCTTGGCACAGTGGTAGAGAATATTTCTAAATCCAATCCTCTTTCCACTCTGCCATACTACTATTTGTAAATGCTTAAATATAATTTTCAGACTTTCAGTTTAATAAATAAAAATTTACAAACTTCCACTTATGTAGAACTTTCAGCTTTGTAAAACACATTCTGCACTACAACTCTGTTAGGTAGATAAGTGCCTATATTATTATTGCCATTTTGTAAATTAGGAAACTGAGTCTCAGAGAGAGTAAGTGAATTCCCATGGTCACCTAGGTGCTCAGCTCAAACCCAGGCCTCCCAAATCTAAGTCCAATGAACTGCTTTTCCTGTATAGATTTGATTCATTTTTTGGCTATAGGTTCTTAATTTATGATGTGTAGGAAAATGAATAAACATGAATGCAATTTGATTCAGCTTAGGCTCATCAAAAGAGCTACTGGATTTTTTTTTTTTACTTACAATGTTCATTAATATTTTTAATGAACCCTAGGAATGGGGAGTAGGTTTTGGACTAGACCTATGAGTTCATCAATAATGGGGGATTCTGGGGTGGGAAAATTCTTTCTACTGGTTCAGATCAACCCTTTCTCTGCAATTTATAGTCTTAAAGAGCTGTATAGGAGCCAGGTTTGGTGGTAAAGGTCTATAGCCACCAGCTATAGGGGAGGCCTTGAAGCTGGCCAATCTCTTGAGCACAGGAGTTGTGGGGAAGAGTGAGCTATGCTGATCTAGTGTATACACCAAGTTCAGTAGTAATATTGTGAGTTCCCAGGTTATCTAAGGAGAGGTAAACCAGGTTGGAAACACGGCAGGTCAAAGATCCAGTGCTGATTAGCATGGGTTCAGGGTCATGAGTAGTCTCTAATAGGGAGCAAGGGTGAGAAAGAAAACAAAAGCTAGAAATGAGTGGCTAAATGGCTTGTTCAACTTTACAAATTATGAGTGAGAGACAGAACTCAAAAGCAGGTCTTCTTCATGCCAATTCTCTATGTACACTAATACTGAGCACTAGATGATGTTATATGGTGAGCACTTAACTTATTTAGGTAAACCTTTCTCATTCTGAATATAGCTATGTCTTCAGAAAAGTTATTTTTCTACAGTAGTTTTATTATAATTGAAATTGTGTAATTATTTTTGTTTATAAAACAATAAAGCACTCAATAGGGATTTAGAATATTTTTATGTAATTAATGATATTTTCAATTTCGTTTTCTGAAATTACCTCTTCATATCCTTTGACTATTCATCAATTGGAGAATGTCTCTTATTTTTATTTATTTGGCTCACTTTTCTATATATTTAAGAAATGAGGCCTTTATCAAACCTCCTGTCAGTTTTTAAAGCCAATTTTCTGCTTTCCTTCTAATTTTGGCTGCATAGATTTTGATTGTATAAAAACTTTAATTTCCAATAGTCAAAATTATCACTTTTACTTCCCATGTTCACCTTTATTTCTTATTTGGCCATAAACTCTTCCCTCATCCATAGATCTGACAATTAAAAATTTCCATGCTCCCTTAACTTGTTTATATCAGCCTTTATGTCTAAATAATTTCTCCATTTTGATCTTATCTTGATACATGGTGTGATGTGTTGGGCTATGCCTAGTTTCTGCCAAAAGGTTCTCTAGTTTTCTCAGCAATTTTTATTAAATGGTGGGTTCTTGTTCCAAAAGCTTGGGTCTTTGGGTTTATCTAACACTAAATTACTATGATCGTTGATCCACCACTCCTTATAAAGTACCAGATTTTTCTGATGATTATTACTTTGCTATATAGTTTGAAATCAGGTACTGCTAGGCTATCTTCCTTTTTTTCAGTGCTTTCTTTATAATCTTGACCCTTTGTTCTTCCAGATGAATTTTGTTATTTTTTCTAGCTCCATCAAACAATTCTGATTGATATGTCATGGAATATGTAGGTAGAGTTATCTTTTTTTATTATATTGGTCTGGCCTACCAATGAGCAGTAAATATTTCTCCAATTGTTTTAGATATGTCTTTATTTCTGTGAAAAACTTTTTTTTTGTATTCACATAGTTCTTGGATTTGTTTTGGTAGGTAGACTCCCAAGTATTTTATAATGCCTATAGTTATTTAAAATCGTTTTCTCTTTCTATATCTTCCTTCTGAGTTTTGTTGGTAGCTTATAGACATGAGAGTTATTTATGTGGGTTTCTTTTATATTCTGTAGCTTTTCTGTTAATTTTTTCAACTGGTTTTTTAATTGATTCTCTAGGATTCCCTAAGTATACCATCATATCATTGCAAAGGATGACAATTTTGTTTCCTCATTGCCTATTTTTATTCCTCCAATTTCTTTTTATTGTCTTATTACTTTGTTAGTTAGAATTTCTAGGACAATACTGAATAATTGTGGTAATAATGGATGTCCTTGCTTTACCCCTGTTCATATTGAGATAGCTTTTAGCTTATCTCTATTATAGATAATGCTTGAGACACTCCTGGGAAGGAAGGCTATGAAAAATTTGGACAATTTACCAAAAAGCAAAGACATCAACTTGCCCACAAATGTTCATATAGTCCAAGCTATAGTTTTTCTAGTAGTAATGAATGGTTGTGAGAGTTGGACTATAAGGAAAGCTGATCACTACAGAATTTATGCTTTCTAATTGTGGTGCTAAAGATTTTTCAGAGCCCCTTGGATAGCAAGGGGATCAAATCAGTTAATACTTGAAATTAATTCAAGAGTACTCATTGGAAAGGCTCCTTTGATTCCTATGTTTTCTAGTTTTGAAAAGATAGGGATGTTGTATTTTGTCAAAAGCTCTTTCTGCATTCATTGAGATGATCTTATGATTTTTGTTTTATTGATATGGTCAGTTATGGTTTTTTTCCCCTAATATTGAACTGGCCCTGAATTCCTGGTATGAATCTCACCTTGTCATTATATTTCTGTAATCTTAATGTAAAAATTTTATTTACATTTTTGTATCAATATTCATTAGAAAAGTTGGTCTATAGTTTTCTTTCTTTGTTTTTGCTCTTCTGAATTTACGTATCAAAACTGCATTTTTTCACAGGAGGAATTTGGTAGGATTCCTTGTTAATCTATTTTTTCAAATAATTTTGATAATATTAGAATTAATTATGCTCTAAATGCTTGGCAGAATTCACTTGTAAATTCATCTGATCCTGGAGATTTTTTCTTAGGAAACTCAAGTCATGGTTTGTTTAATTTCTTTTTTCAAAGACAGGGTTATTTGAGTATCTAATTTCTTCCCCTAATCTGGGCAATTTGTATTTTTGTAATATCCATCAATTTCATTTAGATTGTCAGTTTTACTGGCTTAAAATTGGGCAAAGTGATCTTAATAATTGCTTTAATTTCATCTTCATTGATATTGCATTTACCCTTTTCATTTTTGAGACTGGTAATTTGATTTTCTTTTTTAAAAAAATCAAATTAATCAGTGGTTTATTTTATTGGTTTTTCCCTATAAAACCAGCTCCTTGTTTTAGTCATTCGATTTTTTAAAAACTTTCATTTTTGTGCATTTCTCATGTGAGTTTCAGGATTTATATTTTGGTGTTTCATTGGGGATTTTTAATTCGTTCTTTTTCTAGTTTGCTTTTAGTTGCATGCCCAATTCATTGATTGATTTTTTCTTTCTTTCATTTATGTATGCATGCAATGCTAGACATTTTCCCCATGTACTACTTTGATTACACCCTGCAAATTTTGGTATGTTACATCATTGCTTTTCTCTTTAATGAAATTGATTTTTTCTATGATTTGTTCTTTGACCTATTTATTCTTTAGGATTAGATTATTTAGTTTCCAGTTGTTTTTAATCTATGCTTCCATGGCCCTTAATTGAATATAATTTTTATCACATTATGGTTTGAAAATTATGCATTTCATATTTTTTGCTTTTCTGCATTTGTTTGTAGCATTTTTATGCCCTTTTGTGAAGGTCACCAGTCTGGAACCTATCTCTAAAGTAAAAGTAATAATTAAAATAAAATATATCTGAATTCAAAGAAAAGTTGAACTAAATTATTCCAAAAACATTAAAGAGACAAATGTATAGAGTATGGTGACATTTTTTAAAAGTCCAAATTTTTTCAATTAAAAACCAGTATGTGATGGTCAGTTTTCTTGTGTAAGTAGAGGGAGAGCAGTAGGCAAGGCAGAGACAAGGAACCTGCAAACTCTAACCAGCTTTGAAAATTACATCTCTGCCTGTGGGAAAAATTGTATTTCCTGCATATTGCTGGAACTTTTGGACCTTTCCTGAAACAAATGTAATTTGACAATCCAAATAAAATCTTTGTATCATACAGAGTATAATTTTCTGGCATTATTGCATACAAACATATGTAGATATATAGAGAAATACAATGCATACATATATGTGAATACATCTGTATATTTGTATATATGCTTATGTATGTGCATATATACATATGTTTAAAATTGAACCTTAGAGCACTTGGCTTTGACATTGGAGGCAGCCTACTTATCTGTCCCTTATCATAATTCTGGAGATCAGTAGGAAAGAGATAAGTGACGCATAAGGAAAAGCTATTGCCCCTATCCTAACTCAATATTACATTTGCTGATAGAGACAAAGAGAAAATAGCAGTTGTATAGCCTCATGCCAAATAATGGTCATTATCATTACTTTTTTTGGTGAAATGCTTTAACTGATTTTTTGATCAGGGTGGTTTCATTTTTCTTTATTTTCTTCTAAAATGTTTTTGCTTTTTCCTGGTTCATCTGCCTTAATTAAAAGGAAACGGTATTTTCTGTATCCTGGTTCTGGTAGGGTCCGATAACTACTTTTTGGAGCATCATTTTCTTTATTCATGTAATGAGGATATTGACATTTGTTCTTTCTTCCTTGGAAGATTGTTTTTTAGATCAAATAAGATAATGTACATGAAGGGTTGTAAAGCATCAAACAAATATTAGGTAGAATGAATGGTACAATGGAAAGAATACTGGATCTGTCCTCATAAAAACTGGGTTTGGATCCTGACTTGGCTTTTTCTTTCTTGTGTGATCCTAAGCAAGTCACATAATCTCTCTAAATCCCAGTTTACTCCATAATAAAATGATAGAGTTACACTAGATAATATCTACAGTATCTTCCTGATCTAAATACAATGGTCCTATTTTTCCTTTTCTCCTCTTTCCACATCCTTCCTTTTACTTCATGTACCCTTTTTTCATTGCCATCATTTTCCCCTTCACTACTTCCCACTTTCTTCTGTTCTCCCTATTACTTGTTCACTTTCCTCTTCACTAATTTTGTCTTTTTCCCCTTAATCATTTCCTTCCCCCTTTACACTCATCTTCCTTAAAACAACAAAACCACCACCACCACCACTACCACCACAAAAAAGAATGATGAGAAAAATGTTTCTTGTTCTTCTTTCTATGTAGTTGTTCTCACCCATTAGGACCCTATGGACCAACTGTCCATGGGGTTTTCTTTGCAAAGATACTGGAGTGATTTGCCATTCCTTTCTCTAATTTTATACAGGCAGGGGTTAAGTGACTTGCCAAGATAAGTGTCTGAGGTAAAATTTGAACTCTGGTCTTTCTGACTCCAGGCCCAGTGCTCTATCTACTGCATTACCTAGGTGTTCCTTAAATGTTCTTTTATATCTCTTTAATATTTTGGCAAAAGTACCCTATTTGTTTCCATATTGTTGTTTTCTGGTATATAGTGGATAGGACCTCAGATATATTGCAATGTTGAAAGTTGTTAGTCACAGTATGAGGTAAATGTGTCTGTCTAGTCAAATGATAATAGTTACTAATAGTTACACTCTAGCTGTTTTTCTTTGTTTCCGTGTATCTATCTATTATCTATCTACTTTTCTTTGTGCCTACAGTGCTTATCACAGGGCTTGACACATGGAAAGTGTTTAAAACATACATGTTGACTGACTAACTGCCTCCCAGTTTGTCTTTCTTGGTTATCCCTTGCAATAAAGAGTGGGAGATTGGTATAATAATAAAATAATGAACTTGATTGATTTATTAATTAATAACTAATTTTAAAATAATTAGTTATTAATTAATGTTATTAAATCAAACAATATATTTTTGCTCACAGAATAATATACATATATGCACATATGTATATGTGTATATATATATACATGAATATGTTTTCTTATTCAATATGTTCTTTGATACCTATATTGCGTTATGTATCCAGTGGGGACTGATTTTTTTTTTTATTATATGGTGAAGTGGATATAATGCTGGCCCTGGAATTAAGAAGATCTGAGTTTGAATTCTCAAACTTACTAGCTGTGTGACCCTGGACAAGCCACTTAATATCTGTCTGCTTCAATTACCATAACCATATTTGGCAAAATATGGGTAAATATTTGGCAACCATCTTTCAGGGTTGTGGTGAGGATAAAATGAGATAACATTCACAAATCTCTTAGTACAGTGCCTGACACATAGTAGGCACTTAATAAATGCTCATTTTCTTTCTCTTTCCCTCTTGTCCTTCCTTCTTTCTTTCCTTCCTCCCTTCCTCCCTTCTTAGTGTTCTTGGTTAGTGAATTAGAGGCTTCCAAGTCTCAACTATTAGATTAGAGCCATTTCCCATGCAGAAGTGGCTGAAGTTACCTGTTTTCTGAGTATATGTCAAAATGAGTTACCTTCAATTTCAGTACATAATGATTGTCATTCTTTATTTCATGTCTATTAAGCATTTTGTTTTGTTTTGTTTTGTTTTTGCAGGGCAATGAGGGTTAAGTGACTTGCCCAGGGTCACACAGCTAGTAAGTGTCAAGTATCTGAGTTCAGATTTGAACTCAGGTCCTCCTGAATCCAGGGCCAGTGCTCTATCCACTGCGCCACCTAGCTGCTCCCTTAAGCATTTTTAAGTACCTAAAATTCAAGTCTTTAAAGAAAACAAGTTTTCCTCTGTGAAATCCTTAAACTCTCCTCTCCTAGTTCCTAGCATTCTCTCCTTTTTCAAATTATTTTGTAATACATTTATTTGTGTATGGATTATGTATAGTAGAATGTAAACTTCTTAAAGATTGGAATTGGTTTTTTTTTTGTCTTTATCTCTTCAGCACTTAGCATAGTACCTTGCATATAGTTGGAATTTAATAAAAGTTCATTAAAACATCAAAATGCATTGTTGAAAATATAAAGATAAATTTAAAAGATATTCAGAGCAAAGTTGGATGTGTATGTATGTTTTGTTAAGCATTATGACATGTTTAATTGTGTTCTATGTATGCTTTTGGCAGTGTGTAAGGTATAGGGTGATTGGCTAAGGAGAAGTAGTTACTCTCTTTTAGATGGTCTAGCTCAAATAAGTATTGCCTCTCTGTTCCTTGCTCTGCCCTTTTGGTCCTTCATTTTCCTTTAATCAACAACTTTGACCCCGACCCTTAGGGAGATGGGCTTCCTTCTTTTAAATCTCTGTGGGATATAGGGGCAGCTAGGTGGCACTGTGGATAGTGCACCAGCCCTGGATTCAGGAGGACCTGAGTTCAAATCCAGCCTCAGACACTTAACACTTACTAGCTGTGTGACCCTGGGCAAGTCACTTAACCCCAATTGCCTCACCAAAAAAAAAAAATCTCTGTGGGATGGAAAAATGAAAATGCATGTGTAACCACCTTGCATACACTTCCTTTTTCTTTTATTAAAACTATTTTTTAAATTTTATTTTAATTTTGAATGTATAATAAAGTTATAATGTAAACCTCTTTTTTCCCTTTTATTCTTCCCTCCCCTTACCCCTGCCCTAGAGATGTCTTCCATTAGACACAAATGTGTGTGTGTGTAAAATTATTCTATACATACTTTATCAGTTCTTTCTCAGTATGTAGATAGTATCTCTCCTCATATGTCCTTTATTTTTAATTTGTGTATTTATAAGAATCAAAATTATTTAGTCTCTTCTTAAAACATTATTATCAGGGCAGCTAGGCAGTGCAGTGGATAAAGCAGCGGCCCTGGATTCAAGAGGAGCTGAGTTCAAATCCGGCCTCAAACACTTGACACGTACTAGCTGTTTGACCCTGGGCAAGTCACTTAACCCTCATTGTCCAGCAAAATCAAAAACAAAAACAAACAAAAAACATTATTGTCATTCCTGCATACAATGTTCTGTTGGTTTTGCTCATTTCACTCTTACCCATTTCATACAAGTCTTTTAATGCCTTTCTAAGATCATTGAGGTCATCATTTTTTATAGCACAGTTAGTATTTCATCACAACATTTCCTTAATTGATGGGGCTTCCTGCAATTTCTAGTTCTTTGCCACACACAAAGAAAGCTGCTATAAATATTCCATTCACTTTCAAAATTATAATTATTATTTGCGTATTTCCCTCCATCTTATTTTTACTCACTGTTTTCCTTCCTAACCTCTTTTTATACCCTATCCCTGTTACCTAACCTTCTGCCCTACACCCACTCCCCATCCTACTCACTCCTCCAAGATTACCCTCCCCATTTTCTTCCTTCACCCTTTCAATCCCAATTCCCACACCCCTCCAATAGTCTCTCATTCTGTGTCCAAGTTTGAATTGGTTTTTTTCTCTCTCTCTGCTTGAGGGTGTTATAATGTATCAATGAAATTTCTGGTTCCACTGGAACTCCCAACTTCTAATGCTAGAGATTGGATATTATTATCACATGTATCCCCCTTTCTTCCATTCTCACATTTCTTCCTTTTCTTCTATCCCTATGACTACATATGTATGTATGTATTCAAGACTGACTTGTGACAGTTAATTTTTTAATGTTTTTTTCTTTTTAAATTTCGTTTTAAAAAATTTACAGTTCCAAATGCTCTTCTTTCTGTACTTACCACACCCTTTGAGAAGGCAAGCAATATGATATCAATTATACATGTGAAATCATGCAAAACATATTTCCATATTAGCCATGTTGGGACAGAAGCAAGAAAGATAAGGAAAGTTCAAAAAAAATGTATGTTTCAATTTGCACTCATCAATTCTCTCTAAAGGTAGATAGCTTTTCCCATCATGGGTCCTTTGGAACTGACTTGGATTGCTGTCTTGAGCAGAGTAACTAAGTCATTCACATTTGGTCATTATTACAGTGTTCTAACTATATTACAAAATTTTCTTTCATAAAAGTATTTTATTATTTTCCAGTTACATGTAGAGATATTTTTCAACATTTGTCTTTATAAGATTTCCAGTTTTGAATTTTTCTCCTTCCCTGCCCTTCCTCCCCCCTCCCCAAGGCAGCCAGCAATCTGATATAGGTTATATATGTACAATCACATTAAACATATTTCTGCATTAGTCATGCTGTGAAAGAAGAATCAGAATAAAAAGGAAAAACCTCAAAAAACAACAACAAAAAAACAAAAATAGAAGTAATTTGGTTCAATCTGCATCTAGATTCCATAGTTCCTTTTTCTGGATTTGGAGAGCATTTTCCATCATGAGTCCTTTGGAACTATCTTGGACCATTGTATTTCTGAGAAAAGTCAAGTCTATCACAGTTGCTCAAGACACAATGTTGTTGATACTGTGTACAATATTCTTCTTGTTCTGCTCATCTCATTCAGCATCAGTTCATGTAAGTCCTTCCAGGTTATTCTGAAATCAGCTTGCTCATCGTTTCTTACAGCACAATAGTATTCCATTACATCCATATACCACAACTTGTTCAGCCATTCTCCAATTGATGGGCATCCCCTCTATTTCCAATTTCTTGCCACAATAAAAAGAGCAGCTATAAATATTTTTGTACATGTGGGTCCTTTTCCCTCCAAAAGTATTTCTTAAGCCAGAAAAATTATTAAACTGTATATCTTTTGACCCAGTGAAACCAGTTATATATATATACATATATATGTATGTATGTATATGTATATGTATATATATATGAAATATCTATTTATGTCTATATGTGAAATCAAAGACAGAAGTAAAGATTTTCTATTCTATGCCCTATCATCTCTATCTATAACTATTTATGTGTATATATGTATATCATATATACATCACATATATTACATATGTATATAACACACATGCATTACTTATGTGTATATAATTACATGTATATAATCTACACATGCATTATATATGTACATTATACATGCATATGTATATATATATATTCTTTGAATAAGCAAATAATTAGAAGGAAAGTAGGTATCATTTGACTGGTGAATGGCTGAATAAATTATGGTTAGGAATGAAATATGTTAAGTAGAAGACATGAAGAATGTGAATAATTCAGAGAAACTTAGGAAAGCTTATATGAACTAATGCATGTGAAGTAAATACAACCAAGACACAATTTATGTTATGACCACAATGACATAAAGGAAAATAATATTGGCAGCTAAGTGATCCAGTGAATTGTATGTTGGACTTAGAGTCATGAAGAACTGAATTTAAATCCTCCCTCAGATATATTATCTATGTGATCTTGGGCAAGTCACTTGATCCCTTTTAGCCTTAGTTTCCTTATCTATAAAATGGAGACAATAATAGCATTTACCTTAAAGGGTTGTTGTGAGGATCAAACAAGCTTATATAAGCAAAAGTGTTTTGGAAGTTTTAAAGTATGATGATGATGATTTTAAAACTGATCAGTGCAGTGACCAATCATTACTTCAGAGGATTAGTTTTTTATTTTTTTGTTGAGGTAATTGGGGTTAAGTGACTTGCCCAGGGTCACACAGCTAGTTAGTGACAAGTGTCTGAGGTCAGATTTGAACTCAGATCCTCCTAACTCCAGGACCAGTTCTCTATCCACTGTGCCACTTAGCTGCCCCAGAGGATGTCTTAAACCATACTTCTTGCCTATCAGCAAAGATAGCAGATTTTTGGTATGGAATGGTAAGCATGCATAGTTAGGAATAGCAATTTTTTAGGGTACTTCTTTATTACCTGCAGTGAGATGAGTCACTGGGAAATGATAGTAAATTTTTAAAAAGAACATAAACTTTTTTTTTTCTTTGAGATTTCATTTCCCTATTACACCCTAGCTGGAAATATGGTGGCTACTCATGACCCCAAACCTATAACTAATCAACATAGAAGCTTTGACCTGCTTGGTTTCCAACCTGGGATAATTTTCCCCTCCCTAGGAAGCCTGGTAAAATTTCATTTCTGGGGACGCACCATACCAGATTTAGTTCAGATACCCAATAGTCATTAAACCAGCTGCAGCTCAGAAATCCTGAGCTCAAACAATCCAGCAGCCTCAACCTCCTTACTAGAAGGTTTTACAAGCATGTGCCACTATGCCCAGCAACATTTTTTTAAAGAAAAAAAGATGCATGAAGGATCTTAGAAAGTCCTTTTTACTTGGTCCATGGTAGCTATTTTATTGACATTTGGAGTATCATATTGTCATTTAGTCTGATTGGATATTTCCAATTTTGTGTTTTTATGGAACTTAGAGAGGGGCTCTGTATTCTAAGTGTACTCTGGTCATTGTTGCAGTAGTTTTAGTACTCTGTTGTATAGAGTAATAAAGTAACTCATCAGTATATAGTGGCTTCTTTCCTCTTTAAAGAGCAAGTAAGTAGATGGTGTAAGGGATAGCGTGCTAGGCCTAGAAATAGGAAGACCCATGCTCCTGAGTTAAAAGCTAGTTTCAGGCACTTATTAGTTGTTCAACCCTGGGCAAGTCACTTAACCTTGTGTGCCTCAGTTTCCTCACTTGTAAAATGATCTAGAGAAGGAACCACTCCAGTATCTTTGCCAAGAAAACCCTAAGTGGGATCATGAAGAGTCAGATGCTACTGAAAAAACTGAGCAACAACAACAAATAAAAATCCTTCATAAAATCCCATATTTTATATCATTATCTCTTCCTGACATATCCCTTTTCTCCTTGGCCAATTGAATCCTCTGCTATGACAAAGAAATACAATTAAAGAGACCAAAAATAAATCCAAGTGAAAGTATAAGCAACATTTCACATCCATATCCCCCAAATATTCAACTAGAGAAAGGATGTATGTTTCATCTTTTCTCAGCATTACCTCCTAGACCACAAGATGTTTTCATCATGCACATCACTTCCATCATCCAGGGGAGTAATCCTTGTGGAGAAGGAACCTTCCATTCTCACCACTCTCAACATAAACACCTACCAGAGTGTAAGCCCAAGTAGGCAAACTGGGAATAGCATACCTCCTAAAACACTGTCTCTGATTCCAGCCTGCCATCCCCAGCCATGATCCAAGGAATCAAGCCTTATGGAGAGATTAGACGTGGCTACATGCCTCTGTAGGTGCTACAGTCCTGGCTTCCTCAGTAATCACAGCTACTGAAGACCTAAAACAGGAAAGTGTTCACTACCAAAATCCTTGACATTGTCAAATAGTTGGAGAAATATAGTGAAAATGGCATTAAAAAAGATGTATTGTCATGTGCTTTATCATAGTACCTTAATGACCACTGGACCTTTTTATGAGACAAAGTTGAAACATCCTATGTTCATTATCTCCCCCTATTAGAATGTGGATTCTTTAAGAACAGAGATTGTCTTGTTTCCCTATTTTTATTCTCAGTGCTTAGCACAATGCTTTGTAATTTTAAGACCTTGATAAATGCTTTTTCATTCATTTTCTTCAATCAAGATTATTCATTACAATTAATCTGAGTTCATTTGCCTTTCGGTATGGTATTCTTTTATGCCATTATAGTCATTCACTTTATTTGCTCTGTATCACTGTTACAAGATACACATTTTTCAATTCCTCATTGTCATTATTTTTTATGGTGTATAATTTTCCACTACATTCATATACCATATTTTGTTTAGCTGTTCCTCCATGGATGGATCACCAGTTTGTTTCTAGTGGTTTGGTACTATGAATAATTCTTCAATCAACATTTCATTATATATGATTGACTACCTTAGGTAATCAAGTAGAAGTATCTATAGGGCAAAGGTTATGAAGAGTCTTAGCAAATGGTAACATCTTTAAGATTAAGAGCTTAATGACTTTTCATATATAATTCTAAAATGTTTTCCAGTTATCTGGGCCAATTCAAAGCCCCATTAACAGTGTATTGGGGCAGTAGCCTTCATCTTCAAGACTCAGTTGAGAGTGGGCCCAACTCCAGAAAATAAAGACTTTTGGGGCTATCTTTGTCCATATTTGAGACCTTTTCCAGCCTTTACCTTTCTTCCTTTTCCTATTACATTTCAATTAATACTATTTTTTCCCTCTGTCCTATTCCTTTAAGGTCTTTCTAGGTGATTTATAACTAATATTATAAACGTATTTGCACTAAGATGTGGATACTCATTCAGTGTGTTACCACTCACAAGCAACACATTTACATTTTAACAGGGGTCTGCTGGAGATGTTTTCCTAGGGATTTCAATGTCTATGGAAAGGTGTTGGAGGTGGGTTGGGAGATATTTAGAGATTCTTCAAATTGGGCCCCATGGGTAACCTCCTACTCTACCTAATTAAAGATCTGCCTTTCTAGTTGTTATTTGATTATCATACCTATTTAGAATGTAAGGCATTGGGGGGCAAAGATACCATTGTATTTATATGCTGTATATCAACTACCAGATTTCATTGTTACATGTTAGGAACATTCATGCTGTGATATATAAAAAGTTTGAGAGCCAGTTTCCAGGTAACTAATCATTTTATTAATTATACTAGCAATAGTTAATTTTAAAAAGGGCCAGAGACACTCTTGAATGCTAAAGACAAATCATGGTGGCCTCTCCATGCTTATATGCCTTTGGATGCATGGGGGTTACTGACAGGCAGCAATCAGCTCTTATTGGTTAACAATTGTAATGATTGGAATGAAGCCACCTGCTGGAGAGCTACTGTAGGAAAGCTCAGCCATGAGGAGAAGGTGCCTGAGGGCAAGCCCATGTGGCTTTTCTTTGGCATCAGGAAGTGATGTTTGCTTGTGGGAGGAAGAAGGGGTGAGGCTGGCTTTCTCCTTCTCTTTTTCATCTGGACTCTGGTGGAGAGTGGAACTAGAAATGTGCTTTCCCTTTAATAGATAGATGAATCTAGGCCTTTCTCTTTCTCTTCACCAAATTCTTATTCTCCTTAATAAAATCTTAAAAGTCTAACTCTTGCTAAAGCTTATAATTTATTGGCAACCACTCATTACATATTTTAGACAGACTAGCTAGAATTTTAGCCGCTTACACAATTAATGAGAGAATGAATATTATAATCAGAGGTGGACCTATTCTAGTGAGGGGCTGATTATGTCACTTATGGACAAAGAGATATCTCAAGCCAGACCACCCCCAGACTTGGGCAATCTAGCTTTCCTGAATGGAACACATTAGGCTGGTATTCACTTTAGATTAAATTCTTTGTAAGGTTCTCTAATTAGGTGGGGTGTCCCAGCCAGTATCTAAAGGCATGTACCCTGGGAATTTGAGCAATCTCATCCATCAACAGTGCCCCTCAGAGACTACAAGATCCTGAAAATATCCTGTTCTTAATTCAATAATTGATTATTTATATGAGAGAAATAACGATTTCTCTCAATGAAGATCCAACACAAATGCAATTAGTTAAATGTTCACATTCAGTCTAGTTAGATTCAGGTTCACTCTCCTCTTTCAAAGCAATTTTCATTATGGAGGCTAATTTACTGTTTTAGAAAGATTCTTGACCTTATTCATTTTGATAACACACTATGGCTTCTCTTTGCTAGTTTCTTCCATGATGTTGAATTGTATTCAAGGCATCATGCAAGATATATATCATCTACTACCAAGGGGAAAAATGTAGCAATGACTCTCTGCCACCTTGAAGTATCTGGTATGAGTGATGAACCACAGTACAAGCAAATTAACTCAAACCTATGGGCAGAAGTTAGAATTTAATTGAATGAATATAGTTGCAAGAAATAGGATGTTCTCTAAAACCAGAAGCTTTCTGTAGAGGGAAAATGCATTTAAGGAATGGTTTTCTTTGGGAAATGATTCATTTAAAGTCTTGCCTGTTCTTTAGCTTTCATTTTAAAAAATGATTTTGTTCCTTTTTGTCTCCTTTATTCTGCTGCTTCCTGCCACTGGCTATGTGTGTGTGCCTCCTCTGAACAATGACTTTTCACATATGACAGGTAAGAAGGAAGATTTTTGCTGACTCTTATTTTCTTCATTGCTCTGGTTACATAGGTCTCTAGGCTTGGTGCTGTAAATCACTTTAAAGATTTTCCAGAGGTTTACTTTATGCACTAAGAACAATATATTGTTTTTAAACATGAAAATTGATACGTCTTTGAATGGCACCATTATAAACTCTTTAAATGATTGCCAAAGAGCCCTGTTATTTAGAACATAGGTCTTATTTGTATATCCAACCTTTTCAGGAATATAGTATTGCCATACATTACACATTGGATGAGTTTCTGAAAAGTTCACTGCAAATCCAATCATTTTTTCTGTACTGGCTCAAATTGTAATTTCAGAGTTGTTTTGTCTTCATTTCTGATTGATCTTCCACTGGCAGTAGTTCTGCATATTTTGAAAAACAAAAGTTTTTCTGTTTCCCTGTTCCTTCATTAAAATATTGTTGATCTATTGTCTGTATTTAAATGAAAACAAATGGACCAGGAACTCTCTGCTTGAATCCTTTTGTGAAAAAAAGATTCTATGATAATAGAAATGTTCTCTCCTTAGTCTATTTTATGTGTGAATTCTGAATTTTTGGTTTTCTTGGGGTGGAGGGCAGCATAGGTCAGATGTACTTAAAAGATCTGGTTGCATCCTTATATCCAAATCTCACATATACTTATATTCCATATCGATTATCCACATTTTTTCATTTTTTAAAGGAAAAAGAAACAAACTTTTATGTATCTTTCTGGGAAAAAAATTTACAAAAAACAAGAAAAATGGGGATGGAGCAATGCAGGACACATTTGAGGGTATGTGCTGTCAGGCAGTGTATTCCAGTGGAGAGGATTGGAGAAAGAATTGAATGAAAATATTGCCTATAAACATTTCACCTGACATCTATGAGCTTCTAGCAACTTACTGGGACTTAGTTCCCCAAATTTACAGGATTTGTAACCTTTGTAGAACAATTTCTTCCATAACCAGAGTTCTCCATACTTGTCACTATTATTAATATCATTATTAGAGAAACAGAACAAGGGGACAAAACAACATCACCTTTCTTTTTTGTTCATCAGGAGAGTCCAAAGTGGAAAATCTGACACCTTAAAAATGTAAATAACCAACAATAATAATCATATTTATAAAGTACCAAAAGTTTTGCAAAAATTCCTAGATACATTAATTAATTTGATCTTCCAAACATCCATGTAAGGTAGGTGCTACACAACATTATTATCCCCATTGTTTTTACAGATTAGGAAACTAAACCTTATGGAGGTAGGACCCATGGTTATATATTCAATCTCTGGGCTATGTAAATAACTCTCTGTTCTGACTCTAAGCATATATTATATGCAGTGTGACATACTCGGTAGTTGAGAATAAATACAAAGATTTATCTTTAAAATTACATAGCTTGACCCCAAGAAGCATATATATTTATATATGTACATATTTTATGAGGTATACATAGATATAAATATGTAGATACAGATATCCATCTATCTGTACCTTAGAAAATTAATGGGACAATAAACAGCCCAAATGAAATCATAGTATTGTTTGAGAAATACTATTTGAATAGATATCAAAATGATTGTACATTTTAGCCCCTTTGGAAAGAACTGGATGATTAAACTAAAATCAGCATTAAACTTAAAGATGTATAGACTATATACTTCTTGACCTACTGTGTACACAAATAATGAATGTGCATAAAATACATAAGTAATGAATACATTTGTATATCTGACATAGCCACAAAGTCATTTTAGCCCAGTTAAAACAACAGCAAAATAAGGCATTGTCTTTTTTATTTTTGCCTGCAGTGCCACAGAAGAGTTATATTTCACAGAGACCTCATATGAAGCTTGCACAGTAACATCACTATGAAATAGAACTTCTCTCCGGAGTACATGTGTCACACAGAGTGCTGAGGCATTAAATATGGTTCTTTTTGCTGCCTTTACAGAATAGGAGGTGGTTCTATTAGTGACTTAAAAGCAGGCATCTCTGTCATCATAGCTGTCTGTGGGCCTCTAAACCATTAGTATGTTCTGCCACTGGCTATCACTAGTTTGTAGCACATCTGGAAAGCCTGAGTGGACAGGCCATGACGACTTGTGCTGATGGCTACTTCCATGCCTTAGTTCATTTCTTTTGTACATATGGACATGGTTGGGTGACAACTTTTCAGTTATACTTGAAGTTAGCTGTAATGCCTTTGTGGTTGACCATTTTCTAGGTAAAGTAATTTTATAATGAGGTATTCATATGTCTTCCCCAAAAGGGACACCTTTTGGCATACAGTCTAAGACATAGATAGTGCTAAAATGAAACTTAAGTGTATTAGGTCATTCATTTGAGCTCGAGGATTTCCCAAATTGCCTGTCACTAAGTACATTTTTAAAGAAAAAAAAAACTACTACTACGCATTGTTTCTGAGCCATATGAGTTCCATCTGGCTTGTCTTTGTACATATGTTATGGATAATGTCCCAAAGCTAGTGAGGCATAGTTTAAAAAGATCAAGGACAAAGTTCCATATTTCAGCTGAAAGGGAGTTGATCATAAAGGAGAAAGAATCCTTGTCATTCCATAAGAAAAGGAATTTTACGAAAGTAGTTTGATATTTGAAAATTTGTAATATGAATGTTAGCCTCAGTCTATTCATAGTTTCATAGATTTAGAGCTAGAGGAGACCTCGGAGGTCATTTAGTACAACTCCTTTCTTTTACCTACAAGGCAACTAACTATATATAGCCAGAGAAGTTATGTAAAATCATTTACTTATGGGTATGCAGGTTGTGAGCAGCAGATTAGGGACCTGAACCACCTCTATACTGCTAGTTTGGGATGCACATTGCAGTTAGGCTTGTGTGGGGTACATGATTTCTATTTCACCTCTCTAATTCATCAATTTCAATAAATATTTATTAAACATACCACCGTGCAAGATGCTGTGGAAAACAAAATTATATGAGGCATTATCCCTACCCACATGAAGCTTGCAAGCATTGGAGAGAAAGCCTTGTAACTTTTACAAAAATTATTGTGAAAACTTCCATTTCCCACCTTCCTCCCCGCTTTTTTCTTCCCTTTCTCCTACCTCTTGGTACCAGAACTCTTTAGCTTGGATTCCCCTCTCTACCTCTTTGCTAGTTTGGAGACAGTTTAATGGTTCTTCCTTCCTCCCATATTCTGCTCCTTGCCTCATAATGTCACTGGGAACAGAATATAAACCAAGAATTTCTAGGTGGGTACAGACGAGTACAAAGAGTTAGTATGAGAAAACCCCACTGCTTTTGGAGTCAACTTGTTTATTAATAAAGGTTTTTGTTTCAAAAAAAAATGTTGTCATTTGTAATCTCCCTTCCCCCAACAAGGGATTTAAAAAGTCTCAATTAAGTATATGTTTAAATACTTTTTCATTAAGAAAAATGATTTAATTTCCCTTAAAGAAAATATCTGGGTTTATTTTTTTAAGCTCTTAGGTAGAGGGAGATAAGGGAAATCACAGGAGAGCGATAGGAGAAAGTTGTGTTGATGACTGTTCCCTCTGTTGAATTCTCTAATCTCACGTAAGCAGTGACAAAAGGTCAGCTAAAATTACTGACAGCATGATGCCATCACAGTGCCTTTTTGGGGTTATATAGTAGCTTAATGAAAATCCCAATCTTATTCCAACAAGAGAGAGGTGAGGGAAAATGGGAATAGAGCAATGTAATTGATGTGGTTTCATAAAGCTCTGTATCTATGGGGTCATGAGATGATTGCATTTTTGTGATTTCTGAAAGCTAATTTTCTTTTCCTACTTCCCTGATTTGTGATTAGGGCAGGGGCTTTGGGAAGTTGAGTGTTATGATACCAGGAATGCTAAACTATGTCACTCAGAGAGTCAAAGGTGAATCCATGTCTCATATAGGAATGTGGTAAGTTTTACTCAGCATGGATCAATGTGATGTTTTTTTATTTCAGGAAATAAATGGTTGACTACAGGTGTGTTGTTTGTGAACATTAGAATGTAAGCTCCTTGAGGACAAGAGTTCTTTTTGCTTTTCTTTTCAACTCTAGCACTTAGTTTAGTTCCTGGTACATAGTAAGAATTTAATAAATGATTATGGATTGTTTGAGAAGACAGAACCCATAGCAATAGCCATGTTGCTCAGGTCAGGGACATTTATGTATTTGTGAGTTTTGATTTTCCTTTGGGTAGATTAAAGACTTGATGGGTGTGTTTGTGGAGGGATTGGGGTAGGGTGGGGAAGATTAGGTGAATATTATAGAGGAAGGTCATGAGCACAGGGAGAAACTATATGACTATATATGCCTACTTGTTTACTGCACACAAACACATGCACAACCAGTTAATAACCATCCTTTTTCCCTTCCTTCCTTCCTTCCTTCCTTCCTTCCTTCCTTCCTTCCTTCCTTCTTTCCTTCCTTCTTTCTTTCCTTCCTTCTTTTCTTCCTTCCTCCATCAGAAATATGTTGAAGGCATAAATCAGTTTCCATAGACACATAATTGTAGCTGGCAAAATATGTGGAAGGCATTCAAGGATGAAAATGGAGGAATGAAACCACCATAGTTTTTCAAAGTGAAAGAGATTGCTATTAAACATTAAAAGTTAAATCAAGTCAACACCCCAAGGAATGGATCTGCTGGTTGACAATCATTATTTAGGAAATAGCTCTCTATTTAAAAAGCAAACAACAAAAAACAAACAAAAACCAACACCACAAAACATCCCAAACAATCCTCTGATCCACTGTATCACACATTTGAATATTAATATTTGGCATACTTTTCTTGTGAAGGTGCAAATCATAACCTAACAGGATGGAAGCCTTTCCAAAATTTTCTAAATGCTCTCCAAAGTGGCTGAAAATATCTTTAATGTGTAACACATTTATTTCTTTTTAACTGCCACATTACATCCTGTATAACCACATGGGAGAATTCCCAGAAATTTGGCAGTTGCAATTTAAATCCATCAAAAGCATGTGAAAAATGTGAATAAGAAAGCTACCACAAAAGAGCATTAATAAGAACAAGTGCATTCTATAAGTGAAGCACCTACAGAATTATTACACACACATATACACTTACATGCAAATATACATACAGTGCCATCTGTAATACTTTTTAAAATAATGTTTCTTAGTTTGGTTGATAGTGTCTGAGAATTCCCAGTAGTCGATCCCAGATATCAACTAGAGTTGAATTTTGTGAAGAATATGACTTGGTATTCAACTGAATGTATTACAAGGTCTGTATAATAATCTGTCTGTTAGGGGCAGCTAAGTGACACAGTGGATAGAGTATTGGCTTGGAGTCAGGAGGACCTGAGTTCAAATCTGACCTCAGAGGCTTGATATTTACTAGCTGTATGACCCTGGGCAAGTCACTTAACCCCAATTGCCTCATCAAAAAAAAAAAAAAAAAAAGCTAATAGCATGACCCTTAGGTCAGGACACTAGTCTTAGAATTTTCTTAAACTTTCCCACATTTACATCCTCTCATAACACCTAATACAGTGGTGGGCACACAGCGTTTTCAAATTTTAAGACTTGTTTATATAAATACATGTTTAATTAAATCCAGTTGAATTAAACTGTATTCTTCTTCTTCCAGGAAGATATCATTTTGTTGTAGTGCTTGTGTTAAAATCATCCTGAAAATAAAGGCATACTAATAAAATATATTATTAATCCAATTAAGACATTTTAAACAATATTTCAATGCCTTTATTTGGAAAAATGAGCTAAATACATAAATGGATATGTGACTTCATTGGAGTGATTGCTCAATTTCGTTATACTCATACCAACCTATTCATATTTTCTTATTCTGTGTAATTTTTCTCAATAATCTCCCATAACTCCTGCATCCTACCCAATGTAATGGAGTTCTTTCTCTAGGTCCTTTGATGTTCCATAGGTACCAGTGCTGAACTTGGGCTGTACATGTCTTATCCACTGCCCTAGTTATATTACTATCCCACCTCTTAGTTTTCTTTACCTGCTCTGCCACTGTGGGACCTTGAGTAAGTTTCTTATTTTCTTTGCATCTGTGTTTACCCATATATAACAAAGAACTAAGTTTTATAGGAATTTTAGGAGAGGCAACTAGTTGGCACTGTGGATATAGGGCTGAGCCTGAAGTAAGGAAAATCTGTTCATTTTCTTCCTTCCTTTTATATCATTTGAATAGTAGATGTTTGGGGGCAGCTAGGTTGCCCAGTGGATAGAGCACTGGTCGTGGAGTCAAGAGGACCTGAGTTCAAATCTCACCTCAGACACTAGCTGTGTGATCATGGGCAAGTCACGTAACCCCAACTGCCTAAGACATCACAGGCAATCTCCACTAGTTCTGATCTGTATCATGCCACTGAGCCAAAATGGCTCTGGAAGAGAGAGTGAGGTTGGTAACCTTGCACAGCCCTCTTTCACTTAAATCTAATTTACTGCAAGTAATGGCATCACCCCAATGGAATGGTCCTCTTTGAGAAGGAAGGATAAACAACAACAAGATGTATGAAAGTGCTGCAGGATTTGTGATTTGAAGTCATTTCCCAGTTGATAATGACAATAATAGCAAAAACTTGCATTTATAAAGGAATTTTCTTCCCCATAGTGAGAAGCACTTTGACATTTATTCTTTCCTTTTTCCTCATAAAACTTCGATTAGGCAGAAATATGAAAACATTGGTATCCTTATTTTGCAGTGACTGGGCACTCTCCCTTTCCCAAATGGTAGCAGGGACAAGGAAGAATCTCAGGGTCAGATATGTGTCTACTTAGACTAATGTAGGGCTGGTTCTGAACAATGATCCATAATGAGTCCCACAAACTCATCCAAAAGAATCAGGTTTTTTTTGGGGGGGGGGCAGTGAGGGTTAAGTGACTTGTCCAGGGTCACACAGCTGGTAAGTGTCAAGTATCTGAGGCCAGATCTGAACTCAGATCCTCCTGAATCCAGGGCCAGTGCTTTATCCACTGTGCCACCTAGCTGCCCCCCCACACAAAAGAATCAGTTTTGAGCAGGACATGAGATACATCAAGATGGTATGATAATGGCTACCATGATATATATATATATATATATATATATATACACACACACACACACACACACACACACACACACATATATATATACATATACTATATGTATATATATACATATACTATATGTATTATATATATATATATATATATATATATATATATATATATATATATATATATATATATATATACTATAGAAACATAATCCATACTCTTTAGCAACATTCTAGCAAGATAGAAAGGGAGTAATTGGAATGTTTGAGGTGATGTGGTGGAGGACAGATCAGATCATTATCATTAGTATTCTCTAATACTAGTTAAGATAGGTTGATGTTAGGGACATTTAGGTGGCACAGTGGATAAAGCACTGGCTCTGGATATAGGGGGACCTGAGTTGAAAATTGGCCTCAGACACTTGACACTTACTAGCTGTGTGACCCTGAGCAAGTCACTTAAACCTCATTGCCCAACCCACCACCCCCAAAAAAGTTAGGCTTATGTTAAGTACTTCAGATAGACACAAAATGCTATCTTGTTGCTCTGCTCTTAGCTTTGCACTTTATTCTCCCTGATCTTTTGAGCTTTAATGGTCCAATTCTACTGAAAGTAGCTGAGTGGTTGACTTGGCTTAAGCTGAGCATATGCTCCTTATATACCACTGTGGGTCTTGGCTGTACAGTCTCATGGGGTCCACCTGCTGTCAGCTTAAAAGAAACAGAACTGCTGATTAGCAAAAAGAGAAATGAAGCACAAAAAAGAATATGACTGCTAATTGAGAGGATTGATTTTAGAAACATTTTCTGATTTTAAAATGATAATAAAAACAAATTCTATATTATAAATTATATAAATAAAACATGCATATTAGTAAATATAATATATAGTAAATAGAAAATATATGATAAAATATATAAATAAGCAGAATTACAAATAAAAATAAATTACCATAAAATTATTGATTAATATATGCTATGAAACCCAGTTTTATCCATGCCCCATCATGAAGATCATTCTGCTCTCACTCCTAAAGGACACTTTTTTCCCAAAATCTGAGTAGTATAATTCAGTAAAGACTTTGTTTCAAATGAGTGGTATGCAGCTAAATTTAAAAATACCTTCTCATTACTGTTCTTCCATGATACATTTAGGCTATATAGGGGAAGCCTTAGGTTCCAGATTTTTGTACAGTCTTTTTGAATCAAGACTTGATGAAGAACTGGAGCATAAGACATCCTTCATGCTTGCCTTATCACTCATTCTGTCTTATATCTCTTAATGAATCCTTTCCCAATGATACATCGCTCATTCAGGGCACTAATTCTCTGTCTCTGTCTCTGTCTCTCCTCTCTCTGTCTCCAAGAACCATCTCATGAACTTCCAAACACCCAACAAAAATACTCTCTCAGTAACCTAAATTCTTGAAGCTCACTCTACCCCAATGCTATCTCTCAGGTCTTACTGCTTTCACCACATCAAGGTCAGTTTCCAACCACTCTACAATGAGCACTCATCCTGAAGGTCCTTAAATGTATTCAAAGGGAATCTGGCATCTCTGTGCCCATGAAGTTTGGTCACAAAGCTATCCCTCTTTTATCCATTAGCTCCACAGTAGCTTCCATCTTTCCAGAATATTAGTGGGGAGACAGCTTGGAAAGGTTTCATATAGAAATTTTATATATCATTTTCCTTTCTAAAACCTGGAGTGAGACTGCCTTTTTGGTTTGCTATTTATTCCACCATCGAGATCAGTCCTTCCTTTTAGAAGATGATTCTTGCTTTGAATGAAATCAATGAACACAGATGTCCATGTAGCTTCTATTCCCCCATACAACTCATTGATTAAACTGTCATAGTCATACAGGTTTATACCAGTTGTGAGGTAGGTACAGATGTCCTTATGCTACTCTACCACTTATCCATATGCTAGTTTTATGGCTTTCAGATGACTTCCACCTGTAGCATTGTGTAACTGAAAACCAATCATTTGTCTCCTGAGAGTGTAACAACTTCAGCTGCTGAAATGGAAATTGACAGGTGGTGTTAGCTACAGCTGCACATGATTGTCTAGGGATAAATTATTTTGTATAATTGTTAAAACCTTGCTAACACCTAATGGAATGAACATATTAATCCCTAGACCGATGGGTCTGGGAAGTCAGAATAAATATTGTGTGCCAGGATTTAAAGATGTTTAAGGCTGTCAGTTTTTTGACAATGGCAAAAAATTAATTTGGATTGCTGATAAGGGAAAATATACAGTCCAAATTAAATTTAATAGATGGAAGAGTATATAGAGATATATATTTTGTACTTAGCATTTCCATGGGGGAATATGTCAGACTTCATTTAACTCAAATAACCTGAGATATCAAGAACTACTGGATTGTGGCTTTTGCCTCAGAATTGTTGAATGTGTCAAGTTGGTGCATAAGTCATGTGTAATATTTGGGTTAACCTTACACTTTAATGTAAAAGATAATGATGTGTGTCACAAGCAGAATATAGAGTAGATGTCAGTGATACATGACATATTTTCCATTTACTATTTCTTACAAATCTGCCACTGTTCTCATGGTTGGTAGGGACTGACCTTAACAAGGTTTTTTTTGCCTTTCAGTGGGACCAAATAGTTTTTATTTAAAGGCCAGGACAAATAAAAGATAAGAGGACTCCAATATAAGTTTGTTCTCTTGGATACTAGTCAGAATAACATTTCAGGTTTACCTTGATTTATATTACAGTGCTGAGAAGCAAGACTCTTAGTTAGAATTTTAAAATACTTCCTGTATGTGTTCTGTGCAATTTTAATAATTTTTAATAATTTTAATAATGTTCAAAATTATGTTAAAGCCTTATATAAAATATATTCCCACATTTATGTAATATATAAATAATAAATATAAGCATTAAATATTTTATATAAAATTTTATGAATATCTTAAATAAATATATTTTCATATTTTCCTCCATTGTACAGGGTGAAAAAATAACTATATCCATATTTGTCCAGAGAGTCTTGAGAAGTTAAAATGTCTAGTGAATCTAATAAGAGGAACTCTAATTGAGATAATTACAAAGTTTACTCTTTTGGTTAAAAAAAAAGCAACCAACCTCACAAATATAGTATCTGAGACTTGTGGATAGATTTTCTTAAGAAAAATTATAGTTTTCGTAAACAAGAAGATTGATGTGAGTCAGCACAGTGGTATGATAGAAAACAAATAGACACTCATACTACATCAGAAGAGGCATAACATCTAGAACAAGGCAGGTTATAGTCCTGAATTATTCTTTCAGGTTAAGACCACATCTGGGACATTATGTTAAGCTCATGGCATCACATTTTGGGAAAGGTATGGATAAGATGTAAAAATATCCACAGAGGGATCAAATTTATAGGCCATTCTGGCATCCCAAATCAGATTACCTCAACCAGATTAAAATTGGGAAATGTTTAATAAAATAAATAATATTCAATACAACATGGATGTTAATTTATTATTTTATAAGTCATTATGCAACAGCTGGGATCCATTGCTATTTGCGTTTGATGCCACTGATCTAGAGAATAGCTACCAAGATGGTGAAAGGTATTGAAATTTTTCCATTTGAGCATGCTTTGAAAGATTTGGACACATTCAATCTGGAGAATAAGTTATACTGGGTGGGGACCAGGTAGATTTCATCTAACCTAGGAAATACTCTACAGCCACACCTATAGTTTTGAGACACCTTCCTTCCCCTCTGTCTTGTTGGGCATCTTACTTCAGCAGTCATCTTTACTCCCTCATATATTTTTAGCTTCAACTTTATTAAAGTCTTCCTTCCATATACAAATAGGTTCATGCCTCCCTTAGCCTATAAAATGTCTTCCCTTAAGTTTGTCTTTATCTTTCCTCCACAAGCGATCATGCCATTTCTCTCCTCTTGCTGTCATACTTACGGAAAAGTAGTCTACAATCCCTGTCTCCAATTCCTCGTCACTTATACCTTAACATCTTGTAATTTGACTCCTCCCCCCACCACTCTATTGAAATTCCTCTCTTCAGATGCAAATTAAAACAACTCTGAGGTACCAACTGACACCTATCAGATTGGCTAAAATGACAAAAAAGGAAAATAATAAATGTTGGAGAAGCTATGGAAAAATTGGAACACTAATACATTGTTGGTGGAGCTGTGAACTGATCCAACCATTCTGGAGAGAAATTTGGAATTATGCCCAAAGGGCTTTATAGTTCTGCATACCCTTTGACCCAGCAATACTACTTTTGGGTCTTTTTCCTAAAGAGATCATGGAAAAGGGAAAAGGACCCACATGTACAAAAATATTTATAGCTGCTCTTTATGTGGTGACAAGGAATTGGAAGTTATGGGGATGCCCATCAATTGGGGAATGACTGGACAAGTTGTGGTATATGAATGTAATGGAATACTATTGTGCTGTAAGAAACGATGAACAGGAGGAGTTCAAAGAAACCTGGAGGGTCTTGCATGGGATGATGATGAATGAGATGAGCAGAACCAGAAGAACATTGTACACAGTATCATCAAAATTGTATGTTGATCTACTGTGATGGACTAGATTCTTCTCACTAATGCAATGGTACAGAAGAGTTCCAGGGGACTCATGATGGAGGAGGATCTCCAAATCCAGGAAAAAGAAAAAAGAACTGTGGAGTATAGATGCTGATTGAAACATACTATTTCTTTTGTTTTTGGTGCTGTTGTTTTTCTATTTTGAGGTTTTTCCTCATTACTCTGATTTTTCTCTTATAACATGACTAATGCAGAAATATATTTAATGTTTATATATATATATATATATATATATATATATATATAATATATATATATATATATATATATAACCTATATCAGATTACCTGCTGTCTAGGGGAGGGAGGGAGAAAAATCTGAAATTGGAAAGCTTGTATAAACAAAAGTTGAGAACTATCTTTACATGTAACTGGAAAAAAAATACTTTTATCGGAAAAAAAAAGAAATTCCTCTCTTCATGCTAGGGAATTACCTTATCATCACCAAACAAAAAAGCTCTTCATCCTCCTTTACCTCTGAGTCATTTGATACAGTTAACCATACATTATTTTTAAAATTTTCTTTTGATGGCTTATGTGCCTTTAGATACTACCTTTCCAACTGTCCTTTCCCTTTCTCATTTGCTGGTTCACTGTTCTATTTTTGACCCCCATATTTGCATTTTCTCATGGTTTTATCCATGATTATTTTGTTTTTCTCTTCTTTAGTGTCTCAATTTCTGAGCGTATTCATTCCCATATATTCAAATATCACTTCTTACAAACTTAGTACAAACCTAGTACCATCACCCACATATTCTCTCCACACCCACATTTCCAATTCCCTCTTGCATACATGCTTATTTATAAATTTATTATCTTCCTAGAATAGTATAGTGGGGGTGGAATAGCACTGAATTTGGAGTCAGAAGACCAGATGTGGAAACTCAACTGTGACACAGTAATTGTGACAATAACCATGTCATTTAAGTTTCTGAGCCTTAGATTTATATATATATATATATATATATATATATATTTTAGTGAGGCAATTGGGGTTAAGTGACTTGCCCAGGGTCACACAGCTAGTAAGTGTTAAGTGTCTGAGGCCGGATTTGAACTCAGGTACTCCTGACTCCAGGGCCGGTGCTCTATCCACTGCGCCATCTAGCTGCCCCAGATTTATAATTTATAATAATAATGATGATTATGCTACTTATTTTATAGTTTAATTGTGAGGAAAGTTCCTTATATATCTAAAGTATTCATACAGACCTAAGATGTCATCTATTTGTGAGTTTCCTGTATTAAGACATGCTTCCCCATCCTCTGCGACTTCTTTCCTTGCTCTGCCATAAATTTGCCATGGAAAATTCATTCAATGTGCTGAAGGTCTTCTTTGTTTCCTCTTGGTATCACAAAGCTACCTATGGAGCATACTGTTTGTCTACCTATCATATCTTGCTATTACTATCTGACTAACACATCTTTTAATTTGACTATATAATTCTAATTTTAGTATATGTGCTGCTGAAGTGAGCACTGATTATATAATTCACTGAGAACATCTTTGTCTCTTGTTCTATGATTATTTCCTGATGTTTATATGTCACAACCTGCTCATAGCTACCATGTGCCTCTTTGTTGCCCTTTGTGTGAAAAGAATTTTCATTTTTGGGGGTCATACTGTTCTGTGTTATAACAATATAACTCTACTGGTAAATATATTAGTATTTAAAAGATGGGTCTTTGCTTTCATGGGAAGCTTGAGGTCAATAAAAGAGCTTTGCAATTACAGAGATTTACAAAAGAAACCAACTATTGAAATGTAGTTTTATACACACACACAAACATCTAGGTGAAAAATCCATACTTTAAGGTATATTTGTTGAAATGCCCATTAAAATCCAAGCAACAGTCTTTCATCATCCATTTGGTCTTTCCTGTGTAGATGGACAAGGCAAACAGCTCAGAAATAGCCAGGAAATGTTCTCAATCTTGACACCATCAGCACAATATCATCTGGAAGAACATCTAGAGAACTTCAGCATCTAAGGGAGTCCATAGTTGACCCAGATATTACTCTAAATCCCTGCTTTTAAAGTGGCAAACACCTTTGGCAAAAATACATCCTGTTTTCCATCTTTTCTGAGGCATAATAAATTCTCATATCTCTAGGATAAGCATCTCTAGTTTCTTCAAACAATCTATATATTACATGAATTGCAGGCCCTTCAATATCCTGGTTATCTATTCTGGGAACTCTCCAGCTTTATGATATTCTTCACAAACATATTTTTCATAAATTAAATCTATAGATGTTATCTGACAAAAGCAGAGTAGAATAGGCTGTCCCTTCATTATTCTTAGCATTGGCTTTCTTTGCTGCCTTATCATATTCTTACTGAATTTTAAATCCATTAAAACCTCTAAATCTTTTTTTTTTCCCAGAAAAACTCATATATAGCCAAGCCTTCACCATCTTGGACCTGTGAAATTGGTTTTTTAACTTGAAGTTAAGACCTTAAATTTATCCATATTACATATATTCAAACTAAAATTAAATTCCATATCAGATTTGGCCCATGTTCTTACCTGTCAAGACCTTGTAGAATCTTAAATATAACCATTTGTTAGTGATCCTTATAGCTTTATGTTTTCTACACATTTGAATATTTTATCGATACCTTCTTCTATGTCATTGACAAATGGGGGCAGCTAGGTGGTGCAGTGGATAAAGCACTGGCCCTGGATTCAAGAGGACTTGAGTTCAAATCCAGTCTCAAACACTTGACACGTACTAGCTGTGTGATCCTGGGCAAGTCACTTAACCCTCATTGCCCCACCAAAAACAAAACAAAACAAAACAAAACAAACAAAAAATCCAAGTCATTGGCAAAAACAAAATGTTAATAACATAAACCTGAGCATAGATCCTTGGGCACTTACCTGGGAAGTACCTCCTTTCAAGCTGACATTTCAGAATTTGTAACTATTCGTTGGTTCTGGCTATTTAACCTCTTAAAAATCTACTTAAGTATGATACCATTTAGCACACACATTTCTTTGTTTTCCACAAGAATGGCATGAATCATTATCAAAGCCTTAACTAAAATCTTGGTATCAATAGCTACACTATTTCCCTACACTTCCACTTTTGTAATCCTATCAAAGTAAAAAGCAGGTTAGTCTGGCTTACTGCTTGTAATGTTGGCTCTTTTTGATTACTGCATCTTTTCTCTATGCTTAATGATCATCCTTTTAATAATACATTCTAGAATATTCTAGGAATAAAAGTTAAGTTTATAGGTCTAGGACTTCCAGAAACCATTCTATTCCTTTTATTTTTTTTCAAAGCTGAGAATTTGCCTTCTACCATCATATTATATTTTTCTCATTCTCCATGATCTTTTTGAATATCATTGATACCATATTTGCCATTTTTTCATATCATAGGATTTCGTTAATCTGGAGCAGGTTTCCTCAATTCATCTCCAACAAAGTATTTTATATGTACACTTACATATTCTGTGTGCCAACTCTCACTTAAACATTTTTCTTCTGTCCTTTAAAGTCCAAATATTGTTTTCCTTGGCAGAGAAGACAGAAGCAAAATAAAAGTTAAGCACCCCTGAAAACTCCAGGGCATCAGCATCATCCCATATTCCCTGTGAATCATTACCAATAAACAAGTAGATATTAGGTACTTTCTGTGCCCCAGGCATTTTGTTAGGTATTGAGGATAAAAAGTCAAAAGTGAGACCATCACTGTTCTCAAGGTGCTTATATTGTGCTAGGGGAATATGTCTTTGTAGAGAGGTAAATATGGGATATGCACAACATAATCTCTTCTGTGATCCTCCTCCTTTTCTAATTTAGCAAAACAAACTTTGAAAAAAAATGCTATATGGCCAAGTCCTGTCAATTATATCCCCTACATATTCCTAGCATTGGTATTCTAATTTTCACTCTCCCTGAAATCTTCAGGTCCTCATCACCTTTCCCCTGAGGTCTTCTTGACCTTCCTGAGTGCAAGTGGGCTTCCTCACCCCAATCTACTCTCTTTATAATTCTTCCTTCATTTAATGATTTTCTTTTTGCAAAACATGTCTTTATCTCCTTTTATGCTTACCATACCCTCTCTAAGTAAGCATCAATTGCATTGTATCCCTTTCACTATTTTACAGATAGTGAAATTGAGGTCCACTAAAGGTAAGTGACTTGCTCAAACTCCCATTGCTAGTAAGCGGCACAGGATTGGAATAAATATATTCAGGCTTCTTGTTCAGTGCTCTTTCCCTTACACTATGTTGCTATCCTGTCTCTTATTTGATTAGAGTCCCAGCTCAGAGTACAAGGCCTGGGATCAAGTCCTTTCTGTGACATATGCTGGCTTTGTTATTCTGGGCAAGTAACTTAACCTCTCAATGCCACCACATGTCTCCAAGACTATACTTTGCAGAGCAGGTGTCAATACATATTGGTATAAATAATTTCTTCAGTGAGAGTTTCTTATGTTGAGGACATCATGACATCATAGGTCCAGAAAAATAACATCAATAACAGCAGCATCAATGGCTGTAGTAGCAACAGAAAAGCAATCCCTAAAAATTCATAATTGGAGTAGGATCCCTGTCTACTGGTAAATCTCATTAATTTTTCTGTATAATCTCTCATTTCCATTGTCATTATTCCAGTCTCATAGAGTATGAGGCATGGAGAGAGTAATTTTGCTTTTTAGATCCCAAGTTCCCTGTACATAAGACTCTTATGTTAGCAAGGAAGCTTGTATATCCTGATTGCTTGATGCAAAGATGACTATAGGATTGGCCTTTTGATCCCTCTGGAGCAAGAAGGAGGCTTCTAACTACATTAACATCAATAAATCATAACTTACCCTCTGTCCTTTGGACAGGCTCAAGGAGAGCAATAATTACATGGGACTGTTAAAGACTTAATTTAAGTATAGTGAACTGAAAATCATTCCAACAAGAATCCAGCCAAAGCTGAGACATCCCTACTACACTCCCACCCTAACCTCTGGTGTGTATAATGACATTATAATAACTACTTGAGAAATAATTATGGTTGGCACAGTGTATTTTTAAAGCAAAGCATGAACTGCTGGACAGGATGACTTTAAACTAAAGATGAGGAAGGGCATAATCTCTTTTTGTGTCTCATTGCCATACCATAGCAGGAGTTAGCTCAAGGCTTTCTCTATAGACTCTTCAGTGAGCTTACTTATGTGTTTTGTTCCTCAGTTTCCACCCAGTGGGATGGAGAAAATCACATCATTAAAGCATGGCTATTTGAAGAGGCAAAAGAAATGTCAGAGTAAAGCCATTTGGTAGGTTGTCACCTCTTAATTAATCATCAAATGAAGATCTACTTCTTCCCAGTGGAGGAGGAATGGGTTTTGAGAGATATGTACCCTAAATTAGTGTGCAAGTTTGGGACTTAGTGTCAGGTGGCCTGTGTTTGAATCCTATCCTTACTTACTTACTGTGTGGTCCTTGAAAAGTTGCTTTGTCTTTCTTAGTATCTTTGTAATGAGAAGGGAGGATTGGATTAGGAGACATGTAGATTTGCATTTTCAACAATATATGCTATGCCCTCATAACAGAAAACAGTGAATAATCTTTTCCTAGCTCTGGAAATAAGTCAGTCATGCAAATACATACATATACTTATGTACATGCATGTATGTGGAAAGTGCACTAGATTAGTTGTCAAGAGTACTGCATATGAAAAAAAAAGAGTACTGGATATTCTATCTTTAAATAACTTTATGACCTTCAGAAATCACATACCCTCTCTGGGCCTCTATTTTTATTTCTTTAAAATGAGGGTTTTGTATGACCAAACAGCGACTATGTGTAATTTATTGTCTGGTACCTGGTAGAAACAAAAATCAATGCGACAAGGGCACTGCCCATGGGCAACTTAAAAACTAGTAAAGAGAGAAATAAAATGATAAATAAAAAATAAAATAAATGCAAAATAAAATAATAAAACAACTAAAATATCAAAATAATAAAAACAAATAAAATGATAAAATAGTACAACATACTGAATTCATGAGAGGAATATATAAAGAATAAAGTGATCCAATAGGAGAAAAAACACTTCTAGCAGGAGGGATCAGTGGAGATTTCTTGAAGATTGTGGTATTTGAGGTGGACTTTAGAGGAAGAGTGGTATTTAAGAAATGGAAATGGGAGGATCCAGTCCTCCCAGGGTTATTGTGAGGATCAAATGAGATAATTATAAAGTGCTTAGCATAGTAGCTAGCACCTGGTAAGTGCTATATAAATTTTAGTTATTATTGTTGTTAATAGAGAATAGTGTAAGCAAAGACACAGAAATGTTAAAGCTTAAAATATGCTCATGAAGCTGGAATACTGTGTGTGTGTGTATTATATTTAGATGGTAGGGAGAAGTATACAGAAAGGCAGGAAAAACAGATTAAACTAAACTGTGGAGGGCCTGCCTTGAATACTTAGAATAAGTGGTTCAGTTTATATTTGATAGGCAATGGGAAACTACTGAAAGGTATTGAGCAGTGGAATAACATAACATGGTCAATCTTCTTCACTAAAAAACAAAAAACAAAACCAAAAAAGCTCCGCAAATTGACAACAGTGTGTAGAATTTACCCCATATGCATCTTGTTTATACATAATTGTTGACATGTTGCCTCCCTCTGTAGACTGTGAGGTCTTCAAGGATGGGCTATTTTTTCCTTTCTTTGTATCTCCTGTTAGTACAGTGCCTGGCATGTAGTAGGTACTTAACAAATGTTTGTTGACTTGATTTGACTTGACAAAAGTACTGAGGCTGTGAGCCCTATTAGGAGTCTATTAACTCTCTCAAATGGATCTGTGAGGGAGTAGCTATGTGGCACAGTGGATAAAGCACTGACCCTGGATTCAAGGGGACCAGAGTAGTTCAAATCTGGCTTCAGACACTTGACACTTACTAGTTGTGTGACCTTGGGCAAGTCACTTAACCCTCATTGCCTCACAAAACCAAAATAAACCAAAAAAAAACCCAAACAAATCAAATGGATCTGTGATCTTGCAGATTCAGGAATGTCCTCCAATGTTGAAGGTCACAACTCATCTATATCTACTCATCCTTTTTAACTCTTGTCCTTATCCTTCCCCGAATCAGTACACTCAATGTGCTAGAGGCCTTCCTTTCTTTCTCCCAACATAATGAGGCTATGAGCAGAGCATTATGGTAGTAGTATCATGTAGCTGTGCAAACAGCGTATCCTTTCTATTATACAATTCCTTGATGATGTCTTTTATTACTGTTCTTCAGAATTCCTTTTTGGTTATATGTTGGTGCCTGTTCCTCCCTACCACATGTTTCTCCTTTGTCCTTTGGGTGAGATTAATATTTTTTTATTCTTTACAGGCAGTTATCTTCCATGTCTCACAGCCATATAGCAATAGCAGTCAAATGCTAAGATGGGCCTCAGTGAGATGTAACTGCTCTTGAGTTGAAAAAAAATAGGTTGGGATAGCATAGAGTTGTAGGCTGGCCCTAACCCAAAACTGTTGTGATGATCTCAGCTTGAGATGGAGGATGACAGAGTGAATGGTACCCTTTTGTATTCTGGAAGCAGCAGAAGAAAAGATACGTCAGAATAAAACACAAATGCCATTGTCTCACCTTTTGAATATGCTTCTGTTCAATGATAATGACTATTAAATTAGGCAATCCAAGCATGTGATTGGACAAAGTGACATTAATATGGACAAAAGAGGTTAATAATTTCATTATATTACAGTACTGCCTTATAACAAAACTAGAAATAGATTTCATCACTTATAGGTAAGGACATTATACTGCTTTTTGTCAATAGTTCCCTTGGTTCCAGTGCAGGGCAATCAAAAAATTAAAAAGAAAACAAAAAAGTGGCACCTTTAAACCTAGATTAGATGAAATAAGAAGTGACATTGGGAAGCCACTAAGTTCTGAAAAGAAAAATGTTGAAGCTCAGTTCATTGAAACTCTTCACTTAATGAAAACTTAAGAAATTCTCCCTAATAATGCAACAAATGACAAAATAGCACCTAAGTCATGAATGACATTGAAAACTCTTAAATACCCTAATGCTCGATTTCCTTTATGTATTGCATTTTCATGACCTCAGCTATACATAGAAATGGTCACAACCTTGACCTTGCTATCATTTGCAAGTGTTCCACTTCTATGTTCATGAATTCCCAATGTTCCTTATCTAATCATAATTTCTCATCACTCTACTTTTCCCTATGCCTTTTGATCCCTATCTGGTTCTTCATTATCATTGTGGTCTTTCCTTGCATACCTTAGTTCTTTCCCAGACAATCAGCCCTAGGCTAGCAGTATTTTCTTCCTTTTCCTATCTCAACTCCTTAGCGAACCAACTCAAGTTTAAATGATCCTCCGATTTTGACTGCCTTGACTAAGCCATTGCCCATTGCTGATCACATCTTATCAAGTGCCAACCCTGGATACTCTCACAATATTTTCTTCACTCTTCTCTTTCACTTTGTGCTTAAATAAGAGGAAATAATAATGTTCTGGGAAATGAAAGTCAAGAAGTCATACTAAATGAATAGGTTTATCATTAGAATCTTTCATCAAAGTAATATAGTGGAAGATAGGTCCAATAACACTAATTTACTAATAAACATCTGCCTTAAGTCTAGATCTCTTTACACTATTTTCTACCTCATGATGCCTCCTACTAGGATTATAAATTCAAAGAGTTAGAGCAATAAGGGCTCATAGATGTCATCTAATCCAAACCCTTCTTGTTATAGACAAGGGAACAAAGGCCCAAAATATTGAGATTAGTAAATTAACACCTGCTAATATATATTCTAAAATATATTATACTTTCATATATAAATATATGTTTATATATGTGGGTGTATATTGTATATACATATACACATATCCATATCCATATATTGGCTTGTGACCTTTGCCCATCTATGAACCCTTTCAGTTAAGATTCTAGGAACTCCTTATACTTATGAAATAAAATATGTGGTAATAGATATAATCTAATAAGTAAGATCTGTGCCTTCTCTGCAGATTATAGTCTTAGAGAGGTTGTTGTGACTTGCCAAAGGTCATGACTAGCATTTGTCAAAGGAGGGACTTGAACCCATGTCTTTCTTACTCTGAACCCTGCTTTCCATCTATTATATGATGTTCCATTCATGTATGCGTGCATGTATATGTACATATATGCAGTTCACCATACAAATACATACTATATTGATAGTATGAATGTCAAACTCATGTAGAAACAGGTGCCACTAATCCATACATAAAGGTCTCTGCAGGCCACACATTGACTTACTTTTAAATAGAATGTCTATTTTTTGTTGTGTTTTCCTTTATTGTAAGCTATTTCCCAATTCCATTTTACTCTGGTCTGGGCCACACTTTGGGAGTTTTGTGAGCTCTGTGAAACCCCCAGGCAGCATGTTTGACACTCTGACCTATTCTCTATAGGTATTTATCTACATAGATTTATAGATAAGGCTTGCATGCATTTATTAAGCACTATAACATAATAGATAGCTGGCCTCAGAGTTAGTAGGACTAGGATTAAACTTTGACATAGACTGTCTGTGACCTTGGGCAAATTGCAACAACCTAAGAGTATAATTTGTGGAGAAGCTGAAGATTTGCATTAGCAAAAGGAGTACCATTACTACCTGTGGTTTCACTGGTGTGGAGAGTGTCTGATTACTTAACCAAATCCAGAGACTTTCACTATGTGTAGCATACGCATTACATGCCTATATGCATAAATGTATGTATATAGGCATGTAATATATTAACCAAACAGACCATTAAAACCTAGAAGTTATCTTCCTATTGAAAGATTCAGATGGAAATATGTCCTTAAAATAAATTCACACTTGAAAGATATCCAAGACTCCCTATGGTTAGGTTAAAATATATAAAAACTTGATTTGCTCGTTGCTGCCCAACAGTAAAGACTGTGAGCAATGGTGGTAGTTTGATTTTTGGCAAGGATAAAGTATAGTTGTTCAAAGCATAGAAACCTGATCTAGTACAGCCAAACCTCTCAGAAAGTCATGCCACCTCTTTTTCATGGTGCATGGAGATTGAAGAGCTCCCCAGCACCATATCCCCCACCCCAGCACCTTCCTAGAGAGCATATCAACAAACACCACACCCCTTTCCTGCAGTGTAAAATGTCAAGCAAACACTCAAGCATCTGATTAACACAGCAGAGTATAAGCTCTAAGCCATGAGTTTTAATACTAGAAAACACTTTTTCCTTTCTCTAAGTCCCAGCAACATGAACATACCATCCAGTATGCTAGGGAGGATCAACTTCATCATATGATGACAAAAAAATGGAATTGTAAGTAATGTTGGCCATTTTACACAACTTGCTATAAGAAATCAAAATGATATTTCAATATTTGGTTCATAAACCCCTTATGTATTCAGAAAGGCACTTTTCGGCCCAAATGAGAAAATAAGTGTGTCCTAAAATCCTGGGCATTTGGACGAAGGGAAATAATGTTCCAGAACATGCCACTCTGTCCTCTTTAGAAAAGAGCAAACTGATTTAATCATGCATGTTGCTTTATGCAACAACCTGAGAATGATGAGATGACTTTGAATGAAGGATAGGTGCTATAAAAGTATACTACCATAACAAATAAAAGTTCAGAAATGCTCTAAGACATTTCCATTATACATGATTGTTTCTTTCAATAAGAATGTAATATGAATGAATGAATGAATTTTTTAGCTGAGTGGCTCAACTTAACCAGTCTTTTTAAAACCAAAATAGCCAGTTGCCCATTTACCTAGGTTGAGTAGCAACTTATACCAGGCAAGTAAGAGAGCTGATATGATATATTGTTCTACTAAGTGTCATAGAGCAGCCAGGAAGAGAGGGTAGCTGGGCTGTGGAGGAGGGATGCTAACAGCTGTGCTTAATAACCTTGAGCAGTACACTGACCTCTCTTATTTTAGGACTGCCAGTAGCTAGCACATAAAAGCAGGGATGAACAGTCCTTTTGCTGTTGGTATCTGAGACTAGCCCTTGTAAGACTGAATGCACAGAAGTGTAGTGTTGGAGAGATCAGAAAGAAGATGAATCATACACTTGCAGCCTTAGGATTTGGTGGTTTCTAGCTCTCTCTCTCCCTCTCTCTCTCTCTCTCTCTCTTCTCTCTCCCCCCCCCCCACACCTCCTTCCCTCCCTTCCTGCTCCCGCTAAGTTTTTCTCTCTGGTTGTCCATGGTGTTGCCTCTATTCTATGTGTGTTCTCTATGGGTATGCTGATGAGCTTCCTGGGATCTAAGATCCAGGGAATTGATGAATATGTGTCAGAAGAGAGCTATACACTTGTCAGTACCTTTTGTTCCATTTAATCTTCTTGGGCCATGTCAACATCAGAGGTCAGATTACTCTGATAGTAGCCAGAAGTTAAAGGGCTCTAATATAACAGAGGGAGATAAGATGATTAAAATATTTTGTTAATTTTAAACATTTTAAATGTATTACTTTCAAAGCCAATATTTTGCTCATATGATGTATTATAGAGATTAAACTCAACTTTGGATTCATTAGTTCAGCATATGTTTCAAACCAAGGGAGGCTTCAAGGGAGAGAGAATACTCAACACCACAGTATATTCAATTAAGACCCCCTGAAGACTGTAGACACAGAATATAAATACTAGCTCACATGTCATTACTTAATTAAATTTATATTTAAATAAAAGTAGGCCCTGACCTTCAAATCCAAAAAATATTTCCTAAATATTAACCAAATATTCCCTAAGTCCCATGTATGTGTATATACATACATGCACAATATATATATATATGCACAATACACACACACATATATATATTTCATAAGTTCTTACTAGATGCAAGGTATCATGGTCAATGTAGGGAATACAAAAATGAAGAAATATCAGTGTTTTCAAAGGAGCTTAGTAGGGTACATACAGCATGAAAATAGATTAGTATAATATAAGATTGAGTTTGATGAGAGCAAAGAACAAACCTAGACAAAGTAGTTTAGGAAAATATGACGAGGGAGAAACATTTACTCTTTGCTTAGTAAAAATAAGTATCCTGATAAGCAGAAATGAGGCAAAGTATATAGCAGGCATGGAAGGTGGCTTATATAAATTTTTTGTAAGGAAATTATTGTATATGGATGTAATCCATACTTTGGAACTCCTAGCCTGATTCCAATCTTGAGACTGACTCTCAAAAGATCACTGTCTGACATGTATAAGGTAGTGATTTAAAGCTTTAAAAAAGATTATCAAAAAGGGCAGGGGAGGAAAACATTTGTGGGAAAAACATTGAGAAAATCAGCCTCTCAGAGAAAAGTACTTGTTCAGAAACAGTTACCTCACTAAAGGTAAAGATGGAGTGTCTTGTTTCCCAGTAACTAATATACATACGATTGTTTTAAAAACTGTGGAGGTGATGATTGGAATCAAAGAACTGTTTAGTGACTATGGAACAATTGTATATTTCTCATCTTTGATGTTGCTGATAAAAAAATTCATATGGAATTTCTTATCATAAGATAAAGATGAGTCACTATGCAGAAGTCCTACTTTTAAGTGAGAGAGAGAGACAGGAAGAGAAACAGATAACAGAAATGGAGAGAAATAGAAGCATAGGATAATGACAGAAACAGAAGAAGCCAGAGAAACAGAGGAAGAGAAGTACTGAAATTGTTCTTTGCTACTTGAAAGGACCCAAATTCAGATAAGCCCAGCTGGCTGGAAGGTTTCCATAATCATATGACTCCCACCTAGGTTTCTATAAGTTTGTTCCCACTCTCCCTTCACCGTCTCCCCAGTGGACACTGAATTCCTTTGTAGGAAATTGCTATCCCAATTTTTGAATCAACTTTTATATCATGGTTATTATTGCTTTTGCCTTCTTACTTAGTAAAGATTTCATGATTAAGAGCTGATGGAGAGGGCATCTAGGTGGCACAGTGGATAAAGCACTGGCCCTGGATTCAGGAGGACCTGAGTTCAAATCCGGCCTCAGACACTTGACACTTACTAGCTGTGTGACCCTGGGCAAGTCACTTAGCCCTCAATGTCCTGCAAACAAAAAGGAAAAAAAAAAAGAGTTAATGGTGCTAACTTGATTGATGTGTTTAAATGGGTAGCAGATTAATGGAAGGAACATGAGCTACAATTATAAATTGTAAAAATATACTTCCTCTACACTGAAGTTATCTCTAGCACCCTGACAGTGAGTTGTTATTACATGACTCTCCCTTTGGGGACATGCCCTGACATACCAATGTGTAACGATTGGAATGACACCACCTGATGGAGACTTACTGTAGGAAAGCTCCACCATGAGGAGAAGGCCTCTGAGGGCAAGGCCATGTAGCTTTTCTTTGGCATTAGGAAGTGACATTTGCTTGTGGAAGGAAGAAGGGGCGAAGCTGGCTCTCCCGCTCTTTTTCCTCAGGACTCAGGTGGAGAAGGGAACGAGAAATGCACTCTCCCTTTAATAGACAGATGAATCTAGGCTTTTCTCTTTTCACCAAATTCTTATTTTCATTAATAAATGCTTAAAAGTCTAAGTCTTACTAAAGCTTATAATTTATTGATATTTTAGACAGACTAGCTAGAATTAGCCCCTTACAAGTGTATGAGAAAAATGTTAATGAAAACATCTTTGAGGTTCCTCTCTCACTTCTAGTCAGTCACTAGAATTGAATTTAACAACCATATAGTTAATCAGTTTCTAGTCCTCAGTTCTGAGAATAATTAATCATTTATTTTAACTAAAATATCAAGTCTTTGAAGGGGAGTCATGTGAAAAAATACCAGAAAGGTAAGTTGGAGTCTTCTCGTGGAAGGTCTTAGCAGTCAAATGAAATTTAAACTAGAAATAATAAGGAACCACTGAAGATTTTTGAGTAAAAGATTAAGTAGGACTTTGAGTAGAAGACTTGTACCTTAGGAATATTATTTTGGCATCTGTGTGAATATGTATGGATTATAACAGCGAGATCCTGAAGGTAGGGACTGACAGGTTATTACAATAGTCTTAAGAGAGAAGTGATAAGGGCCTGAATGAAAACAGAAAGAATGATATGGGTCAAGGAGATGTGAAAGATGGATAGATAGGACTGGGAGTCTGATTAGAAGTGGGGCAGTTGAAAGAAAAGTATAAAACATAATTCCAAGGACCAAGAAATCTAATCTAGTTTCCTAGAAGGATTGTAGAAGAAAAGTAATATGGAATTTCCGGTGTTTTTGTTTATTTTTATATAAAATTTGTGTTTGGTAAAGAAGCAGCAAAAAATAAATGCTATAGGTATAAGTGTTATAAACTTAATAGAGTCAAAGAACCTCAATTTTAGTTATGATTGTTAGTTCACTAAAACAGCTTATGAATTATGTGTGCATGTGTGTGTGTGTGTGTGTGTGTGTGCGTGTGTGTGTGCGTGTGTGTGTGCGTGTGTGTGTGCGTGTGTGTGTGCGTGTGCGTGTGTGTGTGTGTGTGTGTGTGTGTGTGTGTGCGTGTGTGCGTGTGTGCTTATCAAAGAAGTGTCAGAATAACAGGGCCCAGACAGGGACTCATGAGGAAAGTTAGGAAAGGAAGTTTTATCTTCTCTTGCGAAGCCAGATACAGTATATCTGAGGAATAACACAGTATCCAAGTTTTAGCATGGGATTGGATAGCAAGAATTAGAATTAGAAAAATCTAAGAACATGACACACAATGAAGGGCAGAGTGGGTTGGCATTGTATAGGAGTAGTAAAGGAAAGATTGTGCTGGGGTTGAAGGAACAGGACATTTCCAAAGAATTTTCCATAGAAGGCCAGTGTTTCAAATTCTAACACTCAGCCACAAAAAGGCATACTGAGAGAAATAAAAGTTTGGTAGGGAATCCCCTCCTTTCGAGTTCCATTTCCTGCCTATTGTGGCTGTCTGGTGCTTCCCAAGCACAAGATGGCTTTTTTTTTTCATGAGGTAGAAGAAATACAGTATGTGTAGGTGGGAGGTTAAAAGCTCAAACATCTGATGTACTCTTAATGTGATTTTCTGCTTCATTTTCCTTTAAAGATAAACCAGGGAGCCGGAGTGTCAGTGTTTTGGAGCTCTAGTCTCTGTTGTAATTGGATGTTTGCATTTGAAATGTGTGTCAAGTGAACTGAAACTAAAAACATATTAAACAGTGCTTTTTATTGTTCAAGGGTATAGGGGTATAGAGACTGATGACTTATTTGGACATTAGTGGGAAAAGTCCTGGACACAGCCAAGCTTTCCTTGTTTATTTATTTAAAAACAATATTCCCATTTCTCAGAGTTTCAAAAATGATCCTCTGAGTTATTGACAAATAATAATTTAATGGACAGCTTGATTAGATAGGTACAATGAATTAGCTATTGGTCTGACAGCCATGTAAGCATTATGCTTTGTATCTGTTTACTCAGCACTAGGTGAAATGCAGAAGTCTATTGAAAATCAGATTTCCATGCTGCTTTGTCAAAGCAAATTTAATCACAGCCAGAACATGTGGCATCCATCATTTCCACTTCAAAAGACATCAACGGGTGCAGATCAGCAACACGGAGCACGGCTGCCATGGCTGTCCTCCACTCCCACGAAAATTAAATTTAACTCTAGATCCCTGATAAATGAAGCAGCCTAGACCATCAAGCATGATGACTAAGTGCTCAATATTAAAGCAATCCCCAGCGACTTCCTAGCTAGAAGCACAGTCTCATTCAGTCTGGCCTTGAGGTATTTTATGCACACACCTAAACTGCAGATGGACAAGTATCTGCTCAAGACCTTTGTCCCAGTACTTTAGGATTTCTTTTCCCCTCTTCTGTAAATTTTTACCAAGTTCTTTCAGTCCTAAATTTCCCCATCCAGAAGTTCAATTAACAAGTGTCTAGTTAGGTACCTACCCCAATCAATCTTATTTTCATACATATACATAATTTCATTTCATATGCATAATGTGTATATAACATTGGACTTGAAATCAAGAAGAGATAGGGCTCAAATCCCACCTATAACACTTTATGACCATGGGCAACTTACCTAACTTTTCTGTCCTCAGTTTCCTTATATGCAAAATGGGTATAACCAATCTCACAAGGCAATTGTAAGACTTGAATGAGATTTCTATTTCTATCTATCTATTGTAAGGATGCTAAAATTCTAGCTAGTCTGTCTAAAACATCTAATGAGTGGTCACCAATAAGTTATAAACTTTAGCAAGAGTTAGACTTTTAAGCATTTATTAAGGAGAAAAAGAATTTGGTAAAGATAGTGAGAAAGAGTCTTAGATTCTGCTATCTATCTCAGGAAGCCCACATTTCTGCTCCACTCTCCACAACAGTCATGATGAAAGAGAGCCAGCCTCTCCCCTTCTTCCTCCCACAAGCCTCCTGTGAAACTGGGAACATCCCCTCCACATGCACGCACACAGCTCCAAGCTAATTGGCTGGTAGTTTTGATAGACAGTACCCACGGACAAAAGTCACTTTCAGATGCCAAGGAAAAGCCACATGGCTTGCCCTCAGATGCCTTTTACTCATTGTGGAGCTTTCCTACAGTAACTCTCCAGCAGGTGGTGTCATTCCAATCATTACTCTATCTATCTATATCTATTTTCTATCTATCATATAATGTTTATAAACCTTTACATCCTAGCTAAATTCCACTTAAATCAAGACTGGGTGTTGTGTTGAATAAAGTGCCAGCTTACGAGCGAGGAAGACATGGATCCAAGTCTAATCTCTGACACATCCTGTCTCTGTCAGTCACTTACTCTCTTATTACTCTAGGCAATGGTCCAAAACTCTTAAATTGTAGAGACAGTGCTGACCTTCATTGGCAGAAGTAATGTCCTCATCTGGGAGCTTCTTCCAACAATGAAATCATATGACTAATACTTCTCCCTGTATGATAGTATTGGTAATAATGATTACAACAATAATATAATCACTATTGTTATCTTTCCCTATTCTTGTGGTTCAATATTGAAAATAACTATTGGATTTTATATAGGAGGCAATTGGGATTAAGTGACTTGCCCAGGGTCACACAGCTGGTGTCTGAGGCTGAATTTAAACTCAGGTCCTCCTGACTCCAGCTGCCCTCGATTTAGTTTATTTATTAAGAGAGTGTGCTATAACAGATAGTGTTGAACCTAGAACAAAGAAGACAAGTTCAAATCCCTCTTCTGAAACCTCCTCTCCCTATGGGACTATGAGCTAGAGACTTAATGTTTCTAAGACCTAGTTTCTTCATCAGTATAATGGTAATGCTATCTGCAACATCTTTTTCACAAGGCTGTTGTGAGATTCAAATGGAATCACATATGTAAAGGAATTTTCATATTTTAAAGTGTTAAATAAATAAATGTTATTTTTCTTCCTAATTGTCCATGCCTTAACCATAATCTATATCCCCTTAGGCAGGGGGACATGGGGGTAGGTGGGTGACATTAGTATTTCATATAATTTTGGTTTTCTTTGATTCTTTTGGGATGTATGGACCCAAAGTCTGAGCATAGGACTGAGATACATGTACTTGTAATCCAAATACTTGCATTGAGTAACCCCATCAAAGAAGTCTTTATAATACTTTATGACACTGGATTACTACTTATTGGGTATTTTGTGGAGGAATTCATGCTGTATATCAGACTTGAATTTAAAGGCCATATAATTGTAGAAAAAATTCTAAATTTAAAGTCAAATGACCTGGGTTCCAATCAAAGTTTGCTTAACAGTGGGGCAACAGTAATAATGAATAATATTTATATGGTACTTCATGATTTTCAAATCATTTTGCAAACATTATCTGATTTTATTCTCACAACAACCCTGAGAAGTACGTACTCTTATTACCCCCATTTTGTAGATGACTAAACTCAAACTGAGAAATTAAGTTATGTATCAAGGTTCAAACATTTAGTAAATATCTGATATATTTCCTGAGATTTGAAGCCTTTCTGACTGCAGGTCTAGTGCTCTATGTGTTTTTTTTTGGGGGGGGGACAATGAGGGTTAAGTGACTTGCCCAGGGTCACACAGCTAGCAAGTTTCAAGTGTCTGAGGATGGATTTGAACTAAGTTCCTCCTGTATCCAGGGTCACCTAGCTGCCCCCAGGTCTAGTGCTCTATGAACTGTGATGTCATTAACTTTCCTATATCTCAGATTCCTCATCTGTTAAATGAACAGGCTAGATCTGATGATTTCTCTTATCCATTAAATGATAACTTCTACGGTAAGTGAGTTCACACATTAATCCACAAACCTTATTTATCACTTACTGTGTGCCAGGCACCATGCTGGGTATACAGATACCAAAACCAAACCAAAACAAAACAGAATTGTTGCTCAAGGAGCTTATATTATTTCAAGGGAGACAAAACCTATGTATGTAAGATAACATAGAATAAATATATAAATAATAAATGCAAAAACACTAAATCGAGGGCAGCAAGATGGCACAGTGGATAAAGCACCAGCATTCAGGAGGACCTGAGTTCAAATCTGGCCTCAGACACTTGACACTTACTAGTTGTGTGACCCTGGGCAAGTCACTTAACCCTCATTGCCATATGAAAAAAAAATACTAAATGGAAGGTAGTAGACAATCATAACTAGCTCTGAAATCTGGAACCTGGGGGAAGGTAGGTGGTGCAGTGGATAAAGTACCATTCCAGGATTCAGGAAGTCCTGAGTTCAAATCTGACCTTAGATACTTGACACTTACTAGCTGTGTGACCCTGGGCAACTCACTTAAGCCTCATTGCCCCACAAAAAAAAAAAAAACAAACAAACAAACAAAAAAAACCCAAATAAAATCTGGAACCCTATTACTTTTTTTTTTTTTTTAGTGAAGCAGTTGGGGTTAAGTGACTTGCCCAGGGTCACACAGCTAGTAAGTGTTAAGTGTCTGAGGCTGGATTTGAACTCAGGTACTCCTGAATCCAAGGCCGGTGCTCTATCCACTGCGCCACCTAGCTGCCCCTACCCTATTACTTTTAAATTCCTTTCCAACTCATATATTATGGCTTGTCCTGGGTCAAGCCCATAAATTTCATAAATAATCATATTTATCTAAACCATTAAGATTTTGTTTTGGTTAATGAGAACTTTAGTGAAATTTTAACTATGGGGATCTTTTTCAGAGTTTTTATTTTCAAGTGCATATATTAAAGAGCTGCTTTGAATAAAATACAATAGATTTAACAAAATAAAATTAAGAAAAACAAACAAAATGACCCAGAAGCAGATAATCCAGTTCCCCACAAGTGTATGAAATTACAGGTGCAAATTGGTTTGAGTTAGAATCACTCTTGACCCCAGAAACTGAAAATTCCTTCCTAGAGGCAGGAGGAGTAGGTGAGATAATAATAAAAATAATGATACACACTTATAAAGTACTTTAAAATTTGTATGGTGCTTTTTGTACATTATCTTATTTAAACCTCACAACAATTTAGGGAGGTAGGTACTTCAAGTCTTTTTACTTAAACTAGACATGTGATTTCTCTCTTGATAGGGAGCCCCTTCTAGTGAGGAACTACTTCTTCTACCATTGATTAACTTAATGTGTTCCAGCAAACAATTATCAAGAAAATTTTCCCCATCTTTCCAAAGATAGACACATTTTTGTGGCAATTAAAATGTTTAGAAAGTGTCCTAGAGCACAGTCAGTCAAGTAAACTTCTATTGGTTATATAGCCGCTATGTATCAGAAAGAATGCTTCCATTCAAATTTTCTTGATTCTGAGGATAGCTTTCTCTTCACTTTCCCATACAGTCTCTAGCTGCAAATATCATCATCTCCATTTTACAGATGAGGAAACTGAGGCTCAGAGAGGTGAAGTGGGTTGACCTCGAGTTACACACAAAAAGTAAAGCCTGGATGTTGAATTAGAACCTGACTTTCCAACTCTGTATCTAGTGCTTTTATTGACTACTACTGCCTCTCAAAGAAAAGATGTGCACAAGTATAGGCCTAATGATCCACTGTTTATCTGTCATTTTAGGATGAGCCCACCAAAGTTAGGATTATTTGCAGTGTCATAATTTTCTTTCTGCAATAACTATTCTTAAAGAGTATCTATCAATCTCTAGCATTGCAATCTGCTGTGGTGTGGAATAACCACATTGATGAAAATGCAGACTCTTGAAGCATGGAAATATCCATGATGTTAGCCAAGGTTTGAGATGGGAATATAAATGAAGAATATTTGTGTATTTGGGGCAATATGGTAAAACAAAGAGAGTGTCTATAGTACCTAAAATGTATGCATGTATGAAGGAAGTTATCTTCACTATGCAGTCAGCAGGGTCTAGTACTATTCTTCCTTTGGCCAATTTAATGTGTTCCAGGTTATAAAATTAATTATCAAGATTTGGGGGGGGGCAGTTAGGTGGCACAGTGGATAGAGCACCAGCCCTGGAGTCAGGAGGACATGAGTTCAAATCCAGCCTCAGACACTTGACAGTTACTGGCTGTGTGACCCTGGGTAAGTCATTTAACCCCAATTGCCTCACCAAAAAATAAAAAAATAAATAAAATAAAAAAGTTTTTTTTTCTCTGTCAATCAGTAAATAAATATTTCTTCAGTACCCTCCATGTATCCATGACTATTCTAAGCACTATGGAAAATGAAAAGAGAAGAGTAATCATGACTTATCCAAGGCAATTTAAGTAGGAAATTATGTGATATTTATGCTGCATGTTATTGATTGAGAGAAGGGTGGGGGTGCAGCTAGGTGGCACAGTGGATAAAGCACTAGCCCTAGACTCAGGAGGACTGAAGTTCAAATCCAGCCTCAGATACTTGACACTTACCAGCTGTGTGACCCTGGGCAAGTCACTTAACCCTCATTTCCCCACAAAAAGAAAAAAAATCTGGAGGACTTGATGATGGACTGAATCTTCCTTCTCCTTTAAATATATAAAGTAAAATGAGGAATATCCTTATTGAAGTAGAGAAATTGGTCTCAAATTTCTGAGAGGTATGTTAAAGGAGAGTAGAATTAGAAGAGAAAGTTAGTGTTTAGTTCACCTTTCACCCAAATGATTAACTGCATTGAATAATTGTAGTCTTTGGTAATTGAGAATATATCCACAGTATGTGTACACATCTCACACTGAGTTATATTTATAGCTCTCTTTTCTTAACTTCATCAAATGCCAATTTTTAATCTCATAGTCAATAATCATGCACATTTTAACTCCTCTGAAGAATGATTATACACACTTCTGCTGTGCCTGAGCTTATATTTTTCAATATGATGCCTTCAAAGGGAGCTCAGCCTAAGTGATATACTGAATATCATCTCAGCAGATTTTTATTTTTATTTTTTTTGGAGTTGTGAATAAGTTATTAAGACATTTTTCTGGTATCTCCAGGAAACACTTGAAAGGTCTGGCAGGAAGAGTAATTTTTGGTCTAATCACATATTACCAAAGGCAGTTTGCAAACATGTTATTTTGTTATTTACTAATTATATTTATTTGATGCACCAATCACTTAATGGCCTCTGGCTGCATTTACAAATAAGTTTGAAAAAGCTCCTGCTGTTGCACTTAAAATTTATAATAGACAGCATAAAAAGAAGATGCTGTCTCTTCATGCACATAACACACATAGAGATGATGTATAGAGATCAATTTCATACAGTAGACCTTGGAAATTATCAAGTATGAAGGGCATCCATAGCTAATGCCATCAGTGTCTTTACCACCTGCTTCTTGGTCTAGGACTGAGAGAAAGTGATGACCCTCTGGGGAGCTGCCTTCAATTGCTTTGGGGTTCAGGCTAAGTAGATGTTTTATGAATCTTGTGAAAGAGGTACTTTTTTCTTGATAACTTTGAAAGAGCAGGGGAAAAGGCTGACCTGGGAAGTGTCCTAATTGCACTCAGCTGAAGATCTGAAGACTAAGCCTGTCTTCTGTAATGGTTTCTCTCTCATTGTTGGTAGAAATTGTGCATTGTGATTACTGTGCATTATTATAATGTGGAAATACTTGTGATATTTGTCATTGTAAAGTGGGCATCTAGAAAGGGCCACACTGCCTGTGTAAGGGAAATCTGAGCACTTTAGGGAAGAGGTGGTGGCAGTTGCCTGTAGCCAGATAAGGAATATATTATTCAAGCTAAGATAAGTGGAATATTGGTGGCCAGAACTTCATGGATGATTTCAGAAGGGGTATCAGCATCAAAGCTAAAAAAAAAAAGTTAAATACTCAATTTTTTTCTAAACTATATGTATTTATCACAAGGAGAGTAGTATAATATGGAAAAAAGTAACTGATAAAAATATCAGTAGAACATTAACAAAAGAAAGGAAATTTAAGGGGTTGAATTTCTTACATGTGTTGCCTTGAGTCAGTCACTTAACATTTGGGACTTTGGTTGTCTCTTCTGCACATTGAGGGAGTTGGGATAGAAGATCTCCAAAGTTCCTTCCAACTCTAAATCTATGATGCAAATATTAGAGAAGGGGAATGTGAATCCTTCTCAGCTCAGCTAAAGTAATTACAGGTTGTTGTTAGCATTCATGATGTTTTTGTTTGTTTTGGTGAGGCAATTGGAGTTAAGTGACTTGCCCAGGGTCACACAGCTAGTAAGTGCCAAATGTCTGAGGCCGGATTTGAACTCGGGTCCTCCTGGATCCAGGGCCGGTACTCTATCCACTGTGCCACCTAGCTGCCCCATGATGTTTTAAAAATACAAAAAAAAAAAAAATCAAACCCTCGAGAGCCTTTATTAGGTATGAACCTGTCAAATTTCATCAAGAAGTGAACAGATGATTGACTAACCATTCCCACCTTAAATATCTGGTGATTCACATAACAATGAGACAGCTTAGTGATTTTTGTTTGTTGTTCAGTCATTCAGTCATGTCTGACTCTGTGACCCCATGGAGCATGGTACACCAGTCCCTTCTATCCTCCACTATCTCTCAAAGTCTGTCAAAGTTCATCTTTATTGATTCTATGATACCATCTATCCATCTCATCTTCTGCCAACCTCTTTTCCTATTACCTTCAATCTCTTTTTCAACATCAGGGTCTTCTCCAATGAGTTGCATCATCTTATTACATGGCCAAAGTATTTAAGCTTCAGCTTTAGTGTTTGATCTTCTAGTAAATAACCTGAATTAATTTAAGTACTGAAGTCTTCAAGATTTAGAGTTAAACTGAAGCCATGGTCTGATCTTAAGAAGAAATTTCTCTCTGTCTCTGTCCCTCTGTCTCTCTTCCTATCTCTGTCTCTGTCTCTCTTCTTTTCCTTTCTCCCTTTTTTCACCCTTTCTCTCTCCCTCTCACTATTCCTCTCTCCCTATTCCCTCTTTCCCTCTGCCCTCTTCTCTCTCAATTTCCCCACAATCAAGTTCTGAACTGTAGTGGGCTAAAACAATTGAATTAGTCATAATAGATATTTGATCAGTGTTTGATAAATTAAGCAGATTCTAGTGGATAAAACTTTGGAAAAGTTTTTTCAATGTATTCTGGGTGTTTCTTCTCACAAGATAATCAGAAATAACTACATACAAAACCACGTGGAAGAAACTGACACATAGTCTGTCTACTTAGAATGGATAAGAATGAACATCCATTCTTTCTCTAAATGACTTTCCCAACATCCTGTGTTAGGACCTATACTACCTTTCACTAAAATGATGTCTTCGAGGTAAATTTTGAGAGGTCCTTTTAAAATAAAAATATGTTACCTAGGGAGGATATACACTGGATTTGTAACCACCTATTACCATTTTAGTACTTCCCTTCAAGGGCTAGCTCAGAGTCTATTTCTTCCATGAAGCCCTCCCATACTCCCTCATTCTTTCCAACCTCTAATCTTAGAGTACTTTGTGTGCATCCTTCCTCTGTACATGTCTTATCAGCTTGAATCTACTGTAGTGGATAGAGTACCCAACTTGGAATCAGGAAGGTCTGAGTTCAAATGTGGCCTCAACTATGTACTAGCTGTTCTACCCTGAGAAAATTACTTAAGCTCTGTCTATCTCAGGTTCCTCAACTACAAAATGGGAATAATAATAATAATGATCATAATAATAATGATGATGATGATGATGATAATAATAATAATAATAATAACACCTATCTCCCATGAGTGTTATAAGCATCAGATGACATAATTGTAAAATGTTTAGCACAGTGACTGGTACATAATATTGCACCCTTATAATTTGGCATAATGCCTTGAATAGAGAAAACATTAAATATTTGTTTAATTTAATTTACTAGAACATCTAAGATCATGCAGTAGATAGAGCACTAGGCCTGGAGTCAGGAAGATCTAAATTCAAATCCAGCCTCAGACATTTTTAGTTGTGTGATCCTTCGCAAGTCCCTTAACCCTGTTTGCCTCATTTTCATCATTTGTAAAATGAGTTGGTGAAGGAAATGGCAAACCACTGTCTTTGCCAAGAAAACCCCAAAAGGGGTCATGAAGATTCAGACACAACTGAAATAACTGAACAACAATAAAGCCATGGAGAATGGAGACCTGAAGAAGTGGTAGAAGAGATAAACAAATTTAGATGGAGCATTAGAGTCAAGAAGTCTTGGGGCAGTTAGGTGGCTCAGTGGATAAAGCACCTGCCCTGGATTCAGGAGGACCTGAGTTCAAGTCCGGCCTCAGACACTTGACACTTACTAGCTGTGTGACCCTAGGCAAATCACTTAACCCTTACTGCCCCCCCCCAAAAAAGGTATAGAATATAGGAAATTAACATGTGTCCTAGGAATAGAGAAAACAATATTAAAACATTGTGTGTGTATGTATGTGCATGTGTCTGATGGCGATATTTAGGGGAAGAATCACAAATTTAAAGCTTAAAAGGTTCTTAATGGTTATATATTCCTAGGTTGTGCTAGCACCACCTCCCTCCAGCTTATACAGAGTAATTATATTTTCAGTGGGAGTGCTTACACCTTGGCAATCTAAACACTAAAAATCTGGGCTTAATTTATTATTTTGTTGAATGTATAAAGTTGAGAAAGTGAGGGAAAAATAATGCAGTGATGGAAACAATAATAACACCAATTATATTTAAAAGTGTGTCATGAATATTTTTTCCTCGGGGGTAAGTTATTATACATTACCAGCACAACCCTGAATACTCTACTTTTAAATACAGAGAAGTTAAAGAATTTGCCCAAGGTTATTCAAGTAGGGTCAGAGGTAAGAATTAAAATTAGATCTTTTGACTTTTTTTTTTGGTGGAGCAATGAGGGTTAAGTGACTTGTCCAGGGTCACACAGCTAGTAAGTGTCAAGTGTCTGAGGTCGGATTTGAACTCAGATCCTCCTGAATCAAGGGCCAGTGATTTATCCACTTCGCCACCTAGCTGCCCCAATCCTCTGACTCTTAATCCTCACTCTTTGCCTTGTAGCATCCTATCTTTCTTAGAGAGCCAAATGGGGATACAACATTTGAAAGTTTCAGCTCCAATAAAAAATAGAGGAAATATCATGATATATTTAATACACTCTGTCAATTATAGTAGGAAGAAAGCCATGAATCAAGAAATTTCAGACTTTTAAAAAAATTATTGTACCTGAATCCTGTCTCAAGTGATTTCTACCTATCATTTCTAAATGTAGCAGCAACAGAAAGAAATATGACACAGAAATTTATCAAAAGTGTAGGAAGGGAGACTGATTCAGACAAACATCTTCCACTTTACAGTTTTGCTTAGGGCATGCTCTGCCTTAAAGTGTCTGCTTGATACATAATAGGCTGTAGATAAAGCAGATATGGATGCAAGTTGGAGAACTCTCCAGTGTCCACTTAGAAGATGAATGCCAATACAGCTTGCTATAACTTGTCCTATGGTATTAGAACAAAATTCTAAAAAAACAAAACAAAACAAAAAAACTTCTCATTGAATAAATCCATCAGTATACAAGTCCAAATAAGTCATTTGATTTATGTAGAAGGAGGCATTGTGTTTATTATTTGAGGAGGCTATGTGAATAATTTATGCAGTAATTCTAATGATGCTTTGGAAAAATACTATATGGCCATTCTTCTCTTGTCTTATGTATTAATTATGGAGATCTTTTGCTTTATAAATATATTAATAAGTTGAGAATGGAAAGAATAGTTTGGTTTTTAAATGTTATGAGATTTCCTAGTTGAATTATTTGAGCAGGCAGAAATTGTTTTAAGCAACATCTAAGTGATACAGAAAATTTAGAACTTACTTTGGAATAACTTTTAATTTCTAATTTGTGACCATTTTTATTTGTTTATTTATTTAATCTTTATTCTACTTGGAAATAGGCCAGAAGAAAGGATTGTAATGAATAAACTAGTATTTACCAACTAGATTATAAACTTTGTATACAAGATTGTCTTGTGCTTGTTTTTATTCTACTACTCTATACAAAATGGTAGCTGGGGAGAAACTACTTAATAGTGGAAACATTTATGATTAAAATTTTTTTTTGAAATATCATGACTCCCAGATTCACAGTCCTCTTTCTTTTAAAATATTTATATTTATTTATTGATTTAGAATTTTCCCCACCTTACATGTAAAAACAAATTATAACATTGATTTATAAAACTTTGTGTTCCAAATTTTCATCCTTCCTCCCTATTCCCCCTCACAGTCCTCTTCTAATCTATTAAGTAGTTTTTTTTTCTCTATTGCTTTTAACTCCTGGGGGAATGTTGCTGTTAAAGTTCTTGACTTTATTTATTTTTGGTAATTCCCCAAGGAGTTATTTTCTCTAGTTTACATTGCCATCAAGCTCTCTATGGCTCTCATAGAGCTGACAACCTCTTTCTCTTGGCTCTACCCCAATTTTAGCAGTGGCATCTCTAAGTTTCATTAGTCTAAGGGCTTATTGATTTCTGAGTTTTGTAGAAAATTAGAGCAATATTAAGATAGCAGTTGGTCCAGGAGGGTTTCTATCTGCATTCTATTGTAAAGGATGAGAACAAGAAAATAATAATATAAAAATATAAGAAACAGAAGCCCCTGCTTAGGTAAAGTCATGCTGTCAAAACCTGCTTACATAGATGTTTCTTATGAATAGATAGATCTCTTTACTCTGAATTCCTTGTCCAGCTCTTTGTTTCTGTTCTTGCTTATTCCCCTGTAGCCTTACCAAGTCTGCCTACCCTCACCTCAAATCTCTTCCCTCTTGCTTATACCTCACACTTTCTCTTGTCTTGCCTGTAGTGCTGGCTTCATTCCTAGGTTTCATGCTGGTTACCCACTTCTCAGTATGGAAGATTCCCAATACTTGATCTGGGAGTAGTCAGACTTGATAGCAGTTTTTGTTTTGATAGTTCCCAAACAGACCTCTTCTGTCCTCTATTGGCCCCAGGAAAACCTGTGAGCTCTTAGTTCCTCAGCACTACTACTGTCTATCCTGTCATACCATGGCTTTATTTGGAGATAGAAAGCAAATTATAATCTCCCTCTCTCCCTTTATTCCCCCTCTTCCCTTTTCCCTCTCCCCTCTCTCCTTCCCCCCTGTTTCTCCTCTCCCTCTCACCCCCCTTCCTCCTTCCCTTTCTCCCCCCACATCCACCTGATACTGCAAGCAAACAAGTACCCTATAATTCATTAAAAATAACGTTATTTGTCCTACTTTTCTTAACCCTCCCCCCAAAAGTTAATGTTTAATATTTATTAAATATAATTACATAAGGAATTAGCATAGAAGAAAACATAGGAATTATCAGCCCATTTGCTTGTGGTTGTATGTTGGTTTATGGAGTTGTGAGTGAGGAACTTTCTCTAGCAATGTAAATCAATCCCTTCTTTGCAATTTTTTTTTTTCGGTAAGGCAATTGGGGTTAAGTGACTTGCCCAGGGTCACACAGCTTATAAGTGTTAAGTGTCTGAGGCCGGATTTGAACTCAGGTACTCCTGACTCCAGGGCCAGTGCTTTATCCACTACGCCACCTAGCTGCCCCCCCTTCTTTGCAATTTAAGAGTTGCCGGGGACACTGAGACAGTAAGGGACTTGCCTTAAATCATGTTTCTAGAATGTATTAGTGGGAGCAGCTAGAGCACTGGCCCTGGAGTCAGGAGTACCTGGGTTCAAATCCGGCCTCAGACACAACACTTACTAGCTGTGTGACCCTGGGCAAGTCACTTAAGCCCAATTGCCTTACCAAAAAAAATATATTTAGAATGTATTAGTGATGGAACTTGAACTCATATTCTGAATCAGCCTACAGACTATGTACATGATCTTTGCCAATCCTCTAGACAAATGGTGCCAAATTTAAGATAGAAATAGATCCCTTGCAGGCTACACAGGAAGCCACAAATGAACATGATCTGTTTCATTGTATTTTTAGTTATTTTGTCCAACATTTTCCATTTATGTTTTGAGGGAGGGGGAGGGGGACAGCTAACTGGCACAGTGGATAAAGCACTGGCCCTGGATTCAGGAGGACCTGAGTTCAAATGTGACCTCAGACACTTGACACTTACTAGCTGTGTGACCCTGGGCAAGTCACTTAACCCTCATTGCCCTGCAAAAAAAAAGGAGGGAGGGAGGGAGGGAGGGAGGGAGGGAGGAAGGAAGGAAGGAAAAACAGAAAGGAAATGTTCTTTATTGCTTGATGTTGAAGTTCAACTTTTTAAATTGTGGGGCTTTTAAAATTAAAAAAATAAAAAATGAAACTCTCTTGCATCTTTATGTTTTCTTTTTTGGGAAACAACAGTATTTACTTTGATAATTGTCCATTGAAGAAAGCATGTTTTCTGCATCTTCTGTAATTCAGGAACATTCAATCCTTCTCTTTTGTGTAAAACACTACAAGTTTTCTCTGCATATGGTGACATGAATCCAGTTTCCATAATATTTAGCTGAATTCAAAGAATTATGTTTAAGGCAAAGATTTTGATGAAACATTGTACAGGCTAGAATCATTTTTTCATATTTGTTATCTGACACTCATAGCTTATATGTAGCAACAATTTCTTAGCCAACATTTTTATTGCTGTCATAGAGACATGACCTTCAAGTTAATGCTTTGACTTTCCCTTGTTTCTTCCCTCCTTGAACAATAACTATATTGAACTAAATGTGTGCGTACCCAAAATTACATTTTAATGCTTTGTATCACTGATCTCTAGACTTTGGACAATATATGCAGTAAGTTATATAGTCCCACTTGGCATGGTAGATTATTGTTGTTGTGAAGTGAGCAGTTCTGTTATTTCCCAAAGGCCCAGGTTTCTACAATGGAATAGCTTGCCCACTGGGAACCCAAATGGTTCATTATCAGAGATCTGAGTAGTCAAAAAAGGGCTGTCTCTCAATGGAACAGTCAAGGCTGACAAAGGATAACAAGGTGCTGCATACCAAAGTGGGAATGATGACCTCTGCAGGAAGGAAGTATGCCTCCCCTCCTGATATTTTGATGCTAGGCAGCTAGATGGTACAGTGGATCTGTAAAGTCAGTAAAGCCTATGTACAAACCTGGCCTCAGAAACTTCCTAGTTTTGTAATCCTAGACAAGTCACTTAACCTCTGTCTGCCTCAGTTCCCTCAACCATAAAATAGGGATCATAATAGTATTTACTTCACAGGATTTTTGTGAAGATCAAATGAGATAATATTTGTATAGTATTTAGGAGAAGACCCAGCACAAGGTAGTTGTTTAACAAATGCTTATCCCTTCCTTCCTTCTTTCTTGGGACAAAAATCCCAGTTATCCTTGCTAGTTAAAATTTAGTTTATTATATTGTTTTTATTTTATGTTGTTGGGAATTTGCTTATATAATACCATGATAGTAAGACTAGCTTTCAGGAGCAACAGCATTGCTAATAAAATCATTTGAAGGGATTATATTTGCATTTGGAATAAACACTTTAGAGTCATTCTCTGTAGTATAGATTTTATTAATTCAGTGAAATATATACTCTAAACCTGTTACAGATTTGAGCTGTGAGAAAATCTCCATATACTACTATTCCATTGAATTTGTTCATTTATATCAGTCATTATGAGTAATTCATAGTAGGTGCAGTATAGCTAAAATTGTTTGGTTTTGTCCTAAATCTCCATTTAATCACAGTAAGCTCTGGCCTACTTCTGCCTCTTCCCTAAAAGTGACAGCAGAAGAACAGGACTCACCTAAAATAAAAATAAAATTCATATAACTAATTAAATTAATTTGACATTAATTTTTCAAAAACAAAACATACTATTTAAAAAATGACCAATTTCTTTCTTACCTAAACTACTATCTTATTTGAAAATTTTAGGATTTAAAAAGAATTGGATCAAAAATGGATTTAAACTCCTCCCCAAAAGAATAAATCCCAGGTATTGTATATCAATGGGGAGAGCTCTGAATTTCTTTCTTTCTTTCTTTTTTTATTTTGGTGAAGCAATTGAGGTTAAGTGACTTGCCCAGGATCACACAGCTAGTAAGTGTCAGGTATCTGAAGTTGGATTTGAACTCAGGTCCTCCTGAATGCAGGGCTGGTGCTTTCTCCAATGTGTCACCCAGCTGGCCCGAGTTCTGAATTTCTAATTAAGTTACCAAAGTTAGGGGCATGGAGATGGCAAATGTCATTTTTATTTTGCTGAAACTTTCCTTATTTCTTTTTCTTCATCTTATTAGTGTCTTATTAGTGGGCTGACTCTTTAGTATGAGAAAAAAACTCATTTGTTTTTCAGTAAATGGATTTTGTGGTTCTGTAAAATGATAATTATCCTAAAAATCTATTAAATACTATGTTCTGATATTCTTAGCTATTGCAAAAATATATTCATTAGTCTTTATAAAGATATATGATACAGATATTTCTTCTCTTCCTATTTTAAATATTCTTATACTCACAATTTATATTCATAATATGAGTGAATTCATTCATATTATAAAGATGAGCTTAAAGATATAAAAACGTAGGGAGAGAACTATATCCACAGTACTTCCTCATGCTTAATTTATGTTAAATATCTGTAACACTATAGATGTTTCAATTGTAGATATTGTAGTTGGAATATTTTAATAATACTTTAAAGTTTGCACATGTCATCTCACTTGATCCTCATAATAATCTTATAAGGTCAGTGTTATTAATATCCCTATTTTCAAATCAGGGCTTAGAGGCTTAGAACAGTAAAGTGACTTTCCAAGGGTCCCATGGCTAGTAAGTGGTTAAGTCAGTAGATTATTTTGACTCTAAGACCAGCACTCCATTCATGATGCCACCTAGATACATAGATATGCAAAAGATCTATGTTTTTATCCACAATACAAGCTCCTGTTATTAAGTCCTTTCCTCCTAACATCAATAGAACCCCTCCCTGACTTAGTAGGGAGTAACATCACCCCCCACAGAAATGAAATAACTTGCCTAGAGGCCCACAGATGTCAAAACCTAGATTTAAACACAGGTCTTCCTGACTCGAGAATACCTACATGATCCTTTAAATCACAATGCATCTTGAAATCATAGACTGCTCAGTCTGGAGCTGGATTTCACCAATGTGGAAACTTATGGTATGGAAATTCAAAACGTCACCTCTACATTGGTCACTCCTCCATGCTTTATAACCTTAGAACATTGTCTGGTCACTGAAAGTTTCAGGGTCTTGTCCACGGTTCAAACAACTCGTATTTTATAGAGGCAGAATTTAAACTAGGGTATTAAGGATTCCAAAGTCATGCAGCCTTCCACAACACTGGTTCTTCAGCTACTCAACAGGTCTGTGATCTAATGAATATTGAACCTTATCTTTTGACTGCAGAGTCTATTTGACTTACCTTCATGTACCCTACATAAGTTCATCACAAAGTAACCAAACAATGTGCTAGGAACTTTACTCACTTTGTTACCATTACAAGTTTATCAGCACAGCCTATAGGATATTCATCACTTCTTCTTTTCTCTTACCATGTGACTAGCCCATGTTCTTTTTTGATTGTGTTTCCCTGATGACTTTCTCTAATTCCTCAGTCTCTTATTTATTACATGTTATGAATAGTCATACCCACCATGCATCTATCCATTGTCTTCTGAATGATGCTCATTACTAGATATGGTAGAGAAAATAGTATAAAGGTTTAATGCAGACATCATTACTAGTAAGGCAAATCAGGACTGGAGAAAAGACTTCAATTTTGGGATTCAAGTTTGCTCCCCATGTTGTTTAAAATGATGATGCTCCTGGACCTGAATCTCAGCTTCACTTACATTTCATTCTGTTCAAATAACTCAAAAAGGATTTTTAAAAGTAGAAATCTACCCTCACATTATAGGAGTTAAATGCAGATCTCTTTCCTTCTTGTAAGCCGAAAGGCCAAAATATTTGATAAGAACTGAGTAAATACCAGAAAGTATGTGGAAAATCAGCTCATGCCACAAATCATTTTGCAATTAATTATGCTGTGGCCTCTTTTTATGTGCACTCTTCTTTATAAATGAGATGGAATAGCTTTACAATGTACATAACATCATTTTTAAATGCCACATAAATTCAGTCATGTTTTTATATGCAGTTGAAAATTTTGAGCATGGAAAGAATTTGGTTAGTTGTAAGAATGCATAAAAACATCATTTGGGTAGGCTAAGACTACTCTTCTTTCATTTAATATAAGTGTGCAAGACAGGATGGGGAAGGGATTTTATTCTTATAATGTCCCCAGGTCATTCTCATATATGCATTTTATGGATTTAATAGAAATGAATACCTAAGTAAAAGTGTATTTTTTTACTTGAGGATACACATAACATGAATCAGAAATCATGTAAGGGTAAACTCCAGGCTAGTTAAGGTCAATGCCTGTATTTGCACCTGTACTTAATATTTTTGGTGTTTGTGTATCCCCTTGGGAGCCTGTAGAAGTTTATAAACCCCTTTTTATAATAATATTTTTAAATACTTAAAAATAAAATATGAAGAATTTCAAAGAAAAGAAATCAATTTAAATAATAACAATTATGTAGATATACATACATGTGTGTATGTGGGCATATCCATCCATCCATCCATCCATCCATCCATCCATCCATCCATCCATCCATCCATCCATCCATCCATCCATCCATCTATCCACCCATCTGTCCATCCATCCATCCATCCATCCATCCATCCATCCATCCATCCATCCATCCATCCATCCATCCATCCACACATATATACATAGTCCAGACTCTTTCCCCCTTCTGTGATTTCCTTTAAAGAGGTAATCAAATATGAGGATACAGACCGCTTAGGCAACTTACTCATCTTTTACATAAGAGTACAGAGTAAGCAGGAGAAAGGACAGTGTGAAGGACTAGGTATCACTTCATAATACATTTTGAAAAGCCTTAAAAGTGACAAAACTACTCACTAGTAGCTGGGACCACAAGGCAGATTTATAAGTGGATCATTAGTTATGGGAAGAAGACAAAGTACATCAAATTCTTTCAATGGGTGCCCTATTTATCTATAGCTTTCAGCCTACTGTATATGTGTGTGTGCATGTGTGTGTGTGTGTTTGTGTACATATGTATTTTTTTCTCTGAGAATAAGATTTTGATCATTATGGTACTCTAAGTTCGGTGTATTTTAGTGTTGGTCACTCTATTGTTATTTTAGTTCCGCTTTGCACCATCAGTTTATATAAATCTTTCTATATCTCTCTGAATTTCTTACAATCATAATTTCTTATGGTGCAATAATATCACATTAATTTGTCACCATAGTTTATTCAGCCATTCACTAATCAATGGACACTTAGTCTACTGTAGAATGCTACTGAAAATATTTTGTTATGTGTGGTACCTTTTTTTTTTTAGCCATTTACTTCCTTAGAGTTTGTCTTGCAGTGCACTCACTGTATTAAATTGTATAAAGTTTGATAATTTTTCTCAAATGATTCTTTATTGTTTTTCAAAATGATTGGATCAATTCATAGATACACCAAAATATATTCTTATGCCTAATTCCCCCTCTAATATTGTTACAATATTTTATTATCTTAGCCAATTTTATGTGTGAAGTGAGACCTCATATTTGTTTTAATTTGAATTGCTCTTATTATTAATGATATGGAGCAGTTTTACATAGCACTATTAAAGCCTCATATTTCTTCTTTTGAGAATTTTATGATTTTATCATACATTGGAGAACAGCTGTTGGATGTACACACACAGAGGAACAAATATATCATTTTATATAGAAAATGTTTATTAGAAATATTTAATAAGAAGGTTTAAAACAGCAAATAATTCTCTCCTTATTAATTTGTTTATATAAAATTTTCAAATTTTTTGTATAGATAGGTAGATGAAGCATCTTAAAGTACATTTATTAAGTAAAGTTATTGTACATACTGTGTTCCAAATCTTGTAAAAATTAATAGAAAAGGTTTGTTTAATATCCATGAATAGTAATGATTTTGTGGACATATCTTCTTCATTGAAATTAATACTTGTTTTCAAGATTTATTCCCCTATTTTCTATGTTGGGTTGTGAATGTATGTATTTACTTTCAATAAAGATATTATTGACTCCTGTTTTATTTTTTATTATGCTTTTTCCATTAATTTATTTTTGTGTCTTACTGCCATGACTATAATTTCTAGCATTATTCTAAAAATCAATGATCACAATGGCAATCTTTGCTTTACTCCTGATCTTCTGGAAGAAGTTTTTACTGGTTCCCCTCTACAGACAGTGCTAACTCTTGTTTTAGGTAAATGCTTTGATTACATTACCAAAAAGTAATTTTATAATATAATAATACTTATATTATACTTACATTTATAATAATACTTTTGAGCTTAAATGTGTCTTTTTATTCAGGAAAATAATAGTGTTTTTATTCATGCAAATGGTTATGCAAAATTGTCCTAATATGGAATCATTCTTGCATTCTTGATATAAATTCAACTTGGTAACAAGTATAGCTTTTTTCCTGCTAATATTGTCTTTAATATTTTAAATCCATATTCTTTGTTAGCTTTTGCTTATAGTTTTCTTTCTCTTCTTTACCCTTACTTGGTTTGTACTTTTTAGTATTTGACATAACTCATTTGTAAATATGTCCTCTCCTAGAGTCCTCTCTTCCCTTATTTGGTTTATCTGCTTTACTCATTTTGTAGTTAATAATTTTAAAGATGTATTCCTAAGTCATTTACATTTCCTATTTTACACCATATAATTTACTCTAGTTATTTCTGAGCAATTTTCTTTATTTCTTCTCCCATTTGGGGGAATTTTACCCTTAAAAAAACCTTGGCAGTTTGGTTGATCTCTCCTATTTCATTATCTAGTTTCATTAGTTTTTTTTGTTTTTTGGGTTTTTTTTGGTGAGGCAGTTGGGGTTAAGTGACTTGTCCAGGATCACACAGCAAGTAAGTGTCAAGTGTCTGCGGCCAGATCTGAACTCAGGTCCTCCCAAATCCAGGGCCAGTGCTCTATCCACTGCACCACCTAGCTGCCCCTAGTTTCATTAGTTTTAGAATCACAGGTGATTTATTAATCCATTTTTTAAAAAGTTCAATTTTATTATCTTGCTTTATATATTCAAAATCTCCTCTTTTGTGCCCTTGTTGATTATTTATACTACAGGATGAAACCATTAGTTCTATGTTATTTTGTTAATATGCACTTAGTAAAAATATTTTCTTGTCAGAAATTCTTTAGATTCATCTCATAAATCATAATATTGTCTCTTTTATCGTTATATGTATATGAGATTTTATGACTTATTTTTTGATCCTTTCACTAGTTTTTCCCCTTCTATATATTTTATGTCTATATGTTTCCTTATTTTGAATAATTTTATTGTTAGAATTTTTAAGGATGTTTTAAGTTTGGCTTTTTCTGCATTTGTTTATTACATATTTTTGGCATAGTACCTGATAAATCATTTTTCACAATCCAATCTCAGAAAGAAAAATAGGGTAAAGAAAAATGAACCCACATACAGGCAGAGGACAAAAATTCCAGGAAAATACCAACTTAAAAATTAATTCTATTCAACAATGAAACTGTAGCTAACTCTTAAACTACATTGTCACATATTTGTTATACTTCTGCTGATTGTTTGATTTGTATGTCAAAGACATTGTCCAAGTCCAAATTCTCTAGGAATAAAGAATGAGTTTTTTTTAATGTCATTGAAAAGTAATTTTCATTTGGAAGTGCTTTCACTTTTGGAGGAAAAGGAATTTGGGGGCATAATTCAATAACCCCCCCCACACACACTTTATAGTCTTTTCCAGTTTTCCTTTCTAATTTCGATGGCAAAACCTTACAGCATGTGAAGTGCTATTCTATGATATGTGAATCACTTTCTCCAAGCTAGTTAAAAGATTCTTTATTTATAAATGAATTTCTGAAACTTTGTGACTACATTTCTGTGTGACTTAAAGATCGGGTTATTCTCATTCAAAGTCTTTCAGATTCTAGATATTTAGAACCTGACAACTGTTTCAAATACTTACAGGCAGTTTTCTTTTATGATTTACTGGAATATAACATTTACACTCTTTATTTCTTTCAGTTTTCTTTTGGTTTTCTCTATTGCTCTGATTTGTAGAGATTTGAGGCCTTCTTTCACTTTTACCATTGAAAAAATATCGTTTTGGGGCAGTTAGGCAGAGGTAGAGCACCGGCCCTGGAGTCAGGAGGACCTGAGTTCAAATTCAGCCTCAGTCATTTGACACTTACTAGCTGTGTGACCCTGGGCAAGTCACTTAACCCCAATTGCCTCATGTATATATATATATATATATATATATATCTGTGTGTATGTATGTATATATATCTGTGTGTGTGTGTGTGTATGTAGTTTCATTTTTTATTCTGCTTGACTTACATATCAGAGATGGCACTACTTTATTAAGATTTTTCATCAACCTTTCTGTGTTATTGTTTCTCATATTTGTTTTCTTGCATTCTTTGAATCATCTTGTGGTTCTAGTCTAATTTTCTGTTTATAATCATATTGTTGCTAATGATTTCTCCTCATTTTTACTTGAATAAAATGAGTTAATGAAAAATCATTTATTAATTGTTTACTATAAGCCAGGTAGTAGGCTAAGCTTTGTGAATACAAATACAAGGAACAAATACAAATACCCTCAAGAATCTTTTATTCTGATAGGGTACAATAGCAGACAGGGCAATGTTAACCATGGAGGACTGTTTTGGACAAGGAAGTCAGAAGGAATTGTTATTGAAGTCTTAGGGCAATTGATTGATATGTCCTTTTCAAAAATGCTAGTGATCATTTGATTACTGTTCTCAGAGACAGAGATGTAAAAGTGAGGGCAAATACCCATATAATGATGGAGCCTGGGGGTGGCAATAATTTTTCTCTCTTCATGTTTTTTTTATTTTTTTTTATTTTTAGTGAGGCAATTGGGGTTAAGTGACTTGCCCAGGGTCACACAGCTAGTAAGTGTTAAGTGCCTGAGGCTGGATTTGAACCCAGGTACTCCTGACACCAGGGCCAGTGCTCTATCCACTGTGCCATCTAGCTACCCCTCTTCATGTTTTTTTTTTAAACAAGGTTTCTCCCCTTTCTGTTAATATATTTATTTTGTTGCTTCTTTGAAAATATTTTGATTTCACCTTATTTGCTATATTTGTTGCTATTTTCAGGTGACATTGAAGAATTATATTATTAAGAACCACTTGGTCAGCCATCTTCATGGGCTTTCATTTTCTCTTCTCCTTATTTTTTTTAACTCTTCTTTAATAAATCCACAACCTTTCTGTAAAGGGGTGGCCAGATCATCAGTAATGTTATTTATTCATAACCACAGAGTATATTATGTACATTGAAATATTATCACACAATAAGAACCCAAATAATGAGCATTTCTGTATATACATGTGTATAAAGAGGTTGAGGAAATTTGTTCCAGTATGGGAGAAAATGCTGATAGAACATTCTAGAGCTTTTCAAAAGCAGATGGTTGTTGTATCAGAGTTCAGGAGATTAGAATATTAAATGCTGATTATATCAAGGAACATCTGTGGTTCTGACTGTCATTCTAAGTTTATGTATAAATTGGATTTATTCTGGGAGCAATCAAAAATACTAATATTTGATAAGAAAATTATTAGTTAAGACTCATAAGGTGCACAGTGAGGGGTCTAGTGACCTTTATTTAAAATTATTTTTAAGAGACCAAAAATTAAAATATCTAATGATGACTTTCATTTAGATTATTCTCAGGAAATTCACTGTGCCTACATAGCAGTTCATTATACAGTGGAGAAACTCCAGAAAGCCTGGAAAATAGGTGTGTTGTAGTTTCTTGAACAGTTTTATAGATTTCCTCCTAGATGTTCTAATTGTAAACTCTTTGAGGCCAGGGGCTATGTTTTCATTATACTTCATGGCAAGTAATTGTTAATACTTTCTTATAGTGTTCAATGTAGTGTTTCTCATTCTAACTCATGTACAGCAGCCAGCAATGGAAAATGAAATTGAAGAAAACAGTATTTGGCATGAATACATGAAGTTCCAATAACACAATCAAAATACAATATTGCATTTGAGCACTCTGAGAATTCATAATATTTCAATTTTAAGGCACTTTTTGAGCATATAAGTTCTATGGCCAATTTTGTGATCGATTTTTATGTGCTGAGTTTATAAGAACCCACATTTTTGCAATTCACTTAGTGAAATCAACACCTCAATATGAAGAGTTCCATAGAACTTTGGGAAGTGAAATGGCATAATGAGTTTCATGATTATCAGTAAAGGGCAATTTCCATCGACAACATCACACTTTTTTTACTTTGGAAAAGAAAGCCAATATCATATTGCCTATGTTTCTGATGTCAGCTAGATCCAAGGTGACCTGAAAAATGACTAGAAAATATTCTTTTTATGTTCAGCTGTGTAGGTTGGAGTCTTCATAAATACAAAAATGCTTAATTGTCTCTCTTCCAAGTTGGCTTCATTTTCTTCTTTTCTATTTGAGGACTGTAATCCTGCCAGTTTTGAAGGTTTTTGATCCAGTTATTTTCAAGTTATAGGATTATAGAATAAGTCATGGTACTTTGCAAAGTGAGAAAGGTCATACTTTATGACCTAATAAAAACTTTGTGTGTGTGTGTGTGTCTTAACAATAAGCATTTAAAGGGTCATTCAAAATTGATTTTATTAATTATATAACTGTAGCAATACAACATAGGCTATATAGAGTGATAGAATACTCTGGAAAGTAATCAGTACATTTAAATTATTCTATTCACTAGGAGTAAATCATTTCATCTTTTTGGATCTCATTTTTCTCATTTGTAAATTTATGAGGTTTACTTAGTTCAGGAGTTGGTTCTTAACCTAGGATCTGTGATCCTTAAAAAATGATAGTTGTTTTTCAATATAATTGGTTTCTTTGAAATCCTTTTTATTTATTTTATATTTTGAAAACTTCATTCTGGAAGTGATCTGCCAGACTGCCAAAATGGTTTCTTCTCTCTCTCTCTCTCTCTCTCTCTCTCTCTCTCTCTCTCTCTCTCTCTCTCTCTCTCTCTCTCACACACACACACACACACACACACACACACACGCGCACACACCCCAAACTCAACACCTCTCCAGGTTCTTATCCTGTGATACTGTGATCTGTATCCAATTCAAATTATCCTTTGCCTTGATTCCTGAGATACATGGAGTACAAGATTAGCCTTGGCCAGAAGCCATTTTAATGACTCTTGTTTAGAAAACTATTTGGGATGACTGTTCCAATTACTACACTGGCAAGGCTGCTGTTCCTGCTCAGAGTCTGGGAGTAATCTTGAGGTGTGGGGATGTAGTCTTCATCTAATTCTATAGAGACCAAAAATTAATGAGTCTTTACTGGTGTTCTCACTCTCATCTATATTTATTGGATGATGTTAAATTATTCAGCCAGAATTAATAAGCTTTTAGAAATAGCTACTTACTAAATTGGTACAATTAGCACAAAATATGCTACCATGATCCCAAGTTTATGACAAATTTATACCAACACATGCATAGTCTGGGAAAAAGTGGATTTAAGCTTACTGCATGTGTGTCAAAAGGGGTCACTGATAACTCTAGGAAGTCCTTTTGTCAGAATGTTCAAATGTATAGTATAGATTTTCTCCTGGGGTCTTTGTAGAACTTTGAATATGCTTTTTCTCATCATGGACCCTCTATGCTTGGCTCCTGATACAGACATTCCTATAAGCTATTTTGGGATCACTGCTAGGATGTGGGTGGATAGTCCAAAAGTCTTTAGACCCTTGGAAGATTAGAAGTCCTCTTTTAGCCAAAGGAGGGGGAAGAATATGGAGATTAAGGTCAGGGCTGTGGCATGGTCTTTTTTCCTCTACCTGAGTGATTCTTCCTTAGGGGCTTGCTAGGTTGGTTTTCACTTAGCTTTCTATGCACTTAAATGTTAGGGTTCTGAACTGCTTTGGAATTTTATACAAAACTTGCAAGACATGGATGAGTTTCCTTAGTTAATACCAACACATCCTTTTGTGGTATTATTCCAATTCATCCAAAAGACTTTATTATAGTTACTTCATCATGCACCATTCAAATTTTACTGATTAAATTTCTACTGTGGTCAAAGCTTTGTGATACTCATCCTTCAAGGTACATCTCAAATGCTTCTACCTCCATGGATTGTTACTTGATTACATCATTCATAAATTATTTTTGTTTCCAAAAGACCCACAAAACTTTTGTACTCGTATTATGTTCTTATTTTATTTATTGTCATCACTGGATCAATATTGCATATTGTGGTATGTTTGTATGTGTCTTATAAACCCTTCTACGTGTAAATGTCCATGAAATCAGGATCTTTATATGTCTCCCAATTCTTAGTACAGTGTATTTAATGAATGGTTGAATAAATAATAAATGAAGTGGCTAATCTCCTCCTTCAAGGAGAGGGAATAAGACGCACAGAGCTGTTATTAATATGAAACAATGGAAAGGATTCTGGAACCTAATCAGAATTGACTATGAATTCTATCCAATCCACTCATGTTAAATAAGTATACTGAATTTCAAGTAGGATGGCTTCTAAGTTTCTTTCTGCCTCTAAGGCCATAATTCTATGAAACTCCTAATTTGTACCTCTGACCTCAGTGGTTTTTCCACTTTATAAGTTTAGAAATATATTATGGGCAGCACCTTGGGTAGTTCCCATATTTAAGACAATGGCTTAATTGTAAAAAGTAATGAAGTAGGAGGCAGCTAGGTGGCACAGTGGATAGAGCACTGTCCCTGGAGTCAGGAGGACCTGAGTTCAAATCTGGCCTCAGACACTTAACACTTACTAGCTGTGTGATCCTGGACAAGTCACTTAACCCCAATTACCTCATTGAACTATACAGAGAAAAAACTATCAAAGAACTAAAAAAAGAACAAGCATAATCCAGTATCATCAACGTTAAGAGAGGAAAAAGTAAGCGAATGTTAAAAGTATCAAATGTTGCAAAAAGTGTAAGAATATGAGGACTGAAGAAAGATCATTGGATTTTACTTGTGATCTTTGAGCAAACTGTCACTGGAGAGTTGTTTTTTTGTTTGTTTGTTTTTTTAATAGAAGCCTGGTCATAAAGAGTTCTAGAATAAGTGAGTAGTAAGAAAGGGCACTAAACTACTCTTTCTAGAAGTTTAGTACCAAGGGGAAGGAGACAGAGGGTAATAATAGTGTAGCAAGATCAAAGAAAGTTTCATCTCTTAAAATCAAGGATTTCTGAGAATTAGACTGAGGGGAGAAGGAAGAGAAAATACAGGGCTAATTGATAGAATAAGATTCAGGATTAGGTAGAAGAGGAAAGGATCAAGGGCACAGGACACTTTGGGGAAAAAAGGACTCATTATCTGAAATAGTAGACAAGGAAGAGATGGGCAAACAAACAGATAAGTTTGAAGATAGAGGGGGGAAAAAGAAATAGAGGGAGGTCAAACCAGATAATCTCAGTATTCTTAATAAAACATTGATACATCATTTGCTAAGGATAAAGGTGGGAATGGGGAAATTTCATTTGATTTTAAATTTGTTTCTGCAAGTGATAAACACTAAATAAAATGGGCATTTGTATGTAAGTAGTCAAACAGAGAAACTATGTGGAACTACACATCTCTATGTAAGGGGCTGAAATTCTAGCTAGTCTGTCTAAAATACATAATGAGTGGTCGCCAATAAATTATAAGCTTTAGCAAATGTTTAGACTTTTAAGCATTTATTAAGGAGAATAAAAATTTGGTGAAGAGAAAGAGAAAGAGGCCTAAATTCAGCTGTCTATCTCAGGGAGCCAATGTCTCCAGCTCCTCTACCCCGAGGTCTTCCAAGAAGAAAGCAAAAGAGCAAGCCTCACCTCTTCTTCGTCCCACAAGCCTCCTGTGAAGCTGGAAACATCCCATCCACAAGCACACACAGCTCCAAGCTAATTGGCTGGTAGCTTTGATAGACAGTACCCACAAGCAAACATCATTTCCTGACACCAAGGAAAAGCCACATGGCTTGCCCTCAAATGCCTTCTCCTCATGGTGTCACTTTCCTACAGTAACTCTCCAGCAGGTGGCGTCACACCAATTTTTAAATCTATAACGTACAGCTTGCTTTTCCTTTTTAAATATATAAGAAATTTGACATGTAGGTTTCGTAGGTGTTCTGCTTGTCTGTTCTTTTTGACTGTCAGATTGTTCTCTTTTGTGCAACACAGCTCCTTCCTTCCTTCTTTCCTTCCTTCCTTCCTTCCTTTCTTCCTTCCTTCCTTCCTTCCTTCTTTCCTTCCTTCTTTCCTTCCTTCCTTCCTCTCTCTAGCACCTCTCTCCTACATGCTCCCATTAGAAAAGAAAAATAAATCCTTTGTATCAAATATACTGTGGTAAAAAAATATGAAAGTTTTTTTAACAGTCGGTTAGGATAACTGAAAGACGCCAGTTTGTTGTTTTTTTTTTTTCTAGATAGACCATTTATTGTATGGTAGTCACAAGGTGATGTTGATTAGAAGGATAGGAAAGTAGAAACACAATACAAATCGTCTTAAGTCTAAGCTTAGTCTATATTCTGTATAAAACTCACCAAAAGCTGAAGGCCACCTTTGGGGAGAGAGAGACCGTCTATGCAGTGCAGTCAGGAGACCAGCAGAGCAGGAAAAAACCCCCACTTCCATTCTCTCCTTGCCTTTTAAGCTCGCACCCCAGAAGTGGAGTGCTAGCAGGCAGTCTGACGTGCGCAGCAGGCAGACTGGCGTGCGTAGCTCATGCCGTTGGTCTCCTCCCCGAAAGGGTGGTCCTTAAAAAAAAAACTGGCGTCTTTCAGTTATCCTAACCGACTGTTAAAAAACTTTCATATTTTTTTACCACAATACATAGCCAAGGAAAAAAAGTCAAAATATGGTTAACATACAACATAATAAGTCTTCTGTAATTATGGTTGGTCATTGCCTTAACTAGACTTAAGTCTATAAAAGCATTTTAAAAAACTTCATTATTGTAAAATATGGCTCTGTTCATTTTAGTCTGTACCACATAATGTACATCTCTACAGGGTTTTGTGAATCCATTTCTTTCATCTTTTGTTATAGTGCAATAATATTCCACTGGGCAATTAGGTGGTATGTTGGGTAGAGTGTTTTACCTAGAGTCAGGGAGACCTGAGTTCAAATTTGACCTCAGACATATAACTAGCTGTGTGACCCCAGGCAAGTCATTTAACCCTGTTTGCCTCAGTTCCTCATCTATATAAAATGAGCTGGAGAAGGAAATAGCAAACCACTTCAACATCTTTGCCAAGGAAACCCCCAATGGGGTCACAGAGAGTTGAACACAACTGAAACAACTCAACAGCAACAACAATAAAAAAGATTCCATTATGCTCATATATGAAGATTTATTTAGTCTTTCCCCAGGTAGTGGGCATACTCTTGTTTTTCAATTCTTTGCTATTACAAAATTGTATGTAAGAATTTATATTGACTTATAAGTCAACATGTTTTGACTTAAGGAGATAAGACATCTTGCTGTCTCTGAGTATTTTTACCATTGTAGTGAGGAAGAGAGATCGAACTTGTTCTGTTTGGCCCACAAGAGCATAACTAGGAACAAGGGGTGTAAGTTAAAAAGACTGAAAATGAGGTTTGATATGAGATTTAAAAAGCCCCCCCCCAAAACCCAACTTGCTAACAATTATAGCTATGCAGAAATGAAATTGTTTATTCATGAAAAACAGTGGATTCTCTTTCCTTGGAGGTCTTTATGCAAAGGCCAGATGACTATGTTTGGGACATTGTAGAAAAAAATCTCACTAAGGTAGAGGCAGGGGTAGATTGCTAGTGATGTCACTACCACAGCAAACATTCTATGGATTAGTGGATCTTTAAGATCTCTTATCGCCTTGCCATTTTATAATGATCAAAGAAGATTTGCTATAAGGAATTATACACTTGATGGTAACTATTCCAGAAAGAAAAATCAAACTATAAATGTTTTAGCTATGGGGAGTTTAATATTTAGAAATTTGTAAGTGTACTTATATTGAAAACATGATTGCTATCTTCACCATGGTGCTCACCAGGCCTTAGTCATGAAAGCCTGCCATTGGATTGTAGTAATTAGGAAATGTATAACTTTATGGCACTCACTATATTTTTATAGCCTAAGTTTGTCGATAATGTGCTATTATATTATTTCAAAACAAGGACTATACTATGGAAGAATTAACTTTCTACTAACACATGTTTGTGATATGGGTATAATACCTGTTTTCTTATATTATCGTGCTAAGTTGCTCCTAGACATTTATGAATGATTTCTTATTAGAAAATTTAGTATTTGTAAGGAGTACAAATGTAAAACATATACCCAAATAAATAATTAAAGTCATTTTAAGCAGATGGTACTTAAATAGAATATAGTAGCCTGAACTGGAAAGAGAAACAGTAGAAAACACATTCTTTAATGAAAATCTTCACAGATGCCAGTGACAAGAAATGTTCAGCAATGACTATAAATTTTAGATTTTAGCAGGAAATTTGATTCAAATAATTTCTTCCCAAGTAATCTCAGTTGGCTTCATCTAGCATCATATATCAATAAATCAATATACACTCTACATGGGAATTAAGGGAAACTGAAGTTAGCAGGCAGAATCTAAAGGCCCAGATGGCTCACAGTTTTTCCTCTCCTTCTTACCTGGACCATTCTTGTTTCCATGGAAATGAGTATTGGATCAATCCACTTTTGTCCTTCTCAAGGCTACTTTTGAATTTGGGGGAGATATGCAGTTAGCATCCTTCTGAGAGCTACATCTAGTTTTCTTTTTTGTTTGGTTGGTTTTTTTTGTTTGTTTTTTGCAGGGCAGTGGGGGTTAAGTGACTTGCCCATGGTCACACAGCTAGTAAGTGTCAAGTGTCTGAGGCCGGATTTGAACTCAGGAACTCCTGAATCCCGGGCCGGTGCTTTATCCACTGCGCCACCTAGCCGCCCCCTACATCTAGTTTTCTACAAAATTGTAAAGTGGCCTCATGTTTTTTTCTGAAAAATAATTAATTTGAAAGAAAACAACATTCATGATATCAGTGTTCTAGTTCTGGCTTTAACACTCACTAGCTAGGTAACCTTGGTCAAGACACTTTACCAACTGTAGACCTTAGTTTCACAATTTATAAAATAAAAGGGACTGACTGGGTAATTGTTGATTGCTACCTTCCTGAATATATGATCTTCACCTGACAAACTTTAAGCTCTAAAAATAGTAACAATTCTGAAGTTATACATTTCCCAATAGCTAAAATTCTGTGCTTCTATCAACTGTTAGTTGATAAAGATGTATTACATTGGCTCAGTTTCAATTTTTTTTTGGTCAGGCCATTTTGCATTATGTGAATCTTATTTTAAAAGTAGTTCATGTTTCTGGAATAATCTTATCATCCATCACATTCCATCCAAATCAACTATCTTGGATCTTGATGCCCTGAATTTAATGTCTATTAGTCAGTTTCCTGTGGTCATTTTCCAAATCGACTAGGATACCCTGTACCTTGATTTCTTCTTACCTTGATTTTTGTTGAATTCTAGTTTATATAACCTCTGGAGTATGAGGGCACATTAAGGTGGATGTTTCTTTGAAATATATTAAATATAATTCTTATTTTTATTTGCAAGGAAAGTCAATAAAAGAATGATTAAAGAAATGGTGAAGTTTTGCCTTTAATCCTAGAAGACATAGCCCCATTTATTTCCTCAAGAAACATTTCATGTTTTATATAAAATAGCTTATAGGCTATATAAAATATAATCAATAATTGATATGTGAGGGGAGGGGATGGAGGTGGGAGTTAAAACTACAAACTTCATCATAGAATCCTGTTTGGACCAAAAGTCTAGAACAATACTAATGGACTGGACAGAATGTTCAGATGGTACAACAAAATGGAAAGAACAATAGATTTGTGGTGAGAGAAGTTTAAATTACAGCTCTGCCATTAATTACCTGTGGAAGTTAGGACCAGTCACTAAACTGTTCTGGGATTGAGCTTCTATATCTTTAAAATGAAATGGTTGGAGTATATGACCTTTAAGGTCCTTTGCAACTGTAGATCCTATGGTTGCTCATATCTAACAGAAAATATCCTTAACTGTCAGGAAAACAGCCAGTGGGATCTGGTCATCCATGTGCTTTGGCAAGGGACTAGAGCATATATTTCCTTCCCATAGAGCCAAAATATGCATGGAAAGCTCATGGAAAATGCTCCAATTGGTTCCACCCCCACTATGTGCTAAAATTAAGCGGGTTGAATTTGATGGCATCTAAGATCCATGCCTGCTCTAAAGCCATCATCCTAGGGATGAGGTACCCTATAAAGGGCCTGTGGTTAGGAAATAGAAGCATCAGGCTTAATCTCTTAGCAATATAGCTATGCCTATGACATAAACATTTCGAGGATCAGGTTATTACAAAGTGCTATAATAAAAAAAAAACCTTGATAAGATTTTCAGACTGGAGAAATGCTTTCTCTTCTCAGTTCTGCCAATGATTAGAAATATAAGGTAGGAGAAATTACTTCTCTCTAGGACTCAGTTTACCCACAAGTGAAATGAAAAGTAGCTAAATGGTTCCTCCCATATCTAATCAGTTATGAAAGCAAAAGAAAGCCTATGTTGCATGTAGGAATCAGAAATGGAAAGCTCTTTCTGAGAAAAGTTAAAATAAGTTAAAGAAAACAAACCACTTATCTCTGATTCCTACAAGAAGTACAATTTTATACTGACATATAGTCTTCACTTGTGCAGGCCTTAGGAAAATTCAGCATTGATCTTTTCAAGTATACAAATTCAACAAGGTGAAGCAGAATAATATGGGAGCTCTGAAAAAATAGAGGGAAAAGAATGCACAAAGAGAAATGAAAGCGAACATGGTGTTTTGTTGCTGTCTTGCTAAAATAAATATATACAGTTATTAAGTATAATGTAAATTATGAAAGTTTATATCTTTATGCATGATTTTAATTCTTTTCATATTTGAGTATTGGTTTTTATGTTCAAAATAAGTACTTGATAAGTATAATTTTATTCATATATGACTATATATTCATAATACACACATATACATGTGCATATGTATATATTCATAAACATTTATTTGTACAGATGCATACAAATGATTTGCAGTAGTAACATTTTCTCTATGCCTACATAAAACATGCATATATCATATACATGCATATACCTCTTGTAAAGGAAAATACCCTCCCATCCCCACAAAAAAGCCTAGATTTCCTCTGCAACTTTCCCATTTCTGTCTATGGTACCACAATTCTCCTTCTTTCCTTGCTTCAGATCAAAAAACAAAACAAAACAAAATAACAGGAGAATCGATATAATTAAGGACATAATGCATATACATTGGGACTTCATTGTTAAATAGATACTACCTGAAACTGAGTCTAATATTATGCAAGATCTCCTAATTGAGATAAACATGAATAATCTTTGTCTTCACCAAAGGTCATCTTCTATTGAAATATAATGGGATTTATTTTAACTTTAGCCTCCTCACCTTCTTAGCTGCTTTTGATACCACTGATCCCTGAAACTTTACACTGAATCTCCATTGAATTACCTTTTCAATCATCACTGAAGCTCTCCTGCTTCCTATGTCCTTGTTCTCTCTTCATTCATTTACCTCTCTGGCTGCTGCTCTTTCTCTCTATTTTTTTTTTTTTTGCTGGGGCAATGAGGGTTAAGTGACTTGCCCAGGGTCACACAACTAGTAAGTGTCTGAGCCTGGATTTAAACTCAGGTCCTCCTGAATCCAGGGCTGGTGCTTTATCCACTGCACCACCTAGCTGCCCCTGCTGCCCTTTTGCTTTCCCCTCCCCTGTTGCTTCCTATTTCTCTTCTTGTTCTCTGACTCTGAGAGTTCTCCAAGTCTTTGATCCTTAGTTGTTCTCCATCTGTAGTCATTCTCTCCCAGACTTTATTTATCTATTTCCACTATTTGAATTCTTGTCTGTATGTTGATGATTCCTTCCCCCTACTCCATGCACCAAATTGACTGATTTGGCATTATCACTGGAATTTCTGTGCTGTGGCCACTTAGATGTATTGCTGACATTTTTATTTAGTGTGCCTTAAGCAAAACTCCTCATCTTCAATTCCTGATTTACTTCTGAAGAAAGAAATGGCAAGAACAAAAAAGAACAAAAACCAAACCAAACCCATAACTTCTCATCAAAGCAAAAATAGGATTCTTTTCCCACTTTTTCCAATTTTTTCATCAATAATCCTGTTCTTCCCATCCTCCAGTTTTAAAATGTTGGTGTTTTATTGGATTTCTCCTACCCTTTCACATCCTGCCCCCTTCTAAGTTGTAATTAAGTCCTTTTCAGGTTTTCCTTTGCAATGTCTCTTGTCTCTGGGATGTATCCCTTCCTAATAATTTTTACTCTGACCACTCTAATTTACTCGCTCATCCCTTGTTCTTTTCTTATTCTAAGAGCCTTCTTGAAGTAATTTCTTTGAAGTAAGCCTTCTCACCCTGTTCTATCTTGATTAATAGGGCCAGATTAATCTTTCTATACCCTGATTTTGTCATATTGTCTTCATTCAAAAATCTAAATGACTAATTTAGATCAAGTACAAGTTCCTTACTCTTGTCTCCAAAGCTTTCTATAAAAAGGTCACATCTTGTCCAAATTTATTGTTCTTTCCTCTCTGGTACTGTACATGTGTTGGCTCTTCCTTGACTGGCATTTTCTTTGGACACATGCATTTTTTTATTGCCTACTCAATAAAGCCCAGATGCCAAGCTTAGCTTTCAAGGACCTTCACAATTTGGGTCCAACCTATCTAGCCTTATCTCATAATTATATTACTGTGGACAAGTCATTCACTTTCATACCCTATTTTGATTTTTGTTTATATATGTACAAGTCTTATTTCTCCCTACTATGATATGAACTCCTTGAAAACAGGGATCATGCACACCCCCACCTTTCTAGATTACTCAGTAATGAGTACAGAACATGTAGTATGTCACTGAATAAATATCAGTTAAATTAAACTGAGTGATATGCATCCTATTTTCACATTTACTCATATTTTTACTCTAAATGAAATATTTTCTCTCCTTTATGCTAATCCAAATAATATTCATCTTTCAAAACCCAACTCAAGATTAAGCTTCTCCAAAAAGCCTTCCTGACCTAGACTTGTCCCACAGCATTTTTTCCTGACTCTGAATTCCATATTATGTATATAACACTTTCATTATACCCATTTATGATTGGCCTTAGAATACTTCTCTAGTTGTTTCATTAATGTGCTTCTTTATCACCTCAGCAAGACTCTAAGTGTCTCAAGGGAAGGTCTATAGCTTTCAATACTTTTGGATCTCTCAAATCCAGGGATCCAGCCTGTTCTGTTTTGTTTTGTTTTGTTATTGTTTTGTTTTTTTTCTTCAGTATTTTATTATTTTCCAGCCAGATATAAGGATAGTCTTCAACATCTGCCCTCATAGGATTCTTAGTTCCAAATTCTTCTCTCACCTCCCCAAGACACAAAGCAATACAATATAGGTTATACATGTGCAATCACAATAAACATATTTCTGCATTAGTCATATTGTAAAAGAAGAGTCAGAGCACAAGGGAAAAACCTCAAAAAAGAAGGAAAAAAAAAACAGCCCAAAGTTGAAACAGTATGGTTCAATCTGCATTCATAAACCACAGTTCTTTTCTCTGGATGTTGAGAAAATTTTCTATTATGAAGTTCTTTGAAATTGTTTTGGACCATTGCATTGCTAAAAAAAAAAACAAGTCTATCACCATTGTTCATCACACAATGTTGCTGGTACTGTATATGATGTTCTCCTGGTTCTGCTCTTCTCAGTCAGCATCAGTTCATGTAAGTCCTTCCAGGTTTCTCTGAACTTCCTCCTGCTCATCATGACTTTTCACATTGATTTTTTAAAAAAAACTTTGTGTTCTAAATTTTCTTCTTCCCTGCCTCCTCATCCCTCCCTATGAAATCCAGCAATTCAATATGTCACACATTTGCAGTTATGAAAAACATCTTCTCATTAGTCAAGTTGTGAAAGAAAATAGACAAAATGCCTTTAGAAAGAGAAGCTAACAAATAAAATTATACTTCAATCTGTATTCAGATACCATCAGTTCTATCTCTGTTAATGGTTTTCATTTTTCATACATCCTTCTGATAGCATCCTCCTCATCATTTCTTTCACAGTTACTATTGTTAACTGTATTACCCTCCATCTTATTCCCTACCATTGATATTTACTCTATTTTCTATCTTCCTTCACCCTATCTCTCCTCAAAAGTGTTTTGCTTTTTACTGCCCCTCCCCCAATCTTCCCTTCCTTCCACTGCCTCCCTCCCCCTTATCCCCTCCCCTTCCACTTTCCCACAGGCAAGATATATTACAATACTCTCTTCAGTGTGTATGTTATTCCCTCTTTGAGACATGAGCCAGTTCTGATGAGAGTAAGCCTCACTCACTCCACTGCTTCTTCCCTATCTTCCCCTCTACTCCATAAGATTTTTCTTGTTTCTTTTATGTGAACTAATTTTTCTCCAATCCACCTCTCCCTTTCCCTTTCTTCCAGTGCATTCCTCTTACCCCTTAACTTTATTTTGAAGATGTCATTATGGGTCAGCTAGGTGACATAGTAGACAAAGTACTAGCCCTGGACCCAGGAGGCCCCAAACCCACATCAAGCCCCAGACATAAGCCACCCCACCCTGCCTGTCCCACAAAAAAGAAGGATAAACAAAAAATAAAGGCTTTACAGATATCATCCCTTCATATTCAATTGCCCTCTAAGTATTATCCTTTCAGCTTCCCTAATACTGAGAAAGATCTTATGAGTTAGAATATTATCTTCCCATGTAGGAATGTAAACAGTTTAATCTTTTAATATCCCTCATGATTTCTTTGTCTTGTTTACCTTTTTATGCTTCTCTAGGGTCTTGTATGTGAAAGTCAAATTTTTCTATTCAGTTCAGGTCTTTTTATCACAAATGCCAGAAATTCCTCTTTTTTCTTTGAAGTCCCATTTTCCCCCCTGAAAGATAATACTCACTTTTGCTGGGTAGGTGATTTTAGCTTGTAGTCCCAGTTCCTTTGCCCTCTGGAATATCATATTTCATGCTCTCCAGTCCTTTAATGTAAATGCTGCTAGATCTTGTTTTATCCTTACTGTAGCTCCACAGTATTTGAATTACTTTTTTCTAGCTGCTTGCAATATTTTCTCCTTGACCTGGGATCTCTGGAATTTGGATATAATATTCCTGGAAGTTTTCCTTTTGGGATCTCTTTCAGGAGGTGATGGGTGAATTCTTTCAATTTCTATTTTACCTTCTGCTTCTAGAATATTGGGCAATGTTCCCTGATAATTTCTTGGAAGATGATGTCTAGGCTCTGTTTTTTGATAGTGGCTTTCAGGAGGTAGTCCAGTGATTGTCAAATTATTTCTGCCAGATCTATTTTCCAAGTCAGTTGTTTTTCCAAGGAAATATTTCATATCACCCTCCATTTTTTTTATTCAATTGGATTTGTTTTACTGTGTCTTGGTTTCTGATAAGTCACAAGTTTCCATTTGTTCAATCCTAATTCTTTGGCAATTATTTTCTTTAGAGAGATTTTCTATCTCCTTTCTCATTTGGCTTTTCAAGCTGTTGACATTTTTCTCATGACTCTCCTGCATTACTCTCATTTCTCTTTCCATTCTTTCCTCCATCTCTCTAATTCTTCTTTCTATCTCTCCTACTTTGTCTTTTAAGTACCTTTTAAGTGCTTTCATGACCTGAGACCAATTCATATTTTTCTTGGAAGCTTTGGATGTTGGAGCTTTGACTTTGTCATTATCTTCTTCTGAGGGTGTATTGTGGTCTGCCCCTCCCCCAAAGAAGCTGTCTATTGTCCGTTATTTCCTTTGCCTACTCATGTTAGCCTGGAAGTAGATGTCTGATTGAAATCTGATTATCTATGGTCAGATGCTTGGCATGCCTCCACCCCTCCCCCTGGGCTGCCACCACTTAATTTAGCCCACTGTTTCAGAACCATGGCACTTTGCCCCAACTCCAGCAGAAACTGCAGTCACTTCACCCCGAGCAGCTGCTGAACCCCCTGAATGGTCCGTGAGCAAAGCTTCAGAGGAAGCCACTGGCGCTGAAGACTCTGAGGTGCTGGAAGCACTGTCTGTTCCTGGCTGGGTCCAGACTGCTCACTGAGCTCCTCTCTCAGCCCAATAAGCAGGTAATTCCAATTGCTATCTTTGGCTTGAAAATTGTCTCATGCTTTTCATATGTGTGTTAGACTGCTCTGGTTTTTGTTTGTTTTTTAATGGCATTATTTGTGAGTGAGTGCACAGGTTTATGGGGACCTTATGGGAGTCACAGCCTCTCCTCCACCATCTTGGTTCCATCAATCCAGCCTGTTCTTAATAAATTCTTAATGGATGAGTTAATATATTCAAATTTTCTCTAGGGACCATAGAATCCAGGAGGGCTAATTTTGTTTTTATATAAATGCTCATCCACAATCCAGGGCCATTCTACCTTTTCAGTTTTATTCCATATTACTCCTTTTCTCATGTTCTATGCTGCAATTATACTGTCCTTCTTTCTGTTTCCTACCTCCAGGCTTTTGCTCATGGAAATCCCCATAATTGGCATTACTTCCTTCTTTCTCCTCACTTTTTGAATCTTTAACCATCCTTTAAACCAGCAGGTCTCAAATGTTTTAATTTTAGGATCCTTTTATACTCTTCAAAATTGTTGAGGACTCAAAATTGCTTTTTTTCTATTTTGATTGTATCAATCAATATTTACCATATTAGAAATTAAAACTAATATATTTAAACATATAGATTAATTCATTTAAGATGGCAGTAATTTCACTACATATTAACATAATTTTTTTTGTAAATAACTATTTTCCAAGAAGAAAAAATAACAAGATAAATGACATTGTTTTATACATCATGGCAAATGCCTTTAATATCTAGCATAACAGAAGTTGTGTATCTAGTCGTTTTACGGTCATCTTTGACCCCATTTAGAGTTTTCTTGGCAATATCTTTTCCAAGTGGAGTGGTTTGCCATTTTCTTCTTCAGCTCATTTTATAGATGAGACACCTGAGGCAAACAGGGTTAAGTAACTTGTTCAGTGTCATGGAGTTAGCAAGTGTTGGAGGCCAGATTTTAACTCATGATGAGTCTTCCTGACTTAGACCCAGCACTCTATCTACTGTGCCACCTACCTGCTTGTGATAGAAAATAGCTGAATTCTAATATCTGCTTCTACAATCAATATATTGAATTTTTGCCTGTCTAAAATATATAAAGGGAATCTGGCTTCACACAGATAAGTAGTTAGGAAAGGGAGGATCATGTTAATAGGTAAATGATATTTCAGCAATTTTATGAAAATAGTTTTGAACTTGTGGCTTTCTAGATGTATTCAAATGACACTTTGAGGACAGTTACTTTAAACCAAATTCAAATGTAGCTTTCTCCATTAAGCTTTCCCTGATTTAGATTGCAATGACCTTATCCCTTAAACCTCACATTACCCCTTATTTTATCCCTAGTATATTTTTTGGGGGTGGGGCAATGAGGGTTAAGTGACTTGCTCAGGGTCACACAGCTAGTAAGTGTCAAGTGTCTGAGGCCAGATTTCAACTCAGGTCCTCCTGAATCCAGTGCTTTATCCACTATGCCACCTAGCTGCCCCTATCCCTAGTATACTTGAAGTGTATAGAGGCTTGGATCTGAAATCAGGCAGAAATGAATTCAAATTATGCCCTTGAATAAGTCATTTAACCCCTGTCTATCTAAGTTTCCTCACCTGTAAATAAGGATAGTAAATAATGTCTTCTAGGGTTATTTTGATGATAAAAAGGTAATATTTGTAAAACTCCTTACAAATCTTAAAGTGTTACATGAATGTAAGCTATTATTATTGTTATTATTACCATATGATATTGTTTATTAACTATTTCAAGATGTCTCATCTGGATAATTAGCCCAAATGTCCCATGAGAATGGAGACTGTGTATAATCTAATTTTAGATATCCCACAGATGCCTTGAATAGTGTCCTGCATACAGTTTTTCATTAATAAATGTTTGGTAAATGTTGTTGAATTAAGTCATTTCAGTACCAAAATATGCTATATAATCAACAGTTATTATAGGGCATGAATTCTGAAGTTTAGAGGGAAAATATGAAAATTATTATGTAAATCTGGGGATACAAACAGAAGGTCACCATTAATCTTATTTAAGAACCAATAGATTGTACATTCTTTCTATCTCAACATTCTTTCAAAAAGCCATGCTCTTTAGGGTTTGAAGTGGGGGAAAATGATTGCCAATATGGAGTTTTATCCCTCTGTACTTCCCTTCTTTATCTCCAATGGTTGTTTCTTAGCCCTGCATTTTTATCTACTCACTTAACTTTGAAATGAACTAGTAAAGAGTATTCTTTGTTTTTATTGGACTCCTTCCTTCTACCCACTGTAACTGCATTTTGACACATCATCCCAATGCCTGCAGAAGAGCAGCCAAAGCTGTAGAAACAAAGAGTTGTCACTTAAGACTGCCAAATAACCTTCTGAGATATAAAAGTTTCCATTTTCACAAGGCATTTGCAGATGCATTTAAGAAGAACTTTACCCTGTTCTGTAGAATTGGGAAAATAAGAAATGGATCATGGAAAGAGAGTAGAATGTGCTCACATCCTTGGTAATAGAACATCTCTGTTTTAAAAATATAGATCGGATGAGTGAATCCACTTAAATGAAACCTTGTGCTCTGATTGAATAATATAATTTGGCTATTGTTAAATAGACTCATCCCAGATATCTGGTTTACTTTCAACTAAGCCTGAATGGTAGAGACCCTGTTTTAAAAAAATATATTCCCCTTAAAAGAAGGAGATATTCTTCTCTGATATCAACTAGAAGACTTAAAGTACTTATATTGTTTAAGTCATAATTAGTATCATTCATCAGTGTATGTATGTATGTATGTATGTATGTATGTGTAAGGAAGAGAGGAGGAGGGAGGAAGGGAGGCAAAGGGAGAAGAGAAGAGAAGAGAAGAGAAGAGAAGAGAAGAGAAGAGAAGAGAGAGAGAGAGAGAGAGAGCGAGAGAGAGAGAGAGAGAGAGAGAGAGAGAGAGAGAGAGAGAGAGAGAGAGAGCGAGAGAGAGAGCGAGCACTCTGGCATATAGAAAGGACATAAGTCTTGTTTCTGTCTTAATCCCAAAACGGCAGGACTAGAAGAAGTGGGTGGAAGTGGAGGAGGAAGGTAGAATTCAGCTTTTCAACTTTATATAGAGACAAACTTCCTAATAATTATAAGCATCCAAACTGTTCTAGGCTTAGGTGCCTCTTCACTAGACATCATCAAGTGGATTTAATATGACTACTTTTTAGTATTATTATAGAAGTAATGCCTGCTTGTGGGTTGGATTCTATCTCAGTTAGATGTCAGTTCTGAGATCCATGATGTTATGATGATTGTGAATATACAAAGGAAACAATGTGGGAACAGATAGTACAAAGAGGGTCCAGATTTTTTTGGAATCAAGAAAATGAACACGTAGACTGTTGACTTGGTATATGGCATATTTTGGAGACTCCTCTTTTTATCTTATTGGGAGACTCCTCTTTTAGTATGATTTACAGTAGTAAGACTTGTATGGAAAGCAGGGATATAGCTTTTCTCTCTCCTCCATTTAAAAAGACCATGAGAGACCTCGTTGTTAATTCTTTGATCAGCAGGTACTGATTTCCTTAATGACAACAGTATTTTAGAAAACATTTTAAACACATTGCACAGCAGATTATTCCATTTTTCTAATGGAGATGTCCTTGAAGAACCATTATGCCATTCCTTTCAAATGTTTAATAAAGAACAGGATTATAATGATCATGGTTGAGAATAGGTTTTATGTGACTGGGAATTTCAGTGTAGTAATCTTTATTAAACCATCAGGATACTAAAATATATTTTTTAGGGAAGTAGAGATGAGGGCTTCATTATATTGGTCTAATCAGTATTCCCTTTGAGGCTACACAGAAATACATTTTTAAAAAGAAGTGACCTTCTTCCTCATTATTAAAGAATTCTTGTTTATTATTCACCCATGCTTGGCACTGTGACAAGCAGACTGAGTCGTAGTCAGTCACCAGCTTTCATGAGCTTTCATTCTCAAATAGGCAACATTGATAGGCAACATTGAATCCCCAGTGAAGTTGTAGGGGAACCCGGGGAGTTGTACAGACAAATTAAATAAAGTATTTACATTGTCTATACTAAGGTGAACAACAGTAGGAAACATTCAATGAGCAACTATAACCTCCCACATTAAGCAAAAGATCATAGGACCCAAAATGAAGCTCTATAAAACTGATGGATGTCATCTAGTACAATCCTGTGATTTTAGAGAGGAGGAAAATAAGACCCAGAGAAATAATGTGATTTATCTGAGATCACACAGGAACTTGAACCCAGGGTTTCTGACTCAGAGTTATACAGTAGATTTATCAGTCACTGGATTTGGAATCTGGAGGAATTGGGTTCATATCCCAGCTGATACCCTTGTTAATTATGTGACCATAGGTAAGTTACTTAAAACTATATATACATATGTGTGTATGTATGTATATACATGTATATGTTTATATGTGTGTATATACATATACGTATACGTATACGTATACGTATACGTATACATATACATATACATATACATATACATATACATATACATATACATATACATATACATATACATATACATATACATATACATGTGTGAACCTTTTTAGTACTGTTTCAAATTGTGCCTTTGACACCTACTGGCTCTAAGTCCCTGGGCAAATCCTTTAATCTCTCAGTTCCCCCAAGCAAATGAAGGGCCTCTATACCAAATGGTGGCTTGAGAAAGATAGGCAAAAAGGAGCATTAATGAAATATTTTCTTACATATAAGAAAAAGGAATTACAGAAGCGAACACAAAGAAGTAGAGCAAATTTGTTACTATCTCATCAAATTCATTATACATATATACTTCTTTAAAATAAACTGAATGTAACAGAAGTTCACACTTTTTAAAACAACCTTCTTTCTTCTTCTTATTTGCATATTGAAGCAGGGAATCTAACAGATTTAGGTGAGAAGGGAGTGTAATGAATGCTGAGGGGACAAACATCACAAAGGTACACAGATGAAAAATAGAGTGCTATGTAGGAGTAAATAGGAAAAGGCAGATTGAGTGGACCATACAATGAATGGAGGGAAATCTTATGTTATAAGGCTAGACAGGTAGGTTGGGGTAAGGTTGTCAATGGCTTTAAATTCCACCTGGGAAGTTTGTATTTCCTCTTTGAGTCAAAAAGAGCCACTAAAGTGTTTACTGACTATGAAAATATGTCTAGACCTGTGTTTTGGGCAAAAGAATGGGTTGGAGTGAAGAGTGACTTGAGGCAGGAAGGGCATTTAGGAGATCATTACAGTAGTTTAGGCAAAAAAGTGATCAAAACCTGACTGTGTGAGTGAGAAGAAGATAGATGTGAGACAAGTTAAGTGATGACAAGGTTTAGCAACTGATTGAATATGTGGTATGAGAGAGAGGAGTTGAGGATGATCCCAAGGTTGCAACCCTGTGAATAGAAGGATAGTAGCATCTTAGAGAGTAATAGGAAATTTGGGAAACAGCCTTGAGAGCAGAGATCGTGAATTCTGTTTTGGACATGTGTTTGAAATGCATATGGGACATCCAGATGGAAATAGCCAATAGGCAGTTGGTTATATTAGGAGCTCAGGAGAGAGACAAAGATTGGATTTATTTATATGGGAATCATCTTCAGAGATGATAATTAAATCCATGGGAGCTGATACAAACTAGACATAGTATCCCAGTCTTCTGGAATAGAATTGAGGCTCACTAAGTATAATTTGGTCTGGTAGGTGGTACAGTGGATATAATGCCAGACCTGGAGTCAGAAAGACTCATCTTCCCGAGTTCAAATCTGCCCTCCGACACTTACTAATTTTGTAACCCTGGGCAAGTCACTTAATCCTGTTTGCCTCAGTTCCTTATCTGTAAAATGATATGGAGAAGGAGATGGCAACTCACTGCAGTATCTTTGCTAAGAAATCCCCAAATGGGGTTATAAAAAGTTAAACACAACTGAAACAACTGAACAAACTATAGTTTAGTTCTGGCTTTTTAGTGTGTGAAAGAGATGACAGAAAAGTAGACTAAAGAAACACTTTAACAATGTAAGATTGCTTTGAAAAGGAAAATAAATGATATACAGATGCAGTGAAACATGACTTTCAATCATAAGTAATAGCAACAGGCAGGTTGCTACAACAGACAGATATCCAAAAACTTGGAATGGGGTGGTCCTTCCCCAAAAAAGACTTGGCATCATGTTAAAGACTGAGATGCATGGTTGCAAATAGCAGTGAGATCTGTGACAGGGTCTTGGCAGAGTAAAACCAAGAATCATAATAGTAATTAGGGTGGTGATCATAACAATAGGTAACACGTACATAACACTTTAAAATTTCCAAAGCATTTTGCATGTGTTAATTCATTGATTTTTATAAGAATTCTCTGAGGTAGGTGCTTATTAGTACTATTATTATCACCATTTTATAGATGAAGATACTAAAACATAGAGATGTTAAAGTGATTTGCCCAGGGTCATACCACTTGTAAGTTTCTAAAGGGGTTATCAATTCAGTCCTTCCTGATTGCATGGACCATACTATCTACTGTAATGCCACCTAGTTTCATGATGATGATGTCAATAAGCTAAAGTTTTAAGTTTACTAAATGATTTTATGTATGTGTACTGTGGACTTTTGGTTGTACATTTTATCTTCACTGATGCACCCTATGTCTGAGTAGTAATTACAACTAGAGGCAGGAACATTCAATAAAAGGACAACAATTTCTAATATACAGTAGGTAACCAGCTCTATCCTATAAAAAATGTAGTGTTGAATATTTCCATCCTTGGCTTTGTCATAAGTATTTCATTACTATTTCCCAGAAGGATCTGTCTATGGTGATGTGAGATTTACTCCAAGAGAAGCATTCTAATAGAAATCCTGTGTTTGTTATGGAAATATGGTGGTGTATGTTTTTCAGGGGGAGAGGAGGTAAAGAGCAGAGTGTTCATAAGTAGGCAGTGTAGTTGTAAATGAATTGGGATGAAGAGAGTGGAAAGGGGCAAGGAATCCTTATTTTATATGATCGCAGGAATTTTGAGTTCTGGCTTGGATTACTCTCCAAACTCTTTAGAATGCAGGAAACTTTGAAGTTGATTCCAGGCTTTATGAGAGAGCTGCCTGAATTATACATATTTTATTCCATGCATGGTCTCTTTTGTGAAAATAGAAGCAGCATAGTACTATATAGTGAAAAAGCACTTGTTTTTTGCTGCTAACTTTGATTTGGGGTAAATTATAGAATCCAAGTCAGCTATTAAGACCCTTTCTTTCATCCATGCTATACATCCCAGTTTCTTCAAAAGTTCTCATATAGCTTGGGTTTCAGTCTCTTTTCCATATATTCTTTTATTCATCTCTCTCAAAATCCAAAGTTTCAAAGATTAGTCAAGCAATAGCTTTTCCATAAGATCTTTCATGATTCCCCTTAGCTATTGTCTTCCTTCCAAAATCATATCTATGTTGAATATGCCCTAAATATGTGTATGATATCTGCTGCAGAGATAACTACATATGTACATACAACTACAAATGTACATGTGGTCTCCCCTAACTAGCTTTTATTATGGAATCCATTAGGGCATGTGCTATTTTTACTATTGTCTTTGTATCATCAGCACCTTGCACAGTGCCTAGCACATAATAGTTGTTTAATAAATACTTATTGATTGATTGGTATATTCTAGTTTGTCAATATTTGTGACAAAATATGGCATCCAGAACTTAGCTCAAGTGTGGTTTGACTAGAACAGGATACAGCAGCAATACCACCTCTGATCAATTGAATTTGATTGCATAAACTATTTTGGATATCACATCATACTGCCAAATTATATCAAAGCTTTTAGTTCACCAGCTCATCAATGTCTTTTTTCCATATAACCTGTTTTCTACTCATGAGGTCTCCTTCATCCTAAGCTTGTGAAATTAAGTTTTTAAACCCAAGATCAGTACTTTATATTTATTCCTATTAAATTTTATTTTAAGCTTCAACTCATGTTCCATTCAGTATGTTTTTGGAATTCATATAATATTTAAATTACTTTATTTAAAAAATGAAGGGGCTGGAGCAAATGATCTGCAAGTTTGTTCCTTTTCTCTTTTTTGTGTTGCAAAGGCATTTATTAAATAAATGGTCATTAGTTACTTTATTCAACAGTGACTATATATATATATATATATATATATATATATATGTGGTGCTAGTTTGTCAGCAATATTTTTCCTCTCTGCTACCCACTTTCTATGCCTCACAGTTTTCAGGAGGCCTTCAGCTCTGGGAACATGGTTCCTTTAAGGAAAATAGGGATCTGCAGTCTTCTTGCCTATTCTCCTGCTTCTATCAAGTCTCACGGCTAACACAGGAAATAATATCATTGGCCATGGCCCCTTCAAATAGGAACAATAATGATACATATCTGGTTCATGACCTTATTCGTTTTTCATCCCAGAGAAAAAAGAAACTACCTTGTTGTTCATTGTGATTGAAAACGAGCTAACAAGTTCAGCCAGTTGTGTGTGTGCTGCATTCTAAAAGTTTCTGTCTAGCCTGAGTAATTGGACAATTTAACCCAACACTTTTGGCTGATGCATTTTTTGTAAAGTGTTTTTCTCTACCTAACCTGGGAGCTCCTTGCTTATGGAAAAACCCAGGCTGCATGCCATTTTCATTTTTAGGGGAAGATAGTACATACTGGCTGTTCCTCTGAATTCAACATACCTCCAGTTTTATCCTTCACTTCGGAGCCCTGTCATTTGTCTTCAAAAGTCCATTTGAAATCTCAGAGATGAAGCTCAATTTCCTTCACAGATCAGTGGCTACTTTGTCTTAGCACCTTGCATAATGAAGATCTCATTCGCATACTGCTTAAGAATTATTTAGTCTCATAGATAGCAGAAGTAGCCTTTCTGAGAGGCAGAAGGGCTTCATAGAACCACAGGTTCTATGCAGAAAAGGAGGAAGGCTGGTATCCCTTTACCAAATTGGGTGAGTAAATTCTTGTAGTAGAAAGCTACTCAAGTAGACTTTTCATGTTGTCCTAGACAAGCATGTTATCTCAATAGGACAAAACAGAGTGAAATGTTTATTGAATTGAATTGAACCTTGCTGGGCCTCAGTTTCTTTATAAAATGAAAGATTTGGAACCCAAGGTCTCTTTCAATGCTCAATCTATGACGTTATTGTCTTAATGTATAATCATCCTTTGTGTTGTCTTAAAAACATATTTCAAAAATTGTTAGTAACTCTTTCTATCCACTAGGAAACATCACATTTAAGTCATTCATTCTGAAGCGTCTGCTATATTATTGGTGCTGTGACAGATATTGGACACAGAGAGACAAAAATGAATTTGTCTCTGGTTTGTAAGAATTTGGTTTGGGTGAAGTAGTAGTGGTGGTAGTTGGGGGTAAAGGGAGATGGCACAGTATATACACAAATAAATTAATACCAATATATAATTATTATATTTTTAATGGGGGGGCAGCTAGATGGTGCAGTGGATAAAGCACTGTCCCTGGATTCAGGAGGACCTGAGTTCAAATCCAGATTCAGACACTTGACACTTACTAGCTGTGTGACCCTGGCTGAAGTCACTTAACCCTTATTTCCCTGCAAAAAAAACAGAAACAAAACCAAAACCCCCTCACAAAACACACACACACAAACACACACACACACACACACACACACAACCCCTCCCCAAAAAACAAACAAAAAAATGGAGGGGGGAGGGCACTAACAACTGACCCTAGCATATCAGTATTGGCCATGAGGTTTTCTTGGCAAAGATACTGGAGTGGTTTGCTATTTCCTTCTCCAATGGATGGAGACCAACAGAAGTAAAGTGACTTGGCCAGGATCACACAGCTAGTGAGTGTCTGAGGCCAGGACTTCCTGAGTCCAGGCTCAGCACTCTCACCATCAAGGCATCTATCGGCCTCCTATCTGCCTGACATTCCTCATGCCAGATAGTAAAAGAAGTACAGTCCTGACCTTTTTTCTGTGTTTGGCACCCTTGGAATATTCATGTTGATGGTATCATTAATATGGATTTGAAGACTGATTCAAGTAACAGAAACTCCAAGCATCTAAATGGAAGCAATAAGTTTAGAGCAACCTTACCAATAGGTATAGCAAATTTACTAGTCAAATAAAGATATTTAACCATCTATTCTTTCCCCTAGGAGGTATAGGCTTTAAAATAAATGAAATCAGCATTTTTTATGACTTGTCTAGTATAAATCAATATACTTTCTGTACAAGTACCTATTTGTAAGTGGCATTTATAGCACATTAAATCAAAATCAACAGGGAAAAGAGAAATAAAATCTACTGCATACCATACTCCAAAAGAATATAGAAAAAATTTAAAATTTAACTAGGTTAATTGTGGTCTAGAAAAAAACCCAAACCCAAAAGTTATTTTTGCTTAGATAAGAGAGCATTATAAAAAAATCTGCTGTGGATATTTGGGCAAAATTGGAAACTGAGGACTCATAGTAGAGCACCAGATTCTAAACTGAGGTATCATTAGTTGCCTGATATTAGGGAAGCATAGCTTTGGTAAAGTAGGAGGCTTTAAGTGTTAGGACAATCCAATATAAAGTCTGGGGCAACGTAAGGACAGTAGGTATTTAGAGTTGGAGGAAAGGATTCTGAGAGCTAGCTCAGTTTTATCTGTTATCATAATATCATAGCAATTTCATTTCTCTTTGACACCACTCTTGCCTGCTCATGTTTCTTAACCTGTTATCCTGTTTGAAAAGAATATTCTTAAAATATTTTATTCAGAATATAGCATGGTATAGTAGAGTGGGAAAAATATTAGTCCTGGAGTCAATAGACCTGTGTTCGAGTTTTGCTTGTCACTTATTAGTTGTGTGACTACAGACAAGGCAAGTTATCTCTCAGAGCCTTCACTTCTTCACCTGGAGAATAGGAATAATTATGTTGTACTATCTATTTTAAATAAGCATTGTAAAGAAAACATTTTAGGCCTTTGATTCCTATTGTTATGAATTGTTATTCATAAATATGATGGTTACAATTGATGAAGAGGCTTTTTGGAGGCAGTTAGATGACACAATGAGTGGAAGTGCTGAATGTCAGTAAGATCTGAGTTAGAATTCAGCCTCAGATACTAGCTGTTTGACCCTTGGAAAGTCATATAACCTATCTCAGTTTCAGTTTTCTCATTTATAAAATGGGGATAATATCACCCACCTCACTGGGTTGTGAAGAACAAATGAGATTATAGATAGATAGATGATAGACAGACAGACATATATATGTACACATATACATATACATGTAGTTCTTGGCAAACCTTAAATCACTATATTAATATTTTATTCACATTCATATTCTTATTAACTTACTCTTAAATAGCACTCAGCATAGTGGCATATGTGAGTACTTATCATGATGTAGTTCACAGAGAGTTGGTCTCAGAGCAAAGAAGACAAGTTCAGGTATTGCCTTTAGCATATACTGGAAGTGGCAACCTGAGCAAGGCATTAAAACCTTCTCAGTGTTCTAATCAACTTCCTAAGACTTTGTTTTGCAGGTATTGTGCTAACCTGCTTTGATAAAAGAATTTTTTTCATCCGGGAATTCTCTATACCAAAGAAATCACCCATCTAGTTTCTTTATTCCTTGATTATGGGAGTCTTCTAAGCCCATATGACTGTATTTTAAAATACATTCCATCATTTTATTCTTTCTTCTTGTACTGCAATAAAACTTTCAATTCCCTTGTTAGGAAACAATTGATCATATCTGAAGGCAGCACATTTGAGGCCAATAAAAAAATGTTCACATGGAAGAAAGTGATCAGAATGTCCAAATCCTTTGATCTAGAGATTCCACTACTAGGTACATATCTCAGGAAGGTCAATAAGAAAAATGAAGGTTGTATACACACATGTACACACATATGTACACACATATATAATATATGTAATATTATATGTGTCTTTTGTTTCCAGATTGTTTTATACATACATATATTTATATATACACAAATATGCATATATATGTATGTATATATACACACACATACATACATATGATCTATCTATCTACCAAAATATTTATACCCACACTTTTTATGGTGGCAAAACAGCTACAACATAGAAATAAAATAGCTTCCCTCAAACTGGGAAATGGCTAAACAAATTATTGTACATTAATATAATGGAATATTACTATTATTTAATAAGTATTGAATGTGTTGAATACATGAGAAGATTAAGGTTAACTGATGCAAGGTTAAGTAGGTGAAGAACCAGGAAAGTGTACACACACATATATACACACATATGTGTAAATGCACATCTCTGTATGTGTGTATTATGCATGTATATGTATTTATATGTGTGTATAAATTACTATAGAAATTCAAATGGAGAGGCAACCAAAACAAAACAATGGAAACTAAATGCAATGACATTATAGTGACAAAACTTGGTTCCAAAGAAGACATATAAGAATATAATTCCCATTAGGCTTTTGTAAAGCTGGTGGACTCTGAGTATGGAACACTGCAGATTTTTAAAATAAGACAGTCTTTTAAAAAAATGACTCTCTTCCCCTATCTCCTTTTCAAATTCTTTGTTATAAGGTAGTGTTCTCTGGGATGGGATTGGGAGAGGAACACATTAGGAAATGTAAGTCACATGAAAGCAAAAGTTATCAGTATAAATTTATGGTTTATTTTGAATATCATGCCAGAATGCTGTCATAGAATAATAGACTCAGAACAAGAAGATGATTCAGTGCTTAGCTACTCCTCATTATAGATTCTCTCTGGTGATGGGTCTGGATAACCATTTTTCTGGATGCTATAGTTGTTGTTCAGTCATTTTTTAATCATGTCCAACTCTTTGTTATCCTATTTGAGATTTTCTTGGGGCAGCTAGGTGGCACAGTGGATAGAGCACTGGCCCTGGATTCAGGAGGACCTGAGTTCAAATCCGGCCTCAGACACTTAACACTTACTTGCTGTGTGACCCTAGGCAAATCACTTAACCCCAATTGCCTTACAAAAAAAAAAAGAAAAAAAAAAGAAAGAGATTTTCTTGGAAAAGCTGCTGGGTATATCACCTGTTTGTTGTTGTTGCTGCTGCTGCTGTTGTTATTATATAGTTTGCCATTTTCTTCTCCAACTCATTTTACAGATTAGGAACTGAGACAAACAGGGTTAAATGGCTTGTCCAGGGTCACACAGCTATTAAGTGTCTGAGGTCACATTTGATAATATTTAAGTGAGATGGAGTAGGCCCTTAGTTTGGGGCATATATGTGTTTTTTAGCTTTTGTTTGGTATTCCTTTCATGTAACACAATGCCAGACAAATAGAAACATAATTTTTTTTGATCGAACATCTACCACACATCAGGTCTTGTACTAGTAAGTCACAAGGATACCAAAACAATCAAAAGCAAAGAAATAGCATATGTCCTTAAGGAACTTACATTCAAATTTGGAATAACAGTATGTGTACACATTAGCTAATATCATATGATATGATATGATGTGATATGATATGATATATGACTGATATGATATGTAATGTAATGCAATACAGTACAGTACAACACAACATAGCATAATATAATATAACATAATATAACAGCATAACATAATATGAATTTGCTAATAATATGGACACATATTCTTTTTTGCTAATTTGTACAAATAACATACACACACAAAGTAAATTCAAGATAATATATTGGTTAAATGATTTTTTGTTTTTGTTTTTGCAGGGTAATGAGGGTTAAGTGACTTGCCCAGGGTCACACAGCTAGTGTCAAGTGTCTGAGTCCAGATTTGAACTCAGGTCCTCCCGAATCCAGGGCCAGTACTTTATCCACTGCACCATCTAGCTTCCCCCCAAGTCAATATATTGGGATGGCAGAACATGAACAGTTAAGAAGGGTCAGGATAGTCTTCATGTATGACATAGCACCTGAGCTGAGTCTTGAAGCAATCTAGGAAATCTAAAAGGTAGAAAGAAGTGAGGAGAGAAGGCATTCCAGTCATGCAGAGCTATGAAATGATCCACAATTGGAGATAAGAAGCAAATAAACCATTTTGTCTTGTGTAATAAAGAGAGTAACATGAAAAAAAAATACCAGGAATGCAGATTCCAATTAGATTGTAAAGGATTTCAATTGTTAAACAAAGGGGTTTATCAAAGACAGGGCAGAGCCAATGGAACCTCATGAGCAGAAGGAACCACATGATCAAGCCTGTACTTTAGAAACATTATTGTGGTGTCTATGAAGACATTGGATTGGAGAAAAGTTTGAAGGGATGGAGACTAAGAGGCTATTTTGATAGTTCAGGTGAGAGATGACAACAAAATGACCTGGGTGGTGACCATGTAAAGGAAAAGAAGCGGATGGGTGTGAGAGATGGTGTGAGGACAGAATTAATAAGACTTAGCAACCAATTGGATAAGAAGCAGAGTGCGGGTGAGGGCACAATGAGGTTGTGAACCTAAGTGAATGAAAGTATGGTGATACCCCCAATGAATATGGAGGAAAATACACTGAATTATGTGTTGGACATTTTGAGTTTGAGATGCTTACAGCCAATCCAGTTTACATATCCATTGGCTATTGGTGATGCGGGACTTCTGCTCAGCTGAGGAGGTGTGGTGGGGATTAGGATCAAGGACATGATGATGCTTTTTCTATAATGGCTATCCTATGGTCTTCCACCAGGCAGCAAATTTAAGTTCAGGACCCTCATTTTATGCTTCCACTATAGCACTCTAGTGAAGGGTTCATAATAGGTGATCAATTAATACTTGCTAACTTGCCTTGAATATTCTTGAGAAATCACTTTGTGATATGAATTTGGAGTTGAAATGTAACTGCTCTGTGAGTAGATGGTTTTGTGTGTGTGTGTGTGTGTGTGTGTGTGTGTGTGTGTTGTGTGTGAAGTGAGTTCCTTTATATCCTCCCATGTTCTCCAAATCTACTTGGGAAAAGTAAGCCTGATAAAGAAACAAAATAGTATAATAGCATCTTCCTCTTCTCTTCACCATTAATGAATAAATTGTTGTGACCATGCCTTAGCTGTCTCCATTTATAAGTGAAGAGCATATATATAGGATAAGGAACCATGACAGTGAGGAGATACTATACAGGGAATAGATCAGAAAGGTAACAGAGATAGACATTTGAAGGCTTAGAAAAATTCAGGAAAGAAACATGATGTTTTCTTCCCTCCTTATTAATTTTTTCCTGGAAAAAAAGAGGGGGAAAAAGTTTTCCCCAAGTTTTTCATCTTTACCTTTTTGTTTCTTAAGGTGACAAATATGACAAAATAAATTGTACAGATTATATTTTAATCTTTCTAAATTGAAAATAGATCTGTTATTTAGATACATTAAAAGGATATTAAAATGAGTATATCTATGTTCCCTTAATAATTGTATTCTTCAGGGCAGCTAGGTGGCACAGTGGATAAAGCACCGGCCCTGGAGTTGGGAGTATCTGAGTTCAAATCCGGCCTCAGACACTTAACACTTACTAGCTGTGTGACCCTGGGCAAGTCACTTAACCCCAATTGCCTCACTAAAAAAAAAATTGTATTCTTCCTGGGGGATGGAGGGGCGGGGCTTTAGGAAGAATGATTTCCTTTCCTCTACCATCCCCACTTTTGCTAATTGCAGTCTTTTTTTTTTTTTTTAGTGAGGCAATTGGGGTTAAGTGACTTGCCCAGGGTCACACAGCTAGTAAGTGTTAAGTGTCTGAAGTCGGATTTGAACTCAGGTACTCCTGACTCCAGAGCCAGTGCTCTCTCCACTGCGCCATCTAGCTGCTCTGCTAATTGCAGTCTTTAACATTTCAGAGATTGTATATTTTCCAAATCTATGTTGGCATTTTTCAGAAAAAGAAACCTTACAGTCTACATTGAGTTTCAATCAGAAGGAACCTCAGAGGTTCCAACTCACATCTGAATAGGAATACCCTCCCTAGTCAATCAAACACTATTTATTAAACATTTACTATAATTCTGAGCATTGTGCTCAACCATGGGCATGCAACGAAAGGCAAAACCTTCCAGTGAGGAAGACAACATGCAAATCATAATGAACAGAAAAGTTTCATATAGTATAAATGGAAGGTAAACTCAGAAGGAAGGCCCCTGCATGAGTGGAGGGTGAGGCAATTGGGGTTAAGTGACTTGCTCAAGATCACACAGCTAGTAAGTGTCCAGTGTCTGAGGCTGGATTTGAACTCGGGTCCTCCTGACTCCCAGGTCAATGCTCTATCCACTGTACCACCTAGCTGCCCCTCTTCATATACTTGAACACAACTATCTCATACCCTAGAAGTTATACATATTACTCAGTCAGTACAATCATCTTGAGTCTTCAAACTGATTTTGGAAAGGGATATTTCAACATGATGAGCCACACTATCTGTCTCCATCCAAGCTTGATTAAAGTTGCTCCCAATATTCAGAATGAACATGGTTAGTAGCAGCTAAGTTACACCTCTAACTAGGGTACAAGGTTTCCTTGTAAGGTCCTTGGTTTGATCTATTACTTTAAAAGAGAAAAGTCATTTTACCAGGAATCAAAGTATGCTACACTTTCATTTACTGCTTCCCTCTTCTGACCTCCTTAGTTCTATAGAAGTGTTATATACTTTAGAAGAGGACCTGCAAATAATTTGTGATAATGGAAACTTTTCCATACCAGGAGGTACTTGGAAGCCATCAGTGACAACTTTTTCAGCAGTTTTTGCTGCTTGTTTGTAGGCTCTGGGCTTTCTTGCTAAAATGGATTTGCCCTAAGTGACAAAGAGTCTGATTAGACTAAAAGACATCCTTTACTGGTTTATCCAGAAAGATAGGAAGCATAACATCTCAGAGTGAGTGACAAAAATCAGGGCAAGAAACATCTGAAGGATTTAAGGGAGGAAATTATAGAGGGCTCAAATTCCAGAAAACCCATTTGTCATTCCTCCATACCCCAAGTCCCAAAAGGTATGATTCTGGGAGTAATGCACTCTAACCATATTCTGTCTTCCTGCTGTTGCTTCCTCCAAACCAAACCAGATTCAAAACCTGACCTCTTGAACTTGGTCTTCTTTTGTTCTATTATACTGGTATCATTTTGGAAGGGAGTACTATAAACATATTATGTTTAGTGGGAAAGAAACCATGATATATATACATACATACACATACAAACATATCATGTACTTGAGAGAAATGATTATTTATAACCAATGTTTTGGGGAGATCCAGAGTTTCCTCCCTTTTTCTAAAGTCCTAATTTCAAAAGTTCAGTCTCTTCAAGGACATTTTTGATAATGAGATTTCTTGTTTATACCCCAGCAAGCAGGGGAAGTCATTCTGCTCTACTCAGGTTTGGACAGGGATAAATTCTTTGACTAGAATGCCCAAGGCTGGAGGGAAAACATAGAAGTAAATAACATAATCAAAGTTCATTTGAATAGACTCAGCCCCTCATTGAAATACTCATTTTCTCTTTAATTGTTAACCAATCACAGTTGATTGCCACCCTCAGAAACAGCCCTCTTCAAGTGGGAATATAAACCTGCATAATTGTCTTTGGTCTAGGAGAGAGATGGCCAAATGACCACCCTTTTATTAAAATACTGGAATTATTAATAAAATTATTAAATTACCCAGAAATTATGTCTTTCAAACTTTTTAAGCACTACAGTACCCAATGGTATGGAAATGTTTATAGGTATAAATGTGTTTGTGTACATTAATACATATATACATGTGTACTGTATATTTGTATATGTGTGCATATGTGTGCATGTACATATACATATATGTATACATATACATAATGCCCTTGTACATAGGCTTTGATCCTTTCTGATGCACGCAAGTCTAAAAGTATTGGCACATTTTCATTCTGATTGAATTGTAAAATATATTAAGCCTAATATTTGCCATATCAACATTTTGTTATCTGTGCCTTTTTGCCTCCTGAAGCTGTAATTTGATTTAAAGCCTCATTCCTTTTGAAAGCCGAATCTTTCCCACAGATAGATTTCCCCATGACTAACTAACACTGCAGCCTTCTGTTGGTAGTTCTGTTAGAATTAAACCCCCAGATTGAAGTAAAACCTAAATCTAATCCCACATTACTATAAAAGGGATGTATAGGACTTCTCTGATCTGCAGATTTAGCTGCAGGACAAGTGGCTGCAACTTCAGCTCAATATTATATAGGTAGATCAGCAACCCCCAGCATGTTTGCTTTTAGGATGGCTTACAGAGCCATCTGGCAGAGCACATCAATCTTACTTGTATTTGGCTTGCTCCTTGGCTAATTTCACCTTTCCTTGAGTTTAGGAGCAGCAATTTAAAGGGGGTATCATAAAAATAACTCATGACAACCTATGATATAGTACTTCTTTCCCTACCATCAGTGTGTGTGCCTCCCCACCTTAGCCACACACAATGACCTCTACCTTTTAAAATCTGTCCCTTTCTTAAAGTAATAGAATCAGCTATCAAAAATTCCATGAAGTCTTCCCTAATCCTCCCTCAAATGTCCAAATTATAGATACTAGTATTTGGAGTCTCTTGTCATGCACCTATCATATATCTATATCATTTATATCTATATCTATTTCATCTATATCTGTCTGTGTCTGTGTCTATGTCCATATCCATATCCATATATGCCTAATATTTGTGCCTTTGTCTTATCCATGAGGCAGCATGGGACAGTAAAGAGACTACTGGCTTTGGAGTTAGAGGGCCTGAATTCAAATCCTGTCACTCTCACTCACTATCTGTATGACCTCATATAAATTAATCTATCTCAGTTGTCTCCTCTGTAAAATTAGAGTGTTTGACTAGGTGACCCCTGAAGTCTTTTCTAACTCCAAATTCATGATGCCATTATCACCATCATCCCAATTAAACTATAAGTTCCATGAGGCAGGGACCTTGTCTCATTTCATTAGCCCTGGAACCTAGCACAGTGCCTTACACCTAGTAAATATTTAATTGTGTTTTGAATTGGATTGTACTGAGTTGCTGGATTACCACTATATGTTTGTACAGTGTTAGTCATACCTATACTCTGAGGTATGACTAACATAAGATCTTACCCATTTCATTCAATCTTGTAACATAAATGTTTATTGATGGAAACTCTCAGCCTTATCAACTAATACTTGCTTGAAAAGAAAAAGAGGAAGAGAAGTAGAGATTTTGAAATACAAGAAACAATCTAGTGAATGTCCAAGAGTTCATGAAAATGCAATAGCTATGGGTGCTTATTATACATCATCTCTGTCTTCTGCTTTGAAAACATAATCCATAAGAGATGTTAAGGGCTAAAATTCTAGCTAAACTGTCTAAAATATCTAATGAGTGGTCACCAATAAATTATAAGCTTTAGCAAGAGTTAGACTTTTAAGCATTTATTAAGGAGAATAAGAATTTGGTAAAGAGAGAAGAAAGGCCTAGATTCCTATCTATTAAAGGGAGAGCACATTTCTAGCTCTGCTCTCCACCAGAGTCCAAAGGAAAGAGAGCGAGACCAAGCGCCAGTCTCTTCCTTCCTCCTCCCACTAGCCCCCGTCACTTCCTGATGCCAAAGAAAAGACTCCTGGTCTTGCCCTCAAAGACCTTCGCTTCATGGGCAGAACTCTTCTACAGTAAGTCTCCAGCAGGTGGCGTCATTCCAATCGTTACAGAGACAAGAGAATAAGATGTGAAATTAGAGGACTTGGTTTTAGATCTTGGTTCAGCCACTTCCTACCTGTGTGATCTTGGACAAGGAACTTAATATTTTGGGGCATGTTTCCTTATCTGTAGAATTAGTGGGTTGGACTAGATGATCTTTAGCTCTTTCCAACTATAAGTCTATGATTCTAAAAATTTTCAGTTTTATAACTCAAGGAGACACTAAGAGTCATAGGTTCTCTTGGCAATAATTTGCTATGTGACAAAACACTTTATATCTGTGGGAATCAATTTTCATATTTAGTGAGTATTTAAAAGTATTTGCCTACCTTTCAGGTGATTTTGGTGAGATAATATATTGAAAAATATTTTTCATCTCCACTTCCTGGCTTTCATCAAGTCGCAACTAAAATTCCATCTTCTACAGCAAACCTTTATCCAACCCTTCTTAATTCTAGCACCTTCCCTTCATTAATTGTTGTCTTGTACATAGCTTGTTCATATATATTTGTTTGTTTGCTTGTTTTCCCCACCAGATTCTAAGCTCATTGAGGGAGCTTGACTATATCCTTGGTGTTTAGCGTAGTTCTTTGTACATAATGGGTGCTTAAACTGCTTATTGACTGTCTATAAACTGATATAAGTGGAAAATATTATTTCATAATTTTTGATAAATTAAACTGTCTCATCTTTGTCCTATTTATGAAAAGGGGTTTGCTAAGCAAATCGATAGTTCAAATAAATTTAAAAGGGTAATGTTTAAGGGTTAGGACAAAAGAAATATGTTCCTATACTTAGAATCTATGTTCATATACACAATCAATGTGTGATTACAAATGAGTCATATAACCATTAAAGGAGACCCAATGGGATTTTTATTGGCAACATTTTATTAGTACCTATTTCTCCTTGCTGTATATATTTGAAAATCATAAATCTGTAATTTGTTTTTAAACATTTTGAATTTTAGACTTTTTACATCCAGCTGTTTCATCTCTCACATCACCCATCAAGTTAATCAGAAATAGTGAAGTTTTAATGTATTATTTCTGCTCTTGGTTAAGGTGGTTGCCAGCATAGCAATCAGTGACCTCTTAAATCTGCTTATTATGTCACAGCTGGATATTTGCATATGATGAGTTCGTGTATTAAAACACACGAGCAGCATGCTGATGTAATGCTCTCTGCCAGTCCTAGGCTTGTGCTGGAAAAGCAGTTATAATCAACTCTCCATTATCCATAATAATAGAGGAGAGGAAAGATATGGAAAATCCCCAAATGACTTACATTAGCCCTGGTGTTGACATTTGAGGATAAACATATCTGATAATATGGAAATTCATTTCAAACAAATGAGGAAGCTGCACATTGAAGACTTTTGGCACACACAGCAAAGAAGGTAGGGAAGTTGAGCTATGGGGGTGAGAAGGCAGCAGCTGCAAGCAATACCCTTCAGAAATGGAATAGCCCCTCACTCAGGCTGAGAGTTTATAAATGCAAGGAGCCACAGAGGTTTATTGCTGGTGTTTGAGACTAGGTTTTGTGATACTACTTGAGCAGAATCTTAAAATGTTGAAGAAGGGAAAGCAGAAACAGCACTTCATGGGACTATTTCTGGGTATTCACATGTTGCTGTATGCTTTTTTCTGTGTGTCTGTGGGTATTCCAGCCCTATTTTTTATATTCTGCGGAAGAATCCTGGGCTGGCCTATGTGACTGAGGTTGTTGGGGACCAATTTTTAATTGGGGAGTGTTAGCTAAGCAGCTCACCACAATATTGGGGCAAGGAAGGAGACCGGCAGCCTCCCTCAAAACAGAACAGGATTTATTTTAACAAGAATGAACTTATAAAAAAAAACACACACACAAACAGGACCAGTAGGATTGAGGGAAAGGAAATAAAATGAGGAAAGGGAAATTATACAACCTGAAAAATACCACCACCACACAATCAGCTGAGAATACACATCAGAGCTCCTGATGCCTTCCAGCTTCCAGCCAGAATGCCAGAAAGAAAAAAAAACTTCCTTCCTACCCCCACCACTCCACACAGTCCCCAGCCAATTGGATGGCCACTCTGACAGTCACATGACTGCCCTCACTAGGCTTCCAATCATTATAATTTTGCCAGGCTCATGCCAGCACCATGGCAACGGCTAAAACCAGTGGGTGGAGCACTGTGCAGTTTGCGGAGCCCCAGGCCAGTGTGCGCTAAGGCATAAAAACCTCAAATAACAATTAATTCTTTACGGGTTTGAGACTCAAATGATACCAAAGAGATTTGGTAATGATTTGAGAATAATAGGAGCACCTACCTCCTGGAGTTGTTGTGAGGATTAAGTGATATATTTGTATAACACTTAGTACCTAGCACATAGTAGGTGCTATACAAGTGCTAGGTATTATTATTGTTTTGATGATGATGATGATGAATCAGTGTCACAAGGTTGGCAACAACTGTGTGCTTGAGCCTTTCCCTCTTCTCTAGGGAAATCAATATGAGGGTCAAGGTAATCCGATATCTATTTACTACAAGTCAATGCCAGGCTTATAAGACCTGGGCTCAAACCCCACCACCATTTCTTATTAGCAGTATTAACCTTAGAAAAGTTTCCTAATATCTTTTAAGTCATCTGTAAAATGGGAATACAAATATCTCTAAGAGCAGCTGACTTCGCAAGCACTTGGTCAACCTTAAAGTGCCTGATAAATGTGACTTTGTTGTAGTAGTTCTACATCCAGAGCTGGCTAAGATCGCCTCAGGCTACTTCATGCTGAGAAAAGTCTTTTGTACTTTTGATCCTGATGCAAAACACTACCTGTCAACAGAACTGTCCTCTGAGAGACTTTCTCTGTAATAACATAAGCATTTGGGTTTCCAAGTTATGATGTGACGTGCGTGAAAAAGAAATGTCAAAGGTACAAGAGATCAAGCAGAGGACAATATCTGCTCTCAATAAACATAGTTATGAGGTTCTTTCACAGATATGCCCATTAACTTCTATGACCTTAAACAGGTCAATTCACTTTACTGGCTCTCTTGTTTCCTTGTTCGTAAAATACTGGGGTTAGACTAGGCAATGTCTATGGCTCCTTTTAGTTCCATCATTTTGTGGTTAGGGAGACCACATAGTCCAGTAAGTATGTGGTGGATTTCAAGTCAGAAAGGCCTGAATTCAAATCTTACCTCAGAGGCTTAGATGTGTGACCCTCAACAATTCACTTAATCTCTCTGAGTCTCAATTTCCTCACTGATGAAGTAGTAATAATACTACTTTATGGATTGTGTATGTATAAAATAAAATAATGTGTTTGAAGGACTTATTAACTCTAAAATCATATATAAATGTTGGCTATTATTTTTTTCAAATTCATAAGATTTGGGGTCAGATTTAAATTAAAGAAAGCATAATGTAGATGATCCACCTGTGAATAACCAAGGGTTGACTATTTAATATGACGTGTTAGTTAACTTTATTTCAGTATTATTCACAATTTACTTTGGATTGCACATCTACCTGATTCCCTATGAGTTTCCACTAATCAGCAAACAAGTTGCTACATGTGTTTTTAACATCCTCATTTCTAATAAACAGATTCCTATTGACAATAGCCCTTTTTGTTACTAAATTTTAAAAATAACTACTAAGTAATGAATTTTCAAGCCGTCTGAATAAAATCATAACCAATTTCTTTTAGTAAGGATACCTGTACACCTGACTCCAATTTAATGTAGCACATTAACATCCACACTTCTTTTGGAAAACAGGAGATTTCAAAAGCTTACATTGTCATTGTTTTCACCTTCACTAAGAGTCTGTTCTAAAAGTAGCTAAGTCATGCGTGTCCACCTCCTGGTTCACCATTTTGCAAAGGACCAAACTGAAGTGGCTGTATCTCATGGATGAATTCTCTGCAGCAAGCCCATTTTAGATTCTTTATGCCTTGTGAGCTTGACAACACATCAAGAGAAACTGATTTTGGAAAACACAGATTGTTTTCGAACCCCTGCTGAGAGTCGCTTTTGACTAATTATTTTTTGACATTGAGCATTTTGCAGCATTTATATCTTACAGAGAAAAACATTGTCTTGATTGGAGAGGGAATGTTTTCCTAGCCTGAGTTTTTAAAAGTGAGCTCTTCTTTGAGATATTTGGGCGAAGCGTCTGGTAGCAGTTTTACTATTTTGCATAATACTTAGTTTAGGTTGAATCTGGGTAACTACTTATATGGGCTGCACACATTCTTCCTACCATATATCCCAATTCAGACCTTTTATATAGTTCTTTATGTTTAAATAGACCTACATAAACCTCCTCAGGATGTTATACTTCACTAGTGCAATCCTTATGACATTTACATAAGCTTGCAGAAACCTTTCTAAAATGATGGAAAAATTTGATCCATAATTTTTAATATTCATAAAACTGGCAAGAATGAGGTAAGTGAAATTTGAATTTCTTATGTGTCCCAGAACCAAGTTTACCATGTGAAATAAAATATAGAATGAAATACCATGGTGTATAGAAGAATTTTTATTAAATTACATTAAACAGAGACTTTTTTTCTTAGGAAAGTATTGCTCATTTTTCATTCTATTTTGTTCATTTGCACATCATATTTCCTAAACATAGGATGAGAAATTACTCATTTTAACTAAGCTTCCCAGTGTAACTGTAGTAAAAGAAGAAAATAGAGCATTTTGCTATTGGCATACTGATTACATGCATGGTTTATGCAACCAGCATTTATTGAGTGCCTTTTGTGTGCCCAGCATGATATCAGAATCCCTAGAAACCATGCATTTTACTTAAAGAAAGAAGATGAGCTTACATGAAGCAGAGAATATGAAAACTGACAGGTAATATGTCAAGGAGTCTTTAATTCTAAATATGTAGAATCACTGAATCATTGTCCGTAAGTATGAAAGGCTCACAAAATCTTCTTACCTGGACCAATTCTGGGTATCACAGGCCCTGTGGTTTTATGATAGCAGAAAGCCTGGACAGAAGCATCCAGAATGAGCCCCTCATGGAGATCAACCCCTTAAGATCCTCAGATGGTTTTTCTTTTTTTTCAATTGCTGTGTTCCATGTATTTGTTTTCAATTTTTAAAAAGTAGAGTACAAAAGCCATTTAGGTACTAATAAAAATATAGCGGAAAAGATAACCAGAAAAAAATCCTTTTCTATTAAGCAGATACAGAACTCAGATATTCATATTGCTAAATATCTAATCTCACTTGGCAGGTACAGAAGATAGCACACAGAGTTCTAAGAAAATAACAGTCTCCTTCCTACCATACTGAGAAGACTCATATCATCCATGATGGAGAGCAGCTTCATATTCCCATCTCTATTCCCCATTAATACTAGACTGCATTTATAGTTTTGACGTTATCATAGTGCTTTAGATATAAAGTATGCAATATAAGCAATTTTCCCCTAATTTTAAATGAAAGAACCTACACCTCAGTTTTGGCACTCCACCTCATCATTGATCTCTGCCTCTGATTGGTAGGTTGGGGGCATGAAATCTAAACCTCCATTTAAGGAGTGTGTTCAGCTCAGAACATCTTATTTCTAACTATTTATTTTAACATTCTTTTCTTTGTGAAATTTGAACCCCCCCAATTTTTTTAATTATAAAAAAAACTTGAGCTCCAAATTCTCTCCCTCCCTCCAACCCCTTCTCCCACCCACATAGAAGGTGAGCAATGTAATATCATTTTAAATATGAAACCCTGCAAAACATGTTTCTGTATTAGTTATGTTTCAAAAAAAGAAAGCAAGGAAAAGAAAGTGAGAAAATTGTACTTTAATTTACACTCAGAGTTGATCAGTTCTCTCTCTGGAGTTAGATTTTTTTTCACCTTGAGTTCTTTGGAATTATCTTGGATCATTGTATTGATCAGAGCAGCCAAATCTTTCATAGTAGATCATCATTACAACACTGTTGTTATTTTGCACAATGATCTCCCACTTCTCACTTAACTTTGCATCAGTACATATAGGTCTTTCAATGTGTTTTTTCTCCTGAAACCACTCCTCCTCCTTATTTCTTATAGTGTAGTAGTATTCCATCACAATCATATTCCACAACTTGTTCAGACATTTCCCAAATGATAAGCATCCTCTTGACTTCCAAATATTTGCTACCACAAAAATAGCTGCTTGTAAATATTTATATACATATATATTCTTCTCCTTTTTCTTTGATCTATTTGGGATATAGGCCTAGTAGTGGTATTGCTGAGTCAACAGGTTTGAACAATTTTATAGTCTTTTGGGCATAGTTCCAAGTTGTTCTTCAGAATGGTTGCACCAGTTCACAACCCCACAAATCCATTAGTGTGTCTATTTTTCCCCATTCCTTCCAGCATTCTTCATTTCTGTTAGGTGTGAGATGGTACTACAGAGGTGTTTTAATTTGCATTTCTGTAATCAATAGTGATTTAGAACATTTTTCATTTGACTATAGATAGCTTTATTTCTTCTTCTGAAACCTACCTATTCATATGTTTTGTCTATTTATCAACTGGGGAATGGCTCTTATTTTTATAAATTTGCCTCAGTTCTACACTTTATACACACACACATATTTGAGAAATGAGGCATTTATCAGATAAACTTATAAAATTTAAAACAAAATATTATTTCATTGTCTATGGTACCTACCTTTCAGCAAAATGTAGTTTCCTCAATTATCTCATTTAATTAGGTCTACTTTTATTTGTCTTTCTTCTGTAAGATCATGATTGCTACTCCTACCTTTTCCACTTCAGTTGAAGCATATTAGATTCTACTCCAGTCCTTTACTTTAACTCTGTGTGTGACTTTTTGTTTAACATAAATCTCTTCTAAATAGCATATTGTTGAATTTTGGTTTCTAATTCATTCTGCTATTTAATTCTGTTTTATAGGTGAGCTTTTAGATATGAAGTATGCAATATAAGTAATTTTCCCCCATTTTTAAATGAAAGAACCTGGACCTCAGTCTTGGTACTCTGTGTGTGTGTATGTATTTGTATATATGTATATATGCATACATATACATGTACACGCATATACACACATACATAATCTTTGAACCAATTCCAATAAAAGTAAGATTTAAGAACTGTGTGCTACACATACCCCTACTTCCCCCTTCACTGTAAAAGATCTTTCTTCCACTTCATTTATGTGAGAAAATTTTCCCCATTTCACCCTTCCTTTTCCCCTTCTCCCAGCATCCCTCTTTCTCATCCCTTATTTTTTTTGGGGGGGGGGGGGAGAGGGAAGATCATACCAATATAATCAAATCACATCCATGTCTACTGTCTATGTAAACTCTTTTAAACTGCCCTAATAATGATAGAGTTCTTAAGAGTTTCATGTATCATCTTCCAGGTATATAAATAGTTTATTACATCTATATGATTACTTTTTTCATATTTTCCTTTATATGCTTTGCTTGAGTCTTGTGTTCGAATGCCAAATTTTCTATTAAGCTTTGATCTTTTCATCAGTAATACTTGAAAGTCCTATATTTCATTAAATATCCATTTCCCCCCTTAAAGATTACACTCAGTTTTTCAAGGTAGGTTATTCTTGGTTATAATCCTAGCTCCTTTGCCTTCTAGAATATCATATATCAAGCAGTCTGATCCTTTAACATAGAAGCTCCTAAATCTTGTGTGATCCCAACTATGGCTCCAGAATATTTGAATTGTTTCCTTCTGGCTGCTTTCAATATTTGCTCCTGACCCAGGAGCTTTGGAATTTGGCGATTCCTAGGAGTTTTCATTTTGGGATCTTTTTTCAGGAGATGATCAGTAGATTCTTTCAATTTATATTTTACCCTCGGGGCAGCTAGGTGGTACAGTGGCTAGAGCAACAGCCCTGGAGTCAGGAGTACCTGAGTTCAAATCTGGCCTCAGACACTTAACACTTACTAGCTGTGTGACCCTCAGCAAGTCACTTAACCCCAATTGTCTCACTAAAAAAAATAAAAATATATTTTATCCTCTAATTTCCTGAAATATGATGTTTAAGCTTTTTATTTGATTGTGTTTTTTCAGTAATTCTGCTTTTTTTGTGGGGCAATGATGGTTAGGTGACTTTCCCAGGGTCACACAGCTAGTAAATATCAAGTGTCTGAGGCTGGATTTGAACTCAATCCTCATGTATCCAGGGCCAGTGCTTTATCCACTGTGCCACCTAGCTGCCCCTCAATAATTCTTAAATTATCTCTCCTCAATCTATTTCCATGTCAGTTGTTTGCCTGAAAAAAAAATTCACATTTTCTTCTATTCATTTAATTTTTTCCTGTTTTTATTTGTTTGTTTCTTTATATCACATGCAGCGATTAGCTCCCACGTGCCGAACCTTAATTTTAAGAAATTATTTTCTTCAGTAAGTTTTTGAACATTTATACCCATTTGGAAAATTCTACTTTTTAAGGAGTTCTTTTCTTTAGTGAATTTTTGTGCCTCTTTTACCATTAGACCAATTCTGTTTTTTAATATATTTCTTCAGTATTTTTGTACCTCTTTTACCCAGATGTTAATTCTTGTTTCATAATTTTCTTGAATCATTCATTTCTTTTCACAGTTTTTTTCCTGTACCACTCTAAACTCTTTAAGTGAGGAACTATTGTTGAGCTTGGGTTCAATTAGCATTTTTCTTTGAGACTTTGCTTGTAGACATTTTTTTTCTTCTGAGTTTGTGGCTTGAACTTCTCTGCCACCATTGTAGATATTTAAGGCCAAGTTTCCTTTTTGTTATTTTCTCATTTTGAACTTTATGTATAAGTTGGGCTCTGCTCACGTGATTGTGGGGAGACACTGTCCTAATCTTCAGGATTTTTTCAAGCTACTGTTATCAGAACTAGTTCTGGGGATCTGCAAGCTTTCAGTGTTTCCTAGGTAGTATGAGAGAGGTGTGGTCACTAATCTCCTGGTCTGCACTCTGGTCTTTACCCAGGAAAAGCACCTGCTCCCCTAAAGTTGCAAGTGCAAGTGCAAGTGCTCCTCTTGGTCCTGGAACTTTGACCAGTTCCCTTGCTCTCCTATGGCCTCAGGCATTAGTGCTCCTCACCTTGGAACTGCTCCCATGTGACTTTCCCACTAGTGCTTCTCACCAGCCTGGAACTATGACCTAGAACTGCTTACAGTCAATAGAGTTGTCAACCAGTGCCAGCTCTACCCAGTGGAGCAAAGGATCCCCTATAGCATCTTTCTGACCAGTTGTATGACCTCCTGATTATCTGTGCACTGAGAGCTTCAGAAGCTGTTGCTGCTGCTGCTGCCACTAGTGCTATCATTGCATGCATATGTACTGGTCAGGCCTCCAACCTAGTATCACAGACCTTTCCTGCTGACCTCCTCAGTTTCCTTAGGCCAGAAAAATGTCACACTCTGATCTCTTGTTGGCTCTACCACTCCAAAATTTGATGTGATGTGTTAAAGTTATTTAGAGAGGAATGTTGAGAGAGTTCAGCTGGATTTCTGCCTCTGTTCTGACATTTTGGCTCTACCTCCCAGATACTCTTCCCAAAGAAAGTCAACAGGGAGGGCATATGGCATGCCATGTGAGAGATACATTCAGAGTCTGTTGGGTTTCTGTTGCTGGCAAACTTCACATCACTCCTATCTGTTCACACCTATATGCTACAACTCTCAGAATATTATGGTTACCTTCTAAACACATACATTAACAGCCTCCTTTTAGATTGTATTTCCAATATGCTCAAAGGGCTATAAAGTTGTGCATACCCTTTGACCCAGCAATACCACTATTACGTCTTTTTCCCAAAGAGATTATAAAAAAGGGAAAAGGACCTACGTGTACAAAAATATTTATAGCTGCTCTTTTTTATGGTGGCAAGGAATTGGAAATTGAGGGGATGCCCATCAATTGAGGAATGGCTGAATAAGTTGTGGTATATGAATGTAATATAATACTATTGTGCTGTAAGAAATGATGAGCAGGCAGATTTCAGAGAAACCTGGAAGGACTTACATGAACTGATGCTGAGTGAGATGAGCAGAAGCAGAAGAACATTATACACAGTATCAACAACATTGGGTGTTGATCAATTGTGATAGACTTGATTCTTCTCAGCAATGCAATGCTCCAAGCTAGTTCCAAAGGACTCATGTTGGAAAATGCTCTCCATATCCAGAAAAAAAGGACTATGGAATCTAGATGCAGATTGAACCATACTACTTCTATTTATTTTGTTGTTTTTCTTTTTTTGAGGTTTTTCCTTTTTGCTCTGATTCTTCTTTCACAGCATGATTAATGCAAAAATATGTTTAATGTGATTGTACATATATAACCTATATCAGATTGCTTGCTGCGTTGGGGAGGGGAGAGAAAAATTTGAAACTATAAATCTTATAAAAACAAATGTTAAAAACTATCTCTACATGGGGCAGCTAGGTGGCGCATTGGATAGAGCACCAGCCCTGGAGTCAGGAGTACCTGAATTCAAATCTGGCCTCAGACATTTGACATTTACTAGTTGTGTGACCCTGGGCAAGTCACTTAACCCCAATTGCCTCACCAAAAAAACCCAGAAAACCAAACCAAACTATCTCTACATGTAACTGGAAAATAATAAAATACTTTTATGGTGAAAAAAAGACTGTAGTTCCAAGCAATTAGCTAACTTCATGGCAATTGATCTGAGTAGCCATGGTATAGTGGGATCTCATGTACCCTGTACACTCTTTCTTTTAAGAAAAAACAATATCTCTGAAGAGATATTGTTAAATAGTAACCATTCATTAAAGTACAGTGGGATGCTAAGCAAGAAAAGGCAAAATGTCAGCCAGAGGTTTGCAAGGAAAGGGTGGTTAAGAAAGGTGACTTGAGTGTTGAAGGAAGCAATACACATCTATTCATATTGAGGAGGTATGCATTGAGCATTTCTAGAAGTCTGGCCAGTGAAGGAGGAAAGATTTTTTAAAAAGTGGAAAATAAGAAAAAATGGATTTGAGAGGCCCAATAAGATAAGGTTGGTTAGAAACTTTGTAATAGATCACTCTGTGAGACAGTATAGACAAAGACAGGGGAACTGGAATAGTTGATGGAAGACTTTTAATGCTAGGTTTAGTATTTTAGACTTGATATATTGAGTTAGAGGGACCCACTGTAGATTTTTTTATTAGTTGGATGATATGTTGAATGTAGTGTTTGAGAAATATTATCTTGAAGGCCCTATGCTAAATCGATTGGAGTGGGAAGGGACTGGAGGAAAATAGAGAAACCAAGACATAATTGAAGTAATTTAAATTTTGAATAGTGAAGAATGATGGAATGGATAAGAAGAATGGCCTTGCAAAAGGTGAGAAAGTATCAAATGAAAGAGACATTGTAAAAACCTAATAAGAAGGGCATGTCCATTTATTAGTTACAAAAGACAAATAATAGGGAGCTACCAAAGAGGTAAAATGGTGGTACCAATAATGGTTAGAATCATAGAATTTCAGAATTTGAAGTAACTCAGTTTAACTCATTAATGAACATTATTCCTTTCTACAACTGGGTCAAAATACAGAGATAGTAGATGTCCAAGGTAGTATTCAAATGCATATCTTATGAATGTAGGTTTCATATTCTGCCCCATATGCCAGTGTACAAATTTGACAAAGATTGAAGACCTCCTGTAATGGAGGAGGTCACTAACTTTCAAGGTAGTTCATTCCAGTTTTAGGTAGTTCTGATTATTAAGGAGGTTTCCCTATTAAGCTCCAATATATCTACCTCCCTTAAAAAAAAAAATCCACCTACTGGGGCAGCCAGGTGGTGCAGTGGATAAAGCACTGGCCCTGGATTGAGGAGGACATGAGTTCAAATCTGGCCTCAGACACTTGACACATTCTAGCTATGTGACCTGGGCAAGTCACTTAACCCTTCTTGCCTTGCAAAAAAAAAAAAAATCCACCTATTTTCTTTGGCTCTCCTCTGTGGAACCAAACTAAATAAGTCTAATATCACTACAAAATGACAGCCATTCAAAATACTTAAAAATAACTGTCATGGGGAAGTTCATAAGAAAGTTGACGTTTTGGTTAGGAAGAAAAGGAGAAAACAATTTTTAAAATATTTTCTCCAGTTGTTATTGGGACAATCTAAGAGAAATGTGCTATATGAGAATACGATGTTATACTATGGATATATTTACAGATCAGGACCAGCTGTATATAAGATCAACTGCATGGCTAAACTATATCTATATCTATATCTATATCTATATCTATATCTATATCTATATCTATATCTATATCTATATCTATATCTATATCTATATCTATATCTATATCTATATCTATATCTATATCTATATCTATATCTATATCTATATCTATATCTATATCTATATCTATACCTATATCTATACCTATACCTATACCTATACCTATACCTATACCTATACCTATACCTATACCTATACCTATACCTATACCTATACCTATACCTATACCTATATCTATATCTATACCTATATCTATATCTATACCTATACCTATACCTATACCTATACCTATACCTATACCTATACCTATACCTATACCTATACCTATACCTATACCTATACCTATACCTATACCTATATCTATATCTATATCTATATCTATATCCATATCCATATCCATATCTATATCTATATCTATATCTATATCTATATCTATATCTATATCTATATCTATATCTATATCTATATCTATACACACATATCTATATACATATATATTTGAGGTTAGTTCTTCTTTAAAGTATTATTTATGAATTTTTCTTTCTCAGTTTAGTTTTGTGTTTAGGATTCCATTCAACTTCTTGCTTCTGTTAAATTATTATTATTCTTTTTCCAGAGCCCTACTTTGATATAGAAAGGGAACTTCCTATATGGACATTTCTTTCTCTGATGCAGGTTATCAAATTGCCAATTGTCTATACCTTACAATCTTAAAGAATTTCCTGGAGACATTGAAGTTAATTTATTTTTCTACCATCACACATCCAGTACATATCAGAGGTAGGCATTGAAAGCCCAGCTTCCTGACTTTAAGGCCACACTGCCACTTTTTAATTATATAACAATTGTATATATTTAGATTTATTCATTTATTCAACATATTTTCCCAAATGCCTACTAGGTCTAAGGCATTGTGCTAATTCTTCTAAGGATAGGCTCAGAATGCATTCCTTGCTCTCAATAATTTTATAATCTAGTTAGGTGTAGGTTTACAAATAATATACATACAATAATTATAATACAAGATAGTATATGACAAATTCTCCAAGAGAGCTACAACCTTATACTGTGTAGCAAAATGCCATTTTAAGCTGACAGATAAGGTTTCATGAAAGAGATAGTATTTTATTTGGTCTTGTTGAATATATAAGATTCTTAACTAACATATCTAAAAGGGAACTTATTATCTTTCCCCTTATTTTACAGGTGAAGGACTTGAAGTCTAGAGGGATTGTCACTAAAATGGTCATACAGGATATAAGGGATAGAGATAAGATTTGAACCCCATTCCTCTGACTCTATTATCCCACACACCCTGCCCTGCACTGGTCTGCTTTCCAGTGCTCTCATACTTTACACACCTGCACCTCCCTATGTAATCTTTGATCCAGTGACACTGGCCACTTTGCTTTTCCTTGAACAAGACACTCCATCTTCTGGCTCTAGGCATTTTTTCTGGCTACTTCCTATGCCTGAAAATCTTTCTTTGAACTGGCCAGTTGAGTCCCCAGGGCAGGAGGTGGGGCAGCTACTACTTGCAGATTATTGTTTGCTCTTCATTCTGGAAGAGGACTACTGATATCAGGAAAGTGATGTCTTGACTTGCAAATGAATTGGATTTAAGGGAGGCTGGGCTGTGCTAAATTATCAGCCTAGCTGAATGAGTGCTGTCTTAGAGAAACTGAGATCTGGGGAAGAATTTAGCTTCAAAAGGCTAAGGTCTCCCATTGCATCTAGGGCCATCACCAGTTGTCCTGACCTATGTTTGGTACCTCTGGATTCCAACTACTCTGGAAGAGAAAGTGAGGCTGATGTCTTTGCACATCTCTTCTTCACTTATATCCAATTCACTTGCAAGTCAATACATCACCCTCCTGATGTCATTGGTCCTTTTCCAGAAGGAAGGATGAACAATAATAAACAAGCTTCTACTTTCAAAAGGAAGCCTTTCCTGATTTCCCCCAATTCTAGTGCTTTCCCTCTGTTAATTATTGTGTATTTATCCTTTAAATAACTAGTTTGTATATATTTGTTTTCTCCTCTGATTGTACTTCTTGAGAACAGGGATTGTCTTGACTTTTTTTATCCCTAACACTGAGCCCACTTAATAGAAAATAAATTCTTATTGACTGACTGAATATTGTACAATACTTTGTCTCAGATAGGTTGAGTGCTGATCAGGGAGGGTCTTAAATGTCAGGCCAAAGAGCCTGGGATTTTATTTGGTAGGCAATGGGGAACAATTGGAAAAGTTTAAGTGGAAGAGTTACTGGGCAGTTTTTAAGTACTATCTACCAAATTGTGTGAGAATTACAATGAAATGTGGTTCCTAAATGATTATAATTTCTGTCATCATTTTTGTGTCATATAAACCACCCTTAGAATATTTGAAAATATATTTGTTTGTGAGATTAAGGCATTTTTAAAGGAAAAAAAATTAATTCAAAAGGGAGAAAAAAGGTACATTTCTTAAATGTTTTTCTCTCTTTTATCTGCATAAAGCCTCAAGAAGTGTTTCAAGACTTTCATAACATAGCTGCCCATTGCCTTTCATTTTGTTTTATCCTATGACTTCTTGAACTCTCTTTAGTCCAGGAAATGATAGCCCCTGTTAGACTCAGTAGTATCTACTGAGATCAGGTATTTCAGCTTACCCCCAGAATGTCAGGGGTTTGGGAGTAGCTATCTTTTTAAGAGCATAGCTCTCTGGTGGCAAAATCATAAAAATCATTGCTGTGTAATATGAAAAGTTTATGAGGTCACACGGATGCTTGCTTACTGTGCATATGGTTAGAACTGTGCATTTCAAGTTAAATATAGGAACAGCTCTGGCTGTAAAGAAGTAGTTTAAGAAATCAGGAGAACTATAAATGGCCATCTGCTCTAGTCTCCATTTTTATTTGCTGAATTCAACCAGTGCAATATTTTAATGAAAAATGGGTTGGTATTCCATCTGTTCATTAACTTTTTTTTCACACTACACAATAATCTATCATTTTTACTGAGTGGAAACAGTTTTCTACTTTGTGAAAATATTTTTTCTAAAAGATAGAGGCAGTGGGTATAATTCTACTTTCCATTAATTTCAAATAAATTTAAGAAAGTCTTTCATTAGCCTCTAGGCTCTCTTGGAATGAGTGATGTGGTGATACTGAAATTGGGAAATTTTTGTCCATGGTGTTGAGAAAATATTCTCCAGCCTTTATCCTGCCATCCACATTGGGTTCTTCTTAATTATCTAAAGCTATGGGAAAACCTTCTACAAAGGACCAAATGCTCAAATGAAGCAAATGGCACCTCTGGGAATTAGACATCTAGGAAAGATATGATGAGACTAGGTCTTGTAAAACAAAGCAGAAAATGTATAATTTATGTTGATTCTTAAAACTGGGTTTGTGGTAGCCTGAGTATAGCCTAATTATTATCCTTCTACCTACATAGAAGCTAATTACCTATTATTTAAAGTCATATAACTTTTTAGTCAATTTTTTTTTCTGTTGCTTCTTTATTTCTTTGGGGTTGATGATACATTACTGGCTTTTGGGACATATGAGAATCATGCCTCCTGTAACAGATGTAAGTTTTAATAGCATAATACCTACTGTGTTACTCTGAAGTAGAGTTCTTGAATCCAGATTTGGCTAAAGTATATAAATGTAGCTTTTAGGGGAGGTTTTGACATTAGGGGAAGCAGTGGATATATAATTATTAAATTCCATTGTTGACAAACTATTCAAATTTAGTTTCCCAATCCATTAACCCACCTGTCTTTCTGATATTTTTCTGTCAACCACTCAAATCACTTACTTGTAGGGTCTTAAAAGTAAAATCTCTACTGCTTTTACAATGTGGGGAGCTGAGGGTGTGTTCACCTATCTTTACAACCAGGTCATTACCATTAACCTTATGGTAGAGTGGAAAGAGTTGTGGTATAGTAGACAGGATTGGGAATCTGAAGTCCTAGGTTTAAGATTTGTCTGCCATGGTGTGTATTGTGTGACTTAGGGCAAGTTATTTAACCTTTCATTTTCCATATTTGTAAAATGAGGAGATTAGACTAAATATTTTCTAGAGTACCTTCTGGCCCTGTATTTATGGTCCTGTGATCTCTGAGTTATCATTTCCTTCTCTTTCAATGAATATAATTATATGAACCCCACCAACTTCACAGGGTTTTTTTTGAGGAAAAATGCTTTGTAAATCTCGAAACAGATGTATGTAATTCATATGAATGAGTTAATGTAAGCAAGGCATCTTTAAATCAGCAAAATGCTATTTAATTAGAAGCTATCATTATTAATTTAAAAGAACCATAATTTCTTTCTGCGTGGGCACTCTTTCTACTGATACAGATAACCCCTTCCCCTATTTACATTTCAAGAATTGTCCTAGCTGAAAAATTTATCACCTAAGTAGCTAAATTTCTTGTGATGAGTCTGTTTTTAGTTAATTCTGTTAATTGATGAAAGATGCATAATCTCTTGATGAGCCTGAACTTTGTTAAGGGCTAAAATTCTAGCTAAACTGTCTAAACTATTTAATGAGTGGTCGCCAATAAATTATAAGCTTTAGAAGAGTTAGGCTTTTAGGCATTTATTAAGGAGAATAAGAATTTGGTAAAGAAAGAGAAAGGCATAGATTCCTATCTATTAAAGGGAGAGCACATTTCTAGCTCCGCTCTCCACCAGAGTCCAAAGGCAAGAGCATGAGACTGAGCGCCAGTCTCTTCCTTCCTCCCCCCACTAGCCCGTGTCACTTCCTGACGCCAAAGAAAAGACTCCTGGTCTTGCCCTCAAAGACCTTCGCTTCATGGGCAGAACTCTTCTACAGTAAGTCTCCAGCAGGTGGCGTCATTCCAATCATTACAACTTCAGGCTTTCCCAACTTGGAGGTACCTACAAGAAATTGTCCTTCACTGACATAAAACATCTGAGTGTCCAGGATCACCTCCACCTATTGAGGCAGCATGAAGTACACCAATCTTCAGACCATGCAGCAGCACCCCCACAAAAATTTACAGCAGTCAGAAAGAAGAGGACAGGAGCCAATGTTATTACCTTCATTTCCCATTAGCAAATTGAGCATGCAGAGATTGTTTAACTGGTGCCACTTCATTGTGTTTGTCAATGCCAAGGCTAGAATTTGGAACAAAGTGATCAGGAAAGACTTCTTTTAAGAGATGGCACATGAATTTAGTCTACAAAGAAGATAGAGAGTCTAAGAAGTAGAAATGAAGGAGAAGTACATTCTAGGCATGAGGAAGAGCCTGTGCAAAAAAACCTTGGAAATGGAGGATAGAATGTCATATAAAGAACATCAAGAAGATCATTTAGGTTGACCATCAAATAGGTGAAGGAGAGTGATATATAATAAGATTAGGAAGGTTGCTTGCAGTCAGGCTATACTTAAACTTGGAAGTAATAGAGAACCATTAGAGTTTATTGAGTATGGTAGTAAAATGGTTAGATGTTAGATTTAGGACAATCATTTTGGAAGCTGTGTGGATGATGGATTGGACAGAGACTTGATGCAGGGAAACCAAGTAGTAGGCTATTTCAATAGTCTAGGGGAGAAAAGAGAACTGCCTGAACTAAAGTAATGGCTACATGTATGGAAAGAAGAGGGAAGATATGGGAGATATAGAAGTAGAAATCATGAGGTTTGGCAGAGCTGATTGGATGGTAATGTGAAGAAATGTGAGGAGCCAAGCATGACATTAGAAACACTCAACCATACTACTCAAGATAAAATTCCCAGTTGTGTCTGGTGCACATCATGCAAACCTAGTCAAAATTCCTTTGCATATGTTTAAAGTTTAGTCTTGAACATCTAAACCTGTATAATTGTAGTCTAATGGCTGGGAAACCATGTTCTAAACCTTAATACTTACCTACCTCTTACTTTCTACTGTGTGCAAGGCAAGGGCAGCTAGGTTGTCCAGAGGATAGGGTGCTGGGCCTGAAGTCAGGAAGACTCATCATTCTGAGTTCAAATGTGACCTCAGACACTTAATAGCTATGTTTCCCTGGGCAGGTATTTAACCCTGTTTGCCTCAGTTTCCTTATCTGTAAAATGAGCTGGAGAAGGAAATTGCAAACTATTCCATTAGCTCTGCCAAGAAAACCCCAAATGGGGTCATAAAGTGTTGGACATGGCTGATATAACTAAATAACAAATGTACTACTATTGAGTTTTCTTTCTCTGTGGAGTAGGGCATGGATATGGTCTGGCTGCATTAAAAAAAAAAACAACAACAACTCTGATTTGGAGGCTGTGTTCTAAGTCTAGTAAGTATCTAAGTTGATACATCCAAGGAATCATCACAGGCACTTCCACTATATGCAACTTAATGCTGCATATTGCTTTCATATTATTGTGATGGTTTACAGACCAAAAATAAGTACTATCTTCCCTAGTTGTAGGTAAGATTAGGCAACTGAAAGATGAAAGTCATAGAAATCTAATGTGCAAAATTTATCTGCCTCTGCTAATAGATAAGTACAAATTTTAGAGAATGCTGCTGTTGGAACCATAAAGAATTGATCATTTGGAGTTAGTATTGGTTCTTTGCCTCTTTACCTTAAATGTATATATTTGTGTTTCAAATGGAGTGATTTTATGAATAGTTTAGAATGCATAGGCTAGTATGGAGTCTTTCTCTAAAGTAACAAAATGTGTCAGTCTCAAAGGAAAGGTATTTGCTAATTATATTGATTGCAATCATTTTGATTTCACTGAAGTATTGTATACAATCAATTCCTTACTCTGCCCCCCCTTAAATGAAATTATTTGTACTTTCCTGAAATGGGAGAAATGAACAATGAATCTTTGTTTTAAAGCTGACCTCCCAAGAGAAGCCTGTAGTTTAAAAAATTTTGGAAAAAAAGAGAAGATAAAAAAGGAATCTTGCCATTAGCCATATACTGAAATATTATCTCAAGATTAAAAAAAAAAACCATATCATGAAAAGCTCAAGGCTATTATCCATATCCTCTGCCAGGGTCAGGCTTGAAAAATAAGAGATGTAACGGGTCCCTTTCTCACTGACTCATTCACTTCCCCTTTAACCTTGTGCAGCATTCCTAAAACATTTTTTTCAAAGAGAAAAACAGAGAAGATACTAATTCAGTGAAATGGAACATATAATGCTTTAAATTTAATTTATTGAAAATAAAATCTTGAAAGAACAAATAGTTTTCATTTTAAAAGAGAAGCTACTTTTAAAGAAAAAATTGTTGCCTGTAGAAAAGCTGTTTTTACTCTTTCACCAAAAAGCTATCTAGGGATATCACTTAAAGGCATTTGTTTTTTGTTGTGCTTAGTTCTCTCTGTACTATGAATGTGGATAATGCATTTATTCACATAAGACACTTTTCATTGCTGGAGACTGATTACTTATTTCTCAGGACCTGTATGAAGGAGTGGAATTTTCTAGAGCTTGAAAGAAAAGATCTTGGTCTTCTGGCTTCTAGCTTCTAGAGAGAAAACAAAAAATTCCAAATTCTCTTCAGGGAGTAGTCCCTGAAGGGAGAGAAAGACTCTAGGAATAAGGCTACACATATAGGCGTGAACATCCATGGCCCTATCTCCAATTTACTACACCAGAAACTTCTAGAAATTGGGTCAGATTTGGGATTCTGTCTCTTGGTTCAGATGAGAGATTTCATTCCCAGTAGAGAGCCCCTATACTTTGTGTATTGTTTAGCATATTCTCATCTGTTTACCTTCTTTGATTTCTGTTTGCCATCAGTTTGGATCAGTGGGTTTATTTGTTGTTTTCCATGTATGATCTTTGTGGAACTGACATTTGTAGGATGAGGAGGTTTACCATTGAATATATAGTTTGGGACACTACTTCCCTGTTAAGGGATAGAAACCAAAATCTAAGCTTTAACCCCAAAATTATTTCACCTGGACTAATAATATTTTGAGAAGTAGATAGATATAATTCTAGCCTGATACTCTTTCTCTGGGAACAGAATGGCTAGTCTCTGCCATCAATATCCTGTTTCCCCTCCTGGCAATAATCAGTTTATCTTGGAGAAGGATGGGTAGAAGAGACTTGAGAGATGTCTATTCATTCCTACCTGAGGCACATCTCTACAGACCCATGTAGACACATAACTTACATGGTCAATACACTCCTTTATATATGCACATAGCTATGTACACAAAATTGTCACATATTTACTATATAATATACATAAAAATATATATATACACACATATTTATATATAATACCCACATGGGGTAGCTAGGTGGCACAACAGGTAGAATGCCAGACCTGGAGTCAGGAAGACCTGAATTAAAATCTGGTCTCAGACACTAGTGACCCTGGACAAGTCACTTAACCCTGTCTGCCTCAGTTTTGTCATTTTTTTTTTCGGTAAGGCAATCGGGGTTAAGTGACTTGCCCAGGGTCACACAGCTAGTAAGTGTTAAGTGTCTGAGGCCAGATTTGAACTCAGGTACTCCTGAATCCAGGGCCGGTGCTCTATCCACTGCGCCACCTAGCTGCCCCAGTTTTGTCATTTTTAAAATGAGTTGGAGAAGGAAATGGGAAACCACTCCAGTATCTTTTCCAAGAAAATTTCAAACAGTCACAAAGAATTGGACAGGACTGAAAAACAACTGAAAAACATTACACACATACATATGTATATATGAAATATATGTCTATATATGCATATACATATAAAACATGATTCTACTTTCCATTAAAATAGAATATAGTAAACAACAATATAGTATAAGTGTCATAGCATATTTGAAAGGGGGAGGCTTCAGCCTCTCTCCTTGGACTCTTTACTCTTTTTCTCATGGCCTCCAAAAGTCTCTCTACCCTTATTCCCAAACCATGATATATTTCATTGGCTAAAGAGATCAGGGAGAATTCAAAATGGATCCAGTTCACTATACCCAAAGGGCAATAGGATTGTTCATGCCCTTTGATATAGCAATACCACTGCTAAGTTTATATCCCAAAGACATCCCCAAAAGGGAAAAAGATCTATTTTTACAAAAATGTTTATAGCAGTTCTTTTTGTGGTGGCTAAGAATTGGAAATTAAGGGAATGCCCATCAGTCAGGGAATGGTGATGGAATATTGTTGTGCTATAAGAAAAGACAAGCAGGATGATTTCAGAAAAGCCTGGAAAGACTTGTATGAACTGATATATAATGAAGTGAGCACAACCAGGAGAACATTGTACACAGTGACAGCAATATTATTTTATGAAGAACTGTGAGTGACTTAACTATTCTCAGCAATACAATGATCTAGGATAATCCAAAATGACTAAAGGTAAAGCATACTATCTACTGCCAAAGAAAGAACTGATATTGATTAAACACAGACTGAAGCATGTTATTTTTCTCTTTTTTTCATTTTTTTCTTTTATACAAGTTTTCTTGTACAAAATGACTAATATGGTGATGTTTTGCATAATTGTACATGAATAGCCTATGTCTGATTGCTTACCACCTTGAGAAGGGGGGAAAAGAGGGAGGGATAGAATTTGGGACTAAAAACTTTAAATAAAAATGTTTTTTTTTTATTAAAAACAACAACAACAAAATGGATCCAGTGCCCCACCCTCATTCCTTAACAAGAATTGTTAAATAAGTATATGTATCTTTCATATAGTCAAGTCCTAAACCAATTGAATTTAAATGAATTCAAAAGAAATTTTTTCAAGTTTATTATCATTTTGGCACTGTGCTTCATGCCGGAAATATAAAAAAAGACGACAACAATCCCTGCAGTCAAGGAGCTTACATTTAAAAGCATGATATAATATTTATTAACTAAATATAAAGCATTTTGAGAAAGCTAACAACTTAAGAAATCTGAAATGGCTTAAATGAGGTGACAACTGAGCTAAGCCTTGAAGAGAGACAATGATTCTTAGAGAAAAAGATGAAAAGACAGTGCTTGCTGACTGGCTGGCTTGATTTAGCATAGAGAACATACTGTATCAAAGCATAAGAAGACTCAGGGAATAGAGTGTTAATTTCCGAGAACAATTAATCCTTTTTGGCTGCAAAGGAGTGTACTTTAAGGGGACAGAGTAATGTGAAATAAAACAGATTGGCCCCTGAATGTCAGGATAAAGAGTTTGATTTTATCTCAGAAGCAAGACTGATTTTTTAAATGTTCTTGAGTCTAAAAACTATATGATAGAGTTATATAGATAAGATTGTGCCTTAGGAAGATTTCTTTTGGGGGGGAAGGGCAGGGGAGAATAAATTTGGACAATGAAGAGATAGGAGACTGCAAGACAAATTGGGAAGTTGGTAAACAAGTCTTGGAGTGAAAGCAGAAGTAGGCTGGTAGACACATGAGTAGAGAGAAGGGAAAGAATGAAAGTGAGCAGACTATCAATATTACTACTACTACTGCTGCTGCTGCTGTTGCTGCTGTTGCTGCTACTACTACTATACTGCTATGATGATGACAACTACTACTACCACTACTACTACTACCACTACTACTACTACCACTAGCATTACTACTATAACCACTATCACCACCACCACCCACATCACTATCCCCACTACTACTATTACTAGCTAGGATTTTTATGATACTTTACAGTTTGCAAATATATTTATCATATCATTTTATCCTTATAACAATTCTGGGAGGTAGATGCTATTATTTTTTCTATTTTACAGGCAAGGAAACTGAGGTTAAATGTCTCAGCCAGGGTCAATTCTAGAGAGCCAGTAAATGTCTGAAGTAGGATTTGAACTAAGATCTTCCTGATTCTAGGTCCAGAACTCTATCCACTGTACTATATAGTTATCCTAAAATAATACTTTTATTTTTCTATTCTCTTTGCCCCACTCCCCCTTCTAATTGCACAATGGGAAATAGTAACCAAATTTCTCATGTGAAATGTTTGCAAAAACATGCCTTATTTGGGGAACTTTCACTGAAGCTTGTCTTGATACTTATTTAAGGAAAGCCAGTTTCTTGTTAGCACAACCAATCCCAGACAAAATATAAAATAATTGTTCTCTTTATAGATACTTAAAAAGTTTTCTATTTCTTCTTAAATCTGCCTTGCCCCCCAATAGTTATGCGAATTTGAGGATGAAAGTGATATAGTCATATTTGTGTTTTAGAAAAATCATTTTAGTAGATGTGTGAAATTGTCTTGGAGAGGGGACAGATTTCATGCAAAGAAACTAAGATGAATTGAAATAATCTAGGTGAGATATGATGAGGTCCTGAATTAGGGTTATGGTGGAGTCAAGAGAATAAAATATAGCTAAGAAAGGTTGTGAAGCTTGAAAGGACAAGTTGATTGAGTATATGTGGTAAAGAAGGAATATCCAAGTAAGGTATCTAAGTGGAAAATCTGGAAGATTTGAACAGTAGTTTTTACTTGATATAAATATGAAGCCCCAAGATAAGGGTAAATCTGAAAGACAAATTTTTATATAGAGTTTCCAATGCCTATGGGACATTCAGTTTGAAATGTCCATTAGTTCAGGAGACCATATGTCATATGAGCCTGGAGTTGGAGGAATAAGCCTAGATATATACATATACACAGGACTCATTTGCATGGTATTTTTGCCTATGAAAGCTGACAAGGTCACTGTGTGAGAGAGTGTAGAGAAACAGAACAGCCTAAGAGCCTTGGGCACATAAAGACATATAATGGAAATAATATAGACAGTAATTTAGCAAAAAGAGACCTAGAGGGGCAGCTAGGTGGCTCAGTGGATAAAGCACCAGTCCTGGATTCAGGAGTACCTACCTGAGTTCAAATCCGGCCTCAGACACTTAACACTTACTAGCTGTGTGACCCTGGGCAAGTCACTTAACCCCAATTGCCTTACTAAAAAAAAAAAAGAGAGACCTAGAAGGAGTAGTCAGATGGATCAGAGGAGATCTAGGAGAAAGCAGTGTCATAGAACCTGAGAGGTGAGAATGTTTTACAGAGAGTTGTTCAGTTTCAAATGCTGTAGAGAAGTCAAGAAGAGATAGGAAAATAGTCATATATGTTGGTATATATTTGTTCTCTTAGTTACTTCTTGGTTATTAATAAGGTCCAAGTATCTTTCTCTCCTTCAAATATCCTAAGGGTCAAACTTCATTGCCTTTATGATTGTATCTTCAACCTTGATCTCCTTTGGGTTACCTAGATCTAACTCATCCTCTTTTCCTATCATTATTCTCTTTGGCTCCATTTCTATGGCCCTTTTAGGCACATTTAGGACCATCTGTGATGGCTCTGTAAATACTGTTGTTAAAAAAAAAATGAGTTTGTTTTAAAAACCTTTTCTAGTTTTCTTCTATTTGTTTTCCTTTTTACATTTCCATCTTTAAATGCCTTCTAAATTATTTTGTTTAGTTGTTTCACTCACTAAACTTTCTTTAAAATGTTTCCCCGGGGCAGCTAGGTGGCAAAGTAGATAGAGCACCGGCCCTGGAGTCAGGAGTACCTGAGTTCAAATCCAGCCTCAGACACTTAACACTTACTAGCTGTGTGACCCTGGGCAAGTCACTTAACCCCAATTGCCTCACTAAAAAATAAATAAATAAATAAAATGTTTCCCCTACTCTGTTTCCCTCTCATTTATGATGCAACAATGTTTATAATCTTCCATTATTCTTCCCTTTAAGATTTTACAAATTAATTTGTTTTAAAAAGTTTTATTATTCATCTTCACAAGTAAGTCAAATGTTTTTTGTTTAACTTATCTTTTAGACTCTTTTAGTCTCTGTGTTATAGTAGTTGATTTATGATGGTTAAAATTCTATATGAAAGGATTATAATTCATGTATATGTACTTTCTTCTGTCTACATTATAGTTTCATCATCATTAAAAAGTCAGATTAGTTATTTTAATTTCATGGTATATTTTTCTCTCATTTTTATTTATTCTATCTTCATATGAATTTTGTTCTTCATTCTAAGAGGTTAGTAGTCTGACTACACACAAACAGCTGGTTTAGGAATGACTACCAATCAATAGCAAGTCATTCCCTGTGTATTAAAAATAAAAACAAATGTTTGGGATTTTTAAAAAAATCTTGTTCAGTGCCATGCTCATCATTTTCTGATTCTCTTCTCAAAGAAAACATTCATTATCTACAGGGGGAGACTTCTGTGTAGTCTACAATAAGTGTTTGGCTTTCCTCATTCCTTGTTATTGATCTACTCATCTCACCCCCCCCCCCCCCAAATATATATCTCATATCTTTCTAATGAGGTCACAGTATTAAAATGTATTCACCTAATTTGGAGGCCCTCATCAAGTGCTTTACCACTTAATAATCTCCAAAAATTATTTATCCATAGGCTGCAATTATTTTCACAATAATCTTTTTTGCAAATCCTTAACCTAAGCACTGTGTTATGAGATGACCAAATGTTCCATGAAATCATTATTTCTGTTGCCTTTGTACTTATGATGAAAATGAACTCTGCCAAGTTCTTATTTGCTTCCTCTAGGAGAATCTCTGAGCCATTTAGTTGCAACTTTCTACTTTCTTTCCACTTTCTTTATAGCAAGAATGTGAAACTGATTTCTTTAGTTAGTAAGTATACTTGTAGGTCACTGAACAAAATATATTTAGAGAACCAACTGCTAAATGATCCCTTATAGACAGTCTAAAAAAATCTCTGGTATCTAGAACACTTTTCTCTTTTTGGTCATCATGTCTTTGTCAACACAGAAGCTCAAATCTTTCTACAGAATGGAGAAGGCCATTTTGTGTTGTTAGTTATTTCATGGGTTGTAATGATTGAAGAATTCATAATCCAGTGGTCAGGCTACTGGATTGATTAGGGAAGCTAGTCCTTGGGAATATACTTGATTTGTTGATCTATACTGTAACTGGAGCTTTTCCATTATGGTCAAACCTGGGAGAGGATTGGAGAACCCAAGTTCACCTCTTCTACATGATGAGACATCGGAGTAGGGCTTTGTGGAAGATTTGTAAGTCTTTAGTCAGTGCGTGTTGAAATAAATACTAAATGTATTCACTTCTGGGTTACGGCACCACTTATTCATTATAGAGACTTCTTCACCAAGCTGTAGAGTTCATTAGGCCACAATCATGTTAATGGATAGCCACCCTATTGTCCATCACTACCTCATTGGGAAAACTTACACTTTCCATATTTGAGCTGTCTAGATTCCCTGCTATAAAATAATGATAACTTGATTAAATCTCACAAATTCTTTTTCCAAAGGAATTTAGTATATCAGCATGTTTCTGGTTTCTGTTTCTTGTTAGTTTTTCCACATGATTAATCCCTTTTCTTGGCTTCCAACCATGTATATTGATTCTATGATAATTGAGGTGCATTTTAAGAGACAGCTTGTCTTCCACACATGGTTCCTTGTTTTCAGTTGTCCCTTTGTATCATTTTTATTCCAAATGGGATCATTCTGACCTTAGGCTCCCTAGGTATTCCCCAGGGTATTTACTTCTAAATAATATACTTCAGAAGACTCAATATATACAAACTAATCACTTTTTGTCTTTTTAGTTCAGACTGGATCTAGAGAGTAGCAATTAAAACCCACTAGGGTCACAGAGAAATACCGGAATGGCTGAAAAGCTTTTGGATTTCAAATGTTGAAGATCCCTGTGGGATGTTGACCAAAGCCATACCTAAGGCATGGGGTTTTATTCTAGAATGCCAAATTTAAAAGACACTGAACTTTTGTAGTCTCTCAGTAGTCTAGATACAACAGAGCTTAGCACCTGGTTAGCAAGAAGACTTAATTATATAAAATAAGATGCTACCAGTGGCTCATTTGCTCCCCCTGGTGTGACATTTAAAAAGTTTAGAGAGACATAGTTTCTGGGTAATTTAGTCATTTTTTTAAATAAGGCTAGCAAGTGATTAATAAAAGGATGATCATTTGGCCATATCTCTTAGAACAAGGACCCCTAATGACAGTGTGGTCACTGTTTATATGTCTTTCAAAGAGGAGGTGTTCCCAAGAGATGCCTAATAAATTCTGATTGGTTAATCACATTGGGCTAGTAACTTAGTTCACTCAAATTTTGGTTAAAAAAAATCATTTCTATATCACCTCTTTTCATAAACAGGGAGAATCAACTTTCCCCCCCAGAGCTGTCTGCGCAAACACAATGAACAGGAATATATATACCCATTAGACAAAACTTTTTTTTTTTTTTTTTTTTTTTTTTTTACTGTCTGATAAGATCTTGGCCTGGGTAAATCTTTGAGAGATTTCCTGCACTGGTTGATTTCTGGATGAGGAAGTAGAAAAGCAGAAAAACCTTAGTCCTAATACAATAATTAGTTATTAAATATAAGAGACAGGGGCAGCTAGGTGGTGCAGTGGATAAAGCACTGGCCCTGGATTCAGGAAGACCTGAGTTCAAATCCGGCCTCAGACACTTGGCACTTACTAGCTGTGTGACCCTGGGGAAGTCACTTAACCCTCATTGCCCTGCCAAAAAACAAATAAACAAATAAGTAAATAAGTAATCAAAGAAACAAAGAAACAAATAAATAAATATAAGAGATAAATAGTCATTTCTCACAGTGGCAGCCTACTCTTGGCAAGATCTTCCATAGCCTGCAATACTACCTCTCTCCTGTAGAAACAGCATCCTTAGTGGAGGTTGGAAGTCATGCTATCTCTGCCCATGGAGGTTTATTATACTAGTTCAAAATGTTATTTGTGTGCCATTTTCTATACCATCATATTCCATTGTCCCTAATTTTGGTTTGTGTTCCCCAAGTACAGGCAGATATGTCAGTTATGAATCCACTATTGCTAGTGAGACCAGTATTCCATTTCATCTTACCTTATGATAAATCTCCAAAGCCATCAGCTACAGAAGCAAACTCTGTGGAGAAGGGGCCTCATCACCACCACCTCATCACCAACTGCCACTGATTGGGCATTCAAGTGACTTAAGTAACAAGGTAGACTGAGTGAGAGGGAAACGTGACAGAGAGGGAGAGAGACAGAGACAGAGAGATGGACAGAGACATACAGGCAGATGCAAGTGCCCCAGAAATTAAAGTATCCTTCAGAGATCACCAGTCATGCTCCTAGCCAGGCTCCCACAAATGCCATTGAAGAGAGCTGTTCTGGTGGAGAAGGGGCTTGTAATACCCACAACCACCAGTTATAGTTATCACTGATCTTGACAGGCTGGTCAGCCCAAGATCCTCAAGAATAGCCAACCATACTACCAGCCTGTACCCTTAGATATCAACCAAGGGAGAAACTCTGGTGGAGATGTGACCCATCAATCAATTCTCCAGGTGCTATAGCACCCATCTCCCAAGCAGCCACTGCTTCTAAAAACCCAGAAAAGTAAGTTCTCATTGCCATTCTTTGGCACGTTAAAATAACTCAACCCAAAAAGCAGATTTTGTTTTATCAATGGAAATGACATAAAAGAAAATTCATTACCATCTGTTGTACACTAGAAACCTGTAGACCCTTCCATCTGACTTGAAGTTGTATTCTTTCTTCTTATTAGAACGTGATCTCCAGAGTAAGACCTACCTACCCTTTCTATTGGTATTCCCAGAATTTAGAATATTACTTTGTTCATAGTAATTGCCTAATAAATGTTGTTTCTTTCATTCATTCCAAGCTCTTGAGTATTTCAGCCAGATCCAAACTTAAATGTCTCTTGAAATCCAGCAAAGGGTTGTTAGGTTCCATGCATGCATACCATTCACTGTGAAGCATCTTTGTTGCTTTCAATACCAAGCCTGAAATGTGCTCTGGGGTAGCTCATCAGTACAGCCCCAAGTACAAAGCCATGCATACCATGGGAACTCAATATGGGTTTGTTGATGACAATGATGCTGAGACTTATTCAGAAAATAAATCCCAAGTGCTGAGAAGTAAAATCTCTTACAAAGCAAGAGCCTGCTTTCCTGTCACAGATAAGGAGAATCCGTTCAATTTAAATTTACCTAATACCTAGCAAGCAAAGTATTCAGAGATTTTTTTTTTAAAGGAGAAAACCTTTGCAAATCAATGTGAACTTGCTTATGCTCAAATGACAGTACTTTTCTGAAAGTCAGATTGTATTCTCTGCCCTTTCTTGGAAAGTGATTATAGTAATTGAACTGAATATAGCCTTCTACATTTTAGTGGATGAATGTAGACAGCATATGTGGACTTAGCCACGTGTGTTCCATTAGTACTGGTGGGTGTTGAACAGCCACATGCTTTTGCTTGTTGGTTTATACATTTACCCCACAGAGAAGTCTGCTATGAATATCTTCCAGTCCTACACTATGTCACATTTTCTGTGACTGCTCCTCAATTAATTTCAAAGATGGCCTGAACAATGGGTCTTTTTTAAAAAAAATGATAATAGGAGAACCTGTGTTTTCAGTATTTTTTCGAATGCTGATTGGATCCTCTTGGTTGGAAAGTTGGTTAGGGAAATGACTGTTGAGCTCATTCACCACCATAGTAACCGAATTTTAATACCTTCTGGGCATACAGACATTTATATAATCTAACTCTATGGAACTGAGGTACAGTGTATGTAGTATATTTATGATTGAACAGAAAGTTTCAAATAGCAGCCTGTGAAATTGGATTTTAGATGTAATGTACCATAAATAAGTGCTATAAAGATTGCCTTTAATGCCATAAATCAGATTTTATTGGTTTCAGCTATCTCATTCTGGTTATTGTATTACCCACAAAATCAGAGGAAATCAAAGAGCTGGAATATTTTTTATTTTAATGTCCCATCTTCTATAGTAATGGCACACAAGCCCTCACAGCTGCCTTTTCATGGAGGTTGGGCAAGGTTGACAAGTGGCAGGCACCCACAACATGTGAGGGGCTGAATCAAAGGATAGAGACAGTCTTTCAGACTTTAAGCCATTTTTAGTACCTCTGATTTTGGAAATGATACAAAGCAGATGTACTGGCAGATTCTCTCAGCTTCCTGGGAAGACAGATGACTGGTCAGTTGTTTTAAGCCTATGAACATTTGTTGGACTAGAAGTAACCAGAACCCTTAGAAATACCCAGTATATGAGGGAAGTACTTGGGATCCCTCCACAGTGTTTTCAGCATGAACATGGCCTCATAAAGAGATGTTTCTTTCCTAATCCTCTAAAAAGTCTGTTACTCTTTTCTTCAACTTCCGCACACCTCTTAAATTCCAGTTTCCTTCTGGATTTAGTCAGGGACATTTACATATTGTCATTCCTTGAACAGCCTTTGAAAAAGCATGTGGTCTCACACAAACAGGAGGCTGTAATCCATGAGGCTGGAGTAATATACAGATGAACTATTTTCTAACTGAGCAGTTTTCAAGCTGTTTAAAATGCAGATTACACTTGTTTTGTGTATACCTTTCCCTCACTGTTTGCTTACAGAAAAGCTTTCTATTGGATAGAGTCTGAGAAACCCAGATAAATCTCATTAATGGTGACTTTCATTAGTCAGGGTCAAAGCCATATAACCTAGGAGAGAGAGGGCAGCTCAGGCAAGAGATGAGTACAGGGACTTTGTAACTTGTATTCTAGAAAGATAAATCTTGATTATGGTGCACATTCTGTCTCCAATGGTGTGGTACCAGACATATTTAATGGAGTTATGCCACATGAAAAGTAGCAATACTTCACAATCAGAGTAACCATTGAAATGTTTATTTTTATCTTGATTATCGAGATATGTGACCAATTTTGCCCATTGCTTAAGTAATGTTCAATCTACAGGCTCTCTGGATGATGTATGCTAATCTTGCAAAATATTGTGATGTGCCTGAATCAATTTATTACATATAAAAAACCACTTTGTGATGCCATCTTTAAATGATGGGACAGCATCATAAGATCAGTGATTTAGAGCTTGAAAGGGCTTTAGAGATCATCTAATTCATGCCCTTTATATCACAAACTAATGTGTTTTTAAAAATTAAGCTAAACTGTGTTTTTAAATTAATTGCTATTACAGCAGTTTTGACAATAAACATTTATTATTTATTAATATTATATATATATTATGCATGCATGCATGCATGTATGTCTATATGTACACACCAGTAAAGAATTGAGTGTGTGGCTCCCTAAGTTCTCATGGTCTCAGGCTGTCTGGTAGAGAAAAAAAGCCCCAAAAGACCCATGCTGTCTCTAAGAGACACACACATGTATATATATACATATGTTTATATGGGTGTATGGACATATATGCACACACATGTGTATGATGATGTGTATATAAGATTACTGGGGGCATCAAATGAGATAGATATAGATATATGTATGTGTATATATATATGTATATATATATATATATATAAAGTACTTTGCAATGTGCTATATAACACTGGATTAATGCTATTATTTATTTATCATTATTATTATTCCTCTGGAACTTCTCATTGCTTCAATCTTCTATACAAGTATGTTATTCCTTGTTCCTTCCTTAGATTTTATCCTCTAAGAACTTCTGCATATTTCTGCTGCTACTGTTTTTCCTGACTTGCAGCTGCTCTCTATGGCATCCAGATCAATGGATGCACATAACTAGTTTTTCCTCTTCTTTTTTTTCCTTTTAATTTTAAAGCCTTTTTGATTAGATTTGCAAAACATCAGACAAATACATTCTTACCAGCCTTTGTTAGGTGACTCCGTCCCTGGTCAGGAGTCTATATTTCCTGTACTTTTAACTGTGGACCAGAAATCAAAATCCCATTCTCTTATGCCATTTTCTTAATAGGCTGTTCATTTTTCAAATCTGCTTTTTTATATTCTACATCCTTTGCTTTTGATGAGCAGCCATATTGAAAATAACATCTCTGTCTCTATAATTCTCAGTTTCTTTCCCAAAACTTTATAGTTTTTGGCAATAAATTTTAAGTTTATTTCAGTATTACCAATTGCATCCATATGAATCACCAGAAGTGGGTAGTAGTCATCTGTTAAGATAGTTCAGAGGAAAATCACTATTACATCTTATCCTTACAAAGGCAACAGATTTATCTTTTTCTTATCAATAAATAGTTTCTTCAGTACCCTTGTATAAGGAGTCACCAACTACCACTACTCACTTATTTTCTTTCTCTGATTCTTCTTGTACCAGTCACCTAGGAAACACTTAGTTTTACTCCTCAGAAATAGAATAACTACCCTCATCCTTAGAACCATGCATGTCTTTGAGTATGGGCCTACTGCTTTTATCCCATTCATTAGGTGCCTACAGACTACTGAACATTGAATAAAACATAATTGGGATACCTGATGGAAAAACAAATCACTACACTTAAATAGAAAATAATTTTTTTACTATTTCAGTGATGAAGTTTTAATATTGTATAATGAAATTCTGTATTATATTATGAGTATTCAGGAAGAAGACATTGTTTCTGTCCATATGGCTTATCATCTAAGCAAGCCAGACAAGTCATTGGGAGAGAAATTGAATGAGTTTTTCATAGTTCCATTTCAATTAGGTGGATCATTTAAACACTGATGTTGTATGTGTTTCTTCCATGTGCTATACTTGTACTTCCAACTTCATTTCCTAATTATCTTTCCTATTCTTTCATTTTGTTTCTTCTCTTCCTCTCTACCTCAGATACTACTGACTTGACAATGTCCCTCCCTCTTGTCTGTGATGAAGAAAAATATGAGCTGATTCTGGTACATGTATCATTTATCAGTACACATGGGCATCTAGATTGGTGCTATCCAATGTAGACATGTGTATGGATACAAGAGAGCAGACAGAGTTGAAGAGGAACTGATTGGGAAGGTGTCAAAGTTATAGTCTCCAAAAACTGAATTAGGGAGAAAATACTAGGCATATGCAGTCAACATAAGAAGGACTTAGAAAGTATAAATTCTAGAATTACGGAAGTTTGGCAAAGGAGGCCACCATAGACACCATCTAATCCCACTATCATTTAACATATAAGGAAATTGAGACCCTGAACATGAAAGTGACATGTCCAAAGCTATACAGTCCTTTAAAATTATAAATGATTTTAAATTATTACAAATTACATAGGGCAGCTAGTTGATACAGTGGATGTAATGCTGGGCCTGAAATCAAGAAGACTAATTGTTCTGACTTGAAATTTTGCCTCGGACATTTATTAGGTATGTGACTGTGGGTAAGTCACTTTACCCTGTTTGCGTCAGTTTCCTCATTTATAAGTTGAGCTGGGGAAGGATATGGCAAACCACTCAAGTCTCTTTGCCAAGAAAACCTGAAATGGACTCATAAAGTTTCTACACGACTGAAAAACTACTAAACAACAACATAGAAAAAATTATTATGGGGGACAGCTAGGTGGCACAGTGGATAAAGCACCGGCCCTGGATTCAGGAGTACCTGAGTTCAAATCCAGCCTCAGACACTTGACACTTACTAGCTGTATGACCCTGGGCAAGTCACTTAACCCTCATTGCCCCACCAAAAAAAAAATTCTTATAGGTTGAAAGCTAAAATTGCCATTAGAAGTCATCTAATACAACCTCTTCATTTTATAATGTGGAAATTTAGGCTAAGAAAAATTAAGTGATTACCTAAGTCATAGAGGTAGAAGGCAGCAGAGCTGAAACTTGAAGCCAGATTCTCTGACTTCAAAACCAGTGTTCTTTCCATAGTACCACTACATCTCTTGACCCTTTAATTCCTGACTTCCAGTGAAGCCTTCTTTTCCTTAAACTCTGATCTTAGACCACAGTATAAAGAGTAGAAGTGACTACTATTTTGGGAAAAGTGAATGTAGAGAAAGAAGGGATCAGGAACCCAGGTTTTAATGTCAATAACTGTTCATGTACTATCAAGGAAGGCCTTCTGATAGGTATGGTAAGGATGCAGAGGAAGGAAAAAAACAAGCATTTATTAAGCACCTACTATGTGCTGAGCACTGTGCTAAGTCTTTTGTAGATATCTTATTTGATTCTCATAACAACCCTGGGAAGTATACTTAACCAGTCAGAGGCTAAGTGCCTTGCCCAGGATCACACAGCTAGGAAGTATCTGTGGTCAAATTTTAATTCAGGTCTTCTCAAAGCAATTCTGAATCTCCAGACCAAGTACTCCATCTACTGTACTAGCTATATTATTTTTGGTGAAGTAACAAAAAAGAAAGAAAGAAAGAAAGAACTAGAAGGAGAGAGGAAACTATACTTTCTTGCAGGCAATTCCTAAGGGTTGGTGGATAATAATAATAACAATAATAGCTAATATTTATTTACCACTTGCTATGTGCTAGGCACTGTGCCAAGTTCTTTACAATTACTATCTCATTTGATCCTCATAACAACTCTGGCAGGTAGATGCTATTATTATCCCTATTTTATACTTGAGGTAACTGAGGCAGAGAGAAGTTGTGACTTGCTGGGGTCACAGAGTTAGGAAGTGTCTGAGGCTGGATTTGAATTCAGATATTCTTGACTCCAGGCCCAGTGCTCTATGAACTGTTTTCTTTCTTGTGAGAAGCAATTATGAATGAGTATAAGAAACTATTTAATCAAATGACAACTAGCAGTTCATTCACCACAGGGTCACTTCAGTAATCTCTCCACCACAAATAGTCTGTCTCCTTTGAATTTCTCACTGCTCAAAGGAATTGGCTTAATTATTGTTTCTTGCTCAAACCTCAAGCTCTTTGACACATCTGCCCAGAATTCCTTCCCTTAAGAAATATACAGATAGTTGGAATTGTTGTACATTGGAGAAGGTTGGGTTAGTTGGCTTCAAAAGTCCCCTCCAGACCTTAAGTTCAAATATTTAGAGCTAGCAGAGATGTTAGAGATCAACTAGTCCAACATTCTAATTTGACAGATGATGAATGTGAATTAGAAAGAGGTTAGAATAATCAACAAAATTGAGACATTGGCCCTTTTGCTTTTATACCACAAATCCAGGGTTCAAATCCTAGGTTCTTTTCCCTCTATGATATGATGAAATTAAAAAATGTCCCAGGAAATTGCCTCAGAAATCTGGCCATCATAAACATATAAGCAAAGAAGACATTCAGGTTTGACAATTATTATTATTATTATTATTATTATTATTATTATTATTATTATTATTATTATTTAGTGAGGCAATTGGGGTTAAGTGACTTGCTCAGGGTCACACAGCTAGTAAGTATTAAGTGTCTGAGGCCAGATTTGAACTCAAGTACTCCTGACTCCAGGGCCGGTGCTCTATCCACTATACCACCTAGCTGCCCCGACAATTATTTTTTTAAGATAAGACCTCTGACAAATATTCTCCATGCTGGCAAAGGAAAAAAAAATTATTTTTGGTTGGTTGGTTAGAGGTTTGTCCTTTGGTTACGTTTTATTGAAACTTTTTTTTTAATGTCACAATCATTCCCATATAGAATTCTTTCTTTTCCGCCTCTCTGTCTTTCATTGTGATTTTTAAAGAGTCAGTTAAGCAAAACTGACCCAACACAGAGACTGTATTGAACAAATATTTCACAACTATACGTTTTTCCAACTGTCCAGTGAAAGGAAGAAGAGATATTTTCTCATCTCTTCTCTAGGGACAAGGCTGACATTATAATTATACAGAATTTAAATTTGTTTTCTAGTTTTCATTTATATTGCTGTAGTTTTTGTGTTTATTGTTTTCCTGGTTCTACTTAATTCTGTACCTTTTCATAAATGCCTTCATATGTTTCTCTGAATTCCTCACATCATCATTTCTTATGGGAAAAATTTGGCTTATAGTATTCAGCATAATCAGTGCTACTTGCTACTCAGAGAGCTGACATCTTCAGCTGAAGGCATAAGCCAGGTCCATAAACTACATTTCTTGCCCTCTCTCCTGTTCTTTTCTCAACAAATAGCACACAACCCAAGTGAATCAGTTTACTTCCAGCCCTTACTTATTGCCAGCACTAACTGGAATGTGATGGTGTGTTTGCTTTTTTCAAGTAGTTCTATTTCTAGAAACTCAGAGTACCCATGATAGAAAAGAAGAAAATTCCTTTGTAGATACCAGATTGCTGTGGCATTTTGAAAATCTTGTTCTAAATGAGCTGTCCAGGGTAGTTATTCAATGGAATTTAGCCATTGAACAGTGTATAGGACACTTGGGCAGAGAATTCTATCTATCTATCCATCTATCCATCTATCCATCTATCTATCTATCTATCTATCTATCTATCTATCTATCTATCTATCTATCTATCTATCTATCTATCATCTATCTATCTATCTATCTATCTATCTATTGACCTACCTATCATCTACCTACATATATACATATACATACATATGCGTGGATAGATGTATAAGTACATGTATATATAATTTATATTGACCATCACAACATCAAAAGCCCAATTGCACACACATATATTTCAATATGTATATATACACATGAATGCATATACATTGTACACACATAGTACATACATGCAGAGTATATGTAAATTTTTGCACATGTGTGGTGTACTGTGCACACATATGTATAATATATACATGTGTGTGCACATAGGTATGTGTAATAGGGATTTTTGCAGTTATATATATTCAACATAAATTCAATACTATATGTATGGATATGTATGTATTTCTATTTCTATCTATGAAGATTCCTGTCTTACACATTCCCTCTCCACTCTTCAATGATAAATCTTATTGAATTTTAGGGAAGTCAAATAAATACACTACAGTACTATGTACTTAACTTGCATGTCCTCTTCAGGAATAAAGAAGGGGCAGAGTGTTTAAGAGCTGGGTAGATTATAGCCAAAAAGCTGGAGAGAAATAGCCAGTTTTCTATGTAAAAATTAGAAAATCACTACTGACAAATGGTAAATGCTATGTTTTTATACTCTCTCAAATATTGATGGGACTCAGTAAGTCCTTTGATCTTGTTACTGTTATTATAAAGCCAATAAATGTTTGTTGAATTGAACTGGATTGAAAGCCTTATTAGTCTCAACTCTAATAGCTCAGGATCCATCATAATTTAGACAGGGATTTGACTGAAGGTTCTCTTTCTGTTGCCTGTGGAAAGAGTTTTCTTAGTGAATTAATGGTGCAAACAGGATTTAAGATAATGTTTAGTATACTCAATTAAATTCAATACAGTTACCAAGTATTTATTGATAACCTACTTCTTGTGGTCAACATTAGTGTACAGGGTACTGTAAAGGCATATGAAAGACATCAAAGAAATTGTTCCAAGTTTAATATTTACTTGAGGAAATATGACACACATACATGAAACATGTCAAAAATAAAACAAAGGCAATATATAAGCAAGTGTTTATTGCATAGTAGAGAATTGTACATGTAAATTCTGAGGGAGTTTTCAGAATAGGAAAATTCAGTTCTGAGCCTTGCTCATAGCATCATCATCATGATCATCATGATCTTCATTGGCTTCATCATCAGATATCAGTTCTTTTTACTATATTGAGAATTTGAGTAAATGCTACCTTTCTTAGGCAGCTAGGTAGCTAGGAGCCTATAGTTAGAAAGATCTGAGTTAAAACCTAAAACACTTACTAGCTGTGTGAACCGGGGGAGACACTTAAACTTTGTCTCACTTTTATCAACTGTAAAGTTGGGTACAATTATAACACCTACCTCAAAGGGTTGTTGTAAAGATCAAATGAGAGAATATCTGTAAAGTGATTGGCACAATGTTTGTCATATAGTAAATGTCTAGTAAATGCTTCTTCCTTTCACCTTCCAAGGGAAATTTGCATTTTGAGCCATCTCTAATTGAAGAATTGTATTTATTATTCTATTCACAGATCATGACACAGTAGAAAGAGCCCTGGACTTGGAGTTAGAAGACCATGTAAATATAATTTGTTCCTTTTATTTTATCTCACTTGAATGGACTTCAGCCAGGTTTCTGCCAAACCCATAATAACTTTTTTTTTTCCTTGCTGAAAGGAGCCTAGTTACATGGATAAACATGGCTGGCTCTTGGCAAGAATATGAAAGTTTTTGGTGGCCCTAGGATGCCTTTTCTGAACCCATTCAGTTTTTCTCTACTTTTACATGATCAGGGTCTCTAAATCTACTCTACAAAAAGTGTCTGATATGTGTCAGTGTATATCAGTCAATTACTCTAACCTTACTGTGAATTTTAGTCAATAAGCGACTTCTCTGAAGGCTATTTGCATTTTAAGTAACCTCTAATTGAGTGATTAAATGCTTTGCAGGTTGTTAACTAAAATGCAAGCATCAGGGAGCAAGAAGAAGTACTTTGGGGATAAGGTCCCTGAAGCAACATTATATAGGAGACCGCACTTTCTACCTGGGTCCTTCACCTAACTGACCAGCTCTTATGGGTTTCTTCTTCATGGGAAGCTGGCCTGGCTTCAGAGTACTAGGTGGTCATAGGTACCTACTCTACACCTGGGCCAACCCAGAGGCTTTTATAGATTGTGGAATAGGAGGAGTCTTTTTCTCCTTGTGCTGATTGCTATTCATGGAGGCATGTAAGGAGGCTTGACTTCCTAGTAGACAGTGGACTGGAAAGAGAATAGGAGATGAAAAGCAATAGAACAAGCTCAGATAACAGGAAACAGTGCAGGTGGCTCTAAAGACCTGAAAGAATATAAAGTAAACTTGGCTTAAGCCTCGTATACTCAGCTATGAAATCCCAGTCTCCCTTCTGTGCAACAAAGAGACTAACTACATTTGAGACAGGGAAAGCTCTGATGGTCATTGATTCCAACATAGTCTTGGAATAGGAGTGGAGGATCATGGGGAGGATTTCCAGAGAAAGTTGTAGTCCTCATTGTAGTCCTCAAAGTTGCAGTATAAGAATAAGGCAGGAGCCTTGTAACAATAGCACTTGTTCTTGTCATAAGTTCTTGTCATAAAATACTGATGATGAAGACCAAAAGAGCTATAATTTTCTGTCACTAGAAATAAGCCTGCTCTTGGACTGCTGGGGGATTAGGAGATCCTTTGACTTATAGGACGTAATTTTCTTCAATAAAGTATTTGGAACCAGAGCACAAAAAATGTTGTAGTGCTTCAGAATGCTTTTGCATGCATCCAGAACATTTTTTCTTTGTCTTTTTAATTCATAGAATAAAATAAGCATTTCCATAACATAGTACAATTTTTAAAAATATAATTATACATGAAACTGCAAATATACTATATAAAACTTTCTATTCCTTTCAAATATACAACAAAATTATTATGTCTTTTTTTCTTCCCCTTCCCCCCTCCCTGCCACAGAGATGGCTACATTAGACGCAAATAGGCATATATATGTGTGTATGTGTGTGTGTGTGTGTATGTGTGTGTGTGTGTGTGTACACACATACATATGTTTTTGTATATAAAATTATTCTATATATACCTCTATTTATCAGTTCATTCTCTGAATGCACATAATGTCTGTCTTCATATGTCCTTTATAGTTAATTTGGGTATTTATAATAAACAAAATAACTTATTCACTCAAAGTCATTCTTAAAACAATATTGCTCTCTTGGTTCTGCTCATTTCACTCTTCATTATTTTGTGCAAATCTTTCCCTATTTTTCTAAAATCATTGAGCTCATTTCTTATAGCACAGTAGTATTCCATCACAATCATATACCCAACTTGTACAGCCATTCCCCAATTGATGGGCTTCCCTGCAATTTCTAGTTCTTTGCCACTAGAATATAAAGGAGTAAGGTACTGCAGTTTCAAATGGAAAGGTCAAGGTCTTAATTCCGCACTGAATTTAGTCATATTTTTTAACTTGTCTGCTTTTCTGGAGGAAGGAGAGATAAGGCAACAGTCTGACAAATTCTGAAATACCTCCACATATACATTTGCCTGTTGATTTTCTTTTTTTCTAGGCTACTTAATCCCACTGTGCTTCAGTTTTCTAATCTCTAAAATGAAGATTTTTTTTTAGACCTTTGATATCCCTTCTAGATCTAATATACCATAAGTCAATTCCAAATCTTATCTGCATTCAATCTTATGTTATCTTTGAAATGGAGGGGAGAAGTGGCACTGATAATATAAAACTGGGGTAATCCAAAAAGTATTTACATTTCAATTTTGCATACATATTCACTATACACACACACACTTCTGTACCCTTTTCCTCCTATGTGCCCACACTCAATTCCTAAGAGTTCAATAATAATTTCTTTACAGATGATTCCCAGATCTATATGTCCAACTCTAATCTCTTTCCTTAGTTCCAGTCCCACACCTTCAATTTCCTCATTATATTTCATACAGGATATCCCACAGACATCTCAAACTCAATATGTTCAAAACAACTCTCATTATCTTTTCCCCAAAATGCTTCCTTAGACCTAACTTTCTTATTACTGTGAAGTATAATACTTGTCTTCTAATCATCCCATCCCACAACTTCAGTGTCTTCATTCTCATACCATATATATCTAATACATTGCCAAATCTTGTTGTTTCTATCTTTATTGCATCTCTTATATATGTTCCATTCTCGCCACTCATAGAGGTATTTCATACAATACCTAGTATTCATAAACTTTTTTGGGGGGGAAGGGGAGAGTTGGGGAGGTAAATTGTTGTGGGGGGGAATGGTTTAAATCTGTGATTACATCAGTGTAGGGAATTCTTGGTGGAGGGTTCTACCAATGAAGATCAGAAACTGGTCTGTAACATAGACCGTTAGAGAGTTGCCTGTGAAATCCAATGTTTAAGTGATTGACCAAGGGTAACTACGGTCTTTCAGAGGAATAAATATGACTTAAGTCTCCTGAACTTAAAGGTTAACCAACTATCCATTATGCTTATAATAACTATTTTAATAATATTGTCAATAAATATCTAGAAGGCAGGGTGCATGTGGTCTATAGAATTCTACAATAACATTTATGTCTAGAAAGAACCTTGGAGATCATCTTCAATTCTGTCATTTTATAAATGAGGAAATGAGTTTAGAGACCTTAAGTTATTTGTTCAAGATTATACAGGTAAGTTAGTAGCAAAGCTTGGATTAAAACCCAGGTCTTCTACTTGATATCATCTCTGACATGTAGTGAGCATTCCATCAGGATTAACACAATCTAAACTGAATGTTCCTTCTGGCTGAAGAAAGTACTCTGGGAGAAATTATGAGAAACTTGAGTATTTGTTGGCATAATGTGTAGAGAAACAAATATTGAGATATCATTGCAGTGGATAAATGTTGGTTGTTGTAAGGATTATAAAATACACTCTTTTTTTTTCAGTGAAACAAACATTTATTTTATTTTTTCTAGTTACATGTAAGGGTAGTTTTTAACATTGATTTTCATGAGATTTAGAGTTCCAAACTTTTCTTCCTCTCTCCCTTTCCTCCCCCCTCCACAAGACATCAACCAATCTGATATTGGTTATATATGTACAAACCACAAGTGTCCTTTTTATGGGGGTGGATACTATACTTCATCATTAGTCCCTTGGGATTGTCTTAGATCATTGTATTGCTGAGAGTAGTTAAGTCATTCACAATTGCTCATTGAACAATACTGCTGTCACTATGCACAATGTCCCCCCAGGTCTGCTCACTCCACTATACATCAGTTCATATGAGTCTTTCCAGGTTTTTCTGGGATCATCCTGTTTGGCAATTCCTATAGCACAAGACCATTCCACTACATTATATACCACAGTTTCTTCAGTCATTCCTCAATTGATGGACATTTCCTTGATTCTCAATTCTTAGCCACCACAAAGAGTTGCTATAAATATTTTTGTACAATTTTTCCCCCTTTTCTCTCTTTAATGATTACTATTGTTAACTGTTTTCCTTCCATCCTATTCCCTTTCCCATGATATTCATTCTATAATCAAAGTAATTTCATCCTATCCCTCTTCAAAAGGGATTTACTTCTTTATGTACCATTCCCCAATCTGCCCTTCCTTCTTTTGCCCCTCTCTCTTTATCCCCTAGCCCTCCTATTTTCCTGCACTATTAGATAGATTACTCCACCCAATTGAGTGTGTATGTTATTCCCTCCTTAAGCCAATTCTGATGAATGTTAGGCTCATTTGCTGCCCAGATTAAATAGATTACTCCACCCAATTGGATGTGTGTGTGTTAATCCCTCCTCGAGGCAACTCTGATGTGATTATGGTCTTTGAGTCTATTCTGATGAAGATAAAATTAATTTCCTGCCCTGCTCTTCCCCCCATTTCTTTCCCCACTCTATTAGCCATTTCCTGTTTCTTTCATGTCAGATTTCACCCCATGCTACCTCTGCCCTTCCCCCTCCCCCATTGTATTCCAGTCACCCCTCAATTTAACCCTAAGGATGTCCTCATGGGACAGCTAGGTGACACTGGACAAAGCATCCACCCCAGACCCTGGGGTATCCTAGCTAAAACCTGGCCTCAGACACACAACAGTCACTCATTGAACAACCCCAGGTATGTCCCCCAACTCCAATTTTTTTTATGGTTCTCTAGGGTCTTGTATTTGAAAGTCAAATTTGCCATTCAGTTCAGGTCTTTTCATCACAAATACCTGAAAGTCCTCTTTTTCATTAAAATCCCACTTTTTCCTCTGAAAGATTATGATCAGTTTTCCTGGGTAGGTGATTCTTGGTTGTAATATCATTTCCTTTGCCCTCTGGAATATCATATACCATGCCCTCCAGTTCTTTAATGTAGAAGCTTCTAGATCTTGTGCTATCCTGACTGGGGCTCCACAGTACTTGAATTCTTTCTTTTTGGCAGCTTGCCATATTTTCTCCTTGACCTTAGAGCTCTGGAATTTGGCTCTAATATTCCTAGGAGTTTTCCTTTTGGGAATCTCTTTCAGGAAGTGATTGGTGGATTCTTTCAATTTCTATTTTACCTTCTGCTTCTAGAATATCAGCGCAATTTCTTGGAAGATGATGTCTAAGCTTTTGCCTTGATTATGGTTTTCAGGTAGACCAATAATTTTCAAATTATTTCTCCTGGACCTATTTTCCAGGACATCAGTTTTTCTAAGAAGATATTTCACATTGGCCCCAATTTTTTTTATTCATTTGGATTTGCTTTATTGTATCTTGGTTTCTCATAAAGTCACTAGCTTACATCATTTCAATCCTAATTCTTAGGCAATTATTTTCATCAGAGAGCTTTTGTACCTCCTTTTCTATTTGGTCAACTTGGCTTTTCATGCTGTTGACTTTTTCTCATGTCTTTCCTGCATTATCCTCATTTCTCTCTCCATTTTTCCCCTCTACTTCTCTAACTTTATCTTCAAAGTCCTTTTTGACCACCTCTATGGCCTGAGACCAATTCATATTTTTCTTGGAAGCTTTAGATATAGGGGCTCTGACATTGACATCTTCCTCTAAGCATGCACCTTGATCTTCCTTGTCACTAAAGAAACTTTCTATGGTCCTCACCTTTCTCTGTCTGCTCATCTTGCCTTTCTTTCACATGACTTTTAGCTCCTTAAAGTGGGGCACTGTTTCCAAGCTTCAGTATCCCAAGCTTCAGAAGGTCCCAAATGGTATGATTTAAGGAGTAGCAGGTTCTTCATTCATCTGGCCTGTTCCCTGGTCCATAGATTACCCCAGATCAACCTGCTAATCAAATAGCTTTGTGTGTTGTGTTTGTCAGCTCCAAGAAGCCTGTGTTCCTCCCCTATTTGAGCCGCTGCTACTCAAGCCTACCTCCTGGTTCCTAATGGGTGAAAAACCCAAATTCTGCCTTACCACTAGCATAGACCCCTGTAATTCCCCCCTCCCAAGGGCTCAGCCCTCTCACCAGACTGTGAGCTTAGTTCCAGATGACACTGGTGTTGCTGTTGATTCAGAGGCTCTGGGGATATCTTTCTCTGGGGAGGCCTTCCTGCAACAGGATCTGTGTCAGGGTTACTGTGGGATTGGGCTCCACTCCTGTCTTAGCACAGCAGCTCCCTCCTTCTCACCTTCTAAGCTGTCCTTAGTTGGAAGTTGATTTCAGCACATTCTTCTGTGGATTTTGCTGCTTCAGGAATTGTCCTGTGGAATTTTTTGGATGTTTTTTGGAGTGATTGTGTCATGAGTTTGAGAGCTCACTGCCTTTCCTATAAAACACATTCTCAATAGAAGTTATGGAGTTATCTCCTTTAAAATGGTTTACTATGAGACAGGGAATTATGTTTCTATAAATGTTTACTAGTCCTCCTCCAGGGAGAATGATGAACTAAGGTGATATCTCTGGGGACATTCAAACAGAAATTTTGGGGGGATGTATTATTTTTTTAAATGGTCCCTAGTAGCAAAGATGAAAATTAGTAACCTCCTACCTCTGAAGGCTATCAGGATTAAAGATTTTGTTTTAAGCTGAAACAGAAAGGTTATAAATAAATACTAAGTTCTGATCAAGTTCGACTCAATTCAAATCAATTGACAGGCTCATAGGACATAGTATCTTAGCATCCAGCCTACCTCTTCTCTCAATTCTTTTCTCTACTATGGATCCATTTCCTTTCTTTCAGTCTTCCTCTAGAGTTTAACAGTCCAACCAGTCACTATTGGTCATCCTTATATTCCTTTCTGCCTTATCTGTCAACACGAGTTGCTATATTCCAACTCTTATGTAAGTCCTAATCCTTTTTCACTGTTACCACTCATTTGAATGCTCGTGGAGAAAGTAACACAACTTTGAAAACTAGGTTCACTATATATTTATATTCTTTAATTTCAACTGATCTTTCAGTGACAAATAGCATTCCTTTCTTCTTATATCATTGATTTGTTATCATTTCTTCCACTTCTGCTCATCTAATCTCTTTCCACAAGACTTTTTTAAAGGTCCTTTTATCTCATCAGAGTACCTTTCTCATATCCTACTTTACAAAAAAGAAAAATAGAGAATCTGTCTTGTCCACTTCATGTCTCATCCCTTATTCTAGTCATTCCCTCTGATGAAGATAAGGACCTTCTCCTTGGCAAGAGTAACCTCATTGCTTGGGCTCTTAATTCCTTTCTCCTCTCTCCTTTCAGTTTGCTTTCTTATCATTTTAAAATCTTTTTTTTTGGCCATAGAGTCCTTCCCCACCTATCCTTACTAAAAACAAAAACAACAATAACAACAAACATATCATTTGACCTGCCATTCCCTCAAGCCACCATCCTGTCACTTTCTTCTTTCATAGTCAAATTCCTGAAAAGGAATTTATACTCATTGCCTGCATTCCTTTACCTCCTACTTATTTCTTAATCCCATATAATTCAATTCAGATCTCAATATTCCACCAAGACTTCTCCCTGCAAGATCAGAAAAAAAAGCTTCTAACTGCTACATCCAAAAACGTTTCTGGGTCCTCGTTCTACTTGACTTTTCCTCAAATTTTGATACTGCCCAATCACACCTTCATCCTGGACAATCTTTCCTCCCTTTACTTCTGTGATACTGCTCTCTCTTGATAGTCTTTTGACTGGTGCTCATTTCTTTTCCTAAATCATCATCCTTCTCCCACATATTAAGTAGAGGCTCACCAACTTCCATGGATTCACTTAATATTTTTTATGAATATAATTCCCAAATTCATATATTTCACCTTAATTTCCTTTTTGAACATCAATCCCAATTTGACAACTTCTCATTTGACATCTTCACTTTTATTTACTATAGACATCTCCAATTCAACAAGTCCAAAACAGAACCCATTATTTTTTCCCCCATGAAACCTATCCCTCCTCCAAATTTCCTTAATTCTATTGAGGGAACCACTTATTCCAGTTATATAGATTTGCAACCATGTAGTCATCTTCAAGTCTTCTTTCATTTTCCCACCGCCCATTTTGAACAAGTTAACATGTCTTGCAAATACTACCTCTATAACTTCCCTCATGTAATTTCTCTTCATTTGCATAGCCTCTACTATAGTTATTAACTTATTAATTTCTCACCTGGATGACTGTAATGGTTTCCTACTCTGTCTCTCTTTTCAGTCTCTCCTTTTTCTAATTCATTCATGTATCTGGCAAAAGTCATATTTTTGAAGACAAAATCTCATCATTTCACTGCTTTGCTGAAAAAATCTTAAGCAACACCTTGACTTTTATTAGATAAAATGAAACCTCATACCCTTACCTTTTTTCTCCACCTCCATTTCCAGTCTATTTCATATTGTTCCCTTTCCTTCAATGTCTTCTTACAGTCAACCTAGCCTGCTAGCTTTACTGCATCATTGGCATTCCATTTCCCTATTCTATTCTTTTGTACTAGTGGTCCCCCATTGTCAGGGCATCACTCTTTCATTTCTACCTCTTAAATTTCCTAGCTTTCTTAAAAACATGGCTTATATGCATTCTTCTACAGGAAGTTTTTGCTGATCCCCATCTCCCAAGTCATTAGCATTTACTTACTCTTTAAATTATTCCATATATTCTTTGTATTTATTTATCTAGGTCAATATTGTATGCCCTCCTCCCTTTAGTAAAATGTAAATGTCTGAAATCATCTAGTCTAATGATTTCATTTAATGATGAAGCAAAAAGAGGTTAGTTTATTGAGTGAGGTCACACAAATAATAAGTGGAAGAACTGAGATTTGAATCTAAATCATCTGACCACATGTTTAGTGCTTCTCCAATTATCACATGTTGTTTCAAACCAATAAACATTTATTTAGTTATATTTCATATATATCCATTAAGATCCTACCATATTCAAAGCATCATGCTAAGCTTCCATGATTAAAAATGTTATGCACTGTGATTATGAACTGCTGAATTGACACTTAGTGTGACAAGAGCTTCCAATATATAGAAAAATTAAAGGGGTAGACTAGGGAGGGGAATGAGGTAGAGGAAAACTTAATGACATTCAGATATAAAAGGAATCCTACAAAAGGCATCATTTTGCAAAAATAAAAAGAAAATATTTCAAACAAAATGTGACAAATAGAATTAAACAACTGAGATCATGTGGTCTAATCTCAGATTAATTAAATTAAGAGGGAACTGATGGTTCTGAGTGCTAGATGGGAGTTGTAAAAGCACCGAGCTGTGAATAATTTGTGACTTTTATATCCCTCTTTGTGGATAAAAGCAGAGCAATGATGTGAACATAAAGGTCCCATATTGTCCTCATTTCATGTGAGCCCCCTGTGGAAGATAGCATATGGACCCAAGAGAGTAAGCAGTGTGTGTGTGTGTGTGTGTGTGTGTGTGTGTGTGTGTTTATCCTTGATTTTCACTTTATAAAAGGGTCATTGCTTCAGATTTGGCTTTCAGTCAGGAACTAATGCAAACAGGGACTATTTTGTGTCCTGTATCAACCCTCCTATCAACTCCCCCCGAACCACATTTATTATTTTTATTCAATGAGAACACAGAGCCCTTTAGATCCAGAGGCAAACATTTGATTTACATTTTATAAATTACAGAAACACAGGCCTGGCTATGTCATCTTAATAATGCTGACATAATCAACATGTGGATTAGGCATTTTGCATGTTATCTACAGTGAATTCTTAATCCTGGGAGGGTTTTCTTGCTGCCACCCAGTACACCAGCCCAATGTACTCAATGGAAATGCAAACTAATTTTAAATCAGCTTAAACAAAGCAGATTTAGGAAGAGAAGCTGGCTTCAAAAGTGACAGAGTTGAAATTAGGGGAAAGGGGAAAACCCATGCAAAGCATGTCCTGATATAAATGATTTTTTTAATCATGCCCTCACTGTTTTTTATTATCTTTCCCCATTATTCCCTTCCAAATAACTGAGTATAAACAACATTGGCTTTTTTTCCCTTTCATAATAAGCCTTTAATAAAAAAGTAAAATTCCACAAGGAAAAATCATTTCTTCAACTTATTCTTCTTTTTATTATGCAATTTATTTAAAAACTTATTATTGAACCTCAATACAACCAAGCTTGCTTAGTAATTATTTATCTTTCATTAATTTCAATATGTGATATACCATAACAACCTGCTAGCCACTCTTCCTACATCCAACCCATGATCCTTTAATCTGTTCAAGTCACATCAAGTTCTATAGCCCTGTGGTTAGGAAATGCTGTACCATTACAGAGAAGGACATAATGGGTCTTGGTCATTCATAGAGAGTCCTTTGGGCCTCTTGCTTTGGACTCTTGTACCAAGTATTCAGAAAAACTGAGTCAAAAATCACTAAACCTCTCCCTCTCCCTCTCCCTCTCCCTCCCCTCTCCCTCTCCCTCTCCCTCCTCCTCCCCTTCTCACTCTTGGGCAATTCTGGGGGAATCACATAGGTACCTACTGAGAGAACTGTCTACAGTCTATTTTAGAACTAAACAACTCTCTAATAGCATTTCCATTGATGGATCATTTTTTTTTGCCTCCTCTTCCCACAAGTATTTAGACTTGGTCCAGCTCTTACCTTTTACCTGGAGTATTACAATTGCATTGTAACTGGTCTCCACTCCAATCCATCATCCACTCAGTTGCCAATGTGATTGTTCTAAATTGTAGGTCTGACTATGTCACTCCCATATGAAATGAGCTACCTTGGTTCCTCCTCATGCCTGGGATCAAATATAAAGTTCTCTGGCATGTAAAGCCTTCCACAACTTGGTGCCTTTCTACCCTTACAGGCTTGGTACACTCAACTTGCCTCATTGAACTCTGTGATCCAGCTATTCTTGTTTTCTTTCAATTCCTTGAGCATAATACTCCATCAGCTGTGCCTCTGTCCTCTAAACTCCCTATCTTATTTTCCCTGGCCTTCTTCAAGACTCATCTCAAATCTCATATTTTGCAAGAGGTCTTTCTTAGTCTCTTCAGTTGGCCCACTTACTCTGCAAATATCTTCTAGGTAATTAAGTGCTTATATATTGTTTGTTGTCTTCCCCATTAGAATGAGTGCTCATTGAAGTCAGGTAATGACTTTAAAATTTTATTTTGTTTTGGAGTTTTTAATATCCCCAAAGCTTAGAAAAGTACATGATACTCAGTAAGCATTACATAAATCTATGTCTTCTAACTGACTAACCTGTTCACTGAATAACATATTTCTCTTAGTGAAGAAATTATCTCACTCTCTTCCAAATATATTTGATTTGTTTCCTGTCAATCATTTCCAGTACAGGTACAGACACAGCCTAGAGGCTACCCTTTAAGCCAAGAATATATTTTCTTAGAAAAGAAAATTTGATTTCACTTTGGGTAGTCTTAATAAAAAAGCACCAATGATTAAAAATGATAACCATAAATTTTATTTAATGTTGATTTCTAGCCAGAAGTCCTACAGGCTTCTTACCCATTTTCTTCTTGATTCAATGGTGCAGTAGAGGAAGTTGTTTCTGCATTTCTTTGAAAGAAAGATTGAATTCAGTAGAATAGGGTACCCAGGAATCTGGGGCATAAATTATCCATCCAGTCCTTGAGGATATTCTAACAAAAACCTTGAAAATATTGCTTTAGTCAGCAAGATACCTCATAATTGCCAAAGAAGATATAAATGGTGAAGGATGATGTGGGGTTATCTCCCACTTCATATTTAGGCACTTCTTTAACATGCAGCAAACACCCGTACTTAGTGAGGAGAAAAAAGAACATCAAGACTGTCTTTAGAGATAGTGGGGATTTTTTTTTATTGTGCCTCAGAATACAAATCACATCAAAAGATGCACTGATGAGGAGATGATTTTAACCCAGAGCAGTTGATTATTTGCTCAGTAGGAAAATAGAAATGCAGCTGTAAAGGCAATGGTATTGTCAGGCTTCTTTGAATATTTGTACTTTGTCAAAACTTCTTTTCGGTGTGGGGAAAAGGAGGAAAGGAAATTGACTTGACTTCCTCAGCATAGTCTTTAAATAAGAGACATTTCCTCAAGATCAAATAATCCCAGTTGTCTGAACATGGTTGTTTAGTGCTTATCTTCCTCCTCTTTCCTACCAAGGCAACAGAGACTGGAGTTAAATCTTTAATAGTTTTGCTTTGAAAACATCAAATTGCACAAATGAATATGGTCCTGCCGGGAGGCAGGAAGCGAAAACTAGTGTGAACCAGACACTTTCTGTATGGCATGTTATGATTCATTTCTAATCATCCATTTAAGGACTCTCCTCCCCCTTTTCTCTTTCTTTCGCCACTCATACTGGACATGGCCTTTCTTACAGTCATCATTATTAGTAAAGAACTTGGAGTTAGCATGTCTAAAGGGAAAGTTTAATTTGACAGGGTCAGTAATAGTTTTTCCCCCTTGAGTTTCCATTACAAGATGTGGAAGAAGGCAAATGCTTTTGCCTCAGCCAGCACACCGGCAATTTTCCTCATCTTTAAAGTGTTTATAAGTGGGGGGGAGGGGGGCGGAAAGATCACCTGAGCCCTCAGGACATTGTTAAGTTTTTATTTTCTCTTTGCCAATATCTGTCAGGGGAAAGCTAAACGAGCCCGCTGCTTCTTTACTTTATGCTTTTCAGTTCAACTAAACATTCGAATCCACCATTCTCATCATGACAAGGACCAAAGACACAATAAACTTCTGACTATCAGTCTATAAGTTTCTTTTAGGTTTCTTTGAAGGGATATTTTCACTGGTATTCAGAAATGCAAGAAAGGAATACAGTGGGGACAAAACAGGCTGCTGAGAATAAGTATCCTGCTTATGTATATAAGAGAGTGAATGGAATGAAGAACACCCACCACCACCATCATCATATTCATCCTCACCATCACCTTGTTTATGATAACAAAATCTTTTTTAAAAGAAATATTTTTATTCTAAATTTAACAAATAACAAAAAATGAGAATTTTCATATACTAGTAGATAAAAACAAAGGACTACATATGAAAATATGAATCTATTATATGAGGCTGTTTTTAAATAATAATGTTCAATTTATTATAGTAGTAACAGCACTACACTGTCTGAATGAGTCTCTTTCTGAACTTTCTACTTTTTTCTGTCTGTAATTTTCACAATTTTTCCACATTGGTGCTCCTTTCTTTCTTTTATTCTTTTTTGGGTGGCATTATCCCTCACTCTTTTTTTTTTTTGCAGGGCAAAGTGACTTGCCCAGGGTCACACAGCTAGTAAATGTCAAGAGTCTGAGGCCAGATTTGAACTCAGGTCCTCCTGAATCCAGGACTTTATCCACTATGCCACCTAGCTGCCCCAATTATCCCCCACTCTTAAGAAACTTAAACTCTGCTTGTCTCAGAGGATAATAATAGCTCCAGCATCTCAGGGTTGTTATGAAAATAAAATGTGATATTTGTAAAGTACTTTGCAAATATTAAAGTGCTATAAAATATTATTATTATTATTATTAACAAGTAAGTATATTCAGTGAAAAATCTATACATTTCAGTGGCTGAAAAGGTATGTCTCATTTTGTATCTCTAGTCCATCACCTCTCTATCAAGAGGTGAGGAAAGCATGGTTCATCATTAGCTTTTTGAAGTCTTGATTGATTATTGCATTCTTTAGGACTTTTATGCATTTCAAAATTACTTCTTTTGTTGAGTATGGCAGCACATGCTTGAAATCCCTGATGGGAAGTCTCAGGCTGATGGATCGCTTGAATTCAGTTCTGGGCCACAATAGGGCTAAAGCCAATGGAATACTCGTACTAAGTTTATCAGCATTATGGTGAGCTCCTACAGAGCAGAGGGCAAGTAGACTGCCCAAGGAGTAGCAAACTGATGTAGAGAAATGGAGCTGGTTAAAGCTTCCATGACTGTAAATGTGTGGCTAATGCACTTCAAACTCTGCATGATATAGGGAGACCCAGTCTCAGAAACAAAGCAAACTAACCAACAAGTTGCTTTCCTTTATAATATTGTAGACATCATACAAATTGTTTTCTTGGCTCTGCTAACTTCATTGTGCATCAGTTCATACAAAGATTCTCATATTTCTCTGAATCTACCTTTCATGATTTCTTATAATAGAGTAATATTCCACTATATTTATGTGTCATGCTTTAATCAGCCATTTCCCAACTGATGGATACCTACTTTGTTTCAAGTTCTTTGTTACAACAAAAAGTGCTGCTTTTAAATATTTTTGTACATATAGGTCATTTCTTTCTGTCTTTATCTCTTTAGAATACATGCTTAGAAGTACACTGTCTCAAAGGCTTTGGGTTTAATTATAAATTGCTTTACAGAATATTTGTGTCAACTCCTGGCTCCACTAATAAAGAATTAGGATGCCTATCCTCACAACTCCCCTGAAACAACTGTTATTTCCCTTCTTTGTTATTTTTTCCAATCTAATAGGTATGAGGTGAATCCTCAGACTAGTTTTATTGTGCATTTATCTCGTTACGAGTGATTTGATGGTTATTGATAAACCAAATTTCTTCTTTTAGGACTGCTTATTCATATCCTTTAATCATTACAAAATGCACTTTTAATGAGATGTCCAAATAGAATGTTCCATCTGAATACTCACAGAGTCACACAATCTTATAGATGAAAGGGACCTCAGAGACCTTCTAGTTCAAATTGTAGCTGAACAATTATCCAATTTGCTACATCTTCACCAAGCAGTCAGGTAGGCATTGCACGTAGACTTCCAGTCCAGTACCCCTAAGCTAGTTCATTCCACTTAGGAACATCTCTAATTCTTAGCGAGATTTTCTTTATATCGAGCCTAAATTTGCCTCTCTGCAATTTGTACTCATCCTAATTCTTCCCATTTTGGTCAAGCAGAATACTAATAATATTAATATTTATATGAATCAATATTGTTATACTAAGATAATGAATATAATTCTATATTATATAAAGATTCTATTGTGTGATAAACACACAATAGAATTACATGGACCTCACTGGTTAATAAAACAACAATAAACCCAAGCCCCACAAACAACATACTCCCATAAATAGACATTGGTAGATTTTTATGTTGGCTACTAGAAATGGGTGAAAAAGAGGGTGACCAGTGGGGCAGTAATAATCACTCATAGGATTAGAGATTTACAGTTGGAAGGAGGCCTCAGACCCCACTTAGCACAATCCCTTTATTTTAGAGATGAAGAATCTGAGGCCCTGCAAAATCATGAGTTGTCCAAGATTAAACAGGTAGCAAGTGTCCAAGATAGAATTTGAATTTGAGTCCTCTGATACCAGAGCCAAAACACTTTCTAGTTTCCCTAGCTTTCCCTCCAATGTCTGGCATTTCTTAACTAAATCCCCTGAAAGAAGTTTCTGCATCTAAGAAATCCTTGATCTGTAGATGAACTTATTGAGGACAAAGGTAGCCTGAATATGCTATTTTATATACCATTATTTACTTAACTAATGTTATACTATACATAATTATAATTTAAAATGAGTACCAAAAGAAAAGTAGTTAATGTGTGAAATGTAGTAAGTCATAAGCCCACCCTAAGGGATTTACCATTTTGAGGAATATGATGGTGCCAATTGATAACTGATACATTATTTGAATTAGTCTTGGTCTAACTTTTCAAACACATTATTTAAGATTACTAATGTGACAATAACAAGTTTCATTGAATAATGAGTCCCCAAATGACAGGCCTAAATGTCAGGCTATAATTCCATGTAAAATTTTAAAATGTCAATTATTAAAACAATTTACTTGCTTATTTTCTGATGTTGCATTATACAAACATAAGTAACATATCTGCTGATTTTAGGGAATTTCATGTGATTAATACATACATACTCCCCCCCCATCAAGAATTACTGCATTGAGGGCTAGAAGTTATTAGACAAATTATGACTTTTGTTTTTTCATCTGTAAAATGGAAGTTTTTGATGAGATGATACATAAGTAGGGTAAGCCAATCTTCTGAATGAAAAATTAGAGAAGATGGTATGGAAAAGATAATACTTTTTGCAAAGTATCTTTACAAGTATTCTTTCTCCCTAAAATCAGGAGTGGCAAAGAAATGCTGGTGTATATATATGATAACTATTGTTCTCAGTTCCTTTCCAATTTTGTAATTTTCTGCTTCTGTGGTTCATTCTGAAAGGACAGAGTAGACAATGTATCACAACGGCATTTAGAAGGAAACAAAATACAGACAAGGATCACACACACACACACACACATACATACATACACACCCCTAGACATATATTAAAGTGAAAAACTGATGTAATTTTATTAAAAAGCAACCATAAAGGGGGCGGCTAGGTGGCACATTGGATAAAGCACCAGCCCTGGATTCAGGAGGAACTGAGTTCAAATTTGACCTCAGACACTTGATACTTACTAGCTGTTTGACCCTGGGCAAATTGCTTCCCGCCAAAAAAAAGCAACCATAAAAACCAGACACTTTGAATTACTGCATGGTGATTAAAGGAAAAGGTGAGACAAGGTTTATTTTGGCAGTGGAGGATGACTTTATAGCTTTTGGTGTCAAGAATATGGACACAACGAGAAATCTATTTTCCTAAGTCTATAATCACCCTAGTAAGTCATTTTCTGGTGGATGAGGATGAGCTCTAGGTAGAGCATGTAGGTTACAGGGGATTTCTTGAATAATCCCCTACATTTTATCCAAATTATTCCCAGAGCTAACTCCCAGGATGCAAGCTATCAATATATTGCTAAACACAAATTATATAGTAAATTGGTTATTTATCATAGTTCCTCACAAATCCATCTCTATCACTTAACAGTTCATCTATGGCTACACACGGGATTCTTACCCACTGATTATTTATTGCTGACATCTGTGCCTATTATGGCCCAATAGGATGGATGGTCATGTAATTCTAATACCATTTTCTGTGATAGGCTTGAAATGTCAGAGGGCAGGTCAAACATGAAGTAGCAAAACAGAATACATAATATTCTATTAGGGGAAAAAGCCATGTGTAAAAGTCTTTAAGACTATTTAATCAGGTAAGCATTTTGGTGAAGTCTTAGTTATTGAGAAGTAAATATGATTAAAAATAGTATCATTGGCTGTTACAAAAATATCTTTATTAAAATAATTAGAATTTTAATGAGACTATAAGTAACAGTGAGTCACAGAAATCAAGTGGGAATAAGGAAAAGAAGATTGAAGCCAAAATACAGGTAATTGATCAGGAACCAATACATGACACACTGTCTTCCATCTTCTTATGCCTTTATACTGGATTTCCCTCATTTGTGGAATGTACCCTCAACTCACTGCACCTCATAGAATCCCTTCCTTTAAGACTCATTCAGCTGATGTGCCATCTTCTAAATGCTTGCCTCATTTTTGCAGCTACTAGTGCCTTCCCAACATTACCTTATATTTATTTTCTACTCATTCTTTAATGTATGTGTGTGTGTATATGTTGACTCCCCTTAGTCAACAGGATGTTCACTGTTAACAAGATATAGAATAGAAACCCTTTGAGCACACCAACGGGTTTACTTTCATTTTTGTATCCCAAGTGCGTTTCTATCTCTTGGTATTAGACTTGTTGGTAATACATAGAAATGGTTGCTGAAACATAGTAGATGCATAAAATCTTTTTGTTGATTGATGATTCATAATATTATCCCCAAATTTGATATGATTCAGGAGAAAGCACAAGACATTTAGGCTCAGGGTTCTTGGGTTCAAGTTTGGGCCTTGAAAATTAGTACCTGTTTTACCTTGGGTAAATCAATTACAATATACTCTCTGTTTCTCAGTTTGTCATCTATAAAATGAGAGTGGTGGGCTCAATGGCCTCTGAGGTGCCTTCTAGTGCTAAATATATGTCTGCAATCAATGTCTACAAAATGATTTACTTGAAAATGATTGGGTTTTTTTGTTGGGAACTTAAGAATAAAAAGAAAGATAATCACATTGATCTTTGCAGACTAGGTCTCAAGAAATTGCACCTCAGCTTTCACTTTACTCTGTTATATGAGGGTTCAGGAACATACATTTGTTATTATTTGAAAGAAATTATGAACAAATCAAAGAAACTGCATCACTGATGCCTTTAAACTCAAAACCCACCTACTATTTCTACTCCATCTACCGTGCCTAGTGCCCTGCCATTGAAAGAGATCAGACTAAATTATGTACCCATTTTAAATTTTATCTTGGTATACCTAGTTTCTGCCATATTGTTTTCTAGTTTTCCCATGTAGTTTTTGTCAAAAAGTGAGTTCTTAAACCAGAGGCTGGGGTGTTTGGGCTTATCAAATACTAGGTTACTGTGTCTTGTATATCTAATCTATTGCACTGATCTACCACTCTATTTCTATTTATTTATGGTATAGTTTGAGATCTGTTACTGGTAGGTAACCTTCCTTTGCATTTTTTCATTATTTCCCTTGATATTCTTGACCTTTTGTTCTTCCAGGTGAATTTTATTGTTATTTTTTCTACCTCTATAATTTTTTTTATAATTTGACTGGTATGGCACTTGAATAATTTTGGGTAGAATTATCTTTTTTATTATATTGGTTTGGCCTACCCATGAGCAATTGATATTTTTCCAATTGTTTAGATATGATTTTATCTGTGTGAAAAGTGTTTTGTAATTGTGTAAATATAGTCCTTGGGTTTGTATTGGCAGGCATTTTATATTGTCCATTTATATATAAATTTTATATTGTCCATTTATATGTGTATATATATAAATTATATATATATATACATACACACACATATATTGTTTCAGTAATATAATATGTGTGTATGTATATGTATAAAATTTATATATATATATATACATATATATATATAAGTGGACAATATAAAATTTATATATATATAAATGGACAGTATAAAATACCTGCCAATACAAATCCAAGGACTATATTTACACAATTACAAAACACTTTTCACACAAATAAAATATCTAAACAATTGGAAAAATATCAATTGCTCATGGGTAGGCCAAACCAATATAATACAAATGACAATTCTACCCAAAATTATAAAAGTGCCATACCAGTCAAATTACAAAAAAAAAAAAAAGAGGTGCTTTATGGCACCTCTTGCAACCTTAAGGGCTAATACCTAGAAGTAAGGTAGGTGGTAGAGCCTTGCCCTATCTGAATTAATGATAATATATTAATGGGGCAGAATTCATATATACCTAAGAGGAATGTTCACCTGAAACCTCTGACACCTCATTGTGTAGATAGACATTTGGGGTAGAAGCGTTGAAAGGCATTTGGGGGGCAGCTAGGTGGCGCAGTGGATAGAGCACTGGCCCTGGAGTCAGGAGTACCTGAGTTCAAATCCGGCCTCAGACACTTAACACTTCCTAGCTGTGTGACCCTGGGCAAGTCACTTAACCCCAATTGCCTCACTAAAAAAAAAAAAAAAAAAAGAAAGGCATTTGGGGTAGGAATTCTGGGATGCTACTAAACATAAAAGGCATTTTCAATGAGAAGCACATCTTTTCAATTTATACATTGGTTGGCTGAGAATTATGCATGCAAGGATGCTTGATGTCAGACATGTAGAACAGAAATTAATCTAGATGAGTACCAACTAAAGCAAAAGGTGATGTTTCTGTATGTTGAATCCTTTGCAAACTTTTAAGCACTATTGGTATGTTACTCATCAATATTATATTAATCAATTAAAAAGTGCCTTGGAATTGGGAATACCAAGATAAAAATGAAATAGTGTCTACTTTTAAGTACCTTACATTCTGTCAAGAGAACAAATATAGTTCTGTTTAAGTATATGCAAAACACATATAAAGTAAATACAAGGTAATTTGAAGAAGGAGGCACTACCAGTTAAAGGGCTTATTCTTTGAAGGAAGCTAGAGATTCCAAGAAGTGGAGATGAAGAAGTGGGAGCCTATAATTATCCATTAACAACACACATGCCTATTTTTGCTTGTGGAAATACACCGTAATTGGAGGATTGCACAACCCTAGGACAAGCTATTCCCTAAGGCACTGGCAGGAACATGGACATCATAAGATAGTGTGACTATAGGAGAACTATGATGAATTTCTGACTTGGAAATATTCCTGTAGATTGTTCTGCTGAAGTAGACAATCTCTATTCCTTCAAATACTCAAAACTTCCCCCTAAATTTAAGTAGGATTATGAATATGTTGACTGGTACACATTAAGTTTTTGAGGGCAACAACATATTGACATGAGAGTTTATGCAAGAAGTTCAGTTTACTCTATACCTACCTATAGGAGGGAATATGGGCAGCAACCTTCTTCTTAGCTCAAGTTCATGACATAAATAGTTTTTGAAAAATTCAATGTTTTTCTTACACCATTGCCATGAGAAGAGCACATGAAGCTATATGATGACAGGGGGAGAGGGAGGAAAGAAAGACCAGTTTAACTGATTGTTATCAGAAAGACAGACAGGCGGGTAGGCAGACAGAGACAGCAGATAGACAGAAGAACATTTTCCATCCATATTTGTGGCTTCATTGAAATTTGTATTTACCAGTCATTGCCATTTTGGTAGAGAGAAAAATGATTTTTGGCTTTTCACTAGTGGGGCAGATGAGATAGAGTTTAGAAATTGACAAGTTAGCTGAGAGAAATGAAAAAAAGTTATGTGCCTATGAACCTAATGGCAAGCAATTAGTTCTGAATTAGTGTAACAAATGTGCTTTCCTATGCTTCCAAACCTTACATGCATTATATAACTTTCCAGAAGGCATATTTACATTGAAAAACAACTGCTTCAGTGTTCAATATTTAGTACAGAAGTTTAATTGAATACTGACCTTTCCAGAAGATTTTTCTAGAAGTTTAGATATTAAGCAGAAAGAGAGTAAGCCTTCAAATTTCTGTGATCTACTTCTTTGCTCAAATATTGCCTCAGAAATAGAGTCATAGTTTATAGGTAATGAGTGTCATTTTAAGATTTGGGTATTAGCAAAGTAGAAATCACTGCACACACATTCTGTGCCCAAACTATTTTACTGGCATCATAAAACAAACATAATTGGGACAGTTGGTGTTTAGCTTGGCTTGAAAGATTATTTTAGCATGGGAAATACATTTTTGGTTCCACTATTAAATCACACCCAACATAATAAAATCTTGAACAAATTTATTAGTGTAGGCTGTCACTGATGGTATGACACAATTGAAACAAATTCATATGAGGTTTGGAGGTAATTTCAATGTCTCCTAACATGAATTTCTAATGTTTTGTTCATAAAATTATTTTAAATAAAAATGAAAAATAAATCTATAAATGTCATATCCTGAAACAAGTGTTAATTCTTAAATTTAAACCTTTCATTAACTATGTGCTTGTATGCAGAAAAATAGCTATTAACTACACTAATCATAAGAAATTGATAGTTAATATGTGAAAATTAAGCCAACAGAGAAAGTACACAAAGATTATATGATGGTTCATTTTCAATTTTAAAGGAGTTACAAAGGAAAGAAGAAAAATATTGGATGTATTCCTGATCATTTTCTTTATAATAAACCTGAATAAATTCAAGGAGGAAAAAAGCATCCTATTTTCAACTTGCAGATACTTTGAAAATGGCACTAGATAATACACAGCATAGTTTGAAAAGAATTGATTAAAAACATTTGAAATAATTAACAACGTTAGCAAAGTTGCAGGATATACAATAAGCCCACATAAATCATCACCATTTCTATTTATTACCAACAAAGCCTAGTACCAAGAGATGGAAAGAAAAATTCCATTTAAATATAAATGGACATCAAATCCGGCCTCAGACACTTGACACTTACTAGCTGTGTGACCCTGGGCAAGTCACTTAACCCTCATTGTCCTGCAGTAAATGAATGAATGAATGAATGAATGAATGAATGAATGAATGAATGAATGGACAGGAGCACCCTAGATGGCACAGTGGATTCAGGAGGACCTGATTTCAAATCTGGCCTTGACACTTACTAGCTGTGTGACTCTGGGAAAGTCACTTAACCCCAATTGCCTCACCAAAAAAAAAAAAAAAAAAATATATATATATATATATATATATATATATATATATATATATATATATATATAGTAGCAGGCTTCCACCAGTCACAGAAGACCATGGATCAGCGCCTTGAAGAGCCACAGGCCACAGTGTGGTTGTGCAATCCAATATGGGAGCCGCAGCTCCTGCCACAATGAGGACATAGGAAAACTGCACTTTCTGTTACCCATTGGTTCCTGTGTCTCATTCGTTTTTTCTTCCTCCGGAGCTTGAAGGCCCATCTCAGCTGTGCACAATCTGCTCCTGAGTACTGAACTCCATTGGGCGTGGTCCTTGGCCATCTCCTCCCAGCTGCTGATGTCTATTCCCAGAGCCCTCAAGTCTTGCTTGCATACATCTCTGTAGGGAAGCTGGGGGCATCCAGCAGGTCTTTGGCCTAAGGCTAACTCGCCATAGAGTAGGTCTTTAGGAATGTGCCCGTCTTGCATGCGGTGCACATGATCGAGCCAGCGGAGCCGTCTTTGTTTCAGTAGCATGTAGATGCTCCAAAGTCAACCAATGTTTATTACAAATTGAAAACATGTGCTTCTCATTGAAAATGCCTTTTATGTTTAGTAGCATCCCAGAATTCCTACTCCAAATGCCTTTCTACCCTTCTACCCCAAATGCCTATCTACACAGTGAGGTGTCAAAAGTTTCAGGTGAACATTCCTCTTAGGTATATATGAATTCTGCCCCAGTAATATATTATTATATATTTTTGTTTGTTTTGTTTTGTTTTGGTTTGGTTTGGTTTTTGCGGGGCAATGAGGGTTAAGTGACTTGCCCAGGGTCACACAGCTAGTGTCAAGTGTCTGAGGCCGGATTTGAACTCAGGTCCTCCTGAATCCAGGGCCAGTGCTTTATCCACTGTGCCATCTAATCATCCCCCCATTAATATATTATTATCATTAATTCATATAGGGTAAGGCTCTACCACCTTACTAATGTTACTTCTAGGTATTAGCCCTTAAGGTTGCAAGAGGTGCCATAAAGGCTTTTGTCTGACATTATGTAGACTGAGACTCTTCCTTTCCCAAGGACAATGCAACTGGCAGTGGAGAACAGGAGTGGGGAGCTGTCCAGCTGAAGCTAGAAGATGGAACTGATGCGTCATAAATAGATATAAAAAAGTACATATGCTTGCAAGACATATGCATTTGCTCGGACTGTAAATTTCAAACTCTCTGTACTTCTAGTATTTTAACAATTTTTTTTACTTTGGCCTAGGCAAGACTTTCCTTCTTTATATTTATTCACATTACAATAATATTTTAAACAATAATCATCAATAATATCAGTTAAGTGGCTCAGTGGATAGATCATAGACCTGGAGTCATGAGGAGCTGAGTTCAAATCTGGCCTCAGACACTTATTAGCTATGTAACACTGCGCAAGTCACTTCACCCCATTTGGCTCAGTTTTCCCATCTATAAAATGAGCTACAGAAGGAAATGGCAAACCACTTGAGTATCTATGCCATGAAAAGCCCATATGAAGGTCATAGAGAGTCAGACATGGGTGAAATGACTCAAAAATTTAAAAAATCAATAAACACAAACATTCCAATGGACATAAAACAAATATATATGTATACATATATATGTGTATATACATATATGTGTGTATATATACACATATATACATACATATACATACATATATACATATATATGCATATATATGTATATATGAAACTGTGAGTTTCTATTATTCACCATTGGAGGGCAATGAGGGTTAAGTGACTTGCCCATGGTCACACAGCTAGTAAGTGTCAAGTGTCTGAGGCCGGATTTGAATTCAGGTCCTCCTCCAGGGCCAGTGCCTTATCCACTGCTCTACCTAGCTGCCCCCTTCACCATTTGTTTTTAAAGGTTATATGCCAAATTTAAGACAGTGGTAATTAAATTGCCACCTGCTGTCTGAGAGGAAAAAAACACCTTAGAACTCAAAGTGGATTCAGAAAAATCTAGGCTTTGGTTTCCTGTTTTTGCTAAAAGGATGTACCATTACTTTGATTTTATAGAACAGCTCTGCCCATCAAGAGAGTGAAAAAGTTGAAAGAGCAAGTCCTCTTGAAGCAGCCCTAACTATCAGTGAATTCCTGTGCAGGTTGTCTCTGAAGAAAACAGGAGACAAAGTCTGGAGTTCTTAGTTGCCCTGGGCTGAGTTCCATACACATGTATGTGACTACCTATTTTAGCTCTATAAATTTGTGTTCTCTATCTCCCATGGACACCATTTGCATCAATAGGAGAATGTGTCCCCTTTCCCCAGCTTATAGGTAGAATATCATCATTATTAATATTCTTGCCTTGCCTTATTAAATGTTTCTTATTAGTACTTAATGAAATACATCTTGATTGATGTGTTAAAGAAGAAGCATACCAGTGGGGATTGTATACCTGAAGTGTAGTACCCTTACTCCCTAGAATCTTGGAAGTGAGTTATAACAGTAGCAACCCCTCTGGGAAATTCTCAGGCTAGCAAAATTGATGTACTTTGGTGAGCAAGCCAAATCAGAGAGAAGAGGGAAGGGAGGGTCTGCCCATGTCCATGCTACACTTGAAAAACCACAAATTGTATAGAGTAGAAGGGTTGGAGAAGGCTAATGGCCGTATTACAGAGATACCTAAAAAGTTGTTAGCCCAAAAGCTAATGCATCACTATCCCCCAAAATGATCAAATTTGAAAAGGAAGGAAACTCTAGATAAGGGTAGCCCAGTGTACAGTTTTGATTTTCTTTCCTAACTGGAGTCATTTCTTTGCCTTGCCATATTATTATGCTCTAGGAGCCCTTCAGGAGAAAAAAATGTAACCCTTCCTTTGTATTAGGATATTTTAAGATGACAATGATGACAAAAAGGCCCAACTGAAAGACCTGAAAATGAATATAAGTCTACCTCCCTGAAAAATCATGTCTTTAAGAAAAAAAGTCTGGCTGTATTATGCTGGGGGAGAAAAAAGGTTAAGGAATTATTAGGTCATTGACTTCAAGTACTTCGCCAGCCATTTGTCACTTTGTCTGAGGATTAAATGTAGAGAAATGGCTCCAAGACATTGTCAAAACTGAAACTGAACACATTTTCTTAATATTTGGGCTTAATAATCCTTGGGATGGGTTCCCAAGGTGAATGAACATAAGGAAAGACCAACGTGTCTTTCCTTAGAGAACTTGCAAGAAAAGAGAGGAGAGGAATATGTCCTGTGTGGTTTCTAGACAACCAGTCTGATCTGGTGACAAGATGATGGGCTCAATTACTTCCTAAAGTCCCATCCATCTCTATGATTCACTCCATGAGGTCATAATGACTCCCACATAGCTTCATAGTTGAGAATTTAAAAAGTAATATGAAATTCATCACACGAAGAAACTTTTCCATATCTAGATAAACCTTGAAAGCAGAAGAGGAAAACAATGTTGGAAAGTGGTATCATATTTGTGTGTGTTTTTTCCCCCTACATCTCTTTAGCACAGGCCTTTTCTCCATAATGTCTTTAAATCTATCAAGAAAAAACAGGTTTTAGCACATCAGGTGATATTTTGCTTCCTAGAGCATTTAAATTAATTTTCTATTACCAATGCAAATGTGTACTTTCCAATTTACCCACTACACAATAAAATCTAATTCAAGGCAATTAATGTTCATTAATGGCCCCATCTGTATGTTTATCGCTTTATCCTTAAATACTGGAGACATGGTATCCATATTTTATAGCTCACTTCTTAGCAGCATGAAATCTTATCCTTGAGGGTAAATGCAACACTTACATATACTTGTGTCTGATATTTTAGGGGGAATTGCACTTATTTTTTCCCAAGATGAAGCTTTTAGAGCCTACCCAGAAGAAGTGAACTGTTATGAGTATATTAACATGTTTTTTCTCATCTTGGTGTGATCTATTGATGGGACACATATATTTATCAAGGATTAGTGTGCCATCTTATTCCCACAGTTATTACTCTCTATTTCTTCGCAATGCTTCTTAGTATTTTATCTATTGCTTTTATTTACTTTTCTGTTTGTATGCTGGATCCACTCTCCCACCCGCAAATAGAATGTAAGCTTCTTAGGGCAGGGAATATTGATTTTGTTTTCTTCTATGCCCAGGGCCTAGACTAGGGTCTTCCACAAAATAACCATTTATTTTTCTTCAGTGAATGAATCCTGGCTGTGTGTCCAGAACATTACTGGGGAGGTACGGTCAGTAGAGTCTCAGAGCAGTGACAGAATATCCTCAGGTCAGCCTCTAATACAGATTAGACAAGGAGGCAATATGTTGTAGGGCAAATAGTGCCAAGTCTATAATCTGAGGATCTAGGTTTAAAGGCATCCTGTGATATGATATAACCTCTTTGGACCTCAGTTTCTTCATCTGTAAAATAAGTGGTTGAGCTACATGGCCTCTGAAGTCTTTTTCAGCTCTGGATTGATGATCCAGAAGACTTTTGAGGTTCTTTCCAAAGCGGAAATTTTCTTTTATTTTTGACTTGATACAAGCTGTACCCTGTGTTCAGAATGCTCCACCTTGTTATCTCTGCCTTTTAGGAACTCAACCTCCATTTCAGCTTCAAAGATCAGTAGAAATGTGACCTTCTAAAGAATGTCTCTCCTGGCCCTTCTAGTGAGAGTTTATTTGCCATCCAGCAAACCAGATGCTGGGTGTAGACCTGTAGGATTTTTGAATGTAGTGGGAGTCTTATATTGATATTCTATAATACTATACATATATTTTATGCATTTCTGTGTTTGTAAACTTTTTTGAGTTGTTTGCTGGCCTTTGTGTGTCATCTGTGGCTTCCACAAAACTCCCCGCAAATTTCCATTTAATTTTTATGCCAGACCTGTGATGTATTGAGATCATGATGGGGAAAGCTGAGATGTAGAAGGAATAGCTGTATTCTCTCTTTTAAAAAAAACTTTATTTATTTTAATAATAAACATTTTTATTTATAATTTTGAGTTCCAAATTTTATCCCTCCTTCCATCCCTTCCTGATGTCCTCCCTGAGGTGGTAAGCAATACAGTGTTCAATTATCTAAAACATTACCATATTAGTCATTTTGTATAAGACAACAAATAAAATAAAATAATGAAAACAAGTGAAAATGCTTCAGTCTGTGTCCAGTCAATATCAGTTCTTTCTTTGGAGGTGGATAGTATACTTCATCACCAATCTTTTGAGATGGTCTGGGATCACTGTATTGTTGAGAAAAGTTGTCATTCACAGTTCATCAAACAATATTGCTGTCTCTATGCACAATATTCTCTTGGTTCTGCTCACTTCACTATACATCAGTTCATACAAGCCTTTCCAGGTCTTTCTGAAATCATCCTACTTGTCATTTCTTATAGCACAATAATATTCCATCACCATTATACACCACAGCTTGTTTAGACATTCCACAATTGATGTGCATTCCTTTGATTCCTAGTTCTTAGCTACCACAGAAAGAGCTGTTACAAATATTTCTGCACAAATAGTTCTTTTTCTCTTTTGGGCAATATCCTTGGGATATAAACATAGCAGTGTTATTGCTGGATCAAAGGCTATGCAAAATTCTATAACCCTTTGGCCATAGTTCCAAATTGTTCTCCAGAATGGTTGGATATTTTCACAACTCCACCAACAGTAGATTAGCATACCAGTTTTCCCAACCTCCAATATTTTCATTTTTCTTTATATTTGCCACTCTCATAGGTGTGAGGTAATATCTCAGAATTGTTTTAATTTGCATTTCTTTTATCAATAATGATCTAGAGCACTTTTTCATATGATTATAAATTAGCTGTATTCTCAATATCTAAGAAACTGTCTATCATGGAGTAGGTAGAAGTGTAATGAATGCTTACTTATCAATTAATAATATTTATTTTATTTTGAAGTTATTTGCTTGCCTTTGTAGCCAAAGTGTTAAAAGAAAGATAATCAATTTCCTCATTGTTCTTTGTTATATCAAGGAACAAGGATTGTCCATCGCCTGAAAATGTTATAATGCTTAAAAAGAAGAACCCCTATTCTTAGTAACTTTAAATCCAAATATCCCTATTTCTTTCCCTCAATCTACCATGCCCAGGGCACTAACATTAAAATAAATGAGATAACTCCAAAAGAAGATGTTCTTTTCAGAACTGTGCTTTTTTATTATTCATTCAGCCTTTTCTCTTCATGATATTTGCAAGTCAAAATTGTGATAATTGTTTTCCTAAATTTTTTCTTCACATGGTCATGAACAGAGTAGGCACCTCATATATGCTTTGTTGAACTGAATTTTGTGAAGTAAAGAATGTACTCCTCAGAGCCATACTCCAGTTTGAGATTTTCTAGTTTTTCTGTCTCTCAATTTCCATTGGCCAGCATACCTGGGAGCCTGATAGATTTAGAAATGTTTACACTAAAATTCTGGCACACAGCACATGTGGCAATCTATTTGCATATAGGTGCCCTGTTTAAAAAAAAAAGTGGGCCCAGAGAAGTAGGGAACCCTGGATGGAAAGGTTGAAATTCCTCCACTTCCTATGGCTAGTGAATCTGCTATGACTCCAAATATTTTGGAGGTGGCAGAACCCCTAGGATCTTTTGGTCTTGGTTCTAGTGCATTTGCAAAGCTTAATTTAACTCAATGATTTTGCCCTAGATCAAGGGTTCTTAATTTTGTCTGTGGACTCTTTGTTTGTATATCCTGATAATAGGATTCTTTTTTAATCCCATGTATTTTGTTGTATATACTTAAATACATTATTTTTTAAAGGGGTCTCTAAGTTTCACCTTGCTGTCATAGGGATCCATGCCACACACAAAAGGGTGAAGAACTCATGGATTAGAGAGAGAACTATTTTATGGGGATCATTAAAACAGACTGTAGAGGAATTCTTAGATCATAAATAAATGTAATAATATAATATAAGCTGAATTACCAAATACATTGGCCATGAGGGGAATCATTGGTTTAACTAATGACAACCATTAATGACAAATACAATATAAAAATCTATAATAAAAATAGGATAATGACAATGTAAAACTTAAAAGGCATATAATTTTCCCTGTAAAGAGGAGTATATTTTAATTCCTATACCAAGTGGGCCATTCATGGACAGGTTTCCGTGTGTAGTCTTCTAGTAAAAAGAAAAGGAGAGAGAAAATGGAGAAGCCACGAAAAGATAGGGCCGGAGAATGAGTTCAAGCTTCTTTGCTCAGTCCTGCGGAAAAGAATGGTAGATAAACATAAATAGAAAGATAGATAAATTTTTTTAAATGTTTACTATATGTGAAGTATTGTCTAAGCAATGGGGATTTAATCACAAACCGAGGGTTTGTCCCCATAAGCAACTTGAATTCTTTTGGGGAAAGACAGCACCAATACAGGATCTGAAAAAGGTAGGTACAAGTTGAGCTTAAGGTTGAAGGCATGAGGGTATGGAATATGAGTATAGTAGTAATGGTAGTACCTCAGTTGTTTTAATTTGAATTTGTCTAATCAATAGTGATTTCCAACATTTTTATATGGCTACAGATATCTTTGATTTCTTCTTTTGAAAACTGTGTGCTAATATCCTTTGGTCATTTATTAATTAGAAAATGACTCTTATTTCCTATAAATTTGACTCAGTTCTCTACATATTGGAGAAATGAGAACTTTATCAGTGAAATTTGCTGTGAATTTTTTTTTATATTGCTTCATTGTCTATGGGATCTTTTTTTAGCAAAATGTAGTTTCCCTGATTATTTCTTTTAATTAGGTCTATTTTTGCTTTTTCTTTGTCTGAGATTGCCGTCACTTGCTTTATTTTTTTTTACTTCAGCTGAAGCTTATTAGATTCTACTCCAACCCTTTATTTAAACTCTGTGTGTGTGTGTGTGTGTATGTGTTTCTGTTTCAAGTGTATCTCTTGTAAAGAACACATTATTGAATTCTGTTTTCTAATCCGTTCTGCTATCTGCTTCCATTTTATGGGTGCGCTCATCCCATTCACATTCACAGTTATGATTATTAACTGTGTATTTCCCTCTATCTTGTTTTCTTCTGTTTATTCTTCTTTCTCTTTTTTTAATCCTGTCTCTCTTCAAAAGCCTATTTTGCTTCTGACCATTGACTCCCTTAATCCACCCTGCCTTTTATCATTACCCAAACCCATATCTCTTACCCCCATCACTTCCTATTTCCCTATTGGTTAAGATAGTTTTCGATATCCAACTGAGTGTAAACACACACACATATGCACATATTATGTGTATAAATATATGTATGTGTTTGTTCTCCACTATAAAAGCTCTTTCTTGTATACCTCTTATGTGAGAAAATCTCCACAGTTCTTCCCTCTGGACTTGGAGAGTATTTTCCATCATGAGTCACTGGGATTTATCTTGGACCATTGTACTGCTGAGAACAGTTAAATCTATCACAGTTGATAATCACACAATGTTGTTGATACTGTCTACAATGTTCTCCTGGTTCTGCTTATCTCACTCAGCATCAGTTCATGTAAGTCCTTCCAAGTTTCTCTGAAATCCGCCTATTCATCATTTCTTATAGCACAATAGTATTCCACTATATTCATATACCACAACTTGTTTAGCTATTTCCCAGTTGATTGGCTTCCTCTCAGTTTCCAATATTTTGCCACCAAAAAAAGAGCAGCTATAAATATTTTTGTACATGTGGGTTCTTTCCCCATTTTTATGATCTCTTTGGGATACAGACCTAGTAGTGTTATTGTTGGGTCAAAAGGTATGCACAATTCTATAGTCCTTTGGGCATAATTCCAAATCACTCTCTAGAATGGCTTCACCCCTTAATTTTTTTAAGATCATCCCAACATAATCAACTAGCATTCATGCCTCTCTCTATGTAGAATACTTCTAACTGTCCTAATAATGTTAAAATTCTTAGGAGTTAAATATATCATCTTCCCATATAGGAATGTAAACAGTTTAACACTATTGAGTTCCTTATAATTACTCTTTCATGTTTAAATTTTTATGTTTCTCTTGAGTCTTGTGTTTCAGTGTCAAGTTTTTTATCCATCTCTTTTCATCAGGAACACTTGAAAGTTCTCTATTTCATTAAATATCCATGTTTAAAAGGATTATACTCAATTTTTCTAGGTAGGTTATTCTTGACTGTAAATCCTAGGTTCTTTGCTTTCTGGAATATCATATTCCAATCTTTTGCTCCATTAACATGAAATCCTCTAAATCTTCTGTGTGTTTGTGTGTGTGTGTGTGTGTGTGTTTGTGTGTGTGTGTGTGTGTGTGTGTGTGTGTGTGTGTGTTGCTGTTTTCATAGCTAGTCCCGGGGGTCTGCAAGTTTTCAGTACTTCCTAGGAGTTGTTATCTTGGGAGAAGTGTGGTCACTGCCCTCCTGGTCTGGGCTCTGGTCTTTTTCCAAGAAGGGTCCCTGTTGCCTTGCAGCTGCAAGTTCTCCTCTTAACTTTAGCACTGCAACCAGGGCCCCTGCTCCCTTGTGACCTATGAAAAGCACTCCTGTCCACCCTCGAACTACAGCTGAGAACTGTGACTATGGGCACTAAAGTTGCCAAACAGTACTATGCACTTTACCCAGTGACAGACAATGTTTTTTTGTAGTCTCTTTCTGACCAGTTGTCTGACCCCTCTCCATTCTGTGGTCTAAGAGATCCCTAAGATGTTGCTGTTGCTCTTGCAAGCCTCCTTCAAGGTCCATGTCTGGTGTTCTTGTTGTGCTCAGGGTCAACTTCCACTTTTGTCCCAAAGACCTCTCTTGCTGATATCTGAAGTTGACTTACTTAAGCTAGAAAAATATCTCATTTTGACTTCTTGTTGGCTCTGCTGCTTCAAAATCTTATTTGAGGAGTTATTTTAACATTGTTTGGAGGGGATTGTTGGCAGAGTTCAGCTGGATTGCTGCCTGTATTTAGTCATCTTTGAATTTAGGTTTGGGTTTCAATGATTAACTATGAGAGCCCAAAGGAAAGTAGATCAATGGGGACATCTTATACCAATTTCCAATTGGTAGATTGATCATCACCATCTTTCTGCCCACCATATTACCTATAGTGGGAGGACAAAAGAACATCAAATTTTCATCCTTTGTATGTCTTTTCACTCTCAAGACTTAAAATAAATTCTGCTTTCCTAACTATCACCATTTGACTCCAGGTACTTTGAGAATTTATGCTCTGATTTCTTATCCCCTTCTACAAGCATTTTCTTTTGACTTCATGACAGTGATCAATATGTATATTCCATACCATTTCCCAACTCATAGGTCACTAATACCAATATTAAATAGTATCAGCTAGGCGAAAGAAATATAACATACCCTATCCATACCCTAAAGATACAGATAATAATAATAATTTTTAAATGAACTCCAACTGTCGTAATCCTTCACAGCAACATTGAGGACTAACCTATAAATTCCTAAAATATTTTTGAACTGGTCATGTGGAAAAGATCTAGTGAAGTCAAAGATAAATGACATCTATTTCCTCCCATCTGTCAGATTCTTGCCTTTGTCAAAGAAGTAATTTAGATTCCTTTGATTTGGTCTTCTCAGTATTTATTTTGGCTCTTTCTAAGGTTGTCTCCTTTTCTAGGTATGATAATTTGCAAACTCCACATTTGTTGTTTCAGATTCATGGAAAATGAGCTAAATAAGTAGTAAATAGCATGGCTGAGGTGTTTATTTTTATTTTTTACATTTTCTACTTACTGATTTTGAAGTGCTTATTAGTGAGTGAACTGTTCCATCAGTATACCCTGTCACCTTCAATTTCAAGGGGTCATCTCTATTATGTTTAAAGACTATTAAAATTATAATTTACTTATTTTTGTTATATTTATTTAAAGATGATTATTTATCATTATATTTGTGAGGGCCCCATAAATATAGATCAAAATAATATAAAAATCATAGAAAAAGGATGTAGTTATAGAGCCCAGAAACACTTTTCATTTTTATGGGGATATGACATTGTCTAGAGACAGCTATACTAGATCCTAGGTGCTCTGTGAGTCTGCATGCAGTAAAATTGTAACTAATAAGCTCCTATGAATGGGTTTGCCTTTAATAGTTGGCCAATGGATATAATTACTTCAAAGAAAAGGCATTTAATGAAATGGCATACTAAGAAATGTAGTCTTAAAACATTTGTGCCATTACACTCTCAAAAATGTATACATTCCAAAAGGGGGAGGAATAGACATATATAGGCAACATATGTGTCAAAGATACATTCTATTTTCACTCCAACCATCATCCTCTTATCTCCCTTACCATGATGTTGGACTATTCTTGTGGGTTTCCTCTCTGGAAGATGATGATTTTTTTGTTTTGTTTTGTTTACATTTACCTAGATATTATTTATTTCATATCTTATTTCCCCCAATTACATATAAAAACAATTTTTAACTTTAATTTTTAAAAATTTGATTCCATATTCTCTCTCCCTCTCTCCTCTCCCCCTTAATTGAGAAGTCAAGCAATTTGATACAAGTTATGCATGTGCAGTCATGCAAAATATATTTCCATGTTAGTCATATTGCAACAGAAAAAACAAACCAAGAAAAATGAAGTTTAATAAAAGTATGCTTCAATCTATATCCAGACTTTATAACTTCTTTCTCTGGAGAGAGATAGCATTTTTCATCACAGTCTTTGGAATTTTCTTGGATCATTGTCCTACTGAGAATAACTAAGTTATTCACAGTTTCATCTTTAAATATTACTGTTACTATGTACAATATTCTCTTGGTTTTGCTCATTTGACTTTGCATCAGTTCATGTAAGTCTTTCCAGGTTTTTCTGACAGCATCCTACTTGTCATTTTTTATAGTACAATAGTATTCCATCACAATCATATACAATAACTTGTTCAGCCATTCCCCAATGGATGGGCATCTCCTCAATTTTCAATTCTTTGCTACCACTAAAAGAACTGATATAAATAGTTTATACATATAGGTCCTTTTCCATTTAAAATATCTACTTGTGATACAGACATAGTAAGTATATTGCTGGGTCAGAGAGTATGCAAGTATTTATAACCTTTTGGGCATAGTTACAAATTGCTCTATAGAAAAGTTGAATCAATATACAATTCTACCAACAGTGTATTTGTCTTATTTTTCCCACATCCCCCTCCAGCATTTATCATTTTCCTTTTCTGTTATATTAGCCAGTTTAATGGATGTGAGGTGGTATCTCAGTTTTTATACTGTGCATTTCTTGAATAAATATTGATTTAGGATTTTTATATGATTATTGACAGCTTTGATTACTTCATCTGTAAACTCCCTGTTCATATCTTTGTCCATTTATCAATTGAGAAGTGGCTCTTATTTTTATAAATTTGACTTAGTTCTCTATATATTAGAGAAATGAGGCCTTTATCAGAGAAACTTGCTGTACATTTTTCTACATTTATGATTACTAACTCTGTATTTCCTTTCATCCTATTTCCCCCCGATTTAGCCTACTCTCTCCTTTCACCCTGTCTATTCTCAAAAAGTGTTTTGTTTCTGGCTATCACCTTTCCTATACGATAGGATATATTTCTCTACCCAACTGAGTATGTATGTTATTCTTTCTTTGACACAGTTGCTTTCAGAAACTGCTCCACTAAATATGTGGTCTCTTCTGGGGAGTGTTAGGTGCAGAGCCACTGGTTTCTTTCTGTGTGCTTCAAGTTTCTGGTTTCATTTGAAGTCTTTGGCTTATGGTGCTATTTATTCCTTATGAGAACCATGCATTCTCCCACCTTCTTTTAGATTAATAACAAGAAGCTATTTTTAAAAGCTCTTTTACAAAAGTAGTCTTCTTTGCCTCAACCATTATACCAGTAATAGCCCTTCCAAAGGAAAGAAACACATCTGCTGTGTGTGTATATATGTGTGTGTGTGTGTTTTTGTTTGTTTGTTTGTATTTAACTAAGTTCCTCTCTTGTTTCTTTTGAGATCAGGGTACTCCCAGTTAGGTAAGACTTCAGACTTAATCTTTATTTTAAATTAAAATTCCTATTCTCTGAATTTGAGTCTCCATGAATGATCTCAATAATTTATTTTGAGCATTCTGTATTCTTAACAAATTCAGTCTCTGAAAGAGAAACTGTAGTTGTTTAACATAACTCCAAATAACTGGGCTTTGGTATGTCTTCAATTAAAAAAACCCCTGCCAATTTCTGTTCCCCACCCCCTCTTAATTCTACATATTTATACTGTTTTCTCTCTGTTCATTATTTTCTATTTAACCCGTATATAGTTTGTTTGTATATATTTGTTTGAATGTTGTCTCCCCCAGTAGATTCTAAGCTCTTTGAAGTCAAGGACTTTTTTAAACCTCTTTTTGTATATCCAGCATTTAGCACAATGTATGATGCATAGTAGGCCCTTAATAAGTGTTTATTGATTGATTGTTTGATGGCAGTATTATGTAATGGAATGGATGCATGGACAGGTGAAAGGCACAGAAATAAAACTAAGAGAAATGACAAGGTCACTGTCTCTCCTAATTTCCTAGTCATATTCTTTCCCTTAGCCAACACATAAAATGATGAATTTACACTTACATATTTGCTAATAGGGAAAAGCAAAAGAAATGGGAAAAGTTTGTGACCCATAAGTCTCATCTTCAAATTTTAATTAATGTTTTACTGACCCACAGACTGATTTCTTACAAGTAATTATTTTTAGGTTCTAGGCCTACAGCCAATGCTGATTTGTCATGCATGTAATGCACATTTTAGCTAATGTGTGAAGCCAGTCAAGGTCAGTGTTAACCTTCTAACCTCAAGATTAAAGGAGCAAATCCAAGCAGGAGTTCCTTGTTAAAAGTTAAACCAAGTCGTATATTACTTGGCTTAATCGACTAAAGGAAATCTATTGTTTTCTTTTTAAGAATCAGGACCATTTTTTAAAATTGAGATAAGGATTTTATTGTTCTTTCTGTATGATGAGGGATGGAAATGTATGGCATTGGCACACAAGGCAATAAACAAAAGAGTTTTTCTTGGCATTCTATTCATACTCCTTTTTTTGATGTCCTGTTCCTCTTGCTGCTCTCATGGCAATAACTGCATTTGGTTGGTAAGTTTATCTGCTGAACAGGAGGTGAGTAGGATGATGCATCCTTACTGGCCATGAATATCCATTTTTTGGCCTCTTAATTTCCCATTAGAATTTTTTTTGTCTAAGATGTTTTCTGGTCTGTGATCAGAAAATAAAATGATAATACCAAAATAGTGACTTTCAAAATAAATCTTTTTCTCCTTCTCTCTTCTGAGAGTTCTTTCCTCAGGGGAAAAATGCTTTTAAAAGATTTTGCACAGCTCCATCTACACTTAGGTTTTACCTCTAGGCATGTCATGTTAACATTTGTTGATAGTTATTTATATATCTATATATGCTTACAGACCAAAATATGGATGAAAAGATTCTCTAATATATGTCCACACTTAGAAAGATGATCCCTCTTTTCTCAGGGAACAACAGTAGAAGAAATAAAGCAATAAATCTAAAAGTACCACTTAACATTTTAATTAATGCTGTCTTTACCCACACATCGATTTCTCTCAAGCAATTATTTTTAGGTGTTGGTCCTAAGACCTGTGCTAATTTTTATGCATGTAATACATATTGATCATATCAGCCTTGTCATTCTCACAGCAAATGAAACTAGAATATAAAAAAGAAGTTGCAGTTAAATGAAAGAATGGTTCAATGGTTCTTTGGGAGGTAAATGAAGGGGTTGATTTTATCCTGCATCTAATGGCAACAAAATAAACAACAACATCATTTCATGGGATCTGTGGCTATTCTATCTTGCAGAATTCATTATAATTCAACTCAATTCAATTCACAGTCATTATGTCTCTTTTAAGTGCAAAGTACCAATAAATGCCAGGAATATAAAGATTGAAATAAAATATTCCTTGAGTTCCAGGAACTTGTATTCTATACAGACATACCAACTGTACCCAACATACAAAGTAAATACAAAGAGATTTTGTGGCACTAAAATTTAGGGCTGGGGAGATAAAGGTTTTGTTTAGGAAGTGGTATCTAAGCTGAGTTTTGAAGAGAACTAGGGGTTTCATGGAAGGAAATTGGGGGGGGGGACATTTAGAGCTGGAGTGACAAAGAGTCAGAGGTGGAAAATGGAATGCTACATATGAGGAGCAACAAGAAAATAAGTTTGGATGACATATATTATGTGTGATTGGGGAGAAATGTGAAATAAATCTGGAAAGGTATGCTAGAGCTAGGTTGTGTTCCAAACTGAAGAGTTTATAGTTTTACCTGCAGGTTATGTGGAGCCACTGAAGCCACTGGAGAAGAAGAATAACAAGGACATAGGAGAATGCTCACAAAAATTATTTTGATGACTGTGTAGAATAGAGTTGTCAAACTTTCTAGGGGCAAGAAATCAGCAAAACACTGGAGTAAGATTAAGATGTAATTGGGATATGCTTAACAAAATTATTAAAAATACAAAACCATATAGATAATGTTTATGATTTTCTAAACCAATATACAGGCTTCAGGAATCTATATCAATTTGAGTTTGACACCACCGGGATAGAGGTTTGATTGGAATGGGCAGACACTTAAAATAGGAAGACCAATTAGAAAAGTATTTTTGTAATCCACAAGAGGTGATGAGGAAGGTAAAATTAAGATGACTTGGCAACTGATTGGATATGAGTAGTGAAAAAGGGTGAAAAATCAGGAATGACTACAAGGTTTCAAACCTGAGTAACTAGAATGATAGGGGAAAAATCAAGAGAAAGGGGGAAGTAAGGAAGAGAGGCAGTTTTAGGAGGAAAAACAGTGTTTTATTTTGGACATGTGTTTGATATGCTGATAGTGTATATAACCAGATGAATACATAGAGCAGGCAATTGATAATGCAAGATTAGAATTTAGGAAAGACATGACAACTGAATATGTAGATACAGGGGTCATCTTCAGGATAATTGCATCTCATTGTTGTTATTTAATTTATTTTTTTTTGGAGAGGCAATGGGGGTTAAGTGACTTGCCCAGGGTCACACAGCTAGTAAATGTTAAGTGTCTGAGGCCAGCTTTGAACTTGGGTCCTCCTGAATCCAGGGCTGGTGCTTTATATCCACTGTGCCACCTAGCTGCCCCCCCCCGCATTGTTATTATTTAGACAAAGTATAGAGTAAAAAGAGCAAGAAGTCCCAGAAGACAACCTTGAAGATACACTTACATTTAAAATTGGGCTGTGGATGAATATTCTGCAAAGTGACAGAAAGAATAGTTAAAAAGGCAGAAAAAGACCCAGGAGAATGTGTTCTCAAAAGTTGATGGAGGAGAAAGCATATTAGAGGAGGGGAAAATCAATGTCAAAAGTATGAAGATGTCAAAAAGGATGAGGGCTAAGAAAAGATCACTAGATTTGTCATTGAAGAGCTCATTGGTAACCTTGGAGAATACAGTTTCAGTCAAGAGATGGGGCCAAAAGCCAGACTGCAAAGGGTAGAGAAGTGAATGGGAAGCAATGAGCTGAATGTGAGAAATGTGATTTGCTTTCTCTAGAGTTTATCTATAAGAGGATTATAGGATCATCGTTTGAAGAAAACATTTTCCAAGAAGGGAAGAAACCTAGACATTTTTAGAGGTACTGAAGTAGTCAATGGGTAAAAATATCACATAAATTTGGAGATAGAAGTGAAGATAATTGATGGAGCAAGATACCAGAGAAATTGGGAAAGGTTTGGATCAAGCACATATTGGTGAAAGCTGGCCTTGTAAATGAAAACGACTATATTTGCCTCTATGCATGTGCACACATACACACATACATAAAACCACATAAAGACTATGAAGATAACTAAATCCTATGTACTATTTTACAAGATAAAAAGGTAGGGAAATAATAGAAAGAACATTATAACACCCACCAAATTATGTCAGCATATACTAGGTGATTTTAGAGTACAGGTAGGCATAAATTAAAATAATAGGAGAAAAAAGCTTGAAAAAATGATTCAGGAGGAAGAAACAAGGGAAAACAAAGGTTTATCAATTTTATATACCCTTCATATCTATATACCATGAATGTTTCCATAAAGAGGGAAATTAAAAGGTGCTGGATTTTGCAAGGACCAAATCTCCCATAAAGTAAGAAAATTGATCATATTCTCACAGATGAAAAGCAACTGGTTACTGATGTGGGATTCATTTCTGAATCATCTCTCTGTGGTTAATCATAACATTAACATGTTAGAGCAAAGATTGACAATAATACCAAAGACAAAGCATAACATATAAAATATGGGGTAAGCATTTCCTACCTCATCTTTTAAAAGAAGCTGTTGATGCTAAGAAATAGGAAATGGATAAAAGAATTGACATAACATTTCTTAAGGAAATGAGGCAACCAAAAAAAAAATGGTGGAAACTGTCTCAACCAGCAAATTTTTGGTCTTCTTGCTTAGTAGCAAAATGTGGTGATGAAATGCAACATTAGGTTAGAATATAAAATTATTTATAAAACCTTATGGACAAGGATGATTGAAGATTATGAGCAGTATTGTCACATAAAACAATAAGAAGTGGTGAAAAGGACATGATATTTATAGAAAGTATGACAAGAGACCCAACAATCCATATCAGTGCAAGGACATTTAGGGATGAAAAAAATGGAAACAATCTATAAGATTTTTATAGCAAACCAATTTTTTTTATCAATGACAATGCAGTCAATAGAATTCAAGTCAACATCATAGTCTCCAATGTGCTGCAGGAGAAAACAGAAATGGCACTTAAAAACCCCAACCCAACAAACCATGGAGCATTTAACTTTGCTATACTAAGGCTAAACTGAAGCGAGATTTTGTAAGCAAACCTCAGATACTCTGCAACATGTTATTCCAGATTGCAAAAACTTAACACCTATAGAACACCTAGAAAAAAATATGTACAAATAGTCAGACTTATATACCATGAGCATGCTATTCTTTATAAACAGATACAATTTCAAAATGATACATAAAATCCTCAAAAAAACACTTGAGAATTCAACAAGAAAAAATTGTATTGCAATCAGAACTTTATTAAAGATGAATGTACCATAATACAGGCCCATGTATTATATTTATCCATAAAAATTCAATAACAATATTTGTAATAGATGTTATATCAAAGACTTCTTAAACTTCAAACTTTGTGGAAAAAAGAGATTACAGAAGAAAGAAACCTAGTAGAAGATAAACATACACATACATATATATGTGCACAGTCTATGTATATATGCATGTATATATGCACACACATGCTGTGTATTCATACACATATGTATGTATATATAAATATATGTATCTATGTATGTATATTTGGGGACAGAAAAAGTTACATATAATTCTTATCTTCCTGTCAAGTATTGGAGTTTTCCCTAAAGGCCTTTCAGTGATACTGAAGATGAGTTTACATTTCAAAACATTCATCTAATTAAAAGAAGAAAACAAAAAAAAACCCTACATTATTTTATTCATCTACACAATTGCTCACTGAACATTGGACTTAATGGGAAAATGAATTGTCTGAGGATAATTCTTATTTAAACTACTTAAGATTAGAGACTGTAACTATGACTTCATTGGCTAAAGGAAATTCTCAAGTAAGGAAATTCTTTCCAATAATGCAAGTTGGCTACTTCTCTGCAACTTATAGTCTTAAAAAAGAAGAAAAGGGAGGGCAGCTAGGTGGCACAGTGGATAAAGCACAGGCCCTGGGTTCAAGAGGACCTGAGTTCAAATCTGGATTCAGACACTTGACCCTTACTAGTTGTGTGACCCTGGGAAAGTCACTTAACCCTCAATCCCTGAAAAAAAGGATAAAAAAAGGAAGACAAGGAAGAGGAGAAGAAAGAAGTATTTATGTAATGCCTTAAGGTTTACAAAACATTTTACATTTGTTATTTTATTTATTCTTCATAACAACTCTACAGTAGGGGCTGCTATTACCCTCATTGTGAAAAGAGAAAGCAGACTAAGGAGGTTAAATTGATTTGCGCAGGGTCTCTTAGCTAGGAAATATTGAAGGCAGGATTTGAAATCAAATCTAAAGGATCATATTTTACAGTTCTTTAAATTTTTGTGAAGTGCTTCAGATACATTATCCCATTTGTTCCTCATGGAAACCCCCTGTGAGATAGCTGGCATTATTATTCCCATTTCACATCTGAGCAAACTGAGGGTAAAAAAGATTAAGTTACTTGCTCAGGACCACACAGCTCATTCAAGTCAAAGTCAGATTGTGAACCCAGAACTATGTAACTATTCCAATGCCATTTTCTATATATAGTGCTGTCTCAGAGAAATTCTCTGAAGTCAGAGACTGATTCAGTTATATTTTTTGTTTTCCCAGTCCCTTGTACATAACATAATAATTGTTTTCTGAGTCACTAAATCTATAGCAGCTGCTCAGTTTTTTTCCCATATGAGATAACTGAAAACCACAAGTAAAATAATTTTCCCAAGGTCTAATATGTGGCTATTAAATGGCCTAGCCAAAACTAAAACCTAAGGATGCTGACTCCAAGTGCTATGCATTCTCCCCCACTGCACTGTTCTCCCCTTGACCAGGCTTTGGTGGCTAAGGAAAAGACCATGGTGAAAGAAATAAGAGAAGTTAGGGTAAAGACCCATATAGTTTGCTTTTCATTTCCTTTTCTCTATTTTTTTTCTGTCCATTGTATGACCTTTTTGCTTGAAGCAAACTGAGTAAATCTTTTGCCAGGTGTTTTTAATCAGTTATTAACCTTTCTGATTAAGAGCACTCAGCTATTTAACTGAACTGAATTCCTCCCTGATGGGTCTCTGTTTCAACTTGCATTCATCTGGGTGAGTGGGTAGCAAAAGAGATAGATTTGGGGTATATGTAAGAAATAATTTTCTAGCAATCACGCCTGCCAAAAATGCAGTGGGTTACTTCCTGAGGTTCACTGTCATTGGAAATGTTCGGGCAGAATCTGGATAACCAGCTGTGAGGCCTCATAGAGAAGGGATTGTTGAATATGATCTGGGCAGGGGGTAGGGAGTTTAGATGACATGAATTCTTAACCTTTGTTGTGTCATGAAACCCTTTGGCAGTTTCATGAAGCTGTGGACCCCCTGTCAGGATAATTTCCCCCCTTTTAATTCATAGTGGAAGGAAATTCTAAATTTCAATTAAAAATTAATTAAAATAAACATGTAAAAAATGTTCCCCATGGACCTGAGGTTAAGAATCATTGGATTAGAAGATCTCAAAATACAATTCAGACTTGAAAATTTATTATTTCTATAATTCTAAGTTACTGCTTTTCCCCATTCTGGGCATGCAGTAGATCTTCCTGGGGAAAACCTAATCCCTGTTTTTTTTTTTTTTGACCCATTAGCCTTCGAGCTACTCTTGTTAGTACTTGATCAAAACTATTTTTTGTTTCCCTTGTCACTTTTTTCTTTTTTTGTTTTGTTTTGTTTTTGTTTTTGTTTATGGAGGGGCAATGAGGGTTAAGTGACTTGCCCAGGGTCACACAGCTAGTAACTGTCAAGTGTCTGAGGCTGGATTTGAACTCAGGTACTCCTGAATCCAAGGCCAGTGCTTTATCCACTGTGCCACCTAGCTGCCCCCTCCCTTATCACTTTAAAACAAATTTTTGGAGTTATTTTCTCATGCTCCTTTGCTTTCCACTAGTACTTTTCCTATGTCTGCCTATATCTACCTTAAACCTCTAACCCTGAGTCTTTTCAGGGATGATGAATCATTGCTTTGGTTTATGAGTAGAGCTGGTCAGACAGCCTAGACCAACTCCCTGAATTGGTTTCATTTATTTAATTTAATTTTTATGAATTAATCACTCAATCAATAAACATATATGAAGTACATTATTGCTAGGAATTGGAGATACAAATATAAAGAATGAAATAATCTCTCCTCTCAAGGAGTTTATATTATAAAAAGGATTAGAAGCTTTATAATTTCTGCTCTTCTCTACTCTATCATTACTCTTCCCTCATTGCTTTCTGATACCACAGTTTTATAGTCATCTTATGCCTCTTTTCCCCCTTTTGCCATATTATATAGGTGTGTTACCTCTTCACTATATTATGAGTTTGTGACTTAGCTGGTATGTATACATGTGTGCTGTACTAGGCCAAGGTAAAATTGTGATGCAAGCAAAGCTCCCTGTAGGCCAACTCCCACTGCTTCTTTTAGGCATTTCCCATTACCTCTTGCAAAAGGCATATTCTATATCCCATTCTTGCTAGAATTTGCTATCAGCATCTGTTCAACTAATCACTTAACAGACAACAACCCACACAGCAACATTCAGTAATTATTTATTAAACATCTGCTATGTGCTGAGTACTGTTCCTAGTACCAGAGCTTATACAAGATGAATAAGATCTAAGTCTACCATCTAGTCATGGAAACAAAGCTAAGAAAAGTGAAGGATAAAGAATAGGATATAAGATATTGTCATGGTGTCATTAGAACACCCTAGGAGCTCAGAAGAGAAGGCAGTCAATGAGTCTTCATTCATGCAACAAACTTTTAACTAGCTATTAAGTATGTGCAATGTATCATTCTTGGGGATGGATGGCAGGATGAGAAAAAAAATGTAATATAGCATATAGTCTTACAAGGTGATCAGAAAAGAAACAAAATTTGTGTATAATGTTATATAAGTACCTTCAATAGGTGCATAAGAAGGTACTATTTATATGTGATTCAAGGGGATAACGCTGTTACTGTTAGAGACAAATTAAGTAAGGCTCCTTGGGAGAGGTAGAATTTTATTTAGGCAAATCATTCTAGAGGTTCCAGCTTCTTCAGAAGCCACAACTATTTGAGGACAAGAAAAGAAAGATCTCACCATCACAATTCTTGGTATTGAACCAAGGATCACCAAAGAGTCCAACTTTAGAAACTGATATGATACTATTGATTAAAATTGCATTAAAGAAGGGGAAGCTAGGTGACACAGTGGATAAAGCACTGGCCCTGGATTCAGGAGGACCTGGATTCAAATCTGGCCTCAGAGACTTGACACTTACTAACTATGTGACCTTGGGCAAGTCACTTAAACACCTCATTGCCCTGCAAAAAAAGAAAAAGAAAAAGAAAAAGAAATTGCAGTGAAGAAGATATATTTCTATGCACCAGAGCACAATCCTGACAAGTGCTGTGTGGGGAAGAGCAGATACTCGCTTTTTTATCTCCTACATCTTTTACTTCTACTTCAACACATACTAGTGCTCAATAGAAGCATGAACAAGTATAACATTTCCTTTCTCTTCTTCCATATATTTATGTGAGTACAAAAATCATGTGGTACAGTGTGGTACTACAGAAAGAGTTTTGGACTGCCGTCAGAAGAACTGGGTTTGAATTTGGGTTCTCCTCCCTGTGTGCCCTAAAACAAGTAGCTGAATCATTCTGGCCTCAGTTTCTTTCATTGTATGATCAGGAAGCTAGGTTCTAGTAGGGGGTCTCTGAAGTTCCTTCCAGCTCCCTATAATCCCATGAAGTGGCTGCATATACAAATTAAGATGTCCTAGCTATTTGGTTTTTTTAATCAACATTTGTGCCTTTCTCTAATTTCATTTTCTGTTTTTAACAAAACACATCCCAATCTGGTCTTTCCTAACAGCATAAAGGCAGTTTTTAGTAAGAAAGAAAAATAGCTCTTTGCCTTTATGTCTTCCCCTTCTATTGTTTCTATGAAGCTATATTTAAAGACTTACTGAATTCCAGTGAGTCTTGAAAGCAACTTAGTATCTCCAGGTTTCAGACTGAGAAAAAAATCTTTGGTGTGAAAGGCTATCAGGGCATTTCAATCAGGTAACCATGCCAGCCTTTATTAAGCACTTACTGATTGGCAAGCCCTGTGCCAAATGCTGGAATTACAAAGACTAAAGTAAAACAGTTCACAGCATCAAGAAACTTACATTCTATTTGGGGAGACAACATGTGCACATACAGAGAAATACAACCTATATGCAAAATAGATACTAGGTCATTGGGAGACAGGCAGGAAGGCATTAAATTTCATGCTCCACATCCCCACTGATCTTGCATTTCTTTTTACTTGGATATTGTCGACGAGAGAGAAAGCACTTCACAACAGCAGATTTTCATTCACTAAATTAAGGTGCTTCAGGTATATTTGTGGAGAAAAGCTCATTAAAGATTAATAAAGGAAAGAGATTTTTGCATCAATATTTTTGAATACATTAGGTTGTTATTCCTTTTGTCTTGATCATGGTGAAGCCATGCATGGGCTGATGTATTCTCCAGTCATCCCAATGTCTTTGGTTATTAAAATGAGGAAAAGGAAAAAACACAGAAAAAAATCTTATTAACATAAGGAAAAAATCTTGGCATATTTTCATTAGTAACTTTATTTCCTCTCCATATAAACAGGAAGTTTTAATTAATACATTGGAGTGTATGTAGATTTCCCCCTATCCCTTGTTCATTCTGTAATAATTCAACTTGCACTAAAAATAGCAAAGAGAAGGCAGTTTGTGAAGTTTTGTTTGATATGATGTCATTATCAGACCCTTTTGTATTACTTGCGTTACCCTATATGCTTCATATATTTACAGTATTCTCCACTTATCCTTCTTAATACTGACTATGTCAGTGAGAGGGCATCTTAATTCCGCATCTACATCTAAATGTCAAACACTGGTTCTTGCAGCTAGAGTCCAACTATATATAACTTCCCCCATTAAATCTGTCTTATCTGTGCCACAGTTGGAAATGTCAATTAAAGAAGGAATCTAAACTCATTTTTTTAAAAAAGCTCAGTGACAATGCCATGATATTCTCTGATCTATCTGTCAACCAGGCTCCCCTCTTCCCCCATTTCCTATTTTGATATCTTAATTAAGCCTTGATAATGTGTTGGCAGAATTTTTTACTTACAGAGAAAATTCTTTAAAAGCACAACCTTTTTCGTTGTGCATTCATCATGACTCTGCACAATCAAAAGTATTAGTATTTCTGGTTGTTTTTTCATTGTTTTTGACACCTCCCAATTCATTAGATTCACTGTCACTATGCCCACACCAAAGTATAATAGGCATAGTTCTTTGGCTATTAGTAACCAGCCTTAATTCTGAAAGAAGTGTGTGCTTCATACAGATAGACTATTCAGTTATCATTCCATTGTGAAATCACATTAGTGAAGAATACAGTCTTTTACTATATATAATTTCTATTATTGTATTTCTTATTATTAATAGCCATTACTGTATTATATTTAAATGACTTTCAGTTTACAAAGCCTTTTCAGTTACATTATCTCCTCTGATTCTTACAATGATTTTTGGAGGTGGGTAGGGCTGTTGTTAGAAGCAAATCAATATCAATTATGAGCATCTACTGTATATTACGCACTGTGCTAGGCCCTAGAGAGAAATGCCCAAAATGGGAAAAAAAAGTTCTTGCCTTGAAGGAGGACAACATGTATATACTAAATGAATATTTTTCGTTGATTGGACCAGTGATTTCTGTTACTCAATGAGCATTTTTAAAGTTCTTGCTATGTGTCAAGAGCTGATACATAGAAAAACAAAAACATAGTCCCTGACTTCAGTAAGACCACATTCCAATAGGGGAAAAACAACAAACAACTGTGAACATTTGTAAGGAACTCTCTGTGAGGAAACACCTTGAATTATGCAGATCTGCATCTGCTCTGCAATTTTATAATTTCAGAGGGGCTTAGGACAATCAAATATTTTCTTTCTTTCTTTCTTTTTTTTTTTTTTAAGTGAGGCAATTGGGGTTAAGTGACTTGCCCAGGGTCACACAGCTAATAAGTGTTAAGTGTCTGAGGCCGGATTTGAACTGAGGTACTCCTGACTCCAGGGCTGGTGCTCTAACCACTGTGCCACCTAGCTACCCCAGGACAATCAAATATTAACCAACTGGCCAAGATCACCTAACTATCATGTCATATTTGGGACTTAAATTCAGGTCTTTCTGACTCAGTGGTTCTCTTATTATGTATTATAGCGCAAGATTTTGATCTTATATATTGTATCAATTCCTTCCTTTCCTAGATATCAGACTTATATCAGAGGCATTTAATGCAAAGATGCAGTTCACTACTACAGTAGGATGCTTCTAATTCAAAAATTATTTACAAAACTAATACAAGGTATGTTCTGTATGTGGGTGCAGGGAGGCATTAACAGCTCTAGTATTAGGAAAGGCTTCATGTGGAAGTCGAGCTATTAGCCCCATTAAAACAACAACAACAACAACAAAAACTGAGATTCAGAATTTAAAGTTACTTGCTTATAGACACACAGGTAGTGTCAGAGCTAGAAATGCAGGCCCTTGGGTTCCAAGATCATCAAAGTGCTCTTTTCCTTACGCTATACTAACATAAATGAAAATATTTGAAATATTTTTTAACAGCACAGAGGAGAGATTAGACTTTTATTTCTAGGAGAAACAAAATCAACCTCAAAAAAACAACCAAAATTCTTCAGTAATTAGAAAACGACTCTTCCTTGTTCCCTTTCTTCTCCCTATTCCATTCCTTTTTTCCTGAAAAAACTTTTTTAAATTCTTCACATAAGTCATATCCTTTAAGATGTTTTCAGGATTTGGTAGCAAAACTCCAAATGTCATTAGAAATGTCATTTTTTTTTGTGGGGGGAACAGTGTGCTCACTTTGCAGTAAGAAAATTACAGAACACTGTAATCAGGAATTATGTAGAATGTGGGCTGAGGGGTGTTGGGCTTAGTTTTTCAGTTTTTAATGGCAGGAGATATTTCTGTGTCTAGCATTCATAACTGCCTCCTTCTGTGAAATGAAATACATGACCCAGGCAGCCTGGAAGATGATGCTGAGAACTAACCTTACTTCCTTAGCCACTTTAATTTCACAATGATGAGAAGATACATGTGACATAGAGAAGACTTTGCTTTGGCAAAACTTTGACATTGAACTCTCCATATTTTGGTATCAGAATAACCCAAATTGAATGAACTTGCTCTAAAGCTACCACTCTGTTTGCTTTCTAGTGACCTGGATAAAGTAAATAATTTTTTTTCTTTTCATTCCTTCTACTTTCTTTTCCCATCATTTTTCTTTTTCTTTTCTTTTTTTTAAGTGAGGCAATTGGGGTTAAGTGACTTGCCCAGGGTCACACAGCTAGTAAGTGTTAAGTGTCTGAGGCCGGATTTGAACTCAGGTACTCCTGACTCCAGGGCTGGTGCTCTATCCACTGTGCCACCTAGCTGCCCCCCATCATTTTTCTTTTAAAAATATTTCTATGCACTTATTTGAACTTTAGTGCTTATATCTATCTATCTCCTTCTATCTCTCTGTATCCATCTCTACCTATCCATCCATCCATCCATCTATGTTTTGTTCCCACTGAGGGACCCACTGAGGGACCCCTTCAAGTAAGGAAGATTTTTAACAGAAATGTTATTTTCTTGACTTAGTTTCCCCCTACTCAGTTAAAAAAAAAACTTCTGAAGCTAATTGAGTCCTTGGTTTTCAGTTACTTATTATAGTAACACACCTAGAATTAGCAAAATATTGAAAGATGATGTGGTATAATAGAAAATATACTGGATCTGGAGCCAGGCAGTGTGGATTAACATTTATTAACATCAGGCATGTCATTTAACTTCTTTGGGAATCAGTTCCTTTATAAAATAACAGATTTGGATTCTATTATTTTTGTTTTTAAAATTTGTTTTGATTCTCTTATTTTTAAGATCCCTTTCAGGACTAAGTTGATGCTCCTAAGTTCCTATCCTTTCATCCGAACAAAAGTAAACATTAAAGTAGTGGAGGGGGGAGTATGAACCACATTACTGAAGGAGCATCTATCCTAAGGGAGTGAATATGTCCATCCACTTCTTTCCCAAAGGACCTTCAGATGCATGGCTCAGACAATAAAGCCATGGTATCAGTCTCTCTAGTTGGAGGGTACTTTAAGATAATCTACAGCTTAGCCAACCTAGTGGTCTTCTTGTTCCTCCTGTATAACATTCTACCTCCCATCTATGACTATCACCATTATCACTAGCCATCCTCCATGCATTGTACTCATTCCCTCTTCCCTTCTTCCTCTTAGAATCCCTTACTTCCTTCAAAATTCAGCTCAGATACCACCTTTGACATGAAGCCTTTCCTGGTTCCTTACTTGCCACTGTCCTCCCTCCCCAAATTACATTTAATTTTTTGGTGTATATTATCTATCTTTTCAGATATATAAATATTGTCTTCTCTATAAAATATAAACTCCTTGAAGGCAATAACTATTTCACTTTTGTCATTGTATTCACATTGTCTAGCACAGTGCCTTGCACATATTCCCAAAGAGTTCTCTAATCTCTAATAGTTCTCTAATTTGAAAGTTATATCCATTGTTGGATCTATGGATCCAAATAAATCTATGTCTTCCTATCTTGTGCCCCTAGGGCTATAATTTCAACAAAGGGGAGAACATGTGTCTAAGATCAACTGCTTTTAACCTAATGTTTATTGTCAAATGAAGTTTAATTTGATAAAAAAAGATGTGGAATCATGGTGGGTGGAAACTTAGGGGGTGAAGGATTTAAAGGCTTTCCTAAAAGCCATGGCTAAGAGTGAGCAACACTAAATGTGCATATTGGCAGGGTGGGATTGGAAGTAGTGATGAGAGCCAACTGGCCCTTGAAGTCTATTTCTTGCCAAAGTAGCATGTCATTTGATAGTTAACTTACTTTGAAGAACTCCTCACTCTGAACTATTCTCATTGTGTTGCCACCTAAATGTTTACCATCCTTGTACACTTTGACACATGAACTGACAGTCTCCACTTGCTATCATTTGGTAGTGTAGCTCATGACATGATATGTTCTGCTAATTGTAGTACATCTGGCTGAGGAAATTGACAGCTGGAAATCCAACAGAAGACTCACTGAAGCAAGAAGTCAACAAGTTTATTTAAAAATTTCTTTTGTGGATAAGTATGTTAGGAAAAATGTTACCATTTTGTATACAAAGAATGTATAATTTGGCTCGGTGTGGACACTGGCTCAAAGATAAAGACAGGATGTTAAATGAAATGATTGGTGCTTCAAATGAAAGTATATAGAGCCCATAAGTGACTTCTCAGCAAAATTAGACTCCTCTGGTATTCTATTTTTCTAGTTGTAATAGATAAGTGTCATTTGACTAAGAAACTGCCTAAAAGATGCCAAAACAATCAGTTGAAAAGTGAAAAAGTCAGAACAGTTATTCAGCATCATATGGAACAAGACAGATCTTTATATTCAATTTATAGACTTGAACATGTGTTTTTGCTGAATTCAGAAAAGAAAATATTTTTCACATATAGTCTTTCTCTTATTATTGCCAACCATATTTTTTTCTGAGCCAAAAATTTGTGCATGAACATTCTGATATTGGAAATAACATACAGAAAAATCCTATTCTGTTGTCTTGTAGTGGTATGGAAGTGACCCTGTGTTCTTGAGAGATAGGCCTGCAGGGTATAAGCTCTTGGGGATCCTACTAGGCTGGAAAGATTTTGAATATGAACCTGCTTATAGGCTGTATCTTATCTTTGACAAACCACCTAGTTCAGTTTAGAAAAAAATCATGACTGACCACAAGATGTTAAATTCTTTCATCTATAACAACTCCTTAAGAATATATTTAGAGGGGGCAGCTAGGTGGCACAGTGGATAAAGCACTGGCCCTGGATTCAGGAGGGCCTGAGTTCAAATCTGGTCTTAGACACTTGACACTTCCTAGCTGTGTGACCCTGGGCAAGTCACTTAACCCCAATTGCCCCGCAAAAAAAAAAAAAGAATATATATATATATATATATATATATAGAGAGAGAGAGAGAGAGAGAGAGAGAGAGAGAGAGAGAGAGAGAGAGAGAGAGAGAGAGAGAGAGAGAGAGAGAGAGAGGAGGCAGCTGGGTGGCACAGTGGATAGATCACTGGCCCTGGATTCAGAAGGACCTGAGTTCAAATCCAGCCTCAGACACTTAACACTAGCTGTTTGACCCTGGGCATGTCACTTAACTCCAATTGGCTCACCCCCCCCCCCAAAAAAGAATATAGAGAAGTATGAGGAGGGTCAATCAAAAAACTAATGAAATCATAGGTCTTTTGAAATATTTAAGCAAATAGAAGAAAGCTAAGATAATATTCTAATTTTTAAGTGTCACACATATATTTATCAAAAAATTAATTTTCTCTCTATTTTAACACATTTTTAATTTACAAAAGGACTATGTGCTATTTACTTGACTCCAATTCAGAGGCCATAGTAATGTGGAAGTACTACTGGCTCTGGAGTAAGAGACTGTTGTTCAATCATGTCAGTCATGTCTGACTCTTTGTGACCCATTGGGGGTTTTCTTGGCAAAAGTATTGGTTTTCATTAATTTATCCAGCTCATTTTTATAGCAGAGGAGACTGAGGAAAATAGGGTTAAGTGACTTGCTGAGGGTCACACAGCTAGTAAGTGTTTGAGGACAGATTTGAACTCAGGTCTTCTTGACTCTAGGCCCAGTACTTTATCCACTGAGCTTGGTTCAAATCATTGGTCTGCTAATTTCTAGCTGTGTGATGTCAATCAATCAATTATTAAGCCAGGCACTGTGCTAAACACTGTGGATATAAAAAAAAAGAGGCAAAAGACAGCCCTTTACCTCAAGGAGCTTATAATCTAATGCGGAAGACAACATGCAAAAATATATACAATACAAGCTATATATGGAATGAATAGGAAATAATTAAGACAGGGAAGATACTGGAATTGAGATGGGTTGGGGAAGGCCTCCTGTAGAATATGGGATTTTAGTTGGGACTTAAAGGAATCCAGGGAAGTGAGGAGTCAGTATAGAGAAAGAAGACCATTTGGGGGCAGCTAGGTGGCGCAGTGGATAGAGCACTGGCCCTGGAGTCAGGAGGACCTGAGTTCGAATTTGACCTTAGACACTTGATACTAGCTGTGTGACCCTGGGCAAGTCACTTAACCCCCATTGCCTCATAAGAAAAAAAAAAAGAGAGAGAGAGTGAGAAAGGAGACTATTCTAGGCATGGAGTAGAAAGATAAAATAACTTGTTCCTTGGAATAGCCAGAAGGCAGGTATCACCGGATCAAAGATTTCATGTCAGAGAGTAAGGTATAAGAAAACTGGAAACATAAACCGGGACTAGATTATAAAGAGCTTTGGATGCCAAAGATAGCATTTTGTATTTGCTTCTGGAGGCAAGAGTTTATCAAATAGGGTGGTTATATGATTGGACCTGTGTTTTAGGAAAACCACTTTAGTGGCTCAATGGGTAGCTTAGAGTGGAGAGTCACTTGAGGCAGGCTGACCCACCAGTTGGCTCCTGCACTAGTTCAGGCATGGAGTGATGAGGGCCTGCATCAGAGAGGTAGTAATGTCAGAGGAGAGGAGGGGGCAAATTCAAGAGATGTTGCTAAGGTATAAAATGAAGAGTTGTGTTAGATGACCTAATGTCCCTTATACTTCTGTATCAAAGAGTTCATATCATCAGCATGTATTGTACCTATGATAGCTTAATTTCCATTGAACATCCATAATGTGTTGTACTGAATATGCAGAAGAGACAGACCCTGTCTTCTGAAAGTTTACGTTAAAATATGCCATGACATAGGCATAGCATTTTTATCCAGCATTTGTATAGCACTTTAAGGTTTGCAAAGCACTTTACATATTATGTTATTCTCATGTTATTCTTACAACAATCCTCAGAGGGTGGTGTTATTATTATTTCTACTTTAGAGGTGAGGCACAGTGGGGCTAAGCCACTTACCAAGGGTCATACAGCTACTAAGAGTCTGAGACCAGAGTTGAACTCAGAGGTTTCCTGATTCCTGGTTCAATGATCTATCTATTGTACTACCTAGCTGCAGAGCATATGTATCTATCATATCTAGACCAGGGGATGTAGCTTCATTTGCTAAAACTGAAATGAATTGTATGCTTGTTCCAAAGAAATAAAAATTATATTTAAAAAAATAACACCCACGGTGTGGAAACTTGACAACTCTAATATTTCATTTCTATCTTCTTTACTTAGAATAACTTCCTAAGACTTCAGGGGAATTAAGTAGTGTGTTCCACATTCATGTCATGCAATTTAGAACTCCCCCTTAAAACTTAAGTGCCATAGAGTACTTCAAGAGCCGAGGTTTCCAGAATACATATTTTGTGCTTAATTAATGGCAGTGAGACAAAATTGCAAGGCATCTGCAGCAGTGGAACTCAAAATGTAAAGTAATTTCATTTCTGGGGTATGCAACTTTACACACCTAAGTTATTACTTCCCAATGGGGAGAGGAACCTGTCATTAGGTTTTCATGGGAGGAGGAAAGTGTGTGCCTGCAGTTACACAGTACTCATCATCACCCCCTCTCATTATCATACATGTCTCCTCCAATTTGTGATCTCATTTTCCAGGCATACTCAGCTTGAAAAGCCTCTTCTTTCTCTATTTGTTCAAGCAGTTGATGACCTTTCAAGCCAACAAAAATGGCTGAATCAAGTGAAAACTATTTTTTTATTGACGTGAAAATCAGATTGGGGTTTAATCCACAATATTTTTCTAAATCCCTTTTTGTAATTATGATTTTTTATCAGTTTTTTAACAGTGCTGCAGTGTCCAAAACAACTTATAAAATGTAATGAGTTCTTAGAATTCTTCACAATCCGCCCTTCAAAATGGTCCCTGTTCCAACCCTAAGCAATGATAGTAAAGCTTTGGCTGGTAGAGGCAAAAAGGTTTAGATGCCTTGAGATAGTAAAATGGGGTAACATGGTGGACATACAGCTAAATAAGGCAGCTAGATTATATAGTGACTAGATTACTGAATTTAAAGTGAGGGAAAACAGTTCAAATAAAATACTCTGTATCTGCCTGAAACACTTACTGTCTGTATGACCTTTGGAAAATCACAATGTCTCATGGCCTTGGTTTTCTGATTTGTAAAGAGGGGATAATGATAGCACCTAACTAATATGGTTGTTGTGAAGAAAAAAAAGAGCTGTTATTATATGTAAAATCTTTGTAAACCTCAAAGTGCTGCAAAAATGTTATTAAACTGAAAGCTGAGAAAACAACATTGAAGACTGGATTCTGGTAAGCAATTTGTTGTTGTCATTGATAGCTCATTTTAGTCTGATTATACACACACACACACACACACACACACACACACACACACACACACACTGGAGTTGTTGCATTCATGGGCTTTTTCCCTGGGTCTGAAATACCTATTTTAGAAATGGTCTTATTTGGGGTTTTCTTAGCAGAGTGATTTGCCATTTCTTTCTTCAGCTCATTTTACATATAAGGAAACTGAGGCAAACAGGATTAAGTGACTTACCTAGGGTTACACAGCTAATAAGAGTTTGAGTCCAGATTTGAACTCAGGAAAAGGCATTTTCCTGACTCTGGGCCTCCCACTCTATCCACTGCTCCACCTAGTTCCCCCTGGTATGGAATAATAGGTATTATACAATAGTTGAAGTCATCTGGACAGCTGTTTGGATTTTAGAGGTTGCTTTATTAGATACCCCTGAGAATCGACATGGTGTAGTGGATAGGGCACCCGGACCTGGAGTCAGAAGACCTTGACTTTAAATACTGCCATAGACACTTACTTATGGGCAAGTCATTTGATTTTTAGATGCTTCAGTTACTCATCTTTAAAATGGAAACAGTGGTTAGGACTTGATGACTTCTAAGGTCCCTTTCCATTCCAAATCTAATAATAAACTCTAATATTTTAACCTATAACCTACCGATTCTAATACTCTATCTTATCTATCCTTAGAGTGAGGGGAATGGGACAAATGCCCAAAGTGACCAGAATATGTTTTATTAGGATCTTAACATATTTGATATGTTTCATGGAGTCCCAGGGATCATGGGGTATCATAATGACAGAAAAATTACAATTGTGGGTATCCCAAAGAGCAAAGGAACTGCCCACTAGTGATTCCAGTTTTCTACCAATAATGACTTGTGTGAATAAATCCAGAAGAGATATTGTCGGGAACATGTATAATGAAGGAAGAGTCCAGGATACCAGATGGTGAACATGGGTGTTGCCCTGGAGTTCACAGAAAAGGCTGTAGGTAGCCTACCCAGCCATGCTTCACATCACACCCTGGCAATATACCCTACCACTGCAAGTACATATTCTCTATTCTCTTCTATCTCTTCCTCTGAAAAATATAACCAAATCAGTACTGCCATGTCTACTGGAAGTGGAGTGTCCATCTGTACTTCTATAGATCCATTCGCCTTCCCTGTGACTTCCCAGAACCCTATCTTGGCTACCATTACCCTGTAGGAGTTATCTTCCTCTTCTATTTTTTTTTTGGGGGGGAGTTAATTGCAAGAGTCAGAGAGGTGAGCATGCCCTCTCCTCTTCCCCTAAATTTAGTGTGAATATTCTCTAAATGAGTAGTTAATTCATAGTGATAAACATCCCTTCCATACCTCCCCAAGGCCACTAAAAGATAAAAGAAGACCCAAGGCAAAACTCATGTATATTTTATTGAAATTTATTGAAGGGGGTGGCTAGGTGGTGCAGTGGATAAAGCACCGGTTCTGGATTCAGGAGTACCTGAGTTCAAATTCAGCCTCAGATACTTGACACTTACTAGCTGTGTGACCCTGGGCAAGTCACTTAAACCCCATTGCCCCACAAAAACAAACAAACAAATAAACAACAAAAAAAGAAATTTATTGAAGGATTTTAGTTATTAGAGAGGTTAGTTGTAGCCAGCCAGATCTTGGATAAATATAAACTGTGAGAAGTACAAATGCTTCTCTTGGCTCCCTTGAGTACTTGCAGATGAAGAACATTCTTCTCTGGACTTTTCTAATCCTGTACTAGCCCTCTTCAGGCTGACTTAAATACTCATATCCATGTGAGGGTAATAGGATGTCTTTAGAAGCAATGCAATTTGAGGCTAGATTGCTTATGACATCAGTCCTTAGCAGTGAAACCTCTTGCTTTTCAAGTGTTCTTGAAGATTTACAAGTGCTAATTGACCAGGGTGGCATGTGCTTAACTCATGGGCAGTCTTTTCTGAGTGCTAATTAGCCAAAGCATAGGCACCAAACTCATGGACAATCCTTTCAGTACTCATGATTGGTCTTTTGACGCTCAACAGTTTCAGATATAGCAACCTAGTGTCCAGGGGGGAATCTTTGATGGACTGGTTCCCATAATTAACCTCCAGGTACTATGTGCACCGTGACATTGGACTATGAGCAGTAATCTCAGGATGAACAATCTGCTCAGCCTAGATAGTAATAAATGACTTGAGAATCACTAATAACTTTGACAAGTATGAGTATTACCTTAGTGTGGGGATGGGTGGCAAAACCTTCTGTAAAAGACAGAAGAAAAGGCTAAAAGTCTATTGCACACATGATAAGAAAACATATGAGGCTACAAGCAAATGTACTGAAAAGAAAACTATCAAGTCAACATTTATGCAAAATAGAATATAATAATCCAAAAAATCTTTTGCTTAGCAAATGGAACCCAACAAAATAGGGGCTGTTTTTAAAATTACACTAGATAAATACTAATAGCAAAAATAATAGTAATAATAACAATAAAAATAATGTAAGTTTGATCCATCAATTAGTCATGGATCATCTAAGTAGAATCACGTAGATCAATAGTTCCTCCTACCATAGGACAGATCACAGATGTCAAAATAATGTACTTACTAATGAAAAGAAAGGTCACCCACAATCTTCTTCCTGTAGGAATGTAAGGGTCTTAAGAACAACAACTGTCTCAATTTCATATTTGTATCCCCAGTGCTTAGCATAGAACTTGATATATAGCAAGCATTTAATAAATGTTTTTAAATGTACTTCATTTATTCATAAATGCCACATGACATGGTGAAATTGTTCAAATTGAAACAATATGTTTTCATGCTTCAGGCAAATTAAATGAAAAGATGTGCAGGTTCTACCAAATTGGGAAGACTTTGAGTCTAGTTGTCTGTATAGGTCATCCAAGGTTCAGTTTACACAAATTGAGAATTTATGTCCAGAGGGAGGACTCCAGGTGATTTTTTTTTCTATCCATAGCAATTCAAGATGATCAACTAAACAAATTATGATTACTGGGGGGAGAGGGTGTACAATCATCCTTTATAGAGGGAGTTCTGATGTAGTTGAAATCATGGAACCTTGAAGTAAGTTATGTTTCCAGGGAAATCTGCATGCCTGCAAGCTAGGCTATATGATGCCTCTAATGCATTTGGTATTTATCTGAAATGACAATGCAATTAAACATATGCAAGACTGCCATCTCACCCCCTCCATGCCTTCTCTTCTTCTAGTGCTGCTCTCTAACTTGGGACTAAACAAATGCATTGGATTTGAGCATTGCAATGCTTGCACAGCTGGCTGACTTTTTAAAAATGTGCGGGTAAATGTTTCATGTCTGCCAAGGTTTTCAATGCAGCAGGGCGACATGGCATCAGCTATGTGTTGAACTCATTGTATTAGTTAAAGAAAGACTGTTGTAGGATAGTTCATATTCTGAAGTACTATGTTGTAGTCAACCCAAAGTAGTTTAGATGAGGCTATTAAAATCCAGAGGATCAAAATCTGAGTTCTGTGTGCTGTTCCTACTGAAGCTCGTGATGTATTTTTGTCTTTTTTGAAATATGGTCACAGTTGGCTGGAAGTCAATTATTTTGAATTTGGGTAACTTATATTTGTAACACAGCTAGACCCTGACTTTAAATACTGCCATAGACACTTACTTATGGTGGATTTAAAGAATGGCTACAATGTGGAAAATGTCCCCAAACCTGCTCACAGCTGAACACATTGTGGTTGGTATTTTAGATTTGTAGGAAGTGAAGGGCAGAAAAGAATTATATTATTTCCAATTCACTTCTCATCTAATCTCTGAAGAATTCAAAGCATTTCCCAAATTTTCAAACTATCTGACCATATGCTTGTCCATACCAAGTGGGCAGTTCTCTCTATGCAGAGAAGAGAACAACAAATTAAATGGTACATTATCATTCAAAATGGGGTGATGGCTGAAATGGAAATATAACAATAATAATAATAACAATAACAACTGGTATCATGGATAGGGAGCCAGCTTCTAAGTCAAAAAAAACTTGGGTTTGGGGGCAGCTAGGTGGCACAGTGGATAAACCACTGGCCCTGGATACAGGAGGACCTGAGTTCAAATCTGGCCTCAGACACTTGACACTTACTAGCTGTATGACCCTGGGCAAGTCACTTAACCCTCATTGCCCTGCCCCTCAATAAAAGAAAAAAAAGACTTAGGTTCAAATCTTGCATCTGACACAAATTGACTCCATCATTCTCGTAATTCAATATGCTGGTACCATCCCTGGCAACTCTCTGAAATTATGAATTTGAGAGGAAATTGCTCATTGGGAGCTCCCTACATTGATGGACTTACAGGCCTAGTACCATCCCACCCCAACAACAATTACAATAAGTATAGATGGTCTTTTAAGGTTTCCAAATTAATTTCCTCAAAATAACCTTCTAAGATAAATAGTGCAGATAATATTCTTTCCACCTTAGAGATGAGGAAACTGAAACATGGAATTTCAGAGTCAGGAGGCATAAAATCTCTTTACAACAACCAAGACACATAGTAAATGCTTCATATATCCTTCTTGACTTGGCTCAACTTGAGGGGGTAATCACAGACTTTCGGAAAAGAATTTAAAAATCTCCCAGGAAGTTCATCACAATTTTGGGTAACTAATTCTTAAGTAGTTTTTTTTTTTCCTTTCATAGAATCAGATTCTCTCAGTCTACAATTTCTGTCCATTACTCCTAGTTTTGCCTTCTGAGGATAAGCATAACAAGTCGAAGATATTTTTAGGGTTCACTAAACCAGGGTCTGGAAATATAATTGATTTCCTTTGTAATTTTTTTTTTATTTTGGACATTTAAAAACACATTGAGAGAAAGGGTTTGTAGGCTTTACCAGACTGCCAAAAGTGTCAAAGTCCAAAACCAAACCAAAACAAAAAGTAAACAGTTTAAGAAATCTTGCTTTAGATACTTGAAAAATGATTTGTCATGATCCCCCTTAATGCTTCTCTTTTATGGCCTGACCCTCCTCAGTTCCTTCAGTGGATTCTCATATATTTAAGAAATACATGTTGATTGATTGATGATTCTTCACCATACTTCTTGCCCTCTTTTGGTTGCTCACCCACTTCTCAACATTTTCCCTAAAATATGGTGTTGAAGAAAATGCTCCTGACATAATCTGATTAGGGCATATCACAGCCTTGATCATTTCCTGTGTTCTGAATATTATGTCTCTTCTATGAAATTTAAGATTTCTGTAGACATTGGCTGCCATGTTGCACAGCAGACTCATATTGAAGTTCACTTATGCTTCTAGCTATATTTAAATGCATCTCCATTGTCTTCTATGTAACCATGAAGTTAAGTTTCTCATTTTGCATTTATTTTTATTGTTATGTCTTATTTGACTTGACTCATTGTCCCAGCGTGTCCAGATCATTTTGGACCATGAATCAGAGACATATAGATTGGTTAAGTGATTAAGATTACAGTTAGTAAAAATATCAGAGTTGATGCTTAAACCCAACATACCAGTGCTCTTTCCACTATATCCTGAAGAGGAGGAAGGCTCTTTAGATTGTAGGAACTTTTTGTGAATAGAGGAGGGAAAATTAGCATGGAGGATGCTTATTATCTTATACACCAGGAAAAGACAATTCTCAATTTTCACCAGGATTATTTTAATACTCTCACTGTTAGTTTCTCTATTTTTCATCTCTACCATCTCCAATCAGTCCTCCATGTGGATGCCAAAATAATCATCACAGGGCATAAATCTAACAATGCTATTCCCTTGGACAAAAATTTTAGGGGATCTCTATTGCCTCTAGAAAATCATTCAAATTCCTAAGCCTAATATTTGAGGCCATCCACAGTCCTATTCCAAATGAGGTGTCAATCCTTATTTTGCATTAATCTCATAGAAACACATATTTTATAATCTAAAGAAATTGGACAACTCCTCGAACAGGTTATTCTTTCTCACTGAACAAGCCATCTTCCATACCTGTAATAACTTTTCCATCTTTTCATCTTAGAAACTTACAATCATTGATACCATAGTTGTTAATGCTCTCTGCCCTCTTAAATTACCTTGAATTTAATGATATGTGTTCATAATGCTTGCCTGCAACCTCACTGGATTATAAATTCCTTGAGGTCAGAAGCTATTTTGTCTTTATTTCTATATCTCCATCAGCTAACACAGTGCTTTGCACATAATCCATATTTTACTATAATTTATTATAATCCTAATTTTTCTAGTAAATAATTTTCCATAATGTTCTATGTTATATTTAACATTTTATATTTATTATAATTCTAATTTTGTATTTATTTTATTCTAAGTTGAATTGCCAAATAAATGGATGTACAATTGAGTCTCATGTCAATTAATTAAATGAGACCAAAAAGTATGAATGGATTTGGTCACTTTTTTAGAAAGGTGGTGCAGTAGATAGAGTACTTTGCCTGGAGTCAGGAAGACCTGAATTCAAGTCCAGTCTCAGATACTTACTAGTTCTGGAACCCTGGGCAAGTTGTTTAACCTTTGTATACCTCAGTTTCCTCAACTATAAAATGGAAATAATAATAGAACCTGCCTCTCAGGGTTGTAGTGAGAACAAAATAAGATGATATTTGGAAAATGCATAGCACAGTTCCTGGCACATAGTAGGTACTATCTAAATGCTATTTTTTTCCCTTTCCTTCTTTTAGAGACCTTCTTACCTCCAGGGTGTTATTAAAGCACTATTGTCTCAACATAGACTGAAGCATGTTATTTTTCTCTTCTTTCTTTCTTTCCTTCCTTCCTTATGTCCTTCCTCCCTCCCTTCTTTCCTTCCTTTCTTCCAAGTCTTCTTGTACAAAATAATTAATATGGAAATGTTTTACATGATTGCACATGTATAACCTACATCTTACTATACATGTATAACCTATACTTACTGTCTCAGGGAGGGCATCAGGAGGGAGAGAGGGGGGGGGATACTACAGAACTTATTTTAAAAATTGTTTTAACAGGTAATTGGGGTAAAATCAAATATTTTATTTCAAAAAGAAGCAATTCTGTTCCATAGTACTGTCCCTGGCAGTGGGAATAGTACTAGCTACTGGGAGTCAATTATTTTTTTCATATTTTTACTATGGAATTTTATTATTGGTAACTTTTTTTGGTGGGGCAATGAGGGTTAAGGGACTTGCCCAGGGTCACACAGCTAGTAAATGTCAAGTTTCTGAGGCCAGATTTGAACTCAGGTCCTCCTAAGTCCAGGGCCGATGCTTTATCCACTGTACCACCTAGTTGCCCCCCAGTAGCTCATTCTTATTGTGGTGAGAAGAAACAGATGCCTAACCAAAGCAGAAAACTGAGGGGCAGGTGCTTTCTTAATGTTTATTAGGATCACAGGATTTAGTGCCAGAACAAATCTTATATCTTCCATTCCAACTACTAATTTTTGAAGAAAACTGAAGGCGAGAAGGATTTAATGACTTGCCTAAAGTTATATAGGGGATTGATCAGTTGTTTTCATTCCAACTCAGTTTACATTCCTTTATACACCAGACCCCAGAAGACTGGGGTGGCAGGGGGGGTGCATTCAAATCCTTGTTCTACTACATATTAGCTGGATGGCCAGCCAGTGACTTTAATAACACCCCACCTCTGACCCTCAACCAATCCTCAATTTGGTCACCTATAAAATGATGATGTAGGACTAAATAATTCTAAAATCTCTCCCAACTCTAAAATCTTAAGGTCCTACATATATTTGCCACTGCTCCTGATTGATGCCATTAATTTTGTCAGGTCTTATAAAGGTCATTGGTAGTTTTCTAATTATTTCATTAGAGAATCTTATCATGAATAAATTACACCAATTTGTATGTGAGTCCAATATTCAACTATGACCCTCTTAGATGATAAAAATGTACATACAACTAGGTCCTGATTAGTGCTAACAATGAATCCCCTAAAGTGATCATATTATTTGAATTCACAAGGCATATACCCATTAGAGTGGAACTGATGACCATATTTTATATAATAATTTATAAATAATAAATTTTACATTTTACATAATAATATGCAAATAATAAAATTTAAATTATATGAATTCTAATACATGTAAATACATGTAAGTTTTTAGTAGTTTAGGGTAGATTGATCTACATACTGTTCCTTGACCTTGTCATATCTTATTTTACAGGGTAACCACATATAAGGTATGGATTCTTCATTCCTCTTGGTTCATATGAAATCTTTGCTATTCTCCAAGCCAAAACCATGTCCCAGATCTTCTGTGACAGCTAATTCACCCAGTGGAAAGGGTCCTGGGCCTTGACTCAAATTAAAATCTCAGGTCTCAGACACTTAATATTAGTTGTGCCACTCTGGTCAAGTCACTTAACCTTATTCGCCTCAGTTTCTTCAACTGCAAAATGAAGATAGTAATAGCATTTACCTCCAGGGTTCTTGTGAGGATAAAATCAGATGATATTTATAGAGTTTAGAAAAGTATGTGGCAAATAATAGGTACTTATTCAATCCTTGTTCTTCCCTTCCCTTTCTAATAATCGCCACTCAAACTGATTTCTATCTCCTCAGTAGTACCTATTATTGGTGCCACTCATTTGACATCTATATTATATTAAATTTTATTGTTAATCATATTTTATACATGTCTTGATGTTCTTAAATATCAAAGATTGATGTAGGACAAGGGCCATGCTTTGTCTTAATTTGTAACCCTTCATCAAAGTATCTGGGGGTGGAGCCAAGATGGTGGAGAGAAGCCAGCAAGTCGCCTGAGCTCTCCTGTGGTTCCCTCAAAAAGAACATTAAATCAAGCCTCTAAATGGATTCTGAAACTACAGAACCTACAAAAAGACAGAGAGACACAATCTTCCAACTTGAGATAATTTAAAAGACTTCAGGAAAGGTCAGTCTCACTTGGGCAAAAAGGGAGCACAGCACAGCTCAGCCCAGTGCAGTGCAGCGCAGCACAGAGTGGGGTCTGGGCAAGTCAGCAGGAAGCTCTTAGCCACAGTAGAGCAATTGAGGCCTCTTAATCCTGGCTCAGCAAGTTGGTGGTGCAGGGACCAGTTGTGAGATCCACCAGCACCAGCTGAGAGGGTAGGCTGCCAGATGGAGGGCTGCCCACAGTACAGGCACTGCGCCTGGCCATCCCAGTTCCTGGAGCAAGTGCAGGAAGCAAGGCCAGAGAAGTAAGGAATCCACAAGTCATGGAGGCCTTAGAGTAGAAAGCCAGTGACACAGCCCCTATCCCCCAGCACAAGAAGCTTGAAACAGTGACCCTTGTGCCCCAGGAGCAGAACTTCATCAAAGTAATCCTTCAATAAATATTGGGTTGTTAGGATTGGTGTGAGATGGTGGAAAGTACTCTAGTTAGAATTAGAAAATATGGATCTGGATTATATTCTTGATACTTTCTAGTTCTGTAGCTTTGGATTTATCACTCAACTTCTCTGGAACTGAGTCTACTCATCTGGAAAATGAGGATAACAGTTGAATCCTAGAAATCTTAGGGTTGGAAGGTACTTCAGAGATATCTAATATAGTCTGTTTCTGAATAAGACTTTCCAGCACAGCATCAGCAACAAGTGAACAACAGTTTCTACTTGAAGAATTCCACTGATGTAGAAATCACTCTTTCCCTAGGCAACCCAATCCATTTTGGAACAACTTTGATAGTAAGGAAGGTGGGTTTTTTGTTTGTTTTGGTTTGGTTTTGTTTTGCTTATGTTGACCCCAAATCTACTTCTCTGTAGCTTCTACCCATTTCTTCTTGTCCTTTTCGCAAGGGCTAAGTAAAACAAATGTAATTTTTTATCCATCCATATGGAGCCTTTCAAGTAATTGAAGAAAAAGTATTTTCTAGTACTTGTACTATTAACCCCACAAAGTTGTTGTGAGGAGAAAATGAAAGCATGAAAGTGCTTTGGAGATGCAAAGCCCTATATAATTTTAAGTTACTTTTTACCAAGAGTTTGTTGTTACTTGAAAGTGCCTATGCAGTTAGTTGAAATGTCACTTACCTGCAGACTCAATACAAATTCAGTAGAGATTTTGACAATGTACTTATCCAATGCTGTTAACTTCTCTAGCAGTAGTTCTAATGTCCTGAATCATAATGTTTTTCAAAGTTTGTTCCTTGTATAACAAGGGCTTAGAAAAGTGTCCAGCAAATAGCAGTCAATTAATAAATATTGTTTGACTGACTGTTGAACAAATACTATTTCCAGTTATGCTGGTGAATGACCAGTTTCTCCTTTTTTTAGTTTAGCAGAAAACTCCATCCCTGGCTTTGTATAAACTTCAATACACTTTTTTAAGCACATGGGAGGCTGGTGTGTTGTGGTACCCTGGATGGCTAATATGCAGTCTGCTATGTTGAGGATTTGTAGATAGTATTCATGGGGGGCCAGGGAAATTGGGCTATTTTGAGAAGTGCTACCGATACCCTTTATGTGTTCATGTTTAAAATTATAGTGAAGGAAAAGTAGTAAATCTTTCCCATTCCTCCAGGAAAATGGTGATATATGTTATGGATAGCAATTGCATTGTATGGATTGAACATGACAATATAATAGACTAAGCCCATTTGTTTAGACCCCAGACAGGGTCTGTAAAAGGGATTTCAGGGCTTTGTAAAATAAACTCATGAAAATTAATAGAAATGTTCATTTTAAATACAAATGTAAAGAAGAAAATATCTACTTTCTGGACACTGAAGATACAAGACTGACATAGTGCTCTGGGCAAATATACATCAACAGGCATGCCTCAACTTAGGACATTTATCTTTGAAATAACATCAAAGGGAGTAGTTAGTTCCAAAGCAGTAATGTTATGAATGGGAGATACATTTCTGAACAGCTATATTATGGACTTGAGAAGCTTAAAACAGGTACTTACAAAGACCTGAAATTAATAGATGAACATGAGATATTGTTATGCTATATTAAGGTTGATTGGGAAGGGCTTTTGGTAAAGAGAGTTGATACTCAATGTGAATGATCCCTGAGCTAGACTTGGCGAAGTCATTTGTCGAGGCTAAGTTGAGGAGTTAACAAATACAGTACATGCTAGAAAAAAAGATTAGAAGAGGAAATGACTCTTTGTTCCTAAGGAATCCCTCAATCTTTCATTTCAGATCCAGTTAAATATGATATGTCTCCAACAAGTCTATATATCTTTTTCAAACTTGTGTGTGTATGGGTCTGTGCAAACATGACTTCCCTGGTCCCTAGTTGCCCTCAACAACTTGTTATTATTATAATACACAAAACTCTATTTACTAGATTGCTCAAAATGGAGAGAGCTTGCAGCATCCTGCAGAAACACTATACATTGAAAAAAGTCTCTGACAACAAGGACACTATGTACTCCCAATTCCCATTCATATTTAAGGCTCCTTAAACAAGCGATAACAGGAAAACAGGAAAATCACTTGCTTCCATAGCAGGCTGTGGAGACATCCTAGACCATGTTCAGCTTAATAAACCTGCTGGGGACATTTTCAAGTTGAGGGAGTTTTTTGCTGGATGCATGGTCCATATCACAGTAGCATAAATTCACTTGAAAAAAATAAAAACTAAAAGAAACAACCCCTCCTCCACCTCAACAAACAAACAGATTCTTCATCATTACCATATTTTGGCTCTCAGTATTATTCTGGTTCAGGGAAATAAATCTTGACATGTAACCACAGGAAAGCAGTTCTATACAGATTATAAATCATTTTACAGTAGCTTGAGGTATGTATGATCTGTGCATGAGTATGAGTGTGAACGTGTGTGTGTGTGTGTGTGTTGGGGGTTTTTCTTTAGTTTTTGTACTGACACCTTGGGGCTTTTTTCAAAGGCATCAGTCTATGGTGAGTAGAATTAGGAATACATCTATCATGGTGTTAGGGAGTAATGATGATCATTCTGGCTGTTGTTTGACTATCTCCCTTCTCCTCTGGGGCTATCTGGTCTAATCAACTTACATCAGTGCCCATACGCAAATCTATAAAAATAACATATATAACCTAAATTTGCAATTCTTTAAAATAACCCCAAAGATGCAGACAAACCAACCTTGGGGAAAGATCACACCTGAGTTTGATTTTGGTACATTGGAAAAGCCCTGGATTCAAGTCTATCTCTAATACCTACCACTTACAGAATAAGACACTGTACCTTTTTAGACCTCAGTCTCCTCATGAGAGGGTTGGGCAAGATGGCTTGAGGTCACTTTCTGACCTAGATTAATGAGCCTATGTGCATTTATGAAATGGGTTGTGGGAATCGAAGAATGTTGAAGTACTGGGAGATTAGGATAGTTGGAGGAGATTCGAGGGTTGTGGTACATGATAGCAACAAAAACAATACCCAGCGTTGATATGGTACTTTAGAGTTTTCACAGTGCTTCACAAAGATATCTCATTTTGGTCCCTCAACAGTGAGAGGTAGATATTATTATGATCACCATTTTACAGTTGAAGAAATGGAAGCAAGGAGAGGTTAACTGGGTCACACCACTAGCAAGAGTCTGAGTCTGAATTTTGAATTTGGGTCTTCTGGACTTAGTCTATTATTTTATTTCTGCACCATCTAGTTGGGGGTAGGGGGAGGCTATGACTTGGTACCTAACTGAGGAGGAGGAGGAAAAGGGATTTGGATGTCTATAGAGGTTAGCAACAAGAATCTGAAAAGACTGGGCTGCTGAAATGCCACAGAGAGTCTAAAGGTGGCAATGGGGAGCAAGGGGCATGCCAACTCTTCCTCCTGCTCCTGTGATTTAGGGAAGTGAGTGATTTGGAGAGGTTGCAAGAGCTGTGGTATCTTAGAAAGAAACCAAAGTTTCAGTGAGTCCAAGAAAGTTGAAGTCATCTCAGAGGAAGAGAGCCAGGATCACAAAAGTATATTTCCAAAGCTGCAATGGACCTTGAGTATCTTATAATCTATTCCCTTCACTTATGGATCAGGAAATTCAAGCCTGGGGGGGGGGATTACTTACCCAGGGTCATGTAGGTAGTAAATGTTAGAGCCAATATTCTAAGTCAGGTCCACTGACTCTAAATCCAGTAATCACAATAGATGAAGGTCCTTAAGAGACATGGCAGAAAGGGAGGATAGAGTAAGAATACTGACTGGGGAGGCTTAGATCTGAATTTATAGTGGGGATGGAAGTGGTACTGATCAATCTTCCTAGGCATGACCAAATCATGAATGTCCAGATCATTTGATTAATGGTGGGAAGAGTTTGCTGGATAAGGTAAAAAAAAAAAAAGTCTTCTTGGGAGCAGAGCATGACAGCATTATGATCTTGGATATTGTAGCTTACAAATTGGGTGAGGGAGAAAAACAATCCATGAGGCCCCTACTCCATTCCGCTTCCATGCAGCACTCTGGGATGCTGGTTAATGAGACATTGCCCCTCTCAGACTGTGGTATTTCTGTCTCTGGCTATTTGAATGGGATATTCCTGTGCCACATGTATAGGGAGCTAGAAAGAGATTGAGTGAGTATGGTTCTACAGGATCAATTCAGGAACATTAGTAAGTACACAGAGATCCAGTATGTGTGGAAGCCACCCTGATTGCATTGAGTGCTACAGGGTAGAAAGAAAGGCAGTGGTTGTAGTGAAGATAGGTTACATATTTGTCTTTGGAAGGCAGAAAATGTGTGCAGGGGAAGGTGGACCTAGGAACCTAAGGCTGTGCATTTGGGAAATTATTGTAAAACCAGAGAGAGCAGATATGTGGATGCTGTAGGAGCTGGGAGTCCTTAGTTTTAGGGAGCTTCTGCTAGATCTCCTTTCCTTCAGTCAGTCAATAAAAATTGATTTGGTTCTTACTATAGGTCAGACACTGTGCTAAGTGCTGGAGATACAAAAAATGAAAGAAAAAAGAAAATAAATTAAAAAAAAGACAAAAGGCATTCCCTGCAATGATGAGGATAATCAATAAAAAAATAATCAAAAATAATCAATAAAAAAAATAATGATAATAGCTCGCATTGATGTAGTGCTTAAAATGTGCCAGGCACTGGGTTAAACAGTTTATAATTATTATCTCATTTGATGTTCACAACAACACTGGGAGGTAGGTGCTATTATTATCCCCATTGTACTGATGAGGAAACTGAGGCAAGCAGTGCTTAAGTGACTTGCCCAAGGTCACATAGATAGTAAGCATCTGAGGCCAGATTTGTTTTTTTTGTTTGTTTTTTTGCAGGGCAATGAGGGTTAAGTGACTTGCCCAGGGTCACACAGCTAGTAAATGTCAAGTGTCTGAGGCCGAATTTGAACTCAGGTACTCCTGAATCCAGGGCCGGTGCTTTACCACTGCGCTATCTAGCTGCCCCTGAGGCCAGATTTGAAGTCAAATATTTTTGACTCCAGGCCCAGTGCTCTATCCATTGCACTGCTGCTGCCCCAAGTAGCTCACAGTCTAAATGGGGAGACAGCATGCCAATAACTGTGTACAAACAAGCTATATAAAGGATAAATAGGAAATAATGAAGAGAAGAAAGACACTAGGATTAAGGGGAATCAGGAAAGGTTTCTTGTAGGTCGTGGTGTTTTAGCTCGGAGATGAAAGAAGCCAGGGAAGTCAGCAAACAGATAAAGAGGGAGAACATTGCACTTATCGAATATGATGTACGGGGCTGGGCACATGGAGCTGGGGCTCATGGCCTGTTTGCTTCTATCCCGACAAAATGAATGATGTGGACTGTCTAATGTAACGTAACATAACATAACATAACATAACATAACATAACATAACATAACATAACATAACATAACATAACATAACATAACATAACATAACATAATACAATATAATAAATATAATGTAACATAACATAACATAAGGTAACATAATACGACATCATTACATAATGTGAGATCAGATATTGTCTAGTCCTAGGGATCTGAATTGTGAGCAGCTGAGTTCACCACTGTTTTCTGATGGAATGTGCAGGAAAAGGGAGGAGAGGACTTGAGGCAATTGTCCAACCAGAAAGGAGAAATAGAAGAAAGAAAGATCACATGATCATAGATATTACAGCTGGGAGGAACTTGAAGGCTATCTAGTCCAACTGCTTCATTTTGCAGATGTGGAAATTGAGGCTTAGAAAAGTAAAGTGATTTTCCAATGACGATACAGGTAGTAAGTGGCGGAACTAGGATTGAAGCCATGTCTTCTGACTCCAAATATAGCCACTTGGCCTCCAAGGAATTAGGAATCATGTATCTTCCTTCCTGAGTGCCCACAACTTGCAGTCCTTTTGTTGTTGTTGTTCAGTCATTAATCATGTTGTAATGATTGGAATGATGCCACCTACTGAAGATTTACTATGGGAAACTCCACCATGAGAAAAATGCCTCAGAGGGCAAGGCCATGTGGCTTTTCCTTGGTGTCAGGAAGTGATGTTTGCTCATGGATGCTGTCTATCAAGGCTACCAGCCAATCAACTCGAGGAGCCTCCTATTTTCTGGGAAGAGACAGGAAGGAGGAAAGAGGGCCTGCGTGGAGAGCTCTGTCTCTTTTGGGTTACTGACTTGATGGTGGTGGTGGCGGCAGAGGATTTCACAGGAAATTTGAGGAAAGATAGGAATGCCAGGCTGTTGGAATTCTGTTCTCAATCTTTCTCTTTCTATTTTTCAATAAACCCTTAAAAACCTAAACTCGTTTTATCAGTGATTTTAGTCAGTTTCCCCCAAAACTGGGGGAACAGATTAGAATCCACATTTAGAATCTTAAATTACACAATGTTCAATCCTTCATGATCCCAAGGACCAAAGCACTCTAGGCCCTTTGTCCCTCACTGTCCCTTGAAGTCTGTCCAGGTTCATGTTTGTTGGTCCCATGACAGTATCTATTTATCTCATCCCCTGCCATCCCCTTTTCCTTTTGCCTTCAGTCTTTCCCAACATCAGGGTCTTTTCCAATGAGGTGCTTTTCCTCTTTATGTGGCTAAAGTATTTAAGCTTCAGCTTCCGTATTTGACCTTCCAGTAAATAGCCAGAATAGCCTATTTCTTTAATTTCTTTAAGTATTGACTGATCTGATTTCCTTGCTGTCCAAGTGACTCTCAAAAGTCTTTTCTGGCACCACAATTTGAAAGCATCAATTTTTTGGTGCTCAGCTTTCCTTATAGTTCAATTCCTCTCACAGCCTTACACTGCTACTGGAAAAAAACAAAAGCAAAAACCAAAAAAAGACCCCACAGCTTTGACTATGTGGACCTTTTTTGGCAAGGTGATGGTTCTGCCCTTTTGTATGCTGTCCATATTTGCCACGGCTTTCATTGCAATGGCCAAACATCTTTTAATTTCATGGCTGCAGTCACCATTTGCAGTGATTTTTGAGCCCAAGAATGTAAAATCTGACACTACTTCCATTCCTTCTGTTTGCCAGGGAGTGATAGGACCAATTGCCAGGATCCTAGTTTTTGTTATGTTAGGTTTCAAGCCAGCTTTTACACTCCTCTCCTCTTTCATCACTATCAAGAGGCTTTTAAATTCTTTGCTTTCTGCCATCAGAGTGGAATCATCTGAATATCTGAGATTGTTGATATTTCTCCTGACAACCTTAATTCTGTCTTTTGATTCATCAAGCCTGTCATTTCACATGATATACTATGCATATAAGTTAAAGAAGTAAGGTGGACATCTAGAAAGGTCTTTTTAAAATGCCTAAATATGGTAGATGAGTTCATATGATAACTCTTTCTACCCATATGATGTTTGGAAATGTATTTAACCTCTCAAGGCCTCAGTTTCCTATCTGTAAAATGACCAAGTTGGATCTACTAAAGGTACTTTTTAGCTCTAAACTTATTATTCTGCCCAATATTTCCCATATAATCACACTTATTTTAAATACCTTATTTTTTATTTAAAAAAAGTTGTGGGGTAGGGGGAAGGAGGTAATGGGAGCGGTCTAGATCCCAGGGACAATTTTTGTATTTTCCCTGTGAATAATTTTATCTTTCCTCTATTACTGGATTCCCTCAGCAATGACTTGGTCTTGAACTGGAGCCAGTCCCAGAGAACCCAGTGACTTGCTCATGTGCCATGTGGCCATTACCATTCACTGGCTTGCCAAGGGGCTCAGAAAGGGAGCTATAAGGTCCATGTGGGACTAACAAAGGAAGAACATTATTTAACCTGGCACCAGGATTGAGATGGTTTGCTCTCAGGGGACTGTCCAATAGACTTTCCTGATCTAGGGTGAGGATTAGTTATAAAGCAATAATAATATTGGTTATATTGTAAGGCCTATGCCTACACATGAGAGCATTCTGTCCCCCTCCTTAGGTATCACTTTGTATGCAGACATAGTATACTGTTTATTATTTTCCATCAAAAACACAATCAAGTCATCTTTGATTCATGGCTATCAGGTTTTTGTAAATTCTTGACTAAAGCAAAGACTTTTCTAGACCTTGTTTCACAGCCATCATCAAATTTATTATTTCAAAACCAAGTTTCTTCTCATAAATACAACGCAGACATCTATACTATGCTGTTCTGGGCTCTTCAGAGACCATGTGGAATGAGAATAGTTTGCTACACAATAGGAAATGTAGAAGATACGACACAGGCTTTGGTGGTTTGCAATGCACATTCCTATTTGATATGGACAGACATTATCAGCAAATCTTTTCACAATGTTCTGAACTTATTAAAATGTAACTTTTCATAATTTCCCAGAAAATTCCTAATGGTGGGGATCATTAACTAGCATGGAAACTACCTGCAGGGAAAAAAATAAGTCCATTTATACTTCATAGAAAAGTCTTGCCACTGGTGAAAAGAGTTTATGGAGTATTAGAAATTCTAGCAAAGGTGTTATGGATAAAAATTAAAATATCTATTTTCCTTCGTGTCAGTAACAGAAGGCATTGTTTTTGGCCTACATTTAAACAATGGCACTATATACAAGGAAAGGGAATTTTCTATTATAGCCCATAATTATAGGAAAAAATGTTCTTTTTTAAATTGTTTTTTTTTTAGCAGCAAACATTTATTTTATTTTTTCCAGTTACATATAAGGGTAGTTTTCAGCATTAATTTTCACAAGATTTAGAGTTCCAAATTTTTCTCCCTTACTCCCTCTCCTTCCTCCCCACAAGACCACAACCAGGTTATATATGTATAATCAACAAGTGCTCTTTTTTATCAGTTCTTTCTATGTGGGTGGATAGTAAGCTTCTTCATTAGTCCCTTGGTATGGTCTTGGATTATTGCATTGCTGAGAGTAGTTAAGTCATTCACAATTGCTCATTGAACAATAGTGCTGTCACTATGCACAATGTCCTCCCAGCTCTGCTCACTTGACTATACAGTAGTTCATGAATCTTTCCAGGTTTTTCTGGGATCATCCTGTTTGGCATTTCTTATAGCACAAGACCATTCCACTACAATCATATACCATAGTTTCTTCAGTCATTCCTCAATTGATGGACATTACCTTGATTCTCAATTGTTAGCCACCACAAAGAGTTGCTATAAATATTTTTTGTAAAATTTTCCCCCCTTTTCTCTTTTTCATGATTACTATTGTTAACTGTTTCCCTTCCATCCTATTCCCTTCCCCATGATATTTATTCTATTATCCATCTTCTTTCATCCTATCCCTCTTCAGAAGGGATTTGCTTCTGTCCCCTCCCCCAATATGCCCTTCCTTCTTTTGCCCCTCTCTCTTTATCCCCTGCAGGGTTTGCTAGATTATTCCATCCAATTGAGTGTGGATGTTATTCCCTCCTTAAACCATTTCTGATGAGATTGAGGTCTTTGAGCCAATTCTGATGAGTGTTAGGCTCATTTACTGCACAGATTAAATATATTACTCCACCCAGTTGGGTGTGTATGTTAATCCCTCCTTAAGGCAACTCTGATGAGTTTAAGGTCTTTGAGCCTTTTCTGATTAGTGTAAAGTTCATTTCCTGCCCTGCTCCTCCCCCATCTCTTTCCCCACTCAATAAGCCTTTTCCTGTTTCTTTCATGTAGGATTTCACCTCTGCCCTTCCCGCTCCCCCAGTTTATTCCCCTCACCCCTCGATTTAACCCTAAAGATATCATCATGGGGCAGCTAGGTGACACAGTGGACAAAGCATCACCCCTGGACCCAGGGGGATCCCAGCGAAAACCCGACCTCAGACACAAAACAGGTATGTCCCCCAGCTCCAATTTTTTAATGGTTCTCTAGGGTCTTGTATTTGAAAGTCTAATTTGCCATTCAATTCAGGTCTTTTCATCACGAATACCTGAAAGTCTTCTTTTTCATTAAAGTCCTATTTTTCCTCTGAAAGATTATGCTGAGTTTTGCTGGGTAGGTGATTCTTGGTTGTAATCCCATTTCCTTTGCCCTCTGGAATATCATAGTACATGCCCTCCAGTCCTTTAATGTAGAAGCTGCTAGATCTTGTGTTATCCTGACTGAGGCTCCTTAGTACTTGAATTCTTTCTTTGTGGCAGTTTGCTATAATTTCTCTTTGCCCTGAGAGCTCTGGAATTTGGCTATAATATTCCCAGGAGTTTTCCTTTTGGGATCTCTTTCTGAAGGTGATCAGTGGATTCTTTCAATTTCTATTTTAGCTTCTGCTTCTAGAATTTCAGGGCAATTTTCCCTGAGAATATCATGGAAGATGATGTCTAAGATCTTTCCTTGATCATGGTTTTCAGGCAGAAAAATAATTTTCAAATTATTTCTCCTAGACCTATTTTCCAGGACATCAGTTTTCCCTGAAGATATTTCACATTGCCCTCAATTGTTTTATTCATTTGGATTTGCTTTATTGTGTCTTGGTTTCTCACAAAATCACTACCTTCCATTTGTTCAATCCTAATTCTTAGGCAATTCTTTTCATCAGAGAGCTTTTGTACCTCCTTTTCCATTTGGCCAATTTGACTTTTCAAGCTGTTGACTTTTTTCTCATGTCTTTCCTGAATCACCCTCAATTATCTTTCTATTTTTTCCTCTACCTCTTTAACTTTATCCTCAAAGTCCTTTTTGAGCTCCTCTATGGCCTGAGACCAATTAATATTTTTCTTGTAAGCTTTAGGTTTAGGGGCCCTGATGTTAATCTTCCTCTGAGGGTGCACCTTGATCTTCCTTGTCACTGAAGAAACTTTCTATCGTCTTCACCTTTCTCTGTATGCTCATCTTGCCTTTCTTTTACTTGACTTTTAGCTCCTTAAAGTAGGGCACTATTTTCAGGCTTCAGTATCCCAAGCTTCAGAAGTCCCAGGTGGTATGATTTAAGGAGGATCAGGTTCTTCACTCACCTGGCCTGTTTCCTGGTCTGTAGATGATTTCAGACCAACTTGCTAATCAACCAGCTTTGTGTGTTGTGTTTGTCAGCTCCAACGAGCCTGTGCCCCTCCCCCACTTGGGTCACTGCTACTTAAGCCTACCTCCTGGTTCCCAGTAGGGGTGAAAAACCCAAGTTCTGCCTCACCACCAGCATACACCCCTGTAGTCTCTCCCCTGCCAAGGGCTCAGCCCTCTCACCAGACTGTAAGCTTAGTTCCAGATGACACTGGTGTAGCAGTTGATTTAGAGGCTCTGGAGGTCTCCTTCTCTGGTGAGGCCTTTCTGGGACTGGATCTGTGACAGGGTGATTGTGGGGTTGGGCTCCACTCCTGTCTGAGCACAGCAGCTCCCTCCTTCTGACCTTCCAAGCCGTTACTGGTTAGAAGATGATTTCAGCACATTCTTCTGTGGGTTTTACTGCTCTAGGAATTGTCCTATGTCATTATTTGGATGTTTTTTGGAGTGATTGTGTTATGAGTTTGGGAACTCACTGCCTTTCCTCCACCATCTTGTCTCATCCCTGGAACACTGGGAAAATATGTTCTTAATAAATACATACACACATACATACATTGCTGAAAAATTCTTGTTTGAGTAAAGAGCCTTGATTAATATTGGGAAATTCCTTTTGAATACTTAACTAATTTTTTTTGTCCTTCACCTCTCTACCAAGAGGCAAGATGTATGTTTTATTATCAGTTCTCTGGGAGCTAGAGTGTTCATTATAATTAACCAGGGTTTATAGGTCTTTAATTTTTAAAAAAATTATCCCCACTTAGATGTAAAAATGTTTTTCAACATTTGTTTTTAAAATTGAGTTCCAAAATCTCTGACTCTCTCTACCTCTGTCCCCCATTAAGAAGGATACTTAACCTTTTTGTAATGCAGCAGAATGGCAATAAATTTGATCATCTTCCTCTGAGGGTGCTTCTAGAGAATTTTTTTAAAAAAGAAATTCTAGCAAAATACTGATACTGTGTTTTTTTTCTGTTTGTTTTTTTGTTTTGTTTTGTTTTGTTTTGTCTCTAAGCTGTTCTTTGTCCTCATTCACTGTGCCAGATTCCTCTTGCATGGGCTTCGCTGTGGATTTTTTTCATAATTGCTCAATGGAGCAATTACTGAACTCAGAATAAGGAGACAAGGGTTTGAATACTGGATTCACTGCTTGCTAGCTATATAACTCAGAGCAAGTCATTTAGCCTTGCTAATCTTCAATTTTCTCATCTTTAAAGTAGGCATAATAAAATTTATATTACTTATATTACATCTTACTCCATTTAATTCAACCTCAACAATTAAGCTTCTCCTATGTGCCAATTACACTGATAAACACTGGGGATCAAAAGACAAAATGAAATATTGCCTGCCCTCAGTAAACTTACAGTTCTTCATAACAATTAAAGCACCATATACAAATTTATTGTTATTATTAGTGTGTCTACAAGACTTTTTGGGAAGGAATACACCAGAGCAGATGGGTGGTAGTATTAATGGGTATTCCTGATTACACTTTTCAGCAAAATATTTAGTTCAAATCAGCATGCCCCACCATAAGGAGGGGAGGTTTGCAGCCAAAATATTTAATTGGCAGCTCTCTCATAACTGATAAGCTGCCAGAAGGTCATATATAAAGGATTATTGTAATGACAGACTATTATAGATGAATGTTTTAAGATACTCTCGCAAAGATAAGATGATGTGAACCTTTCTCCATGTTAGACCTGATTAGAGTTTTATAGTAATCTCTCTACAAATGGTCCTGGAAGAAATGCCTTTTTCTCTATATGATCCTGTCTCTCTATGAAATAGGATTACTACAGAAAATAAGGGAAAAAAGGCTTGGGACAAAGAAATCTATGCAAGAATTAGAATTTGCCTTCAATTAAATTTATTGTATAAGTACCTATATGTATAGAGCATTATGTTAGATAATAGAGATCCCAAGGTGAAAACATCTTTATCCTCAGGGAAATCATATTATAGTGGTGGATAGAAATTGTACACAGATAAGTAATCAATCAGTGAGTAAGCATTTATTAAGTCCTTGCTATCTGCAAACCACTATGCTTTGTGCTATTGATACAAAAACAAAAATAAAATAATTCAAGGAGTTTAAATGCTAATAGATAAGACATATTCGTAGGTGCTGGGGGTTAGGAACCATTGGAGATTGCTTAGTAGAGGAATGACATGGTTGTTGAGGCAATAAATGATTAAAACCTATATTATGTTGCTTGTTGTGTGAGTAAAGAGGTGTGAATGATATGAAAAGTTGTTGTAGAGATAGAATCATGAAGATTTGGCACCTCATTGGATAGGGGAATGATGAAGAATGGAAAATCAAGACTTTGAGGTTACAAACGTGGGTGACAAAAAGGATGATAGTAGCTTTAACAGAAATAGGGAATTAAAGGAGGGATGGATTTGGGATAAATATGGTGAATTCCATTTTGTATATAATTAATTAGAAATGCCTTTGCGACATCTAGTAGGCATCACCTTCAATAAATATAATGGCCTCTATATAAATCCTAAAGATGAGCACCCCCATTTAACAGGCTTTTTTTTTCTATCCCACATGTAGCATTCTCAAGGACAAGACCTAACAAATCGTGTCCTTACTAAGAAGTAAGACTGGTTCTGAATTATATCTTTCTCTGGTATTCTTAAGGACAAATACAGCAAAACAAAATGCCTCAATCTGCTATTAATTTATCACTTTATAAATTATCTTTTAGTGGGTTGAAAGATAATCTATAAGGAATGATCTAAAGTCACATCAGAAATTACATTAAAAGCACAATATCTCTTGTTAACAAATAATTAATTAGCTCCTAGTACCCACCTTGATATATCAAAACTGCAGAAACCTTTTCCCATGGTCTATAGCTTTCTGTTTTCATCTCAAACCCTGAGATGAATCCCTAGACAAACACCAATCTTATTGGCACTATAATTTATTAACAGCAACAAAACAGTAACAAAGTTAGCTGAATTCTTCTCAGAATAGCATTTCAAGTATCTTCATTTCTCTCAGGAATTCTCAGAATGTCTTCACCACAGAATAAGAGTTAATTTAATTCAGTTCTCATCAGGAATGAAAGACAGAGAACAAACTTATTTCTCCATCTAAAACAACAGTTCACCTTCTCTCACACCCTCTCTTCAGATGCTCTCAAAGGTGACAGTTAACTCTCCAAATCCCTCACAAATGTACAGAATTCTTAAAGTGGCAATTAACTGTCAGTCCCTCACAGAGGCTTTCTTCCATGAAAGTTAACTGTGTCCGTCTCTTCTGGAATGGTGTTCTGTTAGATCTCTCCCAGTATTTCACAGACTTCTTCTGCCATGACAGTTAACTTGTCAGTCCCAAAGCACAGAGTGTTGGAGGTCTCTGTGAGAATGACCTTTTAAGCTGGGGTTATATTTATGCAAAAATATAGTTTTCTTTAGCTTCTCATGTTACATGGTATAAATGGTATAGCAATATTTATAGTGATTTGATCATCTGCTTATCCACTCAGAAACTTTTCCTAGTGTGTTTGGTGCTGCAGTTTGTCTCTCATTTAAAATTTCTTGACTTGTCTATATCCCTTGTTTATGTATTTCATAAATCCCTCTCCCCCCTCCCTTAATAGGTTGCTCAGGAAATACTGTTTCCTCTTCACCGATTCTATTTCTTGCTCTTTTTTTCTTAAAGAGAATAGCTCCCCTTACTTCCTGCTATAGACTTGGGAGATGATGAGGATGAGGATGAAGGCAATGGTGATGATAGTTAACATTTATATAATACATTAAAATTTGTGAAATGCTTTCCAAGCATCAGCTCATTTAATCCTCACAACAACCTGTTAGGGTAGGTACTACTGTTATCTTTATTTTTCAGATGAGGAAACAGGCCTAGAGGTTAAGCAAATTGTACAACTTATATAGCTTAATAAGGGTCTAAGGCAGGATTTAAACTCAGGTTTTCATGACTACATGTCCAGCACACTGTTCCTTGCACACTTTGTTGCCTGGTTGGGCTGGCAAGACTCATAATTCTTCAAATAAAACCCTGAAGTCCCTGTCTCTACTTCTCAACTTGACTATTGGTAGTCATCTGGGTATTGGTAGAGATATGGGATGGTGTTTGGTAGAGTCATAGATAAGAAAGAAAAATGAAAGGGAGAAAACCAGTATCAATAAAGAAATCTCCATTGCATACCAGTGATAACTTTTATCATGAGTCTTCAATTTGTTGTTAAACCTTTAAGATTACATAGGAAATATAGAAATATGTAGTTGCAAAAGTAAGGAGTAAGATTGCTAAAACCTTTAAGAAAAACCCATAAGGGCTATGTGTTGGTTACATGGATTAAAGAAAAGGGGTCCTAGTTTACAGTGGACCAGAAGAGAAGAGTCTAGTGGAATGTAATGATGGGTAGCAGTAGAATGAAAAGAACATAAGTCATTCTCTGGGGCCTCTTGAGGAAAATGAAGGTTACCAGGAAACTGTTCCAGGACAGTATAGGACCCTGTGTGTGTGTGTGTGTGTGTGTGTGTGTGTGTGTGCGCACGTGTGTGTCAGGGGGCATTAGCAGAAGACCCAAGATTTTTACAGAGGATGATTTGAAGACATGGTAGAAAAGGAAGCTGATTCAAGATCTCAGAGTCAAAATTCCCTTACCATCATTTATCTTCCTCCTTATCCCATAGGTCCCACCTCAGCTCCTTACCTCTAGAACCTAGAACCTTTAGAGTCCTCCTTTAGTTTATCCTGTTGTATCTCCTGTCCCGGGAGTTGCTGAAATCATAGGATTATTAATTTTATAGCTGGATGAAATCTTAGAGATCATCCTCATTTTTCATAATAACTACAGAATAAATGCCTTTACAAAGATAAGGAGGGTAATAAATATTAGACCCAGGATTTGAATTCAGAACCAATGTGCTTTCTACTATAAACTACCATGGCTTATACCTGGGTGAAATCCTATTCCCACATTAAAATAGAATTTATGCTAACCGGCCTTCTTCCTCCTCCTGCTTCATGTCAGAATTCTGAGTGAATTTTCCCATTAAAATATTGTTCTAAATGGTGATTAGGCCCTATGCATTACATGCATTATGGATTAGATAGTCTTCTTGAACTGACTTGGGAAAGTAACCAGCATCAAAGCAATTTCCGTGAGAAATTATCCAAGCAACTACTTGCAAACTGACTTTAAAGTAAGACTCATTCATAATTTGTAGACTGCTTTTTCCTCCTCTGAATTTCCATAGCAGATGATTTTGGGGGATTTTAGGTGGTTCAGTAAATGGAGTGGTGGACCTGGATTCAGGAAGTTCTGAGTAGCCATGTGGCATTGGGCAAGAAAGCAATATTGTTACACAGAAAGATGATAATAATTATATTTAAAGATTTATAAAGCAATTAACATGTATTATAGAATTTTATTTCCACAATAACTTTGAGAAGTACCTGCTATTTTTATTCTCATTTTTCAGATAAAGGAAACAACATACTAGTTATACATCCCAGAATTCTATTCTCCTCTAAGTGTGGGCAGAAAGAATTCTCCATTAATAGGAAGGAAAACATCAGGGCCAAGGGATATTCATTGACAGGATTGTTGGAGGAATCTTCTTATAACTACCAAAAAAGCCAATCATATAAATATGAGCTAATATTATTAATAACTATTTATCCTACCAATCTTGGGTATGGAGCCATTTCTTTATGGAGGGAAAATATAAGAAGTAGGACTGAGAGTTTGGAATATCTATAACATAGCTAATTAAATCTACTCAGTGGAGCTGAAGTACAGAATGATGCTTATGGAATAGTGAAGATGGATTATTTAACTAATTAGAACAACTAAGATTTGAATTTTCAGGGTTTCTCAATAAACAAATATCTCTGGGGAAAGGGATTTTTTCACTCCATCTGTAAAACCACTTAGCACTGGGACACTCCCATTATGGAGTACCTTCAAGGGCTCCCTTATTAGATTAGTCACTTTTAGGAATAACTGCTTATTTCTAAATTTGAAGGGAACATTAATCACAGAGTACATTCAGTGTGCTAGTGTAGAACCTAAGAATGAATACAATTAAACTACATTAAATTCTATACTGAATGATTCAGAAGAACTCATTTCTACATTAATATTAATATCTTTATGAAGTAACAGATGTTTCTTTTTTCATTTGCGTGTGTGTGTGTGTGTGTGTGTGTGTGTGTGTGTGTGTGTGTCTGGGGCAAGGGGACTGGCAGACTTTTTTCTGAAATAGATACCATAGGTCATATTAGTAAATACCCAGAAAAGTGTATTTTATAATCCTAATGTTTGCTCATTTTTCCTCCCTATTTATTCTTTGATGGGTTTGTTTCTATCATTTGTCACATTCAGAATATGCATGTGGAACTAATATTTTTGGAGAATCATTGTGTGGGAGAAGAAGATATTGTTAGTCTGTTGTATACTATAATGCTCTATTTTAAAAGAAACTGGCACAGTCTGTTCTTTACAAAGCCCACACTGTTATATTTGCTTGAAAAGGCCATCCGTGGCCTAAAGGATATTGATGACGCCCATTTGAAAAGTTCAGTTGCCAGCTTAGGCAAGATGATAACCAAAGATTGGTGACCATCTGTAATCTGGATTTAGGAGATTCACTTTAGCTCTTCTTCAGTGACTTGGTTTTTAAGTATGAAAGGTTGCTTTCTGCACTGTGGGGGTGGCAAGCAAATGATCTGGAAAGCTGAATCTTTCTTTTCAATATACCAATTTTTAATAGTTAGATGATTGTGAATCCTAAGCTTGTTATTCTGCAAAAAGGAAAATGTGTTCCTCCAATGACAGTCCTAAATTGTCTTTCTTTGAGCCTTTAAAAAAATTTACAGTATTCTTTACAATCTCCCTGCAGTTACAATGTAATCCAAATTGTTTCAGCTATTTATTCCCACAGTAAAATACAGATTGGCTAGAAGCAGGACCTAGAGGGAAATTAGGCAGAGCTAGCCTAAGAACATCCCTCACAAAGGATAAAGCCTGAATTGAAACACTTTGCGACTCACATCCTTAAACTCTAAACATCTTTCATTTGGGAATTGGCTGTAGTCCTGTCACAGAGATTCCTCTTTAAATTAAAGTTACAGTGGCCTGGCTTTGACCCTTAATGCACATTCACTATGACTAACAGTGCCCATTAATAACCAATAGAACTGAAACACTTAAAGCAACTGAACTTGAGCAAGCATATCATCCTCCCTCCACCCCTTTCTTTTAATCCCTTCTCTAAGTATTAAATTATTTGAATAATAAGCTGAAACTATGTAGATATTACAGATATTGATTTACTTTGCAAAGAAGCCTTATTAAAATAGAATGTAGAAGAAGGGCTGAAAGCACCTACTTCTATCCTTGACTTTATGGAGTTTTGTGTCAGATTCTAACTTTGAGACAAGGTTAATTGGTCAACAGAGTGCTGGTGATACAAAAAGAGGCAAAAGATAGTCCCTGGCTTTAAGAAGTTCACAATCTAATGAGGGAGACAAGCAGAAAAAAGGAAGGAAGGAAGGAAGGAAGGAAGGAAGGAAGGAAGGAAGGAAGGAAGGAAGGAAGGAAGGAAGGAAGGAAGGAAGGAAGGAAGGAAGGGAGGGAGGGAGGGAGGGAGGGAGGGAGGGAGAGAGAGAGAGAGAGAGAGAGAGAGAGAGAGAGAGAGAGAGAGAGAGAGAGAGAGAGAGAGAGAGTATTCAAGCTACATAAAGGATAAAGAGGAAATAATTAACAGGAGGCACTAGAATTAAGAGGGATTGAAAAAGGCTTCTTGTAGAAGGTACAGTTTTACTTAGGATTTACAGAAAGGTAGGGAAGCCAAAAGATAGAGAGATGAGGCAGAGCAATCCAGGGATGGGAGGCAGCCAGAGAAAAAGCCTGGAGCTTAGTGATGGAGTGTCTTGTCCATAGCCCAAAGTAGACAATGTATCTGCCTAAAGCAAATTATTTACTTCTGACCCATTGTGTCTGATCCTCAGGCTAGAAAAAGGCTCATCAGCATATAAGACTAACACCCCAGACCCATTTGTTGCACTAGAAACATTTTGGTCAGTTGGTGGAATCACAATCCCCAGGAGATTGTGCTCATTATCTTTGGGTGATCAGTCTGATCACTAGTTTAAGATGAAATGTGGCAGAGTAAAATTACTTTGGGACTTTATTATATATTTAAAAGGAATAGCAAGTTGTACATAATAGATTTATGGTTTCATGTGCCATTATCTTTTTTATTATATTATGTTATAGAAAAGCTTGTTTGATTTCATAAATTAAAAATATAACCAAAAAACCCACAAACTAACAACCAATTTACATTAATAACTTTACCACTTACTGATTGTGTTACTACGGGCAAGTCACTTTAATCTATCTGATTCTCAGTTTGTTCTTCAGTTGTTTTTTTTTCTTTTCTTTTCCTTTTTTTGTGGGGGGGAGGGAGCAAACGAGGGTTATGTGACTTGCTCAGGGTCACACAGCTAGTAAGGGTCAAGTGTCTGAGGCCAGATTTGAATTTAGGTTTTCCTGAATCCAGGGCTGATGCTTTATCCACCTAGCTGCCCTTAATGTTCAGTCACTTTTCTAGCATGACCCCAATTAGAGTTTTCTTGGCAAAGATATTGGAGTGGTTTTCCATTTCTTTTTCCAGCTCATTTTACAGATGAGGAAACTGAGGCAGGCAGAGTTAAGTGACTTGTTTAGAGTCATACAGCTTGTCAGTATCTGAGACCAGATTTGAATTTAGGAAGACTCATCTTTTTTACTTTAAACCCTATACTCTATCCACTGTGCCACCTAGCTGTCTGATCCTAAATTTACTTACTGTCAAATTAGGAAAACATTATTTCCATCCCGCCTCATAGGTTAACTGTGAGGAAAGAATTTTGTAAAAGATATATTATAACATTCTGAGCTGTTGTTATTATTGCTTCTGGACCTATGGTTTTGATCATCTCAATAGGTGAAACATTATTCTTAATGGATCTGGAAGAACAAACATTTTTGTTCACTGTTCTGTCATTTTAAATAGTTGGTTTGATCTCCCACTAGCTGTCATAGAACCAAAGAGGCACTGTACTACCAAAGTCATGACATTTCTGTCATGACAGCATATCATTAAAGCCACAGTTTCATTCTGTTTTCATTTTGTTTAAGTCACCGTATTTTAGAGAAGACGGGGGAAGTGTTAATTACTGGCTTCATGGATAGAATGATTAATTAAATAATGTATTAGTTCACTGATGTTCTAAATTATGAATAGACAGGGCCCAATTATGGCTTTTAAGAATGAATTGGAAAGAGTCTAGATTTTAGGTAACTCTTGGAAAGAGGTTAAATGTACATATACAACTTACTTTTGGGTAGAGGGCTGAATACAGATTTAAAATTTCACACTATATAATTCATAAAATTGGGAAGAAAAGTCAGATTTTTGATAAGAGCTGATTGTGTTTAGAAAACTTTGAGAATTAGAAAGGATGTCCTTGGCTACAAGTTGCATATAGTCTAATTAAAAATTTGAGACAGTTCCAATAGTACAAAGGAGTAATGAAATCACTCATTTGGATATTCCCCCTAAAAATTAATTTACAATCATCCATGACTTCCTATTTCATCTGACTCTTGTCTATGATTTCCAAAAAATTCACTGCAAGAGGTATATTCAACATTCTTGGTGACCTCTCTGACATTGTTTGAATACTATTTCAGTATATGGGCTATCCATCAATTATTTATTCATTTCAATATATGACCAGCACATCCCCCCCCTTCATTCCTACACATTTTTCTTACACTCGTTATCCCATAAAATTCATCCTTTAAAATATGTTTCAGGCACTGATGCCCACAGTATGCTTTTCTATCGTTCTCTGAGAGATCCTTGACTTTATTCCTAAGTAAAAAATATGTATATATAAATATATATCTATTCATCTATGATGGTATTTTAAATCACTTTTTACTTCACACTAATTCTCTGCACCCCTGGGAGATGCCTTTTTGTAAGCTTCTTGAGACCAGGCATTATTTTTGTTTGTTTGTTTTTGTATTGACATCGTCTAAGACAATTGACTGCATATAATAGGTGCTAAATGAATGCTTATTAATTGACCAAAAATATAAGATATTGTCTAAACCACTGGATTTGAGGTCAGAAATATGAGTTCAAATGCTGAACCAGATACTAACTAGCTATGTGACCCTGGATACATGATTTAATCTCCTTGTGTCTCAGTTTTCTCATCTGTAAAATGAGGGGGTTGGACTTGCGGGATTTGATGGTCCCTAAGGTCCTTTCCAGCTTTAAATATATGATCCTAAGTATAGTCAAGCAGAGCAAATCAACATTTATCATTTATGACAGTGTATGCTTCATTCTATATGTGCTTATAGTTCACCACTTCTCTGCAAAAGACAGGTGAGATGCTTGAACATTAATCTTCTGAACTCATGACTGATCACTACATTTATTAGAATTCTGCAGTCTTTTTTATGTTATTTTCCTTTATATTGTTGTTAGCTTATGTAAAATGCTTTGCAAGCATTAAAGTGTTATATAAATCCTAGCTATTATTTTTATGATTGTTGTTATTACATGACTTGAGAATTACTCTATCACTTCCATCACAATTGTTTCATCATTAGCATGAATCTTTTGTGCATATACTTGGTCTAGTTTAGCTGCATTTCCTGTTTTTATTTTCTTCAAAGACTTTTCCACTTTCTCAAGTTGCATTGTGACTTAGTGTATGCTGTGACTCTAACATTCTTGATGCTTAAAAGACATCATTTTTTTATTATTTTCTTCTCATCTTTTTCTATGGGTCCTGAGAAATTGTTCTGGGACAAAGTGCTATCATGCTAATATGGTTTTATACAGGGTGGGCCAAAAAGTCATGAAGGGGTTTCAATATTTAATAATTCCTTTATTTCTTGTTTTTAATTTACAATACCATATACATATATATATATATATATATATATGAAAGGAATTTACAGTATGTGTGAAAAATAACATCTTGTGAATGGTGAAAAGTAAAGAAAAACAATTTTCAAAAAATTATTTAAACATCATGACTTTTGACCTAACATGTATTTGTATGCACTACAGTATAGTTACATTAAAAAAACACCTGTTTTTGTAGTTGAAGAAAGTATTAAGATAAAAGATCATATTCTGTAGGATCATTAAAAGGATCCTTGATATAATTCCAGGAGTTAACTAGGTAATTGGGATGATGTTCAACTCTTCCTGTTCCAAGATGTTTGATGACCTTTACTAAGTTTCCCTATTATAAAAGTGTTTTTATTCAATATATCTTGGTGAATATGAGTGTTTAGTATGGCGATACATGTTTAAAATATTGTTCTTCAGTTTCTCATGGATTAATACTATATCCAGGGAGTTATGATTAGCAGTTTGGTCCATGATATTTTCTAGTTCAAGTACAGTTTATTAGTTGACTTGTCCAGAATATTTTGAGCTCTATATTAGTAGTATGAAGATTTGACAATCTGTTAGTCCATGAAAGAAAGAAAGATTTAGATAGATAATTCTTGATATCACCTTGATGGTATTTTACTGTACTGTGTCTACATAATTCCTTTGTTTTACCTGACTGTTTATTGTCTAGACTGTCTATGTCTACTTTTGAAAATAAAATTAAATCAACTTAGTGAACCCATCCTATTTCCTTGTGATTACTGATTTTCTTTCTAAGTACTCACAAAGCCCTTGTTTAATAACTTATTTTATCTATCCAGGGATAGATATCAAGCTCACCCATCTCTAGAATTAGAAGTCATCCATATTATAGTTGTTATTGAAATCCTACAGGTAGATAGATGAGTTCCAAAGGGATGAACAGAGAAAGAGAAAAATAATAAAGTATTGTTGTTATGACTTGGTGATGGATTATTAAAATGTATTGAACAAAATTGATGAAGATATAATTGATTCCATTTGTTTGACATAAAGAAACACATAATCACAAGATTAGAAGGAAGCTCTAAGATGCATACTGATATGGCAAGAATAGTCAAATCTGTTTTGAAAAACCTGGATGCTAGTTCCAGCTCTGCCTTTAGCTTTTTGATTACCTGAAACAAATCAATTCATCTTTCCAGGTCTTAGTTTTTATATCTGTAAAATAAAGAGCTTTGTGTAGGTCCCTTAGACTTCCAATAATCTAGGATTCTAATATAATGGGACCATGTGTCCTTTTAATTGACCTTAAAGATATATTCTAACAATGTAAAAGTGCTTCCAGTCAAGGGGTTATAGTAGTTTCTGTTTTCAAATATCAGGAAAAAGAATTTATAAGATTCCACCTGTCATAGGGAACCTCTAGGTGGCACAGTGGATAAAGCACCAACCTTGGATTCAGGAGGACCTGAGTTCAAATCCAGCCTCAGACACTTGACACTTACTAGCTGTGTGATCCTGGGCAAGTCACTTAACCATCATTGCCCCACAGGGAAAAAAAAAAGTCCACTTGCCATATAATAGCTTGCTTGCATAGTTATATATAGAGAGTGTGCTGGGTATACTGATACCTACCACTTACTTTCCCTGAGGGAAATGCTTCATCATTAATCTTCTGAACTCATGAGTGATCACTGCATTTATCAGAATTCTGAAGTGTGAGAATATAATGGAAGGGGAATATAATGGTAAAGAGCCCAAAGAATGGATCAGCATATCCCATTCTAGTGCAAATAAGGTAGATTGTCTAAAATGAATTAACAAGGTTTTGTTCCTATTTCCTTAGACCAACTACATAAAAGAATGGGGCAGGGATAAAATAGGACTTAAAGGATTTTGACATTGGCATCTTCAGAAAAGGCAGAAGAGGATGCCAAGGTCGTTGGGGAGGAATGAGGAGGACCCTGAGGAGAATGAGGAATGAGTAAAAGTATTTGGGGCATTGGACATTAGTACTGATCCCCAAGGAGTGCAATCTTAGCAGCAGCAGATGAAAAGGGGCTAAAGAGTAGGTGAGAAATGAGGAAGTGGAGGCTGCAACTGGATAATGAAAAGGTAGAAATAAATAAACTGGTTAGGCTAGGAAAGGTGTGTCGGCTAAGTGGATGGAGTGAGAAGAGAAGAGGTTAAAGATGTAGGAAGAGACGGAAGCTATGAAAGGAAATAGGTTTTAGAGAAGGTGTACGGCACTGCTAGAGGGATTAAACTTGGAAAGGAGGATATGTCTGTTTCTCTTTTTTTTCCTCTGGGATAGAAGGAAACAAAGAAGAAGATGAATAAAGATACACAATCTAGGGAATTCATTTAGGATGTGGCATGTCTCTTTCCTAGAAATGGCAAGAAAAGGACCATCTCCCTGTTAGCCAGAATCACACACAGGCGCATTAAATCAGCTCTCTGGAATTCTGTACTGCAGCCAGGAAGTTGTCCTCCTTTTGATCATCATCCCCACCACATTCTTGGCATAATATGTGTGTTGAGTGAGGAGGTACTTTGAACAAGAAAAGGAAAAGAAAAGCAAACCTGGAAGAAAATAGTATAGTCTATTGTAGCCATGTCCAGTGTCAGTTATGAATGCATGTACATAGAGGAGAGAGAGAGAGAGAGAGAGAGAGAGAGAGAGAGAGAGAGAGAGAGAGAGAGAGAAAATAGTAAGTGAGAAACAAATTCTCATTCTGTCATCACACTCTCTGCTTTGGAAGATACTGGAATCACATTATAGCACATTTATGTAAGGGGAGAATGAATTATTCTATTCCACAACTAGGCTCTGTACCTTGATTTCCTTGTTCTCACTCAAAGAGACCTACACAAAGAACAAAGTGAAAAACAAAGAAAGGTTTTAAATGTTAGCCCTCAGAATGAAGGCAAGCTAATAGTGATCAGTCTTAGGCCTTCTATTGATCAGTAATGATCTGAAGGTAAAGCTGGAGACTGTGAGGTCTGAGGACAGCATAATCAGCATCAGTCAATAGAAGTCACAAAAGAATGAAGACCTACCAGCTCATAGACTCCTGGGCTTTAAAGTAAAGAAGTATAATCAAATATGTCAAGAGTATATTGAATTTGTAAAGCTTTAAACTACTCTGAAGGAAGGCATTAAATACCAGGGGTCTTTGTTTAAAGAGAATGGCACCAGAATGTATTCAGTTATTGTGCTGTGTGTGCATTTACAGTGATGATGGTTTTACAAATTCTCATGGTGTGTGTTTGTGCTAAAGGAATAAACATTGCAGTGATGAGCCACTTGGCTGTTCAGTAATTATTAGAGAGCAGTTAATGAGTTTGGAGTCAGTGACCTAAGAAAATAAGGAGACAAAGATCTGAATCTGAGGGTGCCTATCATCTGCTGGTTTATACCACTGTGATTTTTTGTTTCAAAATAAGGGAAGAATCTTGAAAAAAATAAGAATATAAACAGGATTTTCCCTTTTCTTTCTCTTCAACAACATCTCTGTTTTCCATAGTCCTTGGTTCTCAAAGGACCAATTAACATAATCACCTCTCAGAGCAAAGGACAGAGAAATATTGATGTATGAAATTAACCTTGTTTAAAAGACTTGTTTGCTCATTATTTGCTTCTTTGCTCATCCACACCAGGGTTTCTTTCTTTCTATTACCCTCCTTGTCTAATCTCATCTTGTCATCTACCCATCACTTTGCATTTTCTATTGCATCCTCACAGGCATTCTGGGGTAGTGCATGGAGAGCTGGTCTCAGAATTAGGAAGACCTGAGTTCAAGGTCTGAGTTTGAGATATCTTCACTGTGTGACCCCAGGCACATTACTTAACTTTTCAGTGCTCTCCACCAGTAGTGTCAACCTCAAATAGAGCCACTAAATGAGGATCCCTAGGGGTTGCATGCTGACCTAGAAAACCACATTTCAATATTTCATTTTATCTTAATATGTCAACACGTTAAAACTAGATAGGGGGCAGCTAGGTGGCACAGTGGATAAAGCATCATCCCTGGATTCAGGAGGACCTGAGTTCAAATACGACCTCAGACACATGATACTTACTAGCTATGTGACCTTGGGCAAGTCACAACCCTCATTGCCTGACCCTCCCAAAATACACCCCCCCAAAAAAACTAGATAGGAACTGTATTGTAATCTGGTTCAATATACATGTCTGGGGACATGTGTTTGGTATGACTGTTCTTATCACATCTCCAAGATAACAGACCACAGACCACTTACTTCTTTAAAGAGAGTTTCCTCACCTGGGAGTTCCCTATGCCAAAAACAAAACAAAACAAACACAGGGACAGTCCCTATCCCTACCTTTATCTCTAAACTCCTGTATCACATAATTGTATACTTGGTTATGGAGGATGAAATTACCAATGACTTTGGTAGTAACTTTTGTGTAACTGTAAGTAGAAAACACCAGCAAATTGGTTCAGTCATTTTCAGTCATGTTCAACACTGTGTGACCCTATGTGGGAGGGGTTTCTTGGCAAAAGTACTGGACTGTTTTGCCATTTCCTTCTTCAGATGAGGAAACTGAGGCAAACTGGATTAAGTGACTTGCTTAGGGTCACACAGCTACTAAGTGTACAAAGTCAGATTTCAACTCAGGAAGATGAGGTTTTCTGACTTCAGGCCCGACACTCTATGTACTATGGTTCCACCTAGCTGCCAGCAATTAGTTAATAAGATTACTCATCCACTGCACTAGAGTCACTCTTCAAGTTCCTATATATTGCATGCATGCATATGTGTGTGTAAGTGTCTGTGTCTCTGTGTGCATGTGCTTATGCACATGTGTATGTGTATATGTATGTGCATATATGTGTATAATGTGTATATGTATATATATATATATATATATATATATATATATATATATATATATATATATATATATATATATATATGAAACCACAAAGTGGTACTAGCCAAACTGATTGTTCCTTTCTCAGTCAGGAATACAAAGAAAGATGACTGTCAATTGCTCATTGGCTGGGCTCTCTTTGTTGGGTCACATAAGTTTCTGATGTGAGTGAGGAGGAATTTATGCATATTTGTGGAACTTCCTTGCTTTGGTCTTCCTCTGCAATCCAAACACTGTCATAGGATGCAGCTCACATGTTGATATCCACATCCTATAACTATCACAAATCTCATGCTGGACAGAGGCCTGCAGACAGATGTGACCCTAACTCTTATTGTGTCTTCCAGAGTCCCTCTACTTAAACTTCAAACATCTGTGACCATGAGCTCAGCATTTCTGTTATCATAGTTTTCTTACAAATCTGACCAGATATCTAACTTTATCCCCAGAAATCTAAACCAATTGTCTGGTCCCACTATAACTCTCTCCAGAAGTACAGTCATGCCCTTAGTTGGAATATTGTTTTAGTCAAATTCATTTGGATTACATCTATTCTAGATATTGAGTGATGGTTCATTATCGTTATTTCATGTATTAAATAAAATTTCCCCACAGTAAAATGTGAAAGATCTTGTTACCTACCTCACAGGGTTGTTGCAAGTACAGTAATAAATGAATGAGTTGTCATGATTTCCATTATTGGGTACTGAACCCCCAGTACAATTTCTTTTAAGCCCATCAGTCAAAGAAAGCCTTTTAAGAAACAGAACTGGAGGGAGAGTCGGGCTCTATTATGTGATTCCCCATATGCACATCCGGTGCATTTAAAGGGCTCACTAGGTCTGATTTTCTTCTTTCCATGCAAACAAAGAAAAAAAAATAGAAAATGTAAGTGATTTTAAAACAAGGAAAGAACAGAAATGGAAACCAGGGTCTGGGCAAATCAAATCAAATGGGATTAAAAAAAACACAGGGAAACTCAAAAGCTTATTTTCAGAAGAAATTGTCTTCAAACTGGTTTCTACTGAGTAACATCAAATGGAAATCCATTTCCACCTATAAAAAGAATCTCTTAGCTTTTCTTGTTTGGTGCAACCACTTTAATGTTGTTAAATATATTTTTTCTGTCTCTTTTCTGTGTGAAATTTTCTTAAATTTCTTTTTTTTGGGGAGGGGGTCAGAAATTCTCCTCTACCCCAAACTAGAAAGAAGCAGGGATAAATATAAACACATTGACATGTTAGAGATAGGTTATAAAATATTAACTTTGAATATTTTATAACTTTCAAAATCATTGATTACCATTGATCAAATAGAACTTAACTGGTTTTGAGACTCCTTGGATCCCTTGCATTAAATACATATTGAGGGGCTATTTCAAGTGTGTATTAGATCTTAATGTTTCTCTTTGGAACCATTGCCATTTATAATAAAATTGTAAATATAGATTCAGGGATGTTTAAAACACACATTATTTACATGGCAGGGCATAATGGCTCCAAGAGATGCATTATGGCCTATTTTAAACTCCTCATAGAAAATAGTTCCTGAACACCTACCGGATATGAATGTTATTTTGTACCAAAGAGTATAGAGATTATGCTGCTGAGTTATTTACTATATGTTTTAAATAAGAGATGTTTTATAAGGTAGGTGAGTTGAACCAATTTCTTTACTACTTCTAAAACTGATTTGCTGTGTGGTGATTTGGCAGAAGGCAGTCAGCCAAGGTTTAGCTGAAAGCTCATTTTTAAAGATCCCTAAATGAGAAGTATAATATCTTCTATTTTGGGTATTCTGAACTGAAAGCTAAGAAACTATCTTTTTTTTATAATTCATGTGTGTATGGAATGTATCCATTCTTTATTTGATGGGGTTTTTTTTGTGCCAGGATTATTCTTCTATAAGTGGAATTAGAAAAGTTGCCAAAGGTAGTGTCAAAAGATGGTAATAAAAGAGACTCTAATAAGGTGAAATTGAATAGAGATAAATGTAAGTCTAAACTTGGGTTCAACAATATCAGCCTCACAAGTACAAGATGGGGGCTATGTGGCCAGATAGCAATCAATCTGTAAATGAACTAACATTACAGTGGAAAATTTTTGATATGAGATAATGGGGTCATATGAAAATTAGTAAAGCTAATGTGACATCAACTACATTAAGGCAGGCAGGGTGCCCTGGTCCCTCTCTATTCTGCCCTGTTCAGACCACATCTACAACATCTTATTCATTTCTAAGTATCACATTTTCAGAAGGGCATTGATAAGCTCCTTTAATATGGCTATCATTCCACTAAGAAACTTCAGTGGTTCCTCATTCTTCCAAGATAAAATATAATTTCTTCAGGGTGGCATTTAAAACCCTTCACAATTTTCCAACTTATTCTTCTCATCTAAATTAATGTCATTCCCCATCACAACTCTATATTCCATCCAAATTTGCCTACCTGATATATACTGCCAACACCATTACATCTCTTGCTTCCATTTGTTTGTATACATTCTCCCTCATGCCTGGAATATCTTCTTCCTATCCACCCTTGAATTTCTTTTTCTTTTTCTTTCTTTTTTTCTTTTTCTGTATATTTTTTTTTTGTGGGGGCAGCGACTTTCCCAGGGTCACACAGCTAGTAAGTGTCAAGGCCAGATTTGAACTCAGGTCCTCCTGAATCCAGGGCCAGTGCTTTATCCACTGTGTCACCTAGGTGCCACCTACCCTTGAAATTTTTGACTCCCTCCATAGGGTACCTCAAGTACCATCTTTCTATGAGAATCCTTTCCTGATCTTCCATAGTTGTGATTGCTCTCTCATACTGCCTCCCCACTCTCTTAACAAATAACTTTTTAATAATCTATATTTAATGACCTTATCCCCTCAATAATGTAGCATAGGAGCAGTATGGCTAGGGTGTTTTATTTAGGATAAATCATTTAAATGAGACCCATTTATAAAAGACAGTGGCAGGCACTGGATATACAATGACAAAAATGAAAATACCTTCAAGGAGCTTACATTTGATCAGGGAGTCTAAATTATGGAGGTAAGAAAGGAGAACATGAGGGACAGCCTATGCAAAAACACAGATATGACAGAGCTTAGTGTGTGAGCCACAGCAAGCCACTTTGGCTGAACTATACAGTTTCTGAATGGGAGTGATGAATAAATAAGGCTTAAAACGTAAGTTGGAACAAGGTTGCAAAAGGCTTTCCATCCTCCTCCCACCCAGGTTTTAGCCATTTTCATTCATCACTTGAATAAACTAAAGTGTTCTTAATTGATATATCTGATGGCCTTTTCTCAATCTTCATCCTTCTTGATTTCTTTGTGACATTTAATGGGATGGGATCTTCATGGATCCCATTTCCTCCCTGGGATTTTATGACACTAATCTTTGTTCCCCTCTAACAGATCCATTTCTTCTCAGAAGCTTCTTTCTATCTCTGTCTGTTTGTCTCTATGTCTCTCATTTCTCCTCTGTCTCCCTCTCCCTCTCTCTCTCTCTCTCTCTCTCTCTCTCTCTCTCTCTCTCTCTCTCTCTCTCTGTCTCTCTCTGTTTTTCTCTCTGTGTCTCTCTCTCAATTCAGCTTCCTTGAAAACTCAATTATTAATTCTATGAAGATAATGCTTAATCCCTCATCACCAACAACCTCTTAGACTTTTTGAACTAAATGTTTTGATTTAATTAATTATTTATTTTGCAGGGCAATGGGGGTTAAGTGACTTGTCCAGGGTCACACAGCTATTAAGTGTCAAGTGTCTGAGGCCAGATTTGAACTCAGGAACTCCTGAATCCAGGGCCAGTGCTTTATCCACTGTGCCACCTAGCTGCCCCTGAACTAAATATTTTGAAGACATCTCAAACTCCATGTGTCCACACCTAAAATCCTTGCTAAGCCCTTCCTTCTCCTGAACTAATTCTTATCACAGCCCTCTAGTCACTAGGGTTCACAGTCTGAGAGCCACTTCCTCTTCATTCTTCCTCACCCCACATGTCTGATCAATTGCCAGATACTGTTGTTTCTGATGCTACAACATATCTCAAATCTATGCCCTCCTCATCACACAATCACCACACTAGTTCAGATCCTCATAAATTCTCCCTTGGACTGTGCGCTTCCTTAATCCTTTCTCAACTCCATTCATCATCTTCATATTTTCCAGTGATTTCCTAAAGGGCAGGTTGGATTTTGTTCTCCCCTTCTCAATAAAGGCCATTGACTCCATCTTAATCCCTCTATGATTAAATCCTATTTGGCATTTCAAATCCTTGACAACTTTGATACCATCTATCTTTTTTTTTTTTTTTTGCAGGGCAATGAGGGTTAAGTGACTTGCCCAGGGTCACACAGCTAGTAAGTGTCAAGTGTCTGAGGCCGGATTTGAACTCAGGTACTCCTGAATCCAGGGCCGGTGCTTTACCACTGTGCCATCTAGCTGCCCCGACACCATCTATCTTTTGAGTCATATGACTCCCCTTGACCATCCCAACAATACAGTCAAATTCACCTTCTTCTGGTATTTCATACACAGCACTCCATTTCCCACCTCAGTGCCCTTACATTGATTTGTTCCCACACTCTTCTTACACTCTCCTTCTTGGAATTTCTAGTCTTTGAGATCAAAGCTAATGCTATCTTCTAAAGGAGGTCATCCTTGATCCCCTCATCTGCTAGTATCTTTCGTCTTTGATCACCTTATATCTATTTTTATATACCTATAAGTGTGCCTGTTATTTCCATTTGTAGAATGCAAGCCCCTTGGGGGCAGGAGATTTTTCATTTTTTGCCATTGTATCATTAGTACCTTTCACAATACCTGACATGTAGTAGGTACTTAATAAATGCTCATAGATAGATTGAAGGTGTCACAAAGCCCCAAGAATCTGACAGGTGGTTAGCAAGGTTTGTCTCTTGAATGGCAATGTAAGTTATTATTTTTTTAAAAAGATAACTGCTTTAAATAAGATGGCATAATAAAAAGTATTACAGAAGCTGTTTGTACAGTGTATAGTTGGCTGAGAGGTACATATGTGAATGATGTAGTATGTAGTTAAGATTACTGGCAGGTAATTGAAACTGCCTACTCAAAGTCTGGAAGAAAGAACTGATTTGAAGATTTAGCAGATTATTGCAACATGATAAGAAATTCCTCAGTATTATCTGAAAATGGGTTTGAAATTGTATTTAGCTCAGTAGTCGTTAAAAAATTAAGCTGCCTGATCCAGGGACTTTGCACACAAATCTGAAGGTGGTATGATAGAATCCTACACAGCCATCTATCTACCTTGTGAATATTGCTATCATCTTCAGCTGCCTTGCTTCTCCCTTTCTGCAACTCTCCCTTCCTCAATTTATCTACAGAGACCATGTTACACCCTTCCTGGAGGGATGTTCATCCACTCCACTCTCCTCAGAAAAACTCCATGCCACCACTCTTCAGTATGTGTTACCACCAAAGATTAACACAGAAGATCCTCAAGAAGAGAGACTCTCATTTTTGTATTTGAGTCTCTAGTACCTAACACTCCAGTGCCTAATACTTAGTAGGTGCTTATTAAATGTTTTTTTTTAATTATTCATCCAGTTCAGGTTCAGGCACTCGCCTTTCTTCTGTGTTGGATGGAAGAGATACTATTTCAATTTCCTGATTTTGATTAGCAGTGGCAATATTATCTAGAACTAGGAAATTGAGAAAATGGGAAGCTCTGCTAAGAAGATATAACACTAAAGGTAGTGAGAACAGAAAAGGGAGGATGGATGCAGGAAATGCTGGGAAGGTAGAATCAACAGTATTTGGTAACTGATTGGTTATAAAAGGTGAAGAAAAGGGGAAAAATCAAAGATAAGCCCAAGGTTGTAAACTTTAAAGTCTGAGTGAATAGTGTTGTTACAGACAGAAACTGAGAATTCAGAAAGAGGAAGAGGCCAAGGGTAAAAGGTAATGTGTTAGATACAGGGGTCATCCAAATTGAAAGACAATCATCTCGGTAAGAAAGCACTAAGAGCTAACATTTGCCTGCAAGCTGTTGGGCTACCATTTACTTTGCTTGTGATTAGCAAATCCCTTCAATTTTCAAGAATGGCAATGTGTTCCTTTAATGATGTTATTGGAGCAGTTTGCTGTGGAAGTAGCAAAATTGGGTCCACGGTATGTTGGTGACAGAATGTGGAATGTGGTTTTGACTGAATAAGATACACTCAAGGTTCTGTAGAACCGAACATGGTAGGGATCCTCTAACTAGAATAAGGATGTGTGTAGCATATGGAAAGAATAGGTGCTGTGGCTGGTGGAAGATGATATTCACTGCTGCCCATTCAAACTCTGAGGCAGGATTATGACTTTGGGTTCTGGTACCATTCTACATAATCACATCATAATTTGGAAAGGAATGGTAAGAGAGAATTGTTGACAATAGATGTCTTATTGGAAAATTTTTTTCTGAGCTCCCAGTAGTCTCTTCAGAGGGAAAGAGAGGATGCAGGGGGAAACCAATGTGTCCCCAGGCTGGATGAGAGGGTGTGTGTATGAATCCAAGTCAATAAGCTGTTTGAGACATGTTTATTTTGAAGGTCTGGTTGAACAGCCTTGTAGAGATAACAACCAGGTGGGCAGCCAGTTAAGTGGTTATGCAACTGAGAAGAGAAGCTTTTAGCAAGAAAATAAAAGGGCAGTTAGGTGGCACAGTGGATAAAGCACCAGCCCTGAATTCAGGAGGACCTGAGTTCAAATCCAGCCCTAGACACTTGACACTTACTGGCTGTGTGACCCTGAGGAAGTTATTTAACCCTCATTGCACTGCAAAAAGAAAGAAGGAAAATAGAATTGCCATAAAATATTTTGAGTATCTATCTTTAAAGAGGTCACGTCTTAAAAGTAGCCAACCATACTGATCAAACTTTTCTATGAAGTCTTTCCTGAAATTATAGTTAAAATGAAATCCCAATAAAATGGTAAATGTGAAAGACATAAAGCATATCATATACATACATATGTACATAATGTGTGTATACACACATGCACACACACACACACACATATATATCATATACCTGTATGTGTATAGAGACATACACACTATTTCCATTTCATGGCAATACGCTGGGTACTGCATGGACTTTTTTTATTTTATGTTTTTGTAATATTTATATGTTGTGAGTTTAGGAATCATTAAGATTTTCATAAATATTTGATCCCTGTGGAAATAATATCATCAAACTTCTCTTTCTAGGTCCATAAAGCAATTACAAGCTTGGAAGTGCAATTTTATTGCAACAAAAGTGAAAGTGTTCATGATATGTGGCTTATTGAAGCCAGCATGCTTCAGTTAAAAACGAGTAATTGCCATTATAATTATTGTTTTCTATTATTTATTCCAGGGCAGCTAGGATAGGATGCCGGGTTTGGGGTCCGGAAGACTCATCTTCCTGAGTTCAAATTTGGCCTCAGACACTTTCTAGCTGTGTGACCCTGGGCAAGTCACTTAAACCTGTTTTCCTCAGTTTTCTCATCAGTAAAATGAGCTAGAGTAGGAAATAGCAAACCACTCCAGCATCTTTTGCCAAGAAAACCCTTATTAGAATCATGAAGAGTTGTACATAAATGAAAACAGCTAAACAACAACAAAATTATTTATTCCACATTGGGCTTTTTTGGTGCTTTACAGTAATCCTGTAGCAGTTTGGCACACTTGTGACACTTAACCAAAGCCCCAAATAAAGTGAATGTGTTTTCATTTGGGATGCCTTTTCATTTTCTTCTTGAATCTGTCTTTGACCCCTAGTTGTTCTAGGTACCTTTTGAGAAAGTGTTCTAGTTTATGACATAGTGTATTTCCTAATCTGATGCATCATTGTCATGGACTTAACCCTGTGGAGTGTAAGTTCTAGAAAGTCCTACCTTTCTGGAGAAAAATTCTCTATCATCTGAGGATCTGCCTCGCTAAGCTTGGGAAGACAAAGCTAGGCTTGTTAAGAATACCGGCCAACCAGTGACTAATTTTTTTTTTTATCATAACAATTCGTCAAGGAAGGAAGAATGGAAGAAGGAAAGACAGATATTAAGAAAGAGAGAAAGAAAGAAATTAAGAAAGAATGAATGAATGAAAAAGAAAGAAGGAAAGAATTAATGAATGAAGATAGAAACATCTAGTGACTCATTAGCCTTCTAATAACTACTATAGCCAAGATTTTTCTAAATTCATCTTCTTTGCTTATCCAAGAATGATCTTAGATAGATATGTCTTCTATAAAACTTGACTCTACTGATGTTAAATCACAATGGAAATGAAGATTTTTGTTCTTTTCCCTGCTCCCCTCTACATTAAGTTCTTAAAACTAGGTAGGCCTTTGGATTCTGAAATTCCAATCTAGTTGTGTCTCATAGTCACCTGTAGCATAGTGTACACTCAGGAAATACTTTTGCTGTCTATCATACAACACATTTTAATGCCATTAAAAGGACAATTCCAATTAAGAAGTCTATTTGCCATTTTGGTTTAATGTACCCGTTTGAGAGTTTTATGAAAAAGAAAGAAAGTTCCACAAACTGCACCATCATATATTGCAAGTGATACTATAGAATTTACTTCTTGATGAGAAATTAAAGTATAAAATGCCTCAAACCCTCCCTCACTGTCTGTTGTCTAAAGCCAACAATGAATGTCTTAGGTTGCCTGAAGAGCACTGTTTAAGTATTTATGGTTTATTATCACCTTAATGGTGAGACACATGCATATTATTTTAGAAAAAGATGCAGCATTATAAAAATCTTAATCTGCTTAATGACCTTATATTTGCCTCTACTCTGGTAAGCTAATGATTTGTGTTTCAGTGAGGAATCTACAGGGATTTGCCAAGCATAAAATAATGTCTCTGAGCAAGATTTTTCTACAGTAAAATTTGGCCAGCTAATTACAATGTGTGTTCTAATGATTGTTTTTTTTTATAATAATAACAACTTCAAAATATTTCTGCTTAGTTAAATTTACAGATACATTCTAATTTTGATAAATCACAGTGTAAATTGTTGCAAACTGAGCTAAGGGAAATGTCATCTGATGGCTGTATAATAATATATCTTTTTTTAAAATAAAGCTATTCAAAATACTTTCCCATCCATTCCCACTTGATCTTTGTTTTATTATTAAAAATATCTGCATGTCATAAATATTTATTATATCTTCCCCAAACCCCCTATCAAAGTCAAAATTGTTTTCCCAAATAATAAATAGTAATTTTTTCTAAACTAAATGCTCTGAATTGTTCATTTTTTCCTTTTCACCATTATTTTATACTGTATTTTATTTTTCTGCCCAGTTTTCCTCACTTTCACACTTTTATATGCTTCCATTTTTCTTCTCTCCCAGATATTTTTTATCCCTAGGAATGTGATTCGTTTTTGTTCCTCTTTTTTCCCTTGTCCTAATCATTATGCCCTAAAAACTCCCTAGCTCTAACTCCCATTCTTTGAACTATGATCTTGATTAACTGAATGCAAAAAGCTTCCATGAAAGCTCATTCATAGCTTGAATGTTAGTGAGTCCTTTCTCTCTTACTGTTTCTCTTAACCAGCTTCCTTCTCTTCTGCATCAGAACTTTATAGGTTTTACACAGATATTCTGTTATGCCAGCCATTCTATGTGACATCTCTGCTGTGTCCCAGTTCTACATGCTGCAGTCCAGGTGTTTTTTTTATTTTAAAGAACTAATTCCCTTGAGTCGATCAAGTTCAATTTTTTTGTTAGTTTAAACTTTCTTTTATTCTTTTCTTTTCTTTTTTTCTTTTAAGTGACTTGTGAGGGTCACACAGCAAGTAAGTATCAAGTGTCTGAGGCTGGATTTGAACTCAGGTCCTCCAGAATCCAGGGCTGGTGCTTTATCCACTGTGCCACTTAGCTGCCCCCTAGTTTAAGCTTAAAAAACAAAACAAAAACAAACAACCAACCCAACAAACGACCCTCGGGTCCTCTGGCCAGTCCTCTTCTAACTTTGCCATAGTATTCTCTCCTCTGCCTTTTGAAAAGAAAGCAAGACTTACATTCCCTTGGTCATTCCTGTCGGCACATTTAAAAACTCTTTCCTCTTATAACAGGAATTTGACAATGCTCCAAAAAAAATTCCCAGCTGGATAAAAATAAGTTCAACTATTCATTTCCACACCATTTTAAGGAAAAAAAAAGTTTTACTTTTCATAATCTTTACTCTTTATTTTACACAGATTGGATTGGCCCACTTTCCTTTCTTGTCAGAGTTTCCAAACTGGTAATATATACATTTAAATGTGTCCTTCAATCTGGTGTTACCACTACTTTATTCTAAATATTTGTCTTGGAAGGGATAAGGGAACTGTTCATTTCCTCAGGTCCACACCTGGGTGGTACCGCATAGCAGATGGGAATCCTCAGAAACACATTTTACTTATTGCGTCTGCACTCACAGACTGAGGGCTCATGTAGTCCAAACCCAGATTCCCTCTCTTTCTAAAACCCATAACAACCTGACAAAACCTGGATTGTCTCTGGCTTCTTCCTTCTTTCCCACAGATCTATGCAAACTGTTAGGTCCTCTACCAGAAGAACCATTCTCAGAAGTTACATGTACTCAAACTGGAGATGATGGCCTCGGGCTGGCTAAGTGGTATAACAACCTAGGGAAATATGCAGTTCATATAAATAGAGAAGGAGAAAGGGAATCCCCACATAAGCTGTGGATGGGAGTGAAGCATCCATTTCTCAGGCTCAGAGGGAATGTAATAGAGCAAACATACAGCAACCATAGTTAAAACAGTGATGAGAGGAACTTGAGTCTACAATAGATTGCAGTTAGAGAGATTCTCTTCTGGTCTTTATGCCCACATTGCATTGAATTGGACAGAATCAATAAATAAAAATGGTGTCATTTGGAAAGAGCTATTCAATTTGCATATATTGCATCCCTCTCCCCCATATTGCTCAAATATGTAGTGGGCAAAGTGATCCTTGTATCTTCTTCCTACTACTCTGAGGAAATTCTTCCCTTGAAAAAGGTCAGGTTGGGGTTATTTCAGATCATTTTATCATTTTTCACAACGCAGTTGACACTGACATCCAAGACTACCATTGCATTCAGAAAAGGCACTGTAGGTTAGAGATTCTTAAAACAAATCCTATGACTTGAATTGAATTGAAATTTTTTTTAATTTTGTAATTCTTAACATACTTTTTTCCTAATTTCTGGGGAGGGGGCCATATACCCACAAACCAGAATCTTCCTTCCTTCCTTCCTGCCTTCCTTCCTTCCTTCCTTCCTTCTTTCCTTCCTTCCTTCCTTCCTTCTTTCCTTCCTTCCTTCCTTCCTTCCTTCCTTCCTTCCTTCCTTCCTTCCTTCCTTCCTTCCTTCCTTCCTTCCTCCCTTTCTTCCTTCCTTTCTTCCTGCCTTCCTGCCTTCCTGCCTTTTTTCCTTTCTTCCTTTCTTCCAGCCTTCTTTTTTCCTTGCTTCCTTCTTTCCTTTCAAATAAAATTTTATTTTTAAATGAAAATCTACTGCCACCTAGACCACTGCCTCTCCTCAGACCTTGAGGCAGACATCTCAGGATTTGAACCCAAGACTCTTGGGAATAAGAGTGTCTCCAAAACCACCAAATTTACTTCCAAACTAGTCCCAACAGCTATCTGATTATAGAAATAATTGGGGAGAAGGGATCATCATCGCCACCAGCCACAATTGTTGGCCAACTATCACTAATGGGCAGATAAGCATATAAGTCCTAGGAGTGGCAGCATCCAACAAACCATAGGTCCTGCTTCCAGCTTAGCCTTCATAGCCATTATCTCAGCAACTCCTGTGAAGAAGAAGTCAGTCATCCCCACCAAATGTCAACCAGCGGTCAATATGTATGGCAAGCCAGCCAGCCTAGCTGAAGCAACAAAGAACTTTGAAAAAGACATAGGAGGCAGCATATGTCAGGTAAATCAAATCACTACAACACTTTGACCATCATCTCCCCTCAGACCTTGATGTAGACAGCCCAGAACCAAGAGCCTTGGAAATAGCAATATTTCCCATCCACTATTCACAGCCATCACCCTGAGAAGCATCCTATGTGGAGACTCAGCCTGGCAACTATTTCTTCAAGTACCATAGCCATAGCTACTGAAGACCTGGAAAAGAAAGGTCTTTGCATCAAAGTTGTTGGCAAAGGATGGTAAAGGTTGAACACAAGAAACAGAAAAATTTATCAGTGTAGAGGACAATAAAGAAATGGCATTAACATCTTCTTCTGTACCCTAAAGAGCATGGGGTTTTCCATCTGATTTGCAATTGAAATCTTCCATATATGTTTCTCCTCTATTAGCATATGAACTCCAAAGAAGGGACTGTTTTATTTGTCTTCCCAGAGGTTAGCACTGTGCTTGTACATGGAAAGCACAACATAAATAATTTATTTATTCATTCACTGACTCCACCCCCCAGTGTGCCTCCCTTCCTATTCTGACCTGACTTGTAAATGTGACTCACTGTTTATTTATTTATTTTTTTTGTTTCCCCTTCTTGGATTACCTGATAAGTATTTGGTGTGGTGTGTTTATATACATACGCATGTGCATATATGCATATATGTGTGTATTATATACATATATGTGCATATGCACATGCACACAATACACATATGGATATATATATATACACACAGTATGTATATGTGTATGTGTATATGTGTGTGTGTGTGTGCATGAGTGTATTTGTGAAGGAATCTTGTTGGGGAGCACAGATATATTTCTTCCAGATACTCAGCCACCTTTGCCAGCCTCATAACCAATTTTCTGATTTTGCTGAACTAAGTTGACCCAAGATCCACTGGTCGGAGACCCTGAAACTTCCCCTTTGAGTCAGGGTTGCCTGTAACGCAGAGATTGTCACCCACCTATAAAAGACTGGAGTTCCGATGTAATAGGCATCGACAATTATAGGGCTTTTCCATGTAATTAATTGGGTAACCATGAGTTGATACTGGTGGTTCCAAGCTCAACAGGACAGAAATTAGGTTCCAAAGATGCATGTTGCCCAAAATGGATGTGCTGATTTCAAGAACTCAGCAGCAAAGTCCTAGTTAGGAAGGTGGCTTATCATCGAATCACTGGACAAATTGCAAGACTGATTGGCAACCTCTCTGGGGCCACTTTTCCAACTCCCACTAGCATTGGTGTATAGTATCTCTAGAAGGTGGTTAACTACTACTATCCTTAGGATAACACGGAGAGGCTGCAGTTCTCAAGTCTGTCGCTGTTGAGACCCATTAGTGTGCTACCCATCAACATCAGGAAGTAAGATTTCACTTAGCTTTCACAAAAGTATTTCATAAGAGAGTCTAGTGTTAAGGGCTAAAATTCTAGCTAAACTGTCTAAAATATCTAATGAGTGGTCGCCAATAAATTATAAGCTTTAGCAAGAGTTAGACTTTTAAGCATTTATTAAGGAGAATAAGAGTTTGGTAAAGAGAGAAGAAAAGGCCTAGATTCCTATCTATTAAAGGGAGAGCACATTTCTCACTCCGCTCTCCACCAGAGTCCCAAGGAAAGAGAGTCAGATCGAGCGCCAGTCTCTTCCTTCCTCCTCCTACTAGCCAGCGTCACTTCCTGATGCCAAAGAAAAGACTCCTGGTCTTGCCCTCTAAGACCTTCGCTTCATGGGCGGAACTCTTCTACAGTAAGTCTCCAGCAGGTGGCGTCATTCCAATCATTACACTAGTAAGAAGAATTTGTGTGACACCCCACCACAAATGTCATGGGACACATTCTCCCTCAAATATACATAGAATTCAGGCTTAAACTTAGGCTGTATTTGTGGTGGGAAGATGTGGAACATGAAGAGAAAACACATGTGTCCAAAGAGCAAATTCACAACTTCTAGTTTCTTTAATCCATAAAAGACATTCATCTCTGGTGCAAGGCATCATGCCTTTTTCTGTCAGTGTCACTCTGTGTTAGTCTTCTATATATCATCTGGATGCATTGGCTGGTCAGTCTTTCTAATAACATGTATAGTGAAGGAGGGTGGTGGGGAAGAAAGAAGAAGAGGAAGAGCTAGAAGGAGAAGGAAAGGGAGGGAGGGAAGGAGAAAGAGAGAGAGAGAGAGAGAGAGAGAGAGAGAGAGAGAGAGAGAGAGAGAGAGAGATTGATTTTGATTTTTCTCTCCACATCTCCCTACCCAGTGATTCCCTCTCAGTAACCTGAATATAGGGGTCCTTCATTACTGGAATTAAATTTCTCCTTATATTCAATACCTGAATGACCATGGTTAGCTGTTTAGTGCGTCAATCACAACGTTCTCTTAACTAAAACAAAGAATGAATTTATAATGGATAAAGGGATAACTAAAGATACACTTTTATTTACATATTTTTTAAAACTTAATCATCCCTGTTGATTGGAGTAGGAGCATGGAATCACCACTCTTACACTAATATCATACAGAACAAAAAACAAAAAACAAAATAAAAACAAACAAAACAGCAGCTCTCCAATGAGGGTGAATCCTCTGCCTCCATGATTTCCCCAATTAGTACAGCCTTTTAAAGGATTTTACATCTGAGGTCCAAACAAGACCTACTTCCTCTGATGTTTATAGAGCCATTAGCATGGTCACTTTGACTTCCTAAGTTCATGTCTCTAGAATTAGAAAATAGATTTAGGGTCAGAGGGCTCTAGGGTCATATGGTTATCTTTTTCAATGCTGATCCCTTAGATGAGGTTCCTTAGGGTTCTTGTCTGCCTCATTCTCTACAATTGAAGATTAAATTAAGCATGGGTCAAGGGCCTTAATATATCAATATAGTATTCCCAATTAAACAAATTTAATGTAGAGATAGTTGCCCCTTCTCCCCTCACCCTTCCCCATTTAAATTACCTAAAGAAAATCAATTTTCTGGCCCAAAGGATATGCTTAGTGATGAATGGGAATAATAACTGGAGAAAAGATCAAATCAACTATGAAATCAGGGTGAAAAAAGGAAGACTTAAGAGCATTTTTGCTCCTTTTCTTTTCACTGAGAAGATGTCATTGAACAACTCTGAGTAGCAATGAGCCTTCCTTACCTGAGAAACTGATGGACTGTTTGCTAATGTAACATGCCAGAAGATTGGCAGAAAGTGAAAAGAGAGAAATGCCACTACTGTCACCTCTTCCTTTTCAGATATCAGGAAAGAAAAAGCTAAGACAGGAATTGGGGAGGTCCAAGAGAGAGGTCCATGTGGCAGAAACTATAAATCACTCTGTAGGTCTTTGAGAGTAATAGCTGCTTATTCAATCAATGGATCAATCAAGCATTTATCAAGTGCTTACTATGTGCCAAGCACAATGCTAAGTACTGGAGATGCAAAGGCAAAAGGGAAAAAAAAAGCCCTTGCACATAAATACACACACACATATGTGTGTGTGTGTGTGCACTATAAACTATATATCTATGTGTGTTTGTGTGTATGCATACATATATACATATATTCACCCATATGTATATATACATATTTCTTATTCTCCTCTCTGGTTAAGTGCTGCATATGTTCATACATGCATGCACATGTATATTCTATTTGTGTATTGCAAGCTGTAGTATGTATATGTGCATATATGTGTATATTGTATATAGTAGATGTGGGAGGCACATTAGCAACTTCAAAGACCAGGAGAGACTTCATGTAGAAGTTGGTGCCTGAACTGGACCTTAAAGAAAACCACAGATTCTAAGAAGCAAACTTATTGGGATTGAAAAATGGAGACTTTAATGTGTGTGTGTGTGTGTGTGTGTGTGTGTGTGTGGGGAGCAAGTGACAGTGTGATATATATATATATATATAGGAAGGAAGGGAAGGAAGGAAGGGAAGGAAAGAGAGAGAAAAGAATGAAACTATGTATGTATGTGTATGTATATAATGATGCCCAGTGTGCATATGTGGCCACACATACATTTACACACACACACACACATATATATACACACACATTTATGTGTGTGTATATGTATATGATTTTTAAAAATCAAACTTCACATGATAAGTCTGCAAGTTGAAAAATGCGTCTGATTAATCACCTATGAGAATGAGTTTGTGCTTCTTGGGAGAAGACAAACTGGGGTCTTCTTTGACTTTCTAAAGAAACCATAGCAGCATTTAGAGAAATAATAGAGGGAAAAATCTGCTTTCTAGTTGCATGTGTTTTGACACCACCTACTAAAAACAGGAGGAAGCTAGAAGGCACAGTAGATTGAGCACTGGTCCTGGAAATTGAAAGACTTGAATTTAAATCTGGTCTTAGACACTCACTAGCTGTGTGACCATGGGCAATCACTTAGCCTCTGTTTGCCTTAATTCACTGGAGAAGAAAATGGCAAACCACTCTGGTATCTTTGCCAAGAAAACCCCATGGACAGTTTAGTTCACAGGGTCATGAAGAGTCAGATACAACTGAAAGACTGAATAACAACTGAAAACAGACATTCCATCTCTTCTTGGCTGGAAGTAGAAGTCCAGCATTGCAGAGTGAATTGCCAGGCCTACAAGGCAGCACTGGGCATACCACTTCCATTCACTTCAAAGCTAATGCTAAATTAAACATAGACCATTTCAGCATACATGTCAGTATTGAGACAGAATGTCTAGCTTCAAAATGAGGGAAAGGATTCTGGGAACAAAACCTTGCGGCGTAAGGATATGTAAAAGAAAATAGTCACAAGAGTAGCAGAAACAGGGAGAGCATGAAAAGGCACTAACTCAGGACAGCTAGGTGGTATGGTGAATAAATCACTGGCTCTGGATTAAGGAGGACCTGAGTTCAAATCTGACCTCAAACACTTGACACTTACTAGCTGTGTGACCCTGGGCAAGTCACTTAACCCTCATTGCCCCCCGACCCCCGACCCCCACGTAAAAAAAAAACGCACTAACTCTTTTCTCATTGTTCCCTCTGGTTTAATCACTTGTTTGACTCTTTACATTACCCCTTCTGTGTTCCAACGTCACACAGTGATGCTTTTTCTAAGACTATCTGTTTAACAGGTATTTTTCAACCTCTCAATTGTCTTAATAATTTCATCCTTATTCATATATTGGATTCTTTTGTAAAGTCAATTTAGTATAGTGGAAAGAAAGCTGTGTTTGAAATCAGCACTAGAGGTTTTAATCTCTGATCAGCAGGTACTAGCTGTATTATCCCAGACAAGTCATTTAACCCTGAAATATCGGTTTCCTCATCTGTAAAATAAGGTCAATATTTATACTACCTGACAAATGGGATAATGTAGATAAGCACATTACAAACCTAAAAGGGATAGATAGATGATAGTTTTACCTCACATAGTTGTGAGGAAAAGCATTTTCCAGCCAGACAAGCAAGCAACAAGCATTTTTAAAAGTATATACCTTGGGGGCAGTTAAGTGATGCAGTAGATAAAGCACCAGCCATGGATTCAGGAGGACCTGAGTTCAAATTCGGATTCAGACACTTGACACTTACTAGCTGTGTGACCCTGGGCAAGTCACTTTAACCCTCATTGCCCTGCCCTGCCCCCAACCCCCAGCCCCCAAAAAGTATATACCTTGTTCCAGGCACTGTGCTAAACACTGATTGATGTGGGTATTCATCATGGATCTGTTTAACCTTCTTCACTTCTCTTTGCTATTTCACTTGGTCATCTCATCAACTCCTATATATTCAATTATCATCTCTTTCCTAATGATCCTTGGATCTTATCTAGCCCTAACTTCTCTCCTAATCTCCAGAATCACATCACCAACTGCCTATTAGATATCTTGAACTGGAAGTCAATAGTTACCTTAAGCTCAATAGTTCCAAACTTTAACTTGTTACCTTTTGCCCCAAACCCTCCCCTCTTCCTAATTTTCTCATTACTGTTGAAGGTACCACCATTGTCCCAGTTTTTTTTAGGTTGTGACTTAGATTTCAGCCTCTGTACCTCTTTCTCTCTCTCTCTCTCTCTCTCTCTCTCTCTCTCTCTCTCTCTCTCTCTCTCTCTCACTGTCACTGTCACTGTCACTCTCTCATTCATCCTCCCTCAAGGCAATCCATGGCCAAGTCTTGATTTTTCCTGCATAACACCTTTTGTACATGCCCCCCTCTCTTATGATACATCTGCCACCTTTCACATTTCACTCCTAGACCATAGAAATAGCTTGCTGTTTGGCCTGCCTCCACAAATCCCTCTCCTCTCCACTTCATCCTCTACTTGGTTGTGAAATGGGCCTTCCTAAAACACTGGTCTGTTTATTTCACCTTTCCCCATATTCAGTAAACTCCAGTGGCTTTCTATCACCTCCAGGATCCAATATGGGCATTCTGTTGGGCATTCAAAGTGGCTCATTGCCTGCCCTCCCCACACCTTTCTTGTCTTCCTATACCTTACTCATTCCCCCATACTCTGCCATTCAGTGACACTGGCCTCTTTGCTGTTCCTGGCACAAGAACCTCCATCTCTTCTTCGCTCTGTTCATTTTCACTAACTTTCCCCCATGCCTGGAATTCTCTCCTTCCTAATCTTCCCTTTCTTCTAACTTTTCTGAGTTCCTTCAAGTCGCAGCTAAAATCTCACCTTCTGCAAGAGGCCTATTCTGATTACACTTAATATTCTTGCCTTCCCTCTGTTGATATATCTCATGTGTGTATATGTGTGTACACATGCATATACATACAATACATACAGGTGCATACAGGAAGGTATAGGCATATATGTGTATTGTGTACTGTATACATGTATACACATAATACATACATACACATGTGTATATATCTATATCTATATTTATCTTGCTTGTACATAGTTGTTTTCATGTTGTTTCCCCTATTATATTGTGAGCTCCCTGTCTTTTTTCCCCTCTTTATATTCCCAGCACTTAGCACAGTACCTGTCACATAGTAGATGCTTCAAAGAGATTGTTTATTGACTGACAAAAAAACTAGCTACTAAAAATAGGAGGCAGCTAGAAGGCACAGTGGGCAAGGCACTGGAGTTTCTGCCCTTGAGGAGTTTACATTTTAATGGGAGACAGCTTAAACATAAATTAGTAAACACAATATAAATCTGAAGCATTTGGAAGAAAATCTTAGAAGGGAAGGCACTCTCCTTATAAACTTCTGAAGGGTTACACAAATGTGAATTGTTCAGTTCAATTAGCATTCATTTGGTATAATTTTCTCCCATAAAAATAAATTACTTTGGATCTTGCTTCCCCACCCCAAACCTCTTCAGCCTAGTCAGTTTCATGATTATAATTTCTTTGCATGTCTAACCTTTATTTCTTGCCATTAGTAACCTTTGCACCAAATACTAGGTCTCCATTTTCACTGGTGTGGATGCCAATTCCCTATTTAATATTGCCTGGAAATTTCATTAATGTGATACTTACCTCTTCCTCCAGATCACTAATGAAGCTGTTAAACCAGACCAGGACTGACATTCATTCCCATGGCAGCCTGCTGGTCACCTTCTTGCAACCTGACACATTGCCATTTATCATTACATTTCCTTATGGGTCTGTCAGTCCATTTTCAGTCCTCATGACAGTGCTCATATCCAGCCAATTTATGTTAATTTTCAAAGGGATCTTTCTTAGACTACTATATCAGGCTTTTCCCTCCTCAACTGTATAATATCACAGTGCAGGCATCTCCCTACCACCTTGCAATGCAAAGCAATAGAGCATATATATTCAATTTGTTTTTTGGTTTTTTGTTTGTTTGTTTGTTTGTTTGTTTTTTGGTGAGGCAATTGGAGTGAAGTGACTTGCCCAGGGTCACGCAACTAGTAAGTGTTAAATGTCTGAGGCCGGATTTGAACTCAGGTCCTCCTGACTCCAGGGCCAGTGCTCTATCCACTGCACCACCTAGCTGCCCCTTCAGTTTATTTTTTAAATTTTGAGAACACAAGAGCAAAATCAACCAAAGCATTCAGACTATAGCTTCAGTGCCTTTCATATTCTCCCTTTTAATTTATGATAATATCTTGTTATGAATACATGTGGACAGTGAATTCACAGTCTGAATAGGACATGAGAACTCACTTTGTGGATGCAACATGTCATAGACTTTGTGGATAAGTAGTTGCCTGTGTATCATGGAGGTTAAGTGACTTGCCCAGGGTGATAGAACTAGTAAATGTCATAGAAATTGACCCAAAATTCAAGAGTTCAGTGATTGATACCATTGTTCCACACTGCTTCAGACAACAATGAAAGCAAGTATAATTTGCAGCTGATATGTAGATATAAAGATAGAGATAGAGATATTTATTTTATATACATGTATATATGTACATATGTATATATATATATATATGTGTGTGTGTGTATAGATATATTTCAACATAGCAGAGACCATGTTGTGAATCATGATATGCTGTTTTAAATAATGCATCAAAGTATCTGTGAGATACTCAGAGGGAAACAATGTTCTGATCTGGGGGAGCCAAGCATTTTAGTCCCTGAATGATATACTTGTTTTTGATCAACGGACAGAAATATAAAGGCTCTTGGACATCATTTGTTGTATCTTGTACTATGATGCAAATATGGTAGTTAGTGTCCTTGCAGGTTCATTCACTATTTGGGTAATAAGGGAACAGGGTGTGGTTTGGGGTGAGAGAAGGAGAGAAGTAACTATGTAAAATTATCCTTTCTACATTGTAGGGGTTACGGACATGGTACCCCCAAATCTGGAAAATCCACGTAAAAATTTTGGCCTTCCCTTCATATCAGAGAAGTCTGAATTTTTCTTTCTTTTCTTTTATGGAATGTTTGCATTACCTTATTATAAAATTTGGGTTGAGGATTTGGCCATAGGCTATATCATATAATATCATATACATACATACATACATATGTATATACATATTTTTGTATTTTATGATATATATATACACATACATATTCATATTATAATATATATATATTGTGAATTTCTGAGTTTCTAAACTTTTATGTATCATCTGATGGCTTTCATGTGTTGTCTGCAGCTTCTGCAAAGCTCCCTCAAAATTCCTATTTAATTTCTTATTCTGATATATGGAAACTGCCATGGGGAAAATAGCTATGTGGAAGGGATAACTGTTCATGTTTTGTTAGCCTTAAGAGAGAAGTTCCATACTGACCCTGAGTAAATCACTTCACTCTGTTTGCCCCAGTTTCCTCATCTGCAAAATAAGCTGGAGAAGGAAATGGCAAACCACTCCGGTATCTTTGCTAAAAAAACAAACACAAAAACAAAACAAAAACAAAAAACCAACCAACAACAACTCCAAAATAAATACTAAAACCCAAACCAAATGGAGTCACAAAAAGTTGGCCATGACTGAAAAACAATTAAACATCTAGAAGAAAGAAAATGAAATGACAGACATACTTTGCTTTTGACCATTTTAGTCACAGCAATTCTTCCTTGTATTTTTTTTTCCAAAATAACTCCTTAAAAGGTATCTCAGTGAAGAAAGATCAGGCCAGCTCCACACCTCTGGTGGTCCTAGCTTCTTTTTTCATGAATATTTAAATGGTCACAACCACCTAACTGTTGTTGTGGCTTAAAGTAAGCATGCATTAAGTCAAGGATGCAGAACTAAAGCATAAGATCTTTTAGTGAGTGGCACATTCAAAGTCATTTTCTCTAAGGATACTACAATTTTCCTATAGCCATCGCATTGCCACTGCTGATGTGGCCATCTCAGAAATACATCAAATATTCATAGCCTTGAAAAACGAGATTTGCACTATGAAAACACAGATGATTGTAAATGAGAACATTCCCAGTCAGGCATAGTTTTCCTCTGTCAATCAGTGTTATCATGGCCATCTCATCCTTAATGTGATTATTTGCTAATGAGAGGCTCAAATGAACAATGCCTTCAGCATTAGCAGCTGAGTGAGTCATAAAGTGACAATATTCAGTTCCTTTACTGGGCCATGATGTCTGTAGGAATTTTCTTCTCTTTATTCATATACCCCCTTGTGCTCTTCCTAATGAGGATTCCATTTTTTTTTTTTTACAAGACAAGGAGTATCTGATGTCCAGAATTCTGAAGTGCTGAAGCATTAATAGTTAGGAAGAATCTTAGAGACCAGATGTTTGTAGCCTACTTGAGAGTTTCAAGACCTTCAATATGATGCCTTACTAGAATGGTTGATTAGTTGTTTTTGTCAATAATATTTATCATCTGGTGGTCAACACTCTGGTGAGAGGTGAGCACTGTGCAAACTTATCTAGAGGGGTATGCAATTCTCAAATAAAAGACACACTGGGTCCATTCATTATTGGAGCTATTATCAAAGCCTTTGTTGGATCCACTAGAGCTTGTAATCTAATGGAAAAACCTTGGTGGGTCAAGGGTTGTATCTACACTACAAGGTGACATTAGAGTAGGACTTTTAATGGAGGAGGAATTATAAAATTAACAACTCATTTGTGTGTGTGTGTGTGTATTACAGTTGAAAAAGTTTTGTATACAGAATGATTTTTTTTCATAACCTTCATAACCCAGGGAGGTTGGGCTGCATTGCCATTTTATGAATGAGAAAACTGAGGTTCAAAGTGGTTTGGTGATTTTTCCAAGGTTATAGAGTGTGTATTGTAGAGGCAAGGGGGAGGAATAATGGATAGAGAAATGGCCTTAGAACCAGCAAGGCCCAGTTCCAAATTGTGCCTCTGACTTCAAAGGTCAACAGCTTGACCTCTTCATTTTATGAATAAGCAAATTGAGACTCAGGTGAAATGACTTGTTTCAGGGTCACACAAATAGTAATAATAGCTCACATTTATATTGGCCATTATGGCTTGCAAAATTATATATATAAACTCCAATCCCATGGAGTGCTATCATTTTTCTTCTTCTTCTTCTTGTTATTGTTATTATTGTACAGGCGATAGAGGTAAAGTGATTTTTACAGAAACAGGCATCTAGCAAGTATTTATAGTAGAAACTAAATATCCAAGTCTTAGTGATTCTGAGTCCTTTTCCCACCATTATACTACATTGCCCATCTTGGTAGTAAATGGTAGTAAATCATTTGAATACAAATTTGCAAAGCATATGTAAAACCAATTTGCCATTACTTATGCTTATTAGGACTGATGGTACCATAATAAAACTTATTATCATTAATGAATGAATGGAATCAAACTTTACTGACTATTCAATAATGCAAACATTAAACTCTCTGGGAATAAACCTTATTCCTGAAGATCTCTTTAACTATGTCTCAAACCAATGCTTATAACAAGGTTCTCTTTTTGTCCACTCAGAGGCCATATGTCTCCCTCTGATGTCACATTCTGGCAAGTCTCTGACCATGTTGAGTTTTTGTTAGATGCTCTCATTTCCATGTGTAGGGAACACAGGAGACCTTTCTAGTGGAGATACAAGAAGATTGTGATTGCTTGGGCCTCCATGGTGTGTTTATGTTTCTTGCTAAGGGAATTTACAAGCTACAATTTAAAACTAAATTCTAATTGGTGATGATTATCTAACCTTTTAATGAAAGGAAACTATCAAAGTTGTCATTAGTGTTTATCTGTTTACCAGACTGGTGACACACACTTCTACCTACACACATACAAATGCAGCATTAGAAGGTGTTTGCCAAATCTGGGGAACATGTGCTTGCTATTAATAAGTCAGTTATCTAATCTAGAGATGTTATTAGTAGGTGATGACCAAATTTGGGCAACTAGGTGGTACTGTGGATAGAGCTCCAGGCCTGGAGTCAGAAAGAACTGAGTTCAAATTTGACCTCAGATACTTATTAGCTGTGTGACCCTTGGTAAGTCACTTAACCCTGTTTGCTTCAGTTCCCTCATCTGTAAAATGAATTGGAAAAGGAAATGGCAAATCATTACAGTATCTATGCCAAGAAAACACCAAGTCAAGTCACAAGGAGTTGGAAAAGACTGAAACAACTGAACAAATGTCCAAATTTGAAACAAACATACATAATTACTGTTGTTTAAAAATACTGTTGTATAAAAATTGGGGTATATATAACATCATAAAACTATACCATTCAACTTCTTATCTTATTACAAAAAAAACCCCTTATGAAACAACTACTTAGATACAAGTTGTAGGCCTGCTTAAGATGGCATTGCTTATCCTAAGTTAACATACTTATTTTCACTACAAGGTACCATGGCTTCAAATCCAGACTTCTTTTTAGTACATGAAGTAGACCTTGAAGGACATGGTAGAACTATTGTTAAAATACAAGTTGAACTGTTAGTGCAAATGATAACTGACATTGTTCTCTACTTATCTTCCAGTATTTATGATAATTTGATATGTCCTGGTTCACCTGCAGGAAAGTTGTGCTAAATTTCCTTCCAAAGTTCACTGTTTCTTCTTTGTTGTGTTCTACTTTTCTAGAGAAAGCAGAGAAGTAGCCCTCACTGGGCCTGAGTTCCCAGGATGAATGTCGAATCAGTGTCTGAGTAGTATCAACAAGATTTTATCTCCTCGTTTGAGGAAGAAAAGAAGGGGCAGATTGAGGCCAGCAGATGGATAGCTGTGCTCTAAGTGGATTAGCTCAGTGTATCTGGCAGCAAGGCCAGAGTATAAATGATACTTGAACAACCAAGTGCCAGATACCAGCTAGCAGGCAATTGTGGGAGGAGAAAAGTAAATGGGTTATGATGTTGCTAAGCAAAAGCATTTTGTTAAAATGATCCATTGTTTTTCTTCAAATGGAATATAAATCCAGAAGAGAAAACAATCAATTCTTTATTTTGTTTTAAGGAGCAATTTCCCCAGTGGAAAACAATTTACTGACACCAGAAATATGTTTTATGGAGGAAAGTCTACATAATTGGCTGACTTTCAATGTTATATGGTATTATAAAATCCTTGAAATTCACTAAATTTGCATCTTATGACACAGCACCCATTGTCCTTTTATTCCTAGTGGCTTCCTTCATACTCTCTTCTATGGCCTACTCTATTTTTTTTGGAGGGGTAGTGGGGGTTAAGTGACTTGCACAGGGTCACACAGCTAGTAAGTGTCAAGTGTCTGAAGCCAATTTGAACTCAGGTTCTTCTGAATCCAGGTCCGGTGCCCTATCCACTGGCCTAATCTATTTTACAGAGCTATTCAACTAAAAATTATTTGGAAATATAATCAGGTTCTGATTATCAAGATTTATAAGAGTGAGTCAGACTAATGTCATGCTAAAAAGTAATGAGGGTTAGTGTTACTTTTATTTAATTTTTACTCAGGGCACTGGCCCTAGCCAGGCCCTCACTGGCTTATTCTTCAATGTTAGGTACAGTTTCCTATCTGTTTATCCAGGCTTCTCTTTTCTATTCAACATATTTTGATTATGTGCACCATTATTAGCACAGGGAAAAGAAATACTAAAAAATGAAGATTGAAGACAATTATATAAAAGGGAGACAACATAGGGTAATGTAATCAAAAGTACCAGTATGTGGTCAAGATTAAACTACAGACATGATATATAAGATATGAGACTGCTACTCACCATATTCCGATCTACCCTTCTCCTGGGGTAAAGATAAATCTGCCCTTCATACAAACTAAGAAGCATCTTCCAGAGGAGAGTGGAAATTAACAAGAAGCCATCTGAAAGTGAATGAAAAGATTCTCCCTCTCCCAACACAACCACACACACGCACCAGAGGCATAAAATAAGCCAGTGGTACAACCCTGGTACAACCAGGGGTAGCCTCATAACGGTATGGAGAAGAAAGATTGGGCAAGACACCATACAATTGTGGTATTGTTTTGTTTTGTTTTGTTTTGTTTTTTTTGCAGGGCAATGAGGGTTAAGTGACTTGTCCAGGGTCACACAGCTAGTAAATGTCAAGTGTCTGAGGTGAGGCCTGATTTGAACTAATGTCCTTCTGAATCCAGGGCTATGCTTTAACCACTGTGCCACCTAGCTGCCCCCTGTACAGTTGGTTTTTGATGTGAATAATTCTATTAAGTCTGATTTGAAGGAGTTCATGCAAAATAACCTGATCAGGTGTAGATTAAATTATGAAAAAAGTAAGATATGGGTGAGATTCTTTTTAGCTCAGATAAGAGAAAAAAAGCAAGCAACAAGAATTAACATGGCTTCCACCCTTGCCCCTCACAATATATCCACACATGCATCCCATCAGCAACTGGTGTTTAAGCACCTAGAAGACAGAGAACCATGTATCCTTTTTCCTTTTGCATCCTTTTTTCCATCCTCTGCCCCTAGAATGTAATGACTATACACAGAGAATGTTCAATTGTTGTTTGTCCTTCATTCTCAAAGAGGTCCATGACATTGGGAGGTGATGTCATGATTTGCAGTGAATTGGATTTAAGTGAGGAGGGCTTTGCAAGATGACCAACTTCAGTCTCTCCTTCAGAGCCATCTGGGGTCCAGTGGCACAATATATATCAGAATAACTGGAGATGGCCCTGGATGTTTAAGACAATTGGGGTTAAGTGACTTGCCTAGGGTGACACAGCTAGGTAAATGTCTGAGGTGAGATTGTAACTCAGGTCCTCCCAAATTCAGGGCCAGTGCTCTATTCACTGCACCACCTAGCTTCCCTGAATGTATAATTAATATTCTAGAGGCAGCTGTTGGCACAATGGATAGAGCATTGGGCCTGGAGTCAGGATGATCTGAGTTCAAATGCAGCATCAGATACTGACTGGTTCTGTGACTCGAGGCGAGTCACTTAATCTCTGTTTACCTCAGTTTCCTTAACTGAGAAATAGGTATGATAATAGCACCTACTTTGCAGGGTTGTTGCAGGGATCAAAGGAGATTATATTTGTAAAGTGCTTACCACAGTGCCTGACACATAGTAGGTATTTTATATATGTTTTTCCCCTTTTCCTCTTGTCTGCATGAGGATTATAGTGGACAAAGTGATCTACAAAGGAGAGAATTATTAGGTGGGTAGGGCAGAAGTGAAAAGTCTTCCTAAGCTTTACTACTTCAGTCAGAACTAACTAAAGCTATTCAACTATGATATAATTATAAAATATGTTAACTTAAAAACTATCTATCTCCTGAGGGTCTTGACTTGTATGTCTTTGCAAATATTAATGAGAGTTAGAGTTCTCCTACTCTATTGCTTTCCACCATTTTAACTATTTTTGCAGATACCAAAATGTTGATTTCTAGTCCTTTCAGAATTGATAAAATATTAAGTCTTCCAATTGTTCTAGGGAACATCCGGAGCAGACATTAGTGTACCCTAGCCAAAGCTGGGTTTACCATCCAACAAAAGATTCAAACCTTCTTTCTAACTTGAGGGGACATGGTGATGGTTGTTGCTGCTGCTGTTCTTTGTAGTTTTACTTATTTTTATCTCGTGTGTGTGTGTGTGTGTGTGTGTGTGTGTGTGTGTGTGTGTGTGTTTGGGGGGACAGGAAAGTTTCCAGATTTATTATTGTTGGGAACTCCCAATGTAGTAAACTCTACTGATGTAGATCAGTAACATGTCTGAAATTAACCATCCTAACATGCTGCATGGAATGATGAGAGGCTGAGTTACTTGTGGGTGTACAGCTAGGACATATGTGTTCTAAGACTTGAATGTCTGTCTGAGATTTTAAGATTAGCCTTCTGTCCATGATACGATACTACCCCTCAGGGCCTTGACATGCTTTGAAAAAAAAAGGTGTCTGTGCCCCATGAAAAGTAGGATTTCCTGACATTAACAATATGTAAATTTATAAAAAGTAACAATAAAATGTCTGATTTCATATGCCACACTGTGGGCTTTACCCTAGGCAGCTGTCCACCTAACCTACTCCTAGTCCCAGGTCTGGACATTTCTGACAGTATGATTTGTTTTTTATAATAGAGTGACTAGGAAAATAGCAGACATTTCTACTTTTAGTGAAATAAAGTTGCTTCTTATTCCGTATTTGATACTTTAATGGTATCTACAAAGCCTGTATATTTCAAGGCCGAAATTATGTTAGGTTTTGCTTTTGATAATTTGCTCTTTAACATTATGCCTTCAGTTTGGAAATCACATTCATATCTCCTCCCTAATCCTTTTCCTAGCTTTTGATGTTGCTAGGGGACATTTGCTCAGACTGACAATCATGTTGGTAATTTTCCTTTCATATTTGTAGTTATGTGCCCTTTGAAAACTAGATTCATTTTCTTTGAATGATGATTTATGAAAAAATCTTTATGGTAATATATTTTGGTACATAAGCTGGCTTAATGATTATTTATACGTAAGCATTGTTTTGTACTCAGTATATGCACATTCAGCTATTAAAATTTTGATAAAACTATAACTAGAAATTCATGTTACATCTAAGATTATTCTTAGGGATATTAGCACTTTGAAGTCATGGAATTAATTTTACTAATTCCTTAAGTGTTCTAGGAAGAGATTTTTCTCTCTCAATGATTCTATTCTATTCTTCCCCTACCATCAGCATATAAAGTATGATACATGAATGCACATAAGGAAATACCTACAGCTTAAGAAATAAAACAATTTGTAGAAATGTAATAATTAGTGGATATGTTTAAATTTATATTATAAAATTATTTTTAGAATATTTAAGCAATCATTCTATAGCAAATTAAGAATTACTCAGAAACATCTTTTTTTTAAACAGCCCATTTCCTCCTTTATATGTTCTTTCTAGGAATAGCATGGCATAATGTATAGAGTTAGCCTTGAATCAAGGAAGATCTGGGTTCAAATGGTGTCCATGACACATAGTGGCTATGTGATTCTGAAGAAGTCACTTAAACACTCATTGTTCTAGGGCCTAGGGTCTGGGCAACCCTCTCTAAAACTATAAATTGCAAAAAAAAGTATTCACATGAATCAGTTTGGGGAATTTCCTTATGAAGGTATTCCCTATACCAGTGAAATCAAAGGTATAATTCCTATCCCTGTCCCTATGTTCTCTCAAATTATTTCCTTTGCTTATAATACTCTTCTTCCTCTTTATTTTTCTAAAGCTCACCTGTAAGGTCCAGATCAAGTCCTGTCTGCCCCAGAAAGACTTACTTGACTTGGAGATGATGGTGGTAGTACTATGGAAAGACCAGTAACTCTGTGTACCTGGGTTCAAATCCTACCACTAACACTTAAAATGTGATCTTGAGCAAATCATTTAACCTGATTCAATTTTACTTTCTTCATATATAAAAAAGGGGGTAGGAGGAGATGACCCATGATGTTTCTTCTTTTTTTTTAATTTTTTTTTTAATTTTGTGGGGCAATGGGGGTTAAGTGACTTGCCCAAGGTCACACAGCTAGTAAGTGTCAAGTGTCTGAGGCCGGATTTGAACACAGGTACTCCTGAATCCAGGGCTGGTGCTTTATCCACTGCACCATCTAGCTGCCCCATGATGTTCCTTCTTGATACAGATCCTTTCCGAGCCTCATTTGATCTTAGCACCACTCTGATATAGCATTCAAAACCCTTACCAGAAAATTATCCCTTAATTAGTATTCCATATATATTTATATTTATGTGTGCATGTATATATGTGTATATGTGTTTATACATCTGTGCATGTATGTATATATGTGTGTATCTATATCCATAACTATATCTATATATCAAATTGTCTCTTCAGTTAGACTAAAATTCAGGCAACTCAAGTGCAAGGCACTGGGAATTTAAATGTGAAAAATGGACCAAAACTCAATTTCAAGTTCTCTTTGCAATATGAGGTAACATATGCCAATACCTACAATATGATGCATAGCAGAATGTAGTCAGAGCATAGAGGAGTGAATTGATCATTGATTATGAAATTATTAAATGGGGCCAAGTATACCTGGTTCTTTAGGTACTTAATGTGAAAGACCATGATAGTAGCAGAAACAGGGAAGGGGTACAGAGGCAAATGGCATGGTGAGAGGGAATAGGGAGCTGAAGGAAGGAAGACTTTGTGAAGAAGAGGATGGGGAGGGAGAGAGGCAGAGAGCATAGCACATAACTAAGGATTAGAATTGGGAGCATGACACCAATGGAGAAGGGGGCACCAAGAATGCTTAGGGAGCAGGAGTTTGAAGTTTCATTTTTATAGGCTTTTGGGGGGAAACAGTAACTCTTATCTTTGGGGTTGGTTCATTAATATAAGCAAATCAATTCAAAGTTGTCAGTAAAACTTTAACATTAACGTGCCCATATCATCTCAAAATTATCTCCACTATTTGGTTATCTACTGGTCTTTTGGAAGTTGTCTGAGATTTAGGACCAGAGGTCTCTGACTACAAGCCTGGATGGCTTTCCCTAATTCAGCACATATTATCAGGAAATGATATATATGATACAATTTGTAAATTATGCTCTTTTGATCTGTGGGATGCTTTGTATGTGATTTTGAAGTTCCCATTTGTGTCACACCTTTATACTGGTTACTTATAAATTTACTAACTATACTGAGTAGGAGTTGGAAGGATCCAGAGCCAGATACAATTTTACCACAAGGAGATATAAAGTGATTTGAGTACAAAGATCACTCCCACTTGGGGTAATTAGATAATGCTTAGTAGAGAATATGATCTCCATCACAGATTGAAGCTCAGTAAATACTTGTTGAGTGATTTGTTGCTTTACTTTAGTACTTGTAGCATTTTGACAGGTAGAGATAAATAGTAAGGAGGTTTTCCAGATTTGGAAAACAGAATGGACAAAAGGCTACATTCCTTTTGACAGTTGTTAATTTGAAATGGGGGAACTCAGAGGATTGGTAAGGATGGAATAGATAGGTTTTGGAGTCATCTGTATGGAGGTTGTATTGGAAGGAATGGCAGTAGGTGACTTTGCTAAAGAAAGAGAATGTTGAACAAAGAGATGACAACTAAGGATGCAACACTGGAAAACATTTACATTTGGTGGTCAGGAGTTGGAAAAGGAGATGGTTAAAAATATCAAGAGGGAGCTATCACAATGGTGGAAAACTGGTAGAAAGCAGTGTCATGTTAGTAAAAGCTTTAATGAATATCAAGAAGGACTGGTCAACCATGTCAAATACTGTAGGGAGTTAAGGAGAGTGAAGACTGCTAAAAAGGAAAGGCAAGTTCAGAGCTTGGGAGAAAAGTTTAGATGGCAAATGTAATATTAGGAGTTTCCTCAGAGAGTTGATAAATACAGCTCTAGAAATATATCAATTGTTATTGATTCTGAAGAGAGAGAAAAAGTCTTATGAGAGAATCTTGGGCAAGGTTCTTGAGAAGAGAGAGCCCGTGTCCTATATATCTTTCTATCTCTCATAGCACTAAGTACAGTGCTGAGCTTATAAAAAATGCTGAATAAATACTTGTTTATTAATTGACTTATATTACGCATGGATTCACCATATGGTTTCTTTGAATAGTTGGCTTTTGTAGTGCATTTAAAATATGACTTCAATGAAAAAAATCAATTTACAAGCAATGTTTGGGAAATAGCTATTACCTAAAATAAATTATATTCCTAATCTAATAAATTAACATTTGCTGCAAAAAGCCTACTAAAGTGTCTAAGGCATGTGTTTTCACTGGTCTGGTTAAAAAATGGTCCACAATTATTTCTGAGTGAGGGTTATTTGAAAGGATATCCTCAACGTTGTAATTCCCTTCTTCTGGTCAATAAAGCCTTGGTTTTCTCTTTCAATTACCTTTCAACAATAATTTCATGAGGAAGAACTGATTATTCATAGGGTTCATTTCTGAGGCAATTTTTGAAGGCAAGGATGAACCAATTTCTGTATCCAAACCTGGTCAGCATTCAAGGTTAGATCATAGGGGAAGGAAGACAGTTAGGAAGCTGTGAATACTCTTACTGGCAGTAGGCTTGTACAAATATAGCCTAAATGTGACAGATCATATCCCTGTCCCATTGTTCCCCAACACACCACTTCTGTTATCTCACTTTGACATACATGCTCATGGGCTTCTTGATAGTGATATGTCCAAGTATTGTACCTTGCTCTCATAATTTTTCCTGCATCTGTTTGTTAACACATATATCTATTTATTCTAATATTGAAAATGTATGACTTCCATGGGGACAATTTCTAATCATATCTAAACCTGAGATCCCAAAATAAAACCCCATCCCTGGATTCAGGAGGACCTGGGTTCAAATTGGGCCTTAGACACTTGACACTTACTAGCTATGTGACCCAGGGCAAGTCACGTAATCCTCATTGACCCACAAAATAATAATAATAACAATAATAATAATAATTAAACATAAGTGATCACTATTAGAGAAAGAACCCACATAGATGAAATCCCTATCTCTGAAGGATGAAATTAATTTTGAGAGAAGTATGATGGGTTTATCTAGAGCTTATGGGAGTCACAGCCTCTCCTCCACCGTCTTGACTCTGCCCTGGCTCCTAAGACTTACCTGTTTGAAGACATAAAGTTATTAGACAAAACCAAAAGTCATTTTTGGCCATCATTTTCCTACTTTTTTTTGGAGGGGCAGGTTGTGACAATATATTTTTTAAGTGCTAAAAATCTTGTCCATTTTTATCCAAGATAACATAGTAGTTAAACCCTACAATTTCCGCTTCAATCCTTTGTTACCAAGTATTAAAGTGGCTTTCCTTTTGAAGTCATTTTTCACATCAGTGTCATCTTATATGAAAACTTTCATTTAGTACAGTGAAGTTTGAATTTCTGTGATTAATGGGAGATGTTAATTTCATTCTCTTATTAAAACTCTATAAAGGAAGACACTTTAAATGAAATGCATTCTTGCAGGAAATTGCATCATAATGGTATTCTTTCTAGCCCACAAGCCACAGAGTTTGGCAGTAGTAATGTGAATCCAGTAAAAATAGCTTGTTTTCCAGCACACTTGGGAAATTAAGAGTGTTAATTAGTCAACAATTGTGGCTAAATTAATTTCATAGAACCATAGAATCTCACAATTGGAAGGGACTTATGAGGTCCTTTTGTCAAATTCCACATATTTTTTCAAGTGGTTTTATTTTTCCATTAGAATGATCTATGGGTTATTGAAAGGGCCAAATTTGTGGTGGTGGTGTGTGTGTGTGTGTGTTGAATTGTTTACAAAAATCATGAGGTAAAGTTCTATTTTTTTCCTTCAAGAATAATAGAAACAGCATATGGAAACTATAACAGCCCTAGCCCTAACCTCAGATAATCTGAGGTTTATTACCTTTAAAATCATTGTTAGTTTTAATTTTTTTTGTTAGTTCCTTTATCTGAAGTTTTGTTTTTGTCTGTTTTCTTTCACAATCTGGCTAATGTGGAAATGTTTTTGTATGACTGCTCATGTATAGCTTATATTGAATTGCTTGAGATCTTGGGGGAGGGAGGGAGAGAGGAAGAGAATTTGGAACACAAAGTTTTTTTTTAAATTGATGTCAAAATTTGTATTTACATGTAATTTGGGAAAATAAAATTCTAAAAATAAAAAAATTAAATCATTGTTAGTTAATATAGAACATAGTCTACTGGTGAGTACATTGAATTTTGACACAGGAGACAACTGAATTAGAATACTATCTTCTAAACTGACTATTTGTTTGATAATCGGTGCTTAGCCTCAGTTACCTTCTCTGTAAATTAGGGATAATAATATCCTACCTAACAGGATTGACACAAAGAACAAATGAGATAATAATGCATTTAAACTGTTAAGTTCTATATAAATATTAGCTATTATTATTCGATTGAATATTTGGATGGAGGTAGAATTATCAGAAATACCTAATTTCTTTATTCTTTCCAGTTAGTAAAGATTGCACAGCTTTCCCCATAGTAACTACTCATTATACTCTATCCACTGTCCCCAGTTGCCCTCTTGTAGCAGTTCTCCATGCTGTGAGTAAAATCCTGTAATTATAGTGGAAATCCTACTTAGTGAATTGCCGATCTTTCTATTTATTTTGAAGTGGGATAATGGGGCCATGATTCATTATTGAGTTTTTGTGTAGGCCTAAATTCATATGCTATTTAAAGTAAAGCCCAAAATGCAGCATGGGCATCTTTTCATTGCTAGGGTGATAGAGAGGCTGTAATAAATCAGGAAGAATTTGGTACAATTCACTCTTGTGATATAAATTTAGGGTAGGGTCTAATTTTTGAAGATTTATCAATCTGGTGTTTGAAGGGTCACATCACAAAAAGGGCTCTGTACCTTACAACTCTTTTGCCAAGCTGTGATTTATGAGACACTAGGAACAATAAATCATACTCTTTGGTTCCTCTTTTTTTTCTGTCAGAACTAAGAGAATTATTTTGAAGGACTAGACTTGTTTTTTGTCTCTGATGAAGGGGTTGCCCCCATCTTCTCAGCCACAACATATGAAAATTTCAAGTTTTCCTTTTAAATTGTCTTATTATGTGGTGATGGAACTGAAGGGTATCCTGTGAGTACTTGTCAATTAGACTAGAGAAGGAGGAAGTAAAGATAGTTGTTTGACTTTCTTCAGAAATGCCTGGATTTTCCATTGCTTTGATGCGGAGCAGTGTACAATGGAAATTACATCTGATTTTGTGTATTTTCCCAATTTCCTTTAAAGAGAACAGTTTTCAGTGGGCTGAGAAAATGGAAATTCAAATTAAAAGTCAGATTTTAAGCAATATTTATTTTTTAAAAGGCAAACTTCTGGAAAGTAGTAAAGAAAATAATAATCCTTTTACAACCCGTCAGGTAAATAACTAACACGGCTAAAAACTAGAAGCCTTAAAGCAAACAGCAGGAGTAAATCAATAACTCCCACACTGAGGGAAGAAATGATTTTCTATTCAGGATATCAAACAAAACTCTCTAACGTGATATTAATGGCTGAATGAACAGGCTTCTTATTTGCACTTGTGTGAGGGGGAGTCTGAGGATTGGCACTTGCTCATCTACATCAAGTCTGGTAAGAACCTCATGAATAATGGTTTGACATTTTCAGTGGGAAAGGAGCAGCTTGTCTTCAAGTCTGAAAAGCTTTCTCCTTTTGATAGTCATCTTTCTTTTTCTTCTTCTGATGAGCAGCATTTTTTTAATGTCAACTTCTAGTAACCACATGCTATACAAGTCAGAATGGAGAACTCAGAAAGGTAACAAGGTAGGCCAGAAAGGGGGAAAATGGAAATTATTTTGCCCATCAAGACCAAATGTGTTGCTTCCATGTGCTCACATTCTTTCCAGGACGGCTTTGTTCAATTCTTACCTATTCATTATATTTCACAACAATCATATCCAAAAGAGCAGGATGATGATGAGAATGTGAAGGCAAAATGTGAAGATAAAAATTGTGGCCTATGGGATCTGTCAATGGTCTACCTGAAAATGGGCTTTCTGTTAGAAAAAGAGCTAACATCTTATTGAATGTGATTTGGTCTCTAGCTTGCCTTTCCAAACTTATCATAACACTCCTACCCATCACATACTCCAAATTAGAGCAAATTGAAGTTACAGTTCCCTAAACACCGTGTGCTTTTCTACCTACCTCTTCAACTTTGAATGAGCTATTCCCTAAACCTGCAATGACAGATATTTCTCCTCTTTGTTCCCATGAACATACCATCTCTACCTATTTGTCATACTCATTTGATTCCCATTGTGAATTTTGTTTCTTATCCCCAACCTCTGAGATGCTAGTGTTCTCTTTGAACTTTCTGCACATTACTCATACTTCTCTCAAAATTAATTTCATCCTTCAGAGATGGGGATTTCATCTATGTGAGTTCTTTCTCTAATAGTGATCACTTATGTTTATATCATCATCGCAGGGCAATGAGGGTTAAGTGACTTGCCCAGGGTCACACAGCTAGTAAGTGTCAAGTGTCTAAGGCCCAATTTGAATTCAGGTCCTCCTGAATCCAGGTACGGTGCTTTATCCACTGCACCGCCTAGATGCCCCAGGTTTACTTTTGTTTCTTTGTTGGTTTGTGTGGTTCGGTTTGGTTTGGTTTTTTGTTTATATTCTATTTTAAGGTTTTCAAAACACATTCCTCCTAGCCAGACTGTGAAATAGGTTCTATAAGTATGATGTTAGTTCTATAGATGAGGAACAGGCTCTGAGAGGTTGTGCCCATGATCACACTGCTTTTAAGTGCCTGATCCCATGCAAACCGATGTTTCCTTATTCTAAACCATCCATCCATTTTACCTCCTTCATATATAAGCAATGCTGCCTTACCTTAGTGGATGGATTAATGAGTTCCTATGGCCAAAAAAGAAAATGATGATAATGACAACATAAACAATAACATGACTTGCTTTTAACCTTCTTTGATTAACCTATTCAAACAAGCTAGCTCTTCCAGCTTAAGTTTACATGGTTCTCAGGTGATTGATATACAGTCCATCATCAGGACATTATTAGAAGCCTTTATATAGGTTGATAGGATTTGACAATATATTTACCATATTCAAAATTGGATATGTATGTATATAATCATAAAATCCTAAATTTGGAGTTTGAAGGTACTTCGAAGATCATATAGTCCAGCTACCTCATTTTACAACACAGGAAACCAAAAGAACCAAAGAGGTGATTTGCCTAAGGTTTCATGAGTAGGAAGTCACAAAATCAGGGTTTGAACCCAGATCTTTTGACACCAAAGTCAGCAAGCTTTCTCTTCCATTCTGCTGCCTCCAAATTTACTGTTAATATTGGTATACGTGTCTTATCACCTCAATATTTTATAAACCTCTTGAAGAAAGAAACTCTTATTTATCATTACATGACCAGAACTCATTACTTAATAATAAGTAGGTACTTAATAACTATTTAATTGTTCAAAATTCTGATCAATCAATAATATCTAGGTATTATAGAGTACTTTAAGATTTCCAAAGCACTTTACATATGTTATCTCATTTGATCCTCATAATAACCCTATGACATAAATGCTATTGTTAGTCTCACTCTACAGATGAGGAAACTAAGACTGAGAGAGGTTAATGACTTGACTAAGGTCACACAGCAAGTAAGAATCTTGGGCAGAATTTGAAATCAGGCGTTTCTGACTCCAAATCCACTGCTTCCATAATCAGCAAATCATTTACACTTATCCCTTCCACATCATGACTTTCCCCATCACAGTTTTGATATATCGCCAGTAGTCATAAGAAAGTAAATGGAAATGCTTTGGGAGTTTTGCAGAAGCTGTAGATGACACGTGAGGCCCAGCACCTGACACAGTAAAAGTTTAGAAACTCAGAAATGCATAAAATATATGTATAGTATTGTATAATATCAACCCAAATTTTATAACAAAATACTGTAAACATCCTACAAAAGAAAAAAAAAGAAAAAATCAGAACTCTAGTATGAAGGGATTACCAAAAATTTTATACTGATTATCCAGATCATGGGGGCTCCATTCCCCTCACTCCACTTCCCATCCCCAAATTTGGAAGGGATAACTCTAATTTAGTACCAGTTACCAGTGGCTAACTGGTACTTATCAACATTGGATTGAATACTTTAGGTATTACAAAGAAGTGTGAGTCATTTCCCTTTTCCTTAAGAGGCTTACAGTACTATCAAGGAGGCAAACTAAAAGAAGATTCAAAGAATAGATAAGTGGCAAACTTTGTGTTTGTGACTCATAAATATAATAGGCTTTATAGATGATGCTGTGTGAAGCTGGAATCATCTGCTAGAGGGCATTCTGATTGGTGATGTGTATTTTTTTTTTCTTTTGCTAAATGTGCTCCTGATGTGATCATCAGTTGCTTTAGAGAAAGTTGTCGTAAATCTCCCTGGACACTCTGAAATGACAGGCTGCAGGATAGCAGGAGGTATTTATGGATCTGCAATGCACCATGTGAGCCACAAGTGGTCTTTACAGTGTTATTGGCCCCTTCCAATATGCCCCGGTTGTAACTTGGATGTGTAAAAGTCATGCTTTATAACTCTTACTACAGATCTTATTTTCAAAGATTTATATGGTCAGGATCAATTATATCTCAAAGCAGGCAAACTGCAAATAATGTCCATTCAGTTTATTTGAATTCACTTTAAAATATTATATGCATGAGATCTGAGCCTCTTATTCCGTGCGACACGATTTACTATGCATACCTGAAGCACTTCCTAATAGTCCCTGAATTGATCTGGTTGTTAAGGGGGGAAAAGTAAACATTTTCTTATGAATCTTGATTTGGCCATATTGCTGATTTCATGTTTTCCTCTTGTACAGTAGTGATGCATTTTGTCTTGTTTTGGTGGAACCTTCAAAACTTTTCTTCTGCAGCGAGTAAGCAACCCCCAGGGAGTGGGTTTCAGCCTTGGAGAGAAGTGGGAGAAAGCACTGGCTTCTCTGGAACTTGCCTCCCTGACAGGCTTACCTTGTCAATTCTGTGAGAAAAGAGCTATACAGAGCCAATCTGGTAGCAGTGACAGAAGAGACACAACACACACTCATTAGACTTGCAGACGCTGTAGAGATGCCTAACTAGAATTGCTTGTACCCTGTACAGTTTTCCTGTCAGTGTAAATTCACTGCATTATATTTGTAACTATGGCTTTAGCTCCAGTTCTGGAGATACTAATTTGAAGTTTAGAATAAATGTTAAAACCCAACAGAAGAGCTGAGTTTAAAAGCTAATTGGGACATACCCTGTTGTACCTGCTGGTATCTTGTGGTCTTTTGTATTGTAAGATCCTTGGGTACAAGGATCCTCTTTGGTACAAACTTTAAATCTTCTCTTCATTCCTCAGCCTCAGTGAATACCTCCCCCAACTTTCACCCTTTGCTGTGGGAATAATTTGATCAGCACTAGCATTCTTGGGAAGAAGGTGACCATCACTTGCCATATGACACCGCTCATGATTCCAGTGACTTCCCTGACCAAAATACTCCTCCCCAGTCATCATTTCCCTATATGTGTGAATATATTTTGAAATGTCAGCTTCTTTGTCTGTATTTGTATCTGCATTGCTTAGTGTAGTGTCTGGCCCATAATAAGAACATAATAAATGCTTTTCTATTCATTCATTTTTAAGGGTGAGGGGGTCTACTCTTACCCCAATTAATCATAGAAGACCCAGATTGAATCAAACAATCAAAAGTCAATTAGGTGTGAATAAGTCCTTAATCAATTTGAAAGGATCATACAGCCTTTGATTCACAGAATGAAGACAAATGATGCCACAAAGTGAGAATCTTTTGATTGATTGAACTTAAGTCACATCTCTTGGACTACATGTAAAAATGTCAATCTAGGCTAGAGCCAGAAGTCAAGTGTTAAAGGACTCCAAATTTAAGAGGTGAGTCCCTGAGAAGGAATGACCTAAGGATAGGAAGGATGCTGGGGAGAGAAGGGTGCCACCATTTTCCAAGTACCTCTTCTCCATTGATTAGGAGACAATATATCCATTCCCTAAAGAAAGTGAAAAAAATATGCCAAGAGTAAACTGAAGGCTTCAAAGAAGGAGGAGGAGAAGGAGGGGGAGAGGAAGGTGGAGGGAATTTGAGGAAAGGGGAGGAGGAAAGAAAGAAACAACTTCCAAGGTTATACAGAAAAGGGGATTGACCAAGGAAAAATATTGTGAACTTCAAAATTCAGAAAACCTGGAATTCCCATAGGCATCAGCAGCAGTATATGCTGTGAACCCCTTGAGGGCAGGGACTATCTTTTACTTTTCTTTGTATTCTCAGAAGTTAGCATAGTACCTGACACATAGTAGGTGTTTAATAAATGCTTATTGACTGACTTGGAGTCAGCAGTATCTCTAGTGCATCAGTACACAATAATTATGTCCATCAGGAACTGGGAGACAAACTGAGTACAAATGAGAAACAATGAGGAAAGACAGCTTCAGGACTATCTAAGTCCTGCTGACTCTCAGTATTTGTAGTAACCAGGAGCTATGAGTTAACCTTCAGCATATGGGTTCCCTACACATGTGCCTTACTCCAATTTTAATATAAATTTTAATATAATCCCTTTTCCCAGGGACCTTGTATGTGAAAAGGGAGAGTGAGCCCCTGATTTAGGGACACTGTTTCTATAACAAATATCCTAGCTAGATCTACTTAGTAAATATCCTTTATGAAAGCTAATTGAGTCTGGCTGATAATCAATGAAAAACACACCAGCTACTGAGGAGTTAGAAATCAGAACCGATCAGGGTTACCTTTATAAGCTTGTAGGGTATAAGTCGGCAGCACTTGCTGGGTATCCTCAACTGGGAGTGCCAATGTGAGTAGAGGGTATGAGCCCGGAGGGAGTGCAACATATTAATTCCTCTCACAGAGAAGTTCTTTCAAAGGATCTGCAAATTTGGATGGGAGAAAAATTACATCTTTACTTTCCTGAGCCTCTAACCGAAATTTGGTGTTTCCTTCAATACTTTAGATGATTATTCTGAGAAAGACTCTATAGACTTCACCAGAATGCCAAAAGGGCCCATAACACCAAACAAAGAACACCAGTTCTGCACCCAATAGGCACTTAATAAATGCTTGCTGTGGTTATTATAACTCATATTGCTATAGCATTTTTAAGCTTTTGAAGCTTTTTTTCTTTGAAACTATCCTGAGTTGCTATGTTAGCTTGTTTTATGTGAATGCTAGAGGGTTGGGCATGCCAGGGCAGTCCTGTCTAGGAGTGTAGAGAATTAAAACAGGAAACAAGTCCATTGGGAGGGTAGAAGAGACTTTGAGTGCTCCATCAGGGAGGTGGATGTCTCTAACATCTTCAAGCCAAGTCCTCCCTCTTTCTTAGGGCACAACTCTTTCAGTTCTTACTTTGGATTGCCAAGGGGGGAATAGGACAAACCATCTTTTGCTTCTTCACTAGATGTCTGTCCTTACAATGAGATAAACTTCTAAAGTGCTTAGCATAGTACCTGGCATATAGTTGGTGCTTAATAAATACCTTTTCTCTTCCCTTGCATTCCTATACACCTCTTTATCTAGTAATTAAATGCCTGGCTTATAGCCTTCCTCTCCATCCCTACTTCCTTAACCTTATTGTGGGGAGGATTGTTGTTATTTGTCTTTTGTTCTAGAAGAGGACCATGACATCAGAAGGTGATGTCATGACTTGCACTGAATTGGATTTAAGTGACAGAGGGCTGTGCAAAGGTCACCAACCTCTCTCCTCCAGTGCCATCTGGGTCCAGTGACAAGATATATACCAGGATGACTGGAGGCAAGTGGAGTTAAGTGACTAGCCCAGGATCACAAAGCTGGTAAGAGTCTAAGGTGAGATTTTTAACTCAGGTTCTCCCAAATTCAGGGTCAGTACTCTGTCCACTTCACCACCTAGCTGTCCCTCTTGGGAAGATTAAAACATCCATGTTGATGTTCCCTCAAATACCATAACTTCCTAGTACCTTGGTCTCTTCAAATGCCAAGACATGACCTTTTTTTACTCAATGCTACCTAGAAACAGGAATGGTCATACCTTTATCTGGTCATAACTTACAATTGTTTTACTTCCATGTTCAAAAAATCTGAATTTCTTTATGTGTTCATTATCATTTTTTAATCTTTCCATCTCTTCATGTGTCTCACTCCTCTTATCTCTCTTCTCTATTCTCAGAGTAACCTTCAATCCCTTCATCTGTCAGTACCATCCTAGACCATCATGTTCTTCTGCCTATACACACTTCCCTTCCAAGTCTTGTACTCTTGGTGAGCCAGTTCAACTATTCACTGTCCTTTACTCACTAATCCTTTGTCACCTTGTCCTGTCATCAATTATGCTTTGCCAAACCTTGACTTCACAGTATTCACACCACTCTCCTCCTTTCCAATTCACTTGCTGCTGAACAGAACTGAAGGAAATCACAACATCCTTCTCACTGGGGTGACTGCAAATTTGATAGCTAGTTTTAATTAGCTTCTTTTTAGTTTTCTGCCATAACATTTTATTGATTTTACAGTCTTTCGGGAATGTACTGACTAAAAGAAGTGAAGGCCACCTGTATTCTCAGTGACCTGACCTTTTATTGATACAAGTAGCATCTTATAAATATTGTAGAAGATGCAGTCATTATACTAGTGATTTTTAATATGCTACTAATAGATGCCTTTGATTTGATGCTGGTTATTTATTAAAGTATAATTATATATACATACATATATATACATATATACATATACATACATATATACATATATATACATATATATACACAGAGATGTATATAAAATATATTCAAATATGGTTTTTATCTTCTATTATGCTATGAGATTTCTCTCCCCTCCCCTTCTCCAATCTCTGAACCGTCTGTCTTCATTATATGTTGGAATATCTTTCTGATATTCTATCCAGGAGGGCTAAGTGAAATCAATATGGCAACAGCAGGCTGTTTATGCTTTCCAGATTTGCCAGGGAATGTTATGATTAACGATTGGTGCCTGGCTCAATACTACTCTATTAGCACAATGCCTGTCCGATCATTCCAGTTGCTCATCAGATTGAATTAATTCTATGTATTTCTTGAAAAAATATAGCATGAGGTTAAAAAAAATTTTTATGGAATACTCAATCAATTATATTTAGCTTGGAGCAGTGTTAGAACGACAGTGTTTTCCCTTTTTTGCCCAAGTTTGTTAAAGAGCAATCAATATACAAGAATATTATGGGATTTAAAATGGAGATGAGGGAAGCTCATTGCCATAATATCTCCTATTGAATACCATGCATTTACCTAGCAGCTACATAGAAAACAAGGACTTTGTTATCTATCAAGAAAAAAAAGGAGGAATCATTTTTCAGCTTTTTTAATGTTTTGATATAGAATCTAGAGCAAATCAACTCCCACTGATTTCTCATAGGTAGAATAAATCAGATCTTGCTTTCTATGATGAAAATAGTATATTTCAATCATTTCATGTTTAAATTACTGATATAGTCTTCTAGGCGTGCTCTCTACCTTTACCCTTTCCATGGTACATTGCAATAATAACTAAAAATAGTGATAAATATAGATTAAGCAAGCACATAATAGAAACTGCAAATCATCACTGTAGGTTGCAAAAGCACAGATTCAAAATTTAGCAAGACATGGTCTGATGGCATACATTGTAACTTCACTAACTTTAATTGACTATCAGAGTCAATCTCTATGCCAAAATCATACCTTAAAATATACTAGAGAAAATAACCAATAAATCCAAACATGATAACAAACCAAATTTTTGTCTAATGTTTTCTGGACATAAAATGTATAAACAATGTTTTTACTAGCTATTGCCACATCAAATGCTCATAATCACCAAGCTACTTGGAATGAAACTATTGCAAAACCTAGAAACTTAGCAGAGAAGGTCAAAATCATGTGGGAACATGAAGAAGTTTATGTTTACTGGAGGTGTACCATGGATGCCTTCAATGAATCTATATAGAGAGAGAGTGCTAACATCCTAATCATTTTATTCAATTAATCAAAACATTTATGTAGAGAAAGCATGAAATATAAAAGAACTGAATAGCAAGAAAGATAACAAGACTTCTATTTGACCCCATCAGAAATGATGAAAACAATAAGACAATGACAGCAGATTCACATTTATTGTAACATTTTAGTGTGTTAAAATTTGCAAAAAGCTTTACATTAGTTCATTCAATCTCTTCTCCACACACTAGTGATTATCTCCAAAAAATTCAATTCAACTTAACAAACAAATTAAGCTCCTACTATGGGCAAAGCAATATGCTAAGATCCTGGAGATACAAATAGAATGAGCCTTTGGGAAATTTACCATTTAGTAGGACAGAGAAAAGAAAAATATTCCTAACTCTAATACATTTTTCAGTGTGATAATCCCACAGGAGAAGAACATAATGGTATGAAATATTTAAGGAAGGAGGAATCAATTAGCTAAGGAGATCAGAGAAGACATTATGTAAGAAGCTAGGATTGAAGCCTTGAAAGGAGGGCAGTGTTTCAAAAGGGAGATCATTTCAGGTGGGTGGTGGGGCAGGATCATGGATTGTTGATGTAGACAGGAATCCTGGTATGGAAGGATGGGATTGGGAAACCTTGAGAAGTCTATTGAGAATAGAACATAGACTGTGTGAAGGCAAATAGATAAGAATTGGGGTAAGTGTTTGACTTAAGATTTCATATGGATAGAGAAATGTCAAATTAGGAAAATTCCTCTACTGACTTATGCAGACTGCTATCATTTCTGCAACTCTGCAAGAAAGTTGCTAAAAGCTCTAAGAAATTGAGGCTTCCCAAAGATCCACAGCCAATGCATGTAAGAGGCAGAACTTGATCCCAGGTTTCCATAATGTTTCTCTATTCACTAAGATGATGTGCAGCATAGAATGTGTAAAGATAAATAGTAGCATTAAAATAAAGTGAGACACTGAGGGGCAGCTAGGTAGCCCAGTGGATACAGCACTGGCCCTAGAGTCAGGAGTACCTGAGTTCAAATCCGGCCTCAGACACTTAACACTTACTAGCTGTGTGACCCTGGGCAAGTCACTTAACCCCAATTGCCTCACTAAAAAAAAAAATAAAAAAAGTGAGACACTGAGATGTACCTCAAAAAGCTAGCAGCTATATATAGCACTTTAAGGTTTGTGAAGTACTATACATATGATATCTTATTTAAACCTCACATCTCTGTGAGGTAGGTGTTATTATTATTGTCATTTTAAGGTTGAGGAAACTGAGGCACAGAAGGGTTAAGTATCTTGCTTAGAGGAAATGTGACAGAAAGAGACATGGTGGGCATTAATTATCAGGTGACATCTTGTTATCTGTAAGTTTTCAAACATGAAAAGTGATATGAGAGGCATTATCAAGACCAGGAACAGGGTAGTCATGTAGTGAGAGTGAGAAATGACATGTAATATAGCCCAAGTGCTACATTTGGTAACCCCTGAGATAGTAAGAGAACAAGAAGGCTACTATATATGCCTAGCAGATCCTTTATGGAGGATTTAAAGGAAAACATAGACAAGAATCATTCAAAAAAGGAATACACATAGGAGTTAAGATCTGTATCAATGGAGGTAGTAGGCATCTCTTGTATAAATGAGACAAAAGTCCCCTTTTCTATCTCATACTCAGCTTGCAGTTTGAGACCAACTGGTTTTTTGTCCCTTACTGTGACTTGATGTTGTCCAGCTCAAATTCAAAGGTCAGCTAAAATGTCCCTGTGTTCCTGACTGATCCTACCCAGTCTGGATTGCTCAATTCATTTCTTATTCCCTCTTCAGCTTCTATGTAGTTACTTGGAGCTGTGTATTACTCTTTTGCGCTCCTTTTTATATGGTCTCTGTATATTGTTAGACATTTTTCTTGGTGTGAATGTTGTTTCATTACCTATTCTTGCGAGCATCTTTTGAAGGAATGGGACAATGACTCTTCCTTTTGTAATTCTTCAAAGTGGTCTAATTCCATAAGCATTTTTTAAGATCTTGAGATTAAGGGACTGAGGACGAAGACATAAAAAAGAAATATGCCCTGACCTCAAGGAGCTTACATTTTATATTATCATCTGAATATTATAAACCTTATTGTCCATGTAAGGACTGTGGATTATTCCCATGGAGTGTGCCTTCTCCTACCTAACCGATTTCAGAATATCTTTCCATTTCATTTCTCCACATCTCATCAAGGGATTAAGAATTAATTTCAATACTGTGTTTACCTGAAGAAAGCATCATTTGGAAAACAATGGCTGTGAAAGTTGGACTATAAGGAAAGCTGAGCACTGAAAAATTGATGCTTTTGAATTGTGGTTCTGGAGAAGACTTTTGAGAGTCCCTTGAGACTCTCAAGGGTCAGTAGAGGATACAAAGCTCCTATGAATTTTCCAAAAGTCTGATTTAAATTACTTTTGGGATTATCACTTATAACTGATCCCTCTCTTCTACATTAACATTGATAATTGAAAGCTGACCATGCATATATTTATTGAGTTAAGATGGACAACTTCTTATCTGCATGTTTTCTTTTATTCCTTGCAAACATGTTCAGTGCTCACTAAATATTATCTAAGATTTTACTCCTTCATTTTGTTGTTCATTCAGTAATATCTTATTGTTTGTGACTCCATGAACCATAGCACCCCAGGCTCTTCTATCCTCCACTATTTCTTTTCTTTTCTTTTTTTTTTTTTGTGCAGGGCAATGAGGGTTAAGTGACTTGTCCAAGGTCACACAGCTAATAAGTGTCAAGTGTCTGAGGTCAGATTTGAACTCAGGTCCTCCTGAATCCAGAGCCTGCGCTTTATCCACTGCACCATGTAGCTGCCCCCTCCACTATTTCTTTAAGTCTATCCAAGTTCATGTTCATCCTTTCCATGATACTTTCCATCCATTTCATCCCCTGCTGTTGCCTTTTCCTTTTGCCTTCAAACTTTCTAAACATCAGGGGTTGTTGTTTTTTTTTTTTTCCAATGAATTCTGTCTTCTCATTATGTGGCCAAAATATATAGGCTTCAAGTTCAGTATCTGACCTTCCAGTGAATAGCTTAAATTAATTTAAGTATTGGTTGATTTGACTTCCTTGCTGTCCAAGGGACTCTCGAATATCTTTTCCAGCACCATAATTCAAAAGCATCAATTTTGTGGCACTCGGCTTTCCTTATAATCCAACTCTTATAGTCATACATTCCAGCTACTGGAAAAGCCAGTTTTGATTAAGTGGACCTAACTTTGTTAGCAAGGTGAAATCTCTGCTTTTTAGTATCCTGTCTAGACTTGCCATAGCTTTCCTTTCAAGGAACAAGCTTCTTTTAATTTTTCTGGCTGCAGTTGCCATGTGCAGTCATCTTTAAGCTCAAGAATATAAAATCTGACACTGTTTCCATTTTTTCTCTTTCTATTTGCCAGGAAGCAATGGGACCAATTGCTAAGATCTTTGGTTTTTTTTGTTTTTTTGTTTTGTTGTTTTGTTTTTTTTTGTTAAGCTTCAAACCAGCTTTTATAGTCTCCTCTCTCAACCTCTTCAAGAGGCTTCTTAATTCCTTTTCACTTTCTCATCACAGTGGAATCATCTGCACATCTGAGATTGTTGATATTTCTCCTGGCAATCTTCATTCTATCTTTTGATCCATCCAGTCTGGCATTTTGCATGATGTACTCTGCATATCAATGAAATAAATAAGGTGACAATATACATCCTTGTCACACTCTTTACCTAACCAGTTATAAACATTTGGGCCATTTTGATGCCTTTCTTCTTTCCTTTATGTTTTTTTTTTACATTTATCGTTTACTTTTGCTTACCTTAAATGAGATACTTTAAGCATCAGCAAATCTGTTTCTTATGAATAGAAGTTTCAAGATCTATATTGTAATTAAATCAGGGATAAAAGCTTGTATTGTTTAACTAAAGCCACTATAAAATTAACTATATGTTGTTCTAAAAAAAGTCTAAATAAAATTTTTTGGGTCCTGGCATACAAGTATAAATGTACTAAATAGTAAGTACTAAAAGTTTAACTATGTACCCTTTGCTTTGGATTGGATTCTTTAGAGAAAGCACTATCATTATCCATCAAATAGAATGCTTCCTCAGATCTTTTGGAGAGCAGCAACAAAGGGAATTTGGAGCAGATGTGAATGAAGGACATAAATGAAGGAGGGCCTCAGAGAGTACTCATCATTCTCCTTCCATGCTTTTGGGTCACAAATGTCCTAGTACAAAGGGGGAAATTAAGCCAATTATCATTTTAATTTATAATTATATAAATAACAATATGTATTGATAGTTATTTTTTGAGGAAGAATGGAGATATTTAAAGTTGGTATCTAATCAATCCCTCACTATAATATCTCTAAGTAATAACTGTCATAATTTCTATATGATATAAAGGGAAACAGAAGGATTTATTATACTAATGGAAATGTTTAGTTGTATCCAACTCTTTGTGAACCATGGACCATACTGTCCACAGAGTTTTCTTGGCAAAGACACTGAAATGGTATGCTGTTTCCTTCTCCAGTGGATTAAGACAAATAGAAGTTAAGTTATTTACCCCAGGTCACACAGCTAGTAGGTGTCTGCAGTCACATTTGAACTCAAGTCTTCCTGACTCCAAGCCCAGTACTCTATCCACTGAATCACCTAGCTATCTTCTACTAATACAAATGTCATTGTGTTTGGAATCCAAAGACTTGAGTTCAAATTTTGACTCTGCTACTAAGTACCTATGTGACCTTAGTAAAGTCCTCTTCAGACACAATTTGCTTTTGCATTAAAAATAAGTTGGGGGCAGCTAGATGGCGCAGTGGATAGAGCACCAGCCCTGGAGTCAGGAGCACCTGAGTTCAAATCTGGCCTCAGACACTTAACACTTATTAGCTGTGTGACCCTGGGCAAGTCACTTAACCCCAATTGCCTCACTTAAAAAAAAAAAAGTTGTACGAGATCCACAGTTCCTGGTACATACTAAGTGCTGAATAAATATATTATCTATTGATCCATCCATCCATCCATCCATCCATCCATCCATCCATCCATCCATCCATCCATCCATCCATCCATCCATCCATCCATCTATCTATCTATCTATCTATCTATCTATCTATCTATCTATCTATCTATCTATCTATCTATCTATCTATCTATCTATCTATCTATCTATCTATCTATCCATCCAACCATTTATCCATCTCAGGAGTTCTTAATGTAGTCTATCAACTCTTTAGAAGTCCATGGATAAATATGGGGGGGGGGTGGTAAACATGGATAGGAAAAAATATTTCATATTGATTTTTACTAACCTTTAACTTAAATTTAGCACTTCTTCCAATTATAAATTGGGATAACAAAAATTAATCTTGGAAGGGGTTCACAGAGTTCACCAAACTGCTAAGGAAGTCCATGAGAAAATAAAACAAAGAAACCCATTGGCTTGATCTTTAAAGTTCCATACATAAAACATATAGAAAAAAATAACCCGAAAGAAAGAAGAGACAGAATTCAAAGTTTCTGTCTCCTGGGACAACATCCTAAAATTAAACCAGAAAGAGCCTTGCTTTTTATGTAAAGCCCTTATTAGGAAGGAACAAGCTCTTCAGAGCTCCACCTGTGAAACGTACCATCTGAGATGGCAGTTAGGACAGGTGTGTATGCTGTGCTTTAAGTTACATCTTTAAATAGCTTCATCTACCTTGTTAATTACCACAGCAACCTTGAAGATCCCTGGTAGCATGCATCACCCATTGCTCTTTGAGGTGTTTTCTCAAGGCTGGCACTTCATGAGAAAGCCACAGGGAATGCAGGTGCTACTCTAATGTTAAAAAAGAATGTAAAAAAAGAAAAGCAATTGCAAGTAGTCTATTCTGCTGAAGATTGTACAAATTATAAATGAAAACTCAGTATTCATCGCAATGCCATGTCCCATTTTGGTGTGAGTATGCATGAACTGGCTAACTCCCCATTCATTTCTCTTTCTTTTTATCCTATGGGACCCAGGGATCAGACCTTGTTTTTGCTTCTGCTACCACTATCCAACTTTCTACATCAGTTCCTGTCTAACTATATCCTTTACAGAAAGGGACACAGATTCCCATATTTTCCTAAGCTGGAGTCTTTGAAAGAAATAATAAATTGCTATGGATGCACAGCTGCTACATCTGTCAATAGAGCTGAGAGGACATTTAAAAAAATTTTTTTTTAAGTGAGGCAATTGGGGTTAAGTGACTTGCCTAGGGTCACACAGCTAGTAAGTGTTAAGTGTCTGAGGCCGGATTTGAACTCAGGTACTCCTGACTCCAGGGCCAGTGCTCTATTCACTGTGCCACCTAGCTGCCCTCCTGAGAGGACATTTTATAGGTGGGATTCATGACCATAGCTAGTCATAATAAAAGCCACACCAGTCAGGCAAGAGAATACATCAGAGTCAACTATCAAAATAGTGACATGCTGGAAGAATAAATATATAGATCAAGGGTTCTCAACCTTTTGGGTGTCACAGACCATTTTGGTAGTCTATGGACCCGCCTTTGAATATTGCTATCAAATATATGAAATAGGATCAATAGGATTATGTAGGAAACCAGCATTTATTGAAAATTAGAATATATTTTTCCTCTCAAAGTTCATAGACCCCCAAAATCTAGGTTCTGTGGATACCAAGTTAAAGATCCCTGGTGTAGGCATTAACTGGAAAAGGGGAAGCAACTATCATTATGGAGCTAAGAAAAAATGATACATCAGCTTTAATTTTCCTTTTATTAGATAGGAGAGATGCAGTAAAGTATAATAGCAGACAAAGTTGGTGACCTGGTGTATCTGCTTGTCTGTGCTTCAATAGGACAGATTATCATCGAATTAAACATAGTGTAATACATTGCTCAGATACACTTGGTACAGTAGGAACTGGAAAATCTTTTCCTCCTTCTCTTCCTCCCCACATCTTATGCTGAGGCACAAAATTAATTTTCCTTCATTTAACATTATTTATATTCTTTCTCTTGAACATCCATTTCATGGCCCCCTCTTTTAAGAAGAAGAAAATAAATAAATGAATGAAATCTTTAACAAATATGCAGTCAAGCAAAACAAATCCTCACACTGACCATGTCCAAAATATACCTCTGCTGGCCCTGGATTCAAGAGAACCTGAGTTCAAATCTGACCTCAGACACAACACTTACTAGCTATGTGACCCTGGGCAAGTCACTTAACCCTCACTGCCCTGCAAAATATGTGTGTGTGTGTGTGTGTGTGTGTGTGTGTGTGTGTGTATTCTGCTTCCTGCTTATTGAATCAATTAACTCTCTTTCAAGAGGTGATTTGTCCTCTGGAATTATGTTTGTTCATCACATTGCAAAAAGTTTTTATATCTTTCAACGTTATCCAATTTTACAATGTTATTATTGTATAAATTATCCTTCTGGTTAAACTCACTTTCTTCCACATCGGTTTATACAAGTCTTCTCAAGTTTCTCTGAAATTATTCCCTTCACTCTTTCTTATGGAAGAAAAAATAAATTATGGTACATAAATGGGTCATCCTTCATTATCTCACTGGGATATCATCCCATGTGGTTCATGTGTTTAAATCCATGTGAATCCTTTATAATCTGCCCATTGATGGGTGCAAGAAGCTGTCATATTTATGCTCTAAGAAACAGTTTTAAATGGTTTCATCTACTTTGTTAATCACCACAGCAACATTGAAAAGCCCTAGTAGCTTCCATCACTCATTGCTCCCTGAGGTATTTTTTCAAGGCTGACGTTTCATGAGAAAGTCACACGAACCCCAGGTGCTGATCTAATGAGAGAAAAACAACAGCAACATGTGGGATATTATACCACCCTATTCTGCTGAAGGCTGTACAAGTCATAGATAAAGAAGAGGGACCCTTTGGTAGGAAAACCATTGATCTGTGTCTCTCTGTAGGCAGTAGGAAGGAACTGAAGAGCTGTTTTGAACTGGATAGATTATGAACCAAAGTCATCAGAACTGAAACCTGACTCCAGATGAGTCCAATTTTATTCTCATGTGAAAGTGTAGCTTGGAGGCACCCCCTCTTGTTGCTTATGTAAAATAACAAGGGAAGAAATCATAATACTCATACAAGCTTCTTAAATCTTCTGAAGGTTTTATTGCTAGCTGCTACAGAGAAGATAATAGAAAGGTAAAATAAAAAGCAAAAAGGGAAAATCATAGAATTACCAAAAAAAGAGTTCTATATAGTAGAAACAGGGTTGCTCAGTCATGTCCAACTCTTCATGACCCCATTTGGTATTTTCTTGGCAAAGATACTGAAGTGCTTTGCCACTGAAGAAACTGAGGCAAGCAGGGTTAAGTGACTTGTCCAGGGTCACATAGCTAGTCAGTCTGAGGCTAAATTTGAACTCAGGTCTTCCTGACTCCAGATCTGGCACTTTTTCCCATGAGGTACCTAGCTGCCTCAAGTAGAAACAACAGAATATGGTACTTGGTTTTGAGTTAATTGTCTAACATTTATTACTTGTGTGACCATTGAGAAAACTATGATCCACAGTCTTTTTATCTATAAACTACACATTTGACAAGGTTATTATGGGAATAATAATTTGTAAATCCTTAACCTGTGGATATGTGAATTACCATAATTAATTCTTAGATTCTCCTGCATCTATTCAATTCAACAATCAATTTTAAGGACCTGATATTCACTAGGTATCATTTTAGCAGTCAACCCAAAGCACAAACAAGTAAGAACCTTAATAAATACTAACTTTTCATCCAAGCATAACTGAAATCCTGCCACAAATTAGTTTTTCTGATATGGCCAATAGATACCTTAGTATCCTTGCTATTCCTTGCCCCAGGCTTACAATGATTAAAAAACACCTTAGAGTTGGAGAAACCTTAGAAGCCATCTAGCCCAACCACTAGGCTTAACAGTTGTATACTAAACCAAACTACTTAAATTCTTAGAGTTAGTAATAGTGCCAATGCAGTTCTAGACTTAGTAGAATTTTATGTCCATTTTAGAATACATTTATGAGTCTTATGCATAGGTTTTGTTCCCCAGGTTGACCACTGCAATTCTGAGCTGTGATACATTTCTATTTTGTAGACAACCTGACCCATCTAGATTCCCCTAGGTCCCTGAATTCAATCAGGAAGACTCTTCCTCTTTTGGGCCTAAAATATATCACTTCTAGGGTTTAATATCATTCTGTCTTATCCTTGTAATAACTTCCTTTATTCTCCCTGAAGATCTCCAAGCTTGTAACCTTGGATCTACCCTAAACTTGGATTCATATTTAAATGTCATTTCTGGCTTTCTTAAAGCATATTCATTGATTATTTGTACAGTGTGATTCTGTTCACTATGTTACTTACTCAGTCTAGTTCTTTGTTGTAGTCTAACTAGTCACAGTGTGGTCTCAAAAGTGGGCACCGTTATTCTTCAAGTTTTTTTCAATGAGTCGCTTATCTCCCCAAACTTTAGCTTTAAATTTAAATCTTCCACATTGGAATATATGTGTTTTTACTTAGTTTCTGTTTTGTTTTGTTTTGTTTTTTGATCTGGAGGATACTTCAAGTTGTTCACTTATTCAGAGCAGAGAGAATTCCCTTACTCTATACTATGTCTTCCTTGATTCAAGCTACTAAGTTTGCTCATGTGCTCTAATATCATCTCTGATAATTCACACAGATATCCCTTTTCCATTTTCTCTCCATTATACCAGTATCTGTTCCAGGTTGGGAGAGAAAGAAATAAGAATTTAGAAAACATCTATTATGTGTCAGGCACTGTGCAAAGTGCTTTTATAAGTATACACTTTATTAATTATCACATACTTTGAACCAATGGTAAGAGAAAGGCTATTATCTCATTTTTTGTTCTCACTCATTCCATTGCCAAATCTTGTTATTTCTACCTTCTCAATACCTCTTATATAGGTCTCGTTCTCTCCTTTCACATAGCTACCACCCTAGTTCAGGTTTGCATTACCCTTCACCTAGATATTGCAAATGGCTTCATAACTAATGTCTCTGTCTCAAGTCTTTCCCCACTCTAATCCATTACCCATTCTGATGTCAATGTATAATCATGTCAAATCCCACCTCAAGCAGCTCTAGTGGCTCATTATTACCTCTGGCATCAACTATAATCTTGTCTCTCGTTTAGACCTCTCTATAACCTGGTCCTTTCCTAGTTTTCCAAACTTATTAAACTTTACTTCCTCCAACATAATCTGTGATCCATCTAGGCTGTCCTCCTTGCTGTTCTTCAAACATAGTGGCATGGCATCTCCCATCTCACTGATGTTGAACTGGCTATCATCCATCCGTGGAATTCTCTGACCTCTTAATTTCCCAAGATTCCATCAAGACAGCTCAAATATCACCTTCTGGAGGAGAATTTTACTTATTTCCTTAGCTCTAATGCCTTGCACTCAGATTACTTTCCATCAACTCCATAGAGATGATTTACGTGCCTAATTATTTAAACACACCCATTAGAATGTAAATTCCTTGAGAACAGATACTATTTTTTGCTTTTCTCTGTATCCACAGTGGTTAGCACAGTGCCTGGCACATTGTAAATATTTAAGAAATGCTTGTTGACTGACTTATTTGAGGATTAATATTTTCTATTTCTTTGGTTCATAGCAAGAGGAAAAGGAGCCATGACTTTGGGATTCAATTTTCAGGCAGCTGTTTGAAATATTTTGTGACCTTGAGTAGCTCAAACCACCTCTTCATATTTCAGAAGGCTTTTTTTTCCCCCTGTAAAATAAAGACACTGCTAACTGGTACCTATCTGCTTCTCAGGGAAGAAATGCTGATAAATAAGATTCATAATGAGACAGTTGTCTTAACAATGCTCTACATGCCTAAGACATAAAGGTATTTAAAATTTTTTCAAAGTGTTATCACTATAAAAAAAATTCTCTTGCCAACCTTGCAATAAAAATACATGTCTGATCCTTATTTACTCCTTCTTTTTAAGGAACTGAGAGAGGCCATGTGGGCAATAAAGAAAGACTATAAGCTTTTTAAAATTCTTGTAAAAATAAATTTATGTTTATATGATAAATTATAAATTAAATAAATATCTAGGACAATATTTTCTTTAAAATTAATAAAAACTGGCAGCTAGGTGGCGCAGTGGATAGAGCACCGGCCCTGGAGTCAGGAGTACCTAAATTCAAATCCGGCCTCAGACACTTGACACTTACTAGCTGTGTGACCCTGGGCAAGACACTTAACCCCCATTTCCCCACAAAAAAAGAATAAAATTAATAAAAACCAATGGTATGATTACAGGGCTATTTCTTTTACATTATAATTTTGCTTCACTAAAATTCCTCCTCTTGATAAGATATGAAACATGCCTCCTAAGTACTTGTTGTATTAAGGGAATTTTTCTAAATTTTTTCCTTTTTGCATTTGTTACAGCATGGCAAACTGAAGAAAAATAACTGCACTGTACTTTTAACTCCTCTTGGTTTATATACAAAACCTTATATACAAATGTATTTAATATGCTTAAAACTACATTCATACTTTTTCTACAGCATTTGTGTGCGCATATGTGCACATACTTTTACATATATAAACTTGCATGTGAATGTACACACAGAAAACATTGCACACCTAAGGTAAGATACATTGCACACTTTCTGCTTATGGATGCAGAGAAACAAACAAGTGACGAATTAGATTCAAGGAACACGATCCATTACAGATGAGAGGCTGTGGAAAGAAGCAGGCCATAGGAACTAGCATGAGTATTCTACAAAGAGAGAAAAGACTTCTAAACCCTGTGGGACCAGGAGTTGTAAGTTGGCTCGGCTTCAAAGGCATTCACATGTGTACCTCTCTACCACTGCACCCTAAATTCGAGCCCACTCTGCCGTTAGATGGTTTGTGCATATATAGAAGTATATGTACCCGGTTCATGGTGGTAATATTTTTTTAAATTACTCTTCTTGGGGCAGCTAGGTGGTACAGTGGATAAAACACTGGCCCTGGATTCAGGAGGAACTGAGTTCAAATTCGGCCTCAGACCCTTGACACTTACTAGATGTGTGACCCTGGGCAAGTCACTTTACCCCAATTGCCACACACACACACACACACACACACACACACAAAATTACTGTTCTTGCTATGGTATTTGTGTATAAATGTCTTTATAAGAGCTAATGAGCCTTATAAATAGTTGTTGGCATAACTGTGGATGAGAAGCACATTGGTGGAGACTCATGAACTATAATATTAAAAGTACAAAATTTCAAGGTTATGCATAGAATCCAAACTAGCAGCCATTATCTAGGGACTCAATCACAAAATCGGAGTACATGTTGTGGTAGTATTCCACACTGTGTCATACACACATATAACACACGTGCATGTACAATACTCACACACATGTTATATACAATAAACATACAACACACACTATATAACACATGCATGTGTATAACATGTGTGTATTGTGTTACATGTATGCAAACATAAATCGAGAATAGTGGTACACCGTGATTTTTCTCCTGCTTTCCAGTTCCCAACAATTATGTAGTACACTTTATGCAAATATGTATATGTATAAATATTTTTTTTGCTTAGATATGAGTTCTATATCTCCTATATACTGAGAATTAATTTTCACAGAGCAGAGTGATGTTCAGTACTGGATCACCTATCCCCTCGACCAGTTCTCCTCTGACCAAAGTCATATTCTTAGTGTGTTCTTTAAGTGCATATTTCCTCGGATATGTGCAAAACTATCTAGAATGCTTATTCATGGAGAAACTCACTGGCTACATGCCCTTAATCAAGGCTATTCCTATCCAGGAGAATTAAATGGATTTCTCTGATGCACCAACCTGTTCTTTATCCCCACAAGGCTCTAGATAATTAGCACTTGCTAAATTTGGCTTTTCTAAGGGAGAACTGAAAACCATACTGACAACTTGATTGTATGGTTGACAAAGATGGTATCTTTCCACAACACTGTTTCTTTTTCCCTTCCTTACTTTCTTCTCCACTATTTCAGGGATCCTGTTTTAAAGTCTTTGGTCTTTTGAAATTTACAGATCCATAAAGATTAAAGGAAAGGGGAAAGTGAGGATATTAATACCTGTGCCCTTGCATGGCCCTGCTCCAAATGGTGATATGCACTAAAGGAATTGGTATCTGCAACTCTGGCTTTTATTGGGGAACAGATGAAAACTGTAGGCTGCTAAGGTTTTTGAATTCATGAAATTTGCAAAACCATTTGCTGAAACAAACTAGTTCTTGGAAGAATATGAACTCTTTGAGAACAGGGGAAATTTTGTTTTCTGTTGGAATGTTTAGCAGCCAAGAATGTAGGGGGTAGTACAGTAGAAAACCCCTTAGCTTGGATCCAGAGAACCCGTGTTCAATTCTTTGCTTGACCATTTAATTTAGTGTGGTTATAGGCAAGTCACTTAATCATTCTGGTCTAAATGTCATCATCTGTAAAAATAATGAGGTTCGGGGGCAGTTAGGTGGCACAGTGGATAGAGCACCGGCCCTAAAGTCAGGAGTACCTGAGTTCAAATCCGGCCTTGGACACTTGACACTTACCAGCTGTGTGACCCTGAGCAAGTCACTTAACCCCAATTGCCTCACCAAAAACAAAATAATAATAATAATGAGGTTGGGATATATGACTTATGAGATTTCTTCAAGTCAGTCATTCAATTAATAAACATAAATTAACTATACCTGATAAAGCATACAGTCTAACAAGAGAGGCTTATATGTATATAAAAACAATATACAAAATAGATATAAGAACTTTTTTAGAGGAAATCCACAATGAGCAGGGAGTGCTAGAAAATTAGTAAAGGTCTCATGTACGTAGTACTTGAGCTGCATCTTGAAAGATACTACTGATTATAAGAGACTGGTGTGAGGAGAGAGTACATTCCAGTCATGGGGGACAGTGAGTTCAATGGCATACAGATGAGAGATAGAGGTCAAGTATAAGAAACAGTAAGGAAGTCAATGTGGTTGGACCATAGAGTACATGAAAGGGAATAATACATAATCAATCTGGAAAGTTAAATTGGGGCCATATTGTGAATAACTTTTGATCCTAGAGATGCTAGGAAACTATTGGAGTTTCTTTAGAAGAGGAGTGACGTAATATTTGTGCTTTATGAAATCGCAAATAACACCAAAGATTAATTAATGTGAGGTATACCTGAGGCAGAGAGACCAATTAGGAGGCTATTGAAATAAATCTAGACAGTCTAAACCAGGATCATGGTAGTCTGAGGGTATAAAATAGCACATTTGTAAGAGGTAGTGTGGAGGCAGAAATGTCAAGATGTCACAATTGGGTGAAAGAATAAGAAGCAGAAAATAATACTCATGTTGAAAACCTAGATAACTGGCAGAATAGTGGTGTTCTTGGGAGTAAATATGAAATTTAATAAGAGGGGTAAGCTGGGGACAAAGATAATGAGTTACATTTTAGACAACTTGAGTTTGACAGGGCTATGGAACATCCATTTTGAAATGTATGATAGGCAATTGGTGATATGGAACTAGAGCTCAGGGGAGAAACTAAGGTGTATTGACATACACACATATACACCCATATCTATATCTATATCTACACACATACATACACATATGGCTACATATATGGCTATATACACACATATATATGGCTATCTGTGTGTATATGTGTGTGTGTGTGTGTGTGTGTGTGTGTGTGTGTGTGTGTGTGTGTGTGTGTAGGAATCATCTACATAAAAATGATACCTAAGTTTTGGGGAATCAAAGAGGTCACCACTTGAGACAGTAAAGAAAGAAAAAGGAAGAGGGCCCAGTACAGAATCTTGGAGTATATTCATAGTTAGGTACTGTGCTCTGGATGATGTACCAGCAAAGGACATTAAAAAGGAATAATCACAAAGGTAGGAGGAGAATTAAAGAAGAACCATATCATGGACTCCCAAAGAGGAGGAAGTATTCAAGAGGAGAGGGTGGTCAATAGCATCGAAGACTTCAGAGGAGTCATGAAGAGAGGATTACATTTGGCAATTGAGATGTAATTAGTAAATTCTGAGAAGTTTGTTTTAACTGCAAGTCCAGAAACCAGAACACAAAGGAGTTAGGAATAAGAGGAGAGGAAGTGGAGGCAACAAGAGTAGAAAGGACAAGATGTAGAGGAGATACATGATGATAGCTTGAGGAGATGTTGTGGTGTAGTGAGTGTGGAATTGTTGTTTTTCTTGTTATTGTTTTGTATTTTTAGGATGATGTAAATGCATATGTTTGTAGTTGGTAGGAAAGGAAACAGTAGATAGGCAGAGATTAAGGATTAGAGGGAAGTAATTGATTATTGGAGGGAAAATCTGTTGGAAATGCCAAGAGGGGATAGGACCAAGAGAACATATTAAAGCCTTTCCTTAACAAGGAGAAGGGCCATCTTACCATAGAGACTAAAGTAGAAGAGAATGGGGGATATTGTCAAGGGGATTGAGAGAGATAGTTCTAAATCCATGAAACTATGTGTTTATAAAACCTAGCACAGTTGAGTACCTTCAACTTAGTAGGCACTTAATAAATGCTTACTAAATCGAACTGAAATGTAGAAAGATTTAAGAGGGAAGAACATGGCTATATAAAAGAAATGAGAACTTATCACAATGGCTCTTTCCAAATATCCTACTCTGCTTGAGCTAAATTTGGCAGTTTGCAGATTTTCAGTTAAATGATTTTCCCAACAAGAAAAGTTCTTTGAGAGAGTTGATAAAATGAGTAGTACTTAAACTCTATTGCCCTCTAAAGCAAACAATAGTAGAAAAACAGTAGAAATGATTAAATTGGTTAGAGTCAATCCCCAATTACACCCACACCCACAAACCCTGCACCATCTGTAACCCAATTAAGAATATTCTAAAAGAGAATTCTTACTCAACATTTACCCACAATAATCCACTTCCTTAAATAATGAGGACTTCAACACACAAGCCGTGCTCCTCATCTAAATATTTTACAGCCTTTAAAATTTACTAAATAAACAATGCTAATTTTAGCTACCATTGTTGTGCTTTTTGTAAAAAAGAAAAAGGGGAGAAAAATAAGCACTAAGCCTGACTGTTTTTAAAAATGTTTCTAAAACAGGTAATGAGAGTGTTATGTTTGAAGTTGCTTTGTCTCATTAACAAGAGAGAGAAAAAATGTTCTCCAGTGAGAGTTAGAGGGGACATATGATGCTAATATCTTGTAGTTTCATCCTCTGGTTCTAAAACATCTGAAACCAAGTCTCACTAATGGGTCATTATATAGATGAGGAAGCTATAATGAAAAAGTTTTGTGACTTTCTCAAGGTCACTTGTAATTCAGTAGCAATGATAAAAATCCAGCAAACCTGACTAACAAGTGTTCTCTCCATTAGAACCCTCCCATCTGCTCAAGGTGAATGCTACATGATGCAGCAGCAACATGGCTATCCATGTTGATGGTCTCAGAGGTCTTTCCAACCTCGGCAATGTCTTTAGATCTGTGACTCTTCTGATTATGTCAGGACAAGCTTTCCTATATAAGCTTTGTATTTTCCCTCTATTTGATGACTTTAGAATACTTTTAAGTTGAAAGGTCGGAATGGTAAGCCTGTTCACTGATTTTATTTTGTTCCAGTTTTAAAAAAAAAAATCTGGATGAAATGCTAGCTCCTTTCAGACTTTTCATTTTTTCCTAGGGTGCTGAAATCCCTTATACATGGGTTTGTTTGTTTTTTTCATTATTTGTGTGTGTGTAAATTACTTTTTGTTTTGACCACTTTTCTTTCAATTCATGAGACATTGTTATTTAATTTCTGAAGGCTTTAGGGATTTCATTCATCCTAGTTTTTGTCTCTCTTTTAAAATTTTGTTTTATTCTGTTCCTTAAGATTGTGTCTGAGGTTACTTTTCTTTTTCCCATGTAGTACTTACTAGATTTTAAAGAGCAGTGGGATCTAAGAATCATAACGTTGCACATATTTAGTTGGGCTAGTCAGGTATTTGTTCTCATCATTGTCTCTTACCCCTCCTAAGTTTCGGTTGTTCCCTCAAACTCCCATTACCATCTGCAGACAAACAGAAACCACAAACCAGGTTCATTGGAATGAGCACATGCTGTAGTTTCCATGGTTGACCCAAGCCATTGTTTTTGCCCTTCCCTACTGCGTAGAAGTTTCTTCGTGGTTCAATGACCAATTCTTTCTGAAGTACTCCCCTTCTTCACTTCAGGGGCTTATACTATCACCTCAAAACCCCAAATCTTTCAGCACTGAGCTATCATATGTGCACATTGGAACATGACCGGACAAATGTAATAAAAGAATAGACCAATCTCCAAGCTCCAGACATACTCTATGAGGTAGACTTTAGCTGATAGAAGTTCCCTTGCTTACATTTCATTTCCCATTGCATATATAAAGTGACACCACTGCAAATTTCCCATTGAATCTTGCAAGGCATGAGTTAGAATCACCAGAGAAGAGAAGCTCCTGCTTCTGGCTATGATTAATGATAGATTAATCTGTGCATATACTTATTGTTTTGGTAGAAAGTTTTTATATGCTTAGATCTGAAGTCTGGGAAGTCTCTCTGCCAAACAGATGTAGTCAGGCAACAACTCTGACATCAATCAATAAGGATTAATTGAGTACCTATTGTGTTCCAGTCTCTGTTGGAGGCCCATTGGATATAAGCACAAACAATGGAACAATCTCTACCCTCAATGAAATTATATTTATACAATATCTGCAAACACAATTGGAAAGGGGAAAAGAAGAATACAGAGAACCATCTAATGTATATTTAATTCAATCCATTAACTGTTTCTTAAATACCTATTATGGATAAGCAACTATATAAAGAAGAAAAGCAATATAATCTTTGTCCTTGAGGATCTTATAGTTAATAAGCATTTGATAAGCTCTCAAAATGTGCCAGCCATTGTGCTAAGTACTGGTGATACAAAGAAAGGTCCAAAACCAAACCAAAACCAAACACCAAAACCCTGTCCCTGTTCTCAAGGAACTTACAGCCTAACAGATGAGATACAGGATGTATATAAGTAATATTATGAAAGATTAAATGTGAGAGTAGCAAAGATTTAATCCAGAAAACATGCTTTGAAAAAAACTGAGGAAAAAAGGGATCAGTAAAGGGTTCATGGATGAAATCTGAATTGAGCTTTAAAGGAAGAGAGATTTTTAACAACTACTAGTGTGAATTTTTATGTGAATAGCCTATACAAATATGTGGTGGTGGGAGAGTACCTGAAGAGCTTAGGAAATTAATAGTAGCTTAGTTTGTCTGGATTGTAGAATGCAGGAAGAGATGAAAACAAGGGGCAGCTAAGTGGTACAGTAAATAGAACACAAGTGCTAGAGTCAGAAGGACCTGAGTTCAAATCTATCCTCAGACACTTGCTAGCTGTGTGTGACCCTGGATAAGTCACTTAACCACAATCGCCTCACCACCACCACCACCCCCAAAAAGAAGAGATAGAGATGAAAACCTAAACTAGAGTGATGGTCATGGCGGTAGGGATGAGGCAGTAGAAATATAGGATGATAGATTCTGAGCTTGAAGGGAGTTTATAGCTACCTACTTAGGTTCCCTCATTTTATGGTTGTGGACACTAAAGCCCAGTGGGTTGAGTAATTTGCTCATGGGTCACATGGGTAATAAATAACAAACACAGCTGAAATTTGAGCAGCAATTCTCTGACTCCAAGTTCAAGACTCTTTCCATGATACCACATGCTCCTCTGGTTTGGCATATTCCCTTTAAAGTTTTCTACCACCAGAAAAAAGCACTCTATTTTAGGTATACCTTTCTTACTTTTATTTCATACCTTTGTAAACCCTATGGAAATGTATTAGACAAAAGCATCATGTACCAAATATAGCCCCAGAGCTTCAGAGACAGGTTATTCTTCAGGATTGTATTGTCAGGTGCTTTAGTCTGAAACATGTCTCCAAAAAAAAGTGAAAAAGAAAAGAAAAAAGGGGGGGAGGAGAAGACAAGAACATATTCAATTTAAAGATAAAAGACTTTATCTAAGCCAAAGAAATGACACTGTATTAAATGCAATTATAGTTCATGAAAGTGGTTTAACATTTGATTTCTATGTGATTGTAAGAACAAATTAATATCTTAGAATAATAGATTTAGAACTGGAGGGAATTTTAGAAGTCATCTACTCCAACTCTTTCACTTTCAGTTGAGGAAACTGAGGCCTAGAAAGGCCAAATAACTTGCCAAAGGTCACACAGATACAAAATGGCAGAATTAGAATTTGCATCCAGGCACTCTAACTCTAAATCTGGTCTGCTCTTTTCTTGCATCTTAAATAAGATAATATATGTAAAGTATTTTTCAAACCTTAAAGTGCTATAAAAATAGCTATTCAATATGTCAAAAGTATATGCAAACATTGGCTTATATGTGGGTTGGAAATTATTTCTTTAGGTTTTTTTTTCTGCTTTTCTTTTTTTTTTACTATGATATAAAATATATATATATATATATATATATATATATATATATATATATATATATATATATATATATATAATGGAGATCCAGCTCCAGCATTAGGAATTTTGTTGTTCAGTCATTTTTCAGTTGTATACAACTTTTCATGACTCCATTTGGGATTTTCTGGGCAGAGATACTGGAGTGGTTTGCCATTCCCTTCTCCAGCTTATTGTACAGATGAGGAAACAAAGGCAAGCAGTTAAGTGACTTGCCCGGGGTCACATAGCTAGGAAATGTTTGATCTCAGATTTGAACTCACAAAGATGAGTTTTCCTTACTCCAGGCCTGGAATTTTATCCACTGTTCTGCTGAGCTAATCCACAGGGTCAGGAATATCTGGCTTCAAGTTCTGTCCATGACACACACTAGCTGTGTGAACCTGAGCAAGTCACCTTAACTTCTTGGTGCCCCTAGACAACTCTCCAAGATTTTAAGTTTCAAAAGTAGTGGTCATCTACAGTGGTAGAGAAAATTTGGCCACTGGGATTCAGCTATGGTAGTGAAATTGTAGCTACTCAATAAGAGAGAGGGGGAGGAGGAGGGAGAGAGGAGAGAGAGACACACAGAGAGGGACAGCAAGACAGAGACAGAGGGGGGAGAGACAGAGACAGAGAGGGAGAGGGAGGGAAGGAAGGAAGGAAGGAAGGAAGGAAGGAAGGAAGGAAGGAAGGAAGGAAGGAAGGAAGGAAGGAAGGAAGGAAGGAAGGAAGGAAGGAAGGAAGGAAGGAAGGAAGGAAGGAAGGAAGGAAGGAGGGAAGGAGGGAAGGAGGGAAGGAGGGAAGGAGGGAAGGAGGGAAGGAGGGAAGGAGGGAAGGAGGGAAGGAAGGAAGGAAGGAAGGAAGGAAGGAAGGAAGGAAGGAAGGAAGGAAGGAAGGAAGGAAGGAAGGAAGGAAGGAAGGAAGGAAAGAGAAAAACAAGAACATAACCTCCATTTTCCTACTATATTCCTTAATAAGCCCTCAAATATTGCCATGCTTGATCACAGAATCATGGAATTTCATAATTGGAAGCAACCTTAAAAATGACATAATCCAACCCTCTCATGCTGTGGATAAGGAAATGAGGTCCAGAAAGAATTACTTGCTTGAGCTTACATATCTAGTAAATGTCAGAGGTCTTTTCACTACAAGTTCAGCATTTTCTCCACTATGCCATTCTCTGTTTGTTTTATGTTACAGTTAGCAAATTAAAAATACAGACTCTATTTTCCATATCTTATGTATGGAATTATGATTAATTATATTCACTTGATCCTGCAAAATTTAGTGAAATAGTATTTATATGGATATAAAATGTGATGTGATGAAACTGAAAGGAAAATAAATTGTTCTACCCCAGTGATTTATATTTTCTCCACTATATCTGAGAGCTTCTAAAGCTTATATCAGTAAAATGCAGATAATCAGTGGCCTATATAGGAACCTGTTAAGTACAGGCCCATCCTTGATAGTATATAATTTTACACCATTTCACACTTAGTGTTTTGTACCTAAGGCCTACATAAGCTGCCCCAACTCTAATGTAACATCTCTTTCTAATCACCCAAGATGAAAATCAGATGGTCAGTAAAGTGCTAAGGTAGTGACTGAGCCCCTGAAAAGTTGGCTCCCTTGATTTTCTTGTGTTGTTTTGCCTAATATTTTGTTTCTAAAGGCTAAATGAAAGAAGTTGTATATGGCATAGACATATTGAAAAAGTTTTAGAAATGAAAAGGAAGTTTAATCTCATTTATTAAGATATAAAGGAGTATTGTATGGTATATCAGTAATGGAAAGGTACCTATGCTTTCATCTTCAATTCAGTTGTCAATAAGAATTTATTAAGTGTTTATTAAATTCAACTAATTCATTAAGGTGAAAGACAATGTTCCATACTAGCTACAAAGCTGTCGTCTGTGTCAGGATTGAATAAATGGAAAAGCATTTATTTGGTGCTCAATATATGCAAAGGAACACATGAGCACAATGGGATCTTGTATTCTCTATATAACAAATTATCTAACTATAGAGATGTTTTTGAAATCCTGCTTGTTACCTTCTCATTTTTAAAAATCAAAGATACTCTCAATAAACATGCAAATTATTCTCATGAAATTTTTTCTAGAGGTAATAAAGTGGTCATATGAGTTGATTGTATTAATATCTTCTAACGATATTTTTCAGTAATAAAATATTTATGATTTTGTTTTTGCAATTGTTCTTTCTCTTCCCCTCTTTCAGTCATCTTGATAAATAATTTCTCCATGACTTCAAACTTCCTTCATGACCTCAAACTTGTGTAGCATTCAACAGGAATCTTCTCTGTGTTTATACTAAGTCTTTTCCACCTACTCTTTAGTTTCTTTACGTTTTTCCCTTGGGACACAATGGGAACTGAAGTGTTATAGAATCCAGATCATGACTCCACATTCATTGCTGAAGAAAATAATTTTAATAGAAATATTGATAGATAATTTTCATTTTTATGCATTTTTTGGTCCTGCTTCCAGTTTCATTTTTATATTCCCTGGAGATGATCTGGCTTAAATGGGCTCATGATAAATATTCTGTTAAACAAATTTTCCCTTTACCACTTTTGCTATTTTATGATGTAATACTCATTTCAGTTTTATATCATTTTCTTTATAATGTTTTTGAAAGGAAATTATTTTAAAGACCAGTGTTAACTTTGCTACAACCCAGAAATCAGATCAAATATTTGTTGGCTGAAACAATTTCTGGGTTTTTTGTTTCCTTTATTATGTTAATTGTTTTATATATTTAAAACTTCCAATATAGAAAATGGTCATAGTTCATGTTAATGTCCTTTCCTTTATTTACTGTCCATTCTTCAATGCCAATAGCTTGTTTGTATAAGTTAAATCGGAATTATTTTAACTGGATGCTCTGACATCTTTTTATCTTTATGTTTGTTGTTTGTTTTCAGTTCGGCATTGGTTTTGATATTTGCTCTAAGAAGTTGGTGGATTTGCTAGACACAGTTGTTTTGGAAATAATTCCTTCTATTTTTTTGTGGTGGGGCAATGAGGGTCACACAAGGCCACACAGCTAGTAAGCGTCAAGTGTCTGAGGCCGGATAAGAACTTAGGTCTTCCTGAATCCAGGGCCAGTGCTCTATCCACTGCACCATCTACTGGTCCCCTCCTTCTATTAACTAGCCATTCCTTCTCTGTTAAGGTATAATGGGGGTTTTTTTGGCGGGGGGGGGGGAGGGGGGAGAGAAGGAAAGAAGCATTTATTAAGTACCTACTATGTGCCAGGCACTGTATTAAACAGATTACAAATATTATCTCATTTGATCCTCACAATAATCCAGGAAGGTAGATGCTAATATAATTTTTATTTTACAATTGAAGAAACTAAGGCAAACAGGTTGAGTGACTTGTCCAGGGTCACAAAGCTAGTAAGTGTCTGAGGCAGGATTTGAACTCAAGTCTTCCTGTCTCCAGGTCCAGGACCATATTTACTATACTACCTAATTGCCTTGCAATATTACTCATAACTTAAAATGCCCAGCAACTTCTGAATCTCTTTCTGACACCATATTTGCATATTTAGGTATGACAGGTCTATGTAGTATACAAGACTTATAGCTCTTTCTTCTCTTGATTCTGATACATGGTTTGTCATTGTTTCTTAAGCTGATATTTGCAAATATGTTACTGGGTATTAATGTTTATGATGATGTTAGAAGATGTCCTCAACTTCTTAATAGAATTTCTCTATCCCCTTATCCCTTGCAATAATTACCAGATTGCCCACAGGATGCTATTTTCTTCATGGTGCTATTTGCTCATATTTATCATTAGACTTGCAAAGTAACATGGCTAATTACCCTATGAAATTATGTTTCTCATTGCTTTTGATCCACAATAAAACCAACCACAAAAATGTTCTTATTTGCCTTCCCCAAGAACCTGTGAATGTTATATGCCTTTAGTTGGATCTTCTTTTTTAGATAGAATGTGATCTTAGTTGGACACGTTTCCTCTAAGTCAGGGGTTCTTAACTTTATTTGGGTCCTTGACCCCTTTGGTAGTCTAGTGAATCCTGTGGACCTCTTCTGAGAATAATAGTTATAAATGAATAAAATAAAATGCACAAGAGTACAAAGGAAACTGTTTATATTGAATGCATATGTATAGGTGCAAATATATGCATACATACATATATAGTCATAGATAGATATACAAATTTCTGTATTTATCTATTTTAAAGTTCACAGACCCCAGGATAAGAACTCTTGCTCCAACAATATGTCAACTTACTGGTTGTTAGGCAAAGGTCTCACCTTTAGAATAGCAACAATTTAGTTAAATTCTGTAGACATTCTAAAAACTGTGTGTAGAAACAAAAAGGGGGTGCACCAGACTGAAAGGCACTGTGCATTTTTCTTTTTTTCATGGAATTCCATGGGTAAAGTAATCTTCCTTTAGTAGTCAGTCTGCTGCTGTTGAGTCTCTCAGTACTGAGTCTGACTATACTCTAGAGGAGAGTCTCCCATTGTTATTGTACACAAAGTTTTCCAATATGATAGAACCCACCCCAAACCTGTGTTCTGCTGTTCTAGCTTATATAAACACAGTATTAATTACCTCCTTTTGTGGAGGTAGAACGATTGAGATGTATATTGATATAAGTAGCTAAATCTATTTGGCATAATCAAGAATTTTTATTTATTCAAAAAGAATAGGGAAAAGTGACACTAACACGTTAATCATTCTGCTAAGAGAAATGTAAAAGCTCCAAACTTGGCAGATTTCCACAGCATGAATCTATTTGCTAATTGCCTTTTGCTTATTAGTTCAAGCCTGCTTCCTTAACCTGGGAAATTCTCAACATATGTCTGTGATTTTCATTTTCCCCTTATTTTCCTCAAGCAGGAATTCCCTTAAGAGGAGTTGGGTAACAAAGGCATTAGATAAAAGTTTTATAAGACTGAATTGGATAAAGTTTGGAGATGATTGAGTACCTGATTGCTAAAAATTGTTATGAGGCTTTTGAAAACCTCTAACATCTTTGATGGAAATTCTTTCACATCTGCTTACCCTAGACCGCTTGATCAGGTCTCCCTTAAGAACCCAAAGAGTCCTTTGTAAGGATAATTTACCAATGAAGTTCATACCTCAGATTGAGTTGGGTTGGGTTGTCATTCCAATGTGTAGGGTTTTTTTTCCTTTTCTGATTAAAGTACTACAGGATATTTTTCTGTTACAAAGGGAAAAATAAGGCTCAGTGCTCCTACATATCCCTGATCATTAAGGTGCCTACTCTGATATTTTAAGAAAGATTATTGGAGATATTTCCTCATGTTAAGAAATTATATATTAGCTGCTCACCTCATTTGAAAGAATCACTTCACTTAACAAATATGATTGATTTGTCCTCCAAGGGGTTGTTTTGGAGTTCGGCTATTCTTTCTTTTTTTTTTTTTTGGAAGGGCAATGAGGGCTAAGTGACTTACCCAGGGTCACACAGCTAGTGTCAAGTATCTGAGGCCAGATTTGAACTCAGGTCCTTCTGAATCCAGGGCTCGTCCTTTATACACCGTGTTGCCTAGCTTCCCTCAAATTTGGCTATTCTTAATCAATGCAAAGTGCTTTAAGCACTGTTTAAAGGTTATTTATAATCATGTGCATGTGTAGAGGCAGCTAGGTAATATAGTGGATAGACCTCTGGGCCTTGGTCAGGAAGATCTCAGTTCAAATCCAGCCTCAGCCACTTAATATCTAAGTGACCCTGGTCCAGTTATTTAACCTATGTCTGCCTCAGTTTCCTCAACTGTAAAACGGGAATCATAATAGAACCTACCTCCCCAGGTAGTTATGAGGATTAAATGAGATGATATTTGCAAAATGCTTTGCATAATACATGGGACACAGGCTCTTAATAAATGTTTTTTTCCTCAACCTTTCCATCACCACTCACTTAAAGGGAGGAGTTGGGAGCACTGGTTTCAGGACCAGAAAACCTTTCAGACTTTGTGACCTCAAGTAAGTTATTCTCCTATTTATGGGTCTTGGCATCATCTTCTGTAAAATTTAGGGGTTTTGGCTAGATGATCTCTAAGGTGCCTTTACCCTCTAATATCTAATAAGTACAAAATGCTTTGTTCATCGAAAGAGGCTGAGTAATTCATAAGAAATGCTTTTATCTTACTTATATTTCTCGAATGACAGGTCTCATAACTGTATCAGACCTCAAGAGATTTCTGGTTTAGCCCTTTATCTTTAGCAAGTTGGAGATATCATTGACCCAAGTCCAAGAATACTCATGTGAGACTTGCATCAGATATACAAAGACATATACATGACAGAGAAAGAGTTAGATGACAGGTCTCCTTGTTCTGAGGGCCATGCTTGTTCTTTTGCACCATAATGTACTTTCCCCCTATAATATAGTTCTGCATACACAGTAGGGGTTCATCAACCATTTGTTGGGAGAATCTCAGTGGATTCATTTGTCTATAGATAACACATTTTTAGAAAACTGTCAAAAGCTATATTTTAAACTTGTTATCCCTAATGCACCTGTCATCTGATTCTTCACTCTTAGAACCCAATCTCCAACTCTACACAGGGAAGGGATACCGGGGATCAGGACATAGATGGGGTGTGGCACTTTTGGTTGGACAAGCCCAAAACTCCAGCAGTAGCACATACTTAGTTATTCCATAAGAGCCAAAGTTAGCTTAGAATTTCACTCCAAGATCAATGCAGGAATTCATAGTACCTTAGCTAAGAAATGATGTTAATGTTGTTGTGGTTGTTGATGATGATGGTGCTGGTGGTGATGGTAATAAATTTAGTATGATAAAGATTATGAAATTCTTTTTTTTTTGGTGAGGCAATTGGGGTTAAGTGACTTGACCAAGGTCACATACCTAGTAAGTGTCAAGTGTCTGATCTGGATTTGAACTCAGGTCCTTCTGACTCCAGGGCTGGTACTCTATTCACTGCACCACCTAGCCGCCCCTATAAAATTCTTTATACGCATTATATATATATCCACTAATTTAATCTTCATGATGTTATTAAGAATAGGGAACAGGCGTGTGATTTCATTGGTATAGGAAGATATCAAACAAGGAAATTCCCTCTATTGATGCTAGTTGTTACTTCTCTGCAACTTATAGTCTTGGATATTTGGCTAGAGCCATTAGAGGGTAAATGATTTGCCTAAGATCACAAAGTTGGCAGGTATCAGGACAGGGATTTCAATCTAGATACCCTGACTTCAAGTCTAACTATTTCTGCTACCTTACTGTATTTTTATAAATATTAAACATAATATTTATAAATGTAATGATATGTATTAATAAATAGAGTAGACATTAGCTTGGTAAGAAGATCATTGGTGCAAAGTTTCCAGACTCCAACTTTTCTCCTTTATGACAGTTGAGGCATTTTCCTATCTCTAGTCTTATGTCACTGCTTACATTTTCAAGGATTCCAAAGGAATTGCTGATAATAAGTCTATGAGTGACTGACTGTGATTACTATCCTAAAATATTACATCCAGAAGTAGAGAGTTGAAATAACTTAAATCATCTGTGTGTTCTCCCAGTATCTCTTTACTTATCTTGGGCTATTCTGTCTCTTCTTAACCATGTTTTTTGTAGGCTTTACCATTTGAAGGTCCTTCTCCTTGATAGAGAAAACAAAGCAAATGAAGCAGTCTGGCTGTGTTTTAATTCAAGAATTTAATCCAAATTTCTTTGGTAACATTGTGTGGTGTTGTTAAATAATAGGGATTTTCTGGCATCTATTAAAATCATTCCCTGTGTCAAAGCAGAAGACCCATCCCTTCCTTAATATCTGACTCCAAACATATCTTTAAATTTTTCTTTTTGTTATAATCGATATTTTTCAAAAAGAAAACATCACCTCATTCTGAACTTTAGATTTCCTGAAGTTCTTCTTACAGATTTGTGCCATTCTTTTTGTATTCCTTCCTTGTGTCCCCCCTTTACTTCCATCTTTTATTATGTGTTCTTTTTTTGGTGGAGCAATGAGGTTTAAGTGACTTGTCCAGGGTCACACAGCTAGTGTCAAGTGTCTAAGGCCATATTTGAACTCAGGTCCTCTTGAATCCAGGGTCAGTGCTTTATGTGTTCTTTTATTAGCTGAGCTCATTAGAGAGTTCCCTATGTTGTCTCACTGGTTCCTTTCAAATACTTAATTCTTTCCTCCAGTCTTTTTCCTGGAACATATCAGAATTTATTCTTTAAAGTCTCCCATCCCTCTTGACCTATATTCCCTTTATAAGTCTGTGGGTTTGGCATACTATATATTTCTCCTCTAGATTTTCTGAAATATGGATTCTCAATGTCCACATTATATGTCTAGATTGCTTTTTACCAATCATTTTTTACTGAGGGGAGGATGTGTCGGTGAATGAATAAAGGAAAGCAAATGGAGTTGCATTATAGAAAGATATACAGATTCACTCTTCTCAGTCAGTTGACTCTGGAGAAAAGAAATTGCTAATGGGGAGTATCATATCACATTTTACAAAGAGCGCATCTTGGGATATATCTGGAATTTTTCATGGAAAATGATCGCAAACTTCCAACATTCCCCTTTATATTCTTATCTAGTCTTTTCTTCAATTCTCCTTATACACAGCTGTTAGAGAATGGAATCTTAACTCAAATGCTCAAATTTTCTGTGCCTCAGCTGAAACTTGATTAAACTAGGAATAAAATGAGTTTTCTACAAAGTAAGTCAAAGGGAACAGGAAGTGATTACATAACAGAGAACTGGTCTCAAATGTTTTCCTGTTTCCTGTCCATTGGTAAATATATAAGTACTTGTATCTGTGTATCTCATTGATGTGTGTATTCTCTGTATGACTGAAGGTTGCAACCCATTCATTATTTTTCTTGAATGCTTTAAACATTTCTTAATGTGTACAATACACTGTGCTAAGGAGAGGGGATATACAAATAGAAGAGTATGACAATCCTATGTGATTCTTGCCCATGTCTTTAAGTAACTCCTCCAAAGAGGATCTACTTATTATGCTAACAGTCTATTAATATTTCTTGCAAAACTCACCTCTTGTCCCTGCATCTGGCTACAAGATTGTTCTACCTCCTTTTCTAGTGCTATGTGTCATTGTTGACATCACTTAGACTACCTTTTGCATATATGAGTACTAAAAAAGCAGATAACTCCCACAAATCTCCAAACCCTTCAATAAATATGTAAACCATGTCACTGAATATAAGAAACATGTATATATGTACATATTTATATGTAAAATTTTCACAAATCTCAAACTTAGTATCGTAGCATATGAAATCTGAAAGGACTACAGAGGTTAACTACTCTAAACTCCTTATTTTATGTATAGGAAAACTGAGACTAAGAAGTGGAGGAACTTACTCAAGGACATACAGTAAGCAAATTGTCATATAGGATTTGAACTCGGATTTTCTTATTTGATTCTACATTCAAGGCTCTTTCAATTTGACCATTCTATGTCATTAGTTTGGTCATTTATGCCTGTTCCATGGATCAATATCAAGTTGAAACTTCTCAGTCCTAAAGAACTTTGGGCATTTGTTTGTTTTACAAGCAACAGATGAGAATGATAACTTGAAACTTCAAAACTTCCAGGAACTTGATTTCTTCTGTGAAGAAACTCTACTCCTATGAAAGAACTCTTTTTGATAATGTAGAATACAACTCCCCCATGTCTCAATATGATAGTTTGGTGAGTTGGTGTGCACAACAATAACTCAACACCTAGAGGTCTGCCATTTGGTGAGAAGCCTGACTGAAGATAGCCAGTAAAAGAGACTACAGACATGGGGAAGTTAAAGCTACAAAGTGTTTCATAGGGATAAAGACCTGGAGGATCTAGTGGCCTGCAAACTCAAAATGGATCCTTAGTATTATATGGCAGTCACTAGAACAAACAGGAAATAAGACAACATTAATAAGCAATCATCTTTTTATTAGTATACTGTAATATAGAAATGCTTGTTTTGTTCCATGAATTAAAAAGAAATTTTAAAAAAAGAGATGCATTGTTTCAGGGTAAGGGAAGTTATGATCCAGTTTCACCATGTCCTGAGAAGACCAAATCTGAAGTACTGTGTTTAATTCTAGGTATCGTATATCAAATATCATAGGAAAGACATTGACAAGCTAGATGGCATTGAGAGGAGGGTGCCTAAGGTGAGGAGAGGACTAGATATCATGCCAAATGAGATTCTGTTGAAGGAACTGGGCATGTTTAAACTGGGGGGAAAAACAGAAGAGTCACATTTTTGTCTTCAAACTCTTAAAAGATTGTCCTGGGGAACATGAGTTAGATGTCTTCTCCTTGGCTTCAAAAGGCTGAACTAAGACCAATATGGGAAAATGACAGGGAAACAGAGTTTAGCTTACCATAAAGGAAAACTTCCTAGCAAGTAGAACCATCTTAAAATGAAATGGGATACTTTGGGGAGTCAGGTGTTTCTGGAGGTCTTCAGAAATAGGTTAATACCTATTTGTAGGGGTTGTTGTGGATGAAATTCCATTTTGTTCAACAAACATTGATTACTCATCTATCCCAGTGCTTTATATATGTTCTTTTTGATTGTGCGAAGAATTCATAGTGTAGGTGTGTTAGTTTAATGAACCTCTGAAGTGCCTTCTAACCCCAGAGTTTACAGAATAGAAATTACTTGAGGACGGGGACCAATTTTGGTGGGGAGGAAAAGGGGTGAGAAGGGAGATTGTCTTCCCAAGCCCCAGCATAGTACTTTATACATTGCAGGTCCTTAATTAATGCTAGTTAGATTGTACTCTATGATTAGAAGAACTCAAAACCACCTACACAACTGCAAACTGCTTTGAGGATTAGCATTCAGTAGGTGCCTTTTAGCAAAGAGTTGGTACCACTTATCTTCTTTACAAGACATTTCAGAAACCTATAAGGAAATAGTACAGAGAGTGAGGTGCTCATTAGAATATACCACTGAGAACAACATAGACTTTAAAACCTAAAACCAAACCAAACAAAACCAGTTAATGCAGACATCAATTCTCTGTTTAATAGGAACAGAGAATTGCTGATACATTGGTTTAGAAGGGACACTTAAAACCTCCACTTATTGTGTAATTATTAATATTTATTATTCTCTAGGGGAAATGACCTTGTATATATTTACTTTCCAAAGATTGGCAGTAAAAGCAGATTATACTGATAAACAAGCAATTAGTTTTCTGTGGGGGGTTTGCCATTTAATTTGTTTTTTCCTCCTAATTCCGTGATTTTTCTTAGCATGTAATTTTTTTTCTAGTTTTGCTGGCTGAGTCATGTAGAAGGGTAAAATTACTCTCCCTACCCCCTCCCTTTTATAGAGCTACACAATTACATCATTAAGGTTAATTACGCTAGCAATTAAAAAGCATCTAGTTATTTGGAAACAGTCAGTGAGGATGAATTGTTCCTTCATGCCTCAACACATGAATTGGTTTGATGGGGAAGTGGAAAGTCTGTAGGTCAGGGATATATTTCTTGCCACATTTTGCTGTCAGAAGGTTTTTCCTCCTGCCCTTGGAAGGCCCAGAAGTGCTGGGTAAACTGCATTATACCACTCCTTATCTTTCTTATGGGTATTAGGGACAGATATTCTCATTAACTCTCAGCTTGTGAATTATGGGTCAGCCATTTACTGTACAGAATTATAAATTGTCCAAAACTATTTGTGATCATAGGCTATTGGCTTTGAATTTTGGCTCCCTTGTGTAGTACAGTTAGTTTTAGGGCCTGTCTGGAGTACCAGTGGATGAATTTCTTAATTGCAAATGGATCCTGCCTATGTTTTGTGACATTTATTAACCCCCAAATTATTTCCCTCGTATGTAATTTTTTTCCCTATGAAGCTGTGCTAATTGATAAATGAGTAGAGATTCAGACAAACATGTATCTGCATTAACACTTCTGAATTTCACTTGCATGCCTGTCTGCCTGTATCAGGAGATTCCTAATTGGCTTTTATATTTACTTGACATGGATAGTGGTTTTTATAACACACAATTCTGCCTCTGGCTGTGTGCTAGAAAACTGTAATTCCAAAGAAGATATACCATTTGATTCCTTGGTGTGGATTAAACTAAAATGAGTCCTTTTACCTTTAGAGAGAAGTGAGTTATTAGACTCATTTTCAGTGGGCAACCCACAAAGACTTGTTGATTGAAGGATCAATTGACTGATTGGGAGGGGTGAGCCAAGGTAAATAGCATCAGAGATCAAGGCAAGAATATAAATTTGCTTTTCTCTTATTTCTTTGTGGCATATCATTCCTGCAGTCACTGTCTGAAGGTTCTTTCCCCAGAATTGAACAAGCTTCCTGATGTAAATATTTCCCTTTCAGACATAGTAGCATATGTAGCCACTATATTTATGCTCTATTATTTGTTCAAGCGTAGTCACCAAAAAAATGGACTATTACATATAGTAGTTATGGTAGACATGCTTTTTGGAAGGGTGCTTTAGATGAGCTGTTGAAAGTAAGAAAAATCTATGTGTCATTATCAGAAATGCTCAGCAAGGTAAGTTAAGCTTTTCAGTAATGTAAAACACTCCTGGTTACTGTGAAAGGAAAGAAATAAGCAGAAAAGAAAGCATGCATACCATTGTGTAAGTTTTAAAGACGTAACTACAAACAAATGTTCTTTTCTTCTCTGCCTGCTTCTTTTGAGGTGCCAAACCATTAGAGATTTTTGGCAGCACGGGCCTCTTGCACGGCAGGCGGTCTATTTTCTCCTAGGCAGTCAGAGAAGCTTCCTAATATAGAGGCTTTTGATATTCATCACAAGAACCTGTTTAAGAATCTCAAACATTTAAGACTGTGACATCAATGTGGCAGTACCTAAAGACACCATCATCATTCATTGTAACATGTCAAATTGTGCAATAAGACCTGATCATTCCTCCTTCTTGTGGTAGTAGTAGCAGCTGTTTATGTAGGTTGGGTTGGTTTTCTTTTAAAGGTGCACCAGGCTGCTCTCTGGATCATAATTAATTTGGTTTCCTTGCCACCTGAATCATAAAAATTCCAGGCTATGTGAAGTTGGCTTTAGCAGAATTCCCGTTGCCCTTTTGGACCATCTATCTGATCCAGTGTGGCTGGGAGTGATTGAAGAGGTGGAGATGAGTGGTTGTTTTATCCCAAATTACAATAGTTTGAACCTTAGGAATTATGGGCATAAAAATAAAAATCCTTTGTTATTAGTAATTTTAGTTTAAAAATTGCATGTGTGGTCCATGAATAAATGATTGCATTCTGACCCTGAGCCTGACCCTGACTCTGAATCAGTAGATTGGCTTAAATTAAGCCTGGCCCTCAATAGCCTTGCTATGGAGATTCTCAGAGTACCTTTGTACTGCTGGGCTTGTTTTAGGACTCACTTACGTGGGCTCAGTCCCCTAAAGGTAATGGGGAAAGATCTGGTGGCTTTCAATCCCATCTCTATAAAATCCATGTAAGGAGAGAAATCATTGTCACACCATGTGGCAATGGCTCTAGATTTAGCAGGGACGAGAAACAAATGAGTCATCATGACTTAGAGTAGGATGGCTAAGAGTAAAAAATTAGGTGATTGCCAAAGTTATGAAAAGATAGAAGTCTGGAAGATGAGTAATCAGGGCAGGGCCAGGTACTAGGTATGTTTTGGGTATCAATAAGAAGGCAGGCATCAAGGAGGGAAACAGTCAAGGCACTAGCTAGCCAAAGGTTGTGGTCAGGAGCAAGATAGAGATACTGAGAATCAGCCAAGGTTGGAAGAAACTAACCAATATTAGAGATAATATGTAAATAGAGAAGTTGAATCAAGGATATCATTGATGAAAGCACCATAGTGAATCCTACTCGACACTAAAATTTTTGACTGAGATAATTCTGTCTATGGAGAGTTAGGTAGTACAATGGATAGCGTGCTGACCTGGAGTCAGAAAGACTAAACTGTAGGGACCACTTTTTAATTGGGGAGTATTAGCCAGGCGTCTCCCCACAATATTGGGGCAAGGAAGGAGACCAACAGCCTCCCTCAAAACAGAGCAGGATTTATTTAACAAGAATGAACTTAAAAAAAACAAAAAACACAAACAGGATCAGTAGGATTAAGGGCAAGGAAATAAAATGGGGAAAGGGAAATTATACAACCTGAACAACACCACTGCCCAGAAATCAGCTGAGAACACACAGCAGCATCCTGTTGCCTTCCACCTTCAAGCTAGAATGGCGGAAAACCTTCCATTCTTCCCAGCAGACCCCAGGCTGACCATACACAGCCCCTAGCCAATTGGCTGGCCACTCTGACAGTCACATGACTGCCCTCACTGGGCTTCCAATCGTAATTTTGCCAGGCCCATGTAGGCGTCAGCTAGTGGTGATGATGTGAGGTGTACAGTGCCATGGCTACAACCGGTGGGTGGAACACCATGCAATTTGCAGAGCCCCAGACCAGTGCTTGCACGGAGGATTGTTTTTTTAATTCTACCCAAAAGATGGGGTCATAAAAAACTTAAATAACAATTAATTCTTTACTCTTTCTGAGTTTAAATCTGGTGTCAGACACTTACTAACTGTCTGACCCTGGGCAAGTCACTTAACCCTGTTTGCCTCAGCTTCCTCATCTGTATAATGAACCGGAGAAGGAAATGGCAAACCACTCTGGTATCTTTGCCCAGAAAACCCCAGATGGCGTCATGAAAAGTCAGACGTGACTGAAAATACCTGAACAGCGACAATCTTGCTTATACTACCTATCAGAGTAGGAAGTGGCCTCAGAATTAAATTAAATTCAACAAATACTTAAGTACCGCCTGGCATGAGGAATAATTTGTTAGTTGCATGTAGTAAGACCAAATTTACATAAGACATGGTCCCTGCCCTGATACAGTTTATCATCTAATGAACTTGGCTGACAAGTTCGTGTAAGAGATAGCTACCACTGTCTGGGGAAAAGGTGCAACTGCAGGGGCAGAAAGGTGGGAGTCTGTTGTTGTATTATCTTAAAGCCTTCCTTGCTTGGCGTCCATACCTACAGTCAAAGCTGACTCTATTTCCACATGCCCAGGTGTCCCTCTTATATTCCTCATGTAGGTTTTGTTTGTTTGTTTGTTTGTTTGTTTTAGTGAGGCAATTGGGGTTAAGTGACTTGCCCAGGGTCACACAGCTAGTAAGTGTTAAGTGCCTGAGGCTGGATTTGAACTCAGGTACTCCTGACTCCAGGGCAGGTGCTCTATCCACTGTACCACCTAGCTGCCCCTCCTCATGTAGTTTTTAAGGCACCTTAAAGCAGTAAATAACCTCCCTCCCAAATCCCTTCGCCACCCCATCCCACCACTTCCTCGAGGAAGGAAAAGAAGGCTTTGCAGGCTCCATCTTCACATACAACAGTGACATAAAACAGAATACTGAATGGCACCACCTATCTATGATGATAAAAACAAAGACAAGAGGAGAGACCTCCCAAATTCAATAAAGCAGCATGTGAAGCTCATTTGTTGACCTCCTTTAATCTGAAGGTGCCTGCTCTGACCTTCTGCTTAGAAGTGGCAGGTTAGAATATGGACACCAACAGGTTTTTCTTGTTTCCTGGTTGTGTGGCACTGGGTGAGATTCTTAATGGAGGAAATTTGCTGGTTAACTAAATGGTCCTCCCTCCCTTATATTCACATTATATGTGACAGAGGTTGGGGGGAGGGGGATGGAGGCAGAGAAAGTAAAAGGGTTGATGTGAATAAACAAAGTATTTTGCCTGTGTCTATATGCATGTATAAAGGTGTATCTGGCTTCAGCTGCAACCATTTAGGATCAAGGGAGGGAGCAGGGTTTAGGATTAAGTTTAGGGCTGTGGAGGAGCCCTAATTCTCACCCTGCAAGCCAACTCCCAAACTCTTCCCCATTCTTCCCCTTTCCAAACCTCCAAACTTAGTATTCTTCAGCGGTTTTCCTTAGTTTCCAGGTTAGCTGGTCAGTCCTATTTTCCTCACAGAGAGATAAAGAGGTGAAAAACTGTATGAGATGCTTTGTTCTCTGTAATAACCCTGGTGTATTCCTGACAACACCTCGGTGATCTTGATATTCAGTACCAGTATGTTCTTAAACAAATTGCTCTGGAAGTTTACTCTTTTGAAGAGGCATGTACCATAAAAATGGGAAAGATAAAGCTCTCACCAGGAAACCGGAGCAGATCATAACTCGGTTGCAGTTCAGGAAATGAAAATATATCAATAATGAGATGAAACCCAATTCAAAACAACTTATGTTGTCTTCGGTCCTGAAAAAATAATCTCTTTTTCTATTATGGGGAGAAACGTGCCTCCTTGTTCACTTCTTGTAAATCCAAATTTTGTTCTCAAGTGATGATCGTGGTTAGCTAAAATTGCTTGCACTTAGCTATTATGGAGGAATGACAAATATATTATTGTTAGTCTTTATTGGCATTATTATTAGTCAGTTGTCAAACCTTGAAGGAAAAAGCACCAAGTGAAACATTGAAAGAGTAATCGTGTTTTCATAAATATGTTCCCAAATAATTATCTTGAGTACGCTATCTACTTAGCCTTAATATAAGCTTCTCATGTGAAACAGCCACAGTTTTTGATGACTTGGGAATTCATTTGGAAAATAAATAGAAATGATAAGCCCTCTAGTGTGATATATTAACAGCTACATTGACTGTGGGCATTCAGGCTCGTCGCAGAGACAAGCTCTGAATCCTGGTGTTTCCCCCCCCTTCCCCCTCTCTCCCCTCTCCCCTCCTCATCTCCCTCTCCTTCCCTCCCCCTCTCTTCCCCTGTCTCCCACTTTCCACTTCATCTCTCTCTCTCTCTCTCTCTCTCTCTCTCTCTCTCTCTCTCTCTCACACACACACACACACACACACACACACACACACACACACACACACACACACCCCTTGGGGCTTGATGTGTCTTTTTAGAGATAGAGTAATCAAATTAAGTAAATCTAGTTTTGTTGGCTATGTCTCATTCTCTCGACATATCCCTGTTGGTGTAATGTGCAAAGAGAGAATTCCCAGTTTAAAAAGATGCTGGAATGTTTAACACACTGTGGGAAAGGAAATCTTTATAGAAGCAAGAGATGCGGGTTTTGTTTTTTTGTTTTTCTCATCCACCATTCGCGATCCTCATCCTTGCCAGTGAAGAGCAATTTCATCTTTTGACCATTTTCCAGGAAAGAAAAGGCTATACTTGAATAAGAATGGAAAGTGATAAAATGCTGAGTGGCCGTTGGGTACCAGTAAAGGAGCTGTGGGAAGAAGGTTTAGACTTTCATCATCCTTATTATGGTATAGAGATTTTACACCCTTGAAGACTGATTATTTAGACAAGTGTCACCTACACCTAGAAAAATTATAAAGTAAGTAAAGTTTGTCACTTATGTTGCCAGTCTTCCCTTTCTGTCCCCTCCCTCTTCCTCTCAGAAATCTAGCTTTCTAATTCTCTTTCTATTTCCTGCCTCCCACACCAAAATCAAATCTACCAAAGCATATTATCAGGAAAGGAACTGTTAACCCTTTTATCAGGTGCTTTTTTCCCCTCTTCTCTACAAAAGTATAAATAAGTGAGGAAGCTTTAATGGGTTACCTCCCTCAGAATGTACTGAGATTTTAACTGGAGACAATGCTTTAAGTCTGATGAATTACTCTATAAATGCGAAATTAAAGGTATCTTCTAACTGGATGGTGAGAAATATTCTGAAGGATAGGGATCCCATCATAACCCAGTGAGATTACCAGACCTCTGGCTACACACACACACACGTGTGTGTGTGTGTGTGCATGTGTGTGTGTGCCTGTATATACATATATGTGTATATATGGCTGTATGTGCAAGTGTACACGTGTATGTGTATATACATGTGCAGATAGATATAGATTAGATGTAGAGATAGATGTAGAGATAGAGATAGAGATAGAGATAGAGATAGAGATAGAGATAGAGATAGAGATAGAGATAGAGATAGAGATAGAGATAGAGATGGAATATAGTCCAGGAAGGTAGCAAAGATCCAGGGTCTTGCTGGAGCCTTAAAAATGACTAATATAAGAAAAGAGATGCAAAGACTACCAACTCCTGGCTTAGGAAGGGGAGAAAGAATAATCAGAACTTGTTGCTGAGGGGAAACAGCTTAACTAAGAAAGATATCTGTGGTCACTCTATGGAAAGAGAACCGAAGGAAGAGGAGAAAACCAGAAAATCCCCCAAAACTTCCTAGGGCATGTATCAGAAAAATAAGAGCAGTAAAGGGAGATGGCTGAAGGGGTCTTCAGGGCTCTTACAGCTATGGAAAACAGCAGGGCAAGAGACTCTACCTATAATACCATTTCTTCCTTGACTTCTTGGTTAGGGTAATGGAGAGTTAGGTGTTACAGAAGAGGCATATCTGCTCAGATCAGCTGATCTATTTCATGGTGAATAGAATGAATGAATAAAAAAGGTACTTACTATATGCCAGGAACTGTACTAAGTGCTGGGGATAGATTTTTTTTTTAATAAAGAGACAGTTTCTGCTCTCAAGGGGATTTTATTCTCATAGAGAAGAGATGCCTAGGGAAAGGAGTTTTGTTCTGTGGAAATAGGAAGTGGAGATGGGCAGAAAGATGGCCTGAGCGATTAGCTGGGTGGTGGTAATAGTTGTTTGTCCTTCATAGAAGACCATGACTTGCAATGGATTGGATTTAAGTGAGGGACGGCTGTTCAAAGTTACCAGTCTCACTCTCTCCTCCAGAGCTATCTGGGTCCAGTGCCAAGATATACATCAGGATGACAAGAAATAGCCCTGGATGTTTGAGGCATTTGGGATTAAATTACTTGTCCAGAGTCACACAGCTAGTAAGTGTCAAGTGTCTGAGGCCAGATTTGAACTTATATCCTAACTCCAGGGCCAGTGTGCTATCCACTGCACCACCTAGTTGCACACAACTGAAGGATGATTTGGTGTCTAGGCTCATCTAGTAGATGGAGTAGGCTAAATGAGCTAGGTTCTATACAATTAATCATCAATCAATAGGAATAAAACCTTAGATAAGGAGCTCCAAAGAGGTATGGATGTTTCCACAGGGATTGAGGCATAGGTTAAGGAAGACCCAGATAATGAGGTCCAAGCCTTAGATTTCATGTTGAGAGTACTGGTATGGGGGTTGAATAGGTCAGCACCAGCTGAGTGTGAGATCAGACAGAGAGACAGAGGCAGAGAGATACAATAAGATGGAGACAGAGACATTGAGAGACAGAGGAGAAAGAGAGAAAAAGAGAGCCAGTGTTATACTATAAATTATCTTCTGGTTCTTACTTCAGTCTTCATCAATTCATAAAGATCTTTTTCATGTCTCTTTGAAACTGTCTTTTCCCTCATTTCTTTAGCAGAATAGTATTTCATTATATTCATATACCACAACGATCTGCTATTTCCTAATTGATAAGCATTCTCTCTCTTAATTTCCAAGATATTTGTATGTGTGCACATATAGATAATTATGTCTGTATAATTATTTGTAGTATATCATTTATAGTACATTCAGCATATAGATATGATTCTATTCCTGTCTTTTTTTCATATATATAGTGTCCTTTCCTCTTTTTTGTGCTCTTTGAAATATAAGCTTAGTAGCTAGATCAATGTCCATGTCTTATTTAATAATTTTTGTGCATAATTCTACTGTTGTTGTATGCTTAATAATTGGTGGGCTATTGCTTAGATGAATAAAATGATTTGGGTTTCTTTATGGGGAGGATTGAAAGAATGTGTTAAAATCTAAGAATATCTTCTGTATGCTCACTGAAAATATCTTTGGGGCCATTCCAGTAGATGACAGATAAGTATTTAAGTATTTCTTCCTGTTTCTACATAATTTTTATTCCCTCATTGCCGGGTGCAAAATCTTAGCATCTATGAAATACGCAAAAGGATATGATCAAGTGACCAGAATGATATATGATAGAGATACTATAGTTCATAAATTGACAGATGGCAAATCCCAGTATAAAAACTTTTCATTCCATGTAGTTAAGAGGTTATGTGTATATAGTATGGTGACATCTATTAAAAACATTGTTCTTTACTTTTAATAAGTTGATATTATGTTTGAGGAATTATGGGCAACAGTTTTGTGTTTTACAACACTCTGGTGCCAGTAATTTATTTGCTGATTTCTCAAAGTTACTTGGACTTTGTAGTTGTAGTAAGGGGGTTTGTCATTTGTTAGTTGATGAGAGAGCAACCTTCTTGTATATAATGATAAGTAAGCATTGATTATGCATTATTTGCCTTGGGTTGGGGGTCCTATATATCCCCACACATATGTTAAATCTTAAAAAAAGGATTTATTGATGCCTTTTGTTATTTATGTCATGATCTTTTCCCCATATTACCTTTTCTCATTGAATCTTCCTTTTGTGAAAAAAAAGAAAAGGGAATCCAGCACACAAAGCAGACATATTTGGTAGCTTATGTAGTATTTTGCTCCTGAAACTCCCCACCACTCTACCAAAATGAGAGAAATATGATTCATCACCCATCCTTTGGGGCTCAAATTGTTCTTTGCGATTAATATGATTGGGATAGCATTTTAGTGTCACTTCAATTTATGAGAGACAAAACAAAAATTACATATTTTATAATGAGAATTCAGTTTATTTTTAATGTGATAACTTACTAAATTACAACTCTTTTCCCTCCCAGTTACTGAATCTAAACATTTGATGTCATGGGATACATTGGAAATTGCACTGGTTCTGGAGTCAAAGATCCTGGCTTTAAATGTGACCTTTGTGACCTTGGGCAAATCATTTAACCATGGATCTCAGTTTCTGCATTTGTAAAAAGAAAGGATTTGCATTAAATGGCTTCTAAGGTCTCTTCAAATTCCAGATATATTACGTTTTGATCCTATTTAAACTATATTTCTATATAAGGATTGAATTTTTGACACTAGAGCAAGATGGTCTAGTGCTAGGAAAATATTTATATGGTTTATTTCCGAATCTGGCTTCCTTTTCCCCTTTCCCCTCAGTTTCTGTATTATTGTTCCTGTCTCAGATTTAGATTTCAAACAGAACACCTGGTTTTTTTAAAGAACTGTGAATCCCACAGCTGATTACTACTATTTCCCATAACTATATGATATTAGAAAAAGAATGACATTTTCTTCGGCCTAGTGAAAAGAGGAAGAAAATAATCTTCCAGCAGTTTATTCCATTTGTATGAGCATATTGAACAGACTGAGGAAACACTGCTTTGTCTGGCACTTTAAGAACCAAAATAAACTAATACCTTCTATGGGGGAAAGGGTGATGTGCGCAATAGCTAGCAGCAACACACTCTGTTGAATAGAGGATAACCAGAGATCAGAGAGGCTGGCAGCTAAAGGCATAAGAAGACCAAGCTATAAGATCATATTAAAGCTCTTATTGATTAATGAAAGATGAATGTGCCTTAAAACCATAATCTTTGGTGTAGTATTGATCTTTGGAAAGCCCTACACTGTCGCATCCTTCTACTTACTAAAAAGCTTATTTATAGTACCCTATAGATAGAGATGTTTGGAGGAAAGGGCATACATAGCCTGCTGAGTCGTATGCCTCTCTCTTGGTTTTAATATCTCTTAGCACCTTACATCTAAACCCTTTTGATTAGTCACCATTTATAAATCCTTGGCTTGGGCTAAAATACTCATCTTCTGCCCAGAAGGAGTAAATTGTGAAAGAAGTAAATAAGGTGAATGTTTATTTATACTGATGGCTTCTGATCTCTCCCCATGGGGAAGCTATACAAGATTAATGATGATAAGAAGCCCTTCAGAAGTAAGTATACTTTCTCTCACTGACCCCTCTGGCAGAAAGCCCAAGCAGCAAGAAATGGGGTGAGCAGGATGTAGCCAGGGCAGAGGAGGAAGGGAAAATAGTATAAATGTGTTTTTGGAAAATCTCTCAGATTTGTGGCTTTGGGGGCAGGGGAGGGAGAGGTGGGTAAAAATATTGGGCGCATAATGCAGAAAATGTGTGTATCTATATGTACACATACACATACATACACATAATATATACACAAACATACAGACATGCACACATGTATGACAAATACCAATCGAATATAAAAATAACTGCCAGTGGAGCATGAAACCTACATCACTCTTGCTTGTGGATAGATAAAATGACTTGGCTTTATTTAGCTACCAGTAGAGAATGGATCACATCTATTTCATGCAACTAACAAGTCAGCCAAAAAGTATTGTATAAAATGCTTTTTTAGAGATGTTATTGTTAACTCAAATTTCTAAAGCCCTTTAGGGCTGACAATGCATTCTAACAACAATCCAGTAAAGTGGCTAGTGTAAATGTTATTAGCCTCATTTTGGAGAGGGTGAAACAATTTTTTGAGTAGTTGAAACAATTTCATATAGGTAAATTATAGACAGATTTGTGATGAAAATCTAGGAAAATTTCATTCACAAATCAGACAGCTTTTTTTAACCTTGTTTGTTAAACCAAAATCACATTGGCTTTATATAACAGAGGATAATTCAAAACTGTTGGCATTTCATACTTCAACTATGTTAACACAATGAAATTTTCCAAGTATTTTTTATTTCCACAGTTTTTTGGAAGTTTCCTTGATGACTTATGGGGGAAATTACCTTAAAACAACTTCCTTCCAAAGGTTACATGTCTACAGTAGTAGAGCTGAGACTTGAACACAAGTTTTCCAAATCAAACGTCAAGTACTCTTTTTCCACCACCATGCTGCTTCTCCATTTGTCTAATTGGTAGATGTGTGTGCTTTAATATTATTTAGAAAGGAGATGACTATTGGGGTAAGGAGCCTGTATCAGGATACCCAGGTCTCCCATTGGCTTTTCCATTGGCTATCCCATTGATTCACTGGGTAATTGTGTGAGCTATTTCCCTTCTGTGTCCTAGTTTCCTGATATATAAGTTGAGGAGACCAGATGAACCATAAGGTCTCTTTTAGCTCTAAATTTCTATGAGTATATGGAGGTAGATATAAGACAAGAAGAATATTAGACAACTCAAAATCCATCTTCTGCAGGAGGCCTTTAACAATCCAACTAGCAGCTAATGAATGTCTTCACCTACTCTTTTGCATTCTTGCATGTATCTAGTTATCTACAAATTATTTCCCTCATTTGAATGTATATTCCTTTAGCATGAGGACTGGGTTTTTTTGTATTTTTGCTTTTGTTTTTGTTTTGTTTTGAGGTATTTTGGGGTTTGGGTTTTTATTTTGTTTGTTTTTATTTTGTTTTGTGTTTGTCGTTCTTTATATCCCCAGCTCTTAGCACAGTACATGGAATATAGTAAGTCCTACCTTAAACACATTAGTTGTATGATCCTGGATATGTCACCTGTCTGTGACTCATTATTCACATCCATAAAGTAGGTTAATAATAGCACCTACCTCACAAAGTTGTGAGGATCAAAACTGTTAACATAGACATAGCCCTTTGACAACCTTAGAGTGCTATATAAATGGCAGCCATTATTATTATCATTATTATTGTTGTTGTTGTTGATGATGATGATGATAAATTCTAGTTAACTCACTATTGACTTAGATTTCGTTTCCAGATTTCAATTTTCCAAATATCTAATTCCACTGGAAAGAACAAAAGAAATGCTGTCTGTGCCAATGTATCTATAAAAGAACTCTTCAGTAGGTTTTGGATACTTCACATTTTTAGTACTTTACCTCACCCAGGTAACACAACTTGGGGAGAGAATTGCATATGTTCCATATGGCACATACCCCTCCCTCCAACCCAAACATCTTTCCAACTTGAAATCCAACTGGCAGGTTTGGCCCCCAGAACACTGACTACTATTTATCCCCGGATAAAACTGTGAGAGACTGGGTTTTTCAAGTACTCTTATTCACAAACTACACTGATGTGCTTTCCATTGGGTATTAGCAAATAAGCTTTTTTTAAAGGGTATTTGCTAAGGTGGCATAGTAATAGCAATTGGTACAAAAGATCCCTCTCAACTCCCACACCTATGCCCACCCACCCTATAAGAAAAAAGATGAGGATACACAATTATTTTGCACAAAAACAAGATCCCTAGGTATAGTGGGCTCAAATTTAAAGCACAAAAGTAATGAATAATCCGTGTAGGGAAGGTGTGCAGCCAAAAGGTACCTCACAAATCTTCAAATTGTGGAGTCCTCATGAAATTCCCTTTAGGTATATCTAGCTCTCTACTGGGCTCTGAACCCTTAAAGAGTCCCAAAGCCATCTCCATGGAGTTCATAGCAGCATTTTGTCTACCTTGGGGATAGTATGAAATTGGTTCATATTCCCTGAATTTGCTTACTTTCCTGGATCTCTGTCCTTTTGTGGCTTAGCAGGTTGAGTGGCCTTGAAATTAGGAAGGCTCAAGTTCATATCCAGCATCAGATGAGGCTGTGTGACCCTGGGCAAGTAACTTAACTTCACTGTGACTTAGTTTCCTCTTCTTTAAAATGAGGAAAACAATAGCATCTACTTCTTGAGGTTGTAGTGAGGTTAAAATGAGAAATTTATTAAGTTATTTGTAAACATTAAACCATTGCATGCTACTAGCTATTGTATTTTTCCCCCTTTTCCCCTTGTTCTGTCTCTGTCTGCTCTGGGTTAGAAGTGTTGTTTCCTGTCAGTCACCTCTCACTGATACCTGATAATGTACATTCTCCAAAATCATTAAAGGACACAAAATCAGCATAACTGGTAAAGTAAAAGTATCCCTTCTCATGCCTCTTCCCCATTAAATTATAAAATCTAAGGGACCAGGACAATGTTGTATTTTTTTTCTTTCAGTTTTCATATCTATATCCCCAAAGCCTAGCATGTAATTGGCATTTCATAAATGTCTATTTAACCACACATAACACTGGATGGAGTACAGGACTTGGCATCAAGAAGACTTGGCTTTCAATCCTGACACTTACTAGCTATAGTATGCTGAGGAAGTCACTTATCCTTTGTAATCCTCAATTCCCCCCTTTATAAAATAAGGCTGTTGGATGAGATGGCCTCCAAGCGCCTTTCTTGCTCCTATGAATTCACCCTAAGACCCTACCTCTCATTAGTAGTCTGATTCTCTTCCTGCGGCTAAGTCCAAAGCAATCTTTTTCATTGTAAGCCAAAGCCTTCTCACCAACTGATGAAATCTGTTGCAGCCTCCCCAGAGTCTGACAGAAACTATCTATTTCTAGTCCTTTCCTGGCCTGGCCTGTTCCCTTCCTGAATTTATCTTTTCTTGGTCCCTCTTCCTCCTCCCAGTAGGTTCCTTTTATCTATTAAATCACTTTTTAGTGCATTCCAAATAAGGACAGATTGGGACTAAAAGCACAACAGTTGGGTCCAGGCCAGTATACCACACGCTTGTAATTGCCTGTGGTTCTTCACACATCCCAGGCCTGCAGGGAAACTCCTCTCCTGGGACTAGCGTCTCAGATACACAACTTTATTTGTATATTGGTGTTTGGATTAGAAGGACTTTGGGGATAATAGGAAATAGGCTATTCAAGAAATTGAGGGATGATATAGGAGAAAGAGAAATAAAGGATTGTCTGCTGTAGGGAACAGGGAGGTCATTAGGTTCATGTATCCCAGAATCTGAGCTGTAGGACAGAAATCCTTGATAGTTTTCCAGGGATTTGTATTTGGTAACATTCTTTTCAAGGAGACTTAATACCATGTTTTAAAGGAAATTTTAGTATTTAGAATTTAAAGGAACTCAGAGACTATCTAATGCAACAACCTCTTTTGACAGATAAGGAAACCAAACCAACCCAGAGAGGTAAAAAATCTTGCCCAAATTTACATAGATAATAAGAAATAGAAAAGGATTGAAACTCAGGTCCTCTATGGACAAGCTCAGTGTTCTGTATAATACCCAGTGCATCTCAGTCCTTCTGTAGTATTCATGTCTTCCGCCCCCCCCCCCCGCCCCAGATTTTGAGGTGTTGAAAGCAGAAATAAGGATTTTTTTGAGGGGAGGATTGTTTTCCTTATGAAGAGCTATTGACCCACTTGCAAACACAAATAGACAAAAATGCTCACTGGGTAAGGGGGGGGGGATAATGTATCTTTGAGAGAATGGAAATATAACACATTCTACTTACCTGCTTTTAAAATAGAGAATGTCATAAAATTCTATTTACCATATATAAAACCAAGTATATGCATATGTGCCTCTATATAACTTGTGCACAATTAAGTGAGGGAGATAAAAAGGCAGAGAAAGAAATAAAGTGAGATAGAAGAGTAACAGCCAAAAAGATCAATATAGAAAGAAATATAAATAGGAAGGTAGAAATGTATACAGACTTCCCTCTTATACAGGGTGGGCCAAAAGTCATGAAAGGGCTCTGATGTCTTAATAACTTTTTGAAAATTATTTTTCTTTACTTTTTACCATTTATGAAATTTGTTTTTTCACATGTAATATAAATTCATTTCCTATATATACTGTATATGTTGCTTCTGTAAGGGGCTAAAATTCTAGCTATACTGTCTAAAATATCTAATGAGTGGTCGCCAATAAATTAGAAGCTTTAGCAAGAATATTTAAGTATTTATTAAAGATCTTTAGGATCTAATGATCAGAGATAAAGGTAAAAATCTAACTATTTCTAAGAGACCCCATCATCCGACCTGCCATGGCAAGGTCAGGAACCAACAGGACCCAACGCCTCCTGTGAAACTGGGCACATCCCCTCCACATGTGCACACACAGCTTCAAGCTAATTGACTGGTAGCTTTGATAGACAGTACCCACGCACAAACATTACTTTCTGATGCCAAAGAAAGCCACATGGCTTGCCCTCAGACACCTCCTCATGGCGGAGCTTTCCTACAGTAACTCTCCTGTAGGTGGCCTCATTCCAATCATTACAGTATGGTATTGTAAATTAAAAGCAAATAAGAGTTATTAAATATTTGTGACTTTTGGCCCACCTGTTCTCTCTCTCTCTCTCTCTCTTTCTCTCATAGAGCTATAGATACATACAAATATATATATATATATATATATATATATACACACACACACACATATATACATATGTAAAATTTCACATGGATAGGGAATCAAATATTCAGTGGCAAGAGACACACTGATTTTGTGTCCATTTTGTAGCATGGTGGCAGTAAAAACTTTTGAAGCCATGTTCATTCATTTAACAACCATGGATGAAGTGATTAATATGTAAAACCTAGGGTTGGTGCAAAGATAAATGAGGACAGGGTCACAGGCCTTATAGAATTTACAATCTAGTGAAAGCTGTGATGTATTTTGTTGACTAAAGGCATACCTTTACATTATTAACTTTTAATATTCACCCTTACTTTCCAGATAAAAAGGGTCAGGTCATATCTATAGGTAATCATATGAAGGCAACTTCTTTCTTAATTAGAGTAGTTTTTGTTTGATCAAATTCTGGAATTTTGACTTTTCTTTCTAGTTAATAAGGAAGTTATGGAATTGAGCACACTAGGAATAGAACTGGTAAATCTGAATTGAAGAATTTTTAGTTTTACTGAATACATTATAATCAAGGTACTATTACAATGAACTGTGGAAATAGCCTTCTCATGTAGAATCTGATGTTATAATGGTATTTATTGCAGAATTATAGAATTTTATCATGGAAAACATGTGGTACAGTAGATAGAGTGCTGGGCCTGGAGTCAGGAAGTCCTGAGTTCAAATTTGAACTCAGACACTTAGTAACTATTTGACCCAGGACAAGTGAATTGACTTCTGTCTGCCTTAATTTACTGATTTGAAAAGTGGGAGTAATACTAGCATGTACCTCACAGGGTTATTGTGAGGATAAAACGAGATATTTGTAAAATGTGTTGACCACATTAAAGTACTATACTTTGTTGTTCAGTCATTTCAGTTGTGACCCCACTTTGGATTTTCTTAGCAAAGTACTGGAATAGTTTACCATTTCCTTCTCTAGGCCATTTTACAGAAGAGGAAACTGAGGAAGCGGGGTGAAATGAGTGTCCAAGGCCAGATTTTTTTTTAAAGCAACAAACATTTATTTTTTCCAGTTACATGTAAGGGTAGTTTTCAACATTCATTTTCATAAGATTTAGAGTTCCAAATTTTTCTCCCTGCCTCCCTCCTCCACAAGATCTCAACCAGGTTATATATGTACAATCCACAAGTGTTCTTTTTATCAGTTCTTTCTATGGGGGTGCATTTCAGGTTGTCTTGGATCATTGAATTGCTAAGAGTAGTTAAGTCATTCACAATTGCTCATTGAACAATACTGCTGTCGCTATGCACAATGTCCTCCCAGCTCTGCTCACTTCACTATACATCGATGTTCATTAGTCTTTCCAGGTTTTTTGGGGGTCATCCTGTTTGTCATTTCCTGTAGCACAAGACCATTCCACTACAATCATATAACACAGCTTTTTCCATCATTCCTCAATTGATAGACATTCCCTTGATTCTCAATTCTTAGCCTCCAACAAGAGTTGCTATAAATATTTTTTGTACAATTTTCCCCCTTTTCTCTTTTTCATGATTACAATGGTTAACTGTTTCCCTTCCATCTTATTCCCTTCCCCATGATATTTATTCTATTATCCATCTTCTTTCAGCCTATCACTCTTCAAAAGGGATTTGCTTCTGTCTGTCCCCTCCCCCACTCTGCCCTTCCTTTTTTTGCCCCTCTCTCTTTATCCCCTTCCCCTCCTATTTTCCTGCAGGGTTAGAGAGATTACTCCACCCAATTGAGTGTGTACATCATTCCCACCTTGAGCCATTTCTAATGAGATTGAGGTCTTTAAGCCAATTCTGATGAGCATTAGGCTCATTTACTACCCAGATTAAATAGATTACTCCACCCAGTTGGGTGTGTGTGTTAGTCCCTCCTTGAGGCAGCTCTGATGAGTTTAAGGTCTTTGAGCCTTTTCTGAGGAGTGTAAAATTCATTTACTGCCCTGCTCCTCTCCTATTTCTTCCCCTACTCCATAAGCCTTTTCCTGTTTCTTTCATGTAGGATTTCAACTCTGGCCTTCCCCCTCCCCCATTGCATAACCTTCACCCCACAATTTAACCCTAAAGATTTCATCACCTAGCTAGGTGACACAGTGGACAAAGCATCACCCCTGGACCCAGAGGGATCCCAGCCAAAACCCAACCTCAGACACAAGACAGGTATGTCCCCCAGCTCCAACTTTTTATGGTTCTCTAGGGTCTTGTATTTGAAAGTCAAATTTGCCATTCAATTTAGGTCTTTTCATCACAAATATCTGAAAGTCTTCTTTTTCATTAAAGTCCCATTTTTTCCGCTGAAAGATTATGCTGAGTTTTGCTGGGTAAGTGATTTTTGGTTGTAATCCCATTTCCTTTGCCCTATGGAATATCATATTCCATGCCCTCCGGTCCTTTAATGTAGAAGCTGCTAGATATTGTGCTATTCTGCCTGGGGCTCCACAGTACTTGAATTCTTTCTTTTTGGCAGCTTTCAATACCTGAGAGCTCTGGAATTTGGCTATAATATTCCTAGGAGTTTTCCTTTTGGGATCTCTTTCCGGAGGTGATCAGTGGATTCTTTCAATTTCTATTTTAGCTTCTTCTAGAATTTCAGGGCAATTTTCCCTGAGAATATCTTGGAAGATGATGTCTAAGCTCTTTCCTTGATCATGGTTTTCAGGTAGAACAATAATTTTCAAATTATTTCTCCTTGACCTATTTTCCAGGTCAGCAGTTTTTCCCAGAAGATATTTCACATTGCCCTCTATTTTTTTTATTTATTTGGATTTGCTTTATTGTATCTTGGTTTCTCATAAAGTCACTGGCTTCCATTTGTTCAATCCTCATTCTTAGGCAATTATTTTCATCAGAGAGCTTTTGTACCTCCTTTTTCATTTGAGCAATTTGACTTTTCAAGCTGTTGAATTTTTTCTCATGTCTTTCCTGCATCCCCCTCATTTCTCTTTCCATTTTTTCCTCTACCTCTTTAACTTTATCTTCAAAGTCCTTTTTGGGCACCTCTATGGCCTGAGACCAATTCATATTTTTCTTGGAAGTTTTAGATATAGGGGCCCTGATGTTGACATCTTCCTCTGAGGGTGCCCCTTGGTCTTCCTTGTTACTGAAGAAACTTTCTATGGTCTTCACCTTTCTCTGTCGGCTCATCTTGCCTTTCTTTTACTAGACTTTTAGCTCCTTAAAGTGGGGCACTGTTTCCAGGCTGCAGTATCCCAAGCTTAAGAAGTCCCAGGTGGTAAGATTTAAGGAGAATCAGGTTCTTCACTTGCCTGGCCTGTTCCTGATCTGTAGATGACCCCAGACCAACTTGCTAATCAACCAGCTTTGTGTGTTGTGGTTGTTAGCTCTCACAAGCCTGTCCCCCCCCCCCACCTGGGCCACTGCTACTCAAGCCTACCTCTTGGTTCTCAGCAGGGGTGAAAAATCCAAGTTCTGCCTCAGGACCAGCATAGAACCCTGTAGTCTCCCCCCTGCCCAGGGCTCAGCCCACTCACCAGACTGTGAGCTTAGTTCCAGACGCCACTGGCACTTCAGCTGATTCAGAGGCTCTGGGGGTCTCTTTTTCTGGTGAGGACTTCCTGGCAATGGATCTGTGTCAGGGTGACTGTAGGGTTGGGCTTGACTCCTGTATCAGCACAGCAGCTCCCTCCTTCTGACCTTCCAAGCCGTTCTTGTTTAGAAGATGATTTCAGCACATTCTTCTGTGAGTTTTGCTGTTCTGGGCATTTTCCTATGGTGTTATTTGGATGTTTGTTGGAGCGATTGTGTCGTGAGTTCGAGAGCTCACTCCAAGGCCAGATTTGAATTCAGAAAGATGAGTCTTCCTGACTTCAGGCTCAGAATTCTTATCCAGTACAACACCTAGCTGCCACAAAGCACAATATAAATCCTAGCTATTATTATTATTATTATTATTAATTCAATAATGAGAAAGAATTTCAACAGTCCTCTCAAATACATAGAAAAAAGAAAGTAATCCCCACTTTAACATATCAACTTTGATATATTCAGCATATTCAACTGTTTGACAACCCCCAAAAGATTAACTCATTACCTCTTGAAGCAGCCTTTTGAAGGAATTAATAATACCTATTATTGAGTAGACTTATCCAAAATAACCTACAGGTCCTATAAGTAAGAGTGAAAATGAGACAGAGTTCAAGAAAAAAAAGTTCTTGGATAACCTTGCCCCACTATGGAAATTCTACCATCATAAGTAGAGTATTGGGCCCTGAGGGGATTCTGGGGTGTCAAGTCCTTAAATGATTCTGGCTTTTTTTTTTTTTTTTTTTTTTGTAAAACAAAAGCACACTGGAAAGAATACTGGCTTTGGACCAACTCACATTCCTCATCGTTATTACCTATTTGACCTTGGTCTGATCCAAGGTCATTCAGTCTGCAATGAAAGAAAGCGAATTCAGAGCAAAGCTGGGCACATTTAATGAGGATTTAACAACTTTATGTTCCCAAGCTTTGCACCTGCTTTTAAATAGGTATTATTTAGCTCATCACTGAGTAAGAGAGCTGGATCTTTAATTATCATGAACAATTATTAAGCACCTCCTGTGTACAAAGGACCATCCTGAGGTCTGGATAGCTGGTGATAAGTAGCTTGGAACAAACAGAAGTGGGATTCTTTTTGGAACAGGAAACTGTGTCTCCCTGATAGCTGTGTCTGCTTTTACAACTCAACATTCATCCTCCCTTTTTTCTCTGGCCTGCATTTCCCTTGGCATGATCCAATTACCACTCTATACTATATTCTAAATGACTAATGATTTAGACATTTGATATTATGGTAGTGGTAAATTATTTTAACATTTTGTGTGTTTTTTGTGGGAACCTATACAAAAAGTTAGGCTAAAGCTACTTTTCATTACCATTTTGTGTTTGTGTGTGTGAGAGAAACAGAGGGAGAGGGAGAAGGAGAGAGAGACAGAGGGAGAGGGATAGAGGGAGAGGGAGGGAGAAGGAGAGAGAGGGAAGGACAGGGAGGGAGAGAGAGAGGGAGACAGAGAGATAGAGACAGAGAGACAAACAGAGGAAGAGGGAGATAGAGGGAAGGAGAGGGAGAGAGAGGGGGAGAGAGAGAGGGAGGGAGGGAGAGGGAGAGAAAGGGAGAGAGACAAAGAGAGAGGGAGACAGGGAGAGACAGAGACAGAGAGACAGACAGAGAGGAAGAGAGAGTGGGAGAGAAAGGGAGAAAGGAAGGGAGAGTGATGAAAGGGAGAGAGAGGGATACAGACAGAGGGAGAGGGAAAGGGAGAAAGAGAAAAATTAATGCTTTCCCCTGCATCTTAATTCATGGATTTATGTCATCACATCATAGATTTAGTGCTTTATGGGAGCTTAGAAGTTAAATGTTTCAACCTCTTCATTTTACAGAAAAGAAAAACTGAGATTCTGACAAGTTTAGTGTATTGTACAAGGTCACACAAGCAAAGCCAGTGTTCAAACCCAAGTTCCAAAATTTAGTGGTCTTTTCAAACTGTATGTGTATGTGGAGGGGGGGTATATGTGGGGGGGGTATGCAGAGGGTATGTGCCTATAGGTGTGTAATTTTTTGCATGCCTTACATTATATGTGAAATAAATTGTTGTTTCTCTTCAAGTTCAAGTCAATGGTGAATTACAAAATTTTCTTTTGTGACCCAGAGGAGATCTGGCTGTCTGTTTTCAGAAAAATAGCCAACATTGGTAGTAAAGTTGCAATGGATAAGTTCACTGCAAGGTGTCAAATAATACTTGATGATGGAAATCCATCCATTTTTGCTGGAGGATGGCAATCTGTTTTGCCTTGTATTTGGAAGCCAAATGCCCATTCTCTGGTATTCCTCCAGTTGTTTATTGCTTGTCAGGGCCCTTTGATATTCTAGGAGAACCTAAGTTTCTTACTAATCATCTCTGGTCTTCCTCTGCTGCCAGGTTCCAACTCAAGAGCCAGGAGAGAAGTGGAAGCCTGCCTCTCAGGTTCGAACCTGGCACCAAACTAAAAGGGGCATTTAGTGGCCAAGGAGCTGGAGTGAGATACTCAGTCCAAAGGTGGCAGTATTCAGGATAGGGAAGTCAATTACTACCATTGCCATTTGGGAGACATTTTACTGTACTGGTTTTTGGCCTGGTTAGAGGAGCCTAAGGGACACGTTCATTTTTAAAAGAAGGAAGGAGGAACATTATTCTTGCATCTTCGGTGCAGTGAGGGGGAGGCATTCCATTCTGAGTTGGCAGTACTTGTATTTATCTGGAGCTGTGGCAGGCTGGCAATTTGAATGGGAAATTGTGCTTCTCCATTATAATGTCTTTCGTAATGAGAAACTTCTGGTGACATATGTTTATTAATCTTAGTTAAGAGACACCTGCCCAGATGGTCTATACCTGGGAAACATTTGGAGTCATCAATCCTTCCCTAATCAGCACACTTCCCTTCAGTGTGGGGATGACATCAATTTGGTGGGATGACCAAGAGTGGCTGCCACTCCACGCTGCTTTGCCCATGCCGAACTGAGCCAGGTTGAAATGTCAAAGGGAAATGAAACAAATTGCTTAGTCTTGCAAGATGATCAAAGGAGAGTCATGAGCTTGTCCTGTATCTGACATACCTTGGGAGTCACCGACCTTTAGTTGAAAGGATTTATTTCACATTATTCTTTGCATTACAGACTAAAAGATGTAGTAATGAGGTGCTCTCTCCACATCTTCCTTCTCAGAGAAGCTATATAGAAAAGTACAGCTGCACCCAGCAGGGTGTTAATCACCACTTACTGACAGTCAGGACTGACACAGGCAATAGGAGAGTGTTGTAATTTCCTACTGGATGGGCTCTCCTCACCATTCCAACTTCCATTAATAGTGCTATACTAGCAACTCTTGGGTATTTGTTTCTTACCACTGAGGTTGGATTTATGTAAACAAAAACATTATTCTGGCACAAAATTAGCAAAGGTATTAAGTTGATGAATGTGATGGTGACAAGGCCTGATGGTTGGAAGGCAGAGGATAAGCAGCAATCATCTGTGAAATATAGAACACCCCCCACTGTTATTAGAGACACAAAGTCAGTGAGTTGTGGGTTGCTAATGGTAAAATGATATTTCCCTTCATTCCATTAAATTGAAAGGGGATTTACTGTCTTTTCACCTCATGCTTCGTTCTGGCCTTGGGGCCAACAAGTTGCAAACCCCTGTTATTTTTTATTTATTGTTTGTTTTCCACAACTCTCATTACAATACTACATATCTGGCATATAATTAAATCCCCCATACCATAAGATCACAACCAACACTCTGTCATCAGAGAGCCCTTTACAATCTGCTCTATACCTCAGCAAGCAGAATCGTTGGGACAATAGCAAGGACTACATAAATCTGAATCCACGCAATCCATTGTAAGAAGGCTGGAGTCTTAGGAATTTATTTCTTCTGGGGTGCTCAGGGACTGGCGTGGTTGTTTCAAGTAATCCCTTGTGAGGCAATAAGGGGACTGTTATGTCTCTGAGAATTATCTCCCTCATAAAACATTGTTAAAAGATGATAACACATTTCATTTCTATTTTGTCTTTGTAATCCAAATATTTTTTCTGTTGTTGAATAGCCAACAACAGATCAAAGGAGGGTGGAATTCCTGAGGAAGGCAGGGCTATACCATCCCCTTAATTCTCTTTTGTTTTTGGAGATTTAAAATAAACAAAAAAATCACCCAACTGATTGGCCAACAAGCACTTATTAAGTGCCCACGATATACCCAGCACTGTGCTAGGAAAACAAATAAAAAGAATGAAATCACCCCTATATCTTGACTTCTGTTCATTCAGCAGATGGCAACATGCCACATGATCTCCCTAGTATGATTATAGGAGGGTAACAGAGTGTCACAAGGCTCCAGGCTACAATTAGCCTATAGAACATCTAGCACAGGAAAGAGTTTGGTCAGGACAATTGTTGGTCCTTTCCCACCCACCCCTCCCTTTTTTAAATTAAGAACTGGTCCCTAATGAAAAAACAAAGCTTAAGATATAACTTGAATATGAAATTAGAACAGCAGTGAACCATAAATTCATTTTGTGCATTTAATAATTTCACCTCTGTGTTACTATGTGAGATAATGTATAATTTAAAAGATAGTTTCAGTTTTCAAAAAAGTCACAATCTAAGGTATCATAGAAATACATCATCACACACCCATTTCTTTCCAGCACTTACTTAAGGGATCCTTAGTATTTTGGAGCAAGTTGATTATTTGTACACCAACAAAAATCACTTAAGTATCATCAAATGTTCTATAAGTAGAAGCTGACTTTTATTGAATCATAGAATCACAAAATTTAAAATCGTTCTCCTTTCTCCAGCCACAGATACCATCCAAATTTAATCCCTTATTGCCTCTGACCTGGACTATTATAATAACCTCCTAATCTGTCTCTCTGTCTCTCTCTGTCTTTGTCTCTTTCTGTCTCTCTGTCTCTTTCTCTTTCTCTCTCTTTTGTCTTCTCCCTCCTCAATCCATATTCGACACAGCTTCCAATGCACAAATCTAATCATGCTGCTTCCCTGCCTGTCCAAAACCTTTATTGACTCCGTTAGACAAAACCATAAACTTTTAGTGGCCTTTTGGATGAAATATATTTAAGATCTTCAATAATCAAGCTCCCGTTTTCCTTTCCAGTTTGTTTTCACATTATTTCCCTTCACATACTCTATCTTCCCATCAAGTTGGACAATAAGCTGAAACTTACATAGCATCTGCTACATTCTTGTATTTGCATGGGTCACCCCTACCCCACCACCATGAACCCCTGCTTAGAATCCCCCCCTCATCTCACTGCTTTTTAGGAAAGTGTATTTTCTTTCAAGGCTCATATCAGATACCAATTCATCTGTGAAGCTTAGCTGACATCCTTCCTCAACTCAGTTGTTATTATTTTGTCCATCCTCAAAATCCTATGCAAATGTAGTACCCCAATCCCTACATCAGTAGAATATAAGCTACCCAAGAAAAAACAAGTTCCTTTTTTGGTTTTGCCTGGATATAATAGGCTTTTAGTAAATGTTTGTCAAATTCAGTTGTATTGGTAGGTGGTTTGGAGGTCAACTAGTCCCTTACCTTCACCCAGAGCATGAATTGCATCTGCAGTGTCCTTGACAAATGGCCATCCACATTTACCAAATTCCATTGGCTATAATTACTCCATATAAGCATATGATTTATTGACTATAATGACATATAGATAAATCATTTCTGATATGATAACTTAGATATATATGCTTTTCCCTCCTTTTCCCATTTTTTCAGAGTTGCTGAATTTATTCTTTTCTTGATTTCTAATACTGGAAATGGAAAAGTTCTGAAAGGAATCAAACTGCAGCATAGCAAGTTACAACCACAAGCTAAAAAAAAAGAAAGAAAAAGGATAAAATGTATTGTGTTGTCTTCACAGTTTTTGATTTGATGTACAAGGTCATCAGATGTAACATGAAGTGGAGATGGGCTTTCGAACTGGCTGTGTATTTGGTTCCAGTTGACTGACAATACATAGAAAATCAGTCATGAATATTAAGTTTCTTTCAAGCATTTTTCCCCACAGCAGAAAGCATAGTATACGTTGTAGCAATGTCTATTCCAACTGATCAATTTCTTATTTAGACTTTTGGAAAAAGCCATGGATATGTTTTCTCCTAAATGTCACATACTAGTACAATTTTGTGATGGCAGGGCCATTTTTAGCTTGACTTCAGAAATTATTTTTCTGCTAAAAGATGTTTCTATATAAACATACTCTAGCAATTGTCTCAGTACTACTACCTTTCATCAGTTCTCAAATGTCCCCTATTTTATATCCCCAAACCCAACTGCCACTTTTTAATTAGTTAGTGATATTATTATAGGATTTGACTAGTTTGGGCAAGTATATTGAAGTTGATCTTATTATTTGACCAGGAGTGTTTGTGGGATGTCATCTGCTGATATGACACTTTTTTGAAATCTTTCTATAAGTTGTGCTTTCTTTAAGCTATTACTTACTCTAATTAGCCTTATGAACTTAAATTATTTCTATCTCCTCCCTGACATGATAGTACTTTGCTTTAGCACTGTTGTTTCCCTTGTGATACTACTGGGTTGTAAATCAAAAATAATTTAAATCCCAAAATAAGCAAAAGTGTTGATCCATTGACTGAGAGGATGATGAAAAGATCCACCACAAGTATCAGTAGTTTGCAGCCCATTACAGTGACTTGTATGTGAGATGTGGTATGAGAGACATCAGAAATATAGAGGATCAGGAAAAGAAGTGTGCTGCTCACATATCAGAAATAAGGGCTGTCAGATATCTTTAATGTTATAAAACAATCTATAACATAATAAAAACCTAAAGGGAAGCCTAGAGAGCCTTGAATTGGTAATAATAATTTTAATAAGTATTAATAATAAATACAACTAGCTTTTTTGTAATGATATAAGGTTTGCAAAACAGTTTCCAAATATTTTCTCATTTTATCCCCACAACAACCATAGGTTATGGGTGCCATTTTATAGATGAGGAAAACGAGGCAAGTAAAGACTAAGTGACTTACCCAAGGTAATGCAGCAAACAATTTTCTGAATTTAGATTTGAACTTGTGTTTTCCTGATACCAGACCCGGAATTCCATCCACTGTATCACCTAGAAGCCTCATTAGATCTTTAGCAATACATGGCTAAGAATTGTACAGGATGAGAAGGTATGGATACCTATGTGAGTTGAACACCAATGAGATCCATTTAAGTATCTAAATATTTTAGGACTAGTTCCAGGCAGGGGAAATTAGGTTCAAATAGAAAGCCTTTTTATTTTACATTAGTTTGTGTGTGTGTGTGTGTGTGTGTGTATGTGTATGTATTGTAGGGACCAATATTTAATTGGGGAGTGTTAGCTAGGCAGCTTGGAGGGAGACTGACAGCCTCCCTCAAAACAAAGCAAGATTTATTTAACAAGAATGAACTTAAACACACACACACACACACACACACACACACACAAACAGGATCAGTAGGATTAATGGAAAGGAAATAAAAGGGGGAAAGTGAAAATGATATGACCTGAACAATACCACCACCCAGGAATCAGTTGAGAACACATAGCAGCATCCTGTTGCCTTCCAGCTTCAAGCTAGAATGGAGTAAAAACCTCCCTTCTTCCCAGCAGACCCCAGGCTGAGCACACACAGCTCCCAGCCAATTGGCTGGCCACTCTGACAGTCACATGACTGCCCTCACTGGGCTTCCAATCATTATAATTTTGCCAGGCCCATGTAGGCATCGGCAAATGGTGATGACGAGAGATGCCAGTGTCATGGTGATGGCTACAACCCGTGGCTGTGGTTTGAGGAGCCCCAGACCAGTGCACACACTGAGGTTTTTTTGTTGTTTTTTTTAATTCTAGCCAAAAGATGGGGTCCTAAAAACCTCAAATAACAATTAATTCTTTACAGTTTGTATGTATGTATATATGTATATATGTGTGTGTGATGTGTGTGTGTGTGTGTGTGTGTGTGTATATATATATATGTATATATATATATATATATATATATATATATATATATATGTATATGTATATGTATACACACACACGCGCACGCTCACACACACACCTTACACTTGTGCCAAAGGCAGTAAGTATCAGGGTAAATGTTGCTTGATGCCTTTCAACAAAGAGCAAGGATAAATACTTCATCATGCTACTATAGCTTAGAAGAACTCAGAGTCACCGAAACAGGGCAAAAGCTCCAATACTATATTCTTTTGTGAGAAAAAACCTTGAAGTCTTTGGAAGGAAAAAAGAGAATGGAAGTAAAAACTGCTGTGATTAAAATCATTACTTTTCTTACTATTGTTAATAGGTCTCAGGAGCAATCTCTTTGGGACCTTTCAGAATAATTAACATGCACATCCTTAAAGCAGTGTTCCCCACTACTACCATCTAGCTACCACTTCTTGAGCTCATAGTTTGTCCAAATTTGTCATTCATCAATGAAATTTTTCCATTTGATTTTTTCAGGTCCTTATTTAAATGGGAAAAGAGAAACTTTGCATCAAAACATTTCAAGCTTCATCATATTTTGTTTTTACACTTGACAGTCATAAACAGGTCTTGGTGAGAATTCCAACACAAAAGAAAATTTTAAAAAGAACCATACTATTATTTCTTTTGACTTATATGACAATACAGTAATAACTCAATGGGTCACTATACACCTAGTTTTATAAAACAGGGCAACAGAGGAGAACAGTGGCTTAAGGGAAGCATCACTTATCTCAATGGTGTTTTTAAAAAGGCATTTATTTTGAATGCAAATGAAAGCTATGTTTTTCTCTTTTCTAATCAGACCACAAAAAAAGAATACTAATATTTTAACCCTATACAGTACCCTAGAGGTCATCTAGCCAAACCACTTCATTAAAAAAAAAAAAGATGAGGAACTAAAGCCCAGACTTGCCTAAGGTCACAAGGGGTGTAATTAGCAGAGCTTGGATTTAAATCCAGTACCTTGGACTCCAAATGCTGCATTCGAGCCATTGTACCTTGGTACGTATTTATGTAGCCTTTGTTGGACCCTGAGATTTAAAAAATTGAATAAATTATGAAGCATTATATATGAGTTATGATTATTGTTATACATTTCAATAGCTCTTAATGATTTATGTGACTATCCTTATTTTCTTGAACAATGCACATAACACAGCTAATTTATAAAAAAAACAAGCAAAAAAACAAAAACAAAACAAAGGTAAGAATATTTGGGGCTAAAATGTATGTATGTGCCTGTAAGAAACTGAGTATAGTACATGGTATGAACACATTTTCTTTCTCAGTCCCTGAATCTTTTCTAAGTATTGAACCTTTTAACTTGACCTTCATTCACATCACTGTGGCTTGCTTACATTGTTTAATTTGATTCTCATAGCAACTCCTCTTTGTGATGGAGAAAATATCTTCTCCTACCTGGTAGACTTCATTTTCAATATCCTTATCTATTGTCTCATCACATTTTCCATCTATTTATTGTGGCAAGAGCTCTGCACAACACCCTTGTTTCTGGCCCTGCTCTGCCTGCAGGATTTTCAACCTTAGCCTTTCCTTTAAATTGAATCATAGGAAGTCTTCTATCCCAACCTGTGGTGGCTACCATCATGACCTCAACCCTGGTGTGTATAAAAGGAATAATATGAATGACTTTCCTTGTTAGAAACTTCTTCCCTTTTATTGAGTTCCAAATTCCCTCCCTTTTACTTCTACTCATTTATCTTGAGTCTGCTTCCTAGAGTTACACAGGCTGAGGGATTATCCAACTATATAACAGATATCTGAAAAGAATGATCATACCATCTCTAAGTCTTTCCTTTTTCAGGCTCTCTATTGTCTATAAAGTGAGGAGGGTGAATCAAATGACCTCTATACACACACACGCACACATACACACATATACATATATATGTGTGTATATATACACATACATACACATACATACATATATACATGAATATATGTATATAACACTCTATGAGCCTATCATCAACAAAAATAGTAGTAATTATAAATGTGATATTTTTATAATTATTGTTTTAAAGTTTTGCAAAACACTTTATAACTATTTCAGGAAGATGGTGTGAGTACTATTAGCTTCATTTTATAGGTGAAGAAAAAGGTGTCTAGTGAATTAAGGGACTTTTTTGTGGTCACATAGCAAGAAAATATCTGAACTGGGATTATGATCCAGCTTTTCTGACTCCACATCTAGTAATTTTTTTCTTCTGAACATTCTAGGGTAGAATTGGGCAGTAATCAGTGGGTTTGTTAATTCCTGTTTCTCCATCATACCTCGGATATATGCTGAAGGAGGACAGGACACCTCTCAGTTACCTAGGTCCTGTCTATATGTCTATACCTATATAATCTACAGCAGGAAGTCAATAATTACCACTATGCATTTCTGCATTAGGGCCTAGCAACAGGATTCCTTATAGCTATTAGCATTTGCTGTCATTTTTACCACTTCTTTAAATCTAAATTTATAATATACACTGACATTTCTTATTTTATTTTTCTTCTTTGATGAGCAGCATGGTACAGTGGACAGCATCCTTGACTTGAAGTCAGGGAGATCTAGGTTCAACCTACCTCTGAAACTAACTACCTATGTGGCCATAGGCAAGTCACAACTTTTCTGAGAACCAGGAAACTCTATAAGAGAGTGTGTAATAATCAGGTCAGTGGAGAAGGTTCACACACCAATGAAATCACAAGTTCTTGGTGTATTTTCTCTTCCCTTATAATGTACTTCTGCTCACCAGTCTCTAAACCCAGTGTCCACATTTCTTCTTTTCCTCAGGCTCTTCTTAGATTGTGTTGTCCACCTGTCTAAGAATGCTTCATTCTCCAATAAGCTAGAGCATGTAAGAGGTTTCCTTAAGCCCCATTTTGTTCTTGATTAAGGAACTAAGTTTATTTTTAATGAATCTTACAAGTAGGAAGACAAACAATCCACTAAACCTTGAAAGTTACTTGGTGGTGTTGTTTTTTAACCAACCACCATTTATTTATTTGTTTTTAAAATAATGAACATTTTTATTCATAGTTATGAGTTTCAAATTTTAATCTCTCCTTCCCCTCCCCCCCTCTCTAAGGCAGTAAACAATCACATGTGGGTTATAAATATTAAATTATGTAAAACATTACCATATTAGTAATTTTGTATAAGAAAACAAAAGAAAATGAAAGCAAGTAAAAAATAGCATGCTTCAGTTTGTGTTCAATCAAGATCAGTTCTTTCTTTGGAGGTGGTTAATATGCTTCATTGTTAGTCCTTTGGAATTGTCTTGGATAGTCATATTGTTGAGAATATTTAGTCATTCACAGTTCTTCATCAAATAATTTTGCTGCCTCTGTGTACAATATTCTCTTGGTTCTGCTCACTTCACTATACATCAGTTCCTATAAGTCTTTCCAGACCTTTCTGAAATCATCCTGCTTGTCATTTCTTATAGCACAATAATATTCCATCACCATTATATACCACAGGTTGTTTAACCATTCCCCAATTAATAGGAATTCCTTTGATTTTCAACTCTTAACTACCACAAAAGAGCTTGCAAATTACTTGTAAGGAAAAGCTGTCTAGTTGGCATTATCTCCTCAATAACAAGAAAGACTATAGTCCTTCATGGCTCACCCCAAAATAGTCTTCCTCAAAACCAATGGACAAATTAGATATTTGTCATACCTGCTGACTGAATTGAAACGACCCTTTCCCCTTATTTCCCCCTCCTGATAGTCAGCTAAGGACATAGTAAGCAGCAGTAAACTTTAATTTGTACCTATCCCCTTTCTTGAATGAGAACAGAAATTGTTTTTCTTTCACTGATCTACCTAAATCTTAATGGAGGTTGCATATGTTAAACATAAGTCCAAGTTATGGCAAATGTTCCCTGTGATACAATTCGCAAGTAGAAAGTATCTTTTGTCCTTCTCTCTCTCTCTCTCTCTCTCTCTCTCTCTCTCTCTCTCTCTTTCTCTCTCTCTCTCTCTCTCTCTCTCTCTTTCTTTTGTGAGGCATTTGGGGTTAAGTGACTTGCCCAGGGTCATACAGCCAGTAAGTGTCAAGTGTCTGAGGCTGGATTTGAACCCAGGTCCAGTCCTCTATCCACTGCACCAGCTAGCTGCCCTTCCTTTGTCCTTTTTTAGCTTTAAAGGTCTTACTGTAACATAGAAACACCAACATAATTTGACAGTGAATGTCTGAAGCATTTCAGAATGCTCATGTTTTAAAAATCCAATTCTGAGGAGAGGGGTAGCATTCCAAAAGGGAAATAAAGCTATTAGACTCTGAATGCTGACTTGAACCTTTTATTGCAAAAATTAAAAATTGGCAAGTTGTAGACTGCCGTAGGATCATTGGCTGAAATCGAAACAAAGGATGGAGAAGAAATGATCTCTACTATAGTGATTAAATGATAGATGAATGATCATAGATGAGTAAAAGATCATGGCAAAAAATTGAAAATGGAAAGACTAAAAATTCTGGTATGCCTTAAAGAGGTAGGGTTTAAGGATGTGGAGGGGGAAGACAAAATGTTGATGAAATAAAATAAAGACTTATGACTGAAATGGAGATGTGAAAGGTCATAGAGAAGACCAGGTCTAACACATAAACCCCAGCCCAGCAAAAACCTAAAAAGGATGACAGAAAGTCCAATGCTAAGGTGTACCCCAAAGAAGTAATCTTCATCTAGTACAAAACTGTACAAATATGCCAGTGGAGGAAGGGAAAAGAGATATACCAATGAAACTAACACATGTAAAATCAGCTAAAGCTTTAAGCCGTTTGCAACCCATTGAAAGCCCCATTACTTGGCCAAATGAAAGGAGATTCTGGCCTATGCCCTATCAGCATGGGACAGAACCAAATCCTATTGGTCACTACATAGAGATACTATATTCAGTTGTGGATACTTCAGAGCACAGGGCAAGAGTGAGGGCTTAATTGGGGGGAGCACCAAATGGATCACACCTTTATCTAAACTAGATAACAGGGGGTTGAACATGCAAAAATACACACACATGCACAAAAATTTTTGATGTAGAGATGTAGGAAACTCAAGACTGGGAAAAGAGTAAGGGGCATAACAGAAGAATCAAGAAGGGAATACTCACAAGTAAGACAAACCAGTTTTAGAGGCTTGACCCTAAACCAGTGATTAAAATGAAAAAGAAAAGAAAATGTGAAAAATGCAAACATGTCCTGTGGACTGTAAAGAAAGGAAGGGGAAAAAAAATAAGAATAGACTACTAACATTAATTAGATTTTTCCTCTCTATCTGACCGCCTTTTTGGTAAAAAGTGAAATGGGAAGAAAAGAGGAAAAAGTAGAAGTTATAGTGGAAGGGGATACACAATTAAAAAGACAAAAGTGAAAATGAATGAGATTAACTCTCCAAGAAAATGGAGGAAGAAAATAGACTTCAACAATGTGTTATCTATGAAATAAATCAGAAATATGAAGATTTACACAGTGATTCAAGCAGAATTTATTGTCATTTGGGAAAATTTAAGAAAGCAAGAGCAATAATGATCTCAGACAAAAGAACATCAAAAGCATAAATGGTTGAGAGAAAAAAATAGGAACTATATTATATCTAAAGACACTTTAGATTATGATATTAATACTTGATATGTATGCTCCAAATAGAATGGCGCTTAAGTGCCTAAAGAAAAATTAACTAAATTGCTAGGATAAATAGAAAAGTATAATAGTCTGTTACCTCCATTTTAAAACCTAGAGTAATATAACAGAAAGATAAGTTAGAACAAAATTAAATAACTGAACAGAATTTTGAAAAAGCTTGATAAGTTGAATTTCTGATGATTAGCAAAATGGAATAAAAAGGAGCATATCTATCTCTCAGTTGTGCTTTTTGCTTTTATAAAAACTGGTTATACAGTATATTATAAAAAGCCTCATAAAACAAATGCAGATAATTAGAATCATTGACATACCTTTTATTAGCCATAACACAATAAATAGTATAATCAATAATTAAGAGCATGTGAAGAAAGGATTCAAAGTTAAGTAGACAAAATTAAGTTGATATGTTTTTTCATTAACAAAAGAGAAAGATTGGTACAATAAATTTGGCATGCAACTAAAAAAAGAAAAAAATTAAAAATCAAATTATTAATAATTAGTTGGAAAAATCTGCCCTTTTATGTTCAAAACATTTAAAACAACTGGATCATTCCTTAATACATTAAATAATATCTATCTTAAATCAAGGCCTAGAACTGTCTGTAATAGAGAAATAGCAGAAGCCTTTTTCCATAAGATCAAGGATAAAACAAGGAGATTCATTGTCAACAGTATCCTTTCATATATTTTTTAGATCTACAATAATAAGATAAGAAAATACAATTGAAAGAGTAACATAGGCAAAGTTTAAATAATATTGTAATTTTTGAAGATGATGTGATGTTATGCATAGAGAAAATTAAAAATTAAACTACAAAATTAACTGAAACAAAATATAAAAGTATCAGAATATAAAATTGAACTATGAAATCATCAAACTTTCATATATTACTAACAAAACACACTAGGAAAAGATAGAAGAAGATATTTAAGGTTACTATAGAATATGTAAACTATAAGTACATAGAAAAAGAATAATCATCTAAATCAAACTAAACTATAAGTACATAGAAAAAGAATAATCATCTAAATCAAACTAGAGAGCATTCTTTACAGAAATAAAGACAAATATAAATAATCACAAGATATTAAATTGCTCATGGTTCAGCCATTCCAGTATAATTAAAATGACAATGCTTCATAAATTAATTTACTAATATTCAGTGTCATACAAATCAACCAAATTCATTTGGAGTCACAAAATGTCAAAAATCTCAAAAGGAATGAAGAAAAATAAGATAGGGAAAAAAGAATGAACAATACTTGTTTTAAAATTATTCTACAAAACTATTTTCATAATTCTCTGGTGCTGGTTAAAAAATAGAAAAGGTGATCAATGGAATAGCTAAGATACACAAGAAGCAGAAGCAAGTAGCATAGAATTCAGTAAACTATAGGACCTGGTTTACTCAAATACTTACTACTAAAACTGCTAGGAAAGCTACAAGGTTATCTGGCAAATATTATGTTCAGAGCACTATCGCATACCATATACTGCAATAACCTCTGTATAGATTAATGATCTAGGTATTAATGGTAAAAGTACCATTTGGACAAAGTAAAAAATAGAGGGAGGAGATCTCTTTCACAACTATGGATATGGAAAGTTTTTGATTGAATGAGGGATAAAGACCACAGGAGATAAAACTAATGATTTGGATTATATAACCTTGAAAAGGCGTTGCTCAAAGTGAACACAGTTAAAATTAGAAGAGAATCATATAACTGGAGAAAATTTTGAAGCAAATTTCTCTTATAAAGGTCTTCTATCCAAGATATAAGATAATGAAACAAATATATAAGAACAAGAGCTATTCTCCAATAGATACATGATCAAAGGATGTAAAAAGGCATTTCTTTTTTAAAAATCTATCATTTTGGAAAAATGCCCCAAATCACAATAACCAGAGAAATGCAAATTAAAACCTTACATTCATCAGTTTTACAAAGAGGACCATTATAAGGAAAATCAAAGTTGCTGTAGGGGTTTGGAGTATACATACGCATTAATGCACTGTTGGTAGAGCTATGAAATGAACCATACGTTCTCAAAAGTAATTGAGAAATCTACCCCAAGTATCACTACATTGTACCTACCCTTTTTCCCTTGAATACCAATGCTAGGATTATCACTTCTTTGATGGAGGCAAGTTCCCCAAAGAAATTAAAGAAAAAGGAAAGGACCCATATATACAAAAATGCTATTGAAACGCCTTTTGTTGTATGTAGCAAAGGGCTAGAAACAAAGTGAGGTACCTATAAGTTGGGAGAATGGCAGAAAAAAATTGTGGTATGAGATGTAAGGGAATATTAGTGTATCATTAGAAATGATAAAAAGAGACACACTCAAAGAGGCCTGGGAAGACTTGTGTGAATTAACAATGCAGAGCTCAGTGAGAGGAATAATAAAAACATACAATGAAGATTTAGGCTCTATATCTAAATAAATGACCAGAATACCAAGGGAAAGCTTTTTGTTTTTTTTTTGGGGGGGGGCGGGGCAGGGGGAAGGAAGTAAGAAAGGGACAAGAAATTGGAGTAAGTGGGAAGGTAGGCATAATGTTCTTCAAAAGAAGAAGAAGAATGAGGAGGAGGAGAAGAAAGAGGAGAAAGAGAAGGAGAAAAAGAACACAAAGAACAAGAAGAAACAAAGAGAAAAGGAAGAAAAGAGAAAAAAGTTTTTATGAACCATTAAATAATAAACAGAATACAGAAGGAACTTCATAAGAGATCACCAAGAGGTAAGACAGTATTGAAACTATCATGTTAAATGAGAAACATAAAGAAGAAACAAGCTGCCCACAATGGAGATTCACAGTGTCATACAGTCTTCCTTTTTGTTTTTTCTATAAAGAAATGTTCACATTTATTTATGTTTGACAAATTCATTAAAAAAATAAAGAAATTGCAAATTCTTATTAGGTAAACAAGGAGGGATATGCCTAAAATTAAACAGTTAAAGTTAGAACTAGACAACAAGCCATTTCTTGTTACTCATAATTCATTGCCCTTTTTGTGGTTTCTGTTTAATAAGTAGGTATTGGAGGAAGAATGGCTAGCTGGGTGCTTATATTTAGGAAAGTGGAGATTCTGGTAAATTCATGAAGGGTTGCAATATAGTCACAGTGGTTTGGCTCCAAAATGGTAAAACAAGAGATGATATATTATTGTGGTAAAATAATGGAATTTGGCAGACACCCAGGGGTCCAACTTGATTGATCCAGTTGAATTGTGTGTGAATGAGAAACTACTAAGTACCCAGTTAAGATAATTAGTTTTGGGGCAGCTAGGTGGCGCAGTGGATAGAGCACTGGCCCTGGAGTCAGGAGGACCTGAGTTCAAATCTGGCCTCAGACAATTAACACTTACTAGCTGTGTGACCTTGGGCAAGTCACTTAACTCCAATTGCCTCACTTTAAAAAAAAAAAAAGATGATTAGTTTTTAGCCATCTAGTTTAAATTTGGCCAACCCTAAGAAGGAGTGTCCTCAGAGGCTGTGGACTGCGTCATCAACAGGGAACCACAGTACTTGAAGGACCTCCCCTTTGGGGGAGGGAGAAAAAGGTAGAAAAGGGGACCCCAACAGGAAGTAACACAGATTCTCAGTCTCTCTCTGGCCTTGGAGGAGCATTCAGAGCGGACTACAGGCTGAACAGCTGACTCCCATAGAAATTACAGACCCCTAGTGGTGAGTTCAATCAAGCCCTTTGAATTAGCTGAGCTGAAAGTGAGTTTGGGTTTGAGACAACCATTGCTAGAGCCAGGGAGATTATCCATTTTCCTTTTCCCTATTCCCTTGTCCTTGACTTTATTAATTTCACCTTTGCTGTATATTTTATTCCCATTAAATAAAACCTGATTTGTTTGTGGAAAGGAGACTGTTAAGCTCTTTTCTTATTGGCCTGGGAGAAATAACTTTAAAAAGGCAGTTCAGAGGGGAGGAAACTTTAGACCTAGAGGTTCCTCATTATTTTCTGAACCCCAATATTATGGCCAGTCATGCAATTAACTCTCCCCATATTAAATTTGGCCCCTACATTATTTAATAGCCTGGAGCCTAATTGACATGCCTCCCTTGGTTAAATGCCATTATTATGGATTCATTTTTTAAACTTCATTAACTAAACTTCTCCTCCAGACATGCTGCAATTTGCAAATGTTCATATTAATGTGTGTGTCATTGAATTAAAAACAGTATTTTAGATATGATCTAGTTAGTTCGGAATATAATAGGATTGTAATCTCACTTCTTCTAGTGATTATGTTACTATTAGTTCAGTTTTGGATCCCTTTGGTATTATGTCCTGTGACCTGACATTATTGCTATATGGGTTGTAGTAACTAAAAATTCAAATTATTCCTCATAAAATGCTTTTAAGGGAGCTAAGATAGTGCAGGAAAGACATTAAATGCACAGAGCTCCTGGCACAATCACCCCCAAAAAACAGCAATAAAAAAATCCCCATAGCAGCAAAACTCACAAAAAGATGGACTGAGATTATTTTCCAACCAAATACAAATTAAAGGGGGCCATGCTGGGCTGCAAACTGAGTCCAGCTCCACAATCACACCAACACAGACCCGAAGCATGCTGCACCAGAGGAACTTACCCCCTAGCCCCCAAATCAACTGCAGCACCAGTGCCTTCTGGAACTAAGCTTTCAGTTGGTTGAGAGGCCTGAATGGATGGCCAAGGGAAGGGGCAGGGGTTAAAAATACAGTGGTGTCTTCAACACTTAAGGAGGAATTTGGCTGCCCTACCCCAGTGGGGAACCAGGAAGAAATCTTGAGCAGGGGGAGGCTCAGGTGGGGGAGGGGCACAGGTTCATCAAAGCTACGATCCACAGCACACATAGTTCTCCTGGCTGGTTAATTAGCAAGTTGGCTTGAGGTTATCTTCAGACAAGAGAACAGGCCAGGGAAGAGAAAAACATGCCCCCCCCAACCAAAACATCTGGGACCCTCTGAAGCTTGGGACAGTATAGCTTGGAAGTAGGGCCCCTCTGTAAGTGGGAGTTAAAAGATAAGTAAAAGATAGCAAGATGAGCAAGCAAGGAAAGTTGAGAAGTATAGAAAGTTTCTTTAGTGATGAGGAAGATTGAGGTCTACCCTCAGAAAAGGATAACAACCTCAGATCCCCTCTAACCAAAGCTTCCAAGAAGAATATGAATTGGTCTCAGGCCAAGGAAGTACTCAAAAGGGACTTTAAAGAGAAAGTAGGAGAGATAGAAGGAAGATTTAGAGAGGTAGAGGAAAGAATGGAAAGAGAAATGAGAACTGTGCAGGAGAATCATGAGAAAAAAGTCAACAGCTTAAAAAGCCAAATGGAAAAGGAGATACAAAGACTCTCAGAAGAAAATTATTGCCTAAGGATTAGGAATGAACAAACAGAAGCTAGTGACTTGATGAGAAACCAAGACACAACAAAACAAGTCCAAATGAATTTTAAAAAAATAGAGGGCAATATGAAATATCTCCTTGGAAAAGCAGCTGACCTGGAAAATAGATCCAGGAGAGATACTTTGAAAATCATTGGACTACATGAAAACCATGACCAAAATAAGAGTTTAGACAGCATCTTCCAAGAGATTGTCAGGGAAAACTGCCCTGATACTCTAGAAGCAGAAGGTAAAATGTAAATTGAAAGAATCCACTGAGCACCTCCTGAAAGAGATCCCAGAAGGGAAACCTCCAGGAATATTATAGCCAAGTTCCAGATCTCACAGGTCAAGGAGAAAATATTGCAAGCATCTAGAAAAAAGGATTTCAAATACTGTGGAGCTACAATAAGTATAAAACAAGATCTAGCAACATCTATATTAAAGGACTGGATGGCATGGAATATGATATTCTATAGGGCAGAGAAACTGGGACTACAGCCAAGAATCTCCTACCCAGCAAAACTGATTATGTTTCAGGGGAAAAAATGGGACTTCAATGAAAAAGAGGACTTTCAGGCATTTGTGATGAAAAGACTGAATAGAAAATTTGACTTTCAAATACAAGACCCTAGAGAAGCATGAAAAGGTAAACAGGAAATAGAAATCATGAGGGATATTAAAAGATTTAACTGTTTACATTCCTACATGGGAAGATAATACTTTGAACTCATAAGAACTTTCTAATTAGGGTGGCTGAAAGGAATACACTTAGACAGAGAACACAGGTCTCAACTGAATATGAAGGAATGATATTTGTAAAACGTTGATTTTTTTTATCCTCCTTTGTGGGGCAAGCAGGGTGGGGTGTCTTATTCCCGGGGCCAGATTTGGGCTTGGGGTCTCCTGGGTCCAGGGCTGGCGCTTTGTCCACTGTGCCATCTAACTAACCCATGATGACATCTTTAAAATAGAATTGAGGGGTAGGAGGAATGCACTGGGGGAGGGGGAAGGGGAGAGGTGGACAGGGGAGAGTTAGCTCACATGAAGGAAACAAGAAAAAAGCTTATGGAGGGGAGGGGAAGAGGGGGAAGAAGGAGTGGGGGAGTGAGTGAACCTCACTATCATCATAATTGGCTTAAAGAGGGAATAACACACATACTCAAGTGGGTATAGTAATATATTTTTGCCCTGAGGGAAAGTGGGAGGGGAAGGAGATAAGGGGGGGAGAGAAGAGGGGAAGGAGGAAAGGGCAGTTTGGGGGAGGGAGCAGTAAAAAGCAAAACACTTTCAAGGAAGGTGAAGATGTTCTGCATAACTGCACATATATGACATATTGAATTGCTTGATTTCATAGGGAGTATTGAGGAGGTTGGGAGGAAGACAAATTTAGAACACATAATTCGCTCAAAGACCTTAATATGATCAGAGTGGGCTCAAGGAGGGAATAACATTCAGACCCAATTGGGAGAAGCAATCTATTTAACCCTACAGGAAAGTAGGAGGGGAAGAAAATAAGGAGGGAAGGGTGAAAGAAGGGAGGGCAAAGCTAGGGAGGGGGCAGTCAGAAGCAAAACACTTTTGAGGAAGAATAGGGTAAAAGAAGATAGAAAATATGGTAAGTATCATGGGAAGGAAATAAAATGGAGGGAAATAGTTATGATGATGATTGAGTATAATGGTGAAACATATGGTACCTACTCTGCTGGGTTTTTGTTAGGAAAATTCTTTTTCAAGTTTAAGGTATTATATAAAAGTTATGATGAACAGGATGCTATCAGAAAAACCTAGAAAGACCTACATGAACTGAAGCAGAGAGAAATGTACTATATACAAAAAGAACAGCAATAGTGTAAGATGATTTGCTGGGAAGCAGGTGGTTATTCTTAGCAAGGCAATGATCCAATATACCTCTGAAGGACTTATGAAAATTGTAGTCTATCTATAGAGAAAGAACTGATGGTATCTGAAAACAAATTGAACTACTTTTTTTTGACAGTTCCTTAATCTGAAGTTTTGTTTTTATCTGTTTTCTCTCACAACCTACCTAATGTGGAGATATTTTCCATGACTACTTATATATAACATATTGAATTGTTTGAGTTCTTGGGGGTGTGGGTGGGAAGGGAGGGAGGAAGAGAAGTTAGAACAAAAAGTTTTTAAAAATTGATGTCAAAATTTGTTTTTATATGTAATATGGAAAATACAATTCCAAACAGAAAAAAATGCTTTTAAGACACCTATCTGATAGTGTATTTATGCAAATGATTTTTTTCCAAAAGAAAAGTCCAAGACTTTACATTTGTCATTTTTAAATGTCACCTTTACCATATTGAGTCATGCTTCAATCTGTCAGAATCTTTTTTTAGAACATGAGTCTAGGATCTACCATCTTTAAAGAGACCTAAGTGGAGCAGTGGATGAAACACTAGGCCTAGAGTCAGGAAGACCTGAAGTCAAATATAGCCTCAAATCCTTGCTAGCAGTGTGACCCTGGACAAGTCACTTAACCTCTATTTGCCTCAGTTTCTTCATCTCTAAGATAGAGATGATAATAGCATTTATTTTCCAGCGTTGTTTTGAGGATTGCACCCATCACATAGAAAATGCTATATAAATGTTATTGTTGTTGTTGTTGATGCTGTTGTTAATGCTGTTAAATGTAGGACCTTTAGTCAGCAAGACTTAAGTTCAAATAAAACCTTATATACTTGCAAGCTGCGTGACCCTGGGCAAATCACTTAAACTTTCTCTGCCTCCTCCCACCCTTCCTTCCTTCCAAGTTTAATGATAAGTCCTGTGAAACATGCTATATTAGTAATATTAAAAATGAAATTTATCTTTATGTCAGTATATCCACCAATCCCTTTTTATTTTGTATGCTGCATAAATGTTTTTCTCTGCTAAATATGTGTATATATGTATATGTATATATGTATATATGTATTGTTAAACAGAAACCTGTCCCCCACAAAAACATAAGCAGAGTGAATCACAGTTATAAAGACAATCACCAATTTTTATTCTTCTTAGCAACTTGATTTCATGCAATTGCATGGGAAATCTCTCAAGAGATTCCCACGAGATGTGGAAGAGTATTTAAGCAATTGGAAGAGGAGGTTGTGCAGTCCCTGGATTAGCCACATCAGGATGGATTAACTCCCTGCTTCTTGGGTTTAAAAATAGAATACTCTTAATTCCATTTGCACAATACAAATCAGTCTCATAAATCACTCCTTGAAAGCAAGCAATGTCGATGTGAAGCAGGAAACCTCTGGGGATCTTTGCAGATAAGAGAGATCCCCCAGTTGGCTCAGGGTTGTGGGGGAACTGAGGCAGCAGACAATGATGTCTCCAGAAGACTCAAGTGAAGTCTATTTGGTTTGTTGTTCTATTGTTCTCAGGAATGTCTGATTATTTGCATATCATCCAGGTTCAATCTCTGTTATAGTAAGGGATCTTTGATTTGTTAGATTAGGTTTTCATACAGTTCCTATGAAAAAATAAGGGAATTTTACCAAATAATTATAATATGTATGTATGTATTCCTTCATTTAAATAGATGGTTGAGTCATCTTTGAGAGATGTATGAACTCTTGATTGTTTTCTGCAGTAAATAGAGATTGAAGCCAAGTTGTGACCATTTCTCCTAAGCAAAACATTCATGATCAATGGGGCTTAAAATAAGGCATCCAATTATTTTACTGAGATGTGGTTAATGAAAAAACACCTTTTGCTTTTAAATAAAATTTTACTTTTAGAGGAAGAACTTCAGGACTTTGGCCAGTCACACTTCCAATATTCTCATTAGCTTCTTTGTTGGTGAAATCTTTAAATAAAACATGTTTTCTGCTCTACCAGGAATGCTTAATTATCTACTGTTTGGTCTCTGACTGCTCTGTAGGATTTCCAGTTCTGTAAAAATACACTGATATGCCAAGATAATGCATACATTCTGAACCCATCCATAGTCTCATGAAATTTTAAAATTTTCTCCTTAAAAACAAGTTGCTTGAGCCACAAACCACACACTTTTCAGCAACTTTCCCTTACTTCCCCTTGCTCAGATGCTGGATGCTCTTGTCTTCTGCTGAATGTTAAATATATTTTTTTTATCTGCCTGTCTCCTACAAACATATTAGAGAAATCATATTTAATCTCTCCTACAAAATTAATAAACAGATCAGAGAAATTATATCTTATAAGATCCCCTATAAAAGTAGATCAGAGACTTAATCTCCTATTAACCAGATCAGAGAACATGATATCCATACTTGTCCTCCTACAAAACAGATCAGAGACAAACAGAAAAAACATAATACCAATTTAATTTTGTCCCAAGAAGAAATATAACACATGATCATGTGGAGACTCCCTTCCTAAAAAGAGAGTTAAGGGGATTCCCCATTTCTGCTGGTATATATGTTCGTTTGGTTTTTTGTCCATAGGTTACAGGGTGTTGTCAGTTACAGAGCAACCCAAAAGCAAATATACTATAACAATAATGGATGTAACAGAAGCATCATGATAAGATTACAGGCTTCCAAAAAAGGGTTTGACAAGGATGAGGATGCCAAGATGTCCTCATAAGATAGGGACTTGCTATCCTTGGGGAAAAGAAGTAACCCAGTAGGGACTTTTATCAACTAGCTATCTGGGTTCAATTTGGAGTTCACTTGAAGGACATTTTGTTCCTATTAACCTAGGGTTTCATAAAAAATACTTTTTGATAATAAGGTACCTCCATCACATCTAGGTGACGTATATATTCATATTAACACTTCTTGCATCTCCCTCCCATTATATGAATGTTCTCATGTTTCTTCACAAAGCTTTAAAGCTGATAATTTCTCAGAAAATGGCAGTAAAATACTATTATCATGTACCTCATCTTTGGCAATTCAGTGACTGTGTGTCTCAAATCATATTCCCTTGCATATAGCAATATATAACTACTCTATATGGGGTGTAGATATAAAAGTACAATTCTTTTTCCTCCTCTAAATCTGGCATTATAACTGTCTTTATCTTACCCAATTCTCACACTTCTCCCTAATTCTCAAAAAATTTCTAGAGAGTATTTTTATTGAGTCTCCCTAAAATACTCAAATATTTCCAAAATATGTCAATTTATTAATATTGATACTCCCCCCACTGCAGATTACTCCTAAGCCCTCAATAGCTTAACAGAAGTGCTCCCATGCTTCTTAAGTTTCTGTGGCAAGAAAAGTTCATTGCCTAATCATTGATTCTCTCTTCTTTATTTTTGACTTGCTAACTGTATTCATTAAGCTGTACCTTACTTCTAGAAATATCAGTTCATGAAGAAGGCAATAAAGTATGGTAAGTGTCGCTTTGCATCACAGGTCATGAGATATGGCCTAACCTTCTGTCCTTACCATAACTACTCACCTTTTATAAGGCCAGTATATAGCCTGTCTTCAGATCTTTTGTTACCCACCATCACCACCACCACTGCCACCCCTACAACTAGCCTAGATGCTGGTTACCACTGAGTGGGGTGGAAAGCAGTCTTGAGAAAGACATCCCTTGCTTACTGAAGATGACAACCAACATTTCTCATTCCCCCCAAATAAAACCCATTATAAGGTTTTGGTCTCTTACATTTATACCTATTTCCCATGGGAATGTTTAATGGTCACCTTTTATTTCTCGTTTTTGACAAGAGTGGTCTTCCATTCTACCAACCCCAACACAATCCTAACCTTCCACTGCTTTTCCCTAATTTCTTACAAACCCCCAAGCTGCTTGAGAAATTTAAGAAATTGCCAGTCTTATTTTGCTCACCTCTTAAGTAGTTTAGGAATCTAGGTACAGCTCAACTCTCCCAACTCCAGAGATTTCCAACCGTGTTCTCTTCCAAAATGAGAGTTATTGATTCCCTTTGGTCAGAGTAATGCAATTCCTCCTCTTTCTTTTCTCCTCACTCTGCAAGAGTGCCTAAAGCCTTCAAAACTCTATATCATTTTTGTTTCTTCATGATTCTACTTTGTTCTTTATTTTATCCCTGGGGCCAAATTCTTTTTAATTAAAAAGCCTAAAATTATGCAATAGTTGATTTCATTGTTTAGTCTTTTTTTGATAATTGTACTTGCATTTCTCTTGTTCAGAATATTTACAAGTTCTCTTCATTCCCACCTCCCCTGCTTTTTTAGAGGGGAACAATGTCTTCAATACTTGTAGATAGGTCTACCTTTTCCATTGAAGCCTAAGGATCTGCCTTTGGAAATTCCATTTGATGGGGGTAGGGCAGGCATCTCAAGCTTCTTCCCTTTTTTGAATTATTTTATTCTAATATCTTTTTTGAAATACCTTTGGTAACAAAATAATCTTAGACCATTTGAATTAATGTTCCTTTGTAATTGAAATCCTTTCTCCTGGCTGGCTGCTTTCACAATTCATTATTTAGAATTGAAATATAACCACTACCACTTTGAAATTTTAAGGATTCATTTTTGCTAGTGGTAATCTATAGAGATGATGATCTTTTTGTCAATCACCTTTACAAGTTCTAGGAAGTTTCCTTGTATTTTTCCTTCATTTACTTCATTCCTTTATGTTCTGTGATTTGCGGTGTTTTCTGGGACATATGATCCTTAGGTGATTTTTGTGGAGCCTATCTCTGAGGTCAGTTGCTTTGGGTTGAATAAAATTCACATTCTTTCAAACACGTGTTTTGATTTGCTTTCATCAAGTATTCTTCTACTTCTGAAATTTTGAGTTCTAAATAAATCAGTATAGTTTTATTTTTCTGATTCTCAGTTACTCTGGAGAGATTTCCCAGATTATAGCCTAAATTGTCTACCTTTGTCTCATTTATATTTTGAAAGCTCAGATTTCCAACCTAATTTCCATTGATAGGGCTTCTTTAAAAAAAAAAAGTATTTCTCTTTTAAAACATTCTGAAGCTTCTTTCTAGTAGTCTATGATCAATTTGCATAACTCCTTTTTTTAGAGAAATTGAGGATTTTTCATTATCTTTCTTAATAGTGTTTAATATTATTCAATATATTATGGACTTAAAAAGATCCTTACTCATTTTCCCTTCTGTCTTTGTGACTGTCACTTGGGATATTTGCTTATGAACTAGGCTTAGAGACAGTCTTTCTGTATTAAAGATTTTGTAATTCAGCTTTTTCCTTGTATTCCGAGTAGTTTGTCTCTCTTTTTCCTCTTCATTGGACCCCTCCTCCTTCCATTGCTATGATATATACCTTTATTCCTCCACAGAAACCAAAGAATGAATGTCCTCAGAATCCTGGAGTTGGGGGCTATGGGAGTCCAGCTTTGTCTTTATCCAAGTAAAGGCCATTGAGGAGTGGCCTCAGTTAAGCTTATATTTCCTTCCACTTGGACACAAAAGATACTTCAATTCTAGTAAGCTCTGTACCCACCTCCTCTCTTCTCAGTTGGATTAATTTTCTTTTGTGTGGATGGGACAAATCAGTCTTTCCCACCTCTTACAGGGTTCAGCAGAGTTAGAGTGAGTCACAGCTGGGGAAAAACTGACCGGAGATCATTACAGTTGGACGCTGAAGTGCAAGGCTATGTAGTTGCTTAAAATTTGTCACATGGTAGGCTAGGTAGCTTTGTCTTCCAATCTTGTTGATTAAGTTTTATTAACTGTAAATCTGATATATATTTCCTTTTTTAGAGATTAGTATGTTGAAGAGATTGTACAAGGAACAACTAGTGCACCATTATGATGATTTTAATCTAGTCAACTCACTGATAATGAGTCTCTCTCAATTTAATTAGGCTCATTCTTTGATAACATACACACAGTATGTCACCAGAATTGTTCTTAAAACCTTTCAAAATTGGTAGGAACTGCAAGAACCTCATATTCTGCTGACCTAGGGTCAGCCTACTCCCCCACTAAGTAACTACATATAGTGAGACATAATAGCATGGTTTTAATAGAGGAAAGTGTACACAACAGAGACAGACTGATGAGAGAGTGAAGAGAGACAGACAGAGACAGAGAGTGAGAGAGAGAGAGACAGAGAGAAACAGAGAGAGAGAGAGAGAGAGAGAGAGAGAGAGAGAGAGAGAGAGAGAGAGAGAGAGAGAGAGAGATGGTAAATTCTGTTTGATCAGAAACAGAATAAATTTCCACTGATTTGAATACATTTGTTTATTAAGAGGTTATCAAATCTGAAGGACTTTTAAATGGCGAGTTCCAACCAGCTTCCCAACTGGTTTTATTATCAGAAAGAATTCAGGATAAAGTGAATGACAACTAAACTTCTGGCAGGTTTCATCTCATCATTCCCCCAGGAGAGCCTGGTCAATGGTTTGTTGATGGATGTACTGCTGTGCCTTACTCTTTCAGGCTTTTCAAATCCATTTAGTCCCTATCCCCCTGTTTTTGTTAATCCTCAAGATTTTAACAAAGTACATAATAATAACGCTTTTCATCTTTGAACATTTGACAATTATCTCATCAGTAGCATGAGGGGGTTGAACTAGAAGATCTCTAAGGTCCCTTATAGCCCTAACAATTTCTGATTTTAACTGATTAGTTCATTAGCTCATTGAACCAGATTCTCCCCAGTAAGTTAGAGGCTTTTGGGAGAAACATTAATTCTTTTAGGCCACTGGAGCACCATTTGCAGCTAATGGCCTGAGTCTCTAACTTACTACTAGGGAGGGACTTGGGCACCATTACAGAAGAGTCATTAATCCTGACATTGCTCTGTGGGGCAGGTGAGATTAAATTTCACAAATTGAAAAGATTTTTTCCCCCTCAAGACCAACGAGAGTTTCTCTATTAATTCTAAGATTAGAACTCTGGATTTTCTGGTTTATTGAATGAATGAATGAATGAATGAACCCAGCCTTATATTCTAGGCAGATATCATCAAAATTCTTGCTTACTTGGTTTTAGAAACAATGAGATTTGATGAGCTGTTGGGTACTTTAGAAACTACTTAGACCAACTCACTCATTTTACTGATGATGGGTTGAAAACCAAGAGAGATTAAATGATGTTGAGATACAATATTTATTTGAATTGACCATGATATTTTGTGGAGGAGTGGGCTGTCAGCAGAAAGAGAAGAATAATTTTAAAGTGTTTGTGTTTCTGTTTCTATTCACCACTAACCTTCCCCAGTGGAAAAAAAATGATTTATTTACCAAGTACATAACAAGGTAATAGATGTGAAAAAGAAAGTATACTTCCCATAATGAGTTGCATTTCTTTGTGTATCCTGGTTCCCCTTATTCTTTTCCCCACACCCTCCCAAGTGTCTTTAACCATTCCTTTACATTATATCATTCCCAGATACATAAACAAACTGTCTCTCTTGAAACATAGGTCCTCAAAATGAACATGGTAGTCCAGTGTGACCAGTCGGTAATTGTGTCAACAAGTGTTTATTATTAAGTGCTTACTATGAGCTGCATTGTGCTAAGCATTGAGGAAACAAAGAAGGTTAAAAAAAATCCCTCTTCTCAAGGAACTCGCAGTCTAATGGAGGAAAAAAACCATGCAAACAGATATGTATAAACAAGATTTTTTTTTTTTGGTGGGGCAATGAGGGTTAAATGACTTGCCCAGGGTCACACAGCTAGTAAGTGTCAAATGTCTGAGGCCAGATTTGAACTCAGGTCCTCCTGAATCTAGGGCCAGTGCTTTACCCACTGTACCACCTAGCTGCCCCATAAACAGGATATTAACAGGATAAATTGGAGATAATCAACAGAAAGCAGGCACTAGCATTAAGGAGAATCAGGAAAGGCTTCTTGTAGGAAGTATAATTTGAGTCTAACTTGAAGGAAGCCAGGAGAGCCAGGAGATGGTGATAAGGAAGGAGAGAATTCCAGGCATGAGGGACAAATGTCCAGGGTCATGTTATAGAGGGTCTTGTAGAAGGAATAGCAAAGAGGCCAGAATGATTGGATCACAGAGTACATGGTAGAGAATAAAGTATAAGCAGACTGGAAAGATAGGAGGGGTTCAGGCATGAAAGGCTTTGAATGCCAGAGAATTTAATATTTTATTCCTAAGGTGTAGGGAGGCACTAGAGCTTGTTGAGTGGAGAGGTGGCATGGTTAGACCTCTACTCTTGAAAGATGAAATTGACAAACCAACTAGCAGACTGTTGCAATAATCCAAGCATGTGGGGATATGGGCCCATACCAGGGTGATGGTAGTAGTGTTTGCCCAAGGTGAGAAGGGATTAAATAGGTGAGATATTATGAAGGTAGAATTGACTTGGCAGCCAGCTGGGTATAGGAGAGATGAGAGAGAATGAAAAGTCAAGTATCACACTTACATTAAGAGACTGGGGGATTAAGAGCACGGTGGTGCTTTTGATAAAATAGGAAAATCATAAAGAGGAAAAGGATTTGGGGAAAAGATAAGGAGATCTGTTTTGGATATATTAATTTTAAGTTATCAAAAAGATATCCAGTTCAAGATGTCCAACAGGCAGTTTGAGATGTGAAGGGAGGTTAGTTAGGAGAAAGGTTAGGGTTGTATAAGGACATCTTAGAATCATCAGAAATACCATAGAAGGAGGAAAGAAGAAGGAACAAGACGGACCCTTAGGGGCACCCATTGTTAGTGAGCATAAAGCTCCAGAAAAGGAAGGTGAGTACTTTAAGTGTAAAACCAGTTGAGATCTAGTTAGAAGAGATTATCAAGAAGAAGAGGATGATAAACATTATCAAAGGCTGAAGAAAGGTCAAGAAGGTTGAGGTTTGAGAAAAGGCCATTAGTTTTAGTGAGGGAGACATCATTGGCATCTTTGGTAAGAGTAGCTTCAGTTGAATTCCGAATTTGGAGGCCACATTACAGAAAGTTAAGAAGAGAGTGAGAGGAAAGAAAATGGTGGCTCTCAATACAGACAGCCTTCTCACGGAGTTTAACCACAAAAGAGAAAAGAGATATGGGATTATAGGTACCCGATTTTTAAAAATTATATATTTCAATTAATCTTAGAAGGATATAAAAATAGATCAAGCTTAATTTCATATTTAATTGATCATCTTTAATTGAAAATAGCTAATTGTCACTATTGACACCTATTCTATGTCACCAATACTACATGTACCACATGATATGTGATATATGCATAGCTATTAATATATATGGTATTATCTGGTATATATTTATTTTCATGAATAATTTTGTTTCTTTAACATCCCCTCCCCAATTGTTGTGACCTATATATTTTCTTTCAGTACTGACTGACTTGAATCATTTGATTTACTGCTTGTTAAGACAGCAACATTTTTGGAACATTTCACTGTTTTATGGGGTTGCCATATTGTAGTTGGAAATTTTTATGTTTGGGCCATTATATTTCTATTAATGAAGCCTGAAATTATGTTAGTTATTTTAGTAACCATGATACCTTGATCAGATTAAATGTGTTGTCAACCAAAAGCCCTAGATTATCTTCACATTAAATATCAGGTCCCCACTATTGTTTTCCTATACTAGTGCACATGGATTTTTGGACACTAAGTGTATACATATCCTATCTTTTGTTTCAGTATGACCTTCTTTCTTGCCTACTGAATTAATTTTAAATCTTAGTTCTGTCAAGTACCATATTACCCAGTTTTCTCATCTTCACATAATTTCCATTTTTATTAAATATTCCTTCTATAACTCTTCAACATATATATTTTTTAAATTTTGCCTGGGTTAGAGCCAAAGAGAGAGAGCCCTACCTCATTGCAAGTTTATAATAAACCATTAAACTTTGAATACAGTTGTTCAACTAACTATGAATCTACATAACAGACTTTTTTTTGGGGGGGGGGCAATGAGGGCTAAGTGACTTGCCCAAGACCACATAGCTAGTAAGTGTCAAGTGTCTGAGGCCCGATTTGAACTCAGATCCTCCTGAATCCAGGGCCAATGCTTTATCCACTGCGCCACCTAGCTGCCCTAACAGATGTTTTATATAGCCCATATCTTACCATCTTATACATATGATTCTTTGGTAAACTTTGTCAGAAGTTTTACTGAAATGAAGATGCAGTATATTTGTGACATTATCCTGTTCTATTAATATAGTACTAGCAAAAGAGTTAATGAAGTGAGCATGGCATGCCAATCTAAATGAACAAATTTGGATTTGCAGAGACCACTACAATTTTTATTCTAAATGCCCACAAATCAGCTATATGATAATATGGCTAGAACTGCATAAAGAATCACCATCAACTATACTTGCCTGTGGTTTCTTCCCTTTTCAAGAATCAGATTGACTTTTTTGTTTCTGGTCTTAGAGTCCTTTTTAATATTTGGTATGCATTTTCAAAAACCACATACAGTGACTTTGATATCATATCTTCACTTTTCCTTAGCACTTAGTAGATCAATACTATGCTACTATCTTCTCAGCTATGTTGGGCCACAATTTGTTTGAACTTTACCTGTTTGATGGCCTTTCACCCTGCTAATTAATATGGTATCAGAACAGGAACTAAGTAGTTCTGCCTTCTCTTTTATTTGTCCCTGTCCTTGTTCTTGCTTGAAACATCGCTAGGATAATGATAATACTAATAACAATGATGAATATTAACATTAGAAACTAATCATTTAAATAAAAATTATTATAAATATTAAATAAGAGCCATTTTACCTTACTAGAAATTATGTGATGCTGTCAGCTTTGACCCTGATAGCTTCTTATATATGGACTATATAATAACAATTTATTATTATTTATATTTATATTTCTTAGTAAAATACTTTCATTTCCATTAGTCATTGGATATGGTTTAAGAAATTCTTACTACTTTGCCTTTTTGTTGATAAATATATTATTTGAATGAAAGGAATTTAGTCTTAGAGATGTCAAATCAAACTATTTTCTTTCATGAACAATAGTTTTAAAAATTACTCAATCAATAAATATTTTTGAATGTCTATTAAGATATCAATGCTATGTAAGTCACAGTAGTAGATATATAGAAATATGAAAGTTAATTCATTCTCAATATTTATGATCTGGTTGGGAAGATTATGTTTAATATACATGTACATGATAAAATATCATTAAGTATACAAAATAGCATATAATATTTGATCCAGAAAATATATGCTAGTGGAGTTCAGGAAATAAAGTGATAATTTTTAGCTGAGATATTAAGAATAGTCATCACAGAATATATGTAAATTGTAGTAATCCTTGAAGGATAGACAAGATTTAGAAAAATGGAAGAAAAATCCAGGTAGGAGGAACAATATAAACAAAAATATAGAGGAAAGTAGAAAGTATATATAGCCAAATGAGCAGAAATAATGAATTTCCTAAAGTGGTAGCATGTTTTCACATTTGGACCACTTGAATTTATAATTATGTACAATATGGCAATTGATGCCAGCCCCAGTGTTAATTTCAAATAATGGGACCACTTCAGGGGATACATTATTTACATTAATGCGGACCTAGCTAAATTAGGAAAATGGCAATTGTAGAGGCTACAATGGGAAGTTCCTATTAGTGTCAAATATGAAAATATAGCTTTTGTATCTGCCTGCCTCCTACAAACAGATCAGAGAAATAATGTTTAATCTTTCCTACAAATTAATAAACTGATCAGAGAAATTACATCTTATGTCTCCTACAACAAACCAGATCAGAGAACATTATATATCTGCCTGTCTACTACAAACAGATCAAATAAATAATGCTTAATTTCTCCAACAAATCAGAGACAGACAGAAAAAACATAAATATCAATTTAATATTTTATTGTCCCAAGAAGAAAGTTAACAAAACACATGATCATGTGGAGGGACTCCCCATTTCTGAGGGTATGTATTGTTTTAGTCCACTGATTACAGGGTGTTGTCAGTTTCAATAGTATGATACAGAAATCAACCCGGAAGCAAAAAGTAGTTTAACAATTTCAGTTATAACAAGTATGGAGGAAATATAGAAGCATCATGATAAGACTACAGGATTCCAAAAAAGGGTTTGGCAAGGACTAGGAAGCTCAGATGTTACCAAAAGATAGGGACTTACTATCCTGAGGGAAAAGAAGTCACTAGGTAGGGTCTTTTATCTGCTAGCTATCTTTGTTAAGTTTGGAGTTCAGTTGAAGGACATTTTGCTCCTATTAATCCTATTAACTCCTTTTGGATTATAAGGTACCTCCATCAAATCCAGGTGATCCATATATTCATAGTAACATTAGTAATAGATAAGACTAGGGGGCAGCTAGGTGGCACAGTAATTAAAGCACTGGACCTGGATTCAGTATTCGGGAGGACCAGAGTTCAAATCTGGGCTCAGACACTTGACACTAGCTGTGTGACCCGAGCAAGTCACTTAACCCTCATTGCCCCATAAAAAGTAAAGAAAGAAAGAAGTAATAGATAAGTCTCAAAAAATAGCTTGGAAGATTATAGTGGACTTTGATTACAAGGATAAGGATTTTGGATCATATTCTATAGGAAGTTGAGGGCCAGTAAATTGTTGAGCAAGAGAGTGATAACATAAGAAACCATTATTTAGAAAGATTACTCTGGTAAGAGAGGGACTGGAATATAACATGAAGAGAGAGTCTTTAAGGCAGAAAGATCTGGGTTCAAATTCAATGCTCTAGGAACCTCTTTAAGACTTTTAAGTTACAGAGTATGTGATGCACTGAATTGGTAGAGGGTATTTTCTTAGTGGGAGTTCTCTATACATGATGAAGATAACATTAAAATAGGAGTTGATTAGTTGGTCCACAATTCTTTTTTAAAATCTAGTACCTATAAGAAAGGTGGTTTAGGGGCAGCTAGGTGGCTCAGTGGATAGAGCACTAGCCCTGGAGTCAGGAGTACCTGAGTTCAAATCCGGCCTCAGACACTTAACACTTACTAGCTGTGTGACCCTGGGCAAGTCACTTAACCCCAATTGCCTCACTAAAAAACAAAAAACTCAGTGGGACTAGGCAGGAAATTATTGCAATAGTCTGTGAGTGACTTGAGAAGGGACTGAGGAAAGGTAGCAGTAGGACCTGGTTTTGTTTTTGTTTGTTTTTGTTTTTGCAATATGGTGATAAAGAAAAACCATTTCTGTATCTATAAACACTTGAGCTATTGGGTTATTATTTTAGAAATCAGGAAAGTTCCTCAGATTCTTTACTTCATGCTCACCACTTTGAATTGTGGTTCTTGTTAGCATGGTGATAATGTCCTCATTGCTTTTAAGTGAAGCTTTGTAATAAAATATTTATTAAGATACAATGCTAACATGCTGCCTCCTAACTAAGAATTATGTTTCAGTTGATTTAAGCTACTCCAGAGAATCTCTAGGCTAAGAATTTGAGATGCATTTGGGGAAGAAAAAGTCCATATTTATTAATGTTTGGATATTTTCCTTACATTTATTGTTTTGGGGATTTTAGGGGGAGTTGTTTCTATTTTTATGTTTTTTGTCTTGTCTTCCAAGTTTAACTCCATGATAGGCAACAGAGAGAAAGACAGAGAGAGAGAGAGAGAGAGAGAGAGAGAGAGAGAGAGAGAGAGAGAGAGAGAGAGAGAGATACCATTTTTCATATTCAAACTTCAAATTTACCCAGGAAAGGCATTCAGATTTTCCCAGGAACTGAATCACTTACTTGAGTCAAAGTCAAGTATAAATCAAGAATTCGCTACTTTAATTAATTTAGAAATGAAGGTACTGTTTAGTTTACAATTACAGTAAACAATACTCAACAAGAGGTCTGACTTCTTGAAGCCTCAATAAGAGTCACAATACTTCCCTGTGGCTTTCACAGTGACAAAACCTTCTAATTTAGAAAGATTACTCTGGTAACAAAACGAGGCATTGGAATGTAACATAAAGAGACAGCCTTTAAGAGAGAAAGACCTGGGTTCAAGATCCGTTTCTGATATATACAGGTTGTCATCTTGAGCAAATCACATTTCAATGCATGAGGAACCTCTCTAAGACTATCTATCTAATCTATCTAATAATACTCTTAATAACTGAGGTTTGTGCAGCAAGTATTATTTTGCCATTTTGCAAGTTAAGTAATTAAGAGCAGTTCAGGTTAATTTTCTGAATGTCACACTGTTTATCAATGGCATGACTGGGACAAAAAAAAAGGCAGGTCTTCCTCTTACATCCTTTCTCAGAACTCTGAGAAAAAGAGCCTGTGAGGATTAATGAGTTCTCATAATGTTTGTTACCTAGTAGGAAAGACTTCACTCAGACAATTTTCTATAAAATAAAAATTAGAAACAGTAGAACACATTGATAGCAGTGAAAACAAAGGGAAGAAACATGAGAACCATTAAAACATATGAGTTTTTCTATTTTATATTTCTTTGGCTTAATCAGATAGGGCCAGTCACTAGAAGAACAAACATTTCTACTCAGTAACCCCTGAGATCATTATTATAACACAGTTAAGTGATAAATGTTAATAATAACAAGCCCATGTCATCAGTAAAAAGTTCATTTATTTTGTATATCCTGTTTAGGATCGCAGGAACATAGATATAACACTGGAGGGGAATTCAGAGGCCATTTAAGTAGAATTTTCATTTTTAAAATGAAGAAACAAGGAATAAAACAAAACAAAACAACCTCCAAATAAATAAAAATGAGGAAACAGGCCAAGAGGGGTTAATTGACAGACCCAAGGTTTATCAATACTTTGAAAATATATATTATGCTTGAGACAGAGTTTCATCAAAATAAAAATAAAATGACATGTAAAATGAGTTTCGTTTGTCTGTAAAATTCATTTCTTTGGAAAACTAAAAGAGGAACTAGAGTAAAAAAACTACAACAACAAAAACACAAAACTCATAAAACTTTGTTTAGGCACTAGGGCAAGGGAGAGACCTTAAATAAATTATTCTACCTTATTAGGCTTCTGGGCAACTAGGTGGTACAAAGGATAGCAGGCCAATGTGGCCTGGAGTGAGGAAGACTCATCTTCCTGAGTTCAAATCTGGCCTCAGGCACTTACTAGGTGTGTGACCCTGAGGAAGTCACTTAACCCTGTTTGTCTCAGTTTCTTCATCTGTAAAGTCGATGATATGGAGAGGGGCAGCTAGGTGGCGCAGTAGATAAAGCACCGGCCTTGGATTCAGGAGGACCTGAGTTCAAATCCAGCCTCAGACACTTGACACTTACTAGCTGTGTGACCCTGGGCAAGTCACTTAACCCTCATTGCCCTGCAAAAAAAAAAAATGATATGCAGAAGGAAATAGCAAACCACCCTAGTATCTTTGCCAAGAAAACCTCAAAAGGAGTCACAATAAGTTGTTCACAACAGAAAAATAACTAAACAACAACTGGGCCTTGATTTCCCCGTGTATAAAATCATAGATTTGGAATAAATGGTTTCTAAAGTCCCTCACAGCTCAGTCATTTTGTAATTCTGCCCTTCATGGATGATGCTATATACATGAGGTGTCATTTTATATTCTTATTTAGGTATTTTAGCTTACTGAGTATATCTCAGAAAGCAATAATAGATTTCCAGTTTGGGGTTAAATGAAACAGAAAGAGTCAGGGAAAAGGCTTGTTTGGGGGTTAGTTTTTATTTTTGTACAGGAACATGTACATTTATACATGTGTGCATGAGTGTTTTTGACCAATGGGGGTTGCTGCCTTTTCGTTAACTTTAAAGAAATTGTAAATAGAAATCATATTATCGGAAGAGTTTTGTTTAATTTGCCAGCAACTTGTTACTGAAAAATAAGAAATTACAATACATTTGTTTCTTTTTTTTCTTGTAGTGTCAATTATAGGCTTCTGTACTGTGAACAATACACTCAATAATAACAATAGGGGATCTTCCAACATAAATTCAGCAAAGACCTTGAAACTCCACTGAGTCTGTTTAGCTTAAGTGATAAGGAAACAAGATGTTCTGTATGAAAGAACAGCAGGCCCCCAGACAGTAAGATTCACTTTCTCTTTAATGAGGTAAAATAATGGTTTTTTTATTGTGTAAAAATAACAGCAAAACAATGCATTAGTTACCTCTGGGCTATAAGGAAAATGAACCTTCAGTGTGTTGGCTCAGAGTAATATGGTACTTTCAGCCACACACAGCTTTAACAGTTAGACCTATAAACATATATTATCAATTTTACCAGGGTTTGCTATTCACTAGATAGTTTGAGGCTGTACCTATTTTTGTGTAAATTAGAGAAGGGTCAACAACCCCCCTCTTCCACTTAACTGTTGTGTTCTGTGACTTTGGCTGTGTATTTAGAGATGGCAGGTCCATGAAAATTCACCAAAGAAAAATAATTGTCACCTAGAATACAGTTCAGGATATTTACTTTGTGGTTTAGGAAACTGGTACCAGCTTCCTAAAATAATAGTAATAATAATTACTATTCTTATAGCACCAACAGTTTTACAAATTATTTTCCTCCAAAACAACCCTTTAGGGTAGACTATATAGAAATATTATCCTGGATAACAAGAAAGTGTTAGGGAGAGTATAGGGGGCGGGGAGGGGAGTGACTTTCAAAAAACAGGTATGCCCTATATAATTTTTGTGGTGATTTCAAACGCACCTATAGGTTTTGTCTATCATCCACCATTTTCATGGGAATCATAATTTTATATTTTTAGGTAAAAAAACATTGTGTTCCTAAGGACTGGCAAAAGATTTTGGTTACATTAAAATTATTTTTTAATGTAACTCCTTCATGTATTCTTCAAAATATTCCTCTTTTGAAAGTTTCCTTGTTTGAGGACCCACAAATATCCTCTTTGATTTTGGGAACCATTTTTAGATAAAGAAAACCTGTGTCTTTTTGATCAGTCTTCTTGTCAAATTTTCTGTGTGTAACCATAGGGAACACACACAACACACAGACACAGACAGACAAACACACACACACACCCCTTTACAGCCCTAACTTGTGGTTGATTTACCACATTTTGCTTTCTTGAGCAAGTGTATTCCTTTGAGGTTGGATTATTTCAATGTAGAAACTGTTGTTGTTGTTTGTTTTTCCCTGTCCCTGATGTCCCATTCACAAATAAAATAGCAGTTCAAGGCATACCCTCATTGCAATAATGGCAGTAAAAGAACAATCACTTTCATAGTCTCACCAACATGCCATGAATACTTTTAATTCTTAATTTTTCTTAACAGTCATTTTGTATTTTGGGTGGAAAAAATTCTTGTCTTGTAGGAGAGTTGAACTTTTAGTGTAGAAGTTTAAAGTTTAGTTTGATTTTTGGATAAATTTAGATAATGAACAAGGCCATTTTGGTCTGCTTGGGTTATTTAAGTGGAGGTCTGGGAACAAAAATATTACATTACACGGACCTCATTACTTTACTGGCCTCCTAACGCTTATGCTAAGTATGAATCATCAGTTTCATTTTCTCAAGCCAAGTTTAAAGTTTCTGGTGCTTTTGTTATAGGTAGGTCTTTACTATGTAAAACATTTCTCATGGCTATTAAGTTTAATATTATGTTGTATGCTGTATCCTTCAATGTTCTCTCCAAATTATAAGAATTGCAAGTGACATAAGAGATCCCTATGTCCAGTCAGTTATTAGTGTAACATAAATTACAGCCAAAATAAGTGACAAGTCTTATTCTGATCACTTGTTTTATAAGTGATAAGAGTTATTTTTTTTTACTAGGGGAATGGATTTAAAAGTTATCTCATTGCATATATGGCAAAAACAATTTAGATGATTGATATATGAGGAATACTGAGAGATTAAATGATGCACACCATCATCTATAAAAATATAATACACTTGAGAAAATGGGATTAGAAACAATAATGATATTTGCCAAATGATACCCAGTGCTAAATAAACAATGTATTGTTCACTGTATGACTGAATGCACATGAGCTTGTCACAACACTCTGTGACTTCACCTAGCTTCTAAGAAGTAAACTAATGCCTTCTCATTACCTACTGCCCATAGTAATCCTTTCCCCTAATCAAAGTGTACTTTATATTTGATATCTTAGAATATATATCAAAGTTCATATCTCACTCAATAATGGTGGGTGTCCAAGAAATTCCATTTAAATTCAGCACAGATATATATAGATATATAGATATAGATAGATATAGATAATAGCAACAAATTTCCATGTGACAGGTGTGTTGAAGAGTACTATTATTACCTCCTTACAGGTAATGAAACTGAGGCTTAAAAGAAGAAATGGCTTTGCTAAGCTATATTGTCAATAAACGTCAGCATTATGGTTCAAACATGTTTATGGACAACTCTCTTTCCTGCTCCCCTCAGTCTAACACCCTTGCTACTACTGTGTGGGGGCTACATTGGAATGGGTTAACAACATATAGCATGATTTCTGTACTTGAGCCCCTGTGTCAGCTGGAAGACCAGCAAAACATAACATCAGGGCTATAGCCAAGAAACAGAAGTACAAGTTATCAAGAACAAGATTAGATAGAATGCACTAACAGTGTTGCAGTCATGCTAATCAAAAAATACCCACCCGAAAAATACCTTGTTCCTGATAATAATCATTGTGAAAGTTCTAATGTTGCATTGCTTGAGTTTGTTCCACTGACATAGATACACTAACCAGCCTTCCAGTAGGTTTTTGTATATATGCTAAACATCCTGTGCTTAAATTTTGTCTCTTGTAGATGACTTGAGACCCCTGCTCTTCTCATTTTCGACCCTGGCACTACTGAATAAGAGGAAAGGGAACGAGGCTTTAAGCAAAGTTGAAAATTGAGTTTAAGTAATAATTGAGATTTTTTACTATGACTTTGTTAGCCTCATGGAATTATTGGAAATGGTTATCACCTATGTTTGATAGATACTAAATCTAAGACTTGAAATGATAGATGGAAGTCTGAGTGGGATCAAAGTTAAATCTCTGTCAAACATGCCTCCCAAAATGGATAGAGTTAAGCCACACTTATCCCATTTCTATTGCAATAAAAGGTTGAAGAGCTAGTGGGGAATAGTAGAAAGAATGCTGCACTGGAAGTGAGGAGAGTTAGGTTCTTAGCTTTAGTATTGAATCTTTAATTGGGTGAATTTAGGTAAATGATTTAATATCTATGAGCCTCAGTTTTCTCACTTATAAAATTAAAGCATTGAACTAGGTTCATCCCAACTCTGATGTTCTAATTTAGAGAATCCCAACCGGAAAAGCAATAGTTCAGGGAAGCAGTGGGGAACAGTGCTAAATTTGGAGTCAAGAAGCCCTGGTGTCAAATTCTGTCTCATAAACTTAATAGATGTGTGAGAATCAAATTAGATAATATGAGATGATATATGTAAAACTTTTTACAAAGCTTGAAATATAATATAGATGCTAGCTGTCATCATCATCATCCAGTACTATATAAGTCAAACATGGCATGGAACCAACCCCCTGGTTGTAAGAGTTGATTACGATTTGGGAACCCCATCTTTGGCTAAAATTAGAAAGCCTCAGGTGTGCCTGCAAGTCTTTGGCATGCCCCACATGGCTCCCTCTGTCCCCGGGTATGGAAAGCCTCGGGTGCACCCCGGCTCCCTCCCCCCAGTGGAGGTATGCACGGAAAACCCCGTGCCCCAGCTGGCCTTGGGTGCCGCCCTTAGGGGTGCCAATGAATTAGCTTGGGGTGTGTGGGTGGTTGGCCTGGGTTTTCTGTGAGAGAAGGGTTTTTTATTCTGGGAGCGGGGGTAGAGAAAGGGAAGAGGTAGAGATGAGGAGAAGAAGTGGAGGAGACAAGATGAGAGAGAGGAGTTCAGGGCGGCAGGCGAGAAAGAGAGTTGAACACGGATGCTCAGGGGGATAGAGAGAGAGTCCAGTGGGCAAGTTTACAGGTAGTATTTCATACTTTTCTTTGTCCTTATGTCTAAATTGGAGCTCATCAATAAGCCCTATCTTTTTGTTTATTTGAAAGGAGGCTTTTTAATCTCATTTCTTATCAGTCTGGGAGAAACAGGGAGGGGGTAGGCCCTTACAGATTGGTGGCCCATATGGGGCTTAACTAACCTGGGGGATCTTTAAAAAATACCCTTACATGGTTCAATTCCAGGACTGAATATAATCAAGGAGTAATTCAGATAAGGGACCACTAAGTGGTACAATGAATGGATAGAGTGCTGGGTATGGAGTCAGGAAGATCTGAGTTCAAATCTGACCTCAGATTTACTATTAGTTTTGTGATCCTGGGCAAATCACTTAACCCTGCTTGCCTCAGTTTCCTCATCTGTAAAAGGAGCTGGAGAAGGAAATGGTAGAACACTCCAGTATCTTTGCCAAGAAAACCCCAAATGAAGTCACAGAGAATTGGACATGACTGAAATGACTCAACAATATCAATAACAACTCCAATCAAGGCCAGGATTCCAAGAATTACTAATGAATGCTTCTAGGCCACCTGCACTGTTAATACAAACCCCTGTATTAGGAATAGAAGGAAAATGGAAGGTCTGTAAAAAGGAGGGTTGAGAAGATATATAATCAAAATATACAGAAACAAAAAAGAATGGACCATAGGAGTCATAAAAACAAACTTCAGAGGCCTGGTGGCCCCATCATGTGCAAATCCAAGAATCTCATCTATAACATTCCCAATTAATATTAGGATCATATAATTTAAAAACTGGATATGGACAAGATGACTGTAAATTTGTTCCCCAAACATTAATTAAAAGTGCTCCAAATGATGCATGCTAAAATTAGAGGAAATGCTCTGGGAACATGAAAGCGGTAAGTATAGGAAAAAATAAGAAGAAAATATAAGTTTGAACAAATGAAAAGTATAGAATCTATTGCCCCAGTATGTGGTACAAGTTAAATATAAACTGCTGCTACATGAGCATAAATTAATTCATGTATTATAGATTAATAATGGACTTAATAATTGGAAATAATTTATTAAGCACCTACTTTGGGCAAAACACTAAGCTGAGTGCTGAAAATAAAAAGATAAAATTGGCATAGTCCTTTGATCTCAAGCAATTGCTACTGAACATCCTAGTTTTTTATTTTGGGACTTCTTGCTCCAGATCTACAGCTCTTTAAACTATGCCTCACTACTCATTCATACATTCATTCATTTATTCAATATGTGTTTTATTAAGTACCCATTACATAGCAGGCACTGTGCTAGGTGCTGGAGACATATAGACAAAATATAGCCATTATATATTCTGGAGCTTTCCAACTCCCACTTTGAAAGATGAGTTGGATCCTCATTTCAGAATTACCCATAAGGACTCAGTAGTGACACTCTAATGTCACTGACTTGGCCCCCACAATGGTTTTTCCCCCACCAAAGTTATCAGCTGAGAATCATTTACTCATCCAGTCTTAAGTTTATACTAAGGTAGTACAATAAGAACAGTTTATTCAAAATATTCCCTTAAAAGTCAAAGGCACACTCTTTTTCAAGTACAGATAGAGTCAAAGGGAAGGTGGACTTCAAGCCTAGAGAGCACATGTTTACTGATGATGATTTCTCCCATTTGGGGAATGCTCAAAATATTCCCCTTAGGTATGAGTTCCCCTATTCACTGTGCTCCTTGTAGAATTGTAATTCCAGGCTATCCTTGGCTATTGCCAACTGATCCAAGACTGCTATTTAGAAGTACAGCTCTCCTGGGAATCTGATGCTAGGACAGCAACTGGAAGATTCACAATCCAACATCCTCTGGCCCTTTGGATGTTGAAGGTCCTCTTCTGGTCAAAGCTAAGGGGTAATGGAGAGGAATGGGAGGAAAGGAGATCAGATCTAGGCTGAAGCTAAAGCTCCTCCTCCTCCTCTTTCTGACCCCAAGCAGTTCTTTATCAGAGAATTCAGTTAGAACCATATATTCACTCCACTTTCTGCAATTCCTTCCCCTTCCCCACCTGCTTAATAATTTATAGGTGATCCCTGGGATATGGCCAAGTTCAAGCCTGTTTGAATGAAATCAAATTTTGTGCAAATCATTCTAGTTGTAAGACTTTTTTGTACTTAGCCTAAGATCTTTTGATTGGTGGATTAAGACATGTTTTCACCTGATTAAGGTATCATAGCTAAAATTGAGTGGGCTTGTTTTGACCGCACCCTTATAAAAAAAAATCTCTGTTCTCAAGAAGCTTACACTTGGGGGGGGGGACCACTTTGAACACAAATAAGTAAAAATTTTGCACACACCCATCATTTCCTAGGGTAGAGGGCAGTAATTGGTGTAGGATCTATATAGGCTATGAGAAGAAAGTAGCCCATGAGGAATATTTAGAAGAAATTAAATATTTTAATAGACAGAGGACAGGAGAAGGGACATGTCAGGTATGTAGAAGATATGAAGATATGCGGGGAACAGCAAATGAGCCAGTCTGACTGAAGGACATGTCCAATGCAAGGACAGTAATATGAAAGAAGTCTGGAAAAGTAAAGTTAGCAGGTTATTACTATAGTCTGGGAGAGAAGTGGTAGAGACCTGAAAAATTGTGGGTACCCATGGGATTGAAGAAGGGGCCAAAGATGTTGTGATGGTCTTTGGTATCATATGCCCTTGGCATTGCTTGGTGTCCAATATAGAAATCTGAGCTACTTCAGTTAGTGAGTTGACTTACCTAGAATGGCATCCCTACCTTCCTAAGAAATGAGTGTTTAGGATGCCTGCAGTAGAGAATCCATTGCCCATTTTTGTCTTTTTTTTTAAAGATCTGTGAAAGTGGGCTATGAAGCCATCTTCAACTCAAGGAAGAAGATAGCTTTCTGAATCTACAAGTTCATGTTTAATTCTGATGCTGTTTCAACCAATTATAAATAGTGCATTTTAACCATCGTGCTACCTTCCTTAAGCAAGATTCTTAGACTTCCTCCCTAATTTACCAGGGATAGGTAAAAGGGAGTTGCTGATCCCCTTTCTTTTGTTGCTTTCCAAAAGACATTGTTTCTAACTATGACTCTTACTTGCTGAAGCTCCCCATTGGTATGAAGCTGGATTCTGTCTGGGTCTCTGGACTTTAATAGAAAATTAAAATACACACAACTTTAAAATGCATGGCATGGTACAGATGGTAAACATCATCAGCACCCGTGAGTCCTCAGTATGAATTGAATGCTTACAGGATAATGGCCCTAATGCATTCCACTTTGTTTTGAGGAAAGGGGTCACCTTGTTTCATCTCTTTATCCTGTTGGCTCCATAACTCTTAGTGGTGGAAGTGGAAAGGGAGCATATCTAATTCTAAAAAAAAGGTCAATGTATTCAATCGTATGCAACATCATGTTTCAAATTCTATTTATACTCCTGATAAAATTGGTAGTCTTGGGGAATGGGATTCTTTTAAGGTTGTAGAAGTCACAAGACACCAGGAGTGTAACCTATTCCAACCTTGACCTGTGATAACTAAATAGTAGGAACTTTGAACATGAACTGAAGTTAGCAAAAGTCTGTAGCCTGTCGCTGTTATTTTCATTACTAGATAATATTGATTCGTGCAAATCAATTCCCAGAAAGGCATTTGCTTCTTGATCCAGTGTTTCGAAAGAATTGAGGGCCCTCTTGTGGCTATAATCTATTTCACTAAACATGGATGAAATGCTATCAGCCAGAAGTCATTTTACTTTACGATTCTGAATCATATAGAACATATGGAACAATCAACTTCATTCACAGGATTTTAAAGAGGACCCAGGGATGTTGACAAGGATCTGTTTAAACAATAAAAGCTAGATATCTCTTGGAATTATTTGAATTATATCTTTATCACTTTGATTAATGATGAGGATATAGAGAATGGGAGATATACAGGACAGCCTATTTAGAGAGCTTTTTCAGAGAAAAAGCATGAAGAATGCATTATTCTGCTTTTAACTCCCCCCCCCACCTCATGTTTTTATCCATTTATTGATTAGTTAAATGGAGAAGCAACCTTCAGCTGGCCCTGGCTAGTTTTGTTTTGAAAATTCACTTGCATTTTTCAATGATAATTTTCTAAGATATACAGATAACAAAGAAGGCTACATGAGAAATGTCCCCAGTTTGGAGAATTTTTAAAATCTCTAAGGAAAGGACATAAAACCCTGTTAGCTGTCCGATGTTTCCATTAGGGCATGCCTGCAAAATTTTTGCTACTTAAGGTCGCTGTGCTTCACATTTGAATGAATAAAGGGGAACCCAAGGCAAAGTTTAGACAGAACAAATTGATTTTTCTAGGAGATTTAAATTACCATGCATATTTTATTCCAAATTACTGTAAATTGCTTTATTAATTAGGTAGCATCACAGCACTACTTCACAATCCACTGTGGCAAAAGATTCCCTTTGAGCTCTCATTTGGGAAGCCTTGGTTTTTGGAAGGAGTTCATGATATTATCTTGAATTAGCTGATTTTAGAGTGAGCCTGATTAGGGTTCTATGTTACTTGTAGCACAATTTGCTTTTCCACAAAAAACTTTGTTGAGGGTGATGCTGGTATCTCCTCTGAAACAAGCTACTAAATCCATCCTATCATTCTTAGCAAAGAGGAAAAGCCAAGGATAATAGTTGTTCAAAGTAGGGGGAGAAATTGGAAAAGATGGAGAAACATCAGCCCCTCACTTCTTTGGGATTTCTAGATCATGTGAAGATTAAAAATCATGTCTGGTTGATTTCTCCCTTGATACTAATGGGTGATTAACATTAAGAGCAGTTATACTCTTTGCAGGATATGGGGGAAATAGACTGCAATATAAAGGTAATGCTACCTGAGACAGTGAACAGTCATTATTAGAATTTTCATCTCCTATGGAAAAGTTTGCACACCAGCAACAAAACCCTGGAATTTCTTTACTATTACAAATCTACAATATGGAAGGTTGTGAGATTAAGAAGCAAAAAGGACCTTAGATATGTTTGAGTTTAAAATCCTTATTTATTGATGTTAGATTTCAAAAGATACAACCATCATGTGATAAAAATCAATCCTCCTCCCTTCATCCAAATTGGACTAGTTTTGCCTTAAAAGGTAATGAGAGGGGGCAGCTAGGTGGCACAGTGGATAAAGGGGCCCTGGATTCAGGAGGACTTGAGTTAAAACATGGCCTCACACATTTGACACTTACTAGCTTTGTGACCCTGGGCAATTCACTTAACCCTCATTGCCCTGCAAAAAAAAAGAAAAAGAAAAAGGTAATGAGATCTTCCTAGAGATTGGTTGGCTTAGTGGTCTAAAAATACTTCCTCACTGCCAAAGCATAAAGCAACCACAAATAGCTCTAGGGGACACTTTTATCATTAACTGGTGGATTATAATTGATAAATCAGACAGGGAAGCTTTACTAAGCTGAATCAACTCACAGTGTCCTCAATACCTATATCCTTCTCCTGGTATGGCCTAAGTAAATCTTATTGTTTTTGTTAACCAATGAATGAAGTAAGAGAATCTCGTTTTGTTCCAATATCGAACCTAAACTACCAGGAGATTGGCCCAAATCATGTCCAGCCCAGAACTCATGCCATTCTCATATACCAACATCTTACACCTTATACTAAAATAAGGTCAAAATGGGTACCTGATTTAGACATAAAAGGTGATACCATAGGTAAATTAGGAAAGGAAGGAATAGTTTACCTCTCAGATTTATGGAAAGGAAAATAGTTTATGACCAAATAAGAGATAGAGAATATTATGAAATACAAAATGGATGATTTTTGGTTACATTAAATTAAAACTGGCTTATACAAACAGAAGCAATGCATCCAAAATTAGAAGGGAGGCAGAAAGCTGGGAAACAATTTTTATAGCCAGTATTTCTTATAAAGGCCCCATTTCTAACATATATCAGGAATTAAATCAAATTTATAAGAATCCAAGTCATTCCCCAATTGAGAAATGGTCAAAGGATATGAACAGGCAGTTTTCTGATGAAGAAATCAAAGCTATCTATTGCCATATGAAAAAATGCTCTAAATCACTATTGATTAGAGGAAATGCAAATTAAAACAACTCTGAGGTACCACCTGACACCTATAAGATTGGCAATTATGACAAAAAAGGAAAATAATTCAATGTTGGAGAAGCTGTGGGAAAATTGGGACACTAATGTATTGTTGGTGGAACTGTGAACTGATACAATCATTTTTGAGAGCAATTTGGAACTATGCCCAAAGAGCTATAAAGCTGTGCATACCCTTTGACCCAGCAATACCACTATTAGGTCTTTTCCCCAAAGAGACTATAAAAAAGGGAAAATTACCCACATGAACAAAAATATTTATAGCTGCTCTTTTTGTGGTGGCAAGGAATTGGAAATTGAGGGGAAGCCCATCAATTGAGGAATAGCTGAACAAGTTGTGGTATATGAATGTAATGGAATACTATTGTGCTGTAAGAAAGGATGAGCAGGAGGAGTTCAGAGAAACCTGGAAGGACTTACATGAACTCATGATGAGTGAGATGAGCAGAACCAGGAGACCATTGTACACAGTATCAACAACGTTGTGTGTTGATCAACTGTGATAGACTTGATTCTTCTCAGGAATACAATGGTCCAATATATGATGGAAAATGTTCTCCAAATCCAGAACAAAAAAAAAGAACTGTGGAATCTAGATGCAGATTGAACCATACTATTTCTACTTTTTTTTTCATTTTTCTTTTTTGAGGTTTTTCCTTTTTGCTCTGATTCTTCTTTCACAGCATGACTAATGCAAAAATGTGTTTGATGTGATTGTACATATATAGCCTATATCAGATTGCTTGCTCCCTTGGGGAGGGGGGAGAAAGGGAGAAAAATTTGCAACTAGAAATCTTATAAGAACAAATGTTGAAAACTATCCCTGCATGTACCCAGAAAATAATAAAATACTTTTATGTCAATAAAAAAGAACTCATGCCATTCTAGAACTTGAAGGATCATAGGATCTAAAGCTATCAAGAATTTAGAAATCATCTGGTGAATCCAATTCTGATTATTTTACAGAGAAGAATCTGAGATCCCAAAAGACTAAGTGATTAACTGAAGTTCACATAGGTATCAAAGCTAGGTAAACACAGGTCAGGGAATCAGATTTAAAATAAGAAGGGAAATTTAAAGCCATCTGGTCTAATCCACTCATCTTTCAGTTGAGAAAACTGAGACAAAGAGAGGGTAAGGTGAATTTTCCAAAGTCATCCAGGAAATAAGTGACAAAGGTGAGATTTGAACCTAGTTCTTTCCCTTGGGATACACTGCCTCTCTGACTCCACATTCATTGCTCATTCTATTCATTCATTATTCATTATACTGCTCATTCATATGCTGGCCATTCTTCCATCCTGATAAGTCTCATAATATTTTGTCTGATCCTCTCTGGTAGCTTTCCCCTCTACTTAGTAGTATAATTATATATGCATTTTATTCCCCAGCACCACTAGGATGTAAAACATTTTAAGTACAAAGTGATGCAGTGGAAAGAAGAGTCAGCCTTCGAGTCAGGAGGACCTGATTTCAAAAAACAGCCTCAGACATTTGCTGTGTGACCCTGGGCAAGTCACTTAACCCTGTTTGTCTCAGTTTCCTCATCTGTAAAATGAGCTGGAGAAATATATAGCAAACTACTCCAGTATCTTTGCCAAGAAAATTCCAAATGGGGTCACAGAGAATCAAACCTGACTGAAGTTACTCAACAACAACAGAAATACAAGGTGTAGTTAGGTGGCACAATGGATAGACTGCCAGATCTAAAGTCAGAAAGACTCATTTTCCTGAGTTCAAATCTGGCCTCAGATACTTAGTAGTTATCTGACTCTGGGCAAGTCACTTAACCCTGTTTGCCTCAGTTTTCACATCTGTAAAATGAACCGGAGAAGGAAATGCAAACCATCCCAAAATCTTTGCCAAGAAAACCCCAAATGGGGTCATAACAAGTTGGACACAACTAAAAAATGACATAACAACTGCAAGAACCATGTCAACCTATCTGTTCACCTTATCATCCAGCATAGTACCCCTCACTGGGGAAGTGTTTTATAATTATTTGTTACATTAAGTTTCTTGAATTTGTCTTGGTCTCTAATTCATAAGGCCTTACATTTTTTCTGTTTTCTGCTTGTAGTTAAGCTAGATGAATAAAGTGATCATGCTTTGTGTCATGCTGTGCACAAAGTGCTTAATGTATTCCTTTTTGGTGACACTGATATCACAAAACATCTCCTGGAAGTGAGAATCCTTCCTGTGACTCTTCAATGGAATAAGAATTAATGCATGAGAAATGTTCAGTGATGGGAAGGAGGTTATTTGGAGTTAATGGCTATCCTGTGTCTAAAGGAAACTGAGAACTTTGGAGAATGAAGCAGGGACCAAAGAGAATGAGAGTACGTTTACTTTCTTGACTAGAACAAATAGAATGAGCAGAACAGCAAGTGAGGACCTTGGACAGGCATATATGAAGATTGGATAGATACTCTGAGGGGACTAAATCTCAAGGTAAGGCAACATTTGCAACAGCATCTTAGGTAGCCAATCAAAGGAAACTTCAGATTTATCAAAATACAGAGACAGAGGAATTCATTGCATAAAGAAGTCAATTAGCAAACATTTATTGTGACTGTTTATTTTTGTAATGTCAAAGGTCTGTATTGCATTACACATCCCAAATAGGAATCTGAGTTTGGAATTCCTCTCATTGCCTGTCACTCCCCTTCTTGGCTCCCAGAGATTTGAGTGGGGAGTGGTAATAGGAAGCGAGGAGATGACAGAGAGGTGCTGAAGTCAGTGTCAGAAGCGTTGTGACAATGGCCATGGGAGGGTTTCTTCTTGCTGGGATTAGTTGATGGGTTCTCACCCAAATCAGTGATAAGCTAATTGTAGCTAGAGTTCCCTGCCAGGGAAAAGACAGTCAGGACTGAGTTGTATGTAGACTGAGCCTGGGTCTAGATCAATTCTTTATCTGGGGGACTGTCAGAGTTTAGGAGTATGATGGACTTGCAGCTGCTTCATAGATATTTTATTGTTTTGTTATGCATTTCCCCACTTATTATATACTGTTTAAGGTCAGTTCAATTCTATGCTGAGCAAATACTGTCTCCAGTGTCCAAACTTTCATGCCTACTATAGAGAAGGCCAAATCCTTTATGCCAACATCAAAAGATTAATATTCTCTGAAATACAGAAAGTTGAATATCAATCAGTAAATGAAGTATTCTAAATGCCTACTATATGCTAGGCACTATGCCAGTTACTGGGATACAGAAGCAGAAATGAAGTCTTCTTTGCCTTATATGTTATCATGAAGACAATGTATTTATAAAAAACATATCCAAAGGTACCTTTATGCAAGGTAAATATAAGGTAAAATTTAGAGGAGCTTGGCACCAGCAGATGAAAAAATAAGGAAAGCTTTTATATAAGAAGTCATAGATGAACTAAGTTTTGAAGGAAACAAGGAATTCTAAATTGCAGAAATGAGGACAGAATTCATTAAAGGCATCCCACTGAAGGAGACAGCAAGATCAAAAGGGCAGAGAGCAGAGATTCAATGGCATGTATGAGAAAAAGAAAGAAGTGTGAACTTCTGAGTAAGGGGAGAAAGAAGGAAATTAACATACAAGATTAGAAATGTAGTTTGAGGGGCAGCTAGGTGGTGCATTGGATAAAGCATCGACCCTGGATTAAAGAGGACCTGCGCTCAAATCCAGCCTCAGACACTTGACACTTACTAGCTCTGTGACACTGGGCAAGTCACTTAACCCTCATTGCCCTGCAAAAAAAATGTAGTTTGAGAAAGAGATGGGGTTTTTCTGGTGGGTGGGGTCTCAGAGCTAATTTTAATTGGTTAGAACCACATATACACATATTCCTTGACAAACTGTTGACACTGCCCCACACAGAGGATGAGATTAGGAATAGAAGATCTTTTTGTTTGTTTTTTGGTTTTTTTTTATATATAAGGTATTTTATTTTTTCCATTACATGTAAAGATAGTTCTCAACTTTTGTTTATACAAGCTTTACGATTTCAGATTTTTCTCCCTCCCTCCCTTCCCTCCCCCCTCCCCTAGACAGCAGGTAATCTGATATAGGTTATATCTATATATCTATATAGATATATAGATATATAGATACAGATATAGATATAGATATATACACATAATAACATTAATCCTATTTCTGCATTAGTCCTGTTATAAGAGAAAAAATCAGAGCAATGATGAAAAACCTCAAAGTAGAAAAAAAAACAATAGCACCAAAAACAAAAGAAATAGTATGGTTCATTCAGCATCTATACTCCACAGTTCTTTTTTTTTTCTTGGATTTGGAGATCCTCTTCTATCAGGAGTTCCCTGGAACTCTTCTGTACCATTGCATTGGTGAGAAGAATATAGTCCATCACAGTAGATCAACACTCAATGTTGATGATACTGTGTACAATGTTCTTCTGGTTCTGCTCATCTCACTCATCATCAGCTCACGCAAGACCCTCCAGGTTTCTCTGAACTCCTCCTGCTCATCATTTCTTACAGCACAATAGTAAGGAATTGAAGATCTTTGATTCTTTAGTAACCATAGAGAGCATAGCAGTTATCTAGTATTTTAGCCCCACTAAGGCAGGTATAAATTACCAGGGTGAGCCTAAGATTTGAATGGCAATCAACAGCTATTTTTATGCATATAGGCTGATTCTCTCCTTCTCCCTCCTTCCCTCTCCCTCTCTCCCTCCCTCCCTCCCTCCCCCCCCCCCCTCTCTCTCTCTCTCTCTCTCTCTCTCTCTCTCTCTCTCTCTCTCTCTCTCTCTCTCTCTCTCGATAAGACTTAACATGCCATTTTGATACACCCTCCATTCTTCCTCCAGCTCAATCAATATAGTCATGTGAAATAGTCAAAGTTAATGTGGCATTAATGCAATAAAATGTTAATCTCGGGTGTTGCCTTCACAAAATATGAACACTAACTTTTCTCTTATTTAGTCGGTTTATTGGATTGAGTGTGTGCAAGAGAGAGACAACAATAGCAAAGAACCGAGATCTTCATCTTTTGGAGGGGAAAAAAGGATTTTCTCTCCCTCCTCATCCATCAGCCATGTAGCATGGCTATATATAGCAGCAGAAAACCTACTTGCTCAGAAAGAGACACCCCATTCAGCAATCAGATAGTTCCTCAGTTGAGGCAAACTCAGGCAATATCCAGAACTTAAACAGAAATACAGATATCCGCTAGACATACATACAGAAAGGCAATTGCTTGAGTGCAGAAGTAGTTTAAAGGAGTATGATTCTGGGCAGCAGTAGAGAAAAGAACCTAAGAGAGAAAGAGAGAGATAACTGACAATAAAAATAATAAAAAGTAGGACCAATGAGAGGGAAGAAATTTGAGACCTAAAAATATTAGAGAAGTTGCTACAATAATAAAACAAAAAACATAAATAAAGGTAACCCCATTTCAAAAGGCAAAATGTTATATATAGTTTATTTTCTGTCAGATCCAACATTCAACAAATGTAAAAAATTAATTCTATTCGAATTCTATGCTCTCTTACCTGTAGGTTGAGTCTACCTGGGTAGCCATGTTAGTAAGGCAGAGGGAGCCATTCTGTTTTGTAGAGAATTAATTGTTATTTGAGGTTTTTATGCCTAGGTGCACACTGGTCTGGGGCTCCTCAAACAGCACAGTGCTCCACCCACTAGTTGTAGCTGTCGCCATGGAGCTGGCACCTCATGTCATCACCACTCCCGGATGCCTACATGGGCCTGGCAAAATTATAATGAATGGAAGCCTAGTGAAGGCAGTCATGTGACTGTCAGAGTGGCCATCCCATTGGGTGGGGCTATGTGGGTTTTTTCTGGGATTGGGGGAGGAGAATTGGGCATTCTAGCAGGACGCTGGAACAAGAGGAGGTCTACTGCATATTCTCAGCTGATTCCTGGGGGGGGGGGGTGGTATCTTTTAAGGTTGTATAATTTCCCTTTCCCCATTTTATTTCCTTTCCCTTGATCCTACTGATCCTGTTTGTGTTTTGTTTTGTTTTTGTTTTTGTTTTTTTAAGTTTGTTCTTATTAAAATAAATCCTGTTCTGTTTTGAGGGAGGCTGCTGATCTCCTTCCTTGCCCCAATATTGCAGCGAGCTGCTTAGCTAACACTCCCCAATTAAAAATTCGTCCCCACAGTTTAAACCAGTAAGTCCCAGGTAGGGAGGGGAAAAGTATTTGAAGAAAGGAGGTAAAGTTTTATGTTAGAGTTGCCTGAACTCTGTTAAAAAGAAGTGATGGATTCTATGAGGCAGAGGTGAGGAAGGAAGGAATTATTAGCACAAAGAAATGGAAATGGGAGATGGATTATCGTGTATGAGGAAAGATAGGCCAGTCTGACTATACCATAGAACAAAGGAAGCAGAGTAATACACAGTGTATAATTAAGATGAAGTTACTGTCTTTTACCTACCAAAATTCATAAAGATTGTGGTAGCTCACTGATTTGAACCAAAACTTGAAATCTAGACTGTAGACCTAGACTGATAGTGAGGTGAAAGGAAAAAGGGGGAGAGAGAATATGTTTTACACAGGAAGGGTGGTATTGAGGAGAGAAAGAAAAAATTGCTTGTAAATCAGTCAATCAAATATTTATTAAATCCTTACTATGTTTCAAGCACTGTGCTAAGAACTAGGAATACAAATATAAGCAGGAAGACTATCTCTGCCCTCAAAGAACATATATCTTGAGGCAGCTAGTTGGTGCAGTGGATAGAGCACCTGCCCTGGAGTCAGGAAGACCTGAGTTCAAATTCAGCCTCAGACACTTAACACTTACTAGCTGTGTGACCCTAGGCAAGTCACTTAACCCCAATTGCCTCACAAAAAATCCCAAAGAACCCCAAAAAACAAAAAAACAAAACAAAAAAATATATCTTAATGGAATGATATATGAAAGGAAACTGAAGAGGGGCAGGGGAGTGGGGACAAAGCTAACTAGGGGCTTGGTAGAGAAGGTCCAATGTGAGAAGGAAAAGCTTCATAGGCAGAGGGTACTTTCAGTGTCTGAATTCCAGGATTGAAGTGAGTTTTCAGGATAATGAGGTTTAAAGTCCAATTGTAGTCTGAAGAAGAATTTGAAATTCTCAATACTATCAAATTTATTTGTCTACTTATGCATTTTTAAAAATCCACAATAAAGTCACAATAGTTCTGAGCAGCTTAATACTTGATGTATTGTTCTTTAAAAGTTTGGTAGAGGCGGCACCTAGGTGGCGCAGTGGATACAGCACCGGCCCTGGATTCAGGAAGACCTGAGTTCAAATCCAGCCTCAGACACTTGACACTTACTAGTTGTGTGACCCTGGGCAAGTCACTTAACCCCAATTGCCTCATTAAAAAAAAAAAAAGTTTGGTAGAAATTCACTTGTGAATCCATCTGCTCCTTGAGATTTTTCAACTCATTCAACTTCTTCAAAAACCCAGATGCTATACCACTTGGCATATACATGTTAAGTATTGATATGACTTCATTGTCCATGGAACCCCTCAGCAAAATATAGTTTCCCTCCCCATCTCCCCCAAATAGGTCAATTTTTGCCTCTGTTTTGTCTGAAATCACAATTGCTACCCCTGCTTTCCTTGCTCCAGCCACTTCAACTCTCTACATTTCACACCATGTATCACTCTGCCTCAAACATCTTCATATTTATAGTTACAATGACTGTCTATATCTCTCCATGCTATTTTTCATCTGCTCATCCTTCCCATTTTGAGCCCCCACCCTCTCCTTTCTCCCAACTGCCTTACCTATGATCACCCTGTTCCCCAATATCCCCTCCCCCATATCAGCCCCCTTACACCTCCATGATCACCATACCCATATGAACTTCCTTATAGAATAATCTTTGCCACATTATTTGAGTCCCCAAAATGAAAGGCTTGAACACACAATTCCAACCAAATTAGGAGGAAGGAGATGGTGATCTTTGTTGGCTCAACCCTGTTGGCTGAGATAATTTAATTATTTTGGGTGTACAGAAGAGCTCTGGTAGACTAGATCATAGTTTTAACCTTAAGCAATACCTTAAAACACAACTGTCACTTTCCCCACCTCCAACCCTAAGAAGTCAGCAGAGTTTAAGGATGATTCATTTAATCTTACTGATTCAGGCTGATTGCCAGTGTCCATTTCAACTTTCCTTTACCTGTCTCAATGTTGGCGGGAGTGGAATTTGGGTTTCTTGTCACCTTCTCTCACAATTTCAAAATCTCAAGAAATTAGACTGAAATAAGGTAATTTGTGGGGGGTTGGGGGTTTGGTCTTTTTAAATAACTCAAACTTATCCCATTACTAACTTACTACTGCTTCCCCATATCTCCAGGCATTTCCATCATTTCCTGTACTGATTATTGATGCTAGAGGCATGCAAAACAAAACAACTGCCAGTGGGTTGGAATAAAGGATCAGCCAATGTGATGTAGTGAAAAGTTTTGTGCTTGGCAGCAAGAGAGATAAGCCAGTTAAGAGAAATGCAACTTCCCTCTAACACATTAACTCTCTGAACATAGGTAAGCTGTTGAGCTTTTCAGTGTTTCTGTTTTCCCAACTATAAAATGAGTATAATGATAGGAGATAGCATGGGAAAGAGAAAAAAGAACAATGTCCCTGGAGTAATAGCACTTGGCTTCATATCCCTTGGCCTTCTATCTCTTCTGTATTGCTTAGTGTTTGTAAAGACATGCAAGACAAAAGAACTACCTCTGGGCTGGAATAAAGAGTTATGCAATAGGTACTTATTACATGAAGTATCAAAACATCTGAATCATAGAATATATTTAGATAGATGGACTTCTCTCTTTTAAAAACTATTTCTCACACCCTGTGGTATTCTATAGTTTCAATTTCTGAAGAACTAAAATTGTAGATAGCCCAAAGGGGAAAAAAGAGGTAGAGTGTGACAGGTATAAGGAGGCTGCAACATATGATTGATTAAGAATGAATTGTGCGGAAGAAACTACATAAGCAACATCATCAAAGATACCTACATACATGTAGAAAATGATAGGCAGCTAGGTGGGGTCGTGCATAGACCGTTGGACTCATAGTAGGGAAAACAAGTTAAAATCCTGACTCAGCCACTTGCTAACTGTGTGACACTGGGGTAAGTCACCTCATCTCTCTCATTCTGTATCCTCATCTATAAAACGGGGGTATAATAACACCTATCTCACAAATTTGTCATGAGGTTTAAATAGATAATGTATATAAAATGCTTTGCAAACCTAAAGTGCTCTATAAATGCCAATTATTGTTATCATTATTTTCCATCCTCATCAACATTATAAAAAGAAATGGGTCAATTATGCCACAAGAAAGAGAAAAAATCAGCAGATAGTCCACAAGTGCCATTGTTACCCACATAATGTCAAGAAATCTAGAAGAAGAGAAAGTGGTAGACCTTTTATAGGATTTATAGGAAGTCACAGATAAGAGTCACTCTGACATGGATGAAAAGATGATGAAAAGAGATAAAAAGGCATGTTTAGGTTGCACTGTTCAGTGGAGGAAGGCGTACCCCCATTGATGTTGAGGCTATTTCCAGAGCCATCCAAATATCAAAATTATTGTTTTCACTTACAATAAGCCCAAATGGGACAAGGAAATAGCTGCTAGTCTGGGATTTTGGATAATTGATTTCTAACCCTGGCTCTGCCACTGAGTAGCTGTACAACCTTAGGCAAGTTATTTAATCAACCTGAGCTTAATGTTTTCTCACTAATAAAATAACAAAGATTGGATCAGATGCCTTCTGTGACTTCTTCCAACTCTGAAATTTTATGACTATATAAGGTGCGGCCAGACCTGTGACAACACCAACAGAGGGAATTCCCTAACAACTAAACCACACAGCCTCTCTATGATATATTACAATAAAACCCTTATTATCTGGTCCTTTAACAACCAGAATGATCTAGAAACCAATGTTTCTCAAGTCCCAAAATATAAACACTCAATCTAGTTGTCAGCATTGCTGAAACTAACAAGAATAGAACAGTCAGACTCAGATAGAGTTGCTAGATAGTTGTTATTTACTCTTTTACCATTTGGGGAAAAAATAGATCTCTACTTCTGAAGATTTTTTGGAAACAATAATAATGTCCATGGATAAGTCATTGTCACAACACTTTCAATAACTTTGAAGTCTAAGGAAAGGAATCATGGAAAAATAGCCAGGGCAGTAGAAATTAACTGAACCCAGAGTTAAAAAAAAATGTTTAAAAATAGGCGTTTCTGTTTTCAGCATATATGCTACCATAAACGATCATATTGTTTTACTTCACACAGTGTCATCAAGTTGGGTCAGCAAATATTGTGAATGAAGTTGTAAGTTGGTACAACCACTTTGGAAAGCAGTTTGTGTGAATAAAGTGACTAAAATATTTAGATTCCACTACTAAACAAATGTCCTAAGGAGGTCATTGTTAAAAAGAAAAGCTCCACATATGCCAAAACATTTTTTGCAGTAGCAAAGAACTAGAAACAAATTAGATGCTCATGATTGCTAAACAAATTGTGACATGTGGATATAATGGAATATTACTGTGTTATAGCAAAAAATAAATATGATGAACACAGGGAAGCATGGAAAGCCAAATGAAATGATGCAAAGTGAAGTAATAAGAACCAAGAAAACAATATACACAATGACTAAAACAATGTAAATGGAAAGAACCATCAAAAAACAAACAAAAACTAGTCTTGCAAAATTACAGAGAACAAGTATGGTTCGCCACAAAGAAGACATGTGAAAATGCACCTCTCCCCTATATGTGTGAAGAGAGGCATTGTTAGGGGAAGAAAGGGATTCATGGTTGTGAAACATTGCATTGGCAACTTTTTTCCTATATATCAGTTTGTTTTTTCTTTCTTTTCTTCCTCTTTCCTAAACAAAACAAAACAAAACAAAAACAAAGGAACAAAAAAACCTACTTTGTCATATGAAATGGTTCTCTTTGAGGTAGGGAGGGATAAAGGGGGAAATTTAACAGACAAAAGAAATCAATAAGATTTTTTTTAATAAAACAAAGGAAAAGATTGACAGAGGGGAGTGTTTCTGTGGCCACTGATGAATAAATCTTCTGGCCTCCTCATTTTCATTTACCACTTTTTGGCATGATTCTACTATCATGACCTACTTCTAAATTTCTTCAAGATGTTAAAAAGGAAGGTGACATTAACTTACACCCAGTCCTCCCCCAAACCCCGCAAACACCCCTTATCTTTGTCAAGCTTAAATCAGAATATTTAGGTATTCTTGTTTCTGTGGTTTAGGGAAGTCTGGCTTTGTAAATTCTCTATCAATTGTAAATAGCTAAAGGACATCTTTTTTGTGATGTTGAGAAGAACTGGAAGTACTTCCTCTGTCCCATCATGCTCAGAAGTGCCAATATCTCCCTGGATATTGTTGTTTATATAGGACACTTATGACTTTTTTTTTTTTGCTTTTTGCTGGGCAATGAGGGTTAAGTGACTTGCCCAGGGTCACACAGCTAGTAAGTGTCAAGTGTCTGAGGCCGGATTTGAACTCAGTTCCTCCTGAATCCAGGTCCGGTGCTTTATCCACTGCGCCACCTAGCTGCCCCTCACTTACAACACTTCTACCATGTGTGACATGATAGAAAAAAAAAATGTTGCTTTTGGAGGCAAGGGAGACTTGGATTCCTTCCTCCATCTGATACTTATTAGCTCTGTGACCACTAGTAAGTCATGTAGCCTTTCTGAGTCTCAGTTTCTTCATCTGCAAAATGAGCATAATAATAGGAGGTAGCATAATACAGAGAAAGGAGTACTAATTGGAGTCAGACAACCTATGTTGTTAATATATACTAATGGGGAGAAATCACTTGACCTCCTTAATCTCTCCCACCTCATCTCCATCTCCTTCCTAGCATCCTTTTGTTGTTCAGTTGTTTCTGATTCATCATAACCCCATGTGGAGTTTTCTTGGCAGAGATCCTGCCTTTTCCTTCTCTAGTTCACTTAACAGGTAAGGAAACTGAGGCAAACAGGGTTAAGTGACATGCTCAGGTTCACATAGCTAGTAAATGTCTGAGGCCAGATTTGAACTCGGGTCTTCCTTATTTCAGTCCAGGTGATCTACCCACTGTGCCACCTAGCTGCCTGGCTTCCTTTAGGGCTCAGTTAAAATCCCATCTTGTGCAAGAAGCCTTTCCCAGTCCTTTGTGTTTTTCCTATAGAATTATCTCTAACTTGTTCTGTATGTATAACTTATTTGTACATAAACATCTACATGATGTCTTCCCCATTAGGCTGGACATTCCTTAAGGGCAGGGGACTGTTTTTGTTTTAATTTTCCTTTTTTTATGTCCTTAGTGCTTAGCACCGTGCTTGGCACATACAGATGATTAATAAATGCTTATTGTCTGGACTCTGTTTTCTCATTCATTAAAGAAGTTGGTTGAACTCCAGCATCCCTTCCAGCTCTAGATGACCTCAAGTCTTCTGACTCCTTAGCCATGGCTCATTCCACTACTATCTGTCAGAAAATGAGAGCTCTGAGATTCCACAGTACCCCAAAGGTGCTAATTGTATTATTTCATCCTGGGTTTGCATTAGCTTTGTATTCTGAAAGCAATCTAGTCAGCTAGGAGATTTGAACAAAATAATAGAGGATTTGAATCCTCTGCTTGCTTAAACAAATAATAAAATCTGCCTTCAAATGCTTTTTTTCTTTTTTGGTCTTATGCAGAAATTATTCAGCAGGCGCTCTATCAAAGCAATCATAGATAGATGTCAGCAGCAATATATTTGTTTTGGTATCAAATGTTAGGTCTTCATTCCATTTCCAGGCTAACCTCTCTAAAACTTGTCTTGTGGTAATCCCCTGCTTTCCTCCATAATTCCCACCTTTGTCATTTTATGCAGAATCTGCAAAATCAGCTCCAAAGGGAAAACTTTGGGAAATGGATGATTTGGTAATACTACTTCCTTAGCATAGTTAGCATACTACCAGTAGTTCTTTTATCCCAGGCTGAGATTAGGGCTGTGCTTGAGACTGGGTATTGGGCTTATGTCAGGAGCAGATGACTTCTGCTGGATTCCTGGCTGCATCTGTTAAAGCTTTGTGGAGTACAGTGAGATTGCCCTCTTGCCTAAATCCCAGAGATCCTGGGTAGTGCTCAATGCCTCTGAAACAAATAATCACTGAAGATGCTGAATAATGCATAAGAGAAGGCCCCTTCCAGACACATAGGAGACTGTAGTGGGACGAATTGTACTCAGCAAGAGAGCAAAAACAAGCTTGTAGTTGCGTATTCCCTTACATTTATTTTTGTAATGCCTCTTGGGAAAAGTAAAGGCAACTGCGACAATCCAGTGAAAAAACATGGTATGTTAGTGAGTCTGATTCTCAAATATTTAATGTTACTATAATTCAACTTCATGATTTTATCGACAAATACATTTCTCCCTGCAAGGAAGTGTGAGTATTGAAATTACCATCACCTGAGAAATGACCAATGTCACCCAGAAGCCTTAATGTTTGACTCAATATATATTCCGTATACCACCTCTCAAAGTGCTATTTCTCTGACAACTGGTATCAAGTGTAGAGGCTCTGGTCCTCTAATAAGAAGGTTTGCAGAGTTTTTTTTTTAATTTAGGCATGACATGGACAAGCAAAAACTGACTTCAAAAAGTCTAACATAAATTTTAGCTTCAATCAGTTCAATAAACAGAAAAAAAATAATGATCCATCTCGAAGATGAGTATTCCACAAAAGAATTGTGAAAGTAAACCAGCTCAATTGTGGGGTATCAGTAAATGTCATGGGCCCACCTTAAGTCATTCCTGGCTGAGTGAGGGTTATAACTAGAAGCTACCACAATTCTTCTCCTCCCTTTACCTATTATGGTCAGGACACGATACTATACCCCTTGATTCATGGGAGGCCATCCTTCTCCCATTTAATGTATTCAAGATTTTAGGAAAATAAAATGGATTATCTTGACCAAATTATTCTTCCTTCAAGTTAGTCCGATCCCTGACTTATGGAAAAGAATAATGAAGTCACCAGAGGCCCTAGCTCTTCAAGCAGCCCCTATCATTCTTTGGGAGGAGTCTATATCACTCCATACTTAACAAGTTCACAATCTGTTAAAAAAAAAAAAAAGGACCCAAATCCCTAGTGTGAGATGAGAAAAGGTGATAAGTGGCAGTTTGACCTAGATTTTTTTATTCCTTCTATGTCAGGTGAGATAACAACCCATGCACGTCTCCACTTTCCCATCACAATACAGGACATACTGGGAACCAATGGCACTACCCCCACAGACACTGTAATGCTCTGAAAGTTCTCTATTCTGAGGTTTAGTAATCCCAGCTCCCAATTTCCCATTAGCTTGGAACATCCGTCTTAAAGTCTTTAATTTGTTTTCAAGGCTTGAATAAAATTTCTTTTCATCACTATGTCAAAGTACAGTCTAATTATTGCAGTTCTAAGTGCAGAAATTCTATCAGATACAGTGCAGTGTAAAAAGTAGAGTACAAAGAGAAGAATGACCAAGCTGTGCTATATAGGAAAAAAGAAATTAGTTTTATTCTGAGCATTGGCCCAGTGACAATACAGCAGCTCTGCAATGCAGAGGTGGGGATCAGGATGAAAATGTGGAAGAGTGGTCTTGTGTTCTAGAATTCCCAAATGCCCCTACATGATTTTGAATACAAACATGCTCTGGGCTGCTTGCATGCAACATTCTCTGGCCCCTCTTGGCAGGCTTATAGGTCTAGGTCTCAAACTATGTGAGGATCTCTGTGAAATTTCAGAATACCAAATTAGAGCAATAAGGAAAGGCCTACTCCAGGTAAAGAAAAATGCAAAACAAACAAACATACTGTATATCCTCAAACAGATCTAGCTTAGATAAGTTCTAAACCTGAGTCATTTCTCATTATTTAGGATACAAAGGGAGACATCATGGTATAGAGGAAACAGGACTGGATTAGAATTAATTTGAATACTGTTTCTTATACATTTTAGCTGGGTGACCATTGACAAGTCACTCCTATGAATCTCGGTTTTCCCATCTGTAAAACGATGGTGATTATATCTATAATCATAGAATTTTTACAGAAGAAACAAATGAGAAGCTGACAAAGCTGAGTGCTGTAAAAATCATATGATCATATTATTAATTAAAACGAACACTCTCCGAGGTTCCTGAAGCCCACAGGGTCACAATTCTGGATCTCAGTTTCCTCAGATATAAAATGGGGGCATTGAGCTAAATGATCCCTAAGATCCCTTTCAGGGTGAAATCTGTGATACTCTAATTTTAGAAATTCTCTTCAATGCCTCCAACCAGTAAATTTTTTAATGCCAAAAAAAGTGTAGTTTTTTTTTTAATTAAAAAACAATGCCAGGAGCAGCTAGGTGGTGCAGTGGATAAAGCACTGGCCCTGGATTCAGGAACACCTGAGTTGAAATCCGACCTCAGACACTTGACACTTACTAGTTGTGTGACCCTGGGCAAGTCACTTAACCCCCATTGCCCGGCAAAAACAAAACAAAACAAAAAACAAACAAATGAACAAAAAACAATGCCTTAGCAGTTTTCTAGAAGAAGCTAACAATAAAATTAGCATTTTTGTTTGTTAGGTAACGTTTCTTGGATAGAAGGGGATAATTTCATGCAGAGAGGCAGTATGGTAAACTAAAAAGACATTGGAATTGTCTTGGATCATTGCATTGCTGAGAAGAGCTAAGACAATCATAAATTGGTCATTGTATAATGTTGCTTTTACTGTGTACAATGTTCTCCTGGTTCTACTCACTTCACTCAACATCAGTTCATGTAAATCTTTCTAGGTTTTTCTGAAATCTGCCTGCTCATCATTTCTTATACCACAATAGTATTCCATTACATTCATATACCACAAAGTGTTCACCCATTCCCCCAATTGATGGACATTCCCTCGATATCCAATTCTGTTACCACAAAAATAGTTGCTATAAATATTTTCATACATATAAGTCTTTTTCCCTTTTTTATGATCTCTTTGGGATATAGACCTAGCAGTTGTATTGCTGGATCAAAGGGTATGTACAGTTTTATTACCCTTTGGGCATGGTTCCAAATTGCTCTCTAGAATGATTGGATCAGTTCACAACTCTACCAACAATGCATTAGTGTTCCAATTTTCCCATAGCTTCTCCCACATTTATTATTTTTCTCTTTTGTCATATTAGCCAATCTGATAGGTGTGAGGTGGTACCTCAGAGTTGTTTTAATTTGCATTTCACTAATCAATAGTGATTTAGAACATTTTTTCATATCACTATAGATGGATTGTGAACTTTTTAAATTGGGAAACAGTCCCCAGGTGGTGTCTATTTTGCTCTTAAGGCAACAATATCTGCTGTGTAGAGGAAGTTTCCTGGGAAGATTAAGCCTTTTCAAAAAAAACTGGAGTAAAGGTGATCTCACCCCCATAACAGCTAATGCCAGGGGACTTATCTAGACTATCCAGTGCCAGGGGCTCTCTGGCTGACCTACCTCCTTTTCATTTATTTCCCTTGAGCAGGTATCTAGTGACCCTGAAAGCCTGTAACCAAGAGGAAGCCAGCTAGAAAATGTAACCTCTTTTCAAAGGTCCCCTGAGCCCTCAGCTCTTCTGGCTTAGCAGCCAGACGCTCAGTGATGAGTCTTACCTAACTGGAAACTGGTGCCCAAAGTTCCCTATCATGCTCCCCAGCGATGGTCCCAGAGCAGGAATGGAATATCTGCCGCATGCTCCAAAGAATGGCAAATAGGGGGAGTGCCTCTCATTTCACCTCTCAGAGCCTTAGTTTAATAATTTGTAAAATGGGGTTAATAACTTCAATATCTTTATAATTGTGATAAGGATTAAGCCAAAACATGTAAAATACTGTGTTAGCCTTAAAGCTACATATAAATGCTGGCTATAATTAGAAGGATTCCTTTGATGAGCAAAGGATGAAATTATTAAACAGTGTTTTTATTGAAAAGATTATTAGAGGGGCAGCTAGGTGGCGCAGTGGATAGAGCATCAGCCCTGAAGTCAGGAGGACCTGAGTTCAAATCCAGCCTCAGACACTTAACACTTACTAGTTGTGTGACCCTAGGCAAGTCACTTAATCCCAATTGCCTCACCAAAAAAAAAAAAAAGAAGAAAAGAAAAGATTATTAGAAAATACAGTAGATAAAGTTTACATATACTTGAGCAAAATATTTGATAACATCATAATATTCTTGCAGAAAAGATGGAAAGACAAGAACTATGTCATAAAATTAGATGAATCTGGAAATACTTAAATGACAGACCCAGAGTAGTCATTAATAGTTCTTCATTAACATGGAAATATTCTTTAGTGGAGTGTACCAAGTATCAGGGGGCAGCCATGATACAGTGTTAAGAATGTCAAATTTAGATTCAAAGGACACGTGTTCATTCCTGACACTCCTCCTTAGTACATGTTCGTCCATTGGCAGATTTCTTAACCTCTCTGAATCTCAGTTTTTCCCTCTGTAAAATGAAGGGGTTGGACCAGATGGTCCCTTTCAGCTATAATTTTATGATCCTATTATCTGTGCTTCTAACTATTTTTTTATCAATGTCTTAAATAAAAGCACATATGGTATCTTTACAAAATTTACACAGGACACAAATCTGAGAGGGAGAGCTCACATACTGAAGGATAGAGATGGGTCCAAAAATCTTGACTGCCTGGAATACTGGGATAAATCTAATCTGATAAAACTAAGTAGGGATACATGTAAAGTTACAGGCATGTTTTTTTTTAAACAGGTTCACAAGTACAAGATGCATGAGACATGATCAGATAGTAGTTTGTCTGAAAGAGATCTGAGAATTTAAGTTGATTTCAGAAGCCAAGAAAGATGATGTGATCTTAGAGTGCATTGAGAAAAGCATTGTTTCAAGGAATAAGGAGGTTTTTACTTTTATTTTTCATCTTTACTCAGCCCTAATCAAACTACATGTGGAGTATTTGTGTTTGATTCTGGGATTTTGTTGTTATTCAATCATTCTGACTCTTTGTGACCCCATGGACCATGACATGCCAAGCCCTTCTATCCTCCACTATCTCTTGAAGTCTGTCCAAGTTCATGTCCATTGCTTCCATGACACTATTCATCTCATCCTCTGTCATCCCTCTTTCCTTTTGCCTTTAATCTTTCCCAACATCAGGGTCTTTTCCAATGAGTCCTGTTTTCTCATTAGGTGGCTAAAGTATTTAAGCTTCACTTCATATTTGACCTTCCAATGAATAGCCTGAATTATTTTCTAAGTATTGACTGATTTGATCTCCTTGATATCTAAGGCATTCTCAGAAGTCTCTACAGAACCACAATTTGAATGCATTTATTCTGCAGTGCTCGGCTTTCCTTATAGTCCAGTTCTCACAACCATACACTCTATTGGAAAAACCACAGCTTTGACTATGTGGACATTTGTTGGCAAAGTGATGTCTCTATTTTTTAGTATACGGTTCTAATTTGCTATAGATTTCCTTCCAAAGAGCAAGTGTCTTTTAATTTCATCGCTGCAGTCACCATCTGTAGTGATCTTTTGTGCCCAAGAATGTAAAATCTGTCATTACTGCCATTTCTTCTTCCTCTATTTGCCAGGAAGTAATGGGACCAGTTGCCTAGATCTTAGATTTTGTTAGGTTAAGCTTCAAGCCAGCTTTTACACTCTCGTCTTTCATACTCATCAAGAGGCTTCTTAAATCCTTTGTACTTTGTGCCATTAGGGTAATATCATCTTCATCTTTGAGATTGTTTATATTTCTCTGGGCAACATTAATTCTGTCTTTTGATCCATCCAGTCTGGCATTTCACATCATGTACTCTGAGTAGAAGTTAAATAAATAAGATGAAAATATACGCCTTGTCATACTCCTATTCCAATCTTACACCAATCAATTGTTCCCACGTTTGGTTCTAACTGTTGCTTTTTGGCTCACAAACAGGTTCCTCAGGAGACAGGTAAGATGATCTGGTACTCCCATCTCTTTGAGGACTTTCCACATTTTGTTGTAATTCTGAGCACCAGAGTCTTAAAAGGACATTGATTACCTTGAGAATGTCCAAGGAAGACAATTGTTTTTGTTTGTTTGTTTGTTTGTTTGTTTTTTTAAGTGAGGCAATTGGGGTTAAGTGACTTGCCCAGGGTCACACAGCTAGTAAGTGTTATGTGTCTGAGGCCAGATTTGAACTCAGGTACTCCTGACTCCAGGGCCGGTGCTCTATTCACTGCGCCACCTAGCCGCCCCTAAGGAAGACAATTGTAATAAAGATTTGCAAGTGCACACCGTATGAGCATCAGTTGAAGGAACTTGAAAGTTCCTTCTCTAGAAGGCAAAACCAGGAGTAATGGATAAAATTTTTGACAAGCAAATTTAGGCAAGGAAAGGCTCACAGCAATGAAAAAATAACTAACAATTAGAGCTCCCCAAAAGAAGAATGGACTACCTTGGGGGAAGTCTGCTCCCCATCCGTGAAGGATCTTAAACAAGACTGGACAAGATATTAGATTCATTCTTGGTTTCTAGTTAATAAATTCAGTCTGACACTTCCATAGGTTTGTCCTAATTCTTGGGCTACTATATGTTGAATACTATGCTAGACCCTGGGGGCATTAACAAAATTTAGGTATGCTATCCTTTCTGCCCTGACAGAGTTTGCCATCTAGTTGGAGGAGGGTAGAAAGAGATTGTTTCCCCGGTCCTAAACTCTGTGTTATGGCATTAACTTCTTTATCTGATTATCTTAGACTGACTTCTTAGACACTTCCTCTTTGAAGGCCATCTGGCCCTGCATTCATATATACTTAAATATATACCACAATTTCCTTTTAGTACAGGCTCTCTTTTAGGCTTTTTCTCTTTTTTCTTCCAAACAAATGGCATCTCATGGTTCTCCCACAAAATTTCCTCTTTCTTGCTATCATGTTCATTTGTAGGGCAGTAATAATAAATACTTCTTGGCCCTAATAACTAAGTGATTACTTGTCTTGGTTCCTTCATTCGTTGAGTCAGTCTCAGGTCTCTGAGTCATAGGTCATGCCTCTCCACTGAGGCTGTTGCCTTCTAGACACGTTTTATAGTAAGAAAAATATGCTTGTTACATACGGTATATAACAGTAAACAGAAATCCTTCCCCTCCCTTCCATTCCCTAACATTAAGGACAGGTCTGGCACCCCAGGGTCTCTAGTACAAATGTATATTTCATAAGCAATGAATTCACAGAGTACTTTGTACTATACAACAGTAGAAAAACAAACCCAATGCATATGCTATAAAAGAAACCTATTTTCACAAATTTCACCTTACTAATTGAAAGGGATATTCTTTCTAGCTCCTCTTTTTTTCTTCAGTGAGGCAATTGGGGCTAAACCACTTGCCCAGGCTCACACAGCTCATACATGTCAAGTGTCTGATGCTGGATTCAAACTCAGGTACTCCTGACTCCAAGGCAGGTGCTCTAACCACTGTGCCACCTAGCTGCCCCTAGCTCCTTTATAATCATACGCCTTGACTTCATCTGCCTGCACGTTAACCCAATAATAATTTATGTATTGGAATATTATATGTATTTTTACTCTTTAATTCTTTTAAAACATACAAAAAATGATGTAAAAACAGGCAAAAGGCCACACACATTCTTTAAGGTCAAGATTAACTATGCTTGCCAACAATCTATACCAATGAACCATAAAAGCACACCACACAATTTAATGAAGGTAGGGACTGTTCATTTTCTTTTTTCTGTTTTTGTTTTTGCATTCCCAGCACCTATCTCACTGTCTGGTCACCTAGTAGGATCATTAAACAATAGATTCATTATGCAGAAGTGTCAAACTCAGACTCACTTAAGGCAGAACCGAAATAATATGTCATTATGAAATGTTTAGCAAAATAAATGAAAATACAATACAACACAGAGAAAGTTAATTTGTGGTTTTCTAAGCCAATATGCAGCCATTAGGAATCTGTTTCTTTTTTAGTTTGACACCACTGCTTTAAGGGATTCATTCAAGTCCAACATGCTCAGTTTATACATGAGGAACCTGAAGCCAAGTGATTTGCCTGGGGTCCTTGAATGTGTTTGTGTGTGTGTGTGCGTGAGAGAGAGAGAGAGAGAGAGAGAGAGAAGACAATAGAACTTTGGATTGATTCTAGGTACAATGTTTTATTCACTGCACTCTGCTACCTTTCAATGATATTAATAAATATAATTAAATAAACAGAAAAGAAAGATGCTTGTTAACCTGACTTGAATTTTTCAGCATTTATTATATTCTAATAATATTAAGTTACAATTTTACACATGAGGGGAGGGAGGAGCATTGTGATTATGAGATTATAGATCAGAATTTTTTTATTTTTTATTTTTTATTTCATTAATCCAGGTTCTCTGCCAAGGCAGAGATAAAGAACTGGCTAGGGAGTCTGAAAGACCTGGATTCAAGTCTTGACTGATATGTACTAACTGCATCACCCTGTATAATCCATCTAACCTCTCACTGACCCTGGCAACTCTCTATGCCCCTACATGGCACAATAATTGCCAATGAAATCACATCTGGAAAAACCCCATAAGTATAGCTATAATATGGATAAATATATATATTATATATATGGATATATGTAGACATATAGATATAGATAGTACTTACCCTACATCTCACATGAGGTAGATAGTGTATTATACCCATTTCAGCAGTGAGGAAAGTGAGGCCCAAAAGAGACAAGTGACTTGCTCAAGGTTCATAGAAAGTAAGGTTGGAAGTGAGATTTGAATACAGGTCCTCTAAGTTCAACACTAGTGCTCTTTCTACTATACCATACTGCTTCATGAAAGAGTTAGTATTTAAACATAAGTCCTTTGACTCCAAATTTATACACACATACACACGTGTATGTATGTAAATGTCTATATGTATATGTGCATATATATACATATATACATTTATATATGTACATGAATTCACATATATGAAAAACAGAATGAACCAATTTTAAAATCCAAAGAATTGACAAATTTACAGGAAAGTCATTTTAATGAAAACATACACTGCTAATTCAGTTAGCTACTTCTACAGAACAACTAAGGGAAAGGACATGTGGGTGAGGGCCCAATCAATTCCCTAGGAATGCTGCCATAAATTGTTATTTTGCTGGTCATTGTTACTATGGAGTTTTGTAGCTTTACATTTGGGTTTGATGATATTAGTAAAAAGACATTGATTAGGGATAATGTAGGCACACAAATACAGCCTAGTCATAGAATTTGTTGGCACAAATTAAAGGCAAATCTCCCATTCTTATTTCACACCTCAACCTTCTCAAGATTCTTCACAAGATGGTGGTGTTCATCTTCTTTACTGACTGTTCTAGGATAGAATTCTTGTTTTGTTTTTTTGAGGGGCAATGAAGGTTAAGTGACTTGCCCAGGGTCACACAGATAGTAAGTGTCAAGTGTCTGGGTCCAGATTTGAATTCAGGTCCTCCTGAATCCAGGGCTGGTGCTTTATCCACTGCACCACCTAGCTGCTCTTCTAGGATAGAATGTCAACTTGCCTTCACCACTAACACACTGTCATTATTGAACACTGTCATTCTATCTCTCATAGGCCCATTCTACAAAAGACGCACACCTACTCTTTCTTCTCTTTTCCCAAAGTCCTTATGTCTTAATGGACCTCCCACTTCTATTCCTACTTCTATTCTGTAGCATAGTCTCATTTTATTAAGGAAGCTGAGATAATGGGCATGTCCTGAACAGAGATCTCAGAATTCCATCTCCATTCACTTGCATAAGGTTGGTTTTATTTTCACTTTTTTAATGATGATTCATTCTTCATATATTTCATCCTTCTGTCTTTTGAGGAATGGCATTCCAGAGTCCTATCATTATTATCCTTCAATATCAATAAAACATTATGTAAGAACAATTTTAACAATAGTTGAGCAAGGACACCATTCATTATTGCTAATTTTCTTGGAATCATTTGGTATTCTTTATTTGTAAATGGAGAAATGTTTAGAAGATGGAGGAGGAGTCTTTAACTAAAGTCTAACTTTGTTTTTATAAGAGTTGGGTACTCTGAAAACTTGTTGGCTTATTTTAGCATGTGTCCAAATCGCTTTCTATTTTGGCTGCTATGCACAATCAATTTTTTAAAATGAGATTAAGACCAGCTAAAGTAATTCTTAAATGTTATCTGTCATCCAGTACCAAAACCATCATACCATTAAATATATGAACATTGTACACTGCTGTATGAATGGCCCAACTGTCCATTTTTATACCCCCGTGTCAGTGTTCATGTGAGTTATGAATTGATCCACTGCCTACCTGGCTAACAGAACCCTTAGGCATTTAGACTTCTTCACAGATAATCACCTTTTGATTAGATTAGTTATTATTAAATAAAATCTTCAGCAGCAAAATTTTTGAGCAAGAGAAGAGATTAGTCTTGGTCAATTTCAGTCAGATGTGGAGATTAAGTAGATTTCTAAGACTGTACCTCAGCTATTAGAAAGAGAAAACAGGCAGGATGAATTCTGCAGCCCACTCTAACAAGTAGACAAAAGCATTTTCTTCATATTCCAGTCAGGTCCCAACTAAACCTTTGCTTTATCAAACCTTTGCAATCCTCATCCCCAAATCCTTTGAGCTACCATGAGTGTTTAATCTGGCTACTAAGATTAAGATGCTCTAATAGGGCTGACCTATCATTTCACAGTCAAAAGATTATTTTTCCACTTGTATATTTTGTGTTTTGTTCAGTGAACTGGGTGAACAAAGGCTTCAGGCATCCTTCCATGTACTTTATTGTTACTGCTATAATCATTATTGTGTTTATTATTTGGTAACTTCTTGACTGAGTTCTAACATGTACAGGATAATAAAATGAAATCAGCTCCTGCTACCTATGTAGTAGACTCATAAACTGAACAAGTCACCATTTAGGATCAAAGTAAGATCGACAGGTATATTACCATATATTCTTTCTAAACATATTTTGCTTCAGAAACAAAACAAAACTAACTTGTAGAGACTATCAGCTTATGAGTGTGTCTTAACTATCTCTTTAAGATCCACCACTGGCATACAAAAAATAGATGAGCAGAAAGCATGGAATAAGGGTGTTGATGGAGAATTTTCTAAAGATGTATTTTTGGAGAGTAAAACGTCAATCTGAACCTTTCCCCCATGAAGTTTAGAGGGTGGGAAGACAGGGTCCAAGAGCGGGTACTACCAACAACAGACTACTTAGGATGGCAGCCTCAGGCCAGTTTTAACCAAGTGGCAAGTCAGGCTGATAGGTTTTCATTGAACAAGGATGCAGAGTTTCTTCAAAGAATATCACATTTCTAAATATTGGCCTCCTTATGGAAAACCCTATATTCCCCATGTAATTTAAAGCTCTAATCTCCATTGAACTTTTGGGAAATTCTGTTCTACTGAAGGAATTGTTATTCTATCATGGTGGACTACTATAGTGTAATGTTTAAACAGGAGCTGGCAAACTTAGCCTCTGGAGTCTCTTAAGGGAAAATAGACTCTCTTTTCTGATTTAAAGAAAAGTGCATGTGTTTCTTTGGGTCTGTTTTATATGACTTTAAGAAGTCCCTTCTCTCCTTTAACTTGTAAATGTTTTATATGATGTTGGATTTAATATTTTAAGGTGATATGGTTGGGTAAAAAGCAATAGCTTTAAAAAGAGAAATAAAGATTGTATGTCACAAAATAAGCATCTCAGCAGAAATCCTAACATGAAACTCTTAATTTTCCCCTTTATATTCTCTATATATTTGTACAATTTTGTACAAAGTAATTATGGCCCCAGAGAGCCAGAACATTTTAATCCATTTGCCCTTTCTTCTCATGTTTCTCTTTTGGTATTGAGTCATGGTCCAGTGGGATGACGTCTGCAGTAAAAAGTTTTTTATCCAAATCAAACTTTCATCCAATAAAAAATTATCATTGGGATTAAATCATTAAACTGGATTAACCTAGCCTTCAGAAAAAAAAACCACATCATTTATCCGCCTGACCCAGGCAAAAATCAGTTATCAATGAGTTTCATGATTCTCTGAAGTAAATCAAAATTAAACTTTTGCTATGTGGAGGTAGGGTACTGATACTTTGCTTCTAATACTACTATTGTCATTGCTACTTCCTCTGCCATCTCAGTGTAAAAGGAATAATTCACAATTTCCTATATCCTCTACTTTCTCAAGTACCACCAAAGATTTTGAAGGAAAATCAATAAATTACCACTCAAACTATTGACTCTAGGAAGGAGGGAAGTCAGCTGCTCAAGTTAGGCACGACTTCAAAAGTGATTTTTCCGCTATCCCCTTTAAGTAATAAAGAGCAAAGAACACTTAGGGAAGAAGTGAGACAGAACATGGAGCCTAATACCTTTCTGTCCTCCTCCCCTCCACCTTATTTCTCCATGTTGGGAACGTGACTGCACTCTTGTCTGAAGTGTTATGAATTTCCAGGATGTCAGACGTAGTAATATTGTGAGTTTTTAAAATATATTTTCCAAAGGGTTTGGTGAGCTGCCTGTGCTGTTTCTCTTCCCTACTGACACAGGTAATTGAGATAGCTATCTGTAGCATGATGTGGAATAGCAGCAATGATCTAAGTTGGATGTGCTATAGCAATGGTTCTTAAAGCAAGGATCTGGGAGTACCTGCAGTGGGTTCACAAGGTCAAAATTATATTCATAACAATACTAGTGTGCTTAAATGTCTAATGCCATATCAATAAATATGAATAGATAGAATATACACTTTTTAAAAAGTTCTTGGGGGAGGGTCTTTGATAATGTTTAAGAATATAAAGGGATTGGGGAAGCTAGGTGGTACAGTGGATAGAGCACCGGCCCTGGAGTCAGGAGGACCTGAGTTCAAATCCAGCCTCAGACACTTAACACTTACTAGCTGTGTGACCCTGGGCAAGTCACTTAACCCCAATTGCCTCACCAAAAAAAACCCCCGAAAAACCAAAAACAAAACAAATATATACACATATATACATACATACACACATATGTGTATGTATATACATACATACATACACACATATATGTATGTATATATATGTGTGTGTGTGTATATATATATATATATATATATATATATATACATATGCATACTAGTTAAGCACTTATTACATGGCTAACATTGTGCTAATCCCTAGGTATATGAACAGAAAAAGCAAGACAGTTTCTGTTCTAAGGGATCTCACAAACTATTTCTGGGAGAGGATACATAAAATAAAGTTTGACTGCAGGGCAGATGGCAAGGCTCAGGAGTCCTTGTTATGGTTGTAATCATAGGTCAGATAAGAGGGTTTTGTGTCTGGAGGACATAGAGGAAGAACAGATGGTAAGGACTAGAAGACCTTGGGATTAGCTTTGTTAGAGCATATTATAAGGTCTTTTGGTCCTCCATCTCACCAGAAAAATAATAGAGTTAGTGCTATGTACTTATCTAAGGGTCTTGAGTAGTCAAGCTGCCTGTGAGGTCTAGGTGGTGCTGGTTCAGGGAGGAAAGAAGGGAAGGAATAGGAGGAAGGTACTCCCAGCAGTAGCTAATTTTCTATGACTCTTGAAATGATAGTATAAATTCCGTAAAAGAACATCTTCAATCCCTACCCATCATAAAGATGCCCAGTAAAAGACTATTCTTCAGCATGATCCATTCTCTTTTTCTTTTTGTTTCTTTCTTTACAGTCTAGAGGGTCTTAATATTGTGTGTGCATGTATGCATATGAGAAGGAGGTCCTTTCATCAGTCTGGTGAAGTGTAGACTTCTCAGAATAATATTTGTAAATGCAGAAAATGAAATACATAGAATTGAAAAGGAAACAAATTAGATTGAAATCAAGTTCTCAAAAAATTTTAACTCAACCACAGCTTAAGAATGCTAGTGTCTCTTTGCAGCTCTAACATTTTATGATTGATGATACTGTGACTCAAGATTCAGTCTAGAAAGTGGTAGAACTACAAAAACCTGTTGTAACTAGTTGGAAGAGTGGAGAGAGTTCTAGACTTCGCACCAGGAAGACTAGAGTTTGAATCCTGCTTTACATACTTACTAGCTGTATAGCCCTGGGCAGTTCACTTAACTTCTCTCATGCTCCTCATCTGTGTAATAGGAATAGTAATAACTCCTAATCTACAGGGTTGTAGGAACTAAATTAAATAACATAGGCAAAACACTTTATGAACTTTAAAATGCTTTGTAAAAGCTAGTCATTGTTGATGTTGTTAGTATTATTGCAACTCTTAATTTTCTTTTGTAATTTATTCTAGGAATTTCTATTATATCACAATGCTGAGGGATCCAGTATCCCGTTACCTGAGTGAATGGAAACATGTCCAGAGAGGGGCCACTTGGAAGACGTCTCTTCACATGTGTGATGGAAGAAGCCCAACTCCAGATGAGCTGCCTACTTGCTACCCAGGGGATGATTGGTCTGGTGTCAGCTTGAGAGAGTTTATGGATTGTGGCTATAACCTGGCCAACAACCGCCAGGTCCGTATGCTGGCTGACCTTAGCCTAGTGGGATGCTACAACTTGACTTTCATGAATGAGAGTGAGCGGAACACGATCCTTCTGCAGAGTGCCAAGAACAATCTGAAGAACATGGCCTTCTTTGGGCTTACAGAATTCCAGAGGAAAACTCAATTCCTGTTTGAGAGGACATTCAATCTCAAGTTCATCTCCCCCTTCACACAGTTCAACATCACACGGGCCTCTAATGTGGAGATCAATGAAGGAGCCCGCCAGCGCATCGAGGAGCTGAATTTCCTGGATATGCAACTTTATGAATATGCAAAAGACCTTTTCTTGCAACGCTACCACCACACCAAACAGCAAGAACACCAGAGGGACAGGCAGAAGAGGAGGGAGGAGCGGAGGCTGCTCAAGGAGCATCGGGCTCACAGGTGGCCGAAGGAGGATGAGACCACCGTCACAGAGGACTATAACAGTCAAGTAGTCCGATGGTGACACCTTCTGATTCTCCTCCCAGGGGGGCAGGAGGACCATGGACAATGTTGGTATTTTGCTGAATCATCTAAGGGAGGGATAAAAAATGAGCCATGATTTCTGAGTACGTGAGACCTGATTTGAACATCTGCCCTCCCTTTGTCTTTTTCCCCCCTTAGCTTTTAACCAGCTAAAAGGGCAATTCCTCTTGTGTTTTCTTGACATTTTTTTCAATCAGTATTATATAGGGTAGAGTTATATCCCAAACAAACCATTCTGAAAGACCCACACCCAGATGGGAAACAAAGTCTGGTTTTGCCTCCTCCTTTTCATCTGCACAGTAGAAGAATGGAATGAGAAGCCAGAGCTTGCAAGTGGCACGAATGTCAAAACCAATCTGTGACTTGGGAGTTCTGTAGAAATTGGTCTGTTTTCACAATGTCTCTGTAACAGTATTATAGGACTATTTATAGTGATCAAGAAAGGGAGAGAAAAAATAATTGTAGGCTCTATGTCAAAAAAGAAGAGAATGTCCTCCACTGCTGTGTTGAATTCATGCTAGAGGATGAAACACGTAAGCCTTCCTGCACCTTTTGACTTCGAAATGGCCTGACTCTGGATGTATCTTAGAACACAAGCAAAAGGCAATCACTGTTGCACTAATCTTACTGTGACCATCATCCTAGGCATAGGCCATACAAACTTCAACATCATCTTTTTCTAAAGACAAGGTCCTGTTAAGTGACTGGCCATAATAGCCATTAAAAAAGGATCATCTTTTGTGATCTCTCACTTACAGGTGAACACCAGTTTTTTTCATCTAAAAATTAAAAATGGAACTGAAGATAAAATATGAGGAAAGTGATGTGTCTACCCCTACCCTGTTCTAAACTTACTAGTGAAGCATATTTATTAAGCTAATATGTGTATTTTTCCAAGGAAAATGGAAACAAATATCTTCCTTGGCATAGCACTGCCCCTAGGACTGGAATTCTGCTATGATAATAGAACTGACTGTAAGGTTTTGGCTTGGAACTTGATAAGGCAGCTAGCATGTGTGCAAGGTCATTGTCTTCAAGTTGTTCTATGAATAACACCATATACTGGCTACCAAGAATGAGTGTTGGATATGGGATAATTATTCCAGATTTTCAGTGAGACAGGACTTAATGGTGTCTCAAATATCTTCAGTCTAGTACATTTTTTCTTCATTCTTAAACCTTTGATTGTTGTAGGAATAAACCTGTGATAATATTTAACACATGAAACCATGATATATCAAATTGGAAGTTGATGCTCCTCAGATGCTTCTCATGCTTCTCGACCTTGTACAAATGATATAAACAAAATAAACAGGTGAATAAATGAAAACCCATGGGCTTGTGGGAGAGGGAATCTCTGTCATGTTGTCTGTCATGTCATCAATTTGTAGAAGGATGTGATTGCCATGAAAGATGAAGCTAAAAAGTTCCTACCAGAAGCATGACACGAATACAAGTAGAATCAGCAAAGTGAATTGAAATTTTGGGGGTGATCAAAGTTAAAAGTTTGGAAGGCAACCAACTTCCTTGAACCACCCTTCATCCCATCCTCAGCATAAGTCCCTTGGGTTGTAGAATCCCTAAATCAACCAATCAATAAGCCTTCATTGAGTGGCTAGTAAAAGCAGGGTTGCATGTCATATGCTGAGGAAAGAGAGGAATTCATTCTCTTGACTAAGCACAGTCCCTGTGGTTCTATCAAATATTTGATGGAGGTAGAAGTGTAGATAAGATCTCTTCCATGACCCTTGGTCTAGTCAGTTAGGCATCATCTACAAGCAAAGGCTGGGATTAGAACTTTGTAAGCGGCTGATAGAACCAGCAATGACAGCAGCATCCCTTCAGTATCTGGGAAGAGCCAGCTGCTGTTACCCAGGTGCCTTTGCTTCTTATCCATAAGGATTGTGCCAGGTTGATAGTTTAATCTCACTGTGGCCAGAAGCCTACCTGAAGAAGGAAGTCACTCCCTTCTGAGCCCCACACGCATATATCCCTACACCCCATCAAAAATGACATTATCACGAATGACTTGGCACCTGTCCTTTTGGAGCCATGAAGAGAAAATAAAATGGGCCATATAAATGTGCCTCATTAGATGATAGAGATTAGTATGAAAAGAAATCAGTCTGACAAGATATCAGTGTTTTCCATCCTGATGATTTGTCTGTGAGATGGGGAGGGGAAGTAAGGGGAACAGAGAGAAAGGAGGGTTGCAGCTGGAATTAATGAGCAGATTTTTACAGCTTCATTTTTTGCCGTGAATATGGTATGGTTCTGCCGAGACTAGTAGTGCTGCAAATTTTCTCTTCTGCCTGCTGCCGGGGGAACACACACAAGTGTGCATCTACCCGGGCAGGCGAACATAAAGACACACACACACACACACACACACACACACACACACACAAACACACACACACTGCAATAATGATCCAGCTTTATGGCATGTGGAAATTCAAAATAAGTTAGAGAGCATTTGATTTTGGTTTTCCTCTTAAACCTCACTTTTAAAATATTGGCAGGGAATTAATGCATCTCTAAGCCATCAACTACTAACATCATGCTGTTCCTGAGGCAGAGGGAATTTATATCCAAAGGTTTTCCCCAGCATCATTGCTGCTTGCTTGATATATGGAGCTCCACTTGAGATGGGATATCAGGCTATTCAGAAGGGTAGCCATCTATTTGGGTTGGCCTAAGGCCAGAACTGAGCAAATTAAACAGGCAGCCCTAGTCTTGTTCTGTTATATTCTTTCAATACAAAGCAGCCTTTGCATGGTCTCAAATCCCCAAGGTACTAGGGTGATACTATGGTGATGGAAGTGGAGAAGTGAGAAAGTGCTTCTGTTACTGCAGACCAAATTCATCCCTCCTAGCTGAGTGGAAAGTTACCATCAAACTCTCACCTGGGCCTGGGAAGCCTTACAAAGCAAGTCAGCAGCCTTAAGATAAAAACACAAGTCAGTTCCAGTTATGGCAGTACCCAAAGCCCCAGAACAGAAAATATAAACAAAAACCAGCCAACAAACAAAAAAAAACCCTAGGGAGTTCCAAATTGGATGAAATCCAATCATACTCAGCTCTCCGTTCACTACCCCTTTTACTCTCTCTCTCTCTCTCTCTCTCTCTCTCTCTCTCTCTCTCTCTCTCTCTCTCTCTCTCTCTCTCTCTCTCTCTCCCCTGTGGTTCTCTCCATAGCCTAAACCATGCTGTGGGTTTCCAAATGGTTTTATTAAGGTCAATAAATATTTATGAAGTGCCTCCTACATGCAAGGCACTAAGATATATGAGTCCCATTCTGTCTTCTTTAGACAAATGTTTGGCTAACCAAAGAGATCCAATGTGTTCCCTTTTCTTGATGAGTATATATAATTGGGTTTTGCTTGTTAATCTTTGATAAGGTCAATAATGTTCCCAAATAATACAATAATTGCACACGGTCCACAAAAAATTCAGAAGCCAGAGTACTCACTCTTTACTGTAACCTTGTGCAGTTTCCTCTGCTTTTACTAAAGTACTGAGATTTGGGGGCTCAGTTGATAGGATTAAAGTAAATTTCTTTCAAAGAACTAAGAAGAGCAAATACTGTATTTGGGGATACATTCTACTAGGTAGGCTAATAAAGGTTTTTTAGTACATTAGTACAGGTTTTAAGAAATAGAGCTAAGGTATAGGGAAATAATCTCTTTCAGGGGTGGGGGTGGGGGTGTCATTTATTTCATGATTCACCCATATCACATGAGATAAAATGGAAATCAAGAATATTGTCTGAACTCTGTTTACTGCTTTAGATTTCTCAAAGCACTTTCAAATACATCCTATCATTTGACCAATCAATCAATAAGCATTTTTCAGCATCTCCAATGTGGTAGTCACTGCGCCAGGTGTTAGGTAAAGACAGAAATGAAATAGTCCTTTCACTTAAGAACATTACACTCTATCAGGGGAGACAACACATACCTATAAAGAATATGTACAATAAATAGAAAGTGAATAGAGTATGGTTTATGAAGAGGGGGCACTAACAATTGAGGCAATAAAGAAAGACTATATGTAGAAGGTTGTACTTGAACTGAGTCTTAAAATAGGTTAAGATTCCTAGGAGGAAGGAGTAAATTATAGGTGTGAGGGATGGCCAATGTACAACTACAGAGATGGGAGATCCCTACAATATATTTTTGTTTTTATGAAAATAGAGTAGCTATTATTATCCCCAATGAACAGCTAAAGAAACTGAGGTTCAGAGAAGTTCAGTGAATTGTTTGAGGTCACATACCTAAATGCTTAGGTACCTTGATTTCCTGACTCCTGCTTCAATGGGTATTCTTTGGGATTTGTTTTTTCAATTCATTATGCCACAACGGATAATCCCAAGGGTGAGAAAGAAGGGAGATAACGGAAAGCCCCAGTTTCAGCACGCTCCTCTACCAACCTTCTCACAGAACTGCCAGAACACTGCCAGCAGTTCACCTTGCCTTGCCTTCTGGTAGATGTGCTAAAAATCAGTGAAAGCCCAAATGATGGGCAATCCAAGATGAGAAAGGAGAAGGAAAAAAACCTATGTGATCTGTACCCTGGAATAATAGACAGATTGATAGAATAAATGTTTATTGAATCATTTTTTAAAGTAGGTATGGCCTCTGTTTATTTGTTTAAGAACTGGCCTGAGAGTAAGTTGAGTACTGCCACCTATGAGGGATTTGGATTAACCCTGCCCCCTCAAAAACTTCACTCCTTAAATCTGTGATAGTGCCTGAAATTTTCCTATTAGAGATGTATTCCTTTGCATCTTAAAGGATGCTTGTCTCCAAAAAACCCGTATTCAAAGACAGAAGTTTCATTCGGGGAGGTGGTAGGGGCAGTGCTCAGAGATAACACCTTAAAGAAAGGGCTTCCCAAGTACCACCTCAGTATCAATAGATTATGAGATGCGTTTCTGATTTTGAAAGCCAATTGAGAACAATGAATTGTAGAAGCAGGACAAAAGAAAGATTTCGGAGGCAACTAAGTGGCACAGTGGATAAAGCATGGGCCCTGGATTCAGGAGGACCTGAGTTCAAATCTGGCCTCAGACACTTGACACTTACTAGCTGTGTGACTCTGGGCAAGTCACTTAACCCTCATTGCCCCCCCCAAAAAAAAACAAAAGAAATGAAAGAAAGATTTCTAGGTGTGAGGGGAAATTCAGTGAGCAGAGAGATAGACACTCAAAGGTAAGAAACCAAACTTTTCCTACCACCCAGTTTTGCCAGGGCTGGCCCCTTGGCAGATTACAATTTTCTGGGCACTGGCAGCAAAAGTAGAAAGGATAAGATTATGAGCAAATATACAGAAGCATTTGGGCAAATAAAATTTTTTAAAATAATAAAAATTAAAGAGTTCTATTGGACTATTTTATGGGATGAAGATGATGTAGGAAGGGTCAGAGCTAACCAGAACAGTGGACAAAGAATCATTACATTTCATCACCAGCACCTCTGTCTTCTGATCATCATATTTTCACTGACTTAGACAAATTGTGTCCCTCCGATATCTTTTAAGATACCAAAACTGCTTGCCTACTTATTTTACCTACATCATGATGGACAATAACTCCATACATATATTAGAGTCACTTGGGGACTCATCTATGGTACTTCCCCCACTACTTTTTTGACTTCCCTTCCTATTCTTCTTAGGCCCTTTGTTTATCCATTCTTTCCCAATTCAGTTAGTACCCATCATCCAATGCTCTGCCTCTCTCTAGAACATCTGGTCACTTCTGAATTTACCATTGAAATTGTTTAGGAGCCTTGCCCTTGGAGGTGGCCCAGATATGAGAAATTGGCAGATTTATTGCTTCATTGTTGTATTCAGGCCCTATTGACAAAAAGAAATTGATAGACTCAACCCACTGGGCAGAGGAGCTGCATTTGTCATAGGAATGCTTAGGTTTATAGACAGGCAATGTCTGCAAGACTTAACTGCCCTCAATTCCTAGGGCAAGCAACGGGCCCTCTTGCCATACTGAGATTCTGAGATCCCAAAGGACAAGTAGCTGCTGAGCACATGTTCTACGTTGTCTGCAGAAAAGACATTGAGACATTGGCCCACAAGATACCATGTGCTAGCAGTCTTGCTCTGCTTCTGGGTGGTGATAAATCCAAGGACAAAGTGTCAACAGGGGAAAGGCTGTCTTCTCTGGTGACAGCAGCAACATGTTCTAATGGAATAAATTTCTCAAATGTTTGGCTTGTCATCAGATATTTTTTTAAACCATCATTTCCCTTCACACTGTATGTACTCTTTCCCCCCAGTGATTGCAACAACACTTTCTATATTTTACTTGTATTCCTTTTCATTAAAAAAAAAATCAATTATACATTGGAAGGAAAATTTGAATTTTCCATCTGGTGCCACATTTTAGGTGAAAGGGTAGTTATTCAGTAGATGGTAATTATTTTGTCCTGAGGGACTTTTCCTTTTGTTTCTGTGCAATAATATGTATGAACTTGACTACTCTGAGACTGTATTGTGCATTATCAACTTTTCTTGCTATTTAAAAAACGATAGTTTGTAGAACTGAGGATTTTCATTGATGTAAAGCACAATTTAATGAATAAGTTAACATATTAAACCATTGTGATGTCAAGAACAATTGTTTCCTGCTGTGTGTTTGTCAAAGTTTTTTCCTATGGAAGGAAGAAAGTCTTGCTCAAACACTTGAAGGAATTGGTGAGAAATGCAGACACAGAATTCATTTTGTCCCACACTAATGATCCACGATTTGGCAAGGGAATTTTAAAAAGCCAAGGCAGGGAAATAATAGATGGGGACAACGTAGAACACCTGAGCCCAGGGAGGATTCCATAAGGATTTCAAATTCACATGCTTCTTAGATTCAGGAAGGGTACAGAAGAGGAAGTGATGGACAGTGAAGTGAGAAAAGCAATAGAACAATTTGCACAATAACAACAACATTATTAGAACAAACAACCATAAAGACTTCAGATCCCTATAAATACAGTGGGCAACCAGGAATCCATAGGACTGAAGATGAAACCTACTACCCACCTCCTGACAAAAAGGTGAATTCAGGATGGAGAAAAAAGTGTATATTTACGGACATGGCCAATGTAGGAATTTGTTTCATAGTGTATATTTGTTACAAATTTATCTTTTTCCCCCCTTTTAAATGAGAGGGAGTGGTAAAATAAACAAATGATTGTTGATTTTTTAAATGACTTTAACCTATTGTTAAGGGCTAAAATTCTAACTAGTTCAACTGAGTGAGATAAAAAGATAAATAAGTTCAGTTAAATTAGGTTAAATTAGGAGGGAGAGAGGATGAATACTGGACTGTGCCTAGTAATTGTGCTCTACATAGTCACCATCATAAGCAAACCATGGACTTACGTATACCTGTCTCTCCTTTTTTTTTTTTTTTTTAGACTTTTAAGCATTTATTAAGGAGAACAAGAATTTGGTAAAGAGAGAGAGAGAAAGGCCTAGATTCCTATCTATTAAAGGGAGAGCACATTTCTAGCTCCGCTCTCCACCAGAATCCAAAAGAAAGAGCGTGAGACCAAGCGCCAGTCCCTTCCTTCTTCCTCCCACTAGCCTGTGTCACTTCCTGACGCCAAAGAAAAGACTCCTGGTCTTGCCCTCAAAGACCTTTGCTTCATGGGCATAACTCTTCTACAGTGAGTCTCCAGCAGGTGGCGTCATTCCAATCGTTACACTATTTAAAAGAGAGAAAAGGGGAAGTATGATGAGATAGAAAGAGAATTGACCTTGAAATCCTAAGGCTCAATTCCAAGGCCCAGCTCCAGCACTTAGCCACTATGAGCCTCAGTTTCTATATCTGGAAAATGTGCGTAACACTTCTTGATCTCATGGAGTTTTTGTGAGGATTGGGTAAAATCATGTATATAATTATAAGGTTCTAAGCAATTATAAGCTGTTATCTTCTGAGAACAAAGAGTGATAGAAATCTAGTCCCTTTTTATTTATTATTTTAAATAAAGAACTTTCTCAGAATTTCAATGTGTCATATCATTAAAAGTCTATTGTTATAGTTCCTAGTGAGATAGGGTGGGGAGGAGAGAAAGTCAAGAAGAGAGGTAATTAGATGCTAGTTGATTATTTCATTCAGTCAAAACTTTGAGTGGTGAGCTCCAAGACCAGTTCTGTAACTTACCAGTTGTTAAATGAGATCTTTAATCTGGCATCACTTTATTTACTTTGGGCTACTGAAATGTGAAAACTAGAAATATAAAGCAAATCCCACAATGGGAGTATGTGGTATGAAATAGCTTGAAGAAACTTTAGAGATCGTCTAGTAAAACTGTGGAAAAGAAGAAAATAGGACACAGAATGGTGAGGTGGCTTGTCTAAAATCACACACTTAAAGGCATGGTGGCCAAGTGCTAAATTTAGAATCGGGAAGACTTGAATTCAAATTCTTCCTTTACTTACTCATTGTATGACTTTGAGACAATGACTTCATTCATCTCTTTCAAACTTAGTTTCACTACCTGTAAAATGAAGATTTTACTAGGGGCAGCTAGGTGGTGCCATATTTCACAGCGTTGGGCCTGGATTCAGGCTGACTCCTTGAGTTCAAATCTGTCCTCAGACACTTACTAGTTGTGTTCCTTCAGAAGTAATTCAACCCCATTTGCTTCAGTTACCTCATCTGTAAAACAGATTTGGGGGGCAGCGAGGTGGTGCAGTGGATAAAGCACCAACCTTGAATTCAGGAAGACCTGAGTTCAAATCCAGCCTCAAACACTTGACACCAGCTGTGCGACCCTGGGCAAGTCACTTAACCCTTATTGCCCCCCCCCAAAAAAAACCCAAAACAAACAAACAAACAAAAACAGACTGGAGAAGGAAATGGCAAAACTCCAATATCTTTGCTAAGAACACCCCATGACTGAAACAACAACCACAACAAATGAGCATGATAATAGCACCTATGTCACAGGGTCATTGCAGTGATTAAATGTTATAATACAAACAAAGCGCTTTTCAATCCTTAATGTGCTTTCTTGTTATTATTACTAATATTTATTTAATATTCATTGTATAATATATATTTAACATGGATAACATGATATATAATTGTATAATAATTGTTGTTGTTGTCATTATCTGTCCTAGTTCTAGATTCCAAATCTCTTGACTCCTAGTCATGTATAATTTTCCCCTCACTTATATTTACACATAGAGCCTAAGATAATAGTAGATGAACCCCAAAGGAAGGGTGGGAAAACCTAATATCATGAAAATAATGAGAAGGAAAGGAATTCATAGTGGAAGGATTGGGTTGAAATAAAAATGTTGAGATACCTAGCAAATGAAGGGGTGTTTGATATATAATAAACAGAAAATTACAAGTCACTCATAATTCCTGGATCTATCCAATGATAAGTTGAGGATGAGCGGACATTAAGGATGGCAAGGAAGGGATGCTCAGGATTAGAAAAGCTGAAGCTGCACTGTGTGTTATAATTAACAACTACAAAAGCCAAGTGCTATAGAAATGTTAATTACAGATAATGAAAAAATAATGCTGCTCATAAAGAAGTTGATCCAGGTAAATCTTAATTCATTTTGTCTGGAAAATTCCTCTGAAGACAACTTGAGTGGTCAATCAAATGACATGCCAACAGCAACACATTAATCTGAGGTCTGCCAGACTTTTTCCAAGTCTTACTACTCCATTTTACAGATAAGAAAATAGATGCCCTGCAAGATTAAGGTATTTAACAATAACCATGTAAGCAGAAAGTTTATGTAGTGAGATTGAAAATCAGATTTCCCAGCTTTAAAGGCCGGTGCTCTATCTTCTCTCTTATAACTTTAAAATCACAAAGATAACTTGGATTGTGGATAATCCTAGCAGCACTATGCTATAGTTCAGTCGGTCTATCCTTATATCACTTCCTAAAAATGTTTTACCAAGTCTTTGCTAAAAGGCACCTACTGAATGCTAATCCTCAAAACATTTTGCAGTGGTGTAGTGGTTTTGAGTTCTTTCAATCATAGACTAGCATGTATGAAGCACCTAGTCTGCTATGAAAGGGGTTGGGAGGACAACTTCTTCTCTACTCCCGCTCTGCCGCCAAAAATTGTCTCCATGTAATTTATATTCTGTAATCTCAGGGTTTAAAAGGAGTTTCAGAAATCAATTAAATTGTTGTTCATGTTTTGTTCGGAAGAAAACCAAAAACATCACAGGTGAAGTCTTGACTTGCAAGTGAATTGGATTTAAGTGAGGCAGAGCAGCTCAAAGTCATCAGTCATTGAAGTTCAAGGGCAGGACAAAAGTCAAGACAATTGGTGATGGATAGTCCATGATGCTTTAGATGACTTTGGTATCTTTGATGTCTGACTAAATTCTAAGCACTCCACAGCACCTGCTTCATCTACCTTCTTGGCCGTCAGAACAAATTGTTCTCATCTGCCCACTCTGCTGGGGAAAGCCTTCATATGCTTAGGTTAGACATCCTGCTAACTCACCAACAGGTTTGAGGTCTGGTGATTACCCTCAACCTGGTTTAGCTCATCTGCCAAGATGATTTACCAGGGTATGGCTATTACTCGTGCTACAATGTCTTGGAGCCACAGATAAGACTTGTGTGAGGGTGGACAATAAAGGTCGATGACCAGTGGCTTGAAAAGAGCTTGATGAGCCCCATACCAGAGGTAATAGGCCTCCCTGAACACCATGCATTACCACCAAAGGACTGAGCCTTTATGCTGAGTGCTTTTTTTGTTTGTGCACAATGGGTGTGAACCCCACAATGTGTCATGTTTTTAAAAATCAGATATGTTTTAGAACTAAATCATCTTGTCCATTAGCTCTTCACCTATATTTATATGCCTTCTAAATCTACATCTCCAGTGTTTATAGGCACTGTTGAATTCCAGTAATTCATGGGCAGTATTTCCTTACTCCAGTGCAAAGCAAGTCTGATTTCCATAATAATGGTAGCCATGGTCATTTAAATTCTTTTTGACCAAGTTCTATTCCTTTTGGGGGGTGGGGAGAGGGAGGGGGTTGTATTCTCTAGCACCTGCCTGGCACTCTTCAGGTCCTTACTCAATTAAAATATAGTAGTACTTAGAATTACCCCCTATTCCATTGAAGTTGTAAAGAATTAATTGTTATTTGAGGTTTTTATGCCTTGGCATTCACTGGCCTGGGGCTCTGAAAACCCCACGGTTCTCCACCCACTGGTTGTAGCCGTTCCCAGGGCTCTGGCACCTCAAGTCATCACCACTAGCCGATGCCTACATGGGCCTGGCAAAATTATAATGATTGGAAGCCTAGTGAGGGCAGTCATATGACTGTCAGAGCGGCCATCCCATTGGCTGGGGCTGTGTGAGGTGTTTCTAGGTTTGGGGGAGGAGAATTGGGCACTCTAGGTGGAAGCTGGAAAGGGACAGGCATTCTGCTGCGTATTTTCAGCTGATTCCTGGGCAGTGGTATTTTTTCAGGTATTATAATTTCCCTTTCCCCATTTTATTTCCTTTCCCTTGATCCTACTGATCCTGTTTATGTTTTGTTTTTAAGTTCGTTCTTGTTAAAATAAATCTTGTTCTGTTTTGAGGGAGGCTGCCGGTCTCCTTCCTTGCCCCAATATTGTGGCAAGCCGCTTAGCTAGCACTCCCCAATTAAAAATTGGTCCCCACAGTTCGTTCTTGTTAAATTAAATCCTGTTCTTTTTTGAGGGAGGCTGCCGGTCTCCTTCCTTGCCCCAGTAACACTCCCCAATTAAAAATTGGTCTCCACAAAGTAATCACCTTTTACTCCATTTCCAGCACATCCAGTGCCGAATGCAATACCTAGTGGATAATAGGTGCTTAATAATGTATATCAATTGACTGATATACCCAGCCTCCATTAGCAAATATCTATATTATTATAGGCCTTCTATTTGGTCCGCTTTCCTCTAGAGCTGGCCCCTGCATATTTCAGTGTATCCTGAATACAACTGCCACATACTTTCTCTCAAACATAATTTTCATAATTGCATATTCTTGTTAAAAAAAAAAACTTACTCTGGGGGACAGCTAGGTGGTGAAGTAGATAGAGCACCACCCCTGGAGTCAAGAGAACCTGAGTTCAAATCTGGCCTCAGACACATGAAACTTACTAGCTGTGTGACCCTGGGCAAGTGACTTAACCCCAATTGCCTCATCAATAAGTAAACAAACAAACAAATAAATAAATGAGTAAATAAATGAATGAATAAATAAATAAATAAGCAGATTGAGGGAAAAACAAATAGATGAATAAGTATATAAATAAAAAATGGATGAAAGAATGAATGAATTAATAGGTAGATGAACAAATGAATAGATAAATAGATATAAATAAACAGATAAATAGATAAATGAATGAATGAACTAACTTAATCTGCTTTCATATTTCCTGTGGAATTAAAGGAAGACTTCTCAGGTTAGCATGTGTTCAACAACTTTCTCTCCTCCAATCAGTTCTCCCTTTCTCTACACTTGTTTGCCTCACTTCTTAAGTCTGCATTGCTCTTAAGCCTCTTTTGGGGGGGGGGGCGGGGCAATGAGGGTTAAGTGACTTGCCCAGGGTCACACAGCTAGTAAGTGTCAAGTGTCTGAATCCAGATTTGAACTCAGGTCCTGAATCCATGGCTGTGTCACCTAGCTGCCCCCAAGCCTCTTTACTTTTTTTTGTTTGTTTTGTTTTTCAATAGATGATATTAAAATATCCAGCCCTTTATAAGCACATGAATAACAAACAGGAATGTACTTTTAAGACACTCTCTTAATCTTTAAACGTGATTTCCATTTTTATTTCTTAACTTCAGGTATATTTGAAACTGCTTTGCGCCTGATGCCAAAGAATCATTTACCCTTCAACAGGGGTGAGGAAGAAGGAAAAGTTCTGAGAGTATTCCAGGATTCAAATGAGGATATTGTTATGACTGTATCCCAATCACTTAGATATCTAAAAGCACTTCCCTCCCCCCTCGTTTTACTAATACTTCTCGTCTTATATTGGCCATTTTGAGACATTTCTGGCAGCGGCAGCTAGGTGGCAAAGTGGACAGAGTGCTGGGTCTGGAATCAGGAAGAATCTTAGTAAGTTCAAATCTGGACTCAGATACTTTTTGTGACCCTGAGCAAGCCACTTAACCCCGTTTACCTCTGTTCCTCCTCTGTAAAATGAGCTGGAGAAGGAAATGCCAAACCACTCTAGTGACTTTTTCAAGAAAGACAACTAGATAACCACGTTTCTGGACATATCCTACAATAAGCCTTACCAAAGGGAAAAAAAAAAAAAAACAGCTAAGTAAACCCAATCAACTCATCAATCTTATCTGATGACATTCCTCACCCTCTCCAAAGAAATACATTTCTTTGCATTTTTCTGCAACCAAAATAAGTCATTATAGCTATAAAACATTTGTTTTCACAAAAGTATCTTTGCATTGATATTTGGCATGTCAGGAAATGACCCAAAAGAGGTTGGAAAAATCTTCATATCTCCTGTCCTCTGTTCCTTCTAACACTGCCTTTTTAATGAACTATGGTATAGTTACATATATATAATACCATGTAGTAAATTATTCATGAATTATTATGTTTTAAAAAACAAAACAAAAATTGGGCTTTTATGGTGCCTTTCTTCCTAAATCCTAACTTTTATACTTCAAGGGTCTATGGTTTCATTGCTATGAGTAATCCTACTAGTGCAGATTGCAACCCATCTTGGGGCTGCACTAATATCACATAGTATTAGAGTCTCAGAGGAAAGAAGTGGTCCAACTGAGTTAATGGTGAAGAACTGTCTGCCAACTGACTGGCCTCTTTACTTTTAACAGCAACTCTTTTCTCCAACCTATCCCATCTCACCTGATGCCTCACTTCTTGTCCTAGTTCAGGTCCTTATCACCTCTTCCAATAGCCTTTTAATCAGTCATCTGTTTTCTAATCTCTCCCCTACCCAATCCATCTTCCCCAGCTACCAAAATTATCTTCCTAATGCACACATCAAATCAATTCATGGTTTTGTAAATTTAGAGTTGTTAGAGGCCATCCAAGTATAGTGGTATCAAATTCAAATAGGATCCCTGCAACCTCCATATTGTCTTAGAAAACCACATATTAACATAATCTTTCTTCTATTGTATTTTTATTTATTTTATTCAGTATTTTTCAGTTATATTTTAATCTGGTTCTACCACGCTGGGGAATGTTGCTGGCTTTCATGCTGTGCGTGTGTTTGACACCAGTGATATAGTCCAACACCATCAATTTGCCGATGAGGATCATGAGGTTCATAGAGGTTAAGTGATTAATGTAAGGCCACACTAATTAGCAAATGTCAGGGATTGGATTTGAACTCAGGTTGTCTGATTCCAAAGCCTGGGTTCTTTCTACTGCACCATATTGCCTCTATTCAGACTATATGTTAAAGTGCTTTCTCTGTGTTAAACTCTAAGGATGCAAAGACAAAAGTGAAAATAGACCCTGCCCTCAAGGAACTTACATTCTATTGGAGATAAATACATATGTATGGACATGTGTATGGGTGTCTGTGTGTACACATACACAGACACATAAATATATACAAATAAGTAAATGCAAAATATTTTCAAATTATACACAATGTAATTTTCACAGAGTGAGTGCATGGAAGGGGAAACATCTGTGCAGTTCTGGAAAGATCCCATATGGAAATAACAATTTTGTGGAGCCATGTGAAGGAAGGGATGGACCCTGAAGGGAAAAAGAAAGTAGGGGTAACTCCCCATTGAGACATGGAATGTTGTGGGTCTGATAGAATCCTGGATCTGCTAATTACCAGCTTTTGACTTTTGTTAAGTGATATCATCTTTCTGGGCTATTCAATGATGTTAAAGACCCTCCCCGCCCCCACAATGCTCTAAATCTATAACTCAGTGAGTCATTAAGTGAGAAAAACTATCTGAGTTTTTGAGGGAGCTGCTGATTGTTTCCTGTTCTCCTACTCAGGATCTTAGGTAATCTTAAAAGGGAGACTCAGTTGCATCCAATGATATTATTAAAAGGGATATTGAGCACCTTGATATAGGAGAAACCAAATTTGCCATTCAAATAGAATTTATGGGATTTTTGCATTATGCCATTCTTGAAGCGACTTTGAATGAGAGAGCACAGACTGGTTTGCAGTTTGAATCATTATAGAGTGGGCAACAAGAGTTATTTTCCAATTGAAAGTCCCCGTACTACTGAGTAATGTTGACATTTATATGATCATTTAAATTATTCAAACATTTGTTGCATATGAAATTTGAAGCATCATTTCATGAAGATAAATAGGAAATGATACCTTCAAAAGCTGATGTTCTGGAACCTTAGGGTACAGTTAGATTTCAAGATGGTGTTATTCATTATGAATGAATTTACCTCAGCTATAAAATTAGGGGACTGGATTAGATAAACTCTGTGGCTCCTATCAGTTCTGAGTGATAGGTAATAGTTTGGGAAGCTTTTTTTTCAGTAGGAGTTCTGTGTCTACCGTACCTAGTATTTTTTCAGAATTTACTGTAATAAAATCATAGTAGCTGACATTTATACAGCACATTAAGGTATGCAAAATACATTTCATGAATTATCTCACATGAGCCTCGCAACAACCCTCTGGAAAAACGTGGTACTAGTATCATTACTCCCATTTTGTAGATGAGGAAACTGAGGCTCAGAGATACTAAATAATGTGTCCGTGGTCACACTACCACTTTAGCTTCAGTGGTAGAACCTAAGCCCAGACCTCTCTTTACTCCAGATCCAACTCTCTTTTCACTATACCAGAACAATATCCTCTCTTGTTAGAATGTAAGCTCCTTGAAGACAGGAACTGTCTTTCTTTCTGCTTGTATTTGTATTCTCAGGAATTAGCACACTGCCTGACACATAGTAAGTACTAGGTAAATGGTCATTGACTTGACATTAATGTAGGGGAGAGAGAGAAACAGAGCCTAAGACAAGAGAGAGAGAATACTTGAGCAGAGCATTCTGTGTTATAGGTAAAAAGGCTTAATAAGAGCTGATATTTGTGGAGAATTTCAAAGTGTTATATATAGTTTACTTCATTTGATCTTCTCAACAACATGGCAAGACAACTATTACAGATATTTTGATCTCCATTTTGAAGATGAGAAAACTGAATTGGGTCACACAGTGGGATTTAAGACAGCCCACACGTTTTAGGGAAATGGATTGAATAACAACTGGCAATATTTTTTAAATGACATTTTTCATTGTTGTACATATGACCACTGGCAATCTCAGCTCTAGGATGAGATTTATAGAATTAATAAAGAAAGAGAACAGTACGCAGGAATGGCAAGTGAGTTAGTATGCAAAGCCATCCTGCTCACTTTGTCTGGAGCCAGGCAGGTGCTGCTGTATTCTGTTGCTCCTCCTCACAGAGACAGGTGTTGGGCCACAGGAAGTCATTAAATCCTTGCAACTCGGCCCACGGCTCCCAGGATGGGCTTCAGGGATGCTGCCAGTAAAATGTGATGAAGACACACATGAATTGCTTTCCTCCAAAGATGCTGCTACCAGTGTTTACTGTTTGCACATTCAGCTAAAACCGCCCTTGCACAAAGACACCTGAAATACATCATCATAGTCATTGCAGAGCATCAGGTCTCACATGGACTTCACTATACTACAATTGTTGCTTGGGATAGATGAATGAGAGGAAGGGAGGAACTTGGTAGAATAGAAAAGACATTCAAGTGCGAGCCAGAGGACTTTTTTTTTTTTGCAGGGCAATGGGGGTTTAGTGACTTGCCCAAGGTCACACAGCTAGTAAGTGTCAAGTGTCTGAGGTTGGATTTGAACTTAGGTCCTCTTGAATCCAGGGCCAGTGCTTTATCCACTGCACCACCTAGCTGCCCCCGGACTTTGGTTTTGATCTGAACTTGGTTTCCTACTTTCTTGTTTGAGCCTTAGTTTTGGCAAGCAGGCAAAGCCCACAACTCAAAATGCAGAGGAGTCTAAACTGAATTGAAAGCAGAAAAGTTTTATCAGGAGGAAAATCAGACACTAGTACCAGGGCCCCTGGTACAAAGTAGAAGGGAGCCCATAGCCAGAAGAAACAGGGGAGATTTATGATTGAAAATAGCAAGGGAGAAGTCAGGGAGGGGTGGGAAAAAGGATGGACAGTCTTTCCCAGGAACAGGTGGGACACAGAAGCAGGATGTTTTGCGGGAATAGTTGATGACTAGACTAGACTGTTTTAAGCTAGTTTGAATCGCACAGCTCAGTGCAATCTCCTTATAGTGAGATGAGTAGCCAGATATCAAGACTGAACAGACTTTGCAGACTGGCACATGAAGACTTTCCCAATGGAATGGACGGATGAGAACAATTTGTTCTGATGACCATGAAGGCAGCTGAATCAGGCTCTGTGGAGCGCTTAGAGCTTGCTCAGACACTGAAGACATCAAGGTTATCTACTGCATCCAGGGCCATTGCCAATAATCTTGACTTTTGTCCTGCCACTGGACTTTGATGATTCAGGAAGAGAGAGGGAGTTGATGACTCTAACTCACTTAAATCCCATCATCCACTATTTTGCCCCAACATCATAATGTCATCAGTCCTCTTTGAAAATAAAGGGCAGACAAACAACCTTCCTAAAATATGGCACTCCTAAGTGAGTAGAAATGTCAGGATTACTGTGTGCTCTGAGGAGTTCCAAGTGTAATGACATTAACACATCCTTTGTTCCAGACAGTAGATGTCTTTTTAAGGAAGCCAATAATCACAGTATTTTGGCTATGGTGTCACATGGTTGACTTATATTTAGGTTATAGTCTACCAAATCCTACTCTTTTACACATGAATTGTTATCTATCCTCAAATCACCCACACTACATTGTGTTTTATAATCTTTTCTCTGAATTCTTTGCAACCCAGCATCCCCAAAGCCAGATTATACCCAGAAAGTGTTGTGCTTTCCTCTCCTCTCCTTTGGGTAATTTTTGTGTTAAATCTTTCTTCTTGCCTTTTTACAAACCAATAGTGTGTCCATTAGGTGCTAACTCTGAATTAGCCAAAATATTTATTAATCAGAACCACATTTCTCTGGACTTCTTTAACTAAGTAAACAAGAGTTTACTGTGTGCCTGACACCCTCACTTACAAAATATTTGCTTAGCACAATTTGACTTTTTAGTTTGTTGTTCTTATCTAGAAGCCACTATCTTTTTAGCATGTGGCTGCTGGACTGTCTCCTACCTACCTTGATGAGAGCCTCAAGGTAAATTGGTTTTCTTTTCCTCCTGAGATAGTAATTTAGATAGAAATGAAGAATCAGACTCTTGAACACTCTCGTTGTCCTTTCATGATCAAATCTTCCTTTAAACAATCCAGAAGTTTGTAACAATTGGGAATTAACTGTTTGGTAAAAAAAAAATAAAATTAATACACATAGAAAGCTTTAAATAGGCTATCAGTGAGAGTCACAAAGATGACACAGAGGAAAAAAAGTTGGACCTAGAGTCTTGAGGCCTACACTGAAAGAAATCCTACATGTAATACTTACTAGACCTATAACCCTAGACTTAGCATTTAAATGTTAAATGCTTCATCTATAAAATGGGGGTAATAATACTTATACAGATTTTTATAAAGCTATCGGAGGAAAGCACTTTATAATCCTCAGTTCTTTATAAATATAGGTTATTCTTATTACACTTGGAAACATTGCCTTATTTAATGATGTCCAGTCTCAAACTTCAAATCTATTGCCTTATTGTTACATTTATTTGTTTCTTCTCCTGTAAGTACCATTAGTACACAATTTCAGTGTATAGGCACAGGCTCATAGATTTTAGGCCAGAATAGACATTAGAAGTCATTAACTCTAACCCCTTATTTTATTGTATTTTGTCACTTTCAATTTTATTGGTTTCATTTTTGCATTATATACACTTACAGATTACTTTCACTTTGTGAAAGTCCTCTTGTAACAAAGTAAAACATTTAAATAAAAGTGATAATACAGTGAACTCATCTGAAAGTGCATGCATTTATATACATCTGTAGCATCTACCACCAATTAAAAAAAATTAACAGAAATCTATTGTTGTTTGTCTTTTGTTCTAGAAGAGGACCATGAAGTCAGGAAAGTTATGTCATGACTTGCAAGTGAATTGGATTTAAGTGAGGCAAGGCTGTGCAAAGTCACCAGTCTCAGTCTGTCTCCTAGGGCCATCTTGGTTGTGTCAAGATATAGATCAGGAGGACTGGGGATGGCCCTGGATTCAGTGGGAGACCTTGGCCTTTACCTGGGAACAGAAATCTATTTTCCCTCCCAACCACCTCTCATTCCATTACCAAAAATAAAAATCACATGTTTGTAACAAATGTACATAACTAAGCAAAACAAATTCAAACTTAATTAACCATGTTAATAATAAAATCAACAAAATTCATGATTAATACCAATAAATGCAGAAAAAAGCTTTTTAACAAATTACAACCCTGTTTCTGTTCAAATCACTAGAAAATAGGAATAGATGGATCCTTCCTTGAGATGATGAATAATATAAATCTAAAACCAAAAGCTATTATTATTTGTGGTGGAAATAAAATAGAATGAATTCTCCAATAAATTCAGGAGTGAAACAAAGATGTCTGTTGTCATCACTTTTATTTGACTAAGTATTAGAAATGTTTGCTATAGCAATAAGACAACAAAAAGAAATTGAAGAAATAACCATAAGTAAATAAGAAATGAAATGATCACTATTTTGAGGTGATATGATCATATACTTAAAGAACCCAATGCCTTATTTACAGACAAGGAAATTGAGGCACGGAGATATTAAGAAACTTGTGCAAGGTCATACAGGCAATGATGAGTAGACAAGACAGAATTTGAATACTTAAATTCCTCTGTTTCAGTAGTCTCTCTATTACTCCACAGTACTGCATATGAAGCATCAAAACTCAGGAGTTCTTTAGTTCCAAAGTCTCTCTGTACTCCCTCTGAATATTCTCAAATATCATCAAATCATGGCATCTCTAAACAGAAAGGTACTTCAGAGGCCATCTATTCCAATATATTCCTGGACTATGAATCATAATTATAACATTCCTGATGAAGTAATTTAGCTTTCTTTTAAAGATCTGTAATGATTAAACCCTCAGCTTTCTAAGACAGCCCGTTCCATTTTCTGATAGCTCTATTTTTAAGATGTTCTTCCTTACATTTCACATTACACTTACACTTTTTTTTGTTTTTGTTTCTTTTTTTTACACTTACACTTATAATTGTCTTCCTATCCTTTGATACACTGATACTTCTACCCTTTGGTTTTACCCCAAAAACAGTAAAAAAAATACTGTTCTTCCATATGCTAATGCTTCAAATATTTAAAGTTAGGGATTGTTCTTTTATGTAGTTGTCTCATTTCTGGACTAAATACATCCAGTTCCATCAATTGATACTGTCATAACATCTTCATATTATCATTCATCTAAAACATCTCTGTGCCTCCAGCCTTTAAATACATTGGTCTTCCCTACCAAGGCCTTTCCTGGAATTACCAATAATTTCCCATTTAACAAACAGACAGAAAAAGCAGCTCCCTATGTAATATGACTTAAGAACTGGTTAATGTAGATTTTGTTCTGTAACAGTTAAAAAGGTAAACTGAGGTACAAAGTTGTGAGTATGATCAATTTATTGGTAAAGCATGAATAAATAGGTTCTCAACTTCCCCACTTTTCTTAATAGGTTTTGCGAAGTACAGAAGAAAGAACAGGAAAAAGGTAGGTGAAATTATGGAGTTGAGGACAACATGTTTGGTTACATAATTTAGCCATGGGGAACAATATGATTGGTTGGAAGTTAGGTAATGAGAGACTAGAAATTACTCCCTTTTCTCCCCTTAGACTAAGAAGTGTTCACCGTTTTAGTCTGCTTGCAAGATTGTGGCCCAGACTTCTTTGAAGAGCAGACCAGACATCCTTGAAGGATAGCTTGGTAGTACATATTGGTGGGCCAGATTCCCTAATGTCCATGCACATGCCCAAGGTCAGCATAATTCCTTGAGACCAGAATAGAGCAGTGAACTGGATTTCTAAATCCAACCCATGACAAGCCTGTTGCTAAATTTAGAGACAGAACCATGACTTAAGCAGTCACCGGACAACATCAATAAGCTGTAAATAGCATCAATTAGAAAACGATACAGAATCAATCTTGTTCATTTCATTTCAGACTCTAGTACATAGCATGGAGCCAAGGTTAGTGGGAAGGGGGAAAAGGGACATCATGCTTGCATATCCCTAGAACCCCAAGGAATCCAGAACTGAATTCAAATAGATGTGTCAAATAGAACCCATGAGATGAGATGAGATGAGATGAGATGAGATGAGATGAGATGAGATGAGATGAGATGAGATGAGATGAGATGAGATGAGATGAGATGAGGTGAGGTGAGGTGAGGTGAGGTGAGGTGAGGTGAGGTGAGGTGAGGTGAGGTGAGGTGAGGTGAGGTGAGGTGAGGTGAGGTGAGGTGAGGTGAGGTGAGGTGAGGTGAGATGAGGTGAGGTGAGGTGAGATGATGAGATTTGATTTGAGTTGATGAAAATAGAATAGAGGTAGAACTCAGTGACCAAGATGGGGATAGAAGTAATACTCAGGCCTGCCCGTCATAGATCTTTGATTATTGTGATATATAATTGATAAGATTCCTCTACAGTGATTTCAGTCTAGCACCTAGTGTTTCACAGACAATAAATTCTCCATGATAACATGGAAGACCAAGAATGGAATTATTGGGAAGTACTTTGGTTTCTAATGACATGCTTTCTTTTGGTATCACATCAGCTTCTAGGGGTTTATCATCTCTAGACAGATAACTCCTAGATCTAGCACCAGTCTCTTTGGAGAGCGTCAGTCCCAAATCACCCATTGGACATTTCAAACAGGATAATTCAGGAATATAGGAAACTCACCAAGTCCAAAAACATGAACTCATTATCCTCTGTTGTAAACCCATCTTTGAAACATCCCAATTTCTGTCAAAGACAACACCACCCTCCTTCCAGCGTCTCAGGTTCATCATCTCAACATTATCCTTGACTCCTCATTCTCCCTTCCCCCACATTTCAAATTAGTTGGCTAAATCTTTTTCCTTCACACCTTCACAGCATCTCTTTAATCTGAGCCGTTGTCTCTACTCCTACAACTACCAACTTAGTTCAGAACCTCATCTTCTCTTGCTACATTATTATTGCAACAGAACCCTAATTGGTCTCTCTGAGTCACATCTCTGCCCATTCCACTCCATCCTCCACAATGCTACCAAAAGGATTTTCATTCCACAAAGATCTGACCATGTCACTCTTCCTGCCTGCATTCAATCAACTCCAGTAACCTCCAGTATAAAAAATATTTTTATGTTCTTTCCTTCACTTTAAAATTTTTTAAAACTTTTAAATTAATTAATTAATTTTTACTTCCTTTCGTTCACTTTGAAAACCCTTTACAACCTGATTCCAATCTGTCTTTCCAGCATCATTGTATATTGCAGCCCCAAATGTCCTTTTCCTTACTCCTTATCCACATCACTCAATCTCCCATCCTTTTTTCACTATTCTTCACACTCTACTCTTAACTCTATCAACTTCTTTCTTCATCATTTCCCAGCAGCCTTATTTCTCCAAAAGATGCCTTTTTCTCCATGTTGTTCCTGGTACCACTCCTGTTTGAACTGAATAAATTTGGCATCGTTAATCAAATGGACGGTGTCCTTAAGATATAGAAACTAGTCCTCCTAAAAGGGAAAGTTGAAGCCTGGGATTTCTGAACCTCATTCTACTCCACATAGAATTACTCTTTCCAGAGACCATTCCTCTGTTTGTTAAAGTTAGTGTTGTCATTCAGTTTCTGTTTTTGTTTTACCTGTACTGAGCTCCTTTTCCAGTAAAGTCCATACCATCCTCACATCAGTCTCACATCACCAGTCAGAATTTTCCAGTAATGATTTTTGGGATATTTATAAGATAGAAGTCCTTCAAAAACTTACCACCAAACCATGGGATATGGCAGGAGCAGCACCTACTAATGTTTGTGTCATATAATTTAGGTTAGGTTTTCCTAGCTATGAGTGTTCCCTTCCACCACTGTTAAACTTAGTCTACACTTAGTTTGTATATTTTGTACTTATGTTTATTTGCTATTTCTTTCTCTCTACTTTTGGTGAGGCAATTGGGGTTAAGTGACTTGCCCAGGGTCACACAGCTAATAAGTATCAAGTGTCTGAGGCCAGATTTTAATTCAGGTCCTCCTGAATCCAGGGCCGGTGCTCTGTCCACTGCACCACCTAGCGGCCCCACTTGCTATTTCTGTTAATTAAATCTAAGTTCCTTGAGAACAAGGACCATTTCACTTCTGTCTTTCTACCTCTAGTACTTTATCTCCTTACCAAGGACAAATCTTTTTACTTCTACTTATATAGGGATCCTATATCCCTTTCCATCTCTTCTAGCAGATTGTCCTCACAATCATCCCCACCCTTCTCCAGTCTTTCCTCCTCCTCTTCTGCCTGAATAATACAAGTTCTACATCATCCCAAACACAACAAAACAAAAACCCCTCATTTTCTCACTTTAACCCTATCATCCCCACAAGCTTTCATCATCTATCTTTCTTCTCTTTCATAATCAAATTCCCAGGGGTGGGAGAAAGCTCTCTGCTCTATGGTTTACTGAAATCAATATTTTGGTCTCATCACTCAAATGAAACTGCTCTTTCCAAAGTTACTGATGATGTCTTAATTTGGAAATCTGAAAGCCTTTAATTAGTCTGCCTGCCTCTCTTTCCCTCCTTTTCTCTCTTCCTCCCTCCTCTCCCTCTTTTTTCTTTATCCCTCTCTCCCTCATCTCCTTCCTTCTTTCTTTTCTTTTCTCAGCTGTTCTTTCTCTCCTTCCCTCCCTCCCTTTCTCCCTTCCTTCCTTCCTCCTTCCCATGCATTTCTTCCTTCCTTCCTTCTTCCTTCCTTTCTTCCCTCTCTTTCTCTCTGTCTCTCCCTCTGAGACACATACAATTAATGAAGGGGGAAAAGGCGCACTCTACAATTTTAGGTGGAGGGGGAGTGGTTCCCAGAATTTAAAGTCATACCATATATAGCAATACCAGAGCTTAAAGAGGAGTTTCAAAGGTTTTAGCTAATACATGCAGTACAATACAATACTTGACACATAGCACTAGTGTTGAAGGTGACACCGCCCTCCAAAGTTATTATAAATCAGTGTCCTAGAGCAATTCAAATAATCATTAGTATTCTAGCCCTGGAATAAGCTCATTACTTAAATAGAATTTGCCACCATGCTTCTCTATCAGAGAGAATAAGGCTGATAGTCATGTGCCCAAGACAAGGTTTGAAAATTGTACCTCCCGGGGCAGCTAAGTGGCACAGTGGATACAGCACTGGCCCTGGATTCAGGAGGACCTGAGTTCAAATCTGGCCTCAGACACTTGACACTTACTAGTTGTGTGACCCTGGGCAAGTCACTTAACCCTCATTGCTCTGCAAACAAAAGGACCCAGATAAACCACTGTTGTGACATTGTAATAGAACTTACTGAAAAAAGTGTTCCTTGTAGGTTATTTCCTACCCCTGGTTCCTGTTTTGATTCTAAGTTGTCAATTATCTCAAGAAGCCAAAATTAACTTGATTAGTGAATTTCTCTTTCTTTCAACTCATAAAAATTAACACCTTCTGCTGCCACATTATAAACAAATTCTCCAGAATTTTTCATTTAGCATATTATCTAGCCAAGCATCCCAAAGGATCCTATTAGATGACTGGCTCAGACAACTGTCCTTTTTGGTCAGTAATCATTTTCTGAGATGTACAACTACGGTTAGTGAATGGCACTGATGGTGGTTCAGTTGGGATGAGGAAAGACCCTTGAACCCAAATTTGTGGTAGGGGAGACAGAGTTCCTACTGCTCCCATGGGGCCATGGGGGAGCTCATCTGGAGGAAGCAAGTTATCATGTAACTTTAATCTTTCTCACCAATGATATAGTAAGCTCAATTGTTTTTACCCCGCCAGAAGAGAGAAAGTGCTATCATTAGTACCTTCTAAACTTAGTTGACATGAGTAAAAGTCCAATACGCCGAGCCCAAACTAGACCTCTCTCATCCTGTCCACCATGTCCTGACTTTGAGCTTGGGTCTCAGAGGTGGAAGAAGGACTGGGAGCCCTATCCTTAGTGAATTGGCTATCAATATAGCAAAATACAACTCACACTCACAAAAAGAAAATAAAACTTTAGGAGAAAGCAGTACATACACAAATACAAACATATACACATATTTGTATATGCACACATACATATATATACATGTATACATGCACATGCATATACACATACATGCATACATACATACATATGGCATAAACATCTGTGGTGATTAGACCAAATGAGGGGTCAGAATTAGAAAGGGGGTGCTTTGTTGATCAAAGAAGGCTTCTAGATGCACAGAACTAGCTTTTGGCTGAGTCAAGAGCAGAGGGTTAGAGGACTCATGAGTCTTAAAAATACTAGTCACACTTTCTGTATTAGAATGTATGGTCTTAATCAAAAGTAATTATATATTTTTTTAATTTAAAAACTGGCCACAACACTGCATATCTGTAAGAAGCAATCAGCCTCTGTGATAAAATGCCAGCCAGGTCAGTAAAACACCAGCCAGTTGGCAACCCTACCCTAATCTCGAACTAGGTTAACATTTTCTCTGTGCACACAGTTCTTTGGCAGCATCAACTACCTGCAGGGCTTAATTGAGCAGGAATCTCCAGGGCTTTCAATTCTGCTATCTTTCCTGATGAGCAAAGGGAAAAGGGAATGGAAAATGTGCCCACACTTAGTATGGAAAGGAACCTGTTAAAAATGTTGTTCTTGCTATTATTTTTGCTGGTAATGGTAGCATTATTCTCTCTTTCTAATAGTCATCTCCCTCTTGAATGAATTTGGGGTGAATTTTTGGAGTGAGAATCTCCCTCTGTCAGAGACATAGTGAGAACTAATTACAATATGAGCTACTTGAATAGTCTTTGTAAAGGGCCCCACAACCAGGTAAGACATTATATTTATTAGCAGTATGAGGATTTCTATAGGTGTTGCTCTTATTACAAAAGTTTAAGCACTCCCTCTGAAAACCCCTACATGTTCAGAAGTTGACATTAGGCTTATTTTGAGTTTTGCCTTACAGATCTAACTTAGAAGGCAATTCCCTATTCTAGTGACAGGTTGTGATAACATTTATTTTATTGTGTAGAGGCTAACTTTTTTTTGGGAGGGGCAATGAGGGTTAAGTGACTTGCCCAGGGTCACACAGCTAGTAAGTGTCAAGTGTCTGATGCCGGATTTGAACTCAGGTCCTCCTGAATCCAGGGCCAGTGCTTTATCTACTATGCCACCTAGCTGCCCCCTAGAGACTAACTTTGGAGTTTAACTATAGGAATCAAAGCAAAATAACAACAACAACAACAACAACAACAACAATAATAATAATAATAATAATAATGGGTCCGGTTTTGACTTAAAAATGATGTGCTGAATTAGAAAAGATGCTCTTAAAGAACGTCAAGTTTTTTTTGTTTGTTTGTTTTTTAAAGGCAAGCCGTGTTTGTGAAGGTGAAAGCCTGTCTTGATTCTGGCTCCCAAATGAAGACTACTGTTTTAAGATTTCATTTGAATGTGTACTCCATGGGGAGAGATATGACCGGAGCAAAGAAACAGGCGATGAGAGCCCTGTAAAATGTGTTGCTGTAGAAACTGTTTTCAAAACCACGTTCAGTTCTAAGGCCGAAAATATTTCATGGTAGGGAGCAGAGAAAGTAAGCAAGTCAGAATTGGGTCAATGACACCAGTGGCTTTATGGTGCCTGGATTCTGATGTGGAAGATGGCCTTGAGGCTTTTACTTTCACCAACAAAATAGTGAGGAAATGGGGGGGGAGGGGATCCTCTGTTTTCTTCTCTCCTGCTTAGCCTTGTTCCCTACTCTGTCTCTTTTACCTCCACCCAATTATCCTATCCCTTCTCTTGGACTCAAGGAAATATAAGATTGATGGATTGAGACCTGGAAGAGAGTTCAAAGGTCATCCACTCCAGCCAAGTTCTTAATTTTACATCAGGAGACTGAGACCCAGAGAGATGATTATGATGCTATGTCCATTTTCCTCATGGTGGGTAATTCATAAGATGTTTGAGTTTAGAGATAGAAGGGACTTTGAAAGATTATTTATTTGCTTATTGACTCAGGGAGAGTAGAGTGGAGGGAGGAAAGGATAGAATTTGCAATTCAACACTTAAAAAGAGGAATATTAAAATTGTTTTCCATGTAATTGGGGGGAAATAAAATATTTTTACAAGAGAGATGATCTATTACAAGTCTTATTTGACTGATGAGAATAACTATAGTCCAGAGAGCTAATGAAGTATGTCTAAGGGTTACAGTGATATTAAGTGTCAGAGTTGGGATTTCAGATCAGTTCTTCCGTGTATCAGATCTCGCTAACTTTCTCTAGTTAACTCTGTCTTCCTTTCTTATATGTCAAAGAAAACTTGCTTTTCTTATGCTTAATAAGTTGCATAATAGGTTATCACTAAATAATACCTCCAGGCCTTTAGTGCATCTTTCCAACTGCCACACAGTAAGTCCCTAATGCATGTTTAGGAATTCTTGAATGAAACTCCTTTAATCACTATAACTCCCTCCAAGCCAAATTAGATAGTTCCATTCTCTTTTATTTCAGGCTTGGCCAAACTAGGCATTTCTCAAGACATCTACCATCCCTTGGTAAAACCCTGAATGCAACAGACTCTTGGAAATAAAAAAAATGTTTGAGTTGGAAGATATCTCAGTTAATGATCAAGTCTATATTCTTTAATTTACAGAAGAAACTGAGGACTCAAGTGGTGAGGGGATCTTCCAAATGTCAGGGTCATAATTAAGACTAAGATCCTGTTATGCCAAACACTATTCTTTTTTTTAATTCAAACACCACTGAAATTCCTATCCCATCTACTTTATATATTATTGTGAAGATAAAATAATGGATGTCAAAACATTTTCTTAAACTAAAATTATTATATAAAATATATTTTAAAATTTCAAATTTGTGATGACATCTTCATGGATCAACCATTGAATAATGTAGAAAGCACTATAGCCCACTCCCTCCCAAATGTTAATTATTTCCTGGCAAGTTAAAAAGTATTTCCTGGTGGCCACCCTTCAACAATGATCCTTTGTGATCTAGCTTGGCTAGTTCCCAGATGACATATAGGCAGTCTTTCATTAAACCCAGACAGCACCTTTTCTGGCTTGGAAGAGCTTGCCAGAGCTTACAGAGTCTTACATAAAAGCACAGCAATGATGACTTTGTGTTCTGAGGTCAATGATAGCTGTGTCCTTGGCAATGCTTTCTAAATTTGTTTTGATTATCTTAGGTATACGAATATTGGATTTCAAAATACCTTGTCACTGATTTAGCACAGTGTCTAGGACATAGTAGGCTTTTTTTTTTTTTGGTGAGGCATTTGGGGTTAAGTGACTCGCCCAGGGTCACACAGCTACTAAGTGTCAAGTGTCTGAGGCCAGATTTGAACTCAGGTCCTCCTGACTCCAGGGCCAGTGCTCTATCCACTGCACCACCTAGCTGCCCCACATAGAAGGCATTTAATAAATGTTTGTTGACTGATTGACCTACCGATTAAGCTCTATGACCTAAGAACAAGAATTGTGACTGTTTCCTGTTGGGTAATGTGTTGTTTTCTTCTTCTTCCTCCTCCTCCTTCTTCCTTCTTCTTCTTCTTCTTCTTCTTCTTCTTCTTCTTCCTTCTCCTTCTTCTCCTTCTTTCTTCTTCTTTCTTCTTCCTTCTTCTTCCTTCTTCTTTCTTCTTCTTTCTTCTTCTTTTTGTTGTTGTTGCTTTGCATGTTTTGTTTCATTTTTCCTCTTCTGGAAAGTAGCTTTCTTTTTTTCCCTTCTGGGTCAGTCCCATGCCCATATGTTTTTTCTAAGCAACTAGTGTTCACCACTTGACTTTTTCCAATAATTTTGACCTTTGGGTGAATTTCTCCAAAAATAAATGCATGAAAACTACAAATTTCCTAAATTATTCCCCATGGAAAGGCTTCTATCTGAAAACCTGTACAGAATATCCAGCAGCCCAGATCATCATAATAAGAACCAAAAAGGACTGTAATGTTTTATTATCTCCCTATAGTGACACTATTCTTTCCTGCTTCACTTCCCACCTGTCTGAATGTTCTGGTTCTGTCTCCTTTGCTGTTTCATCATTCACATCACTCCTCCTAATTGGAAATGTCCCCAAAGTTCTGTTCTGGGTGCACCTATCTTCTTCCTCTACATTTTCTACCTTGGTAAACTCATCTATTCCCATGGGTTTACCTATCATCTCTATGAAAATAACTCCTGGATCCAATATACAACCTCAATCTTTCCCTTGAGCTTGAGTTTCTTGCCACCAATTGCCTATTGAACATTTCAAAAACTGGACTCATTCTCTTTCTTCCCAAGCTCACCCTTGTTCTGAAATTTCTTATTTTCTGGGCAAGGCACATCGACCCTTACAGTGTCTCAGTTTTGTCTTTCAGTATTTTCCTCAATTCACCTGGCCTCATGCCAAATATCAATAAGCTGCCAGAGCTTGCTGTTTCTACCTTTGCAACATTTCTCAGACCCTTTGTCTTTACTCACACTTGTACTATGTTAGTTCAGGACAAATCATCTCTAGCCTAGAGAATTCTAACAGCCTCCTAATTTATCTCCCTTTCTCAGATCTTTACCTATTCCCGTCGATTCTATCCTGCCAAAGTATTTTTCTTTAAGCATATATTTGTCCCTGTCACTTCCCTACTCAGCCAACTCCAGTGCCATCCTATTGCTTCTAAAGTAAAATATAAATTCTTCCATTTAGCCTTTAAATCCCCGTACACCCTGACTTCATCCTACCTTTCCAATTTCAATGGACATTATTCCAAATCCCTTATCCTATGATCCAGCCATGGGGTTTTTTTTCCTCTATCACATTTATCTCTTGGCACTGGCCATCCCCTGTGCCTGGAATACTTTCTTTTAAGAATCCTTCTCTTCTTTTAAGAAGCAATTTCAGACAAATGAAGCCTTTCCTTTTTGCCCAATTGTTGATGTCCTTCCTCCCAAACTATTTTGTATTTAATTTTGTATTTATTTTGTGTTTGTGTATACATATATATAATGTAATTACTGTATATATTTGCATTTATACTTATTATATTTCCCATTAAAATGTAAGCTCATTATATGGAGAGATTGTTTCATTCTTTTTATTAGTATGCTCTAGGCTTAACACAGTATCTGGTATATAGTAGGTAGATGCCAAATAAATACTTGTTGACTGTAGGCCTTAGCACAGTGTTTATAGTATACAGTAAGCACAAGGAGGACCACTTGGTTCCTTGGTTAAAGGAATGGCTTTTGATATTGTTTTTTTAACACTTGGACTGAACCTTCTCTTTATTAATTCTATCTCACTATGAGGAAGTGCCCATTGGAGCATGAGGAACTAGGGAGCTTAAATGTTTTCCTGCAGGCTTTGCCACAGATTCGTGAGATAACTCAGAGACTTTCCCTCTGTTGGCCTCAGTTCACCCATCTGTAAAATGAATATTGCACTACCTATCTGACAAGGGTATTGGAAGGTTTAATTATATTTTGAAATTCTTTCACCTGTCAGGGAGAGAAGGAGTGCAAGTTATAATTAAGAGAAGGGAGTTAGTATTCCTGGTTTTGTCATTCATTTTTATTATATCACGCACACACGTGTGTGTGTGTGTGTGTGTGTACACACATATGTATATATGTATTATATATATATATATGTGTGTGTGTGTGTGTGTGTGTGTGTGTGTGTGTGTCTGTGTGCGTGCATTAGTCCAAGTTCCTGCTGCTTGTGAACTTCCACAATGCTGCCCCCACTTAGAGTATTTATACTGCATTGTCCTCTTTTCTGTATATTATCATGTCTCAACAATTATAAGGAAGAAAACTTGTAGAAGAAAACTCTCACCTGCCTTTTTAAAGATTTAGCAAGTTGCTGGCTCTGCAATTGTCTTTCTTAGTATTCTCTCCCTGCATGTCTCTGACTCAATTTCCTCATTTATAAATGAGAATTTGATGAATTCTGAAGTTCCTTCCAGCTCTAGATCAGATCCTAGGATATTCCGATAGTGCCTAGTCCAGCAACTAACCCAGAACCTGACACATGATATGGTCTTTATAATGCTTGTTGAATGATTGCAGAGGCTAATTGTCATTGGTATTGTTCAATAGTTTCAATCATGTCTGACTCTTCATGACCCTTTTGAGGTTTTCTTGGCAAAATTAATGGAGTAGTCTTCAATTTCCTTCTCTAGTTCATTTCACAGATAAGGAAATTGAGGCAAGTGACTTGCTCAGGGTCACAAAGGTAAGTAGTAAATATGTGAGGCCATATTTGAACTCAGGAAGATGGGTCTTCCTAACTCTAGGCTCGGTACTCTATCCACTGTGCCACCTAGCAGCCCAGAGGCTGTTCACTGGGTAAGTAATTTTACTGACTCTAAAAATTCAAGAAATTATTCAGAAGGGTATAATAGCATTGCTATCTATGTTGGTAAAAGTGTCATGCACACCAGTGAAATAAAATATTTTTTTAAATGAAATAAGTTTTTGTTGTTGTTATTGCCATTTTGTCCAGACCCCATGATGTTCTCAGTATAGGGAATATATGGCATAGAAATCCCTGTCCACCAATGTAGACTGGCAAGTTGTTTGTAATTCATAGTTTCAGAAAGTTGTCTTTGGCTCATGTCCATAGTCACAGCCATTAAATGTCAGAAGCCGGACAGAGGTAAGGCTAGAATATAAATATAAAAGCACCATACAAAGGTAAACCATAAGAGAGTCATTCTGACATACCTGCTTATGTACCACACTGAAGTTTCTACATAAGTCATAGCATCATAGTTCTGGATTTGGAAGGGACATTAGAAGCCATCTATTTCAACCATTTCATTGTACAGATCAGGAAAGGAAAGCCCAGAGACAAAGACATTTGTCCAAGGTCCTGAAAATGCAGAATCTGAACTCTTTCCTTTGACATTGTATCTGGTGCATTTTCCACAGTTATCACTCTGCCTCAACCATTGTATAGGATATCCCAAGAGTCTTACTACATTATGAAGCCTTAGTAGCTTAAAAACATACTAAGGGGCAGCTAGGTGGCACAGGGGATCAAGCACCGGCCCTGGATTCAGGAGTACCTGAGTTCAAATCTGGCCTCAGACACTTGACACTTACTAGCTGTGTGACCCTGGGCAAGTCACTTAACCCCCATTGCCCCACAAAAAAAAAAAAAGGGAAAAAAAAGAAGCAGCTCAAATCCCATATTCTGGAGGAGACCTCTCCTATGTTCTCTCTTCTGTATAACCCCCAACATTTTAAGGGGCAGCTAGGTGGCACAGTGGATAGAGCACCGGCCCTGTAGTCAGAAGGACCTGAGTTCAAATCCGGCCTCAGGCACTTAACTTACTAGCTGTGTGACCCTGGGCAAGTCACTTAACCCCAATTGCCTCACCAAAAATAAAACAAAAAACAACACATTAGGATTTTGGGGATGTTATATTCATGGGACACCAACAATGTATTATATTTTCTTTGTAATAAACCAACTTTTGCTTTTCTTAAAAGTTGTCTGAGTATGTGAAGTACATGCAGAAAACATAGTTATTCAGTAACTCTAGGAAAAGTATCAAAGATTCTGAATTTCCCTTACTGAGTTCAACATAAAGACCTAGGCAACTGCTTCAGTTTCAATGCATTGGTGGTTATTGCTCTCCTTATCCTGAGCTGTGGAGATGTCCTGTAGATTAGGTATTAATGCTACCAACAAAAGTGGGACTATTGATTTTGTGAACATTGACTCCACCATTCTAAAATATGGGAATGAAACAAATGATGGACGATAACAACAAAAGAATGGTGGTCCTTATTCCTAAATGTGCTGGTATTTATCTCATTCCCTCTTTAGAATAAATCTATTCATTGATCCTTGCTGTCTTATATTTGGAATTCCCTAACCTGGTCCCAATAAAATGTTGCCCCCCCCCAAAGACTATGGCAACTGAAGATTATATAATGCTTTAAAGATAGCAGAACATTTTTTTATTCATTATCTCATGAGACTCCCAACAGTCTGAGAGGTAGATAATAGCAGTTATTATAGTCTCCATTTTACAGGTGAGAAAACTGAGACTAAAGACATTACCTGCAGTAACACAATCAGTAGGTGTAAGAAGAAGGATTAAAAGTCAGGCCTTCCTTCCTCAAAGTCCAGCCGTCTGTCCACTGACAATAATTTCTTAGGTAGTTACACTAATATTATACTCAAAAGTATCAGTAGTCAGATAGCTGGCACAGTGGATAGTGCTGAACCTGAAATAAGGAAGACCTGAGTTCAAACCTAACCCCATCCATACACCTACTGTGTGACCCTTGTGAGAAAGTCCCTGAGGTTCTGTTTGCTTCAGTTTCCTCAGCTGTAAAATAAGCCTGAGGATAATAATAGCACCTACTTCCCAGAGTTCTTATGAGGATAAAATGAGAACCTTAAATTTTATATATATATATATATATGATAGATGGTCAACATATACTTATTACTAAATTCAGAAAAAAGGAAATAATTTTTCTTATATAACCTGAAACCTCAAAATCAAAGAATTATTATTATTATTATTTAGGCATGTTTATTAATCTTCTTTGGGCCTCAGTTTTCTCATTTGTAAAATGAGTATCTTGTACTAGATGAGCACTGAGGCTCATTTCAGTATTAAATTCTGTGGATTACATGATTAAATACACACATTCATAGACACAGGTACACATTCACATATGAAGAAAAAGAGTAGTAAAGTTCTGGGAGACATGAGTGAGGGGCTAAGGAATCCTCTAGTATGGCAAACTTGAGTGAAAGGCAAGGGTTCTTAATTTAGAATTATTTACCTCCTCCACACCAAGGAGTCCATGGATAAATTTCATGGGTTCTACAAACATGGATGAGAAAAAATAATATATTTAATTTGACTAGCTTCTAACTGAAAATGACCATTTCCTACAATCATTTAAAAACATTATTTGGAGAAGGGGTCCATAGGTTTCTCACACGCACACACACACACACACACACACACACACACACACACATATATCTAAGAATTTGTGGTCTAGGGAAATAAATAAGATGATTGGATGAATAGTAAAGGAAATCTTAAAATTAGAAAAGAGTTGCAAAATAGCAAGCTTTCAAGAGAAAATAATACTTTTATCGGTGTTCTAATTGATGGATCTCTGTCCTTAAGCCTTTCATGACCAAACAATGTTAAACTCCAAACTTAGGAAGGAGTTTGGGTTGTGGACATCATATGTTAATATATAACCATCTTTTTAATAGAAGTCAATGAAAAATAGTGTCACAATAATTAGATAAAGCAACTCAGTGTCACCCAAAACCCATCAAATTAATGCACTTCAATGAACCATTGGTGGAGTTGGGAATGGGTCCATCCATTCCAGAAAGGAATTTTTAAATATGCCCCCAAAGTTACTAAACTGTGCATACCTTTTGGTTAAAGGTAATATCACTAGTGATACCACTACTAGGTCTATGTCCATAAGAGATTAAATAAAGAAAATAACAGTCTTGTGTACAAAATCAATAGTAAAAGCCTTTTTATAGTAGAGAATACTGAGTGTAAGAGGGTGCTCATCATTTGGGTATGGTGAATAAATTATTGCATATGAATATAATGGAATATTTTTCAAATATAATGGAATTTTGCAATATAATGGAATGTTATGCAAAATGACAAAGGAGATGGTTTCAGAAAAAACTGGGAAGAATTATATGAACTAATGCATAGTAAAGTGAAAGTGACCAAGAAAACAATTTATATAACAACAGCATTGTAGGGGGCATGGCCAAGATGGCAGAGGATAGACCTTAAACACACAGAGTTTCTGATACAATCACCCCCAAAACAGCAATAAAAGAACCCCTGGAGCAGAAAAACACACAAAAATATGGGTTGAGATTATTCTCCAGCTATAGATAGATTTCAGGGGGCTAAGCTGGACCATGAGTAAAGTCTAACCCCACGATCAGGATAACAGACACAGCAAACATGCCACCAGAGGAATTTAGCCTGGAGCCTCTGTATCTGCTACAGTGCTGGTGTCTTCTGGAGCTGAGCCTGTGGTCAGGTGAGAGGGCAGATCAGCTGGACGGGGGGCAGACAGAAACTGAAGGGGTACCAGTGGGACAGGGAAAGAATTCGGCTCTCCCACCCCAGCGGGGAACAAGGAAGAAATCCTGAGCGGTGGGAGGCTCAGGTTAGGGAGGTGCGCAGGCTTATCTGAAGCTACAAACCACACCACAGAAAGCTTTTCTGGTTGGTTGTTTAGTAAGTAGGCTTGAAGTTATCTCCGGACCAGAGAACAGGCCAGGCAAGAGCAAAACCGGCCCTCGTTCAGACCAAAACACCTGGAACCCTCTGGAGCTGGGAACAGGAGTGGAGCTGAGAAGCAGCCCCCATCCCCCAGTGGAGAGTTTAAAATCAATTAAAAGATGAGTAAACAAAGTTCAAAACTATAGAAAGCTATTTCAGCAACAAGGAAGATCAAGGTGCAACCTCAGATGAGGAAATCAACCACAGGGCTCCTACATCCAAAACTTCCAAGAAAAATATGAACTGGTCTCAGGCCATGGAAGCTCTCAAAAGGGACTTTGAAGAAAAAATAGGAGAGATAGAAGGAAGATATAGAGAGAGGGAAGAAAGAATGAAAAGAGAAATGAGAGCAATGCAGCAGAGTCATGAGAAAAAAGGCAACAGCTTGAAAACCCAAATAGAAAAGGAGATTAAAAAACTGTATGATGAAAATAGTTTCCTAAGAAGTAGGATTGAACAAAAGGAAGCTAGTGGCTTTATGAGAAACCAAGACACAGTAAAGCAAATCCAATTGAATGAAAAAATAGAGGGCAATGTGAAATATCTCCTTGGAAAAATAGCTGACCTGGAAAATAAAGCCAGGAGAGATAATTTGAAAATAATTGGACTACCTGAAAACCATGACCAAAACAAGAACTTAGACACCATCCTCCAAGAGATTGTGAGGGAAAATAGCCCTGGTATTCTAGAAGCAGAAGCTAAAACAGAAATTGCAAGAATCCACCGATCACCTCCTGAAAGAGATCCCAAAAGGAAAACCTCCAAGAATATTATAGCCAAATTCCAGAACTCTCAGGTCAAGGAGAAAATATTTCAAGCAGCTAGAAAAAAGGAATTTAAATAGTGTGGAGCTCCAATAAGGATAAGGCAAGATCTAGCAGCTTCTACATTAAAGGATCAGAGGGCATGGAATTTGATATTCCAGAGGGCAAAGGAACTGGGACTACAGCCAAAAATCACAATCCAGCAAAACTGAACATAATTTTTCAAGGGAAAAAATGGAATTTCAATGAAAAAGAAGACTTTCAGGGGCAGCTAGGTGGCACAGTGGATAAAGCACTGGCCCTGAATTCAGGAGTACCTGAGTTTAAATCCGGCCTCAGACACTTGACACTTACTAGCTGTGTGACCTTGGGCAAGTCACTTAACCCCCATTGCCCCACAAAATAAAGAAAAAAAAAGAAAAAGAAGACTTTCAGGCATTTGTGATGAAAAGACTTGAACTGAATAAAAATTTTGACTTTCAAATACAAGACCCTGGAGAATAATAAAAACGTAAACAGGAAAAAGAAATCATAAGGGACATTAAAAGATTAAACTATTTACAGTCATACATGAGAAAATAATACTTCCAAATCATAAGAACATTTTCAGCAAGGAATATACAGAGGACACAGGTCTGAAATGAATATGAAGGGATGGTATTTGTAAAGCATTTATTTTTTGTATATCCTTGTACTTTGTGGAGCAAACAAGGTGGGTTATTTGGTGTTTGGGGCAGGATTTGGACTCTGGGCCTCCTGGGCCCAGGACTGGTGCTTTGTCCACTGTGCCATCTAGCTAACCCATGATGACATTTTTAAAATAAGGGGGAGAGGTAGGAGGAATCGAATGGGGGAGGGGGAGGGGGAGGGGAGAGGTAGAATGGGGTAGTTCATAGGAAGAAAACAAGAAAAAAGCCTATGGAGGGGAGGGGAAGAGGGGGAGTGAGTGAACCTCACTATCATAAGCATTGGTTCAAAGAGGGAATAACATACATACTCAAGTGGGTATAGTAATATATTTTTGCCCTGAGGAAAAGTGGTAAGAGAAGGAGATGGGGGGGGAAGAAGAGGGGAAGGAGAGAATGGAAGTTTGGGGGAGGGAGCTGTAAAAAGAAAGACACTTTAGAGGAAGGTGAAGATGTTCTGCATAACACCACATGTATGACATATATTGAATTGCTTAATTTCATAGGGAGAGTTGAGGATGGAGGGAGGAAGAAAAATTTAGAACACATAATTAGCTCAAAGGCCATAACCTCATCAGAGCAGGCTCAAGGAGAGAATAACACACACATCCAATAGGGAAGCGTAATCTATTTAACCCTTCAGGAAAGTAGGAAGGGAAGAGGATAAGGAGGGAAGTGTGAATGAAAGGAGGGTAGAGTGGGAGGGGGCAGTCAGTAGCAAAACACTTATGAGGAAGATTAGGGCAAAATAAGATAGACAATGGAATAAATATCATTGGAAGGGAATGGGATGGAGGGAAATAGTTACATTGATTGACTACAAGGTCAAAATGCATGGTATCTACTATGTTGGGCTATTGCGAAGAAAATTCGCTGTCAAGTTCAAGGTACTATATAGAAATTGTGATGAACAGGATGCTATGAGAAAAACCTGGAAAGACCCACATGAACTGAAGCAGAGAGAAATGTACTGTATACAAAATAACAGCATTAGTATAAGATGATCTGCTGGGAAACACATGTTTATTTTCAGCAAGGCACTGAAGAACCTAGGAAAATTGTAGTACATCTACAGAGAAAGAAATTATGGTATCGGAAAACAGACTGAAACACATTCTTTTGACAATTCCTTCATCTGAAGTTTGTTTTTATCTGTTTCCACTCACAACCTAGATAAGGTGGAATTGTTTGTCATGACTACTCATGTATAATTTATGTGGAATTGTTTGAGTCCTTGGGGTGGGGGTGGGAGGGGAGGGAGGAAGAGAAGTTGGAACACAAAGTTTTAAAAAAAAAGTTGATGTCAAAATTTGCTTTTACATGTAATTTGGAAAATAAAAGTATAAAATAAAAAATAAAATAAATAAAATTTAAAAAAAAACAACAGCATTGTAAAGACGAATAATTTTGAAAGACTTCAGAACAGATGCAATGACCAGTTATAATTCCAGATAACTAATAATGAAGCATGCTATCCACTTCCTAACAAAGAGGTGGTAGGCTCAAGGTAACTAATGAGACATATATTTTTAGACATGACCAATGGTGGAATTTGTTTTTCTTGAATAAATAAATAAATATATACATATGTATATATACATATGTATATATATATATACACATATATATGATATATATATACACACATATACATACATACACACATATAGATTAATGATTAAGAGGAAATGTGAAGAAAAACAGGGTCAGGAGTAGATTTAATATTCTCCCAACTACCACCACCAGTCCCATGAGAATAAAAGAGAAAAGGGACCAGAAGGAATCACAAACAATGAGGACAACTTTGGAAGTTACACGTTGAATTATTATACAGAAAAAGTAGACCAAGCTTTATAGTATAGAGATTCATATTTTCATATACAATCCTCTTCTCCTATCCCACTATGTATATAGAAATGCTTATTTTATCTGTTGCTTATAAAGTTAAGAATAAAAAAAGTAGAGTTTGCTTTCAAAAAAAAATTCTAAAGGGTATCTACTATGTGCTATAAAGTCACATATACCCAAACAACCTGGTAAGACCAGAAAGTCCATAAAAAAAATGTTTCTTCTGCTTTTCATGTTCATGCCCACTGGAATTATACCACTAATTATTGGTGATCTCTCTCTCTCTCTCTCTCTCTAATTCTTTGCCATATATGTTAAAGAATCATTGGTTGAGGATATATAAAACTAGATCTGCTGAAATATTTATGTATCCTGGACAGCAATACCCAGCCTGGCTGGCCCACAAACAATATTTAAATTAACTCTCTTGTAATTCATCATGTACAAATGATGCGCACACAAACACAGTTAAAGCTAGAGAGATAAAAATCAAAATGGTAAGATGCAAAGGAGATAAATTGGGCCTTTAGGATATTAATTTCCAAGCTTATAAAGCTCAGATGACTTTTAAGAAAAGTAAAACTTGGTTTATTATAAAAAAACAGAGAATATATTATTGATGTCCCATGAATATTACATCATTGCTGTAGCTGATAATAACACTGTAATAATGTTGAAATACATATTGCCTCTGCTTTATCAGATAGGATGAGAAAGAAGATATAAATGTGCCCTTAGAAAATGGACTCTCTTACTAGAAACAGGACAGGCCCTGATTTTATCAAATACAAATATTATACAACTAATACTTGTCCTAGGTGACTTTCCAGGAACTATTCCAGGTCATTTCTTCTCTGGCTGATCAATAGACATATAGTAACTTCTGCATAATGATGCTGTATAGTATAAACGGCATAGGACTCCTTTAGGATATTGGTACTTACCTTTGCTGTATGTATTTTTATATTCTCATAGTGATTGTGTGTGTATGTGTGTATATACACACACATACATGCACACATATAATAGATATGTTTATATATTTGTGCATGTATGAACACATGCATGCTACATGCACAATACATAACACACCATAGTACATACACATACATGCATACATGCATACTCATTGTATCCTTGTGCCAGCTCTGGGGTGTAAAGCCCATACTCAGAGAGGCTGGGATATTGTGTTTACAAAAAGATCCAAGCTGGCCAAGGCAGGGACAAGTGAGGAATGAGGAGGCACAGATGGGGGGACGGGGGAGGGTCAGAGACAAAAGGGAGCCAAATAACAAGATAGAGGGAAAAACTCTTGGTCCTGGATTTCATGAACAAATGGGTTTTATTATTTCATCAGAATATTATTTATGGATTCCATTAGAGACTATAAACTTCTGTCTGTTTACAAAAAATTTCCCAAACAAATGGACTCTACCCAGTTGTAAGACAAATCTGTGATGTTCCCTCATTTTGCCTAAATTTCAGCAAATCTCCTTTTAGTACAGACACACTGTACTCTGGAGGCAGTTTATTTTTAATTGTAAAATGGGTCTCTCTACCTTACTTTGCAGTAAACTGGGCATGCCAAAAAGTGAGGCATTTAGGTCCCATTCTTCCATTATATGTCTCTCTGTCATCACAATTTCAACAATTTTAGCAAGGGCTTCCAGCACCGTTTTGGTCTCAACTTTCCTTATTTCTATGGCTTGGAGCCAGCCCTTTAAAAAATCAATTTCACTTGCCCTTGACTCTAGTGGTAGAATTTCCATTTGATTTTTTTTCCATAGCAACTTCCATCCAAAATGGGAGGAGAAATCCACGTCAACCCTTGAATATTGATACAACCAGCCAATCTCTCAGATTATTATAGCTCATCATGTTGACTTGGGAAATGCATAAAGTATACCCAGTATATCTAATGGGCTCTAGCATTTCTGTGGCAGCTGTTGAGACATACCTGAATTATTCCACAGTGGGGAGAGGTCACATGCATGAAACATTCCAAAAAGAGAAAAGGTCCAGGAGGAGTTTGGGGCTTGGAGCTACAAGAAGAAATGTGTGCAGTGATGAAATCAACTCACACATCTGGCACACAGAGTGCATTTTGTCCTTCACAAGCAATGGATTAATCGTCACTATGTGAAAACAGTGTAAATGTTGTTTTGTGCAGCTACATTAGCAGCACACGGTTTTAATTATGCTTCTAATCCAGTAGTCCATATGCCTAAATTGTTTATAAATACAGTCTTAGGTACAGAAAGACAGAGAAGTAAAGTGTATGAGTCATGATTGAATGAATTCTATTTAATTAAAAGTCAGATGAGGTAAATCTGGGGGATTTTCTTCTACCTAGTTACCCAGGGACCAGACTATTAATGGTATTTTTCAAAACAAAAACTTTAAAATGCCAACAAAGCAATCCTTATATAGGCACATCCCACACAAAGTTGCTCTAATCAACAATAACAATATTAATGCATTATAACTAAATTCCATCTTAGCTCACAAAACCTGCCATAATATTCTTTAGGCACTCATTTATAATATATGTAACATTGTTCCTATAATACTAACTGCCTGCTGTAATGTCATTTCCCCTGACATCATGCTTTTATAGAACCAATTAATGATGTTAGGTGGAAATTGAAGGTGGTGTGGCATAGAGAAGAGAGACCTGACCTGAGTTCAAGTCCTGCATCTGCTACATACCAGCTGTCTGACCAGGGGAGGGTCACTTAATTTCAAAGTGCCCCAGCTTATTCCCTAAGGCTACAAGTGACAGACAAGTTGGTGATTTGCATTGGTGACAAGAGTTTCTACATCTAGAATTCTCCACATTGATGAAAGGTTTTGATAATAATAAAACCAGCCAACCTATCAGGTTATGATAGCTCATCATGTTGACTTAGTAAATGTGTAAAGTACACCCAGTGTATCTGATAGACTCTAGCATTTCTGTGGCAACTGTTGAGACATACCTGAATTATAACACAGTAGGGAGAGATGACAGACATGGAATATTCTGAAATGAGACTGTACCACGTGACTGGTAACAATAAAAATAATTTGAAAGCTATGGGAAATATCTGCACTTCCAGACAAGGGGGAAAAACGACAACATAGAGAGTTCTGTTATTTTTAAAAGTTAAGCTTCTTCAGTTCCACTTTCAATGAATAGTCAAGAATGCAAAGGACTTTACAGAACCTCACAGTGTACTCAAACTTTCATGAGATCCTAGAATCCAGAGGCAAGATATGTGGGTTCTCATTTAGTTAAATCTTCTGGGTACTCAAGAAGGTCCTAAATAGATACTAGTTGAGACCAAGTAGCACAGGGCAGCTGTAGAACTCAACTGGTCCTATGTCTCCTCTCATTTTAGTGGTGGGGGAATTCCTGGGCATCAGGGTTGCTGGGTATGTGAATTATGCTGCTCCAAAGCCTACACACATAAATTTGTAAGTACAAGTAAGTCATCATTACAGTCACAGTGGGAATGTTTATCTGAAGCATAACAGCTGAGCTTACTTCCAATTTCCCATCCATGGAGAAGGGTGACCAGTCTCATGGGTACATGTGGCAAAAATGTTACTATATATTCAAGGGTGTGTGTGTGTGTGTGTGTGTGTGTGTGTGTGTGTGTAGTCAAACATACTTATCAGCAACTAGCAGTGGTTCCAAAGGAATACAGACTCCAGAATATAGCAAGCTAAGAGCAACTTTGCCAACAGTTCAGCTGAACCCCCTCAGCTAATGTGATATGACGTGGGATATGGGTGTTTGTTTTTTCCTTATTGGTAGACTATAAGGATCAAAATAGTCTAGATCAGGGTTTCTTAAACTTCTTCTACTTGTGACCCTTTTTTGCCTGAGAAATTTTTATGCAATCCCAGGGATATAGGAATATAAAATAAGTATACAAATCAAACATTTATTGCCAAATTTTTCATAACCCCCACATTCAGTTACATGACCCCAATATGAGCTTGCAACCACACAGTTTAAGCAGTTTTGGTTTAGAGGGTTTGTATTAATTTAAAGTGTTAATTTAAAGTATTAATTTAATTTTTGACCACAAGGATGCACTCTACTCAAGCTTGGGAAGGGAGTTTCAAGACACTGTTCTACCTAGGCTACAGACAATGTAGACATGGGGATGTCTTCTCCCTTAAGGAGAAGGGTAGTGACGATAAGATGTGTACATACATCTGTAATTTGAGGCAAATAGACAGAAGGCCCTTTCAATTTTCAACAAAAGTTAAGGTGGAGAAGAGGAGGAATTTCCATGTTTATTTGGAAGGTGGTAAAGAGAGCATTTGGGCATCAGATGTCAGTCAACAAGCATCTGATGTGAAGAAAGAATACCAGATGGGGTTCAGGAGAAGACTCAAAAGTAGGACTAAGATGGTGAGATGAAAGAAGTTAGTGGTGTTCCAGGAAGCACACAGGTGGAGAATGAAAGAGTAGAAAGAGACAAATGAGGTTTGATAGACTAGGGGTCTTTTGAATTTTTATGTATATAAGCAAAGCATATATATATATATATATATATATATATATATATATATATATGGAAGACCTGATGAAGGGAATTGGCTTTGTTTCACAATATAATGGGAAATTACAAATGGAAAATCGCCAGTTAATATAACAAATTAGGGAAGATAATTTGGGTAATGACCTTGAAAAATCACTAGAGCAGGGTACTGCTAGAGGTTGGGAGTGGAGGTGTAGTACATCTAGAGAAGAGGCTATATTTTGCTAGGCAAGATTGAATCAGGTAAGAACTAAGACAATAATCCTAAGGAACTGGGAGGACTCAGGAGGATTTGTTGTGATGATGAAAGAGATAGAGATAGTAGCCAACAGAACACAATGATGTGGTAAATCAAGCTATTCTGCTTGAGAGCAGTGTTTGTCTTAATCATAGATACAGTAGAGTTAGGAATTGAAGGAACTGGTAAAGAAACCCTTTCAACAACAAAAACAACAACAAGCAAATTTTAAAAAAAATTAAACCCTTTCAAGAAAAATATTGAAGGATATCTGAAATTCTATCACTAAAGACTCATTCATTTTGCCCAAAGCACTGTCTTCCACCAAAATACAAATATTCCTGGCGATGCTAGTAGGATAGAGGAAGTGTTTTGTTCAAAAGCACCTGAGTATGAATTAGATTCTCTGGTATTTTCCAATAATAGCTTACTAAACGCAGGTTTTAATGGGAAAGGAATAGAAGGACTCAGCTGTTATTTAGTGTTCTGGTCCACTGAATTTAGCTAGTCAACAAAGAGGATGTAAAGGTACCAAATGCTTTTGCCTCTTTGTCTAGTTAGAGCTACTCTCCAGAAAATGAAGAAGGGCAAGATTATCTCACCAGTGTTTAATGTGGATTGGTTATAGAAAATCTAGTGGGAGATGTGGTGTAAAGAAGGCTATGAGGAGCCATTCCATATAGATGTTTCATTTGAGGAAATTGTAGCTGATATGTCACCAAATCATTATGGAATGAGGTGGGGCAGGGATAAGAGTGGGGTAAAAAGACAATTAATACTTTGGTGAATTTTCCTCCATGTTGGTTAATGATAAGAGTCCAGTAAATCATTTTGGCAAATGGGTTAAGCCAGGTTGAGGGTAACCAACAGACTTCAAATCCATTGGTGAGTTAAGGGGATGTCTATCCCAAGCATATGAAGACTTACCCTGGTGTAATGGGTGCATAAGAAAAAATTGTTCTAACAGCCATGAAGGCCACTGAAGCAGGCATTGTAAGTGCTTAGAACTTGGTGAGGAGACATGGAAGTCACCAAAGTCATCCACAGTCTCCCAGGTCATTGCCAGTCATTTTGATTTTTGTCCCACTACTGGACTTTGAAGATTCATGGAGAATGGGGCTGATGACTTTGCTCAACTCTACCTCATATAAATTCAATTCATTCACAAGTCAAGACATCACCCATAATATCATTCATTATTCCTTTTCAAAAAAGAACAAACAGCAACAACAAATTTATTTAGGGCCTTATATTTACAAAGCATCTTATGCCGTTTTGTAGACACAAAGCTAGGTGGCACAGTAGATATTTGGAGTCAGAAGGACGTAAATTTGAACCCTACCTCAATCTCTCACAAGCTATATGACCCTTTTTATATTATTTGACCTCTTTCAGACTCAGATTCCTCAACCATAAAATGGGGATAATAATATAATCTACCTCATGGGATTGTTGTAAGAATCAGATGAGATAACATGTAGGCAAAGCACTTTGTAAACCTTAAAGTGCTGTGTGAATATAGTTATTATTATCTCATATGATCATTAATAATTCTTGGAGATGGTTAATGTGAATATTACTATCCCAATTTTACTGATGAGTTTGAGAAGGAGATGTATTCCCAAGTCACAAAATGAAAGAAAAATGCAATAACCACAAGACTCAAAAAAAAATAAATAAAAACACCTCTTTCTCCTAATACCATATTCTATTATGCCTTAGTGAATCTATCAACAAACATTTATTAAGCACCTTAGTGCAAAGCACTGTGTCTGACTCTGTGAGAGTTAGATCGTTGAGATGATACATTCCAAACTCTTGGGAAGCAGAGTCTTAAAAGAATAAAAATGCAAAGATGACTGTGTTCTATTATTATCCCATGATATGTGTACTCAAGATCACAAAGCTAAATGCTATGAGAAGGTAGAATGGATACAACCAATGAATGCTTCACACAGAAGGGGACATTTGGAAATCAATAGGCAGAAAAGAAAGAGAGTGCACTTCTGGCATGAGGAATCACCAGATGGGAAAGCAGAGGGAGTCTTAGAGGAGAACACAAGGAATATTTGTTGGTGAAGAGGGTCATGCAGTTTGGCTGGCATATAGAATAGATTTAGGAGAAGGCTGGAGAGGGAGGGTAACTCCAGATTGGGGAGGACCTTGAATGCCAGGCATTCTTGAATGTTGACTGATAACTTTTGGGAAGTAACCACCAATTTATGATTACCAGTTCATCATCAGAAACCTTCCACACTCCAATTGTTTCTTGTGTGATATGATGGAAGAGTCATTTATCATCTGCTTATGTTACATGGGAATGATGGCATGAAAAGAAGTACTAGGAAAGCCCAACAAAGAAGACATGCTCCTATCCCTAGTGTCTACCCCCTTGGATTCATTTAGAGAGATGAATGGCCCAGGAACTGAAATGCTGGATTTCTTGGACTTTTACCTGGAATCTGTGAAAAAAATGAATATAGCAGCTGATCTCTCTAGAGCTTTGACTGAATTTGCACAGAATTACATGAGAAAATATGCCAGAAAACATCAACATGCCATTATTTTCCAATTAAGAAGTCTGACTTTGGAATGTCTTCTTTTGTACTATGCATGTTTTTCTACTATCCTTGGGGTTGGGGTGGGAGAGGGAACAAATAATTGAATAATAATTAAATAGATAATAGATGTTAAGCAATAAAATAAATAATAAAATAATAAATAATTTGAAGTAAAAATAAATTTTATGTGTGTATTTCTATATTTGTGTATTTATTTAAACCCCCCCCCAGTTGTGCATGGCTACCACTCAAAGCAGTTACTATATGTCAGCCCATGGTATGGATGCTGTCATTCTAGATTTGTCTAAGACGGCACATGGAATTGTAGCATTCTCTTCTTCCTCAGAAACTTCTTTTGCCCTGAAAGTTCTACCCAAATTATTAGGAATAATTTTAATAATTTGTAATGGTCTTTTGGGTAGTATATCAGGGACCCCCATGTAACTCTACCAGAAGCTTTTCTTCCCACCCAGCCCCCTTCCAGAAAAACAACAACAACAACAACAACATACATAGAAGATATCTCTCATTCTTCATTCTAATTAGTATTGTTCTTACCTTTTGGCTTTAGCATACAAAGTCATTCTTTAATACATTCATTCAGAAACCCACACAATACTGAAATTGACAGTCTTAATCTTATTTTTTCTCTATCTGAAAAACCAGACTATATTCCATGGAGTGTTTGGCCTCCCAGGTGACGATTGGTAGTTCCATGGGATCTACTTTGTAATTCAGATTGTCTAGCTACTGGCACCCTTATGCAGTATCCACTTAGAGTCTCCTTAAGCCATAAACTTCCTCTAATAGTCCTTTTTCCACTCAATCTATACAACTTTCACTTACCATATAGTCATCCAGAAAAGCTCTGCATGTTATTCTTTCCCAATGAGTGAATAACTATAGACTCTAGATCTTCCCTCTTCATCATAGAACAACAACGATCCATATGTTTACTAGTATTGTTCTAGATCCTCTTATCAAGACCAAGTCATGCCAGAAAAATCCACTTTCCCTTTCTTGTGTGACAGGGTTACTAGGCTAGAAGATTAAAAGGATGGTGTAGATAGAATTTATCCAGATTTCAGTAAAGTTTTGGACACTGACTTTCATGCTGTCCTTATGGATAAGATGGAAAGAAGTGGGCCAGATTGTATTATTGTCCTAATTCAGTCATTCAACCTTTTTTTTTTTAAATCCACCTAAGAGTAGTCACCAATAGTTTGAGGTTAAATTGGAAAGACCCATAGGGATCTATACTTATCCCTGCATTGTTTGACATTTGTATCAATGACTTGTATAAAATAATACATTTTATTTAGTAAATTCACCAATTCAACAAATATTCAAGTGCCTACTAGGTGACAGACATTGTACTATGTATTAGAAAAGCATGTCATAAACTTATAATACTCAATATAATTCTTAAATGCTTAATATAAATAATGCATTTCTCAGATAATGTAAAACTATACATCGTATAGCTTATATATTAGATAACAGAATCAAACCCCCCCCATCTCCAAAGGCTTTTATGGGATAGAAAGTTGCACTGAATCTAATAAGATGAAATTTATAAATTTATTAATTTGAATCTGTCAACAAATACTTACTAAATACCTACTATGAGCTGGTTATAGGCATTGTGCTAGATTTTGGTAATACAAATATAAAAGTATCCTATGGAGCTTACATTTTAATATAGGATCTATTAGTGGTGTGGTGTGTTGGAATATGTTTAACAAGTAGAACTCCAAAAGAAAAAAACCTGCACATTTCATTCTAATATAATCTGTATAATTAGTATTTTTCCTCTAATCAGCACAATGATAAACCAAGCCTTGATTTGTAACATTTTCCAATTTCTGATATTGAAATGTTTATTTAACAGTCATTTTTAAGAGCCAATACAAGTTGACTACAAGTACCCCAGAGATCCAGCACATTCAGCACATTTGGGGGTAGAGAAGAGAATTGGGTATAAGCAATAACAAAGCATCATGAGGTGACTGGAGCTAAAGGGTAGTAAGCAGATTTCTTTAGACATCATTTACATAGATTTTTTCACTCGGACTTCTTTTCCTAAAAAAAACATGAAGAGGTGTAGAGCACCAGTAGATCCCAGTTAGTGTGAATAATAGGTCTCCTGAAGTGGTCCCATTATTCAGATTCATACTGTATATTTCCATTGTACTGGAACTTATGGCCATATTTCACACAATAATAGCTTCGTAGTATGAATGTGAATACATGCACCACTTCAGGACATTCTTTATTCACACTAATGAGAATGAGAACAAGTTATCAAAGATTAATTAGGTGAAATGACAGGAATAAAAGTTTGTTGACATCAACCTAGAGGAATGTCAGTAATGCTGTGTTTCAAAGGGTCTTTCCTTGACATTATGGTATCTAACTTTTGAAAAAAAAAATCATTGATTTAGATAAAGACGAAAATAATATACATGGCAAATTTTGAAGTCACAGTAGGTTGAGAGGGTAACTGACCCGTAGGATATCAGAGTTAGAATTCAAGATTATTTTAACAGGTTAGGTTATTGGGCCAAATCTAGTAAACTGAAATGTTGTAGGGATTAATGTGTTCAAATATACAACTTGTCAAGTACAGGTTAAGGGGAGTCTATCAATGTCACAGTTAATTTGCTAAAGAACTGGAGGAAGGGGAAGGCAGGAGGGATACAGTACAAATTTCGTTGATCTAAAAACAAAAGTTAACAATAAAATGAATTTTTAAAAGGTCTAAGAGTTTTAGTGAACTTTAAACCCAATGAGTCAACAACACAATTTGCATCCACAATAGTAATGCAATTTTATCAATTTAAAATTCAAGCGTAATTTATGCTGATTGAACAAAAGCACATGTCTACATTAAGGAAGTTTATAGTCCCACTGGACTAGAGTCAGCCCAAACATTGGATGTCATATGTTATTGACAACGTGAAATATTTCCAGAGGTAGATGGTAAGAGGAATAAATACCATTCCAAAAGACAACTAGGGGTGTTTATTCTGCAGAAGGGAAGATGGAGGGAGGGGAGCAGGTTAGTTTTCTTGTTATTTAAAGGTCATGTGGAAGAACAATTCAACTCTGTCCAATCTTGAAGCTGGGCATTACTAAAATCACTAGGTGAAAGTTGGAGAGACAGAGAAAAAGAGATAGAGAGGCATTTATGTTAAGAAAATAAATGTGCTATAATTATAGAGCTCTCTCCAAAAGTGGACTGAGCAAAGGCTGTTCCTCACTTACAATGAAGGTTGGAAGACAGCTTATCAGAGATTGTGTAAATGTGATTCCCATCCAGGTATGGTTTAAAATAATTGACTTCTAAAATACCTTCAAAGTCTGTCATTCTGTAAGATGGAGAGAGCACTGAATTTAGAGTTATAAAAAGTCACAGAATATGGGACTTGAACGAGACCTTAGTGATCATTAGGTCCAACCCATACCAAAAAAATAATACTGAAACTATATATAACTGAAATTAGCTGGCTCGGCATCTGAAAGCTGCTAGCTGGCTGCCTATCTGTAGGCTATTAGCTGCCTAAATCAGTCTGTAAACTCCTATCTGGCTGGAACCCTCAATCTGCAAGGGCCTGACCCCTCCCCAACTGCTTCTCCCAAACTAACAAGAAACAAGATTTAAAAGCCTTCTTTCGATTTAACAACAAAAGCAGGGTTTATTTATAAGAATAAACTTAGAGATAAGGATAAAGAAAATAGGACATATGACCTGTCTGCATTTTGTAGGAACATTTCTCTCTCTCACTCGCTCTCACTCTTGCTCTGTGGGTGTGGCTGGCAGCTGCTGCCATAGCCTGCACTTACATCCCCAAGCCAAGTCTTCTTCACTGGTCGCTTCCCTGTTTCCCTCTGCTCTATGTCTAGGCTTCTCTTCCTTCTTCCTTCTTCCTTTTACCAGCCCCCTTCACTCATTTTCTTCTCTTCTGTTTGTCCCTTTCACACGGTCCCACCCAGTAGCTCTTCTTCACTACATCCCCCTCTTCACTACCCCCTGCTTCATTTTGCATCTCCTTCACTCAGTCGCATCCCACCTACCATCTCACGCTCATCTACCTACAACCCCCTTCACTTGGTCGTGCCCTCTCCTCTTTTTCACTATGTCCCCCTCTCACTACTCCTGCTGCTTTTTAAAAACCCTTCTCTCTCAGAAACCTCAGGCCCAGGCCACGCCCACCCCCCCAAGCTAATTTGCTGGGGCAAGCCCAAGGCCGGCTGGGGCACAGAGCCTCTGTGCAGGATGCACCTGGAATGGGCGGAGGGACCTGGGGCATGCCCAGATTTTCTGTGTTCATCCCTGCTGGGCAGAGGACACGGGGAGTGACACCTGAGGCTTTCGTGGGGGGTGGGGATGGCAGAGTGAGCCGTGAGAGGTGTCCCAAAGCTTTCTAACCTTAGCCAAAGGTGGGGGTCCCCAAATCACAGTAAATTCTTACAATACCCACTATAACATATTTGGTTAAGTCCAGGCAGTTCATTCCTGCTTTGGACACCTATAATTGTTTGTTTGTTTGTTTGTTTGTTTTCAACATTCTTTGATTTAAAAAAAAATGTTGAGTTCCAAATTCTATTCTTTCCTCTCACCCTCTCCTCCTCATTCCCCTGAGATGGTGAGCAATATGATATGGGTTATACATATGCATCATGTAAAACATTTGCATTTTAGTCATTTTGTGGAAGAAAACAGACCAAAAAAAAAGAAAGAAAGAAATAGAAGAGATAAAGAAACAAAGAAAAAAGGAAGGAAGGAAAGAAAGAAAGAAAGAAAGAAAGAAAGAAAGAAAGAAAGAAAGAAAGAAAGAAAGAAAGAAAGAAAGAAAGAAAGAAAGAAAGAAAGAAAGAAAGAAAGAAAGAAAGAAAGAAAGAAAGAAAGAAAAATAGTATGCTTCAGTCTGAATTCAGATAGCATCAGTTCTTCCTGTGGAGACAGATAACATTTTTTATCATGAATCCTTTGGGATTGTCTTGGATCATTTTATTGCTGAGAATAGCCAAGTCATTCACAATTCTTCCTCATACAATATTGCCATGACTGTGTTCAATGTTCTCCTAATTCTGTTCACTTTACTTTGTATTAGTTCATGTAAGTTTTTCCATGATTTTTTTCTGAAATCATCTTTCTTTCTTTTTTTTCATTTTTACAATAATATTCTATTATAATCATGTATCCCAAGGGGTAGCTAGGTGGCACAGTGGATAAAGCACCAGCCCTGGTTTCAGGAGGACCAGAGTTCAAATCCAGCCTCAGACATTTGACACTTACTAGCTGTGTGACCCTGGACAAGTCACTTAACCCTCATTGCTCTGCAAACAACAACAACAACAAAAATTACACACAAAACCAAAAACAAACAAAAAAAACCCAAACATATATCCCAATTTGCTCACCCATCCTTCAATTGATAAGTATCCCCTCAATTGCCAATTTTTAGTCACCATGAAAAGAGCTGCTAAAATTTTTTTGGACACCTATAATTGTTAATATAGTTTTTCCTGATATCAAGCCTAAATTTGCCTTGGCAACTTTCATTCATTGGCTCTAGTTCTTTCCTTTAGGTCCAAATGGATCAGTCTAACCCTCCTTGCCTGCCTCCTCATAACAGCCCTTCAAATACTCAGACAGTTTTCATGTGTCCCCTAAGCCTTCTCTTCTTCAGGCTAAATATAGGAGGGGTGCCTCATTAACATGTCAGCATGTTGATGGACAGGAGAAAAAATGACAACAGATTTTGAAGAGTAAAGGGGAAAACCTTCCCAGACATTTCCTACCCCCAAAATCCTAATAGGCTTGAATGCTTTATTTGAATATGAAGAGGTCAGTAAATGTATTAATTTTTTCCAGGGAAAAGACTATATTCATACCTGTGTCACTAGACAAGTATCTACATAAGATTCCCAAAGTTGTATGGGAGGTGTAAATGACTGAACTGCAACTAATCACCCTAAGGCAACATGCAGTGACTTACTTATGAAGATAGAAACATTTTTCAACAGGAGAGGTATATTTTCTCCATTCTCCTACCTGGAGGTGACAACAGCCTTAGATTAGAGGCTCTGAGGGAGCCAAAGGGGGAAAAGATTCTTCTCATCTTAAGCTTAGTGTTGTTGTCCTAGCTGAAAGAGTTCTATAGCATTCTAGCAGAACAAAGCATTGTAACCCTCCCGTTAAAGAGAGTGCTCTGATATCCAGCCAAGCTAGTGCCCAAAGGTAGAAAATCGAAAAGTAAGTTCAATTTGCCTGGACAAGCTTGGTAGTAGCTGCCTGGTGACAGAGTAGTCTTCCTGGCCATGGCTGGCAGCCACTTCCCAGTAGTGGCAGACCTTGATGAGGCAAGTGATCTATTTAACAGAGCCAAGCAGCAGATTAGACTGATGAGTTGAGCCACTGCCACCTGAGGAGTTTAGGATGACCTGTTATTCCATCCAAGACACTGTAATCTGCCAAGAGCCAGATCAACTGGATAGCAGAGCTAATTGTAGGCAATTTTATGAGGATCTTCTGGAAAGCAAAAGGCCTTCAAGAACCTGCAGTTCCAGAGTTGTTGCTGTCCCCACATACAGGGAATCTTTTAGAGACCACTGAACCAGCTCAAATAAACTGTTAAATTTTCATAGCCAGCATTTACACCTCACAAATTGGCAAAGTCTACAATTAAAGCATTGAGGTGTTGCTTTGTGGACAATCTAGACTTTAGGAAGTGTTAATAATGCATATTAAGCTTAAGGTGTGTCCTATGAACATATGGGAGGTGTGGGGAAGAGCCACTTATTAAATATTTACCAACACACTTTTGACTAGATGTGTGCCTCACTATTATTTTATTTTAAGTTTGAACCCACTTGTTCACTCCCCAAAGTGTACAACTGATAAGGAAGGAAATGCTCTTAACTTCCATTCTTGATATTTCATTTGAATAAATGTCTTTGCTATACAATTAAATCTATTAGCTGATTGGTAAGGAGAAACACACTAGTGGGAACTCATGAGTTAGCATTCAGGATAATTGCCACCCACAAGTTTGCCCCAGAAGTCTTGGAGGAATAACAGTTACCCACCTGCTAAAGGTGTTATGAGTTATTCAAGTGAGTCCCAAAGTAGTATTACATAAACGTCTCCAAGTCTTTCAGGGGATCATCATATTACATGAACTCAAAGTTCTCTGCATCCTGATTGCCCTCCTGTGGACACTCTCCAGCTTATAAACATCCACATTAAAACATTATGCACAAGGGGCAGCTAGGTGGCACAGTAGATAAAGCACTGGCTGTGGATTCAGTAAGATCTGAGTTCAAATCCAGCCTCAGACACTTGACACTTACTAGCTGTGTGACCCTGGGCAAGTCACTTAAATCTCATTGCCCAGCACCCCCATCCACCCCAAAAAAATGATGCACAGAACATTACACTAGAAAAGATCTGACTGGGCAGTGTACATTAAAATTATCCCCTCCCAGTTCCTAAAAGCTTTTACTCTAGTGATGTAATCTAAGATAACTATAGCATTTTGGGCTACCACATTACACTACTGAAAAACCAAAGCTGTAGTCCACTAAAATTCATGGATTGTTTTTAGAACAGCTACCACCTAGAAATGGTGAAGTTATTGTTGTTAGTACCCAAGTGTAAGATTTTATTTATCCCTATTAAATGTGTTCTTATTAGATTGAACCCAATACTGTAGCACATACTAACAAATAACTTTTTATGGAAAATAACTATTTCCCAAAACAAAAAAAGTCAATGACATCATTGTATATCTTTTTGAAAATCTCTTTAAAAGTCTGGCTTAGTAGAAAATGGTTGTATTCTTGAATTTCCTGTGCATTCAATCTCTTACAATGTTATTTTGGTTGGAGTATATGAAGAAATTATGGTCTCACATAGAGAGGTAGTTGAAAAATTTAAGAGTATCATTTGTAGGCAAATGACACTTTAGAGTTATTATGAAAATAATGTTGACAACATTGACATCCTGGAAGGCCTTGTTGGACCCCCAGAGCCTGCAGATCATACTTTGGGATCCAATGACCAATATGGATGCACAAGGGATCCATCAACCATCTTAGATTTTTAAAAGATATGTAGAAACAAGGCCAGGGAATGAAGGATGAAGATAAAAGAATACTATGCTGTCAAGAGTGATAAAGCTTATAACATTTCAAGGCTGGTAAAGGAAAACTTTTTTGTTTAATATTGGGAGAAAAAAATAATGGAGAAAAAGAAAGGATTAGGTCCTTTATTTTGGAGTGGATAAGACAATGATAACTCATAATAGGAAGAAGGAGGAACCATTCAATATTTGTTTTGCCATTCTTTTCTCAGAAGAAAAAAAAATATCCCAGAGAAAGAACACAAAAAGAACAGGGAATCAATGCCCAAGATTAGGAGGTAGTAAGAGAGTGTAATGATTGGAATGACGCCACCTGCTGGAGACTTACTGTAGAAGAGTTCTGCCCATGAAGTGAAGGTCTTTGAGGGCAAGACCAGGAATCTTTTCTTTGGCGTCAGGAAGTGACATTGGCTAGTGGGAGGAAGAAGGAAGAGACTGGAGCTCGGTCTTGCTCTCTTTCCTGGGGATGCTGGTGGAGAAGGCAGCTAGAAATGCGCTCTCCATTTAATAGATAGGAATCTAGGCCTTTCTTCTCTCTTTACCAAATTCTTATTCTCCTTAATAAATGCTTAAAAGTCTAACTCTTGCTAAAGCTTATAATTTATTGGCGACCACTCATTAGATATTTTAGACAGTTTAGCTAGAATTTTAGCCCTTAACAAGAGTACCAAGATGTTTTTGTTGAGCTCAAGTCACCTAGCCCAAATTTACTACATCCTCCAGTGCTAAATGAACTGAAATGATGATGGATGGTTGGACCACTATAAGCGATACTTTACTAATCATGGAAGACAGCACCAGAAGATTAAATAAAACAAAAAGGCTGTCCCGATATTCTATTTTTTAAAAAAAATGAAGAGAATTGTCTATAAATTATAAGACAGTGAGCTTGACTTAGATTCCTGGGAAAATTCTAGAACAAATCACTAAAAAGGATGTTTGGTCAACATTTATAAAGGAAAGTAGTGATTCAAAAGAGCCAGCATGGGTGCCTCAAGAAATGGTCATGCCAGACTAACCTGATTTCCTTTTTGTCCAAATTTCTAAACTAATAGATAAGGGGAGAACTTTGCACATAATTTACTTAGATTTTAGCAAAGCTTGTGATAAAGTATCTCAAACAGTTCTAATAAGAGAAGATGAAGAGATGGTAGATTAGGCAATAATACAATTCAATGGAATCAGACCTGGTTAGATGACCAGACTCAGAGTAGTTCTTCATTCGTTTTGTGTTTGTCTCTATGCTTTTTAAGATGTTCATCAGAAATAAAGGCATAGATAGCATGCACACACAATTTTCAGAGTCAGGAGACGGTTTGAATCTTAGCTATTTTTTATATATTTAACCTTAACTAGTAGGGGTCTTGATTTTGTCTTCTATAAAATGAAGTGCTTGGACTAGATGGTTTGTGAGTTCCCTTGTAAAACTTAATCTTTCCTCCCATAAGGCAGACTAAGAACCTACCTAGAGGTCCAGGAGGGTATCAATAATCCCTTCTCTCATATGAAAGTACTTCAATTTACTGATGTGGGTGAAATTCCCAGCCCTTATCACTGTTAAAATATTGTATTATCTCAAAGGGCTGGTATATTAGCATAAATTACCTTAACTCATCAATAACCATTATGACTCAAGACATAAGACAAATGATTTATAGTTTAAGGGACTCTCAATACTGTGAATATTTGTATTTCTTGAAACTTCTTAAGTTTCCCTAATTAGAACTTATCAATAGATCTCAAAGGATTCAGTAACAGATTCCCCTCCTTTATTCACCTTTTATCACAACAAAAGGAGATTTGCACATTTCTCTTCTGGAATTCCTTTGAGATGCCACCATTATCCCAACTACTGTTAAGGATTGTAGACAACTTCTTCCTCTTTTTTTTTAATTACTGCACAACTTTAAAAAAAGACAATTTATGACCACATAATATTTATAATGAAAATGACCCCAAAAAGGCATTTTTCAGTGTCTGTGTATATTCACGTATGTGTTTTATTCATTAATTTTTAAAAATCAAATCCACTCTAACTCATTCAATTCTACTTCCTAAACCACTCTGGGTGGAAAAAGATTCTTTCCTTTTTAATTTATCCTACATAGGACATCTTGTCATCTTGCTTTGTCTTGTTCATTTTGTTTCATCTAAGCAATATTTTACCCAAGCTCTCTGACTGATTATTTACCTGTTGAAATATTTACATTGACTCTTTGAGGACAACGGCTGCTCCTGGCAGAATTACCTCTTGGCCCCAGTGGGCCAAGCTCTGAACTTTTCCAATTGAAAAGGTCAGGCAGTTATGGGAACTGACAATTTTTAATTTTGTAACCTCTGTAGGGAACTGAGTGCTACTGACTTGAACAAATAAATTAGCGTGGAGCTGGCGGCCTTCACCAACTGAAAACTACCACATGAAGAAGAAGCAATTTAACTCCAATAAATGGAGAGAGATGCTGGCTGCTCCTATGAAAGCATCAAGCTGAGTCACCATGAGAACTAAGAAGTCTGAGTTATTGCTCTCCTAAATCTCCTTTAGGCTTTTTTCCTTTTTTTTTTTTTTTTTGCCTTCCAGTTAAGTGTTTTTAGTTGAGTTTCACTTAGTTTATTCTCATCCAAAGGAAATTGCCTATTGATTTACATTATCTACATGGCAAATGACATTTGGCTTTCCCAAGTGCCATGAATCCTTTTGGGATATTGAGAAGCCAAGAGGCAAGAGTGACTGATCACTCTGAATCTTCTCCAAGACTGCAACAGTTTTACTAATGAATGCCTTACCCCAAGAGCTCCTATTTCTATTAAATGGGGCGGGGGGGGGATATCCATAGGTTCTTCTAGGCAGCTGTATGGTTCATGAATGAAGTAGAGACTTTGGTGTCAGGAATACCTAAAATTGAAGCCTACCTGAAACATTTACTAGCTGTGAGACCCTAGGGAAGTCACTTAACCTCTTTCAGTTCCTTTATCTATAAAGTAGAGATAATAATACCTCCTTCTTCAGTGGATTGTTGTGAGAACAAAATGAGTTAACATATAAAGTGCTTTTCAAACCTTAAAGCTCTATATAAATGCCAGGGGGGGTTTTGTTTATTTTTAATTGTAGCATGGACTGAGTAAATTGAGAGTCATTGACTTTTCAAATGTTCAGTTACTTGTCTAGGAATGACGGAAGAAGAATTCTTAGATCTGAAATTCTATGGGCAGTACTAATTGAGGCTCTGTTTTAGCAAAAAACTTGCTGATCCTTTGGGAACATTAATTTGTGTTCTATATTGCCCTATAGCCCTATGAAATAAGTTGTTTAAAAGTTATTCCCATTTTACAAGAAATTAGGCTGAGAGAGGTGTGAATTGTATAGTGTCACAAAACTGATGGCATACCTATGATTCAAACCATGGATTCAGTTACTATCTATGAAAAACGACTCCCAAACCTATATATTTAAGCCTTTTTCTCTCTCCTGAACATCAATCCAGCATCACCAAATAACTTCTATACACCTTCTCCTGAATGTTCTATGCATGTTTCAAAATCAACATGTCCAAATAGAACTCATTTGAAAAATAACTACCATTTATATGGCATCTAAGGATCACAAAACACTTTATAAACATTTTAATTTTATCCTCACATCAATCCTTGTCACATAGGTGTTATTTTTATCCTAAATTTACAGAAGAGGAAATTGAGACAGACACAACTGTGAGATTCCCAGGGTAGGGATAGATATGCTTTGTTCAGAATTCCTCTTATCTAGTTTAGCCTTGTTTTGCAAAGACTTCTGTCATCTCTACACACACATTACAAAGTTGCATAATAGTTCATTATATCACAGTCGGGAATCTTTATTAAAGAACATGGTAAATAAATTGACAATGAAATGAGGATAAAAGAACATCCTCTAATTGACATTGATTTTGTTCGACTACAAGTGCTCTTGCATAATATTGCTCATCCCAATTTATTTTGGTTCTGCTCAGATTCTGGGTAAAGGATACTTTTATGTATGTTGATTCATACGACATGATTTTATTCTATGTAAGAAGTATACTATTTAGGTTAGTAGTTAATTAACCAAATGAGGAATAGCAACTTCAAGGTAATGAAATCTATGCGTTATTAAAATGATAATGGTACTTTACCCCAGATAAATGGAGTAGTAACACCTGAAGTAAGTACCCAGTTAATACTATGAAGCATAAGAGAAGTGAGTCAACAATGAATTCTCCTTATTTATATGTTTCTTTTTTTTTTCATTTTTTACTGGGTTGTTTGGAAAAGTCCTGCCACTACCTTTTTGCGGCCACTTCTTAAATCCTTTCCACTGTTCCTCTATATATACCTCAGATGGATTCAATATTTAAATGAACAACTCAAAACCATCATTGTAGATTCAGCATGTTATGCATGAACATTACAATGAGCAGCCTCCTAACATTATCTCTTTGCTGGTGGATTGTTGATTCATCAGACTACACACTACAACAACAATGCTTTGTAGCACCAATGGGGTCTTCTACTTAAGTGATCCAATGTATAAAGTCAAGATCAAAATAGACTCAAGCAAAGAGTAAAAAGCAACTATTGTAGCCATAGGTTTCACACTGCATGGTAAATAAAAGTCATTGAAAAATATATTGAATTGTCTGTGGGAACATTTTGCAGCTGGTTTGGTTTTTTTCCTTCTTTACATGCATATTAACAAATACATAAATGGTTCTTTTCCTAATATCTTTTCCCTCAAATCTTTCCAAGGCATCTCATTTCCCATCGTATTCCTAAATATGTCAACTGATCATCATAATAAGATTAAAATCAAAATCAAAGTCATCATTTTAGGACAAATTAATAACAGTGACAAGTAAAACAATATCATTATAGGGTATTCTGATATATAGTGAATGGTACCCCAGAAGGAATCCTATCCTTGAACCTTCCTTATTTCCATTTGGTATTTCTTGGCATTTTAACTGGTAGGGAAATGAACTGCCATATTATATTCCCTGTTTCTATAACTTCACTTTGAGTTATTTCTATTTTTTAATTGGTCTAAACCTTTTTGCTAGGATGGTTCCTTGACATACAACCAAGGCCACTGTGGTCTCTGCCAAAATCTTTACTTAATATAGCATAGCAATAACTCAGAAATGCACAAGTCTACAAATGGGTCTGTGATCTCATCATTTTAGGACTTCCCTGAAGTGCAAACTCAGCCATGCTTGTCCATACTGTGTGACCCTTGTTGATGTTTTCCCAAAAGTTAAACTCAAAGAGAATCTTTGTGGAGAATCTTCCTAACTTTCTTTTTCCTGATAAGAGTACCAGTAAAGTATCCTGACTGTCCACTTGTCATCCCTTACCTTATCATGTTACTAGACAACTTCTTTTTCTGTTATAAAATTCTTTGATAATGTTCTTTACCCCATTCTTTTTCTGGTTTCCTTATTGGTAATATATTGTAGCCTGATCACACCTACCATATCCTTTCCTATTTCTCTCTGTGACACTCATCTTTAGTTAGAGGCAGAGATTTTCCATGCCTTGTGACTACATAGCAACACGTATAAAAGATTGCTAGTGAAAAAGTGGATTTTTGTTTCCATGTGAAGCTTAGAGTGGGAAAAGGCCCAAAAGCAATAGAGGCCATTCTCCTCTTCCTTTTCAGCTCTATGTCCAACTTAATGTCCATGTGTACTGTCTGTCTTAGAGATACAAACTGCTAAACAGGCTCTATAGTTTTTCCATCAAAATACATGTTGAAATTTGGGCAATAGGTATACTTTATCCACATGGTCTTTCTTATACGGATGGGGCAGGCCAAATTTCTTTGCATGATTACAATTTCATTGTCTTCTAAGAATTTCTGCAATGTCCTAGGGCTTAATCAGCAAAAAGTCATCAGCAGTCACTAGCATTTGGAAGATTGCACCATCCACCTAGAATATATTTCTCAAGTATACATGTCCCTGTTTTATGCCTTCCTTACCTGCTGTCTATTATCAGAGGGTCATTATAAAAGCATTACTTGTGTGGTTAAATCTTCCAAGGAGTCTAGAATGTTCATGATATATGGATGGGAGATATGCTGTTAAAAAAGATTCTAAGTTAGTATTTTGTTCTACTAAATGAATTTTTATAATAAACAAACAATAGATAGAATGGTATCATATTTTGTGTACCTTTAAGTTAATTATGAAGTGGTAATGATATGGTCTACTATTAATGATCCCTTGTAAAGCCTATTTATTTCTTACTGATATCTTCATCAATAATGTCTTTGATTTGTGCATGGGTGACTTTCACAAAGCTTTTATATAAATGGAAGAGTAAGCATATAGTTTAGTAATCATCTTTTCACAGTGACTTTTTTCAGTATTAATAAGGTCCAAGATTATTTCCTAAATTTTGGTATCTTCTTTTCCTCGATTCCTTATATATTATTCCTTCAATGAAGTAGTCTTAGGACTATGTCAGGAATATTTCAGAGCCAGCAAAAGCTTTACAGATATATTTTGACTGTACTTATTTCTTTTATTGAGATTTATTGGGGGATAGTGGAAAACCATTGAAGGCTTGCTTTTATATATAATAAAATACATAAGATTTCTCTAGGTACAAGGTAGAGTAGAATGTCATACAGGCATACTTTATCAGAATCCGAAGGGGAAGAGGTGGAGTGGTCTAAGCCAAGGATGCTCCTGTAGTAATAGCTGAGCTGTATGGATGGGGACATACTGCTATTAAAAACAACAACAACAACAAAACAACTCATAGAGCAATGTCTTACTCTACTAAATAGAATTTTAAAAAATAACAAAAAATAGTATAACGTCTTTTTATCTTTCAGTTAATTATGAGCTGGTAAAGATTTCTGTTGTTAAACATTATTTGTGAAAGACTGACTATTCCTTACTAATACCTACATCGAGGATACCCCTAATTTGTGTAAACATTCCATGGCTTGTAGCTGATATAACAGTCACCTTTGAGGCCTTAATCAACTCTCCTCAAACAGGCACTTAATGAATATCACAGGTTTAGAAAGATGGAAGGGACCTTGGAGACCATCTAGTTCTGTTTACTCCCTTATTTTATAGATGAGAAAACTAAGGCCCAAAAAGGATAAATGGATTACATGAGGTCACACAAGTAATATCAAAGACAGGATTTGTACTGAATTCCTTTAACTTCCAAACCAGTGCTCTTTCCAGTGTCTCCCTATCACCTCTAGGATTAAATATAAAATCCTCTGTTTGGGCATTCAAACACCTTCATCACCTAGTCCCCATTACCTCTGTAGTCTTCTTATACCTTCCCTCCCCACCCCCACATGCTTAGATTCAGTGACACTGGCTTCCTTGTTGTTCCTTCCTCTACACTCCGTCTCTCTTCTCTTGGTGTTTTCTCTTGCTGTGCTCCATATTGGAAATCTTCTCCCTCTTTATTTCCACCTCATGATATCCCTTGCTTCCTTAAAGTTTCAGCTAAAATCCCATATTTTACAAGAAATCTTTCCCAAATCCCTCTTAATTCTAGTGCTTTCCCTCTGCTGATTATTTCTTCTTAATTCTTTATGTAGCTTGTTTGTACATAACTGTTTCCATGTTGCCTCTCCCATTAAACTTGAAAACAAGAGTTGTCTTTTGTTCTTTGCATCCCACTGGGGGATGCCTCATGTGCCTCACATGTAGAAGGAACTTAATAAGTGTTTATTTATTGACTTATTGGCTGACTCATTCCATTGTATTCTTCTAAAATTAAATAGATTAGACTTCTCACCATAACTAGAAGATATACATAGAAATAACTTAACTCAGGATAAAAAGCAAATTTTTTTCAAGACCTTTGATAGAAACCCTTTCCATGCCTATATTCAGTAAATTAGACTTATGATTACAAGCATTCCAAGTGAGTCTGAGAGTATATGGGGGAATGGATGATTTTTGAGATAAAGCAAGACAACGGTAATTTATTAAATGTTTGCTGAGTGCAAAGAAAGCACTGTGCTAAGAGCTGGGGACACATAAAAAGCAAAAATAAAGACAATTCCTGCCCTCAAGTAGCTTATATTCTAATAAGCAGAGACAACCCTTGAAAAGGAGGTGAAAATCTGGGAAAGTAAAAGGTGTGGGCATAGGAAAGTACTTTCACAGGATATGGTAGCAAATTCAGAAGCAGATATAAGAAACAAATATAAGATATAAGTATATAAGATATAAGTAGATATAATAAACAAACAAATCCAGAAGTAGATATAAGAGAAAAATAAAGTTTGGCTTACCAAAATGGAGGCCCATGGGAAGAACTCACCAAGGGACAAAGGAAACTGGCATAGTGGAGTGATGTTTCATGATAAGGAAACCCCAGGCACTGAAGGAAGTTTCAAGGTTATACTGTAACTGAGGTAAGGCATTATAATCCAGAAACTCAGAAGCAGAGCCACCAGGGAAATGAAGGTTGGGTAACCTTGGTCTAATATTTGGAGCACCTCTTGTTAAGATCAGAATCTTTCCTTGGAGCTGGAAGCAGACGGTAATATTAGTCCAAATCCCTGCCTGATTGACTCTCAATATGAATATTCTTAATTTAAGGATCCCATTGTTTGTGGGTGACCAGCAAGGGGAGCCCTGTAAGCATCCAGTAACAAAATTATAAAAGCAGGGACCAACACAATGAGATATCTCTCTTGATACTAGATGTCATGGAAGCCTGGAGCAGCTACAGGCACTCTAGCCTGTAGTGAAAGGCTCAGTGGAAAAGGGTAAATACAGCTTCCCAACTGAGGGAGCCTGAAACTCCTGTGCTCCTGACTTTAGATATGCTCTATATCCCTGCCAGCATCTTAAACTTGCTAATCCCTGGTAGAACAGGGAGGTGAACACTAATTAAATAAATCTGGGGGCTCTCCAGATTACAATGGCACAAGGTGGAATGGGAGTTCATTAAAACAAGCTCTGGGGGAAAAAAGTGTAAAAACAAAGCATCCCTGTAGTTTGATGTCCAGAGATAGAAGTTCAAGGACTCCTGTAAATCAGACCTGCCTCACCGTTAGCAGCCACTTGTTCTGTTTGGAATGGTAGCCTTCTCTCAGCCAGTCCATTAATGGCAAGGGAATTGTTGATAATTTGTGATTGGAACCATTGTCAGTGCTTCCAGCTGGACTCTTGTCAAGGCTGCCTGTAGAGTCAGCTAACAACCTTGAGCTCTGATAGGTATTGAGTCACATAAAAAATAAAATGTTTATCTTGTTTTTATTGATAAATTTTGACTTGTTGCAGCCAACATAAATTCATAAAGCATATTTACCAAAAACCATTAAACAAAATAATACTTAAGAATAGCAAAAGCTGTTGGTAAAAGAAAAAAAATTACTTTTTTTTTACCTTAACAATGTAGTACCATTATGTTTAACTTGAGTTTGGTGATATTTTATGTTATTTTTGTTAAAGTTTAATTTTTTAATTATATTAATTTTAATTAATTAACTTTGATTGATTTTTTCTAATCCATGAAAACAGATTTAGAAATTTCTGCAAAAAATATGTATAATCAAGCAAAATTAAAATACTTCTAAGGTTTCACCTCATAGCCATCTTATTGGAAAAGATGACAAAATAGGAAAATTGCAAGTGTTGGGGGGGAGGGGCTGTATGAAAACAGGCAAAATGGTACACTATCAATGTCCCTAAGAATGGATACATCCCCTCTGAAAAGTTGCTTTTATTTACTTTCAAACAGGAAATACCTGATACCCACCATCCCCTCCTTCCTGCAGTCAATCACTTTGCCAATAAACATTTCCTGTTAGCCATCGGGTGGGTGTGTTGTGTTTCCAGGGTGTTCCCAGCTTGGTTTCCATTCTTCCACAGGTCTCTTTTTCCTACAGAGCTCCCAGCTTTTCTCCATGAAATTCCAACTTCAGGATCTAAATAGTGTAACGATTGGAATAATGCCATCTGCTGGATACTTACTGTAGAAGAGTTCTGCCCATGAAGGGAAGGTCTTTGAGGGCAAGACCAGGAGTCTTTTCTTCAGGATTCAGGAAGTGACGCGGACTAGTGGGAGGAGGAAGGAAGAGACTGGCGCTCAGTCTGGGGCTCTTTCCTCTGGACTCGGGTGGAGAGCGGAGCTAGAAATGTGCTCTCCCTTTAATAGATAGAAATCTAGGCCTTTCTCTCTCTTTACTAAATTCTTATTCTCCTTAATAAATGCTTAAAAGTCTAACTCTTGCTAAAGCTTATAATTTATTGGCGACCACTCATTAGATATTTTAGACAGTTTAGCTAGAATTTTAACCCTTAACAATAGATAAGCTTCCACATACTTTAAAAATAGTCCACAAAATCTAATAACCCAATATTAAAATCTCTCAGTGTCTATGTATATTATCCGTCTCTTTATAACCTGAATTACTACAATGGATATTCCCATGTGTCTTCACTTTGCCAGTTCGGTCATTCCTAAGTCTCCAATTCAATTGAGCAGGTATTTAACATGTTCCTACTCTGTGCCAAGTAGTGTGCTAGGTATTCGGGAATGAAAAGTCAGAAACCAAGAATAATAGATAATAGCATCAGAGATTCAAAGTGGAATGGGACCTTAAAAGTCATTGAGTCGGGGCAGCTAGGTGGCGCAGTGGTTAGAGCACCGGCCCTGGAGTCGGGAGTACCTGAGTTCAAATCCGGCCTCAGACACTTAACACTAGCTGTGTGACCCTGGGCAAGACACTTAACCCCAATTGCCTCACTAAAAAAAAAAAAAAAAAAAACCAAAAAAAAAAAAAAAAGTCATTGAGTCCAACTCACTTATTATAAAGATAGGTAAACTGAGGTTAACATTCTAGGTTTAGAAACGTGCACAAGGACACACAATAAGTATTTGAGACCAAGCTCTAACCTGATACCAAAGATAATTCTCTTTCTACTATACTATATTTTTTGTCAGGGGGATTGAATTCACTATCTTTTATGTGACAGCTAAGTGGCACAATGGATAGAGAGCTGGGCTTGGAGTCAGGAAGACATGCATTCAAATCCAGCCTTAGAAACTTCCCAGCTGTGGGACCTTGGGCAAGTCACTTAACCTCTACTTGCCATTAGAGAAAGAAATGGTAAACCACTTCATTCACTCCATGGGGTCACAAAGAGTCAGATGATCTATAACTGAACAATAATAATAACCTTCTATCTACCATTATTTTTCTCTTCTAGATTCAGTGCCCTGTGCCTGCCCTCTCTTATTCAGATCTAAATAGGTCCATAAGATCTTATTCTTTGTTTAGGTATAACTTGGCTAAGCATACTTCCAATCTACTATTAGGGGAAGTACTGGAAGCAGGCATAGTGAGCCAGGGACTCAGGGATTTCAGATCATAAGTGCAAGTACCCCATCTGGACTGAATCATATCCTGTTAGTGAGGCACTAACAGTGAGAACAGAGGAAAGACATGTGATAACTGGGATTCAGTGTCATTAGAAGTACATTCAAGCCACTATAGAAAGTCAAGCTAGAGAGCATTTGGAGACCCATCTTTCTTAATATTGTCGAAAGCAGTATGAAGTACAGCCCTGATGAAGGCATACATTTTTCTCCTCACTTTTTTTCCTGAATTTTATTTCATTTATTCTTTGCTGTTATTCTGAACTTGAGAAATATCAGTAAGCACAAATTATTCCACATTCAAAGAAAAGAAAAAAGATTTTATATGAATCTGTGAATCTCTTATATTTTGTTTATTGGTATTCTTACAAAGTATATAGCAAATTCTATATGTTAGTTCCAAAGATAACCTGCTTGCCTCTCAACATCCTTCTTTTCTGAGCATTAAAAAATGTTTTATTAGAACTCTTTTGTTTTTGAATTTACTCTCATTTCCTCCCTCTCCTTAGTGCAACCCACCCCCCCAAAAAAAGGTTCGCCCTTGTAACAAATGTTATAGTCAAGCAAAACAAAACCACATGGTTTACATATTAAAATGTATCTTATTCTACAACCCTAATCTATCACATCTCTGTCAAGGAGTAGGTAGTGTGATTCATCATCTCTCTTCTAGTAATGCTTTGTTATTGTATTGACCAGAGTCCTTAAGTCTTTAAAGTTATTGTTTTGTTTTGTGGTGGGTTTTTTTTTTTGCAGTGTTGTAGGCACTAAAAAAACCCTTTTTTTCCAGTTCTGCTCAATTCAATCTGCATCAGTTGAAATGCCTTTCCAATTTTCTCTGTTCTCATCCTTTCTATGATTCTTATAATTTTTTTCGGGGGGGGGGGGGCAATGAGGGTTAAGTGACTTGCCCAGGGTCACACAGCTTGTAAGTGCCAAGTATCTGAGGCTGGATTTGAACTCAGGTCCTCCTGAATCCAAGGCCAGTGATTTATTCACTGTGCCACCTAGCTGTCCCTATGATTCCTATAATTTAACAGTGCTCTATTACATTTACAAACCAAATTTAATCAGTCATCCCTCAGTTTAAGGGGAATGCACATTATTTCTATTTGCCAAAATAAAAACTGAAGCCAAAAATAGGGTTGTATAATTTGGTACTTTTTTCTTTCTCTTATCTCTTTAGGATTTAGGCCTAGTTGTGGTAATTCAAAGGTTATTCCATATTTAGTGAATTTATAGTTATCATTTCAAACCTGGGCCAATTCACATTAACACTGCCAAACAACAACAACAACAATTTGTACTACTATGGTGGCAGGAAAGACTAAGACACAAAATCAGGAGAAGACAACAATGTGAAAACAACTACAAACAAAACCTTGAAAATACTAATTGAATGCCAACCCAACAAGAATTACTAGAAGAGTTTTAAAAAGAGATGAGAGTGTTAAAGGGCAAATTAGCAAAATAAATGAAAGCAATGCAAGAAAATTGTACAAAGAGAATTAATAGCTTTGTAAAAGAAGCACAAAAATAATACTGAAGAAAACACCTTAAAAAATGGAATTGACATATTGGTAAAAGAGGCACAAAAATTCACTGAAAAAGAAACTCCTTAAAAAGGAGAATAGGCCAAATGGAAAAAGAAGTACAAAAGTTCACTGAAGAAATTAATTCTTTAAAAACTAGAATTGAACAAGTGGAAACTAATAATTCCATGACAAATCAAAAAAAGTCAAAAAATGAAAAATAGAAGAAAATATGAAATATTTCAATGGAAAAACAACTGACCTGAAAAATAGATCAAGGAGAGATTACTTTAAAATTATTTGACTACCTGAGAGTCATGATTTTTTTTGAAAAAGCTGAGATATTATATTTCAACATATTATCAAGGACAGCTGCTCTGATATCCTGGAAACAGAGGGTAAAATAGAATTGATATAGCTAATATGGAAGTATGTTTTGCATGATTCTACACATATAATTAGTTGATATCATTTTGCTTGCTGTCTTAAGTGAATGGATGAAGGGTGAGAGGGAGGGATAAAATTTGGAACTCAAAATTTTAAAAGATAAGAATGTTTATAAATAATAATTTAATGAAAAAAACTGCCTTGGCGATTGATATAAAATCATGATTACCCTTGACTGCATTTAATGTTTGTCCTTAATTGTGAATAGATGGGCTTAAAAAGAAAGAGCTCAGAAATGGCTTGACATACATAATGATAAAGAGAGAGATGAAAAACATTTTCTGTCTGATTGTTGTTTTCTCTTACCCCCCCCCACGCACACACAGAGGTGGTTCCTGAGATTAAAAATAATTGAGTGAGATTGTGGTTTTTATTCATTGATATTGATTTTTTTAAAAAAATTATAACAATCAGGATTAAACTACATTAGGGGTCTGTTTAGTTATCTGCCTCCCTCCCCTATACCACAAAATCATCTAACCTAAGACACTTAAGGGCAGTGAGATGATCCAGTGACTACAATGGCAGGTCTGGAGTCAGGAAGACTCATCTTCTTGAATTCAAATCTGGCCTCAGAGGTTTACTTGCTGTGTAATGCTGGGCAAATCATTTAATCCTGTTTGCCTCAGTTTCCTCATCTGTAAAATGAGCTGGAGAAGGAAATGACAAATCACTCCAATGCTTTGCCAAAAAAAACCAAAAACCAAAACAAACCTAAAATGGGATCATGTAGAGTCAGACACAGTTGAATCCAGTGAATAACAACAAAGCACTACAATATCCCCAACTTTTAAAAATATCTTTGGTCTTTTCCCAAATCTACTGTTTCACAAAGGTTGATACTCTGGGCCCCAGCTGTGCTTCTAGGAGCTGAAATTCCTCCTTACAGAGTTGTCTTGAGAGTTCACTTCCTGCTTCCCATGTATATGAATCAGACTTCAGCCTGATTCAGTAGCAGTAAAAGCTTTCCTGAAAAAAAACAAAACAAAACAAAATTAAATACTTGGTTATATACAGGCTCTGTCCACTCCAGGTAAAATCACTATTTGTATAAACCATAGTGACTGTGTAGAACATGTTCCCCTTTGATTTTTAGGACAATTGCACGATTCTCTATTGCTGGGTAGACAAGACTTATTTTCAATCCCATTACTTGAACAAGGAACAGATTCCCAAGCTTTCCAAAATGGTAATGAATTTCCAAAAATGGTAGGAAGAATGAAGGCAGAAACGGAATCCTCCAGCCACTATGACTGCTGGGCAATGTTCCTGTAAGTGATAAGATAGATACTTAGGGAAATGAGGTATGAAGGAAATGACACAGAGCCTGGGATACCTTCAGAAAGAAAATAAACAGGAGAAGTTAACTATCTGAAAAGTACAAGATAAGGAATCATCTTACTGGTTGGCTCCCCATGCCTCTGGAGGTCAAATTTCTGCCCTCAGTGATATTACTATAAAATGTCCTAACCTCACTTCACCCCACTCCATCATCTGGCTGATAAAACTCCAATACCTTATTAATGGGGAAGACATTCAATTAGAAGAGACTTAGTAATAGATATGGAGTCTAACTAATTCTATCCTTAGTAGAAACACAAACCTGAGCCTGTGGCAGAATTTCTACATAGCTCCCATGCCTTGGTGATACCAGTAGTTGTTCTTCCAATGAAGAGGAGAAAAGAAAGAATGTTCAGGCATTTAATTCCATAGCAGGAATCCTCATGTATGCAGCACCCATAGTTCTTAAGCATTTTCCCATCTCTTCCTCTATAGTTCCCAATTTCAGCACCTCAATCAGGACTTTTCACCCTACATATCATCCTGTACTGTGGTCCTATCTCTTCCACACACATCCCCAAACCCCGTCAAAATTTAACTCTCTTGTATCTCATTCTCACAGGAGTCTCTCAGCTAGCACTCAGATACCAAAAAAAAAAAAAAAATCATAGCACCATCCTCTTTTAGAGATGGAAAGAAGCCTAGAGAGCAACTAGTCCAGGGGTTCTTGACCTGTTTTATGTTTCCCATGGACCCCTTCCCCAATCATATGGACCCTTTCTCATGTTTTTAAATGCATAAAATAAAACACAATAAAATACACAGGATTAAAAAGGAAATCCATTATATTGAAATAGAGATGACTGTCTGTACCAATGCAGATGAAGTAATATCCTGAAATTCAAGAGAGTCACCTGAAGGTCCCTGAGAGGTTAAATGATTTGACCAGGGTTGGCAGCCAGAAGCCTGACTTTTGACCCTATGATTATTCTACTGCATCAGCTCCTCATTGATTCACACTCAAGAATTTAATGATTGATACCCATGTGTCTGCTGTCCCACTTTTATATACATTCCCTCATCATACACTTTCCTCATCAACTCACTACCCCACACTTCATAGGAATCTCTACCAATTCTAAATTTTTTCATCCTTCCTAAAACTTCCAATGGCACCCTCTCCCCACCCCTTGCCCCCATCCCTTCTCAGCTGAAAACCTTGCCTTATATTTTATGGAAAAAAATGAGATCATTTGCCATGAGCTCCTTATTATCCCCTCTTCTTCACCTCATACCTTTCAGATGCCTTCTGTCACTAGCTCCTCCTTCACCCTTGTCTCAAATGAAGAGAGAGCCTTACTTTTTACCAAGACCCACCCCTCTGTCTTCATAAATGATCCCATTCTATCCCTTCTCCTCCAATGAGATTTCCCCCTCTGTCATCTCTATCACTTATCTTCAATCCATGTTTGATTATGAGGCACTTCCCTACTATCTACAAACATACCCATATTATCCCCTCTCCTCAAAACAAAAAACAAACAAACAAACAAAAAAACATTTCCCTTGATTCCTTTCATCCCCACTAACTAATCCTATATCTCTTCTGTACAGTGTGGTCAAACTCCTTGAAAAGGTCTTCTAAGTCAGGTGTCTCCACTTTCCTCTTGCAATCTCATCATCCCATTGAATTCCACAACTCTCTCCAAAATTACCAAAGATCTCTTAATTGACAAATCTAATGGCCTTTCCAAATCCTCTTTCTCCTTTCACCTCTCTGCTGCCTTTGGCATGGTTGATCATCCTCTTCTCTTTAGTGTTTTCTCATCTCTAGGTTTCAGATGACCTGATTTTCTTCCTACCTATCAGATCATTCCTTCTGAGTCTCCTTTGCTGGATCCTCTAACTATAAGTATTCCACAGCCTCAATCTATGCTACTTCACTTGGTAATCTCATCAGTTTCCATGAATTTAATTACTATATCTATGCAAATGATTCTCAAATCTACCTTTTTTTACCCTAATTCCTTCACTGACCAATCTTACAACTCCAACCGGCTTTCAGACATCTCAGACTAAATGTTCCATAGACATCTTCAACTCGACATGTCCAAATCTGAACTCAGTTTTCACTCTAAACCCTCTCCTCCTTACTGCTATAATATGGTTGAGGGCAATCCCATCCACTGGGTCCCTTAGGCTGTCAAACTGGGTGTCACCTTCAATTTCTCCCTATCTCTCATCCCTCATATCCAATCTGTTGCAAAGGTCTATTGATTTCACCTTTGCCACAGCTTTTCTCTTCTGATGCTGCAGGTCCTCATTACCTCATGCCAGGACTATTAAAATAGCCTGCAGGTGAGTCTGCCAACCTCAGGCCTCTTCTTGCTCTACACCTCTATTTAGCCGCCAAAGTGATTTTCCTAAAGTGCAGGTTCAACTACATCACCTCCCTACTCACCAAACTCCAGTGGCTGTCTATTGCCTCCAGGGTCAAATACAAAATCCTCTGTTAGGCATTTAAAACCTTTCACAACCTTCCCCTTACCAAAAATTTTTCTAGTCTCCTTATACTTTATACTCCCTCAGGTCCTCAGTAATCCAGTAAGATTGGCCTCTTTGCTATTTCTCAAACAAGACACTCCATCTTCTGTCTCTGGGCAGTGAAAATCACTGCCAATCCTCTATGCCTGGAATGCTCTTCCTCTTCATCTCCATTGCCTTCCCTAGCTTCTTCCAAGGTCCAACTAAAATCCCATTTTCTATAAAAACCATTTCAGAACCCTTAAAAATTCTTGTTTTCCCAAACCTTCCTATTTAGAATTAAGAATTGCTATTCCTAATTTTCCAACCCTTGCCACTTTTAATCATTTCCTATTTTTCTACATAAAGCTTGCTTGTACATAGTTGTTTGAATGTCATCTCTGCCATTAGATTATGAGCTCCTTAAGGGTTGGAACTGTTTTTCAATTCTTTGGTATTCCCTGAATTTGGCAGAGAACCTAACACATAGTAGATATTTAATAAGTGTTTATTGACTGACTGTGTGGCACTGGGCAAGCCACTAAAGCCTAAGTTTAATTGTCTAGTAGTAATGCTAGTGCTTACCTCATAGGGTTGCTGTAGGGAATCTAATTAAATAACATGTTTAAAGCATTTTGCAAACCTTCAAGTGCTTGCTTTGAGGGAAGTACTTTGTAAATCTTGAGGATATGTGGAATTGTGAGTTACATAAATATGAGTCACGGAGCTGCTGCAGAGGGACAGGTTCCATATTCTACATTCTGGATGTGTTGATAAACTTGCTCTGAACCCTTCTCAGACAGCTTGGTATTTGGGCTTTGACTCTAAAATGCGTTCTCTACTTCCCTTTGCCTCCCCTCCTTTCTCCTACACCTGGTAAAAGAGGGTCAAGCCTGATCCTGGGCTCCCTGATGGAATGGAAGGCAATTCCAATGTCAAGGTTGCCACTTAAGGGCTGCTACTGCCTCCTCTTCTATACTGACATCCCAAGGTACAGAAGCAGAAATGCCAGTGGCCAGACCTTATGAACCCCAGTGTGCAAGGGGCTACATCCAACCTGAGCGTGCAGGAAATGTGACTGTCTATTTGACTGACTAACAAGTGATCGCATTGATTTATTTTGTAGGAAATATTGCTATAGGGAGACTTCTGGCCAGGCTCTGCTTCTGAATATCTTTGTTCTGCGGAGACATTTTTGCTGCACCACCCCCCACCCACTTCCACCTCCCAAGGCTCATGGGCAAAGTGCCTACCATTGTTTACATGTAGGCAACTTTATTGACAGAGCAAGAAAACCTTGACCTCCGCTGCTCTCTTTCCCAGAAACTTCTGTTCTGCAGACGTTGAGGCATGAGGATCCCATTTATTTCTCTGATTTGGAAGATTAAGCACTTGATTTAAAAGCCTTTCCATCAATAGTGTACGGGAGACAGGAGATGCTCTGGCTTTGCAGTTTGTTGTCTCCTTAGAGGGGGGAGAGCAGAACTCAGCTGTGTTAACATTGAGTTGGAAGAAGTGAGAAGACAGGATTTGGAAGTCTTTTGTTTTTCTCTCCTCTACATCACTCACAGCCAGGCACTGCTACCTGGACCAGCCTGTCAAGGTTATCAAGCCAGCACTTGTGTTGGAAGCCTCCCTATGAAAGAATCACCAGCTTCTCGTCCTGGGCTCTGGGCCCTGAAAAGTTTTGGGGATATCTGATATCTTCCTGGGTACAGAGCTCATTTCCATCCTCCTAGGGATGGGAATATTTTCCTGCTTGTATGAAGTCATGAAGAAAAACAAACAAACAAAAATGACATTTTTTTCTTTACCTTTCGTCTTTTACAATGTAATTGAAAAGTTCAATGTTGTAACAGTTTCTCCCCCCACCCCTTCCAGGCACTTACATCTGTCTAGAATCAGGAAGGAGATCAGGAAAAGGAGGAGGATTCCGATGAATATAAATTCGAGGCAGGGCAGGGTGATCAAAAGAGCATTTAGAGTCAAGGGGCCCAGACTCAAGTCCTCAATTTTCCAATTTATTGGCGACCATTCATTAGATATTTTAGACAGACTAGCTAGAATTTTAGCCTTAACATATCTATCTATCTATCTAAAATGTCTCTAGACCTAGATGGCTCTGGAGAAGAGAGTGAGCCTGGTGACTTTGCACAGCCCAGCCTCGCTTAAATCCAATTCATTGCAAGTCATAATATCACTCCAATGTCATGGCATTCTTCAAGAATAAAGGACTAACAAAAACTCTCTGAGACTATGGGTGATATGGGTGATGATTTGCATGCATGGAAGGAGTTTCCACATTCAGAGTTCACCATATCAATAAAATCACAGGTGCAGAGCCCTAAAAATAAAATTATGTTACCTACCTCGTAAGGTTCTTATGAGAGAAGCACTTAAAAATTGTTACATGCTATATTAATGTGAGTAATAATTAATGTAATTCATGGGAAAAGAGAGAAATCACTGACTCTGCACCTGGCATGCTGCTAACTCTACATTCCTGGATATTTCTTCCACATCTGAAAAATTCCTGGTTCTGACATGGCCACGCTAATCATAGGTGCTGATTTGAGATATTGTCTATCACCTTAATTTTCTAGGGGGAAAGAGGCGAAAAGAGAGAGAGAGAGAGAGAGAGAGAGAGAGAGAGAGAGAGAGAGAGAGAGAGAGAGAGAGAGAGAGAGAGAGAGAGGGAGATGGAGTCAGAGAGAAAGAAACACAGAGACAGAGAGACACAGACTGACAGAGACAGAGAGAAAAAAGAGAGAAAAAGAAGGAAGGAAGGAAGGAAAAAATAGAAAGGAGAGGGGAAAAAGAAAGACAAAAAGGTACAAAAGTGAGAAAAATAAAGTGAGAAAGAAAAAGAAAAGGAGGAACAAAAAAAGAAAGGAAAAAAGTAAAAGAATTACTTATAGAGAATAAATAAGACGTAAACTTGAAAGTTAAAGAAATATATATATATATATATATATATATATATATATATATATATATATATATATATATATATATATGAGGCAATTGGGGTTAAGTGACTTGCCCAGGATCACACAGCTAGTGTCAAGTGTCTGAGGCAGAATTTGAACTCAGGTCCTCCTGACTCCAGGGCCAGTGCTCTATCCACTGTGCCACCTAGCTGCCCCTAGCATAATAAATTCTTATTAATTTTTGAAATTCCCACATGAATTCTGATTTTATGGTCCCTTCCTGGACCACTGCCTTGCCATAACACAGGTTCTTGAATAACTCAATGAAACTATGAGCTGTTGTTGATGTTTTGTTTGTCCTTCATTCTTTTTTTTTTTTTTTTTGCAGGGCTATGGGGGTTAAGTGCCTTGCCCAGGGTCACACAGCTAGTAAGTGTCAAGTGTCTGAGGCCAGATTTGAACTCAGGTCCTCCTGAATCCAGGGCCAGTGCTTTATCCACTGTCCCACCTAGCTGCCCCCCTGTCCTTCATTCTTAAAAAGGACCAATGACATCAGGAAGGTGATGTCTTGATTTGCAAGTGAATTCAATTTAAGTGAGGCAGGCCTGTACAAAGTCACCAGCCTCACTCCTCCAGAGTCTTCTGACTCCAATGGAAAACATAGATCAGGATGACTGGATATGGCCCCAGATGCAGTGGGAAAACTTAGCCTTTTTAAACTGAGGTCTTTCCCAAGTCTCAGTTTGTCTGGGTCAGTAATTAAAAACTAGGTAAGAAATGAGGCAAAAAAAATTCCTCTTCTATCTAGTAAAAAAAAAAAATCAATCTGAGACCCTCAGGGTTTCTGGCCAAAACAGAAACAATTACTTTTTAGACTCATTCTTAGCCACTAAAACCCAAACAATGACTCAGTGAGGTTTGGGCTGGGACCTAGTGTTGGCCCTTCATTGAGAGCCAGAGTGAATTTGGTTTAAGGCATGTTTTTTTTTTTTAAATGATAGATTAAATAAATAGGAAAGAGAAATAAAGAAATCTGGCCTGCAAACTGCAAGACACCTTGCAAAGTTTCAGCAATCAAAACGTATATTCCTTTTGCCAGAGCACTCACAGATAAGGGTATGATTCTCTATGTGGACAGAAGGAGAGAAGGAAGAGCAGGAAGGGAGAGGAAGGAAGGAAGGAATGAAGGAAGGGAAGGAGGGAAGGAGGAATGGAGGAAAGGAGGTAGGGAAGGATAGAAGAAGGAAGGAAGGAAGGAAGGAAGGAAGGAAGGAAGGAAGGAAGGAAGGAAGGAAGGAAGGAAGGAAGGAAGGAAGGAAGGAAGGAAGGAAGGAAGGAAGGAAGGAAGGAAGGAAGGAAGGAGGGAAGGAAAGAGCCTTGACCAATTGAAACTGGCCAGTTGGGTCCCCAGTGGGAAAGCTACTACTACTCACAGATTGTTGTTTGTCCTTCATTCTCAAAGAGAACCAGTGACATGAGGAAAAGTGATGTCTTAACTTGCAAGTGAAATGGAACTATGAAATTATGAGTTACGCCTGCAGGGTTACCCAAGACAGACAGGTCATGGCAGAGAGTTCTGATAAAAAGTGATCTACTGGAGCGAGAAATGGTAAACCACTCCAGTATCTTTTTTTTTTTTTTCAGGGCAATGAGGGTTAAGTGACTTGCCCAGGGTCACACAGCTAGTAAATGTCAAGGGTTTGAGGCTGGATGTGAACTTGGGTCCTCCTGAATCCAGGACCAGTGCTTTATCCACTACACCACCTAGCTATCCCTCCAATATCTTTACCAAGAAAACCCCATGGATACTATGAAGAACAGAAGAGCCTGACATGCTGTGGTCCATGGGGTCACGAAGAGCTAGATATGACTGAACAATTGAACAACAAAGCCAAATTCTAAACTTTGTGTTAAGGATAATTTTTTTTTCTTTTTTCTTGATTTCTTTCTTCCTTTTTTTTAGAATTATGTATATGATTAATACTATGCATGATAGTTATGTAACTAGTGTTTTACAGTTTGCAAAACACAGCATTTATTAACTCATTTTTCATGTCTTTTTTGATTCTCATAGCAACTCTATGGGGTAGGTGTATTAAGAAAATTAGTGACACAATTATAACTGGCAGGAGGGATATTAGCCTGATTGAGAAAACACAATTGTTGTCAAAGCTTTTAAAGTAACTTTAGTGACATTTATTTGGGTATAGCCAATTATAAATGATTTCTTCTCTATTCATTAAAGCAGGTCCTATAAGGCCTCAACTTGTTACTGCTTTGTTAATTTAGGTTATTGTTATTGTCTATAATTAAATGAAATAAAACTATATATTTTTAAACATATTTCACAATTCTTTTCATTTAAGTCAGACTGGTCTTCTCACAAATTGTTTCAAATTACTGAGGCTTTACTACATATTATCCTGAGAACATTAAACTCTCATTTTATCCTGAGGCAAAGTTGTTTTCATTTTTGTTTTTTTGTTTTTGTTGTGATTGAAACCACCATTTTTTTTTTCTGAGAGGCAGGATGACACTATAATACTCAACCTGCAGTTGAGTCAGAAACACCTAGGCTCACATTCAGCTACTGAAATGTACAATTTGTGTGGCATATTCAACTAGGATTAAAAGTTAACTACAAGTTGCTTATTTGCATAGGTGGAGGGAGTTCCATCATAGGAGATGCCAAACAGCTCCACTTTCCATCTCTGCATCCTCACTCCCTCCAACTCCCTGTTATTAAAGTAAATTATATATCTGAAACAAAAAAAAAAAGTTCTCCTGTTCTCCAGTAAGTCCTATTTTTCATTCTCATGTAGTCTAGACATAAAATGTTGGATAATCCAAACATGCATGCATACACACATGCACACACACACACACACACACAAATTCCCTAAAATAATTATGAAAGTGAAACCAAAAACAGCAAAACAGTATGGTTAGAATAATTCCCGAAATTTATTAGATGTTATTAGGATGACATCAACAACAGAAATGGTATTCCAATAATGGAAATGGGAAATAGAGAAGGTAGGAAGATAGGGCCAAAATGTTTGCACTTTAGCCTGGAGGTGGTGGCAGGGAGAAAGTGGTGGAGGGAGAGTTAAAGAGAAGGGGTGCAAACAAAGCAAGATAACTCTGAAAAAACTAACGAAACAAAAAAAAAATCATTTCCCTAAACTGAGCTTTTCAACTTTCCAGTGACTAATGGAACTCCAGCAAGGCTTTGAGCCCCTATAATCTTCAGGAGAGCAGTGTACACCCGCAGGGCTGACTCCACAGAATATCATTTGGAGAGGTCTTTTCTGATTGTGAATTTACTCTCATGCTGAATGAATAAGAATAAATAGCCTGCTTTCTATTACACAGTTCCCTTGGGAGTGAGAAAGCATAATTATTCCAATAAATAACATGGCATTATCAATAAATAATAGGATGGCACCTCCTTGTAGGCAGCCTGTAATAGTGTGAATTCAAACCTTGGCTTGGCCAAAGTGCTAGTTACTGTCAGGAGGGGTAGCAGGTGGTTATTATACTCCATTGGTCCCGAGCATGGCAGTCCCTGCCACTAGGTTCATTAGGTAAACAGCTGGGGTAATTGATAGTGTGAATACCATTTCATTTCCCACATCTCTAAAAGGATTAACTCTAAGGTGGTAGAAAACAACCAGTTCTCATGCTTGAGAAATTCTGGCCAGTCCCATTCCAATCTTCCCCTACCCCAATTCCCCACCAGCATGGCATTCCAGGTTTACCAATGAGCCTCTTTAGATTGCATCCTGTCTCTCCAAAAGATAGTCCATCTTAAGGAATTGGATAGTCACTGTCTCTAACAGTCTATTAACTTCTAGCACAAGCTTCAGGTCTAGATCACAAAGTACTAGAAAAAGTTTTGGGCACTTCCTACTGTCTAATAATTTGGAAAAGAAAGTCATGATAAATATGTTCAATAAGAAGAAGGTAGGAAGTGGGGGAGGGTTCCTGAGGGTCCCAGAGGAAAAAAAAATAAATGTATTCAAAGAAAACAGTGAAACAAAACTAATGATTGTGACAACTCTTTAATCTGCTGAATTTTGACTCAGAATTTGAGAAAGAATTATAACATCATATTTCTTAAAAGCATGTAAATCAAAAGCCAACCCCTGAATCCCAACACAAATAAGCACTAGAAGATTCAAGTGAACTAGATGAGGTGTATCTTTTTTTAGCTTTCATGGACTTCCAGCATCATTATCCTTCATCCTTAGTTTCTGTGTTCCCTAATACCTGAGAATAAAAGATTAAAGTATTTTGCATTAAGGACATAATGAATTATAATTTCACCACTTTCTTATACAACTAAACTTCCATTTTAATGATATGTCTCTGAGGCTTCTTTAAAAGGTATAGGGTAGATCCATTCACTCCCAAATAATGCCGTAAAAAAAAAAAGGCATAGGGTAGGGAGCAGATAGGTGATGCAGTGGATAAAGCACAGATCCTGGATTCAGGAAGACCTCAGTTCAAATCTGGTCTCAAACACTTGACACTTACTAGCTGCATGACCCTGGGCAAGTTACTTAACCCTCATTGCCCAACCAAACCAAACCAAAACAAAAGTTATAAGGTAATTTAAAGTATGAGAGGGGCTGTTATGATAGGTGGGGGAATAGGGGAGAAGCACCAACATGGTGGAGTAGAGGCAGTAACCCAGAAGAACTCTTTCAACATCCCCTCAAATTCTGGAGTGGCATATCCCACAAAAGATTAAGACATTTTTTCCAATACAAGACAACTCAGTAGGTTAGCAGGAGAGGTCTGTAATACTGGGGGAAAGGCTAGCAGAGGTAACACCAACCATGGGCTTTCAAGGTAGCTGCTGCAGCAGTAACAGCAGTTTCAGGAATTCTCAGTTCAGAGATAGTAAGGAAATGGATTATTGGTCAGAAAAAGATTATAGAAATTCCTGAGTTAGCAACTAGGAGCAGAAGCAGTTTGGAAACTTCATTGCCCATATATAATTCTGTTTCATGGTTCCAGGATGGAGAGCAGTGACTATAGTGCCTCATAAGGGAGCAGAGGTCCTAGTCTTAGTTCCTGAACAGCAAAGAGCACTAGAACTTGCAGCTGCAGGAGAGCAGGAGACCTAGTCACAGTTCCAGGACCAAAAGGAAAACTAGCACTTGAGACCACAGAAGAGCAGGGGTCATCTGTAGGTAATAATCAGAGTGTAGACAAGGAGAGCAGTGACCAAGCCTCTCCTAGATCCCACCACTTTGGAAGCAGTGAAAACTTGTGAAACCTAAGAACTAGATCTGAAAGCAGCAATCTGAAAAAGCCTGAAGCTTGGACAATGACTCCCATCCCCCAGCCAGCAGAACCCATACATAAAGTTCAAAGTCAAGAAATAGATTAGAAAAAAATGAGCTAACAAACAGCAATAAATCCTGATCATAAAAAGCTACTATGATGATAGGAAAGATCAAGACACAGAGTCAGAAAATAACAGGAATATAGCTATAAGCAAAACCTCAAAGAAAAATACAAACTGGACACAAGTTCAACAAGAATTCCTAGAAGAGTTATAGAAAGAAATAAGAATGGTAAAGGAAAAATTGAGAAAATAAATGAGAGTGATGCAAGAAAATCATGAAAAGATAATTAATAGGTTGGTAAAAGAGGCACAAAAATACTGAAGAAACAATACCTTAAAAACCAGAATTGACCAAATGCTAAAAGATGTACAAAAATTTACTGAAGGAAAGAACTTTAAAAAAAAAAAACAGCATTGGGCAAGTGAAAGCTAATGAATCCATGGCATATTAAGAAACAATAAAACAAAGTCAAAAGATTGAAAAGAACAAGGAAAATATGAAATATCTCATCAGAAAAGAAAAAAAACACAACTCACCTGAAAAATAAATTATGGGGAGCTAATTTAAAAATTATTGTTATACCTGAAAACTATCATAAAAAAGAGGTGAAGCATTATATGTGAATGTTAGAACCAGAAGGTAAAATCAAACTTGAAAGTACCCATTGTTTACCTCCTTTAAAAGATCCCAAAATTAAAACTGTCAAAAATATTATAGTCAAATTCCAGAGCTCTCAAGTCATGAAGAAAATATAGCAAGCATCCAGAAAGAAATAATTCAGATATCATGGAGCCACAGTCAGGATCACACAAGATTTAGCAGCTTCCACCCTAAAGGATAGGAGGGCTTGGATTATGATATCTAGAAGGCAAAGGAACTAAGGATACAACCAAGAATCACCTACCCAGCAAAAATGAGTATAATCCTTTGTGGGGGGGGGGCGGGGGGGGAGGAGAGGAATATTTAATGAAATAAAGGAATTTAAAGCAGTCCTGATGAAAATACTAGAGCTGAATAGAAACTCTGACATTCAAACAGAATACTTAATTGAATCATGAAAAGGTAAACATGAAATCTTAAGGGGCTTAATATGGTTGAACTATTAACATTCCTTAAAGGGAAAATGATACATGTAACTCCTAAGAACTTCATCATTAGTAGGCATTTAAAAGGAGTCTACATAGAGGTGTAAATTAATTAGATTAGAATTTTTTTTTCTTTTTTTAGTGAGGCAATTGGGGTTAAGTGACTTGCCCCAGGTCACATGGCTAGTAAGTGTTAAGTGTCTGAGGTCAGATTTGAACTCAGGTACTCCTGACTCCAGGGCCGGTGCTCTATCCACTGCGCCACCTAGCTGCCCCGATTAGAATTTTTTTAAATGAAGAGGTAAAAAATAGGGATGCACTAGGAGATGGGGAGAGGGAAAGAAGAATGGAGAAATTATTTGACATAAAAAGGACACAAGTAAGAGCTTTTACAAGTGGAGAAAATGAGGGGGGTTCTCATTGGAATTGGTTTGAAGAAGGAAGAATGTATAGACACACACACACACACACACACACACAATCAGTTGGATATAGAAATCTATCTTACCCAACAGGGAAGTAGGAGGGGAAAGGGGATAAGAGAAAGGAGGTGGGTTGATAAAAGAGAAGGTGGACTAAAAGAGGCTGTGGTCAGAAGCAAAACAAACTTTTGAAAGAAGGACAGAGTAAAAAGAGAGAAGGGAAAACAGAAGAAAATAAAATAGAGGGAAATACACAGAAATCATAACTGTGAATGTGAATGAGATGAAGTTGCAGAATAAAATGGAAGTGGATAGCAGAATCGATTAGAAACCAGAACCCAGCAATATGTTATTTATAAGAAGCATGCTTGAAACAGAAATATATACACAGAGTTATAATAAGGGACTAGAGCAGCATCTATTATGCTTCAGCTGAGGTTAAAAATTCAGGGGTAGCAATCATGGTCTCAGACAAAGCAAAAGCAAAAAGAGCCCTAATTTTAATAAAATATAACTGGAGAAAACATATTTTGCTAAATGTTTCCATGGTAACATCAGAAATTTTTATAGTTTCTCTGATAAAGGCCTCATTTCTCAAATATAAGGAAACTGTGTCAAATTTATAAAAATAAGAGACATTTCCCAATTCATAAATGGTCAAGGAATATGAACGGACAGTTTTCAGAAGAAAAAAATAAAAGCTATTTATAGTCATATGAAAAAATGGTCTAAATCAATATTTATTAGAAAAAATGCAAATTAAAACAACTATGAGGTACCACCTCATAACTATCAGAATAGCTAACATGACAGAAAAAAATTACAAATGCTGGAAGAGATGTGAAAAAATAAGAAAATTAATGCATTGTTGGGGGAATTGCGAACTAATCTAGCCACTCTGGAGAACAATTTGGAACTATACCCAAAGGGCTCTAAAACTGTGCATAACCTTTGACCCAGCAATACCACTAACTACTAGGTCTGCATCCCAGTCAATGAAAAAGGAGAAGGTACAATATGTACAAAAATATTTATAGCAGCTCTTTTTTGTGGTGGGTGGCAAAGAATTGGAAATTGAAGAGATGCTATGAATTTGGGAATGGCTGAAGAAATAGTATATAATTGTGATGGAATACTATTATGCTAGAAGAAATATGAAGGGGATAGTTTCAGAAAAACCTGGGAAGACCTCTGTGAATTGATGCAGAGTAAAGTGAGCAGAACCAAGAGATCCTTGTATACAGTTATAGCAATACTATAATAATGTTCCATTGCAAAAGACTTAGCCACTCTGATGATTACAATGTTCTACAACAATTCTGAAGGACCCATGATGAACTCTAAATACAATTTGAAGTATAATTTTTCACTTTCTTTGTTTTTCTTGCTTTTTTTGTAACATGGGTAACATGAAAATGTTTTCCATGATTTCACATGTATAACTGATAATATTGTTTGCTGTCTCATTAGTTGAGGGAAAGGCTGGAGTTAGAAAAAGAATTTGGAACTCAAAAATTGTTTTTAAATGTTAAAAAAATAAGTAAATAATATTTTCTTTAAAAGCTGTTAAGGGAGGCAGCACTTCACCTTTAAGGCCACCCCTATCCCCCTCACTCTAATCTTCTGAGTGAGCTTTGGTTAAATCAGAGGGCTCTCCAAAAACATCACTCCAGTCAGGTTCCATGCTCTCACATCTCTCACTTTTGTTGTTGTTGTCCAGTCATTTTCAATAGTTTCTGATTCTTCCTGACTCCATTTGGGGTTTTCTTGGCAAAGATACAGAAGTGGTTTGCCATTTCCTTCTCCAGTTCATTTTACAGATGAGGAAACTGAGGCAAACACGGCTAAATGACTTGCCCAGGGTCACACAGCTGGTAAGTGCCTAAGGCTGGATGTAAACTCAGGAAGATGAATCTTCCTGACTCTAGGCCCAGTACTCCCACGCTTCTTCCATATAAAGAAGACCTTGAAAGCTCTCTCCACAACTGGTAATATGGAATAACGACAGATAAACCCTATTAATGTTTAGGAGTTGCCCATTTAATGAAGATGAGTTACTCAGCAAGTCTCAGGTTAATAATTTCTATAACTAAGAAGAGGAAATCGGGAAAGACAATGAAAAACACAGCTTGTCAGCTAGAGCCAAAGTGATGTGGGGGTGGGGCAGGAGGAAACAGCCCCTCCCAGCCCCTACTTTGTTCTTCATGAAGGGGTAGATAGTAAGTATCAGAGTCCGGATTTGAACCCAAATCTCCCTGAGTCTGATTTGACACTCTACTTAGTATGTCCTTTTTGCTCTTAAAGATAAAGACCCCCCCCCCAAGTCTTAGCAGCTTAGATTTTTAACATGGGCACATTGTGGGGAATACTGATGTTTCAGGCATCATTTCTCCATTAACAGAGAAATCCTCTTTCTGTAATATTGGAAAAGGGGCCTCAGTTTCCTTTAATCAGATAGCCACCAGCATGTCACATTGCCTCCAATATTCTATGCTTTGCCCATATACTTACATTTTCCTCCAAGCAAAGAGATGCAGACCAAATCTGTCGTGTAGTAAAGTGCAGGGCCCTTCTCCCATTTGTCACCCGGAATACTCCTTGACAAGCTGCTCACAGGTGATGATTTGTGGAACCTGTGACCAAGTGAAAAATCAGGAGACAGAGGGCTGTATTAATAATGGAGATGAGCCATCAGAATAATAAGCACATGTAAGTAGCATTTATATATTTAATGTTTATTTTATTCTTTGGCAATTTTAAATTAAGTGTTCAGAAATTATTTCCTCTTTATTCATGTGGAATCCTTTTGTCACGTGTGTTATTACTGCAAAGAAAAAAAAATGAAACTGCTATTTCTGTGACTCACTATGACAGGTAAATGATGACATTAAACTTTGAATCTGACATTGAACTTTGATTTTGACATTTTGAAAGATCAGTGTGGGTAGTCCCTTCAATGGTACAAATTGAAACCTCTCCCTCTACACTTTTTCATTTGGTGTGATTCCGTGTCCATAAAACTTGCATGAGTCTATGTAGATCATCTATCCTGTTTGGGGGAATGGGGTGTAGGAGAAAAGGATGAGACATTCCAGGGTGATTTCATTAGTCTGGAAAATACCCTCCATCAAAGCAGATCACAAATTTCCTACAACATTATATACTGGGGGCAATGGGAGGTTAAGTAACTTTAGTGAATGCTGTTAGTGTTCTTTATTACTTTCAGTCATGTCAGACTCTTTGTGACCCCATTTGGAGTTTTCTTCGCAAAGATGCTTTAGATTGCCATTTTCTTCTACAACTTATTTGACAGATAAGCAAACTGAAGCAAATAGGGTTAAGTGACTTGCCTGGGTCATACAGTTATAGTGTCTGAATCTAGATTTGAACTCCTGACTCCAGGCCTGGTTCTCTAACCCATTGTGCTACCTTCACTGAATATTAGGGACATAGGTTTAGAGCTGGAATGGACCAGAAAGACCACTGAGTATATAACCCACTGGTTTTCTAGATACAGAAAATGAGGCCTATAGAGAGTAAGTGGATAATCCAAGGTTAGCCAGGTGGCAAATACATTTGAACCCAGATCCTCTGTCTAAAGCCTGAACACTTGATGCTGTTGCACGCTGTTTCTTTTACTCTTGTGACTTGCCCATGCTCACATTGATAGTAAGTACCAGAGGTAGGAGTTGAACCAGGCTGTAAGTATTTTTTATTTTTTTTTTTGGGTGAGGCAATTGGGGTTAAGTGACTTGCCCAGGGTCACACAGCTAGTAAGTGTTAAGTGTCTGAGGCTGGATTTGAACTCAGGTCCTCCTGACTCCAGGGCCGGCGTTCTACCCACTGCGCCACCTAGCTGCCTCCTGTAAGTATTTTTAAAGCTTGCTATTTCATGTTTGGCTTTGTATTTCCAGTGCCTACCTGGGATATGATAGGCACTTAATGAATACTTGTTGATTGATTGATTCCTAACTCCAATACTGGTTTGCTGTCCTCTCTGCTACACAGTCTCTTATCTAACTCATGAATTCAGCCCATTTCAACACTTGCTAAATCTCTATGGCTAAGTGGTCCAGTGGATAGAATACTGAGCCTGGAATTAGTAAGTCCTGAGTTGAAATTCAGATTCATACACTTACAAGTCTCTGGGCTGGTCATTTAACCTGTCTGGTCTTTCCTCAACTGTAAACTGGGGATAATAAAATTATTTATCTTGAAGCATTACTATGAGGAACAAACAAGATAATATTTGTGAAATACTTAGCACAAGGTGTTTGGCATATAATAGGTACAACATAAATTCTTATTCCTTTCCCTTCCCTACTATGTGTTGGACATTGTGGTGGGTACTGAGAATATAAAGCTAAGAATGACATTACCAGCTCTGAAGTAATGTATAGTCTTATAGGGAGATAAGACATTTACATAAATAAGTCAAGCAGTATAACTTGATCAACTGTAGGTGGGAGTTACTTCTAAATGGGGAAGGAGGACCAAAAACCAAAGAAAAGGCTTTATAGAGGAGGCATCACCTTGGGTTGACTTTTGAAGAATGGGAAAGTTATATCATCTGAAAAAGATGGGAAAAGTAGAGAAGGCTTAGAGTCAGGTCCAGACATTGAGGATGGCCCATTAAAAAAAAAATAACAACAACACAACAAAAACACAGAGAAGGAAAGGGCAAAGTGGCATCAGAGAACAGTGAGTAGCCCAATTTGGCTGGAGCATAGAGCTTATGAAAGGAAGTAATATGTAGAAAGATTAGAAAGGGAAGTTGGCACAGCAAGTTGTAGAAGACCTTGAATACAAAGGAGTTTGCATTTTGTCCTGTATGCAATAGGAAGGTATTGAAGATTTTTTAGGCAGGAGGGTGATGTGATCAGACCCATGGATTATCATTCTAAAAACCAGGATGAGACAAGGAGATCATCTAAAGGGATGTTTATGAAAGTCCTGGCAAGAGGTAAGAAGAGAGGCAGTGGAAATGAGAAAGACATGTCAATTTGAATTATGAAGGATTAACATAGTAGCAAAGACAAAATGTCTTTTAATCGATACAAGGGGATTACAATCTGAGGTCACCACACAACATTAGGGTAGAAGAGTGCCCACAAGGGACAGGGGAGTCAGGTTAAAATACATTTCAACAGGGAGGAAGTTTCATGGAAGGTGCAGCCTCCTCAAGCTATTACATAAGTTGTTTGCCATAACAACAGAAAGTCCATAGAAAAGGGTAGGGAGGTTCAGGAGTGATAAATATTTTCTCAAAAGAGTGGACTCCTTTTTCTTTTTTTTTTTCTTTTCTTTTTTTTAATGGGTTTCCATAGTCATCTTTTAACTGGTTTCAATCCCCCTCAGGCAATTCACAGTTCCAGGATCACAGGAAGGTCAGCTCATAGTCAGCTGCATTCAACAGGCAAAATGAATGAAAGGATATTTCAGAGAGGTAGAATAGTCAAAGCTTGACAATGGATACCCTGAAAAAAGTGAAGGAGAGGAACAAGTCAAGAATGATGCTAAGGTTTCTAACCTTAAAAAATGAAAGTATTATGCTGAAATATTATTCACAGAACAATAATGTTAAGGAAAGGGAGAAGAGAATAAGCATTTCTATAGAGCTTATCAAAGGCCAGGCACTGTGCTAAGTATTTTTACAAATATAATCTCATTTGATCTTTACAACAATCCAGTGAGAGAGGTGCTATTATCCTCATTTTTACAGGTGAGAAAATTGAGGCAAATAGAGGTTAAGTGACTCACCTAGGGTCACATAGCTAGCAAATATCTGAGGCCACATTTGAACTCAAGTCTTCCTGAATCCAAGCCCAATACTTTATCTACTTTCCTGGCTTATGTTAGGGGGTCCTTCTCTATACTCATATCATACTGCATAGGTAACCCCCTATCCCAACTACTTATAAGCACTCTTGATGAGGCATAAGAACAAACTTTATAATTCACTAATAACCTCTCCAGGCCTCGGTTTTAACTTAGAGAGTGGCCAGACAAGGTAATCCGGTGAAGATTCTTTAGTTCATCCACATGAGGATGGCTTGAAAGATTATGTCAACTATCGCAATGAGAAGGTCTAGGGCGACATAATAGCTATCTTCCAATGTCAAAAAAGCCATCATCTGGAAGAAGGTGAGACCCAGGCTTGGCCCCAGAGGGTGATGGGTAAAGGTTGTAGGGAGGTAAATTTAGACTTTATATGAATAAAAACTTCCTAACAAGTAGGAAAATTCCTAAAAGTGTCATAGACTAATTCATAAAATGCTCTAGAAGTTTTAAGGCAGAGGTTAGATGATCATTTTTCAGTAATGTTGTAATAGCGATTCTTTTGGAGGTTTGGGTTGGATTTAAATGGCCTCTCAGGGACCTATCAAATAATAAAAAATATGATCCTTCTCTGAGAAAGGAGCTAGATGATCTGCAAGCTTCTTTCTCTATCTGTGAATCTACAAAGTTGTAACATCCGAAGCTGAAAGGCACTTTAGAGACCAGTCAATCAATCAATCAATCAATCAACATATATCTATGCCTGGAATGTCCTCACTCCTTATTTCTGCCTTCTGGCTTCCCAAGATTCCTCAAACCCCGGTCCTCATTTCTTACCCTGTTGCCTTCCTCCAGACTTCTCAATCAAGCCCAAGGAACCTCTTCATCCTAGAATATCACTTTAGACCTGAAACTCAGACATCATCAGTATCTTCTGTCCCTAGAGCCCCTCCCCCTCACTGGAGGGTGTTGGGCTCCTCTTAAGAACCTCCATTAAAAGTGGGAGACTAGACCAGGCATCTTTTTCCCCCACCAGCTGCGCTACTCTGGACTTTTCTAAAATTCTTCCTTTTCCTCCTCCTCTTCAACTTCCTTTTTTTGTATAATCTTCCCCATTAGACCATAAGCTCCTTGAGGGAAGAAAGTATCTTTTTCTTTCTTTTACATTTGTGTTCCCAGCACTTAGAACAAAGTAAGAATTTAATAAACATTGATTTGATTTGACTTGTTGACCTTCTACTAGAACCCTTTCCCCATTCTCCTTAATGCTAATACCTTTCCTCCATTGATTATCTCCAATATCCTTTTTATGTAGTTATTTGGAAGTGGGCTTATTTCCCATTAGACCGTGACCTCCTTAAGGACAAAGACAGGTTTTACCTTCTCATCACACTTGCTTAGTACGGTGCTTGCCATATTTGTCACTGTTTAGTTGTTTTCAGTCATGTCTAACTCTTCATGACCCGCTTTTGGCATTTTCTTGGCAAAGACACTGGAGTAGTTTGCCATTTCCTTCTCCAGCTCATTTTACAATTGAAGAAAATAAGGCAACAGGGTTAAGTGACTTGCCAAGGTCACGCAGCTAACAGCTCATGCTAGATTTTGTCATCCTGACTCTAGGTGCCATACTCTATCCACTGCACCACCTAGTGGCTTAATAAATACTTTTTGATTGACCAAACTGACTGATCAAATTCCTTATTTATCATCTATAACTTCTACTCTGGCACACCCCAAAAACATCATAAAAAGCGGTTTTCAAATAAAAGTATTCCTATGGATTTGTTTCTAGGTGTGTATAAAGTTTTGAGATCTTATTCCTGGTTTTGTTCCAATGTCAGGTCTCACTCATGTGGCTGGTGAAGAGATGGAGGCTGTAGCTCTGCTGGAGAGCAGAGAGCACATTCCACGGAGAAGGTAGGAAAGAAAAAAGACATTAGAAGCTTGGGAGCAAGGGAGGTGCTCTGTGTGAAGCCCATCTGTATGACTTACAGAACCAAAGCTGATTGTGCTCATCTTCTTTTGTCAAATCGAGAGCAATTCTCCTAAAAATATCAAAAATGGGAAGAGCTTTTAGAGACTTCCCTAGGATCCTGTTTTTCTGCTCACATTACTCTGAATCAATTCACATAGGTTTTCTCTAGTATGAAGGAAGGGCCAAAAAATTATATATGAATTTTCCAGATGTTGGGTTTGTCACATCCCAGAATGCCCATGATAACTGTATATACCATTTCCTATGTACTAAGCACTTTACAATTGTCATCTCATTTGGTCTTTACAACAACCCTGGGAGTTAGGTGCTATAATTATCCCCATTTTACAAATTAAGGGAACTGAGGAAGGCAGAAGCTAGTGTCTGAGATCAGATTTGAATTTAGGCCTCAAGGCACAGTGCTCCAACCACAAAGCCACTTAGAAGTCTTCTTAGCTTTGTAAACTGAGGCAAGTGCTCTCTTAATGGAATTTATATCTTCCCCAGAAAGATTGGAGAACACTAAGGCCATTCCTTGAGATTTAAATCCCCTTAAGCCCTAAAAGGAAAGAAAAAACAGAGAAAGACAATGACTATAAAAATTAAAATAAAGGTTTTACTAATCAAAGAAGGCAATCATGTACCATCATGGGAACTATTCAGCCTATTGCCAAATAAGATACTATGCTATAGATTGCAAGGGTTTATATACAGTTTAAACAAAGACTGTTAAGGAATTTAGAGGAAAGGTAGACATAGGAAGGGTGACTCCTAAAAGGAGGGTGTGTGTGTGTGTGTGTGTGTGTGTGTGTGTGTGTGTGTGTGTGTGTGTGTGTGTGTGTGTGTGTGTGTGTGTGTGGAATTTTAGGGGTGGAGGATGTGACCTTTGATACACAAATTAGAAGATATTCTTGGTGATTGTTACTGTTGTTTGTCCTTCCTTCTTGAAAAGGACCAGGACTTCAGGAGGTGAGGTCATGACTTGCAGTGAATTGGATTTAAATGAAGGAGGGCTGTGCAAAGTCACCAGCCTCACTTTCTCCTCCAGAGCCATCTGGGTCTAGTGGTAAGATATATATCAGGATGGCAATTCGGGTTAAGTGACTTGCCCAAGGTCACACAGCTTGTAAGTTTCAAGTTTTTGAGTCAAATTTGTCTTCATGATAGGTGGTTCAGTTCAAGGTCTCCATGAGGAAATCTCTTCAAAAAGAAAAAAAAAAAATTATTCCAAAGCTGGGGAATACCTGAAGATAAGGTCCCTATCCATAGTTACATATCCAGCCTTCAGATAAGTCTTTGATTGGCTTCAGGGTTACCAATTCCCTGTACACCCAGCTAAGTTCACTCCTAGTCACAGAAAGGATTGATGGTGTGTTAGACAATGAAGCTAGTCCTTATACAGTTGTTACCTGGCTAATTGGGGAGGGGTGGGGAGTGTCATGCAAATCAAGGTATTTTCACAGATCTTAGTTCAGATCTTTATCTACTAAAGCCTGAACAGTATCCAGAGAATTAGGAAACACTGTTCTTGAGACAGCTAAGTGACCTAGTAGATAGAATCCTGAGCCTGGAGTCAGGAAGATCTGAATTCAAATCCAACCTTACATACTTAAAAGCTGAGTGACCCTGGGCAAGTCATTTTAACTCTACCTCCTCAGTTCCTCAACTGTAAGATGGGGGTAATAACAGCACCTACCTTGCAAGGTTGTTGTGAGAATTAAGCAAGATAATATCTATAAAGGATGTAACATAGTACCTTATTTCCTTCACTCCTTGCCTCTCTTTACAAGTTCATTAACTGACTGCTGGGCACATAGTCATAATACACAGATGTGGTTATAATGCTTAATTATTACAGCCCCTAGAAGGTGTCAGGCCTGAGCTGGGAAAGTGAAAAAGCTCAACTCTTCCTCTGTAAGTATCAATATTGCATTGTTGAGAATTGTTTCCTTATTCTTCTTTTTTAAAACATTGTTATTGATTCCTGGTAATCTCTATACTGTGCCCTGGTGCTTTTAATTTTGAACTGTACCCCTCAGCATGCACCTGTGAAAAAGGTGGTATTTGCAAGAGAAATAAGTTGGTGTAACCAAGGAGACCAAAATGATTCCTATCAACCTTGGATGACATTTTCAGGAATGCAATTTATAGCTTTTCCTGGTGATAACTTTAAAATCAGGACTAGGTCTCGGTCAGAAGGTCTGCCATCAAAGGTCCCCAGAATCACATGGAGATAGAAGAAAGGGAGAAGGAAAAGATACATTCCCCGGTCCTACTTCCTGTTCTTTAGTTGTTTTTCAGTCATGTATGACTTTTCCTAGCTTCTTTTGGGGGTTTCTTAGCAAAGATACTGGACTGGTTTGCCATTTCCTTCTCTAGGTCATTTTATAGATGAGGAAAGTAAGTCAAACAGGGTTACGTGACTTGCCCAAGGTCACAAAGCTAGTAAGTTTCTGAAGTCAGATTTGAACCCAGGTCTTCCTGACTCTAGGCTTGATGCCCTATTCACTGTGCCACAAGGCTTCCCCTATCCTATTTGACTTCTCCTCATGTCTAGATAGGGAGATAGATAGATAGATAGATAGATAGATAGATAGATAGATAGATAGATAGATAGATAGATAGATAGATAGACAGACAGACAATATATATAGATATGGTGTGTATATATGCATGTATTTGTGTATATGCATTTATTGTGTATATGTGCATATGTATATACAGATATGCATGTGTATATGTACATATATACATATACACATGCATACATGTGTATACACACATATATAGATGTAGATAGAGATAGAGATAGTTTTTAAGCTCTATTGTCCTAAGTTCCCCATTCTGAAGAGTCAAAGCAGAAATTTATAGCTTAATGGGCAAATATACTGGTCTGAGAGATACCACTTTCTAACCTTGTATTAAGTCTCTCTAAATCTCACTTGCTCTCCCTGTAAAAGAAAAGTTTTGAACCAGAAGACCTCTGAGTCAATTCTAAAGCTTTGGTCCTATTAACCTTGATGAGGTTAATAATTCCCAATCCAGTTCGCCTCATAAAACCTTTATTTAATGTCTTTTTGTGAAAGGCAATGTGATATAGTGAATAGAGAATAAACCTTGATGTTTGGAAAACATGGATTCAAGTCTTGCCTTTTACCTATATTGGCTATGTGACCTTGTCATACAAGTCACTTAGCTTCTTGGTGACACAGGCAAACTCTTCTGTGTTTCAGAACAAGTATCAGTCTATATTTATAATGGAATCTGAGGTCCAGGGCAAAATAATTGAATAAAATTGAGCATGTCCAAGGCAGACCTTGAGTCAGGAAGCCCTGAATTCAAATTTGGCCTCAGACCCTTACTAGCTGTGTGACTCTGGCCAAGTCGCTTCACCCTGTTTGCCTCAGTTCCTCATCTGTAAAATGGGATTGAGAAGGAAATGGCCAACCATTCCAGTACCCCCAAATAGGGGTGCCATGAAGAGTCTGACACGACTGAAATGACTGAACTGGAGAGAAAATAGTACACTGACCATTAGTTTGGGATACTATAAAAATTGGACTACATGACTTCTGAGGCTACTCCAAATGGACTAATGCTATGAAATACTAGAAAACCATAGAAATAGAAGACAAAACACTGGAAAATTAATGGATAGAAGGTCAGACAACACACTGTGAAAAAACAAAGGAAAATCAAATCACATTTATTCTGAAAATTATCATCCTCTTGTAACCACCCAGAATCCTTCACTATCTTCTCTTAATTTCTATTTTTCTATTACCTTATTCACAGAACCCTCCCACAGACAGAACCCAGCAGTACAGAATGTTAGCAATACACACCCATTAGTTTCAGGATTCAGAAATATAACTAGAGAAAGAAAGATCTGTGCAGCCTTAGGCTACTTCTCATCCCACTTAGCCTTTTTATTGAAATAGCATGCTGCAGAAAACAGCCTCTTAGGTTTCATAAACACTGTGACTGAATATGGCCACATGACCTAGATCCCTGAATTTGCTATATCTAAAGAAACATATGCCAATGAATACATTCACAATCCCCAAGGCATAGCAGCTAGGTGGCACAGTGGATAGAGTACTGGGGCCTGGAATCATAAAGATTCATCTTCCAGCTTCAGACACATACTAACTGTTTGACCCTGGACAAGTCACTTAACCCTGTTTGCCTCAATTTCCTCATATGTAAAATGAGCTGGAGAAAGAAATGGCAAACTACTCCAGTATCTCTGCCAAGAACCCCAAATGGGGTCATGAAAAGTCAGGCACAACTGAAAAATAAGTCAACAACATCCCCAAAGAAGCATTAACTTGAAGAAGAGAATGCTCTCAAAGTGTTAGGACAAGAATGATGGACACAAGAAGAGACAGTTTTAAGTGCAAACTAGAGGAATTTCTCTTGAAAGTTCTTAACCAAATCCACTAAGACACCGAAAGAAGTTCCAAGCAACCATTATGGGGATCTCTATTTCTGAAGATATTTTAAAAGAATAGATTTTTTTTTTCTGGATAACTTAGATGTTTACCTTTATTGAACAGCAGGGAACTGGGCCAGATATCTCTCCATGGTCTTATGATCTGTTCAGGCTTGGGGTATTTTTGATAAGATGATAGAAACTGCATATTGATAAGATGATAGAACCTGTTATATCTGTGCCCTTCTACTAAAGAAGAATGAAGCAATCCTGAGGTCCTATAGATCCACTTTTTATTTTCTGCTTCTGCTTTAGGTGCTAAAAGACTTGATCCTTTCTGCCTATTTGTTCTAGTGTGATGGCAGCTTTATTTAGGGGATATCAGGAAAGCCATGCTATTTTATGAGACAATAATCCAATTCCCCAAATCCAGTATTCAGCGGAGCCCTGTGTTTTATCTGGATGATGAAAGGGGGCAGGGGCAGATTGTTGTCCAGAAGAAAATGGAACCTCCTCTTATGTTTGATATTAAATGAAGAGTTTTGAATATTTATTTTTCAATAGCAGTCTGAAAGGCAAAAAAAATGATGGAACAAAAAAGGAAGACACGGTATAGAATTCAGCCTGTCAAGACAGGGCTACACTTGGGTGACCTCTACTTGATTGTTGGCAACAGATTTACAGAAACCATCTGGATTATTGGGGTAACTTCTTTTCCTTTCTCCAGAAGTTTGAATAGATATTTATTTCTCAAGGGAAAGAGAAAAAAAAACATTCTAAAAAATAACCAGCTGGAAAAAGTGATTTAAAAGACAAAGAGAGACCAGTGATCAGAGATTATTAAGTTGAAAGTTCATTTTCAGAATATCCCTTGTGGACTATTGGGGGTCTTCCTCAATTCCTATTAGCATTGGGTAACACAATGGGTGTATCTGCGGAAGGTAGAATCAACCAGTTCCTACTCAATCCTTTTTATTTCCTCTTTTACTTCAGAAAGTCCTCTTGAGCATACCTATATTTCATTTTCAGATCAGCATCTAGAGATACAACCACTCACACCCAATTAAAATAATTAGTATGATGGGCTTAGATGGAATCCAATTGCCTGAAGTTCATGTCTGTTTATCTACTCTCTTATGGTGCTTATATTTATTGAAAAGTTATTAATAATGTTACAATAGCTCAGAGCCCCCAGTTAGGAAAATTCTTAACGTGTGGACAGAAGTTTGGCTCTTTGCCTTGATTTAAATCTTGTGGTGTATTTCCAACTAACCCTTAATTTCTTCCATTTGTTCCCTCCCTTTTTTTTTTTTTTGGCACAGAGTAAGCATATAACACAAGCCTTCATGACTGTACCCAGATTTCTTTATATATAACATAAAATCAAGGCACAAGAAATGCAAAGATAAAATAATCTGAAAGGATATATAATAGTACCTATTACTAGAAAATCATGGGAAAGGGAAGGAAGCTCAGGGAGGAGCAGACCTTTCAGGATTTTTTAATCCTTTAAAAAAAAATTACAACCATTTGGTTTTGTCAAAATACTTTATTTTACTATGCCTGAAGGAACCCAACAACCCATTCTCATCTCTCCTTTCTTTCTCTGTGCCTATTACCCCTGTGTCATCACTTCTTTCTACTTTAACTCATCAAGTCCTAGGAAGAGGAGAGGATGCCATCTCCCACATTGCCACTACTGCTCAGCTCAGATAATCTGAGATCTCTTTTCTCCTAGGCACAACAGAAGTCTCTGAGTGCTCCAGCTCAAATTACCCTCAGGCCTGAGAGGAAATTATTGTACCTCTAAGTTGCAAATCACAAAATACATGGTTCAAACTAATAACAATTTCAATGATACCAATGGAACACTTGACTTTTTGCTATATAATCAGCTCACCTGCTTAACTAATTGGGTGCACATTTATCACCAGCAGGCTTCCTTATTTAGCAAAGTTTGGCCAGATATTCACTCTTTTTTTATTCCCTCCTCCCAAATGAACAAATAAGGAGATTATTCCTTTCAGGCCATACCATTTTTCCCCACCAGGTGGCATTTATTTTGGTCCCTAAGCCCACCAAACCCCTCTCTTACAGATAGGAGGTTTGACTGAAGACCCTGAATTGTAAAGACCTTCGTTGAGTTATAAAACATAGCTAGTTCAGGGGCAGCTAGGTGGCACAGTGGATAGAGCACCGGCCCTGGATTCAAGAGGAGCTGAGTTCAAATCTGGTCTCAGACACTTAACACTTACTGGCTGTGTGACCCTGGACAAGTCACTTAACCCCAATTGCCTCACCCCAAAAAAACAAAAAAAAACAAAAAAACCCATAGCTCGTTCAGCTTTAGCCTAGGATTGAATTGGCCCCACTTTGTTGACATTGGTCTTTCCTTTTGCTGTAATAGTAACTTTTAAATGAAAGTTATTAATAAAAATTACTACAAAATCCTCTCACAAATGTAAAAATGCTTAATGTTGGGGGCAGCTAGGTAGCACAGTGGATAGAGCCCTGGCCCTGGATTCAGGAAGACCTGAGTTCAAATCCAGTCTCAGACACTCGACATTAGCTGTGTGACCCTGGGCAAGTCAGTTAACCCCAATTGCCCCACCAAAAAAAAAAAAAAAGCTTAATGTTATTGACAGAGATCTAGATATCCAAGTTAAATTCTGTATATTTCCATATAGCCATTGATATCCTAATTTTGTATTTTCCTAGCAATGAATAAAATATTTGAGCACATAGCACAAAGCAGTAAGGGATTTTTTTATATGAAACAAAAACCACGGAAAGGCAACAATGTAAAGAAATAGGAAGGAAAAGAATATACAATCATCTGTTTAAAAAAAAAGGCATAGGAGAGGAGAACTGGAAGAGTTAGCTCTTTTTGTCATTCAGAAGGGTCAATCAATCATAGGTCTAACCTTGGACTGTGAATCACAAATGTCCACACAACCATCTCTCTTCATGTTGATCTTCCATATCTGGTATCAATTCTCCTGCAGATATTGTTCTTTCTACAACAACACTCTCCTTTCCATATCTTTCCTCTCACTCCATCTAAACCCTCTGTACTCAATTCCTTCTGCCTAGTTCAAAAAACTGTATGACTAATGTGAACCCTCCCAGCTCAAAAATTCACTACATCTCCAGTCTCTTTTGGTTGGGAGAGAATAAGAATCCTTCTAGAACTACAGCTCCCAAGGTTCTCAGGCATGTTTTGTATATCTTTCCTTCCAAGTAGGGGAATCAGTCTGGATAGGTCTAGATAGAATTCAATCTGAGCATATCTAAATTTCCATTTATGTTTCTTTGATTACTTCTCTTCTATCAATTTTCCTCAATAATTATTCATTTGTGATATGTTGTAGTCTACTCACATCCACCATTTACCTTTCTATTGTCTTTTAGCTGTCGATGGGAAATAGTCACCTCAAAGAGCAAGAACCCATGTGGTCCATTGATAACATTGCATGTTTAGAGAAAATTGAGCATGGTCTCAAGATGGACCGATATGGGAGGTGTCGGTGGAATGATTAACCACATGGATAAACTAAAAAATACACTGATATATTCAAGAATAAGTATGTGAGAAGAGTATAACATGCTATAGGATTTAATGTGGGAGATAAATCTCTTCTTTCCCATAATACTGGCCAAAGTCTTCCTTGTTTGGGGAGCCTAGGTGAGGGAAGATCCTCTAAGGGAATCTAATATTCAGGTAGTAAAAAATTTCTGTATATTAACATTACAACATCAGTTGCATGGGATATAAGTCAGAGAACTGAAGGGAGTAAGCCATGTAGAAAACAAGAGTAGTATCAAACCAAAATCACAGCAAAATCTGAAGGGGCCTTGAGAGGTGAGGTCTGAGGTCAGGCCTTATTACATCAGTATATAGGTGAGTAACAAGTTATTTGCCTTGACAAATATAACCTTCATTGTCTCTATATGGAATGTGCTTGTTTTTATCCCAAGCTGTACAAACTCACCTGTGAATTCTCTTCATCTGGAGACTTTCCAGGATTGTGCCTTATGTTCAGGGCCAACTCTAAATGGTGGTGAATAATGTCTGGAATAGCTGTCAATCTGTAGAAGGCAGGGGTGGGCCCATTAAGAGGAATAGAATTAGACTCTTGTTAGGAGATTCCATGCTGATACTAGTATGGAGGGGACAGACAGAACCTCCCTTCATTAAGGTGATCTTTTTTCCCATCCAATTTCATGGACATTTTGAAATCTATCCATGGATTCCTCATGGTTGAGAATCCCTTCTTTAGAAGAAGGTGAGAAACTAGAGGCCAGAAAATTGAGGGGAGATAATGTCATCAAAAATTTATAAATGGATCTTTTTTTGCCTGGAAACCAGGGCATTTGTTCAGGTCATAATCAATGGATAAGGAATCTACTCACAGAAATGATGAAGCTGGCACCTCCTCCAGGCCCTTGACTCCTAGAACTCCTAGAGGGTGGAGACACTGGAGACACTGTAACTTTGGCAGACAAAGCTGCAATAAGTAAGATAGAACTGAACTAATATGAAAATCTGACAGAAGACCAAGGAGAGAAACTGCAGCTAAGAACAAGCAAAGCTTAATTCCCTGTAGTTGGTATACAAGACTAAGAATAATCCACATTTGTAACTTATAAATATTGCTCTTTTTCATTTGTTATGCCCTGATGTGAACTTTAAAATTTTCCTTATAGTAAATTCCTATAAAGTTAAACCCTTTCAAAAATGCCTGAGGTCAGTATGCTGTTTGGGGTGGAGCAAGGTAGGAGTGGTAAGAGAAATCAGGAAAATTTAGGGGAAAGCAGGACCAAACCAATAGATAACCATTAGTTAGTCAAGTCCTGGGCTGGCTGGTATAGTAAAAGAATTGGTGCTATTAGGAGACATGCAGTACCCCTAAGGCCAGGTAGGCCTATGTCATTATAGTCCTTTGAAAAGCAGGGTGGAGAGCAAACTAATTTTGAATATGGTAGTTAAGCAAGGCACCAATCACAAGTGTAACAACCCCTCTCGAGTTATTGGCTGGCCACAAAAATCCCTGGGATTTCTGGTCCTTCCCATTTTGGGAAGAGAGTAAACTATCAGGAGAGCAACTGATGGACATGGTGGAAAAGAGTTTTTCATGCACAGTGGTGCAGTTTTGGGGGTAACCCTCAAGGAGAGAGAGGAAAGAAAAGGTTATTTGTCATCTCATGATAGTGATGTGACCAGGGTAGCAGTTGGTGCTTTGCCACATCTTCAGTTCCCTTGTACAAGACCATGAGAGATGACCAACATGCAAATGGACAAGCTGGGAGATGCACGTGACTATGTGTGTTTTATCAGAGCAGCTTGACCCGGGCGAGGTATGACCTGGTAGAGCCACTTGTGGTGAGTAAAACTACTGTCCCAAGTGTAGGGAAAATTAGCTTAAAAATTAGAGGCTACTGCACCAGTTTGGGGACATTAAGCATTTATTAAAGTATATTAAATATTGAGAGTGTGCATGGCTCTGAAAGATAGGAAAGCCTAGCTAGAAAATAGAAGAGAGAGAGAAGAGAGAAAATGGGGAACCCTAAAGGGCTGCATCTGCAGTCACCAAGTTCCTGCACCAAAAAAGAGTGAGTGTCTGTGCAAGCTTGATTAGGGCAGGAGCAAAGCCCACCCATACACGTTGTTCAAAGCTAATTGGCCAGCATCACTCAAATCTATTGATTCACTGGATTTGAGGGTGGTTTGGTGCAGTCATACTGAGGACAGAGCCAGAGAACAGATGCTCTGGCAGGAACAAGGTTTTCAGGTAGGTGTGGTTTTGAATGAGGTAACTTCCTGATTCTGGGCTGACCTTAAGAAAGGTCTCTCAGCGGGGGTCCCTGGTGATTCCCCAAACCCCTATTATTAATAATTTCCTCACACACTTAAATGCTCTGCTCTTCAGTTTCCTCATCTGTAAAATGAAGGTGTTGAGCTAGCTGACCTCTGAAACCCTTTCTAATTCTGTTGTTTTCAATCAAATATTTCCCTGGCTTGATACAGAATCCTATGAAGCCAGAAGAACACTGACTGGAAATAATAATCATTGGATTTTCCACCAACCAATGGCAAAACACTGGGGCAGAATAGAATCTTTTCCTTTCTACTGAGCTTCAAAATAGGGAAACATAGTCAAATCTCTCTCTCTCTCTCTCTCTCTCTCTCTCTCTCTCTCTCTCTCTCTCTCTCTCTCTCTCTCTCTCTCTCTTTCTCTTCTCCCTCCCTCCCCATTTGTATCTGTCTCTTCTGCTTCTTTCTCTCTCATCTTTCATTCTCTCTGTCCTTCCTTCTCATCTGTTTCTGTCTCTCCTTTCTCTTTGTGTGTCTCTTTCATTGCTCTGTTTTTGTTTCTGTTTGTTTCTGTTTCTCTTTGTGTGCGCGTGTGTTTATGAGGCTGATTATCAGATTTTAAAAGAAAATATGTAGACAGGTAACTGGGTAAATTAACAAAATTTCAGAATGTTAGATGAGTATGGAAGGGATGTTCTACTCAAACCCCAATATCCTAATGGTAATACCTCTAGTGTTGCTTTTTTTTTTTTTCAAATTAATGAACACAGTAAACCAAAGCTGGTCAAACATTTGGACTCTAAAATTCTTCCTATTTATCACTGGTGCCTTTTATTATGCTTTATGAGTCTAAGAGTTTCACAAGTTCATTTATTTTAGCTATTCTTTAAGGCATGAAGGAAGAAATAGTGCTGACAGGAATTAATAGAACAGAGGGTGTTTTTTTTCCAGTAGTCAGCTAAAGTTAGCATTTAGGCTATTTTTGTGTTATATAAAATTATAATCTGTGGGAAATGCTTAATAGGGGGAGTTATTTCATGCATTTTAAAGACATAAGATCTATCCTCATTTGACACACTTTTTGATATTTTCCAAAAAAAAAAGTAGGTACTTATTGACAATATTTAACAAAAGGAATCCATGTCTTATAAATTCTAGAAAATGCTTATATTTAACAAGCGATGAATGTTTCCATAGAAAAATTGGATAGCAACTCAAGGTTACTACCCCATTTCAGATAGGAAATAATATAGCATTGCAATCAGGCTTTGTTATATACCTAGATCACTTAAGATGGAAGAAACCATATGGAAGATGCCAGGGACTTGCTTCTGGTAAAGGACATGCTACATTACCCCATCATATGGGTGGAAGCAGCCTCCTTTCATTAGCTGTATTGGTAGAACTGACTACATCTTTTAAAATACCAGGCTTGATGCCATCTGGTGGCATCTACTGATGAAGGTGTCTTTTACCCACTACATGAGCACCATGTATTAAGCTTGGTAGGGAGAAAGGTCACTTTCCCTTTCCCCTTAGACTCTATGGCCCTAAGAAATGGGCTTGAGATTTTAGTTTGTTTTGTTTGCCCTCTTCAGATCTAGGTGCAGGCAATGAGTCCGAGCTCCAGGAACTCTAGCACTGGGGATGTCAAAGCCAGGATTTTGTAGTCAGTCCAGGGGCAGCTAGGTGGCACAGTGGATAGAGCACCAGCCCTGGAGTCAGGAGTACCTGAGTTCAAATCCGGCCTCAGACATTTAACATGTACTAGCTGTGTGACCCTGGGCAAGTCACTTAACCCCAATTGCCTCACTTAAAAAAAAAAAAAAGAATTAAAGTGGTGTAGTCTGTCCAGTAGGGAAGTCCTGAGAAACTAGTATGCCTGAGGGGGACTTAGATTTCAAATTTTGTCATAGTAATTATATAGAGGGACTGAATTTAGCTGAGAACCTAATTTCATCACCCCTTTCCAGAGATGATGTACACAGTATTATCCCCCCAACTGTTAGGGGAATAGGGAATGTTTGTATATTTGTTCTTACTATACTTTTGAAGTAAATATTCCTTTGTAAAAGCTAATCTGACTGTTAAGTGGTTAAATGGAACATATATTCTGAGAACCCCTGAAACTGAAGGAACACAGTTGCTGGAGAACCCTGAAGGAGGGGTGAAATGTAACACACCTGGCTCTCAGGTAGTATAAGGCAGAGTAATCACTATTATAGTAGCATTTTAGAACACTTTACAAATGAGAAAAGCTGAGGACTCAGAGATTAAATGACTTGTCCAAGGTCACAGTGATCATCAGTGGCAGAAGCAGGGCTCAAATCCAAGTCTCCATATGTCATACAATTACAGAATTAGAAAGGACTTTAAGGGGCAGCTAGTTTAAAGGCTATCTAGTCGAGTTTGTTGATTTTATAGATGAGAAACCTGAAGCTCTGATTGGTACATGATTGGCCTAGTATCACACAGTAATTGGTAGGGCCAAGATTCAAACCCAGGTCTTCTAAGATCCTAAGCTAATGCAGGATCTTGAAGGTAGTATTGCTATTTAGAAGAATCCCCATTGCCTTCTATTAAAAAAAAAAAGATGCATTTTCTCAGCTTTTTAAAAGCAGAATAGATAAAAGAAGTAAATCTGTCCAAACACTATGAGTCTAATTTTTAAATGTTTAATCTTATTCTTTTTTTTTTGGTGAGGCAGTTGGGGTTAAGTGACTTGCCCAGCCAGGGTCACACAGCTAGTGTTAAGTGTCTGAAACTGGATTTGAACTCAGGTCCTCCTGACTCCAGGGCCGGTGCTCTATCCACTGTGCTACCTAGCTGCCCCTGTTAATCTTATTCTTGATAAACCTAGTACTTATCAATGTTTTCCAAGGTTTCTGATGGGCTGGCCTAAAAATTGTTGTGACTATGTAGATCTAAAGGGTAGTGTAATAAATTCTACTCGGTCATTTGAATCATCTGAATGACCCCAAGTACTTTAAGTTAGCCTGTCATATCATATGTCCCAGAGAGCTATTGGATTTGACTAGGAGCAGAGCATTAACTACCTATGAAGAGTAAAATAAGGTGTTATTGTTTCAATCACCTAGCCCTGTTCTTTTGTTAAATTGTTTCTGGACCCTCAAAAGGAATGACACATTGCAACTATTTCTGACCCCTGCCAATCTTTCCACTCCCGATATTTATTTCTCAGTTGACTTTTAAGTTGGGCCACCAGAATATATAGGAGTCCCACTGACCATAAATAAATAAATATTGAAATGCCTGAAGGTCATTTTTATTTTTTATTCAATTTTATTGCATTTTTAGTTTCAAACCTTCCTCCCCCTGCTCTAGCAATTGAGAAGGCAAGGAAAAAAATACCCATTACAAAATTATTTATATACATACATACATACATGTGTGTGTGTGTGTGTGTGTGTATATATATATATATATATATATATATATATTCATGCAAAACAAATTCTGGTATTAGAAATGTCCAAAATTATTTTTTTTTAAATAAAGAAAGAAAATGAAATTTGCTGCAATTTGCACTCAGTTCATCAATTCTCTTTCTGGAGGTAGAGAGGATGCTTCATCATGAGTTCTTTGGATTTTCAGTTGTTCATTGTGTTGATCAAAGTTACTAAGTCTTTCCACATAGGTTATCTTTACAATACTGTTGTTTTATATAAATTTTTCTCTTGGTTCTGCTTATTTCACTTTGCACCAGGTACTATAAGTCTTGCAAGTATTTTTTTTTCTGAAACCATTGTGAAGGTCATCTTTAGAGAATCACAGAATCTTAGACTAGAAAAAGACCTCTGAGGCCATCTTACATAATCTATACTGGCACAAGAATTCCTCTATGACATACTTGATTAGTGGTCTTCCAACCACTGCTCAAAGACTTCAGGTAAGGGGGAATCTACTTATTACTAAAGCAGCCCTTTCGACTTTTGGGGGGAGTTGTGTTAGAAAAATTTTCCTTAAACAAGCCTAAATTTGACACGATGTAACTTCTATTCATTGTTCTGTCCCCTGGAGCAAAGCAAAACAAGTTTAATTGCTCCTTTATAAGACAACCCTTTAAATACTTTAAAACCCATATCAGTTACCCCCTAAATGATGTCTTTAACAGGTTAAACCTCTCCAGTTCTGTCAAGAGATATTCATCTGTGATGTTTTCAAGGTCCTTCGACATTTCTGGTCCATCAACTCTGAATACTGTACAAATTATCCCTGTCCTCTCTGAAATGTGACAGCCTGATCCTAATTCAGTATACAAATATGATCTGACTAAGCAATAAAAAATCTATAGCATTTATTATATGCCTCTGATATGCCAAGCGCTGTACTAGGTCCTTGGGATGAAAATGAAAAGAGTACTGGCCTTCAAGAAACTTACAAGATAGCATATAGCATTTCTATCGCTTTCCTATTCCTAGATAATATACACCTCTTCAGGTAGCCTGGGATTTCATTAGCTCTTTTAGCTGCCTTATCCAAGTATTGACACATTAAGTTTTCAGACCACTAAAAGTTTGTAATGATTGGAATGACGCCACCTGCTGGAGACTTATTGTAGGAAAGCTCCACCAGAAGGAGAAGGCCTCTGAGGGCAAGGCCATGCGGCTTTTCTTTGGCATCAGGAAGTGATGTTTTCTTGTGGGTACTGTTTATCAAGGCTACCAGCCAATCAAGTTGAAGAGCCTCCCATTTCTGGGAGGAGGACACGAAATAGGAAGCGGACACTGGCAGAAGGGTTCTCTCTCTTTTTGGTTCCTGACCTTGCCATGGTGGGTCAGATGATGGGGTCTCTTAGAAATAGTTAGATTTTTACCTTTCTCTCTGATCCTAATGCTCTTTAATAAATACTTAAACATTTAGATAGTTTTGCTAAAGCTTATAATTTATTGGCGACCACTCATTAGATTTTAGATAGTATAGCTAGAATTTTAGCCCCTTACAAGTTCATCTTATATATGTGTGTTTGAGTGATAGATTTTTCTATGCCCCATTTTATCTCAAAGTCACATTTTAACTTAGACATTTTAAAATGTTATCTGCTAAAAATTTCTTTCATTATATATTTCCTTTCCCCCATTTTCATTTAATGAACCAATCCTAGTCTGATTGAACCTGTTTTGTACATACTCAAAACAAAGTCTCAGCTTAGGACTTCAAATGTTACACAGTGAAACTCCCTTATGAAAACAGACACACGCCTCCCACTCCTTCCTTAACAACAAGCCCACCCCATAGGTCCAAAGAGTGAACACATGTGCCTCTCGTGTAATTTGCCTCCCTCTGTTCTTATTTCTTTGAATGAATAGGTGTGAAGTGGAGGAGAGGACACAGTTGGAACAATTACAATTTGTTCTGCAAACATCAGGCATAGCATTTCATCTACTAGAAAGCCAGGAAGAATGTCAAGGCATAACATTTTCATTATCCACCATGTAGTCTGGCTACTATTGTTCTTTCCATAAATGCAAAAAGTTTTGACTAATCTGTTTTGTGTGATAAAACCCAGCATCCTTTCTACTGTATGCCAGAGCTCCCTGTCCCATGCTGGGAGAAGACCCTCATCATAGGAGAACATTTGGAATAATCAAGGAAAGGAGTCATTTGAGCACCAAATCTCCTCTTATTCTAAGTTTTTGAAAGAATTGTCAAAATACCACTTTCTTTATAATTAAGTCTCTTCAAAAATACCATGAAAATCCATTTTGAAATGCTGACTCCCACTCTCTATCACAACACAGTCTTGCACTATAATCATGGTGAGACTACTTCCTCATATTAGAAAGACATAAGGGGTGGAGAAGAACCAGGAGAAAGGGGAAAAGGTACTAGTCTGCCAGCCCCTTGGCATGCCATTTCCCTGCTTTCAGGAATTCAATGGAAGACACTTCAGATCTGAAGAGATTGTACTGTTGAGATACTGGAAACTGAAAGCATTTTTGAAAAATAACAACAAATTGCTTAGAGTAGTGTGTAGGAGGAGAATATGCCCTTAAATCTATTCCATTCTAGAGTTTCTTCCAGTGACTCTTAATATTACTTTGTGGAATATTTAATAGAACAAATAACTGTACTTTTCATTGGAAAGAATGGGACTAAATTCAATTGTACATGAAGGAAGTCACAGACATAACATTTAAAGACCAATCACCATTTGAGATTTCGACTTTAACACAAGGCAATATTTGTATAAGCAGTTTACTTAAGTTCTGTTAAAAAGTTGGAGATACATTAGCTTGGAAATAATCCTGTAATAAGCTAAAATGGCATGTTAGTTCAGAGAATGGTTAATGTGGCAGTTTGACTATCACAATTTCACAATTCTCTCTACCCCAGCCCATTTTGTCATTCTTGGTGACATCCATGCTAGCATGGAGTGATTGGGGCTTTGCTCCAAGGCTCTAACATTCAGGGTATACTCATTCCTCCTGTACAGGGTTACTACCTGGCACCAGGCCAACACAAATTCAGGCTTACATAGAGGATTGCTGCGAGGTGGAATTCTACCTCTCCATATATTGATACCTTCAGGGGAGGAAGTGCCTTACTTCTACCTTCCCAGTCTACCATCCACTAAGGGTCTTATTGCCATCTTACTTCTTCTATAGGTCACTTTACCCCATCTCTACACTACAATAACTGCACCTTAAAGGAGTGTACTAACCATAGGTCATCTTAGTCAGATCTTGTTTCAGGCTCTTACTATCTATGTAGCCCTGGTCAAGTTACTTAATCTCTGGCAACCTCTGTTTCCTCATGTTAAATGGAAACCTATCTTGAGTAGTTGTGAGGATCAAATAAGATAATGCATGTAAAGCTCCTTATAAATCTGTAAGTAATATATGAAAGCTATCATATTTTAAAATTTTTTAAACTCAGCTTCATTCAGTTTTATATTTTATTTTCATCATCTCTTTTTTGTGCTTTAATTTGTCTCTTTTATAGTTGTTGTTATTTTTTTAAGTGTATGCTCAGTTCATTAATCCATTCTCTCTTTTTTGTTGATGAAAGTGTTCCCCTGAGGACTGCTTCAACTACATTCTATAAGCGTGGGTATGTTGTCTCATTATTATAAATTTCATTGATAAAAGTATTCCTGTGATTTATTCTTTAACACACACATTCATGAAGGATTTAATTATTTAAGCTCCATTCAAGTCTGAATACTTTCTTCAAATTCACCTGATTTGTAATAATGTTTATTACAGGCCCATTTTTCCCCTTTAGTTTTTCAAGCTGTTATTCTTTTTTATAAATCTTTTCCTTTTGCTCTCTGCCCCCCCAATTTTTTCTTTAGAGTTACTAGTACAATATTATGAAGGATCATGACTGTACTACTTTTCTCCCCAGCTTGTTATTTTGATTTGACCTGGATTTTGACTATAACATTTCTGGGTATGTGTAATTTGGAGTTACATTCAGTGGGAGCATCCTGTGGATTCTATTTTTATTTTCCCCTCATTTTCACAGTTCTGAATACTTTTCTTCCATGATTTCTTGAAAATAGGATGGATAGGATTTTTCTTTGGTCTTGCTTTTCAGAAAGTCCAAAGATAATTTAGTTGTTTCTCCTTCCATTCTTTTGTACAAGTTAGTTGGTTTTGTTATTAGGTATCTCTTTTGTTGTTTCCTTTTTTTCAGTCTTTTGATGTAGTTCAAATATTTCTTATTGTCTTGCTTAATCATTGAATTCTGTTTGGATAATTCTGCTTTTCAAGGTGTCCAATACTGGGCATTGGGTTAACCTCCTATTTTAAATTGTTTATCTCTTTACAGATTTTTTTTTTCAGTTAGTGTACTGTTTCAAAAGTGGTATAGTGGTGGTCTTTTAGATTTTCTTTGAATCACTCTCTTCTACAGGACTTTTTTTCTTTAGTCCCATTTCCTAGCAATTGTTATCTAGTAAGTAGCAGGCTGGTACTTAGTCTATCTCAATCTCTGTCTGTCTCTCTCTGTCTCTGTATCTCTCTCTGTGCCTCTCTCTTTCTCTCTCTCTCTGTCTTTCTCTGTCTCTCTCTGTCTTTCTCTGCCTCTTTCTCTGTCTGTCTCTCTGTCTCTTTCTCTTTTTCTGTTTAGGCTTATCTTGAAGCTGAAAGAACAGCTAGTTGTTGAGACCACAAGCCTATTTCCCCTGTAGGTAAGAATCTGTTTTTTTCCATCTCTGCGCTTGTTGGTTTTGGGCTGTGTGTGTGTGTGTGTGTGTGTGTGTGTGTGTGTGTGTGTGTGTGTGTGTGTGTGTTTCCACTTGGGAGAAATTTCAGTGTTGACCTCTGCCCATCCCCACACTTAGTCATAGAAGGCTTTGTTCTTTCTTTCCTTTCCCTTTTTTCTCCTGGCAACTTTTTTTTTAAATTTATTTATTTTGGTGAGGCAATTGGGGTTAAGTGACTTGCCCAGGGTCACACAGCTAGTAAGTGTTAAGTGTCTGAAGCTGGATTTGAACTCAGGTCCTCCTGACTTCAGGGCCATTGCTCTATCCACTGTGCCACCTAACTGCTCCTTTCTCCTGGCAACTTTTAATCAGCAATGATACAGTGGTATAGATTTTAGCCCTTTCTTCCATAAGTTCAATTGCAGTCTTCACCACACACATGCAGACACCACCACCCCACTTTGATAAGAATCTTTAAGAGGCTGAGTTAAATAGTGTCATTGTATCTTAGTTTACCTGATATTGGTACTGCAACCTCACCAGAAGTCCAGGCATTTGGGCCCTTTCCTCTGAATAGGCCTCTACTAGCAGAACTCTACTGACATCATTCTGGCATCTTAGATGGGATAAAGGAATTCAGTGAAGTTATTTAGTTATTTGTGCACTAATCCTTTAATTTATTTATTCATTTATTTGTTTGTGCATGCATTTGTTCATTTATTTATTTGCTTATTTTCAACTCACTCATTTATTCATGTATTTATTTGTTTGTTTGGTTTTTTGTTTATTTTTGATACTGATTTTTTTCCATGTCCTTCTCCATTGTTCCTGTTGTGTTTTAAGGTAGAAGTAGGTTGAGTTTGATTGGTACCTTTAATATTGTCATATATATAGGTAGCCTGGAATGTAATTCTTGAATTATACATCTGTAATTGAATACACATAATGTCTTAACCCTTGAGACTCTACTTCCAAAACAAAAATCCAGAGGAGAATTCAGCTGTATGCACAATTGAGGTAAGTTGTACAGGACAAAATTTGATTTTATTTTCATTGATCTCTCCATTCTGCCATGTATTATATGAAGTGTATGCTTGCAGCAGGCAAGTCAAAATTCCCAAACCCATGTAATTTTATATTCTCAGTCCACTTCCCTCCTAGTAAGTCTCCTCGGCCTCTTCCCAAAAACCACCGCAGTGGTTCAAATCATTATCTCCATACTCACTCACAGGCACTCTGTTTCCATGGTGAAGGTACTTACTAACTCAACTTGCTGAGGTCTATCTGTACACAGGATAGACAAGGCCAAATCACAGAGTTGTTACAATCAAGCAGAAGGGTATCAGATGGGAGCTGAAAGCAGCAGAGGACCCAAAGAAAGCTGCCCAGCCAAGTCCCCATCAGATGACAACGATGGATGAGAATCATCAAATGACACCAAGATAGTCACTTTAAAGCATCTTGTGGCAGAGAATCCCATATTTGAGACAAAGAAGGGTCCCAGATGGGATATAGCCCTGCAGGACTCTGAGTTGCCCTGACTACATGTGTTCCCTATATGTATATCTTTGCTTATATGGGTCATACTCTCCAGAGTCTCAATAAACCCACTGAAGCCCAATTCCATCTTCTTTTATGGAGACCAACTGTTCTTGTTGGTTAGCTCTGTTTCATGCCTTTGTATGTATCCATTTGAGACAATGGATTTTACTTCTGGCCTTTTTAAAACTTTTGTTTTTGATGGATATCTGGGTGTCTCTACTACTACAGTGTATCAAATAATCAACAAGCATGTATTAAGTGTCTACTAATAAACCTCTATTACTAGAATGGAGAGCAGACTTGATTTAAGATGCTGATTCTGCTATTTCACAACTGGTTGACTTGGGCTAGTGATCATAACTCTCTAGATTTGATTTTCCTCATTGCAAAATAAGAATGTTGGAAATAAAGTCTCTTTCCATTATAAATCAATGATATCTAAGGTCTGTTTTATATTTAGTTTGGTGAATGTACAGAAGCCTTTTCTGTTTCCCATTTCTACTTCAGTGTAAGGACCTTTTGATTAGATTTGTAAGACTTCATGCAAATGTATTCTGAGAAGTTCCAGTCTGTTTCTAGAGAAGAGGCCATCTTTACTTTATCTAAGCAATGGTCCAAAAACCAGAATACCATTCTTAGACATCACCTTTTTTTTTGGAATACCTATTCTTTCTCAGCAGAGGGCCAGGTACATAGTGGGTATTTAATAAATATGTTTTTTCCTTCCATTCTCCTTCCTTCCCTCCCTCTCTCCTTCTTTCTCTTTGTTTTTCCTTCTTTTTCCTTCTTTCCTTTGCTACATCCCTTTTTCCCTCCATCTTTTCATCTTTTCTTTCCTCCCTCCATCCCTACTTCTTTCCCTTTTTCCTTCTCTCCTACTTAAATGAATACATTTCACTAAATAATCTTTTTAAATCTCCATTCAACCCTCTTTTAAATCTTCCATCATCAACTTCATCTTCACAACTAATAATTGCTGTTAAGTCTAAAATGTGGTGCTTAGGTAAATAACTGGCAACCCACTTTTCATATTCTTAACATCAAAGAATTATGGGGACATTTCAAGTAAACAAAATAAGATATTTCTATGAACTTACTTTTTTTGGTAGGGCAATGAGGGTTAAGTGACTTGCCCAGGGTCACAAAGCTAGTAAGTGTCAAGTGTCTGAGGCCAGATTTGAACTCAGGTCCTCCTAAATCCAAGGCCGGGGCTTTATCTACTGTGCCACCTAGCTACCCCCTAAGAAACTATTTTTAAAATAATTGTATTATCCCAACAGGGGCCCACTCTTTTATCATGGGAATTGCATAATCAAGAACAACTCTGGGGGCAGCAAGGTGGCACAGTGGGTAAAGTACCAGCCCCGGATTCAGGAGGACTGGACTTCAAATCCGGCCTCAGACACTTGACACTTACTAGCTGTGTGACCCTTGGCAAATCACTTAACCCTCATTGCCCCACCCCACCCCCCCCAAAAAAGAACAACTCTTCTTCATCAAAACTATTTGGTACTGGCTAAGAAATATAATGGTGGCTCAGTAGAATAGGTTAGGCACAGGAAGTGCAGTAGTAAATGACTATAGTAATCTATACCATTTGATAAAACCAAAGACTCCAGCTTCTGGGATAGGAACTCAGTATTTGACAAAAATCACTGGGAAAACTGAAAGACAGTATGGCAGAAACTAGGCTTAGACCAACATCTTACACCTTATACTAAAATTGGATACATAATTTAGACATAAAAGGTGATAACATAGGTAAATTAGGAGAGGAAGGAATAGTTTATCTCTCAGATTTATGGAAAGGAGAACAGTTTATGACCAAACACAAGATAGTGAATATTATGAAAAGCAAAATGGATGATTTTGATTACATTAAATTAAAAAGGTTTTGTATAAACAGATGCAATGCATCCAAAATTAGAAGGGAGGCAGAGAGCTGGGAAACAATTTTCATAACTAGTATTTCTGATAAAGGCCTCATTTCTAAAATATATCAGGAACAACATCAAATTTATAAGAATCCAAGTCATTTCCCAATTGAGAACGGTCAAAGGATATGAACAGGCAGTTTTCTGATGGAGAAACCAAAGCTATCTATTGCCATATGAAACAATGCTCTATATCACTACTTATTAGAGAAATGCAAATTACAACAACTCTGAGGTACCACCTGACACCTATCAGAATGGCTAATATGACAAAAAAAGAAAATAATAAATGTTGGAGAAGCTGTGGAAAAATTGGGACACTAATGCATTGTTGGTGGAGCTATGAACTAACCCAACCATTCTGGAGAGCAATTTGGAACTATGCCCAAAGGGCTATAAAGCAGGGCATACTCTTTGACCCAGCAATTCCACTATGATGTCTTTTTCCCAAAGAGATCATAAAAAATGGAAAAGGACCCACATGTACAAAAATGTTTATAGCTAGATGTTCTTTTTGTGGTGGCAAGGAATTGGAAATTGAGAGGTTGCTCATCAATTGGAGAATGGCTGAACAAGTTGTGGTATATGAATGTAATGGAATACTATTGTGATGTAAGAACGATGAGCAGGTGGATTTCATAGAAACCTGGAAGGACTTGCATGAACTGATGATGAGTAAGATGAGCAGAAGTACACAGTATCTACAACATTGTGTGTTGATCAATTGTGATAGACTTGGCTCTTCTCAGAAATACAATGGTCCAAGATAGTTCCAAAAGACTCATGATGGAAAATGCTCTCTAAATCCAGAAAAAAAATAACTATGGAATGTAGATGTAGATTGAACCATATTATTTCTATTTTTTTCTTTTCTGAAGTTTTTTCCTTTTTGCTCTGATTCTTCTTATACAGCATGACTAATGCAGAAATATGTTTAATGTGATTGTAAATATATAACCTATATCAGATTGTAAACTGTCTTGGGGAGGAGGGAGGGAGGGTAGGGAAGGAGAAAATTTAAACTAGAAATTTTATAAAAATAAATGTTGAAAACTATCTCTGCATGTAACTGGAAAATAATAAAAAAACCCACAACTCTGTCTATTTTGCCTACAGCTGAAGCAAATGGCATTTGAGTTGTCAAGAAAGGTTGATATTGTATCTTAAATGCTAGTTCATATTGGTTGTAATAGGCCAATTTTTATTTACCTGAATCTTGAAGAATCTTTCACCTCTGAACCAATGAATGATTTGCACCAAGTGCATGTATAATAGAGACTGGGGAAAAAAACACAAATAAACACACATACTAAGAAACAGAAGGGGCCATTGCAAAAACCACTACAGCAACAGCAATTACTAGTACTACTACTACAAACTATACCACCAACACTAGTATTGCTACTACTAAGGATAATAATAATTACACATATACTACTTTAGGATTTTCGAAGTATTTTGAAAATACTATCTCACATCACCTTCACAACAGCAATCTGAGTTATTATTATGCCCATTTTACCAAGGAAGTAACTAGGGAAGGAAGAAGCCCAATGATTTACCTAGGTCACATAAATACTGTCTGAAGTAGGGTTCAAAGTCAGATTTTCCTGAATCCAATCTGAGTGTTCTTACCAGCATTTCACCTAGCTGCCTTCTAAACGCCTGCCAACAATATTATACATGTGTTCCACTCCACATTCCCTAGCCTCCTCAGGTAAATATCTTGTGAAAGATTAGGAACACCAGATAGAGAGTGAGGGTAATACATTGTAGAACACTTCATGGTTTCAACAGTACTTATGTACATTGTTTCATTGGATCCTCACCATAACCATGTGAGGTAGGCAGAAAAAGAATTAATATTCCCATTCTGCAGGTGAGGAAATTGATGACACTGGCTGAATGGACTTGCCCAGTGTCACGTGGAGAAGGTGGCAGGACATAGACTCACGGCTCAAAGCTTTAACTCCAGTGCTCTTCCTGGTACCATAAGTTTCCATAAGGTAACCAAAAAGAGAATTTAAAAAGTCATCCTGGATATGCAATTGCAATGACCCAAACTGAGAGGAATTCAGTAGAGACCAGAAAGGACTAGAAAGATGTGGAGTATATTTTCCTGATTCTGGTGCAGAAATTGTGGCAGGCATCACTTTCCCTCTTCCTTTAAGCATCAGGAACCATTTAAAAAGAAGAAGTCATAAGACTGGGGCTAGGCCAGGGTTGGGGAGTGAGGGAGCAAGTTCAATACTTTGGTAGGAAACTTTAAGGGATTATAGAACTGAGAGAGTACTGGAGAGATGAGGGACTTTAAAATCTCTTTGAAATGGGGGAGGATTTTGGTAGGATTCTGGGATGAGGATGCTTTATTTGGGGAATGTTTTTTGTTTCTGTTTTTTCTCACAGCCATTTAAAGGAAACAGGGAGAAGGAACCAGGAGAGAAGCACAGATGCAGTTCTTTAAGGCTTGTTCCAATATAAAGGGAAAGTTTCTCCCCACTCCAATCGGTCTTTCACTTAGCTGACCAACTGATCTTCCTAAAGCACAAGTCAGACTATGTCGCCCACTTAATCAATAAACTCTAGTGGTTCCCTCTTAATTCCAGGATGAAATATGAACTCCTTTCTTATGAAGCCTTGGCCACGTTTTACCTTTTCAGATTGTCTGTTTCTTTATACCTTATTTCCCTCCATGTACTGTGTGATCCAGTAATGATTGTTTCTTATCCACATCTTAACATGTTCCAATTCTGAGCATTTTTAATGGCTGCTTCCCCCTTCCTGGAAATCTGTCCTTCCTTCTCCTCACCTCCTGATTTCCTTCAACTCTCAGCTAAAACAGCACCTTCTACAAGAGCCTTTTCCAGCTCTGTTTTTCTTTAGTGACTTCCTTTTTAGATCATCTTCACTTGGTCCTGTGTATACATAGTTGTCTGAATGTAGTTGTGTGTATGCTGTCTGTACCATTAGACTGTGAGCTCCTTGAGAGCAGAGGTTTTTGTTTATTTTTTGTGGTTTGGGTTTCTTTCATGGTTTTCTATCTTTCTCTAAATCTAGGTGCTTACCACAGGGTCTGTCACATAATAGCCCTTTACTAAATGTTAGTTCACTGACTAAGAGTAGTTTGGGGGATCATAAGGTTTGTTCTGAGATTTTTTACTCTATTTAGCAAAAATAGGAAAAGAGAGAAAATCAGACTATAATTCCAAGGAAATGATTAAAGTTGGCACAGAAGATTGAGGAACTTTTGACATACTACTTCTTTTAACCCTTCAAGGACTATGAACTTTACAGGGGCTCAAAAATATTTCTTATAAGGGTGGTCCCCTTCAAACCTTAAGCAAGGTGCAATTTGGGGACTCAGGACTATGCCACTAAGTCCAAATCAGGGCTATGCATCCAAGCACCTAGTAACTTGGGAGCATAATTGTCCCTATATCAAGAACCCAGTAAGCTGAGAGTTGACTGACACAAAACATCATACAGTAAAGAAAGAGTCAATGTTGGTTTTGTAAAGAAAGAGATGACAAGATCCAGTCTGTTCCAATAGCAGGCTCAACATAAGGACTTCAAGGCTGCCCCTTCATGTCCATCTTCCATTTCATGCACTGAAACAAGAAAAGAATAGGCTTAGAGGAGATGAACTGTGCTTGATCTAATCCCTTGACTAATGGCAACACCAATGAGAAAGCCATACATTAGTAAAATTTAAAAAACAAAACAAAACATAATTTGGAGACTTCCTGGGCATAAAGGAAAGGGTGTAAAAGTGTAGGAGAAGGTCTGCTCTCTCTCTCTCTCTCTCTCTCTCTGCCTCTCTTTGTTTTTCTTGGTCTCTCTGTGTCTCTCTCTCTGTTTCTCTGTAGTCTGTCTCTCTCTCACACTAATACCATCTATGTCTCTATCTGTCTCCTCTGTCTATGTCTCTATCAGGGAGAATGGTTCAGAGAGAAGTAAAGGTGAGCAAATAGTTGGGAGAAAAGCAGAATGAAAAAGAGTCAGACTAATGGAAAAGGGGGAAGTGATGTAAAGAAATTTTGGGACTAATATGTTCTCAGTTGATAGCCAATACATATTGGAAAATGGACATTGGTTCACTGAGAAGAAAAGTGAAGTACTGGTTGGCTGCTTGTTCGGGGCATCCCGAGTTGGGTCATGTCTCAGAAGCTGCCCACAGTGATGATTTTTGGCAGCTTTGCTGCCCTCCTGGGCACTGCCTTCTACCCCATCTATTTCCAGCCCCTGATGCAGACCGGAGGAGTACAAGCTGGAAGAAGCCATAAATGGAGCTGGTATTGTCTAAGCAGATGTGCAGCCACCAGGATTAAAAGTGTGGTTGGATCCATTTGAAAGGAAGTGAAGAGGCTTCTGTCTGATTTGGATGGGAAAACAAACTTCTTCATATCTTCTGTTCTGCAACAAATAGAGATCATCTCTGTGGAGTGATAACTGGAGAAGACAGTATTTTATCTATAATGAGTTAATGCTAGTAGTTCCCATAAATATTAATTCCAAAAATTAATATTACATTTTTCTGAATTTTCAAAACACCAGTGATGCAAGTTACACTATTAGGAAGTTGGGGAGGTGCGATGTGGATTTTTTTAAACTAAACTTCTCCATTCTGGGTAAAGAATAAACCACTTATTATTCAGTCTTTACAACCTAAGGCTTATGATTTAAATATGGGAAGCACAGGACACTTGGGAATATCCTTCTACTGTCTTGTGTGTTGCCATTTCTCAAATAGGATACTGAAATGAAGATTTCAATAAGCTGCCCCTTGGGATGTGAAAATGTTAGAAAATGTTCTGTTCTCTGCCCTGTGCTGTATATTAACAAGCACAGTCCATCTTAATCATGTCTTGTTGAAGACCACTTGGTGGTTTTTTTTTGGGTGGGGGGGTTTGTGTGTCTTTTTGGTTTGTTTGTTTTTTGGTGAAGCAGTTGGGGTTAAGTGACTTGCCCAGGGTCATACAGCTAGTGAGTGTCAAGTGTGTGAGACCAGATTTGAACTCAGATTCTCCTGAATCCAGGGCCAGTGCTCTATCCACTGTGCCACCTAGCTTCCCAGAATACTTAGTTTTTGAATGTAGATAGGAAGTAATGTAAGTGAGAGGTAACATGATTTAGTAGAAAGCATATTGTGTCCTCAGTCAGAATACCTTTGTCTGGACTTTTCCCAAGTTATCAATGTTCTAACTAAAAGTTTCACCTAGATCTGAAAATAATAGTACAAATTTGGTCTGACTAGGATAGAGTATGGTATAACTATAGTTTTGTTAGTTTTGGAAACCTATCTTGATGAAGTCTATTATTATATTAGTTTTTGTTGATACCAAACCATCCTATTTAATCATAAGTATAATATTCCCCTAAAACCTATTAGTTATTTTCAGATGAACTGTATATTCATACTTTCCTAATCTTGCACCTGGCAAGATGATTTTTCAAAAAGCCAAGTTGAAGACAGAATATTCATCCCCCAAAAATTTAATGTGAGTATGTTAAGTCTAATGTTTTATCCTGTTGAAATGTTTTAAAATCCCGACTCTACCACCTAGGTTGTTAGCTATCTTTCCAAGCTTTGTGTCACCAACAAATGAATAATATTTTGGTGACAATTAATAGAGAAAGAAAAAGAAGCAGCATGATAGTGGACAGTAAAGAATACACTGATCCAAGGAGTAAGACAGAATTTGGGAAACATCAGAAACCTGAGATCAAACCATGGTATCAGAGAGATCTAGGCAGAGTCAAGATAGCAGAAGGAAGCTAGGAACTTTCCTGAGATTTCCCATATTTCCCTCAAAAACAACATTAAATCAAGCCTCTAAACAGATTCTGGAACTACAGAACCTACAAAGAGAGAGAGAAAATCCTGCTATGTGAGATAATTTAGAAGACTTCAGAAAAGGTCTGTCTCACCTGGGTGAAAGGGGAGGGCAGCCCAGCACTACTAGTCCCAGCTGGAAGCTCACTTCAGCAAAGCTTGGCTCAGTGTGGCTCAGCACTACTCATCTCAGCTGGCAGCTCACCTCAGAAAATCTTGGCTCAGTGGGCAGCTCTCTCAGCATAGGTTGGCTCAGTGGGCCAACTCAACACAGCTGAGAGTGGGGCAGCTGAGAGCAGTAAGAAGCTTGAAACCATGAACCCTGTTCCCCAGGAGCAGACTTCAACTTGAGTAAGAAACAAAAAAGGACCCTTACCATTGATAACTTCTATGGTGAAAAGGAAGACCAAAACTCAAACACAGATGAGTTGGTCAAAACGCCCACAAATGAAGACCCAAGAGGGAAGATGATCTTGCCTCAAGACCAAAAAGACTTCTTTGAAGAGCTCAAAAAGGCTTTTAAAAACCAAATAAGATAGGTGAATAAAAAATGGAAAAAGAAATAAGAGAAATGTGAGTTACACTGCAAAAAGAAGCACAAAAAATGACTGAGGAAAACAATTCCTTAAAAAATACAATTGGCCAAATGAGAGAAAAAATTAACCAAACAGAAAAAGAAGTGCAAAAGCTTACTGTGGAAAATAAGGCCTTAAATATTAAAATTGAGCAGATGGAAGCTGATAACTCCATGAGACAACAGGAATCTTATGAGCAGAATCAAAAGACTGAAAAAAATAGAATAAAATGTGAAATACCTCATTTGAAAAACAACTGACCTGGAAAATAGGTCCAGGAGAGATAATCTGAGAATTATTGGACTACCTGAAAGCCATGATCAAGAAAAGAGTCTAGACACCATATTCCAGGAAATTATTAAGGAGAACTTCCCTGAAATTGTAGAATCAGAGGATAAAATCATCATTGAAAGAATCCACCTAATACCTCCTGAAAGAAACCCCAAAAGGAACACTTCAAGGAATATTGTAGCCAAACTCCAGAATTATCAAGTGAGGGAGAAAATACTCCAAGGAGCCAGAAAGAAACCATTTAAATACCATGGAGCCACAGACAGGATTGCATAAGACATAGCAGCTTCAACATTAAAGGATCACAGGGCTTGGAATATGATATACAGGAAGACAAAGGAGCTTGGATTACAATCCATGATCAACTACCCAGCAAAACTGATCATTCTGTTTCAGAGGAAACAATGGACATTCAATGAACTGGGGGACTTCCAAGACTTCCTGAGAGAAACACCAGAACTGAACAGAAAATTTGATCACCAAATACAAGACTAGAGAAATAGAAAGAGGTGAACAAGGGGGAGAAAAGGGTTGTTCAGTAATGTTAAACTGCTTGAGTCCGTATGAGGGAGGATAATACTTTTAACTCTTGGGATCTGTATCTCTGTAAAGGTATTGTTATTAAATAAACTTTGATATGATGATATAAAGAAAGGGGCAGAATGAAAGAAGACTAGGGGGAGGAGAGGAAGGGGGAGGTGAAATGGGGTTAATTATGTCGTATGAAGAGGCACAAAAAGAATCCATTACAACCGAGGGAAAGAAGGGAGGGGTGGGCATTGTTGCAACCTTACTCTCATCATATTTGGTTCAGGGAGGGAATAAAATACACTGCCATTTGTATAAAGAAACTTAGCTTACTCTTTAAGGAACCAAAAGCAGAAGGGGGAAAAGGATGGTATTGATGGAAGGGAGGGCACAAATGGGAGAAAGGGGGGCAAGTAAAAGAAGGGCAGCTGATAAAAAGGAGGGCAGATTGAGGGAGGCAGTGGTCAGAAGCAAAATACTGGTAAAGTGGAATAGTGGGAAAGAAGGGGGGAAAGAGTACAAAGGGGAAAAGAAGATGGAGGGAAATAAACAGTTAATAATTTTAACTGTGAATGTGAATGGGATGAACTCTCCCATAAAACAGAAATGAATTCCAGAGTGGATTAAAAACCAGAATCCTACAATATGGTGTTTACAAGAAACACATTTGAAGCAGAGAGATACACACAGAGTAAAGGTAAAAGGCTAGATCATAATATATTATGTTTCAGCTAAAGTCAAAAAAGCAAGGGTAGCAATACTTATCTCAGACAAAGAAAAGGCAAAAATAGATCTAATTAAAAGAGATAAGGAAGGAAATTACATCTTGCTAAAAGGTACTATAGATAATGAAGTAATATCAATATTGAACATGTATGTGCCAAGAGGTATGGCATCCAAATTTTTAGAGGAGATGTTAAATGAGTTACTAGAGGAAATAGACAGAAGTACTATACTAGTGAGGGATCTGAATCTTCTCTGCTCAGAATTAGATAAATCTAGCCAAAAAATAAGTAAGAAAGAAGTAAAAGAGGTGAATAGAATACTAGAAAAGTTAGACATGATAGATGTCTGGAGAAAATTGAATGGGGATAGAAAGGAAAATACCATTTTCTCAGCAGTACATGGCACATTTTCAAAAATTGACCATGTATTAGGGAACAAAAACATCATAGTCAAAGGTAGAAAGGCAGAAAGAGTAAATGCATCCTTCTGTAAAGAATTAATTGTTATTTGAGGTTTTTATGCCTCAGCACGCACTGTCCTGGGGCTCCACAAACCACACGGTGCTCCACCCACTGGTTGTAGCCGTTGCCATGACGCTGGCACCTCACATCATCGCCACTCACTGACGCCTACATGGGCCTGGCAAAATTATAATGATCAGAAGCCTAGTGAGGGCAGTCATGTGACTGTCAGAGCAGCCAGACAATTGGTTGGGGGCTGTGTGGGGTTTCTGGGAATGGGGAGAAGTTGCCATTCTAGCTGGAAATTGGAAGATGACAGTAGCTCTGCTGTGTATTCTCAGCTGATTCCTGGGTGGTGGTTTTTCAGGTTGTATAATTTCCCTTTCCCCATTTTATTTCCTTTCCCTTGATCCTACTGATCCTATTTGTGGTGCGTTTTTTTTTAAGTTCATTCTTGTTAAAATAAATCCTGTTCTGTTTTGAGGGAGGCTGCCAGTCTCCTTCTTTGCCCCAATATTGCAGCAATCCACTCAGCTAACACTTCCCAATTAAAAATTGGTTCCCACACTTCTCAGATCATGATGTAATAAAAATTACATGTAATAAAAAGCCATGCAATGCTAGACTGAAAATCAATTGGAAACTAAATAATTTCATTCTAAAGAATGAGTGGGTCAAACAACAAATCATAGAAACAATCAATAACTTTATCCAAGAGAATGACAATAACAAGACAACATACCAAAATCTATGGGAGCAAGCCAAAGCAGTGTTTAGTGGAAATTTTATAGCTCGAACTGCTTACATCAATAAAAAAAAGAAAGAAGAGATCAATGAATTGGGCATGCAACTTAAAAAGCTAGAAAAACAACAAATTAGAAATCCCCAATTAAATACTAAACTAGAAATCCTGAAAATGAAAGGTTAAATTAATAACATTGAAAGCAAGAAAACTATTGAATTAATAAATAAAACTAACAGCTGGTTTTATAAAAAAACAATAAAATAGATAAAATATTGGTTAATTTGATTTAAAAAAAAGAAAGAAGAAAACCAAATTACCAGTATCAAAAATGAAAGGCATGATTTCACCACCAATGAAGTGGAAATTAAAGCAATAATTAGGAATTATTTTGCCCAACTCTATGCCAATAAAGTTGACCATCTAAATGAAATGGATAAATATTTACAAAAATACAAACTGCTCAGGTTAACTGAAGAGGTAATGAAATCCTTAAATAAGCCCATATTAGAAAAAGAAATTGAACAAGCCATTAATGAACTCCCTAAGAAAAAATCCCCAGGGCCAGATGGTTTTACAGGTGAATTCTACCAAACATTTAAAGAACAATTAACTCCAATATTATACAAATTCTTTGGAAAAATAGGTGAAGAAGGAGTTCTACCAAATTAGTTTTATGACACAAATATGGTGTTGATACCAAAACCAGGCAGAGCCAAAAACAGAGAAAGAAAATTATAGACCGATTTCCCTAATGAATACAGATGCAAAAATCTTAAATAAGATTTTATTGAGAAGATTACAACAGGTGATCACCAGGATAATACACTATGGGATTTATAACTGGAATGCAGGGCTGGTTCAATGTTAGGAAAACTATTAACATAATCAATCACATCAATAAGAAAATTAATCAAAATCATATGATTATCTGAATAGATGCAGAGAAAGCTTTTGACAAAATACAGCATCCATTCCTAATAAAAACACTAGAGAGTTTAGGAATAGGTGGAGTTTTCCTTAAAATAATAAGCAGTATCTACCTAAAACCATCAGCAAGCATTATATGTAATAGACATAAGTTAGAGGCCTTCCCAATAAGATCAGGTATGAAACAGGGATGTCCATTATCACCTCTATTATTTAATACTGTAGTAGAAATGTTAGCTTTAGCAATAAGAGACAAAAAAAGAATTAAAGGGATTAGAATAGGCAAGGAGGAAACAAAACTATCACTCTTTGCAGATGACATGGTGGTATACTTAGAGAATCCTAGATAATCAACTCAAAAATTACTTGAAACAATTAACAACTTTAGCAAAGTAGCAGGATATAAAATAAATCCACATAAGTCATCAGCATTTCTATACATGACCAACAAAGTACAGCAGGAAATGATAGAAAGGGAAATTCCATTTAAAGTAATGGTAGATAATATAAAATACTTGGCAGTCTACTTGCCAAGACAAACCCAGGAACTCTATGAACACAATTACAAAACACTTTTCACACAAATCAAATTAGATCTAAATGCCTGGAAAGATATCAATTGCTTATGGATAGGCCGAGCTAATATAATAAAAATGATAATTCTACCTAAATTAATGTATTTATTCAGTGCTATACCAATCAGACTACCTAAAAAAATTTTTATAGAGCTAGAAAAAATAATAACAAAATTCACCTGGAAAAAAAAAGTCAAGAATATCAAGGGAAATACTGAAAAAAATGCACAACAAGGTGGGTTAGCTCTACCAAATCTGGAGCTCTACTATAAAGTGGCAGTCATCAAAACTATCTGGTACTGGCTAAGAAATAGACTGGAGGACCAATGGAATAGGTTAGGTACAGGAGACACAGTAGTAAATGACATTAGTAATGTACTGTTTGATAAACCCAAAACTCCAGCATCTAGGATAGGAATTCAGTATTTGACAAAAACTGCTGGGAAAACTGGAAGATAGTATAGCAGAAATTAGGCATAGACCAACATCTGACACCTTATACTAAAATAAATTCAAAATGGGTACATGATTTAGACATAAGAGGTGATACCATAGGTAAATTAGGAGAAGAACGAATAGTCTACCTTTCAGATCTTTGGAAAGGAGAACAGTTTATGACCAAACAAGAGATAGAGAATAGTATGAAATGCAAAATGGATGATTTTGATTACATTATATTAAAAAGCTTTTGTACAAACAGAAGCAATGGGTCCAAAATTAGAAGAGTAGTGTAACGATTGGAATGACGCCACCTGCTGGATACTTACTGTAGAAGAGTTCTGCCCATGAAGCGAAGGTCTTTGAGGGCAAGACCAGGAGTCTTTTCTTTGGCGGGGAGGAAGTGACGCAGACTAGTGGGAGGAGGAAGGAAGAGACTGGCGCTGACTCTGGGGCTCTTTCCTCTGGACTCTGGCGGAGAAGGGAGCTAGAAATGTGCTCTCCCTTTAATAGATAGGAATCTAGGCCTTTTTCTCTCTCTTTACCAAATTCTTATTCTCCTTAATAAATGCTTAAAAGTCTAACTCTTGCTAAAGCTTATAATTTATTGGCGACCACTCATTAGATATTTTAGACAGTTTAGCTAGAATTTTAACCCTTAACAGATGGCTGACCACGAAGAGGAAAGCTAACCCTCAGTCTTCTGATCTGCTGGTTGGGTAAGAAATTTCCCCTCCCTCTCCCTTTAACTGCTAAGTACTGGCGCACTGGCTGTGTTTTCCTTTAAATTTTTTCGAATGGACCTTTTAAACTCCCTAATTATCCTATTTTTGATTTTAGTCTGTTTAACCAGACAAATGGGAGATAAGATCATGTTAATGCTTTGTTTTTGTGGATTTTCTATTTTTCTTTTTATTTTTGTTAAAAGAGCCAGCAACTTACTCACACAAGGAAATATCTCTCCCTCTCCCAACCATGCTTTTTCAGAGAAACCTGAAGAGATTCCCTCAGCTTTTCCCAGTTCTAACACTAATTGTTGCTCTAATTTTGCATGCCTGGAGGCAAAGACCCACCCTCTAGAAGCTTTTAATCCCCTAGCACCTGGAGGCAAAGTGGGGGAAGAGGAATCCAGGCCTGAGTTCAAAATCCAGTCTGATTCAAATTGCGCTGGTCCCTCCCCCCCTCTCCAGACTCCACCCTCTACTCCTCCCATGGCCAAGCCCATTGCTTCCCCGGCCTGGGAAGTCCAGAGATCTAATGCTCATGCGCAACTTTCTCTAACTACATTTGCAGCTTCAGGCTCAGCCCTTCCCCAGCCTGGCTGTGCTTCTGAGACAACTTTAGAAAACCCTTTAAATTCCAGATATGCTCAATTTGTTCATAATTTTGCTAACCTGCTTTTGTCTTTAATTAGTAATCTTATAAAGCGTTTGCATGGTGAAAAGCCCGACAGACAATATAGAGGGGTTAAAGAAGAAAAACTTAAGCTGAATAAGAATGACAATCATCAACATAGTTCAAGACTCTGCTTCTTTTGCCATGGAAGGGTATATATTTTACAGAAATGTAGAAGTAAGCAGCAAGGTATTGATATGAGTATTGGGGATTTTAGATATCGGAATCAAAAGTGTTCTGAATTCACTCAGAGTATTAATGTCAGTTCAGAGGTTACATAGGATTTCTATGCTATTATATATACATTTTGAAATTAATGGTATGGGTTTATTTTCATAGAGATTTTCAGGCTTTTGAGATTGTGTCTTATACTTAGTTTTTAAAACAAGGAGAATATTTGTAAAAGCTTTTTATAGTTGTGATCAAGTTTATATTTTATAAGACTCATTAATATTAAGTTCATATTCATTTAGATTTCCCTAGTTTGAATTTCATTGTCTTTTATTGTTCCATGTGTATTTTCTTCTATTCGTTTATCTATCTAATTTTGAAAAATTGCAAGATGGTTTTGATTTCATAATACAATGTTAATTCTAGGAGTATTGTGCTCCCATATTCTGAGTTGTTTGTTTTTGTTATTTTTTTTTCCTCAACTGATTATTTGATCAAACTCTTTAAAGCATTTCCCTGGCAAATTGGTTGCCATGGCAAGTGTAAATTGATTCTAGAAGTATTATTTTTGATAAGCATATTCCCCCCCCCAAAAAAAAGAGGGGAACATTTGTAAAAGTTTTCTTTTTTTCAAAAAAAAAAGTTTTCTTTGAGATTCTGTTGTGCTTTAACTTGTATTTAAATATGTTCTGATTTTTCACAAAAGTAATTGTATACTAAGTAAAAAAAAAGGGTATTATTTGAAATTGTTGCATAATTATATATTATATTTTGAGTCAAGATGTATTCACATTTTTTGCAACCATTTATTATCCTCAATTTTAAACCCATATGAGACTTGGATTATGGGAACTTATCATTTAAGACATTAATTGCCTTTATTCTGAGTTATCAGATGCCAGTTGGCCAAGGTGCCATCCAATCACAAGAGGAATACATGCAAGAGCAGACACTGAACTGTCACATGAGGGGAGACATGCGTGAAGTCAAGGTATGGCCGAGGGAACGGCTAATGTTGAGGTTGGATTCTCTTGGTTTAATATTTTATTCTCTTTTTCCTCACAATATTGTACAGATGGCTGGAAGTATTCATCCCACCCATCTCACTTCTACACCTGGCTTCTATGCTCCCTCCTATATGCCTGATGCCATGGACATCTCAATCCCATGCATCTGATTAAGTCTGACTCAGTTTCCTCCAATATGTTCGGTGGCATGGACATGTATTCCATCCACCTATTTTAAGCCTGGCATACTGCATGGAGAGTACATATTGCTCAAGTGTGGGAATGCTCAAATCCCATCATTTCTCTGTTCTTTTATGGTAACCCCCATAATTATCTTAGGTGTCATGATAAATAACAGTGTTGAATTTGGCCTTGACACCTGTTACCAATTATATTAGATTTTTAAAATTTCTCATAATGGCATGAGGATGATTAGGCAGATGATGCAAAAAGTGATGAAACAAAGATAAAAATTATTTTTAATAATTAATATCGCAGCAATTGTCTTCTCAATTACCCTCCATAAGGGGGGGACTATAGTAATATTATAATTTTAAAGAATGGTTCAATTTTTGTTTTATTATATGTTTCATGTGTAACAACTAAGATTCTGAATTCCCTTAGACATGTTTTTGAGAACTTTCATTGTTTGATTTGATTATTGACAAAGCTATTTTAAAGTTGTGTTAAGCTCAATTTTGTAGGAAATTTTCCTGGCTGATTACCAGCATCCACACATCAACCCCTGAAAAGACTTCCATTCCACGACTACACCTAGAGGACATCTGAGAAAAGACTTTCAGAGACTTTAAATGAACAGTTTTGATTTGTTGTTTTTGTTGTTTTTTTTTCTCTTTCTGTTATAATATACACCATCTATAACATGTATTCTCTGCAGAGGCCCTCCCTTTGCAAGACTAATGTCAAAGCGTCGGTTCATGAGGACAAAAAAAAAATCGCCCCTCTGGACAAAACTTTCCTCTCTTCCTTTTCTATATTGTTGTTCACATATTATTAGTTAGCAATAGTTATTATATTGTTTTTACTGTTCCGTCAAGGAAACATTTTGTTTCTTGAGGAACAACAGGGGGGACTGTAACGATTGGAATGACGCCACCTGCTGGATACTTACTGTAGAAGAGTTCTGCCCATGAAGCGAAGGTCTTTGAGGGCAAGACCAGGAGTCTTTTCTTTGGCGGGGAGGAAGTGACGCAGACTAGTGGGAGGAGAAAGGAAGAGACTGGCGCTGACTCTGGGGCTCTTTCCTCTGGACTCTGGCGGAGAAGGGAGCTAGAAATGTGCTCTCCCTTTAATAGATAGGAATCTAGGCCTTTTTCTCTCTCTTTACCAAATTCTTATTCTCCTTAATAAATGCTTAAAAGTCTAACTCTTGCTAAAGCTTATAATTTATTGGCGACCACTCATTAGATATTTTAGACAGTTTAGCTAGAATTTTAGCCCTTAACAGTAGGCAGGGAGAAAAATTTGAAATTGGAAATCTTATCTGAACAAATGTTGAAAATTATTTCTACATGTAACTGGAAAATAATAAAATACTTTTATTAAAAAAAAAAAACTTGGTATCATATTGATGGAGGCTTTCAAGCATTTGGAAACCAGTTGGCATCGTCTCCTTCTTCCAAAAGAAAGGCAGCTGAAAAATTGGTAAATTAGAAATATTTTTACCCTTACAAAGGCAACTGTGGTAAGGGGAATCACCATTCTTCCCCTAAAAATAATCATCAAAGAGGCCCTGGAGTTGACATAGAAATAAAAGAAATATTTTTACCCCGATACTTTTTTTTCTTTAAGTTTTTAACATTTTAAACTTAAATACAAAATGATAAAAGAAACTTAACCATGTACATAGCAGAACATATGAGAGGATTTATTATAAAACAATAAATTTCCATTTAAAGAAAACATAATAAATTATATCCACTTTTCAAATTGACTTTGCATTTCTTTGCTTCCTTGTTGGTTTTCTTTTACTTTCTGCTGTATGCTTTTACATTTATTATTGTTTCCACCTCACTTCCCACCCATCTCCACTGTATAGAAGGGATATACAGATGTATATGTGTATATATGCACACAAACACACATGTAAACACATGAACACACATACACATATATGTAAGACAATAATATGGTTATTTCCATTAATCTGTGAAGTTGGATAACATCTTTCACATGTCCAAGTCTTTCCATGCCTCTCCAAGTCAACCAGCTTATCATCTCCTATACCACAGCAATATTCCTATCCAATTACATCCTACCTGAGAGATTGTCCATAAAAGATTTTTACCTGATTTTCTGAATTCCTTCTATTCTTGGCTATATATGTTTTATCTATAAAACAAAAAATAATTTAAAATAATGGAAATTATCCATTTTATATTTCAATACTACTCTCATCATATAATAGAGTTTGAAGTCTAATACTGCTGAAATTAAATCCTTTAACTCTTTTTACCTGGTTTCTTGGAAGTTCCTGAACTTTTGTTTTTTCAAATAAACTTTGTTATTATTTTTCCTAACTCATCAAAATCATTTTTAAAAAAATTAATTGGAATGACATAAAATCTATAGATTAGTTAAGTAAAATTTAAGTTATTAAAATTATATTGGCTCTACAATAAAAGGAATGTTGAAGACAAGTAAGCTTCTGTTGTTCTATGTTAGAGTTTGTGATAACAAAGAAGAGGAAAGTAAGTATAGTCTGGCATGCAGACCATATTTGAGGACATATTTAAAAAAAAAAAGAAAAGATATGTAGGGTTTGGTGGGTTAATGCTTTTTCATAAAAAAATCAGGCAATGAGAAATGGAAAATCCCCTACAATGCAATTCTGAAAACTCAAACAAAAATTAGTCCAATGATTAGGGAAAAGAGGAACTAATTATTAAGGGACCAATGAAAATGGACAGGAAACACATCAATTAAATCAACTTAAAACAACAGAACCTGAAAGAAAATGCAAAAGAGTAACAAAGAGTGACAGAATATGGAGGAGTAAGCTGATTCTTCCCTATGATTCCTAGACCATATCTCTTCAAATCAACAACTTATACAACTGTTAGAAAGAAATAAAAATTTCAGGAAGAAGAGGACATATCTCTGAAATAATAAAGAAGTACAAAAGAAGAATATACATCCCCTCCCATGCCCCGAACTATGATTAACTAGGCAGACACCCATTTTGAGGTTCATAAAGAGAACCATTTATCACCAACCTCTCAGCAATGGCCAACTGTGTTATCCTTCATGCAATCCATAATAGAGTATAGAGAAACTCATATTTAGAGTACACTGACTGAAAAGAAGAGTAGAAGTTTACCTTAGATATTTAAATCAAAATAGTCATTAATTCCTTCCACTTAAATTAGCATCCTATTTGACAAGCAAAGCTTTCAAATGGGAAAACATACTTAAGGCAAACAAGTCCAGTTAATCAGAAAAAAACCTAAATAATAAGCAAAATGATATTAAATTCCAAGATAAGAATAATGTTTCAAAAATATTTTTTGCACTATTTGAATTTCAAAGGGAAAGAAAAGAAATTCTTTAGAAGGAAGAAATATCTAAAAGGCTAATATATATTTGGGGGAATAACAGATTCAAGAAAAGGAAAGGATATTCAACTGAATTAGTGTGGTTTAGGCTAACGGTTAAAGCATCACATGAATGGATCATTATTTTTCTTAGAGAATTCATGGCTAACTTTGAGGGAAGTTGCTTAAATAAAGGGAAGAAACTTAAGTGATATAAAGAAATTGGTGAAACACTCCCATCTGGAGGGGAAGTATTCGTTGTGGTCCTTTGACTCTGGGAGAAAAGGAGAAGCATAAAAAAAGTAATTATAAAAATCACAGGAGAAACAGATAAAGTTGAAATGAAAAAGAATATGTGAAAAAACCCTGAGAGCTCTTTTACTGCCATACCAATGAAATTACCAAATGATTAGTTTATATATTTAGAAAAAATACTAAAATAATTTATTTGTAGGATCAAATAGTTAAAAATTCTCAGTGAAAACCAAGGGAACAAAAGAAATCTAAAATGAGAAAATCTCAAACAAATCCTATGAGGCAGTAATCATCAAAAATGTTTGGCTCTTTAAAAATAGGGGGAAAATGTTACTCAGAAGAAGAGATATGAAAAGGAATAAAGAAACTACTGGCATAATGGTGTTCAGTTTAACTTTTTATTAAAGATTCAGTATTTAGCCATAACCATTAGGATAAGTGGTCCATTGTTCAATATACCAAAGAATAAGAACATCAGGGAAAGAATTGCTTATTCAATGACAAGAACTGTTTCATAATATGGAAGGCAGTTAGGCAGAAATTTGTTTTAAACCTACATGAAACAAAATATGTGCCTATAAGGGCCAAATGAATATGTCACAAATATAAAAATAATGAAAGGAAAAAGGGAGGAAGGAAGGAAGGAAAGATGGCAAACAAACAAAAAGAAAGAACAAAGAAAATAAAGAAAAAGTAGGAAAAATACTTTTGATTTGGGAGAAGGCCAACATTTTTAGTATTCAAAATGTGGAATATTTTATAAGAATGAAGTTCACATAACTAGAATAAGAAAACAAAGAGTAGAGTAGGAAAACATTTACAATAACTATGTCTCCAAGTCATGTGTGAGATGAGATCAATATAGATGACCAAGAATATTGCCCAACATGTGGGAATAAGTGACTAAGGAAAAGGAGAAGTGCTTTCTCTTTTAAAAAAAAATACATATTTGTACCATTTGTGTAGCAATTCAATTTTCAAATAACCCTTAAACTTTCCATGCTCAAAATGGCATCCCTTTTAACAGAATCAGAAAGAAAAATGAGAAAATATTAGTTCAGTAAAAATAAACAAAAACCAATTCTCTGAGAACATACAATTCATTATTTTTCCAAATGGATTTCAAATAATTTACAACCATTTTAAAGATTGTTTGAAATCATTAATTAGAAAATGAATGTAAATGAAAACTCAGACATTTAGCCTTATCACTCTCAAACCATCATAGTCAAGATGGACAGAGTCCATTTTTGAGGGATAATAGGCCACACTGAATAGAGTGCTATGGCCTGGAGAGAGGAAGACACATCTTCTGGAGTTTAAATCTGGCCTCAGTCACTTATTAGCTGTGTGACCCAGTCCAAGTCTTGAACCCTATTTTCCTCAGATCCTCATCTGTGAAATGAGCTGGAGAAGGAAATGGCAAACCAATTCAGTGTCTTTGCCAAGAAAACCCTAAATGGTATCACAGAGTCAGACACTAGAGAAAAAACTAAACAACAATAACAATGGGAAAACAGACACAAGTATACATTCTTGGTCAGGCTATGTATAGGTCAACATATGTGTCACCACTATGTGGAACTAAGGAAGAGTAGTTAATAACTTATTTATATACTTTTTCATAATTTCACAATTTTGCAAATAGGTTAAGGAGGTTAAAATCAGAGGGAAAAATCACACATATAGATAGATATTAATAAAATTGCTTTTAATAGTAGAAACCAAGACTTGAAATGGCATGAATGTCCATCTACCAGAGGATGGCTGAACAAATGATGATCTTATAAATATAATGAACTACATACTGAATCATCGGAAATAAAGAATATGATGACTTCAGAGAAACAGAGGAAAGTAACTTTGACCTAATGTAGAGTGAAATAAGGTGAACTAGAAGAACAATATACATGGTGACTACAATAATGGAAATAAAAATCCCAACAATGACATTGGTAATGAACAATCTCAGTCCTAGATAATCAATGCTGAATCACTTCTCCCTCAATAGAGAGTAATAGGTAAAGGTTTGCACCCTGGCTCTTCTGCCTACTCTCAGACCATGGACAAGTCACTTTATCTCCTTGGCTTCTTGATCTTTATCCAGAAAATAAGGAGGTTGGATTATGTGGCCTCTAAAATCCCTTCTCACTCTAAATCTGTGAAACTAGATCCTATGACATGATGAGTATGGGAAGGGAATGGGCTTCAGGAAGCAGAGATGGGATATCAAAAAGAAACGACCAAGGGAAATCCTATAGACCTGAAGAAGAATTTCATGATGGCAGGGATTTGGTGAGCAGAGTATTTGGAACAAGGCAGGAGAGACACAAAAGCTTTAGGGAAGAATAGGTCTTGAATATCAAGTATGTAGCCAAAAGTTAATTTAGCAAAGTGTTGGAATGTATCATTTAAGATACTGGTGAAGAAGGAATGATGAAGAGGGACATGGTACCTTGGTCCCATAAAAGCTGGTATCTTCAGGTGACCCAAGAATATGGCTGCTAATGGTTATGCAACTTCTAGCAAGAGGGGATGGGGTAAGGGCTTGCCTGCACAATTATGGTATCTAGTGATTTCATTTCTATTATTTTATCCTTCTTTTGTACATTGACCTCTCTGGCTCATTCCTGGCAGTGGAAGAAAGCTGGTGAAAGGACCTGAGTCAATGACATTTGAATAACTTGTGCAACACAGGATATCACAATACCGTCAAGGAGTCTAGATTTCTGTATGGGAGAGAAACCACAGGATGGAAGACAGCCCATCATTATAATCACAACATTATCTTTGTGGTTTCCTGGCTAGGTGACTTCAGAGGCTTGGGCTAAGTTATATCTGGTTGTGACTTTTTGGGCAGGAGTTTTGCCAGCCCTCAAACTCAGTTCAACCAAAACTTAGGGATGGGTGTGATCTGGACATAGACGATGCCTTTATACAAGGGATTGTGTGTGAAGTTTCAAAGGGGACATTGTTCTCTGAGGTCTTTATAAGAGCAGTAGCCCTGGGTCCAGGCAGCACAGGTATCATCGCTACCATGGCTGCTACCAAGCTGCTACTGCTCCTTTTCTCAGTGGCCCTGTTGGGCCTGAGCTCAGCTCAATTTGCAAATGAGGGTAAGTGGGGACACAGAGACACTCTGATCATGTTAGGAGGTTGTTGGGTGGAAGGGTATCAGGGTATGTAATTCAAGTAAAATTGTTTGACGTTAGCCATGCTCAGTATAATTCAATTTTGTCTTCTCACAGTTAGAGAAATAGGAGGTAGTAATTCTTATTTTCCATGTTCTGATGAATCCTCAAATCTCTTCTCAGCCCTGGGTTGGAAGCCAAACCCAACCTATTCTTTAAACTCTAATTATTCTTTTTCCTAGGTGTCTATGCTCCTTGCTCTTCCTCATGCCCAGCATTCCTTTTTCCTTTTGGTTAACTTGTTGCTTCCCCCATATACAACCCATTTGCTACTTTTTATAATTCATAGCTCCTGTTACAATTCTGTTTCTGTCAGCTCTTATGGGGAAGCTATCTTGATTTCTTGCTGTACCCCCTCTTCAGAAGTTCCCTTCACCTAAGAAAGTATCATTTCATTTTAACACGTTTTGCATTTTCTATATGCAGGCTGTTTTCCCAAATAGAATTCAAATTCCTCAGCATCAGGAACTGTTTCTTCCTCCTTTGTACACGCAGTACCTAAAAAGTGACTGACACATAAAAAGAACTGGATAGATTCTTAATGAATTGACCAGAATAGAACTGAATTATCTGGGACCCAATATTCATAAGAAAACAAAAATGGTACAGATGATCTTTCTGCAATGCTACTGCTCAGGCAGAGACAAAACCATCCACCAAAGAGTTGTGAATTCTTCTCCAGCCATTAGGCCCTTTGCTCTTGGTCAAGATGTTTTCATAATGACTTTTTCTTTAGAATACCAATAATCAATCAACAAGCATTTATTGCTGGGCATTCAAACAAAATGGGTAGAATAAAATCAGTCAAGCAGTTTCTGCCTCCATGGAGCTAAAATTCAAACCAGAGATGATACAACAATGATTAGTGATTTTTTGTTCATTAAAAAGGGGTCCTCATGCTCAAAACTGTTCAAGAATTTGTAAACACTCCAATATTGGGCATCCTGTAGAAGAAAATTTGAAGTTCTGGAATGGAATTTTATTATTTTTTTTATCAGATGTGTTTGCATTATACAGAGTTAGTCTAAGCAGGGGAACATGATAATGTCCAACATATGGGATCCCAGTACTTCTGTTACTGTCCTTTGTTAACCGATTCATATATGGCTGTAATAAAGGGATGGAACTGTATTTCAGTAGGGAACCAATCTCAAACTCCTTCTTGCAAGGCAGATCTATTGGTATGTGCTCAACAACTGTTTTCTTGGAGTCCCGAGGAAGTAAGCAATTAGTTGCCCATGTTCCTGTGGCCAATAGGTGCCCAAGGTGGAATCTGAACTCAGGACATTTTGACTTTAAGGCTGGTTTTCTATCTGCTATGCCATTTTCCCTCTAAGTGAGATTTAACCTCACCCTTTTACAGATGAAGAAACTTGGGGTCAGAGAGGTTAAATGACTCTCCCACTGGCATAGCTGGCCTGTATTTTGAAAGCTATGACATGAACCCCAATCCCTTTATTCTAAGTCTGGTATTCTAGGGAAAGTCATGCTGGGGTAATAGAAAAGTATTTGGAATCCAAAGACCTGCATTAAAATTTTGCCTTTGCCAATGAGACCTTGCATAACTCATAGTGCCAGGAACATGGCTGAGGATTTAAGAAAGTTTCTTGACTCGACAATCTTCCTTGAATTCCTTTGGTCTTCTCATTAGAAAATGAAAGATTTCTATTAGGTGATCTCTAAGGTATCCTCCAGTTGTAAGTTCCATGATCCTAAATCTTATGTGAAAAACAAATATTCTGATAGGCAAAATGTCTTCTTTACATGAGGATGTTTAGCTCTCTGGAAATCCTAACACTGTGTGGAAAAGAGATGATTTTCTTCCCTTTGATATGTGAGCTGTACAACCCAAGAATGTCTTATCCATATTTAAGTTCATATTCCCTCATTGTGAGGAAAAAGAAAGCAAAACCTGAAGAAGTTTAAAAGTTCTTCATTCATTGTTATTTTGTGTTTTCTCCATAGAGAACCAGGAAGAAAACTCTGCTCAGAGTGCAGGTAAGACTGCTGGGTAGGAAACATGCTGACGTGCATCTGGATTTTATTTTAATTTTTCCATTGAAATGGTCTCGTTATGCATCCCAACATAGGACCTTAAAGCAGGACCTTACAAGCATTTTCATAGCATAAATTGGGGTTGGGAGATCGAGTTGTGCTTGAGCCCCTCCAAACCTTTAAGGATTCTGTCACTCAGAGCTGCAGCTATTTTGAATGCATTCCATGTCAAGGGATAAAGCAATTCATTAGAAATTCTGTGCCACAATTCAAAAACAAACAAACAAACAGACAAACAAACGACAACAACAACAACAACAACAACAACAACAACAACAACAAAAACAAACCAAAAAGAGCCAACACTTCTCCTGTCCCCAAATAATTCTTGGAACCTTACTTTGTTCATTTGCACCCTGTTTAATAGCTAGAATGTAAAAGGTTCAATTCATGACTATAATGAATCTTTAGGACACAGGCTATCAATTTTTAAATCCATTCTTTGCTCCTGATTTTCTCATTCTCTCCTCCCATTTCATCCACCCCTTCCATGACCCATAAGACTCCTCTCACTCTAGAGCACCATTTAATTACCCCAAGTTCTAAAAATTTAATGGGACCAAATCTTGTTTAAACTATTGGCCAAAAGGCCCCATTGAGGTATTTTCCTTTGGACCAGTCAGTTATAGGAAGTGGCACATTTTAGGCACTTGAAAAATATTGAATGATGGACACAGTTCATAATAAAGGCAAAAGCATATGATATAAATAAAATACTTTAATAGTAACATGAGGCTCAACAATATAGTTTCTTACACATAATCTAAATAGAACAATGGAAAATATATGAGAAATATGTAGGAGTCATGCATACTTAGAGAATATGTGGGCATCCACAAATGAGGGAATGCATATGTGAGAAACCCATGGGACCAAGATACACATGGAGCAGAAAACTCATGTTTTTGGCACAGCAAGCTGCCAATGTCTTCTGCTCCTGTCCTTAAGTGAGTCTAGGCCTGTTTTGTCCCAATCACTTACATACTCATCCATCATGTAAGGCTTAATTTCAAACTGAAAAAGCCCAGATGTCTTACTTAGATCCTTATCAGACATCTACCAGGTAAACCAGGATCACCCTCATTCAATGCTATTGGGAAGGTATTAAGGGCTCCATCCTTTCAAAAGTTAGCCTATGGACACAAACCATGCTGTCTGCATGCACTGCCTATCAGGGCTCTTCCTTTATCTCACGTTTCTATACCTGTGCTTTCTCCTGTCAGAAGATGCCCAAAGTTCAGAAGATTCATTAGCCCCCCAAGCACCAAATGACTCCCAGGAGCAAGGTGAGAAACAAGGTCAAAAACCAGGAGGTGGTCAGCAAGGAGGTCATCCAGGTGGTCAGCAAGGAGGTCGTCCAGGTGGCCCTCAGGGAGGTCAGCCAGGTGGCCAGCAAGGAGGTCAGCCAGGAGGCCCTCAAGGAGGTCAGCCAGGAAGCCAGCAAGGAGGTAAGCCAGGAGGCCCTCAGGGAGGTCAGCCAGGAGGCCAGCAAGGAGGTAAGCCAGGAGGCCCTCAAGGAGGTCAGCCAGGAGGCCAGCAAGGAGGTCGTCCAGGTGGCCCTCAAGGTGGACAACCAGGAGGCCAGCAAGGAGGTCAACCAGGAGGCCAGCAAGGAGGTCAACCAGGAGGCCAGCAAGGAGGTCGTCCAGGAGGCCCTCAAGGAGGTCAACCAGGAGGCCAGCAAGGAGGTCAACCAGGAGGCCAGCAAGGAGGTCAACCAGGAGGCCAGCAAGGAGGTCGTCCAGGAGGCCCTCAAGGAGGTCAACCAGGAGGCCAGCAAGGAAGTCGTCCAGGAGGCCCTCAAGGAGGTCAACCAGGAGGCCAGCAAGGAGGTCATCCAGGAGGCCAGCAAGGAGGTCATCCAGGAGGCCAGCAAGGAGGTCGTCCAGGAGGCCAGCAAGGAGGTCAACCAGGAGGCCAGCAAGGTGGTCAGCCAGGTGGCCAGCAAGGTGGCCAGTAAGGAGGTCTTTCATATCCTCTACCACAAAGGTAGTTCACTTTTATTCTCAGTGAACCAAAGTCCATTTTTCAATATGTACTGGCTGTCAACTCACATTACATAAGCCCCCAAATTTCTTTATACCATGTTTCCCTTTTCCATTAGTCTGACACTTTCCACTCTTCTTTTCTTCCACCTATTTGCTCACCATTTCTTCTTTCTGAACCTTTCTCCCTAATAGACAAAGAAACATTGAAGGAGACAGAGACATAAGGAGAAGGAAGGAAAGAGACAGACATTGAGAGAAAGATAGACAGAGAGATAGAAACAGACAGAAAGGGACAGAGAGAAATATAGAGAGAGCTCAAACTTTCTCCTATCCTTTTCTCTCTCTCCTTTATGCTACTCATTGCTATCCCTGCCCAGAATCTTTCCAAATTTTATTTTGTTTTCTTCTTTAAAATATATTAATGTATGACTTTCTCATTGCCATTGCCATTGCCATTAGCCGAGGCAACAGATCAGTCACAGTTCATCTTCTCTATGCCTCTTTGTTTTTCTTGTTTCAGTGCATGAAATGGAAGATGGAGGTTAGAGAAGCACCCTTGATGTCCTTGAATGGATCCGAATATTGGGACATTACAAATCTCTTGATCTTCTCCATTACTGTCTTTACAACACCAATAAATACAGTAGTAATCAAATATTGACTCCTGCTCCACTTTATGGCATTTTGTGTCAGTCAACTTTCAGCATACCAGGTGTTAGATATAGGGACAGTTCTATGCTCCCAAGCTATTTGGTGCTTGGCTCATTCCAGATTATTCTGTGCATGCACATCCCTGATTTGGAATTAGCAGCATAGTCCTGAGTCCCTACACTGCACCTTGCTTCAGACTGGAAGGGAATCACCCACAAAAGAAATATTTTTGAGCCCCTATGAAGTGCATAGTACTTAAAGGATAAAAAGAAGTAGCATGTTAAGAGTTCTTCAATCTTCTGTGCCATCTTCAATCATTTCCTTGGAATTATAGGGTCTGATTTTCTCTCTTTTCCTATTTTTGCTAGAGCAAAGACCTATTATGTGCCAGAGACTGTGGTAAGCACCTACATATAGAGACAGGCAGAAAACAAAGAACGAAACCAAAAAACAAAACAAAACAAAAAATAGGCAATGTGCTCTCAGGGAGCTCACAGTCTAAAGGTGGAGACAGCATTCAAAACAACTACATTCAGATGACTATGTACATTGGCCCTGTGGGGCCAAGTAAAGGAGGTCTCAAAGAGAAGGTACTAAGGATAAAGAGAGCTGAAAAGGGCTCATGTAGAAAGTAATGTTTCAGCAGATAGTTAAAGGAAATCAGGAGGTAAGGGTGAGGAGGGACAGAGGTCCAGGAAAGGGGATCAGCCATGAAAAATGCTCAGAGTTGGAACATGGAAAGTTGTGTATAAGAAACAATCATTCCTGGATCACACAGTACATGAGGGAAATAAACGATAAACAAAGTGAAAAAGTAAAAAGTGGTCAGGTTATGAAGAGCGTTAAGAACCAAAGAAAGGATTTCCTATTGCATCCTGGAATTAAGAAGGAATGACTGGGGTTTGTTGACTGAGTAGGTGACATAGTCACACCTTTGCTTTAGGAAGATCAGTTGGCCAGCTGAGTGAAGGATGGATTGGAGTAGAGAGACACTGTCCCTTTATATTGGAACAAATATAACATAATGAGGATCTTACACATCACTTATTTAGAACGGAAAAAGGCTTTATATCCTACATTTTCCTTATGCCAATGAGGAGAATGAAATGTAGAGAGATATGATGACTAACCCAAAGTCAAGCAGTTGTGAAATAGCAGAATCAGCATCTAAAACCAAGTCCTCTCTCTACTCCTGCAATAGATGAGAGGTACAGAAATAGGCGTTTAATAAGTGTGTGTTAATTATTTGATACATGGTAGCAGTAGAGATGCCCAGATGGTCATAGACAACAAAATAAAAAGAAAATCCAGGAATAAAATCCATGGCCTTCACGGAATACAAATGGATGGAATAGAAAGGCACCAAAATGCAGCTAACAATCAGGAATAGTTGATCTTCATATAAGGAGTTGGATCTTGGCTTCATAGGTACCATAGAGACTCTGTGGGAGATGGTACATGAGGTGGGGGTGGTGGCAAAGGTATTCACATAGGGCACACATGTAATCAGGGCAAAGCAGCCTCCTATGAGGGCTATATCCCATCTGGAACCCTTCTTTGTCTCAGGTAAGGGAAGCTCTGCCACAAGATGCTCAAGTTGACTATTGTGGTATCATTTGCTGATTCTCTTCTGTCATTGTCCTCTGTTGGGGTCTTTACCGGGTAGCTTCCTTTGGGTCTTCTGCTACCCTCTGCCCCTACCTCCTAGCCTTCTGCTGAATTGTAACAACTTTGTGGTTTGGCCTTGCCTCTCCTGTGTAGAGATAGGCCTAGTGTGAGGGAAAAATCCATCTTCTTCTCAATAATTCTCCGGAATTCAACAGGGGTGTGGCAAAGGCTCTTAATTTTCTTCTCATGAGAAGAATGCACCCTAGGGTATAGCTAGTGGGTGCCCAGAAAGGGGGCTCACAGGCCCTCTTTTATACCCTAGTCCATAATGCAATTGGACCTTCCCCTTTTTCATCACCTGTCAGATTACTCAAGGGTTACATTCTCCGTGCAAAAATGAGCTAATGGCAACACAGTATTCCCACCCCTCTTTCTTGTATGGGCATAAGTCAGGAGTGGATCTTATACTTCCTTATATGGACACAAATCTGGAGTGGACCTTATTGAGACCAGGGCTCCTTGAACCATGTGACCTTGCTAGCCTGAAGGGGAGAAGGGGATCTGAGACCTTTGTCCTACAAACAGGTCAGGAGAAGTATGACTTACTGTTATATCCACATTGAGAGGAGACAACTACCTATTTTCTCATACCTAACTAAGTTGAGTTACTAGTGCATTCACCATGGATATAGAAGGAGTCCCTGAGAGTGAGTATGGAGATAAGAATTTGAGCCATTGAAGTGGTTTGTGGGAATAAGCTGAGGAGACAGAGGTAAATGAACTGAAAATATAAAATTGTTTGGCTTTGTGGCATGTGTCCTGTCTCCTAGCACTCACTTCATACAGATTATACCAAAATTGATAGATCAGTGAAAACCAAATCTAATTGTGTCCTGTACAACTTACCTGAATGGTGCATGCAGCTGAATTCTCTCCCAGGTTACTCTTTTAGAAGTAGCATCTCCAGGATTGAGAAATTCTGTGGACCTGATATTGGAAGCAAAATGACATTCCAGGCTACCAATAAAATGACACAATTAATGGTACCCAACTCACCTCATCCATAAAAAACAAAAACAAAAAAACCACACAAACAATGGAGGACATGGAAAAAAACCAAAGAATAAACATAAATGAAGTAAAACTCAACTGAATTTCTTTATCGCAGCTGAGATGCTAGGATCATGTCAATAGTTTTCCTAATGGAGAACTATCCAGGAGAAAGGACCTAAATGGCTGGACTTCCTATGGGGGGATTGTTTGGGGCAGCAGTACCAATACCAGGTCCTCTAAGACAACGTGACCTTATGTGACAGCCTGTTAAATCTTCTTGTCAGGGGTGGTAGCTTGTAAACCTGTGGGGGGGGGAAGGCTGCCACCTGTTGTATGGATCTCTTTCTCTATGTTTAGTCATTATCAAGTTTTTTTTTTCTTGTAATAATTACTGATTTGTAGTAAAGGTGAAGAACAGGTATTATTGGGTCTCCTTTAGCTACATATAAAATTGAAATATTGCATGTGTACTCAGATGGACTTAGTACATCATTGCATTTACTTAACTTCTCTTAACCTCTCACAAAATGAGAGTAACTGTTTCTAAATGTGAAAACAAAACACATCAATGAAATAAATTTTTAAAAAGAACCCAGATGTTTTTAGATAACCAGTATATACCCTCCCACTGATTTCACAATTGCAGCCTTTTCAGCCTGGTAGGACCAGTTTTGCAGACTAGTAGCATAGACCTCAAGATTCCAGGGGCACATATATCCTGGGATGATGAATCAGGTAGGACTGGACTGAAAGTTGTTCTCTTCTTCAATATAGGAAATTTGTTTTTTTGTTTGTTTTTTTGGCAAGGCAATGGGGGTTAAGTGACTTGCCCAGGGTCACACAGCTATTAATTGTCAAGTGCCTGAGGCTGGCTTTGAACTCAGATCCTCCTTAATCCAGGGCTGGTGGTTTATTCACTATGCCACCTAGCTGTCTCCCAATGTAGGAAAACTTAAGCATAATTTATAAAAACTAAATAAATAGAAAACTAATTTTTATACAAGGCCAGTCAAATTATTTTTAAAAGAACAATCTAAGGCCCTCCCTAGATATTAACACCTTTCTCATATCTTTTCTGAATTTAATCTCCTCACTATTAGGACATTTCTTTTCCTTCCTCTCCAATATAACCTCTCCTCCCATCTCCCCCCAATCCCACTTAGAGTTTGGTGTATTTCTACACCAAACTTTGTCCATTGCACTTAAGCAGAGGTTTTCATCTGATGCCTATTCACTCCCACTATTCCATCATGTTCACAAACCCTTCTTCTCACATAATACAATTGCAAAGAATAGAAATGTCCACATTTTTTTCTGTCTTTGTCTCTACAATGAGATATTTCTTCTTTTACTCTTCCTGTGTACCCTGTCCAAACCCTCAAAACATATCCACTGTTGGGCCTCAATTTTTCTTGTTTAATGCCCTTAATACCTTGAGAAAAACTTAGAATACTTCCTTTTTATCCTCCTATTAAAATGCCATTATGATATCATCATGTGGCTCCCTCCGGGTTGATAAAATAAATGTATATTTCCAAGTTTCTCTGGACTCCTGTGTCTGTATTTCAAAGTTCTTTCTCAAATCTGGTCTTTTATTTCATGTTATTTTATTTTTCTCTTATTATTTTATTTTATTGTTTCTCATATTTATTTAGAATTTTATATACACTGAATTACATGTAAAATAATTTTAACATTCATTTCCCCCCCCCGCCTTTGGGGAGGCAAGCTATTCTACATAAGTTATACATGTGTAGTCATGCAAAAGATTTCTGGGGCAGGTAGGTGGTGCAGTGGAGAGAGCCCCGGCCCTGGATTCAGGAGGACCTGAGTTCAAATCCGTCCTCAGACCCTTGACACTTACTAGCTGTGTGACCCTGGGCAAGTCACTTGGCCCCAATTGCCTCAACAAAAACAAAAAACAAAAAACCATTTCTGTTTTATTCATGATGTGAAAGAAAACAGACAAAAAACCTCACTAAAAATAAAGTTTAAAAATGATGCTTCAATCTGTATTCAGACACTGTCAAATCTTTCTCTAGGGAAAGATAGCATTTTTCGTCATAAATGATTCAGAGTTGTCCTGGATCATTGCATTGCTAAGTCATTCACTGCTGATCATCTCATAATCTTGCTGTTACTTTGTACACAGTATATTTGACTTTGTATTAGCTCATGTAAGTCTTTCCAGGTTTTTCTGAAGGCTCATCATTTCTTATAGCACAATAGTATTCCCTCATAACCATATGCCACAATTTGTTCTGCCATTCCCCAATTGATGTACATTCACTCAATTTCCAGTTCTTTGCCACCAGGAAAGAGATTCTATTAAAATATATATTTATAAATATATGTGTGTGTGTGTGCATGTATTTTGTTTATAGAAGACTTTTTTCTTTTTGTTTTCTATCTCATTATAGATACAGACCTAGTAGTGGTATTGTTAGGTCAGAGTCTACATCGTTTTATAGCTCTTGGGACATAGTTCCAAATTGCTGTACAGAATGGTTGATTCAGTTTCCAACTCCACCAATAGTTCATTAATGTCTCATTTCCCCCACATCCCCTACAATATTCATAATTTTTCTCTGTTATCCTATTATTCAATCCAATAGGTATGAAGTAGTACCTGAGAATTGTTGTGACTTACTTGTTTAAGACTGATAGAGTTAGAACATATTTTTCACATGGCTAAAGATAACTTTATTATTTCATCTGAAAACCATCGATATATTTTGATCATATATCAGTTGGGGAATGTCTCTTATTTTAATAAATTTGATGCAGTTCGCTTTATGTTGAGAAATGATGTTTTTGAAAAAAGAAATTAAAGTATTTTATTATTTTCTAGTTACACATAAGGATAGTTTCAACGTTTGTTTTCATAGGATTTTTAGTTCCAAATTTTTCTACCACCCTCCTTTCCCTCCCTCCTCCCCAAGATGGAAAGCAGTCTGATAGAGGTTACATATGTACACTCACATTAAACATACTTCTGTATTACAATAGTCCTCTTGTGAAAGAAGAATCAGAACATAGAGGGAAAACCTCAAAAAAGAAGGAAGAAAAGCCCCTAAGTAGAAACAGTATGGTTCAGTCTGCATTCATAATCCAATGTTCTTTTTTTCTGGATATTGAGAACATTTTCTATCATGAGTTATTTGAAACTGTTTTGGATTGTTGCATTGCTGAGAAGAACCAAGTCTTTCCAAATCATTCATCACACAATGCTGCTGTTACTTTGTACAACGTTCTCCTGGTTCTGCTCCTCTCAGCATCAGCTAATGTAAGTCTTTCCAGCTTTCTCTGAACTCCTCCTGCTCATTGTTTCTTATAGCACATTAGTATTCCATTTCATTTATATACCACAACTTGTTTAGCCTTCCCCCAATTGATAGGTATTCCCAACACAGAGAGAGCTGCCATAAATATTTTTGTACACGTGGGTCCTTTTCCCTCTTTGATGATCTCTTTATAATACAGACCTAGTAGTGGTATTACTGGGCCAAATGTATGAACAGTGCCATAATACTTTGTGCATAGTTCCAAATTGCTCTCCAGAATGGTTGGATCAGTTCACAGCTCCACCAACAATGCATTAGTGTTCCAATTTTTCCACAGCTTCTCCAACATTAATTATCTTCCATTTTTGTCATATTAGCCAATCTGATAATTATGAGGTCATACATCAGTGTTGTTTTAATTTGCATTTCTCTGATCAATAATGATGTAGAGTATTTTTTTTCATATGGCAATAGATGAGAAATGAAGCTTTTATCAGAAAAATTTGCTTCAAATTTTTTTTCACAATTTCTTTTGCATTATTTCTCTCCTTCATATTCCCACCCTACACTGTTTATTCTATTCTTTATCTCCTTTCATTCTGTCCCTCCTCAAAAGTGTTTTGCTTCTGACTACTCCCCCTCCCAATCTGCCCTCTCTTCTATCACCCCACCCCCCACCCACTGCCATTATCCCCTTCCTCTCCTACTTTCCTGAACGGTAATATAACTTTCTATATCCAATTGAGTGTGTATGTTATTCCCTCTTTGAGCCAAACCTGATGAGAGTAAGGGCCATTCACTCTTGCTCACTTCCCCTCATCTTCGCCTCCACTCTATAACCTTTTTCTTGCTTCCCTTTCTCCCAATGCTTTCCTCTCTCATCCCTTAATTTTATTTTTTAAAAGATATGATCCTGTAACATTCAGCTCACACCTGTGCCCTCTGTCTAAATATACTCCTTCCAACTGCCCTCATAACTAGAAAGTTTTTATGACAAGTATCAACTTCCCATCTAGGAATGTAAGCAGTTCAACCTTTTAAAATCCCTTATGATTTCCTTTTCCTATTTACCTTTTTATGTGTCTCGTGAGTCTTGTCTTTGAAAGTTAATCTTTGTATTCAGCTCAGGTCCTTTCTAAAAGAAGGCCTAAAATTCCTTTCTTTCATTAAATACCCAATTCTCTCCCCCTGAAGGATTTGATTCAGTTTTTCTGAATGATTCTAGGTGATTCTTGGTTGAAATCCCAGTTCCCCTACCCTCCAGAATATCATATTCCAAGCCCTACAATACTATAAAGTAGAAGCAGCTAAATCCTGTGTTATCCTACTTGTGGCTTGACAGGACTTGAATTATTTCTTCCTGGTTGCTTGCAATATTTTCTCCTTGACTTAGGAGCTCTGGAATTTGGCTAAAACAGTCCTAGGAGTTTTCATTTTAGGGTCTCTTTCAGAAGGTGATTAGCAGATTCTTTCAATTTCTATTTTGCCTTCTGTTTCTAGAACATCAGGGAAGTTTTCCTTGATAATTTATTGGAAGATGATGTCTAGACTCTTTTTTTGATCATGGCTTTCAGGTAGTCCCATTTTTTTCAGTAATAAGAATGAAAGGGCATATTTATTTTAAAAAATTCCTTTTAACAGACTTTGTTTTTTAAAAAAAATTACATGTAAAGATAGATTTCAACATTTACTTTTGTAAGATTTTGAGTTCCATATTTTTCTCCCACTCTCCTTTCCCTTCACTCTCCCAAGGCCAGCTAGCAATCTGATATTGGTTATACATTACAATCATATAAAACATATTTACACATTAGTCATGGTTTAACAGTAGTGTCAGAAGAAAGGGAAAATGAAACACAAGAAAGAAGAAACAATGACAACAATAAAGCAACAACAAATAGCAAGTTTACATCTATATTAAGAAGCAGCAATTCTTTTCTCTGTATGTGGAGAGTATTTTCCTTCATGAGTCTTTTTGGCATTGTCTTGGATCATTGCATTGCTGAGAAGAGCTAAGTCTATCACAGTTGATCATCACACAGTATTGTTGACACTGTCTACAATATCCTCTTGGTTCTGTTTATTTCATTCAGTATCAATTAATGAAAGTATTTCCAAGATTTTTTTTCCTGAAATCTCCCTGCTTATCACTTTGAACTTCCTTTTCCATTTGGCTAATTTGGCTTTTCAAGGGTCTTTGTACTTATTTTACCATTTGGCCTAGTCTGTTTTTTGTTTTGTTTTGTTTTGTTTTTGTTTTTGTTTTTTAGTGAGGCAATCAGGGTTAAGTGACTTGCCCAGGGTCACACAGCGAGTAAGTGTTAAGTGTCTGAGGCCAGATTTGAACTCAGGTACTACTGACTCCAGGGCCAGCACTCTATCCACTGTGCCACCTAGCTGCCCCCTAGTCTGTTTTTAAGGTGTTATTTTCTTCAGTATTTTTGTGTCCTTTACCAAGATTTTGACTTTTTTTCATAATTTTATTGCATCACTCTCATTTCTCTTCCAACTTTTTCTTCCACCTTTCTTATTTTATTTTCAAAGTGCTTTTTGAGTCCCTCCATGACGAGACAAATTCATATTTTTCTTGGAGGCTTCAAATATAGGAGCTTTAACTTTGTCATCTTTTGAGGGAATGTTTTGATCTTCCTTGTCATCAAAGTAACTTTATATGATCAGAAGTTTTTTTTTTATTTGCTTATTTTCCCAGCCTATTTTTTGACTTTAACTTTTTGTTAAAGCAGGGCTCTGGTTCTAACACATGAAATAAGTTTTCATTTTTTATGTCTTGTACGTCATAAGAACTTTCCTCTTATGAGGGAAGTTGGAAGGAATATATATATATACACACATATACATATATACATACACACACACACACATATATATATATATATATATAACAGAGGGTACAGGTGTGAGTTGAATGTTATGGGATAATATCTTTTAAAAAATAAAATTAAGGGTTGAGAGAGGAAAGCATTGGGAGAAAGGGAAAGGGTAAGGTGGAATAGGGCAAATTTTCTCACACAAAAGAAGCAAGGAAAAGAGTATAGAGTGGAGGGGAAAATGGGTGAGGTAAGGGAGAGTGAGTGAACCTGACTCTCATCAGAATTGGCTGAAAGAGGGAATGACATACACACTCAATTAGGTATAGAAAGTTATCTTACTCTGCAGGAAAGTAGGAGGGGAAGGAGTTAAGGGGTAGGGGTTGATAGAAGAGAGAATCAATTGGGGGACTAAGTATTCAGAAGCAAAACTCTTTTGAGGATGGGCAGAATGAAAGAATATAGAGAATAGAATAAACAGTGTGGGGAGGGAATAGGATGGAGAGAAATATAGTAACTATGAAAAAAAATTTGAAGCAAGTTTTTCTGATAAAGGCCTTATTGCTCAAACATATAGAGAACTGAGTCAAATTTGTTAAAATAAGAGACATTCCCCAATTGATAGTGATCAAAATATATGGACAATTTTCAGATGAAATAATAAAGCAATCTACAGCCTTGTGAAAAAATATGTTCTAACTCACTATTAATTGGAAAGATGTAAGTCACAAAAATTCTGGGGTACTACCTCATACCAAGTGAATTGGATGATAGAACAGCAGAGGAAAATGATGAATATTGCAGGTGATATCGGGGAAATGAGACATTAATAAACTGTTGGTAGACTTGGAAACTGATTCAACCATTCTGTAGAGCAATTTGGAACTATGTCCTAAGGGCTATAAAACCATGTATACCCTGTGCTAGTAATACCAGTACTAGGTCTATATCAAAAAGAGCTAGAAAACAAAAGGAAAAGGACCAATATATAAAAAAAAATATTTATAGCAGCTCTTTTCTGGTGACAAAGATTTGGAAATTGAGTGAATGTCCATCAGTTGGGAAATGGCTTTAAAAAATTGCAGCATATGATTATGAGGGAATAATATTGTGCTATAAGAAATGATAGGCCTTCAGAAAAACCTAGAAAGACTTAACATGATCTAATACAAAGTGAAATATACTGTGCACCAAGTAACAGCAAGATTATAAGATGATCAGCAGTGAAGCACTTATAATGAAAAATGCTGTCCATCCCCAGAGAAAGAACTGGTGGTGTGGGGCAGCTAGGTGGCACAGTGGATAGAGCACTGGCCCTGGAGTACCTGAGTTCAAATCCAGCCTCAGACACTTGACACTTACTAGTTGTGTGACCCTGGGCAAGTCACTTAACCCCAATTGCCTCACTTAAAAAAAAAAACAACTGGTGGTGTGTGAATACAGATTGAAGCCTATTTTTTAAACTTTATTATTCTTGAGGTTTTTTTGGTCTGTTTTCTTTTACAACATAACTAATATGCAAAGGTTTTTCATGATTGCGCAAGTACAACTTATGCTGAATTGCTTGTCTTCTCAAAGGCAGGGAAGGGGGCTCATGGGAAGTGGGAAGGGAGAGAATTTGGAGCACAATATTTTAAAAATGGATTTTTAAATTATTTTGACATGTAATTGGGGGAAAATCAAATTCTAAATAAATATAAGAACCAATAAAATAAAATAATAAGGCAAAAAATAAAATAAAATAATAGACAAGAGTTGAGTAGGAACTTTGAAACACAGACACAAGTGTCCAGAGAAACTTGGAATTATACATTTATCTCATCAAATGGAAGGAGCCACACGATGATGTCATAATGGCATTTTAATAGGAGGATGGAAAGGAAGTGTCCATTCAGAATCTTAAGATTATCTCAAGGTATTAAGGGAATTACACAAGAAAAATTGAGGCCCCAGGGTGGATATGTTTCAAGGCTTTGGGCAGGGTAAACAGGTGCAGTAAGAGAAGAAATACCTCATTGTAGAGATGAAGACAGACAAACATGTGGAAATTTTTATTCATCACAATTAGATTATGTGAGAAGAAGGGTTGATGTACAGGTTGGAAGAGTGGGAGAGAATAGCTGCCTGATGAAAACTTCTGCTTCAGTGAAATGGACAAAGAAGGTTTGAACACATAGTTTGGTGTAGAAATACACTAAACACAAATTGGGACTGTGAGAGGGAGGTTACATTGGAGAGGGAGCAAAAGAAATATCCTAACAATGAGGAGATTAAATTCAGAAAAGATATGAGAAAGGGGTTACTATCTAGGGAGTACCTTAGATGGTTCCTTTAAAAAATGTCGACAAGCCTTGTGTAAAAAATGGCTTTTTATTGATTTAGTTTTTATAAACTATGCTTAAATTTTCCTATATTAAAGAAGAGAAAAACTTCCATTCAGGTCCTACCTGATATATGTGCCCCTGGAATCTTGGGGTCTATCCTACTGAACTGCAAGAAAGGTCCTAGCATGCTGAAAAGGTTGGAAGTGGGAAATCAGTGGGAGGGTATATGCCTACTTTTTACAAACACCTGGTTTATTTAAAAAATGTATTTCATTGATATGTTTTGTTTTCACAATTATAAAGTTACTTTCACTTTGTGAGAGGTCTCCTGACAAAATAAAAGTTAAGTAAATGCAATGAATATATTAAGCTGACCTTAATGTGCATGCAATATTTCATTTCTATAGCTAGCTGAAGGAGACCTGATAGTACCTGTTCTTATCCTTTACTACAAATAAGTAAGTATTAAAAGAAAAAAAAACTTGAGAATGATTAAACATAGACAGGTTGATGAGTGGAAGAGGTAGAAGTCTTCCCCTCACATAGGCTTACATCCTTCCACCCGTGAAAAGAAGCTTTGACAGGCTAAGGTCACTTTGTCGCAGTGGACCTGGTCATGGTGCTGCTGCCCCAAGCAACCCCCCACCGGAGGTGTAGGCATCTAGACCCTTTCCCCTGGATAGTTCTACACTAGCAAAACTACTGACATCATCCTGGCATCTCAGATGGGATGAAGAAATCCAGTAGAGTTTTGCTTCATTTATGTTTAATCATTTTTTCCCATGGCCTTCCACATTGTTCCCGTGGTGTTTTATGGTTGAGGTGGGTTGGCTTTGGTTGGTACTTTTACTAGTGAAATTTTATTTGTAGCCTGGAATGCAATTTTGACTACCTCAATCCTGGAGATGCTCCTTCCAAAAGAATAACCCAGGTGAGAATTCAGCCACATGCACAATTTAAGTAAGTTGCACAGTACAATACTAAATTTGATTTTCACTGATCTATCCATTCTGGTATATTCTGTATGAAGTCAGTGATAGGAGACAGATTACATGCCACAAAGCCATACAGTTTTGTGTTTCTCAGTCCACTTCTCCCTCCATCTGTCTCCTCAACCTATTCCCACAAACCACTGCATTGATTCAATCCCTTACCTCCACACTCTCTCTCAGGCACTCTGTTTCCATAGTGAATACACTACTAACTCAACTCAGTGAAGCCTATCCCTACACAGAAGAGGCAAGGCCAAACCACAAAGTTGTTCCAATTCAGCAGAAGGCTAGGAGGTAGGGGCAGAGGGTAGCAGAGGACCCAAAGGAAGCTACCCGGTAAAGACCCCAACAGAGGACAATGACAGAAGAGAATCAGCAAATGATACCACAATAGTCAACTTGAGCATCTTGTGGCAGAGCTTCCCTTACCTGAAACAAAGAAGGGTTCCAGATGGGATACAGCTCTCATAGGAGTCTGAGTTGCCCTAACTACATGTGTGTCCTACATGAATACCTTTGCCACCACCCCATGTACCATCTCCCACAGAGTCTCTATGGTACCTATGAAGCCAAGATCCAACTCCTTATATGAAGATCAACTATTCCTGATTGATAGCTGCATTTTGGTGCCTTTCTATTCCATCCATTTGTATTCCGTGAAGGCCATGGATTTTATTCCTGGATTTTCTTTTTATTTTGTTGTCTATGACCATCTGGGCATCTCTACTGCTACCATGTATCAAATAATTAACACACACTTATTAAACGCCTATTTCTGTACCTCTCATCTATTGCAGGAGTAGAGAGAGGACTTGGTTTTAGATGCTGATTCTGCTATTTCACAACTGCTTGACTTTGGGTTAGTCATCATATCTCTCTACATTTCATTCTCCTCATTGGCATAAGGAAAATGTAGGATATAAAGCCTTTTTCCGTTCTAAATAAGTGATGTGTAAGATCCTCATTATGTTATATTTGTTCCAATATAAAGGGACAGTGTCTCTCTACTCCAATCCATCCTTCACTCAGCTGGCCAACTGATCTTCCTAAAGCAAAGGTGTGACTATGTCACCTACTCAGTCAACAAACCCCAGTCATTCCTTCTTAATTCCAGGATGCAATAGGAAATCCTTTCTTTGGTTCTTAACGCTCTTCATAACCTGACCACTTTTTACTTTTTCACTTTGTTTATCGTTTATTTCCCTCATGTACTGTGTGATCCAGGAATGATTGTTTCTTATACACAACTTTCCATGTTCCAACTCTGAGCATTTTTCATGGCTGATCCCCTTTCCTGGACCTCTGTCCCTCCTCACCCTTACCTCCTGATTTCCTTTAACTATCTGCTGAAACATTACTTTCTACATGAGCCCTTTTCAGCTCTCTTTATCCTTAGTACCTTCTCTTTGAGACCTCCTTTACTTGGCCCCACAGGGCCAATGTACATAGTCATCTGAATGTAGTTGTTTTGAATGCTGTCTCCACCTTTAGACTGTGAGCTCCCTGAGAGCACATTGCCTATTTTTTGTTTTGTTTTGTTTTTTGGTTTCGTTCTTTGTTTTCTGCCTGTCTCTATATGTAGGTGCTTACCACAGTCTCTGGCACATAATAGGTCTTTGCTCTAGCAAAAATAGGAAAAGAGAGAAAATCAGACCCTATAATTCCAAGGAAATGATTGAAGATGGCACAGAAGATTGAAGAACTCTTAACATGCTACTTCTTTTTATCCTTTAAGTACTATGCACTTCATAGGGGCTCAAAAATATTTCTTTTGTGGGTGATTCCCTTCCAGTCTGAAGCAAGGTGCAGTGTAGGGACTCAGGACTATGCTGCTAATTCCAAATCAGGGATGTGCATGCACAGAATAATCTGGAATGAGCCAAGCACCAAATAGCTTGGGAGCATAGAACTGTCCCTATATCTAACACCTGGTATGCTGAAAGTTGACTGACACAAAATGCCATAAAGTGGAGCAGGAGTCAATATTTGATTACTACTGTATTTATTGGTGTTGTAAAGACAGTAATGGAGAAGATCAAGAGATTTGTAATGTCCCAATATTCGGATCCATTCAAGGACATCAAGGGTGCTTCTCTAACCTCCATCTTCCATTTCATGCACTGAAACAAGAAAAACAAAGAGGCATAGAGAAGATGAACTGTGACTGATCTGTTGCCTCGGCTAATGGCAATGGCAATGGCAATGAGAAAGTCATACATTAATATATTTTAAAGAAGAAAACAAAATAAAATTTGGAAAGATTCTGGGCAGGGATAGCAATGAGTAGCATAAAGGAGAGAGAGAAAAGGATAGGAGAAAGTTTGAGCTCTCTCTATATTTCTCTCTGTCCCTTTCTGTCTGTTTCTATCTCTCTGTCTATCTTTCTCTCAATGTCTGTCTCTTTCCTTCCTTCTCCTTATGTCTCTGTCTCCTTCAATGTTTCTTTGTCTAGTAGGGAGAAAGGTTCAGAAAGAAGAAATGGTGAGCAAATAGGTGGAAGAAAAGAAGAGTGGAAAGTGTCAGACTAATGGAAAAGGGAAACATGGTATAAAGAAATTTGGGGGCTTATGTAATGTGAGTTGACAGCCAGTACATATTGAAAAATGGACTTTGGTTCACTGAGAATAAAAGTGAACTACCTTTGTGGTAGAGGATATGAAAGACCTCCTTACTGGCCACCTTGCTGGCCACCTGGCTGACCACCTTGCTGGCCTCCTGGTTGACCTCCTTGCTGGCCTCCTGGACGACCTCCTTGCTGGCCTCCTGGATGACCTCCTTGCTGGCCTCCTGGTTGACCTCCTTGCTGGCCTCCTGGTTGACCTCCTTGAGGGCCTCCTGGACGACTTCCTTGCTGGCCTCCTGGTTGACCTCCTTGAGGGCCTCCTGGACGACCTCCTTGCTGGCCTCCTGGTTGACCTCCTTGCTGGCCTCCTGGTTGACCTCCTTGCTGGCCTCCTGGTTGACCTCCTTGAGGGCCTCCTGGTTGACCTCCTTGCTGGCCTCCTGGTTGACCTCCTTGCTGGCCTCCTGGTTGACCTCCTTGCTGGCCTCCTGGTTGTCCACCTTGAGGGCCACCTGGACGACCTCCTTGCTGGCCTCCTGGCTGACCTCCTTGAGGGCCTCCTGGCTTACCTCCTTGCTGGCCTCCTGGCTGACCTCCCTGAGGGCCTCCTGGCTTACCTCCTTGCTGGCTTCCTGGCTGACCTCCTTGAGGGCCTCCTGGCTGACCTCCTTGCTGGCCACCTGGCTGACCTCCCTGAGGGCCACCTGGACGACCTCCTTGCTGACCACCTGGATGACCTCCTTGCTGACCACCTCCTGGTTTTTGACCTTGTTTCTCACCTTGCTCCTGGGAGTCATTTGGTGCTTGGGGGGCTAATGAATCTTCTGAACTTTGGGCATCTTCTGACAGGAGAAAGCACAGGTATAGAAACGTGAGATAAAGGAAGAGCCCTGATAGGCAGTGCATGCAGACAGCATGGTTTGTGTCCATAGGCTAACTTTTGAAAGGATGGAGCCCTTAATACCTTCCCAATAGCATTGAATGAGGGTGATCCTGGTTTACCTGGTAGATGTCTGATAAGGATCTAAGTAAGACATCTGGGCTTTTTCAGTTTGAAATTAAGCCTTACATGATGGATGAGTATGTAAGTGATTGGGACAAAACAGGCCTAGACTCACTTAAGGACAGGAGCAGAAGACATTGGCAGCTTGCTGTGCCAAAAACATGAGTTTTCTGCTCCATGTGTATCTTGGTCCCATGGGTTTCTCACATATGCATTCCCTCATTTGTGGATGCCCACATATTCTCTAAGTATGCATGACTCCTACATATTTCTCATATATTTTCCATTGTTCTATTTAGATTATGTGTAAGAAACTATATTGTTGAGCCTCATGTTACTATTAAAGTATTTTATTTATATCATATGCTTTTGCCTTTATTATGAACTGTGTCCATCATTCAATATTTTTCAAGTGCCTAAAATGTGCCACTTCCTATAACTGACTGGTCCAAAGGAAAATACCTCAATGGGGCCTTTTGGCCAATAGTTTAAACAAGATTTGGTCCCATTAAATTTTTAGAACTTGGGGTAATTAAATGGTGCTCTAGAGTGAGAGGAGTCTTATGGGTCATGGAAGGGGTGGATGAAATGGGAGGAGAGAATGAGAAAATCAGGAGCAAAGAATGGATTTAAAAATTGATAGCCTGTGTCCTAAAGATTCATTATAGTCATGAATTGAACCTTTTACATTCTAGCTATTAAACAGGGTGCAAATGAACAAAGTAAGGTTCCAAGAATTATTTGGGGACAGGAGAAGTGTTGGCTCTTTTTGGTTTGTTTTTGTTGTTGTTGTTGTTGTTGTTGTTGTTGTTGTCGTTTGTTTGTCTGTTTGTTTGTTTGTTTTTGAATTGTGGCACAGAATTTCTAATGAATTGCTTTATCCCTTGACATGGAATGCATTCAAAATAGCTGCAGCTCTGAGTGACAGAATCCTTAAAGGTTTGGAGGGGCTCAAGCACAACTCGATCTCCCAACCCCAATTTATGCTATGAAAATGCTTGTAAGGTCCTGCTTTAAGGTCCTATGTTGGGATGCATAACGAGACCATTTCAATGGAAAAATTAAAATAAAATCCAGATGCACGTCAGCATGTTTCCTACCCAGCAGTCTTACCTGCACTCTGAGCAGAGTTTTCTTCCTGGTTCTCTATGGAGAAAACACAAAATAACAATGAATGAAGAACTTTTAAACTTCTTCAGGTTTTGCTTTCTTTTTCCTCACAATGAGGGAATATGAACTTAAATATGGATAAGACATTCTTGGGTTGTACAGCTCACATATCAAAGGGAAGAAAATCATCTCTTTTCCACACAGTGTTAGGATTTCCAGAGAGCTAAACATCCTCATGTAAAGAAGACATTTTGCCTATCAGAATATTTGTTTTTCACATAAGATTTAGGATCATGGAACTTACAACTGGAGGATACCTTAGAGATCACCTAATAGAAATCTTTCATTTTCTAATGAGAAGACCAAAGGAATTCAAGGAAGATTGTCGAGTCAAGAAACTTTCTTAAATCCTCAGCCATGTTCCTGGCACTATGAGTTATGCAAGGTCTCATTGGCAAAGGCAAAATTTTAATGCAGGTCTTTGGATTCCAAATACTTTTCTATTACCCCAGCATGACTTTCCCTAGAATACCAGACTTAGAATAAAGGGATTGGGGTTCATGTCATAGCTTTCAAAATACAGGCCAGCTATGCCAGTGGGAGAGTCATTTAACCTCTCTGACCCCAAGTTTCTTCATCTGTAAAAGGGTGAGGTTAAATCTCACTTAGAGGGAAAATGGCATAGCAGATAGAAAACCAGCCTTAAAGTCAAAATGTCCTGAGTTCAGATTCCACCTTGGGCACCTATTGGCCACAGGAACATGGGCAACTAATTGCTTACTTCCTCGGGACTCCAAGAAAACAGTTGTTGAGCACATACCAATAGATCTGCCTTGCAAGAAGGAGTTTGAGATTGGTTCCCTACTGAAATACAGTTCCATCCCTTTATTACAGCCATATATGAATCGGTTAACAAAGGACAGTAACAGAAGTACTGGGATCCCATATGTTGGACATTATCATGTTCCCCTGCTTAGACTAACTCTGTATAATGCAAACACATCTGATAAAAAAAATAATAAAATTCCATTCCAGAACTTCAAATTTTCTTCTACAGGATGCCCAATATTGGAGTGTTTACAAATTCTTGAACAGTTTTGAGCATGAGGACCCCTTTTTAATGAACAAAAAATCACTAATCATTGTTGTATCATCTCTGGTTTGAATTTTAGCTCCATGGAGGCAGAAACTGCTTGACTGATTTTATTCTACCCATTTTGTTTGAATGCCCAGCAATAAATGCTTGTTGATTGATTATTGGTATTCTAAAGAAAAAGTCATTATGAAAACATCTTGACCAAGAGCAAAGGGCCTAATGGCTGGAGAAGAATTCACAACTCTTTGGTGGATGGTTTTGTCTCTGCCTGAGCAGTAGCATTGCAGAAAGATCATCTGTACCATTTTTGTTTTCTTATGAATATTGGGTCCCAGATAATTCAGTTCTATTCTGGTCAATTCATTAAGAATCTATCCAGTTCTTTTTATGTGTCAGTCACTTTTTAGGTACTGCGTGTACAAAGGAGGAAGAAACAGTTCCTGATGCTGAGGAATTTGAATTCTATTTGGGAAAACAGCCTGCATATAGAAAATGCAAAACGTGTTAAAATGAAATGATACTTTCTTAGGTGAAGGGAACTTCTGAAGAGGGGGTACAGCAAGAAATCAAGATAGCTTCCCCATAAGGAGCTGACAGAAACAGAATTGTAACAGGAGCTATGAATTATAAAAAGTAGCAAATGGGTTGTATATGGGGGAAGCAACAAGTTAACCAAAAGGAAAAAGGAATGCTGGGCATGAGGAAGAGCAAGGAGCATAGACACCTAGGAAAAAGAATAATTAGAGTTTAAAGAATAGGTTGGGTTTGGCTTCCAACCCAGGGCTGAGAAGAGATTTGAGGATTCATCAGAACATGGAAAATAAGAATTACTACCTCCTATTTCTCTAACTGTGAGAAGACAAAATTGAATTATACTGAGCATGGCTAACGTCAAACAATTTTACTTGAATTACATACCCTGATACCCTTCCACCCAACAACCTCCTAACATGATCAGAGTGTCTCTGTGTCCCCACTTACCCTCATTTGCAAATTGAGCTGAGCTCAGGCCCAACAGGGCCACTGAGAAAAGGAGCAGTAGCAGCTTGGTAGCAGCCATGGTAGCGATGATACCTGTGCTGCCTGGACCCAGGGCTACTGCTCTTATAAAGACCTCAGAGAACAATGTCCCCTTTGAAACTTCACACACAATCCCTTGTATAAAGGCATCGTCTATGTCCAGATCACACCCATCCCTAAGTTTTGGTTGAACTGAGTTTGAGGGCTGGCAAAACTCCTGCCCAAAAAGTCACAACCAGATATAACTTAGCCCAAGCCTCTGAAGTCACCTAGCCAGGAAACCACAAAGATAATGTTGTGATTATAATGATGGGCTGTCTTCCATCCTGTGGTTTCTCTCCCATACAGAAATCTAGACTCCTTGACGGTATTGTGATATCCTGTGTTGCACAAGTTATTCAAATGTCATTGACTCAGGTCCTTTCACCAGCTTTCTTCCACTGCCAGGAATGAGCCAGAGAGGTCAATGTACAAAAGAAGGATAAAATAATAGAAATGAAATCACTAGATACCATAATTGTGCAGGCAAGCCCTTACCCCATCCCCTCTTGCTAGAAGTTGCATAACCATTAGCAGCCATATTCTTGGGTCACCTGAAGATACCAGCTTTTATGGGACCAAGGTACCATGTCCCTCTTCATCATTCCTTCTTCACCAGTATCTTAAATGATACATTCCAACACTTTGCTAAATTAACTTTTGGCTACATACTTGATATTCAAGACCTATTCTTCCCTAAAGCTTTTGTGTCTCTCCTGCCTTGTTCCAAATACTCTGCTCACCAAATCCCTGCCATCATGAAATTCTTCTTCAGGTCTATAGGATTTCCCTTGGTCGTTTCTTTTTGATATCCCATCTCTGCTTCCTGAAGCCCATTCCCTTCCCATACTCATCATGTCATAGGATCTAGTTTCACAGATTTAGAGTGAGAAGGGATTTTAGAGGCCACATAATCCAACCTCCTTATTTTCTGGATAAAGATCAAGAAGCCAAGGAGATAAAGTGACTTGTCCATGGTCTGAGAGTAGGCAGAAGAGCCAGGGTGCAAACCTTTACCTATTACTCTCTATTGAGGGAGAAGTGATTCAGCATTGATTATCTAGGACTGAGATTGTTCATTACCAATGTCATTGTTGGGATTTTTATTTCCATTATTGTAGTCACCATGTATATTGTTCTTCTAGTTCACCTTATTTCACTCTACATTAGGTCAAAGTTACTTTCCTCTGTTTCTCTGAAGTCATCATATTCTTTATTTCCGATGATTCAGTATGTAGTTCATTATATTTATAAGATCATCATTTGTTCAGCCATCCTCTGGTAGATGGACATTCATGCCATTTCAAGTCTTGGTTTCTACTATTAAAAGCAATTTTATTAATATCTATCTATATGTGTGATTTTTCCCTCTGATTTTAACCTCCTTAACCTATTTGCAAAATTGTGAAATTATGAAAAAGTATATAAATAAGTTATTAACTACTCTTCCTTAGTTCCACATAGTGGTGACACATATGTTGACCTATACATAGCCTGACCAAGAATGTATACTTGTGTCTGTTTTCCCATTGTTATTGTTGTTTAGTTTTTTCTCTAGTGTCTGACTCTGTGATACCATTTGGAGTTTTCTTGGCAAAGACACTGAATTGGTTTGCCATTTCCTTCTCCAGCTCATTTCACAGATGAAGATCTGAGGAAAATAGGGTTCAAGACTTGGACTGGGTCACACAGCTAATAAGTGACTGAGGCCAGATTTAAACTCCAGAAGATGTGTCTTCCTCTCTCCAGGCCATAGCACTCTATTCAGTGTGGCCTATTATCCCTCAAAAATGGACTCTGTCCATCTTGACTATGATGGTTTGAGAGTGATAAGGCTAAATGTCTGAGTTTTCATTTACATTCATTTTCTAATTAATGATTTCAAACAATCTTTAAAATGGTTGTAAATTATTTGAAATCCATTTGGAAAAATAATGAATTGTATGTTCTCAGAGAATTGGTTTTTGTTTATTTTTACTGAACTAATATTTTCTCATTTTTCTTTCTGATTCTGTTAAAAGGGATTCCATTTTGAGCATGGGAAGTTTAAGGGTTATTTGGAAATTGAATTGCTACACAAACAAAAGGTACAAATATGTATTTTTTTAAAAAGAGAAACCACTTCTCCGTTTCCTTAGTCACTTATTCCCACATGTTGGGCAATATTCTTGGTCATCTATTGATCTCATCTCACACATGACTTGGAGATCAGATTATCAGACATAGATATTAAAAATATTTTCCTACTCTACAATTTGTCTTCTTATTCTAGTTATATTGAATTTGTTCATTCAAAATATTTTACATTTTGAATACTAAAAATGTTGGCATTCTCACAAATGAAAAGTACTTTTCTTATTTTTCTTTCTTTTCTTTGTTCTTTCTTTTTGCCTTCTTTCCTTCCTTCCTTCCTTTTTTCCTTTCATTATTTTTATATTTGTGACATATGCATTTGGCCCTTATAGACACACATGTTATTTTATGTAAGTTTAAAACAAATTTCTGCCTAACTTCCTTCCATATTATGAAACAGTTCTTGTCATTGAATAAACAATTCTTTCCCTGATGTTCATATTCTTTGGTATATTGAACAATAGTCCATTTTATTCATTTGTTTCTGCAACTTGCTTATTTTGGTGGTGTCCTTTATCTCTTTTTCAGATTTTAACCAATATGAAGGAAATATAGTGGTGGTTAGTTCTTAAAATAGCTTGAAATCTTGCATTAGATTCGCTTCATTTCTGCTTTTTATTGCCTTGTGATTCAAGATAATTTTTTCTCTCTAAGCAAATATTGTTTCATTTTGGCCCTTTCTAAAATGCAACCTCTTGCTAGTTTAATTTTTATGTCACTAAATGTATTATTTATTCTCAATGGTAAAGTCCTTTATTGTCATGACAAGAATTGATGTGGAATAATAAATATATTTTTAATTGTTTTTCTTCATTTTTCTCTGCAAAGAATATTTCCAGGTTTAGCTATATAGGGCCAAAATGTGTGTTCTTAGGTTAACTTAAAAGTATCATATGTTTTATAAGCTATATTGAATGGTCTTGATTTTTCTATTATTTCTTCCTATTTTTTATTTCAATATTAAAATGTTTACTTTTCTTTACTTATTTTATATCTTATTTTTAATAAAAATGCAAAACTTCTAAGTTTCTCTGCTGATTATCTGGAGGTCCTAAGTAGACTATCAAGTGTTTTGCAATAGGGGCTTTTTTTGTTTTTCCTTGCAATCCAAAAAATTATTTTTCACAAGAAAACACAAAATGTTTTCTTTTTTTCTTTCTTTTTTTTTTTTTTAGCAACAAACATTTATTTTATTTTTTCCAGTTACATGTAAGGGTAGTTTTCAACATTCATTTTCATACAATTTAGAGTTCCAAATTTTTCTCTTTCCCTCCCTCCCTTTCCTCCCCCCTCCACAAGATTGCAACCATTATATATATCCACAAGTGTTCTTTTTATCAGTTCTTTCTTTGGGGGTGGATAGTAAGCTTCCTCATTAGCTCCTTGGGATTGTCTTGGATCATTGCATTGCTGAGAGTAGTTAAGTCATTCACAATTGCTCATTGAGCAATACTGCTGTCACTATGCTCAATGTACTCCCAGCTCTGCACACTTCACTATACATCAATGTTCATTAGTCTTTCCAGGTTTTTCTGGGATCATCCTGTTTGTCATTTCTTATAGCACAAGAACATTCCACCACATTCATCTAGCACAGCTTCTTCCATCATTCCTCAATTGATTGACATTCCCTTGATTCTCAATTCTTAGTGTCCACAAAGAGTTGCTATAAATATTTTTTGTACAATTTCCCCACTTTTCTCTTTTTCATGATTACTATTACTGCCTGTTTCCCTTCCATTCTATTGCCTTCCTCATAATATTGATTCTATTATCCCTCTTATTTCATCCTATCACTCTTCAATAGAGATTTGCTTCTGTCTATCCCCTCCCTCAGTCTGCCCTTCCTTCTTTTGCCCCTCTCTCTTTATCCCCTTCCCCTCCTATTTTCCTTCAGGGTTGGAGAGATTACTCCACCCAATTGAGTGTGTCCATTATTCCCTCCTTGAGCCAATTCTAATGAGATTGAGGTCTTTGAGCCAATTCTGATGAGTGTTAGGCTCATTTACTGCCCAGATTAAATAGATTACTCCACCCAATTGGGTGTGTGTGTTAATCCCTCCTTGAGGCAACTCTGATGAGTTTAAGGTCTTTGAGCCTTTTCTGATAAGTGTAAAATTCATTTACTGCCCTGTTCTTCTCCCATCTCTTCCCCCACTCCATAAGGCTTTTCCTATTTCTTTCATGTAGGATTTCACCTCTGTCCTTCTTCCTCTCCCAGTGCATTACCCTCACCCCCCAATTTAATATGTCATATGTCATCATGGGGCAGCTAGGAGACACAGTGGACAAAGCATCACCCCTGGACCCAAGGGTATCCCAGCCAAATCTCGGCCTCAGACACCAGAGAGTCACCCACTGTATGAACCCTGGCATGTCCCCCAACTCCATTTTTTTTTAGTTCTCTAGGGTCTTGTATTTGGAAAAGTCAAATTTGCCATTCTGTTCAGGTTTTTTCATCACAAATATCTGAAAGTCCTCCTTTTCATTAAAGTCCCATTTTTTTCCTCTGAAAGATTAAGATGAGTATTGCTGGGTAGGAGATTCTTGGTCATAATCTCAATTCCTTTGCCCTCTGGAATATCATATACCAAGCCCTCCAGTCCTTTAATGTAGAAGCTGCTAGATCTTGTGCTATCCTGACTGGGGCTCCAAAGTACTTGAATTCTTTCACTTTTTTATTCTTTCTTTTTTTTTCTTTTTTCTTTTTTTTTTTTTGTGAGGCAATTGGGGTTAAATAACTTGCCCAGGGTCACACAGCTAGTAATTGTTAAGTTTCTGAGACCAGATTTGACTTCAGGTCCTCCTGAATCCAGGGTCAGTGCTCTATCCACTGCACCATCTAGCTGTCCCTTGAATTCTTTCTTTTTGGTAGCTTGCAATGTTTTCTCCTTGACCTGAGAGCTCTGGAATTTGGCTATAATATTCCTAGGAGTTTTCCTTTGGGGATCTCTTTCTGGAGGTGATCACTGGATTCTTTCAATTCTATTTTAGCTTCTTCTAGAATTTCAGGGCAATTCTCCCTGAAAATAGCTTGGAAGATGGTGTCTAATCTCTTTCCTTGATCATGGTTTTCAGGTAGACAATGGTGGACTCTCTGGGTCAAAAGATATCACTATTTTAGTAACTTTATGTAATTCTAAATTGTTCTCCAAAATGTTTGTACTGCTTTCCTGTTTCACCAACAGTATTTTACTTTCCCTCCAATATTAATTCTTCACATCTTCTACCTTTTTTAATTTTCTGGGTGCCATTTTATACCTCAGGATGGTTGTAATTTGTATTTCTACTCTTATCTGTGCTTTGGAGTTTTATGTCATATTGTTATTACTTTGCATTTTTGAGACCATTCATATATTTTAATTTATCCAACCATACCTAGCTTTTATCAGAATTTATTCCAGTTATCCTAACGGTTATGGCCAAATACTGAATCTTTAATAAAAAAGCTACAGTCATTAGACTGAACACCATTATACCAGTAGTTTCTTTATTCTTTTTCATGTATACATAATCTCTTCTTCAGAGTAACTTCTTTTTTCCTATTTTTAAATAGAGCCAAACATTTTTGATGATTAGTGCCTTGTAGGATTTGTCTGAGATTTTCTCATTTTTGACTTCTTTTGTTCCCTTGCCTCTCACTGAGAATATTTGACTATTTGATCCTACAAATAAGTTATGTTAGTATTTTTTCTAAATATATAAATTATTCATTTGGTAATTTGAATGGCATGGCAGTAAATGAGTTCTCAGGGTTTTTTCACATAGTCTTTTTCTTTTCAACTTTATCTGTTTCTCCTGTGATTTTTTTTTTTTAGTGAGGCAATTGGGGTTAAGTGACTTGCCCAGGGTCACACAGCTAGTAAGTGTTAAGTGTCTGAGGCCGGATTTGAACTCAGGTACTCCTGGCTCCAGGGCCGGTGCTCTATCCACTGCGCCACCTAGCTGCCCCTCTCCTGTGATTTTTATATTTTTTTTTATGCTTCTCTTTTTCTCCCAGAGTCAAAGGACCACAAAGAATAATTCCCCCTTGAGATGGGAGTATTTTACCAATTTCTTTATATCACTTAACTTTCTTCTCTATTTGAGCAACTTCCCTCAGAGTTAACCATGAATCCTCTAAGAAAAATATTGATCCATTCATGTGATACTTTAGGCATTAGCCTAAGCAACACTTATTCAGTTGAATATCCTTTCCTTTTCCTGAATCTGTTACTCTCCCAAATATATTTAGCCATTTAGATATTTCTTCCTTCTAAAGAATTGCTTTTCTTTCACTTTCAAATTCAAATAGTCTAAAAAAATCTTTTTGAAACATTATTTGCATCTTGGAATTTTAAAATCCTTTTTTTATTATTTAAGTTTTTTCTGATTAACTGGACTTATTGATCTTAAATATGTTTTAGCCATTTGAAATCTCTGTTTGTCAAATAGGACAGGATGAGAGAGAAAGTTTTTTTCCTTGCGGTTTGTCCTGTGGGCCCTGGCTGCTTAGCTGTTTCCTATTGAAGCTATGGGCCCCAGGTGGTGAGTTAAATTACCTGAGCTGGAAGCAAGTTTGGGGATTGTATAGGCTTTGTTAGAGTCAGGGAGATTATCCATTTTTCTTTTTCCCTATTCCCTTGTCTTCAACTTTATTAATTTCACCTTTGTTGTGTATTTTATTCCCATTAATAAAACCTCATTTGTTTGTGGAAAAGGAACTGTTAAGCTCCTTTCTTTTTGGCCTGGGAGAAATATCAAAAAAGGCAGTTTGGAGGGGAGGAAATATTGGACCTAGAGGTCCCTCATTATTTTCTGAACCCCAATATTATGGCAAGACACCCAATTAACTCTCTAAATTTGGCCCCAAAAGTTGGAAGAATAGGTAAATTTTTCTTTTAGTATTCTGGAAAAAGGATAAATGTTTCAATATTGTGTCTTGGTTATCTCTGTAGGAGAGTTGAAATAGGTCTCTGGTTGTCTCCCCCCTCCCCATTTGCTTTTTCTAATCTTGGTCTTAAATTCCATAGACCATGGTTAAACATCTGGAATTTTAGTCAAATGCACACTTTAAATTTAACTTAAAAATCTATAGGCTAGGTGAAGATTACAATTTTTCAGCACTGTTTAGAAGAACTTTTAAATGGCATTTGCCCACTGTATGATTGATTATAAAACAAAGTTTATTTAGAATATGATTGATAAAAAGGGAAATAATAACTTCTTAAACTATATGTATTTGTATGGGATAGATAGAATGGCCTCTCTGAAAATTTCAAGGTAGACAGGAAGAAGTAACCTTTAATATTGGGAGCATTATCTCATAGTTGTTGGTTTGTTTTGTGTGCCTTATATGCATCTTATGCGCATTTATGTGTCTATCACAAGTTGTACTTGTGTGTATGGATGGAAAGTTTGGGTTGTAATTGATAAACCTAATTCTAAGATTCCTTTGCCTTCCTGAGCTGTGTACAGGCTGGGAAAGTGGGGGAAGGGCAGAGTCTGACTGTAGAATATCTTTACATTGTGAAATACTCAGAAACTGAATTTGGAATTAAAATGTAAATTCTCGCTAAGCATTCCTATATTGTAGTTTGAATGCCTCTGCAAATATTGAAAATATATGCCAGCAAATGATTGCGTTCATTTTCTCACAATTGTTCATTGAACAATACTGCTGTCACTATGGACAATGTCCTCTCAGTGCTGCTCACTTTGCTATACATCCGTTCATGAGTATTTCCAGGTTTTTCTGGGATCATCCTGTTTAGTATTTCCCATAGCACAAGACCATGCCACCACAATCATACACCACAGCTTCTTCCATCATTCCTCAATTGATGGACATTCCCTTGATTCTCAATTCTTGGCCACAACATAGAGTTGCTATAAATATTTTTGTACAATTTTTCCTCCTTTTCTCTTTTTCATTATTACTATTGTTGACTGTTTCCCTTCCATCCTATTCCCTTCCCCATGATATTGATTCTATTATCCCTCTTCTTTAATCCTATCCCTCATCCAAAGGGATTTGCTTCTGTCTGTCCCCTCCCCCAATCTGCCCTTCCTTCTTTTGCTTCTCTCTCTTTATCCCCTTCCCCTCCTATTTTCCCGCAGGGTTAGAGAGATTACTCCACTCAATGTTTTCTCCTTCAGCTGAGAGCTCTGGAATTTGGCTAGAATATTCCTGGGAGTTTTCCTTTTGGGATCTCTTTTTGGAGGTGATTGGTGGATTCTTTCAATTTCTATTTTACCTTCTGTCTAGAATTTCAGGGCAATTTTCCCTGAGAATATCTTGGAAGATGATATCTAAGCTCTTTCCTTGATCATGGTTTTCAGGTAGACCAATAATTTTCAAATTATCTCTCCTTAACCTATTTTCCAGGTCAGCAGTTTTTCCCAGAAGATATTTCACATTTCCCTCCATTTTATTTGTATTTATTTGTATTTATGTATTTATTTGTATTTATTATTATTTGTTTGTATTTGCTTTATTGTGTCTTGGTTTCTCATAAACTCAATGTTCAATCCTAATTCTTAGGCAATTATTTTCATCAGAGAGCTTTTGTACCTCCTTTTTCATTTGGCTATCTTGGCTCCACCCTGGAAGTCTGGGTTTATTTTCTTTAGAATTTGTTTTAAGGAAATTAAGAGTATTTTTTCCCATTTTTCTTTCTTCTTTCCACCTTCCACCTTTCCCAACCCTGAAATGGATAAGTTAAAATTTTACAGGTAGAAAAGAAGGTAATTTTATTAGTATAAACCAAGAGGTCACTTGAGTTTAAATTAACTATGCAGCTAAAGGGTAAGGCTTTAATAAGTTATTGAGTTTGTTCTAAAATTATAAAAAGAAATTATTCAAAGAACTAAAAAGTCCAAAATACGGCTAAGCAAGAATAGAAAATTTGTATAGTCTGAAAAACTTGGTTAGAAGGTATGGAAAGACAAATAATAAAGATTTGAGGAAAAATTGTGATAGAAATGATATAGGGAAAGCGATAGGAGAAAGCACGTGGGTCCTTAGGATTCCTCTGTAAAGAATTACACTCTCACACAAGACCTAATCAGGAATAAGAGAACAGGTTTATTGGGGTACAAGAGAAACCGGCCGGGAGGAAGGTTTTGCCAGAACAAAACGCTTCCCCCCAACTGACTTGTGGGGTGCCATTTTATAGGGTTTAGATGGGGGGTGGGTAAGAGTCTCTTATTGGGTGAGGGACTGGTGGTCTTCCCGTGTTGCACTGTGGTAGGAAGACTCCCTCATGAGAGATCTGGTGGTGGGTGTCAACTTTGTCCTGATGGGTCTAAGCAGTCTGCTGATGGGCGGTTCCAGGTGGTCTTCTCCTGGATTACCTCATCCAGATGCTTAGAAGGACTGGAATGTGGGGTGATGGTCCTGGAGCATGCTCAGTTCAATCTGTGCCGCTTATCTCCGTTAGGTGGGTGTGTGTGTCCTTGATTGTGTTCAAGGAGAGGCCTACTTGATTTCAAGGGAAAACCCCTGAGGTTTTAAGGAAAAGGTTCCTTGAACCCCCCAGAGAATTGTTGGGGTGACCGGGGCCCATAATCCTCCCATGACAGAAATAAGAAGGGTGTTTTGACCCATAAAAGAAAGGTACATAAATATGAATAGAAGGTTTAGGGAAGTTAAGAAATCTTCTGATGGTTTGGCTTTGTGCAAGGGGGAAGGCTCTGTGATTTCTTATTTGGGAACTCTTATTCTGATAAGGATATTGATGTAGGAGGTGAAGAGATGGGGTTGGTGGAGAAACCTGGGACCCAAGCTTTAATTCAGATATTAGCTCCAAAAGGTAGTCAGACCCCAGTTAATGGATAACATAAAAGTCAGGATGCTAGGTTATCATATGCACAGTGATCAGTACCCACAAAGGGACCATAAAGGGTCAGGTCTTATAACAATAATACCCAAGATGGTGTATAGAAATTCTAATGAAAAATGTGGAAAAAAAAAGCCATGGGAAACAGAAAGAGACATGTGCAGAAAAGACCAAATTTGTCCCCACATTCACCTTATGACATGTAAAGCCCCAAAACACAACTTCACTGAAAAAGGTACCAACCTTGGGGATTGGTTTAGGACCCCAGGAACTCCAAATTAGGATAAGCCCTCCCCTGTACCTCCCTAAGGTAGAGAATATTGTAATGAGTAGGACAGGCCCTCCCTTGTACCTCCCTAAGGTGGAGATAATTATGGGATTGATAATCAATTTGTCCATACTATAAATATAACTGTCTTTCCTTTCGCTATTCTAGATATACTTTTCCACTTTTCTGGTTCTCTCCCTGTCACCACTCATAGCATTACAATAAAATTTAATAAACTGAGTCACTGAGTCTTGTAATTCTTTTGGGACGACTAATGATCAATTTGACCGCAAATTCAGCCCACATCAGTTATCATACTTAACTGATAATAGATTACTATGTTAAATGGAGGGAATGATGATTTGGGGTGTCACAGAGAAAAGCCCACAGCAGCTCTTAGGGTGGATAGGATACACAATGCAGGAGTGCCTGACAGTCTTGTAGATTCCCTTATTTTGTATACTGACCAGGTTATTGGAACCCATTTATATGGGCACTACCATCAACCCTGGGAAAAGAACTTTTTTGAGTTATGTTGTTCTTAAACAAAGAATATGGTTTAATGAGAATTTTCAAATTTGTGTATAATGTAGAAGTGATTCCTACTGATTGATCTTTACACCAGGATGAGTTTATGTCCGCTCTAGTAAAATGTTATTGCTTATTGAGACTCCCCAAAAGGAAAACTATGAAGCCCTAATGTTGTGGGAATGTAGTAGGACCCCAAAGAACCAAAGATTCCAACCCCCAAGTAATCCTTAAACTTTCCCAAGGGAAAAACAACTCTGCCTCACAACTAAGTAATAAGATGTGGCTGAGCATAAAGCTGGTATGCTGATAAGCAATTCTAAGGTCTTCAAGATGATATGCATGATATGGATGGTTGCTGCATATCTTACTGAGGCTACATATCCCCCCCAAGTTGTTTGTATTTTCCTCCCATTTACTTTGTAATTCATTCCCCTTTCTTTGTTTTTTAAAGATACAGCAGACCAGTTCTTCTCTTACTGCAGTGGGACAGCTTTCCTTAGTGACCTGTGTCCTAGTCATATGTTCCTCTCTTCAAATAAATCTCTTTTTTTTTTACAAGATTCATGATGAGCCTCCAATTCTTTGGTTGAGCTAGAACCCCCTCCCCAATCCAGGTCACAAATCCCCCCAACCCTAAGCTATGATTAATGAAAATTGTCATTGAGATAAAAGCTCTAGGAAACATAACTGGCATTGTTTAGATTTTTAATTCAGGTACAGTTGTCTGATGGATCAACTGTCATTCTTACCTGGACCCAAACAGAGCCAAGGATACTCCATCCTGGCATACATATTTCATCATTATATGTCTTAGATCTAAGCCTGAAGCACCAGTTTGTTACTGTTCCCTGCTTTTCCCTTTTATATCTGATCTCTGAAAGTGTGGTCACTCCATATGCCAAACAACTACATACATTAATACTCAGGTTTGTCATCTGCTAATGCTTTACACAGTTATGTAATTATTTTTTTTATTTCTAGTGATATATTTAAGGACAGAGGAAAAATAAAGATTGAGTGAATTTCTAAAGGCCTAGTAAAATTTGTTATTAAAATAAAGCAAAAATTAATTGGTTATTTTCCTTTTTGGTTTGGAAGAAACTGAAATTCCTCCCCATTGCAAACACATTTTGATGAAAGGGTATATGGTAACTGGGAGGATTTACTTAGTTTAAAGATAACTTTCCATCAACTTAACCTGAACAAATTCCAATTTTAAAGTTTTTTGGTTGGTTGGTTGTTTTTGCCTAAGGAAATGAGAGAGGGATGGTTGTCATTTTAAAAGTATTTTATCTCATGAAGCTTTGGTGAATATTCGTTTGAACATCATGATAAATTTTAAGCTGTTTCTTAAAAGAAAGGTACTTTCAGAAAGAGATATTTGAGAAAAAAATATATTTTGTGTGTACATGTTCAATTAAAACTTGTGTGATTTTAGAAGGTCAGTGACATGGGGTTTAGGACAAATCAAGGAATTAAGGGTCTATTAAAGTTCAGCTTGGCCAACTAGTTAGTAGGACAGACACACCTAAGAATTAAGGGGTGACAAAATTCTATAGACCTGGGGCAGTACCAAAGGTCAGAGATAACTACAGAAGCTTTTCCCATTCCACACCTCATTCAAGCTTTCCCCACCCCCAAAAGGATCTTTCTGATGTCAGGTGGTCACCCCATCTATCCTCTATAAAAGCTTTGGCCTTTCTTCCATTAGGGGAAAAAGATATCTCTAAGCCATTTCCTCCCCTTGGGGCAAAGTCTTTGATTTCCCTCTTGGTCATTTTTTTCTAGTGCCCAAATAAAAGACCATTTTATTCTAATTGGACTGTGTGAGAGAGTTTTAATTCTTTACAGAGGAATACCTAAGTACTCCCACCACCTATTTTCCCCATGACAGTCAGCTAAATGTATTTGTAAGCTAATTTATTGCAATGACAATTTGGTATTGATAACAATTATGTACAAACCTACTGTGATTTGTGAGGCTTTATTAATTGAATGAAAGCTTTTCTGGGACCCGAATATTTTATTTGAGCTTCATTCTTAGTATTGCTGTGCTCTGCTTATAACTCTCATAACATATTTCTATAATCAGAATAGGCAAAGTGGAAATTTTTATTGCAATATTGAATTAATTGGCTATTAAATTAATACTAAAGCATCTAAATTACTGTAATAAATTGTGAGAAAGATCTTTCTGTTTTGAGCTGGATTTGTTGATATTAAGCATTAGTTAAATTAGTATCTGAACTTGTCATATGTAAAAATATGTTAGTAAACAATAGTAACTGACCTTATATTGCCTTAATAGGATATCTGAATTTACCTATGTTTGTTATTTAATCTAGAATTAGAACATGTGTAAAAATGCCTGGAAACAAGTTGATTCACCTGAAAGTTGTTCCCACTGTTTAAAGAAATTCTGAAGGCAGTATCCTAAGGTTATGCTTACATGGTTAATAACTGAACCTGTTTTACTATATACTATTATATGAAACATTTTCTAATCTGTTGTCTGTTTACAATTTGAGATTATTTATATTTATCCCAAGTCTTTTCTTACTTGTTATAACAGCTTCTCAGCTCACAGCAGGGTCCTACAACAGATTACTGAGCCTGCTGAACAATAGTGAAGCCCTGCCCAAGCAGGTCAGTAACAGATTCCAACGCCTGTGACCTCCATGAAGAGAGACTATTTCCAGAGCAAAACCAGCCCCAGGGATTTAGCAGATGGGAACAAAATTACTATTCAAGGGCTTGTTAACAGAGTAAAAGGCTATCATAACAACCCAGCAGCTTGCCACCACAGGGCCTGAAGATCAAAGGGATCACTCCTCCTCCAGGGCTGGGCTGACACAAAATGAGTAAAAAAAATGGAAAACAACAATGAATAAAGTTTGACTATTGACAGCTACTTCAATAAAAGGAAATCTCAAGACACAAATATAGAGGAGAACAGTAAAAAAAAAAAATGATTACAGATGAACCTTCAAAGAGAAGTACAAATTGGTCTCAGGCCCAAAATAAACTACTGGAAAAGTGTCAAAAGGACTTTGAAAATCAAATTAGAGAGGTTGAGGAAAGATTGGAAATGATGCAGCAGAACCATGAAAAAGAAATACAAAATAATAATATAAAAATACAAAAAATTATTGAGGAAAATAATTCCCTAAGGAACAGATTTGGAATGGGAAGAGCTAAGATGGCAGAGAGAAACCAACAAGCTGCCTGAGCTCTCCTTTGGTTGCCTCAAAAAGAACATTAAATCAAGCCTCTAAACAGATTCTGAAACTACAAAACCTATAAAAAGACAGAAAGACACAATCTACCAACCTGAGATAATTTAAAATACTTCAAGAAAGGTCTGTCTCACTCAGGCAGTGGGGGAGTGCAGTGCACCTCACACTGCACAGCGTGGCAGGGGTCAGGGCAAGTCATTGGGAAGCTCTAGGCCACAATGGAGCAACTGAAGCCCCTTGATCCTGGCTTAGACAGCTGGTGGCATAGCAGGCCAGTGGTGAGATACACCAGCACCAGATGAGAGGGCAGGCTGCCATCTGGGGGCCACCCACAGGATGGGTATGACCAAGTCTGGCCATCCCAACACACATTGGGAGCAAGCACAGGGAGCAAGCACAGGGAAGTGAGAAATCCACAAGCCATAGAGACCTCAGAGTAGAAATCCAGTGATATGGCCCCTATCTCCCAGCACAAGAAGTCTGAAACAGCGACCTTGGTGCCCAAGAAGTGGACCTCAACTTTAAAAATAATAATAATGAGATGCAATATGAGTAAGAAACAAAAAAGAACTCTTACCATATGAGATCTTCTGTGTCAACAGGGAAGAGCCAAACAAAAACTCAAATGAAGACAATACTCTTAAATTGCCTTCATGTGAAGCCTCAAGAGGGAAGATGAATTGATTTCAAGACCAAAAAGCCTTCTTGGAAGAGCTCATACAGGATTTTAAAAATTAATTGAGAAAGGTAGAAGAAAAAATGGGGAGAGAAATGAAAACAAGACAAGAAAATTATGAAAAAAGAATCAGCAGCTTAGAAAAGGAAGCACAAAGATTGAGTGAAGAAATCAATTCCTTAAAAAATTCATTTGGCCAAATGGAAAAGGAAGTGCACAATCTGACTGAAGAAAACAATACCTTAAAAATTCAAATTGGACATTTGGAAGCCAATGACTCAATGAGACACCAAAAATCAGAATCTAAAGAATGAAAAAAAATATAAGAAAAGGTGAAATACCTCATTGGAAAGACAATTAACCTGGAAAACAGATCCAGGAGAGACAATTTGAGAATTATTGGACTGCCTGAAAGACATGATCAGAAAAATAGTCTAGACACCATATTACAGGAAATTATCAAGGAGCACTGACCTGATATTATAGAATCAGAGGATAAAATCATCATTGAAAGAATCCAGTGATCACCTCCTGAAAGAGACCCTAAAAGGAAAACTCCAAGGAATATTGTATCCAAATTCCAGAATTATGAAATGAAGAAGAAAATACTCCAAGCATCCAGAAAGAGGCTATTTAAATATCATGGAGCCACAGTCAGGATTACTCAGGACGTGCCAGCTTCAACATTAAAGGATCACAAGGCTTGGAATATGACATTACAGAAAGCAAAGGAGCTTGGATTGCAGCCAGGAATCTATTACCTAGGAAAACTGATCATTCTCTTTCAGGGGAAAAGATGGACATTCAGTGAAATAAGGGACTTTCAAGATTTCCTGATGAAAAGACCAGAACTGAATAGAAAATTCAATCTTAACATACAAGACTCATGAGAAGTTTAAAATGGTAAACAGGGGGGAAAAACTTATTCAATAAGGTTAAACTGTTTATATTCCTCCCTGGGAAAATAATGCCTATAACTCTTGAGAACTGTATATATATTTGAGCAGACAGATGTGTAAAGAATTAATTGTTATTTGAGGTTTTTATGCCTCAGTGTGCACTGGCCTGGGGCTCTGCAAACCACATGGTGCTCCACCCATTGGTTGTAGCTGTTGCCAGGGCTCTGGCACCTCACGTCATCACCATTCACTGATGCCTACATGGGCCTGGCAAAATTATAGTGATTGGTAGCCCAGTGAGGGCAGTCATGTGATTGTCAGAGCAGCCATCCCATTGGCTGGGGCTGTGTGGGGAGTTTCTAGGTTTGGGGGAGGAGAATTGGGCGTTCTAGGTGGAAGCTGGAAAGCGACAGGCATTCTGCTGCATATTTTCAGCTGATTCCTGGGTGGTGGTATTTTTTCAGGTATTATAATTTCCCTTTCCCCATTTTATTTCCTTATTCTCTCCAGGGCCTGCAACATGGAGTTGAACCATCTCCATTAAGCTCATTGTAATAGCAATTAGTCTCTGAAATGGTTTCCATAAATCATAAATCTCGTATTAATTTCACCAAAGACAATTTGATGGTAAAAATGCATGCTACACTGCATAACTTAGGATGTACTTGAAATATATATAATCCTAAACCATACCCAGAGTATACATAGTCACAATGACATACAAATGATAAATGAATGTAAATGGCTGATATTATTAAAGATTATTACAGAATCTTCATTAAGCAAGTAAACCACATCATCTTGTCCATGAATTCTCTACCCAGTACAATGACAACAACAGATACTTGAAATGATAAACAATTTATCAAAAGGAAATAAAACATCAGCGAGACTCAATATGTTCATTAATTACCTTATAAATCAAGCAATAAGGTTCAATAACCCTTTCTAGAAGACAGAGCCATGTGATCTTGGTGGCCAAGTTCTTCACCTGTAGGAGGAAAAGCTTGTTTAAGGTAAAAGCTTATAATGCAAGAATTTGGTGTACACCACATTTTTTAAACTGGTTCCCCAATTCTCTGCATGCCAAAGTGGCAGGGGTTTCTGAATCATCATTGCTTCTTCTAATGCTGTCATAATGACCATTATGGTAGAAAATATGGAATTCTTTAGCATCAGCTTTTTCTGTGCCACAAATTTGCCATATCTTTCCAGCCTGGACACTGTTTCACAAAAAATTTATGTATTTCTGGCAATAATTGATATATGAATGTATTCCGTACAATATAGAAATCTTTTGAGTCTAGTGGGTCCAGTCTTGTAAATTGCCTAGCAGCTTCACAAAGTCTATCATAAAATCTATTAGGTTGTTCATTAGGCTCCTGAGCAAGTTTTAAAAACTTTTGACAGTTGTCAGATTTCTTAGAACAGGATTCCATTCCTTTCAGTAGTGTTTCCCTAGCATTTTTTAATTCTTGGAATTGCTGTGGATCATTATAATCCCAGTTTGGCTCCTGGAGAGAATATATGTACAACGGGAGGAGAGACAGGTACATGTAAGATACCCTGATAGAAGCTGAAAGAACAGCCAAATACATTCAGGAAGTCCATAGTTTGCTTATGAGAGTAGGTTTGTAGAGCACAATTGCTGGACATAGTCCAGTTTCTTCCTCTCTCACTCCAAAAATGTTCTGGTGTCATTTTAGCCCTAATGCATGCACCTGGTTTAACTTTACTTGGCTTCTTCACTCAATCTGGTGGCATGGTCAGAATCGATCCACCTGAGGCCTAGCACAATTACTATGATATTGATTTCTATGCACCATGAGATGTGGTATGGTAACCTTTCCATAACATTTTCAGGTGTCATCAAGGACACATAACTAAATTTGACCTCAATCCAGACATATAGTGGTAAAAAGTGTTAGTAATGTCATAACTGTCTCAATTTTGTATTGCATATGGATATGAGTATCCTCCAAAGGGGGGACTCCAATATGCTGTATATACATATCAAGTTTAAACTTGTTTTGTATATTTTGAAGAACTTTCATTGTTTAATTTGAACATTTTTGGACAATGCTATGCTAAAGATTAATGAAAATCCAGCAGTTCCAGAAACAACCAGAATCCAGAGACAGCCAGAATCCAGACCAGAGTCCAGTTCCCCTGATGACATCTCAACCCTCCTTCGAAGACAAGATTTTAAGGACTTTAAATGGACATGTTTGTTTTTCCTTCTGTTACTATATACATCATCTGAAATATGTATTTTCCCTTTCCTATATTGTTATTAGTATATTGTTTGTTAGCATTGGTTATGATATTCTGTTATTTTTTAAAATTTATTTATTGTTTATTGTTCCATCACGGAAACAATGGAATGTAAAGAATTAATTGTTATTTGAGGTTTTTATGCCTCAGCACGCACTGGCCTGGGGCTCCACAAAGTGCATGGTGCTCCACCCACTGGTTGTAGCCCTTGACAGGGCTCTGGCACCTCAAGTCATCACCACTAGCTGATGCCTACATGGGCCTGGCAAAATTATAATGATTGGAAGACTAGTGAGGGCAGTCATGTGACTGTCAGAGTGGCCATCCCATTGGCTGGGGCTGTGTGGGGAGTTTGTAGGTTTGGGGGAGGAGAATTGGGCATTCTAGGTGGAAGCTGGAAAGCAACAGGCATTCTGCTGTGTATTTTCAGTGGATTCCTGAGCGGTGGTATTTTTTCAGGTATTATAATTTCCCTTTCCCCATTTTATTTCCTTCCCCTTGATCCTACTGGTCCTGTTTATGTTTTTAAGTTTGTTCTTGTTAAAATAAATCTTGTTCTGTTTTGAGGGAGGCTGCCAGTCTCCTTCCTTGCCCCAATATTGTAGCGAGCCGCTTAGCTAGCACTCCCCAATTAAAAATTGGTCCTCACAGATGGATTATACACAAGGGGCATAAATTGTCTTTGATGTGATGATATAAAGAATATTAAGGGGTAAAAAAAGAGTTTATGAGGAGAAGAGGAAAGGGGAGATGGAATGGGGATAATTACATCACATGAAGAGGTTCAAAAGCCCTATTGCAATAGAGGGAAAGAAGGGAGGTGTGAACATTGTTTCAACCTTACTCTCACTAGATTTGATTCAAAGAGGGAGTAACATATACGTTCATTTAGGTAAAGAAACTTAGCATATTCTTTAGTGAAGTAAGAGAGAAAGAGAAAAGGGGGGGACTGATAGAAGGGAGGTCAGAAGTAGGGGAGAAAAGGGTACAGAAATGGGAGAGGGGCTGATCAAAGGGAGGGCAAATTGGGGGAGGCAGGGGTAAGAAGCAACATGTTGGTGAGGAGGAATAGAGTGAAAGAAGCAGGGAAAAGTAAAAAGGTGGTAAATAGAATGGAGGGAAATAGACAGCTAGTAATAATAACTCTGAATGTAAATGGCATGAATTCTGCCATAAAATAGATATGAATAGCAGAATGGATTAAAAACCAGAATCCTATAATGTGCTGTTGACAAGAAATACATTTGAACCAGAGAGATACACACAGAGTAAAGGTAAAAGGTTGGAGCAGAATATATTATGCTTCAGCTTCAATACTTCATGATCACCATCTGAATGGTTGCTGTCTATAATGTGCTTTAGCTAGTCTGTCTAAAAATCTAATGAATGGTCACCAATAAATTAGAAGCTTTAGCAAGAGTTCAGACTGTTATGCATTTATTAGGTAACATAAGAATTCGGTGAGGAGAGAAAAAGAGGTCTAGATGCCCTCATCTATCTATCTCAGGAAGCCAGCATTTTTGCTCCACTCCCCACGAGGTCCTAGTGAAAGAGAGAGATAGCAACCCTTTCTTCATCCCACAAGCCTCCTATGAAAACCGGAAACATCCCATTCACCCACACACAGCTCCAAGCTAATTGGCTGGTAGCTTTGATCGACAGTACCCACGAGCAAATGTCACTTCCTGATGCCAAGGAACTGACCTTCCACCCACATGGCTTGCCCTGAGACGCCTTCTCCTCATGGCAGAACTTTACTATGGTATCTGTCCAGCAGGGGATGTCATTCCAAATGTCACAAGCTGAAGTCAAAAAAGCAGGGGTAGCAATCCTTATCTTAGACAAAGCAAAGACGAAAATAGATCTAATTTAAAAAGATAAGGAAGGAAACTATATGTTGCTCAAAAGTACTATAGATAATGAAGAAATATCAATACTGAACATGTATGCACCAAGTGGTATAGCATCCAAATACTTAGAGGAGAAATTAAATGAGATATAAGAGGAACTAGGAAGCACAAATATACTAGTGGGGGATCTGAATCTTACCCTGTCAGAATTAGATAAATCTAGCCACAGAATAAATAAGAAGTTAAAGAGGTGAATAGAATGTTAGAAAAGTTAGACATGATAGATGTCTGGAGAAAACTGAATAGGGATAGAAAGGAATATACCTTTTTCTCAGCAGTACATGGCACATATTTAAAAATTGACCATGTATTAGGGGAAAAAAACCTTATAGACAAATGTAGAAGGACAGAAAGAGTAAATGCATCCTTCTCAGATCATGATGCAATAAAAATTATATCTAATAAAATGCCATGGAAAGGTAGACTGAAACTTAATTGGAAACTAAATAATTTCATTCTAAAGAATGAGTGGGGTGGGGCAGCTGGGTGGCACAGTGGATAGAGCACTGGCCCTAGATTCAGGAGGACCTGAGTTCAAATCCAGTCTCAGACACTTGACACTTACTAGCTCTGTAAACTTGGGCAAGTCACTTAACCCTCATTACTCCATAAAAAAATTAAAAAATTTTTAAAATTTTAAAAAAAGAATGAGTGGGTCAAACAGCAAATCATAGAAACAATCAATAACTTTATTCAAGACAATGACAATAATGAGACAACATACAAAAATCTATGGGATGCAGCAAAAGCAGTGCTTAGGGGAAATTTTACATCTCTAAATGCTTACATGAAGAAAAAAGAGAAAGAGGAGATCAATGAATTGGGCACGCAACTAAAAAAGCTAGAAAAAAAAAACAAATTAAAAATCCCCAAATAAATAATGAATTGGAAATTCTGAAAATCAAAGGAGAAATTAATAAAATTGAAAACAAGAAAAATATAGATTTAATCAATAAAACTAAAGGCTGGTTTTATGAAAAAAAACAATAACTAGATAAAACTTTGGTTAATTTGATAAAAGGAAAGAAGAAAACCAAAGTATCAGTATAAAAAATGAAAGGGGTGATTTCACCACCAATGAAGTGGAAATTAAAGCAATAATTAGGAATTATTTTGCCCAACTGTATGCCAATAAAGTTGACCATCTAAATGAAATGGATAAATATTTACAAAAATACAAAACTACCCAGGTTAACTGAAGAGGAAATAAATTCCTTAAATAAGCCCATATTAGAAAAAGAAATTGAACAAGCCATTAATGAACTCCCTAAGAAAAAATCTCCAGGGCCAGATGGGTTTACAAGTGAATTCTACCAAACATTTAAAGAACAATTAATTCCAATATTATTCAAATTATTTGGAAAAAGAGGTGAAGGAGTTCTACCAAATTCCTTTCACAACATAAATATGGTGTTGATACCAAAACCAGGCAGAGCCAAAACAGAAAGAGAACTATAGACCAATTTCCCTAATGAATATTGATGCAAAAATCTTAAATAAGATATTAGCAAGGAGACTACAGCAAGTGATCACCAGGATAATACACTATGACCAGGTGGGATTTATACCAGGAATGCAGAGCTGGTTCAACATTAGGACAACTATTAACATAATCAACCACATCAAAAAGAAAAGTAACCAAAACCATATGATTATTTCAATAGATGCATAGAAAGCTTTTGACAAAATACAGCACCCATTCCTAATAAAAAATACTACAGAGCTTAAGAATAAGTGGTGCTTTCTTTAAAATAATAAGCAGTATCTAGCTAAAACCAGCAGCATGCATTACATGTAATAGAGATAAGTTAGAGGCCTTCCCAATAAGATCAGAGGTGAAACAGGGTTGTCCACTATCACCTCTATTATTTAATAATGTACTAAAAATGTTAGTTTTAGCAATAAGAGAAGAAAAAGGAATTAAATGAATTAGAATAGGCAAGGAGGAAATAAAACTATCAGTCTTTGCAGATGATATGATGATAAACTTAGAGAACCCCAGAGAATCAACTCAAAAATTACTTGAAACAATTAACAACTTTAGGAAAGTAGAAGGATATAAAATAAATCCACATAAATCATCAGCATTTCTATACATGACCAACAAAGTCCAGCAGGAAGAGATAGAAAGAGAAATTCCATTTAAAGTAATGGTAGATAATATAAAATACTTGGGAGTCTACTTGCCAAGACAAACCCAGGAACTCTATGAACACAAATTACAAAACCCTTTTCACACAAATCAAATCAGATCTAAATAATTGGAAAGATATCAATTGCTCATGTATAGGCTGAACTAATATAATAAAAATGACAATTCTACCTAAATTAATGTACTTATTCAGTGCCATACCAATCAGACTACCTAAAAAATTTTTATAGAGCTGGAAAAAATAATAACAAAATTCATCTGGAAAAACAAAAGGTCAAGAATATCAAGGAAACTAATTGGGGAAAAAATGCACAGGAAGGTGGGTTAGCTGTACCAAATCTGGAGCTTTACTATAAAGTGGCAGTCATAAAAACTGTCTGGTACTAGCTAAGAAATAGTGGAGGATCAATGGAATAGGCTAGTCACAGGGGACACAGTAGTAAATTACTTTAGTAATGTAGTGTTTGATAAACCCAAAGACTCCAGCTTCTGGGATAGGAACTCAGTATTTGACAAAAACTGCTGGGAAAACTGGAAGACAGTATGGCAAAAACTGGGCATAGACCAGCACCTTACACCTTATACTAAAATAACGTCAAAATGAGTACATGATTTCGACATAAGAGGTGATGCCATTGGTAAATTAGGAGAGGAAGGGATAGTTTAACTCTCAGATCTTTGGAAAGGGGAACAATTTGTGACCAAGCAAGAGATAGAGAATATTATGAAATGCAAAATGGATGATTTTGATTACATTAAATTAAAAAGGGTTTGTACAAACAGAAGCAATGCATCCAAAATTAGAAAGGATGCAGAAACCTGGGAAATAATTTTTATCACCAGTACTTCTGATAAAGGCCTCATTTCTAAAGTATATCAGGAACTACAACAAATTTATAAGAATCCAAGTCATTCCTCAACTGAGAAATGGTCAAAGGATATGAACAGGCAGTTTTCTGATGAAGAAATCAAAGCTCTTTATTGCCATATGATAAAATGCTCTAAATAAATTTTTTTAAAAGAACATCTTTGGTCAAATGGAAAATAAATTACAAAAAGTAAATGAAGATAACAATTCTTAAAAATTAAAATTGAACAAATGGAAACTAGCGACTCTACAAGACACCAAGATACAGTAAAACAAAATCAGAAAAAGCAAAAAATAGAAGAAACTGTAAAATTTCTCATTGAAAAATCAACTGACCTAGAAAATACATCCAGGAAAGATAATATAAGAATTATTGGGGGCAGCTAGGTGGTGCAGTGGATAGAGCACCAGTCCTGGAGTCAGGAGTACCTGAGTTCAAATCCGGCCTCAGACACTTAACACTTAACTAGCTGTGTGACCCTGGCCAAGTCACTTAACCCCAATTGCCTCAGTTAAAAAACAAAAAAAAAAACAAAACAAAAAAACCTGGATAATATCTTTTAAGAAAATTATCAAGGAAAATTGCCCTGAAATGTTAGAACCAGAGGGCAAAATAGATATTGAAAGAATCCATCTGTAACGATTGGAATGACACCACCGGCTGGAGACTTACTGTAGAAAAGCTCCACCATGAGGTGAAGGTCTCTGAGGGCAAGACCATGCGTCTTTTCTTTGGCGTCAGGAAGTGAAGTTTTCTTGTGGGAGTGTGGGGACAAATTTTTAATTGGGGAGTGCTAGCTAAGACGCTTGCCGCAATATTGGGGCAAGGAAGGAAACCAGAAGCCTCCCTCAAAACAAAACAAGATTTATTTTAACAAGAACGAACTTAAAAAATAAACACAAACAGGATCAGTAAAATCAAGGGAAAGGAAATAAAATGGAGAAAGGGAAATTATAATACCTGAAAAATACCACCGCCCAGGAATCAGCTGAAAATACACAGCAGAATGCCTGTCGCTCTCCAGCTTCCACCTAGAATGCCCAATTCCCCTCCCCCAAACCCAGAAAACACCCCACACAGTCCCAGCCAATGGGATGGCAACTCCGACAGTCACACGACTGCCCTCACTAGGCTTCCAATCACCACAATTTTGCCAGGCCCATGCAGGCATCAGCGAGGCAATGAGAGGCAATGATGTGAGGTGCCAGAGCCCTGTCAAGGGCTACAACCAGTGGGTGGAGCACCGTGCAGCCCATGGAGCCACAGGCCAGTGCTCACTGAGGCACAAAAACCCCAAATAACAACCAATTCCTTACATTAGGAAGAAGGGGGAGCCTGGCACTCTGACTCTCTCTCTTTCATGTGGACTCTGGCAGAGAGCGAAGCTGGGAATGCTCTCTTCCTTTAATAGATAGAGGAATCTAGGCCTTTCTCTCTCTCTTTACCAAATTCTTATTCTCCTTAATAAATGCTTAAAAGCCTAACTCTTGCTAAAGCTTATAATTTATTGGTGACCACTCATTAGATTTTAGATAGTTTAGCTAGAATTTTAGCCTTTAATACATCAATCCCTGCCTGAAAGAGATCCCAAAATGAAAACTCCCAGGAACATCATAGCCAAATTTCAAAACTCACAGATCAAAGAAAAAGTATAGCAAACAACTGAAAAGAAAAAAATTCAAATACTATGGAGTTACAATCAGAATCATGCAGGATTTGGCAGCATCCACATTAAAGAATCATAGAGCTTGGAATATAATATACCAATATACCAAAAGGCAAAGGAGTTAGGTTTACAACCAAGAATTATATACCCAGCAAAATTGAATACAACCTTTCAGTGGAAAAAAATGAATATTTGATGAAATAGAGGAATTGAAAGCATTTTTTATTAAAAGTCCAGAGTTGAATGGGAAATTTGACTTGCAAATACAAGGTTCAAGTGAAACATAAGTACAAAGTTCAAGTGAAACATAAAAAGATAAAACAAGAAATAAGAAAGGAAAACTAAGTAAATTTAATATGGTAACAGTATTTCAAGTTCTGTCTGATAAAATAATATTTGTAATTCTCAGTAACTTTATCATAAAAATAATTTTTAATGCAATTAGGAGTATATGTAAATAGCTTGTGGTCTTAAGGTAATAGTTAAGGTATGATAATATTTGTAAGTTCTAAAAAATGTAATATAAGAATGATTAGAAAGAGTATATGTAGACAGAGGGTATGAACATAAGGTGACACTGATGATATAACACCACGGAAAATAAAATAAGGGGCTAAAAAGAGATTGCATGGAAGAAGTAGGAAGGGAGAAACTGAATGGGATGAACAGACATATACAAAGAGACATAAAAATAAAATTTAAATAAATAAGCAAACAAATGAATAAATAAATTATCATAATGGAGGGAAACATAGGGGACATGGACAAAGATTAAACCTTACTCTCATCAATGTTGGCATAAAGAGGAAACAACAAATACACTCAGTTTTTTAGTTTTAGAGAGGAGAGAAGGGGTTGGGGGAGTGACTATAAAGTTACAGCAGTTTGGAAAATGATGATGCTAGCTATTTGGGGAGTAGGATACATGAAGTAGTAAATATGTCACATTCTTTATTTGGGATTATTTTCATTACCTGGTCCTGATCACACAGCAAACACAACTATGCTCATACTATAAATTCAAGGCACCCAGCTTTCTGAGTGACTGCTTTGTTATCTGTTTGACTAAGCACTATCTGGTTAATTAACTACTTTTCTTTTCCAAGAAAAGAGTACTCTCTTACTAACCCCACCAAGTTGATTGACCATATTTATCCATAATCAGAATTTCCTCCTCAGGGTCCAAGAATCCCTATCTGGCATCAGGTCTACTAGACTGACTACCACTACAACCTGTGCTTAACTCCTGTATTGAGATGGTTTGTAAAGGATTTTAGCAGAAGCATCTAAGGAGTCCCTAAGGTAATTGAAACCAAAGAACCTGAAACATGATATTTTCTAGACTGCCTCAAGAAAAGATGTTTCCAGGAACCAGACCACCGCATGGGATACTTTGAACTCAAAATGATATATGCTAATTGACTGTACCTGGTTTATATTTTTATTTAATCACTATTGTATTACTTTGGTATTTGTTTCAGTTTCTTAGTGACTTTGTTGTATAACTGCTCCTTGCTAATGTGTGTCTTTTAAGTCACCGAACTTCTTTTTTTGTATCTCCTGCCTCTTTAAGACACCAACATCTGGCAAACATCTTATTGACTTTTGGGGTTCTGGCACCCCCTTTGTCCAAGAGAAGGAAATGTTAAAATGGATAACTTGATTTTCTTGAGTCCCTGACTTATCCGCGTAATCAGAACAACTTATGAGGATTGGCTGCATTGGCTAACACACCAGCAATGCTTTGCAGTGAACAAAGTCAACCTTTCTGAAAAATTAGTAACTTAAAAGCCAATTAAGTTTATACCAGCATTGAAGCAGATCCTGAACTATTTGGTCATGGTGGTCTGTGGACCACCAAGAGACATTCCTATCTTGCCTGACTGCAAGTTATGAGACCATGAACATATCCTATTTATATTCCTTTTGTGTCCAGTACTCCCCCAACTCTGGTTATGGGATTCTCTGAATTGTCCTGTTTTTTTAAGAGATCCTCTAATCAAACCTTAAATGGTCAACTGCTTATCATCAAGGATGCTTTCTGATTTGTGTATCAAAGCAATCTCCTGACTCCTGGAATTCCTCATTCCCCTTTCCCTTGAGAATAGAAATCACTGACTAAGCACACCTTTCCCTCCAAAATTCTTTAACTGCCTTTGTTTAAAATGTAGTTCAAATCCAGCCTCAGACACTTGCCACTTACTAACTGTGTGACCCTGGGCAAGTCACTTAACCCTCATTGCCCTGCAAAAAGACAAAAAAAATCAAAATGTATATAAATGAGTATATCAATCCTGGAGTTACTACTTCCAAAACAGAAACCAAGAGAAGAATTCAGCTATATGCACAATTAACGTAAGTTGTAAGGGACAAAATTTTATTTGATTTTCACTGATCTCTCCATTATGATAGATCTTGTATGAAGTGAATGTTAGCAGATCGGTCACAAGTCCCAAACCCATACAATTTTATATTCTCAGTCCACTTTCTTTTTAATCTCTCTTCTCAGACTATTTCAACAAACCACTGCTTTGGTTCAAATCCTTATCTCCACACTCACTTTCAGGCATTCCATCTGTTTCCATGGTGAATGCACTACTAGCTCAAGCTGCTGATGGCCATCACTACACAGGAGAGGCAAGGCCAAACCTGAGAGCTGTTATAATTCAGCAGAAGGCTAACAGATGGGAGGAGAAAGTAGCAGATGCCCCAAAGAAAGCTGCCCAGCAAACACCCAATCAGATGAAGAAAGGATCAACAAATGCCACCACAATAGCCAACTTGAGCATCTTGTGGCAGAGCATCCCATACATGAAACAAAGAGTGGTTCCAGGTGGGATATAACCCTAGTAGGAGTCTGAGTTGCCCTGACTACATGGGTACCCTACATGTATACCTTTGGCCCTGTGTCCCATACAACACACAGTCTCAATGAAACAGATTAAGCCCAGTTCCAACTCCTTTTATGAAAAAAAAAACTGTTTTTTTTTTTGTTAGCTTTGTCTTGTGCCTTTGTATTCCATCCATTTGTTTTGGGGGTTTTTTGGGGGGCGGGGCAGTGAGGGTTAAGTGACTTACCCAGGGTCACACAGCTAGTCAGTGTCAAGAGTGAGGCTGGATTTGAACTCAGGTACTCCTGAATCCAGGGCCAGTGTTTTATCCACTGTGCCAGCTATCTGCCCCTATTCCATCCATTTGTATTCCATGAGGCCATGTGTTTTGTTGCTGGCTTTTCTTTTTCTTTTCTTTTCTATGACTATCTGCTGTTTCTACTGCTATAGTGGACCAAATAATTAACAAGCCTTTATTAAATGCCTACTAGTAAACCTCTTCTATGGCTTCACTGAAGAAAGAACTTGGTCTTAGATACTGATTCTGCTATTTCACAACTGGATGACTTGGGCTGGTCATAACTCTCTAGATTTGATTTTTTTTCATTGGCAAAATTAGAAATTGGACATAAAGTGCCTTTTCATTCTAACTCAATGATTTCTAAGATTTAGTTTAGTATCTTTACAGAACCCTTTTCTGACTCCCCTTTTTTTTAGGTTTAATGCCCTTTTGCTTAGATTTGCAAGACAAAAGAATTTCTTCTACAAAAGAATTTTAAGTTCTAGTCCATTTCTAAAGAAGAGACAATCATTAGCATATTTTAAGCAATGGCCCCAAAACTAGAATCCCATTCTCAGACATCATCATTTTTTGGGTGGTTATCTATTCTTGGTTAGCATAGGGTCTGGCACATAGTAGGCATTTAATAAGGGTTTTTTCCTTCCTTCTTTTCTTCCTTCCTTCCCTAATTCCTTTCCTACCTCTCTCCCTCTTTCCTTCTGTTCTTCCTTCCTTTTCTCCTTCTTTCCTCTCCCACTTACTTTTTTCTTCTTGTTTTCTTTTCTTCCCTCCTTCCATCCCTCCTTTCTTCCCTACTTTTTTCTTTCCCACTTAAATGAATATGCTTCACTAAATAATCTTTTTAATTCTACATTCAACCTTCTTCTAAACCTCTCATCATGAGGAGTTCTTAACATTCTACTCCTTTATATCTTACTACTATGCACTTTATAACGGCTCAAAAATATTTGTTATGGTCCCCATCCAACCTTAAGGAAGGTACAATTTAAGGACTCAAGACTATGCCACTAAGTCCTGGTCAGGGCGGTGCATGCACAGAATAATCTGGAATCAGCCAAGCACCAAGTAGCTTGAGACTACACTTCTGTCTCTATATTTAGAACCCAGTATGCTGAAAGTTGACTGGCACAAAATGCCATAAAGTGAAGCAGGAGTGAATGATTGATTACTAGTGTATTTATTGGTATTGTAAAGAAAGAGATGGCAATATCCAGGGGTCTATTATGTCCCAATATCCAAATCCACATAAAGATTTCAAGGACACCCTCCCCCAACCTCCATCTTCCATTTCATGCAATGAAACAAGAAAAGAAGAGGCTTACAGGATATGAACTGTGCTTGATCTGGCCAGACCTTGGCTAATGATAAAGGCAATGAGAAAGTCATACATTAATGAAATTTTTAAAAGAAAGCAAAATGAAATTTGCATAGTTAATGGGCAGGGATAGGGATGAGTAACATAAAGGAGAAAGAAGAAAGAATAAGAGAAGTTTTCATCTCTTTGTCTCTCTCTGTCTCTCTTGCTCTTTGTCTCTGTCTATTTATCTCACTCAGTCTGTCTATCTGTCTGTCTGTCTGTATCTGTCTGTCTTCCATCTCTCTCCTCTCTCTATTGTCTCTCTGTCTCCTCTGTATCTGCATTTATCAGGGAGAAAAGAAGATTGAAATAAAATTAGATTAATGGAAAAAGGGTGAGTGATAGAAATTTTAGAAGTGTTATGAAGTCAGTTGACAGCCAGTATATATTCAGAAATGGACATTGGTTCACTGAGAAGAGAACTGAAGTACTTTTCAGATGGAAGGCATGAAAGACCTCCTTATTGACCACTTTGTTGACCTCCTGCACAACTTCCTTGCTGGTCACTTGGCTGACCTCCTTGCTGCCTTCCTGGTTGATCTCCTTGAGAGCCTCCTGGACAAACTCCTTGCTGGCCACCTGGATGTCCTCCTTGCTGACCACCTCCTGGTTTTTGGCTTTGGTTCTCACCAGCATCCTGGGATACCTGGGAACCATTTGGTGCTTGAATATCTAGTGAATCTCCTGAATTTTGTTCATCCTCTTAGAGAAGATAGCACAGGTATAGAAAAGTCAGATGAAGAAAAAGATATGCAGTGGATGCAGACAAAATTGTTTGTACCATAGGCTAACTGCCCAAAGGATAGAGCCCTTAATACCTTCCCAGTAGTGTTGAATGAGGGTGATCTTGGTTTACCTGGTAGATGTCTGATAAGGATATAAGAGATTCAGGGTTTTCCAGTATGAAGATAAACCTGAAGGAGATTTTGTGATGGATTATCATGTAAGTGATTGGTGGGACACAAGCCTAGCATAGACTCATATAATGACAGCAGTAGAAGACATAGGCAGCTTGCTGAATCAAGAGCATGAATTTTCCCCTCTATGTGTGTCTTGGTGCCATGAGTTTCTTACAAGTGTATCCCCTCATTTCTGGATGCCTACATGTTCTCTATGTATGCATAACTCCTATATATCTCTATTAAAGCTCCTCTATTCTATTTAGTATATTTTACTTATAAATACAAATAAATATATTTCGTGCATATTGCTTATGAGAATATTTGTTTTTCCCATAATATTTAAAATCATAGAACTTACAACTGGAGGATACCTTAGAGATCACCTAATAGAACTCTTTCATTTTCTAATGAGAAAACCAAAGAAATTCAAGAAGATTGTCAAGTCAACAAGCATTCTTAAGCCCTTAGCCATTTGCCAGGCACTGTGGAAGGCATTCATACCGGCAAAGGGAAAGATTTAATTCAAGTCTTTTGACTCCAAATGCTTTTCTTTTAACCCAGCATATTGACTTTCCCTAGAGTACTAAATTTAGAATCAAGGGATTGGGGTTCATGTCATAGCTTTCAAATTACTAGCCTGCTATGCCCATGGGAAAGTCATTTAACCTCTCTGACTCCAAGTTTCTTCATCTGTAAAATGGTGATGTTAAATCTCACTGAGAAGCAGAATGGCACAGTAGATAGGAAGCCAACTTCAGTGTCAAAAAGTGTTGGGTTCAAATTTCACCTCTGACACCTATTAGACACAGGAATATAGGCAACTAATTGCTTACTTCCTCAGTACTCCAAGAAACTAAGTTGTAGAGCATATGCAAATTGATTTGCCTTGCACAAGGTGTTTCAGATTTGTTCCCTACTGAAGTGTGGTTTATTATACGCTTTATTAAAGCAGTTAACAAAGGACTGTAACAGGAGTCCTGGGATCCCATTTGTGGGATATTATTGTGTTCCCCCTCTTAGACTAACTCTGTATGATGTCAACAATTCTGATTTTAAAAAAATTTTAAATTTCATTCTAGCACTCTACATTTTTTCTACAGGATGGCCAATATTGGTGTGTTTGGAAATTCTTAGACCAGTTTTGAGCCTTTATAAGCAACTCAGAGAACAATGTGCCCTTTGAAACCTCATACATAATCCTTAAATGAAGGCATTGTCCATGTCTAGATCACTCCCATCCCTAAGTTTTGGTTGAATTGAGTTTGAGGGCTGGCAAAAGCTTCTGCCCAAAAAGTCATGACCAAAAATAAATTAGCCCAAAGCTCTGAAGCCACCTTTCCAGGAAACCACACAGATAATGTTGCGGTTACAATAATGGGTAGTCTTCCATCTTGTGATCTTCCTCCCATACAGAAATCCAGATCCCTTGAGGATATTTTGATATCCCGTGTTGCACAAGTCATTGAAATGTCATTGACTCAGGTCCTTACATTAGCTTTCTTCCAGTGTCTGGAAGGAGGCAGAGAGGTCAATGTACAATAGAAGGCTAAAATAACAGAAATGAAATCACTAGATACAATAATTGTGCAGGCAAGCTCCTGCCCCTCCCCTCCTATTTGATGTTACATAACTATCAGTACCTGTATTCTTTGGTCATCTGAAGATACCAACTTTTATGAGACCAAGCTACCAGACTTCTCTCCATCATTCCTTTTTTTCCCCACTTCTCAAATAATATTTTCCAAGACTTAGCAAAAATAACTTTTAACTAAATATTTTATCTTATGAACACATTTTACCCAAAGTTAATGTGTCCCTCCCTCTCTCTTCCAAATATTCTGTTCACCAAAGCTTTGTTATCATGAATAATTGCACAAGGTGGAGAAGCTTTCCTTCAGTTATTTCTTTTTGATATCCCAACCCCATTTCCCTCAACCCATTCCTTTCCAAGATTCGTAATGTCATGGCATCTAGGTTCATAGAATCAGAACAGGTTTTAGTGGCCATATAATCCAACATTTTCATTTTCCAAATAAAGAACATGAAGCTAAGGAGATAAAGTGACTTCTCCAAAGTAAGTAGCAAAGCCAGGGTGCAAAACTCTTATTTATCACTTTCTCTATTGTAGGAAAAGTGATTCTCCATTTATTCTCCAGAACTGAGATTAATAACTATAGTTGAATATGGTTGGGATTTTTATTTACATTACTATAGTCACTGTGTATATTGTTCTAGTTCAGCTTATTTCACTCTATATTTGTTCACAATTTTTTCCTTTGTTTCTCTGATTTTATCATATTCTTTATTTTTGATTATGTGATCATAATCTGTTCAGCCATCCTCTAGTAGATGGCCATCTAGGGAACTTGAAGTTTTGTTTTCTACTACTAAACATAAAGTTATAAATAACTTTTCATGGACAGCATTGTTCCATCTAAGTTTGACCTCCTCAACATATATGCAAAGTCATGAGATTGAGAAAAAGGATATAAACAATTTACTAACTAGACTTAGTTCCTAATTTTTTTTGTAAACTATGTGGATCTATTCACATCTTAACCAAGAATATAAAAATGTGTCTGTATTTTCATTATATTTGTCCAATTCTTTAAGGAGTGTCTGACTCTCTATGATCCCATTTAGAGTTTATTGGCAAAGATCCTGGAGTGATTTATGATTTCCTTCTCCAGTTCATTTCACTGATGAGGATCATCTGTGGTTAAACTCTGTCAGCAAAGGGTTGCCCAGGGTCACACAGTACATGGTACATGTAGTAGATGTATGAGGCTGGATTTAATTTCAGAAGATGAGCCTTTCTCCAGGCCCCAGTACTCTATCCACTGTGCCACCTAACTTCCTAAGAGTTACAAGGCTAAACTTCAGAGTTGTTTTTATTTACATTCATCTTCTAATTAATGATTTGTAATAATTTATAAAGAGTTGTAAATTCTTTGAAATCCTTTTGAACAAATGTTTAATTGCATATTCTCAGAGACTTGATTGTTGGTTATTTTTATAGAATATTTTTTTTCTTTTTTTCTTTTGATTCTCTAGTACAAGGGATGGTGTTCTGGGAAAGGGAAGTTTGAGGTTTATTTGGAAATTGAATTGTTACACAACAAAAATATTCAAATATGAGCTTTCTTGGAAAAAGATAATAGTTCATATTGTCCTTAGTTACTTAATTATTGGGTAATATTCTTGCTCTCCCATTGGTCCCAATTTCATATATGACTTGAAGATCAGATAGTCAGATATATGTATTGCAAATGTTTTCCTACTCCATTCTTTGTTTTCTTCTTCTAGTTACATTTTTTTCTTTTTTTTTCTTTTTTTTTTTTTTTGCAGGACAATGGGGGTTAAATGATTTGCCTCGGGTCACACAGTTAGTAAGTGTCAAGTGTCTGAAGCCGGATTTGAACTCAAGTCCTCTTGATTCCAGGGCCAGTGCTTTATCCACTCTGCCACCTTACTGCCCCCCCCTTCTAGTTATATTGACTTTATTCATGTAAAATGTTTTACATTTTGTATACTAAAAATTTTAGCATGCTTACAATCGGAAAGTATTACTTCCCATGTTTTTCTTCTTTCTTTTTTCCTTTTTTCTTTCTCTCTTTCCTTCCTTCTTTCATTATTTTTATATTTGGTGACTCATATATTTGGTGTTTATTGACACATGTAGTGTTTTATGTAGGTTTAGAAGAAATTCTGCCTAACTGCCTTCCAATTTATGCAACGGTTTTTGTCATTAAATAAGCAGTCTTTGCCTGATGTCTTTTTCTTAGGTATATTGAACAATGGACCATTATATTAATTTGTTTCTATATCTGGCTCATTTAGTCAGTTCCATTTATCTATTTTTCAATTTTTAACCAATACCCAGGAATTCTGATGATTATTACTTCTCAATATAGCTTGAAATCCTATTGATTGACTTCATTCCTGTTTTTTATTTCCTTGTTATTCAAGATGGTTTATTTCTCTAAACAAATGTTACATTTTGACTATATTTCTACAATGTAACCTCTTGGTAGCTTAATTTTTATATCACTAAATGTGTAAATTAATTTGAATGGTAAAGTCATTTATTATCATATTTACATTTCCTGACATGGAATATAAATATATCTTTAATAATTTTCCTTCCTTTCTGTGTGTAAAAGAGTATTTCTGGTGGGAACTGCATAAGACTTAAGTGTGTGTTGGTAGGTGAGAGGAAAATGACTCCTGCTCAATAATTCTCTGGAACTCAGGGGCAGCGATGTGACAAAAGCTCATTTGTTTCTTTCTCGTGAGAAAGGGCACCCCAGTGGGCATCTGGTGGGTGCAAAGAATGGGGGGCTCACAGGCCCTGTTTTAACCCTCTTGTCCCTAATGTGAATGGGCCCTCTCCTTTTTCATCCCTGACTGGATTACTCAAGGGTTACAGTCTACATGGGAAAGCTAGCTAACCAGAATGCAATATTCTTGATCCCAATTTCCATAATTATTCTTCAGTTTCTTAGGTAATGGGGAGGGGACACAGGAACATTCCTTCAATCCTCCCCAGAGAGTACCTAGTTGAGACCAGCTCACGACTACTTGAACCATATTATCTGTTTGCCAGAGGAGAGGGAAGGAGAACTAGGGACTAAGACCTTTTCCTAGAATAGGTCCAGAGGAGTGTAATTTGAATGGTGATGGTTATATCCTTATTGAGAGGAGACCATTACCCATTTCCTCATAGTAGGATAACTTAAAAATATTTTATGTGTTTTATAGCTATATTGTATGGACTTTGTTTTTCTATTATTTCTTCCTATTTTGTTATTTCTATATAAAATGATTAGTTTTATATATTTATTTTAATAGCCATTCCTTACTAAAACTATAAAACTTCTTAGGTTCTCTGCTGGCTATCTGGAGTTCCTAAGTAAACCACCATATCTTCTGAATAGTGACTTTTTTGTTGTTCTTTGCAATTGTGAATCAGGTTTGGTTTTTGTTTGTTTGTCTGTTTTTCTTTTTTTTATTTGGCTTGTTTGGGTTTGGTTTTTTTGCAGGACAATGAGGGTTAAGTGACTTGCACAGGGTCACACAGCTAGTAAGTGTCAAGTGTCTGAAGTTGGATTTGAACTCAGGTCCTCCTGAATCCAGGGCCAGTGCTTTATCCACTGCATTACCTAGCTGCCCCCTGTTCTTCGCAATTGCAAAAATGATTCTTCACAAGAAAACACAAAATATTTTCAAAAAGAGGGTTATGTGTGAAAGCATTAATATATATTATGTATAGTTTCCATTAAACATACATATATATGTGTGTGTATATGTATGTGTGTGTGAAATAAATTCAGCCTGTAAAGTTCTCCTTCTGTAGGTTCTCTTGTTTATAACTGTGCAATTTAACAAGACATTTTATTAGTCTTTTGCTTTTTAATTCACCAAAATTGTTTCTCCCAGGATCAATCTTCTCTTCTTGAGAGCCATTCCATACAATAAACAAAATTTTTAAAGAAGAATAAGTGAAAGAAAAAGAGGGGAAAATCATCAAACATGATCAATATGTTGAAAAAGTTTGAAAATACAGTGACTGTATCTCATTCATGGACCTTCCACCTATACAAAGAAAGTGGGTGGGGATCTCTTCTCATATCTCTTCTTTGGGTCATACCTACTCTTAAAATTTTATAGTATTAACTTTTTCTTGTTGTGTTTGTTTCCATTTATGTTACTTAGTCATTGCTTGTATTTTCTTGGTTTTACTTCATTCTGTATCAGATCAGCTAAATCTTTTGTGTGTGTTTCTACATGTAACATAATCATTTCTTGCAGCACAATAAAATTATAGTCCATTGAAATGCTACAATTTACTTGGTTATTTCTTACCTTATTGACATCTACAATGTTTCCAATTCTATGCTACCACAAAAATGTTGTTATAAATATTTTGATGTCAATAAGGGCTTTCTTCTTCTCAAAAGTATACCGTGAGGTATACAAGCCAATAGTGGACTCTATGGGCCCACTATTTTCTCATTTTATGCAATTCCAAATTGCTCTCCAAAGTGTTGTTACTCCTTCACCATTCCACAACAGTCCACTACATTGTCTATCTTCCCACATCTCCCCCAATATTAAGTATTCACATTTTCTCTCATCTTTTTTTAATTTGCTGGGTTTCAAATAATACCTCAGGGTGGTTGTGATGCACATTTCCATTATTATTTGTACTTTGGAGCATTATGTCATATTGTTACTAGTTTACATTTTAAGACCATTCATATACTATAATTTATTCGACCATTATTCAATGGATGGGCACCTCTCTTGTTTCTATGACCTCCAGGTAAATCTAATTTCTCTCATAATTCCTTCTAGTTAGCCTAACGGTTTTAGCTAAGTAGTGAATCATTAATAATAATAATAATATAGTCATTGGACTTAACACACCCTATACCATAAGTTTATTTTTATGAATATATATGCAAGTTACCCACTTCTTGACAGAGAGTTGATAGATGCAAGGTATAGAGATATAACATTTTTGACATTGCTTCAATAAGGACTTATATTGCTTTGCCATGCTTATTTGTTTTTCTATTTCTTTACCTTTATTTTACATTGGGGTTAGGCCAGAACTGAAGGGGAAGGTAAGGTGATGCCAGATAAACATGGCCTTTGCATCTTTTTTTTAAGTGCACCAAAGATTATAAGGATGTTCAGAAGGAAGCACAAACAGGGAAGTTTTAAAACTAAGAATTGTTATTCTGTATGTTATTTCAAAAAAGCAAGGGGCATGGATTGAGTTTCTTTCAAATATAATCCTCTTTTGTGTTCTGCTTTGTTAGTGGAAGTATTTTTTTTGCAGTGTTTAAGTTTAAAATAGAAAATTAAAAGCAATTAAATGGTGAAGGGAAGGGCAATCAATTCATACCAGATGAGAATTAGCTAATAGAATTGGGAAAATTTAACATCGTGAAGATTAAAAATTTGAGAGACATAATTTCTATAATATAATTATTTTATTAATAAGGCCCCCAGGTTATTAAAACAATGGTCATTTGGCCATCTCTCTTATGCCAAATGTGGCATCAGACTCACAGTGTACATACCCTTCAAAACAGTAGGTGGTCCATCAAACAGCAATCAAAGCTAATTGGTCAAGGTGATGGCAAGTGGGCTACATTAAAATGAAGGGCTGAGTATCTCTTGGATAGGGAAAGTACCTCTATACCAGACTGCCTATAACTTTAGGCTATTAATTCAAAGAATGTATAACCTTTTCAACAGAGGGCTGAGAATGATCCCTTGGACAGAGAAATTATCACTACTCATACCACCCCCACCCCACCCCACCCTCAGTCTTCTTGCTATCTGGACAAAAGAGTCTGTCTCCATTCAAGGTTGAATAGAGCACCATGGGCTGCCTCATCTTAGATTAATTGCCTTGTAAATTTGAGTGATGTCTTGACCAAGATTGAGGAGAGTTAATGTAATCTCATTATCAGTAATATCCAACAAGAAAATTGGACTTAAAAATATAACTTTAGAAGAAGTGGGGAGAGCTCTTGAATCTTCCGAGATATTGGTTATTAATAATAATTTCTCACAATATAAAAAAGAAAAGCTTCATGGGGAATAGGATGGCTGTCCTGCAAGTTTTTGAGAGGCAGTAATGTGGAAGAGGGATTTTCAGATGTCCTGTTGGGCCCCAGGGGACAAACCTCAGAGAAATGGGTAGTGTGAAAAAGAGGGGAAGACCACCTCCTCAAAATAAGTTCTTTCAGAGGCAGCTTTGGTATGACAAAAGCATTTATTGCACTCTCATGAGAATGGAGCACACACAGTAAAGCCAATCAGTGAGTGCCAATGCTGAAAGCAAGCATCTGGTATTTATCCTACACCCTGCCCTAATCAGTCTGTCCCTAAGCCACCATAGGTTGCTAGGCACAGGTTCACAATCTTCCCAGAAGAGTTCTAGGTAAATACTCCTTGATATGATACCCATCCCCAAAACATACACCCTCATGCTACCCATGATCAAAAATGAGATGGAGATTTTATACAAGGGAGGCATAGTAAATATTAATAAGTAAATTAAGCAAGTGCAGTAGAGACTAGGATTAACCTTTTACCTACTTTCTCGAGGACACCAGCTAGAGCCAGTTTAAACTGGTTTCTATCTCTAGCCCTGAAAAACTTACTTTTCTCTTTCTTGAGTTGACAAGATTCACTAGATAATATTGTCCTGCTGCTCCCTATATGGGCATGCTTCGCTTGAGAAGATCCCCTCTCGTATCAAGCTATTCTGAAAAGATTCCACCATCACCATCTCTCACAAGGACAAATTGCAAATATGAACATTTAAACTTGATGTTGGCAAAACAAAATATAATGCTTCTTAATAATTGCCTAATAATAGAAGAGGATACGTCAAAAGGTGGTGATTTCTACTTTTCTGAAGGTCTTTAAACAGAGACTGCCCAATCAATTGGTGGGTATACTGTAGAAGGTATTCTTTATACTGGATAGCTCTTGAGGTACTTTCCAACTCTGAAGTTTGGGGATGTGGTGATTTATGATTTACCCCATATGTTTCTGAATATCCTTACATGAGTATCTTCTTTATATGCAGTGCTTCTTTACCCTCTTTTTTTATCTATTATGTACCATTTGAAACAGGTATGCAAAGTAAAAATACAGAGATGGTTCTCATGTTATTAAACCTCAACGATACACAAAAGACTGAATTTAAATCTTTTGAGGAGAGGAACTAGAGTTCCCTATATTTATGACCTATACTTTGTACACAAAGTACAAATGGAATCAAATTCCTGGCCTCAGATCATCAATTATTGGAAAGCAATACCCATGAAGAATGCTGGCAGGCAACATTCTTTCTGTGTCTTTTTCTCTGTCTCTGTCTCTGTCTCTGTCTCTGTCTCTTTGGGAGGAGTTGGGGGGGGGTGGCATTTGTTCCACTCAGGTCTACCTCAAAACTTCAATGTTGACACCTTTCTGTCCCCAAGCTAGGTAATAGAAGTCTTTGTCCTTTCTATCCTTTCCCTTTTCCTCCTTCCTTGCCTTCTCAGAAGCAATGATACAGTGGTATAAATTTTATTCCTGTCTGTAGTGAGTTCAATGGCAGTCTCCCCCATACCCACATTGTGCTTGTGTGTGCGCGCACACACAGCACACATGCAGGCACACACACACACACACACACATGCCACTACTACACTTGATAAGAACCACTGACAGGCTGAGTCAAATTGGTAGTATGACCCCAGGCAATCCCCTTCCAGAAATCCAGGAATTTAGGCCTTTTCCCCTGGATAGGCCTCCACTATTAGAACTCTACTGATATCACCCTGGCATCTCAGATGGAATAAAGGAATTTGGTGAAGTTTTGCTTCATTCATGACTAATTATTTTTTCCCTGATATCTTTTGCCATTGTTCCTGTGGCATTTTATATATGAGGTGGGTTGAGTTTGGTTGGGACCTTTAATAGTGTCATCTTTATTGGTATCCTGGAATATAATTCTTGATTCAAATATTACATAACACAAAATCTCAGTCCTGGAGATGCTACTTCCAAAACAGAAACCCAGAGGAAAATTCAGCTGTATGCACAATTCAGCTAAGTTGTATGGGACAAAATATTATTTTATTTTCACTGATCTCTACATTCTGGTATGTGCTGTTTGAAGTAAGTGCTAACAGAGTGGTCACAAGCCCCCAAACCATATAATTTTATATTTTCAGTCCACTTCCCTCTCACTCTCTTTTCTAAGCCTATTCCCAAAAACCACTGCAATGGTTCAAATCCTTATCTCCACAGTCACTCTCAGGTACTCCATCTGTTTCCATGATGAATGCCATACTAGCTCAACTTGCTGAGGCCTATCCCTATACAGAAGAGGCAAGGCCAAACCACAGAGTTGTTACAATTAAGCAGAAGGCTAGCAGATGAGAGCAGAAGGTAGCAGAGAACCCAAAGAAAGTTGCCCAGTAAAGATCCCATCAGAGGACAATGACAGAAGAGAATCAGCAAATGACACCCCATTAGTCAACTTGAACATCTTGTGGCAGAGCTTCCATTACCTGAGACAAAGAACGGTTCCAGATGGGATATAACCCTCATAGGATTCTGAGTTGCCCTGACTACATGTGTACCCTACATGAATACCTTTGCCCCCGCCCTGCCATAACCCACAGTGTCTCAATGATGCCTATGAAGCCAAATTCCAACTCCTTTTATGAAGATCAATTGTTCTTGTTTGTTAGCTTTGCTACATGCCTATGAATGCCATCTTAGGCCATGGATATGTAACGATTGGAACAACGCCACCTGCTGGATACTTACTGTAGAAGAGTTCTGCCCATGAAGGGAAGGTCTTTGAGGGCAAGACCAGGAGTCAGGAAGTGACGCGGGCTAGTGGGAGGAGGAAGGAAGAGACTGGCGCTCAGTCTCGCTCTCTTTCCTGGGGACGCTGGCGGAGAAGGGAGCTAAAAATGTGCTCTCCCTTTAATAGATAGAAATCTAGGCCTTTCTCTCTCTCTTTATCAAATTCTTATTCTCCTTAATAAATGCTTAAAAGTCTAACTCTTGCTGAAGCTTATAATTTATTGGCGACCACTCATTAGATATTTTAGACAGACTAGCTAGAATTTTAGCCCTTAACAGATGGCTGACCACGAAGAGGAAAGCTAAACCTCAGTCTTCTTCTGATCTTCTGGTTGGGTAAGAAATTTTCTCTACCCTCTCCCTTTAACTGCTAAGTACTGGCGTACTGGCTGTGTTTTCCTTTAAATTTTTTCAAATGGACCTTTTAAACTCCCTAATTACCCTATTTTTGATTTTAGTCTGTTTAACCAGACAAATGGGGGCTAAGATCATGTTAATGCTTTGTTTTTGTGGATTTTCTATTTTTCTTTTTATTTTTGTTAGAAGAGCCAGCAATGTACTCCCACAAAGAAATATCCCCCCCTCTCCCAACCATGCGTTTTCAGAGAAACCTGAAGAGATTCCTGCAGCTTTTCCCAGTTCTAACACTAATTGTTGCTCTAATTTTGCATGCCTGGAGGCAACGACCCACCCTCTGGAAGCTTTTAATCCCCTAGCACCTAGAGGCAAAGTGGGGGAAGAGGAATCCAGGCCTGAGTTCAAAATCAAGTCTGATTCTAATTGCGCTGGTCCCTCCCCTCCTCTCCAAACCCCACCCTCTACTCCTCCCATGGCCAAGCCCATTGCTTCCCCTGCCTGGGAAGTCCAGAGATCTAATGCACATGTGCAGCTTTCTCTACCTGCATTTGCAGCTTTAGGCTCAGCCCTTCCCCAGCCTGGCTGTGCTTCTGAGACAACCTTAAAAAGCCCTTTAAATTCCAGATATGCTCGTTTTGTTCATAATTTTGCTAACCTGCTTTTGTCTTTAATTAGTAATCTTATAAAGCATTTGTATGGTGAAAAGACTGACAGACAATATAGAGGGGTTAAAGAAGAAAAACTTAAGCTGAATAAGAATGACAATCATCAACATAGTTCAAGACTCTGCTTCTTTTGCCATGGAAGGGTATATATTTTACAGAAATGTAGAAGTAAGCAGCAAGGTATTGATATGAGTATTGGGGATTTTAGATACCGGAATCAAAAGTGTTCTGAATTCACTCAGAGTAATAGTATCAGTTCAGAGGTTACATAGGATTTCTATGCTATTAAATATACATTTTGAAATTAATGGTATGGGTTTATTTTTATAGAGATTTTAATGCTTTTGAGATTGTGTCATACTTAGTTTTTAAAACAAGGAGAATATTTGTAAAAGCTTTATAGTCATGTGATCAAGTTTATATTTTATAGTACTCTTATTAATATTAAGTTCATATTCATTTGGATTTCCTTAGTTTGAATTTCATTGTCTTTTATTGTTCCATGTGTATTTTCTTCTATTCATTTGTCTATCTAATTTTGAAACATTGCAAGATGGTTTTGATTTTATTATACAATGTTAATTCTAGGAGTATTGTGCTCCCATATTCTGAGTTGTTTGTTTTTGTCATTTTTTTTTCTCAACTGATTATTTGATCAAACTCTTTAAAGCATTTCCTTGGCAAATTGGTTGCCATGGCAAGTGTAAAGAAGTATTATTTTTAATAAGCATATTCCAAAAAAAAAAGAGGGGAACATTTGTAAAAGTTTTCTTTTTTCAAAAAAAAAGTTTTCTTTGAGATTCTGTTATGCTTTAACTTGTATTTAAATATGTTCTGATTTTTCACAAAAGTAATTGTATACTAAGTAAAACAAAAGGGGTATTATTTGAAATTGTTGCATAATTATATATTGTGTTCTGAGTCAAGATGTATTCACATTTTTTGCAATCATTTATTATCCTCAATTTTTAAATCCATATGAGACTTGGATTATGGGAACTTATCATTTAAGACATTAATTGCCTTTATTCTGAGTTATCAGATGCCAGTTGGCCAAGATGCCATCCAGTCACAAGAGGAATACATGCAAAGAGCAGACATTGAACTGTTACATGAGGGGAGACATGCACGAAGTTAAGGTATGGCCGAGGGAACGGCTTTTGACAAATGTTGAGGTTGGATTCTCTTGGTTTAATATTTTATTTTATTTTTCCCCACAATATTGTACAGATGGCTGGAAGTATTCATCCCACCCATCTCACTTCTACACCTGGCTTCTATGCTCCCTCCTATATGCCTGATGCCATGGACATCTTAATCCCATGGATCTGATTAAGTCTGACTCAGTTTCCTCCAATATGTTCGGTGGCATGGACGTATATTCCATCCACCTATTTTAAGCCTGGCATACTGTATGGGCAGTACATATTGCTCAAGTGTGGGAATGCTCAAATCCCATCATTTCTCTGTTCTTTTATGGTAACCCCCATAATTATCTCAGGTGTCATGATAAATAACAGTGTTGAATTTGGCCTTGACACCTGTTACCAATTATATTAGATTTTTAAAATTTCTCATAATGGCATGAGGATAATTAGGCAGATGATGCAAAAAGTGATGAAACAAAGATAAAAAATTATTTTTAATAATTAATATCGCAGCAATTGTCTTCTCAATTACCCTCCATAAGGGGGGGACTATAGTAATATTATAATTTTAAAGAATGGTTCAATTGTTGTTTTATTATATGTTTCATGTGTAACAACTAAGATTCTGAATTCCCTTAGACATGTTTTTGAGAACTTTCATTGTTTGATTTGATTATTGACAAAGCTATTTTAAAGTTGTGTTAAGCTCAATTTTGTAGGAAATTTCCTGGCTGATTACCAGCATCCACACCTCAACCCCTGAAAAGACTTCCATTCCACGACTACACCTAGAGGACATCTAAGAAAAGACTTTCAGAGACTTTAAATGAATAGTTTTGATTTGTTGTTTTTGTTGTTTTTTTCTCTTTCGGTTATAATATACACCATCTGTAACATGTATTCTCTGCAGAGGCCCTCCCTTTGCAAGACTAATGTCAAAGCGTCAGTTCATGAGGACAAAAAAAAAATCGCCCCTCTGGACAAAACTTTCCTCTCTTCCTTTTCTATATTGTTGTTCACATATTATTAGTTAGCAATAGTTATTATATTGTTTTTACTGTTCCGTCAAGGAAACATTTTGTTTCTTGAGGAACAACAGGGGGGACTGTAACGATTGGAATAACGCCACCTGCTGGATACTTACTGTAGAAGAGTTCTGCCCATGAAGGGAAGGTCTTTGAGGGCAAGACCAGGAGTCAGGAAGTGACGCGGGCTAGTGGGAGGAGGAAGGAAGAGACTGGCGCTCAGTCTCGCTCTCTTTCCTGGGGATGCTGGCGGAGAAGGGAGCTAAAAATGTGCTCTCCCTTTAATAGATAGAAATCTAGGCCTTTCTCTCTCTCTTTATCAAATTCTTATTCTCCTTAATAAATGCTTAAAAGTCTAACTCTTGCTGAAGCTTATAATTTATTGGCGACCACTCATTAGATATTTTAGACAGACTAGCTAGAATTTTAGCCCTTAACAGATATTATTCCTGTATTTTCTTATTATTTTGTTTTTTATGACTATCTGGGTGCCTCTCCTGCTACTGTGTACCAAATAATTAACAAGCATTTTTAAGTGCCTAATTGTTCTTCTGCGTTGCTATAGTGCAGAGAGAACTTAATTTTAGATGGTCATTCTGCTACTTCATAACTAAGTGATTTTGGCCCAATCATCTTACCTCTCTACACTCATTGGTAAAACAAGAATGTTGGATAAAAATCTCTTTCCATTCTAATGGGATGATATCTAAGATCCCTATTATACCAGAGGGTTTACTGATGAGATTAAACCACTTCTAGATGAATGGATGTCGCCCAGACCAACTTGAGTATGTCAGTCTTACATCCTTTCTCTAATATCATCTCTGGTGTTCATTATAATATAGCCAACCTCCAATCGTGTCCACCAATTAGATTTTAATAATATTAACCAATTAGATTATTTCGATGCATAATGACCCACTTAGATTTCATTGGTGTATAACTACTCACCTCTTATCAAAAGGGGATAAAAAACCTGGACAGGTTTTGTTTTTTTTAATTTTTTTTTTATGTTGGCTTCCTGGTAATACATGATCTCTGTTTCTCTTGTGCTGTCTCTTGGGTCTCTTTGGGACCATGTACTACTGGGAGACGACATGTGTGTTTGGGGGACTTTTTTTTCTGACTTTTGCTAACTGGCATACTAAAGGTCTCTGTCTCCACTACCACACGGGCTGGGCCCATGAAAAGTTAGGAAGACATGTGGCCTATCCCTTACTTGTATAATATTGAGAAATTAATATAAACTTATCCAAAACTTGTGTCTATAATAATTATTTTCAACATCACATTTTCTTTCTTTTTCCTCCCTTCATCCTTCCTTACTTCCATACTTCCATCTTTCCCACTTACAGGAACATGCTTAACTAAATAATCTTTTAAATTCTCCATTCAACCCTCTTCTAAATTTCTCATCAACTTTCTCTTTGTAACTAAAAATTACTATTTAGTCTAATATATGGTGCTGTAATGTGCTGTATGTATCAAGTTTAAATTTGTTCTATATGAGTTATATTTTGAAGAACTCTCACTGTTTAATTTGATCACTAAAAATGCTATAATAAAAATTAGTGGAAATCCAGCAATTCAACAGCTAAAGAAGTAGAAGTATCCAGAGACAACCAGAATCCAGAATCTGGACCAGAATCCAGTCTTGCTGATGGCATCTTAACACTCAACAAAGACAAGATTTCTAGTACTTTAAATGAACATTTTTGGTTTTTTCCTTCTGTTTATATATATATATATATATATATATATATATATATATATATATAAAATTTGTAATATGTATTTTCTGCAAAGGCCTTCCCTCTGTAGACATTGTCAAAGTGCAAGTCCATGAGGGACTGCCCCTCTGGATGAAATTTTTACTTTCTCCCTTTCCTATATTGTTATTAGCATATTATTTGTTAGCATAGGTTATGATATTCTTTTGTTTTTTATTGCTTCATCAAGAAAACACCCCGTGTTTCTTTTTTTTTTTTTAAGTGAGGCAATTGGGGTTAAGTGACTTGCCCACGGTTACACGGGTAGTAAGTGTTAAGTGTCTGAGGCCGGATTTGAACTCAGGTCCTCCTGAATCCAGGGCCAGTACTCTATTCACTGCGCCACCCAGCTGTCCCACACCCCGTGTTTCTTAATGAAGGAAAGGAGGGAATGTAAGGAATTAATTGTGATTTGGGGTTTTCATAACCCTGTCTTTGCTTTATTATGGTCAGACTGAAAAAAATGTAAGCTTGGATGTGTACTTTGGGAGATAATTGAACAAATAAGAGGAACTCTGAACACAGGGAACATTTATTGAAACTATGTAACTAAGCCTTCCCTAATAGCTCCCCCATGCCCACATGGGATGTTCTTCCTTATACCATAACCATACATAAGGTCCTAAAAATGGATTTTAAAAAAGTCATCCTAGACATGCAATTATAAAGACCAAAACTGAGAGAAATTCATAAGAGACTAGAAAAGAATGCAAAGCTGTATAGTATATATCCCCCCCACCCATCTTGGTGCAGAAATTGTGCCAAACACCACTTTTGTTCTTCCCTCAACTATCTGCAACCACCTAAGAAGAAGACTTCATAAAACCGGGGCTGGGGCAGGGGAGAGGAGAGGTAGAAGGAGGCTTCAATATGTAGGTAAGAAAATTTAAGGAATTATAGAACTAAGAAAATACTGGAGAGATATTGGACTTAAAGATTTCTTTGAAATGGGGGAAGGCTAGGTCTTTGGAAGTTTTCTGGGATGAGGGAGCTTTTTATTGGGAACATTTTGTCTATGTCACAGACATTTACAGGAGCCAGGGAGGAAGCATGGATGTAGCTGCTTAAGGCTTGCTCCAATCGAAAGGAAAAGTGTCTCTTCACTTGAATACATCCTTCACTCATGTGGCCAATTGATCTTCCTAAAGCACTTACTTAGTCAATAAAACTAGTGGCTCCCCATTAATTCCAAGATGAAACATGAAATCCTCTCTTTGGTTCTTAAAGCCCTTCACAACCTGGACCAATCTTGGGGCAGCTAGGTGGTACAGTGGATAAAGAACCAGCCCTGGGTTTAGGAGGACCTGAGTTCAAATCTGATCGCAGACACTTTACACTTACTAGCTGTGTGACCCTGGGCACGTCATATAACCCTCATTGCCCTGAAAAAAAAAAAACCTGCCCCATTTTTTTTCCTTTTTTGATATGGGTCTGGGGTAACTCTCCTTGAGAAGCTAAAGTAAAGGACAGTGGTGGAGCTTGCCTACAGTAACTCTCCAGCAGGTGGCACCATCAGAATCAAAAGTGTTCTAAATTCATTCAGAGAAATAATGTCAGTTTAGAGGTTACATAAAGATTTCAATGCTATTACATCTACATTTTGAAATTAACAGTATGGGTTGATTTTCAGAGTGATTTTCATGCTTTTAAGGTTGTGTTTTATACTTAGCTTTAAAAAGGGGGAAATGTCAGGGGGCAGCTAGATAGCACAATGGCTAGAGCACCGGCCCTGGAGTCAGGAGTACCTAAGTTCAAATCCAGCCTCAGACACTTAACACTTAACACTAGCTGTGTGACCCTGGGCAAGTTACTTAACCCCAATTGCCTCACTAAAAAAAAAAAAAGAAAAAAAAGAGGGGGGAATGTAAAATTATATATATATATATATATATATATATATATATATATATATATATATATATATATATGTACATACACACACACTCATATATATATATACATACACACACACACACACACACATATATATATATATATATAAAGTTTAAGTATGAGTTACATTTTGAAGAACTCTCACTGTTTAATTTGATAATTTACAATGCTATGCTAAGGATTAGTGAAAATCCAGCATTTCAACAGCTAAAGAAGTGAGTCCAGAGACAACCAGAGTCCATACCAGAGTCCAGTTTTCATGATAACATCTCACCACTCGAGGAAGACAAGAACTCAAAGACTTTAAATGGACAGTTTTGTTTTGTTGTTTTTCTTTTTCCCTTCTGTTATCATATACACTATTTGTAACATGTATTCTCTGCAGAGGCCCTGAAGAGGGATTCAGGCAGTGTCACAGCACCAGTTCATGAGAGACTGCCCCTCTGGACAAAATTTCCTCTTTCTCCCTTTTCTATATTGTTATTAACATATTGTTTGTTAGCATAGGGTATTATATTCTGCTATTTTTTTACTGTTTCATCAAGGAAACACCCTGTTTTCCTTGAAGAAACAAACGAGGGACTGTGATGATTGGAGTGATGCCACCTGCTGCAGAGTTACTGTAGGAAAGCTCCACCATGAGGAGAAGGCATCTGAGGGTAAGCCATGCAGCTTTTCCTTGGTGTCAGGAAGTGACATTTGCTCGTGGGTACTGTCTATCAAAGCTACCAGCCAATTAGCTTGGAGCTGTCTGTGCATGTGGATAGGATGTTCCTAGTTTCACAGGCAGCTTCTGGAAGGAAGGAGGAAGCATTGGTCTCTTTTGTTCCTGACCTCACCATGGCAGGTCAGATGATGGGGTCTCTTAGAAATAGTTAGATTTTTTACCTTTCTTATCCTAATGCTCTTTAATAAATACTTAAATACTCTTGCTAAAGCTCCTAATTTATTGGTGCCCACTCATTAGATATTTTAGACTGACTAGCTAGAATTTTAGCCCCTTACAACATGACACACATAAGAAGTAAGGGGAGTTTAAATTCTATAGCAGGAAAGTCCCTGACTACTACCTGAGCTAGGAGACAGATAACTTCAGGAACTCTAGAGGTCAGGACTATTATTCCAAAAGAAAAAAAAAACTTAATTCTTAGGAATCTTTTCCCACCTGGCCCAAAAGGCACCTTTCCATAGTCAGGTGGTCACTCCACCCATCCCCCCATTATCCATCCTCTATAAAATCTTTGGCCTCCTGCCTAGTCAAGGAGAAAGGTAACTCAGATAAACATGTCTCTAAGCCAACTCCTCTCCCCTTGAGGTGAACTCTTTGACTTCCCTCTTGGTCACCTTCTCTAAGGGCCCAAATAAAAGACCTACCTTATAAAACTGTGTATAATCTTTAGGGGGAAAAATGGGACTTCAATGAAAAAGAGGACTTTCAGGCATTGGTGATGAATAGACCTGAACTGAATAGAAAATATGACTTTCAAATACAAGACTCTAGAGACGTATAAAAAAGTAAACAGGAAAAAAAATCATAAGGGTTGATAAAAGGTTAAACTATTTACATTCCTGCATGGGAAGATGATACTTCTAACTCATAAGAACTTTCTCAGTATTAGGACAGATGATAGTGTGATAAAATAGGGGAATCTGGCAGACTCTCAGGATCCCCACCTGATTGACTTAGTATTGTTTGAATTGGGTGAGAATGAGAAACTGACTAAGTACGTATTTGGGGATGATTGGATGGAGTCAACCTGGCCAACCCTGAGTGAGGTGTTGATGTACTGCTGATGTCAGCAGGGGACCACTCTCAGCCAACCAGCTTGAGGGACCTCCTCTTTGGGAGAGGGAGAGAGTAACTAGGAGGGGAATAGACAGTCATTCTGCTGAGAGAGAGGGAGAGAGAGCTTTGGAGTGAACTAGAAAGGGACTGCACAGCTGACTCTCACTGAAAAAACTACGGACCTGGAGCAGCTAGGTGGCACAGTGGATAAAGGACTAACCCTGGATTCAGGAGGACCTGAGTTCAAATCCAGCCTCAGACACTTTACACTTACTAGCTGTGTGACCCTGGGCAAGTCACTGAACCCTCATTGCCCTGAGGAAAAAAAAAAAGAAAAACTACAGACCCCAGGTGGTGAGTGGAAGTGAGGCCAGCTCTTTGAGCTAGCTGAGCAGCAAGAAAGTTTAGGGTTTGGGTAAGTCTTTCCTAGAGCCAGGGAGCTTATTCATTTTCTCTTCCCCTATTCCCTTGTCCCTGGCTTTATTAAATTCACCTTTGTTGTAAATTTTGTTCCCATTAATAAACCTGGATTGTTTGTGGAAAAGAAGCTGTTAATCTCCTTTCTTATTAGTCTGGGAGAAATAACTAAAAAAGCCACTTTGGAAGGGAGAAAACTTTGGACCTAGAGGTCTGTCATTATTTTCTGAACCCCAATATTATGGTGAGCCACCCAATTAACTCTCCCCATAATAAACTTGGCCCTTACAATAGGAATAAATTTAGACAGAGGGAACAGGTGAGAATTGATCGTGAAGGGACAATATCTGTAAAGAATTTATTTTTTGTTTATCTTTTTTTTTTTTGTGGGCCAGTCAGAGTTGGGTGGCATGTCCATGGTCAAGCAGCTGGTGAGTGTCTTGTGCCTGAGGCCAGACTTGGACTCAGGTCCTCCAGGGGCCACAGTGGGTGCTTTGTCCACTGTGTCACTTAGCTGCCCCAGGTGACATCTTTAATATAAAATTAAGGGGTGAGAGGATTGCACTATGAGAAAGGAAAAGAGAGAGAGTTAGGTGGGGGAAAATTCTAAATAAATTTTTTTTGTTTTTTTAATTGACTTTTTATACATTTCGTTGCATTATTTGTACTAAATTTTTTCTATATTGAATAACAGAACAAATTCCATTCAGGTCCTACGACATTTCTCATCTTGTGATAGATGTTCCCCTAGAATCTTGAGTTCTATCCTATTAGACTGCAAGACAGGTCCTACCAGGCTGAAAAGGGTACAAGTATGGAACCAGCTGGAGGCTACATGCCTGTAATTTAAACCCTCTAGGTTTGTTTTTGTTTTTGTGTTTTTTACATTTTTAATTTTATTGATGTGTTTTGTTTATACATGTATAAACAGAGTGTTCTCGCATTTTATGAGAGGTCTCATGACAAAATAAAATAGTAAAATAAATGTAATGCTATAGTGCACCCATCTGAATGTTCATGCAATATTTCAATTCTATAGTTTACTGAAGATCTAATAGTGTCTATTCTTAAACTTTACTACAAATCAGTAATTTAAAAAAAAACTTAATAGTAATTAAACATAGATACATTGGTCATATTAAAACATATTTCCTCTTAGACAATTAGAGAATAACTAAATTGTGGTATAGGAATGTGATGGAATATCATTTGAAAAGGCAAAAAAACTTTTCCAGAATCCTAGGTAGTATGAATTAATGTTGAAAAAAATGAAAAGAATCAGGATAATTTGTGCAAAGAAAATAAAACAATGTAAAGGAAAACAATACTGAAAGACTTTAGAACAAATCATAATCCTATCTCAAAAGTACCTAAGACTGGGCTTCTTACTCACTTCTTGAAAGAGAGGTGATAGACACAAGATGTAGAGATATACATTTTTAAACATGGCTACAATATGGATTAATTTTACTTTGCCATAGGGGCAGCTAGGTGGCGCAGTGGATAGAGCACCAGCCCTGGAGTCAGGAGTACCTGAGTTCAAATCCGGCCTCAGACACATAACCCTTACTATCTGTGTGACCCTGGGCAAGTCACTTAACCCCAATTGCCTCACTAAAAAAAAAATTAAAATTAAAAATAAAAAATAAATTTTACTTTGCCATGGTTACTTGTTTTTCTGTGTTTCTTTTTGTTTTTAACTGTGGCTGGGCAGAATTGAAGGGTAGGGCATGGTGATTCCAACTAATAGATGTCCATTGTAACATTTTTAATTGCACAAAAGAAACTATAAGGAAGTTAAGAAGAAAGCAAAGAAAATCAAGGAAGTCTTAAAAGTAAGAATTGTAGCATTTCTCATACATTATTTCAAAAAAAGCAAGGGGCATGAAACTGAGATTGCTTGTTAAATATATAATACCCTTTTGTGTGAGAGGAAATAGTGGATGTTCCCAATGCCCAAAGTCCCCAGCTTGAGGGGATTGATTTGGATTGATTGGGTTGATTGGATTGACTGATTCAGCTGATTGACTCACTTGAAGTTGATTTGATTGAAACCACACCTACCCGAGATGCTGGATCTCAGGGGGTAGAGACTCTGACCTCAGCATAGGGAAAAACCCTCAAGTCTAGTGAACCAATGGATTTGGGTGATGCTAGTCAATTAGCTTGAAGCAGTGTATAAGGACTGCCTCTCCTCAAGACACAGAAGGAACTTTCACTGGCAATTCATCTCTCTAGGAGGCTCCTGGAGTAGTACTTGAGGAAGAACCAAGACAGCCTGGAACTCTAGACTAGATAGGCCTTTTCTTAACTTTCTGACCCAGGTTTTCTCTCTCTCTTTTTTTTTTTTTAGTGAGGTAATTGGGGTTAAGTGACTTGCCCAGGGTCACACTGCTAGTAAGTGTTAAGTGTCTGAGGCCAGATTTGAACTCAGGTACTCCTGACTCCAGGGCTGGTGCTCTATCCATTGTGCCACCTAGCCGCCCCATAGGTGTTCTCTTTTTACTAAACTTTAATAAATGCTTACTGCCCAAAACTGGTGCTAAACCTCCTAACTTTTAAGTAACACATGTATTAGAATAGCTAGCTAATTTTCCCTACACTTGGGTCAGAAATAAGGTGACCATACATTAAATTTTGAACGTCACATGTGTTGTATTTTGTAAGTGGAAATATATCTTTTGTGGTGTTTAATTTAAAATAAATAAATAAATAAAAGGAATTAGATGGGGAAGAGAAGGAACATTAATTCATACCTTATGAGAATTAGAGAATAGAACTGGGCATGTATAGCATTATGATGATAAAAAAATTGAGATTCATAGTTTCTGAGCAATTTACTCATTTTATTAATAAAACCAGCAGGTTATTAATAAAACAAAGGTTATGTTGCCATCTCTTTTAGGCCAAACACAATCATTGCATCATACTCACAGTTTATATACCCTTCAAAACATTAGGTGGTTGATCAAACAGCAATCAAATCTAATTGGTTAATGTAATGGGAAATGGACTTGTTTGTCCTTCCTTCTTGAAGAGGATCATAATATCCAGAGGTGATGTCATGACTTGCAGTGAATTGCATCTAAATGAAGGTGGAGTGTGCAAAGTCACCAACCTCACTCTGTCCTTCAGAGCCAACTGGGTAAATGTCTGAGGTTATATTTGAACTCCGGTCTTCCCAATTTCAGTGGCAGTGCTCTATCCACTGTGCCACCTAGGTACAGGTGGCCGATATTAAAATGAAGGGCTGAGTATCTCTTGATGTTTTTGTTGTTGTTGTTTCATTGGGGTTTTTTTCTGTTTTTTTTTTTTGCAGGGCAAGGAGTGTTAAGTGACTTTCCCAGGGTCACACAGTTAGTAAGTGTGAAGTGTCTGAGGCCGGATTTGAACTCAGGTCCTCCTGAATCCAGGGCCAGTGCTCTATCCACTGCACCACCTAGCTGCCCACCACATAGTTTTGATTACTGCTGCTTTATAATATAGCTTCAAATTTGGTATGGCTAGCCCACCTTCCTGTGCATTTTTTTCATTAATTCCCTTGATATTCTTGACCTTTTGTTTTTCCAGATGAATTTTATTATTTTTTTTCTAGCTCTATAAAATAATTTTTTGGTAGTCTGATTGGTATGGCACTGAATAGATAAATTAATTTAAGTAGAATTGTCATTTTTATTATATTAGCTCAGCCTATGCATGAGCAATTTATGTTTTTCCAATTATGTAGTTCTGATTTTATTTGTGTGAAAAGTGTTTTGTAATTGTGTTCATAGAGTTCATGGGTTTGTCTTGGCAGGAAGACTCCCAAGTATTTTATATTTTCTAATGTTACTTTAAATGAAATTTCTCTTTCTGTCTCTTGTTGCTGAGCTTTTTTGGCCATGTATAGAAATGCTGATGATTTATGTGGGTTTATTTTATAACCTGCAACTTTGCTAAATTTGTTGTTTCAAGCAGTTTTTAGATGATTATTTAGGATTCTTTAAGTATACCATCATATCTTTTGCAAAGAGTGAACCATTCTACTTCTTTATATCCTTCAAGTATGATGCATGTTACAGGGGCTCAAAAATATTTTTTATAAGATTAGCCTCCATTCAACCCTAAGCAAGATGCAGTTTGAGGACCCGTTACTATACCATAAAGTCCAGGTCAAGGCTGGGCATCTGTAATGATCTGTAAACAGCCAAGCACCAAGTAGCTTGGGACCATATTTCTGCCCCCATATCTAGCACCCAGTATGATGAAAATTGAGTGGCACAAAGCACTATAAAAAGAAGCAGGAATCAATGTTAGGTTACTAGTTTATTGAATGGTATTTTAAAGAAAGAGATGGAGAAGATGAAGAGGTATATACTGTTCCAATGTCCAGGTCCACAGAAGGACTTCAATGGTGCTTCCCTAACTTCCATATTCCATTTCATGCACTGAAACAAGAAAAGGAGAGATTTAGAGGAGATTAAAAGTGCTTGCTTATGTCCCTTGGCTAATGGCAATAGCAATGACAAAGTCATACATTACTGAAATTTAAAAACAAAACAGAACAAAAATAGGAGAGAAATCCCAGGACAGAATAGGGATGAGTAATGTAATAGAGAGATGGAAAGGCATAGGTGAAATTTTGATCTCTCTCTCTCTCTCTCTCTCTCTCTCTCTCTCTCTCTCTCCCTCCCTCCCTCCCTCTCTCTCAGAGAATGGTGCAGAGAGAAGCGAAAATGGGCAAATAGTTTGAAAAAAAAGAAAAATGAAAAAGAGGCTGAATAATGGGAAAGAAGACGGAGCAATAAAGAAATTCTGGGAGTTATATGATACCAATTGACAACCAAGACATATTCAAAAATGAATATTGGTTTACTAGGAAGCAAAATGAAGTACCTTTGGGATAGGGAGTGTGGACAAACTCCTTGCTGACCAACTTACTGGCCACCTTGTGGGCTTCCTGGATAACTTACTTGCTGTTCACCTGGATGACCTCCTTGCTAGCCACCTGGCTGAACTCCTTGCTGCACACTAAACTGACCTCCTTGAAGGCCATCTGGATGACCTCCCTACTGACAACCTCCTAGTTTAATGGCTTTGGTTCTCACCAGAATTCTGATCACCAACCTGGGAGTTGTTTGGTGCTTGGCTATCTAATGAATCATTTAAATTTTGTTCATACTCTGACAGGACACAGCACAGGTATAGAAATATCAGATGAAGGAAGAGGCCTGATATGTAGTGCATGCAGACAGAATGTTTTGTGTCATAGGCTAACTTTTGAAATATGGAGCCTTAATACCTTCTCAGTAATGTTGAATGACGGTGACTCAGGCTTCCTTGGCTGATGTCTGATAAGAATCTAAGAGATCTAGGCTTTCTGAAATTAAGCCTGGATGAGGTTATGTGATGGCTGATCACCTAAGTGATTTATAGGGAACAGGCCTAGCACAGACTCATATAATGAGTCAAACTGGCAAAGGGAAAAAAAAATTAATCCAGGTCTTTGGACTCCAAATAATTTTGTTTTAACCCAGCATGTTGCTTTTCATTAGAGAACTAGAGTTAGAATCAAGGGATTGGGGTTCATGCCATAGCTTTCAGAAAACTAGCCAGCTATGCTAGTAGGAAAGTCATCTAACCTCTCTGGCCCCAAGTTTTTCATCTGTAAAATGATAAGGATAATCTTACTGGGATGCAGAAGGGCACAGTAAATAAAAAGCTAGCTACAGGGTCAAAAAGTCATGGGTTTATATTTTACCACCTCTAACACCTATTGGTCATACGAAGATAGGGAAATTTGTTACTGACTCAGTACTCCAAGAAACTCTCTAAGACACTCAGTTGTTGTGAAATGCTGATAGATGTTTCTTGTGAGAAGGAGTTTCAAATTTATCCCCCACTGAACTGTGGTTACAGTGCCTTGTTATAGCTCTATCTGAGACAAGCACAACAATAATTTAACAGGAGTCCTGGGATCCTACATGTTGGACATTATTATGTTACCCCACTTAGACTAACTCTGTAGGATGCCAACACTTCTGATAAAATTATATCATAAAATTTCATTACAATGCCCTAATTTTAATATTACACAATTCTCAATATTTCTATGTTTGAAAATGTTTAGACCAGTTTGTGGTATTAGGATCCATTGTTTAATTTAAAAAATTTATCATTGTTGTGTCATCTCTGATTGGAATGTGAGCTTCTTGAAGGAAGTAACTTCTCTACTCTGACTTTGCCCTCTTTTCTTCTGAATATTCAGAAATAATTAATTGTTGTTTGCTTGATTATTTTTTAATTAACATGGGCTTTAATTTATTTTTTAAATTAAATTAAATTATTTCCAATTACATGTAAAGATATCTTTTGAGTTCCAAATTTTTCTCCTACCCTCCCTCCTGAAGATAGTAAGCAATTTGCTATAGGTTATATATTTCAGTAATGTTAAGCATATTTCCATATTAGTCATGTTTTAAGAGAAGAATCAGAACAAAGGGGTAAAAAAGCAACAAAAATTTAACAAGAACAAAAAGTTTGCTTCATTATTGGTATTATGAAGACATAGCTTCATCTTAACATAGACTAAAGGATCCAATGTCTGGGGAGGAATTCATAACTCTTTAGAAGATACTTTTGTCTTTGGCTGAGCTGTCCCATCATAGGTAGATCTTCTGTATCTTGAAAGAGTCAGATAAACACATTAAGAAGGAAGGAGGCAGGCAAGAAAGGGAACAATTGAACTGAATGCCTATACAGTGTCAAAATCTTACTGGAAAGTGAAAAATTCAGTCAACTATATGTTTCCAAAAGTAGTCTTTTTTTATCCCAGGACTGGAAATGTCTCATTAGGCATAGGAAAGTTTTGCTTTTCTTCTTACTATTTTCTGCCAGACAATTCAATTAAATTAATTAAGAAGTTATTAAGTGCTTTATGATCTACCAGTCACTTTGTTATGTATTGGTTATACAAAGAAAGAAGAAACAGTCTCTGATGTTAATGAATTTAAATTCTATTTGAGGAAAAAAACATGCATATAGAAAATAAAATGCAAAATGTGTAAAATTAAATGATATTTTTAGGTGAAGGGAACATCTGAAAAGAAGATAGAATAAGAAATCAAAGTAGATTTCCTATAGGAGATGGCATGAAAAGAATTTTAACAGAAGCTTGGAATTCTAAGACAGAGAGAGATAAGGAACAAATGTGCTGTATGTGCTTGGGAAAAGCCCAAATAAAAATATGGAAAAATAGAATTCTGGGCAAAAAGAATAGTAAGGAGTGTAGGCTACTGAAGGAAAAAAATAGAGTTCAGAGAATAGGTTGGGTTTGACTTCAAACCGAGGGTGGTAAAGATTTTTCCAGAGCCATCAGAACATGGAAAACAAGAATACTGTCTCCTATTTATCTAATTCTGAGAATACAAAAGCAAATTATACTTAGAATGGCTACCTCAAAACAGCCTCAGTCGAATTATACCCTGATACTTCTCCCTCCAACAACCTCCTAACACAATCATACTTTCTCTGTTTCCCCTACTTAACTTCCTTGGTGAATTGAGCTAAGCTCAGTCCCAACAGGGCCACTGAGAAATGGAGCAGTAGCAGCTTTGTAGCAGCCGTGGTAGCAATGTTACTTGTGTTGCATGGATTGAGGACAACTGCCCTTATAAGAACTGTTGGAGAACCCAAGGGGCTCTCTGTCACCCCTCTGACTGAGTTCCCCCTCCCCAGGCTTGGGACATGGTTACCAAAGCATCAAGACTCCTAGGAGACTTTGTGCTCAAGGCCTGGATTCCAGAGACAATGCTTGGCTTGCCTCCCAGGGTCCAAAGACTCAGCTGTACAAACTTTGCTCTGCCTAAGCCTAGAACAAGTTCTAACAGGTCAAGGCTGAAAGGTTGGAAAATTACTCTTATTCTCTTGGAATTATTCTTGCAGAGACTTTATTTGATTACTTTATGGTTGGGTTGGTTTTTTTTAAATACTGGGCTATCCCAAATAATAAAGTGCACACAGTTGTTCACACATATAATGTGATGCTGATGTGTCAATTATTATCGTCTCTGATCCTCATCCCCCGTCAAGCACATTGACCTGCAACCCCAACAAAGAACCCTAGAGAACAATGTCCCTTTTGAAACTTCACATACAATCCCTTATATGGAGGCATTGTCTATGTCCAGATCACACCCATCCCTAAGTTTTGCTTGAATTGAGTTTGAGGGCTTACAACAGTTCCTGCCCAAAATGTCATGACCATATATGAATTAGCCAAATCCTTTGATACCACCTTGCCAGGAAACCCCATAGATAATGTTGTGATTATAATAATGGGTAGTCTTCCATCTTGTGATTTCCCTCCCATATAGAATCTGGACTCCTTGAGGGTATTTTGATGACCTGTGTTGCACAAGTCCTTTAAATGTCATTGACACAGGTCCTTTCACTAACTTTCTTCCAGTGCTGGTAATGAGCCAGCAAGGTCAACATTCAATAGAAGGTTAAAATAACATAAATGAAATCACTAGATACAATAATTGTGCAAGCAGGCCCCTGCCCCATCTTCTCCTATTAGAAGTTAAATAAACATCAGCAGTTGTATGCTTTTGGTCACCTAAAGATACCTGTTTTCATGGGACCGAGCTACCATACCTATCTGCATCATTCCTTTTTCCCTAGTGTCTTAAATGATATTTCCCAACACTTGGCTAAATTAACTTTTAACTAAATATTTGATGTTCAGAATCCATTCTTACCCGAAGCTTATTTTTCCTTGCCTCTTTCTTTCAAATATTTTACTCAATCAATCCCTGCCATCATGTGCCATGTACCAGGTGGAGAAGCTTTCCCTTGGTTATTTCCTTTTGAAATCCCATCCCCATTTCCCTCAGCCCATTTCTTTTGCAGATTCATAGGGTCATAGCTTCATAGACTTAGATTCACAAGGGATCTTAGAGGCCATATAATCCACTTTCCTCATTTTCCCATTAATGACCTTGAAGCCAAGGAGATGAAGTGGCTTGTCCATGGTCAGAGAATAGGGAGCAGAGTCAGGCAAAAACTTTTACCTATCACTTTTCCTATTGAGGTAAAAGTGATACACCATTTATTCTCCAGGACTGAGTCTGGTCATTATAATTAATCATAGTTGGGATTTTTATTTAATATCTGTCACAGTAATATTGTTCTCATACTTTGTATTTTTCCCCTCTAGTCCACAAAATTTTTCTCTGTTTCTCTGATTTTATCATAGTCTTTATTTATGATGATTCAATACATAGTTCATTACATTAATATGATCATAATTTTTCAACCATCCTCTAGTATATGTCCATTTAGGTAATTTTAAGTGTTGTTTTCTACTACTAAAAGTAAACTTATAAATAGCTTTTTAGATTTGAGACTATTGCTTTTAAATTTGACTTCCTTAGGGGCAGCTAGGTGGTGCAGTGGATAGAGCACCGGCCCTGGAATCAGGAGGACCTGAGTTCAAATCCGGCCTTAGATACTTGACACTTACTAGCTGTGTGACCCTGGGCAAGTCACTTAACCCCAACTGCTTCACAAAAAAATAAAATTGACCTCCTTGACCTATATAAAAAGTTGTGAGATTGAGGGAAAGCATATAAATATATTATCAACTAGTCAGTTAATTCTAAATTGTTTTTTAAAACATTTGGACCAAGGGGCAGAGCCTAGATGGAGGAGGAAAGGCAGCAGTGACTTGCCTGAGCTCTCCCAAAGACCCCTCTGAATACCTTCAAATAATGCCCATATGACAATTCCTTGAGGAGCAGAACCCACAAAAAGACAGGGAGAAATAATTTTCCAGCCAAAGACAACTTAGAAGGTTGGCAGGAAAGGTCTAATGTACCACAGTAAGAGTGGAACACAGCCCAGCGCAGGCCCACCAGCACAGATCCATACCCAGTGCCAACCCAGCCACAGCCACAGCAAATGAGGAGCAGGCATTGGGAGCCTCTGAATCAGCAGCAGCTGCTTCTGGAAATCAGTACACAGATGGTAAGGGGATTGAACAATTTACCAGAAGGAGATTACAGTGATCTCTTTACTAGCACTGAGGCAGGACTCTCTTGTTTTGCCTATACTTGGATCCGGGTCATAGTCTTGGGTAGTGATCCCAGGTGGGGGAGGAACACAAGCACACAAGAGCTTGTAGACACAGTTGAGCAGGATTCTGTTCGGAGTTCCAGGGCAGAAAAGCAGGGCTGTGGTTGCTTGCAGACCAGAGGGCAGGATGGGAGAGTAATAAACATATATATCTCCTTAAATCATACTACTTTGGAAAAACTAAAAACTTACAAATTCCTAGAAATATCTCTGAATCTGGACAAAACCCCTGAAGCTTGGCACAGTGTGCCCTCCACCCTAAAGGCAGTGTCCAACTTTAACAAAGAGTTAAATGTCAAGAAATAGGCTAGGAAAATGAGTAAACAGAAAAAAATGCTGACCCTAGAAATTTTCTATGGTGACAAGGAAGATAAAAATGCACCCTCAGAAGATAACAAAGTCAAAGCTCCTACATACAAACCTTCTAAGAAAAATATAAATTGGGCTCAGGCCATAGAAGGACTCAAAAAGGACTCAGAAAATAAAGTAAGACTTGTTTTCCAGAACATCCTTTGTGGTGACCTTGGAATATAAAGAAAACTACAGAACTCAAAATGACCATGGTAGATAGGGAAACATATAATCCTTATTACTGCTGCTGATGAAAAAGTATTATTTTACCAAAGACTCACTCAGGCTTTATTGGTCAACTTTTACATAATAGTAGTTTGCAAAACACATGCCCATCTTTAATCATTGAATCAAAGCACAATGCAGTGCTTGCACAGGTATAAAAGACAGATTCCCAATATGGCTAGTTTATTCCCTTTAACTTTTGCTTACAAAAAAAAAGTTGATGCTGGTCAAAAATGCTTGCATTGTTAACTTTCCTGCCTAATTCACTAAAATGCAAAGCAAATGATTCTGAAAAAAAATGGTAGTTTTAATTTGACTTGTTTGGGGGGCAGCTAGATGGCACAGTGGATATAGCATCGGCTCTGGATTCAGGAGTACCTGAGTTCAAATACAGCCTCAGACACTTAATAGTTACTAACTGTGTGACCCTGGGCAAGTCACTTAACCCCCATTGCCCCACAAAAAAAAGAAAAAAAAACATTTGACTTGTTTGATATTTCTTGTCTGTCAACATTGGTTACTTAATAAGTAGTTCCCCTTTTATTCAATCATTGGACTAATTTTTGCTTGAGTATTCAGGATTGCATTTTAGGGTATTTTCCATCTCTCCTTGGCTGGTTTTTTTTATGAAAAAAAATGCCTAGTAGACCACACATACCCTTTCTTTAAATCTCTCCTTAAATATAGACTGCATGCCAGAGTAGGCTTGACTTTCTTCTTCATTGTTAGCACAATCTCTATGGTGGAACAGTAGTTATTTTTCTTCAAGATTCCTTTTATTTCTACTTCAGAACCATGGACTCCTTCTTAACTATTATCAGGGCAAGACTAGAGGCTACCCTTAACAACTTCTTCTGCCTTTTGAAGGATAAATTTTTTTACTAAATTACCAATTCATCAGTTGCCTTTCTTTCTGAAAACAGAGGGAATGTGAACTAGTATTCAAATACTTGAAAGTCCCCATCAATACAATGTCTTATTCTGCTTTCAGGTTTCTTATGTTTCCCAAATTTTTGTTGTCAACTCTTTCAAGCAAGGTATTTTTTAGTGTCTACAATCATGTGGCTTCTGCTTATTCCTCCATTAATTTTAATCAAAATATAATTCATTAGCTCCTGACACAAAACAGAGAGAAGTTAACAAACTAGGTGGCAGATTTAGGATTTTAAAACATTTCAACAGAATAAAACACTGGGCTAAACATACTAAGATTAAATTTGTAGGAAGAAATATAATGCCTTTTACTTGGGTTTTTAAAATAATCAGTTTCCCAGGTAAAAGATTTGGAAATCATGAATGGACAGTTCATTTGAAAATGAGTGCTAGGTTTTAGAGGACCACATGGAAATTATCATTAAACAATATGACATGGTAGCAAAGAATACTAATGTAATAATAAACTTCATTAGGAAAGGCTTCCAAAAATAAAGAAAATATAATTATGCTATAGTCTGTCCTAGTCAGACCACATTTGTATAATTGTTTTAAGATCTAGGTGCAACTTTTAGTTAGGACATTGATAAATTTGTGAATGTCTAGACAAAAACAATGGGATTCTTTCTACTAATGTGGCTGCCTGAACAGGGCATAGATCCCCCTTATGATTACTTCAGCAATACTCTGAACTTTGCCAGTCAGCAAGTCTTTATTAGGTTCTTACCCTCTTAGTCACTGTGTTCAATATTGGAGATATGAAGAAAGGTAAAAAAAAAGTCTCTGCTGTTATTTATGTTACATATATCTGTAGCTTGAGAACCCAGGAGACAAAAAGCAAGAATTGATGCTGACCACCCACATGGAAGTACATTAAAGGGCAGAGCCTATCCCTGGATTACTGTTCTAATTCATGAAAAATAAGTTAATAAAGTAAAACATAAACTAGTGTAAAAATTTATTGTATATCTAGAGATCCTTCCGCTACAACAAAAGTAGAAACAAATGCAAGCAGATACAATATTGGGAGGGGGGATTACACTTTTCCAAAGACTCCATCAATACTTAGAAAATATTATGCATGAGGTAAAGAATAAATAAAATTCCTGAATGAAAAAAAATTGAGAACTGATAGCTTAGAAAAGAGATAACATTCCTGAAAATCAGAATAAACTAAACAGAAATATTTCATTGTATAAAAAAGCAAGATATTTTACAACAAAACCAAAAGATTAAAAAAAAATTAACAAATGCTTTTTTAAGTGCTTATTGTGTGTAAGGCCCCATGTTAGGTAGTGGGAGAGATCGAAAGATAATGAGAAATGAACTCTGTTCCCATGGATTTTATAATCCAGCAAGGGAGGTGTATTGTACTACAATACAACATAGAACATAATGAGGTAACATGAAAGGTATATAAAGTGCCACAAAGAATCAAAAAAGCAAAGATTGTTTCGAATGGGGGATCACAGAAGGTTTCATAAACGAAGTATTGCTGAAAGATTTTGAAGATTTTACCTCCACAAGGAGAGTCTGGAAATGTACAGAAAGAACTTCTTTGGGGACATGGCCTGCACTCCCCTTTTCCCCTGCCAGCAAGGCCTAGACCAGCCAAAACTTTGGACAACATAGGCCGTGCTGCCATGTACATATGAAGGATGAGCAAGGACCCAGGATTCTTTATCCATTCCCACTCTGGACACATTGGGAAAAAGAAGATTCTACACTGACCTGGGCCTGAGAGTCAGCAAAGAAGTCACAAGGGTGGTAGCAAAGGCTGGTCCTTTCAACTGAACAACATCTTTTTTTTTTGAAATTAATAAAGTATTTTATTTTTTTCCCATTACATGTAAAGATAGTTCTCAACTTTTGTTTATACAAGCTTTACAATTTCAGATTTTTCTCCCTTCCTCCCCTCCCTCCCCCCTCCCCTAGACAGCAGGTAATCTGATATAGGTTATATATATATACACACACACACATAATAACATTAATCCTATTTCTTCATTAGTCATGTTATAAGAGAAAAATCAGAGCAATGATGAAAAACCTCAAAATAGAAAAAACAACAGCACCAAAAACAAAAGAAATAGTATGGTTCATTCAGCATCTATACTCCACAGTTCATTTTTTTCCTTAGATTTGGAGATCCTCTTCTATCATGAGTTCCCTGGAACTCTTCTGTACCATTGCATTGGTGAGAAGAATATAGTCCATCACAGTAGATCAGCACTCAATGTTGATGATCCTGTGTACAATGTTCTTCTGGTTCTGCTCATCTCACTCATTATCAGCTCACACAAGACCCTCCAGGTTTCTCTAAACTCCTCCTGCTCATCATTTCTTACAGCACAATAGTATTCCATTGTATTCATATACCACAACTTGTCCAGCCATTCCCCAATTGATGGGCATCCCCTCAACTTCCAATTCCTTGCCACCACATAAAGAGCAGCTATAAATATTTTTGTACATGTGGGTCCCTTTCTCCTTTCCATGATTTCTTTGGGGAAAAGACCCAAAAGTGGTATTGCTGGGTCAAAAGGTATGGACAGCTTTATCACCCTTTGGGCATAATTCCAAAGTGCTCTCCAGAATGGTTGGATCAGTTCACAGCTCCACCAACAATGCATTAGTGTTCCAATTTTCCCACAGCTTCTCCAACATTTATTATTTTCCTTTTTTGTCATTTTAGCCAATTTGATAGGTGTCTGGTGGTACCTCAGAGTTGTTTTAATTTGCATCTCTCTAATCATTAGAGATTTAGAGCATTTTTTCATATGGAAATAGATAGCTTTGGTTTCTTCATCAGAAAACTGCCTGTTCATATCCTTTGACTATTTCTCAATTGGGGAATGACTTGGATTCTTATAAATTTGATTTAGTTCTGTGAAATTTAAAATTGGATATTAGATCGTAAATCTCCCTTACTAGTGTGGAGCCCTTAAAGGTAATAGAGGCCAGATCCTGCTGTAAAATTTGGGAAAATAATGTGGGACTGTCTACAAATCCCTGTGGGAGTCTAGTCCAGGTCATAAAATCGAATCAGTGAAATGTGTGCCTTTGTCAGAATCGATGCGGGCTGGTGGGCGTGTCCTCTCTTGTGCAGCTCCAGCAGTAAGTGACGGCTATCTTCCTGACAAATTTCAGCATTAGGTGCAGCCAGAAGTAAGTCATCTACTTATATTAAACGTATTTTCCCAAAGATTCTCACTTATACTATTATACAAAAAACTTTTTGCTGCCTGAATGAGGAAAAAACCAATAATGTTTTGAAGGACCATTGAGTAAACTATTCCTCTAAGTCGGGACGTTATGCTGTCCCAATACATTCCGATGAGAAAAATCAAAGGGTGAAAAACTGGCGTCTTTCACTTATCCTAACCGACTGTTAAAAACTTTCATATTTTACCACATTTCCCCCCTTTGCTTCCTCAAGAAACGGAATGTTTCCTTGATGGAACAGTAAAAAGAATATAATAACTTTTGCTGACTAATAATATGCGAACAACAATACAGAAAAGGAAGAGAGGAAAGTTTCCATTCCCTTCAGAAGTGTTTCTCTAGCATCTTTTAATCTTTGGAAATCCCTATCATCATTATAATTCCACTCTGGATAAGGGAGATTAGACAAAGGGAAAGTCCGTGGCGGGGGGGGGGGGGGGGGGGGGGGGGGGGGGGGGGGGGGGGTATTCGGAAAATCCACCGAATTAGCCGGCTTATGGCCAAACTAGGGAGGGTGGGAGGGTCCTTAAGGTCCCTTCGGGGTCGCCAAACTGTGAAATTTAAAATTGGATATTAGATCATAAATCTCCCTTACTAGTGTGGAGCCCTTAAAGGTAATAGAGGCCAGATCCTGCTGTAAAATTTGGGAAAATAATGTGGGACTGTCTACAAATCCCTGTGGGAGTCTAGTCCAGGTCATAAAATCGAATCAGTGAAATGTGTGCCTTTGTCAGAATCGATGCGGGCTGGTGGGCGTGTCCTCTCTTGTGCAGCTCCAGCAGTAAGTGACGGCTATCTTCCTGACAAATTTCAGCATTAGGTGCAGCCAGAAGTAAGTCATCTACTTATATTAAACGTATTTTCCCAAAGATTCTCACTTATACTATTATACAAAAACTTTTGCTGCCTGAATGAGGAAAAAAACCAATAATGTTTTGAAGGACCATTGAGTAAACTATTCCTCTAAGTCGGGACGTTATGCTGTCCCAATACATTCCGATGAGAAAAATCAAAGGGTGAAAAACTGGCGTCTTTCACTTATCCTAACCGACTGTTAAAAACTTTCATATTTTACCACAGTTCTGTGAAATTTAAAATTGGATATTAGATCGTAAATCTCCCTTACTAGTGTGGAGCCCTTAAAGGTAATAGAGGCCAGATCCTGCTGTAAAATTTGGGAAAATAATGTGGGACTGTCTACAAATCCCTGTGGGAGTCTAGTCCAGGTCATAAAATCGAATCAGTGAAATGTGTGCCTTTGTCAGAATCGGATGCGGCTGGTGGGCGTGGCCTCTCTTGGGCGAGCTCCAGCCAGTAAGTTGACGGCTATCTTCCTGACAAATTCAGCATTAGGTGCAGCAGAAGTAAGTCATCTACGTATATTAAACGTATTTTCCCAAAGATTCTCTCACTTATACTATTATACAAAAAACTTTTTGCTGCCTGAATGAGGAAAAAACCAATAATGTTTTGAAGGACCATTGAGTAAACTATTCCTCTAAGTCGGACGTTATGCTGTCCCAATACATTCCGATGAGAAAAATCAAAGGGTGAAAAACTGCGTCTTTCACTTATCCTAACCGACTGTTAAAAACTTTCATATTTTACCACATTTCCCCCCTTTGCTTCCTCAAGAAACGGAATGTTTTCCTTGATGGAACAGTAAAAAGAATATAATAACTTTTGCTGCCTAATAATATGCGAACAACAATACAGAAAAGGAAGAGAGGAAAGTTTCCATTCCTTCAGAAGTGTTTCTCTAGCATCTTTTAATCTTTGGAAATCCCTATCATCATTATAATTCCACTCTGGATAAGGGAGATTAGACAAAGGGAAAGTCCGTGGCGGGGGGGGGGGGGGGGGAGGGGGGGGGGGGGGGGGGGGGTATTCGGAAAATCCACCGAATTAGCCGGCTTATGGCCAAACTAGGGAGGGTGGGAGGGTCCTTAAGGTCCCTTCGGGGTCGCCAAACTGTGAAATTTAAAATTGGATATTAGATCATAAATCTCCCTTACTAGTGTGGAGCCCTTAAAGGTAATAGAGGCAGATCCTGCTGTAAAATTTGGGAAAATAATGTGGGACTGTCTACAAATCCCTGTGGGAGTCTAGTCCAGCGTCATAAAAATCGAATCAGTGAAATGTGTGCCTTTGTCAGAATCGATGCGGGCTGGTGGGCGTGTCTCTCTTGTGCAGCTCCAGCAGTAAGTGACGGCTATCTTCCTGACAAATTTCAGCATTAGGTGCAGCCAGAAGTAAGTCATCTACTTATATTAAACGTATTTTCCCAAAGATTCTCACTTATACTATTATACAAAAAACTTTTTGCTGCCTGAATGAGGAAAAAAACCAATAATGTTTTGAAGGACCATTGAGTAAACTATTCCTCTAAGTCGGGACGTTATGCTGTCCCAATACATTCCGATGAGAAAAATCAAAGGGTGAAAAACTGGCGTCTTTCACTTATCCTAACCGACTGTTAAAAACTTTCATATTTTACCACAGTTCCCTATATATTTTAGAGAGGAGGCTTTTATCAGAAGTACTGGCCACAAAAATTGTTTCCCAGCTTTCTGCCTCCCTTCTAATTTTGGATGCATTGCTTCTGTTTGTATAAAAAATTTTTAATTTAATGTAATCAAAATCATCCATTTTGCATTTTATAATATGCTCTATCTTTTGTTTGGTCATAAACTGTTTTCCTCTCCAAAGATCTGATAGGTAGACTATTCCTTTCTCTCCTAATTTATCTATGGTATCACCTCTTCTGTCTAAATTGTGTATCCATTTTGACCTTATTTTAGTATAAGGTGTAAGATGTTGGTCTATGCCTAATTTCTGCCATACTATCTTCCAGTTTTCCCAGCAATTTTTGTCAAATACTAAGTTCCTATCCCAGAAGCTGGAGTCTTTGGGTTTATCAAACACTGCATTACTAGTGTCATTTACTACTGCATTTCCTGAGCCTAGCCTATTCCATTGATCAACCACTCTATTTTTTAGCCAGTACCAGATAGTTTTGAGAACTGCCGCTTTATAGTAAAGCTCCAGGTTTGGTACCGCTAACCCAACTTCCTGTGAATTTTTTTTTTCATTATTTCCCGAGATATTCTTGATTTTTTGTTTTTCCAGATGAATTTTGTTATTATTTCTTCTAGCTCTATAAAATAATTTTTAGGTAGTCTGATTGGTATGGCACTGAATAAGTAAATTAATTTAGGCAGTATTGTCATTTTTACTATATTAGCTCTGCCTATCCATGAGCAATTGATATCTTTCCAATCATTTAGATCTGATTTGATTTGTGTGAAGAGTGTTTGGTAGTTGTGTTCATAGAGCTCCTGGGTTTGTCTTGGCAAGTAGACTCCCAAGTATTTTATATTATCTACCGTTATTTTAAATGGAATTTCTCTTTCTATCTCTTGCTGCTGGACTTTGTTGATCATGTATAGAAATGCTGATGATTTATGTGGATTTATTTTATATCCTGCTACTTTGCTAAAGTTGTTAATTGTTTCAAGTAATTTTTGAGTTGATTCTCTTGGATTCTTTAAGTATACCATCATATCATCTGCAAAGAATGATAATTTTGTTTCCTCCTTGCCTATTCTAATACCTTTAATTCCTTTCTCTTCTCTGATTGCTAAAGCTAACATTTCTAGGACAATATTAAATAATAGGGTTGATAATGGACAACGCTGTTTCACCGCTGATCTTATTGGGAAGGCTTCTAATTTATCTCCATTGCATAAAATACTTGCTGATGGCTTTAGGTAGATACTGTTTATTATTTTAAGGAAAGCTCCACCTATTCCTAAACTCTCTAGTGTTTTTATTAGGAATGGGTGCTGTATTTTGTCAAAAAAAATTTGTAGGCAATTTGAGGGTATTGTCCTCATCTGAGTTTGTATTGGCTACTTCCCTATTGATACAGAAGCTCTCAATGGAGAGGGCTCTTTTTTGCTTCTTACTCATTATTGCAGCTTGTTTATTTATTTTTTAAGTTGAGGTCTGCTCTGGGGGCACCAGGGTCCCTGTTTTGGGCTTCTTGTGCAGGTGTATAGGTGCTGTGTGTCCGGCTTTTTCCTCTGAGGCCTTTATAGTGTGTGTAGTTCGCCCCCCTGCACTTCCTGTCTGAGTGCATTCAGCCCGGCACCCGATCCGCCTGTCCCGTTTGTGGCCCTACAACCTGCCCTCCCGGGTGGTGCAGGTAGGTTTTTCCACTTTCCTTCTTGGCCACCAGATTTTTGAGCCAGGTTCCAGGGGCCTCAGTTGTTCAGCTGTGGCCCGCAGCTCCTGCTGACTTGCCCCGACCCCCTCGGCGCTGGGCTACTGCCCTGCGCTGGGCCTCCCTTTTGCCCAAGTCAGACCGACCTTTTCCTGAAGTCTTCTAAATTATCTCTGGTTGGAAGACTATGTCTCTCTGTCTCTTTTCAGGTTCTGTAGTTTCAGAATCTGTCCAGAGGCTTGATTTAATGTTCTTTTTGAGGGAATAGAAGGAGAGCTCAGGCAGCTTGCTGCTTCCTCTTTGCCATCTTGGCTCCGCCCCTGAACAACATCTTGATGCAGTCTATTTTGTTGAAGCAGCAGACACTTATGACCCCATCAGAGAAGTGCCTTGGAAAAGTGTTTTTTGTATAGCAAGACCTTCTTAACGTCTTGTTTATTAAAAAAAAAAAAGTCTTGTTTATTCAGAAATGAGAGGGAACAAAATCTGTTAAGAGAGAGGAAAGTTATTTAGCTGAGGGTGGAGCTACTATAGAGTGGCAACATTGCACTATGTTAGGACTCTGGTGTGGTCTAGACTCTGATAGACCAGGCAAGGATCTCCAAAGACCACTTTTATTCTGTCCAAATCAGTTTGATTTGGAATAATGTGCTTTGAATGGTTGGGCTTTTTCCTTAGAAACAATTTTTCTCCCAAGTACCAACTCCAGATATGCTTTCTCTCAGGTCTACAGGAGGATAACAGGATGAGGTCTGGTACCTTTCACCAAACCATACACTTAACTGGGAGGTACGACCAGCCTGGGCCTGATGTCTCTAAAGGATTCTGCTGTTTTGTTTTGTGTGTGTGTGTGTGTGTGTGTGTGTGTGTGTGTGTGTGTGTGTGTGTGTGTGTATATGTTTTGGGTTTTTTTTTTTGGTTTTTTGCAGGGTGATGAGGATTAAGTGACTTGCCCAGGGTCACACAGCTAGTAAGTGTCAAGTGTCTGAGGCCGGATTTGAACTCAGGTCCTCCTGAATCCAGAGCCAGTGCTTTATCCACTGTGCCACCTAGCTGCCCCAAGGATTCTGCTGTTTTAACCAGGGATGGACAAGACAGTTTCAGTTTCCCATCCCACAACCACGAAGACAACACACCAAGTCTATCAAGTCTTCTCATATATTGTTTTCCTCCTGCATTACTTGAGTGTATAAAAAGAATATGCGCTATTTTTTTAACATAAAGAATTAAGAGCTGTAGATATCAAGCTGATTCTGATTTAGTAATAAAAATGTTTATGCTTTTCCTAGAGTGTGCAGATTATATACCTACCTGATATAAAATACTCCTGTTCTCTCAAATAAAAATTTCTCTATTGCAAACTAAAAACCTAAAATTGCCATGGATTTTGTTACCAATGTTATAATAAAATCCCTCAATTTCTAGCTCTCAGCTCCCTGAGTTAATTCAAGAAAAAAAAAGTTTGTGATTTATTTACAGTGTGAAGAAATACACAGAATAGTTTTGTTTGAAAATGTGAGGTATGTTTAAGCCTTCTTGTAGCATGGACACTTAGATTCCTTTATAGGAATCAGATATGTGGACATTCTCATTCTATTGGTTGACTCTGGTTTTGGAACCCTCTCTATCATGATGTGGACTTTGTCCTTCATGTTCTCATTTCCAACTTGGTTTCCTGGGTGTTAGTTCTGGGGCTGCAACATCACCATCCTGAGGTTTGGTGAAGTTTTTGTTTATGTACGACTGAAGAAAATATTGACTGACAGCATCTAGCCTTTGCTTATCAGTTTTCTTACAGTATACTCCAGTAGAAGTGTGAAACATGTTCTTTTGTAATCATGACTGTTTTACTAGGTTGTCAACCTTACCGCAGAAACGAACATTATCAATAGAATTTTTTTTCTTTCATTCAATAATCCATGTTAATAACATCAACTGTGAAATCTTCAGCCTTCAATTCAACTTGTAGGGTTATACCTTCTGGTATCAAAGCAGCAACATCTTTTGGAATTTGATCATATTTCTCCATTTTAATCTTTTTCCCCTTTCAACTGAGTCTGGCCCACAAACTCATATAGTTTATGACATTCAACTTTGTGTAAAATCTCTCATGCCTCAGCCAATCTGGGATCACTAGAGTGAAGAATCTCAAGAAAAATGTGTTCTCTAAGTTTAGCATAAGCTTCCATATCATCAATTGCTGTAGAAAGCTTGCATTTTTTCCCCTCAGTAACTTCTATTTATATGGAGGTATTTGTTTTAAGGAAGGCATCTGTAATGATTGTTTCAATTATGCTGCCAACTTTGTGCTGGTAAGCTCTTTGGTGTGGGCAGTTGCACGTGTGGAACATGGTATACAGATTCATAGCTTCCTTGTCTCTGGTGCAAATATGTTTCTTTTTTTTTCTTTTGATTTTTTTAAAACTTTGTGTTCTAAATTTTCTTCCTCCCTCCTCAACCCTCCCTAAAAAATCATACATGTGTAGTCATGCAAAACATCTTCACATTATTCAGGTTGTGAAAGAAAATAGACAAAATAACTTTAGAAAGAGGAACTAACAAATAAAATTATACTTCAATCTCTATTGAGATACTGTCAGTTCTTCCTCTGTTGATGGTCAGCTTTTTTTCATATGTCCTGATAGCATCTTGCTCATTATTTCTTTCACAATTACTATTGCTAACTATAGTATCCTCCATCTTATTCCCTCCCCTTAATATTTATTCTTTTTTCTATCTCCTTTCACCCTATCCCTACTTGAAAGTGTTTTGCTTTTTACTGCCCCCTCCTCCAATCTGCCCTCCCTTCTATCACACATACTCCTTGCCTCCTTCCTCACCCACTTTCCCTCAGAGTAAATATATATTACTATACCTACTTGAGTGTGTATTTTATTCCTTCTTTGAGACAATTCTGATGAGAGTAAGGCTCACTCACTCCCCTTCTCCTTCCCCATCTTCCAATCGACTCCATAAGATTTTCTTGTTTCTTTTATGTGAGCTACTTTATCATATTCCACCTCTCCCTTTCCCTTTTTTTCCAGTGCATTCCTCTTACCCCTTAATTTTATTTTAAAGATGTCAGCATGGGTCAGCTAGGAGAAACAGTGGACAAAGCACCAGTCCTGGACCCAGGAAGTTCTGAGCCCAAATCTTGCCCGACATAAGCCACCCCACCCTGTATATCCCACAAAAAACAAAGATAAACAAAAAAAATGCTTTACAGATATCATCCCTTCATATTCAAGTCACAATTGTGCCCTCTGTGTAAGTATATTCCTTTCAGCCACCCTAATACTGAGAAAGTTCTTATAAGTTAGAAGTATTATATTCCCATGTAGGAATGTAAACAGTTTAACCTTTTAAAATCCCTCATGATTTCTTTTTCCTGTATACCTTTTTATGCTTCTCTAGGGTCTTCTATTTGAAAGTCAAATTTTCTATTCAGTTCAGTTCTTTTCATCATGAATGCCTAAAATTCCTCTTTTTCATTGAAGTCCTATTTTTTCCCCTGAAACTGGGTAGTGACTTTTGGTTCTAGTCCCAATTTCTTTGCCCTCCGGAATATCATATCCCATGCCCTCTGGTCCTTTAATATAGAAGCTGATAGATCTTGTGCTATCCTGACCATAGCTCCACAGTATTTAAATTCCTTTTTTCTAGCAGGCTTGCAATATTTTCTCCTTGACCTGGGAACTCTGGAATTTGCCTATAATATTCCTGGAAGTTTTCCTTTTGGGATGTCTTTCTGGAGGTAATCAGTGGATTCTTTCAATTTCTAGTTTACCTTCTGCTTCTAGAATAACAGGGCAATATTCCCTGAAAATTTCTTGGAATATGATGTCTAACCTCTCATTTTGATCACACTTTTCAGGTTTTCCATTGATTTTCAAATTATCTCTCCTGGATCTATTTGACAGGTCAGCTGTTTTTCCAAGGTGATATTTCATATTGCCCTCTATTTTTTTCTTTGTTTGGATTTGCTTTATTGTGTCTTGATTTCTCATAAAGTTAGTAGCTTCTATTTGCTGTATCCTAATTCTTAAGGAATGATTTTCTTCAGAGAGTTTGTGTACCTCCTTTTCCATTTGGCCAATTTGGCTTTTCAAGCTGTTGACTTTTTTCATTACACTCCTGCATCACTCTCATTTCTCTTTCCATTTTTCCTCTGCCTCTCTAAATCTTCCCTCTACTTCTCTTACTTTCTCTCAAAAATCCTGCGCATAAACACTGTTCAAGGCTCATTGGCTAGCATCACTCCAATCTATTGGTTCAAGCTGGTGTCAGAGCCCATAGAACATGTCCTCTCGTGGAAATAAAGCTTTCACGTAGGTGTGGTTAAAACCCCTATTATTAATAATGTTCTCACACAAGTCATATCATTTAAGGCTGAAAAGGCTTGTAAGTGTGGAACCAATAGGAGACCATATTCCTATTATTTAAAAATCTCTGGTGTTTTTTCTTTTACCTTTTCATTTCATTGTTGTGTTTTGTTTTTACAGTAACAGAGATTATTAACACTTTAGAATAGGTCTCCTGACAAAATAAAATAGTTAAGTAAATATAATGATAATGAACCCATCTGAATGAGTATGCAATATTTTAATTCTTTAGGTAATTGAAGGAAGACTAACAATACCTATTCTTAAACTTTATTATAAATCAGTAATTATTTTTTAAAGTCTTAATAGAGAATAAAGATAAAGATATTGATCAGTAGAACAGATTACCTCTCAGATAACTGAAGAATAAATGGTGGTATAGGAATGAAATGAAGTGTTATTAGAAATGTCAAGAGACACTTTCCAAGGTTCCTTGGTAGTATGGATCAGTGTTGAATAAAATGAGAGAGAACAGGAGAATTTGAGCAAAGACAAAAACATTATAAAGAAAAACAATTTTGAAAGTCTTTAGAACCCTGAACAATACAATCACCAACATAATTCAAAAGGACCTAAGAAGAAGTACGTTATCCACTTCTTCACAGAGAACTGATAGATAGACACAGGGTATAGAGGTATACAATTATAACCTTGTCTCCAATATGTACTAATTTTGCTTTGCATGCTTATTTGTTTTTTCTATTTCTTTCTCATTGTTTTTAAGTGAGGGTGGGGCAGAGTAGAAAGGGAGAAAGGGTGATTACAACTAAAAGATGGCTATTTTAGCATTTTTTTAACTGCAAAAAAGAGACTATAAGGAAGTTCACAAGGAAACACACAAGCTGGGCAGTTTTGAAAGTAAGAATGGTTGCATTTCTTACATATTATTTCAAAAAGAAAGGGGCATTACATTGAGATTGATTGTTTCTTATATAATCATTTTTTACTTCTATTTTGTGGGTGGAAATAATTTTTCTTCAGTGTTTAAGTTTAGAATAGACAAATAAGGGGGCAGCTAGGTGGCGCAATGGATAGAGCACCAGCCTTGGATTCAGGAGGACCTGAGTTCAAATCTGGCCTCAGACACTTGACACTAACTAGCTGTGTGACCCTGGGCAAATCACTTAACCCTCACTACCCCACCAAAAAAAGTATAAAGGGCAAGACTTGAGAAACCCCAAAACATACACACACACACATATACACACACGAAGAATACATAAATAAGAGCCATTAGATGGTGAAGGGAAGGGACACTAATATATACCATATGTGAATTAGTTAATGTAACTAGGAATGTTTAGCACTGTGATGATAAAAATTTAAAGGATACTGTTTCTGAGAAATTTACTTATTTTATTAATGAGGCCAGCAGGTTATTCATGAAACAAAAGTTATGTTGCCATCTCTCTTAGACCAAACACAATCATGACATCAGACTCATAGTTTATATGCTCTTCAAAATAGTAGGTGATCCATCAAATAACACTCAAATCTAATTAGTAAATGTGATGGGAAGTGGGCTTGTTGTAGATGTTTGTCCTTCCTTCTTGAAGGGGACCATGTTATCAGGAGGTGATGTCATGATTTGCAGTGAATTGGATTTAAGTGAGGGTGGCCTGTGCCAAGTCATCAACCTCACTTTCTCCTCCAGAACCATGTAGGTCTAGTGCCAAAATAAATAAATATATACATATATACATATACAAATACATATGCACACATGCATTACATATATACACAAATACATATATATGTATATGCCTGTGTGTGTATATATCAACATAAAAATGTGTGTGTGTCTCTGTGTGTATATATCGATATATAGATATAGATATTTAGATATATAAATAAATATATCAACACAACGTGAGATGATATGGGTATTTAAAGGAATTGGGATTGTAACTTCCCCAGATCAGGGCTGTGTAACCACTGAATAATCTGGAATCATCCAAGCATCAAGTAGCTTGGGATCATGCATATGTCCCTATATCTAGAACCCACTATGATGAATATTGAGTGATACAAAGAGCCTTAAAGAGAAGCAAGAGTCATTTTTAGATGACTAGTGTATTTATTGGTATTTTAAAGAAAGAGATGGAGAAGATGAAGATGTATACACTGTCCCAATGTCCAGGTCCACAGAAGGGCATCAATGGTGCTTCTCCAAACTCCATATTCCATTTGCTGCACTGAAACAAGAAAAGAAGAGACTTAGAGGACATTAAAAGTGCTTGCTTATTTCTTTTGGCTAATGGCAATGGCAATGACAAAGCCATACATGACTGAAATTTAAAGAAGAAAATAAAACAAAAGTAGGGGAGAGACCCTGGACAGGAATAAGGATGAGTAGCATAATAGAGACAAGGAAAAGCATAGGTAAATTTCTCTTTCTGTGTCTTACTGTGTCTCTCTCTGTGTCTCTCTTTCTCACTGAGGGAAAATAGTAGAGTGAAAAAAAGGTGAGCAAAGAGTTGGGGAAAAATAAGAATGAAAAAGAGACTGACTAATGGAAAGGGAGAAAGTGTAATAAAGAAATTTGGGGAGTTAAATGATTTCAATTGACAGCCAAGACATATTCAAAAATAGATATTGGTTCACTAAGAAGAAAACAAAGTACCTTTTGGGTAGATAGTGTGGACGACTGACTTCCTAAACACATTACTGGCCTCCTTGTTGGCCTCCTTGCTGACCTCCTTGTTGGCCTCCTTGCTGACCTCCTTGCTGGCCACCTGGACGACCTCCTTGCTGGCCACCTGGACGACCTCCTTGCTGGCCACTTGGACGACCTCCTTGCTGGCCACCAGGACGACCTCCTTGCTGGCCACCAGGACGACCTCCTTGCTGGCTACCTGGACGGCCTCCTTGCTGGCCACCTTGCTGGCCACCTGGACGGCCCCCTTGCTGGCCTCCTGGACGACCTCCTTGCTGACCACCTGGACGACCTCCTTGCTGGCCACCTGGCTGACCTCCTTGCTGGCCACCTGGACGACCTCCTTGCTGGCCACCTGGCTGACCTCCTTGCTGGCCACCTGGACGACCTCCTTGCTGGCCACCTGGCTGACCTCCTTGCTGGCCACCTGGCTGACCTCCTTGCTGGCCACCTGGCTTACCTCCTTGAGGGCCACCTGGACGACCTCCTTGAGGGCCACCTGGACGACCTCCTTGCTGGCCACCTGGATTACCTCCTTGAGGGCCACCTGGATGACCTCCTTGCTGACCACCTGGCTGACCTCCTTGCTGGCCACCTTCTGGTTTTTGGCCTTGGTTATCACCAGCATTCTCATCATCCACCTGGGAGTCACTTGGTGCTTGGGCATCTAATGAATCATCTGCTTTTTGTTCATCTTCTGAGAGGAGACAGCACAGGAATGGAACAGTCAAAGGAAGAAAGTGGCCTGATATGCAGTACTTGCAGACAGAATGGTTTGTGTCATGGGCTAACTGTCCAAAGATGGAACCATTAATACCTTCTCATGAGTGTTGAATGAAGGTGACCCAGGGTTACCTATATATGTTTGGTAAGGTTTTAGACATCCAAGCTTTCCCTCTCTGAAGGTAATCCTGCATGTGGTTAGGTGACCATGGGAATGATTGGCAGGAAACAAGCTTAAGCATAGTCTCATAAAATAACAGCAGTGGAAGACTGGCTGCTTGCTGTATCAAAATCATGAGATATTCCTCTATGTGTGTCTTGGTCCCATGGGTTTGTGACATGATCATCCCCATCATTTGTAGATGCCCACATGTTCTCTATGTATGCATTTCTTATAAAGGTCCACTCTTCTATTTAGTGTATATTGAGAAAGCAAATTTTTGAGAGTCATGAGACTGTTAAAGAATTAATCTACATTATTTGTCTTTGCCTCTGCTATGAACTATGTGCTTCAATCAATATTTATTAAGTACTTATAATGTATCAGTTCTTGTGACTGCCTGGCACAAAGTAAAACACCTCTTTGAAACCTTGTGGCCTATGGTTTAAAGAAGATTCTGACACATTCAATTCCCATAAGTTGGGGAAAGTAAATGGTGCTACAGAGTGAGAGGTGTCTTATGGGATAGAGAAGGGAAGAATGAAGTGAGGTAAAGAGGGAGTGAAAAAATGAGAAAGATTGGATTTAAATATTGGTATGGTCATGATTTGAAATAGTAATGACCTCTTAAATTCAATCTATGTAATAAGGGGAAAGTGTTCAAAGCAAGATTGCTGGAATGATTTGGGGAGAGGAGAAAATTTGTTTTTTCTTCTGAAATGTGGGGCAGGATCCCTAATGAATTGCCTCATCCCTTGACATGACACACATCTAAAACAGCTTGTATTCTGAGAGATAGAATCATTAAAAGTGAGGAGTGGCTCAAGCACAATTCTCAACAGTCAATATATGATATTTAAAGTCTTAGAAGAGCCTATTTTGTGATGCATAAAGAGACCAATTCAATGGAAAAGTAAAATCCAGAGGAATATCAAAATGTTTCCTACCCAGCAGTCTTACCTGAGTTCTGTACAGCATTTTCTTCTTGGTATTCTATAGGGGGAAAATGACAATGAATTATGAACTTTTCTGCTTCTTTCACTTAGTCCACATTTTGTTTTGGTTTGTTTTGGTTTGGTTTTCCCAACCTGGCCCAGTATCATGTTAAATCTGGATAAGGCTTCCTTGGCTCTTAAACCTCAAGGCTCAAAGGCAGGAAACCAAGGAAAGAAGAGATGTTTTTCTATCACAGTGTTTGTTTTTCACATAAGATTTAATGTCATGGAATTTATGATGTGACGATACCCTAGAGGTCATCTAATAGAACTCTTTCATGTTCTGTTGGAAAAACTAAAGGAATTCAAGGAAGATTGTCAGGTCCACAAGCTTTAATAAGCACTTAATTATGTGCCAGGCATTGTGAGATACTCAAGATTATATTGTCAAAGTGAAAAATTTAATCCAGGTCTTTGGACTGCAAATACATTTGTTTTAACCCAGCATGTTGCTTTTCCCTAAAGAACTAGAGTTAGAGGGATTGGGTTCATGTGTCATAGTTTTCAGACTACTAGCCAGCTATGTCAGTGGGAAAGTCATTTAGCCTCTGTGACCCCAAGTTTCTTCATCTGTAAAATGATGAGGATAATCTAACTGGGATGCAGAATGGCACAGTAGATAGAAAGTTAGATCTAGGGTAAAAATTCATGGGTTTAAATTCTACCAACTCTGACATGTATTGCCTATATGAAAATAGGCAAATTGCTTAGTCAGTAGTTCAAGAAACTCTCTAAAACACTCAGTCATTGAGGAATACTGATAGATTTGTATTGTGAGGAGTTTGAAATTAATTCTCCAATGAACTGTCCTTCTGTCACCTTATTCCACCTATATCTGAAACAAGTAACATAAAAATGAAACAGTAGTCCTGGGATGCCATATGGTGGATATTTTAAAAATTATCAGTATTATATCATCTCTGCTTAGAATGTGAACTTCCTGAAAGAAGAGACTGCTTTACTCTAATTTTGGTTGCCCTATTTCCTTAGAATCTTCAGGAATAATTGATTGTTGCTTGCTTGCTTGATTATTGGTATTATGTAGACATAGCCTCATTTTAACCCAGAGTAAAGGATTCAAGGTCTGGGGAAGAATTCATAGCTCTTTAGAAGATAATTTTGTCTCTGATTGAGCTGTCCCATTGGAGGGAGATCTGTACCTTGGAAGAATTGGATAAATCCATTGAGAAAAAGGAATGAGGCATTCAGTAAGAAGATTGAACTTAATGCCTATGCAGTGTCACAGATAGAATGGAAAGTTAAAAACTCAGTCAATTGCCTGTTTCAAAATGAACAATCTTTTTTGTCTCAGGAAAGGAAAAATCTCATTAGAGGCAGAAAATGTTTGCTTTTCTTACCACTATTTCCTGCCAGACAATTCAATTCAATGTATTAAGAAGTTACTCAGTGCTTTGTGATCTACCAGACCCTATGTTAGGTATTGGTCATACAGGGAAAAAAGAAACAGTCCCTGAAGTTGAGGAATTTAAATTCTATTTGAGAAAACAATATGCATAAAAATAAACTGTAAAAATGTAAAATCAAATAATATTTTTAGTTCAAGGGAACATCTAAACAGGGAGTAAGGTAGGAAATCAATGTAGATTTCCTCTAGGAGATGACATAAACAGAATTTCCACAGAAGCCTGGAATTCTAAGAAATGGAGATAAGTAACAAATGTATTGCACATGGAGGGGGGGAGCCAGATAAAAATGAGAAAAAATGGAATGCTGGGCACAAAGAACAGTAAGGAAAGTTTAGAGAATAGGTTGGGTTGACTTCCAACCCAGGGTTGCAAAGAAACTTCAGGAGTCATCAGAACATGGAAAACAAGAATACTACCTCCTATTTATCTAATTCTGAGAAGACAAAACCACATTTTTCTTAGATGGATAAGTCAAAACAACATCAGTCAAATTATATCCTGATTCCCCTCCCTCCAACAACCTCCTAACACAATCATACTTTCTCTGTGGCCCCCACTTACCCTCATTGTTGAATTGAGCTGAGCTCAGGCCCAACAGGACCACTGAGAAAAGGAGCAGTACCAGCTTGGTAGCAGCCATGGTAGTGATGTTACCTGTGCTGCCTGGACCCAGGGGAACTGCTCTTATAAAGACCTCAGAGAACAATGCCCCCTTTGAAACTTCACACACAGTTATTGTCCATGTCCAGATCACACCCATCCCTGAGTTTTGGTTGAATTGACTTTGAGGGGTGGCAAAAACCCCTGTCTAAAAAGTCACGAACCAAATAGAAATTGGCCCAACCCTTTGAAGCCTTCTTGCCAGGAAACCCCATAGATAATGTTGTGATTATAATCATGGGTAGTCTTCCATCTTGTGATTTCCCTCCCATACAGAAATCCGGACTCCTTGATGATATTTTGATATCCTGTGTGCACAGGTCATTTAAATGTCATTGCCTGAGATCCTTTCACTAACTTTCTTCCAGTACTGGGAAAGAGCCAGCAAGGTCAATATTCAATAGAAGGATAAAATAACAGAAATGAAGTCACTAGGTACAATAATTGTGCAGGAAAACTCCTGCCCATCCTCTCCTTGTAGAAGTTACATAAACATCAGTAGCTGTACTCTTTGGTCACTACCACATCCCTGCTTTTATGGGACCAAGTCACCATACCTGTTTCCATCATTTCTTCTTTCCCAATATCTTAAATGATATTTCCCAACACCTGACTAAATTAACTTTTAATTATTTGATGTTCAGAACCCATTTTTACCCAAAGCTTATGTTTCCTTGCCTCCTTCTTCCAAACATTCTGCTCAACCAATCCCTGCCATCATGTGCTACTGCACCAGGTGGAGAAGCTTCCCCTTGGTTATTTCCTTTTGATATCCCCTCCCCATTTCCCTCAGCCCATTTCTTTCCCAGATTCTTAGGGTCATAGAATCTAGTTTCATAGAGTTGGAGTCACAAGGGAATTTAGAGCACAAATAGTTCACCCTATTCACTTTCCAGTTAAAGATCATGAGGCCAAGGAGATGAAGTCACTTCTCCATTTTTAGATAGTCGGGAGAAATGTTGGGGTACAAACTTTTACCTATCGCTTATTCTATTGAGGGGGAACTGATTCATCCTTTATTTTCCAGGACTAAGTTTAGTCATTACAGTTAATAATATTTGGGATTTTTATTTACATTACTATTGCCACAGTACATATTGTTCTCATTTTTTGTGGTTTTTTCCCCTCTAGTTCACAATATTTTTCTTCTGTTTCTCTGCTTTTATCATAGTCTTTATTTCTGATGACTCAATACAATTGTGAGATCATAGTTTGTTCAACCATCTACCAGTATGCAGCATTTAGGTCATTTCAAGTTTTATTATCTACTATTAACTGTAAACTTATCAATATCTTTTTAGATATGAGATTGTTCCTTCTGAGTTTGACCTCCTTAATCTATATGCAGTCATGAGATTGAGAAAAAGGATATAAACATGTTATTAACTATTCTTAATTAAGTCCAAATTGTTATAAAAATATGTGAATCTGTTCCCAGCTTGACCTACAATATATAAATGTGCCTATCTTTCCAATGTCTTTTTTTAGGGGGGGATGCCTTTTAGTAATATTTGTCTCTTTGTGATCCTATTTTGGATTGTCTTGGCAAACATACTGTAATGGTTTATCATTTCTTTCTCAAGTTCATTTCACAGATGAGTTACTAAGGCAAATAGAGTTAAATGTCTTGCTCAGGGTCATTCCAGTAGGAAGTGCCTGAGGTCAGATTTAAACTCAGGAATATGTATCCTCCTCTCTCCTGGCCCTAGCATTCTATCCACTGTGCCACTTAACTACCAAATATACCTAAAATGTGAATTGTGTCCATCTGTATGTCTTTAATTTTCATAGTTGACAGTTACAATACAAACTTCAGAGTTGTTTTAATTTATACTAATCTTATAATTAATAATTTGGAACAATCTTTCAAACATTTGTAAATTGATTGAAATCCTTTTGAAAAATAATGTTCAATTGCATATTCTCAGAGAGTTGGTTGTTGGCTATTTTTATTGAACTAATATTTTTCTCTTTTTTCATTTGTATTCTCTCTTACCAGGGATGGCATAATGTCAAGGGAAGGGTGTACTGGATTTGGAAATTAAATTACAACACAAACAAAACTTATAAATACTTTGGGATTTTTTTAAAAAGAGAGAACAATTCATACAGTCATTAGTCATTTAAGTATTGGGTAATATTCTTGGTCATGTATTGGTCTATATTAGATATATGACTGGGAGGTCAGAATGTCAGACATATGTACTGTAAATCATTTCCTACTCTACTCTTTTTCTTCTTTTTCTAGTCACATTGGCTTTATTCATGTAAAATATTTTACATTTTGTATACTCAAAATTTCACCATAGTCATAAATGAAAAGGACTCTTTTCTGTTTTCTTTCTTTTCTTTTCTTCTTTCCTTCCTTTCATCTTTTCTTCCTTTTCTTTTTTCTTTTTTTTCCTTTCTTCCTTCTTTGCTTCCTCCTTTCTTTCTTTTCTTCTCCCCATCCATTCATTATATTTTTATTTAGGTAAAATAAACATTTATTCTTCATTTTGATATGTGGTGTTTCATGTAGGCTTAAAACAAAATTCTGCCTAAATACCTTTCATTTTATGCAGCAGTTCTTGTCATTGAAAAAAATAGTCTGTCTCCTGATCTTTATGTTCTTAAGTATATTGAACAATGGACTATTGTATTCATTTGTTTCTCAATCTGGCTTATTTAAGTCAGTTCCATTTACTTATTTTTCAATTTTGAACCAATATCAACAAATTATGATGATTATTATTTCTTATTGTAACTTGAAATATTATATTAGATTTAATCGCTTGATCATTTGTTTCTCTAAATAAATGTTTTTGGTTTTTTACCATTTCTAAAAAGTAACTTCATGGAAATTTAATTTTAAGGCATTAAAAGTATAAATTAATATAAATACTAGTCCTTTTTTCATATTGGTGTGGCCTGACATTATATAATAAAAATAGCTTTATTTATTTCTCTTCATTTTTGTCTATAAGTGTGTTTCTAGTGGTAGCAATATACAACCTAAGTTGTTAGGTAAACTTCAATATTGTCATGTTTTAAAGATCTATTCAATGGACATTTTCTCTTATAATTTCCTCCTATTTTGTTATTTGTATATAAAATAATTGATTTTATGTATTTATATTGCAAAGTTTTAAATATAGTGGATCTTTCTCATTAATGGACCTTCCAGCTCTACAAAAGTATTGGTTGGGGATGTATTTTCATATCTCCTCTGTTAGTCATACCTCTTTTGTTCCCATTTCTTTCATTGAGGATCATGACAACTTGATCCTACAAGGAAATTATGTTATTATTTGTTTCTAATCTATAAAATAATTATTTGGGAATTTGATTGATATGGTAGTAAATGAGCACTGAGGTTGTTTTTTTTCTATATTCTTTTTGTTTTCAACTTTATCTGATTCTCTTGTGATTTTTATAATTTCTTCTTTCATGCTTCTCTTTTTCTCCCAGAGTCAAAGGACCCCAAGTAATATTTCCTTCTCCAGATGGGAGTGGCTTACTAAGTTCTTCCCATCCCTTAACTTCTTTCTTCTTATCTGAAAAACTTCCCTCAGAGCTAACCATATATCTTCCACAAAAAAATATTGACCCATTCCTGTGATACTAGTCATAATTCCAGAGCATACTAATTCAGTTGAGTTTCCTTTTCTTCTCTTGAAACTGTTATTCTCCCCAAAAATATTTAACCTTTTAGACCTTTCTTCCTTCTTAATAATTCCTTTCTTTCTCATTGATATTCAAATATAGAATGAATTTTCTTTTAGGAACACCATTCTGTCTTGGAATTTTAAGAGAGTTGATTTTTTTATATAGTTTTTCTTGTTGATTGAAATCAAATGCCTTAAGTGAGTCTATCCCATTTAAAATCTTTGCTTTTCAAATAGGATGTTAGTTTATTCTGGTAGAATTAATCAATGTCTATCATTTTTTAATACTTTCTTTTATTTTTATTGAAATGTAGCTTTATCTTCTGAGGATATATGACCCCAAGTTGTATCCTGTTCTTTTCTTGGCAGATGCCCTGGTTTTAGAATCAGAAGTCATGCATTGAAAAACTATCTTCATCCTATTTTATTACCACATCTTGTTTCCTATTGAACATCTGAAAATCACATAACCTTTAATGAGTCATCATTTTCCACAACTTTAAAATGAAGGAGTTGGTCCTCTGAGCTCCAAGATACATGAAGTTTTCATCATTTGAGGGAGGGGGAATTTTAATATTTCAATCTTATTTTCTTTTCTTTTATCTTATATATTAGAATTTGCATATATTATACCTAAAAGTTTTCTCATGACTACTTGAAGGCATTTTTGAATGACCTTGAAAATCTAAAGGTGAATCACTATGTTAACAGCTGGTTGGTGATTGTGGATTCTCACTTGTAACAATCTTTGTATTCTAGATGTCATAAGTTCCTCCCACTGCTATTACTTCTGAACATTTTTGCATCAATTATTTCCTTCAGTGATATATTCAGGCCTTTAATTAATAAAGCTTTCCTGAGATATCAGGGATTTTCCTATGACCTCTGATTATCCTGTCCTCAAAGTAAGTCACTTTGATTTCTATCCAAAGTCTGTGCTCTTATAATAGATACACTATTGTCTTTCTCCCCTATTTGGTCATATTATCTTCTAGATTTGTAAATCTGAGGTACAAACATGCCATTTTCTTTTCAGAGTCTGAACTGTCTTGAGATAAGACTAGGTAAATATGATAGGCTCACTCCACTCCATTTTGGATTGCCTGTAGGATGTCGCAATTGGTCCCTGCTAAGGGGAAAGTGATAGAAGGTATTCTCCATGAAGCTCAAAATAAATGTCTGCTCTAGTGATCACACTTTAGAGTGTGGAATGGGACATTTATTATTTCTTGAGCACTTCATTCTTATTTCAGAGATCTCTTCTTCCTGAAATTTAAATATATATATATATATATAATGTTATATTATATTATACTCTCAGCAACACAATGATCCAAGATAATTCTGAAGGCCTTATGAAAAATGTTATCCATCTCCAGAGAAGGAACTAATGGTTTTCAAATACAAATTGAAGCAGAAAAAAAGAAAGAAAAGAAAAGGAGCTAAGGCAAATGCTAACTTATCTACTCTACAATGTTTACCAAAGATTCAACCATTTGACCTCCAGTTTTAATAAGGTATACCCACCAATTTGCTTAAAGATCAGATACCTAAAATCATATCTTCTGAGTTATAAGGAACCAATCAGGGTGGGAGAGAAGTTGGAAAACCAAGTTTAGCCAAAATGGTGGAAAGTCTTGATAGCTAAGAAACACCTCAGAGAAAGATAGGCCAGTGGGACAGCTAGGTGATGCAGTGGATAAAGCATCTGCCCTGGATTCAGGAGGACCTGAGTTCAAATCTGGCCTCAGACACTTGACACTTACTAGCTGTGTGACCCTGGGCAAGTCGCTTAACCCCAGTTGCCCTGCCAAAAAAAAAGAAAAGAAAAGAAAGAGAAAAAAAAGAAAGATAGGCTAGAGAGGCTTTGTAAGAGATGGCAAAGATGAAATCTAGTAGATGGCTTCTTATGTTATGAGCCTGTTACTTAGTAAGAGGTCCATTTTAAATAGCATATATAGAATGGCAAGTGATTGTACTAATATCTGACTAAAGGTTTCTTTCTTCTTCCATAATTATTTTATATGTAACCCTTGGATTATATTATTTTGTGTGAGGATTCAGGGTGTATAAATATCCATGGATACTGAGGCTCAGGGTCCTTGGGTCCTAGACTTCAGACAAGTTTTGTTGTGAAACAGGATCCCTCTTTCAAGAAACCTATTTTCTTTTGGCTTGGAGACTTGGGTGTCTTTTCTTTGTCTAACACTGTGACTTAGAAATTTTCACCAACATCATTAGATTAATTTTTTCTTGAGTCTTCAGGATTGCATTTTAGGGAATTTTCCATCTCTCCTTGGCTGGTGTTTTATGAAAAAAAATAGCCTATCAAATCCTACATATCATTTCTTTAAATATCTCCTTAAATATAGGCTGCATGCCACACTAAACTTTACTTTCTTCTTTATTGTTATCATAAACTCTGTGGTGGAATAGTAGGAACTTTTCTTCAGGATTCCTTTTATTTCGACTTCAGGAGCACAGCCTCCTTGTTGATTATTATCAGGGCAAGAATAGAGGCTCCTCTTACAACTTCTGCCTTTTGAATTGGTAAATTTTTTTACTAAATGACCAATGCATCCACTGCCTTTCTTTTGGAAGACAGAGAAAATGTGAACAGGTATTCAAATATTTGAAAGCCCACATCAATATTATGTCTTGTTCTGCTTAAATGGTTCTTATGTTTCCCAAATTTTTGTTGTCAACTCTTTCAGGCAAGGTATTCTTTAGTGCCTAAAATCATGGGGATTCTGCTTCTTCCTCCATTAATTTTTTGCGTGTATGTGTGTGTGTGTGCATGGCAATGAGGGTTAAAGGACTTGCCCAGGGTCACACAGCTAGTGTCAAGTGTCTGAGGCCAGATTTGAACTCAGGTCCTCCTGAATCCTGTGCCAATACTTTATCCACTGTGCCACCTAGTTGAGCCCATTAATTTTCATCAAAATATAATTCATTAGCTGCTAACACAAAGCAGAGATGCACTTAACAAACTAGGTGACAGATTCAGGATTTTAAAATATTTCAACAGGATAAAACACTGGGCTAAACATGCTTAGATTAAATGTGTAGGAATGAAGATAATGTCTTAAACTTGGGTTTTTTTCAAAGTTAAGTTTCCCAGGTAAAAGTTTGGGAAAGCACGACTAGACATTTCATCTGAAAATGAGTACTGGGTTTTAGGGAACCACAAAGCAATTATGATTAAACAGTATGCCATGGTAGCAAAGAAAACTAATGTAATAATAGACTTCATTAGGAGAAGCTTTCAAAAATAAAGAAAATATCCTTATGCTATACTCTGACCTAGTCAGACCACATTTCTATAACTGTTTTCAGATCTAGGTGCAACTTTTATTTAAGACGTTGATAAATTTGTAAATGTCTAGACAAAGAAAATGGGATCCTTCCTGCCTACATGGCTGCCTGAACAGGAAACAGATCCCCCTAAAATTATTTCAGCAATACTCTGAACTTTGCCAGTCAGCAAGTATTTATTAGGTCCTTATGCTCTTAGGCACCATGTCCAATGTTGGAGATAAAAAGAAAGGTGAAAAAAATTCTCTGATGTGAAGGAGCTCAAAGTTTAATGGAGATAATATGCAAACAATTATTTATATTATGTGCATATATGTATGTAGCTTGAGAATCCAGAAGACAAAAAGAAAGATTCACTGCTGAGCACCCACATAAAATTATATTTAGGGGCAGAGACTATCCCTGGAATACTATTCCAATCCATGTAAGATGAATTAACAAAGGAAAACATAAAGTAGTATAAAAATTTATTGTAAATTTAATGATCATTCCCCCACAACAAAAGGGGAAGAAAATGTAAGCAGATACAATCAGAAGAGGGGACGGATAGATTTTTCTAAGGACTCTATCAATGCTTAGAAAAAATTATGCAAGAGGAAAGATTAAATAAAATCCCTGAATGAACGAATTGGAGAACAAATAGCTTAGAAAAGAGATGACATTCCTGAAAATCAGAATAAATTGAATAGTTATAGTTTATTTTATAAAGAACAAAACCAAAAGATCAAAAAATGCAATAAAATATAGGCTATCTAATATTAAAACATGTCTCATAAAGATGTCAAAGAGAAACAATTTATGAACACCTGGAATACCAAAAGACTATGGCAATATAAAAGCTTGGATAATATCTATTAAGAAATAAAACATGAAAGCTTATTCAATGTGTTAGAAGTAGAGGGCAATGTATAAAGTAGAAAGAATTTGACGGTAATGTCCTGAAAGCAATTCTAGAACTAAAAGTCAGGCAAAACCAGTAACCAAAACCCAAATTCCCTTATCAGTATAAGGAAAGAAGCAACTCAAGTAGGCAGAAACTAAACAGAAGATCAGGAAAGATCTGGAGGCATCAATGGTAAACTAAAGGAGATCTTGGAATACAATATTCCTGAGGTCAAAAGAAAGAGGTTTACAACCAAGAGTAATTTTGCCAGAAATGCTGACCATAATCCCATAGGAAAAAAAAATTGAACTTTCATGGACTAGAGCACTTTCAAATATTTCTGATAAAAAGACCAGAGATGAGTAGGAATTTTGAAATACAGGTCCAAGAGTGGAGAGAAACTTAGAAATAAAAAGCTATTTGATTACATGAAAGGAGCCACATGATGATGTCATACAAGCATTTAAATAGAAGGGAAAAAAGATATCCCTTCAGTATCCTAAGGTCTTCTTAAGGTATTGAGGGAATTAAATGAGAAAAATTGAGAGCCAAAGGTGGATATGTTTTGAGGACTTGAGTAAGGTAAACAGGTGGTAGTAAGAGAAGAAATACAGTACCATGTAAGCAGAGAAGGAAAAATGTGGACATTTCTATCTCTGGTAAGTGCATTCTGTGAGAAGAAGAGTTTATTAACCTGATAGCATGGTTGGAAGGAGTAGACACCAGAAGAAAAACAAACTTTTAAGTAAAATGGACAATGAAGGATTGAACTACATCAAACTCAAAGTGGGATGGGAGGGAGAGGAGAGGAAAGATAATATTGGAGAGGGAGCTAAATAAACTTCCTAATCCTGAAGAGCTTAAATGAAGAAAAAAGGTGAGAAAAGAGTCTGTTTCCAAAGAGGTTGCCATAAATCATTCCATTAAAAAATCTAACTGGCCTTGGCTCAAAATTGGTTTTTTATTTCTATAGTGTAAAGAATTAATGTTATTTGAGGTTTTTATGCCTTGGTGCGCACTGGTCTGGGGCTCCGCAAACTGCATGGTGGTCCACCCACTGGTTGTAGCCATTGCCATGGCACTGGCACCTCACTTCATCACCACTCGCCAATGCCTACATGGGCCTGGCAAAATTATAATGATGGGAAGACTAGTGGGGGCAGTCATGTGACTGTCGGAGCGGCCATCCCATTGGCTGGGGCTGTGTGGAGTGTTTTCTGGGATTGGGGAGAATTGGGCTGGCCAGCGGGAAGCTGGAAGGTGACAGGCGTTCTGTTGTGTATTGTCAGCTGATTCTTGGGCGGTGGTATTTTTTCAGGTATTAAAATTTCCCTTTCCCCATTTTATTTCCTTTCCCTTGATCCTACTGATCTTGTTTGTGGGGTTTTTTTAAGTTTGTTCTTGTTAAAGTAAATCCTGTTCTGTTTTGAGGGAGGCTGCCAGTCTCCTTCCTTACCCCAATATTGCAGCAAGCCGCTTAGCTAACACTCCCCAATTAAAAATTGGTCCCCACAATAGTTTGCATATTTTATACTTATTTTTTTCTAAACTGAAGAAGAGAAAAACTTCCATCTAAGTCCTACCTCATTTCTCCTCTTAGGATAGATGTGTCCTTGGAATGTCAAGGTCTATCCTAATAGTTTACAAGGCAGATCCTGTCAGGCTGAAAAGGCTGCAAGTGTTGAACCAATATGAGACTATATTCCTATTATTTAAAAATATCTGGTTTGGGGTTTTTTTAAACTTTTCATTTCATTGTTGTGTTTTGCTTTTACAGTAACAGAGATTATTCTCATTTTGTGGAAGTTCTCTTTTCAAAATAAAACAGTTAAGTAAATGTAATGATAATGAGCCCATCTGAATGGGTATGCAATATTTCAATTGTTTAGCTAATTAAAGGAAGTCAACAATACCTATTCTTAAACTTTACTATAAATCAGCAATCATTTTTTTAAAGTCATAATAGAGATTAAACATAGAGGTATTGATCAGTAGAACAGGTTGCCTCTCAGACAATTGAAGAATGATTAAATTGTGGTACAGGAATGCAATGAAGTGTTATTAGAAATGGCAAGAGACACTTTCCAAGGTTCCTAGGTAGTATGAATTACGGTTGAAGAAAATGAGAGGGATCAGGAGAGTTTATGCAAAGTTAAAACATTTTAAAAAAACAACTTTGAAAGACATTAGCACTCTGAACAATGTAATCACCAACCATAGCACAAAAGGACCTAAAAAGAAGCATGTTACCCACCTCTTCACAGAGAGTTGATAGATAGACACAAGTTGTAGAGATATACAATTTTAGGCATGCCTCCAATATGGATTCATTTTGCTTTGCATAATTATTTGTTTTTTCTGTGTTTCTCTTTGTTTTAAAGTGAGGATGGGGCAGAGTGGAAAGGTAGGGTATGGTGATTATTAGTAAAAGATGGAAATTGTAGCATTTTTTTAACTGCATGAAAAAGACTAGAAAGAAGTTCACAAGGAACCACAAAAGCTGGACAGTTTTGAAAGTAAGAATTGTTGCATTTCTTGTACATTATTTCAAAAAAGAAGGGGCATGAAATTGACATTGCTGGTTTCTTATAGAATCATTTTTTGTCTTCTGTTTAATGGGTCAAAATAATTTTTCTTCAGTGTTTAAGCTTAGAATAGCTAAATAAGAGCCATTAGATGGTGAATGGAAGGGCCACCATTACATACCATATGAGATTATTTAATGGAATTGGGCATATTTAGCATTGTGATGATAAAAAACTTTAAAGATATAATTTCTGAGTAATTTACACATTTTATTACTGAGGTCGTGTTGCCATCTCTCTTAGGCCAAACACATTCATGGCATGAGACTCATAGTTCATATACCTTTCAAAACAGCAGGTGCTCCATCAAATGGCACTCAAATCTAATTGGTAAATGTGATGGGAAGTGGGCTTTTTGTAGTTCTTTGTCCTTCCTTCTTCTAGAGGACTATGTCACCAGGAGGTGATGTCATGACTTGCAGTGAATTGGATTTAAGTGAAGATGGCTTGTTCCAAGTCATCAACCTCACTCTTTCCTCCAGAACCATGTAGGTCTAGTGCCAAGATAAATATATATCAGTACAAGTGGAGATGGCCCTGGATGTTTAAAGCAATTGGGGTTGTAAGTTCCCCAGGCCAGAGCTGTGCAACCACTGAATAATCTGGAATTATCTAAATATCAAGTAGCTTGGGATCATGCATGTGTCCTTAGATCTAGAACTCACTACGATGAAAGGTATTACAAAGAACCATAAAGAGAATCAGTAGGGGCCGCTAGGTGGTGTAGTGGATGAAGCACTGGCCGTGGATTCAGGAGGACCAGAGTTCAAATCCAGGCTCAGACTGCTGACCCTTACTAGGTGTGTGACCTTGGGCAAGTCACTTAACCTTCATTGCCTCACCCCCCCGCCAAAAAAAAAAAGAAAAGAAAAGAAAAGAAAGACAGAGAGAGAGAGAGAGAGAGAGAGAGAGAGAGAGAGAGAGAGAGAGAGAAGCAGGAGTCTTTTTTTAGGTTACTAGTGTATTTATTGGTATTTTAAAGAAAGAGAGAGAGAAGATGAAGAGGTATACACTGTCCCAATGTCCAGGTCCACAGAAGGACTTCAGTGGTGCTTCTCCAACCTCCATATTCCATTTGCTGCACTGAAACAAGAAAAGGAGAGACTTAGAGATTAAAGGTGCTTGCTTATTGCTCTTGACTAATGGCAATGACAATGACAAAGTCTTGCATTTCTGAAATTTAAAAAAGAAAACAAAACTAAATTAGGGAAGAGACCAGGGGTAGGAAGAAGGATAAATAGCACAATACAGAGAAGGAAAAGCATAGGTAAAGTTGCTCTCGCTCTCTCCCCCTCTCTCTCTCTCAGGAAAAATAGTGTAGAGTGAAAAAAAAGGTGAACAAAGAGTTTGGAAAAAGAAGAAGGAAAAAGAGGCTGACTAATGGAAAGGGAGAAAGTGTAATAAAGAAATTTTGGGAGTTATATGATATCAATTGACAGCCAAGACATGAAAAATAGATATTCATTCAATAAAAAAAAAATGAAGTACCTTTTGGGTAGATAGTGTGGATGACTGACTTCCTAAACAGCTTACTGGCCTCCTTGTTGGCCTCCTTGCTGACCTCCTTGCTGGCCACCTGGACGACCTCCTTGCTGGCCACCTGGACGACCTCCTTGCTGGCCACCTGGACGTCCTCCTTGCTGGCCACCAGGACGACCTCCTTGCTGGCCACCTGGCTGACCTCCTTGCTGACCACCTGGACGGCCCCCTTGCTGCCCACCTGGACGACCTCCTTGCTGGCCACCTGGCTGACCACCTTGTTGGCCACCTGGACGACCTCCTTGCTGACCACCTGGACGACCTCCTTGCTGGCCACCTGGCTGACCTCCTTGCTGGCCACCTGGACGACCTCCTTGCTGGCCACCTGGACGACCTCCTTGAGGTCCACCTGGACGACCTCCTTGAGGGCCACCTGGCTGACCTCCTTGCTGGCCACCTGGCTTACCTCCTTGAGGGCCACCTGGACGACCTCCTTGCTGGCCACCTGGATTACCTCCTTGAGGGCCACCTGGACGACCTCCTTGCTGACCACCTGGCTGACCTCCTTGCTGGCCACCTTCTGGTTTTTGGCCTTGGTTATCACCAGCATTCTCATCATCCACCTGGGAGTCACTTGGTGCTTGGGCATCTAATGAATCATCTGCTTTTTGTTCATCTTCTGAGAGGAGACAGCACAGGAATGGAACAGTCAAAGGAAGGAAGTGGCCTGATATGCAGTACTTGCAGACAGAATGGTTTGTGTCATGGGCTAACTGTCCAAAGATGGAACCATTAATACCTTCTCATGAGTGTTGAATGAAGGTGACCCAGGGTTACCTATATATGTTTGGTAAGGTTTTAGACATCCAAGCTTTCCCTCTCTGAAGGTAATCCTGCATGTGGTTAGGTGACCATGGGAATGATTGGCAGGAAACAAGCTTAAGCATAGTCTCATAAAATGACAGCAGTAGAAGACTGGCAGCTTGCTGTATCAAAATCATGAGATATTCCTCCATGTGTGTCTTGGTCCCATGGGTTTGTGACATGACCATCCCCATCATTTGTAGATGCCCACATGTTCTCTATGTATGCATTTCTTATAAAGGTCCACTCTTCAACTTAGTGTATATTTAGAAAGCAAATTTTTGAGAGTCATGAGACTGGTGAAGGATTAATTTACATCATTTGTCTTTGCCTCTGTTATGTGTGCATCAGTCAATATTTATTAAGTGCTTAAAATGTACCAAATCCTGTGACAGACTGGCACAAAGTAAAACACTTCATTGAGGCCTCTTAAAGAAGATTCTGACACATTGAATTCCCAGAAGTTAGGGCAATTAAATGGTGCTACAGAGTGAGAGGTGTCTTATGAGATAAAGAAGGGAAGAATGAAGTGAGGTAAAGAGGCAGTGAAGAAATGAGAAAGAAAGATTGGATTTAGATATTATTATGGTCATAAATTGAACTAATAATGACCTCTTATATTCAATCTATATAGTTGGGGGAAAATGTTCAAAGCCGGGTTGCTGGAATGATTTTGGGACAGGAGAAATTTGGGGGTTTCTTTTTTCTGAAATGTGGGACAGAATACCTAATGAATTGCCTCATCCCTTGGCATAAAACATATCCAAAACAACTTGAGATAGAATCATTAAAAGTGAGGAGTGGCTCAAGTTCAATTCTCCTCAACACTCAATATATGATATTTAATGTCTTAGAAAAACCTACTTTGTGATGCATAAAGAGACCACTTCAATGGAAAAGTGAAATCCAGAGGAATATCAAAATGTTTTCTACCAGTAGACTTACCTGCATTCTGTACAGAGTTTTCTTCCTGGTTCTCTATGGGGAGAAAAAATAACAGTGAATGATAAACTTTTCTGCTTCTTCCACTTAGTACACATTTTGTTTTGGTTTGTTTTGGTTTGGTTTCCCCAACTTGGGCCAATATCAAGTTAAATCTGGATAAGGCTTCCTTGGGTCTTAAAACTCAAGGCATAGGGCATCTAGGGGGCACAGTGGAAAAAGTACCATCCCTGGACTCAGCAGAACTTAAATTCAAATCTGGCCTCAGACACTTGACACCTACTAGTTGTGTGACCCTGGGTAAATCACTTAACCCTCATTGCCCCACACACTCATCCCCACAAAACAAAACAAAACAAAAACAACCTCAAGTCACAAAGGGGAGGTAATCATTTTTTTCTACACACTGTTAGGATTTCCATAATATCCTTGTGCAAAGAAGGGTTTTTTTTTCTATCACAGTATTTGTTTTTTGCATAAGCTTTAATGTCATGGAACTTGTGACTTGAAGATACATTGTTCTGTTGAGAAAACTAAAGGAATTCAAGAAAAATTGTCAGATCCACAAGCTTTATTAAGCAGATAATAATGTGGCAGGCATTGTGAGTTACTCAAGCTCGTACTGGCAAAAGGAAAATTTTAATCCAGTTCTTTTGACTGCAAATATTCTTGTTTTAACCCAGCATGTTGCTTTTCCCTAAAGAACAAGAGTAAGAGGTATGGGATTATGGTTCACATCTCATAGCTTTCAGACCACTAGCCTGCTATGTCAGTGGGAGTCATTTAACCTCTGTTACCCCAAGTTTCTTCATCTGTAAAATGATAAGGATACACTCACTGGGATGCAGAAAGGCACAGTTGATAGAAAGCTAGATCTAGGGTCAAAAATTGTGGGTTTAAATTCTTCCACTTCTGACACCTATTGGCCATATGAACATAGGCAAATTGCTTACTGATTTAGTACTCGAAGAAACTCTCTAAGAGACTCAGTCTTTGGGAAATGCTGATAGATGTGTCTTTTCAGAAGAACTGTCAAATTTATTCTCCACTGAATTGTACTTCTGTCACCTTATTCCACCTATATCTGAAACAAGTAACATAAAAATGAAACAGTAGTCCTGGGATGCCATATGGTGGATATTTTAAAAATTATCAGTATTATATCATCTCTGCTTAGAATGTGAACTTCCTGAAAGAAGAGACTGCTTTACTCTAATTTTGGTTGCCCTATTTCCTTAGAATCTTCAGGAATAATTGATTGTTGCTTGCTTGCTTGATTATTGGTATTATGTAGACATAGCCTCATTTTAACCCAGAGTAAAGGATTTAAGGTCTGGGGAAGAATTCATAGCTCTTTAGAAGATAATTTTGTCTCTGATTGAGCTGTCTCATTGTAGGGAGATCTATATCTTGGATGAATTGGATAAACCCATTGAGAAAAAGGAATGAGGCATTCAGTAAAGGGAAGAAGTGAACTGAATGCCTATACAGTGTCAAAATCTGAATGGAAAGTGAAAAACTCAGTCAATTGCCTGTTTCAAAATGAACAATCATTTTATTTTTTGTTTCAGGAAAGGAAAAATCTCATTAGAGGCAGGAAATGTTTGCTTTTCTTACCACTATTTCCTGCCAGACAATTCAATTCAATGTATTAAGAAGTTACTCAATGCTTTGTGATCTACCAGACCCTATGTTAGGTATTGGTCATACAGGGAAAAAAGAAACAGTCCCTGAAGTTGAGGAATTTAAATTCTATTTGAGAAAACAATATGTATAAAAAATAAATGGTAAAATATGTAAAATCCAATAATATTTTTTAGTTCAAGGGAACATCTAAACAGGGAGTAAGGTAGGAAATCAATGTAGATTTCCTCTAGGAGATGACATAAACAGAATTTCCACAGAAGCCTGGAATTCTAAGAAATGGAGATAAGTAACAAATGTATTGCACATGGAGGGGGGGAGCCAGATAAAAATGAGAAAAAATGGAATGCTGGGCACAAAGAACAGTAAGGAAAGTTTAGAGAATAGGTTGGGTTGACTTCCAACCCAGGGTTGCAAAGAAACTTCAGGAGTCATCAGAACATGGAAAACAAGAATACTACCTCCTATTTATCTAATTCTGAGAAGACAAAACCACATTTTTCTTAGATGGATAAGTCAAAACAACATCAGTCAAATTATATCCTGATTCCCCTCCCTCCAACAACCTCCTAAAACAATCATACTTTCTCTGTGGCCCCCACTTACCCTCATTGTTGAATTGAGCTGAGCTCAAGCCCAACAGGACCACTGAGAAAAGGAGCAGTACCAGCTTGGTAGCAGCCATGGTAGCGATGTTACCTGTGCTGCCTGGACCCAGGGGAACTGCTCTTATAAAGACCTCAGAGAACAATGCCCCCTTTGAAACTTCACACACAGTTATTGTCCATGTCCAGATCACACCCATCCCTGAGTTTTGGTTGAATTGACTTTGAGGGGTGGCAAAAACCCCTGTCTAAAAAGTCACGAACCAAATAGAAATTGGCCCAACCCTTTGAAGCCTTCTTGCCAGGAAACCCCATAGATAATGTTGTGATTATAATCATGGGTAGTCTTCCATCTTATGATTTCCCTCCCATACAGAAATCCGGACTCCTTGATGATATTTTGATATCCTGTGTGCACAGGTCATTTAAATGTCATTGCCTGAGATCCTTTCACTAACTTTCTTCCAGTACTGGGAAAGAGCCAGCAAGGTCAATATTCAATAGAAGGATAAAATAACAGAAATGAAGTCACTAGGTACAATAATTGTGCAGGAAAACTCCTGCCCATCCTCTCCTTGTAGAAGTTACATAAACATCAGTAGCTGTACTCTTTGGTCACGACCACATCCCTGCTTTTATGGGACCAAGTCACCATACCTGTTTCCATCATTTCTTCTTTCCCAATATCTTAAATGATATTTCCCAACACCTGACTAAATTAACTTTTAACTATTTGATATTCAGAACTCATTTTTACCCAAAGCTTATGTTTCCTTGCCTCCTTCTTCCAAACATTCTGCTCAACCAATCCCTGCCATCATGTGCTACTGCACCAGGTGGAGAAGCTTCCCCTTGGTTATTTCCTTTTGATATCCCCTCCCCATTTCCCTCAGCCCATTTCCTTCCCAAATTCTTAGGGCCATAGAATCTAGTTTCATAGAGTTGGAGTCACAAGGGAATTTAGAGCACAAATAGTTCACCCTATTCACTTTCCAGTTAAAGATCATGAGGCCAAGGAGATGAAGTCCCTTCTCCATTTTTAGATAGTAGAGAGCAATATTGGGGCACAAACTTTTACCTATCCCTTATTCTATTGAGGGGGAACTGATTCATCCTTTATTTTCCAGGATTAAGTATAGTCTTTAAAGTTAATCATGTTTGAGATTTTTATTTACATTACTGTTGTCACAGTACATATTGTTCTCATTCTTTGGGTTTTTTTCCATCTAGTTCACAATAGTTTTCTTTGGTTTCTCTGATTTTATCATAGTCTTTATTTCTGATGATTCAATGCATAGTTCATTACAATTATGAGATCATAGTTTGTTCAACCATCTACTAGTATGTGGCATTTAGGTCATTTCAAGTTTTATGATCTAGTGTTTTTTTTTTCTCTTTGCAGGGCAGTGAGGGTTAAGTGACTTGCCCAGGGTCACACAGTTAGTAAGTGTGAAGTTTCTGAGGCCAAATTTGAAATCAGGTCCTCCTGAAGCCAGGGCCAGTGCTTTATCCACTGTGCCACCTAGCTGCTCCGTTCTCATCTACTTTTTTTTTAATTAATAAAGTATTTTATTTTTTTCCCATTACATGGAAAGATAGTTCTCAACTTTTGTTTATACAAACTTTCCAATTTCAGATTTTTCTCCCTCCCCTCCCTCTCCCCTCCCCTAGACAGCAGGTCATCTGATATAGGTTTTATATATATTTGTATACACACACACACACACACACACATATATATATATATATATATATATATATATATATATATATATATACATAATAACATTAAACATATATCTGCATTAGTCATGTTATAAGAGAAAAATCAGAGCAATGACGAAAAACCTCAGAATAGAAAAACATCAGCACCAAAAACAAAAGAAATAATATGGTCCATTGAGCATCTACTCCACAGTTCTTTTCTTTTTTCCTGGATTTGGAGATCCTCTTCTATCATGAGATCCCTGGAACTCTTCGGTACCATTTCATTGGTGAGAAGAATATAGTCCATCACAGTAGATCAACACTCAATGTTGATGATACTATGTTCTTTTGGTACAATGTTCTTTTGGTTCTGCTTATCTCACTCATCATCAGCCGACACAAGACCCTCCAGGTTTCTCTGAACTCCTCCTGCTCATCGTTTCTTACAGCACAATAGTATTCCATTGTATTCATATACCATGACTTGTCCAGCCATTCCCCAATTGATGTGCATCCCCTCAACTTCCAATTCCTTGCCACCACATAAAGAGCAGCTATAAATATCTTTGAACATGTGGGTCCCTTTCCCCTTTCCATGATTTCTTTGGGCTAAAGACCCAAAAGTGGTATTGCTGGGTCAAAGGTTATGCATAGCTTTATCACCCTTTGGGCATAATTCCAAATTGCTCTCCAGAATGGTTGGATCAGTTCACAGCTCCACCAACCATTAGTGTTCCAATTTTTCCACAGCTTCTCAACATTTACTATTTTCCTTTTTTGTCATATTAGCCAATCTGATATGTGTGAAGTGGTACCTCGGAGTTGTTTTTATTTGTATCTCTCTAATCATTAGAGATTTAGAGCATTTTTTCATATGGGAATAGATAGCTTTGGATTCTTCATCAGAAAACTGCCTGTTCATATGCTTTGACCATTTCTCAATTGGGGAATGACTTGGATTCTTATAAATTTGGTTTAGTTCCCTATATATTTTAGAAATGAGGCCTTTTTTGCCCAACTGTATGCCAATAAATTTGACAATCTAAATGAAATGGATGAATATTTACAAAAATACAAACTGCCCAGGTTAACTGAAGAGGAAATAAAATCCTTAAATAAACCCATATTAGAAAAAGAAATTGAACAAGCTATTAATGAACTCCCTAAGAAAAAATCCCCAGGGCCAGATGGGTATACGGGTGAATTTTACCAAACATTTAAAGAACAATTAATTCCAATATTATACAAATTGTTTGGAAAAATAGGTGAAGAAGGAGTTCTACCAAATTCGTTTTATGACACAAATATGGTGGTGATACCAAAACCAGGCAAAGCAAAAACAGAGAAAGAAAATTATAGACCAATTTCCCTAATGAATATTGATGATAAAATCTTAAATAAGATATTAGCAAGGAGATTACAGCAAGTGATCACCAGGATAATACACTATGACCACGTGGGATTTATACCACGAATGCAGGGCTGGTTCAACATTAGGAAAACTATTAACATAATTAACCACATCAATAAGACAACCAACCAAAATCATATGATTATCTCAATAGATGCAGAGAAAGCTTTTGACAAAGTACAGCACCCATTCCTAATAAAAACACTAGAGCGTTTAGGAATAGGGGGAGCTTTCCTTAGAATAACAAACAGTATCTACCTAAAGCCATCAGCAAGTATTATATGCAATGGAGATAAATTGGAGGCCTTCCCAATAAGATCAGGGGTGAAACAGGGATGTCCATTATCACCCCTATTATTTAATATTGTTCTAGAAATGTTAGCTTTAGCAATCAGAGAAGAGAAAGGAATTAAAGGAATTAGAATAGGCAAGGAGGAAACAAAACTATCACTCTTTGCAGATGATATGATGGTATACTTAAAGAATCCTAGAGAATCAACTCAAAAATTACTTGAAACAATGAACAACTTTAGCAAAGTAGCAGGATATAAAATAAATCCACATAAATCATCAGCATTTCTATACATGACCAACAAAGTCCAGCAACAAGAGATAGAAAGAAAAATTCCATTTAAAGTAACAGTAGATAATATAAAATACTTGGGAGTCTACTTGCCAAGACAAACCCAGGAACTCTATGAACACAACAACCAAACACTCTTCACACAAATCAAATCAGATCTAAATAATTGGAAATATATCAATTGCTCATGGATAGGCAGAGCTAATATAGTAAAAATAATGATACTACCCAAATTAATTTATTTATTCAGTGCCATACCAATCAGACTACCTAAAAATTATTTTATACAGCTAGAAAAAATAATAACAAAATTCATCTGGAAAAACAAAAAATCAAGAATATCCAGGGAAATAATGAAAAAAAATTCACAGGAAGGTGGGTTAGCGGTACCAAACCTGGAGCTTTACTATAAAGCTGCAGTCATCAAAACTATCTGGTACTGGCTAAAAAATAGAGTGGTAGATCAATGGAATAGGCTAGGCACAGGAAATGCAGTAGTAAATGACACTAGTAATGCAGTGTTTGATAAACCCAAAGACTCCAGCTTCTGGGATAGGAACTCAGTATTTGACAAAAACTGCTGGGAAAACTGGAAGATAGTATGGCAGAAATTAGGCATAGACCAACATCTTACACCTTATACTAAAATAAGGTGAAAATGGATACATGATTTAGACATAAGAGGTGATACCATGGCTAAATTAGGAGAAAAAGGAATAGTATACCTATCAGATCTTTGGAAACGAAAACAGTTTATGACCAAACAAGAGATAGAGTATATTATAAAATGCAAAATGGATGATTTTGATTATATTAAATTAAAAATTTTTTGTACAAACAGAAGCAATGCATCCAAAATTAGAAGGGAGGCAGAAAGCTGGGAAACAATTTTTGAGGCCAGTGCTTCTGATAAAGGCCTCATCTCTAAAATATATAGGGAATTAAATCAAATTTATAAGAATCCAAGTCATTCCCCAATTGAGAAATGGTCAAAGGTTATGAACAGGCAGTTTTCTGATGAAGAAACCAAAGCTATCTATTCCCATATGAAAAAATGCTCTAAATCTCTAATGATTAGAGAGATGCAAATTAAAACAACTCTGAGGTACCACCTGACACCTATCAGATTGGCTAAAATGACAAAAAAGGAAGATAATAAATGTTGGAGAGGCTGTGGGAAAATTGGAACACTAATGCATTGTTGGTGGAGCTGTGAACTGATCCAACCATTCTGGAGAGCAATTTGGAATTATGCCCAAAGGGCAATAAAGCTGTACATACCCTTTGACCCAGCAATCCCACTTTTAGGTCTTTTGCCCAAAGAGATCATGGAAGGGGGAAAGGGACCCACATGTACAAAATATTTATAGCTGCTCTTTACGTGGTAGCAAGGAATTGGAAGTTGAGGGGGTGCCCATCAATTGGGGAATGGCTGGACAAGTTGTGGTATATGAATACAATGGAATACTATTGTGCTGTAAGAAATGATGAGCAGGAAGAGTTCAGAGAAGCCTGGAGGGACTTACATGAGCTGATGATGAGTGAGATGAGCAGAACCAGAAGAACATTGTACACAGTATCATCAACATTGAGTGTTGACCTACTGTGATGGACTATATTCTTCTCACCAATGCAATGGTACAGAAGAGTTCCAGGGAACTCATGATAGAAGAGGATCTCCAAATCCAAGAAAAAGAAAGAACTGTGGAGTATAGATGCTGATTGAACCATATTATTTCTTTTGTTTTGGGTGCTGTTGTTTTTTTTTTCTATTTTGAGGTTTTGCATCACTGCTCTGATTCTTTCTCTTGTAACAGGATTAATGCAGAAATAGGATTAATGTTACTATGTGTATATATATGTGTGTGTATATATATATATATATATATATATATATATATGTATATGTATATGTATAGAGATATATAGATATAACCTATATCAGATTACCTGCTGTCTAGGGGACGGGGGAGGGAGGGGAGGGAGGGAGAAAAATCTGAAATTGTAAAGCATGTATAAACAAAAGTTGAGAATTATCTTTACATGTAACGGAAATAATAAAATACCTCATACATTAAAAAAAAAAAGAAAGAAATGAGGCCTTTTTCAGAAGTAGTGGCCACAAAAATTGTTTCCCAGCTTTATGCCTCCCTTCTACTTTTGGATGTATTGTTTCTGTTTGTACAAAAATTTTTTAATTTAATGTAATCAAAATCATCCATTTTACATTTTATAATATACTCTATCTCTTGTTTGGTCATAAACTGTTTTCGTTTCCAAAGATCTGATAGGTATACTATTCCTTTTTCTCCTAATTTAGCCATGGTATCACCTCTTATGTCTAAATCATGTATCCATTTTCACCTTATTTTAGTATAAGGTGTAAGATGTTGGTCTATGCCTAATTTCTGCCATACTATCTTCCAGTTTTCCCAGCAGTTTTTGTCAAATACTGAGTTCCTATCCCAGAAGCTGGAGTCTTTGGGTTTATCAAACACTGCATTACTAGTGTCATTTACTACTGCATTTCCTGTGCCTAGCCTATTCCATTGATCCACCACTCTATTTTTTAGCCTGTACCAGATAGTTTTGATGACTGCCGCTTTATAGTAATGCTCCAGGTTTGGTACCGCTAACCCACCTTCCTGTGAATTTTTTTTCATTATTTCCCTGGATATTCTTGATTTTTTGTTTTTCCAGATGAATTTTGTTATTATTTTTTCTAGCTCTATAAAATAATTTTTAGGTAGTCTGATTGGTATGGCACTGAATAAATAAATTAATTTGGGTAGTATCATCATTTTTACTATATTAGCTCTGCCTATCCATGAGCAATTGATATCTTTCCAATTATTTAGATCTGATTTGATTTGTGTGAAGAGTGTTTGGTAGTTGTGTTCATAGAGTTCCTGGGTTTGTCTTGGCAAGTAGACTCCCAAGTATTTTATATTATCTACTGTTACTTTAAATGGAATTTCTCTTTCTATCTCTTGTTGCTGGACTTTGTTGGTCATGTACAGAAATGCTGATGATTTATGTGGATTTATTTTATATCCTGCTACTTTGCTAAGGTTGTTCATTGTTTCAAGTAATTTTTGAGTTGATTCTCTAGGATTCTTTAAGTATACCATCATATCATCTGCAAAGAGTGATAGTTTTGTTTCCTCCTTGCCTATTCTAATTCCTTTAATTCCTTTCTCTTCTCTGATTGCTAAAGCTAACATTTCTAGAACAATATTAAATAATAGGGGTGATAATGGACATCCCTGTTTCACCCCTGATCTTATTGGGAAGGCCTCTAATTTATCTCCATTGCATATAATACTTGCTGATGGCTTTAGGTAGATACTGTTTATTATTTTAAGGAAAGCTCCACCTATTCCTAAACTCTCTAGTGTTTTTATTAGGAATGGGTGCTGTACTTTGTCAAAAGCTTTCTCTGCATCTATTGAGATAATCATATGATTCTGGTTGGTTTTCTTATTGATGTGGTTGATTATGTTAATAGTTTTCCTAATGTTGAACCAGCCCTGCATTCGTGGTATAAATCCCACGTGGTCATAGTGTATTATCCTGGTGATCACTTGCTATAATCTCCTTACTAATATCTTATTTAAGATTTTAGCATCAATATTCATTAGGGAAATTGGTCTATAATTTTCTTTCTCTGTTTTTGCTTTGCCTGGTTTTGGTATCACCCACATATTTGTGTCATAAAACGAATTTGGTAGAACTCCTTCTTTACCTATTTTTTCCAAATAATTTGTATAATATTGGAATTAATTGTTCTTTAAAGGTTTGGTAAAATTCACCCATAAACCCATCTGGCCCTGGGAATTTTTTCTTAGGGAGTTCATGAATGGCTTGTTCAATTTCTTTTTCTGATATGGGTTTATTTAAGGATTTTATTTCCTCTTCAGTTAACCTGGGCAGTTTGTATTTTTGTAAATATTCATCCATTTCATTTAGATTGTCAAATTTTTTGGCATACAGTTGGGTAAAATAATTCCTAATTGTTGATTTAATTTCCACTTCATTTGCGGTAACATCACCCTTTTCATTTTTGATACTGGTAATTTGGTTTTCTTCTTTCTTTTTTTTAATGAAATTAACCAATATTTTATCTATTTTATTGGTTTTTTCATAAAACCAGCTCTTAGTTTTATTGATTAATTCTATAGGGTTTTTTTGCTTTCAATCTTATTAATTTCTCCTTTAATTTTCAGGATCTCTGGTTTAGTATCTAAATGGGGATTTCTAATTTGCTCTTTTTCTAGCTTTTTAAGTTGCATGCCCAATTCATTAAACTCCTTTTCTCTTTTTTATTCATGTAAGCATTTAGATCTTTAAATTTTCCCCTAAGCACTGCTTTGGCTGCATCCCATAGATTTTGGTATGTTGTCTCATTATTGTCATTCTCTTGGATATAGTTATTGATTGTTTCTATGATTTGTTGTTTGGCCCATTCGTTCTTTAGAATGAAATTATTTAGTTTCCAATTGATTTTCATTCTACTTTTCCCTGGCTCTTTCTTACATGTAATTTTTATTGCATCATGATCTGAGAAGGATGCATTTACTATTTCTGCCTTTCTACATTTGACTATGATGTTTTTGTGCCCTAATACATGGTCAATTTTTGAAAATGTGCCATGTATTGCTGAGAAAAAGGTATATTCCTTTCTGTCCCCATTCAATTTTCTCCAGACATCTATCATGTCTAACTTTTCTAGTAATCTATTCACCTCTTTCACTTCTTTCTTATTTATTTTTCGACTAGATTTATCTAATTCTGAGAGGGGGAGATTCAGGTTCCAAACTAGTGTAGTATTACTGTCTAATTCCTCTTGTAACTCATTTAACTTCTCCTCTAGGAACTTGGATGCTATACCACTTGGCATATACATATTTAATATTGATATTACTTCATTATCTATAGTACCTTTAAGCAAGATGTAATTTCCTTCCTTATCTCTTTTAATGAGATCTATTTTTGCCTGTGCTTTGTCTGAGATAAGGATTGCTACCCCTGCTTTTTTTACTTTAGCTGAAGCATAATATATTCTGTTCCAGCCTTTTACCTTTACTCTGTGAGTATCTCTCTGCTTCAAATGTGTTTCTTGTAAACAGCATATTCTAGGTTTCTGGTTTTTAATTCACTCTGCAATTCATTTCCGTTTTATAGCAGAGTTCATCCCATTCACATTCACAGTTATTATTACTGACTGTCTATTCCCCTCCATTCTATTTACCCCCTTTGTACTTTCCCCCCTTCTTTCCCCCTATTCCTCCTCACCGACGTTTTACTTCTTACCCCTGCCTGCCCCAATCTGCCCTCCCTTTTTATCACCCCCTCTCTTTTCTTTACCCTTTTCTCCCTTGCTTTTGTCCTCCCTTCTATCAATCCCCCCCTTGAGCTAACTTTCTTTATCCCAATGAACGTATATGTTATTCCCTCTTTGAATCAATTCTAATGAGATTAGGGTTGAAACAATGTTCACCCCTCTTTCTTTCCCTCTATTGTAATAGGTTTTTTTGACCCCTTCATATGATATAATTCATCCCATTCAACCTCCCCTTCCCTCTCCTCCCCATAGACTCCCTTTTTAACCCCTTAATTTTTTTTGTATCATCACATCAAAGACAATTTATATTTATACCCTCTGTGTAAACTCCTTCTCTCTGCCCTAATACATTTACAGTTCTTAAGAGTTATGAGTATTTTCCCGTGTAGGGATATAAACAGTTTAACCTAATTGGGTAACCTTATTTTTTTCCCTCTGTTTACCTTTTTAAACTTCTCTTGAGTCTTGTATGTTAAGATTGAATTTTCTATTCAGTTCTGGTCTTTTCACCAGGAAAGATTGAAAGTCCCCAATGTCATTAAATGTCCATCTTTGCTCCTGAAAGAGAATGCACATTTTTGCTGGGTAATAGATTCTTGGCTGCAGTCCAAGCTCCTTTGCTTTCCAGAATATTATATTCCAAGCCTTGCGGTCCTTTAATGTTGAAGCTTCCAGGTACTGAGCAATCCTGACTGTGGCTCCATGATATTTATATTGCTTCTTTCTAGCTTCTTGGAGTATTTTCTCCTTCACCTGATAATTCTGGAATTTGGCTACAATATTCCTTGGAGTTTTCCTTTTGGGGTCTCTTTCAGGAGGGGATCGGTGGATTCTTTCAATGATGATTTTATCCTCTGATTCTATGATATCAGGGCAGTTCTCCTTAATAATTTCCTGGAATATGGTGTCTAGATTCTTTTTCTGGTCATGGCTTTCAGGCAGTCCAATGATTCTCAAATTGTCTCTCCTGGATCTGTTTTCCAGATCAGTTGTCTTTCCAATGAGATATTTCACATTTTCTTCTATTTTTTCATTCTTTTGATTCTGCTTGACTGATTCCTGGTGTCTCATGGATTCCTTATCTTCCAACTGTCCCATTTTAATTTTTAAGGCATTGTTTTCTTCAGTGAGATTATGCACTTTTTTTTTCCAATTTGGCCAGTCAATCTTTGTGCTTCCTTTTCCAAGCTGCTGATTCTTTTTTCGTAGTTTTCTTGTTTTGCTTTCATTTCTCTCCCCATTTTTTCTTCTACCTCTCTCAACTGATTTTTTAAATCCTTTTTCAGCTCTTCCAGGAAGGCTTTTTGTTCTTGAGACCAATTCACCTTCCCTTGTGAGGCTTCACATGTAGGCAATTTGAGGGTATTGTCCTCATCTGAGTTTGTGTTGGCTTCTTCCCTATTGATACAGAAGCTCTTAATGGAGAGGGCTCTTTTTTGCTTCTTACTCATTATTGCAGCTTATTTATTATTTTTTAGGTTGAGGTCTGCTCTGGGGGCACCAGGGTCCCTGTTTTGGGCTTCTTGTGCAGGGGTATAGGTGCTGTGTGACTGGCTTTTTACTCTGAGGCCTTTATAGTGTGTGTAGTTCGCCCCCCTGCACTTCCTGTCTGCACCCGCTGGGCCAGGCCCCCGATCCCACCTTTCCTATTCGTGGCCCTACAGCTGGCAACCTGCCCTCTTGGCCAGTACAGGTAGGTTTTTCCACTTTCCTTCTTGGCCACCAGATTTTTGAGCCAGGTTCCAGGGGCCCCAGTTGTTCAGCTGTGGCCCACAGCTCCTGCTGACTTGCCCTGACCCCCTCAGCACTGGGCTACTGCCCTGTGCTGGGCCTCCCTTTTGCCCAAGTCAGACCGACCTTTTCCTGAAGTCTTCTAAATTATCTCTGGTTGGAAGACTATGTCTCTCTGTCTCTTTGCAGGTTCTGTAGTTTCAGAATCTGTCCAGAGGCTTGATTTAATGTTCTTTTTGAGGGAACAGAAGGAGAGCTCAGGCAGCTTGCTGTTTCCTCTCCGCCATCTTGGCTCTGTGAGATTAAAATTGGATATTAGATCATAAATCTCCCCTATTTAACCTTTCCCTTAATTTATCTCCCAGACTAGTAAATGGAAGAAGCTTCTGGTTTTTTAGTTAGAGCTTTTATTGTATGGTAGTAACAAGGTGATGTTGATTAGAAGGATAGGAAAGTAGAAATACAATACAAATCATCTTAAGTCTAGGCTTAGTCTATATTCAGTATAAAACTCACCAAAACCCAAGGCCACCTTTGGGGAGAGAGACTGAGTCAAGTGCGTGCTGTTAACCAAGAGCTGGGCCGAGTCAAACTCCAGTCAGCATCTGTCTGTGCAGCGCAGCCAGGAGACCAGCGGAGCAGGAAAAAAGCTCCCACTTCTGTTCTCTCCTTGCCTTTTAAACTCGCACCCCGGAAGTCGAGTGCTCAGCAGGCAATCTGGTGTGTCACAGGCGGACTGGTGTGCGTAGCTCATGCTGTTGGTCTCCTCCCCAAAAGGGTGGTCCTAAAAAATAACTGGCGTCTCTCCATTATCTAACCAACTGTTAAAACTTTTTACCACAGCTCCACCTCTCTGTCATCTATTTTTAACAGTAAACTTATAAAAAGCTTTCTAGATGTGAGATTGTGTCTTCTGAGTTTGACCTCCTTAACATTTATGCAGTCATGCGATTGAGAAAAAGGATATAAAAATGTTATTAACTGGGGCAGCTAGGTAATGCAGTGGATAGAGCACCGGCCCTGGAGTCAGGAGGACCTGAGTTCAAATCTGCCTCAGACACTTAACAATTACTAGCTGTATGATCCTGGGCAAGTCACTTAACCCCAATTGCCTAAAAAAAAAATCTTATTAACTAGTCTTACATAATTCCAAATTGTTGTGAAAATATGTTAATCTTTTCATAGCTTGACTTATGCTGTATAAATGTGCCTATCTTCCCCATTTTTTTGAGGGTGGGGTGTGGATGCCTTTTAGAAATGTCTGCCTGGGGGGGGGGGGCGGAGCCAAGATGGCAGAGGAGAGGCTGTGACTCCCACAAGCTCCAGATAAACCCGTCCATTCACGCCCAAATAATGCGGTAAAAATCAAAACCCAGAACAGCCTAATGCACATAAGAACAGAGTGAGACTGTTTCTCCGCAAAAGAGGGCGATTCTGATCACCTACTGATCAGGCTGAACAGCTCAGCGCGCGGTCCCGACCCAGCCAGGGACAGTGCTTCCAACACGTCAGAGTCTTCAGCACCAGCAGCTTCTGAGGCTCTGATCACAGACTGGTGAGGGGGTTCAGAGGTAGGCCGGGGTGAAGTGGAGGCAGTATCTGCTGGAGTTGGGGCAAAGCGCCCTGGGTCTGAAACAGTGGGCTGAATCGAGTGGTGGTGGCCCAGTGGGGGAGGGGTAAAAGCACGCCAAGCTTCCGACCATAGAGAATCAGAGTTCAATCAGACTTCTGTTTCCGGGTCAAAGAGAAAGCGGCTGTGATTACTCACAAGCCAGGCAGGCTGAGAAGAAGCCCAATCACCCCCTGGGCCACGCTGTAGCACGAACGGTGTGTCCGGGAAGCAGCGCTACACTTTAAGGAGTAAAAAGCCAAGAAACAGTAAGCCAGGATGAGTAGGCAGAGAAAGCAGAAGACCATCGAAAACTTCTTTGGGGGAAAGGTAGACCACAATACATCCTCAGAAGAAGAAGATAATAATAGGGTCAAAGCTCCAACATCCAAAGATTCCAAGAAAAATATGAACTGGTCTCAGGCCATGGAAGCTCTCAAAAGGGACTTTGAAGAGAAAGTAGGAGAGATAGAACGAAGATGTAGAGAAAGAGAGGAAGGAATGGAAAGAGAAATGAGAGCAATGCAGGAGAGTCATGAGAAAAAAGTCAACAGTTTGAAAAGCCAAATGGAAAAGGAGATTAAAAAACTGTCTGCTGAAAATAATTGCCTAAGAATTAGGATTGAACAAATGGAAGCTAGTGACCTTATAAGAAACCAAGACATGGTAAAGCAAATCCAATTGAATTAAAAAATAGAGGGCAATGTGAAATATGTCCTTGGAAAAACAGCTGACCTGGAAAATAAATCCAGGAGAGATAATTTGAAAATCATTGGACTACCTGAAAACCATGACCAAAACAAGAGTTTAGACACCATCCTCCAAGAAATTGTGAGGGAAAATTGCCCTGATATTCTTGAAGCAGAAGCTAAAATAGAAATTGAAAAAATCCACCGATCACCTCCTGAAAGAGATCCCAAAAGGAAAACCTCCAGGAATATTATAGCCAAATTCCAGAACTCCCAGGTCAAGGAGAAAATATTGCAAGCAGCTAGAAAAAAGGAATTTAAATACTGTGGAGCTCCAATAAGGATAAAGCAAGATCTAGCAGCTTCTACATTAAAGGACCGGAGGGCATGGAATATGATATTCCAGAGGGCAAAGGAACTGGGACTACAGCCAAAAATCATGTACCCAGCAAAACGAAGCATCCTCTTTCAGAGGCAAACATGTAACTTCAAGGAGAAAGAAGACTTTCAGGCATTTGTTATGAAAAGACCTGAACTGAATAGAAAATTTGACTTTCAAATACAACACCCTGGAGAAGCATAAAAAGATAAACAGGAAAAAGACTTCATGAGGGATATTAAAAGATCAAACTGTTAACATTCCTATATGGGAAGATAATACAGAGGACACAGGTCTGAACTGAATATGAAGGGAAGTTATGTTTTGTTCTTTGTGGGGTGTCTTATGTATGGGGCCGGATTTGGGCTTGGGGCCTCCTGGGTCCAGGGCTGGTGCATTGTCCACTGTGCCACCTAACTAACCCATAATGACATCCTTAAAATAGGGTTGAGGTGTAGGAGAAATAGACTGGGGGAGGGGGAAGGGGAGAGATGGTCTGGGGAGAGGTTATTCATATGAAGGAAACAAGAAAAAAGCTTATGGAGGGGAGGGGAAGAGGGGGAAGGAATTGGGGAGTGATTGAACCTTAATCTCATCAGAATTGACTCAAAGAAGGACTAACATACATACTCAAGTGGGTATAGTAATATATTTTGCCCTGATGGAGGGGAGGGAGATAAGGGGGAGGGGGAGGGGAAGGAGGGAAGGGCAGATTCTAGGAGAGAGTAGTAAAAAGCAAAATACTTTCAAGGAAGGTGAAGACGTTCTGCATAACGGCACAAGTATGAAATATTGAATTGCTTGATTTCATAGGGAGGGTTGAGGAGAGAGGGAGGAAGAAAATTTGGAACATAGAATTAGCTCAAAGACCTTAAACTCATCAGAGTTGGCTCATGGAGGGAATAACATTTACACCCAGTTGGGAGGAGTAATCTATTTAACCTTACAGGAAAGTATGAGGGGAAGAGGATAAGGAAGGAAGGGTGGAAAAAAAGGGAGTGTAGAGTAGGGGAGGGGACAGTCAGAAGTAAAATACTTTTGAGGAGGAATAGTTTAAAAGAAGACGGAAAATAGAGTAAATATCATGGGAGGGGAATAGGATGGAGGGAAAGAGTTATGATGACTTTGCTGGGCTAATACGAAGAAAATTCTTTGTCAAGTTTAAGGTACATTATTTAGGGTATGATGAACAGGATACTATTAGAAAAACCTGGAAAGACCTACATGAACTGAAGCAGAGTGAAATGCACTATATACAAAATAACAGCAATAGTGTAAAATGATCTGCTGGGAAGCATGTGGTTATTTTCAGCAAGGCAATGGTCCAATATAACCCTGAAGGACTATGAAAATGGCAACCCATCTACAGAGAAAGAAGTGATAGTATCTGAAATAGTTGGAAACACATTTTTTTTTCTTTCCTCTTTTTTTTTTCTTTTTTGGTGAGGCGATTGGGGTTGGGTGGCTTGCCCGGGGTCATGTGGCTGGTGGGTGTTGGGTGTGTGGGGCCGGATTTGGACTCGGGTGCTCCTGGTTCCAGGGCCGGTGCTCTGTCCGCTGCACCACCTAGCTGCCCCTGGAAACACATTTTTTAAAAAAATGTTTTTTCTCTTTGACAATTCCTCAATCTGAAGTTTTGGGAGTTTTTTGACTGTTTTTTCCTCACAACCTAGCTAATGTGGGAATGTTTTCCATGACTACTCATGTATAATTTATTTTGAAATGCTTGAGTTCTAGTGGGTGGGGGTGGGAATAGAGGAGGAAGAGAAGTTGGAACAATTTTTTTTTAATTGATGTTAAAATTTGTTTTTACATATATTTTGGAAAATAAAATTCTATTCTAAAAAAAAAAAAAGAAAAGAAAAGAAATGTCTGCCTCTTTGTGATCCCATTTTGGATTGTCTTGGCAAACATACTGTATTGGTTTAGCATTTCTTTCTCATGTTCATTTGACAGGTGAGTTACTAAGGCAAATGGAGTTAAATGTCTTGCCCTGGGTCACTCATGTAGGAAGTTTCTGAGGCCAGTTTTAAACTGAAGAAGATGCATCTTCCTCTCTCCTGGCCCTAGCACTCTATCCACTGTGTCACTTAACTGCTGATTATACCTAACAAATGGATTATATCCATCTGTCCATCTTTAATTTTGGTAGTTGAAAGTTAAAAGGCTAAACTTCAGAGTTGTTTTACTTTATACTCATAATGAATAATTTCGAACAATCTTTCAAATGGTTGTAAATTGATTGAAATCCTTCTGAAAAAATATTTAGGTGCATGTTCTCAGAGACTTGGTTGTTGGCTATTTTTTTTAAACTAATATTTTCTCTTTTTTCTTTTATATTCTTTCTTGCATAGGGTGGTATAATGCCATGGGAATGGTGTCCTGGATTTGGAAATTAAATTGCAACACAATCAAAACTTATAAATATGATGGGTTTTTTTAAAAAGAAAACAGTTCATATTATCCTTATTTATTTAACCATTGGGTTATATTCTTGGTCATCTATTGGTCTCAATCTGATATATGACTTGGAGATAAGTCTGTCAGACTTAGGCATTGTAAATCTTTTCCTTCTCTACTATTTTTCTTCTTCTTATACTTACAATGCTTTTATTCATGTGACATAGTTTACATTTTATATTCTAAAAATTTCACCATAGTCACAAATGAATACTCTTTTCTGTTTTCTTCCTTTCCTTTGCCTTTCCTTTCTTTCTTTCTTTCTTCTTTTATTTTTCATTCCTTCCTTCCTTTCCTTTTTTTCTTTTTTCCTTCCTTCCTTCCTTCCTTCCTTATGCTCTATTTCTATTTCGTCCCTCCATCTTTCCATTGTGTTTGTATTTAGGTGAAATAACCATTTGGTCTTCATTGTGACATGTGGTATTTTATGTAGGTTTAAAACAATTTCTGCCTAACTACCTTCCATTTTATGCAGCAGTTCTCGTCATTGAAAAAAACAGTCCTGGGGGCAGCTGGTGGCACAGTAGATAAAGCACTGCCCCTGGATTCAATTGGTCACTGCTGAGGGGAAAGTAATAGAAGGTGTTCTCCATGAAACTCAAAATAAATGTCAGCTCAGGTGACCACAGTTTGCAGTCTGGAAGGGTACACAGATTATTCCTTGAACACTAGGGAACACAGATTATTCTTTGAGCACTTCACTATTATTTCAGAGATTTCTTCTCCTCTTCCTGAAATTTTAAATATATGTATACATATATATATAATATTACTTTTTGATTTGGGATAATATGATATCTATAAATCATAGACCAGAACCAGCTTACTCCATATTCTTCCACTCTTTTCTACACTTTGGCATTTACTTTTAGGTTCTGTTGTTCTGAGCTGACTTGTTGGATATTTCTTGTCTGTGAACATTGGTTACTTAATAAGTAGTTCCACTTTTCCCTAATCATGTGAGAGAGATTTTCCCCATCCCTTAGAATATAAGTGATTTAAGTAAAGTACTAATCAGTTTATAGACTACAAATTAAGAGTTAAAATATTTAGATATTTGGGGCAGCTAAGTGTCACAATGGATAAAGCACCAACCCTGTATTTAGGAAAACCTGAGTTCAAATCCATCCTCAAACACTTGACACTTACTAGCTGTGTAACCTTGGACAAGTCATTTAGCCCTCACTGTCCTGATATATATATTCTTTAGTAGCTTGATTTAAAAGTGTTAGATATTCTTTTCAGTTTAAGAGTTATTATATTTTTATATTCATTACTAGCTTAAGAGTAAATAAGAGTGATATTGAAAGAGTTAAGGCAGAAACAGAATTCTGGTCCTGAGTTAAAGAGCAAGCAGGCCTGTGGTTACTTACAGAGCAGAGCACAGGCCAGGGTAGTGTAGAACCTGCCTCTCCTTAAATCCTACCACCTGGGATCCCCTGAAGCTTAGGACAATGTACCCTGAAAGCAGTGTCCCACTTTAAGAATGAGATAAAGTCCAGAAACAGGGTGGGAAAATAACAGACAGAAAAAAATGCAGAAACTAGAAAGTTTCTTTGGAAACAAGAACAATACACCCTCAGAAAAAGAAAACAAAGTCAAAGCTCCTACATCCAAAGCTTCCAAGAAAAATATGAATTGGTCTCAGACCATGGAAGTGCTCCAAAAGGACTTTGAAGATAAGGTAAGAGAGGTAGATGAAAAAATGGAAAGAGAAATGAGAGTGATGCAGGAGGGTCATGAAAAAAAAGTCAACAGCTTGAAAAGCCAAATGGAAAAGGAGATACAAAAGGTCTCTGAAGAAAATTATTGCTTAAGAATTTTGATTGAGCAAATGGAAGCTAATGATTTTATGATAAATCAAGACACAATAAAGGAAAACCAAAAGAATGAAAAAATAGAGGATAATGTGAAATATCTCCTTGGAAAAACAGGTGACCTGGAAAATAGTTCCAGGAAAGATAATTTGAAAGTTTTTGGAGTACCTGAAAAACATGATAAAAAAAGGGTTTGGACATCATCTTTCAAGGGATTGTCAGGGGAAATTGCCCTGATATTCTAGAAGAAGAAGGTAAGATAGAAATTGAAAGAATATAACAATTACCTATTGAAAGAGAGCTCAAAATGAAAACCTCCATGAATATTTTAGCCAAATTCCAGAACTCCCAGTTCAAGGAGAAAATATTGGGACAGCTAGGTGGCACAGTGGATAAAGCACTGGCCCTGGATTCAGGAAGACCTGAGTTCGGATCCGGCCACAGTCACTTGACACTTACTAGCTGTGTGACCCTGGGCAGGTCACTTAACCCCCCATTGCCCTGAAAAAAAAGGGAAAAAAAAGAAAAAAAATAGAAAATATTGCAAGCATCCAGAAAGAAACACTTCAAGTATGATAGAGCCACAGTGAGAATAAAACAATATCTAGCAACTTCTAAATTAAAGGATCAGAGGGCTTGGAATATGATATTCCATAGGGAAAAAGGATTGGTATTACAACCAAGAATCACCTACCTACCTACCCAGCAAAACTGAGTATAATCTATACAAATTATTTGGAAAAATAGGTGAAGAAGGAGTTCTACCAAATCCCTTTTATAACATGAATATGGTTTTGATACCAAAACCAGGCAAAGCCAAAACAGAGAAAGAAAATTATAGACCAATTTCACCAATGAATATTGATGCAAAAATCTTAAATAAGATATTAGCAAGGAGATTACAACAAGTGATCACCATGTTAATACACTATGACCAGGGGGGAGTTAGGTGGCATAATGGATAAAGCACCAGTCCTGCATCCAGGGGGACCTGAGTTCAAATCCGGCCACAGAAACTTGACACTTACTAGCTCTGTGACCCTGGGCAAGTCACTTTAACCCCATTGCCCTGCAAAAAAAAAATAATAATAAACTATGACCAGCTGGAATTTATACCAGGAATGCAGGGCTGGTTCAACAATAGGAAAACTATCAACATAATCAACCATATCAATAAGAAAATTAACCAAAATCATATGATTATCTCAATAGATGCAGAGAAAACTTTTGGTAAAATATGGCACCCATTTCTAATAACAAGACTGCAGAACATAGGAATAGGTGGAGGTTTCCTTAAAATAATAAGCAGACTCTATCAAAAAACCATCAGCAAGCATTATATATAATATAGATAATTTAGAGGCCTTCACAGTAAGATCAGGGGTGAAACAGGGATGTCCATTATCACTTCTATTATTTAATATTGTCCTAGAAATGTTAGATTTAGGAATCAGAGAAGAAAAAGGAATTAAAGGAATTAGAATAGGTAAGAAGGAAACAAAATTATCACTCTTTGCAGATGATATGGTGGTATACTTAGAGAATCCTAGAGAATCAACTAAAAAAATTACTTGAAACAATTGTAGCAGGACATAAAATAAATTCAAATAAATCATCAGCATTTCTATACATGGCCAATAAAGTCCAGCAGCAAGAGATAGAAAAATTCCATTTAATGTAACAGTAGACAATATAAAATAGTTGGGAGTCTACTTGCCAAGACAAACCCAGGAACTCTATGAACACAATTACAAAACACTTTTCGGGCAGCTAGGTGGCACAATGGATAGAGCACTGGCCCTGGATTCAGGAGTACCTGAGTTCAAATCTGGCCTCAGACACTTGACACGTACTAGTTGTGTGACCCTGGGCAAGTCACTTAACCCCCATTGCCCTGCAAAAAAACAAAAACAAAAACAAAACACTTTTCACAGAAATCAAATCAGGTCTAAATAATTGGAAAGATATCAATTGCTCATGGATAGGCTGAACTAATATAATAAAAATGACAATTCTACCTAAATTAATTTACTTATTTAGTGCCAAACTAGGTGGTGCAGTGGATAGAGCACTGGCCCTGGAGTCAGGAGTACCTGAGTTCAAATCTGGCCTCAGACACTTAACACTTAATAGCTGTGTGACCCTGGGCAAGTCACTTAACCCCAATTGCCTCACTTTAAAAAAATTATTTTATAGGGTTAGGAAAAATAATAACAAAATTCATCTGGAAAAACAAAAGGTCAAGAATATCAAGGGAACTAATGAAAAAATGCACAGAAAGGTCAGCTAGCTGTACCAAATCTAAAGCTTTACTATAAAGCAGCAGTCATCTATTTGGTACTGGCTAAGAAATAGAGTGGAGGATCAATGGAATAGGTTAGGCACAGGAGACACAGTAGTAAATGACTTTTGTAATCTACTATTTGATAAAACCAAAGACTCCAGCTTCTGGGAAAGGAACTCAGTATTTGGCAAAACCTACTAGGAAAACTGGAAGATAGTATGGCAGAAACTAGGCATATACCAACATCTTACCGTTATACCACAATAAGTTTAAAATCAGTACATGATTTAGACATAAAAGGTGATAGCATAGGTAAATTAGGAGAGAAAGGTATGGTTTACCTCTCAGATTTATGGAAAGGAGAACACTTTATGACTAAACAAGAGATAGAGAATATTATGAAATGCAAAATGGATGATTTTTATTACATTAAATTTAAAAGTTTTTGTCCAAATAGAAGCAATGCATTCAACATTAGAAGGGAGGTAGAAAGCTGGGAAACAAATTTTATAGCCAGTATTCTGACAAAGACCTAATTGTAAAATATATCAGGAACTAAATCAAATTTATAAGAATCTAAGTCATTCCCCAATCGAGAAATGGTCAAAGGATATGAACAGGCAGTTTTCTGATGAAGAAATCAAAGCTATCTATTGTCATATTTTTTAAAAATGCTCTACATCACTATTGATTAGAGAAATACATATTTAAACAACTCTGAGGGGGCAGCTAGGTGGCCCAGTAGATAAAGCACTGGCCCTGGATTCAGGAGTACCTGAGTTCAAAACTACCCTCAGACACTTAACACTTCCTAGCTGTGTCACCCTGGGCAAGTCACTTAACTTTCATTGCCCTGCAAAAATAAAATTAAAAAACAACAACAACTCTGAGGTACCACCTCAAACCTATCAGATTGGCTAATATACCAAAAAAAAAGGAAGATAATAAATGTTGGAGAAGCTGTGGATAAATTGGAACAGTGATGCATTGTTGGTGGATCTGTGAACTTATCCATCCATTTTTTAAAGCAGTTTAGAACTATGCCCAAAAGGCTACAAAGCTGTGCATACCCTTTGACTCAGAAATACCACTATTATGTCTTTTCCCCAAAGAGATCATAAAAAAGGAAAAGGACCCACATGTACAAAAATATTTATAGCTCCTCTTTTTGTGGTGGCAAGGAATTGGAAATTGAGGAGATGCCTACCAATTGGGGAATGGCTGAACAAGTTGTGGTATATGAATGTAATGGAATATTATTGTGCTGTAAGAAATGATGAGCAGGTGGATTTCAGAGAAACCTGGAAGAACTTACATGAACTGATGCTGAATGAGATGAGCAGAACCAGGAAAACATTGTAGATAGTATCAACAAAATTGCATGTTGATCAGCTGTGATAGACAATTATTCTCAGCAATACAAAAGTCCAAGATAGTTCCAAAGGATTCACAATGGCAAATGCTCTCCAAATCCAGAAAAGAAAGAGAATATAGAATCTAGATGCAGATTGAATCATACTATCTCTATTTTTTTTTGCTTTTCTTTTTTGATGTTTTTCCTTTTTGCTCTGATTCTTCTTGCACAGCATGACTAATGCAGAAATATGTTTAATGTGATTTTACATATATAACCTATATCAGATTGCTTGCTGTCTTTGGGAAAGGGGGAGGGAGGAGTGGGAGGGAGAAAAAATTTGAAACTAGAAATCTTATGAAAACAAATGTTACAAACTATCTCTACATGTAACTGGAAAATAATAAAATACTTTTATGGGAAAAATGGACTTTCTAAATGACAGAACAGCTTGCATAGGGCCAGCAGCCATATTCCTAGGCATCTCCACTTGAGCTAGTGGAGGGTGGGGCTACAGCAATTTGAGGTACAGCAGCTGGCCAGGTCACAGTGCCTGCAGTGGTGGCAGGCTGTTGCTCAGACTGGGGTGCTGGCTCAGCCACAGGTAGGGCCACAGCAAGTTGCTCTGGCAATGGAGCTGGAAAGGCAGGCATGCAGGTGCGTGCACAAGCTCAGGTCTTGAGGGGGGTGGAGTAGGGGATTGTGTCACCCCCATTGTGTGGGGATCAAGGAGCATGGCCATGGGAGGAGAAGTGGGGCTCCAGGAATAGGAGAAGGTGTGGTCCTGACCACTGGAAGAGATGCTGGAAGGGGCGGGACCATAGACCCCAAGTGCTGCTCAGCTGCAGCATTCAAACTTCATGGCTTAGCTGGGTGGCTGGGGACCTGGGAGGGACCAGGCAATTTGGTAATCAATTTTGCCCCCTGAGGAAGTTTCTAAATTCACCAGTTATCATCTGTCTAAGCTCTTTCTGCCTAGTCCTACAGTCCTGCATCATATATCCTTGTCCATTGCAGTAATAGCAAAATCTAGAGGCTTGATGGCAATTCTCAGCTCCCTGGCCTCGCTGTCTCATGGTTTCCTATAATGGAGCCAAAATGCTCTGAGCTGTGGTTGTTTCCTCAGCCTTGTCTTGCAATCCCTTCTCTTTTTGTCTGTCCCTTCCTTCGCTCTCTTTTCCTTCATAAATATATGTTGCTATTTCTTTAATTCTGTCTGTACTCAGGTCATTCCAACCTAAACACTACTTTTCAAAATATTTCCATATGTCTGGCCAGAATTGGTGAAAAAAAAGTGATTAGAAATGAAATGTGCATCTCTAGGATATAATAAATCTAGTCTGGCATACTATCTGGCACTTTTGCATAATCTATCATAAAATCTATTAGGCCTTTCCTTAGTTTCTTGAATGGTATCTACAAATTTTTTCCAGTTATCAGTTTTGCTAGCATAGGGTTCCATTGCCTTTAACAATGTTTCCCTTGCCAAATTATCAAAATGCTCAGGAATGTTAGGGTCCTAGTCAGGATCTTCTAAAGGGCATCAAATGGCAGCTTTCCCTAATGTGCCTAGAGGAGTTCGCTGCCTGTATTGTATCAGTTCTTTCACCTGAGGATAATATTGTTTCCAGGAGACCAGTAACATCACCCCAAGTGGGCTGGTACCCCCTAAATGTTGTCTTAAACTGGCTTATAACTGTTGTGGGATCTTCATCTAATTTAAGAATATATCATTTCCACAAACTCAAATAAGAAAAAATACAGAGAGAGCTAGAGCCTAAAGCTTCTGGAGTAAAAGACACTCTTTTGGTAGGGGCTGAAGGGAGGGGGAGAGGGGAATTCATAGGAGGAAAAGAGATATTGTGGCCCAGTGTTGAGAATGACAGGTGTCCAAATGGAGACTCTGGGGAGAAAGGTGTAGTGTTAGGATTTGAAAAAGGTTCAGGAGAAATCAGAAAAGTAATTGGTGCAGGTTGCTGCACATCTGGCAAGGCAAGAAAGGGGAAGTGAGAAGATGGCATCTCCTTTCTCAATCTATGCCAAGATTCTCAATAAATTAAATCTTTGAGAGACTTGAGGCACAGGATTATTTGCAAACCTCTCAATGTTCAGGGATCAAATGATCCAAATTGTGGCCACTGGTCCTCTAATAAGCTAAAATGTTTTTTATGCCACCTAAAACATAGTTATCGAACTTTTCTCTTGGTCATGTCTGATTTCACTTCTAATTTACCCCCATCCCAATAAATCAGTAGCTTTTCTAAGGAAGAACCCTGAAGAATATAGTAGGGTTTGGTATTTTTAATCCCCATATTGAAAATTCAAAATTTGCCTTACTAAACCAAAAAAAGAAATTAAAATTAAAATTAAAAATGCACATAAAGTCCTAACATGATCTTATGAAATTACAGTCTAAATTAGTCTGAAAAAAACTGTTCCTCATATCTCCCTGTTTGTCTGATTAAACAGATTAAAGTCTGAGAAAAGAAAGCAGGTACTTAGGAGGTTAAAAAAAAACGGGCAGGAAAAGGTCCCTGGAGATTTAGAGACAGGCACATAAAATCAGCAAGAATAGGTGAGACATAGAAGTATCTAATTTCTTACCCAGCTTACTTGAAGAGAAAAATCAGAAGATTTAAAGGTCCAAAGTACCTTTTATGGTCACCAACTGTGCTATTTGAAATTATAGAAGGGTGTCTATCTCTGTCCCAAGTTTTAGGGAATTTAGCTGGGGTTTCTAATATATTGTTACTTAGAAATTAGAGGCTATAGCACCAGTTTAGGGCATTAAGCCTTTATTAAAGCACATTAAATATTAGTCAAGAGAGAGCACATGGCTATGAAAGTTCAGAAGCCCTACATACCTAGGATAAAGGGGAGAGAAAATGAGTTACTTGACTGCTCCTTCTTCATCCCAGGTCAAGAGACAATGAGAGATTGTAAGCTCCCTGGGTTCAGGAGGAGAGATGGCCCTTCCACACTGCTTCAAGTTAATTGGCCAGCATCATTCAAATCTATTGGTTTATTCAAATCTATTGAGGGAGGTCCATGAGCAGTATGTGCTGAGGTCAGAGTCCAGAGGACAGATACTCTGAGGGGAAAGGGGCTTTCAGGTATGTGTCGTTTTAATCTCTATTGTCTGTAGTCAAAGTCATAGGTCCAACTTTACTGCCTCTGGGCTGTCTGTGAAACAGATCAGGCAAGGCTCCAGAGTTAGGCCCTCCGGTGGAGCCCTCTGGGAGCCTCAAAACCTATTATTTTTTCACACTATGTAACCACCATATAATCTGGAATCAGCCAAGCATGAAGTAGCTTGGTGTCATTAGTCTGTCCCTATATCTAGAACCCAGTATGATCAAAGTTGAGTGATACAAAGAACCATAAAGAGAAGCAGGAGTCATTTTTAGATTACTAGTGTATTTATTGGTATTTTAAAGAAAGAGATGGAGAAGATGAAGGGTATACACTGTCCCAATGTCCAGGTCCACAGAAGGACTTCCATGGTGCTTCTCCAACCTCCATATTCCATTTCCTGCACTGAAACAAGAAAAGAAGAGACTTAGAGGAGATTAAAGGTGCTTGCTTATTTCCCTTGGCTGATGTCAATGACAATGAAAAAGCCATACATGACTGAAATTTAAAGAAGGAAATAAAACAAAATTAGGGAAGAGACCAGGGGTAGGAAGAAGGATAAATAGCATAATACAGAGAAGGAAAAGCATAGGTAAAGTTTCTCTCTCTCTCTCTCTCTCTCTCTCTCTCTCTCTCTCTCTCTCTCTCTCTTTCTGGGAAAATAGTATAGAATGAAAAAAGGTGAGAAAAGAGTTGGGAAAAAGAATGAAAAACAGGCTGACTAATGGAAAGGGGAAAAGAGCAATAAAGAAATTTTAGAAGTTTTATGATATCAATTGACAGCCAAGACATATGAAAAAATAGATATTGGTTCACTAAAAATAAAATGAAGTACCTTTTGGGTAGGTAGTGTAGACAACCAACTTCCAAACCACCTTACTGGCCTCCTTGTTGACCTCCTGGCTGACCTCCTTGCTGGCCACCTGGACGACCTCCTTGTTGGCCACCTGGACGACCTCCTTGCTGGCCACCAGGACGACCTCCTTGCTGGCCACCTGGCTGACCTCCTTGCTGACCACCTGGACGACCTCCTTGCTGACCACCTGGACGACCTCCTTGCTGGCCACCTGGACGGCCCCCTTGCTGCCCACCTGGCTGACCTCCTTGCTGGCCACCTGGACGACCTCCTTGCTGGCCACCTGGCTGACCTCCTTGTTGGCCACCTGGACGGCCTCCTTGCTGGCCACCTGGACGACCTCCTTGAGGGCCACCTGGCTGACCTCCTTGCTGGCCACCTGGCTGACCTCCTTGTTGGCCACCTGGACGGCCTCCTTGCTGGCCACCTGGCTGACCTCCTTGTTGGCCACCTGGACGACCTCCTTGCTGGCCACCTGGCTGACCTCCTTGCTGGCCACCTGGCTTACCTCCTTGAGGGCCACCTGGACGACCTCCTTGCTGGCCATCTTCTGGTTTTTGGCCTTGGTTATCACCAGCATTCTCATCATCCACCTGGGAGTCACTTGGTGCTTGGGCATCTAATGAATCATCTGCTTTTTGTTCATCTTCTGAGAGGAGACAGCACAGGAATGGAACAGTCAAAGGAAGGAAGTGGCCTGATATGCAGTACTTGCAGACAGAATGGTTTGTGTCATGGGCTAACTGTCCAAAGATGGAACTATTAATACCTTCTCATGAGTGTTGAATGAAGGTGACCCAGGGTTACCTGAACATGTCTGATAAGGATCTAGAAATCCAGGCTTTCCCTCTCTGAAGCTAATCCTGAATGTGGGTAGGTGATGGATCACCATGTGAATGATTGGCAGGAAACAAGCTTAAGCACAGTCTCATAAAATGACAGCAGTAGAATACTGGCAGCTTGCTGCATCAAAATCATGAGATATTCCTCTGTGTGTCTTGGTCCCAAGGGTTTCTGAATGACCATCCCCTCATTTGTGGATGCCCACATGTTCTCTATGTATACATATCTCCTACACATTTCTTATAAAGGTCCACTTTTCTACTTACTGTATATTTAGAAAGCAAATTTTTGAGAGTCATGAGACTGTTGAAGAATTAATTTACATCATTTGTCTTTGCCTCTGTTATGAACTGTGTGCATCAGTCAATATTTATTAAGTCCTTAAAATGTACCGATTCCTGTGACTGACTGGCATAAAGTAAAACACTTCATTGAGGCCTCTTAACATATGGTTTAAAGAAGATTCTGATACATTAAATTCCCAGAAGTTGGGGCAATTAAATGATGCTCTAGAGTGAGAGGGGGCTTATGGGATAAAGAAGGGAAGTGATGTAAAGAGGCAGTGAAAAAATGAGAAAGAAAGATTGGATTTAAATATTGGTATGGCCATGAATTGAACTAATAGCCACCTCTTATATTCAATCTATTTAATAGGGGTAAAGTGTTCAAAGCAAGGTTGCTGGAATGAATTGGAGACAGGGGAAATTTTGGGGTTCCTTCTTCTGAAATGTGGGGCAGAATACCTAATGAATCGCCTCATCCCTTGGCATGAAACACATCCAAAACAGCTTGTATTCTGAGAGAGAGAATCATTAAAAGTGAGGAGTGGCTCAAGCTTAATTCTCAACAGTCAATATATGATATTTAAAGTCCTAGAAGAGCCTACATTGTGATGCATAAAGAGACCAATTCAATGGAAAAGTGAAATCCAGAGGAATATAAAAATATTTCCTCCCCAGCAGTCTTACCTGCATTCTGTACAGAATTTTTTTCCTGATATTCTATGGGGGGGGGCAAAAAAAAAAAAACAAATGTATGATAAACTTTTCTGCTTCTTCCACTTAGTCCACATTTTGTTTTGTTTTGTTTTGTTTTGTTTTGTTTTGTTTTGCTTTCCCCAACCTGGGCCAATATGACTTTAAATCTGGTTAAGGTTTCCTTGGGTCTTAAAACTCAAGGGTCAAAAGGCAGGAAAACATCTCCTTTCCACACAGTTAGGATTTCCATACTGTCCTCATGCAAACAGATTTTTTCTATCATAGTATTTGTTTTTCACATATCATGGAATTTATGACTTGAGGATACCTTGGAAGTCATCTAATAGACCTCTTTCATTTTCTGTTTTTTTTTCTCCAAATTACATGTAAATACAAATTTTGACATAATTTTTTAAGATTTTGTGTTCCAAATTATCCTCCTCCCTTCCTGCCTCCTCGAAGAATATAAGCAATTCAATATAAACTATATATGAGCAGTCATGCAAAACATTTTCATGTTAGCCTGGTTGTGGAAGAAAACAGACAAAAACAAAACTTCAGATAAAGGAACTAAACAAAAAATTATGCTTCAATCTGTATTCAAACTCCATCTGTTCTCCCTCTGTAGATGGACTTTATTTTTTGTAAGACTTTCAGAATTGTCTTAGATCATTGCATTGTTGAAGATAACCAAGTCATTCCTAGAAGATTAGATTACAGTTTTTCATTTTCTGTTGAGAATACTGAAGGAATTCCAGGAAAATTGTCAGGTCTATAAGCTTTAATAAGCACTTATAAATGTGCCAGGCATTGTGAGTTACTCAAGGTTATACTGGAAAAAGGAAAATTTTAATCCAGGTCTTTTGACTGCAAAATACTTTTGTTTTAACCCAGCATGTTGCTTTTCCTTAAAGAACCAGAGTTAGAGACAAGGAATTGGGGTTCATGTCTCATAGCATTCACACCACTAGGCAGCTATGCCAGTGAGGAAAGTCATTTAACCTCTGTGACATCAACTTTCTTCATTTGGTAAATGATAAGGATAATCTCACTGGGATGCAGAAAGGCTCAGTTGATAGAAAGCTAGATCTAGGGTAAAAAAATGTGGGTTTAAATTCTCCCACCTCTGACACCTATTGGCCATATGAACATAGGCAAATTGCTTATTGATTTAGTACTCCAAGAAACTCTCTAAGACACTCAGTCTTTGGGAAATGCTGATAGAGGTGCCTTATCAGAAGGAGTTTCAAATTTATTTTCTACTGAGCTGTACTTCTGTCACATTATTGCACCTATATCTGAGAGAAGTAAAATATTAATTGAATGTCCTTAGATCCCATATGTTGGACATTTTAAAAATTATCATCGTTGTGTCATCTCTGGTTGGAATGTGAACTTCCTGAAGGAAGAAACTTCTTAACTCTGATTTTGTTTAGAATCTCAAGAAATAAATGATTGTTGATTGCTTGATCATTGGTATTATGTAGACATAGCCTCATCTTAATTGAGAGTAAAGGATCTAATGACTGGGGAGGGGGAACTCATAGCTCTTATAGTTTTGTCACTGGGTGAGTTGTCCCATTGTAGGGAGACCTGTACCTTGGAAGAATTAAATAAACCCATTGAGAAGAAGGAAGGTGGCATGCAGTAAAGGGAAGAATTGAGCTGAACGCTTATACAGTGTCACAAACTGAATGGAAAGTGAAAAACTCATTCACCTGTATGTTTCCAAGTATACAATCACTTTTGTTTTGTCTCAGGAAAGGAAATATCTCATTAGAGACAGAAAATGTTTGCTTTTTGTATCACTATTTCCTGCCTAACAATTCAATTTAACACATTAAGAAGTTATTAAGTGCGTTATGATCTGCCAGTCCCTATGTTATGTATTGGTTATATAAGGAAAAAAGAAACAGTCCCTGATGTTGAGGAATTTAAATTCTATTTGGAAAAACAATATGCATGTAAAAATAAATTTTAAAATATTTAAAATCAAATGATATTTTTTAGGTCAAGGGAACATCTGAACAAGGGAGTATGGTAGGAAATCAATGTAGATTGATTTCCTCTAGGAGATGACATAAACAGAATTTCCACAGAAGCTTAGAATTCTCTTTTTTTGTGTGTGAGGCAACTGGGGTTAAGTGACTTGCCCAGGGTTACACAGTTAGTAGGTGTCAAGCATCTGAGGCCAGATTTGAACTCAGGTACTCCTGATTCCAGGTCCGATGCTCTGTCCACTGTGCCATGTACCTGCCCCTGAAGCTTGGAATTCTGATAGACATAAGTGGCAAATATATTGCACGTGGGGGGAAGCCAGATAAAAATGAGAAAAAATGCAATGCTGTACACAAAGAACAATAAGGAGAGTTTAGAGAGAAGTTTGGGTTTGACTTCCAACCCAGGGTTGCAAAGAGACTTCAGGAGTCATCAGAACAGGGAAAACAAGAATACTACCTCCTATTTATCTAATTCTGAGAAGACAAAACCACATTTTTCTTAGGATGGATAAGTCAAAACAACATCAGTCAAATTATATCCTGATTCCCCTCCCTCCAACAACCTCCTAACACAATCATACTTTCTCTGTGGCCCCTACTTACCCTCATTGTTGAATTGAGCTGAGCTCAGGCCCAACAGGACCACTGAGAAAAGGAGCAGTACCAGCTTGGTAGCAGCCATGGTAGTGATGTTACCTGTGCTGCCTGGACCCAGGGGAACTGCTCTTAAAAAGACCTCAGAGAACAATGCCCCCTTTGAAACTTCACACACAGTCCCTTATATAAAGGCATTGCCCATGTCCAGATCACACCCATCCCTGAGTTTTGGTTGAATTGAGTTTGAGGGCTGGCAAAAACCCCTGTCCAAAAAGTCACGACCAAATATAAATTGGCCCAACCCTTGGAAGCCTTCTTGCCAGGAAACCCCATAGATAATGTTGTGATTGTAATCATGGGTAGTCTTCCATCTTGTGATTTCCCTCCCATACAGAAATCCAGACTCCTTGATGATATTTTGATATCCTGTGTGCACAGGTCATTTAAATGTCATTGCCTGAGATCCTTTCACTAACTTTCTTCCAGTACTGGGAAAGAGCTAGCAAGGTCAATATTCAAAAGAAGGTTAAAATAACAGAAATGAAATCACTAGATACAATAATTGTGCAGGCAAACTCCTGCCCATCCTCTCCTATTAGAAGTGAAATAAATATCAGTAGCTATCCTCTTTGGTCACCTCAGCATACCTGCTTTTATGGGACAAAGTTACCATACCTGTCTCCATCATTTCTTCTTTCCCAGTATCTTAAATGAAATTTCCCAACACTTGACTAAATTAACTTTTAACTATTTGATATTCAGAACCCATTTTTACCCAAAGTTTATGTTTCCTTGCTTTCTTCTTGAAAATACTTGGCTCAACCAATCCCTGCCATCATATGCTACTGCACCAGGTGGAGAAGCTTTCCCTTGATTATTTCTTTTTGATATTCCATCCCCATTTCCCTCAGCCCATTTCCTTCCAAGATTCATAGGGTCATAGAATCTAGCTTCATAGATTTTGAGTCACAAAGGAATTTAGAGCACAAATAGTCCACCTTATTCACTTTCCAGTTAAAGATCATGAGGTCAAGGAGACGAAGTCCCTTCTCCATTTTTATAGAGTAGGGAGAAGAGTTAGGGTACAAACTTTTACTATCACTTATTCTATTGAGAGAAAGCTGATTCATCTTTTATTTCCAGGACTAAGTTTAGTCATTACAGTTAATCATGTTTGGCATTGTTATTTACATTACTATTGTCACAGTACATATTGTTCATATTCTTTGGATTTTTTCCCTCTAGTTCACAAATTTCTTCTTTTGTTTCTCTGGTTTTATCATAATCTTTATTTCTGATGATTCAATGCACAGTTCATTACAATTATAAGATTATAATTTGTTCAGCCATCTGCTTATATGCGGCATTTAAGTGATTTCAAGTTTTATTATCTATTTTAACAATAAACTTATTAATAGCTTTTTAAATATGAAGTTGTTCCTTCTGAGTTTGACCTCCTTAACCTATATGCAGTCATGAGATTAAGAAAATAGATATAAACATGTTATTAACTAGTCTTACTTAATTCCACATTGTTTTGAAAATATGTGGATCTGGTCGCAGCTTGACATATGCTATATAAATGTGCTTATCTTCCCGAAGTTTTTTGGTGGGATGCCTTTTGGTAATGACTGCCTCTTTGTGATCCCATTTTGGATTTTCTTGGCAAACATACTGGAGTGGTTTACCATTTCTTTCTCGAGTTCATTCCACAGATGGGTTACAAAGGCAAATAGAGTGAAATGTCTTGCCCAGGCTCACTCAGGTAGGAAGTTTCTGAAGCCAGATTTAACCTCAAGAAGATGCATCTTGGGGCAGCTAGATGGTGCAGTGGATAGAGCATCGGCTCTGGAGTCAGGAGTACCTGAGTTCAAATCCAACCTCAGACACTTAACACTTAACTAGCTGTGTGACCCTGGGCAAGTTACTTAACCCGAATTGCTTCACAAAAAAAAAAATGCATCTTCTTCTCTCCTGGCCCTAGTGCTCTATCCGCTGTGCCACTTTACTGCTGATTATACCTAACATCTGTCCATCTTTAAATTTGGTAGTTTCAAGTCAAAAGGCTAAATTTCATAACTATTTTAATTTATACTCATCTTATAATTAATAATTTCAAACAATCTTTCAAATGGTTGTAAATTGATTCAATACTTCTGAAAAATGTTCAGTTACATATTCTCAGAAATTGGTTGTTGGCTATTTTTATTGAACTAATATTTTTCTCTTTTTTCTTTTGTATTCTTTCTTGCATGGGGTGGCATAATGCCAAGGGAATGGCTTCCTAGATTTGGAAATTAAATTGCAACACAAACAAAAAATATAAATATTTTTTCAAAAAAGAAAATATTCATAGTGTCAGTCATTTAATTATTGGGTAATATTCTTGGTCATCTATTGGTCTCAATCTAATATATGACTTGGAGATCAGACTGTTAGATATATATTATAAATCTTTTCCTACTCTACTCTTTTTCTTCTTATTCTTCTTACATTGGGTTTATTCATGTAAAATATTTTATATTTTGTATGCTAAAAATTTTACCATATTCAGAAATGGAAAGGACTCTTCTGTTTTCTTTCTTTCCTTTCCTTTTCTTTCTTTCTTTCATTTCTTTTTCCTTCCTTTTCTTCTTTCTTTCTTCCTTTTCTTTTTTATTTTTTCCTTCCTTCTTTGCTTCCTCCCTTCTTTATTTTCTTCCCTCTATCCTTCTGTTATATTTTAATTTAGGTGAAATAACTATTTGGTCTTCATTGTGACATGTGGTATTTTATGTATGTTTAACACAAATTTCTAACTACCTTCAATTTTATGCAGCAGTTCTTATCATAGTAAAAACAGTCCCTTTCCTGATCTTTATGTTCTTAAGTGTATTGAACAATGGACCATTGTATTCATTCGTTTCTGTATCTGGCTTATTTTGTCAGTTCCCTTTGGAAACACCATTTTTTCTTGAAATTTTAAGAGAGTTGGTTTTTTATATAGTTTTTCTTGTTGATTGAACTCAATTGACTTAAGTGAGTCTATCCCATTTAAAATCTTTGCTTGTCAAATTAGATGTTGGTTTGTTTTAGTGGAATGAATCAATGCTTATCTTTTTTTATACTGTCTTTTATTTCTATTGAAACATAGGTTTACTTTCTCAGAATATATAACACTGAGTTGTCTCCTGTTCTTTTCTTGGCAAATGCACTGGTTTTAGAATCAGAAGTCATGCATTTTAATTCCATCTCCATCGTATTTTACTACCCTATTTTGTTAACTGTGTGAACATGTGAAAATCACATAACCTTTATGGTTATGTGATTATGGTTATACCATTTTCCACAATTTTAAAATGAAGTAGTTGGTCTTCTTAGCTTCAAGATACGTGATTTTTATATCATTTTGGAGGGAATATCAATAATTCAATCTTATTTTCTTTTATTTTATCTTATACATTAGAATTTGCCTGTATGATACCTGAGTTTTGTCATGACTACTTGAAGGAATTGTTGAATGACCTTGAAATTCTAAAGGTGAATCACTATGTTGATAGGTGTTTGGTGATTGAGGATTCTCACTAGAGCAATCTTTCTATTCTAGATGTCATAACTTCCCCTCATTTTTATTACTTCTGCACATTTTTTCTTACATTATTTCCATATATTCAGACCTTTAATTCATAAAGCTTTCCTGAGATATCAGGGCTTCTCTTCTTATCTCTTCATATCCTGTCCTCAAAGTAACTCCCCTTGATTTTTATGCAATGTCTCTGCTCTTATAATTGATATGCTACTGTCTTTCTCCCTTATTTGGTCATATTATCTTCCAGATTTGTATATCTAAGGCACAAACCTGCCATTTTCTTTTCAGAGTCTGAACTATCTTGAGATAAGAGTGGGTAAATATGATAGTTTCACTCCACTCCATTTTGGATTGCATGTAGGATGTCACAATTGGTCCCTGCAGAAGGGGAATTGATAGAAGGTATTCTCCACATAGCTCAAAATGGATATCAGTTTGGTTCATCACATTTTGGGGTATGGGAGGGGATGTAGATTCTTCTTTGTGTACTTCTCTTTTATTTCAGATATTTCCTCTCCTCTTCTTGAAATTTTAAAATATATATATGTATATATGTATGTATCTGTTGCATTACTTTTTCATTTGTAATCATATAATCTAGGAATCATAGAGAAGAACCAGATTTCTCTTCCATATTCTGTCACTCTTTGCTATACTTTGGCATTAACTTTTAGGTTCTATTGATTTAAGCTGACATGTTGGATATTTCTTGTCTATCAATATTGGTTACTTAATAGGTAGTTCCCCTTTTCCTTAATCATTGGACTAATTCTTTCTTCGGTCTTCAAGATTGCATTTTATGGAATTTTTCATCTCTCCTTTGCTGTTTTTTGTTTGTTTGTTTGTTTTTTAATGAAAAAACATTAGCCTAGGTGCAGCTAGATGGTGCAGTGGATAGAGCAATGGCCCTGGATTCAGGAAGACCTGAGTTCAGGTCCGACCTCACACACTTGACACATATAAGCTATGTGACCCTGGCAAGTCACTTGACCCCAATTGCTTCACAAAAACAAAACAAAACAAAACCAACAAGCAAATAAACAAAACAAAAAAAACCATTAACCTACCAGACCCTACATATCCTTTCTTTAAATCTCTCCTTAAATATAGGCTGCATGCCAGACTAGGCTTGACTTTCTTCTTCATTCTTATCATAAGCTCTGTGGTGGAATAGTAGAAACTTTTCTTCAGGATTCCTTTTATTTCTACTTCAGGACCATGGCCTCCTTGTTGATTATTATCTGGGCAAAAATAGAAGCTCCTCTTACAAATTCTTCTGCCTTTTGAAGGATAATTATCTTACTAAACTACCAATGCATAAGCTGCCTTTCTTTTTGGAAGACAGAGAGAATGTGAACTGGCGTTCAAATATTTGAAAGCCCCCATCAATACAATGTCTTATTTTGCTTTCGCGTTTCTTATGTTTCTAAATATTTTCTGTCAACTCTTTCAGGCAGGTATTCTTTAGTGTCTACAATTATGGGGCTTCTGCTTCTCCCTTCATGAATTTTAATCAAAATAGAATTCCTTAGCTGCTACACAAAGCAGAGATGCAGTTAACAAACTAGGTGACAGATTCCGGATCTGAAAATATTTCAGCAGTATAAAACACTGGGCTAAACATGCTAAGATTAAATTTGTAGGAATAAATATAATGTCTTGTGTTTGGGTTTTTTAAAAGTTTGGTTTAGGGCCAGCTAGGTGGCGCAGTGGATAGAGCACCAGCCCTGGAGTCAGGAGTACCTGAGTTCAAATCCGGCCTCAGACACTTGACACTTAACTAGCTGTGTGACTCTGGGCAAGTCACTTAACCCTCATTGCCCTGGAAAAAAAAAAAGTTCGGTTTACCAGGTAAAAGATTGGGAAAGTATGACTAGGAAGTTCATCTGAAAATGAGTATTGGGATTTAGGGGACCACAAGTTAATTATGATTAAACAGTATTACATGGTAGCAAAGAAAACTAATGTAATAATAGACTTCATCAGGGGAGGTTTCCAAAAATAAAGAAAATATGCTACAGTCTGTCATAGTCAGACCACATTTGTATAATTGTTTTCAGATCTTGGTGGGACTTTTAGTTAGGACATTGATAAATTTGTAAATGTCTAGACAAAGACAATGGGAATCTTCCTGCCAACATCACTGCCTGAACAGGAAACAGACCTCCCTACAATTACTTCAGCAATACTCTGAACTTTTCCAGTCAGCAAGTTTTTATTAGGTCTTTACTGTCTTAGGCACTGTGTTCAGTGTGGAAACACAAAAAAAAAAAGGTTTAAAAAAAGTCTCTGCTGTGAAGGAGCTCAAAGTTTAATGGAGATAACATGCAACAAAATAATTATATTAATGTGTGTATGTAGCTTGAGAATCCAAGAGACAAAAAGCAAGATTTGTTGCTGACCACCCAAACAAAAGAACATTAGGGGGCAGAGCCTATCCCTAGAATACTGTTCCAATTCATGAAAGATGAGTTAATAAAGGAAAATGTAAACTAAGATAAAAATTTACTGTAAATTTAGTGATCCTTCCCCCACAAGGCAAGGAGAAGCAAATGCAAACAGATACCATCAGAGGAGGGGAGGAACAGATTTTTCCAAGGACTCCATCAATACTCAGAAAAAAATGTGTAAGAGGTAGAGATTAAATAAAGTCCCTGAATGAAAGAATTAGAGAACAAATAGCTTGGAAAAGAGATAAATGGGGTAACTAGGTGGCACAGTGGATAAAGCACCAGCCCTGGATTTAGGAGGACTTGAGTTCAAATCCAGCCTCAGACACTTTACACTTACTAGCTGTGTGACCCTGGGCAAGTCACTTAACCTTCATTACCCTGAAAGGAAAATAATTATAGTGAGAAAAGAGATGACATTCCTGAAAATCATAATAAACTAAACATAAATAATTCACCATTTAAAAAAGCAAGACACTTGAGAACAATACCAAAAAATGTAAAAATAGAATAAAATATAGGCTATATAATATCAAAACAGATTTTCTCATAAAAACATCAAAAAGAGACAATTTATGAACCATTCAACTCCCAAAAAACCATGGTAACATAAAAGCCTAGATAATATATTTCAAGAGATAATACACAAAAACGTCCTTGATATATTAGAACCAGAGGTCAATGTAAAAAATAGAAAAAAATTTGCAATAATCTCCTGAAAGCAGTCCCATAAGGGAAAAGTCATGGGAATCCAATGGCCAAAATCCAAATCCCCTTACCAAAGAAAAATTACTATAAGAATCCTGGAAAGAAGCAGCACAAGTAGTCAGGAACTAAACACAAGATTAGGTAAAGTCTGGAGGCAAGGATGGTAAGGTAAAAGAGATCTTGAATACAATATTCCTAAAGTCAAAAGAAAGAAGTACTATCCAGAAGTACTAACCATAATCCTAAAGGAAACAAATAATTGCACTTTCATGTAATATAGCACTTTCAAGTATTTCTGATGAAAAAGACCAGAGGTTAAACAGGAATTTTGAAATGCAGTCTCAAAAATCCAGAGAAACTTAGAAATATAAATTTATATGATTACCTAGAAGGAGCCACATAATAATGTCATACTGACTTTTTAATAGGAAGGGAAATAAAAGAATTATCCCTTCAGTATCCTAAGGTCTTCTTAAGGTATTGAGGGAATTAAATGAGAAAAATTGAGGGCCAAAGGTGGACATGTTTTGAGGGCTTGAATAAGGTAAACAGGTGGGAGTAAGAGAAAAAATATAGTACCATGTAAGCAGAGAAGGAAAAATGTGGACATTTCTATTTCTGGTAGGTACATTCTGTGAGAAGAGTTTATTAAGATGATAGCATGGTTGGAAGGAGTAGACATCAGAAGAAAAACAAACTTTTAAGTAAAATGGACAATGAAGGATTGAACTACATCAAACTCAAAGTGGGATGGGAGTAAGAGGAGAGGAAAGATAATATTGGAGAGGGAGCTAAATAAACTTCTTAATCCTGAAGAGCTTAAATGGAGGAAAAAAAGGTGAGAAAAAAAGGCTGTTACCAAAGAGGTTGCCATAAATAGTTCCTTTAAAAATTCTGATTAGCCTTGGCTTAAAATTGGCTTTTGATTTCTATAGTTTGCATACTTTATATTTATTTTTTTTCTAAACTGAAGAAGACAAAATATTCCATATAGGTCCTACCTCATTTCTCCTCTTGGGATAGATGTGCCCTTGGAATGTCGAGGTCTATCCTAATAGTTTTCAAAGCAGATCCTTTCAGGCTGACAAGTCTGCAAGTGTTCCAATAGGAGGCAATATTCCTATTATTTAAAAAACTCTGAGGTTTTTTCTTTTACCCTTTCATTTCATTGTTGTGCTTTGTTTTCACAGTAACAAACAGAGATTACTCTTTTTGTGGAAGGTCTCCTGACAAAATAAAACAGTTAAGTAAATGTAATGATAATGAGCACATCTGAATGGTTATGCAGTATTTCATTTCTTTAAGTAATTGAAAGAGGCCTAACAATACCTATTCTTAAACTTTACTATAAATCAGTAATTTTTTAAAGCCTTAATAGAGATTAAACATAGAGATAATGATCAGTAGAACAGATTGCCTCTCAGACAATTGAAGAATAATTAAATTGTGGTATAGGAATGTAATGAAGTGTTATTAGAAATGGCAAGAGACACTTTCTAAGGTTCGTAGATAGTATGAATAACAGTTGAAGAAAATAAGAGGGACCAGGAGAATTTGTGCAAAGACAAAAACATTGTACAGAAAAACAACTTTGAAAGACTTTAGTACTCTGAATAATGCAATCACCAACATAGCTCAAAAGGACCTAAAAAGAAGCATGTTACCCACTTCTTCACAGAGAGCTGATAGACACAGGGTGAAGAGATATACAATTTTAGGCATGACTCCAAGATGGACTCATTTTGCTTTGCATGCTTATTTCTTTTTTCTATGTTTCTTTCTCTTTGTTTTTAAGTGAGTTTGGGGCAGAGTTGAAAGGGAGGGTATGGTGATTACAAGTAAAAGATGGCCATTATAGCATATTTTTAACTGCATAAAAGAGACTAGAGGGAAATTCACAAGGAAACACACAAGCTGGAAGTTTTGAAAATAGAATTGTTGCATTTCTTCTACATTATTTCAAAAAAATATTTCCATTCACAAAATAGAGCACAATTATTATATAAGAAACAAGCAATCTCAATTTCATATGTGTTTGACAGGGGATCCGCCTTTCCATTGAAGGTGGAGATAGGAGCAGGAGGGGCAGTCAGCTAGGCTCTTTCTTTCTCCACGTGTTCTCTTTAATAACCCCTAATATACTTTAATAAATACTTAATGCCCAAAGATTAGTGCTATGAGTTTCTAATTTAAGGCAACTACACGTTAGATTTTTAGACATCACAGTTTTTTTAAGCATCACAGTCCAGTGCCAAGATATATTTCAGTACAACTAGAGATGGTCCTAGATGTTTAAAATAATTAGGGTTCTGACTTCCCCATGGTCACACAACTGTGTTTGAGGTAACTTTTTAACTCTGGTCCTTCTAACTTTAGTGCCCATGCTCTACCACTGTGTCACCTAGTTATAGGTAGGCTATATTAAAATGCAAGGCTCACTAACTCTTGGATAGAGAAAGTATCTCTACCATACCACCCATGGCTTTAGGCTATGAATTCAAAGTCCACATACTCCTTTCATTTGGGGACTGAGAGTGATCCCTGGACAGGGAAATTATCTCTACTCAGACTTCCCCTAGCCTTTTGGCTATCTAAACAGAAGGATCCATCTGGAACCAAGCTTGAATAGAACACAATGAGATTTCCCACCTTAGATTTAAGTCCTTGTAAATTTGGGTGTTGTCTGACCAAGATCGAGGAGAGTTGATATAATCTCATTATCAGTATGTCCAACAAGATCAATGGACATAAAAGTAGGACTTAGAAGCGGGGAGAGGTCTGAATCTTGGCTCCCTTATCAGCAGCAGTACAGTTCTATAGATTTTAGCCCTGTCTCCAGTGAGTTGAATGTCAGTCTTACCCACATACACATGTATGACACCACTGCCCTTGATAGGAAACTTTGACAGGCTGAGTCAGATAAGGTCACTTTGTCTTAGTTGGTCTGATATTGGTACTGCCAACTCAGACAATCCACCCCCAGAAGTCCAGGCATTTAGGCCCGTTCTCCTCAATAGATCTCTTCTGAAGTCATCATGACATCTCAGAAGTGATAAACAGATTCAGGCAAGTTTTGCTTCATTTTTGATTATTCATTGTCTTTCTTCCATGTCCTTATCCATTGTTCCTGTAGTGTTTTATGGTTGAGGTGGCTTGGGTTTGGTTGGTGACTTTAATGTTCTCATCTTTGTTGGTTAGCAAGGAATGAAATTCTTGACTTGAATATTAGGTTACAGAGTGTGTCAATCCTGGAGACTCTAATTCTAGAACAGAAACCAAGAGGAGAATTCAGATGTATACACAATTCAGATAAGTTGTAAGGGACAAAATTTAATTTGGTTTTCACTGATCTGTCCACTCTGATATGTGCTGTATGAAGTGAATGCTAAAAGACAGGTCACAAGCCAAAAACCCTTAAAATTTTAGATTCTCAGTCCACTTCCCTCTCAGTCTCTCATCTCAGCCTTTCCCACAATGCTATGCAGTGGTTCAAATCCTTATCTCCCCACTCACCGTTGGGAACTTCAACTGTTTCCATGGTGAATGGAATACTAACTCAAGTTGCTGAGGCCCATTCCTACACAGAGGAGACATGGCCAAACTCCAAGGTTGTTATAATTCAGGAGAAGGCTAACAAATGGGAGCAGAAAGTAGCAGAGGACCCAAAGAAAGCTGCCCAACAAAGTCCCCATCCGATGACACTGACAGAAGCCAATCAACCAATGGCACCACAATAGCCAACATGAACATCTTGTGGCAGAACATCCCATACCTGAGATAAAGAAGGGTTCCAGATGGGATATAGGCCCAGTAGGAGTCTGAGTTCCTCTGACTATATGTGTCCCATACATGTATACCTTTGCCTCTGTGTGCCATACCCCACAGAGTCTCAATGATATTTATTAAGCCTAGTTACAACTCTTTATTTTAAGATCAACTCTTTTTTGTGTTTGTTACGTCTGTTTCATGCCTTTGTATGAGGCTGTGGATTTTATTCCTGGCTTTTCTGTTTATTTTTTTATGACTATATGGGTGTCTCTACTGCTACAGTCTCTACTATCAAGCATTTATTAAGTGCCTATTCATAAACCTCTTCTCTGTTGCTACAGTGGAGAAAGAACTTGGATTTAGTTGCTGATTCTGCTATTTCACAACTGGTGACTTTGGACTAGTACTCGAACATCTCTAGACTTCCCTCACTGGCAAAATGAGCATGTCGGACAGAAAGTCTCTTTCCATTCTAAATTGATGATATCTAAGATCCCTATTACATTTGGTTTTGTGTAGATACAGAAGCATTTCTTCCTTCCAGTTCTTTTTCAGTGTAAGGCCCTTTTGATTAGATGTGCAAATACATTCTAATAATTTTAAGTCCATTTCTGTAGATGATGCAATAATTACTATATTTAAGCAATGGTCCAAAAACTGGAGTACCATTCTCAGACATCATCTTTTGGGGGGATATCTATTCTTGAGTGGCACAGTCCCTGACATATAGTGGGAATTTAATAAATGTTTTCTTTCCATCCTCCCTCTTTGCTTCTTTTTAGCCTTCCCTCCCTCTTGCATTTCCCTCTCTCTCTTTCCTTTCTTTTTTCTTCCATTCCTCCATGCCCCCTTCCTTTCCTCCCACTTAAATGAATCTAAATAATCTTTATAATTCTCTATTCAGCTCTCTTCTAAATATCTCATCAACTTCCTTTTTGCAAGTACAAATTGCTGATAAGTGTAATATATGTTGCTTACCATTTCCCAGTTCTCTTTATCCTTAGAGCCTACCTTGGAGATTACCTTCAACAGGCTCCATAGGTACATCATTGATTGTAGTTAGTTCTTTGAATACTATGTATACTAATAGACCTTGAGCTCCTTGATACCAGAAATTGCTAATTTTTCATTTGGGTTATGGTTTATTTCTTTGTTTTCTACTTTGCTCTATATCTAGGTGCTTGCCACAGTGTCTAGCATATAGCAGGCACTTACTAAATGCTAGTTGACTAAGAGTGGTTTGGGGAATCATATGATTTTCCCTCTGATTTCTACTCTATTCAACAAAATGGAAAAAGGGAGAAAAACAGACTCTATTATCCCAAGAAAATGATTAAAGATTGCACATGAGGTTGAGGATCTCTGAACATTCTACTTCTTTATATCCTTCAAGGACTGTGCACTTTACAGGGCTCAAAAATATTTGTTATAAGAATTGCTTCCATCTTACTTTAAGCAAGATGCAGTTTGGGCACTCAAGACTATGCCACAAAGTCCAAGTCAGGGCTGTACATCCAGAGAATAATATGGAATCAGCCAAGTACCAAGTAGCTTCAGACCATACTTCCATCCCTATATCTACAACCCAGTATGATGAAAGTTGAATGGTACAAAAAGCCATAAAGAGAAACAGGAGTCCATTTTAGATTACTAGTGTATGTATTGGTATTTTAAAGAAATGGAGAAGATGAAGAGGTATGCACTATCCCAATATCCAGGTTCACAGAAGGACTTCAGTGGTGCTTTGCTGACCTCCATATTCCATTTCATGCACTGAAACAAGAAAAAAAAAGAGTCTTAGAGGAGAATTAAAGGTCATTGCTTATGTCCCTTGGCTAATGGAAATGGCAATGACAAAGTCATACATTACTGAAATTTAACAAAGAAAACAAAATGGAATTAGGGGAGAGACCCTGCTCAGGAATAGGGATGAGCAGCATAATAGAAGGAAAAGCATAGGTAAAGTTCTTCTCTCTCTCTCTCTCTCTCTCTCTCTCTCTCTCACACACACACACACACACACACACACATCTGTCTCTGTCTCTATTTCTGTCTCTGTCTCTGTCTTTCTCTCAGAGAATGGTACACAGATAAAGAAAGGTGAGCAAATAGTTGGGAAAAAGAAGAATGAAAAAGAGGCTGACTGGCGGGAAAGGAGAAAGATCAGTAAAAACATTTTGGGACTTGATTGATCAGTTGACAGTCAATACATATTCAAAAATGGATATTAGTTCACTAAGAAGAAAAATAAAATACCTTTTTGGTAGGCAGTGTGGATGACCTCATTGCTGACCACCTTACTGGCCACCTTGTTGGCCCCCTGGATGGCCTCCTTGCTGGCCACCTGGTCTCTGCTCCCCTCTCCACTTTCTGCATGTCCTTCTCAGACTTCTCCAGCTATTATGCTCTTTCCTGCCTCTGCTAGGTTCATGGAGACAGTAGCCCTACCCCTTACTGCTGCCTCCATTTCTCTCCCAGAGGCTGGGACTAGGTCCTCTTCTCCCTCCCATGGTGGTCACACCTTCACTGCCACAACTTCAGCAGTTGTTGGGGCCATCTTTTAATACTGACCCTTCCTGCTGCCTTTGTATCCTTTAAATCAATCTCAACTTCAAGTCTAGCTCCCAAGAGGAAAGAGAAACCTAAGGCCATTTTACCTCTACAAGAGATTGTTATTCATGATCACAGAGGGGAAGTAGTGATCCTGAGATAGCATAAATCATTTGACCCCAAAGATTTAAACATATGGGAGATAGATATCTCTAAATTTGATGAAGATCCAGCAACAGTTATTTTTTTCTTTTTTGTGGGGTAATGGGGGTTAAGTGACTTGCCCAGGGTCACACAGCTAGTAAGTGTCAAGTATCTGAGGCCAGATTTGAACTCAGGTACTCCTGAATCCAGGACTGGTGCTTCATCCACTGTGCCACCTAGCTGCCCCCTCCAGCAACAGCTATAAGCCATTTTCAGGTGATTTTTAGGGGATTTCACCAAACTTGGGGTGATGCAATGTATCTCCTGTAAACCCTACTTTCCCTAGAAAGAGCAGATATTATAGAAACTGAATTCCTTAGTGGCTACAGGGAAGGTAGTTATAGACTGGCCTTTAAAAGATCCTGACTGGGACCCCAATTTCCCTGAACCTTATAAAAATTACAAGAGGCAAGAGAAACATTGTTAAAAGTAATGGAATTATGTGCTAGGAAAACAGATAACTGGCAAAATTTTCTGGATATGACTCAGGAAGTTATTGAAAGGCCTAACAGACTTTATGAAAGATTATGTAAGAGTGCCAAGAAATATGCTGGATTAGATCCCTTAAGTCCTATATATGCACATTTCATTTGTATTCAATTTGCAAATCAATCTTTACCAGAAATGAAGAGGTATTTTGAGAGGCAGTGTCCAGGATGGAATGCCTTGATTGCAGAAAGGATAAAAGAAATTGCCTCATATGTATATGAAGGGAACGAGAGGGAAGAGAGAAAAGAAAAAGAGAGAAACTAGAGAAGGAAGTGCAAGAGAGACTATCACAAGAAAAATAGAAAGAAAAGATGGGAGAGATTATAGAGAGAAAAAATAGAAGAGAAAGTTAGGCAGAAGAAAGAGGTGTAAAACAAAGACCAGCTGTTAAATACTACAACCAGTGAGCAAACACAATCCAAACTATTTTAGCTCCCCTACAGGAAATATCTAGAAATCTAGTTTGAGTGACAGAGATCCACCATGAGCCTTCAAGCACTTGTTTCTGTTGTAATAAACAAGGGCATATTTAGCAGGAGTGTAGAACAAGACAGAATGAGAAGAATGAAATTTAGTGACTTTAGAGGCTCCCAGAGGATGCAAAACCAAAACAGTTCTAGATTCTCTCAGAGGAATAATGATGCCTAAAGGGGAGAGGGAGGAAAAAGGATTGTGGAATCTGCAGATTTTACTTTTCCAGAAACTGATGCCCTAGCTTCAATTATCCCAGTTCATTCACCTCCCCAAAATAATGAACCCCACGTAACCCTTAAGGTAGGGGCCACTTATTATGATTGCTTATTAGATATAGGAGCCTCAAGATCTTTCCTAGTGAGCAAACCTGACTCTGAATTTACATCTATTGGATCTCTGAATGTAGTTGGTGTTTCAGGGGAAACTCAGAAAGTTCCAAAGTTAATTCCCTGTGTGATATTTATGGGTCCACTTACAGTGGAACATTTGTGATTGCCTATGTAAATGTAGAACAACCATTTCTTCTTCTTCTGATGGCAGAGACTCTGAAAACATGACTTTTCCAAATTGTGACTACTAATTCACCATTAGACCCAGAATATCCATGAGGATTGGTGACCCCAGGACAATGTTCCTATGTTAATAGGTCAGGGGATATTGTTACAAATGTCCATCATTCTGTAAACCAGAATAATGAATGACACTCAGGAAATTGTGAAAGAAATCCATAGAACACTCGAATTGAATGATTCTAGTCAATTAGCTTTGAGCAGTGTATGGAAGCCATCTCTTTCAAAGAAAGAAGGGGACTGGACTGCAGGAGGCTTTCTCTATCTTGTGCCAGAGATGCTCTTGAACTAGCCACTCAGCCTCTTCTGGGTATGTAAACAGTGGGGAAGGCAGTCAGACACGTGATCAATACTTTAGTAATGTGTGATATTAATGAATAATAAATGCTCACTGACAAAACTGATGCAATAGCCTTTAATTTATAAGTAGTAATATTTTTAGAAAATCCCAGCCTAGTCCCACAATATTTTAAATGACATTTCCCATGATAATTCCAATTGCAATTCATGTATGTCAAACCTCATAGGGTTGCTGACACCATGGCTCATTGGCTCAATTCCTCAATAATGTTATCTGGAGTCAGACTCAGAATAATATCAGTGAGCAATCCCATAATGTCTTCAATACTAATTTCCAATAATCAAAGCCTCATATGGATTCAACTATTGAGGATAACTATGATAACAAAGAATGTGAATCTGCTTCTTGACTCAGGGTATAGTTGTAATGTACAATAATTCCAAATATTATTCCAAATGTTTAATTATGAATCACATGTGAATTAAATATAATTGGGAATGATTAGTAACATGACTCATTAGTGCAGAATTTCCATCAACATATTAATAATTAAATTCACATTACCTTGGCAATCAATTTAATCTGTCCACAAATCCCTTATTTATAAGCTATGTCTATTACACCATCAATATATTTTTTATCTATAGTTTGTATTGCTAAAAGTTTCTATTTTGGTGAAAGGACAAAGCATATCCTATTACAACAGCTAAAGCACAATTTTAAAAGAATAATAAACCCCATGATAATAAAAACCCATTTAATTTATTAACAGACCAGACCCCTGTAAACCAGAATATCTAAAGAACATGGGAAATAATGCTCTACAATCACACCCAAGATCATACTCACAATACAGAGTTGCATCAATATGATATCCCTAGAATCATCTGTAGGAGATGAGAATTCCAGAGACTTAAATGGACATTGTCCTTTTTGTTTCTTTCCACTTTTGTATACGCTATCTGTAAGATCTGCTTACTAAAGAGGACTGCCCTCTTTAGTTTTGTCAAAGCCTTGCTCATTTTCTCCCTTTTTCCCTTCACATGGTTAACCATCATAAGGCCCATAGTTAAGAACACTTTGTAAAGTATTTGTAATATTAATTATTAATTCATTAAGGAAACTGTCATTTATCATGGAATCGGATAGGGGGTTGTAAGAAAATAATTATTAATAATGGATTTCTGAGGGGGCCCAGAGATCAGTTTCTCAGTGCTTTCTTCCCACTCCATCCCACCCCTATTGCAGAAAGTCCATTTCTCCTAGAGAAACTAGCAAATCACATCTGGGACAAACACAAGGAAATAAAAGAAATAGATTCTTTTGTCTAGATCTGGGAAGACTCTGATGGGATGAAACCACACCTAGATAGTGGACTTTGCCTTGAGCAACTTCAGCGAGGGTCTTTTTCATTATTTTCCCTGATGTCATTTCTAGATTTCATTTTTTTAAATAGTGATAATAAGCACCTTATTCTTATTTATTTTTTTATCTATCCATCCACTTATTTATTCATTCATTCATTTATTTATTTGTTCATTCATTTATCTATTTATCTATCTGCTTATTCATTTATTTAATCATTTATTCATATATTCATTCATATTTTTGTTTAATTATCTATTTGTTCAAATAAATAAATTTATCCATTTATTTATTTGTCTGTTTATTTGTTTTGTGGGGGAATGAGGGTTAAGTGACTGACTAGTAAGTGTCAAGTGTCTGACATTGGATTTGAACTCAGGTCCTCCTGAATCCAGGGCCAGTGCTTTATCCACTGCACCACCTAGCTGCCCCCTCTAGAGTTCATTTTAATGTAGGCCACCTCCAAATCATGTCAACCAAGGGAATTGAATGATGCTAACCAATTAGCTTTGATCAATGACTTTGATCAATGACCTGCCTCTATCAAAAGAAGATAACAACCCTTGAAAGATGCCATGAAGGTCTCTTTTTTGGTTAGCATGTACCTTAATAGGGTCTTCTAGGTATTCCAGGTCTTCTAGGCTTCCCTTGTCTCCTTGAGACTACATGTTGTCTACAGCATGGGTCTTTTGGGACTTTTCTACTGCTTACACAAACTGCCATGCTAATTCTCTCTCCTTGCTTTCTCTACCACATGGCCTGAGACCATGAGAAGTTAGGGAGAAATGTGGTCAGTCTTTTACTGATATAATATTAATAAATTAATATATGTTTAACTCCCTCCCCGCCAAAAAAAGAAATATCTCCTCAAAAATAGGTTGCTTGATGAACTATTTTTGAGCTTCTTTGTTATCACAAACTCTATAGTGGAAAAAATAGTTACTCATCTTCAAGATTCCTATTATAGTAAAGCTAATATAATTTTTAAATGACAATTTTTCCTAATTAATCTACAGATTCAAGGTCATCCCAATTAAATTATTTTAAAATTATTTTACTGAAAAAAAAATAATAACAGTTCATTTGGGGAAAAAACATGTCAGGAACTTCAAAGAAACTAGGAAAAATGATTGAAAGGAAATAATTTCAACAGTATCAGATCTTACACTCTATTATAAGGTCAGAGCATTGTTGAAGTGTAAAATGGATATTTTTTTTAAATTTTAAATATTTTTTCTTTTCTAAATAAAATAGCCAAGAATAGAAGTAATTAATAAAATTGGGAAAAACTTTTCAGGGACAGTCTCTCAGATAGAATGTGATTGGGTTGGAATATTGCAGTCAATGAGTTTTTATTATGTCCTTACTGTTAGGCACTGTGCTACATTTTGAGGATACAAAGAAAGGAATAAAAAAGCCCCTTTTGTCCAGGAACTCAAAGTAAATTGGAGATAATATGCACACAATTATACATAATATGTGTATATTAACATATATATGTATATATATATAATATAAAGATATTACATATGCTTTTCTGTGTATATATAATATAGGCTTGTATCAGAAGGAAGGGATTAAGATTAGGGAACACTGGGAAAGGCTTCTTGCAAAAGGGAAAAAGCATAGTTGCAGAAATATGTCTACTTGTGACCTACTTACTCCATCAAAATTCTGAAGTCCACACAAGACCAAATAATGATACAAAAATTTAAAGAGAACTAAAGTAAGTGAATTTGTTCATCTTGAACCTGAATAAAATGTCCAACAGAAGCACATGAAAGATAGGGATGCTGCCCTTTGCCCTATCTTCCTCCTCCCAGGAAAGCCAGTGCTAGTTCAGGTTTGCCTCCCTGCACAAAGTTGGGACATATATGTAGTCTGTATGGCTCTCTTGCTGCACAGAGCAAGAGCAAAGGAAAAAAGAGTAGAAAGGGGGTTATTATCTAAGGGGGTGCCATAAAATGTTCCTTTAAAAAAGTTGACTGGCCTTGTATTAAAATTGTCCTTTTATTTATTTAGTTTGCATATTTTATGCTTATTTTTTTCTAAATTGAAGAAGAGAACAACTTCTGTTCAGGTGCTACCTCATTTCTCATCTTTGGAAAAATGTGCCCTTGGAATCTTGAGGTCTATCCTAAATGATTTACAAGTCATGTCCTATCAGGCTGAAAAGGTGTCAATTGTGGAACCAGTAGGAGACTGTATTCCTCTTATTTAAAAACTTGTGGTTTTTACCTTTTCATTTCATTGTTGTCTTTTGTTTTTACATTTACAAATAGAAACTACTTTCATTTTTGTGAGACGTCTCCTAATGAAATAAAACAGTTAAGTTAAATGTCATGATAGTGAGCTCATCTGAATGGGCATGCAATATTTCACTTCTTTTGCTAATTGAAGGAGTACTAACAGTGCCTGTTCTTAAACTTTACTATAAATCAGTAATTATATAAAAACATTTTTAGTGATTAAATATAGAAAGATTGATCAGTCAAACACATTGCCTTTTAGACAAATGCAGAATAACTAAATTATGGTATAAGAATGCAATAGAATGTTTTGTTTTGTTTTGTTGTTGTTGTTTTTGTTTTTGTGGGGCAATGAGGGTTAAGTGACTTGCCCAGGGTCACACAGCTATTAAGTGTCAAGTGTCTGAGGCTAGATTTGAACTCAGGTTTTCTCTGAATCCAGGGCCATGCTTTATCCACTGCGCCACCTAGCTGCCCCTAGTATAGGAATGCAATAGAATGTTATTAGAAATGGCAAGAGATAGTTTCCAAGAATCCTCGGTAATATGAATTAATGTTGAATAAAATGAGAAGAATCAGGAGAATATGTGCAAAGACAAAAACATTGTGAAGAAAAACAACATTGAAAGACTTTATAGCTCCGAACAATGCAATGACCAGTCACAGCTCAAAAGGACCTAAGAAAAAGCATGTTACCCACACTTCACTTCTACACAGTGTAGAGAGAGAGATTTTAAAAATAGGGTCCAATGTAGATTAATTTTGTTTTGCCATGTTTATTTTTTCTGTGTTTCTGTTTTTGATTGAGGGTAAGGCTGAATTGAAGGGGAGGTTATGCTGATGTCAAATAAAAGACAGCCATTGTAACATTTTTTTAACTGCACAAAAGATACTATAAGGAAATTCATAAGGAAGAGTAGATGAGGTGGGCAGTTTTGAAAGTAAGAATTGTAGCATTTCTTGTACATTATTTCAAAAAGTTAAGGGGCATGAAATTGAGATTGCTTGTTTCATATATAATACTCTTGTGCTCTGTTTTGTGTGTAGGAAAAAAATCAATTAAATGATGCAGGGAAGGCCACCAATTAACACAATATAAGAATTAGAAAATAGAACTGGGCATGTTTAGCATTTCGACAAAAAAAAATGAGTGACATAGTTTCTGAGTAATTTACTCATTTTATTAATAAGATCAGCATGTTATTAATGAAATGAAGGTCATGTGGCCCTTTCTCTTAGACCAAACACAATCATGGCATCAGACTCACAGTTTATATACCCTTCAAAACAAAAGGTGTTTCATCAAACAACAATCAAATCTGATTAATGTGATGAGAGGTGGGCTTCTTGTTTGTCTTCCTTCTTGAAGAGGACCATGACATCAGGAAGAGATGTCATGACTTGCAGTGAATTGGATTTAAATCATGATGGACTGTACAAAGTCACCAGTCTCACTCTTTTCTCCAGAGCCATCTGGGTCCAGTGCCAACATATATTTGAGTATGCCTGAAGATGGCCCCAGATGTTTGAGTCAGTTGGGCTTAAGTGACTCACCAAGAGTCACATACTTAGTAATTGTCTGAGGTCATATTTGAACTCAGGTTCTTCCAACTCCAGCACCAGTGCTCTATCCACTGTGTCACCTAGCTACAGGTGTACTATATTAAAATGAAGGGCTCAGTATCTCTTGGCTAGGGAAAGTATCTCTATACCTAACCACCCATAGCTTTAGGCAATCAATTTAGAGACTCTATGCCCTTTTCAACTGGGGGCTGAAAGTGACTCCTAGACAAAGAAATAATCTCTACTCAAACTTCACCCAGCCTTCTGACTATCTAGACAAAAGCTTGAGTAGAACACAATGCCTTTCCTCTCCTTAGATTAAAGTCCTTGAAAGTTTGGGTTCTGGTCTGACCAAGATTAAGGGGAATTAATGTAATCTCATTTTCAGGAATGTCCAACAAGAACAACTGACATAAAATTAGGACTTAGAAGTGGGGAGAACTCTGAATCTCCACAAGATATTGGTTATTAATATTTCTCATAACAGGAAAAAGAAAAGATTCATGGGGGAAATGATAACAATGACAGAAGAGAATCAGCCAATGGCACCACAATAACCAACATGAGCAACGTGTGGCAGCACATCCCATACCTGAGACAAAAAGTGTTCCAGATGGGATATAGCCCTAGTAGGAATCTGTGTTGCCCTGGCTTGCCATATTTGCCCTTTTTGCCATGCCCCCCAAAGTCTCAAAGATATCTACAAAGCCCAGTTCCAACTCCTTATTTGAAGATTAACTGTTATTCTTATTTGTTAGCTCTGTTTCACGGCTTTATATGTGGCCATAAATTTTATTCCTGGCTTTTCTTTTTCTTTTGTTTTCTGTGACTATCCGCAGATAGTCTCTACTGCCACAGCGTTTCAAATAATCAACCAGCATTTATTAAGTGCCTATTGGGAAATCTCTTCTGTGTACTGAAGAGAGGACTTGGTTTTAGACTCTGATTCTGTTACTTCACAACTGAGTAACATTGGATTAGTCATCTTACCTCTCTAGATTTCATTTCCTTCATTGGTAAAATGAGAATATTAGACAGAAAGTGTTTCTCCATTCTAAATCAATAATATCAAAGGTCCGTATTATATTTCCTTTCTTCTTTTCATCCATTCCTCCATCCATTCTTCTTTCCTTCCCACATGATTAAGTAATTGATATTTTAATTTCTGTACTCAGCCCTCTTTTAAATCTGTCATCCTCAATTTCTTCTTTGCAACTAAAAATTGCTAATAACTCTAGTATGTGAGGTAGGTAAGTAACTGGCAACCCACTTTTCATATTCTTAACATCAAAAATTCTTTGCCACATGTCAAGAAAACATAATAAGATGCTGCTAAAACTCACTTTAGTAGTTATACCATCTCAAAGGGGGACTTTATGTTATCATGGGAACCATATAATCAAGAACAACTCCTTTTTTGGCTAACAGAAAAGCAAAATATGTTTGATATGTCCAAAAAAAAAAGTCAGATGTTGTATTTTAAATGCTAGTTCACAGTTGTCCAATATGCTAGTTTTTATTTTCTTTGAATCTTGAAGAATCTCGCAATTCAATCAATGAATAATCTGTATCAGGTCCATGTGTACCTGAAAGAAAGACAGAGACAGACTAAAACATTAATAGAAGGAGCATCTACTACTACTACTACTACTACTACCACTACTCCTACCACCACCACCACCACCATAACTACTACTATAACTACTATGACTAGGACTACTACTACTAACACCAATACCACTACTACCAAAAGAACTGTCATTACTACTATTACCACAACCACCAAAAATATTAACACAATTACTACTACCAACACCACAAACACTACCACTAAAACTCCTTCTCATCCTCTTTCTCAAACTACTACTACTGCTACCACTACTACTAATAACACATATAGTACTTTATGGTTTTCAGAGTACTTTTCAGATATTATCTCACTTGATAGTCACAACAACCCTTGGATGTATTATTATCCCAATTTTATCAAGTAGGAAGCTGAGGATTTAAGAAGTTAAATGACTTGCCCGCCTCACATTGATATTGTCTAAAGTAGGGTTCAAAGTCAGGTTTTACTGAATTCAACCTCAGTATTATAACCACCATTCCCCTACCTGGCTGCTGAGAGCCTGAAAGCAATGTTGTGCATGTATCCCACTCCACATTCCCCAGCCTCTTCAGATACATATCTTGGAAAGTATTAGGAACACATGATGGAGAGTGAGTAGAATGCATTGTAGCATTTCATGGTTTCAAAAGTGCTCATATGGATTATTTCAATGGATCCCCAAAATAACCAGGTGAGGTAGGCAGAAAAGTAATTAATATTCCCATTCTGGAGATGAGGAAATGGATGACTCTAGGTGAATTGACTTGCCCAATGTCACATGGTGAGAGTAGTAGGACTTAGACTCAAGTTTCCAAGATTTAAATTTAATGTTCTTTTTGGTACCATAACTGTAGATAAGGTACTAAAAATGGACTTTAAAAAAAAGTACATAGACATGTAATTACAATCACCAAAACTGAGAAAAATCCATTAGAGACAAGAAAAGACTAGAGAAATGTGTAGTATATTACCCTTATCCTGGTGCACAAATTGTGGCAGATACCACTTTTCTTTCTCCCCTAACCATGTAGAACCACCCAAGAAGAAGACCTCATAAGACAGAGATTGGGGGTAGGGAAGAAAGAGACTTAAATATTTAGGTTTTTGTTTTGTTTTTGTTTGTTTTTGTTTTTGTGGGGCAATGAGGGTTAAGTGACTTGCCCAAGGTCACACAGCTGGTAAGTGTCAAGTGCCTGAGGCTGGATTTGAACTCAGGTCCTCCTGAATCCAGGGCCAGTGCTTTATCCACTGTGCCACCTAGCTGCCCTCGGCTTCAATACTTAGGAAAATTTAAGAGATTTTAGAATTCAGAGAGTACTGGAGCAATATTGTACTTTAAAATCTCTTTGAAATGGTGGAGGGCTAGATGTTCAGAAGTTTTCTGTGATGGGAAACTTTGTTTTGAAAATATTTTTTCTTTGTCACAAACATTTAAAGGAGCCAGGGAGAAGCATGGGTGTAGCTGCTTAAGGTTTGATCCAATCTAAAAGATCAGTGTCTCTCCACTCCAATTCATCCTTCACTCAGCTGGCTGATAGATCTTCCTAAAACACAGGGGTGATTATGTCACCCACTTAGTCAACAAACTCCTGTGGCTCCTTATTAATTCCAGCATCAATTATGAAATCCTTTCTCTGGTTCTTAAATCCCTTAATAACCTGGCCACTTGTTACCTTTTCAGTGTGTATGTACACACACATACACACACACACACACACACACACACACACACAGATATGTATATCTTATATCCCTTAATGTACTGTGCAATACAGTAATGCTTCTTTCCTATACAAGACTGTCAGTGTTCCAACAGTAAATAAAGTAAGCAGAGTTAATGGACTGGTCCCTTCTTGAAACTCTACCTCCTCATCCCCACTTCCTGCCATCCATTATCTCTAAGCAAAAACCCCACTTTCTACAAGAAACATTTCCCAGTTCGCTTTATCCTTAGTGTCTTCCTTTGGAGATTACCTTTGATTGAGCCTGTACATAAATCATTGTTTATACTTAGTTGTTTGAATGCTATCTATACCATTAGACTATGAGCTTCTTGAGAGCAGAGATTGCTTATTTTTGGTTTTGTTTTTGTTTTTGCTCTTTGTTTTCTGCCTTCTTTATATATAAGTACTTACCAAAGTGTCTGGCACATAGTAGACCCTTACTAAATGTTGTTGACTGACTAAGAGTGTTCTGGGGAATCATCAGTCTTACTTTCAGATCTTTAGTTCTATTCAACAAAATAGAAAAAGGAGAAAATCAGACTCCTTTATTCCAAGGAAATGATTAAAGATAGTACAGGAGGTTGAGGAACTCTTAACATTGTACTTCTTTATATCCTTCAAATACCACGTGTTTTAGAGGGGCTCAAAAATATTTGTTATGATGATGATTTACATTCAACCTTAAGCAAAGTAGCGTTTGAAGACTCAGGTCTATGCCACAAAGTCCAGGTCAGGGCTGTGCATTCACATAATAATCTGAAAATCAGCTAAGCACCAAGTAGTTTGGGAACATACTTCTGTCCTTATATCTAGAATCCAGTGTGCTAAAACACAAATTGTCATAAAGAGAAGCAGGAGTCAATGTTAGATTACTACTGTGTTTATTGGTATTGTAAATAAAGAGATAGAGAAGAGGTATGTACTGTTCCAATGTTTGGGTCCACATAAGGACTTCAAGATCGACTCCCTAATGCACATCTTCAATTTCATGCACTGAAACAAGAAAAGAAGAGGTTTAGAGATGAACTGTGATTGATTTGGTCCCTTGGATAATGACAATGGCAAAGAGAAAGTCACGCATTACTGAAATTTTTAAAAGAAAGCAAATTTGGGAAGGGACCTTAGTCAAGGACAGTGATGAATAGTATAAAGGAGAGGTGGAAGAGCATAGTTAAGATTTTGATTTCTCTGTCTCTGTGTCTCTGTCTCTGTCTCTTCTTACCTCCCTCTATGTCTCTGTCTCCTCTGTCTCTGTCTCTATCAGGGAGAATGGTGCAGAGAGAAGCAGGTGAGCAAATAGTTGGGAGAAAAGAAGAGTGAAAAAGAGGATGACTAATGGAAAAGGGGAAAGCAATATAAATAGATTTTGGGAGTGATATGATACCAGTCATCAGCCAATACACATTCAAAAATGGATATTGGTTCACTAAGAAGAAAAATGAAGTACCTTTATGGTAGGGGACATGGACAAGCTTCTTCCTGGCTACATTATTGACCACCTTTTTGACCTCCTAGATGACCTCCTTGCTGGCCTCCTGGATGACCTCCTTGCTAACCACCTGGGTGACCTTCTTGCTGACCACCTTCTGGATTCTGGCCTTGGTCGTCACCAGCATTCTCATCATCCACCTGGGAGTCGCTTGGTCCTTGGGAGTCTAACGAATCATCTGAATTTTGTTCGTTCTCTGACAGGAGACAGCACAGGTACAGAAAAGTAAGGTGAAGAAAGAAGCCTGATATGCAGTGCATGCAGACAGAATGTCTTGCATCATAAGAGTAACTGCCCAAAGGATAGAGCCCTTAATACCTTCCCAGTAGTGTTGAATGAGGGTAATCTAGACTTACCTGGCAGATGTCTGATAAGGATCTAAGAGATCCAGGCTTTCCCAGTCTGAAGGTAAGCCTGGATGAGGTTATGTGATGGATGAACATGTAAGTGATTTGCAGGAGATAGGCTTAGACTCATAGAATGACAGCAGTAGAAGACATTGGCAGCTTGCTGTATCAAAAGCATCAATTATCCCTCTATGTGTGTCTCGGTCCAATGGATTTCTGACATGACATCCTTCATTTGTGGATGCCCGAATGTTCTCTATGTATGCATATCTCTTATACATTTCTTATGAAGTTCCATTCTTTTGTTTAGTGTGTGTGTATGTGTATATATATGCATATATATACACATACATATATATGCAAGAAAGTGAATTATTGAGGTTCATGAGCCATCATAATTTATATCATGTTTTCCCTTTGTTATGAACTGTGTCCATCAGGCAATATTCATTAAGTGCCTAAAATTTACCAGTGTTTTTGACTGACTGATACAAAGGAAAACACCTCAGTGGGGCCTCTTAATCTATGGTTTAAAGATTCTGCCCCATGAAATTCCTATAACTTAGGGTAATTAAAGGGTGCTCTAGAGTAAAAGGGGTCTTATGGCTTATGATAAGTAAGAATGAAGTGAAGGAAGGAGAGAGTGAAGAAAAGAGAAGGAAGGATTGGATTTAAATGTTGGTACCCTGTGTCCTAAAGATTTGTTATGGTCAAGAATTGAAATAATAATAATAATAGCTTCTTACATTCTAGCTATTTAATAGGGTGAAAGTAAACAAAGTAAGATTCCTAGAGTTATTTGAGGACAGGAGAAATGTTGGGCTTTTTTCTTCTGAAAAGTGGGGCAGAATTTCTAATGAATCACCTCATCGCTTGTCATGAAACACATCCAAAGCAGCTGCTGCTTTGAGTGACAGAATCATTAAAAGTGAGGAGAAGGTCTAGCCCAATCCTCCCACCCACTCCAATTTATGATGTGAAAACAGTTGGTAGCTCCTGCTTTAAGGTCCTCCTTTGCACTCCATATGGAGACCATTCCAATGGAAAAGTCAAAGTGAAATCAAAATGCCTGTCCGAATGTTTCCTACCCAACAGTCTTACCTGCATTCTGTACAGAGTTTTCTTGCTGGTACTCTATAGGAGAAAACACAAAATAACAACGAATAATGAACTTTTCAGATTCTTCAGTTTAGTCCACAAGGTTTTCCTTTATATTTCCCCACTCTAAGCCAATAGGATCTTAAATCTGGAGAAGGCTTTCTTGGGTCTTAGAGCTTAAGTACCAAAGGGAAGGAAATCATTTCCTTTCCACACACAATCCCAACTGTGTAGAAAGGAGATATTTCCTTCCCTTTGGTACTTGAGGTGTTAGAACCAAGAAAGCCTTTCCAGAGAGCTGACTATCCTCATGTAAAGAAGACATTTTGTCTATCAGAATATTTGTTTTTCACAAGTGGAGGATACCTTAGAGATCATCTAATAGAACACTTTCATTTTCTTTTTTCTCTTTCTTTCTTTTTTTTTTTGCAGGGCAATGAGGGTTAAGTGACTTACCCAGGGTCACATAGCTAGTAAGTGTCAAGTGTCTGAGGCCAGATTTGAACTCAGGTCCTCCTGAATCCAGTGCTGGTGCTCTTTCCACTGTGCCACCTAGCTGCCCCCAAATACTTTTCTTTTAATCCATCATGTTGCTTTTCCTTAGAGAACTATAGTTAGAGTCAAGGGATTGGGGTTCATGTCTCATAGTTTTCAGACTACTAGCTGGCTAAGCCAGTGGGAGTCATTTAACCTCTCTAACCCCAAGTTATTTCATCTGTAAAATGATGAGGATAATCTCACTGGGACGTAGAATGGCACTGTAGATAGAAAGCCAGCCTCAGGGTCAAAAAGTGCTGGGTTCAGCTTCCGCCTCTGATACCTATTAGGCCAATTGCTTACTGCCTTAGTTCTCCAAGAAATTCTCTAAGACACTCAGTTGTTGAGCAAATGCAGATAGATATGGCTTGTGAGGACTTTCAGATCTATTCCCCACTCAACTCTGATTCCTTCCCTTTATTACAGCCATATCTGAGATAGGTATAGTACTAATGTAACAGGAGTCCTGTGATCCCATATGTTGGACATTATTGTGTTACCTCACTTAGACTAATGCTGTATGATGCCAAAATTTCTGACTAAAAATATTAATAAAATGGTATTTCAATAATTTAATTTTTCTACCACAGGATGCTCAATATTGTTGTGTTTGGGAATGTTTAGACCAGTTTTGAATATGCGATTACCTTTTTAATTAAAAAAATAATAATCATTGTTGTGTCATCTCTGGTTAGAATTTTAGCTCCCTGAAGGCAGAAGCTGATTCACTCTGATTTTATTCCACCAATTTTGTTAAGAACCCACAGAAATAAATGATTGTTGATTGATTGATTATTGGTATTTGGAAGACATAGCTTCATCTTGACCTAGAGAAAAGGGCCTATTGGTTGGGGAAGAATTCGCAACTCTTTGGGGATAGCTTTGTCTATGCCAGAGCAGTACAATTGCAGAGATATTATCTATACCTTGGAAGAATTGGGTATATCCATTGACAAGGAGGGACTCCATTCAGTAAAGGGAAGAATGGACCTGAATGCCTATACAGTGTCAAAATCTGAATAGAAAATGAAAAATACAGTCATCTGCATGTTTCCAAATGTACAGACATTTTTTTTTCTCAGTAATGGAAATGTCTTATTAGAGACAGATTTTTTTTTGCTTTTCTCATCAATATTTGGTGCCAGACAATTCGATTCATTAAGAAGTTATTTAGGGCAGCTAGGTGGCATAGTGGATAGATAAAGCCCTGGAGTCAGGAGGACCTGAGTTCAAATCCAGCGTCAGACACAACACTTACTAGCTGTGTGACTCTGGGCAAGTCAATTAACCCCAATTGCCTTGCACACACACACACAAGTTATTTAGAAATCCTAAGCTAGGGTGGAGCCAATAAGGCCAAGGAAAGGAAGTGACTTACCTGAACTCTACTCAAGACCACTCCAAATACCATCAAATAATTCCATAAGACAATCCCTGGAGCAGCAGAACCCACAAAAGGACAGGGTGAAATAATTTTCCAGACAAATAGAAGGTTGACAAGAAAGATTTGTCACAACAGGGTGAGAGTAGGGTGCATTTCAGCACAGGACAAGCCTGTGCAGACCCAGTCCCAGAAAACCAGGAGCAGGCCTTGGGAGCCCCTGAATCAGCAGCAACAATTGCTTCCAGAATTTGGCCCACAGAGGGTAAGAGGGTTGAACAGTAGGGCAGAAGGAGATTACAAGGATCTTTTTGCTAGTACTGAGGCAGGACTCTGTTGTTTTGCCCATACTTGGATACAAGTCCCAGTCTTGGATCATGGTCCTGTTAGGGGTGAGGTGAGTAGGAGCACTAGCCCGCCTGAGCTTGCAGCCATAGTGGAGCTGGACACTGCTCATAGTTCTTGAGAAGAAAATCTGGCTTGTGGTTGCTTTCAGACCAGAGCACAGGCCAGGATAATAGTAAACATACTTCTTAAATCTTACCACCTTGAAAGAACTGAAAACTTGCACATCCCTAGAAGTATCTCTGAAAAAAAGCTACAGATAACCCCTGAAGCTTAGGACAGTGCATCCTCTACCATGTAAGCAGTGTCCCACTTTAACAAAGAGTTAAAAATCAAGAAATAGCCTGGAGAAATGAGCAAATGATAGAAAAAATTCTGACAATAGAAAGTTACTATGGTGACAAGGAAGATCAAAATACACTCTCAGAAGAAAATAACAAAGTCAAAGCTCCTACATCCAAAGCTTCCAAGAAAAATATTAATTGATCTCAGGCCATTGAAGCTCTCAAAAAGAACTTTGAAATCAAGTAAGAGATGTAGAGAAAAATGCGAAGAGAAATGAGAATGATATAAGAAAATAATAAAAAAAAAGTCAACAACTTGGTAAAGGAGGCACAAAAAATACTGAAGAAAATACCACCTTAAAAAACAGACTAGGACAAATGGTAAGGGAAATACAAAAGGTTAGTGAAGAAAAGAATACCTTGAAAATCCAAATTGGCCAAATGGAAAAGAAGGTACAAAAGCTTACTGAAGAAAAGAACTCCTTAAAAATTAGGATTGAGCAAATGGAAACTAATGACTTTATAAGAAATCAAGAAACAGTGAAACAAAATTTTAAAAAATGAAAAAATAGAAGGCAATGTGAAATATCTCATTGGAAAAACAACTCACCTGGAAAATAAATCCAGGATAGACAATCTGAAAATTATTGGATAACCTAAAAGCCATGATCAAAAAAGTGCCTATATACCATCTTCCAAGAAACTGTAGAACCAGACAGAAGGTAAAATAGAAATTGAAAGAATCCACTGATCACCTCCTGAAAGAGATCCTAAAATGAAAACTTCTAGGAATATTATAGTCAAATTCTAAAACTCCCAAGTCAAGGAGAAATATTGCAAGCAGCCCAGAAAGAAACAATTCAAGTATTGTTTAGCCACAGTCAGGATAACAAAACTTTTAGCAGCTTCTAAATTAAAGGACTGGAGGGCTTGAAATGTGATATTCTGCAGGGCAAAGGAACTGGGATTACAACCAAGAATAACCTACTCAGCAAAATTGAGTATAGTCCTTCAGGGGGAAATGGGTGTTCAATAAAAGAGGATTTTCAGGCATTCTTGATGAAAAGACCTGAGCTGAATTAAAATTTTATCTTTCAAATACAAGAGAAGCATAAAAAGGTAAACAGTAAAAATAAATCATAAGGGATATTAAAAGGCTAAACTGTTTGCATTCCTACATGGGAAGAAGATACTTGTAACTCTTAAGAACTTTCTCATTATTAGGACAATTAGATGAGTATATTTAGACAGAAGGCACTGGAGTGAATTGAATATGAAGGAATGATACCTTAAAAAATAAAATTAAGGGGTGAGAGAGGAATACACTGGGAGAAGGGAAGAGGGAGAAATGGAATGGAGTAAATTATATTACATAAAAGAAGAAAAAAAGCTTATACAGTAGAGGGGAAGATGGGGGGAGTGAGTGAACCTTACTTTCATCAGAATTGGCTAGAAGAATGAATAACATAGACACTTATTTGGGTATAGAAATATATCTTAACCTTCAGGAAAGTAGAAGGGGAAGGGGATGGGGAGTGATAGAAGGGAAGGCAGATTGGGGGAGGGGGGAGTGAGAAGCAAAATACTTTGGAGTCGGGACAGGGTGAAAGGAGATAGAGAATAAATTATATGGATAGGCAACAGGAAAGAGAGAAATACAGTTATAGTAACTGTGAAAAAAATTTGAAGCAAGTTTTTCTGATAAAAACCCCACTTCTCAAACATATAGAGAATAGAGCCAAATTTATTAAAATTAGAGACATTCCCCAATTGATAAATGATCAAAAAATATGAACAGTTTTCACATGAAATAAGCAAAGCTATAAACATATGAAAAAATACTCTGACTCACTATTGATAAGAAAGATGCAAGTCAAAAAAATCCTGGGGTACTGCCTCATACCTATTAGATTGCATAACAGGACAGCAGAGGAAAATGACAAATGTTGTAGGGGATATGGGGAAAATGAGACACTAATGCACTGTTGGTGAAGTTGTAAACTGATTCAACCATTCCACAGAGCAATTTGGAACTATATCCAAAGTGCTATAAAACCATATATGCTCAGACCTAGCAATACTACTACTAGATTGGTATCCAAAAAGAGATAAAAAGCCAAAAGTTAAGGGATATATATTTATAAAAATATTTACAGTAGTTCTTTTCTGGCGGTAAAGAATTCTAAATTGAGTGGATGCGCATAATAGGGGAATGACTGAACAAAATGTATTATGTGATTATGATGGAACACTATAAGAAATGATGAGTAGGATGCTCTCAGAAAAACCTGGAAAAACTTACCTGTGCTGATACAAAATGAAATTGTGTACAAAGTAATGGCAATATTGTATGATGATCAGTTATGAATGACTTGGCTATTCTCAGCAATACAATGATCCAAGACAACTCTGAGGGACTTATGATGAAAAATGCTATGCATACTCAGAAAAAGAACTGATGGTGTCTGAATGCAGATTGAAGCATAATTTTTTTTACTTTATTTTTCTTGAGTTATTTTTGTGTGTTTTCTTTCTCAACCTGACTAATATGGAACTGTTTTGAATGACATTCATAACATATTAAAGGAAGGAGAAAGGAAGATAATTTTGCATGTAATTGGGGGAAAATAAAATTCTAAATAAAGAAAAAAAGTTATTTATTACTTAGTGTGTGCCAGTCACTTTTTTAGGTTCTGTGTTTATAAAGAAAGAATAAATAGTCCCTGATGTGGAGGAATCTAAATTCTATTTGGGAAAACAACGTGCATACAGAAAATAAAATTCAAAATTTCTTGAAAATAAAATGAAAATTTCTTAGTTGAAAGGAATATATGAATAAGAAGTAGGGATGAAAACAGATTCCTTATACAAGACAACTGAAACAAAACTTGAATAGAAACTACAAATTCTAAGAGAGAGACATGAGTAGCAAATTTGTTGCAAGTTGGGGAATCAGCCAGGTAAAAGTATAAAAAAATGGAATGTTGGCTAAGGAGTATAGATGACTGAAGAAAAGATTAGTTTAAAGAATAGGTTGGATTTGACTTCCAACCCAGGGCTGAGAAGAGATTTAAGGAGTCATCGAAATATGAAAAGTAAGAATACCACCTCCTATTTATCTAACTCTGGGAAGACAAACATGAATTATATTGAAGGTGGGTAACTCCAAAAAAACTCACTTGAATTATACCCTGATACACCTCCCCCCAGTAGCTTCCTAATATGATCATCGTTTCTCTGTGTCCCCCACTTACCATCATCTGTGAATTGAGCTGAGCTCAGGCCCAACAGGGCCACTGAGAAAAGGAGCAGTAGCAGCTTGGTAGAGGCCATAGTAGTGATGTTACCTGTGCTGCATGAACTGAGGGCAACCGTTCATATAAAGACCTCAGTGAACAATGTCCACTTTGAACTTCACACACAGACCCTTGCATGAAGGCATTGCCCATGTCCAGATCACACCCATTCCTAAGTTTGGTTGAATTGAGGGCTGGCAAAAGCTCCTGCCCAAAAAGTCACAACCAAATATAAATTAGTCCAAGCCATTTAAGCCACCTTACCACAGATAATGTTGTGATTACAATAATGGGTACTCTTCCATTTTGTGATTTCCTTCCCATACAGAAATCCAGACTCCTTGAGGGTGTTTTGATATCCTGTGTTACACAAGTCATTGAAATGTCATTAACACAGGTCCTTTCACTAGCTTTCTTCCAATGCCAGGAACAAGCCAGAGAGCTCAATATACAATAGAAGGCTAAAATAACAGAAATGAAATCACTAGATACAATAATTGTGAAGGCAAGCTCCTGCCCCATTCTCTCCTATTAGAAGTTGTATAAACATCAGTAGCTCTATTCTTTGGTCAACTGAAGACACTAGCTTTTATATGGGACCCAACTACCATACCTATACCCATCATTCCTTTTCCCCCAGTATATTAAATGCTATTTACCAACCCTTTAATAAATTAATTTTTAACTAGCATTTGATGTTCATAACCCATTCTTCCCCAAAGCCAATGGGTCCCTCCATCCTTCTTCCAAATATTCAGGTCACAAATCTCTATTATCATGAACTACTGCTTCAGTTGGAGAGGCTTTCTCTTGCTTATTTCCTTTTGATATCCCATCCCCATTTCCCTCAGGCCATTTCCTTCTCAGATTCACAGTCATAGCATCTAGGTTCAGAGGCATAGAATCAGAAAGGATTGCCAGGGATATTGTAGAAATGATTCTTGTTCAGGTATAAGTGAGAGTCAATATCCTCTGAGGTGCCTTCGAATCAGGGTGTGCAGGGAAATGTTTAATAACAGGTTACCCAGAAAAAGAAGAAAAGTACACAGGACACACTTTCAAATTTAATCTGAATTAGTATTTTCTACATCATAGTCAACAAACAATAAATTGAGTCCTTATTTATTTGCCATTTCCTGATGTATAGATTCCCACACTGAAAATTTACAACAACCTTCCTTTGAACCTTAATATTATATGATTTTGCATGTGGTAAGGACTCCAATTTTGTTTCTTTCATTTCTCTCACATTCTTCCTCTCTTTTGCTCCCTCTCTCTCTCTTTCTTTCTCTCACCCTTTCTTTCTCACTCTTTTTCTTTTTCTTTCTCTTTCTTCCTTCCTTTCCTTTTTTCTTTTATTTTTCCTTCCTTCTTTCCTCCCTTCCTTCATTTCTTTTTCTTTTTTGTTCCTCCTTCCCTCCCTCCTTTCCTTCCTTCCATTCTTCCCTTCTTTATTCTTTCTTTCCTTCCTTCCTCCCTTCCTTACTTTTTTCCTTCCTCCCTCCTTTTTTCTTCCTTCCCTCCTTCCCTTCCTTCCTTCCTTCCTTCATTTTTCTATTTAGTTGACAAATCCATTTTGTCTTTATTGTAACATGTAGTGTTTTACATAGGTTTAAAACAAATTTCTACCAAACTGCATTCCATTTTATGCAGCAGTTCTTGTCATTGATAAACAGTCCTTCCCCTGATGTTTATGTTCTTATATATATATATATATATATATATATATATATATATATATATATATATATATATATATATTGAATAATGGACTGTTTCATTTATTTGTTTCTGTATCTGGCTTATTGAGTCAGTTCCATTTATCTATTTCTCAATTTTTAACCAATACAAAGGAATTCTAATAATTATTACTTATTAAAATATCTTGAAATCTTATATTAGATATACATCATTCCTGCTTTTTATTTTCTTGTGATTCAAGATCATTTGTTTCTCTAAACAAATGATGTTTCATTTTGACTATTTTTTAATTTTATTTTATTTGTGATATATAATTATATTTTATACATATATCAAACATAGATATAACATACACACACATATATGGCATATATAATGTAAATTTTCTACATTATTACATTTATATATACCTAGATATATTCTAATACATATAACTTAGTATTTCAAATCCTTAGATAACTGTTTTATAAATAACATATACATATCAATTTATATAAATAATTTCTATGACAAATTTGTTTAAATATAGTTACTATATAAATAAGACCTAAATAACTCATAAATGCACAACATATATATATATATATTTATGTGTGTATATAAATGTATATACCTCCTGTACCCTTCCCAGCATACCCCTCCTCCACCTTTCCAGATTAAATATTTTTATTTATATTTTTCTGTTCCAATCTCTATCCCTCCTTCCCTCCCTCCCCTCCCCACTCCCTGAGTTGGCAAACAAGCTTATGCAGGCCATACATATATGATCATGCAAAATATTACCATATTTGTCACTTAATGAAAGAATGTGAAAAATAGCTTGCTTCAATTTGTTCCATCAATATCAGTTCTTTCCTTGGATGTGGATAGTATGTTTCATCAATATTCTTTGTCTTGGATTGTCTTAAATCATTGTATTGTTGAGTATAGTCAAGTCATTCACAGTTCTTCATCGAACAATATTTCTGTCTCTGGGTACAGTGTTCTCTTTGTTCTGCTCACTTCCCAATACAGCATTTCATACATGTCTTTCCAAGCTTTTTTGAGGCGCTTATTTTTACAAATAATTTATATATTATTGGGAATAATAGTTATTTAAAAGTTTGGTACAGGGTAGCTAGGTGGTGCAGTGGATAAAACACTGGCCCTGGATTCAGGAGGACCTGAGTTCAAATCCAACCTCAGACAATTGACACTTGACACTAGCTGTGTGACCTTGGACAAGTCGCTTAACCTTCATTGCCCTGCCTCCCCCCAAAATTTGAGAAGTAATATTAAATCTGTAAATCCAGCCTTAGGCAAATTAAACAAATTATTTTTTTTAAAGGGCAACTAGGTGGCACAGTGGATAGAACGTTAGCCCTGGATTCAGGAGGACCTAAGTTCAAATCTGGCCTCAAACACTTAACACTTACTAGCTGTGTGACCCTAGCTAAGTCACTTAACCCCAATTGCCTCACACACAAAAAAAAGTTTGGTAGAAATCACTTGTGAATCCATCTGGTCCTGAATATTTTTTCAACTCATTCAACTTCTTCAAAAATTTAGATGCTATACCATTTGGTGCCTATGTGTTAAGCATTGATATGACTTCATTGTCCATGGTACCTTTCAGCAAAATGTAGTTTCCTTCTTTATCTCTTTTAACTAGATCTATTTTTGCTTTTGTTTTGTATGAAATCATAATTGCTACTCCTATTTTCTTTGCTTCAGCTGAAGTATAATAGTTTTTGTTCCAACTCTTTACATTTACCCTGTGTATACAACTCTGCTTTAAATGTATTCACATTTATAGTTATGATGACTATTTCTCTATGCTATTTTTCACCTGTTTATCCTTCCCACTCTGACCCCCACCCTCTCCTTTCCCACAATTATTTTACTTATGATCACCACTTTCCCCAATATCCCCTCCCTTGTATTAGTCCCCTCTCCCCCTTCTATTATCACCATCCCTATTTGAACTTCCTTATAGGTAAGATAGATTTCTATATCAAACTGAGTGTATTTGTTGTTCCCTCTTTGATGAGAGTAAGGTTTAATCTTTGCCCATATCCCCTATCTTCCCTTCCATTATGATAAATAATTTTTATGCCTCTTTGTGTATGTGTGTGTGTTCTCCCCTCCTACTTCTTCCATGCAATTTCTTTTGAGTCCTTTATTTTGTTTTCTATGGTGTTGTACCATCAATGTCACCTCATGATCACACTATTTGTGTACATATACTCTTTCTAATCATTCTTATATTACAATTTTTAGACTTACAAATATTATCACACCTTAAATAGTACCTTATGACCACAAGTTCATTATATATACTCCTAATTGCACTAATAATTACTTTTCAATAAAGTTATTGAGACTTACAAATATTATCTTATCATATAGAACTAGAAACAGTGTAACCTTATTAAATTTCTTACAGTTTTTCTTTCTTGTTTCTTTTTTATCTTTTTATGTTTCACTTGAACCTCATATTTGGAAGTCAAATTTCCCAATCAACTCTGACTTTTTAATTGAAAATGCTTGAAATTCCTCTATTTCATTAAATAACCATTTTTCCCTGAAAGATTATGTTCACTTTTTCTGGGTATGTAATTTATGGTTGTAAACTGAACTCCTTTGCCTTCCGCTATATTATATTCCAAGCCCTGTGATTCTTTAATGTGGAAGCTGGCAAATCCTGTGTGATTCTGACTGTAGCTCCATGGTATTTGAATTGTTTCTTTTTGGTTGCTTGCAATACTTTTTCTTCGATCTGTGAGTTTTGAAATTTGGCTATGATGTTCCTGGGAGTTTTAATTTGGAGATCTCTTTAAGGTAGTGATCGTGGATTCTTTCAATATCAATTTTACCCTCTGGTTCTTATATTTCAGGGCAATTTTCCTAGATAATTTCTTGAAAGATGTTGTCCAGGCTTTTATAATGGCTTTCAGGTAGACCAATGATTCTTATAATACCTCTCCTGGATCTATTCTCTAGGTCAATTTTTTTTTTCTTTCATTCTTTTTTTTTTTTTTTTTTGTGGGGCAATGAGGGTTAAATGACTTGCCCAAGGTTATACAGTTAGTGTCAAGTGTCTGAGGTCATATTTGAACTCAGGTCCTCTTGAATCCAGGGCCAATGCATTATCCACTATGCCATCCAGCTGCCCCCCAATTTTAATTATTTCCCCTCCTACTTTCCTGTAGGGTTAAATAGATTACTCTTCCCAATTGGGTGTGTGTGTTATTCCCTCCTTGAGACCACTCTGATGAGGTTAAGGCCTTTGAGCTAATTATGTTTTCTCAATTTTTCTTCCTCCCTCCCTCCTCAACTATCCCTATGAAATCAAGCAATGCAATATATGTCATATATGTGGTGTTATGCAGAACATCTTCATCTTCCTCAAAAGTGTTTTGCTTTTTACAGATCCCTCCCCCAAACTTCCCTTCCCTCCTTCCCCTATTCTCCCCACCCCCAAACCCCCTATCTCCTTCTCCTCCCACTTTTCCTCAGGGCAAAAATATATTACTATACCCACTTGAGTATGTATTTTATTCCCGCTTTGAGCCAATTCTGATGATAGTGAGGTTCCCCCTCTTCCCCTCCCCTCCATAGGCTTTTTTTCTTGTTTCCTTCATGTGAGCTACCACTTCCCATTCCACCTCTCCCCTCCCCCCTTGCCCAGTCTATTCCTCCTACCCCTCACCCCTATTTTAAAGATGTCATCATGGGTTAGCTAGGTGGCACAGTAGATAAAGCACAAGCCCTGGGCCCAGGGTCCCAAAACCCAAATCTGACCCCAGACACCAGACAACCCACCTGTTTGCTCCACAAAGGAGAGGGATATACAAAAAATAAATGCTTTACAAATACCATCCCTCCATATTCAGTTCAGACCCATGTCCTCTGTGTATTCCTTACTGAAAAAGTTCTTATGAGTTGGAAGTATTATTTTCTCATGTATGACTGTAAACAGTTTAACCTTTTAATGTCCCTAGTGATTTAATTTCCCTGTTTACCTTTTTATGATTCTCCCATGTCTTGTATTTGAAAGACAAATTTTCTATTCAGTTCAGGTCTTTTCATCACAAATGCCTGAAAGTACTCTTTTCCATTGAAGTCCCATTTTTTCCCTCTGAAAGATTATACTCATTTTTTCTGGGTACATGATTTTTGGATGTAGTCCCAGTTCCTTTGCCCTCTGGAATATCATATGCCATGCCCTCCAGGCCTTTAATTTAAATGCTGCTAGATCTTGCTTTGTCCTTATTGGAGCTCCACAGTATTTAAATTCCTTTTTTCTAGCTGCTTGCAATATTTTCTCCTTGACCTGGGAGTCCTGGAATTTGGCTATAATATTCCTGGAGGTTTTCCTTTTGGGATATCTTTCAGTAGGTGATCGGTGGATTCTTACAATTTCTATTTTAACTTCTGTTTCTAGAATATCAGGGCAATTTTCCCTCACAATCTCTTGGAGGATGGTGTCTAAGTTCTTGTTTTGGTCATGGTTTTCAGGTAGTCCAATGATTTTCAAATTATCTCTCCTGGATTTATTTTCCAGGTCAGCTGTTTTTCCAAGGACATATTTCACATTGCCCTCTATTTTTTAATTCAATTGGATTTGCTTTACCATGTCTTGGTTTCTTATAAGGTCACTAGCTTCCATTTGTTCAATCCTAATCCTTAGCCAATTATTTTCATCAGGCAGTTTTTTTAATCTCCTTTTCCATTTGTCTTTTCAAGCTATTGATTTTTTTCTCATGACTCTGCTGCATTGCTCTCATTACTCTTTCCATTCTTTCCTCCCTCTTTCTACACCTTCCTTCTATCTCTCCTACTTTCTCTTCAAAGTCCCTTTTGAGAGCTTCCATGGCCAAAGACCAGTTCATATTTTTCTTAGAAGCTTTGGATGTAGGGACCCTGTGGTTGATTTCCTCAACTGATGGTGCCCCTTGATCTTCCTTGTCACTGAAGAATCTTTCTATAGTTCTGAACTTTCTTTGCTTGCTCATCTTTTACTTGACTTTAAACTCTCCACTGGGGGGCCCTGTTTTTTGGTTCCACTACTGTTCCCAGCTTCAAACAGTGCTGGGTGTTTTGGTTTGAGGAAGGGCAGGTTTGAGACTCACCTGGCCTGTTCTCCGGTCTGAAGATAACCTCAAGCCTAGTTACTAAACAACCAACCAGGGGCAGCTAGGTGGTGCAGTAGATAGAGCACCAGCCCTGGAATCAGGAGTACCTGAGTTCAAATCTGGCCTCAGACACTTAACACTTACTAGCTGTGTGACCTTGGGCAAGTCACTTAACCCCAATTACCTCACTAAAAAACAAACAAACAAACAAAAAAATAAAACAACCAGCAAAGCTTTCTGTGGTGTGGCTCTTAGCTTCAACGAGCCTGTGCCCCTCCCCCACCTGTGCCTCCAGTCACTCAGGATTTCTTCCTGGTTCCCTGCTGGGGTGGGACAGCCAAATTCCTCCCTAGGTCCCTGCTGGTACCCCAGCACATCCTCCCCGGCCAGCCATTCAGCCCTCTCACTCGACCACATGCTCAGTTCTAGAAGACATTGGTGCTGTAGCTGATTCAGAGAATCTGGGGTAAATTCTTCCATATTGCTGGATGGGGTCTCTGTCAGCATGATCACAGGGTTGCACTTTACTCACAGCCCCCTGTAATCTATCTATATGTGGAGAATAATCTCAGTCCATATTTTTGTGTGTTTTTCTGCTCCAGGGGTTGTTTTAATGCTGTTTTGGGAGTAATTGTATTAGGAGCTCTGTGTGTTTAGTGTCTTTCCTCCACCATCTTGGCTCTGGCCCCCCAAATCTAATTTTTAAAGAATTGTTTTCTTCATTGACTTTTTGGAATTCCTTTTCCATTTGGCTAAATCATTTTTTTAGGGATTTATTTTCCTCAGTAATATTTTGTATTTCTGTTTCATGGTTCTCCTGCATCATTTCCAATCTTTCCTCAACCTCTCTATTTTGAATTTCAAAGTCCTTTTAAGTTCTTCCAGGAATTTATTTTGGTCTTGAGACCAATTTGTACTTCTCTTTGAAGGTTCACCTGTAGTCATATTGTTAGTGTACTCCTCTGTCTGTGTCTTGATAGTTCCTATTATTGAAGTAGCTGTCAATAGTCAAACTCTTTTTCATTGTTTTCCTACTCATCTTTGTGTCAGCTGCTTGCTGAGTTGCTAAAGGGGCCCTTGAAGTGTAATTTTGTTTCAGTCTGCTGAATCCCTGGAGCTGGTTTGCTCTGGAAATATTCTGTCTCCTGGGAGGTCACAGGGTCGGGAATCTATTGTTGACCTGCTTGGGCGGAGCTTCACTACTGTTCAGCAGGCACAGAGGTCACATGTAGACCCCTGCTGAAGCTGTTCCTGTTGCTGCTGCTCCTGGACCTCACCTCCCTCCCACCCAGGTAAGACAGATCTTTCTTGCCGTGGTGGTAGGTTGTTTCCCTGTTCCTCCAGAGAGTTCAGAGGCAGTTTTATGTCAGTTTAAAGGGGAAATATGGAAGTATTGTAGTGGGTTGCTTCCTCACTTGGCCATCTTGACTCAGAACCTCCCATTTTGATTATTTCTACCATGTAACTTCTTGAAAGTTTAATTTTTATGGCCCTAAAGGTATAAATTAATATAAATGGTAAGGTCATTTTTATCATATTTGGCATGGTCTGACACTGAATAATAAATATATCTTTAATTGTTTCTCTTCATTTTAATCTGTAATACTATTTCTAGTGTTAGCTATAAGACTTAAGTGTTTGCTGTGTGGTAAACTATAAAATATCCTTTTTTTGTGAGGCAATGGGGGTTAAGTGACTTGCCCAGAGTCACACAGCTAGTAAGTATCAAGTGTCTGAGGCTGGATTTGAACTCAGGTACTCCTGAATCCAGGGTCAGTGCTCTATCAACTGTGCCACCTAGCTGCCTCATGTCTCATGTTTTAAAGATATTTTGAATGGACTTTTAAAAAATAATTTCCTCCTATTTTGTTATTTCCATGCAAAATGATTACTTTTATGTACTTATTGTATACCTATTCCTTATTATCTAAGTCCGACTAAGGAAAAGAAACAGCAAAGTCTCCAACCCATAGAAAATAGGTAAATTGAGAGGGAGCCTATCTCACAATAAAGCCACTCAGTCAGGGGTAGGACCTGAAAGACCCCAAGCAGTACCAAGAGATGGTATTTATACCCCATAGACTCCTTCCATTGCACCCACAGAGAATTGCAAATGGTACAGAAGAGGATACATGGAAACTTCAACATTATCTTTAGTGACAAAGGCCATCTAGCCAGCTAAGCACAAGAGGGAAACAGTCCTGAAGTATATTTCTTTCTTTCTTTCTTCCTTTCTTTCTTCCTTTCTTTCTTTCTTTCTTTCTTTCTTTCTTTCTTTCTTTCTTTCTTCCTTCCTTTCTTTCTTTCTTTCTTTTTTGTTTGTGAGGCAATTAGGGTTAAGTGACTTGCCCAGGGTCACACAGCTAGTAAGTGTTAAGTGTCTGAGGCCAGATTTTGAACTCAGGTCCTCCTGAATCCAGGGCTAGTGGTCTATGCAGTGTGCCACCTAGCTGCCCCCTGAAGTATATTTCTAAAATAACATGGTTAGGTCTTTCATCCTGAAGCATACGTCTTTTTTTTGTGGGGCAATGAGGGTTAAATGACTTGCTCCGAGTCACACAGCTAGTAAGTGTCAAGTGTCTCAGGGCAGATTTAAACCCAAGTCCTCCTGAATCCAGGGCTGGTGCTTTATCCACTGCGCCACCCAGCTGCCTCTGAAGCATACATCTAAAGCAACCCATCATAACTCTCAATGCTGATTTGTTCCTTCAGCTTAGAAGATACTTTTCTTAATGTTGTGGTTAACCACAATGCACCTTTTGAAAAGGGACATCACTACAAAGCTAATACATAATCCTTAGTTGAACATGTAACCACAATGGAGAGGGACAATCAATGGTCAAGAGTCAAGTTTACAAGTACCACATTGACTCAAACAATGAAAAGAATATTCAGAAGCCATAAAAGAACTAGTTACACAATATCTGTGCTCAGTGCTAGATTACTAAATTCTAAGGAACTAGAGAACACTTAAGATTAAGTAAATCACCTTTAAAATTAAGTAAATCTCATTTTGTGGTCAATAATACTGATTACTATCATAGTTAAATCGCTCATATCTAAGGGGTAGGGAAAATCTCACTCACAATTAAAACTACAGGATTTGTCAGTTTCTCTGCTGATTTCCTGGAGCTCCTAAGTAAACCATTAAGTCTTCTGCAAATAATGACTTTTTTTTCTTTGCAATTAAAAATATGATTCTTCACACAAAATCCAAAAAAAATTCCCTATTCATAGTAGAACAGAAAAAGAGGGCTATTATGTGAATGCATTAATATATATTAGGTACAAGGGGCAGCTAGGCAGCATAGTGGATAAAGAACCAGCCCTGGATTCAGGGGGACCTGAGTTCAAATCCGGCTTCAGACACTTATTAGCTGTGTGACCTTGGGCAACTCGTTTAACCCTCATTGCCACACCAAAAAAAGCAAACAAATATCTATTAGATACAGCTTGGTTTAAACATGTGTTTGTGTGTGCACAATGTGTATCCACATATATGGATATAATATATAAATACAAATATATGGATACATAATAATTCTACACGTAACTTTCATTTTTTGGCTTTTTTGTATTGTTTTGTTTTGCAAGGCAATGAGGTTTAAGTGACTTGCCCAGGGTCACACAGCTAGTAAGTGTCAAGTGTCTGATGTTAGATTTGAACTCAGGTCCTCCTGAATCCAGGGCCAGTGCTCTATCCATTGCAACACCTAGCGGCCCCTCTACATGTAGCTTTCAAAGTTGTCCTATGTATTCTCTTGTCTACTATTGTGCAACTTAATGATGCAGTTTATTGAAGTCTTTTCCTTTTTGTATGACCAAAATTGTTTCTCTCACTATCAATCTTCTTTCCATGAGAGCTCTTCCACATATTAATAATAATTTTTTTAAATTAAAGAGGAATAAGTGATAAAATAAGAGTGGAAAAATATCAAACATGATCAATAATTTGAAAAAAGTCTGAATATATGGACCTTCTTCAGTTACAAAGGAGTGGGCCCTACTCTTTCTTTTGAAATGTTATAATATTCATTTTTATTGTTATTTCCATTTATGTTTTTAATTAGTCATGGCTCATATTTTTTCTTGGTTCTACTTCATTCTGTATCAGATCAGGAATATCTTTAAGCAACTTTCTAAATGCATCCCAATCATTTCTTAAAGCATAATAAAATTCTATTACATTGCCATACCACAATTTATTTAGCGATTTCCCGACCTATAGACATCTAACTTTCTTTCTAATTCTTTGCTACCACAAAAATGTTGCTATAACATATGTTGAAGTCATTAAGGACTTCTTCTCAAAAGCCTGCCTTGAGGCATAAAAGCATAGTAGTGGACTCTCTGGTCAAAATATATCGCTATTTTAGTCACTTTATCCAGTTTCAAATTGCTCTCCAAAATGTTTGTACTGCTTCAGAGTTCCAATTACAACGCCCTACTTTGTCTATCTTCTCACAGCCCCTCCAATATTAACTCTTCACATCTTCCGTCATTGTTTTGAATTTTCTGAATGTCTAGTGAAATCCAGGGTGGTTGTAATTTGTATTCCTAAGATTATTAGTGCTTGATAGCATTATTTCATATTGTTATTAGTTGGCATTCAGGATCCTAATGCCTTCTTATGTTATTGAGGGAATTAAATAAGAAAAATTGAGGCACACACATAAAAATAGAGGCACACAGGTGGATATGTTTTGAGGGTTTGAACAAAATAAATAGGTGGAGTAAGAAAATAGATTATTGTAGAAACAAAGAAGGAAAAATGTGGACATTTTTATTTCTCATAACTGGATGGTGTGAGAAGAATTTATGAACGTGGTGGAATGGTTGCAGGGAGTAAACAACAAATGAAAATCTCATTTAAGTGAATGGACAAAGAAGGATTGAACACATAATTTGGTGTAGAAAGACATCAAACTCAAAGTGGAATGGGAGGTAGAGGAGAGAGAAGATAATATTTAAGAGGGAGCAAAACAAACTTCTTAATCCTGAAGAGATTAAATGGGGAAAAAAATGAGAAAGGGGGAAATAATCTAAGGGGTTGCCTTAGATTAATCCTTTAAAAAAAAAAGTCAACAGGCCTTGTATAAAAAAAAATTGGCTTTTTATTTATTTAGTTTGTATTAATTATGCTTAATCTTTTCTATATTGAAGAAGAGAAAAACTTCCATTCAGGTCCTACCTTAGTCCTTATCTTGGCAGAGATGTACTCCTGGAATTTTGAGGTCTATCCTACAGGACTGCAAGGCAGCTCCTACCAGGCTGAAAAGGCTGCAAGTGTAGAACCAGGAGGAGGCAATATCTCTGTTATCTAAAAATCTCTGAGGTTTGTTTGTTTGTTTTACTTGTTTATTTGATTGATGTGTTTTGTTTTTACATTTATAAACAGATAGATTACTCTCAGTTTGTGAGAGGTCTCCTGACAAAATAAAACAGTTAAGTAAATGTAATGATAGTGAGCCCATCTGAATGGGAATGCAACATTTCACTTCTATAGCTTACTATAACTTACTGAAGGAGGGAGGCCTAACAGTGCCTGTTCTTACACTTTACTGTGAATCAGTAACTATTGGGGGGGAGGGCAGGGAAGTGAGGGTTAAGTGACTTGCCCAGTGGCACACAGCTAGTAAGTGTCAAGTGTCTGAGGCCAGATTTGAACTCAGGTCCTCCTGAATCCAAGGCTGGAGCTTTATCCACTGAACCAACTAGCTGGCCCCCTCAGCAACTTTTTTTTTAACTTTATAGTGATTAAAAAAGAGAGATTGATCAGTAGAACAGTTTGCCTTTTAGACAAATGAAGAATAACTATATTATGGTAAAGAAATGCAATAGAATGTTTTTAGAAATGGCAAGAGACACTTCCCAAGGATCCCAGGTAATATGAATTAATGTTGAAGAAAATGAGAATAATCATGAAAATTTGTTCAAAGACAAGAATATTGTAAAGAAAAACAACTTTAAAAGACTTTAACATTCTGAACAATGCAATGAACAACCGTAGTTCCAAAGAACCTAAGAAGTATGTTACCACTTCTTCACAGAGAGATGAAAGATACAGGGTGTAGAGAGGGACATTTTAAAACAAGGCTCCAATATAAATTCAGTTTGCTTTGCTATGCTTGTTTATTTTTTCTGTTTCTTTTTCTTTGTTTTTCTTTGGGGGTGGGGCAGAATTGGAAGGGAGGGTACAGTGATACCTACTAAAAGATAGCCATTGTAACATTGTTTTAATTGCATAAAAGAGACTATAAGGAAATTCAGAAGGAAGCAAAGACAAGCTGGGCAGTTTTTTTTGTTTGTTTGTTTTGTTTTGTTTTGTTTTTAGGCAATGGGGGTTAAGTGGCTTGCCCAGGGTCACACAGCTAGTAAATGTCAAGTGTCTGAGGCCGGATTTGAACTCAGGTACTCCTGAATCCAGGGCCACTGCTTTAACCACTGCGCCATCTAGCTGCCCCATGGGCAGTTTTGAAAATAAGAATTGTAGCATTTCTTGTACATTATTTGAAAAAAAAGGGGGGGGGCCTGAAATTGAGATTGGTTCATACATAATCCTCTTTTGTGTTCTGCTCTGTGTGTGGAATTTTTTTTTTTTGGTTTAAGTTTAGAATAGAAAAATAAAAGCAATTAAATGGTGAAGGGAAGGACCACCAATTCATATGAGAATTATCTAATGGAACTGGGCATGTTTAACATTGTGATGATAAAAAAAATAAAGGGACATATATTCTGAGTAATTCAATCATTTTCTTAATAAGGCCAGAAGGTTATTTACCCATCCCTCTTAGGCCAAACAAAGTTATGGCATCAGACTTACAGTTTATATACTCTTCAAAACACTAAGTGGTCCATCAAACAGCAAAGAAATAAAATTGGTTAATGTGATAGGAAATGGGCTATATTCAAATGAAGTACTGAGCATCTCTTAGATAAGGAAAGTATCTCTATACCACACTACCCCTAGCTTTAGGCTGTCAATTCAAACAATATGTACCCTTTTCAATGGGGGAGGGTGTTACAGTGATCCAGGACAGAAAAAAATTCTCTCTACTCAGACCATGCCCATCATTCTAGCTACCTAGACAAAAGGATACTCTATACTCAAGCTTGAGTAGAACAATGTGCTTCCCTACCTTGAATTCCTTGAAAGTTTGAGTGGGGTTTAATTATTTTATCTTATTATCAGTAATGTCCAACAAGAAAACTAAACTTCATGCCAGGACTTTAGAAGAAGTAGAATAAGCTCTGAATCTTCCTAAGGTATTGGTTATTAAAATCATTTCTCACAACATGGAAAAGGAAAGGTTCATGGGGAATATGATAACTGTCCTACAAGTGTTTGAAAGATGGTAATGTGTAAGAGGGATTTGTAGATGTCCTATTGGGACTCAGGGGACAAAAATCAGAGAAATGGGTAAGAATTTCAGATGCGAAAAATTAGACAATGTAGACAACACAAAACAAAATGCTTCTTAATAACTAGCTATAAATAGAAGAGGATACCTCAAAATGTGGTGATTGCTACCTTTCTGAAAGCCCAACCAGTTGATGGGTATATTGTAGAAGATATTCTTTATACTAGATGGCTTTTGAGGTTCCTTCTAACTCTGAAGTCCTGGGATTTGGTGATTTAATATTTACCCCTTCCACCAAATTCTGAATATCCTCACAGGAGTATCTTCTTTATAGACAGTGCTTCATTACCCCCCTTTTGATCTATTATGTACTTTTTGAAACAAATATGCAAAGAAAAAATACAGACATAGCTCATGCTGCTAAACCTCAAATTTGACTCTTTTGGTGAGAAGAAGTGGCGTTTGTCATATTTATTAACTGTACTTTTTATACAAAGTAGAAAAGGAATCAAATTCCTTTCCTCAGATCATAAATAAATGGAGTAAATATTTTTTTTTATTTTTTTTTTATTTTTTTTTTTGCGGGGCAATGGGGGTTAAGTGACTTGCCCAGGGTCACACAGCTAGTAAGTGTTAAGTGTCTGAGGCCGGATTTGAACTCAGGTACTCCTGAATCCAAGGCCGGTGCTTTAACCACTGCGCCATCTACCTGCCCCCAAGATTGTAAGCTTCTTTTTTTTTTTTTTTTTGGTGGGGCAATGGGGGTTAAGTGACTTGCCCAGGATCACACAGTCAGTAAGTGTCAAGTGTCTGAGGCTGAATTTGAACTCAGGAACTCCTGAATCCAGGGCTGTTGCTTTATCCACTGTGCCACCTAGCCGGCCCTTTAAATATTTTTTTTTAATTAAGTAATGGAGTGCTGGCAAGTTAAATTCTCTGTCTCTCTGCCTCTTTGTCTCTGTATGTGTGTGTGTGTGTGTGTGTGTGTGTGTCCTCGTCTGTGTGTAATATGTTTTATCTCACTCAGATCTAACTCAAAACTTCAGTGCTGACTCTGCCTGTCCCCAAGCTGGGTCATAGAAGATCTTGCTCTTTCTTTCCTTTCCTTTTCCCTCCTGGCTTGCTTCTCAGCAACAGTGATATAGTGGTATAGATTTTAGCTCTGTTAAGTTCAATTATAGTCTTCCCTGAAAATATGCATACACCATCACTCCACCTTGATAAGAAGCTTTGACAGGCTGAGTCAGATAATGTCACTTTTTCTTAGTTGCACTGAAATTGGTCCTGGTGCTCCAGGCATTGCTCCACGAGAAGTTCAGGTGTTTAGGCTCCTTCCTTCGGATAGGCCTCTACTAAAAGAACTCTATTGACATCATCCTGGCATCTTAGATGAGATAAAGGAATTCAGCAAAGTTTTGCTTCATTTGTGAATTTTTTGGTTTTTGGTTTTTGGTTTTTTTGGTGGGGCAAAGAGGATTAAGTGACTTGCCCAGGGTCACACAGCTAGTGTCAAGTGTATGAGGCTACATTTGAACTCAGGTCCTCCTAAATCCAAGGCTGGTGCTTTATCAACTGTGCCACCTAGCTGCCCCCTTCATGTACAGCTAATCATTTTTCCTTACCCATCTCCATTGTTCCTGTGGTATTTCATGGTTGAGGTGGGTTTCATTGGTACCTTTAATAGTATCATCTTTATTGGTAGCCTGGAATGTAATTCTTTACTTGAATATTAGGTCACAGAGTATCTCAGTCCTGAGACTTTGTTGTAGTTGTTAATGTTATATGTCATTTGTTCTCAAGGAGGACCATGACATCAGGGTGCTGTCATGACTTACACTGAAATGGATTTAGTTGAGGAGGGTTGTACAAGGTCACTGACCTCACTCTCTCCTCTAGAGTCATCTGGGTCCAGTGGCAAGATATATATCAATATGACTAGAGATGACCCTGGATATTTAAGGCAATTGGGGTTAAGTGACTTGTCCAGGGTCACAGAGCTTGTAAGCGCCTAAGGTGAGATTTAAACTCAGATCCTCTTGACTCCCGGGTGAGTGCTCTATCCACTGTACCACCAAGTTGCAGAGCAAGCTTATATTTTACAGAACAGAAACCCAGGGGAGAATTTAGCTGTATGCAATTCAGGTAAGGTGTTAAGGGGCAAAATTTAATTTGATTTTCACTGATCTCTCCATTCTGGTATGTGTTGTATGAAGTGAGTGCTAACAGACAGGCCACAAGCCAAAAACCCATAAAAGTTCATATTCTCAGTCCACTTCCCTCTCAGTCTCTCTTCTCAGCCTATTCCCACAAACTACTGCAGTGGTTCAAATCCTTGTCTCCACACTCACATTCTTAAACTCCATCTGTTTCCATGGTGAATTCACTACTAACTCAAGTTACTGAGACCCACACCTACACAGGAGAAGCAAGGACAAACAACAGAGTTGTTATAATTCAGCAGAAGGCTAGCAGATGGGAGAAGAAAGTAGCAGAGGACCCAAAGAAAGCAATTCAGAAACAATCAGATAACAATGACAAAAGAGAATCAGCCAATGGCATGACAATAACCAACATGAGTATCTTGTGGCAGAGCATCCCAAACCTGAGATAAAGAATGGTTCCAGGTGGATATAGCCCTAGTAGGAATCTGAGTTGCACTGACTACACAAGTAACCTATGTGTATACCTTTGCCTCTGTTTGCCATACCTCCCAGAGTCTCAATGATATATATGAAGCTCAGTTCCAACTCCTTATTTGAAGATCAATTGTTATTCTTACTTGTTAGCTCTGTTTCATGGCTTTCTATGTGGCTGTGAATTTTATTCCTGGCTTTTCTTTTTTCTTTTGTTTTCTATGACTATCTGGGTGCCTCTACTGCTACAGTGTTTCAAATAATCAACCAGCATTTATTAAGTGCCTATTAGGCACTTAATTGCTTTCTTTGGGTCCTCTGCTACTTTCTTCTGCGTTGCTACACTGAAGAAAGGACTTGGTTTTAGATACTGATTCTGCTACTTCATAACCGAGTGACATTGAGCTAGTCATCTTACCTCTCTGAACTTCATTTTCCTTATTGGTAAAATGAGAACGTTGGGCCTAAAGTCTCCTTCCATTCTAAATCTATGATATCTAAGATCCCTGTTATCTTTAGTTTGATTTATGTACAGCCTTTCTCTCTCCACTTTCTTTTTCACTTTAATGTTTTTTTGTTTTTTCTTTTATTTTCAAAACTTCCTGAAAATACATTCTCAGAAGTTCTAGTCCATTTCCTGAGAGGAGACAATCATTATTATATTTTAAGCAATGGTGCAAAAACCAAAGTCCTATTCTCAGACATATTTTTTTTTGGTTACCTATTCTTTATTAGCACAGGGCCTGGCATATAGTGGCATTTAATAAATGCTTTCCTTCCTCTCTCCTTTCTTGTTTTCAGCCTTTCCTCCCTCCTCTACTTCTCTATATCCTTCCTTTGCTCTCTTTTTTTCTTTTTTCCTTCACTCACCCCTTCATCTCTCCCTCCTTCCTTCCTTTTCATTCATCCCTCCATCCTTCTCTACTTCCTTCCTTCATGCTTAAATGAATATATTGTGAGATTTAAAATTGGATACAAGAGCATTAAACTCCCCTTTAACCTTTCCCTTATTTATCTCCCAGACCAGTAAGTGAAAGAAGCCTCTGATCTTTAGTTAGAGCTTTTATTGTTTGGGAATTACAAGGTAATGTTGATTAGAGAGATAGGAAAGTAGAAACACAAACAAATAGTCTTAGATCTAAGCTTAGTCTATATTCCGTATAGAACTCACCAAAAACCCAAAGCCACCTCTGAGGTTGAGAACCGCGTCAAGCACGTGTTGTTACAGAGAACCAGGCCAATCACCAAGGACCATGCTAATGAACTTGAGTCAGTGTGTGTGTGTACCGAGTGAGCCAGTGAGTGAGAGCAAGAGCAAAAGACCAAAAGCGCCAAAGAAGACCTCACTTCCATTCTCTCCTTGCCTTTTAAGCTAGCACCCCAGATGTGGAGTGCTTAGCAGATGGAGGTGGAGTGCTTAGCAGATGCACGGGCGGCTCGTCAGGTCTCCTCCCCAAAATGGTGGTCCTTCAAAAACTGGCGTCCTTACAGACTGTTAAAAGCTCTCACTTTTTACCACAATATGAATATCCTTTTTCTATATGTTACCAAAAAAACCACCCATCAGAATCACATAGAAAGAGAAATTCCATTTGAAATAACTGTAAACAATATAAAATGCTTGGGAGTCTACCTGCCAAGAGAAACTCAGGAATTACATGAACAGAACTACAAAACGCTTCTCACCAATAAATTCAGATCTAAACAATTGGAAAAATATGAATTGGTCATGGGTGGGCTCAGCCAATATAATAAAAATGACAATCCTACCTAAATTAATCTATTTATTTAGTTGTCATACCAATCAAAAACATTTTATAGAGCTAGAAAAAAATACAAAATTCATCTGGAAAACGAAAGCTCAAAGATACCAAGGGAATAAATGGAAAAAAAAATGGGAAAGAAGGTGATCTAGCCATACCAGATTTCAAACTGTATTATAAAGCAATACTGGTACTGGCTAAGAAATGGATCAGTGGAACAGAAGAGGTACAAATTACACTATTGGAAAAGACTATAGTAATGTATTATATATGAAAAGCCCAAAGATCCAAACTTTTGGGGTGATATCTCATTATTTGACAAAAACTGCAAAGAAAACTGGAAAACACTATGGCAGAAACTAGGTATAGACTAACATGTCATATCCTATACTAAAATAAGGTCAAAATGGGTACTTGATTTGCACACAAATTGTGATACCATAAGTAAATTAAAAGTATGTGGAATCATTTATCTGTCAGATTTATGGACAGGGAAAGAATTTAGGACCAGAAAAGATATAGAGACCATAACAAAATGTAAAATAGATAATTTTGATCATATAAAATTTAAAAGCTTTTGCACAAGCAAAATCAATGCAACCACAATTATAAGGAAAGCAAAAATCTGAAAGAGAATTTTTGCAAAAAGTATCTTTGATACAGGCCCCATTTCTTACATATATAGAGAACCAAGTCAAATTTATGAGAATACAAGTCATTTCCCAATTAATAAATGGTCTAAGGATATCAAGAGGAAGTTTTCAGATAAAGAAATCAAAACTATAGTCATGAAAAAGTGCTCTAAATCACTATTGATCAGAGAAATGCAAATTAAAGCAACTCTGAGGTACCACCTTACACTTATCAGAGTGGCAAACATAACAAAAATGGAAAATGTTGGATGCTGGAGGGAATGTGAGAAAACTGGAATGCTAATCCACTGTTGGTGTAATTGTGAAAAGATCCAACCATCCTGGAGAGCAATTTGGAACTATGCCCAAAGGGCTATCAAACTGTACATACCCTTTGATCCAGCAATCTCACTGCTAGGTTTATATCCCAAAGACATCCCAAAAAAAAGAGAAAAAGATCTATTTGTACAAAAATATTTATAGCAGCTCTTTTTGTGGTAGCCAAGAATTAGAAATCAAAGGAATGCCCATCAATTATGGCATGGCTAAACAAGCTGTGGTATATGACTATAATGGAATATTATTGTGCTATAAGAAATGACAAGCAGGATGATTTCAGAAAGCCCAGAAATACTTATATGAATTGATGTAAAGTGAAGTGAGCAGGATGGGGAGATTGATATACACAGTGACAGCAATATTTTTTGATGAACTGTGAATGACGTAACCATTTTCAGTAATACTATGATAAAAGACAACCCTAGAGGACTAATAATGAAGTATCCTGTATACCTCCAAAGAAACAACTGATATTAATTGAACACAGACAGAAGCATGCTATTTTTCAAATTCTTTCATTTTTTCTTTTTATTCTGGTTTTCTTATACAAAATGACTAATAGGGTAATGTTTTACATACTTGCACATATTTAACTTATGTCTGATTGCTTACCACATCAGGGAGGTGGGGAAGGAAATAGAATTTAGAACTTTAAACTTTAAATAAAAATGCTTATTAAAATGAATATGCTTCACTAAATAATGTTTTTAATTCTCGATTCAACCCTCTTCTAAATCTCCTGACATCAACTTCCTCTTTACAACTAAAAATTGCTGATAATTCTAATATGTGTAGCTTAAATAAATAGCTGGCAACCCACTTTTCATTTTCTTAACATCAAAGATTTTTTGTTACATTTCAAGGAAACATAATAAGATGTTGCTAAAAAGTCACTTTAAAGATAGTTATGTTATCTGAACAGGAAGCTCCATTTTTTTATCATGGGAACTATCTAATCAAGAACAACTCCTCTTGTTTTGTCTAAATCAACAGCGAATTGTATTCGATTTGTCAAGAAAATTCGATGTATCTTAAATGCTAGTTCATACAGGTCCAATAGGCATTTTGATTTTCTCTGAATCTTGAAGAATCTTGCAACTCTGAACCAATGAGTGATCTGCATCAGGTGCATGTGTAATAGAGACTGAAAGAAAGACAGAGACAGACTAAGACACTATTACTACTATTACAGTGGTGGTGGTGGTGGTGGTGGTGGTGGGGGTGGTAGTGGTAGTTATAGTAGTAGTAGTAGTAGTAGTAGTAGTAGTAGTAGTAGTAGTAGTAGTAATAGTGCGTTATAGTTTTCAAAGTTCTTTGCAGGTATTATCTCACTTGATCTTCAGAACAACCAAAGGAGGTATTATTATCCCCATTTTACCTAAGAGAAATTGAGTGTGGAAGAGGTTAAATGACTTTCCCTGGGTCATGTAGATACTATCTGAAGCAAGGCTCAAAGTCAGGTTTTCTTGAATCCAACCTCAGCACTCTAACCAACATTCCACCTAGCTGTCTGCTGAGAGCATGACAATAATATTATGCATGTATCCCAATGCACCTTCCCCAGCCTCCTCAAATAAATATCTTGGAAAAGATTATGAACACATGATAGAGAGTGTGCTTCATACTTTGTAGATCACTTCATGGTTTCAAAAGTACTTATGTACATGATTTCACTGGATCCTCACAATAATCATGTGAGGTAGGAAGAAGAATTAATATTCCCATTCTGCAGATGAAGAAATCCATTGTACTAGATGAATTGACTTGCCCAATGTGACATGGTGAGAGTGGCAGGATTTAGAATCAAATCTCCCAGCTTTAAATCCAGTGCTCTTTTTGGTACCATAACTGTCCATAAGATACTCAAAATGGAATTTTTAAAAAAGAAGTCAACCTCAACATGCAATGACAAAGACAAAAACCAAGAGAAATTAATTAAAGAACAGAAAGGACTAGAAAGATGTGTAGAATATTTCCCCCATTCTGATGCAGAATTGTGAGAGGCACTACTTTTCTTCCTCCCATAACCATCTGGAAGCACATTAGAAAAAGATCTCATAAGACTGGGGCTGGAACAGGGGTGAGGGAGGCAGAAAGAGGCTTCAATATCTAAAGAGGAAAATTTAAGGGATTTTTGAACTGAGAAATATTGGACTTTAAAATATCTTTGAAATGGAGGAGGGCTTGGTCTTTGGAAGTTTTCTGGGATAGGGATGAATTGTTTTGGGAATATTCTTTCTTTGTCACAGACGTATAAAAATTATTTTATAGAGCTAGAAGGAATAATAACAAAATTGATCTGGAAAAACAAAAAATCAAGAATATCCAGGGAAATAATGATAAAAAATTCACAGGAAGATGGGTTAGCGGTACCAAACCTGGAGCTCTACTATAAAGCGGCAGTCATCAAAACTATCTGGTACTGGCTAAAAAGTAGAGTGGTAGATCAATGGAATAGGCTAGGCTCAGGAAATACAGTAGTAAATGACACTAGTAATGTAATGTCTGATAAACCCAAAGACTCCAGTTTCTGGGATAGGAACTCAGTATTTGACAAAAACTGCAGGGAAAATTGGAAGATAGTATGGCAGAAATAAGGCACAGACCAACATCTTATACTAAAATAAGGTCAAAATGGATACATGATTTAGACATAAGAGGTGATACCATAGGTAAATTAGGAGAGAAAGGAATAGTCTACCTATCAGATCTTTGGAAAGGAAAACAGTTTTTGACCAAACAAGAGATAGAGTATATTATAAAATGCAAAGTGGATGATTTTGATTACATTAAATTAAAAATTTTTTGTACAAACAGAAGCAATGCATCCAAAATTAGAAGGGAGGCAGAAAGCTGGGAAACAATTTTTGAGGCCAGTACTTCTGATAAAGGCCTCATCTCTAAAATATATAGGGAACTAAATCAAATTTATAAGAACCCAAGTCATTCCCCAATTGAGAAATGGTCAAAGGATATGAACAGGCAGTTTTCTGATGAAGAAACCAAAGCTATCTATTCCCATATGAAAAAATGCTCTAAATCTCTAATGATTAGAGAGATGCAAATAAAAACAACTCTGAGGTACCACCTGACACCTATCAGATTAGCTAAAATGACAAAAAAGGAAAATAATAAATGTTGGAGAAGCTGTGGGAAAATTGGAACACTAATCCATTGTTGGTGGAGCTGTGAGCTGATCCAACCATTCTGGAGAGCAACTTGGAATTATCCCCAAAGGGTGATAAAGCTGTGCATACCCTTTGACCCAGCAATACCACTTTTGGGTCTTTTTCCCAAAGAGATCATGGAAGGGGGAAAGGGACCCACATGTACAAAAATATTTATAGCTGCTCTTTACGTGGTGGCAAAAAATTGGAAGTTGAGGGGATGCCCATCAATTGGGGAATGGCTGGACAAGTTGTGGTATATGAATACAATGGAATACTATTGTGCTATAAGAAACTATGAGCAGGAGGAGTTCAGAGAAACCTGGAGGGTCTTGCGTGGGCTGATGATGAGTGAGATGAGCAGAACCAGAAGAACATTGTACATAGTAACATCAACATTGAGTGTTGATCTACTGTGATGGACTATATTCTTCTCACCAATGCAATGGCACAGAAGAGTTCCAGGGACCTCGTGATGGAAGAGGATCTCCAAATCCAGGGGAAAAAAAAAAAAAAGAACTGCGGAGTATAGATGCTAAATGAACCATACTATTTCTTTTGCTTTTGATGCTGTTGTTTTTTTTTCTATTTTGAGGTTTTCCATCATTGCTCTGATTTTTTTTTCTTTTATAACATGACTAATGCAGAAATAGGATTAATGTTATTATGTATGTGTATGTGAGATTTAAAATTGGATATTAGATCATAAATCTCCCCTACTTAACTTTTCCCTTAATTTATCTCCCAGACTAGTAAATGGAAGAAGCTTCTGGTTTTCTAGATAGAGCCTTTATTGTATATAGTCACAAGGTGATGTTGATTAGAAGGATAGGAAAATAGAAATACAATACAAATCGTCTTAAGTCTAGGCTTAGTCTATATTCCTTATAAAAACTCATCAAACCAAAAAGGCCACCTTTGGAGAGAGGGAGATCGTCTGTGCCGTGCCGCCAGGAGTCCCGCCAAGCAGGCAAAAAAGGCTTACTTCGTTCTCTCCACCCCGGAAGTCAAAAACCCGGCAGGCAGTCTGACATGCGCAGCAGGCGGACTGTACCCGGCAGGCAGACTCACATGCGCAGCAGGCGGACTGTTCATCTCCTCCCCAAAAGGGTGGTCCTTGAAAAACTGGCGTCTTTCAGTTATCCTAACCGACTGTTAAAAACTTTCATATTTTACCACATGTATATATATATATATATATAAAACCTATATCAGATTCCCTGCTGTTACTCAATAAGGTTAAACTGTTTACATCCCTACATGGGAAAATAATACTTAAAACTCTTGAGAACTGTATATGTATTTGGGCAGACAGAAGGATTATACACAGATGGTATAAATATAAATTGTCTTTGATGTGATGATATAAAGAAAACTAAGGGGTTAAAAGGGAGTTTATGGGGATAAAAGGAAAGGGGAGGTGGAATGGGGTGAATTACATCATGTGAAGAGGTACAAAAAAACTCATTACAATAGAGAGAAAGAAGGGAGGGGTGAACGTTGTTTCAACCTAACTCTCACTAGATTTGATTCAAAGAGGGAATAACGTATATGTTCATTTAGATAAAGAAACTTAGCTTATTCTTTAGGGAAGTAAAAGGGTAAGGGGAAATGGGGGAACTGATAGAAGAGAGGGCAGATTTGGGGAGGCAGGGGTAAGAAGCAAAATGTTGGTGCGGAAGAATAGGGTGAAGGAAGGGGGGAAGTACAAAGGGGGTAAATAGAATGGAGGGGAATATAGAGTTAGTAATAATAACTGTGAATGTGAATGGGACGAACTCTGCCATAAAATGGAAGCAAATAGCAGAGTGGATTAAAAACCAGAATTGTACAATATCTAAATAATTGGAAAATATCAATTGCTCAGGGATAGGCCAAGCTAATATAATAAAAATGACAATTCTACCTAAATTAATTTACTTATTCAGTGCCATACTAATCAGACTACCTAAAATTTATTTTATAGAGCTGGAAAAAATAATACCAACTTTCATCTGGAAAAACAAAAGGTCAAGGATATGAAGAGAACTAATGAAAAAAATGCACAGGAAGGTGGGTTAGCTGTACCAAATCTGAAACTCTACTATAAAGCAGCAGTCATCATAACTATTTGGTACTGGCTAAGAAATAGAGTAGTGGGTCAATGGAATAGGTTATGCACAGGAGACACAGTAGGAAATTACTTTAGTAATGTATTGTTTGAGAAACCCAAAGACTCCAGCTTCTGGGATGGGAACTCAATATTTGACAAAAACTGCTGGGAAAACTGGAAGAGAGTATGGCAGAAACTTGGCATAGACCAACATCTTACACCTTATACTAAAATAAGGTCAAAATGGGTACATGATTTAGGCATAAAAGGTGATACCATAGGTAAATTAGGAGAGGAAGGAATGGTTTACCTCTCAAATTTATGGAAGGGAGAAGAGTTTATCACCAAACAAGAGAGGATATTATGAAATGCAAAATGGATGGTTTTGATTACATTAAATTAAAAAGGGTTTTATACAAACAGAAGCAATGCATCCAAAATTAGAAGGGAGACAGAAAGCTGGGAAACAATTTTTATAGTCAGTATTTCTGATAAAGGCCTCATTTCTAAAATGTATCAAGAATTAAATCAAATTTATAAGAATTCAAGTTATTCCCCAATTGAGAAATGGTCAAAGGATATGAACAGGCAGTTTTCTGATGAAGAAACCAATGCTTTCTATTGCCATATGAAAAAAATGCTCTAAATCACTATTGATTAGAGAAATGCAAATTAAAGTAACTCTGAGGTACCACCTGACACCTAATAGATTTGCTAATATGACCAAAAAGGAAAATAATAAATGTTGGAGAAGCTGTGGAAAAATTGGAATACTCATGCATTGTTGGTGAAGCTCTGAAACTGATTCAACCTTTCTGGAGAGCAAGGACTATGAAGCTGTGCATACCCTTTGACCCAGAAATACCACTATTGGGTCTTTTCCCCAAACAGATCATAAAAAAGGGAAAAGGACCCCCATGTACAAAAATATTTATAGCTGCTCTTTTAGTGGTGGCAAGGAATTGGAAATTGAGGGGCTGCCCATCAATTGGGGAATGGCTGAACAAGTTGTGGTTTATTAATGTAATGGAGTTCTACTATGCTATAAGAAATGATGAGCAGGCAGATTTCAGAGAAACCTGGAAGGACTTGCATGAACTGATGATAAGTGAGATGAGCAGAACCAGGAGAACATTGTACACATTATCAACAACATTGTGTGTTCATCAACTGTGATAGACTTGATTCTTCTCAATAAAACAATGGTACAAGATAGTTCCAAATCACTCAAGATGGAAAAGACTCTCCAAATCCAGAAAAAAAAGAACTGTGGAATATGGATGCAGATTGGACCATACCATTTCTTTTGATTTTGGTGCTGTTCTTTTTCTTTTTTGAGGTTTTTCCTTTTTGCTCTGATTCTTCTCTTATAATATGGCTAATGCAGAAATATGTTTAATGTTATTGTACATATATAACCTATATCATATTACTTGCTGTCTTGGGAGGCGGGGAGGGAGGGGATGAAGGGAGAAAATTTTGAAACTAGAAATTTTATAAAAACAAATGTTGAAAACTATCTCTACATGTAACTGGAAAATAACAAAATACTTTTATAATTAAAAAAATAAGTATGGTCCCTATCCAACCTTAAGCAAAGAGACTCAAGCCTATTCTACTAAGTCCAGTTCAGGGCTGTGCATCCACAGAATAATCTGGAATCAGCCAAGCACCAAGTAACTTGGGACCATACTTCTGTCCCTATATCTAGAACCAGTATGGTAAAAGGTGAGTGACATAAAATGCAATAAAGAGAAGCAAGAGTCAATGTTTGATTACTAGTATATTTATTGATATTGTAAAGAAATAGATGGAGAAGATGAAGAGGTATGTACTGGCCCACTATTCTGGTCCACATAAGGACTTCAATGGCACCTCCCTAATGCCCATCTTCCATTTCATGCACTGAAAAAAGAAAAGAAGAGGCTTAGAGGAGATGAACTGTGCTTGATTTGTTTTCTTGGCAAAAAGGCAATGGAAATAAAAGTCATACGCTACTGAAATTTTAAAAAGAAAACAAAACAAAATCTGGAGAGAGACCCTGGGAAGGGATAGAGATGACTAGCATTAAGGAAAAGTGGAAAATCATAGGTGAAGTTTTGATATCTCTGTCTCTCTCTCTGTTTCTCTCTGTGTGTCTCTCTGTCTGTGTGTGTGTCCCTTTCTCTGATTGTCTCTGTCTGCCTGTCACTGTTGCTGGCTCTCTTTCTCTGTCCCCTTCTCTGTTCCTGTGTGTAACAGGGAGAATGGTGCAGGGAGAGAAGCAAAGGTAAGCAAATGCTATGGAGAAGAGTCAAACTAAAGGCAAAATAGAAAGAGCTACAAATAAATTTTTGGACTGATATGATGTTAATTGGTGGCCAATATATATTCAAACATGGACATTGGTTCACTGAGAAGAAAAATGAAGTACCTTGGGGGTGGGGCACGTGAACGACGTCCTTGAGGACCACCTCGCCGACCTCCCTGAGGGCCACCTTGCCGACCTCCCTGAGGGCCACCTCGCCGACCTCCCTGAGGGCCACCTCGCCGACCTCCCCGAGGGCCACCAGGTCTCTGCCTACCTGGTCGACCACCTGGGCCTCGACCTCCTGATACATCATCTTGAGGAGGACCTGGGGGCCCATATTTTCTACCACGTTTTTTGTGACCACCTTGATAATCGAAGGTTTTTCTGTCTTGATCTTCCTCACCTTCCTGTTCTTCCATGTTAAAGTCATATGGTGGTGGTATGTCTGAATCTTCTGAATCTTCTTCATCCTCTGACAGAAAACAGCACAAGTTTAGAAAAGTCAGATGCACGAAGAGTTCTGATACGCAGTGCATGCAGAAAGAATGGTTTGCATCACAAGCTAACTGTCCAAAGGATGGAGCCCTTAATACCTTCCCAATAGTGTTGAATTAGGGTGATTCAGGCTTATCTGTTGAATGTCTGACAAGGATCTAAGGCATCCAGGCTTTCCCAGTCTGAAGGTAAGCCTGACAGCAGTAGAAGAAATCGGCAGCTTGCTGTATCAAAACCATGAGTTTTCCTCTCTATGCTTGTTCTGGTCCCACGGGTTTCTTACATGACCATCCCCTCATTTGGGAATGCCCACACATACTGTATATATGTACCTCCTAGAGATTTCCTATAAAGTTCCACTCTTCAACTTAGTACAGTTGTAAGAAAATACATTCTTGAGTTTTATGGGACTGTTAAAGTATTTCATTTATATCATATGTTTTGCTTGTTGGTTTTGTTTCCTTTTTGCTACATCGTATGTTTTAACCTTTGTTATGAACTGTGTACATCAGCCAATATTTATTAAGTGTTTAAAATGTACCAGTTCCCATTACTGACTGGACCAAAGTAAAACACCTCGGTAGGGCCTCTTGGGCTATGATTAAAAGACCATGAAGTTTCTAGAAGTAGGGACAATTAAATGGTGCTCTAGAGTGAGAGGGGTCTTACTATCTAGGGTAGGAAATAATGAAGTGGGGGAAGAGAGAATGAGAAAAACAGAAGGAAAGACTGGATTTAAATATTGTTATGGTCATGAATTGAATTAATAATGCCATCTTACATTCTAACTATTTAATAAGGTGAAAGTAAACAAAGTAAGTTTCCTAGAATTATTTGAGGACAGGAGAAATGTTGGGGGGGTTTTCTTCTGAAAAGTGGGGCAGTTTTTCATTGCCTCATCCCTTGGCATGAAATAAATCCAAAGCAGCTGCTGGTCTGAGTGACAGAATCATTCAAAGTGAGGAGAGGCTCAAGCCCAACCCTTTACCTGTCCAATTTATGATATGAAAACCCTTGGAAAGTCCTACTGTGTGATGCATAATGAGACCATTTGAATGGAAATAGTAAAGTGAAATCCAGGTGCATGTCAGAATGTTTCCTAAGCTGCAGTCTTACCTATATCCTGTACAGAGTCTTCTTCCTGGTTCTCTATGGAGGAAAACACACACACAAAAACAATGAATGATGAACTTTTCTGCTTCTTCAGTTTAGTCCACAATTTTTTGTTTTGTTTTCCCCAACCTGGGCCAATATAACCTTAAACCTAGAAAGGACATTCTTGGGTCTTACCATTCAAGTTCCAAAGGGAGGGAAATCATCTGCTCTCCATACTCTGTTAGGCTTTTAAGAGAGCTGACTATCGTCATGTAAAGAAGACATTTTGCCTATTATAATAGACAATGAACAAGGCAAATTACTTTATTGCCTCAGAACTCCAAGAAACTCTCGCAGACACTCAGTTGTTAAGCAAATGCAGATGCCTTGAGTGAAGGACTTTCAAATTTATTCCCCACTGAACTGTAGGTCCATCCCTTTATTACAGCTATATCTGAGACAGATACAACAGTAATATAACAGGAGTCCTGGGACCCAATATGTTGGACTTTATTGTGTTTCCATACTTAGGCTAAATCTGCATGATACCAACATATCTGATAAAATAATAATAATAATAATAAAATTTCAATCCAACACCCTATGTTTTCTTCTACAAAATGACTACTATTACTATGTTTCCGGAATGTTTAGATGTTTTGAATTTTAGGATACCTTTTTAATTAAAAAAAATCATTGTTTCATCATCTTGTTTAGAGTGGTAAGAAGTTATTTTGTGCTTATTATGCACCACTCCCTTTGTTAGTTGCTGGATATACCAAGAAAAAAGAAACAGTTCCTGATGTTGAAGATTTTAAATTCTATTTAGGAAAACAACATACATATAGAAAATAAAATGCAAATTAAGTAAAACATCATAATAAATGCTCAGGGGAAGAGAACATCTGAATGGCTTGTAGGGCAGGTAATCAAGATAGATTTCCTATAGGAGATGACATAAATAGTACTTTAACAGAAGCTAAGGATTCTAAGAGGTAGAGATAAGTGGCAAATGTGTTTCATGTAGCAGGAACAGCCAGATAAAAGTATGGAAAAATGGAATACTGGGCACAAGGAACAGCAAGGAGTGTAGATGACTGGAGAAAAGAATAGAGTTTAAATAATAGGTTGGATTTGGGTTCAAACTCAGGGCTGAAAAGAGATTTGCGGAGTCATTAGAATACAGAAAATAAGAATACCACCTCCTATTTATCTAACTCTAGGAGAATAAAACTGAATTATACTGAAGATGGCAAACTCTAAACATCACTTGAATTATACCCTGATATTCTTCTCTACAGCAAACTCCTAACATGATCATACTTTTTCTGTCTCCCACTTACCCTCTTCTATGAATTGAGCTGAGCTCAGGCCCAACAGGGCCACTGAGAATAGGAGCAGTAGCAACTTGGTAGCAGCCATGGTAGCGATGTTACCTGTGCTGAGTGGACTGAGGGCAACGGCCCTTATAAGGACCTCAGAGAACAATGTCCCTTTTGAAACCACACACAGTCCCTTATATGAAGGCATTGTCCATTTCCAGATCACACTTACCCCTAATTTTTGGTTAAATTGAGTTTGAGGGCTGGCAAAATAGCTCCTGCCCAAAAAGCCACAAGCAAATATAAATCAGCCCAAGCCTTTGAAGCTGCCTTGCCAGGAAACTATACAGATAATGCTGTGATTACAATAATGTGTAGACTTCCATCTTGTGATTTCCCTCCCATACAGAAATCTCTACTCTTTAAGTGTATTTTGATATCTTGTGTTACACAAGTCATTTAAATGTCATTGACTCAGGTCCTTTTACCTGCTTTCTTTCAGAGCCTGTTATGAGCCTGCAAGGTCAATGTACAATTGAAGGATAAAATAACAGAAATGAAATCACTAGATACAATAATTGTGTAGGCAAGCTCCTGCCCCATCCCCTCCTGTTAGAAGTTGCATAAACATCAGCAGCTATATTCTTTGGTCATCTGAAGTTACCAGCTTTGATAGGGCCAGGTTACCATACCTGTCTCCATCATTCCTTCTTCACAAGTGTCTTAAATGATATTTCCCAACAATTTGTTTCTCTAAACAAATGTTGCTTCATTTTTACTATTCCTAAAAAGTAACCTTGTGGTAGTTTAGTTTTTATGTCACTAAAATTATAAATTAATATAAATGGTAAAGTCATATTATCATTTTGACATGGCCTGACCTAAAACAATGAATATATTTTTAATTATTTTTCCTCATTTTTGTGTATAAAGAGTATTTCTTTTAGTAGCTATATAAGACCTAAGTGTGTGTTGTTAGAATAACTTCAAAATATGTCATTTGTTTTATAGATTTATTGAATGTACTTTGTTTTCCTATAATTTCCTATTTTGTTATTTCTATGTAAAATTATTACTTTTATGTACTGACATTACATCCATTCTTTGCTAAAACAATAAAAATTCTCAGTGTCTCTGCTGATTGCCTGGAGTTACTTAGGAAACCATCATATCTTATGCAAATAGTGATGTTTTTTGTTCTTCGTAATTAAAAATTATTTTTTACAATAAGACAAAATATTTCTTTGTGTAAGGTAAAGCAGAAAAAGAGGGTTATATGTGAAAGCATTAATATATTAGGTATACCTTGCTTTAAACACATTTGGATATATAATAAATTCATCATATAACTTTCAAAGGGGTCCTCCTGTTTGTTTTCTTCTCTACTATTGTTCAATTTTTAAAATATATTTTACTGAAGTGTTTTGCTTTTTAACTCACCAAAATTGTTTCTCATGGTTATCAACCTTCCATGGGAGCCTTTCCATATAATAAATAATATTTTTAAAGAAGAATAACTGAAAGGAGAGGGGGAAAACATCAATACATTGAAAAAGGCTGCACATATAGAGAATGTACCTCATTCATGGACTTTTCACCTCTGCAAAGGTGCGGGGTTGGGATGTTTTCTCATATCTCTTCTTTGGGCCATACTTGTTCTTTTAAAATTTTAGAATTTTCTTTTTATTGTTTTGTTTGTTGTTTCTATTTATGTTGTGACTTAGTCATTGCTCATATTTTCTTCTTCATTCTATTTCATTCTGTATCTGATCAGGTAAGTCTTTTTATTCTTTTCTTTATGTACCATAATCATTTTCTGCAGCACCATGAAATTATATTACATTGACATGTTATAATTTATGTAGCTATTCCCCAACTTATGGACATCTACTTTGTTTCTAATTCTTTGCTACCATGAACATGTTGCTATGAATATGTTGACATTGATAAGGACTTTCCTCTTTTAAAAAGCCTACCATGAGTTATACAAGCCAATAGTAGACTCTCTGGGTCAAAAGATAGTGCTATTTTAGTCACTTTATGCAATTCCAAATTGGTCTCCAAAATGTTTGTACTTCCTCACAGTTCCACCAGTATTGCCCTACTTTGTCTATCATCCCACAACCCCTCAAATATTAACTATTCACATCTTCTGTCATTGAATTTGTTAGGTATCAAGTGAAACTTCATTCAGGGTGGTTGTGATTTGTATTTCGACTATTATTTGTGTTTTGGAGCATAATGTCATCTTGATATTAGTTTGTATTTTGAGACCATTCATTTACTATAATTTATTCAACCATTCCTCAATTGATGGGTGCTTCTCTTATTTCCAAATGTCAGTCTGAACCTAATTTCTTTTTTTTCCTTTTCTTTTTTTTTCTTTTTTGGGCAGGGCAATGAGGGCTAAGTGACTTGTCCAGGGTTACACAGCTAGTAAGTGTCAAGTGTCTGAGGCCAGATTTGAACTCAGGTCCTCCTGAATCCAGGGCCAGTGCTTTATCCACTGTGCCACCTAGCTGCCCCCAACATGATAGTCTGAACCTAATTTCAATTTTTTTTGTGTGAGGCAATTGGGGTTAAGTGACTTGCCCAGGGTCACACAGCTAATAAGTGTTAAGTGTCTGAGGTCAGATTTGAACTCCGGTCCTCCTAACTCTGGGGCTGTTGCTCTATCCACTGTGCCACCTAGCTGCCCCCCTGAACCTAATTTCAATTAGAATTCTTAAGCCAAAGAGTGAATCTTTAATTTAAAATACTATGCCACCAGTTTGTTGTTTGTTTCCAATTGTCTTCAAGATTCCTTTTATGTCTGTTTTAGGACCAAGACCTCATTTTTAATTAGTATCATTTTTTCTGCCTCTAGACGGGTAAATTTATTACTAATTTACCAACTTATGAATTTATCAACTGCCTTTCTTTTGGAAGAAGAAGAGAATGCCAACAAGTGTCAAAATATTTGAATGTCCCCATCAATACAACATCATGTTTTGATATCGGGTTTCTGATGTTTCTCAAATTCTTTCTGTCTACTATTTCTAAGGTCAAGGTGTTCTTTAGCATCCACTGTCATGCTGTTTCTGTTCTTTCCTCCATTAATTTTCATTAAAATATCATCCATTTGTTACTGACACAAAGCTGAGAATTGTAGCTAACAACCTAGGTGAGAGAGTCAAGGTTTAAAAACATTTCCACTGGATAAAACATTGGGCTATACTTACTAAGACTAAATTTTGTGGAAATGAATATGATATCTTATACTTGGGTTTAAGAAATCAGTTTCCTAGGCATAAGATTGGGAAAGCATTTCTAGATGTTTCATCTGAAAATGATAATATGTTTTAGGGGAAATGTCTAGACAAAGATAATAAAGAGTTACTTCCACTATGTGTGTGTATGATACAAGCTAGTATCAGAATGAAGGCATTAAAATTAGGAAGCATTGGTAAAGACTTTTTTGCAGAATGGAAAGGCCTAGTTAGAGAAATATATCTAGTTGTGACCTTCTTACTCCATCAAAATTCTGAAGTTCACAAAATTAGGCAAGAGATAATAATTAACAATGTCCCTAAATGAAAGAATTAGAGGATAAATAGCTTAGAAAAGAATAGACAAAACAGAAATAATTGACACTCTAAAAGACCTTGAAATCTTAGACAAATTCAAAAGATTAATAAAATAGAAGAAAATATAGAATATCTAATACCAAAACAACTGATCTCATAAAGATGTCAAAAAGAGACAATTTATGAAGCACTGGACTCCCTAAAGACCATGATAGCATAAAGGTCTGGATAATATATCTTAAAAAATAATAAATGAAAACTTGTAGTATGAACCACAGGGCAAACTGTAAAACCAGAGTGCAAAGTACAGTTTGGAAAAAAAAGTGCAATTTGCCAATAATCTCATGAAAGCAATCCCAGAAGGGAAAGTAATGGGAATCCAGTAGACAAAATCCAAATCCCCTTACCAAAGAAAAATTACTTCAAGAATCCAAGAAGGAAGCAGATCAAGTAGTCAGGAACTAAACACAAGATCACATAAGACCTAGAATCTTCTACAGGAAACTAAAAGAGATCTTGAAAAACAACATTCCAAAAAGCAAAAGGAATAGCCTTATAACTAAGAGTAACTTCACCAAGAATGCTGACTATACTCCTACATGAAACAAAAATTGACCTTTCATGGAATAGAGCACTTTCAAATATTTCTGATGAACTATGTGACCCTGGGCAAGTCACTTAACCCTCATTGCCCTGAAAAAAAAAGAAAAAGAAATTATCAAGGAAAACTGCCCTGATATTTTAGAACCAGAGGGTAAAATAGAAATTGAAAGATTCCACTGATCACCTCCTGAAAGATATCCAACAATCAAAATCCCCAGGAATATTTTCAATCTTAACAGTATTTTTTCCAATTACATGTAGAGATAGTTTTCAATATTCATTTCTATAAGATTTTGAATCCAACATTTTTCTTCCTCTCTCCCTTCCCTCCCCCCTCCACAAGACAGACAGCAAGCAATCTGATATAGGTTATATATGTACAATCACATTAAATGTATTTCCACATTAGTCATGTTGTGAAAGAAGAATCAGAACAAAAGGGAAAAACCTCAAGAAAGAAAAAGAAAACAAAAATAAAGTAAAAACAGCATCATTCAATCTGAATTCAGATTCCATAGTTCTTTTCCTAGATATGGAGAGCATTTTCCATCATGGGAAGAGCTAAATCTACTACAGCTGAACATCACACAATATTATTTGTACTATTTACAATGTTCTACTTCTGCTTACTTCACTCAGCATGAGTCCACTTAATTCTTTACAGGTTTTTCTGAAATCTGCCTGCTGTTAATTTTTTTTTTTCAGGGCAATGAGGGTTAAGTGACTTTCCCAGAGTCACGCAGGTAGTAAGTGTAAAGTGTCTAAGACCTGATTTGAACTCACATCTTCCTGAATCCAGGACCAGTGTTTTAGCCACTGTGCCAGCTAACTGCCCTTGTTCATTTCTTACAGCACAATAGTATTCCATTACATTCATATACCACAACTAGTTTGTCCAGTCCCCAATTAATGGGCATTCCCTCATTTCCAATTCTTAACCACCAGAAAGAGAGCTGCTAAAAATATTTTTTTGTACATTTGGGTCCTTTTCCCTTGTTTATGATCTCTTTGGAATACAGATGTAGTAGCAGTATTACTGAGTCAAAGGGAATGCACAGCCCCATAGCCCTTTGGGTATAATTCCAAATTGTTTTCCAGAATGGTTGGATCAGTTCACAATGCCAGCAACCATGCATTAGTGTTCCAATTTTTTCCACATCTTCTCCAACATTTATTATTTTCCATTTTTTTGCCATATTAAAAAATTTGATAGGTTATGAGGTAGTACCTCAGAGTTGTTTTAATTAGCAATTCCCCAATGAATAGAGATTTAGAACATTTTTTTATATGGCAATAGATAGCATTGATTTCTTCATCTTAAAACTCCTTGTTCATATCATTTGGCTGTTTCTCTATTGGGGAATGACTTGTATTCTTATAAATTTGGTTCAGCTCTCTCTATATTTTAGAAATGAGGCCTTTATCAGAAACACTGGCTACAAAAATTGTTTCCCAGCTTTCTGCTTTCCTTCTAATCTTCGCTGTATTTCTTCTGTTTGTACAAAACCTTTTTAATTTAATGTAATCAAAATTATCCATTTTGCATTTCATGTTATTTTTCATCTCTTGTTTGCTCATAAATTCTTCTTTCTTTCTCTAAAATGGGGCTATTCAAATCTTTTATTCCTCTTCTGAAAATCTGGACAATTGATATTTTTGTAAATATTCATCCATTTCCTTTAGATTATCAAATTTATTGGCATACAATTAGGGAAAGTAGCTCCTAATTATTTCTTTAATTTCCTTTTCATTGGTGGAAAATTTACTCCTTTTATTTTTGATACAGGTATTTTGGTTTTCTTCATTCTTTTTTTAATCAAACATTTATTTATTTTTTTTATTTTTTCATAAAACCAGCTTAGTTTTATTAATTCTATAGTTTTCTTACTTTGAATTGTATTAATCTTTCCTATGATTTTCAGAATTTCTGATTTAGTATTTAATTGGAAATTTTCAATTTGTTCTTTTTTATCTTTTTTAGTTGCATGCCCAACTCACTGATTTCCTCTTTCTCTGTTTTATTCATGTAAGCTTACATAGATATAAAATTTCTGCTAAGAACTGCTTTGGCTATATCACAAAAGTTTTGGTATACTGTCTCATTCTTTTCATTCCTCTGCATGAAGTTATTGATTGTTTCTATGATTATTGTTTAACCCGCTCATTCTTTTTTCATGGTATTTATTTTATTTTGATAATAAACATTTTTATTTATAATTTTGGGTTCCAATTTTTATCCTCTTTCCCTCCCTCCCCTACCCCCTACCTGAGGTGGAAAACAATCATATAGACCCATTCATTCTTTAGGATGAGATTATTTAGTTTCCATTTCATTTTTGGTCTATCTTTGCATGGCCATTTATTACCCACAGTTTTTTATTGCATCACATTCTGAAAAGGATGCATTTATTATTTCTGCCTTTCTACTTTGATGGTGAGGTTTTTGTGCCCTAATACATGGTTGATTTTTGTGTCTATGCCATGTACCACTTAGAAAAAGGTATATTCCTTTCTATCCCCATTCAATTTTGTCCAGAAGTGTATCAATTTAACTTTTTAAAAATTCTATTTACCTCCTTAACTTCTTTATTATTTATTTTGTGGTTAGACTTATCCAGTTCTGAGAGAGGAAGGTTGAGATTTCCCACTAGTATAGTTCTGCAGTCTATTTCCTCTTGTAACTCATTTAACTTCTCCTCTAAGAGTTTGGATGCTATACTACTTGGGGCATATATGTTTAGTATTAATATTACTTCATTATCCATGTTACATTTTAGCAAGGTGTAGTTTCCTTCTTTATTTCTTTTAATTAGATGTATTTTTTGCTTTTGCTTTGTCTGAGATCTGGATTACTACCCCTGTTTTGTTTTTTTTTACTTCAGCTGAAGCATAATATATTCTGCTAACACCTTTTACCTTTACTCCATGTGCATCTCTCTGATTCAATTGTCTTTATTGTAAAAACATATTGTAGCATTCTGGTCTTTAATCCACTCTGCTTCACTTCCATTTTATGGGGAAGTTTATCCCATTCACATTCACAGTCATTATTACTAAAAGTGTATTTCCCTCCAGCTTATTTTCCCATTTGTATATTCTTTTGCCTCTACTTTCACCCTGTTCCTTTTACCAGTGTTTTGCTTCTTACCACTTTCTCCCTCAATGTGCCCTCCCTTTTATCAGCATCACTCCCTTTTCTTTCCCCTTTTCTCTCCTACTACTTTCTTCTATCAGTGCCCTCCTTTTTCCCTTACCCTTCTACTTTCCTATAGGGTAAGATACATTTTGTATCCATATAAGTATGTATGTTATTCCCTCTTTGAGCCAAATCTTATGTGAGTAAGGTTAAAATAATGCTTACCCCTCCCTTCTTTCCCTCTGTTGTTTTTTGTGCCTCTTTATATGATGTAATTTACTCCATTCTACTTACCCTTTCCTATTCTCCCCATATAAACTTTTTTTCATCCCTTAATTTTTATATCATTACATCAAAGTCAATTTATACCTATACCCTCTATGTATATTCCTATCTGCCCAAATAGAGATATAGTTCTCAAGAGTTACAAGTAGGGATCTAAATACCTTATTGAATAACATGTCCTTTTTCTGTTTGCCTTTTTATACTTCTCTTGAGTCTTTTATTTGAAGATCAAACTTTCTGTTCAGTTCTGGTCTTTTCATCAGGAAACCTTGAAAGTCTCCTATTTCATTGAATGTCCATCTTTTCCACTGAAAGATAATGATTAGTTTTGCTGGATACTTGATTCTTGGTTGTAATCCAAGCTCCTTTGCCTTCCAGAATATCAAATTCCATGCCTTGCAATTCTTTAATGTTGAAGCTGTCAGGTACTGTGTAATCCTGACTGTGGCTCCATGAAATTTAAATTATTTCTTTCTGGCTGCTTGCAGTATTTTCTCCTTCACCTGATAATTCTGAGATTTGGCTAAAATATTCCTTGGAGTTTTTATTTTGGTATCCCTTTCAGGAGGTGATTGGTGGATTCTTTCAATGATTATTTTATCCTCTGCTTCTAGGATATCAGGGAAGTTCTCCTTGATGATTTCCTGCAATATGGTGTCTAGATTCTTTTTTTTTTCATGATGGCTTTCAAGTGATCTAATAATTCTTAAATTATCTCTCCTGGTTCTATTTTCCAGGTCACTTGTTCTTCCAACAAGTTATTTCACATTTTCTTCTATTTTTTCATTCTTTTGGTTCAGTTTGATTGATTCCTAGTATCTTATAGAGTCATTTGCTTCCACCTGCCCAATTCTAATTTTTAAGGCATTATTTTCTTCAGTAAGCTTTTGCACCTCCTTTTCCATTTGGTCAATCTACATTTTTAGGAGTTGTTTTCTTCAATGGATTTTTCCCCATTTCTCCAATTGTATTCTTTAAGGAATTGTTTTCTTTGGTCTATTTTTGTTATTCCTTTTTCGAGCTGTTGACACTTTCTTTCATAATTGTCTTGCATAACTCTCATTTCTCTCATTTCTTTTCCCATTTTTTTCCTTCTACCGCTCTGATTTTTTAAATCTTTTCTGACCTCTCCCAAGAAGGCTTTTAGACCTTGAGACCAATTCATCTTCTCCTCTGAGGCTTTACATGTAGACATTTTGACAGTATTTTCCTCATTTGAGTTAGTGTTTTGGTCTTCCCTATCACCATTAATGCTCTCTATGGTAAGGTTTCTTTTTCAGTTCTTACACATATTTTTGCCTATTTTGTGACTTTTAAAGTTGAGCTCTGCTCCTGGGACACAAAGCCCACTGTTGAAAGCTTCTTGTGCTGGGGGACAGGGGCGTGATCACTGGCTTTCTGCTCTGGGGCCTCTGGGGCTCAGGTATTCCTCACTGCTCTGGACTTGCTCTTTGTGCTGGGATGGCTTGGCCTCATTGCTTCTTTCCTGTGGCTGGTTCTGTAGCTGGCTGTTTGCCCTCTCATCTGAGGCGGGGGAGAGGGGTGGGTGAGAATCTCACAACTGGCCTGATTCATCACCAGCCTGCTGAGCCAAGACCAAGGGACCTCAGCTGCTGATCTGTGCTGTGGCCAAGAGTTTCTCACTCACTTCCCAAGAAACCCTCCATGTTTCATTGTGCTCCCCTTTTGCCCAAGTGAGATAGACCTTTCCTGAAGTATTTTTAAATTATCTCAAGGTAGAATATTGTTTCTCTCTGTCTTTGTGTAGATTCTTTTGCTCCAGAACCCATTTAGAGGCTTGATTTAATGTTGTTTCTGAGGGAAATTGGGGAGAGCTTGGGCAATTTCCTGGCTTCTCTCCACCATCTGGGCTCTACTCCTAACTCCGAGGAATATTGTAGCTAAATTCCAGTGCTCCCAGGTCAAGGATAAAATAGTGCAAGCAGTCAGAAAGAAATAATTCAAGTATTGTACCACTTAAGTTAGGGTCACATAAGATTTAGCAGCTTCTAATGAATGGATTTGAGGGCTTGGAATATGATGCTCTGGAGGGTAAAGAAACTGAGATTATAACCCACAATCATCTATCCATGAAAACTTAGTATAATCCTTCAGGGGGGGAAATGCACATTCAATTAAAAAGAGGACTTTATGCATTTTGATGAAAAGAACAAAGCTGAATCAAAAACTTGACTTTCAAATACAAGACTCCAGAGAAACATAAAATGGTAAACAAGAAACAGAAATCAGAAGGGGGGTTAAAAGGCTAAACTATTTACATTCCTATCTGTTAAGATAATACTTGTAACTCTTTTGTTGTTGTTGTTGTTGTTATTGTTGTTGTTTTTCCGGGATTTTTTGTTTGTTTGTTTTGTTGTTGTTTGTTGTTGTTGTTGTTTTGCGGGACAATGAGGGTTAAGTGACTTGCCCAGGGTCACACAGCTAATAAGTGTCAAGTGTCTGAGGCCAGATTTGAACTCAGGTACTCCTGAATCCAGGGCCAGGCTTTATCCACTGCACCACCTAGCTGCCCCCAATACTTGTAACTCTTAAGAACTTTCTTATTATTAGGGCAGTTAGAAGGCATATATATAGAACAAAGGCACAGGTGTGAGTTCAATATGAAGGGATGATATTTAAGAAATAAAATTAAGGGGTGAGATAGGAATTCAATAGAAGAAAGGAAAAGTAAGATGGGTAAATTGTCTCACATAACAGAAATAAGAAAAAGTTTGGGTGGAGATGGGGAAGTTGAGGGGGAGTGAATGAACCTTACTTTTATCACAATTGGCTCAAAGAGGGAATAACATATACACTCAGTTGATTATAGAATTCCATCTTACCTTTCAGGAAGGTAGGAGGGAGAGGGGATGAGAGGAGTTGGAATAGGTGAAAAAAAAGGGTAAATTGGGGGAGAGGGTAGTCAGAAGCAAAACACTTTTGAGGGGCTAGAGGGTGAAATGAGAGAGAAAATAGAATAAATGGGGGGAATAGGATGGAAGGAAATGCAGTTACTACAAAAAAAAAATTTTGAAGTAAGTTTGTCTGATAAAAGTCCCATTTCTTAAACATATAGAGAACTGAGTAAAATTTATAAAAATAAAAGCCATTCCCCAAATGATAAATGATAAAAAGATATTAAGTTCTCAGATGAAGTATTTAACATGATCTATGCTCTCACTATTAATTGAAGAGATGCAAATCAAAGCAATTCTGGGGTACTAGCACATACCTATTATATTGGTTAATAGGCCAAAAGAGAAAAATGACAAATATTATCGGGGTTGTGGGAAACATGAAACATAAATGCACTGGTGAAGTTGTGAAGTGATTTATTCATTCTGTAGAGCAATTTAGAACTATGCCCAAGGAATTATAAAATCATGCATTCTCTTTGACCTAGCAATACCACCACTAGGTCTGTATCCAAAAAGAGATTTAAAAATAAAAACAAAAAGGAGGAGGACCTATAGGTACAAAAATATGTATAGCAGCTCTTTTCTGGTGGCAAAGAATTTGAAATTGATGTAATGCCCACCAATTGGGGAATGGATGAATAAATTGTGGTATGTAATTATGATGGAATACTATTGTGCTATAAGAAATGATGAAAAACCTATAAATATTTGCATGAGCTGATAGAAAGTGAAATGTACTGTGTACAAAACAACAGCAATATTGTAAGATGATTAGCTATGAATGATTTAGGTATTCTCAGTAATACAATGATCCAAGACAACTTTGAAGGACTTAGGATGAAAAATGCTACCTATTCCTATAAAAAGAACTCATGGTGTCTGAATACAGATTGAAGCTTTTTTTTACTTTCTATATTTTTCTTGTGGTCTTTTGTTTTCTTTCACAACATGATCAATATAGAAATGTTTTGCACACTACATGTGTATAACCTATATCAAATTGCTTGCCTTCTCAAAGGGGGAGGAGGGAGGAAGGGAGAAAATTTGAAACTCAAAGTCTTAAAAAGAATGTTAAAATTGTTTTTACATGTAATTGGGGAAAAATAAAATGCTAAATAAATAGAAAAAAGATTTCAAAGTACATAAAATATAGTTGAATACATTCATAAAAATATATTTTTAAAAAACAGATTCACCCATATTAAGAACCCCTGCCCTTTTGTTTTCCATTGTTTGGATTTTTCCACCTTTTCCCCTAGGATATAGTTCTCCATAGCCATAGTTTCTAAGTTCCTACAGGTGTTCTTTTTGTTCCCTGCCCCAATCATTGTGAGCATGTTATTCTCATCAGGATTACTAGTTTTTAGGGGGATCTCAATCATGCCTTGTATCTATACTGCAAGAAGGCTTCATTATTATTTATAAAATTTCTAGAAACAAACACCTTGGAATACCTCCACAGAAAGCCACAAACCATCATTATTCCTCTCTTATCCTTCTGACATTTGGAGATGACCTCTCATTGGTTGGCACCTTTGAACTACACCATTCCTTTTATTTTTTTTAATTTATGAAATAAAACAAGCATTTCTATATAGTAGAATAATGAAAAAATGATTGCGCATGAAACTACAAATTTATTCCTGTTCCTTTTAAATAGATAATAAATTTATGATGTAAATTTCTTTTTTTTCTTCCCTCACCTCTGCCCTAGAGATGGCTACCATTAGACACTAATATATATATATATATATATATATATATATATATATATATATATATATATATATATATATATATATATATATATATATATATATATACACACACACACACACACACACACACATATACATATATATGTAAAATCACTCTATATTTTTGTATTATATTTTTGTAGTTCTTTCTCTGGATACAGGTAGCATGTTTCTTCAAATTTCCTTTGTAATTTGGGAATTTATAATAGTCAAAATTACTTGGTCACTCAAAATTGTTGTTAAAATAATATTGCTGTTATTGTTTGCAACGTTCTCTTGTTTCTAATCATTTCACACTGTCTATCCATACTTTTCTAAGATCATCGAGCTCATCATTTCTTATAGCACCGTAGTATTCCATCACAACCATATACCACAACTTGTACAGCCATTCCCCAAATGATGAGCATCCCCACAATTTCCAGTTCTTTGATTCCACAAGGAGAGCTGCTAAAATATTTTAGAACATTTAGTTTCTTTTACTTTTCCCTAATCATCTTTGGAAATAGACCTAGTAATGGTATTGATGGGTCAAAGGGCATAGACAGTTTAATAACTCTTGGGGCATAATTCCAGATTGCTCTCCAAAATTTAGTTCACAGTGCCACCAATGCACATCATTACTTAGAAAACAGGAAATTGCCATCTCCAAAGATTTTTCACTTCTCCTCTCTCAGATGAAGAGTCAGGTACTTCACAGTGTATCAAGGACTGGTTTTATATTAAGAAGCCCTGGGTTCAGATCTCTTCTCAGAGATCACCATTTCTAGAAGGGTGCTCATAGACAAGTAAACCACTCAAGGCCTCAATTTTCTCATTTTTGAAAAGATAACTCTAGCACTAATAATCTGATGGGACTATTCTGAGAAAAGTACACTGTCAACATGAAAGTACTATTATATAAGCATGAATTACTAATGATTACTAATACATTATGATACAATAACAGCTATAGAGGTATTTAAGAAATGTAAGGTTCCCTACTTGAAAAGTCAACATATCAAGTCATCAAGCATTTATTAAGCACCCACCGTATACTGAGCATTGTACTAAGTGCTGGAGAGACCAAATAACAGCTTTATAGAAATGAAACACCTTTGAGCTAGGTTAGTAGAAAGATCAAGTACTCCTAAGAGAAGGATCAAGTAAATTCCAAGATCAATCAGTTATTCGGCATGACCTTTAGCAAAGACCAGTTTCTTCATCTGGAAAATGGATATAATTATTCTTTATCTGCCTCATATGATTGTTATAGAGATCAGATTAGGTGCTTTGAAAGAGCCTTGCTAAATGTGGTATGACCTTTAACAATTCTTCCAGTCTCTCTGGGATTGTTTCCTCTTCTTTTTAAAACAGTTTACAATAACAATATATCACAGAACCTCAGAGAGGTTCTGCAAGAGAAATCAAAGACCATTTAAACAAACACAAACCTGAACAGAAATCCCCTTTATGATGTCACCAACAAGTATAGAACTCAAATGAGAGGGGATTTGTTTTATCCCGAGGTAGACCATTTCACTTTTGCATCACTTTAAATGTTAGGAATATTTTTGTTTTACATAAAACTGCTTTCTGCTTCTCTGCTTTTCTGCATTGTCATTGCCAGCCCATTATTCTAAGTTCTATCCACTAGCATAAGTAAAACAATTTTCCCCTTCTTCTACCATACAGGGGTTCATAAATGCTTAAAGATAGCTACCAGACCACCTCAAGTCTTCTCTTCTCCCAGCTAAGCATCTTTGGTTATTTCAATGACTTCTCATTTGTCATGGTCTCTAGTTCTTTCATTGGGCTGATTACACTCCTTTGGATATATTTCAGTTTGTTAGCATCCTACCTAAACTGCAGGGCCCAGAACTGAAACTAAGTATTCCAGATGGATTTTCCCCAAGAAAAATCTAATAGGATTATCATTCACCATGTTGTAGATATTGTGCCTCTACTAATGAAGTTAGAGATCACAATAGCTTTATTGTCAGCCATAACACAGTGTTGGCTCATATTAATTTTGTAGTCTATTAAAATTCCCAGGTACTTTCCACAAAAACTCTTCCTTAGGTACTTCTCCAGCATCTTGTCTTCATAAAATTGATTTTTTAATCCAAATTTAAGTCTTACATTATACCTTTTAAACTATGTATTATATAGAATTACTCCTACCTGGAGAAGTTACCAAAGGAGAGGAATCTCCCTCTTTAAAGAGAGATTTAACATAAGTTTAAGTAACATTTTAGATTTCTTTCCTGGACAATCAGTCCAGTTATATTCCCTTCCTCTGAAATCACAATACATTGACTATAAAACTCACTTGTGCTGCCCAATTGCTAGGAGTTCAATATATACTTTTTGAATGAATTAATACAGAGACACTTGTGTGAAACAATCAATACAAGGTAGTGACAAGTAACTAGCCTTAGTGACCTTGGGCAAGTCACTCAGCTTCTCCTTTGGGCCTTCATTTCCTATTCTGTAGAAAGAAAGGATAGAACTAACTAAACTCTACGTTCCTTCCAGCTCTAAATTCTAAGATCCACTAGCTACAGTGGATTTCAAAAAAGATATATGATCTCTGAGGTTCCTTTACAGCTCTTAAATTTTGTAATTTTATTATTACAATTCATTTTCAGAGAAGCTCTTTCTTGTCTCACTTATCACATAGCATGACCTCTCTTATGCAAATTGTCTAAATGTCAAATGTCTTGGATTATTTCCATCATATTTCCCCAAAGACAAGGACTAGGATTTAGAATCAATCGACAATGAAAGATTAAGATAACACAAGTTATGCCACAAGACAAAACACAAACAAAGAGAGGAGATGAAAATGCCAACTTTCTGAGGTGCTGTGGTCACGTAGAGACAACCTTTCCAAGTCACCACTACCCAGAAATTAGAGTTTATGGATCAGGATTCAACATCTGGGCTTCAGAGTCATCTCTATTGCATGACTCTCTTACAAAACCAGCTAGGTGGTACAGTGGACAGCATGCTGGGCCTGTAGTCAAGAAGACCTGAGTGTGGATTGTTGGTTTTTTTTTGGGGGGGGGTGGGCAATGAGGGTTAAGTGATTTGCCCAGGGCCACACAGCTAGTGTCAAGTGTCTGAGGCTGGATTTGAACTCAGGTCCTCCTGAATCCAGGGCCAGTGCTTTATTCACTGCACCACCTAGCTGCCCCCTAGGAAGACCTGAGTTTGAATGTAGCCTCAGATGAAGAAGCTATTTGACTGAACAAGTTACTTACATCTCCATTTTCCTCAGTTTCTTCAATTTTAAAATTGAGATATTAACAGATTTTACCTCACAGGGATGTTGGGAAGATCAAATGAGATATTTATAAAGCACTTGGTAGGCCCGTCTTATAGTAGGCACCATATAAGTGTTTATTCCTTTCCCTTCTAGCATGTATCATTCATCTAGAGCTAGAAGGTTCTTGATAGGTCATCTAGTCCAGTTATTTTACAAATAAGGAAACTGAGGCTCAGAAAAATGAAGTGACTTTTCTGTGGCCACAAAAGTACTAGGTGGGAGAGAAAGAATTGAAACTCAGGTCTTCTAATGCCAAAGACAATGTTCTTCCCCCTGAACCACAGTATCACCTGAAGAAAGAGAGACAGTCCAATCTTTCCCCACATTCTCAGGATAACAACACCTCTAGAACTAAGAGGCTCAGAAAAAAAGGACTAAGTAAAAGATGTTAATTAGTTGTCCTGGATATTTTCAGACAATGTTTAAAAGGGACAAAATCTAATGAATATCAATATCAGAAAAGAAACCCAATATTACCTCCCTCTGGATGGAACTGAGAAAGAAGAAAAAAGTTTGAAATTGATATTTGGGTTGTCACATTCTCAGACATAGAGATATTCTGCAAGTTTGGGGAATGGAGAAAGCATGAAAGAAAGACAAAGGGGAAGAAATGCTCTGGGTCCTGACAAATACAGTATTGAAATGAAACAAAGTAGAAATAGAAAAATGGTAGGTAGGTGGCATAATGGAAAAAGTGCCTGACTTAGAGCCAGGAAGACTCGTTGTCCTGAGTTCAAATGTAGCCTCAGATACTTATTAGCTGTGAGACCCTGGGCTTCAGTTTCCTTGTCTGGAAAATGAGCTGGAGAAGGAAATAGCAAACTATTCTCTTTGCCAAGAAAACCCCAAATGGTGTTATGAAGGACATGACTTAAAAACGACAGAAATAAAAGATGCTTCAGAAGTGCACCAACATGAATGGTTACTATGCTAGAAATCATACTTTACTTTAGAAGGAACTGTAAATGAAGTGGAATTAGTTTTATTAATAGTATTAATGAATCAAAAAGGCAAGAGGGCCAAAGGATCCTTGAGGGAGAAAATTAAAGGTATCATATTCTAAAACTCATGCACAGAATTGTTGAGGTAGAAAGAAAGGGACAGATGAGGCAGCCATTAACAGCTCCATGCATCTTTGCCCACATCCAGCAGGGGTAAATAATGACAGTTTCTCCAAGGGTACAGTGAAAATACTCTGAGCCTGACATTGGAGGACCTGAGTTCAAATCTTGTGCTTTACTCTCCTACTTGTGCGATCTTGGGCTCTGAGCTTCCCTATCAGGAGCTATTATGTTTGTATGGTTCTCAGTTAGTCAACAAGGTGGACTGTGCACTAGATTTACAAAAATATGGTCCCTGCCCTTGAGAGGACACAGTCTAATAAGAGAGACAACATACAAGCAACTCTGTATACATAAGACATACAGGATAAATAGGATGTAGTCTTAGAGGGAAGGCACTAGCTTATATACCATTGTTGCATTGAGTTAGAACAGATTTACCTTCACAGTTCATAAGAAAGAAGTGAAGAAACCTAAATCCTATTTTTATAGTATAATTTATGCTTATTTTTGCATGTGAATCAAAATAACTTTACTCAATCTCTTAGCCTCACTAGACCTCAGTTTTCTCATCTGAAAAATAAGGAGTTTGGACTATATGGCGTCTGAGGTCACTTCCAGGTCTTGAGTTATGATACCTTAATCTTATGGCCTCTGGCATCAAAAGCACAGGCATTCTAAATATATACTATGGAAAACTTGGATGGGCAATTAGAACACTAAGGTGAGTCATCTTTGAAGATAATGATTGTTCAAATAGAATCTAGCATTGGTTTTATTGGCATCTTCTAAGAATGTTGAGATGCTTTGTGCACATATTGGACTTTCCCGAGTCTCTAGAATCAGAAGGGCAAAGAAAAATGTTTTATTGTTTTGATCCTCTAACATACACGATTTTATTCCCTTTGAAATTTCATCCACACACTATGCTCTTTTCTACCTTGTCCCCTTTTTCCCACCTCCTCTAGGTTCCTAGACATTTAGAATGAGTTAGGGAAAATGGTTTTAACCACTCAGTTGCTCAAGGCGCTTATTTTGGGGCCTGATAGGAAAGTATGGCACCAAGAAAAGATAGTCTCGTAACTTAAGTGCCCAGTTAATATGAATTCAACCTGAGTCAGGAAACCAATCACAAGAACTATATAGAAGATCTAATTCTACAGCCAGAAGATTTTATATTTGATCCTGGAGGCAATTGGGACCCTGGATTTGGGTTTAAATCCTTGGTAACATTTTAATTCCCTTTTAGTTGTTTGGAGAAGGGGGGAAGGGGAATATTGCCTCATTCTTTGTCTACTAAATTCTACCTAGGGGGAAAAAAACCTCCAAAATCTCTCTAGTACAGCCAAATGTGATGAAGGGGTCTGATGTTTTAATTACTTTTTGAAAATTATTTTTTGCCATTTACCAGATTTGGTTTTTCACATGTAATATGAATTCATTTCATATATGTGTGTATACTGTATATATATGTATATATGTGTGTGTACTGCATATATGTGTATATACATATTTATTTATTTATATACATATTGTATGTGATAATATGGTATTGTAAATTAAAAACAAAAAAGGAGTTATTAAATATTCATGACTTTTGGTCCACCCTGTATATTCTATAAATATAGGATCACTTAAAAAAGCAAATGAAAAGGTGTCAGTCAGTCATTCAGCAGGCATTGTGTTTTTCCCCAGGTTCAGAAAGACTCAGTTATAGTCTCATTTCTGCATGAATGAGGGAATTCTATTACAATAACACACAACAATTAGAATGAGGGAAATTTGTTTCAGTCCTGTGGATTTAATACATGAAGAAAATTTGATCAGTTCTTCAACACATTCCTACAATTGGCATCAAAGTTCTCACCAAATCAGTGATTTTACAATTAGTATCTATGCCAGGGAATGAAAAAAAGAGAAAAGACCCATGTACAAGATTTATATATGATTTATCAAACGAAATTCTTTACAATTGGATGAAGATGGAAGGATGCTATAGTCCTCTTGGTCTTCATTGGAATAATAGTATAACAGCTATGAACTAAGATTACTCCCCAGTATTTATCTGTTGTATAGGAAAAGTCCTATTTTTGGTGTTTCTTAAAGATGTTCTCATACTCTTATGGGTTCCAGGATTGTGACTGATTAAAATAAAAAAATTTAAAAAACAATATGGTCTTTCTCTTGCTTTTCCAGATCATTGTTTCTCATTTAAAAAAAAAAAAGAATTTTAATTAGCCAAAAAAATAAAGAAGGGAGAAAGGGAAGGAGAAGAGAATCTGACATCCCATGGGTCATTTAAGGCCTATTTTAATTGAGGTTTTTTATGACTTCAGATGAAATCTGGGAAACTCTACCTTGCTTTAACTACTCATGAGCTCATGAAAAAGAACAAAGGTGCCAAAATTTGTTCATGAACTGAATTTCTGATTTAACTTAGTTCTCCTCAAATAATGCCCAGGCTCTAAGACATGCTATTTTTTATGTTTTTGTTGTGTTTTGTTTTGTTTTGTTTTGTTGAGGCAACTGGGGATAAGTGACTTGCCTAGGGTCACACAACTAGTAAGTGTCAAGTGTCTGAAGCTGGATTTGAACTCAGGTCCTCCTGACTCCAGGACAGGTGCTTTATCCACTGAGCAACCTAGCTGCCCCAAGGCATGCTATTTACACAGTGAAAAGCTTAATAGTCACACAGGGCCATTGATTCATAAATTCATATGCTAATATATCTTATATTTAAGAGATGATTAGCAGAGCCCTATCTAGTGCAGAGCTAGTAACTTGACTATTCCCTAAAGTAGAAAAGAGGCAATGGGAATTCAGTGGCCCTAGCTGAGCTGAGACTAAAGTATGGGCATGTCATAGACTTATCATACAGTGTATGTATGTCAGAGAGTTCTGTTTTAGGGGTTTCATGGCTTAAAATCCTAAGGGGCAAGTTGACCCAACCTCTCAATAAGGAAATGCATTAGCAAATACAAACTCACCTGCTGAAAGGAGGGAAGAGGTATAGATAGAGAGAAGAGATGCTGCCTATTTAGATTGCTATATAATTATATAACATCTAGAAGAGATGTTAAACTCTGTCTAGTCCATTCTTTTCATGTTACAGATGAAGAAACTGAAAGTCAAAAAGATTAAATGATTTGCCCTTGGTTACACAGCTAATAAGTGTCAGGCAGGGCCATTGCCAGTCATCTTGACCCATGTCTTACCAGTGGACTCTGATAACTCTGGAGGAGTGAAGGTGATGACTTTGCACATCACTGCCTCACTTAAATCCAATTTTCTTGCAAGTCAAGATATCACCCTCCTGATATCATTAGTCCTCTTTGAGAATGGAGGATGAACAATAAGAACAGGGTCAGAAGAATGATTTGAATCCAGATATTCTGTGTGTGTGTGTGTGTGTGTGTGTGTGTGTGTGTGTGTGTGTGTGTGGCAATTGGGGTTAAGTGACTTGCCCAGGGTCACACAGGTAGTAAGTGTTAAGTGTCTGAGGCCGGATTTGAACTCAGGTCCTCCTGAATCCAGGGCCAGTGCTCTATCCACTGTGCCACCTAGCTGCCCCTCAGATATTCTTTTAATACTATTTTATTTTATTTTCCAATTACATTTAAAATATTTTTCAACATTCATTTTTGTAAGATTTTGAGTTCCAAATTTGTCTCCCTTCCTTTCTTCCCTCCATGCTCCTGAAGCCAGCAAGCAATCTGATAAAGGTTTTATATGTACAATCACATTAAACATATTTCTACATTAGTAATGTGAAAGAATAATCAGAACAAATGAAAAAAAACAAGAAAGAAGAAACAACAATAACAAAAAAACAACAATAAAAGCAAAAAGAGCTTCAATCTGCATTCATACTCCATAGTTCTTTTTCTGGATGTGGAGAGCATTTTCCATCATGAGTGTTTTGGTATTGTCTTTGAACTCAGATATTCTTGAACTCTATCCACAATGTCTTTGACAAAATGCCACTCTGCTTGTTAAAACACCTGAAAAGCAGAAGCATGAAAGAAGGATTCTTCCTTAATATGCTTAAAAAATTTATAACCAAGGATGACTATTATTGGGATAGCTACCTAAAAGTGCTCCAAAGGAGGTGATGGATTCCTCAAATAATAGCAGTTTCCACATAAAGCCTGGATGACCTTTTGTCAGGGAACGTGTAACCAGGATTCTTTTCAGACACATATTGGATTTGATGGACTCTGATGTTCCTGCCAACTCAGAAATTTTGTGATTTGCCCTTTCCCCTGTCTTTGGTAACTGTAGATACCACTTGTAAAAGAGATAGCCAAATACCCTCTGATCCAGCAATACCTCTGCTAGGTTTCCATCCCAAAGACCTAACAAAAAAGAGAAAAAGACCTATTTGTACAAAAATATTTATAGCAGGTCTTTTGGTGGTGGCTAAGAATTGGAAATCAAAGAATGCCCATCATTTGAGGAATGGCTAAACAAGCTGTGGTATATGATAGTGATGGAATATTATTGTGCTGTAAGAAATAACAAGCAGAATGATTTCAGAAGGGCCTGGAAAGATTTGTATGAACTGATGTACAGTGAAGTGAGCAGAACCAGAAGAACGTTGTGCACAGTGACAGCAATATTGTTTGATGAAGAACTGAATGACTAACTATTCTTAGCAATATAATGGTCCAAGACAATCCCAAAGGACTAATGATAAAGTATACTATCTACCTCCAGGCCATGATCAGAAGACTGGTTAAGTAAGGGACCTGGACTGTTATCATCGACTTGCCATTGGCAAAGTGCTGGCCGCAGAGCTGGGGCCTTCCTATGCCTTTGCCCCTGCCAATGTGATTTCTGAAGCAGACATACAGGGCTCCCTGACCTTGGCCAGGCAGAAGTTCGGCCAGCTGGACCTTGCCGCTAATTGTGCTGGCATAGCTCTGGCCTCTAAGACTTACAACTTCAAGAAGGATCAGATGCACTCCCTGGAGGCCTTCCAGAAAGTAATCCAGGTAAACCTAATTGGCACCTTCAACATGATCTGCCTTGCTGCTGTGGAGATGGGGAAGAATGAGCCAGATGAGGGTGGACACCAGGGCGTTATCAACACAGCCAGTGTGGCTGCCTTTGAGGGCCAGGTTGGACAAATTGCATATTCTGCATCCAAGGGGAGCATTGTGGCCATGACTCTGCCTGCAGCCCGAGACCTGGCCCCCTTGGGCATTTGTTGGTCACCATTGCTCCAGGTCTGTTCAAGACACCCCCCCTGTTGAGACTCCCTGAAAAGGTCTGCTCCTTCCTCGCCCCAAGTGCCCTTCCCCAGCCACCTGGGAGATCCAGCAGAATATGCCCACCTTATGCAGGCTGAGGTGGAAAACTCCCTGCTCAGTGGTGAGGTGATCTGTCTAGATGGAGGTATCGGCATGCAGCCCTGATGCTGGAGGCCTAGTCTTTGGGCACCTGCCCTGGCCTCCCTCCAGTAACAGGGTGCACCAGGGTCTCTACCTTCTATGCCTTAACCTCTGGTGCCTAATAAAGGTGGTTTCTTTAGGCTCTGTGGAACAGCAGGGCTGAGGAGGAGCACGTGCTAGTGGGGGGGGGGAAAAAGCTCATTGGTTGATTGATTACTACTCTGGTTCATATCTTTGTTATTTCCTCCTTGAATATACATAATAAATTATTAATTGATCTGCTCATTCACCATCTTTTTTTTTTTTATCCAGTCCTTCACTCTCACAACTGCCAAACGATATTTCCTATACATTGCTCCCTTCCTTAAAAACGATCAGGAGTTACCTATTGTATAGGACAAAATGAAATGTCCTTCCTTTTTCTGATATTTAAGGTTCTTATAATTGGATTCCACCCTATCTGTTCACCCTTAAATCATATTGCTAATGTTCATTTAATGTACATTCCAAACAAACCTAACTAATAGCTATTTCTATATTTTGTCAGTTTAAATTTAAAAGTATTGTTTACTGCATGCAAGAAAATATGCTAGGTATTAGAAACAAGGAAGAAAATGTTTCTATCCTCAAGGACTTTATATTCTGCTGAACTTGTGACATATGTCCTTAATTCTTCCTCCTCCTTACATTTACATAGGCCATGCTTGATGCCTAGAATGCATTTTTTTTCAACTTCTGTATCTTTTGGAATCTTTTTCTTTCTTCAAGAGGCGAAACAATGTAGTGGAAAGTATACTGGACCTCACATTAGGATAAACTTAACTTTGAATACTGGCTCTGGGACTTACTAGTTGTATGATCCTAAACAAGACCCTTAACCTCTCTGAGCCTCCACTATTACATTTATACTACTTACATAATAGGATTATTGTAAATAAAACATTTTATTGATTTTAAAAGAAGGTAGAAATGTGTGAGGTGTTAATCAAGGCTCAGTTCAAATGTTACCTTTTCAATGAAGATTTATGTTAACCCGCCCAACAAAAACTGAAATCTCCCTCCTTGATTCTGATATATTTTTCTCCATTATCTCTCCATTTGCCTTATTGTGTCCTGACAATAATAGAGAGAGAAATACACTGCCAATATTTACGTAATGATTTGTGATTTTCATAGTGATTTATATAAATTGGCTCATTTGAGCTTCACAACCCTCTGGGATAAAAAGTACTCTACTATTTATCATTACCATTGTGAAGATGAGGAAACTGAATTCTAGAAAGGTCAAATGAGGTGCCCACAGTCACATAGTAAGTACCAGAGCCAGAATTGTCTCCCTCCGCTCCCCCTATCAAATCTCTCCCCCTTCTACTCTAACCTCTGAACAGGCACCAAATTGACTTTCCTTAAGGGTTAATATGATGGGAAGCTAGGTAGTGCAGTGGATAAAGCACCGGTCCTGGAGTCAGGAGGACATGAGTTCAAATCCAGTCTCAGACACTTGACACTTACTAGCTGTGTGACCCTGGGCAAGTCACTTAGCCATCATTGCCCCACAAAAAAAAAAGAGTAGATATGACCATATCATTCCCCTACTCAGTAAACTTCACTGGCTCCCTGTTGATTTTAGGGTAAAATATAAATCTCTCTGTTTAGCTTTTGAAGCCTTTCACAACCTTATCTCAATCTACTTTTCTAATTTTATTATGAATTACTCTTTTGCACACATTCTGAGATCTAGCCAAACAGACTTTCTCTCTGTTTCTCATACATGGCACTCCATCTCCAGTGTCTGTACTTTGGTATTCACTTTCTTCATGCTTGGAACGCATTCCCTCCTCACCTCCATGTCTCTTCCTTCAGTATGCAGTTTAATCACTATCTTCTACATGAAACTTTTGTTGACTCATCCCAGCTGCTAGTAATATTACTCAATAGCTGTAAATGTAACTGTTTATTCGTTTTATCTTTTATATTTTTCTGCCTATAGTTATATAAATGTATTTGGTTCCCTGTTGGAATGTAAATTCCTTGTGAGTAGGAAATCATTTCATTCTTTATGTTTCCCCCACATCTAGCACTTTGCCTGCCACATAGTAGGCACTAAATAAATGCTTTTTGGATGATCACTATGGCCTCCCAGAGCCTAGGCTCCATTGACATAACTTATAAGAAATCAAGGTCACCTTCCCACTACAAGGAGGCATTGTAAAACTTTAGTGAAGAATAATCACCTTATCATGTGGAAAATCACAGTGAATTATACAAGTACCAAGAGCTCCAAAGTACCTCTCTTTGACTAGTTCCAGTTAATAGACGTAATTATGATTTGGACTCTGAAGTTGTTTTAATACAATAGCTTTCAAAGGGAAGAAAATATTATAGGTAGTGTCTTTCATACTTTTCATGGTCTGGCATGTCATCTGTTTTTTTCTAATAAAAGGTATTCATTATCTTTAAGTGTATGCTGCTAAAGAAGTGGAAGAACAGTTTGGTTGGGGGTTTTTTCTGTGATATTTTTGGATGATAATTTGTTTGTTCATGGAGAATATTAGGTTTCACTTGCTCTCCAAACTAAACTTGTTGTTGGCTTCAGCAAGCTTTAGATTATAACTCAGGAGTGAGAAATTGACCCCTTCATACATGGAGCAAAGTAAGAAAGACCATTCTATCTGTCTGACCAAGTACATTAGCCAAGGTGCAGTTAGAGATACCTGGGGTAAATTTTCCCCTAAAGCTTGGCTTCTTAACCAAGGTATCTTTAGGTGAGAAAACATAATCATGAGTAGAAAGAGGGTAACAGACTAGATTTTCCACACTTCCCAACTCCTCCTATAACCCCCTCATTCCAGAATCCTAGCCCCCATGCCAATAATAGAATGATCCAGAGGAGACCACCATCTAACCCAATATCCTCAATTCACCGTTAATGAAACTGAGACCCTGACAAATGCCTCAGAATTGATCTAGGGGCAGGGCAGCAGCTCACCAGCATGGCAAGAAAGGTCATTCTCACTAGGGTGAGAGCAAGGTCCAAGAGCAGGATCAGCCTGTGTCAAATCAGGAAGGCTACAGAAAGGCCGCAAGCCTGGGATAGTCCACCAGCAAGGTCCACCCTCCTGCAAACCATCAGACCCCTAGGCAAGTGAGCATGTCTGTGCAGCAAGATACCACCCCCAGAGACCTTAAACCAATCACACGCCACCAGCAAGGCCTTGACCCCATTGTTGACCAGTAGTGAAGCTGCATCCCAGGGCTGGACAACAGCAAGACTCTACCCCTGGGGTCTAACAGCAAAGAAGCCATATTTCTATAGAAACCTAGCAGCAAGGTGCCACCCCTAGAACAGGCTAGCAGCTAACCCCCACACCCAGGGGAAGCCAACACAGAGGCCCCACCCTCTCCAGTATAATCCAGAAGGAAAGTGTACCCAACAAAGAAAGAAAGCAGCTAATCCCAGGAACCTGGTGAAAGCCAGTAGTAAGACCCAGAATCCTAGCATAAAAAGCTTGGGACAGTGCAGGACCAGAGCTCAACTCTCACATAAAAACACCAAGTCACCAAATAAGCAACCACAACCCCCTGCCAAAAAAAAAAATCTTGACTATAGAAAGTTACTATGGTTACTATGGAGGATCAAAGAGGATATTAGAAGAGGACAACAGAGTCAAAATGACTATATGGGAAGCTGCAAAGAAAAGATGTAATTCAGTCTCAGGCCCAAAAAGAATTTCTGGAAGAGCTTAAAAAGAATTTTAAAAATACAAATTAGAGAAGTAAAAGAAAAATTAGGAAAAGAAATGAGAGTAATGCAAGAGAATCATGGTAAAAAAGGTCAATAGCATGGAAAATGATATACAAAAATTTAGTGGGGAAAATAACTCCCTAAAAAATAGAATAAAGCAAATAGGGGGGAAAGTACAAAAGCTCACTGAAGAAAATAATTCCTTAAAAATTAGAATTGAACAAGTGAAAATTGATGATTCTGTGAGACATCAAGATACAATAAAACAAAATCAAAAAAGTAAAAAGAAAAGAAAAGAAAAAGTGAAATTTCTTATTGGAAAAATGATTAACCTAGAAGATAATCCAGGAGTGATAACATAAAAATTATTGCACTACCTAAGAGCCATTATTTTTTTTAAAAGCCTGCACAACATATTTCAAGAAATGATCAATGAAAATTGGCCTGATACATTAGAACCAGAGGGCAAATAGCATCTAAAATTTTAAAGGAATAGTTGAATGAGTTACAGGAAGGAACATAATAAATCTATATTAATGGGGGACCTCAACTTTCTCCTCTGAGAACCAGAGGGCAAATAGAAATTCATAGAATCCACCAATCATCACCTGAAAGATATCTCAAATTAAAAACTCTCAGAAGTATCATAGCCAAATTGCAGAGCTCACAGATCAAGAAGAAAGCGTTGCAAGCAGCCAAAAAGAAACAATTCAAATATTGTGGAGCTAGAGTCAAGATTACACAGGATTTAACAGCTTCCACATTACAGAACTGGAGGACTTGGAATATGATATACCAAAACAGGATTAGGAATACAACCAAGAATCACCTACCCAGAAAAACTGAATATAATCTTTCAGGGGAGGGTGGGGTGGCACTTAACAAAATAGAAGACTGTGAGTGAAATTTTCCCCAACCCTTAGAGTAAAATGATTTAACTATGGTTATAATCAGTATTTAACCTACAAGTCAGTTCTTTGACTAAAAGATTTAAAGTGTGATTTAAAGTGCTTTACCAATTTCTTTAGTAGCTGAAATTAATAGTAATGGTAATTAATAGTAATGTAACAAATAGGAATAGATATTATGTAATATGTTCTTATGTATTGTGAACTTGTCCTATGGCCAACTCAACATGTCCATTTGTAATATTATTAAATGATCAATGAGGTACTAAAAATAGTATCTCTAGACTGAAGGAACCAATCAGCATTGAAGGTTGCTTAATTTTAGGAATTTGTCCCTAATCGCCCCTGATCTTATACATTTGGCTGACTGCCAGCCATGATGGGGTACCGTTAACCTCATGTTCATGATTTTCTAGATGATGACCATTTGTAAATGTACATTTTCTGTACCATTTGAAATAGGCTCAGAAGATAATATGGCTGGAGTTGTGTCTAAAATTAGTAGGGTATATAAGCATTTAAGCCTTACTGAGGTATTAAAAACCACTGGATCCCTAGGCTCAGGGTCTTTCGGGCAGGTTTACCCCTGCTGGAGGCCGGCTTTATTGTGAGATAGGCCTTCTCTCAATAAACCTATTTTCTACAGTTTGGAGACTTCATTTTTCTTTCATTTGTCAGACTTAGAATTTTTCGCGACAACTTTCAAGCATTTATGATTAAAAGACTAGAGCTGAATAAAAAACTTTTAAAACTCAAAGGAAACATAAAAAGGTTTAAAAAAGGAAAAGGAAAATAATAAATCCAATAATACTAAGCTGTTTATATTTCCATATGGCAAGGTAATATTTGTAACTCAACAACTTTATTACTATAAGATCAATTAGGAGTATATGTAGACAGAGGATGTAGATATAAGATGACTTTGATGGGATGATACCCCCCCAAAAAAATAAATAAAGGGTGAGAAAGAAAATTGGACTAGAACAACAAATAGGGAGGAGATTGAATGGGGTAAATTATTCCACATAAAAGAGGCATGAAAGAAATATTATATTGGAGGGAAAGATGGGGGGTGGGGTGGGCAGCAAAACTTAAACTTTACTCTTATCAAAATTGTCTCAAAAATTAAATAACATACACACTCAGTTGGATATAGTGGTCTATCTTACCCTATAAGGAAGTAAAAAGGGATGGAGTTCATAGAAGCAGGGAAGACTAATAAAAGGGAGATTATATTGAGGAAGGCAGTGATCAGAAGTAAATATATATATATATATATATATATATATATATATATATATATATATATATATATAAAACTTGTGAGGAGGGAAAGGGTGGGAAGTGAGTAGGAATAAACAAGTGAAAAATAGCATGGAGGGAAATGCAATTAATTACCATGCCTATAAATGTGAATGGAATGAACTCACCCATAAAAAAGAAGTGGATAGTAGAATGGATTAAGAAATAGAATCCTACAATATGTTGTTTTCTAGAAACACATTTGAATCAGGGAGATACACAGAGTAAAGGTAAGGGGCTGGAGCAAAATCTATTATGCTTCAATTGAAGCAAAGAAAGCAGGGGTAGCAATCATGAACTTGTAAAAAGCAAAAGCAAAAATATATCTAATTCAAAGAGATAAAAAATGGAACTATATATTTCTGAAAGTTACCATAGACAATGAAGTCATAGCAATAATAAACATATGTGCACCAAATGGTATAGCATCTAAATTTTTAAAGGAGAAGTTGAATGAGTTACAGGAGGAAACATAATAAAACTGTATTAATGGGGGATCTCACCTTTCTGCTCTGAGAACTAGGTAAATCTACCCAAAAAATAAACAAGAAAGAAGTTCAGGGGGTGAATAAAATTGTGGAAAAGTTAGATGTTATATATCTCTAGAGAAAATGTAATGGGCATAGAAAGGAATATACCTTTTTTCTCAGCATTACATGGCACCTACACAAAAAAATGGCCATGTATTAGGACATAAAAACCTCACAACCAAACGCAGAAAAGTAGAAATAGTAAATGCATCCTTTTCCAATCATAATGCAATAAAAATTACATTTAATAATAGGTAATGGAAATAGTGATAAAAATTAATTGAAAATTAAATAATCTAATTCAAAAAATGAGTGGACCAAAGAACAAATCATAGAAACAATTGATAATTTCATTTAAGAAAATGACAGTGAAACAACCAATATACCAAAATTTATGGAATTCAGCCAAAGTGGTACTAAGTGGAAAATTAATATGTCTAATTGCTTACATCAATAAAATAGAGAAAAAGCAGATTAATGAATTGAGCATGCAAATTAAAAAAAACTTAGGAAAAGAATAAATTTTTGAAGCCCCAATTAAATACCAAATTGGAACTCCTAAAAATCAAAGGAGAGATTAATAAAATTGAAAGTCAGAAAACTATTGAACTAATAAATAAAACTAGAAGCTGGTTTTTTTTGGCAGAGCAATGAGGGTTAAGTGACTTGCCCAGGGTTACCCAGCTAGTAAGTGTCAAGTGTCTGAGGCCGGATTTGAATTCAGATCTTCCTGAATCCAAGGCCGGTGCTTTATCCACTGTTCCACCTAGCTGCCTCAGTTAATTTGATTTTTAAAAGGAAAGAAAAAAATGAAATTACTACTATCAAAAATGAAGAGTGGGGCAGCTAGGTGGTACATTGGATAAAGCACCAGCCCTGGATTCTGGAGGACCTGAATTCAAATCCTGCCTCAAACACCTGACACTTACTAGCTGTGTGACCCTGGGCAAATCACTTAACCCTCATTGCCCTGCAAAAAAAAGGGGGGGGGATGACTTCACCAACAATGAAGATATTAAGACAATTGTTAGAAGCTATTTTTCCCAATTATATGCCAATAAATTTGACAATCTAAATGAAGTGAATGCATATCTACAAAAACATAAATTACCCAGATTAGCAGAAGAAGAAATAAATATTTAAATAACCCAATTTTGGAAAAAGAAATTGAACAAACTAATGAACTTCCCTAAGAAAAAATCTCCAGGACCAGATGTCTTCACAATCAAATTCTACTAAACATTTAAAGAACAATTAGTCTGATACTATATAAACTATTTGGGGAAATTAGCAGAAAAAAAAAAAAAGGAGTGGTACCAAATTCCTTCTATGACATAAATATGGTGCTTAGACCCAAACCAAGAAGAGACAAAACAGAGAAAGAAAATTATAGATCAATTTCCCTAATGAATATTGATGCAAAAATTTTAAATAAAATACTAGCAAAGATATTACAGTAATATATCACAAGAATCATACACTATGACCAGGTGGGATTTATACTAGTAATGGAAAGATGGTTCAATATTAGGAAATCTATCAGCATAGTTGACTGTATTAATAGCAACACCAACAGAAATCATATGGTTATCTCAATAGATGCATAAAAAGCCTTTGACAAAATATAGGACCCATTCCTGTTAAAAACAGGAGAGAACATAGAAATAAATGGAGCTTAACTTAAAATAAGTTACATCTATCTAAAATCATCAGCAAGCATTATCTGTAATGGAGATAAGCTGAAGCCTTTACAATACAATCAGGTGTGAAACAAGGATGCCTTTTATCACCTCTATTATTTAACATTGTATTGAAAATGTTAGCTAAAGCAATAAGAAAAGAAAAAGAAATTAAAGGAATTAGAATAGGCAATGAGGAAATAAAACTATAACTCTTTACAGACGATATGATGGTATACTTAGAAAATTCTAGAGAATCAACTAAAAATTACTTGAAATTATTAACAACTTTCTCAACATGACTGATGTAGAAATATACTTAACATAATTGTGCATATATAACCTATATCAGATTGGTTGCTGTCTTGTTGAGGAGGTAGGGAAGGGAAGGAAGGAGAAAATTTTGGAATTCAAAATCGTTTACAAATAATGAAAATTATCTTTACATGTAAGGAAAAAATAAAATACTATTAAGATTGAAAAAAAGAAATTATTAACAACTTTAGCAAAGTTGCAGTATACAAAATAAACCCACATAAATCATCATCTTTTCTATATATTACCAACAGAGCCCAGCAGTAACACAAAGAAAGAGAAATTCCATTTAAAATAATGGTAGAGAATATAAAATACTTGGGAGTCTACCTGCCAATACAAACCCAGGAACTATATGAACACATCTATAAAACACTTTTCACACAACTAAAGTCAGATCTAAAAATTTGGGAAAAGATTAATTGTTCATGAGTAGGCTGAGCCAATATAATAAAAATGACAATTGTACCTAAATTATCTATTTATTTAGTGCCAAACCAATAACCCCGCCCCCCCCAAAAAAGGTTTTACAGACCTAAATAATAATAACAAGATGCATCTGGAAAAACAAAAGCTCAAGGATGTCAAAGGAATCAATGAAAAAAATGTGAAAGAAGTTGGTCTATCCATACCAGCTCTCAAACTGTATTATAAAGCAGCAATTATCAAAGGAATCTGGTACTGGCTAAAAAATAGAGTTATAGATCAGTGGAATACATTAGGTACCAATTACATTATAGTAAGTGATCATAGTAATCTAGTATATGATAAACTCAAAGATCTAGGCTGTTGGGGGTGGGGAACTTATTATTTGACAAAAACTGCTGGGAAAACTGGAAAACAGTAAGACAGAAACTAGGTATATACCAATATTTCATAGTGTATAATAAGATAAGGTAAAAATGGATATATGATTTTCACATAAATTATGATAACAGAAGGAAATTAAGAGAGCATGGTATGGTTTATCTGTCAGATTTATCAATAAGGGAAGAATTTAGGACCAAAGAAGATATAGAGAACATTACAATATTTAAATAGATAATTTTGGTTATATAAAGTTAAAAAGGTTTTGCACAAACAAAACCAATACAACAAAAATTATAAGTAAAACAAAAAACTTGGGGGCAAATTTTGCACCAAGTATCTCTGATAAAAGTCTCATTTCTCAAATATGTAGAGAACTGAGTCAAAATTATAAAAATATGTTATTTCCCAGTTGATAAACGTTCAAAGGATATGAACAGGCAATTTTTAGACAAAGAAATAAAAAATATCTATAGTCATATGAAAAAGTGCACTAAATCACTATTGATCAGAGAAATTTGAATTAAAACAATTCTGAGGCACTACCTCACATTTATCAGAGTAGCAAATACAACAAAAAAGGAAAATGTTGGATGTTAGGGGGATGTAGGAAAACTAGAGTGCTAATCCACTATTCATGGAGTTGGGATCCAACTATTCTGGATTTCAATTTTGAACTCTGTCCAAAGAGCTATAAAACTGTGCATACCCTTTGATCTGGCAATATCACTGCTAGGTCTATATTCCAAAAACTATATTCCCAAAGTCTATATTCCCCCAAAAAAGGGGAAAGGACCTATTTGTACAAAAATATTTACAGCATCTCTTTTTGGTGGTGGTTAAGAATTGGAAATCAAAGGGATTCCCATTAATTGGGGAATGGCTAAATATGCTGTTGTAAATGATTATAATAGGATATTATTGTACTATAAGAAATGGCAAGTAGGATGATTTTTTAAAAACCTACATGAATTGATTTGAAATGAAGTGAACAGAACCAAGAGAAAGTTGTATGCAGTAAGAACAATATTGTTTGATGAAGAACTGTGAATGACTTAGCTATTCTCAGCAATACAATGATCTAAGACAATCCCAAAGGACTAATCAAGTATACTGCCCATTTCCAAAGAAAAAACTGATATTCATTGAATATAGACTGAAGCACGCTATTTTTTCACTTTCATTTTTTTCCTTTTATTCAAGTCTTCTTGTACAAAATTATTATTATGGAAATGTTTTACATAATTGCATATGTATAACCTATATCTGATTGTGTACTATCTCAGGGATGGAGGAGGGAAGGGAGTGAGGGGGATAGAATTTGGAATACAAAACTTTAAATAAAAATGTTTTTAAAATTGAAAAAATAAAGTAAAGGTAATATTAATTTCCAATTCTACTGTCATGTAGGAAATTATTAGAATACACTATAATTTTTAAAAATAATACTCTGTAAATCCACATATTCTAATTATAATACAAGTGTCTAGCTTTTTATCAGGATCTCATAGACATATTACATGTATATACATATATATGTATGTATGTATGTGTAAATTATATATGTATGTGTACATATATACTTTCCCTTCATCTTATTGAATTGTATTTATGTATAAAAATATTTTTCTTTCAAAGATTTTGGGTTGATTGTTCTTTGAATAATCATGGATCTTATTAAGAAAAACCTTATAATTAGTTCTGATAGAATTAGCATAATAACATCACAAAAGAAGCATCTAGAAGACCTCAAAATCCATTTAAACATTTTAGAAGACATCCTCAATGGCAGAGACCAATGCCTTTGGTGACCATGAATCTCCATATTCTGTGGCTTACTGATATTAATATAATATCAAACCAAATGACCAAATTTGGTCATTAACCAAAATTTTCTCTGGTGTTTCATTTAGCAATAAAGGAATGTTATATGATGTTAACTTATGCATGTAAAGAAATACTTCTTAATAGAAAAGAGCCTTTAAATCTGCATTTTTCTCTACCAAGTCAAGTGGTTTTGCCTTTTAATTGAAGTTTTTACATTACATTAATTTCCAAATATGCCTCCCCTCTCCTAACAAATAAAATTTCCCAAGTAACAGATTTTTTAAGCTGAACTCTTCAGCAAAACTGACAAATACATTGCCTATCTGAAAATATATTCAGTGTTACATAATCATGGTTAAACTGTTCAAATAAATGGAAGAGTACTTTCTCATATAATTGTGAATTTTGGAAAGAGACAATATCTGAAGAATCGAAGTTGTAGGCAACCCAAAGAGTAATGAAAAGATGCATGGTTAGTGCAAGTAGGCGGCAATATTTTTCCAGTCTTGACCTGCATATAAGAAATGGCATATAAAGGATACCATCAAGGAAGTACATGGTCAGAAAAGGAAGTGTACTATCCATTGTGGTTTTTTTGTTTGTTTGTTTTGTTGGGGTTTTTTTGTGGGGAGGGGGACAATGGGGGTTAAGTGACTTGACCAGGGTCACACAGCTAGTGTCAAGTGTCTGAGGCCGGATTTGAACTCAGTTCCTCCTGAATCCAAGGCAGGTGCTTTACCCACTGCTCCACCTAGCTGCCCCTACTATCCATTATTAAAAATGAGAGCTGGGACAGCTAGGTGGTGCAGTGGATAAAGCACTGGCCCTGGATTCAGGAGTACCTGAGTTCAAATCCGGCCTCAGACACTTAACACTTACTAGCTGTGTGACTCTGGGCAAGTCACTTAACCCTAATTGCCTCACTAAAAAAAAAAAAAATTTTTTTTAAATGAGAGCTGACAGGGGACAGCTAGGTGGCACAGTGAATAAAGCACCTGCCTTGGATTCAGGAGAACCTGAGTTCAAATCTGGCCTCAGACACTTGACACTTACTAGCTATGTGACCCTGAGCAAGTCACTTAACCTTCATTGCCCCACCAAAAAAAAAATGAGAGCTGACAGATGGACTACCAAGAGTACTCAACCCATACTGGTGAAATGTAAAATGACCTACTAGAAGGTACACAAAACACTGGATAGGCCCTCTATGCAGGAGTCATAGAAAAGGAAGACAAGAATGACAAAGGATGGGCATAGATGAGATACATAAGGACCAAATTTAATATGGGGGGATTAATTGGGCAGCTTGCCATAATATTGGGGTACAAAAGGAGATTAGCAGCCTCTTTCAGAAAACAAAACCGGGTTTATTAATGAGAACAAATTTAAAATGACAGTAAGGTTAATAAAACTAGGAACAATGAATAAAAAGGGAATAGGAGAAGCAAAAAATACAATCCACCTCTCACCACTACCACCCAGAAAAAGCAGTTTCAAAGAGACCCAACTGGGCAGCATCCTGCTCCCCTTCTCATGCACATGCTGAAATGTTTTCTCCCTTCTCTCTCCCAGAAATCACCCTCCTACAGGATAACGGGCCTTACACACACATAGCCCCAAGTTAATTGGCTGGCAGCCCTGATTGACAGAATCAACAGGCAGCTCTACAAATGCCAGCTGCCTAGCTTCTGGATGCCAGGGATCACCTGACTGTCCTCACCAGGCTTCTAGTCATTATAATTTGACCAGGCCCATGCAGGCATATGGGTGTCTGGCGGGAGGCCAATGTGCACAGGCATGCACCGGGACCTCCAATCCCAGCCAAAGATGGGGTCATAGAAACCCCAAATCACAACCAATTCCTTACAGATATAATCTGCACTGAGGGAATACTCACACTGATAAAGAACATGTGCATTGTAAATATAGATGAACATACAGATGCACATGTAATATATTTATTTCACTTTTCCCCCACTTACTTTTGTTTTCTTTGTTGTTAAAAAATACCCTTTGACTATCTTTTGTCATATGAAAAAATGCTCTAAATCACTATTCATTAGAGAAATGCAAATTAAAACAACTCTGAGGTACCACCTCACACCTATCAGATTGGCTAATATGACAAAAAAGGAAAATAATAAATGTTGGAGAAGCTGTAAAAAAAAAATTGGAATCCTGATGCATTGTTGGTGGAGTTATGAAAAAGGAAAGACACAGTAGATAGAAAGCAAGAAAAGGAGCAGGTGGGAAAAGGTACAGCATTTTCTCTAGGGTCATAGCATTTTAGAACTTGATGTAGTAAAGTCATATTTGATTAAATGTTTGTAGTCAAAGGAATGACTTTGTTGCTGACATGAACAAAAAAAAAGTCACTAGTCCTACCCAACCTCTACAGTCATTCTAACCTAAACTCCTGACAGTAGTAATTTGTACAGGCCATGATAGGTGCTATGGGAGTAGAAGGAATTTGAAAGTGACAGCTCAGATAGAATCATAGAGATTCAAAAGACAAACTTAAAATGCCCAAATGTTGATCTAGTTAGTAACTGGGCTAACTGCCTAGGTCTGCCCAAAAGGAAAAAAATAAAATAAAATAAAGATAGTCCCTGGGGCTATAAACTAAAGGGTTGAAAGACCCATCCCTTTATTAGGAATAAACTTCATTGTGGCTAAAGACCAGCAGATGGAAACATAAAGCAGCAACTTCTCTGTATAGGCACACAGCAAAAAAGCAAAAGAGACACTCAGGATGGCCAGCAGAGAGCAATACAATGACATCACCAGAAGACAGAAGGAGCTCAGATTCATGAGTTGTCTGGGCCATGCATAGTCCCTGATCAGATGTATTCTCTACAAGTGAGCTTTGCCATAAATGTTCTATGGTAATATGTACTCCATTCCATTTCTGTTCCTTGGTCATATTTGTTTCCTATGTGTATCCCCTCTACCACTGGTGATGGGGTAACCAGTGCAAAAGTATTTACATGGAGCAGCTAGGTGGCACAGTGGATAGAGCACCAGCCCTGGAGTCAGGAAGACGTGAGTTCAAATCTGGCCTCAGACATTTGACACTTACTAGCTGTGTGACCCTGAGCAAGTCACTTAACCCCAATTGCCTCACCCAAAAACCAAAAAAAAGTAAGTATTTACATAACATGCCTGTCCAAGACCACTTCCTTGCCTTCTTGAGTATCCATTCCATCTCATTCCAGGCATCCTTTCTGGCCTCCTACAACTCTACAATAGTTGGCTTCCCTCTGGTTGAGTGCCTTTTTCTCCCTAGGTCAATCTCTTTCCAGCTATACACAGCTGTCTGGAGTCTTGGGATAACTCTATCTGAGAATGAACCTCAACTGATTCCTTAATGATTAGTATGTTTCCACCTGGTTATTACTTCCTTCACCCAGTGATTCTGAACCTTTTGGGGGGCCATAGTTCAAACACCATTCTCTGTCTTCCACTCCTTGCTATTTCTCAAACAAGACACTCAATCTCCTGACTAGAGGCAATTTTGTTACTGCACCCCCCCCATACCTGGAATGTTCTCTTTCATCTCCAAATCCTGGTTTCCCTAGCTTCAAATCCCAGAAAAAAATCTCACCTTCTACAGGGAGCTTTTCCTGATCTCCCTTAATTTGAACACCTTCCTTCTGTTGACTATTCACATTTATCCAGCTTGTTTGTACACAATTGTTTGCATGTTTGCCTCCATTAGACTATGAGAACTTTAAGAACAGGGACTTTCTTTCACCTTTCTTTTTATGCCCTGCATTTGACATTTAGTTTCAGGTATCTAGTAGATACTTAATAGACTAACAACCCAACCCCACCAATGTCCCACTCTGAAGCTATTCACCTCTTCCACTGTCTCTATGGAATAACTACTCCTTGAGTAACTGACTTTAACCTTTAAATTTTTCTTTTCCTACTCCCTCATCTTCTTTCACTCATTGAGACCTGGCTCCCTGCTAATGACTCATATGTCCTGGTCACTTTCACTCAGCCCTACCCCCCTCTAATTAGTGGTATTGGTGGGGGGAGTTGGGTCATTCCTTGCTCCCCATGGCCACCTCCAGGCTTTTCCTCTATCACCATGACTCAATAACATACCCTGCTTTGACATTCACTCAATCCTTATTTAACACCTAATCTAGATTCTGTCAGCTATTGTCTCCAGGGCACTCTTTTTCTTTCCTCCATGAGTTTAGTACCTGACTCACAGTCTCTTTTTGCCAACTCCCACCATTATACTAAGGGACTTTGACTTACACATTGTTACTCCCTTAAAGATCCCTAACCTCCCATTCTTCAATTTATTAATTTTCCTTTGCTCACTTTTCCACCATATTAGCTATACATAGTGATGGCCATACCCTTGATCTGACCATCATCACCCACAAGTATCCCATTATAAACTCTGAGATACCTTTATCTGATCACAATCTGCTATCATCTCACCTCTCCCCCAAACCCTGTTCTTCCCCACCAAAACCTCTAATCCTTCAGTTCTTTCCCAGGCTATCAACACTACACTCCTACATTTTCCTCTCTTCTCCATTTTGACCTCTTAGTGAACCTGTTCAAATCTACATTGTACCATAAGCAAAAGCACCTTGCTATGTAACACCCTCTCCCATTAGATAAACTCCAGTGACTCCTCATTTTCTCTAAGATCAAATATAAAATCCTCCGTTTGTCTTGTAATGCCCTTCATAACCTGCCTCCTTTCCTTTTCAATCTTCTTACGCTTTCTTTCCCCTCTCCCTCTCACAATATGCTCTGATCCAGTGCACTGTCTTCCTTATCATTCCTGGTACATAATGCTCCAGCTCATGACTGCAAGCATTTGGGGGGGTGGGGGAGGGCAATGAGGGTTAAGTGACTTGCCCAGGGTCACACAGCTAGTAAGTGTCAAGTGTCTGAGGTCAGATTTGAACTCAGGTCCTCCTGAATCCAGAACCAGTGCTTTATCCACTGTTCCACTTAGATGCCCCAGACTACAAGCATTTTCAAACATTGTCCTGCCCTCATCCCCACTGCTACTGCCTGAAACTCTCTCTCTCTTTTCATATCTGTTTTCCTGTTTTCCAACTTCCCTGGCTTCCTTTATAACTCAGATAAAGTCCCAGCTTCTACAAGAAGACTTTTCTAGTCCATCTTGACCTTAGTGCCTTCCCTCTGAATCTATCTCCAATTTATCCTGTAAATATCTTGTTCAAACATAGTTATCTGCATGTTGTTTCCCCCATTAGACTGAGTTCCTTGAGAGCAGCCATTTTCCCCCTTTCTTTGCAGCTAATATACTTAGCTGGTATATAGTAGGTGTTTCATACATGCTGGTTAACTTGACATTGTAGCAGAATCTTTCTTGACACTTATTTTGTTGTGTTTTATAGTGAAATGTATTTTGCTTTGAACTAGTATGTCCTCTCATTGATTTAGTAAAGGAAATGCTTGTCTCACGAGTGATAGTTTTGAGTAGATAACAGACCATAAACCTGAATTAATATTCTGGGGGCCCCTATGGGAAGGAGACCTAGGTGCTCATGCTAATTAATAAGATAAATTTCCATTTGTTCTAAGCTTTGATTTATTGGACTCATATTTCATTTTAAGGGTTCTCTTTTCTTAAATGAGGAAACTAATTTTCCCCATTAGACTAACCTTTATTTCCAAGAAAACAACTATAATGGATTCAGCTATATTTTTCCCACAAGTCTCCCTGATTACCTGCTCCTTGCAGTTTCACAATATAGCCCATCCTAAATTTCAAGCTCTAGAATCAAATCTCTTTGTTCCATTTTTATTCCTCAAAATACTTCCATTCCATCCCATCCCAAATTAAGTCAACAAGCATTTATCAAGCATTTTCTAGGAGCCGGGCACTCTGCCATTCATTGGGAATACAAAGATAAGTGACAAAGAAAGATAATCCCAGCCCTTGGGGAGGGTTTTGGGGGTTTTTTGGTAGGGAAAAATTCATGAAAGAAGCTGAGAAACAGAGAAAAAGAAGAGAGAAGGAAAAGCAGGGAGTGTGTGATGGAGAACCAGGATCACAACAGGTCTTGAAACTATGCCATAAAAGGATTGTTTGAAAAAATCTGGGCACCTTTAGTCTAAAGAAAAGGTCTCTGACTTCATGGTACTCTTTGTCTTCACTATCCCACTTTGCACTGCTTCCCAACCTTATTCAGTCACTTGTGAACTTGTGTCAATGTTAACTTCTCAACAACCTTTTCATCCTTCTTTCTCCACTCACAAAGCCACTACTCTATTTCAGGGCAGTGATATTTTATATCACCTTTCGCATGGTCTATTGAAATAGCTTGCTAATTGATGTCCTTTGCAATCTCTGCACTCTATGATAAGCATCCTAAAACATAGTTCTCACTATGCCACTGCATTGCTCAAAAATTTTCAGTGGCTTCCTAGTGCTTCCAGGATAACATAGTTTCTATAACATGATTTTTGGAGCCCTCCAAAATCTGTTCCAACCTACTTTTCCATTGTATTTCATATTATTCCCCTGCATGTACTCCTATCTCCCAAACAGCCTAGTTTACTAGAGGAATTTTGCATTCCATTGGCTTCTGTCCCCATTTCTTCAAATAGGCTTACCCCACCCCCCATGTCTGGAATGTGCTCCCTCCTCATGTCAGACTCTTTTTTTGTTTTTTGGAGGTTTGGGGGTTTTTCTGGCGGGGCAATGGGGGTTAAGTGATTTGCCCAGGGTCACACAGCTAGTAAGTGTCAAGTGTCTGAGGCTGAATTTGAATGCAGGTCTTCCTGAATCCAGGGCCGGTTCTTTATCCACTGCACCACCTAGCTGCCCCTCATGTCAGAATCTTTAAAGCCTTCTTTTGCTTTAAGGTTCAACTCATATACCACCTTCCATGGAAAATCTTCTCTTCTCTGTTACAATTCTGTCTTTCCTCAAATTGCCTTATATTGACATATATGTGTGTGTGTGTGTGTGTGTGTCAATATAAGGCAATTATATATATATATATATATATATATATATATATATATATATATATATATATATATATATATATATATATATATATATATATATATATATATATATATATATATATATATATATATATATATATATATATATATATGTTGTATCCTCCTTAGTGCAATATAGGGACAGTTAAGTGGTGCAGTAGATACAGCATTGGCCCTGGAGTCAAGAGGACCTGAGTTCAAAACTCAACTCAGACACTTACTAACTGTGTGACCCTGAGCAAGTCACTTAACCCCAACTGCCTTAAGACATCCAAGGCCATCTACAGTTATCCTGATAATATATCTTGCCACTGGACCCAGATGGCTCTGCCAGAGAGAGTAAGGTTGGTGACTTTACACAGCCCTCCCTCCCTCCCTTAAAAATCCAATTCAGTGCAAAGTCATAATATCACTCTGATGTCATGGTCTTCTTTGAGAATGAAGGAAAAACAACAACACCAAGTGCAACATAAGCTCTGGACAACGAGAGCTTTTAATTTTTGTTCCTACCACCGTGTTTTGTACATAGTAGATCTTGAACACATGTGGAGGAAGAGTAATCAGGAGAAGCCCTGATTATACAGCATAAGCATCTACCATGGAGATAGATAGTTCCTTCTAGAGGATAAGAGCCAATAACTAGGAAGCTCCATCAAGGATTACTGGTAACTGAGAGTCTGGGGATAAAGATTCCTGTTGAGGACACCTGTCCCACAGTTTACAAAATGGGCTATAGAAAATATTTCTCCCTCATCACAGTTTTCTCTCGCTTGGAATTCTAAAAGTGCCAAGGGAAAGATTAAAAATGGAGAGGGGAGTTTTCTTTCCTATCTCCCTGCCTCAGTGGAAATGGTGGCTTGCAGCTAAAGCACATGAAAGTTTGAGATATACAGTGAGTTGCTAGCTCCTTTCTTCTCCCTTTCTGTTTCTTTCCTTAAACACAAGTCAGAAGTTTGCAAATAAAAGAGAAAGGGGGAATGAATAGTGAGGGAGAGGGAGAGGGAGGTCAATTCATCAATTCTCTGAAAATATTTCATTCAGTTCAACAAACATGTATACCCTGTAGCTCAAGGAAGTCTACCAGGGGATGCAGTAAAAACCTGGATTCATCTGGGCTGGGGAGCTGACCCAAAAAGGAAGGAGTCAGCTTAGTTCTTTTTAGCTCTCCCATTATACCCTGTAGTAACTCCAGGGAAATGTCTAAAACAAAGCTTAGGCATGGCTCACAACTAGAATCTCCTCAAACTGTGTCAAAACTGTCAGCCTGAAATAAATACTCCCATAGAGAGGGTACTTAGTGTACAATATGAATAGCAAGTATAAGACAAGTTGTTTATTTCCTCCACAGAAATTGTATAAGATGCAAAAGAACTTAAAGGCATTGATAAAGAAACCAGAAAATATAAAACATCTCTAATAACTCATACTCATTATATTTTCTGTAAAAAGTAAAGAAAATTTTTTGAGCCTGCTGAACAGATATTTTGCATTAATCTCTGGCTCGTACTGTTCAGACTAGGTCCATATTTTCTGTTTAGTGAGAGCGTGGATTATTGTTTTTCATTCAGCTACAAGATGCTACTCATAGGGATCATATCAGAAAAATAAAAGAGTTAATTTGGAAATCTCCTTCCTCTGGTGAACTGATGCTCAAATCTAGAACTCAGGAACTCTTAACCTATGAGGTTGCCACCAATTTTGGAAATGCCTGTTTCTCAGGATTGTTAGCTAGAGGTTAGGGAAGGAAAAAGAAGACCAGAAGAAACCAATAGCTAAAAATTGACAGGTTGAGGATTCCTATAATATAGGATATGTGCAGAATATTTCATTTTAAGAAGACAATAAACATAACTTAATAGCTCTATGGCAAGGAAAATAGGGAGTAATATTAATTTGATTTAGTTGCTACTTTTATTTCATATTAATGTGAAATATAAGTATGACATTTAAATTTGATTTAAAAATTGTATATTCCCTTACTAGGATAAGAACCCAAATTCAAAGACTGAGTTCTTTGTAGGCAGCAAATGTTATATAAGCCTTGAAAGTGAGGGTTCCTATTTCCTTGAGATTCCCTTAACAATTTAGTAATCCTTGGAACACCAAAGGTTAAAAATATCAGTTATTCTGGAACTGTATATATCTCACTGAAAATGCCAGGAACTCAACTAGACCTTCCTATTTAGGCTCCATATCTCCATTTATCTTCATTGGGACAAAAGATAGTATCTGTTCCAATACTGCAATTATAAGTGTGCATCTGTATTTGCATACAGATGTATATATGTATGCGTCAATTTAGGCATTCATATATAATTCAATGCTTTAATGGATATCTGTTATATCAGTTTGGGTATTCTGTCCATCAATGCAAATTTCAACTTTTCTGTGGCTGCTTTTGATGCTGTGATTAAACATACATATATTGCGTACATACATACACACAAAGTCCTATTTTATACACATACATACACAATGTGTGTTTGTATATGAGCAGTCAAATATACATATGTGTATATGTATATAGGTCTGTATATGTCTATATATGTCTATATGATCATCATCATTCTTACTTTATTTTTTCTTTTTGTGTCCTATTTTATTCTGAGACTAACATTTTCTCTACTAAGTTAAATTTTATTGCTCTTTCTTGACATTCCCTTTCTTCATTGCCTAGAAGATTTAAATCTTCCAGAAGACTTAAAATTATGTTATTTGATGAAATAAACAAAGTTTTCATTGCTGAACATTTCTACTTCCAACCCACATAATCTTCTCCATTTTTTTCAGAGGCAGGTGCACATTTAGGGTAGGAGGGAGAGGTTGGTTTAATGTTTTAGTGTGTAAATGCTTATTATAGTAAGTTTGTAGTTAACACTGGTTTTGGTGAGATTGGGATACGCCAGTACTCTATAAACACAGAGGGAAAGTTGTTGGCAAGGTAGATTGCAACATGCAACATTTCTTCCCTTCCTAGCAATTTATTTTTGTCAAGAGGTAGACCTGCAAAATTAATTGGCAATCCTGTCAGCCTGAAATAAAGAACTAAAGCATCTATTCCCCACCCCCAGAACACCAGAATGAAACACTAAACAGACTAGTCCACTGATTGGTCACATGAACATTGCTTTCCTTTGCCAAGAGGCTGAATAGTCAGTTTTGTGAGATGGGATCCTATGTCCCTCCACATGAACATTCCTCTTATTATAAGTGCCTTCATGATTGCCTGTAACCCAGTGCTTCCTTACTACTATTTTCTAAACATCTGAAAGTTGGAAAAATAAAGCTTTAATAACACCTAGATTTCACAGTCTTAAATTTTTATTATTATTAACAATAACAATAGTAATAATAATAATAAACAAAAAGGAAATCTGAAATGAAAAATTGCTGTCTGGTGGCTAATCTAGCCTACAGGCAGAGAACTAAGTCAAATCAGTAGGAAAAAGCATAAATAAAACAATCTTCCATATGTAACCATATCCTAACAGTGAAATCACATCTTACTGGAAAGGAAATTGTATAAGCAGAGGCTTCTTCTATGCCTTTTCCAGTAGAGTTTGGCTAAAGCAACATTTCTGGTGTTTCATGCCTTTTGTTCCAGATATTCATTTTCCTAATAAGGTTTGGTGTGCCCTCTAGTGGTTTCTCTGGGGCCTAGTAGATAATTCAAATTCACCTCTGCATAAAAGGAGACGATTGGGATAGGAGACCAAAAGAGAAGTATCCTTAGAGGATGAGACCCCAAATAGATGATGTCAAGTAATAAGCAAGATAGCTGACTCCTTCCTGCCTTGAGATGGATAACATGCCTGTCTTTTCAGATCTCTGGGACTACCCCTCATTGGAGTTTAATTTGTCATAGAGGATGTAGCAGAAATGCAAAGAGCAAATCCACTTTGGATCTTTGTTGATACCAAGTCTCAGAATGAATGTGAAGTGATGAGTATTTCACTGAAGTTTCCCAGGAGAATAAGCTAGGTCATTTTTTTGTTGTCTGATCATTTTTAGTTGTGTCTGACTCTGCGAATCCATTTGGAATTTTCTTGGCAAAGATACTGGAGTGGTTTGCCATTTCCTTCTCTTGCTGATTTTATAGATGAGAAAAGTGAGGCTAACAGTGGTAAGTGACTTGCCCAGGGTCACACAGCTACTAAGTGTTTGAAGACAAATTTGAACTCAGGAAAAAAAATGAGTGCTCCTGACTCTAGGCCCCACACTCCATCCAGTAAGCCACATAGCTGCCTAAGGTTGGTAACTAGATATTGTCTGCTAACATATACTGTTACCTATGTCATATGAATGCCTCTTATCATGTTGAATCAGCTTTGGATTTGACTATGTCTTCAACAAATCTTTGATATGGACTTTAAGATAAAAGTGAGACAATGATAGATTTACTTGTTGGAACCATATTAGTTGGGAGTCATTAGTGCTTTGGACTTAGGGTCATTTAGCCCAAAGGCTCCCAAAGCAAAAAGAGATTCTCAGAGCTGGAAGGGGTCTTATAGACTATTTAATACAGAACAGTTGTTTTGTATACAATACTCTTGACAAATGGACATCTAACTCTCATTTGAAGATGTCTTGTGGCAGAGATTCTGAGGGGGAAAAATAAACTGGATACACAGAAGGGAATTTTTCCCTTCTTTTTTCTTCTTTTTCTTTCTTTCTCATGAACCATACCCAAAATATCTGGGAAAATCACCCTACCAAGTATAGTGATCCTTAACTCCACTCATAGGAAGCAGTAATGAGGAATAAACTAGGTTTCACTAAAAGGACAAGGAAAGCAAGAGAGAATCCTTGGAAAACAAATAATAGCACTCTAATGAGCAACTCTCTCCCAATGGCCTGTTCAAATCACAGACACCTATTTTTAAATTTTTATTTATTTTACATGCATTTATAATATAATATATCTCTTCCGTTGCCCACTTCCATTAAATAAATAAGCAAAATTCTGAAAAATAAAACTCCTATCATAAACATACAAACCCCAGCAAAACAAATTCCCACATTGGCCATGCCTGAAAGTGTATGTCTTTCTGCATTTGACATTCATCCCCTTTTTAGCAACCAGCCTCTGTTTCTATGATACTTCTTGGGTTCCTGTTTTTCAGTAATTCCCCGGACAGTTTTCACTATTGCTTCCTGTCCTCTGCTGGTGGTATACTGTCTCTGGTTGTATAATACACTACCAGATTTCCTCATGTACTTAAGTCACCAAACAATTCAAACCACCTGAAAGTACCCTGAAGGTGGGGTTCTCATTGTGGTTTTTTTTTTCACTCAACTGTATAGTTTTCTTTTGGACAAACACCTTCCCCATTGAAGCAAAAACATTATGTGACATTGGATGTAGCCTTCGACATGAATAAGAAGATGTTTCATCTGGCAAGAGAAACAGATCTCCTGCAACGCATTATAAGCCCAGTCTAGTTTTGCATTGCTACATTGGACCCCACTCTTGCTGATCCTATTTCCTTTAAATATTATCATATTTTGTGAAATTCATACAAGCTCTGAGACATCATTCTCCAACTCCGACTCTTACAAATAAGACACCATTGCTTTACTAGTTAGTGTTAACTTTTTTTTTCCTTTGTTATGAGAAAAGGATCACTAAGGATTTGATTTGAGTATTTGGGGGGGTGGCAGGAAGGGGAAGAGGAGAGCTGCAGTTAGGGGACAAGAAGGACATGATAGATATATCCTCAAATGACTCTGTTGTAAAAATAAAAGCTACCAATTGCCAATTAAAAAAAATATAAGTTGGGTCCCCAGAGATTGACTAGCTTCATCTCTGAATGTATTCCTCCTGCCTGCCCTACTTAGTAAGCCAACCCTTAAAAAATGTATAACAAAAAAGAAAAAAAGCTTCAGTAAAACTAACAGATTGACTGTTTTTAGCATGATATATAATAATCACATCTATAGTACCTTGTCTCTATAATAAAGGGAAATAAGTACATTTTCTCAACTCTTCTCTGGAGCCAAGACCAATCATTATAATGATACAACAGTTAATTTCATTTTATTCTTCTTTTTATTTCCACTGCATGCATATATATGTAAATGTACCTGTATGTGCATATATGTATATATATGTGTGTGTGTGTATGTATATGTGTGTACGTATACACACACACACATATACATACAGATACAGTGGGAGGGGGAGTGTTTTCCTGCTTTGGCTTACTTCACACTCTTCATAAATCTTCTGTGCTTCTCATGAATCTTTGAATTCATGAATTTTTATGGCACAATAATATTTCATTATATTCATGTGCCATTGCCCAATTGATAGGAACCTACTTTGTTTCTGGTTCCTTGCTTCTATAACAAGTACTGCTATAAATATTTTGAGGTATTGACCCACTTTGGGAATATGTCTTGCAATGATCTCTGACTCAAAGGGTATAGACATTTTAATCACTTTTCAAGTATAATTTTCAATTGCTTTCCAGAATGGTTGGATCAATTCTTAGCGTATGTGCATACGTATGCCAAGGTACCTGTCTTTTTACAGACTCTCTAACATTGACTATTTCCATCTTTTGCCACATTTGCCAATTTGTTTGTATGTCACAAAACCATAGCTTTGTTTTATTTTCATTTCTCCCATTATGAGTGATTTGGACTTATATTTCATATAGTTGTTACTAGTTGGGTCTCGTTCTCCTTAGAGCTGTTTGCATCCTTTGATTGCTTATCCACTGGAGAATGAGTCTTTCTTGTTTTACCATTGCTGCTGTTAAGCTTTGGCCAGATTAAAAACTCTAGTAGGAGCAAAGCCTTTGTGATTATGGAGAACCCCCCATCTCTAAGTCCACATTCAAATGCAACAACTGCCAATCTTGCCATTCTGGGAGGTTATCTTCTACCCAGGTAAATAATCAACAAGTCCCTCCTGCAATTCTACCCTAACTGGTCTAATAAATGCCTGAGTGAGATTATCCAAATCACACAAAGGTGTCAACAATTTTTGCTAGTTACTAGATCCAGTCTAAGAGGATGAAATGTGGGGAGGTGAGGAAGGAGGTATTCTTGACCTTCTCTAAGCCTATAAAAATGCATTCCCTTGGGGAACATAATGTATTTGAAAAAAAAGGAAAAGATGAAAAACTTCCAACACCCACTCCACCTCCAGTGATGGAGAACTCACTGTCTCCTAAAGCAGCCCATCCTATTTTTAGACCACTTTTTAATTGTTAGGAAGTGTTTTTCTTGTGTAACGGTTGTCTTGCTTAACTTAGGAAACATTTAATCTTTTGGTTACTTTTTTTTTGAAGGGGTATGTGGGAATTGTCTCAGTTCCCTGTCCAATGCCTACTCTACTAAAAGGACAATAGGACAAGCAATAAACATGAATAAAATAGAAAAACATTTGTTTGATCTAGTACAAGAGAGTAAATAATAGTAAAAAAAATAATAACTCATTGGAATCATTGTAAGCCCTCATATACAATTGAGCACTGTCCAGGGGTAGACAGATAATTTTTTTCTTTCTGTTTTTGTTTTTTGCGGGACAATGAGGGTTAATTGACTTGCCCAGGGTCACAAAGCTAGTAAGTGTCAAGTGTCTGAGGCCAGATTTGAACTCAGGTCCTCCTGAATCCAGGGCTGGTGCTTTATGCACTGTGCCACCTAGCTGCCCTTCATGATTGTTTTTAATCTAATTCACAGATTTCCTTATCTAGTACAAAATTTTTTAGAAGTCTGCTTCAGCAGCTATAGACTTATTTTCCTTTCCTCTCTTTTTTAATGTTATTTTATTTTTTCCAATTACATGTAAAGACATTTTTTAACATTCATTTTTAAAATTTTGAGTTCCAAATTATCTCCCTCTCTCCTTCACAATCCCCTTCCTAAAACAGTTAGCAATTTGATATAGGTTATGTATGTGCAATCATGCAAAACATATTTCCATATTAGTCATATTGTGAAGGAAGAAACAGACCAAAAAAAAGAGAACCATGAAAAAAAATAACTTGAAAATAGTATGCTTCAATCTGCATTCAGACTCCATCACTTCTTTCTCTGGATGTGGATAGCATTTTCCATCATGAGTCCTTTGAAATTGTCTTGGAGGGGCAGCTAGGTGGCGTAGTGGATAAAGCACCGGCCCTGGATTCAGGAGTACTTGAGTTCAAATCCAGCCTCAGATGCTTGACACTTACTAGCTGTGTGACCCTGGGCAAGTCACTTAACCCTCATTGCCCCACCACAAAAAAAAAAAAAGAAGAAGAAGAATTGTCTTGGATCATCATATTGCTGAGATAATCTTCACAATTAATCATCGCACAATGTTGCTGATCCTGTGTACAATGTTCTCCTGGTTCTGCCCTTCCCTTGATGAATGATCCCCAGCACTTATTCCTAAATGAGTTAGACTAAGCAAAAGCCTTTCAACTTTTTGTTAGCTCAGGATGCAGGCAATGTATCCACACAGAGGGAGACTGCTTCTTTCAATGAATCTTTCTTAGTCTAGGGATAAATCCTCACACATATTTCTATGTGCTTTTCTTTTATTTTTTTTGTCATGCCAGAGTAGCTAGTGCCAGCTAGGCAAATGGACACAGCTTCTCTAATCTCAAGAAGAAACCAGAGGCAGCTAGTGGATAGAGCACCAGATCTGGATTCAGGAGGACTTGAGTTCAAATCTGACCTCAGACACTTGACACTAGCTATGTGATCCTGGACAAGTCCTTTAACCCTCATTGCCAAGAAGAACAAGAACAAGAACAAGAACAAGAAACCACCAGCACCAGCACTAGAGGAAGGGCAAATGATAGCAGCCTCTGTCATATCAAAAATCATTTTCCTCTTAGTTTTATATTGATCCAAAATTCATCTCTCTGCAGCTTCCATTCATTTGTTCCTACTTCAGAGCTCTGGGGTAAAGCAGAGTAAATCTAATCTGTCTTCCATATGATAGTGTTTTAATACTTGATGCCCAGCCATCAAATCTTTCTAAATCTCCTTTTCAAGCTAAACGTCCCCAATCCTTTCCACTCATTCTCATATGGCATGATTTCCAGACCACTCTTGCGTTGGTTCATATTTTTCCTAAAATGTGAATACAGTACTCCAAATATGGTCTGTTTGGTCAGTAAGACTATACCCTCCCTATTATGGACAAAGGGCTATAATTAATGCAGCCTAAGATCATACTATCTTTTTTTAAACTGCCGTGTCACATTGTTGACTCATTTTGAGCCTGTAATACACTAAAATGTATGTCTTTTTAAAAAAAAGTATTGTGTAATTTTGCCTCCTTTATCCTGAAGTTGACTTTTTGAAGTATTCCCAACCAATTTCATTTCCTTAGATTTGTTCCAAACTTATAGTCTGTTGAGATCTTTTTGGATCCTGATCTTGTCAAACAGCATGTAATGCATCCCAATTTTACATAATTCACAAACTTGGTAAATATGACTTCTCTGATTTCTCCAATTTATTCATAAAATTGTTGAAAAAGACAGGAGTAGGGCCAGATCCCTACAGAGTACTTCACTGGAGACCTCCCTCCATATTGACATTGATCCATTAACTGCTATTCTTTAGGTCCAGTCATTCAACTAGCTCACAGTCCACCTAATTGTATGACTACTCAGTGCCACATCTTCCCCAGCTTGTCTACATGGATATTATAAGGAACTCTGTCAAATGGACTGTATCCATGGTATTCAGTTGATCTACAGTCTAATGATTCTGTCAAAAAAAGGAAATTAAGTCAGCCTAGTTGAATTATTTTTCACTAAACACATACTGACTCATAGTCATCATTGCTTTCTTTCCTAAGTGTTCACAATTCATTTCTATACAACTGTACCATATTAATCTTCCTAGAGTACAAGCTGGATTGTGTCACTCCTTTGATTAAGAAAAAAAATCCTTAATGGCTCCCCTTTGCATACCATATTATAAAATAGAGAGGGAAAGTATCACAACTGAGACTTAGGCTGCATTTGATGTTTCTTCATTCTTTCAGTTTGAAAGGTGACGGAACTGTACCTGCTTTTTCACTCAAATCCTACATAGCAAAAGAGAAATTTTTAAATTCTCCTCTCAATGAAATGAAAATATTTATAATGTCATGGAAGGCAGCATTATAAGATAGTGTATATTTATCATTTTCATAAGAACCTTCTTCCTATCTTAAAATTAAACATTCTCTGAAAGATACTAGGCCAAGTCCTAAAATGAACCAAGATGACTTTTCTTTTGATGGGGCAATGAGGGTTAAGTGACTTGCCCAGGGTTACACAGCTAGTAAGTGTCAAGTGTCTGAGGCCGACTTTGAACTCAGGTCCTCCTGAATCCAGGGCCGGTGTTTTATCCACTGCTCCACCTAGCTGCCCCGAACCAAGATGATTTTTAAAGCATGTTATGGGATAAAATGGGTTGGGTCATGTGACTAAATGTAGGGTCACCAAGTATATTATTTTGGTAATACCTACCTAACTGGAATCATACACACACATACAAATGTATATGTATGTATGTGCCTCTGTGTTTGTGTGTATATATATTATATATATATATATATATAATATATATACACATAAATAAAATATTGTATATGCATGTATGTTTATATGTAGTAACATACACATGTATGTATATGGATATATGTATATGTATAATTAATAGTCCATCATATTGAATACTGGAAATTTTTTCATGAACTTACTGTAATTAACACCTTCACCACTTAATGGAGTTCTGTGACAAATAGAATTTTTGCATGCTCCAGCCTAGTAGGGCTTGTTCATCAGAACAATGAATTATTCCCCACTCAATCTGCTGTATTTTAATTTAATATTTTGTGTTGGTCTGTTAGGAGTTGATATTTCTCCCCAGCATGGAGTAGAAAACAGAAAATTATATAAGTGAGATAGAATTTACATGGAGAAATAGGTTTTACTTCCTGGTCATTGCCAAATCATGTCATGCCAGGGTCATTCAGGTCCCCTTATTTAACTCATCTGGAATTGGGACTCTCTGTCTCTCTGTCTCTCTCTCTCTCCCTGTCTCTCTCTCTTTGTCTCTGTCTCTGTCTCTCCTTGTCTCTCTCTCTCGTTATGTCTCTCTCTGTCTCTCTGTCACTCTCTGTGTCTCTGTCTCTCTCTCTCATCTATCTATCTATCTATCTATCTCTCCACCTATCTATCACATATCTGAAAAGGGATATATAGGCTTCACCAGTCCCAAAATGGGTCCATGCCCCCCCAAAAAGGTTAAGAACCCTTTATTGTCATTCAATAGTGTCCAATTCTTTGTAACCCCATTTGGGGTTTTCTTGGCAAAGACCCTGGAGTGGTTTGCCATTTCCTTCTCCAGTTCTTTTTAAAAATGAGGAACTGAGCCAAACAGGGTTAAGTGACTCGCACAGGGTCACATAACTAATAAGTGTCTGAAGCTAGATTTGAACTCAGGAATATGAGTCTACCTCGCTCCAGGCCCAGTGTTCTTTCCACTGCATCAACTAACTGCCTCCTAGGCAAAGAGAGGTTAGGTGACTTGTGCACAATCATACAGCTATTAGATGTCTGAGGACAGATTTGAACTCAGGTCTTCCCTACTCCAGGCCCAGTGTTCTGTCCACTGAGTCATCTATTTACCTGGCAAATTATAGGAGCTTAACAAATACTTGACTGATTGATTGTTTCTTATATAGTATATTATCATAGAAATATCCATTTATATTTGGAGAAAGAGAAATGTTACAATAATAAGATCAGTCTTAACAATCTCTCTTCTCCATCACCATCCTGACCTTTTCCTAGCATAATATTGTCCTCCATCCTTTCCTTTCCCTGCATCCCCATCCCTAAAACCTTCAACCCAGAGGTTTCTAGTTATCATTATAATTGCTTGAGCTAAGGAATATTTTCTGCTGTATTTTTTAAAGATGTCTAGTACCGCTATCAAGACCACCGATCAAATACATTATGAGATCAGAAATGAGTGTAGGATGAAGCAAGATGCATGCTCTGCCATCTGTCCTTTCATTCCCTATCAGTAAGCTTATAAAACTCAGTGGCACAATGTTGTGTTTGGAAATATTCCACTAAAGACTCATGCTGTGGAACCAGACATGGGAGATAAGTCACGGCTCAGTAACATCCATGCACGATGGGGCAGCAGCACTTTGCTCTCTTCTTGCCCTTTTTTTTTCAAGCCTTGCCCTCTTTAACACACACACCCTTTTGCACTTACAATATTTACTTTGATTTCAGCTATTTGAGCAGATGCTGTGTGCTGCTGCTCTCCCCTCCCCAACCCTCCCCTAACTTGAAATCTCTCCCAACATCCAGCATAAAGTTGGGGACATAATGAGAACTCAATAAATGCATGTGGAATGGAATTAATTGGTGGTGGGATAGTAGAATTATCCTGAAACAAAATTTTGAAATAGGTGATGCTTGTCTTTAGTTCCCTTGGTGGAAACCAGGAAGGCCTGAGTTCAAATTATGCTTCAGGAAATGGTTCTGGGCAAATCACTGAACCTCTCCTAGCCTGTTTCCTCATCTGTAAAATGGAGATGATAATAGCTAGCATTTATACAGCACTTTTAGGTTTGCTTCATTGGATCTTCATGATTCCATGAAGCAAGTGCTCTTATTTTCCCCATTTTACAGATGAAGTACTAAGGCTCAGGGAGGTGAAATGACTCATCCAGGGTCACCCAACTAGTAAGGGTCTAAGATAAAATTTGAATTCATATCTTCCTGACTCCAAGCCCAATGAGCCATCCAATATGCCACCCCCCCACCTGATAATAATAATAATAATAATAATGACCAACCTCACTGGATTGTTGGGAGGATCAGCTGAGATAATAAATGTAAAGTACCTTGAAAATTTAAAGTGTTATATAAACCTTAGCCAATATATTCATGTTTTCCCCCTCTCTCTCTTGATTCTTTCCAGTCCCCCATTACCCCTTACAGATACCTCATGCACCTAACTACCCAGGGATTTTTATTTTGGAATCCCCTCAGAACTAGGTAGTGTCCTAGGGGAGCTAAGTGTCATAGTGGATAGAGCAATGTCCCTGAAGTTGGGAAGACCTGAGTTAAAAATCTCACCTCAGATACTTACTAGCTGTGTGATCTTGGATAAGTCATTTCACCTCAACCCCATTTGCCTTAAACTTCCAGGACCATCTCCAGTTGTACTGATACATATATCATGCCACTAAACCCAGATGGCTCTGAAGGGGAGAGTGAGGCTAGTGACCTTACACAGCCCTCCTTCACTTAAATCCAATTCATTGCAGTTCATGACATCTCTTTGAGAATTAAGGACAAACAACAAGGCAGTGTCTTCGGTTTCCGGATCTCTCCTTTGCACCAATCTTGATGATGGTGGATGATAATGGATGAGGATAATGATTATGATGATGACGATGATAGAAACAACAACAATAATAATAAGTTAACATTTAAATGGCATTTACTATGTGCCAGGCACAGTGCTAAATGCTTTATAGTTATCTCATTTGGTCCTCACAACAACCCTGGGAGGTAGGTGCTATTATTATCCACATTTTACACATGAGGAAACTGAGGCAAACTCAAAGTTAAATGACTTTTCCCAAGTTACACAAGCTAGTGTCTAAGGTGAGATTGAACTCAGATCTTCCTGAAGCCAGGCCCATCACTCCATCCACTATACCACCTAGCTACCTCATTCTACCTCACATCATACTTATAAACAAATCAAATCCTTCCTGTTAGACTGTAAATTCTTTGAGGAGAGGCACTATGTCATTTTTTTTCAAATGTCCACAATGCTTAGCACAGTTTCTTATACATAGAAGGTACCTAGTAAATATTTGTTGAATATTTTAATGAATCTCAGAGGACTTTAGCAGAGGAAGGCAAGTAGATAAAGCATTTGCTAATTACTTATTATGTAGTACAGTGCATAGAATGCCTGGAGTCAAGAAATCTCACCTTCCTGAGTTTAAATCCAGCCACATACATTTACTAGATGTATGACTCTGGGCAAGTCACTTATCCCTGTTTGCCTTAGTTGCCTCATCTGTAAAAATGAGCTGGAGAAGGAAATGATGAACCACTCCAGTATCTCTACCAAGAAAACCTCAAATGGGGTCACAAAGAGTTGAACATGACTGAAATGACTCAACAACAACGATGACAACAACTCTGATAAAAATTGGGGGTGCAAATACATGTTTCAGTAAAGGAGATATCCCCTCTCGTCAAGAAGTCCACATTGTGATGACTAAAAAAAAAACACATAAAAGGGCAGCCTGGTTCCTGGTTCCAGGAAAAATGAGGTGAAACTCCCTTATCTGAGCTTGCCATCCCAGGGACAGACAAGCTTCTTGAAAAAGGGAGATGAGGATGATAGCTGGAAGACATACTAAGGTATTCTAAAAAAAAAAAAAAAAAACCTGTCAATCGACATGAATTAGACCAAAAAAGACCCCATAATTCTAATCAGTGGATATATCCAAAGCACAACTGAGCCTTTAACTTTACTCTCTTCTCCACACTTGGTAGTTTTAATTACTTTTTGGATGATACCATGAATAATCATCTTCAAGAATGGGCCCAGAAGAGTGTTGTTTATTAGAGTACAAGATTCTGGAGACCATTCCAAATAGTTTGTACAGAATCCAAAACAAGTGTTAAAGAGTTGCTATGACTTTCAATATCTTAAAACAGCTCAGAGCCTAAAATTCTGCTCCCACTTAAAAATATCCCATGCTTATCTGCATCTGTTTATTTCTCTCAAAATACTTGCTTAATGTTATGTGGGCACAGATGAAAGCTGGGATTCAGCTTTTTTTTTTACTCAAAAATTTAATTAGTCTGATCCTACTGTTCTTTCTAAAAAACAAAAAAAAATTGTTGAATAATTATAGATTTATTCTTTCTTCCCCCTCACTTTTTCCCCAACTCCTCTTCTTCCATCTCTGTGAACTTATACAAAGAGTTTCCCAGGATGTACACTATGCCTTGGAAAGTGAATAATGGTTGGTACGTTTCAGTCACTCAAGCAACACAGAAGATATCAAGTGCCTACTATTGGCCAGGTACCATGTTTGATGGTGATGATGCAAATGCAAAGGTTGAACAGACACTCCCTACCCGTAGGGAGCTTACATTGTGCAAGTAAATAGATAAATACAGCATTTGTTTCTGTATGTCTGTATAAGTGCATACTGACTGGAAAAGCACTAATAACCAGGAAAATATGAAAGATCTCTTAAAGGAAGTGGCACCTGAGTTCTGAAGGAAAAGTTCCTAGTCACACAGGTGGAAATATAGAGCATTCTAGTCATGAGAGACAGCCTATGCAAAAGTATGGTAGATGAAATGTTGTGTATGGAGAACAGCAAGAATGCCAGTTTGACCAAAGCTTAGAGTTTGGGAAAGGAAGTAGTATATAATCAGGCTGGAAAGACAGAATGGACCTGAATTCTAAAGGTATCTAAATTCTGAAAAGAGTTTTCATTTTAAGCTAGAAGCAATGAATGGGAAACCATGGAAGCTTCTTAAGTAAAGGAATAACATGGTCAGATCAGTACTTTAGGAATATCAATTTGAAAGCTGTGTGGAGGACAGATTGGAGATGAGACTACTCAAAGAAGGATCAATTAGAAGACTATTTCAATAGTCCAAGTTAGACGTGATTGAGGGCTTTGACTAGAGTGGTTGTGGTATGATTGGAGAGAAGGGCATGGATAAGAAATGATATAGAGATAGAATCAACTAGGCTTTAAACTAGATGTGGGAGGTGGGAGTAAAAAGTCAAGGATGACTAGATTGTAAACATGGGGACTGGAAGAATGGTGGTCCTTGACAGAAATAGAGAAGTTAGGATAAGAGATGGGGTTTTTTGTTTGCTTGTTGGTTGGTTGGGGGGGGGGGAGGGGAGGGCAGGTTTGGGGATGATGGATCATATGATATATTTTGGACATTTTGAGTTGGAAATGTCTATAGAAAATCCAAGTGGTTATGTCAAGCAGGCAGTTAGAGTTATAAGATTACAAGTCAGGGAAGACATATGAGCTAGATGTGTATATTTGAGAGTTATATGCAAAAAAGAGGATAGTTGAATCCACGGGAACTGATGAGATCACTGAGACAGAATAGAGGAGGCCCAGGACAGATAATAGTGGCTTATTCCCATGAAGAGGGGGTAACATATGGGTGATAAACTGCAAAAAACAAACAAACAAACAAAAATTTGAAAAGGATCAGTCTGATGAGGAAAGGGAGGGAAGGAAGAAATAACTATTGATACAGTGCCTACTATGTGCCAGGCCCTACTGTGTGCTAAACACTACAAATATTATCTAATCCTCACAACAACCCTGCTAGGTAAGTGCTCTTATTATCTCCATTTTAGTGTTGAAGAAACTGAAGCAGGCAGACTTGCCCAGAGTTACACAGCTAGTAAGTGTATCTAAGGCCAAACTTGAACTCAGTTCTTCTTGACTCTGCACCCAGCATTCTATCTAACTATGCCATCTAGGTACCAGGAAATTAGCCACAAGAGAGCAATTTCACTAAAATCTAGAGAAAAGTGATTTCCTTATGTATGAATTGGACATTGAAGTATAACTCTTCTCTAAGAGGCTCTCATGGGACCAGTATAGATTTTAAGGAATTTCTTACTTTTCTGGCTCATCGTTCCCACCCTGATAATCTGAGAACTACTTGTCACCATCTTATTATGACCAAGTCACCGTGAAACCACATAGCCCATGAGCTTCAGAGAACGAACTGGTTTATTTGCCAGTCAATGGAAGAAACATAATTCATATTTAAGTCTACAGAGGTGAATAAGACCCACAAGTAAATAACCCTTCCTTATACACCCACATCTATTTATAGACATACACTGGTTGGGCTCATCAACAGCAACCCTTAGCTTTGCTATTCAACTACCTCTTCTGTTCAGATTCTAGTAGTTTCTCCTTGGGTAGTTTACCAGAATTTTTGGAGAAATGTAGGCTATTCAGTTCTATGGAGATAGCTTTACTTACTTTGAGATTTTCAAAATATATAGACTAGACACTTTTCTCAGATGTTACAATTAACTGTAATTAAGCATACACCCAATTCACAAATTGGCTTAGCTGTTATAACAACTAGGGCATTTTCATGATATTCTAAAAAGAACAAGAGAACTAAATAGAAGACTAATTAATGATGACTAGAATACCTTCCCACACAAATCAAAACCATTGCACATCTGATTCAAAACATAGCAAATCATTGCATTTACAAACACTTTTTTTCTTCTAAAATGCCCCCAAAAGTCTGTTGATAAATTTAACCACAACTTAATACCAAACCTAATTTTATAAACTCCACAAGCTCTTTGACAATAAAAATAAAATCCTCAAGTGCTGATGCATTAAGAAGGTTTGGTGATGATTTACACTGCCATCCCTTGAATGCCTGACAAAATGTTTATTTAACCTGTTTTTAATCTATACAGTTTTTCCCTTGTTAATTAGGAACAGTGGCACTTCTAGTTTTTTTGTTTTGTTTTGTTTTGTTTTTGTTTTTGCAGGGCAATGAGGGTTAAGTGACTTGCCCAGGGTCACACAGCTAGTAAGTGTCAAGTGTCTGAGGCCGGATTTGAACTCAGGTACTCCTGAATCCAGGGCCGGTGCTTAATCCACTGCGCCACCTAGCCACCCCCCGGCACTTCTAGTTTTAATAATCTCAAAATAAAGCTTATGTTTTTAAGAGAAACAGTGAATTCCACATTTTAAATATCATAGATGTAAAATTCTCTAGAGACCATCTATCCCCAATATCTCATTTTATGGATGATGGAACATAAACCTATGGAGATGAAGTGTCTAGCCAAAGGTCACATAGCTGGTTAATGGCAGAGCCACAGTGAAATTCCAGATTGTTTGACTTGCAGGTACTTTCTGAGGCAACCCGTGAATATTTATTGGTTGATTTGGGAGTAGGAAAAAAAAAAAAGTCAAAGGACTTGGAAAACAGAATCATGACTGGTGAGTCAGTTCTATCCCAGGAGTTAAGAGGCTAGAACCAACTAAGTAAGACTGTATAAGTAGGAGGAGACAAATTTCAAACCCCCAGCACCTTGTGGTCTGGAAAATCCAATACATGATTTTCTGAACTGTTTTAGTGTTTAAAGAAAATAGCTGGCATTTATATGATGCGCTAACGTTTGCAAAATACATTCCACATATTATCTCATTTGTGCCTAACAATAAACCTGTGAGGCATTTTCTCCAGGTTTCATTGTCCACATTTTTTCACAGGAGAAAATTGACCCTCAGAGAGGGTATGTGACTGGCCTATTCTCTTATAGGCAGTAAGCATCTAGTGAGTGCTTAGTACAGTACCTGGCACATAGTAGGCACTTAATAAATATTGATTGATTGATTACTGAAGTGTCAAAGGTGGGGTTTGAACCTAGGTCTTCTTGAATATAATTCTACATGGCCACATGGTTTCCTAGAAGATCTATATTGGGCAGCTAGGTAGCACAGTGGATTCAAGAGGACCTGAGTTCAAATTTGGCCTCAGACACTTGACACTTAATAGCTGTGTGACCCTGGGTAAGTCACTTAACACTCATTGCCCTGGAAAAAAAAAGAAGAAGATTTATGTTGAAGCCATGCCTGGCTCCTTCACTAAATAATTCTGCAACTCTGGGCAGGTTGTAAACCTATGTGAGTCTGTTTCCTCACCTGTAATGTACTTACTTATATATTGGCAAGACCTACTTCAGTGCACTATTGTGAAAATCAAATAAGGTATGTATGTGAAAGTACTTTGTGACTATGAAGCACTTATGCAAATATAAGGTGTGTAGTGGTGGTGGTAGCTGGATTTGTTATGGAAACTCATGTTTTAGCAAACTTATTCAGAATAAGATTTCAATAAAATGTCTATCACTATGTTATTTCTAATGGAGTACTAAAAAACTCCCAGCAGAGCCATCTGCCTTTGATGTGTAATTGCAGTATGTACTGTCAGTCCCATTGAGAGAAATGTCACCAGCCTTCTTAGAAGTTATAAGTCAAGCAACAATGGTCATTTTTTTAAGATTGGTGAATGTCTATGGATAGAGCACCAGGTTTGGAATCGGGAAGACCTGAGTTCAAATCTGGCTTCAGACAATAGAAATGTGACCCTAGGCAAGTCACTTAACCCTGTTTACCTCAGTTTTCTCATCTGTAAAATGAGTTGGAGAAAGAAATGGCAAACCACTCCAGTATTTTTGCCAAGAAAGTCCCAAATGGAGTCACAAAGAGCCAGACACAACTGAAATGACTGAACAACAACAAAGCTATTACAGGGGTTATTCACAGAATTACTGTTCCCTTTTCTCCTGTGGATAACAGTTTGATCCGCATCTTACAACAGAGCAAATGGCTTGCTGAAAATTGTCCCCAATCACAGTATAAAGCAATAGGTTGCCAAAGGTGTTTAAGGCTGCCAATGGCCTAGAAATAACGTAAGCAGCATGAATCTGATTCTTCAAGTCGCAACTAATTAAAAGGAGACGGGATTCAATCCGGATGATCCTCAAGATATGAAAGGGCAAAAAACATATGTAGAAAACCACAAGGAGGAGAACGGCCAGTCTTCGTGCTTTCTGCTTATGAGAGCTCTGGGTGTGAGGTCCTCTCGTGAGGTTGTAGATAATCATGATATAGCAAAGAGTCACAACCACTAAGGGTAAGAAGAAGGTGACTACTGTTAGAATCACATTGTACCATTTAATGGCAGGGAGGTTGTCAGAGCTGGTGAGATCAAAGCAAGTGGATCTATTCTTCTTATGAGTGGATGTGATCAAGAAGTTCATGGGAATGACAACCACCAAGGCAACGATCCATACTGCAGTACAGGCAACCACTGCCCATCTGGTTTTATAAATGGAAAAGCAGCTCATAGGGTGGATGATGACAAAGTAGCGGAAGATGCTGAAGCAGGTAAGGAAGAGGATACTGCTGTACAAATTGAAATGGAAGCCAAAGCGGATGAACTTGCACATGAAGTCACCAAAGATCCAGTCTTCATCATTGGCATAGTAGTGGATCAAGAAAGGGAGGCTGGTCAAATAAAGCAAGTCTGTACAGGCCAAGTTCATCATAATGATGGTACTGTTCTTCCAGGGTCTCATCTTGAAAATGTAAGTTGAGATGGCTATAGCATTCCCAGGGAAGCCCACCAGGAAGATGATGCTATAAATAGCAGGGAGGTACTGTTTCTCAAATAAGAATCTTTCATCTGTGCAGTTTCCAAAATCAGCCGGATAATTATGTGCATCTGAAGTATTAGCTAGATTGTCCCTTCCTTTATTCATGGTTGTCTTCTTTCATGGTTTAGGAAAATAACATTTATTTAGTCAAACAGTAACAATATATTGGCAAACAATCCCCTGGAAAGAAAAAAGAAAAAAAGAAAAGGAAAAGAAAAAGAAAAAAAAACACGTTAATGAGATGATAATGAAAACAATGATCTGCTTTTAAACCAAAGTTGCTCAAACAGTCTATATATTTGCTAGTTGTTTCTCCTTAGTCTTTTTTTTTTTTTTGGCAGGGCAGTGAGGTTTAAGTGACTTGCCATGGGTCACACAGCTAGTAAGTGTTAAATGTGTGAGGCAAGATTTGAACCCAGGTCCTCCTGAATCCAGGGCCAGTGCTTTATCCACTGTGCCACCTAGCTGCCCATCTCCTTAGTCTTAAAAGATATTCTGTGGAAGAGCTTTTTACTTTCTAAGAAAAAGACAAAGGCATGGTCACTGAAAATATATAAAATATATTTTAGTGTAAAAACATCTGCAATACAGGTTATGATTAAGTTATCATCAACTATAGTTTTTAAATTATGCTCAAATATTCAAAAGGACCTATATTCATCCATTAATTCAAAAAAAATTATTAAGTGTCTACTTTGTTCCAGGCACTGTACTAAGCACTGATAATACAAAAAGAGGCCAAAAAAACCAGTCCCTGACCTTAAGGAGCTTATCATTTTCTCATTAATGGGGAATTCTTGCCAATGAATTAGATTTTAATTCATCTCTGCCTGCCTCATCTGGTACAACCTTTACAAATATTAAATTAGAAAATTAATAATATTAAAGTACTAAAATGAGAAATTGGGGAAAGGGTGTATGTCTTTGGAGGCCAACCTAAGTTCTTTACTTAAAAAAATAACATCAGTCACTGTAATAATCTTTATGAGATTCAAAAGATAAAATAAAAAAGGACTAGTGGTAGGAATACTCATGTTAAATAACAAAAGTGTGATTGATGGCAGAAATCACGGAAAAAGCACAAGAGTTGCTGTCAAAGAACCTGAGTTCAGATGCTCCTGTTTCTGATGGTTATAACCTATGTGACAAGTCATTTCCTCTCTCTAGATCACAGTTTTTTCTTTAAAATGACAGGCCTAGAAAGAAGGATTTCTAAGATTCCTTCCAATTTTAGATCCTAAGAGAATACATTTAAAGAAATGAAGCCCTAAATAAAAGGTCTCCTTTTCAGCTTTAATGAACAAGTGTTCCTTGAAGAGTTAGTTATTTGTAATTAGTTCAATTCTTTGCTAAAGAGTTTGAGTTTGTTCTCTCGAGTAGGTCAAACAATCCCCTATAATCTCCCATATTAACTTACAAGGCAAAAGTCCCTTTTTCATGCAAGATAAAAAAAATATATATTAGTCTAGTTCATAATATCATATATTCCACATGGGTAGACTCTTAATTTATTTACTCTGATATATTATTTCCTGATCTTTTTGCTAAGATTTTAGACATGACCTCAAGATATACATATATATGTATATGTAGGTATATGTATGTATATGTATATGTGCATGTATATATGTGTGTGTTTATACATGTGTGTGCATATATATACTTCTGTGTATATAATATGCAGGCATACAGACACATTTCTGCTTCTCCTATGAACCCCGAAAGGGATTTCAGAAGATCTGCAAAAAGCAAAGTCTTGGTCTACTTGGGGTTGAATGTGGGAGAAGAGAGCATTTTTTGGATATTCTACTAGAAAATGTAATTTAATGTATATTAATCTGAAAATATATTCATTAGAATCTCACCTAAGCCCTCCTGAAGGTGGTACAGATGATGTCTTTCTAGTCAAATAAGAGCTCATATTTATATAATGCTATAAGGTTTAGAAAGTGTTTCCCTGATTCCATTCTGACATAAAAGCAGTATAAGTTTCGCATGAGAATACTGAGGCCCATACAGATGAATTGACTTGTCCAAGGTCACACAGCTGATAACTCCTAGAGTTAGGATTCAACTACCAAACTTTGATACCTAATAGGTATTCTTTCCACTATATCATACTGCCCCCCCAAAAAAAAATATTCTGTAGGATGAGGAAACTTAAATCAATATTATTGCTATCCAGAACAACTTGCTAAGCATCCATATCCAAGAGCCCTAGTAAAATGAACATCACTGTATGAGACCAGTAAAAGGCAGAAGAAGCAATAGAGAACTGTCCTTGAAGACCAGTCTCCGCTAGTAGAGCCCTCAAATCACCTGTTTCCCTCTCCTGTTTCTAAAATAAGAGAAGTCTCTTAGCAGGGATGAGGACTGTCTCTATCCACCATTCGAAATGCATCATTCAATGTCATCTACTTTGATGTGTAGGAGCATGGGAAAGGGAATTAAATTCTAAACTACTTGTATTAACATCAACAAAATTTCCCTCGTGTGGACCCAATCACTAAGGTGGCAACTACAACTTTCAATAGCTAAGTTGGTTTCCTGGAGTGAATTCCAAAGATATAAACAAAACCCCAACTTGTCTTTTACAAATGAACCTTTGGTTATGTTGTGAAACAATCTCGAAAGGTGGTGGGGTCAGGAAAGGACAGGTTTTTGTTGGGTTCAGCTGGTCTAATGCTGTAACAAAACCTTGCTGGTGGTTAACTTAGTACTTATGATTAACTAATTTATTGCTAAGGAGGTGGATCTGGTTACAAAACTTAACCCCTTATCTCCTAAGTTTCCTTCAAGATGAACTGAGGCTATGAAATATCAATGGTGGCAGGCACAAGAGATCGAACAGATTTGACTTGGTGACAGAGGGCAGTATGGGATAGAGCAATGTATTTTGCTCTCCTTTGATTGTGATTTTAACTCGCATCAATATTCATCTATTAATTCAACAGATATTTAGCCAGTGTTTACTTCACATGATGCACAGTGTCAGGCACTTTGAGGGATACAAAGAAGAATCACAGTTCCTGCCCTTATAGAATTACAATATAGTATAGGAGATTAAGTATGTACACAGCTCTAATGCAACATAGAATGAGCAAGTCAATTCACCTCCATGAGCCATAGTGTTCTCATCTATGAAATAAAGGGGATGGCCTCTGTGGTCCATTCTTCTTCTAGTTATATGATACTATGTAAGAGTACAAGAGAAATTCAATGAAAACTCAGAGGAAGGAAAGATAACTTTCTTTTTTATTTATATAAGTAATATCATAATTCTATAGGAAACCACATTAACAAAATTTTTCCTAAGTATCTTTCATTCTTGATAAAAAATCATAATAACATAATACTTTCTACAGTATCTTAGTCCCTTTCATAATGAAAACAGCAAAATGAAAGGGAATTAGTAGACAGTGGAACACTATTATAACATGTCTCAAACTGGGCCAGTTCTAATTCTATAATTAACCTGTTGTGTGGTATTAAACAAGTCATAAGATCAAAGATTTAGAATTGGAAGTGACTTAAAGGGGCCATCTATCTTAACTCCTTCATATGAGGAAACTAAGGCCTAGAGAGATATGACTTTGCACAAGTCACAAAGGTAAGTTAGTGTCAGAAGCAAGAATTGAACCAAAGTCTTCTGCTTCCAGAATTTGCAATTGGCCTCCTATACTACTCTGCTATTTCCTCAATTTCCTCATCTATACAATAACCATGTTGGAATAAATTACCTCTGAGGATCCATACAAACTTGTACAAATACTTAGGGATTTGAATATACCAGTTTCAGTCATCTCTGGGTGAAAGATTACTTTCACATAGAAAGGTATTAGGAAAGGGTTCCGGAGGCTATATTGGAGTTGGTCTTATAAGGATAGATAAGAATCAGATAGATAAGAGTTGAAGGTGGGAGTGAGAGTGGGGAATGGCATGGGGGTGCAAGAGGGAATATATAAGCAAAAGCACCAAGGCAGGACAATGAAGTTTGTATCTAGAGGAGAATGAGTTTAGCTGGAGTATAAGATGAGATGAGGCTGGGAAAGTTAGTTGAGGACAAATCGTGGAAGGGCTTGAATATTGGGCAAATGAGTTTGGTCTTCTTTCCACCATTGAAGGTTTCTGAGCTGAAGTAAGACATGATTAGAATTGAGTTATAAGAGGATTAATATAACAGCAACATGCAGGAAGAATTGGAAAGGGAGATCGAGGGCAATAAGAGGCTATTACAAGAGCTCAGTTAAGAGGTAATGAATACTCAAACTAGGGTTGTGGCAGTGGGAATGTAAAGAATGGAATGTAAAATAGCATTGTGAAGGTGAAAAACTTCAACAATTGAGCAAATGACCAGATTTGGTGTAATATATATATATATATATATATATATATATATATATATATATATATATATATACAGAGAGAGAGAGAGAGAGAGTTTTTTTGTTTTTTGGGTTTTGTTTTGTTTTTTTGGTGAGGCCATTGGGGTTAAGTTACTTGCCCAGGGTCACACAGCTACTAAGTGTTAAGTGTCTGAGACTGGATTTGAACTCAGGACCTCCTGAATCCAGGGCTGGTGCTCTATCCACTGTGCCACCTAGCTGCCCCCTGAGAGAGAGTTTTTTTTAAATTACTCCAAAATTTTAATTTTGGATGTAAGGGAAGACAGTTCCACTCACAAAAACAGAGAAGTCAGGGAAACCAGGTTTAGGGACAAAGATCATCACTTGAATTTTGGACACTGTTGAGATTGCAGTAGCAACAGGACAGCCAAGTAGAGTTATGCAGAAGATAACTGTGTAGTGTGTGAGCTGTCAGAAGGGAGAAGGGAAGGTCTGAAGGTATATTCATCCACAAATATGTCATAGTTGAAGCTTTGAGAATGGATGGTATTTCCAAGAGAAGACAGGAAAGAGAGTTGATGATATAAGCACAGAAACAACTTCCATTTGGTGGAAAGGATGAATTAAAGGAGCCAGTTAGGGATACAAGGAAGGAATGATCTAAAAAGTAGGAGGAAAGAACCAGAAGAGTCTCAAGGAATTCAAAGGAAGAGAAAGCTTCAAAGAAGGAATGATCACAATGTGAAATGCAGCATAAGTGGATCTGCCTATTAGGTGTTCATTGCTTACCTTGTATGATGTTTAAAATCTAGTGTGTGGTCACCTGACCTGACCCCAGTGTGGAGTAGAAATTAGCTAAGATTTACTGATAAATTCGGCAATAGTTTAGGCTTTACCCTGATTCTCACACTTGAGAAGAGCTTTGTGAACAGGATAGTAAGGAAAGAAGGCAGAGTACAACAGGTAAAGAGTGAGTGGGTAGTGAGGAAATCGAGGCCCCCACAAACTGATCCTTCATGATCATTGCTAGTGAAAAAACAAGCAAGGAAGCTCTCTCAAGAGGATAGTAGCGTTCAAGAAAAATGATACAGGGGAAGCTAGGTGACGCAGTGGATAGAGCACCAGCCCTGCATTCAGGAGGACCTGAGTTCAAATCCAGCCACAGACACTTAATACTTACTAGCTGTGTGACCCTGGGCAAGTCACTTAACCCCAATTGCCTCACCAAAAAAAAAAAAAGAAGAAAGAAAGAAAAAGAAAAATGATACATAATGAAACATAGCAGGGACAAGAGGGGTTGAAGAGGATCATCATACTTTCCAGACCTAAGCCAACTACAGTAAAAAGCGCTCCTTTTATACTCACAGGACCTGATTCTTAACCCCACTTTTAAAACTCACTATCTGTGTGACTTCCCTAGGCCTCTATTTCCTCATTTGTAAAATGAAGGATAGGTAACTAGGTGGTGAAGAGGAGAGAACACTGGACTAGGAGTCAGGAAGACCCATCTTTCTGAGTTCAAATCTGGCCTCAGATATTATTCTAGCTGTATGACCCTGGGCAAGTCACTTAACCCTATTTGCCTCAGTTTCCTCATCTGTAACATGAGCTGGAGAAGGAAATGGCCAACCACTCCAGTATCTTTGCCAAGAAAACCAGAAATGGGGTCATAAAGAGTTAGACATGACTAAACAGCAACAACAACAACAAAAACAGTGGTTGGTACTAGATGGATTCTGACATCCCTGCTTGCTCTGAGTTTATGATTCTTTAATGAATATGTATGTGTGAAGCTTAAGCCAAAAAAACTGCCTATTATATCTTTCCATCATAGTTGGAAATAAGGATAGGCAATGGGCCTAATATCCAAAGTAGAGGACACACCAAAGGGTGTTTTTAAGGGATTACTTTTTTACAAATACAGGTATTTTCCATGCCAGAATTTTTCTCTCTCCCTGATACATAGGCATTTGTCCTATGAGATGTCAAGTTGAACTAGGTAGAGTGAAAGTCCCATGTTCAAACCCTGCCTAGACCAAACAAATACCACTAGGGTCTGATGACTATTGCAATTAAGATTGGAGCATGAATGGTATGGCCTGCCAGAAGGAAGGCCATCTCTATTAGGATAATATAGGGAAGCAATTCATTTTAAGAAGATCCAAGACAGGGGCAGGGGCAGGGGCAGCTAGGTGGCGCAGTGGATAAAGCACCGGCCCTGGATTCAGGAGTACCTGAGTTCAAATCCGGCCTCAGACACTTGACACTTACTAGCTGTGTGACCCTGGGCAAGTCACTTAACCCCCATTGCCCTGCAAAAAAAAAAAAAAGACAGGGGCAGCTAGGTGAAGCAGTAGATAAGGTACTGGCCCCAGATTCAGGAGGGCCTGAGTTCAAATCTAACCTTACTAGTTGCATGACCCTGGGTAAGTCACTTAACCCTCATTGCCCCGGAAAAAAAAGGAAGATCCAAGACAAGGAGCTAGCATGGAAAACATTTCAAAGCAAAACTGGAGGGCATGCAGCCAACCACCTAGACAAGTAAGGTGTAAAAAATTAATTATTAATAACTATAATCTAACCTGGAAAATTATATAACTGGATTTATGAAAAATTATAGGTTTAGAGAAATTATAATTGGGCCATAAGTCCTGCCGTGGTCGCTATTCAAATGTGAAAATATTTTTACTTACTAGCCTAATTTGGGGGGCTAATCTGACTGGAGGACTAATCTGGGGACTTTTGACTATTTGGCTATCTGACTGCTGTTAATTTAATATGGGCCATTTATAAAAGTTCCACCACACTGTTCCACTCCCAAATTGATAAGCAAAATATTAAGAAGCCTCTTAACTAAATAATCAAAGCAGAGTTTATTTATGAGATCCTATTGAAAATTAAGAATACAGGGAAATAAAATGTACAACCTGACTGCATTGCAGCACTTTTCTTTCCTCGGTGTCTCTTTGGAACTTCTTTAATACAATAAGGGCCTTAGCCGCTTGCCTTAGGGCACTCAGGTACTTTATTCTAACTCCGAGCCCCTTTCACTTTGTAAATCCCCCTGGTTCTAACTTTCCTTTCCTTACTGCCACCATTGAACCCCTGTGTTTCTCTCTCACTGACCTTCTGTCTGTCTGTCTGCTCCGTCAGTCTGCCCTTCAGCCTCTCTTTTCTCTGCTCCTAGTCCATCTTCTCCTGTGTCCTTGTCTCTCTATCTTGTCCTTCCCCTTGACCGACCCTGAGTCTAACTACCAGGTCTATATATACCTTTTCTTGTCTCCACTCAAATCTCAGGGCTTCCTGCGCCCCCACAGACCAAGCTAATCCGCCAGCCAGGGCTGCGGCTGGTGGGGAGGGTGGTGTGCTCCAGCCTCACGTCCCTCAGCACAGGCTATCCAGGATCTCTTGGATAGCTCCGCTCAGGTCGGAGGGAGCTGGGGCCTTTTTTCCCCCAGCTGTCCGACCTGGTGTCTTGTACAGCCCACAGGGCTTTTTGGCTCAGCTGAAGCAGAGGGGGAGGGGCTCCAGCACCTCCCACACAGAAGAGACCTTGAGGGCCTAAGGCTTTCTGATCTCAGCCTAAAGGTAGGGTCCCCAAATCAAAATAAATTTCCACAAAGGCATATCCCCAAAACCTGGACAGAGGGTATAAAAGCCAGAAACATGTGGCCCCTCGTTTTTAGGAGTCACAAATCTATCCTGAGTAGCTGCTGTTCTTTATGTCAAAGCATCTTAAAATGTGGGTCTGTTGTGTAACTCAATGTGGGGGTCGCAAAAAAGTTGGCGACAGTAAAAGGTTATGCATATTTATTTTATTATACCTATATAACAGGGATCGAGTAAAAATTTCTTGGGCAAAAAGGGGTTGTGAAGTGGAAAAAATTTATGAAACCCTGGTCTATGTGACAAGGAAGTCACATACATGTTAGATATGAATTCCCCGGCAAAGGAGAAAATGTTTAACTTTTGACATTTTTCCTAAAGCTATTTTCTGTGAATTTGCTTTCTATCCTCCTTACACTGTCTCTGTTTTGCCCCTTTTGTGGTGCAGCTAATATATGGAATCCATAGTTACCTCCCACCCATCTAACACAGCTTAAACCTCAGGAATCCTTATATTGAGACCCATTTGGAGTTGCAGAAGAAATTTTGTTACTACTCATGCTCAAAAGGTCTTACTTAGTACTCCATCACAAATAAAGGTTTGAAAACTTGGTTCAAATCAAAACTTTGGTCGTTGTCCAGGAAACTACAAAAGAATTAACCCAAGTGGGGCTGACTCTAGGCAAAATTGTGAAAGAAGTAAAATTTGTCATCTGTGTCACTGGCTTATCTCAATGATAACCTTTCTACACTCTCTCCAATCTCTCCACCAATAGCCTCTCCTGAAAAATTAATATTACTTTTTTTCTTAGAGATATAATCTGAAATACATAAGAAATTATCATCAAGCCTTTAAAAGGCTATGATGTGTACCATTAGACACAAATATGACATGGATGAGGAATTAGATTTGCTCCAATTACAATCCCATAACCCCCACCCCCACCCCCAACTAACTGAGGGCAGAATCAGAAGCAATGGGCAGAATTTGCAAACAGTCAAATTAATTTTCCTATTAGGAGGAAGAAAAACTTAATAAAAATAATACCCCAACCATCTGAGTTAGAGTGGAAGAGGCTGCTTCTAGAGGTAGTGAGTTTCCCCCATTTTGGAAATTATCAAGCAGAAAATGGATCTGGCATGCTATTCTCATACACATTAGATAACATGTTCCCTGGGGTCCTTTCCCACTCTCAGTCACTAATTCTGTCATGATGAGAACTATTGGTTATGTGCCTCTCATTATCCCTCCCCGAGGTGGGTCTTCTCTTTTTAACAAGGGTCAATGCCCAAAGGAATGAAGATGCTGACTTGGATTTTCAGGCAACAGTCCCACTGCCCTTCCTCCCAGAGTGGGGACCCAAATCTGATGCCCCAAATTCACATCAAGTAATGATGCTCTGCCTAGGTATAATGTAAATCTAGAACCCAATATAAACCTGGAAACACTATAGCCCCCCCGCCCCCAGGAGTAAGAATTATAGTAGACTGAGTATTAGATTAGCTGTTCTTAAACTTTTTTATGTCATGGATGCCTTTGGCAGTCTGGTGGTCTATGAACATATTCTCAAAATAATGTTTTTAAATGCATAAAATACAAAGAATTCCAAAGGAAATCAGTTTCATTGAAATATAGCTATCAAAACATTTTAAAATAAGTTCATGTACCCTAGATGAAGAGAGGGAGGGAGGGAGGGAAGGAAGGAAGGAAGGAAGGAAGGAAGGAAGGAAGGAAGGAAGGAAGGAAGGAAGGAAGGAAGGAAGGAGGGAGGGAGGGAAGGAGGGAGGGAGAAGTAGAAAAGAAAGGAGAAAATGAAGGCAGAAGGAGGGGGAAGGAAGGGAAGGAAGGAAGGAGAAAGGAAGAGGAGGAAGAGAGGAAAGAAGGGAGAGATGGAAGAAGGGAGAGAGGGAAGAAGGGAAGAAGGGAAAGAGGAAGGAAGGAAGGAAGGAAGGAAGGAAGGAAGGAAGGAAGGAAGGAAGGAAGGAAGGAAGGAAGGAAGGAAGGAAGGAAGGAAGGAAGGAAGGAAGGGAGGGAGGGAGGGAGGGAGGGAGAGATGGAAGAAGGGAAGAAGGGTAGAAGGGAGAGAGGAAGGAAGGAAGGAAGGAAGGAAGGAAGGAAGGAAGGAAGGAAGGAAGGAAGGAAGGGAGGGAGGGAGAGATGGAAGAAGGGAAGAAGGGTAGAAGGGAGAGAGGAAGGAAGGAAGGAAGGAAAGAAGGAAGGAAGGAAGGAAGGAAGGAAGGAAGGAAGGAAGGAAGGAAGGAAGGAAGGAAGGAAGGAGGGAGGGAGGGGCAGAGAGAAGGGGGGAGGTAGAAAAGAAGGGAGAAATTGAAGGAGGAAGGAGGGGAAGGAAGGGAAGGAAAGAAGGGAGGGAAGGAAGGGAGGGAAAGTGGAATGGGGAAGGGAAAGAAGGAAAGAGAAAGGAAGGGGAGGAAAAGAGGAAAGAAGGGAGAGGGTAGAAGGGGGAGAGGAAGGAAGGAAGGGAAGAAGGAAAGAGGGAGGGAAGGAGGGAGGGAAGGAAAGAAGGAAGAAGGAAGGGAGAGGCAGAGAGAGGAGGGAAAGGTAGAAAAGAAGGGAGAGAATGAAGGAGGAAGGGGGAAGGGAAGGAAAGAAAGGAGGGAAGGAAGGGAGGGAAAAGGGGAAGGGGAAAGGAAGGAAGGAGGGAGGGAGAGAGGAAGGGAGGGAAGGAAGGAACAAAGAAACGAAGGAACAAAGGAAGGAGGGAGGGAGAGAGGGAGGAAGGGAGGGAAGGAAGGAAGGAGGGAGGGAGGGAGAGGCAGAGAGAAGGGAGAGAGGTAGAAAAGAAGGGAGAAAATGAAGGAGGAAGGAGGGGAAAGGAAGGGAAGGAAAGGGGAATGGGGAAGGGAAGGAAGGAAAGAGAAAGGAAGGGGAGGAAGAGAGGAAAGAAGGGAGAAATGGAAGAAGGGAGAGAGGGAAGAAGGGTATAAGGGAGAGAGGAAGGAAGGAAAAGGAAGGCAAGAAGGAAGGAGGGAGGGAAGGAAAAAAGAAAGGAGGGGACAGAGAGGTAGAAAAGAAGGGAGAAAATGAAGGAGGAAGGGGAAGGAAGGGAAGGAAAGAAAGTAGGGAAGGAAGGGAGGGAAAGGGGGAAGGAGAAGGGAAGGAAGGAGGGATAAAGGAAGGGGAGGAAGAGAGGGAAGAAGGGAGAGATGGAGGAAGGGAAGAAGGGAGAGAGGGAAGAAAGGTAGAAGGGAGGAAGGAAGGAACAAAGGAAGGCAAGAAGGAACAAAGGACGGAGGGAGGGAGGGAGGGAAAGAAAGAAGGGAGGGAAGGAAGGGACGGAAAGTGAAATGGGAAAGGGAAGGAAGGAAAGAGAAAGGAATGGGGAAGAAGAGAGGAAAGACAGGAGAGATGGAAGAAGGAAGAAGGGAGAGAGGGAAGAAGAGTATAAGGGAGAGAGGAAGGAAGGAAGGAAGGGGGAGGGAAGGAGGGAGGGAAGGAAGGAAGGAAGAAGGGAGGGAGGAAGAAGGGAGGGAGAGATGAAAGAAGGAAAGGAAAACTAAAGGCCAAAGAAGGAAAGTGAGACAATTACCACATCTAGTAAGTGGGAGAGCTGGAACATGAACTCACATTCTCTGCACCTAAACCCAGGGCTTTTCCATTACATACTCTGACTTCTTGAACTGATTCAGGGCCAGCTCTTTTGCTACACCTTGACAGGGTTTACTTTGTTTTGAAGGGGCCCACACCCCGGCTAGGCTGTCCTCCCCATCTTCCCCCACCTTCCTCTGACAGACTAACTTACCTGTGGGCTTGGCAGCGTCCTGAACAGGTGCATCCCGCCTAGCTGGTTCTGTAGATGGTGGTTGGGTCCCGTGGTAACGCCCCTGCCTGAGGCAGGGAGGTACCAGCAAGCTGGGGGCCAAGTGCAGCTGGGGCCGGGTTGCCTCTGACCTGAGAGCCTAAGGCTTTGACTCTGCCCCGCCCACCAGATCTGAGACTAGGTTGGAGACTCCTGTTGCAGCTCCAGACAACCTCTCCCAAGTTTGCAGAGGGAACAAGCAGGATGAGGAAGATTGCCTCCATTTCTCGGTTGCCCTCCATCGTCCCTTCTTGTCTGCCAGGGATGATCAGAGTTGATACACCCTTAGTGCTTTCAGAACTGGAATTGGGGGGAATAGGGGTGAAGGAGGGGGAAGAGCAGTATCCTTTGTGGTCTAGTAGTTGTTTTAGGAAAAGGGCACCACATACCTTCGAACTTCCTTGTTGGGACACTGAAAGCAAAGATTTCACCTGTTGCCACTCAAAAGGAGAGTGACCCTGGGAGAAATGCTATCCCTATATGTGTATCAAATTACAGGGTTGTCCTCTGCAGTTAAGCAAGGTGATTTGATAGTAGCCCCTAAGTGGTCTGTGAACAACATTCTTCTGTCCACTATTAAACTTTGCCTCACAGAATGGGAAGAACTGAGGCTAAATGCAAGGTGTAAAAACTGCTGGGCAGGCTCCAGCACTTGGCACTGACTTTTATCCAGCAGGTAGAATGGAACCCACTATCCACCTCAGCTGTCCTAAAAATGTCCTTCTTGTGCATTTGGGTGAGGTGTTTCAGCAATATTTTACAGGTAAATTTCTGGGGGCTTCTGCCCCTTTTCTATATACCATTTTCCATCTATGGGACATTCACCACCTCTAGACTTTAGAAAAAAATACCTCTCCCATCCTTTGACCCTAGCAAATGGGATCCAGGTGGTCTCATCTGATTACACTTTCATTCAATATTTGGCTTTCATTCCTATTAATGCATAAGGGCCTTCATTTCCTGGTGGAGAAGCAGATATTAATGATCTAAAAACTGTTTAATAGCAAAGGCAGAATTAGGACCACTTCAGTGCTCCATGGTGTAGAAAGAACCTAGTTAATTCTATCAAAGTAGTCTATTTTAACAGATGATAATTGAACCATAATCCAGCCCTATAATTTGGGCTTTATGAATGTGCTGATTAGTATGGATTCCTAACCGCCTACTTCACCTTTTGAATTTACTTTAAGAATATAATTTTTTACCTAAACTAAGAAAATCTCATCTTTAAATTAATGTTTTTGTAGATATACTTTTAAAAATCCTACGGTCTAAGTTTTAAAATTTTCTGTGGAATATATGTGTGCACATGAAACTTATTTATTTTAGAAAATGCCACACTTTTAGACTATTTTAAACTTTAAGGCCTTGGGAGCATCTTCCGAAGAGTCCCAATCATCTTGTCCTTGAAGTAAAGGACTTAGGCAAGGGTAGAAATCTGCCTTATCTGCAAACTGATTTACTGCCGGGACTCAAAAAATGCCTTTAAAAACAGCAACTGAGAAAGCAAGGCTTGAACACTGAAGCTCAGATTATTTGGCAGTGCAGGTGCCACTTGTGATGTGCAGGAATTGATCCTTTGAAGCATCGGAGCAAACCTATCTTCAGAGTAATTCAGACACTTAAAGCCTCTCTAATTAGGAGGCACTGGCATAGTAAAGCCAATTGCTCTAGAAGACCCTGTGACACTCCACAGGGAAGACACATTCAAGTTGTCAGCAGTAGTTTCAAAAAAGCCATTAATTATTGAGTTTCTTCAGGGGAAGGAAATATGTTAGGAGACCCAGTTCTAATTTAGGGTTAGATTGGAAAAAATGGGAGGGGGGGACAGGCTCAACTGTGCTTCACCTTTCTGTGATTTTATGTCAGTTTAACTTTTTCTTTTCTTTTTTTCATTCTTTCTTTTTTGTGGGGCAATGAGGGTTAAGTGACTTGTCCAGGGTCACACAGGTAGTAAGTGTCAAGCGTCTGAGGGCAGATTTGAACTCGGGTCCTCTTGAATCCAGGGCCTGCGCTTTATCCACTGTGCCACCTAGCTATCCCCTAGTTTAACTTTTTCTTGATCTCCACACTGGGGCACTGGGAAGACTAGTCTGACAATAGCAACAAAAATAGATGAGGGATTTGAAGTCCAGATAAGGAATGAGGTAGCAAGCGAAGTCCCATCTCTTGGTAACTAAGGTTCCCTCAGAGAGTTTGTCATCTCAACAAAATGCTCTATGAAGGTTATATGAGAACTTAGGGGTAGGATTTCTGAACCATTAACAATAACCTTTGGGGAACTATGGAAAATGAAAGGGATGCAGCAGAAATGAAAGTGGGCAGTATATCCCGATGATTTTGAAAAGCAGAATATACTTCAAATAGCAGGCCAATGAGTTTCACATCAATTACTGATGAAATTGACATTCTTGTGATGAAAGATTGTTGCAGCTAAATGGAAGGATCAATATATCAATCGATTAATGATTATTAAATACCTACTATGTTTTAGGAACTGAAGATATAAAAACAGAAGTTATATATTCCCTGCCTTTAAGGAACTCACATTCTCTCTGGGGAGACAGCATGTTCACATATAAAATTAATAAAAGGTCATCCTAGAAGGTATAGGTTTGAATGAAACAAGAGATTCAAAGAGTTGAAGGTAAGCAGGAAGGGCATTCCAACTCTGGTGACAGAGCATAAAGGCATAGACAATGAAGGGCCATGTCTAAGGAGGGACAAGGAGGTCATATTCCCTAGTTTATAAAATAGATGTAGTTGTGCACAGTAACACCAACTTTGCATGATGATCAACTGTGATAGACAGCAGTACTTTTCAGCAGTACAGTGATCCCAGACAATTCCACAAGACTCATGATGGAAAATGCTCTCCACATCAAGAAATGAGTCTGAATGTAGATCAAAGCATACTATTTTCACTTTGGGGAGAGTTTTTTTTTTCTTCTTTCTTGTGGTTTTTCCTTTTTGTTCTGATTCTTCTCTTACAACATGACTAATGTGGAAATAATGTTCAACATGATTGTACTGGATGCCCTATATCAGATTTCTTGCTGTCTTGGGGAGTGGGGAGGTAAAGGAGGGAGGGAGAAGAATTTGGAACTCGAAATCTGACAAAAACGAATGTTGAAAATTATCTTTGCATTTAATTAAATAGATTAAAATAAATAGATGAATGAATGAATGAATACTTGTAGGTGTGAAATGTACCATAATGGAAATGTAGGTTGAGGCCAGGTTGTGAAGGATTTTATTTGATCCAAGAGATAATCAAGAGCCATCAAGTAAATCAACTAGTTTACTGAGCAAGGGAGAAACACAATAAGGTCTGTTCCTTAGGGAAAATCTCTTTGGCAACTACAAAACTGAAGGAGTGGAAGGAGAATGATTTTTGGCAGGAGATGAATTAGGAAGTAATTTCAATAGTTCAGGTGGTAAGGACCTGAACCAGTTTGTTGGCTGTATTGAGTAGAGTGAAGAGGATAGAAACTCAGAGCCTCTTTTTTCAAGAGGCAGAGGGACTGCAGGTATTAATTTCATGCTATACCCAAAGACAATAGAACTATCATTTCAAGGAATACTTAGTCATCACATTTGAAAGTGCTCAAAAGAATTGTAAACAAATGGAGCACCATGAAAATTATTTTAGTTTATGTACCAATTTACAAAACAGAGAATAAAAAAGTGGAGAAGTTCTGAAGACAGAGAGGGAAAATCATTTCATCCTCTAAATCAGGGGTTCTTAACTCTTTTTTTTTTTTGCTATCATAGATTGCTTCATAAGTCTTTTGAAGCCTATAGACCTCCTTTTAGAATAATGTTTTCAAATACATAAAATAAAATGGGATTATGACAGAAACTATATTGACATACAATTCTTTCTATACATATATGTGTGGGTGTATTTTTTAAACAAATTCATGAACTTCAGGTTAAGAACCCATATGCTTAATGAAGTCTACACATACTTAGTAACTTGAATATGAAGGTAGGACATGGGAATGTGTTAGAAGTAGGCAGGAAAGGGTTTCAGGTTTAAGACATGAGAGGAGGGGCAGCTAGGTAGCACAATGGATAAAGCACCCACCCTGGATTCAGAAGGACCGGACTTCAAATCCAGCTTCAGACACTTGACACTTACTAGCTGTGTGACCCTGGGCAAGTCACTTAACCCCCATTGCTCCATAACAAAGCAAAAAAAAAATGAGAGGAAGATCAAAGGTTTATAGACTAATTAGAAGTTTTGTGCCTAAATATCATGAATGCTTTCTTCAACAAGAGTTGTAAAGTACTGAACATTCCCAGCACTGAATGTCACCAAGAAGAATATAGAAAAAAAGAAGTTGACAGTCACAACAGTAGGAAATAAATAATTGGTTAATGATGTGAGAGTCACATTCATACTGCAATCAGACCATCAAATTCTTAGAACAAATATCAAAATCAATATCAAATTGGAGGAAGAGATAATGAGGCAAAGAAGGAAATGCATCCAATTGCAACAATTTTAACCTAAGAGATACTCATAAACACTACATGGAAATGGGCATAGATATTGACTTTGTTTATGACCAACTCCTGAAAAAGTTTAATTGATGTTAAATGAAGAATGAAGAAACTATCTTATCAAGCAAACATTTGATCTCCTATACAAATAAAGATTGCAACCAAGGGCAACAGCAGTTTAAAATACAAATTTATCTTTAAAACAGTGTAAACAATGGAAAACAATTACAAACAATATCATCCTAAAAAGCAATGGATACCAAATCAAATGCATCAAAACTTTTGCATGAGATTCAGCTCAAAGACCCAACCATCATCTCCATCATCCCAAGTACATTCACAATCATGTTGGCAATAGAAAGAAAATGTAATTGAACTTGTCAAAGTTCCTAAAATGGCCTGTTTTCATGACATCTCAGTCCTCAATGTGCTTTATGAGAATATAGAAATTTCACTTAAGAAGAGAATGTTGGGAAAAATCATCATATACACAGCAGGAAAATCTGTGCTGAGGGGCACCCAATATTGAAAGCAGTAAGGGATCATTTTACAAGCTAGCTAGGGGAGTGGAAGGTGCTCTTTTTGAGGGGGAGGCAATTGGGGTTAAGTGACTTGCCCAGGGTCATACCACTAGTAAGTGTCAAGTGTCTGAGGCTGGATTTGAACTCAGGTCCTCCTGAAACCAGGGCTGGTGCTCTATCCACTGCACCACCTAGCTGCCCCGCGGAAGGTGCTTTTTCAAAAAAGGAAAATACCAACAATATTATTACATCAAAAAGGCAATAAAGAGGGCATCACCAGTTACCAACCTACTTTTTTATCCCAATAAAATCTCTACAAGAATAATTTATAAATATACCTGTAGATATATCAATGGTATATTTGATGAAAAGATGAGAAAGAGTAGGCAGCCTTCCCTAAACAATTTTCTTTATATCTTTATAGTCTTGCATTTGGCTGAAATGTGTAAAGAATACAAGTGTCCATGAAACTATGTATTGATTACACAAAAAAGTCAATACAGCAAATGCATTTTAAAGGTTCTCCTATAACAAGATAGCTTTCACACACATTAAAAATCATCTAAGGCAGAAGTGTCACACATATGGCCCACAGGCCACTTGTAGCCCACAACCTGTGCAACCTGTTAAATATTTAACAAAATAAAAATTAAATTGAACATTAAAATATTAACATATGGTCTTCTAAATCAATGTGCAGCCAGAAGGGATCCTTATGGATGGTTAATGGTCCCCATTTCTATTTGAGTTTGACACCACTGACATAAGGTTCTTTGATTAATGCAATAGATAACTTTGTTTAATTATTCCCTCATTATTAATGTCATTTACAAGACACACGATCATGGGCAGTCACTTTACTTTCCTGAGTCTGTTTCCTTATCTGTAACACATAACCACTTATTCCATTGGAGTTTTTGTAAGGAAAGTACACAACCTTAGTAGGATATTAAAAGGGGAATTGTCCCTCTTTTTCTATACATCCTTTCCTCTTGTTCTTTTTGCTCTTACCTATAATGTTTCCTCTTCCTATAACTATTCATATCTATATTTTACATTGCAGGGGGGCAGCTAGGTGGCACAGTGGATAAAGCAACAGCCCTGGATTCAGGAGGACCAGAGTTCAAATCCAGCCTCAGACACTTAACACTTACTAGCTGTGTGACCCTGGGCAAGTCACTTGACCTTCATTGCCCTGCAAAAAAAAAGTAAAAGTATTTTACATTTGCTTCAAGTTTTAGCACATCCCATATCTTCCATGAAACTTTGAGTCTTGTCTGACTCTCTGTGACTCATTTGGGCTTTTTTTGGCAAAGATGCTGGTGTGGATTGCCATATTCTTTCTAAGGATATCCCTTAATACCTATACTAAATCCCTCTGTTATGAATTCTACCTATTGGGATGGGATTAAATAATGTGCAGCATTTGGGGTTTATAGTAGACTTTTGTGTGGGAATATGATTAGAACTTCAGCTCTATTAGACCTGAAATTTTCAATGGGAGGTATAACAAGCAAAAGTAAAAGATAAGCTGTGGAATTGCATGTCTCAGGAAAGCTTAGTCTTTTTTTTTTTTGGTGAGGCAATTAGGGTTAAGTGACTTGTCCAGGGTCACACAGCTAATAAGTGTCCAGTGTCTGAGGCTGGATTTGAACTCAGGTCCTCCTGAATCCAAGATCCATCCTCTATCCACTGCGCCACCTAGCTGCCCCAGGAAAGCTTAATCTTAAAGTAATTGGAAGAAAGTCTGAAATATATAATCAAGAGACCTTTCCCTCTAAATCCTCCCCCTTTCAAAATTCCCTATTTCTGTTAAAGGCACCACCATCCTTCCATTCATCCTGGTTCACAACTTGGAGCTATCTTCAACTCACCTCCCAAACACTCAATCCATTTCTAAATTTTTCCATTTTTACCTCACAATAACTCTCCCATCCTGCTCTCTCTCTCTTCTCACACAATTACCACCTTAGTGCAGGCCCTCATCACCTGTCACCTAGATGATTACAACAGGCTCTTCATTGTTCTTCCTGCCTCTATACTGTTGCCATAGCAATGATCTTTAATCTGATCATGTGACTCCCCTACTCCTCCAACTTCCTTTGTTTCCTCTTGCCTTTAGGATAAAATATGAACTCTTCTGTTTAGCTTTTAAAGCTCTACACAACCTGGCACCGACCTATCTTTCTAGCCTCCCACACTGTGCCATCCAACCATACTGGCCTCCTCTCTGTTCCTTACACACACACGTCTCCATCCCTTTGCACTGGTTGTCCCATATACCTGGAGTTCACTGCCTCTTTATCTTCACCTCACAGAATCCTATTTTTCCTTCAAGAAATAACTCAAGGCCATCTTCTTAATGAAGCCTTTCCTGTTCCTCCCACCTTTTTCTGAAACTACTTTATATTTAACTGCTTTGTACCACTTGTATTTATTAACTATTTAAATTTATTCTGAATATAGTTTTATAGATATATACATGTGTACATGTATACACACATTCATACATGTATATATGTGTATAAACACACTAGAGAGAGAGGAGGCCAATATATATATATATATATATATATGTGTGTGTGTGTGTGTGTGTGTGTGTGTGTGTGTGTGTGGCCCAACAACAACATATTTCTAATAGTGAACCCCTGTGGGGGCATAATTACAAAAGAGAGTAAGGGCTAACAATTTCATTTATGAAATCATTCTGGGATAAGGCCTAGTACTTGGAATTCCATTTTAAATACCAACTAACACAGCAAACCTACCCCAACTTCAGCAAGAAGACTTTATAGAGAGTTACAGGACAATTTCAAAGAAGAGCTTCACCTACTTCACAATTTTGCCCATTAAATGGTCTTGACAGAATTCATTAAAAAGGTAGTCTATCTCCAATACATATTTACGGAATAAAATAGAATGGAAAATAATGCACTTACTATATGACAAATGCTATGGTAGGTGCTGGGGTTATAAATAGGACACTGAGCTGGTCTCTGCTCTCAAGGAGTTCACATTCTAATTGAGAGACACAGTACTCAGAGGAGGACTCATGTTCACATTCGATTCCTGGCAGATGGAAAGGCCAGCTAGTACTTAAGTTCCGGCAGGGGAAATGTCAGAGCTGATGGCCAGGCCTCAAGAACCTCAGGAAGCAATGACATGTCAGATGGTCTCTAATCAAGAGATTAGTGTGCCTAAGTGTCAGAGTAGAGTGAAGCTCTGGAATACCTCCAGCAAAGATGGGGATGTGGGGATTAGCATCCATCTGATAGTAGGAATCCTGCTCCTGATGGGAACTGGGCAACAAGGCAATGAGGCTTGTTTTAGGGAAGGGAAAGGTCTATAGCTCCCATTTGTGGAACATCAGTGGAAAATTGCCTTGGCAAACTTGTTAAGCCAGAAGAAAGGCCAAATGACATTTACTTAGTACGTTATTTGTCCAGTAATTTTAATCTAGTGAAGTGCTAAATAGGATTCAATAGGACAGTGAGAAATGGAGTCAACTCAGAAGGGTCGTGTTGGCAACCCGCACCCACTTGATGATCATTTTAGACTTCCACTCTATAATTCTATGATTCTTTACATCAAGCATATGATTTATTTGTCATGTGAATTTTAATAAAACTTTCAACAAATTTCAAAAAACTTGATCTGCTTCATGCACTGTGGGTAGAACTGCAAAGTGGTCAAATTATTCCAGAATTAATTTTGTAATTACACAAAAAAATGAATATACTATCCTTTAGGAAGTTTATGTATAGGGATATAAGAATCCTTTAACCAAACAAACTCATAACTAGACATATCTCCCCTCTCTCCAAAGGTAAAACCATAAATAAGGACCCCATATTTGAAAAAAGATGCATATCATGATGCTTTTGGGGTAACAAGGAACTATAAATTAGGTCCCCATCAATTGGTGAATGATTGAAAAAACTACTGCAGTATATGAATGTAATCCAATATTATTGTGCAATCGAAAAGGATAAAAGTGAGAATTTCAGAGAAAGTTGGATGAATTTTATGAATTGATACAGACAAGAATAAGCAAAACCAAGAGAATAAGCCCACTGACCTCAACAATCTAAATGAAAAGAACACTTTGAAGAGTTGGAACTCATAGTAAGTGAAAAACTAGCAAGATCCAAGAGGGCAGATAACACTCCCTCACAGCAAGGAGTTGGAAAACAGGATATTGTACACATTATCTGATGGAGTCTCAGTAGTTGATATTTTTGCTTAATAGCTTTAGTTATCGAAAATAATTCAACTGGAAGGAGGGAGGATGGGAAATTATTATAACGGGAAGAGACAAGGCATCAACATCTTTTTTAAGCATTTGATCTGGTAGAAGAAAATATAGCTTTACAGGCTTTTGTCAAGCAAGGAGTTATCTTACACATATCATATATGATGTTAAAATTATACAAACACCTACAACAGACTAGCCAACACCGATAGCTTTGTTCAACTAAATACAGAGAATAGACATTAAACAAAGTATAAAACAAGGATACATGTACCCTTAAAGTATTTGCTAATTTCATAGAAAACATCCCATGGAGAAATCAGACAAAAGAAGGGTTGCTCTTGTTGCTGAGTTTCTATTACAGATGACATTAGACTAATTTCATCTAGCTCCTGAATACCACAAAGGCTCCTTGTGTAAAATACAGTAATATTAGAGAATTTGGCCTAATCTTCTTCTAATTATGTATGTGTGTGTGCTATGTGTATTTATACATATATGTATGCATACTAGGGAAATATGGGAAGCAATGACATGTCAGATGGCTCCTAATGAAGAGATTAGAGGGTATAAGAGTCAGAGTGGAGTGGAAGTCTGAGATACCTCAAGCAGAGATGGGGACATGGGGATCAGCATCCACCTGATAGTTGGATCAGGTTAGTATTTTGGAAAGCACTCAGTAATTTGCTGAAAAATATCCAGATTAATTTACCGTTACTAAATCTGGCCCACCTCCTCCACATATCCACATACACACAAAAGAACTCTTGACCAACTGCCTTCCCAGCTGCATGTCCTAGAGCTCTCTCTCTCTCTCTCTCTCTCTCTCTCTCTCTCTCTCTCTCTCTCTCTCGCTCTCTCTCTCTCTCTCTTGCTCTCTGTCTCTCTGTCTCTTGCTCTCTCTCTCTCTCTCTCTCAATGTATATATACATGTATAGATAGAGATAGAAAGAGATAGATATTGATAACTCTAGGATTTGCAGCTGGGAAGGCAGTGGGTCAAAAGTCCATTTGTGTGCATGTGATTGGGGGTGGGAAATGACCCAAATTTAGTAGCAGTAGCTTAAACCAGATAGCATTTAGTAAATTACTGAGTACTTTCCAAAGTCTCAAATTGATCCATGATACAAAAGCTCACCTCTTTAACACCAATATTCTCCCTGTGATGTTTTGCAGCTGCAAGTCTTGGTACAATATAATCACAAAAGCATCAGCATTACAGGTAACTCTCAAGGCAATGGAAAGACGTAATGGGTTTATGAAGACCATAGCATACATACATACATACATACACACATACATATATATACTACCATTAATTTGAAAGAAATGTATAGTATGAAAGACATCAAGGATGCATGTAATCAAAAAGAAAGATGGTCCAGTAATTATGAGTGACACAAATGAGGGATAGTCAAAATACTACATTCATACCTTGAATATTAGAACAGAGAGACAGAGATACAGAGAAAGACAGAGGACAGAGACAGAGAGATAGAGACAGGCAGAGACAGAGAGACAGAGACAGAGAGAGACAGGAGACAGAGAGACAAAGAGAGAATGACCTATAACATATTGGCCCTAGGCAAGTCATTGATCCCTGTTTGCCTCAGTTTCCTCATCTGTCAAATGAGCTGGAGAAGGAAATGGCAAACCACTCCAGTATCTTTGCCAAGCAAACCCCAAATGAGATCACAAAATGTCAGACACAACTGAAACAACTGAACAACAATCATAAAATTTGTATAAGATTTTCAGTAGTAAATTGTATTGATTCTATTACTTTCAATCAACATTTAGAAAACAAGATTTTTTCCTTTTCTCCCTACATCACATCAGGGCTTCTCTTCTTTCATCAGGCTGTTTAGTTGACTGTTAGGCCATCATAAGTTCTTTGTAACTTACTGATCTCCTTCACCCTGTTATGTCTGTCGCATTTCCTGCTTGGCTCTCACAGTCTATTAACATTTTCTTTTTAATGTCTCATGCTTCTGCATTTGAATGAAAGTGCCTTAGAAATACATAGTTTACTTGTGATTTTATTATAAGATGTCCATTTTCTTCCTTCTGACCTTTTGGTATTTTTTTATGATGATATTTCCCTCCTAGGAGCTTGTTGACACAACAGAGTACTGTACTAACCCATTAACCTTGGAAAATTAACTCTGAAACTCTGATTTGAGTAATAAGCTTTAAAAAGCTTTTCTGCTAGTTTCAACTGTATTAACAACAAACTTCACAAGGTCATCAGTTGATGGACAGGGTCCCTTACTCTGAGATCATCTGAGTTTTAGATGATATTATGACAAAAGGCAGGTAACAAATGGGCCCTAGTCAAGATATACAATTCTAAACTGTTTTCTATCTTATGGAGAGATTCTTTCTCACCCCCTAATTCTTCTTTTTTATGAAAACTTAAAACATAAAAGTAATTACAGCAACTCTTTTTTACCTTTCTTTGGCTTTTGATAGACTTTCCTCATGAGCCTGTCCTTTCTCCCCATGAGCTGATTTATAATTGTTAGTTATAATCACTTAAGCTGTCTATTGTTGCTCCCCTGCTGATTACCCTAAATTGATATTCCATTAAATTGTGATAAAAATATCCTACACATATATAAGTCCTACAGTAAAGGTGATTGCAATTTTAATAGAAGCCACCACATTGTTAAACTTTCATAATTCCCACTGGTAATTGAAGGGAAAATGACAATCTAGTTGCTTAACCTGAACATCGAGGCTAGGATAAGTCATACATTTCTGACATTCAATTATTTTGCTGTCTTTGCCCCTTGCCGCCTCTCCAAACACCTTCTTTCCTTTAGATTAGACTTTGTCATTAGTGTCAAGAAAATTTGGAGGAATCTTTTTTTTTCTCTGAGCTTTCTCTTTGAACCAAAGGTAGATTGCTCACTATGGCCTCCAAAATGACATTCTCTAACAAGAAATGCTCCTTTGTGAGCTAAACATTCACATTTTATTTTCTGAAGCCAGAGGAAGAAGTTATTTGTATTCTTTCCTCTCTTGCAGCTAACAAATGGAGTTGTAGTCTCCATCTGATATAAACTCCACAAAACATCAGTAAAGGGAAACATGTGAACCTGAGAAGCCATTACACAGGTTCAAATACCAGCTGTGATGACCTTGGGCAAATTACTCAACCTCCATGGGTCTCAGTTTCCTCATATGTAAAGTGAAATGTTTAGACTAAATGGCTTCTGGGATTCCATCAAACTCTGGCTCTATAAGCCAATGATTCTCTTAGGGAGAGGTAGATAGTGTTAGAAATGATCCCATAGGACACTTTTACTCAGAGTAGTAACATTTTAGAAGGCAGTGTGGTATAATGGATAGAGTCTAGTACTGAAAGCAGAAGGGCCTAGGTTTGAATCCTGCCTCAGACTGTTATTTACTGTATGACTTTGGGCACATGACTTAATGTCTCAGGGCCTTAGTTTCTTCATCTGTAAAATGAGAAGATGGATTCAGTGACCTTTAAGGTAACTTGCAGTTCTAAATCTATGAACCTATTATAGCAAGGGTACAGTGAGTGTGCTGTTTTGCTCATGTAGGTTATTTATGTAGACATACATAATCTATCTTTCACAATTCCCACTGGTAATTGAAGGGAAAATGACAATCTAGTTGGTTAACCTAAACATCAAGGCAAAGATAAGTCATACATTTCTGACATTTAATTATTTTGCTGTCCTTGCCCCTTGCTGCCTCCACAAACCTCTTCTTTCCTTTAGATTAGATTTTGTCATTAGTGTGGTAGATCTAGGGTCTATCTAAATATGTCTCACAGGGAAATAAGAATAGAGAGTTCCATATCTCCCCACCACCACCACCACCATCCTTCTTCCAGGGAGAGTTTTATTCCTGCCAGGAGGGAATGCTGGAGGTTGGTGCCAGAGAATGTGTACTCTGCTTTTGTTAAAGAGTGGGGGTACCAGGCTAGAGTTATATCTATCTGCTCTCTTAACTATTATTATTCTAATGGATATAATTTTTAGTTTCAAGTTATAGCTCCTGGTCACTCTTTCTTAATGGGAAAGAAGGAGCCCAAGCTATATATCCAAGATTTGACTTCCTTCCCACCAAATTCCAGTTTCACAATGAAGACACATAGCAAATAACCCCATTTATCCAAATCAATAGCAAAACAGAAATAAAAGAAAGTATGCATAAGAGAATATACATCAGACAATACAGATTGAAGGAGCTCCCTCATTGGTAGTGAAATAACAACTCAACAGAGAGAGAAACAGAGACAGAAAGACAGAAACAAAGACAAAGAGAGAGAGACAGAGAGTCCCAGATCTCTTTAAAGTCTGTAATATAGTAAGCTGAGAATAGGGACATGATCAAAATTCTACATGTCAGTTTCTTCCCAGAATCTTTCTTCTCTCCTATCATCAACCTGAAGAAAAGAAGTTGGAATCTCACATTCTTTCTTGACTTTGGAAATTAGAAGAACTCAGATGGAAGAGAGAATCTCTCTGCCTCCTGTCTCTCTGTTTCTTTGTTTCTATATCTGTCTCGGTCTCTGGCTGTCTCTGTCTCTCTGTCTCTCTCAATATCTATCTGTCTCTTCCCCCTACCCACCTGCCCAACCCTCCTGCAGGTATGGGCATTGAGGAATCAATTTATACCGGTGAAGAGAGAATGCCATACAAATTGGCCCTTCTGAACTAAGGGCCTATGATGCCCCAATATGTGAAGAAATAACACAATGAAAATACCTTTGTTTTGATTCTATCCATTATTCTTCTGAAACATTTCCCACCTACCTTAAGGAGTTGAGACATAATAGAGTTGTACTTTTGGACATTCTCTCCTTTGCATAACTCGAGGTGGGATACCTTGAGGATGACCCATGGAGAATAATGGCAAAGTCCCTCTTGCTCCATGTAAACTACTTGGCAGGCAAGAATCTTTGCTGGATCTGTGATCTCCCTTTTACTTGTACTCCTCCCACTGGCCCAGAACAAAACCAATCTTTACCTTTCCATTCTCTGAAATTCTTATAAACATCAATGACTGTTTCCTAGAAGATCCACCCAATGTGTTGGAGGACTCTAATTCTTTGAATATTTTTGCAAGTCTATCTATGTCTTATTTTCTATACATGACTAACCAGTGTCTTCTCCATTACTGAGGACACATTTTATACCACCTCTTATTATTGATAATTTACTACAGCTTACTTCCAGTGCCCTTTGGGTTATTACAAAATTTATTCTCTTTCTAAGTTAATGCTGTAATGGGATTCTCCATCAGATAAGGTCACTGGAAGAATATTAATATTTTTAAAGATGGCATTTTGTGGCACTAAACAACTTGAATGATAGAAAGCATTGTACAGTTTCTCAATTATGATTCAGTTGCAACACATTGTCTAACTGAAATATAATTAGTGTGTGGGGGGGGTCACCAAATTCAAATTCATTTTTAAACTACTTACTCTTGGCTAGGTAAGAGGTGACATGAAACACTGGATAGATGGTTGGGATTGACAGCAGGATTGAAGTTGTGTTTCTGATACATTAGCTGTATGGTCACAAGTCATTTAACCTCTCATTGACCCATGCAATGCTGACAAGAGAATATTTGTTTTCTATTCTATAGTGCATGGCACTATGTTAGGCATATGGGAGTGTAATGATAAATACCTATTGAATAAATAAAGATTTGTTGGTGAGTCCTTATCCAGGTTCTGTGGGGTGTCCTAGACAGAGGGCAGAAGGGAGAACCTTGGGATCCTGGAGAGGCTGAGGTATTACATGGAACCCCTCCTGGACACATGAAGAAACTGAGTCTTGGAAATTCAAAGGGATTTAACCAAGGACTTATATCTTGTTAGTGCTATAGGCCTGCTTCAAACACAGGTCTCCTGATTATAAGTCCACTACTTATTCCATTTTGACAGATTTTGTTGGGATAGACCTTACCACGTAATACCCTTAAATTCTCTTACACTGGTAATATGTTGAATAAGATGTATGCTGCCTATGTAAGACGTAGAACTACATGGGTTATCTAAATGCAGGTATCTCTGGAATTTTGCCCACCCTGAGCAGGAGAAGGAGGCAAGAGGCTGGCCACACTATTCTCCTCTATGAGGGAGGTATACCAGGCTAGAATTATAGTTATCTGCTTCCTAGATTTTGCTGGGATGGTGGCGTTTTTAAAAATAATTTATTTTTTAGTTGATACTCCTTAAAGAGGAAGGGATAAGGGGCAGCTAGATGGCACAGTGGGTAAAACACCGGCCCTGGATTCAGGAGGACCTGAGTTCAAATCTGGACTCAGATACTTGACACTTACTAGCTGTGTGACCCTGGGCAAGTCACTTAACTCCCATTGCCCCACCAAAAAAAAAAAAAAAAAGAGGAAGGGATAGCCCAAAGCTTACCCTGGCAGGCTTGAGTTTTTCCCACCAAATGCTACTTTGGTGGTACCATCACAAAAGACCACAAGAAATAACAAATAGTGAGTGAAGCTGTTTATCCAAGGAAATATACATAAGTTAGAGAAATTATACAGATTTGAAAAGGAAGGAGGGAAGGAATAACAAAAGCAATTACTAAATGCTTACTATGTGCAAACACTGTGTTTGCCACTGGAAATACAAATAGAAAACACCCTAATTGAGAGAGATCAGATTTTACCTGCAAGTCAGATGAAAAGACTCAGTGTTCCTTAGGGAACAATTAATAAGAACCATTTCCATTTCTGTTGTTGAGCCATTGGAAGTGACAAGGACTTTGGTGGTGACAACTTTTTATTTTTATTTCCTGGTCTTCAGTAACTGACAAGGTGGGAGCAGCAGCACCTTAAGAAGGAATTGCCAAGTTGCTCCTCCACAAGAGTTGCTTATCTGGACAATAGCTGGGGCACTGGATGGAGGCTAGAAGCAAGCATTGCTGTATGTGGGGCTCTTGAGTTTAACTCCCCATTGAAGGCAGTTTGTTGGTTTTGATGGTGGCAGGGAAGGTGGGCCCCTTCTCCACAACAGTTATCTCTCCCTCCATCACCAGAGATGACTATAAGGGTAAAGTAAGTGGAAAAAATGGCTTTGGAATGAGAAAATGGGGACTATACTCATAATTCTATCAGTCACTCTAGATGCATAACAAAAAGACCATTAGATTAGGAAATCACTGGTGACATTTGAGATACGAGTTTCAGTTAAATAGTGGTAACAGAACACCAGTTACAGAGGTTTGTGGAAAGAATGAATGGTGAATAAGTGGAAGCATTGGTGTATCATCAGTTATTTTCAGTCATGCCTGATTCTTCGTGACCCCATTTGGGGTTTTCTTGGCAAAGATACTGGAGTGGTTTGTCATTTCCTTCTCTGGTTCATTTTACAGATGAGGAAACTGAGGCAAATAGGATTAAGTGATTTGCCTAGGGTCACACAGCTAGTTAGTGTCTGAGCCCAAATTTGCACTCAGGTCTTCCTGGCTCCAGGCCTGGTACTCTATCCATTACACTACTTATTGGGTATATAGAGGGAATTTTTTCAAGAAATTTAATAGTTACAGTAAGGACAGATATATAACTGTAGTTGAATGGAATAGAAGGATGAAAGGAAGATCTTTTAGGACAGAAGGACACTTTAGTATAGTTGTAGGATAATGCTAAGGAGCCAGTGGTGAGGGTGAGATAAAAGTGTGTGATAGAGAAGAAATGAGAACTGGAGGAAGGCCTTGGCAGAAGCAGGAGGAAATGGAATCAAGGGAAAGGTATGCTGGATCCAGCTTGGACCAGCTCTCAAGAGCAGGTTTAAATTTTTAGTGTGAGCATTTATAACCTTAGAAACTGGCTAATACTATAAATCTGGGTTTTAATTTCTGGGTTTTGGGTTTGTTTGTTTTTTGTCAAGACTTTTAAAAGTGGTGGAGAAAGTAATATAAATTAAATTGATAAATTAATAATATAAATTAAACTTAAAAGTCTGCATACATTTTTAAAAAGATACTGTTGTTAAATATTTACCAGTAGATCCCTAAATCAAGGGTACAAATAGAGGGCTTAATAAAGAGTCTGAGGGCAGCTAGGTGGCGCAGTAGATAAAGCACTGACCCTGGATTCAGGAGGACCTGAGTTCAAATCCGGCCTCAGATACTTGGCATTTACTAACTGTGTGACATTGGGCAAGTCACTTAACCCTCATTGCCCCACAAAAATAAAAAATAAATCGAAAAATAAATCAATTAATAAATAAAGAATCTGAGCATCCCTCATGTCAGAGTGTATTAGGAAAGGGTAGACACTGCTACTGAAAAGGTATGAGCAATACCAGAAAAATGGCAGAACAGATGATCTGGAGTTCATGAATTCTCACCATTAAAACATACCGTATGTTGACAATATCAGCTAATCTGTAGAGACTGTGAAATAACATCTGAAATTTTGTCATTCACCCACCACCACCCTTCCCTGAGCATGCACAAAGATTCTCTGCTCATTTCCTGCTTCCAGTGGACCATGGGGACCATGTATGACTCATTTCTGAAAATCCCCTAATTGTTTGCTGAACCAAAAGAGCTGATGTGGGGAGTAAGATGCCACACTTAATGAAAATAGAGGCAAAGTTGAGGCTTCAGTGAGGGCTAGAAAGGGACAGCACTTTTCTATCCTAACACAAGTGTGGCAGTGACGACCATACCCTACATGGAGTGTGAGCTCAGCTAACCTGGCTTATGCTAGAGCATTTGACTGCTTTTGCCTCTCTTGTATGTTTCCCTCTTTTAGTAAACAACCTTAGAGACTGCAGCAGTAGAAGCTGGTATCTTTTCCTCCCCCTACCCATAACCCAAGCATGATGTGTAGGAAAGCATCCAAGTAGTGGCAGAAATGGGTTGGTGCACAGGGGGAGGCCACAAGAAAGAAGATTAAGTTTGGCTGCTTTATTAGATAGTTTATTCAGTGAAAAGTGGGATGTAAAATGGAAAGTTAGCAACCTAGAAAAAAAACTGATTATGTTGCAATGAAGCTTGAATATTATAGCCTCTTGTGTGATTGGACTAGTAAATAAAAAGCTGTCATTCAATTTGGTTCTAATCATTGTATGGTGTGCACTGATTCTCCTATATTTACCATTGCTTTCTTTGAGTGGAATACATCACCTATCTTATATTTGATTCTGTATATTATCAGTATTGAGTACCTTTTTACTCCCCTCCCCCTTTAAGGGGAAACTTTTAGACATTCAAGCTATAGGTATTACTCTAACTAGCAACTTACTTTGGCATGCTGAGGTGGGGATCTAATGAGCCTAAGAAATGGAAAATGGGAAATCCATGCTGAGGGGATTTCAGGATTCCTTCAGCAGTAAATCCAGGCAAACTTCAGTGGCGAAGTACAACCAAGGAGTGGTAAAAGTCACCATTGCTGGTGACCTCAGTCGAGATGTGTCTCTATGCTGGACATGCATCTTCTGCTCTCAAAAAAAACAAGTACTCTAGGAAAGAGTTCGTTTAAAAATATTTATTTATTAGGTATCTCCTAGGTACAAGGTAAGCTCGTTGGGGAAATAAGATGAATAAATCAAAAGATGACTATAAGTTCAGAGGTAATAGTAGCTGGAACCACCCCTGTAAAAGATGCAAAACCATCAGAGGCATGGGCTGGATAAGAGTGCCTTTGGAATTCTATGGATAATGGCACAGTGTTTTAGGAAGAGAAGAACATACAACATTTCAAACTGGAAGGTACCTTAGAATTCATTTATTCCACTTCTTTTATTTAATAGATATAGAAACTGAGGCATAATTTCTTACTTTCCCTGTGAGGGAAATGCAACAAACTCTGTTTGGTATTCACAACCATTCATAAACTAGCCCCTTCCTACCTTTTCAGTCTTCTTATATCTTATATGTCAACATGTACTCTCCATTCCAGTGATGCTGAGCTTCTGGTTGTTCTGTGAACTAGACACTCTATCTCTTCACCATGGGCATTTTCTCTATTTGTCCCCCATGCCTAGAACACTCTCCCTTCTCCACTCCAACTACTGACCTCCCCGGCTTCCATTAAATCCCCACTAAAATCCCACCTCTTACAGGAAGCTTTCCCTATTTCCTCTTTTTTGTTGTTGTTTTTTGTTTGTTTGTTTTTGTCTGTTTGTTTTCCGGGGGAATGGGGGTTAAGTGACTTGCCTAAGGTCACACAGCTAGTAAGTGTCAAGTGTCTGAGGCCAGATTTTTGAACTCAGGCACTCCTGAATCCAGGGCCGGTTCAGCTTTATCCACTGGGCCACCTAGCTGCCCCCTCCCTATTCCCTCTTAATTCTAGTGCCTTCTCTCTGTTACTTATTTCCTATTTATCCTGTGTATGGTTTGCTTTGTATATATTCATTTGCATGTTGTCTCTTCAACTCGATTGCAAGCTCCTTGAGAGCAGGGACTGCCTTTTGCCTCTTTTTGTCTCCCTAGGACTTAGCACAGTGCCTGGCACATAGCAGGAACTTAATAAATGTTTATTGATTGATTGATTGAATGAGGTATGAGGCTGGCCAAGGGAGAAAGTCTTATGTTTACTATTTATAGTATACATTTCTATTTACCTATGCCTGAAGAGAAGTAAGCTCTACTAAGACTCAGGCCTATTAAGATATTCCAACTTTGGGGGCAGTTAGGTGGCACAGTGGATAAAGCACCGGCCCTGGATTCAGGAGTACCTGAGTTCAAATCCTGCCTCAGACACTTGACACTTACTAGCTCTGTGACCCTGGGCAAGTCACTTAACCCCCATTGCCCCGCAAAAACAAACAAAACAAACAAACAAAAAAAAGATATTCCAACTTTTCAACCTTTTTTTATCCTTTCCCTACCATAAGACACTGCTTGTAAGTGTAAGTGGTACTTGGTCTCACAAAGATCCTATGAAGTGAGTGTTTCAATAATAAATTAAATTCTCTTATCCGCTACCAATAAAGGTCATCACAGAACTATGAAAATTGAATAGACACAGTGCAGATGTAGCCAGAATTGTTTTATAGCAATGTTGCCATAGGAAATGTGTTATTAGGAAATTTTTAGAGATAAAGACTAGATATGCCTTGGGTATTTCCAATAGTTCATTGACCCTTATTATAACAGCAAACAAAATAATAATGTGTAATGTTCAAACCCATCAGTTCCCAAATATTCTTTTTCCTATAGAAGAACCTTTTATCTCTAGAGATAGAAATGTCAATGACCTATTTAATTCCCTTTTTCCTAGTTGTATTTATGTTATTTTTTTCAGCATTCCATACCCTTACTCCCTTCCAATGAGAGGAAAAAATTGTTTCATCATCTGTTTTCTAGAACCAACACTGGTTATTACAGTTAATCTCAGTTCAACTGCCTTTTAGCATTGTATTTGACTATATCATAGTATGCATTGTATACATTATCATCCTGTTTACTTCACTCTCCTCATTTCAAATGTCTTGTTTCTCTAAGATTTTTTTGTTTCATGGGAAAAAATAGCATTCTATCATATTTATATGCATGCCACAATTGGTTCAGTCATTTCCCAATTGATGGGAACTCGCTGTTTCCAAAATTCTGCTGCCACAAGAAGTTTGGCTACAAATATTTTGGTTTCTATTTAACTTTTCTACTTACCTATAATGGTTTCCTTGGGGTATATGCTCAGGAAAGGGATTGCTAGCACAAAATTTAAGAAAAGTTTCATAAATTTTCTCATGTAATTACAGTGTTTACAAAAATGGTTGTATAAATCCATAACAAATTCCTTACAACAAATATGCATAGTTTAAAAACAGCAAATTTCCTCATTGACCATATTTTAAAATGTTAGTCTCGGGGGGCAGCTAGGTGGCGCAGTGGATAAAGCACTGGCCCTGGATTCAGGAGTACCTGAGTTCAAATCCGGCCTCAGACACTTGATACTTACTAGCTGTGTGACCTTGGGCAAGTCACTTAACCCCCATTGCCCCGGGAAAAAAATTAAATAAAAAAATAAAATAAAATGTTAGTCTCTGTCAGGAGGTAGACAGAATACTTTCTCATAAGTCTTCTGGAATCATACATGGTCATTGCATGGATCATAGACTATACATTTTTCACAATTGTACTCTTTATAACATTGTTGTTATTATTATGTAAATCGTTCTCTTGGTTTTGTTCATTTAATTCATCAGTTTATGAATGTCTTCAAAACTGTTCATTTTTTACAATATTGAAGTTGTAGTATAAATTGCTTTTCTGGTTCTATTTACTTTACTCTGCATCAGTTCATAAAAGTCTTTCTTTGTTTTGAAATTATTTCCTCATTTCTTACAACATAGTAGCATTCCATTATATTTCTATACCACAATTTTTTAAACCATTCCCCATTTGATGGACATCCAATTAGTTTCCAGTTTTTTGTTCTCAAAAATGATCTGTTAATAAATATTTCTATATTTAAAGGGTCTTTTCCTCTTTCTTTAATCTTTTTTAACTGCTCTTTTAAAAATATTCTATTTTTGCCTGAAGCCATAGTTAAAATTTTCAACATATCCCTACAGTGCCAAACTAATTATAATCACTGCTTAACAAGCCTTTCACTTTTACCAGCTTCTTTTTGTTTGTTTTGTTCTTCAGATATTCTCCCTTAAACTTGCACTATGGTATTTGTCAATTTTCCAACCAGAATCTACTTCCCAAGCTCATAGTCCAGCACAATTGAAAATAAATTGTATCTGAAGAAAATAATAACCCTACCTTGATCATCCTCCCCACCCACCCCCAAGGTTGAAACCTGAATTTATTTGTTTATAATATTTACAATTTCAGAGATTTTATCTTCTTCACACTAAATTTATGAAACTGTATAAGACTAACACATGGGGGCAGCTACATGGTACAGTGGATAGAGCACCGGCCCTGGAGTCAGGAGTACCTGAGTTCAAATCTGGCCTCAGACACTTAACACTTACTAGCTGTGTGACCCTGGGAAAGTCACTTAACCCCAATTACCTCAGTAAAAAACAAAACAAAACAGACTAACACATGTATTTTCTTGTTTTTTAAAAAATTGATGGTAAGACTCTTTAATAAAATCTTTACCATCTCCAGAGTCAAACTCTCAATTGCTAATATGGTAGACTAACACTGGTCCACTCAGCTTCATATAGCAGAATTTGTCTATAGACTACCCAAGAGTACAAGCTATGGACAATTTTAGAACACATTTAAGCCTAGAAGCACCTTAGAAAGGATAGAGACCAGAATTGTGGTTTTATCCAGGGAACTCCCTGGATTAGGAAAGTCCTTTAACCCATGAAGTTTATAACTCCTTTGTGATTTATGACCTCAAAGAGTTTCCCAGAGCTCAAAGAAGTTAAAAGCCTTGCTCATCACACAGCCAGTGTAAGATTTGAACCCAGATCTTTTTGATCCTGGGGTAAACTATTTATCCACTATGCCATATTGCGTCTCTATGAGTCTATAAACTAGTTAAAATCATCAGAGTTCCCGTTTGGAAGAAATCTTAGAAGTCATCTTGCCCCACCTCCTCATTTTATATTAAACTGAGGTACAGTGATAAAGTGGGGAAGTGACTGTATAAAGCAATAGAAACCACTGCTCCTTCCAATAGACTTCACCAGTCATGTCAAACTCAAATAGAAATCTGGACTACTGATCCATACATAATAAGGATCCTGAGGACCGCATATTGACTTAGTTTTAAATTTTAGTTTATTGCATTTTTATTTATTTTGCTAAATATTTTCCAATTACATTTTAATCTTGTTTTGGCCACACTTGGTAGCGCCGTGGGCTGCATGCTTCTGCATGTTTCATACCTATGGACTATACTACTGCAAGGCAGATTCATAGAAATAAATATTAATGCCACCCCCCCCCAAATGGCTCCTTTGGTATCCAAAAGAATTATTAAGCAATCTCTCCTCCCCTCTCAAGCTTCCCTTAATTTAATATCTGAGGGTGTCTGTGACATTAAGGAGAATAAAATGGGTGTTAACAGAACACAACTCCAGACTAGCTTCCAGCCAGAAGTTGATTTCTGCGCAAGAAAATAATTTTAAACACATTTTTATTCCCATATCTCCAGTCAGCTTGGTATTTACAGTTTCTTTTCAGGGACACAGTAAAATCATGGCCAGATAATATTTTGTAACCTGGTGCTACTAGCCATATTTCATCCAATGTTTCTATTCGCCAAAGTGGAGGAAAGTGAAGGGAGAATTTTAGGCAGATCTAGAGACCATATTTCTGTTCTTCCTGTTGTTTTTAAGTTTGTATTGACCTTGAAGGGAAAAAAAATTAAGGGATCCCTTGGGTTGAAAGGAATGTAACAATTAGAGACCCATTGTATAGGTCTTCTACTCACTTTTTTGGGGGGAGGGGGTGGCGCAATGAGGGTTAAGTGACTTGGCCAAGGTCACACAGCTAACAAGTATCAAGTGTCTGAGGTCAAATTTGAACTCAGGTCCTCCTGAATCCAGGGTTGGTGTTTTATCCACTGCGCCACCTAGCTGCCCCTCTTCTATTCACCTTTAAATCATCCTGACATAGGTAGAGAAAGAAGAAAACTAAGTGAGCAATTAAAACTTGTCTCAGAAAGTGAAGGTTTGTCATTGAAAGTGACTTAATTCCTTTACTATTGAATATTATAGGAATAATAACAACTCCTCTAAAAGGAAAGAAACAAGTTGAATGTGTTTCATTTATATAGTTCCTTCCCCATGTTTATATTCACCGTACATTTTAGTCCCCCTGACCCAAAAAGAAATGGAAATAGTAAAGGAGAAGGTCCTATACTTTGAAACTGTCTTCCAGCCCTGCTTCTTTTCAGTCCATTTTTTTCTTATTCAGGCACAGGAATTGATGGATTGATTATTAAGTATTAATTATTATTTTATGATTATAATAAGTTAATTTTAATTAATAATTATAGGAATCAAGTTTTTAAAGTTGACTTATTAAATCCAATTGAAGTAGCTATGTTTTAGAGTGAAATTTTGGAGGATATTTAAAAATCAGGCTAACTCATTTAGCATGGCAGGTCAGGGAGTCAAAAAAGTTAATGTAACCTTACACAACACAGAGAGAACAGGCCCAGGAGATGGATAGTCCATTTATGTTCCATCCTTGTCAGACCACTCTAGAGTACTGTTTTCAGTTTGGGACAGCCCATTAAAAAGGTACCAAAGTAGCATTAACAAGCTAAAGCTTGCCCAAAGTAAGAGTAAGAAGTAGAATGAAAATTATGTCACATGATGAACAGTTGAAGAACCTGGGGATAATTAGCCTGGAGAAGAAATAACATACTGGGATATGATAGCTGTATTTAAGTATTGGAAGGTCTGCTATGTGGATGAAAAATTAATTAGACTTACTCTGTGTGTCTCCAGAAGGCAAAACTACAATCAAAGAATAGAAGTTATGGGAAAGGGATTTTGGCTTAACATGAGATAGAATTTCCTATCAACTAAAGCGGTCCAAAAATAGAAAGAAATGGGGTGCCTTTTGAGAGGATGAATTCTTTGTCATCAAAGATGTTCAAGTGAGAGACTGGTTAACCATTTTTTGTTATCATCCTAAAATGGATTCTTTCTTAGAGGAAGATTGTACCTAATGCCTCTAAAGTCCTTCCAAACTCTTAAAATTCTGATTCTATAATTATTCCTTGAGCTGCAATAAGGAAAAAAAAATCTAACATGGTGAAGTCCCATTTCAACTGGATCATAAATTTAGATCTGAAAAGATACTAAAATGTTATCTAGTTGAGCTGGTTCAATTTACAAATGAGGAAACTGGGGCTTAGAGAGTAGAGACACCTTTCCTAATATCACACACAAACCAAGTGACAGACAGATTGGAATTCCAAAATCTGGTCCTCTCATTCTGAATCTAGGGTTAATTCCACTGTTCTACACTACTTGGGTTTTGGTGAATTGAGGCCTTACTATATGAGGTAAAAATGATACCCCTTAAGGTCTACAAACCTAATTTGTTGAACAGAACATATGAAATGTAAGACTTCTATTCACACTTAAAATCTAAAACTATTTGGTGTGTCTTTTCAGTTTTAAAATTTTCATCTTTAGTTCCCTGCAGGGCCTGACCTTTTAGGGCTGTATGCTGAATACTGCAAGAATGTGTCTTTCATTTCAACAGAAAGGCATAAGGCATCCGTTATACTCTAACCCCAAGGTGAGGAAAGAGACACAATCTCTGAAGTCTAGGGGATAATTGGAAGAGAATGCATTACTTTGCTTATACATCAACAAATGTAGAACCTCTGATAACTTTAAAATAATTTGATTTGTTTCCTGAATCCTGATCAATCTTAGACATATTCCATGATAATCATGACAGCATCATAGAAGATGTCTTAATGTCTTTGCTAAATTACTTAAGAGAAGGGTGACATTGATGTGGAAAATCATATATAGCCTCTGACCTTGCCTGTCTCAAATAGACCCTGGCCTTGCTGTATCCCAACTACAAAGGTAATCTCTGCTTGCTGATCTTGTCTGTCTCAGACAGGCTCTGGCCTCGAAGTATTGCAGCTGCAACAACAGGTCTTCTTTGTATGATAACTACTGACCTTATCCTTATGTATCCTGCTTTCCTGTAATGATGACTAAAACCACTAAGTGCCATTATGCATCCTACTGACTTCATCCTTATTTGATACTCCTGTATGTATCTTGCTGACTATGCCACTATACCATGCCTACTCTTTCTGTATACAACCAGGTAGGCTATAAGACTCAGGGCCCATTGTTGGAGGTTTGACCCCCCCCTTGGACCCTCATGTAATAAACTCTCTCTCTACCTCAAGGACCTAGCTGAGTGCTTTCTGTGTCAATCATGCCGTAATAACATAAATGACAGGTCATTACAGCCAATTCAGTTTAAAAATAACATCAGTCAATGCAGACGAATTATTCTAATTTATTGAAATTATCAGCCAGACCATTGGCTTGAGGTCACATAAACAAATTGAACCTTTGAATGAATTCAGTTGACCAGTCAAAATACATATTAATTAGTCATGTATTTAGTCCCTTTTATGACACTGGCCACCTTGCTGTTCCTCACAAAAGGGGCTTCATCTCCCAAATCTGTGCATTTTTACTGACTGCCTCCATGCCTGATACTATTCACCTCCTCATTTCCATCCTCTGTCTTCTCTGGTTTTCTTCAAATCTCTGCCAAAATCCTTCTTCCCTTCCTTCTCCAAGAAGCCTTTCTCTGTCTTCCTTAGTGCCTTTGCAATTATCTCCAATTGATCTTTTATATATCTTTGTTTTGCATGTAGTTTTATGTTGTCTCCCCAATAGACTATGGGCATCTTGAGAGCAGCAACCATTCTTTACCTTTCTTTGTATTCTAGCACAGTGCCTGGCACATACTAGGTGCTTAATAAATATTTTTGATTTGTCTTTTGCCCCCAAGAGCTTACATTCTTTTTTTTATTCTGAATAGAATTTTTTTTTCCAAAATACATGTAAAAACAAAATTTTAACATCAATTTTTAAAAACTTTGTGTTCAGGGGCAGCTAGGTGGTGTAGTGGATAGAGTACCAGCCCTGGATTCAGGAGGACCTGAGATCAAATCTGGCCTCAGACACTTGACACTTACTAGCTGTGTGACCCTGGGCAAGTCACTTAACCACAATTGCCTCACAAAAAACAAAAAACAAAAAACTTTGTTTTCCAACTTCTCTTCCCCCCTCCACTTTTTTTTTTAAGGCAATTGGGGTTAAGTGACTTGCCCAGGGTCACACAGCTAGTAAGTGTCAAGTGTCTGAGGCCAGATTTGAACTCAGGTCCTCCTGAATCCAGGGCTGGTGCTTTATCCACTGCACCACCTAGCTGCCCCTCCCCTCTACTTTTGAAGAGCTTACATTCTAATGAGAGCATGTAACAGATTAGACCTGACACACTCTGAACCCCTTGGTAATTTAGGACAAAAATCAGAATGCAAGTCAAGCCTTGTAATCTATTTAATTGTTAAAAAAAAAAAAAGCGAGATTACTTAGTCATAGCAGAAGACATTCAACCATTGATTCAATTGAACACAAGGTTCCAATGTTGTTCATGGTAATGGTCTGAAGCCTCGGGGAGGGCCTCCAAGTCCTCAGGTCCTGGCTGTCTTGTACCCAGGTGGACAGATCGATCAGTAGGCCAAACTTTCATTCTCTAAGACAATCAAATCTCAAGGAGAGTTTTAATGCCTTCTAAGGAAAAAAAAAAAAAAACTAGCCTAACTCACAAAGGGAAGTGCTTAAAATATTGTTCCCACCACACCACACCCCTGGGTGGCAAGGTCTTTAGGGTCTTCTAGAAGACATTCCACCACTTAAAAGACTTTAGGGCTATTACTGGACAACACAGACTTGAGCATTCAAGGAGTCCAACACAGGAAACACTGATGGAAGAGAAGAAAAAACAAAAAAGAAAGATAGTAAAACCAAAACAAGCTATATTAGAACCTCCAAAGAGAGTGACTGAGTATGGGAGAACAAAGAACAGAAATCCCTTAGGCCTACTGCTTTTAAAGGATTGAGTTCTGCATGATCTGATTCATGTGGTGGGTAATACCAAGTCTTTGCAGTTGACAATGGGTTCCTCGATGTGCACTAGCAGGAATATCAGGGCTACATTGAAGACAATGATATTTTCTGCATAGCTACTGATCATCACATGTCAGAGAGAATTGCCTTACAGCACCACTAACTTCCTGTTCCCTGGACCAATTTTAAGGACTTCCACATCACTGAGAACCCCATGGGAGAAATACAAAATCTCTGCCTGCCCATTGGAGGCCCCTGAGGGACTGTTTCCTTTCTTCCATGGGGGCTGAGTGGATACTCTCCTATATTCCTTGTTACCTAAAGCAAGCTACCTCCAAACAATTCCACCCTTTGGTCTTCTAAACAAACCCACACTGGAGAGGAGAAGATCAGTAACCAGTGGTTGTCATACTAGATGCAATATCGAGGGGCTAATCAGACATGATGGTAAGCAAAGGGTAATAGATGGCTTGGCTTTGCCAAAGTCCACTATTCTGGAGCCCATGTTTCTGACCAATCTGTAGCTGCTCAGCAACGTTCCTGATGCTCAACTTCCACTGCTGCTGGGGACCAACCCTACTGTCTGCGCTGCTACTGCTGCTGCTGCTGCCACTGATACTTTGGTTTAATGTTGCTATTGCCAATCCAATGCCCACCACCACCACTGCCACTGGGTCTCTATCATTGCCTACTAAAATGCCTGCTGTTGTCACCTTTCCCAATCTGCCAAGGCCTAATGATAGATACTAGTTGGCACAGTGGATAGAGTACTGGCCCTGGAGTCAAGAAGACCTGAGTTCAAATTCAGCCTCAGTCACTTATTAGCAGTGTGACCCTAGAAAGTCACTTTATCCCCGTCTGATTTCAGTTTCCTTATATATAAAATAGAGATAATAATAAAACTTTCATACCAGGGTTGGTGTCAGGATAAAATGAGATAATATTTGTAAAGTGCTTTGCAAACCTTAAAATGTCATAGAAACGCTAGTTGTTATTGGTATTATGAGAATTATTATTATTATTATTAATAATGCTGTGCCAGGGACTGGGCATTGTTATAGGTGCTCCCACTGATCTTCAATTCAAGAAGAACTGTCAATACTGGGGCCAAAAATTCCTGGGATCTGTCTTGATTTGCATTCCCTCAGGGCATCTGGGTAGTACAGTGGATAGAGGGTTCAACCTGAGTCAGAAAGACCTGAGTTCAAGTCCAGTCTCAGCCACTTGCTGGTGACCCTGGACAAGTCACTTAACCCCTGTTTGTCTCAGTTTTCTCATTTGTAAAATGGGAATAACAATAGCACCTACCTTGCAAGGTCGTTCTGAAGATCCAATGTGATAATAAATACAAAACACTTAGCACAGTGCCTAGCACATAGTAAGCTCTATAGAAATGTTAGCTATTGTTTAGAATTTGAGAAGTTAACCCTTTTTTTAAAAAAAGTAATAAAATACTTTAATTGGAAAAAAAAGTCAATGTTAGCTATTATTATTATGCCGCCGCCCCTCGAGTGTTTGGGTGTCTGTGTAGAATTGTAAGACTAAGGACAAAGTATTTAATCATTTTTCAAAAAGCCATTCAAAAGCAGAGCCCTTTCCCATTTGCAAAATAATCTCTTGACAGAAAGTCCAAAGGGAAAAAAAACCATTCTTCTTAAACTACTGAGCTACAATAGTGTCATAGTTGCTTTATGGATGATTCCCTTAAAGCTAGGAAGGGTCTTCCTTTAGATGTTTTCCCCAAGGCAATTTGATGATGATCATTAGCAATAAAAAGAAAAGCATTAAGTCCCAGCAGGGGTAGAGTACATCTCATTCTCCGTATTTGTCCTTATCTACTGGGGGAAGAAATAACTTTCAACTCTCAAAATTCAGCACCTCCCAAATGATTTGAAGATAAGCTGAATTCTGAGGAAATTCTGTGTTAGAATTCTGAGGAGACTTAAATGACCAGGCTGGAAATCCCAGAGACAGCTGGTGAGTCTAAAAAATACCACAATTATCTTCAAAGCATAGTATATAGGTGTGTGTGTGTGTGTGTGTGTGTGTGTGTGTGTGTGTGTGCAAGCATATGTATCTATAGTGCACATACACATACATGCATACACATATACACACATTATATGTCTATATTGTATGCATGCATGCATGCACACATACACACATGTGTACACACATACACACACCATGCTTTGGGTTTAAGTGTGTGCATACACACACATATATATATATATACACACCTTGAAGATAATTGTGTATATACACATATGTTATATATATTGTATATAACATGCTATGTATACTGTGTCTATATTTCTTTTATATGTGTGTACACATATTTGTTCATATATTTATTCATATGTGTATATATGGTGTATGTACCTACATACCTACACACATCCATACATCCATACATAGTTACATTTGCACCCCAAACTGTTGTGGGAAATTCCGACAGAGAAACCCAAACAGCACTCGGGAATAAGGAAGAGCAGTTTATTGACGCGTGGGCCCAAAGCAGAGTCGCCTCTGATACTCTGGGCAGCCCCCAAGAGTCCAAGCTGCAGTTTTTATATCTTTTAAGTGCAAAAATGCATGTAGATTTTCACAGGTACATTGTGGTAAGCTTACTTGGCAGACAGAAAGGTATATTTCAGTAAACAGAGGCATTTGTCAGGAAGTTGGTACTAAACCACAGACTTCAGGGGAACAAACAGGATGTTCTACTTTCATTTTTGGGGTCTCATCTCGAGCCTTAGTTTCATCCCCTGTATTTTCCCATATCAAAACTATTTCCCTCTCTCTCTTCCTCCCAATTCCACAATGGAAAGGCCAACATTTCAACATTTGACATAGACAGAAAGACAACAAGACTAACAGACAGATTTGCACCTATTTTTCCTCAGTTTATCCTTTTCTCTCTCACTCACTCACTCTTGCTCTCCCTCAGAAATCTAATTTAGTTCTGAATACTACTGAATACTAAATACACCCTACTAAAAGCCCTTCCCTTATCCTATCCTCTTGCCCTCTTACTTATCTATAAGTTAAGAAGACTTTTATACACAACTAAATGTACAGTTATTCCCTCTTTAACTCAGTCCCCACAAGAAAAAGGTTCTCACACTACCAGACTTCCACTGTAACAGTTCTTCCATTCATGCCTATTTTGTATGAAATGATTTGCTCCATTTTTACCTTTCACTACCCAGTTTTCCTTTTTAGGATCATTCCATTATTTCATCATAATGGGGCAGTAAGGTAGAATAATGGATGGAGATAGAGTGCTAGACGTGGAGTCAGAAAGAATCATCTTCCTGAGTTCAAATCTAGCTGTGTGATCCTGGGCAAGTCACTTTACCCTGTTTGCTTCAATTTCCTTATCTGTAAAATAAGCTGGAGAAGGAAATGGCAAACCACTCCAGTATCCTTGCCAAGAGAACCCCAAATGAGGTCATGAAGAGTCAGAAACAACTGAAAAATAACTGAACAAAGTTTGGGAAGAGAGTGCACTAGCAACTTTCTGTGAGGTGGTAATCTGGAAAGGCAGCCTTAAAAAGGTTATTTCTGATTTAAATCTCGAAGGAAAATCGAGATTCCAAGAGGTGGAGATGAGGAAGAAAATGTCTTTCTAACCTGATGTTTTGCTCTTCTGGACACTCTCACGTAGCAAACATCAATATGTAGTGGTCTGATACCATCAAAGAATAAAACATCTTCCTAGACAAAGCAGTAGCCTAACCCTAGGGTCAGATCCTAATGGAACAGCAAGATGTTATGATAACATACTATTAAGACAAAAGCCTATGTGGAATTGGATACCTCTTCATTGGTCAGCTGAGTCGCACCCCACACAACTTCCCAAGGATAGAGTTGTGCAATGATGCTGTTCAGCAAAGTTCCCTTGAACAGCAGATGTCACTGTTGGTCCACATATACTGACAATGCTGGCTAGCTTCAAGCTAACATGTTAAAGGAGAGCAAGAAAAGTCTGTTGTAGAAAACAAGTTTAAAAAATTGATTCTTGGCTGGAACTGTGTGTAAACAGCAGAATTTTTCCTTTAAAAAAAGTTACATAATCTTCACATGCTCCTTCCTTCCAAAACTATGGGGGTGGATTTTCTCTGTGCAGTTAAAAAAAACGTCCTGAAAAATCACAACAGCAACAATGCTGACTTGCTTTCAGTAGTTCAATAGTCACACGAGGAGGACATGTGGGGGAAATTTGATTCTCAAGATGTATTACAATTTGATCACAAAGAATCATCAGGCCTGGGGGCAGTTAGGTGGTACAGTGGATAAAGCACCTGCCCTGGATTCAGGAGGATCTGAGTTCAAATGCGACACTTGACTAACTGTGTGACCCTGGGCAAGTCACTTAACCCTCATTGCCCTGCCAAAAAGAAAGAATCATCAGGTCAGTATTTTTCACCACTCACTGAGACCCTCCTCTAGTCATCTGGGAATTCCACAGAACATTGCCAGTTAGGACTCCACAACTGGCCAAAAAATTACTTTGGGGATTATCTCTAAATCAAGATATTCACTTATTTTTTTCAGTATACTCAGCTCAAAATATTAGTGAGCATCTTCACTATCTTTTAATGTGGCAAAGAGATAAACCTAACTTCTTGAAACCTAATCTAGTGGAATAAAAACTCTATTGGTCCTCCCAAGTTAAATGGGTTTTGAGTAAGGCTCAGGCATGGATTTCTCCATCATTTTGCAGAAGCCTCCTTCGGAATTCACCTTTTGGAAGAACTCTCTGTCCTTGAGGCCCCTCCCAGAACATTCATTTAGAGGGGAAGCCCAGGCTAGCCATCTCTTAATTTTCCACTAAGCTACTCTCCTGACTTCTCCATCATCCCCCACTGTAGGGGTTATCTGACTTACACAAGCCCCACCCCCTCAGCTTCCTTTTATGTGTTGTCTTCCCCCACTGGAATGTAAGCTCCTTGAAGGCAGGGACTGACTTTTTGCTTGTATTCCTATTTCCAGCACTTAGGACAATGCCTGACACATAATCAGTACTTAATATATACTTGTGGAATGACTGACTGCTCTCTGAGGTCTGAAGAGACTCATCTCCAGAAGACTGGCTACTGGTTAATTATTTTTTTCAACCATATCAATTCATGAAGAACATCTACTAAGGGATGCAAAAGTTGGGATCTGTCTCTGTGAATTACAAATTTAAGAGTTGGAAGAGAATCTTAAAGGTCGTCGAGGCTAAGCCTCTCATTTAAAAAAGAAGAAAATGAGACTCAGGAAAGTTAAGTCATTTGCTCAAGGTCATTCAAGTAGTAAATAGCAGGGCTAGGGTTCAAACCCAAGCCCCCAGCTTCCAAATCCTATATTCTTTACACTACAATATCTAGACCAAGAAAGGCAAGGGTTCTTGAAATAGTAAGGCACTAATAAATATTTTGTTGTTTCAATCATATTTAATTCTCTCCGACCTCATTTGAGGTTTTCTTGGCAAAGATATTGGAATAGTTTGACATTTCCTTTTCCACCTAATTTTATAGATGAGGAAACTGAGGCAAATTGGGTTAAAGGAGTTGTCCAGGGTCATATAGCTAGTAAGAGTCCGAGGCCAGATTTGAACTCAAGAAGAGGAGTCTTCCTGACTCTGGGCCTGGCACTCTATCCACTGCACCACTTAGTTGCCCCAATAAATATGTGGAATAGCTCAACATTAGAGAAAGATTTGCTACAGTTGGCATTTCTCTTTGATTGACCTCACTCAGTGTTCTGTTTAAAAAGCAAAGTAAGTTACTACTAATAAGCAGACGCATAACTCAAAATTTTTGCACCTTGGTCAAGTTCCACACTCTGTGCCCAGGACAAAAGAAATAAAACTTAACTTTATTAGATCCACCCTGCCATCTAGTAACTTCCAATTTTACCAAATTATTCTAATTAGGTGCTAAACTGATTTTCTTTTTTCATCACGGCTGAAAAAATCCAAGTGTTATGAGAGCTCCTAAACTTTAAGTTCTCCAAATATGGCAAAACTCCAGTTGGCCCACCCTAGTTGTGGCTCTGATGATAGGAGCCTAGAATTCAGGACTGCACAGGACGTTAATCTAGTCTAATGGTTCTCACACTTCTTATTCTTTACACTCTTAAAAATTATTGAGGACCCTCAGCTTTTCTTTATGTAAATTATGGCTATTGATAATTGCTACGTAGAAAATAAAATGTTGCAGTATTATTTAAAAAATAGTTTTGACCTCATGAACTTCCTGGAAAGACTTTAGGTAGCCCTCAGGTTCCCTTGTCCACACTTGGATAACTCCTGGTCCTGTCTGACCCTCATTTTATAGTTAAGGAAAGAAAAAGCACTTGCTTTTTATGAAGTTGCCAAGATAGTGCCAATCTGCATTGATTACTCACTCAGAGATTCTTGCAGTAATGAAGTCACAGATCCTCCAAAGAAGGGAGAGGGGAAATATTTAAGAATCACTTAATATGAGTAATTGCTCATTCCCAAGGTTCCTCACCTCACTTCTCTTGGCATACTCTATATGGCATTATAAATTTAGAGCAAGAAAAGACCTCTTTTTTTAGAAATAAGGGAAGTGAGGCATAGAATGGTTAACCAACTTGCTTGTTTTGTTTTTTTGTGGGGCAATGGGGGTTAAGTGACTTGCCCAGGGTCACACAGCTAGTAAGTGCCAAGTGTGTGAGGTCAGATTTGAACTCAGATCCTCCTGAATCCAGGGCCGGTGCTTTATCCACTGTGCCACCTAGCTGCCCCTAACCAACTTGCTTAGAATCACAAAGCTAATAGAGAAGGTCAGCAGAAGAATTTGAACCCCTGTCTTTCTGACTCAAAGTTCACTACGTTGTGTTGCTTTTTAACATACTATGTTGTAATCTAACATTCTTCATGATTTCGTGTTTCATTCTCCATGAGTTCCCAGAAGACATAATAGCTCAGTGATTATTTGGGCCAGTCCCTTAAATAACTAAAATCATGGATAACCTTTCAGCCTTATTTTTCATCTATGTAGCCACCAAATATGATACCCAGATCCAAGCCTACTCATCCTCTGCCTATCTTCAAAAGGAGAAGAAAGAACTCTTGGAAGAGTCTCCTCCATAAAGGAGGGGAGGAAGAGGAAGAAGAAAAATGAATGTGTCTTGTCCTAGAGATGGATATTCCTAGATGCGAAGCAGAATCCCCGCACCAGGCAGTAGAAGAAATAGTACTGGGAATATTCTCCAAAGCAGACTCTAGGACTTCCCTGAACAAGATTTTCAAGTGCTGGACAACTGGTAATCAGTCAGAGCCATATTTCAAAGGGAAACCAACTTGGCTTTACCCAAGTCCTAGAGAACTAGAACAAAGAGAGATTCTTATTTTCTGACCCCCTAGCAGGGTACATGTCAAGTACTTTCCTTGGTCAAAAAAAAAGGGGGGGAGGAGGGCAAGTGATCCTAATTTCTTTCATTTAAAATATATATTTCCACTATGTTTTTTTTAGTTCTCCGAAGCTCTTGTTTTTATGGAATAGACTTGTAGCCAAAGCTAGAAGATACAGAATTTTGGTGCATTTTGCCAATATTCAACTGTTATTTAGCATCTGCTAAGTCAGAGTTGTTGCATAGGATACAGAAGATGATTTAAGATGGAGGTTTATAGATCCAGAATTGGAAGGGACCCCAGAGGGCATCTGGTGTGAGTCCCTTATTTTATATATGAAGAAACTGAAGCCCAGGGCAGTAAAGTGAATTATGCAAAGTCACACAGGTAAGAAACGGAAGGTGGATTTGTACCCAGATCTAGTATTCTTCCCACTAGAATTGTTCCCTTTATTTGAACTTAACCTCCAAGTGTGTTGGAGGGATATACATCAAAAAGCTTATCAAACAATACAAAATTGATTTGTAAGGTTCTTTCTGGTTATAAATCTATGATCTTATAATTGAGTTAAATTCTGTGATGCAAACTAGAATTGTTGTGCATTAGTGTATCCTACAGGGGGAATGGACTAATTGACTTCTAATGTTTCCCACTCTACTCTCTCAAAGATCCTGTGATTCTGTGAATCCTGCCTTGGGTGGTCTGTTATTGTTCATCCTTCATTTCCTCTTTTTTTTAATTTATTTTATTTTTAACTTATTAAATGAAATAAACATTTCCATAACATAGTAGAAAAAAAAAAGATGATTGCCCATGGAACTGCAAATCTATTATGTACAACTTGCTATACTTTTAAATATATAATAAAAGTATCATGTAAATTTCTATTTTCCTTTTTTTTCTCCCCCCTTCCCCCTGCCATAGAGATGGCCACCATTAGACATAAAAATATGTATGTATATGTATGTTTTAAAATCATTCTCTACATACTTTTCTTTGTCAGTTCTTTCTCTGAATGCAGATAGCATCTTCCTTCACATGTCCACAGTAGTTAATTTGGGTATTTATATTGCTATTACTACGTACAACGATCTCTTGTTTCTGCTCATTTTGTCCACCCTTCATTTTCAAAGAGGACCGATGACATCACTAGGGTGATGCCTTGACTTGATCATGAACTGGATTTAAGTGAGGCAGAGCTCAGTAAAGTCATCAGCCTCACTACTTATATGATTATGTCACTTAACCAATCAATCAAAAAGCAAGTGCCAGGTATTACGCTTAACACTGAGAATTTTAAAAAAACACAGAAATTGCATGACCACTGCTTACATTCTAACCTCTAGACTCCCCTAAATTTGTTTCTTCATCTGTAGGATGGAAACAGTAATAATATAATACCAGTGCTTTACATATATAAAGGATAGGGGTAAAGGTAACAACTAAACCAGTGATTTCATTGGTTTAAGGAAGTCACAACTGGGAGGTCAAGGAACTTGCCTTGGGTCACACAGCTAGCATGTGTCAGAGATAGGACTGCATCCCGCACCTTGTTATTTTCAAGGCCCGCTCCCTATGATGTCTAAATTGAGATACATTCCCTTCACTTGCTATTCGTTACTGCCACAAGGAGGCACTGTTCCACAGTTTTACATTTGTTCGACCTTGTTGACAGGCAAAGAAACAATGGGATTTTTAAGTGAGGGGGAAAGAAACCCTTTTATTCTAAGCTGAAAAGGATCATTTTCCCTAGGGTCTGAATCCATCCTTCTCCTGGCACATAGAAACGTAATTTTGGGAGAAAGTACAAACACAATGTGATAACCAGAAATTCCCTGCTGATTCCAACAATCCAAGGTTTTCCTCTCTTGAAGTTTATTTATTGCTCCAGACCACAAGCAAAGATTCCCCTCAAACCAAGCCTCCAAAATGTCAGTAGTGGATTCGTTACTTTTGCATTATTGTGGCTCTAAAGTGTTCCAGCAACTTGATTTTCATCAGCAAAGAGAACAATTCACCATCTTTATCAAGCTGGGTGAACAAGATTATCTTACTCACTCCTTTGCATAAGTTTGAATACTAAAATTTGCCATGACGCTGCAATTCTAATTTTGTGTGTGCTTCTAGTGTTTCCCTTAGGACAATAGAGGTCCAAGTGAAAGGCATATGTTTTAAACTGAAAGCATTATGGGTATAGTGAAAACTACAGGTGCGGGGTAGTAATATTAGATTTACTATTAACTAGCTATTTAACCTTGGCCAAGTCACTTAACTGCTATTGTCTTCAACATCTCATCATGAGAGAGTGGTTGCAGACATTAGTTTTAGGCCAATACCTTATACCATACACCACAATAAGTTCAAAATGTATACATGACCTTAATATTCTAGGTCATACAACTAAAAAGAAAATGAGAAGAGAATCAAGTATTTTGCATAGCTATTAATTAGAAGAATGCTTAAACATACGAGGAATAGAGGCAAGAGAAAAAAGTGGAAAAGTTTTTGCATGAAGAAAATCAATGCAAATAAGATAAGAGAGGAATCTAAAAATCAGAGGGAAAATATATATATACATATATTTTTTTTTCATCAAATATCTATGGTAGGGGCAGCTAGGTGGCTCAGTGGATAAAGCAATGGCCCTGGATTCAGGAGTACCTGAGTTCAAATCTGGCCTCAGACACTTGACACTTACTAGCTGTGTGACCGTGGGCAAGTCACATAACCCCCATTTCCTGAAAAAAAAAAAATCTATGGTAAAGGCCTTATATCTAAGGTATATAAACAGCTGACTCAAATCTTGTACAAGACCAAGACTTATACCTCAATGGATAAATGGTCAAAGATCATGAAAACCAAAGTATTTAGGAGAATTAAAAACTATAAATATCCAAGTAAAAGATTTTTTCTAAATCACCAATGATAAAATAAATGCTCTACAAAGCAATGCTAGGGCTTCATTTCCCACATAGCAAATTGGAAAAGCTGACAAAAGATAGGAAAGTGAATGAGTATTTTATAGCACCTACTATGTTCTGAAAAATGTACTAAAACTTCACAAATATTATTTTATTTGATATTCACTACAATCTGATGAGGTAGGTATTATTATACCCATTTTACAAATGAGAAAGCTGAAGTAGACAGAGGTTAAGTGACTTGTCCAACCTTACACAGCTAGTAAGAGTCTGAGGACAGATTTGAACTTGCATATTCCTGCTCTGAGCCTAGTGTTCTCTTTCCACTGCATGTAGCTACTATATGAAAATATTAGAACAACCAATGTTGGGAGGAGCTAGAAGCCTTCTCAATAAGATCAGGGGCAAAGCAAAGATGCCCATTACCACCAATGGTATTCAATATTGTACTAGCTAGCTATAGCAATAAGAGAAGAAAAAGAAATTGAAGAAATTAATATAGGCAATGAGAAAACAAAACTATCGCTTTTTATGATGATATGATGATATACTTGGAGAATCCTAGAGAACCAACTAAAAACCTAGTAAGAATAATTAACAACTTTGGCATTCACAGAATATAAAATAAACCCAGATAAATCATCAGCTTTTCTATAGATTTTCTATAGATTATCAATAGAATTCAGCAACAAGAGAAAGAGAAACTCCATTTAAAATAACTATAGACAATATAAAATACTTGAGAGTCTACCTGCAAAGAAAAACCTGATGTTGTTATAGGTATAATTACCATTGAATGACCATTGAATTGTGTGATTTCTAGGGAACAATAAATATATAATATGAAACTACATTTACCAACTTTTTATTTCCTTGTCTTGTAAGTATCGTTCTAATACGACATCATTTAACATTGTAAGTATAGTTTAATTGTATTGAAATTTTTTTTATTGGACATGTACATATGGCTCCTTGCCAAAAGTATTTGTTTACCATGATAATGTCTGAGTTGTACTGTACCAGCTAAAAAAAAGAATTTTAGCCTTGAAAAAAGAGACAAACCTGAGAACTACATGAACATAATTACAAATAAAGCCAGATCTAAACAATTGGGAAAATATTAATTGCCCATAGGTAGGCCAAACCAATATAATAAAAATTATAATTCTACCTAACTAAATTTATTTATTCAGTGCCATACCAATCCAACTACCAAAAACTTGCTTTTTATAGCTAGAAAAATAATAACAAAATTCTTCTGGAAGAACAAAAGGTCAAGAATATCAAGGGAATCAATGGGGGTTTGGGGGAACCATGAAAGAAGGTAGCCTAACAGTACCAGATCTCAAACTTTATTGCAAAGCAATAAGCATCAAAAGAATCTGGTACTGGCTAAGAAATACAGGGGTGGATCAGTAGAATAGATTAAGTACACAATACACAGTAGTAAATGACCATAGTAATCTAGTGTTTGATAAACACAAAGATCCAAGCTTTTGTGACAAGGATTCACTATTTGACAAAAATTGCTGGAAAAACTGATAAGCAGCTTGGCAGAAACTAGGTATAGACCAATATGTCACAGTATATAGCAAGATAAAGTAAAAATAGGCACATGATTTAGACATAAAGGATGACACCATAAGCAAATTACAGAAGCATGGAATAGTTTACCTGTCAAAATTATGAATGGGGAGGGGAAGAGGGCATTTATAACCAAATAAGAGATAGAGAGCATTATAGGATATAATATTGATCATTTTAATGACATTAAACTTAAAAAAAAAAAGTTTTACACTAACAAATCCAATGCAGCCAAGACTAGGAAAAAAAAAAAAAACAGAAAACTGGAGGGGGGTGGAATTTATAGCAAGTTTCTCTGAGAAAAACCTCATTCTTCAAATATGTATAGAACTGAGTCAAATGCATAAAAGCATGAGCCATTCTCCAATAGATAAATGGTCAAAGGTTATGAACAGGTAGTTTTCAGATGAAAAAATCAAAGCTATCTACAGACATATCCCAAAAAAATGCTCTAAATCACTATTGATTTGAGAAATGCAAATTAAAACACCTTTGAAGTACCATCTCATACCTACTAGATTGGCTAATATGACAAAAAAAAAGGAAAATGGAAAATTTTGGAGGGGGTGTGGGATAATTGGGACACTAATGTTTTGTTGGTAGATTTGCGGGGAGAGAATTTGGAAATGAATTGTTTTAAATTAATGCTAAAAATTATTTTACAAGTAATTTGAAAAAATAAAATATTTAAATATATATGTGTATATACATATATGTATATGTATATACACACAAATGTGGTGTTGGAAGGGTTGTGGATAGACAAGCACACCAATGTATTGTTCATGGAATTGTGTATTTGTCCAATAATTCTAGGGCAGCTAGGTGTGCAGTAAATAATGCTGGGCCTAGAGTCAGGAAGACTTATCTTCCTGAGTTTAAGTCTGGCCTTACTAACTTTGTGACCCTGGGCAAGTCACTGAACTCTGTTTGCCTCAGTTTCCTCATCTGTAAAATGAGCCAAAGAAAAAAAGACAAATATTCATAATCCTACATGATATCACAGTATGTCAGACATGACTGAAAATGACTCAACAACAACAACAAAGCAACCATTCTGGAAAGCAGTTTGGAATTGCATTAAGAAAGTAGTAATTTACTTAGTCTTTGACCTAGTGATCTCATTGTTAGGCATTTTCCTAAAGAGGCAAAAGACATAAAGAACATACATATGTGTGTGTATGTATATATATATATATATATATATGTATATATCTTGGGGAGGAAATGAGGGTAAGTGACCTGCCCAGGGTCACACACCTAGTAAGTGTCACATGTCTGAATCTGGATTTGAACTCAGGTCCTCCTGAATCCAGGGCCAATGCTTTATCCACTGTGCCACCTAGCTGCCCCCCAAGACCAATATATTATAACAACACTTTCCATAGTAGCAAAGAACTGGCAACAAAATCTATACCCATCAGTTGGAGAATGGCTTAAAAATTTAACTGAATATTACTGAGCCATAAGAAAACATGAGAAGATTGTAAACTGAGGCAAAGTAAAGAAAATAATGGTAGGAAAACAACATAAAAGACTACAACAATGCAACTGAAAAGGAGAACAAGAACAAAAAAGAATACTGTGTAATTATAGTGATCAACCTTGACCCCCAAAGAAGAAGGGGAAAAAAAATCGTATCTCTCTTCTTTGTAGAGATGTGTGGTTATGGGTTGGGAACATTGCACACATTGCCAGATAGTTGATATATTGTAAATTTTTGCTGAACTGACTGTAACAAATGCTTAAAACTGATAATCACAGTAATCACTCCTTGAAGAAGATGGCAACAGGTTAGTAATTAGAGTAGGGAGTCAACACAGTTATATAACAACTTGCCCACTCCTCATCACCCCAATTCCAACCCCACCTCTCTGATCTATGTGGTTTTCCCACAGGTAAAAAACAACATTACAAGTAGGATGTGAATGAGGAGTTTCCCTTGGCAGTCAGTTAGGAAGAATGGCATGGTCCACTCCCTCTAGATTGTATAAAAAGAGTATCACTTTTTTTTTACAGTAAGGAAACATATTCCTACAGGGTACCTAAAAGCCTAAAGAAGATTGTTGCTGGTCGCATATTCATAAAAATGAAAGAATGTTAAACCAAAAAGTTAAAGGCAACTATTTCAATAAGGCTCCACTCAAGGATTTTTAAACATTTGGTTTTTTCTCCCATTTATTTGCATGGGAAATCAAAAAGAACTGTGTGGCTGATAAAAGATAGAAAAAGGACTCCGACCCAGATGACTCTGGTGAATTTGTTGAAACAGAAGTCTCTAAAATGGTCCTTGAGGGGTGAAATAGTACAACTACATGTTAAGAGGTTAAGTAGGAATTACAAGGACTTTCTAATCCTAAACCACATATAGACTTGTGACAAAATCTTTGGCCTTGGTGAACAGAAAGAAAGATGTTAATAATCAGACAATGCCTACGGGTGCTGCTTAGTTGTCTAGTTCTGTTCCAAAAACTCTGGACACAATATTTATTTGTGTTCCTTTAGAAATTATGGAAATCAGAGAATATTTTTCAAAAAATGAAACTCCTAAGTGGCAGCAAAAATATCATCTGTGGAAAAATTTTGAGGCTTTTGAAGAATTTTTTTTTAATAGTGTTTAGGGGCCAACATTAACGTTAGCGTTATCAGACACTTCTGTCATATCATTTTAGAAAAATAAACCTTAGAAAACCAGTTGAGAAAATGACAGGTATATTAAAATACTTCAATGGGACTTTTAGACAAAGATTGATATTGCTTATCCAATATTTTTATATAATAATATAGTTGTAAAAATAAAGACGATTACCAAATGGAGACTTGTTTCAATGATCTGTTGTTCTTTTCTTTCTGTTGTCTAGCAAAGTTTTCCACGCCATCTGAAATGCATCTACTAGGAAACATGTTTTCAAAAGATACCTACTGCCTATACTTGAAGTCACTGGACATTTGAAAAACACCCAAAGGCAGAGGGGTTTGAGCAAACTGAATGAGAAATTTTCCAAACAACCTAAAAACACTCAAGAATCTATTCAAAGACATTTTCCTCTTTTGAGATAGTTCATAACTTTGGACAGCTAGATAGCAAAGTGGATAGAGTGCCAGGCCTAGAATCAGAAACACTCCTCTTCATGAATTTAAATCCAGCCTCAGACATTTACTGGCTGTGTGATCCTGAGCAAGTCCTTTAACCCTGTTTACCCCAATTCTTCATCAGTAAAATGAGCTAGAGAAGGAAATAGCAGACCACTCTAGTATCTTTTCTAAGGAAACCCCAAATGGTCAGATACAAGTGTAAAATGCCTGAAAAACAACAGTAACACATAACTTCACACAAAACGTCATGAAACTTCAGAGATGGAAGGGATCACAAAGTCATTTAATCTAACCTAGAGGTTGTCAAAAATGTGATCCTGCCTCCTCTTGAAAATCTACAAAGACTAGAGGAAAAAGGGGAAGGGGGAGGAGGAAGAAAACAGAATAAGCGTTTAAGTGACTACTGTGTACCTTGCAAACATTATCTCATGATCCTCACAAAAACCATAGGAGGTAGGTGCTATTATTTCCCCCATTTTACAGTTAAAGAAACTGAGGCAGACAGAAGTTAAGTGACTTGCCCAGAGTCACACAGCTAATAAGTGGCTGAGGTAAGGTTTAAACTAGGGGGTTTTTTTGGGGGGAGGGGGCAGCTAGGTGCTGCAATGGATAAAGCCACTGGCCCTGGATTCAGGAGGACCTGAATTCAAATCCGGCTTCAGACAGTTGACACTTACTAGCTGGGTGACCCTGGACAAGTCATTTAACCTTCATTGCCCCACCCAAAAAATAAATAAATAAACTAGGTCTTTCTGGCTCAGCTCACTACTCCCTGTACTATCTAGCTAGGGGAAAAGCACATATTTTTACAAGATGGACCATCCCATTTTTAGATAGCTTGAATTATTAAGAATTTTTTCCTAACAGCAAGCTAAAATGTCTTTGCAACTTTTACCTATGTTTCCTACTCCTTTCCTATATGAAAAATCTTACTGATAAGAAAATTGAGGTTTCAAGAAGTCAGCAACAGACCTTTGCCAAGATAGTTAGAATATAAAGGAATCAGTTTTTAAGCCTTCACCTCCTAATAAATATCATCTTACATCTCTCCTTCCTTTATGGCTGAAACTCCTTGAGAAAGCTATCTACGCTTGGTGTCTTCACTGCCTTTCTTCTCTCTCTCTCTCTCTCTCTCTCTCTCTCTCTCTCTCTCTCTCTCTCTCTCCTAAGCTTTTGGCTTCATCATCAACTCCCTATAAGCTAAGGTCTTGCCCTCTCAGACTATCTTCATTTATCCTCTATATATCTTTTATGTATTTAGTTATTTTCATGTTAACTCCCCCATTAGACTCACTGGGACACAACATCTGGCACACTGTAAGTGCTTAATAAATGCCTGATGACTGACCTCAGATCTCCTCATTCCAAGCTAGCACTTTGGCCAATCTGCCCTTGAATAATTGGATGGAGTTAGATCAGAACTCCATACATAGCTCCCAAGTGTATGAAATTTCCTATGCATGAACTGTAAGAAATAACTTAATAATAAAGAATTTGGTGATCTATTTTTGAAAGGCTATTCATGGAAGTGTGTATGCATTTAAAACAACATAGTAATCATTCATTCTTTTGGGTAATGTAGCAGTAATGAAATAATGCTAATTTTATAATAAAGTATAAGTGTTGATTTATGAAAAGGTTATTTAATTAAATTAACAAATAAAATTGATTTTGGTATAGGTGTAGAACTGTCCAAATTACTTCTAAAGTTGATCTAAAGAAATTTTCTAATTTTTTTCTAAAGAAATTATAATAGAACTGAAGTATTTTAATTAATTTATGAGGACATAATCCTATTTAACATGGCATTTCTCTTGTGGAAAGTAGTAAGTACCATTATTTTTTTTTTTGTCTATGAGCCATTTTATAGTTTGGTCATCATGCAAAGCCAGCTGTTAGTGCATAGAAAGAAAATGACATAGTAATAGGCTCGTGCCCAGAGCAGCAAACAAGTTATCTGCATGAATCATCTTAATGAATACTGGGATTTGTACACGATACTCCTGTGTATCTCTCTTGGAAACAGCGCTTACATAATCAGAATAACACTGAGATGAATACAACCCAACAAACCCCTAGTACTGATGGAAGAAGAAATAGATAAAGTCAATGACCTTATTGTAGCTGCCGTGAGGTTTCAGTTAACTGACGCTTCTGACGCATTCCTTACAAATCTGTCTGTCACAAGCCTGTGACCAATATTCTTTGTGCGTTTTCAAAAAGCTGGGAGAACGCATCTACATAGCAAGGCTCTGATCCTAACCGTGGCTGCAGAAGGTGGGTTGTGGCATTCTTAAATTCTATAAGGGGAGAGATTCAGACTAGGAAATAAGCACTAGGGGTACAATGGTGACCATGTGGTCATAGCTTTAAAGCTGAAAGGGAACTTAGAGGACACCTACTCTAACTACCTCATTTTAAAGATGAGAAAAAGGAAGTCCATGTTAAGCAACTTGCCCATAATCACACAGATAGGAAGTATTTGAACCCTGGTCCACTGACTCCATATCTTTCACCCTTTCCACTCCTTCACAACTGACTAACTGTGGGTATTTTCCAAGGCTCCATTTAGACCCATCTTTTCTTCTCCTTCCACACCATCTTGCATGTTGAACTCATTAGATTCCATAGGTTTAATTACCTTCTCTATGCAGATGATTCCAAGCCCTTTATATATATACATATGCATATACATATACATATATATACACACACACATACATAGGTAATGTGTGTATATGTATATTTGTATATATGTGCATATATACACCTAGATAGATAGATATACACCATATATATATTTGTGTACACACAATATATCTGTTTTATATATACATACGTATATATGGGTGTCTCTCTCTATATATACATATATATATAAAAACATGTATATATACATACACAAACACACACTGTGTGTCCATTCCTTTTTTTTTTTTTTGCAGGGCAATGAGGGCTAAGTGACTTGCCCAGGGTCACACAGCTAGTTAGTGTCAAGTGTCTGAGGCCAGATTTGAACTCAGGTCCTCCTGAATCCAGGGACTGTGCTTTATCCACTGCGCCACCTAACTGTCCCCCTGTGTGTCCATTCTTGATCAGTTTCTTAGACTCTGGTTTCACATCACCAACTGACTTTGGACTTTTTGAACTGGTTGTCCTATAGGCATATTAACCTCAACATGTCCAGTACAGAGCTCATTTTCTTACCCCTCCAAAACCTTCCCTTCTTTCCAATGTTACTAATAAGTTAAGAGCACCACATTCTTCCGGTCAGCTAGGCTCACAACCAGTATTATTTTCATTTCCTTTCTCACACTCATTTCATATATCCATTCCATTGCCAGATCTCATCTTTTCTACGTTCAAATGATCTCTAGTTAGGGGCAGCTAGATGGCACAGTGGATAAAACACTGGCCCTGGATTCAGGAGGACCTGAGTTCAAATCTGGCCTCAGATCCTTGACACTTACTAGCTGTGTGACCTTGGGCAAGTCACTTAACCCTCATTGCCCTGCCAAAAAGACAAAACAAAACAAATGATCTCTAGTTTATGTCACATTCTCTCTATTCATATGGCCATCCCTCTGGTGCAAGCTCTCTTCAGACCACACATGAACTATTGAAATAGCTGTCTAGTTGGTTTCCCTTTTCTAAGTCTCTCTTCCCTGTCATCCATCCCAAGTGGAAATTCAGTTGCCAGAATGATTTTTCTTTTTCTTTTCTTTTCTTTTTTTTTTTTTTTGCAGGGCAATGAGGGTTAAGTGACTTGCCCAGGGTCACACAGCTAGTAAGTGTCAAGTGTCTGAGGCCAGATTTGAACTCAGGTACTCCTGAATCCAAAGTCTGTGCTTTATCCACTGTGCCACCTAGCCACCCCCACAGTGATTTTTCTGAAGCATATGCCTGACTTTGTCTTCACCCCTACTCTTTAAATTTCAGTAGCTTCCTATTATCTCCAAGACTAAGTATAAAATCTTCTGTTTGGCATCCAAGGCCCTTCATAACCTGTCCCTTTTCTACCTTTCCATTTCTATACCCATTTTACAATCTAGCCACACTGGCTTTCTTGATGTGTTCTTTTTCTTGTGTTATACACAATACTTAATCTCCCAACTTTGTACATGAGGAAATAGATGTCTCCTATGACTAGAACAGTCTCCTTCCTCACCTCCACTTCCCCATATCCTTGGCTTTCTTTAAGACTCAGCTCAAATCCCACCTTCTTGTAAAAGGCCTTTTCTTCCTCATACCCCTACCTCCTAGTGCCTTCCTTCCAAGATCATTTAAATTTACAGTCTATATCTTGTATGTAGAGTTATTTGAATGACTTTTCCATTTGCATAGGAATTCTTTGTGGAACTGTGTAATTGTCTGTTTGGTATCCTCAATTATTATCAGGGACAACTAGACAGTAAAGTAGATAGAGTTCTAGGCCTGGAGTCAGGAAGACCTGAGTTCAGGTATGTCATAATGGATGAGAGGGAAGGGGAATGTAGAAAAGGGAGATTGACCAGACAACTATTAGAACAGTCTATGTGTAAGGTGATGAGAGCCTGCACCAGAGTGAACAAAGAGAAAGTGACCTAAACTGGAAATTGTTTGAAGGTAGAAAGATCTGGCAATGAATGGATATATGAAATGAGTGTGAGAAAAGAAATCAAGATAGTACTGATTGTGAGCCTAGCTGATTGGAAGAATATGGTGCTTTTAACAGGAAGACCTGACTTCAAATATGGCCTCAGAAACTTACTAACCGAATGACACTGGGCAAGTCACTTAACTTTGTTTGCCCCGGTTCCTCATCTGTAAAAGTGAGCTGAAGAAGAAAATGGCAAACCACCCTAATATCTTTATCAAGGAAAGCCTGGTGGGGTCATAAAGAGTCAGACATGACTCAAAAAAATGACTGAACAATAACAATTCTTGTCACAGTGCCTTTTTACTGGTTATTGACTGACGGCCTTCTGGCTATAATGTTGAATCTAGCTTGTTCCATGATTTGAAACCATGCCTCAAATTGGATAGAACCATAGGGCTCTGTTTTCTCTCCTCAAGATAGTTTCCTATATTCAAAATGTGGCCAAGTACTTGAAACTGTCAATGAAATGATGGTTTGTTTTCATAGTAATAACTGAGAGCAAGATAAAATTATGAAGTCCTCAGAACAAAAGATAAATACCACTACAAACTGACTCATCTGTTTAAAATCTTGTTGTTCTGTTCATTGAATATTGACTCAGTGAAATTAGTGCTTTGATGTACATTTTTAAACACACTCATGACAATATTCCAAAAAAAAACTCAGTTTCAGCTCCTCAGTCCCAATAACATAGTTCTATGATTGAAGTGATGGTCAATTTCTAGTTAAAATATGGTCAGGTAGTCCCTTTAAATGTTTTTCCTCTTTAAATCAGCTCATTTGATAGTTTACACAGTACTAACACAAACAAAAAACCTTTGCATTTCTTTGGAGAAAAGCTATAAATAGCTCAAAAAATAGCCCAATCCTATTATGATCTTCTGCCACTATATAATTTGAGATGTATATAATTTCTATCATAAGACAGAGTAAGGTCTCTGAGAGAGGAATTAGCTTCTCTGACAAGGAAATATGGTTCAAAAAATAGAACTGAGCTTAAGAGTGTTAAGCCAACTAGCTAGGAGTTAAAACATTATTGGTACTGAAGGATTTGAGGTATAAGTTGCCCATCTATGCATGTTCTCTGGCCACACTTTTTCCCCTACTTGTATGCTCTCTATCCATACCTTATGTGTTTGTTCTGTCCACCAATGGTGTGTCTATTTATAGGAGACAAGTTAACAGGAGAAATTCCTTGCGTCTAACTTTATTATTATGCTATTTCATTTAATTCCCTTGTTTTGATCTAATTGTGTCTTTGCTGTTGGTGGTGTTGAGTCATTTGAGTTATTTCTGACTCTTCATGACCTCATTTGGGGTTTTCTTGGCAAAAGTACTGAAGTGGTTTGCCATTTCCTTCTCTAGCTCGTTCTATAGATGAGGAAACTGAGATAAACAGGGTTTTAAGTGACTTGCCCAGGGTCACATGTCTGAGACCAGATTTAAATTTAGGAAGATGAGTCTTCTTGACTTCAGCCCCAGCAGTCTATCCACTGTGCCACCTAGCTGACCTCTGTTGTGTATACTAGCTAACTAACAAAGGAAAACACAACAATGATGAATCATGAGCTATATGGTCTTGCGTAGATGTAGACCCATAGAGGACCTTGAATCTAAGGTAATACAACCTTGTCTGAAGGACTTTATAAAAAGTCAGGGATCCCCAGGTGGAACAAAGGAAAAATGGTTTGTTTTAGTCTGCCTAGGTCAATACTGGTGAATATGAGAGGCAGATAACCAAGTGTTTCAAAAGCTCATTCAAATTTATCATTCTATTGATTTCCAAATAAATTTTAGAAGGTTCCTATCAAACTGACCCATCATACTTTTTTGCAGTTCTTCTCAACTGAGATTATTAACAAGTTTAGTATTAGTAGCATGGTTCTTTATAAATTTGTGATAATAGACAATACCATTAGAAACACTACCCTCTACCACTTCCCTGCAAAAAAAAAAAAAAAGTCAGCAAGATATAGAGGAAAGATGACTACTAGATTTGTAGCCAGAAAATCTGGGTTCAAATTTCTGGCTTTACCAATTACCAAATTTTTTACTTTGAGCAAGTTTTTCGCACCCCTTGCAATTTCTCTGAAGCTCAGTTTAATACCATGTAAAATGAAGAGGTTGGGCTGATTGATCTCTGAGGTCTCTTCTAAATTTAAATATATGATCTTATAATTCACAATCCTAGAAAAGTCTCTTTGAGACTTGAAGTCTTAAAAGTTTTTTAGATGTGGTCAGGTCAAGAGCATGTCTCTCTTCTCTGAATCTGTGCTCATTCCTTGCTGAGATATTATAACCCAGATACTTATGAATAGCTCTACAAATTTGACATTCACCAATTGACAGTCTACTCATCAATCAAAGTAGCTTTCTCTAGCTGACCTAATCATCCATCTTTCAACCATTTTAATAAAGAAAATGAGGTCATCCATGTACAATAACATGTAGCTCATTTCTCAAAACCACCTTCTGCATAAATCACTAAAAGTAGCTGGGACTTTTCAGAATGCCTTTGGGGCACAGAATAAAATGGTTTGAATCCCATTGAAATCCCCATCTTCAGGTGGGTGGCTCAGTGGATAAAGTGCTAGACCTGAATTCAGGAAGAATCCTCTTCTGAGAAGTATTGACACTTGCCTCAGAAACTTGCTAGCGGTGTCACCCTGGGTAAGTCATGTAACCCCATTGCCTTGGTTTCCCCATTTGTAAAAATGAACTGGAGAAGGAAATGGGCAAAATCAGTCCAGTATCTTTGCCCAAGAAGACCCCAAATGGGGTCACAAAGAGTCTGAAATTACTGGACAACAGAAATCTTTGTCTTCTGCCATAGGAATCTAATAGGATCTCACGACATAAATCCAATACTGAAAATCACTGACTACCCAGTCATGGTATTCTGGTCTACATTTTTTGAGTTCTCTAAATAGTTCTTCTTAAACTTTTTCCATTCATGACCTCTTTTGGCCCAATAAATTTTTACACAACCCAAGAAATTTTTATATGACCCCAGGTATATAGGTATTTTAAATAGGTGTGCATAACTATTTACCGTTCCAAAATTTTTCACAACCCCCACATTCAGTTACCTGATCCCCACATTGGGTCATGAAGCACAGTTTAAGAAGCTTTGCTCTAAATTACAGGGCATTGGATTGACATAGTCTTTCCTGGAATGATAATGTTGATTTGATTACTGTTCTCAGGGCAAGAGGTAGAAATCAAAGAAGGAAAACCAGCAGGTGGTATATATGCAAAGACAGGACATGAAAATGGCTGGAAAGAAGCAAAATGGTGAGTCTGTGTTAGGCTAGAAATAATGAAGTCTTACCAATCAGAAGCTTATGACATGAGAACAGGAAATGGAGTACCTGGTTGGAGGTGGAGGTTGGAGCATAAACTGGAACACAGCATGAAATAGTGAATAACTAACTGCTTACAATCCGTCCATCCTAGTCCACCTCGATACTAATTAGATTTATCTTCAGCTCTCTGTGGTGTGTAACACTCTCACCCACTTGTGCTAAATTGATGTCATCCATTTCTTCAGTTTTTACTGCTCTTTCCTCTGCTGACTTCCATAGTCAACTGTCTTCTGGCACCGCAAAATCAAAAATGGCTCCTCCCTTTATATCAAAAGGTAACAGTGAAAACTTAACATTTGGTTAACACGAATGCACATGTATAACCTATATCAGATTGCTTGTTGTCTTGGAGAGGGGAGGAGGGAGGGATGGAGGGAGAAAAAATTGGAACTCAAAATCTTACAAAGATGAATGTTGGAGGCAGCTAGGTGGCTCAGTGGATAAAGCACCCGCCCTGGATTCAGGAGGACCTGAGTTCAAATCCTGCCTCAGACACTTGACACTTACTAGCTGTGTGACCCTGGGCAAGTCACTTAAAGCTCTTTGCCCCACAAAAAAAAAAAAAAAAAAAAAAAAAAAAAAGAATTTTTAAAAATATATTTAAAATTAAAATTACATAACTGGAAAAAAATAAAAAAATATTTTTTTAAAAAAGAAAAACTTCATATATGAATGTTATACTGTCATTACCATTAAATAGCCAATTGGCATTACAGGTGTTCCTACTATGTAATTTCTGAACTATCAGCCTGCAGGCTCCTCACAAATCCAAAAGCTGGTCTTATAAGACTTTTCTGTTATGTAATCCTTTGTAGTCACTTGTTCATGCTTTATTGCTCCAGTTAAATGGCTAATCAGAGACTCAACTGCCTCTTGTCATCTCAAAGAGGCAGCTAGAAGGCACAGTGGATAGATTTCTGGGCCTGGAGACAGGAAGACTCAATTTAAAATCTGACATCTGACACTTATGAGCTATATGACCCTAGGCAAGTCATTTAAGATATGTTTGTCTAAGTGTCCTATCTGTAAAAACGAGATAATAATAGCACCTCCCTATTAGGTTTCTTGTGAGAATCAAAAGAGTGTAATATTTGTAAAGTGTTTTGCAAACTTTGAAACATTAGTTAAATGCTAGCTATTATTATTTATTATTGTTGTTGTCCTGAGAAGGTTTTTAGCTCAGGCTGGTTACAATCCCATGGCAGGAGAAATCTAGGTCCACTACTCTCTGTGACCAGACTACACATTCTGAGCATGTATTTTTCATTAATAAGTCATTTCAGCGTATCTATAGACAAACCTTCTCATCATAGTAAGGCTTTAAACGGAGTCTTACCTTGGTTTTAAATGGTAGGACAGTGATTATTTTCTAGGTATTCTCCCCAATTCTTATCTCACCAGGAATTTTTGAATGATTGGAGTTTCTGAAAGTTTTAGAGACAGAATGGGTTTTATTCCCTTTATCGACTTCTTAGTGATTATTAGTAATATTCCACTAATTACTACACATTACCCTTCGATGCTTTTGCATAGTCCTCTTTTTACAAACCAAGTCTAGTCTTAGAACCAGAAATCCCCCATTTTGAAACTCCACAGTTCGGAAGTTTTTGACATCCATTTTGTTCAACTTCTACTAAAATTGGGCTCAACTATGGTACCAATGAAAATGAGCCAAATGCAATAGACTATAACAATGATAACCACAAAGCAGACACATAAGCAATTAGCATACAATGAGACAGGCGATGACGGTGAAGTCGATAACATTTGCAATTAAGCAACAGTGTAATCAATAGCACATAACTCTGAGAAGTATTGATTAACAGCAAACATTACCACTGTAAGCAGCAGCACACTGGCATTCACAATGTGCAATACATTTGGAATCCTATGGGAAAAACTAAGTTGTCAGAAGAAAGAGAATCCTAGTGGGGTTAGGGTCAGCATGTCAGAGGAAAAAATACCATACAGAGAAAAGAAGATATTAATGAGACAATGGTATGCCACTGAGTGACTCTAGTGCCCAAGACAATATCCCATAATGACAGAGGCATCAACCTCCTGCCTTGCGTCTTCCTTGATCTTTCCTGTAGAGACATTATGCTCATAGAATCCCCAGCTTTAAGTGGTCTTGCTTTTGCTTAGTGCTAGAACATAATAATTACTCAGTAAATGTTAGTTGGTTGTTGAATGATTGATAATATTGATTTCTGCTTTAAATAGTAAATGAAGTTTTGCAAAGTGATTCATGTATATACTGTTTCATTTCATCTTTGTAACAACCTATAAACAGATGCTTTTATTATTTCATTATGCATAAGAGGAAATTGGACTCAAAGTGGTAAAAGTTTTAAATAATCCAGTTTTTAAAATTCACATAGCAAATATATGTTTTTATTACTATTTCTTTTTATTGTTATTTCTAATTTACTTCTACTTGTATTTATTAGTTGGACAAAAAAAAATTAGCTCCATTTGCCTCTGTTTTCTCAACTGTAAAGTGGGGATAATAATAACTACCTCCCAGGGTTGTTGTGAGGATTAAATAAGATAATATTGGCCTAGTGCTAAGTACAGTATCTGGCTTATAGTAGGTCCTTTGTAAATGATAGTTATTATTGTTGTTGTTATATAGGGTTTTATGGGTTTACAAAGTGGTTTACATTCATTATCTTCTTTGATCCTCATAAAAATCCTGCCTGCAAAGCAGATACTTCAAGAATGATTATCCCCATTTTGTATAATAAAATAGGTTTGAGGGAATAAAGTGTTACCTTGTAAGCGTCAGAGGCAAGATTATAATCTGTATGCCATCCCCTTGAATCCCACACACCATTTTGTTTATATCTTTCCTGTGCAATTCTAATATTCTAACTATAGCTGTATTAATGTTTCCTTCCTATTAGACTTTAAGATCCTTGAGGGCAAGGATCCTGTCTTATTTTGTTATTGTAGTTTTAGTCCTAAGAATGCTTTGTGAATTACATAATAAGGGATTTGGACCAGTTCAAGGCTTCTTAATCTTTTGTTGTCATCGACTCCTTTGACAATCTAATGAAGCCCATGGATCCCTTCCCAGAGTAATATTTTTAAATGCATAAAATAAAATGTGTAGGGGCAGCTAGGTGGTACAGTGGATAAAGCACTGGCCTTGGATTCAGGAGTACCTGAGGTTCAAATCCAGCTTCAGACACTTTACAGTTACTAGCTGTGTGACTCTGGGAAAGTCACTTAACCCTCATTGCCCCTACTAAAATAAAATAAAAGTAAAATAAATAAAATAAAATAAAACATGTAGAATTACAAAGGAAACCAATTATTTTGAAATACATTTATTAAAATATTAAGAAACATATTTTAGACATAGCTATATATATATATACTTCTTATTAATACATTAAGTAATAGTTCTGTGAAACTTTAACAAACACTAAAAACTACTCACTCTCTCCAATGTTCTGATCAACAAGCCACCTGTAGAGAGGGAAAATTTTATATATATATATATATATGTCCAGTTCATCTGTGTGAGAATATGAGACTTCAACATGCTCTCTCCTGTGTGATATGGCAGTGGTCCTAACTGTTGCTGCTGTTGCTGTTGTTGTTTGTCCTTTATTTTTGGAGAGGACCATGACATCAAGAGGTGATGTCATGACTTGCAGTGAATTGGATTTAAGTGAGGGAGGGCTGTGCAAAGTCACCAACCTCACTCTCTCCTCCAGAGACATCTGGGTCCAGTGGTAAGATATACATCAGTATGACCAGAGAGGGCTCCAGACATTTGAGGCAATCAGGTTTTAAACGACTTGCTCAGGGTCACACAGCTAGTAAGAGTCTAAGGTGAGATTTTAATTCAGGTCCTCCCAACTTCAGGGCCAGTGCTTCAGCTACCTTTGCCACCCAGCTATCCCAAAAGTGGTCTTAATTTCTATAGGCACAAAGTAGTGATGACATTTTGAGACATTTGCAACCATGAAAACATGATAGAAAATATCTATGGTTTCTATCAGTAACACAAGTCGCAAGTACTACCAAATACCACGTGGTTATGGACCACATTCATAATTGAAGGAAAAGCTATCAGTCTATACTTTGTATGTCACATTTGTCACTTTTGACAAATTTTTGCTTTATTTTATAGGAAAAGTCAGACTTTTTTTGTGTGGGGCAATGAGGGTTAAGTGACTTGCTCAGGGTCACGCAGCTAGTAAATGTCAAGAGTCTGAGCTTATTTTATAGGAAAAGTCATACTTTTAAAAAATAGCAATAGTCTGTAAAAAATTAATTATTAACTATAACTAAACTGGAAAAATTATATATAATTGGGATTTACATGAAAAATTATTATTATATGAAAAATGATAAGTTTAGAAAAATTATAATTGGACCGTAAGTCCCATGTGGGTCTCCATTAAAATGTAAAAATATTTTGACGATTTGCCTAATTTGGGGGGACTGATCTATGGAGACTAATTCTGGGACTCTGACTATTTGGCTATCTGACTGTCTATTAATTTAATGTGGGCCGTTTATAAAATTCCACCACACTGCTCCACTCCCAAAATTGATAAGCAAAATATTAAGAAGCCTCTTAATTAAATAATCCAAGCAGAGTTTATTTATGAGATACTATTTAAAATTAAGAATACAGGGAAATAAAATGTACAACCTGACTTGCATTGCAGTGTGTCTCTTTCCACTGCATCTCTTTCCCACCTGCTGGGCCTGGACCTTCTTTATACAAAAAGGGCCCTTGAAAAATGATAAGCTTTCCTCTCTTTACTGCCACCGTGAAGCCCTGTGTTTCTCTCTCACCAACCTTCTGTCTGGTCCGCTCTGTCAGTCCTGCCCTTCAGCCTCTCTTTTTGCTGCCCCTCTAATCTTGTCCGCCGGCCTTTCCTCCTTGCTCCTAGTCCTTTAGTCTTCTGCTGCGTCCTTGTAGCCCCCGTCTCTCGTCTGCCGTTCCTCCAACCTTTCTAATATTGTCAGCTGCCCCCTCGTCTCTTCTCAGCCCCCCGTTTCCTTGTCTGCACCCCCTGAGTCTAACCCCCAGGTCTATATAACTATATATATATATATAGTTATATATATCTTTTCTCCACTCAAATCTCGGGGCTTCCTGCGCCCCCACAGACCAAGCTAATTCACGAGCCAGGGCTTGCGGCTGGGGCTGGGGGGTGCACTCAAGCCTCACATGCTACACCAGAGCCCAGCCTGGACAAGCCCATGATCTCTCAGATAGCTCCACTCAGGTCGGAGGGAGCTGGGGGGTTTTCCCCCCAGCTGTCTGACCTGGCATCTTGTTATATCCACAGGGCTTTTTGGATCAGCTAAAGCAGAGGGGGAGGGGCACCAGCACCTCCCACACAGAAGAGACCCTGACGTCTAAGGCTTTCTAATCTCAGCCCAAAGGTAGGGTCCCTAAATCAAAATAAATTTCCACAAATCTTAGACTTGGAAGATCTATATTCAAGTCCTAAATGTACACTTACTATCTGTACGACATTAGGCCAAATCATTTGATCTCCCTAAGCCTGTTTTCCAAGTAAATTGGGTACAATCATTCTTGTATTATGTACCTCACCAACAAGTTTATTATAAAGATCAAATAAAATACTATATGTAAAGTCACTTTGTAAACTTGCCAAGTCCTGATAAACATAAGCCAATAGTAGCAGTAGCAGCAGCAATAGTGTTGATAATCACTGACTTTGTCTGGATTTTTTAAAATCCGTAAAGTTTAGGCCTTAACCGCCAAATCTGAAAGTGGACCCTCAAATCAACTAAGGCAAGTGGGTCCTGAATGGAAATGTCAACACAGCATTTAATCGCGCATGACAGGCACCAATGATCAGAAAAAAAGAAAAGAAAAAGAAGAAAAAAAACTACACAGTTGTGCCATTACCTTATTAATTGGCACATTATTTACCAGGAGAAGTACTTGCACAGCATGCTCCTACTTTGGGGAAATTTTCACAGCAGTCAGGACACAGCAGGCCCCCAGCACAAAAGTTCAGCAAGGAAATAGCGTAACAGTTCCTTAAGCACCTCTTAATGAATTTGTTCTTCACAAAAGATGAGTCAGAGTAACAATTTGCCTTTTCTATTGAAGATTGGCCCTTTCAAGCTGCTGGGCCTTCGAGTGTTTTTGTATTCTTCCCATAGTTAACACTTTAATCCTGTAATAACATAGTAGAATTCACATCAAGATACCTCAGAATAACTTGCATTTATAACAAATTACAGCCAGAGAAAGAGCTCTTTACCAAAACCCATCAGAAGGATGTGATGCCTAAAAAACACAAGCAGGTATTCCTAATTTTAAAAAAAATTCTAATGATCCTCTCAGTGATACTCACAATGGTATCTAATGGGTATTTCCAGGATTTGTTTCACATCACTGATTAATGATGTCCAGACATCCTCAAAAAATATTTGTCCTGTTCTGTTGATAGCATCAGATTTTCATATGCTTTGGCCCTAGATATTGATGTCAACCCGTATCTAACAGATAAATGGAGTTTTACACTTCTGGCATCTTAATATAATTTGAAGGGATACCTGGGCTCTTTCTAGCCAGAATTTACTTAGTAAAAGGCACCTTATAACTTCAAAGTGAGGTGGTAATATAAGGAAAAGACCTGAAATTAGATACCTAAAACTCACTTTTGTTTCCAGCTTCCCATTTCCATTAAAGTGTTCTGACATTTGCTGAGCATCCTCAGGGTGCTCTTCAGTCATGGCATCTGCTACTCAAGAACCTCCCCACTGTTTAGTGAATTCAGTCCAAATGCCTCATCTTGGCTTTTTAAAATAATTTTACAGTAATTTACTACAATCTCTCCTATCTGAGCAAATACAATTTGAAAGAAAATAAGCAGACATGATTTTACTTTTAAGGCAAATATTTTACCCTACTATTTCTATTTCCTTTGCCTTATGGATAAAAAGTAAATGGGCTGCACAAAATTATGCAAGTGATCCCCCAGGCCACTAGAATCTCAAAACAAATTGAGTTCTCCTCAGAATGTCTATTAACATTTTAGTTCATATTATTTAGGAATGACCTCCAAAGTCTCTATGATTCCAGAAAAGGTACAGCATCAGTATCTAAATGTCTATGGCCCTGTGTCTTCAGAATCTAGTACCACATATACCCCATCTTATCTTACCTTTTTATTAAACCCACATCCTCCAGTCCAGTCCGCAAAATATATTAAACTTATCTCAACTTCCATTTCCCTGTTCATATTCTTCCCTTCACCCAGCAGTCTCTCTCCCTGTTTCTCAATTTGTTCGAATCCTAACCCACCTTAAATTCTTCTTTTATGACACAATTACTTACTGACAAACTCAGGGTATGCTGATCTTTTTCTTTATCTGACCTTGCCTATAATTCACACTTTGATTTGTAATCAGCCCATCACAGGATTATGGAATTTCAAAGCTGGAATTATATTAAGTTTAATTTAACAAATGTATTAAGGGTCTACAATGTGAAAGACATGGTATTATACACAGGAATGTAGACAGAAAAATAGAAAGCCACAGATTGTCTCCTAAAGGAGTTTACTAAATATAATGAGTAAGACATGAGGCATATGCACACTTAACTACAAGTTATAAGATGATGAGTAGGTAGGAAAGTTCAAATAGATAGGTATCATAAATCATAGGAGGGAAAGGTTACTTCTAGCTGGGAGAATCAGAGATGGCTTCATGGAGGTGGTTCACACTTGATTTAGGTCTCAAAGGAAGATGGTGATTTTAAAGGTTCAGTCAATGGGAGAACAGTTCACCCTCAGGCAAAGGGACTGCCATGTATAAATGCACAAAGACAGGAGGGGCTACAGTAAGGTCATGGAATGATGAGAAATCCAGTTGGACCTACATTTCCAACATGAATGGAAGGAAGCAGTGTAAAACAATGCTGGGAAAAATTAGTCAAAGCTAGATTATTGCAGCTCCTGAAGTCAGACTAAGGAGTCAGTCTTTTATTCAGTAAGCAATGAATAATCATTGATATTTGGTCAGAAGGAAACTCCATGATTAAAACGTATGATAGAGAAGACACTAAACATTGTTTCATATAAAAGTCATTTAGAGTAGTAAATATGTAAATCAGGAGGTGTTGATATAATAGGTTGATAGACGCATAGCCTGAGGGTTTTAAGAAAACTCAGATATCATGTAGTCCAACCCTTCCAACTCATTGGTAGGAATCAATAAATCAATCAATAAGCATTTGTTAGTATCTTATATATGGCTTAAGTAACATATGTGTATATCTATGGCATAAGTTCTATATATGTGGTATAAGTATTGCAGGTATAAATGTGCACACATAAACATAGACATATGTATATACACATAAATATATTTGTAAGCACCATATATGTGGTATAAGCACCACATGCATGATATAAATAACGTACCATATACCTTTGCTATATGTATTATATGTTGTGTGTATATTGCATAAACAGCATATGTGGGGAGAAGGAGAGATTGAGAGAGACAGAGAAAGAGAAAGAAAATGTAAGCATACCAAGAAGGGTATAAAAATACTTGGTCCTGGAGTCAGAGGCTAGCAATTCAAATCTTGGCTCTAAAATTTACTACCTATATAACCTTGGGAAAGTCATTTAACTTCCCTGTCCCTCAGTCTCCTCATCTGTAAAACGAAGGGATTAAGCACTCTGATAAACTTTCCAGTTCTACATCTATGACACAGGTTCTTGGGTAAAGTGCATATCCATTGGTAGCCTGCTAAATTAGCTATTTTGTGTGAATTTGATTAAAAGAACTCTGTTCAACAAGGAATGACAATCTCCACAAAAATTGGTAACACTAAGATTCTGAGAGACTGTGGTATAAGAAGAAAGTTGAACTCAGCCATCTTGAAATTGTGTACCAGTGAAAGTAAGCAATTCCAGTTCCCAGACATACTCCCTGGTGAGATATTACAATTTTTAAATGTTAATTAGTTCATCAGACCCTTGCACCCTTTATGCACCAGGGTGTGGGATTTATTTTCCACCTACAGAGAAGAAAGGGCTTTGGAGGTTTTATAGTTCATTCCCAGAAGGACACTCAGCTTTATGTTGTGTGTCTTGTTTTGCTGCACAACAATCCAGGCTCGCCTCTATTCGATTACTCTTGGAAGGGTAGCTACAAGCTTTAAAGAGGAACCCCTCTGGTGAAATATAGCCATTTGTCAATTCCCTACACAATTTAGTAGGTTGGCTTCAAGAAAATAAAATCTGTTCCAGTCTTCATAATTAATGCCATTAAATATTGAGCTCTAAATAGAGCTAAACCCAGCATGAGTCGTTTGCATAGGTGAGCTGCTGCAGTGACTGAATCATCCTGCATTCATTTCAGCACGACAGCCCAAGAAATGGTTCATTTCCATCTGATGCAGGCTGTTAAGAACAAACACTTGGCAGGGAAATAATTTTCAGCTGCATTCCCACACCTTAGAGAAATAAATAAAGACCTAGCCACCCCTTTTGCTTCAAAAAGAAAATTTTAAAAGTAAGACTGCCTCAGGGCACTACTTAGAAGAATTCAGACACCATAATAACCAAAGCATATACCAGAAAAAAAAATTGCTACCCATCCCTTAGATTTTGTAGCTATAATAATTGGCCTTCCCAGTTTTGATTAGGTTTTACTGTTTTTGTCCAAACTGTTCCCTTTTGGGTATGGATTCAGAGTCTTCATATGTAGAATTAGAGCAAAAACCCAGCTTTCTTCTAAAGGAGGTGGTGGTGGTGGTTTGTTTGTTTTTTCCCTTTCTTTGTTGGCCACCACTTTTTCTTCAAAAAGAAACAACTGGGGGGCAGCTAGGTGGCGTAGTGGGATAAAACACCGGCCCTGGATTCAGGAGTACTTGAGTTCAAATCTGGCCTCAGACACTTGACACTTACTAGCTGTGTGACCCTGGGCAAGTCACTTAACCCCCATTGCCCCGCAAAAACAAAAAAACAAAACAAACAAACAAAAAAAAAACGGGGCAGCTAGGTGGTGCAGTGGATAGAGCACCGGCCCTGGAGTCAGGAGTACCTGAGTTCAAATCCGGCCTTAGACACTTAACACTTACTGGCTATGTGACCCTGGGCAAGTCACTTAACCCCCAATTGCCTCACTTAAAAAAAAAAAAAAAAAGAAACAACTGGGGCAGCTAGGTAGTGCAGTAGATAGAGCACAAGCCCTGGATTCAGGAGGACCTGAGTTCAAATCCAACTTCAGACACTGTTACTTACTAGCTGTGTGACCCTGGGCAAGTCACTTAACCCTCATTGCCCTGCAAAAAAAAGGGAGGGGAAAAAAGAAGAAACAACCACCACCACCACTTCCCTGCAATGAAGTTTTCCTATTGCTCAAATTCTATGTATGAAGACTCTGAACTCATACCCAAAGGGGAATATTCAGTAAAGCTTATCAATTCATATTTAAAACTATGAAAGCCAATCATCAGAGCTTAAATGTCTTAGAAATGGTCAACAACTCTTTGTGGTACATGTTATGGTAGGTCATTGAACCTTTTTTGCTCTGAATTCTTCTGAGTTGTCCCCTAAGGTAGGCTTACTCCTTGTATTTCAGAAGTTTCAACCTTTCTGAGTAGAAGGGAGAACTGAAAATGATAGCAGTTATACTGTCAATATCCGTTTATATAGAAAATACCCAATGACAAGAATTACCATGAATGCAGTATTCCATACCTCAATGAAGCAGGGACCTCCAAACTCCAGGGATACTAATTATAACTGTCCCATTCCCAGATCTTCTTATCCTGAGCTACACTTGTTCTGTAAATACTTCACTTAGAGTCCACTCAACGACCTCTAGATCTCTTGACTGTCAAGCAGAGCAATTTCTTGACCACATTGGGGTTACATCCCAGGAAGAGCAGCAGGCAAACAATTCAAATTGATTTAACATTAAAGATAAAACAAGCTTCATTTTAAAAAAAAAGACTCAGATCTGATGTATAAATAGTTAAGACTCTTTTCCCTTCCTGGAGTATCCTTACTTTTCTAAGATTCATGATTCAGTCAGTCCACCCTTCCATTGAGACTGACTTTGTCTATCCTTGATACTCAGTTACATGAACTATGCAACTTCAGGGAAGGGAGCTGCTTGACTCCCGTAACAACTTTATGCTTTCCCCTTTTTAATGAGGGGCCAGGGAAGGAAAGCATGTTCAACCCCAGGCTAGTACAGTAAGTAAGAACAACTATGCAGGTCTTTGGGGAAGATGCGGCTCAATGGAAGGCGTGGACTGTCTGACTCATTAGCAGCCCTGAGCATTTTCTTTGGGGAAGGGATGATGCATCAGTTGCTTAGATAGTACTGTATGTTTACAGGACTATATGAATCTTTGAAAAGTAGGGCCACTGCAGGGAAAGAGTCTTAACTGTTTAAGGGTTCAGATCTGAGTCCTTCCTGGGTTTTGTTTTCATTTTGTTTGGTTTGGTTTGGTTGGATTAAATGAAGCTTGTTTTATATTTGATGTTCTGTCAACCTGAGTGCTTATAGGTAAGCTAAGAACATTTTCTTTATTCTACTCTTGTTCATTTATGTTTAATATTTAATATTTCTGTTTAATATTTTGAGAATGGATAGACACTGCTTTTACATAACTGCAGCTAGGTTGCACAAGGTATATAAAATTGACCTGAAGTCAGCAAGACCTGGGTTCAAATGCAGCTTCAGATGTTCACTAGCTATGTGACCTTACCAAGTCACTCAACCTCTGTCTCCCTCAGTTTCTTCATCCGAAAATGGTCTCCGAGTTGCAAGGATCAAATGAGATAGTACAAAGCAATTTGCAAACCTTAAGGCACTACATAAATTCTAGCAATTATTACTGGGATGTATCCTCGTCAGAAGCAGAACAAATGACAGGGATGGTAAGCGTGTTAGCCCACTCATACATTGTGTTGATTTCTTCTGCTAGATTTCTATAGTTTGGGATCTTTTCATTCCATGTAGCTTGGAGATCAAGTCTTAGGGAAATAACTATCTGAAACATTATTCTTATATTTGTATGGTCAGTGCTATGTTTGGGGTGTCTGTGAGCCAAACTCTCTCTGTATGATGTTGTTCCTGTTTTCAGTAGGGTTTATCTGTTGAATTCCCGAGGACATTTAGAGTTTGTACTTGCCATGTGAGGAACTTTGTCATGTTAGTTTATGAAAGATAACAAGTATCTGGTGCAGAATTCTTGGTCACTTGACCATGTCTCTCTGTTGGGTTGAAAGGTATTCGGTTTTGCACTCAACATTTCTATGTCACCACAGTTATGACCATTTCCTTGAAAAATCTACATCTATCAATAGGTCTCGGGACCTTAGGACAACTTTTCCATGTTTTGGGGTGGCAAAGACCTTGTTTTGTATTGCTATAATGAATTTCTCTGTTTATGTAAATGAATCCAAATGACAAATCATTGAGGTTTCTTTGTTGACATATTTGTATTTGAGTTCATGTGGCTGTAACCCATGGAAGATATTTTGGTTCCATTCTTTGACCTTATCTTTTTCACATACTCTATTTCTAACCAAGTCAATATTGTTTACATTTGAAATGTCCATTGGAATGTACCAGCTTTTAAGTGTCAATTATTTGTTCTAGAAGGGTTTTTTTTAATCCTGTAAATTTTTAGTGTATTTTTCTTTCTGTATAAATATGTTCATCAATCTTCTTCCTCTTTTTGACAAGTACCCATATGTTTATGCCTACCATTTTCATTATGATAATAGCTAACATTTATATACTGCTTTAAGGTTTGCAGAATACTTTAAAATATTATCCTCATGATGGCTCTGGAAGGTCAATGTTATTGTTACCCCCATTTTGCAGATGAAGAAACTGAGACCAACAAAGGTTAAGTGGCTTCCCCAAAGTTATCCACTTATGTATCTGAGGCTGGATCTGAACTCAGGTCAAATTGACTCCAGGTTCAATGCTTTAACCATTGAGCCATCTAGCCGTCTCTCCTGTAGGGTCTTTTCTGGATTCTTTCTAAATTGTCATGACCTGTTATATTATTACTATTACCTTCCAAAGCAGTCTTCTCACTTTTGCATTGGCTCTAATTCTTAGGAAGTTTTTCCTTAAGACAAGTCAAAATTTGATTATTTGCAATTTCTACCAGTGGTTCAGACCTCTGGTGTCTAACAAAATAATTCTAATCACTCTTGCAAACTAATCTACTCTGATCATTCTTCTAGGTAGCCACTAATCCACTCTTCCCATTACCTATTGAAGATAACAGCTTCAGATCCTAAAACATAATTATCATGTAAATGATAATAATAACAACAAATAGTTTATAAAGCACTTTATATTTTAGAAAATGCTTTATAAATATTATGTTATCCTCACAATAACCCTGGGAGATAAGTGCTATTATTATCCCCATTTGACATGTGGGACTGAGGCAGGCAAAGGTTAAATGACTCAACCAGGGTCATACAGCAAGTAAATGTGTAAGGCTGAATTTAAACAATGTTTAAATTCAATGTTGATGGATAGCTTGGGTTAATATAGTCAAAATAACAATCCATCCCAAGTTAATGTATATATTTAATGGTATGACAACCAAAATACCAAGAGGTTTCTTTAGAGAACTGGATAAAATTCAATTCAATCTGCATTTATTAAAAGCTTACTCTGTGCCAGACAGTTTGGTAAGAGCTAGGGATGCAAGGGCAAAATGAAACAGTCTCATCTTTCAAAGAGATTATATTCTATTTTAGGGAAATAATATATACACTTATAAGTAAATTAAAGTATATAAAAGGTAATTTCTAAGTGAAGTGTAGTTTTATTATGAAGGGCACTTTGTCAGTAGTAGAATAGGTGGGCATTCTATGCTACTTCATATTATATAGTCCAGATCTTGTGAGACTCTCCACAATAATAGTTGTTCTGCCAGGAGAGTGCATGGCTCCAGTTGCCCACAATGGCCAGAATCCTGTTTGATGACCTTTTTGAAGGGAAGGACATTGACACTGAGGGCAAGAAGTTCAACTTAATCCTGGTCACAGTGTAAGTCTTAATCCTTCAAGATGGAACTCTTACATGATATATATATATATATATATATATATATCCCATGAGCTTAAGTTTCATTTGGTGATAACTAGTACCTTATTCAAAAAAGGAACCTGGATGACTAAGAATACTACCCTCATGGATATTCAAGAATCCAGAGATGACCAGTGTGAGTATGTGATATATGGGAAGATATATGGAATTGAGGGGGACGAAATCTCTACAGAAGCAGAAAAATGCCTCTCTGCCTGAATATCTTGTGAGGTTCTGCTTGTGTGACTCCAAGGGGATTCTAACAACCTGGTGATATGTGAAGTGGACCATAGTATTTACCTATTGATGAAATAATTAAACTTCTGAGCCTTGCAAGGAAACTATTTTTTTAATTATTTATTTGTTTCTTTCTTTGTTTTTGTGGAGCAACAAGGGTTAAGTGACTTGCCCAGGGTCACACATAGTAAGTATCATGTATCTGAGGTCGGATATGAACTCAGTTTGTCCTGAATCCAGGGCCAGTGCTTTATCCACTACACCACCTAGTTGCCCCCACAAGGAATCTATCTTAATGCTGGTTTAGTCTTGGCCATCTACAATTAGGACTTGAGCTGCCTACTTCCATCCCAAATTCTCTTTTGTTTGATCTATTGATGGGTATCCTCGTCAACAAAACTTGACTTTGAACTTTAGCAGTAATGGCTTATCATACTTGCTCTCTGCTCATGTGGTAAAAAAGTGCTCTATTTCCTGGAGGAAGGAAGAGGTTCTTCATTCATCTTATGAACTTGTTTTGTTTGAGATAGGTGGAAAATTCATTGTATATCCTGTTTGTAGTCTAGTTTGGAAGAGCTCAAGATGAGATAGAAGATGCTTTGTATGATTTTTAAATGAAACACTGTTGTGTGTGTTGTTGTTCTTTTAAATGACAATATCCTTAGACTAGAGGATCTAGTGGGCAAAATGATTGGTTAGTGGAGAGTGAAATAGTGATACTAGAAGGCTGAAGCTGACACGGATGAATCTGAGAGAGCAAGGGAGGTAGCTTTAGTCTAGGCAGCCTACAACTCAAAATCATGGGGAATATATATGTGGGTATGTATGTGTGTGTATGCATGTGTAATGTGTGTATGTATATATAAATTTTCCCCAATTACATGTTAAAACAATTTTTAAGTTTTGGGTTCCAAATTCTATTCTTTCCTCCCCGCTCCCCTTGCCCCCTCTCTGAGACAGTAAGCAATCCAATATAGGTTATATATGTGCAATCATGTAAAATATTTCCATTAGTTATTTTGTATAAGAAGACAAACAAAAAACAAAGAAAAGAAAGAAGGAAAGAAAGTGAAAAATAGCATGCATCAGTCTGTATTCAGACCGTATCAGTTCTTTCTCTGGAGGCAGATAGTTTACTTCATCATGAGCCTTTTAAGATTGTCTTGCATCATGATAGTACTGAGAATAGCTAAGTCATTCACAGTTCTTCATTGTACATTATTGCAATTACTTTGTACAATGTTCTCCTGGATCTGCTTACCTCACTTTGCATGAGTTCATACAAGTCTTTCCAGGTGTTTCTGAAATCATCCTGCTTATCATATCTTATAGCACAATAATATTCCATCACAATCATGTACCACAAAGTAAACGACAGTTAGATTGAAGTGCACTGGCATTCCCTTAATAGGAGCAAAGATAATATTGATTTGATTACCAATCCTTGATAAAGGTGAGAAAGGGAGGTGTGCACCTGTGGCAGGGCAAATGTTGCGTTCCTGGTACCATCAGATTATTAAGGTAGGGGTCTGTGAAGCACTGCGACCAGATGAGAGTATTTCTTTCTTTTTTTTTTTAATTTTTCTTTTCTTTTTTTTTCTTCAGGGCAATGGGGGTTAAGTGACTTGCCCAGGGTCACACAGCTAGTAAGTGTCAAATGTCTGAGGCCGGATTTGAACTCAGGTACTCCTGACTCCAGGGCTGGTGCTTTATCCACTGCGCCACCTAGCTGCCCCTAGAGTATGCATTTCTTAACTAGTGGCCAATGCAGAGTAGGTGGCATAATAGTATAGCTGCTCAATCGAAATGTCTCCAATGTTGAGCAGATCATCCTGTCCAGTTTGGGGGTACTCAAAATAATAAATCAAAATTCATTTGGGAAAATCAAATGTTCAAGAATATCAAAGAACAGAATGGTAAATTTTTAAATTTGAGTAATGTTTATAATCAAAACTCTCTGATACTAGAGAAAAATAAATAGGTTAATGTAACAGACTAGATATGCCAGACATTCAAACAAATAGATACAAAAGATTTGCATTTGATCAACTTGTAGAAAAGAAAACATTGGGGAGTAATTCATTATTTTACAAATATACATGGAAAAACTGGTTAGCAGTTTAATTTAAAATGGATCTAGATACATATCTAATAACATACCCAGTGAAGTCCAGCTGGATGACAAATTTAATTTTTTTAATTAATGAAAGAAATGAATAATATAACTAATAAATCTATCTCGTTTATAGAGGCAATGTGACTTTACATTCAACAAATATAAGGCACCTATCCAGGGTAAAACAGATGCATTTTACTACATTAAAATAAAAGTCTATACAACAAGAATTAATTTTAAAAGGAAAGTAACATATTGGGAAATGGTTATGGAAAATATGACAGATGAATAATTTTACATCTAAAACGTAATAAAATATACTAGGTAATTCCTAGTTCACATTGATAAATGGTCAAAGGATATGAATAATATTTTTTAAATGAACCACAAAATGCTTAATCTTACTAGTACTCAAAGAGATTGTAAATTAAAACAATGAGTTATCACTCAAACACCACGCAAAATACAAAAAATAATTGAAAGCAGTAATTATAATAGCTGTTCTCCCCATTCTCAGTAATTTTTCAAAGATCATTGGTAAGTGTCTTAGCAACCACTATGATTCTTTCAGTCTATGAGAACCACTAGTTGCCATTTTAACATCTTTTTTCCCAATAATCCTTTAACAATTTGTTATGTTTCTTCCCAGTCTAAAGATTGCTCTCTATAGCAGGGCTTCTCAAACTTTTTCTACTTATGACTCCTTTTCACCTGAGAATTATTTTTTTAGTGAGGCAATTGGGGTTAAGTGACTTGCCTAGGGTCACACAGCTAGTAAGTTGTTTAAGTGTCTGAGGCTGGATTTGGAACTCAGGTCCTCCGTGAATCCAGGGGCTGGTGCTCTATCCACTGTCACCTAGCTGCCCCACACCTGAGAAATTTTATGCAACCCTGGGTATATAGATATATAAAATAGGTATACAATTCAAACATTTACTGCCAATTTTTTATGACCTACTCCACAATCAGTCATGTGTTCCCATATAGGGTCATGACTCATAGTTAAGAAGGTGGAGTGAAAAGAACAACATAAGTTTAAAAATCATTCCAAAAAGTCTCTTTTGAAAAGAAAACGAAAAGAAGGAAAAGAAGAATGAATAGTTCTACCTTATTCCATCCTCTATATCATCTTTCTCCACCTAATCTTCTTATCTTATTTTTGTCCCCAACATGGCTTTAAAAAGTCCTTCTTTGTTGACCTTTAACATCTTCCATTAATGTCCTACCCCTTTGGGGGGGGAGCAATGAAGGGTTAAGTGACTTGCCCAGGGTCACACAGCTAATAAGGATGTCAAGTGCCTGAGGCAAATTTGAACTCAGGTCTTCCTGAATCTAGGACTAGTGCTTTATCCACTGTGCCACCTAACTGCCCCCCATTAATGTCCTTCTCTTATACCTTATCATGGTGTGATAAAGTTCTTAAGTTCTTATTAAAAAATTATTCATTTATTTTTACAATGCATTTATAATCTGTTTCTTCCACTCCTCTCCCCTTCTTCCCCCACATTAAACAAACTAACAACAAAAAACACCCAACCTAATTTCAAGTCATTTGCATAGAGATGATCATTTAAATCATGGAACCTGACGAGATCACCAAGTAAAACAGTATATAGGTGGAAGTGGAGAGGGGCCAGGACAGAGTCTTGTGGGGTCAGATGGTTAGCAGGCATTGCATGGATAAAGTTCCATCAAAGAAGAATAAGAAGTGTTCACCTCAGGTAGAAGGAGAACTAGGATAGAGTGGTGGCAGGAAAACCAAGAGAAAAGGGAATATTAAGGAGAAGAGAGTGATCAACAATGTCAAAGATTGTAGTGGTGGGAAGGATGAGGATTGAGAAAAGGCCATTAGATTTGGCAACTAAGAGCTCACTGGTAACTTTGGAGAGAGTAATTTTGACTGAATAATGACATAAGTCAGACTGCAAAGAGTTAAGAAGATAGAAGAAAGTGAGCAGACTATCTTCTTAAGGAGTTTGGCTGCAGACACAAGAGGTATAGGGTGTTCACTACTGAAAAGGATGAATGGATGAAGTGATGATCATTTGAGGGTGGGGGAGACATGGGCATTCTCTTGACAATGTCTTTCCCACTTGAGAGCCCCAAATTCTCTTCAGGACTTTTCCCCATTCTATTGTCTCTTCCTGAAATGCTTTCTCTACTTTCTTTATTTATCCAAACCTTAACAGTCTTTCAAGACTCAGAGTCATGATACTTTGAGAAACAGTGCACTGAGGTACCAGGTCTCATAGAGACAATCAGAAATGTTTTAGACACATTTGCTGGTTTCCCTAATAGCTCTACCTAAGTGAAAGTATCAATAGCTGCCCCATGGGAGTAGACTTCATTCTTATGGTGGTTCATTGATCATCAGGACATTGAGATGTCATTATCATTCCCTGTGGACAGGCCAGTGCTCATGGTGTTAATGCTAAGTTTCTCTTGAGATCTTCTCTTAATATCTCCTTCCCCAACCCCTCTTAATTTCAGTGACTTCCTTCTGTAAATTATTTCCTATTTATCGTGTATATAGTTTGCTTAGTATGTATTTGTTTGCATATTGTCTCCCCTGTTGGATTGTAAGTTCATTGAGGGTATGGACTGTCTTTTGTCTCTTTTTTGCATTCCCAATGCTTAGCACAATATCCTGGTACATAGTAGGTGCTTAATAAATGTTTATTAAAAGATTGATTATTTACTTATATATACCAAAAGCTCCAACCAACCAGCTTACCATTTCCCCAAATCTACCCTTCCTTTTTTCCCCTTTTTCCCCTTTGTCCATGCCATTCTCTCAATCTGTCTTGCTCCCCTGCCATTTTTGCCTATCAAAGTATTACCCATCCTACAAGGCCCAGCTCATTTTCCACTTCTTTCATAAGATCTTAGTTGATCCCTTCAGCAAGGAAGTGATCTCTCCCTTCTTGCTACTGCCACAAAACTTAGTAACATTCTTCCTGTCTTGTCATTATTAATGAACATATCTTCTTTGGGGAGACTATTAGATCAGGAACTATTTCTTACACACCTTTCTAGTCCCCATAACATCTTTGAGTATGTGTATATCTATGTACACACACATATGTACAAATATATGTACATACATAAAAATACATTCACACATGTGCATATATATACATATATTCAACAAATATTTGTTTCATGAAGGAATTTGTTGGGGGGAAAAGATTGTTGGATAGATGAATAGATGGATGAATCCTTTCCAAATTCTTGTGGTTATCTGCAAGTCAAAATTTTTTTTTCATTTTGTTGGGGCAAGAGCACTGAAAGCTGAGTGGTGCAGTAGATAGATTCAGAATCAGGAAGATATGAGTTCAAATCTTGCCTCAAATACTTACTTAGCTATGTGACCCTGGGCATTTCACTTAAGCTCTCCAAGACTCAATTTCTTCATCTGTTAAACAAGGATAATTAAAGAGTGTACCTCACAGGATTTTTGTGGGGGTTGGTAACAAAAAACTAAAAAACAAGTCCACGAGACATGAATAAACTGGATTGATTACCAGAGATATGAACATGCATGTTGGAACTTTTGTACCAAATATGAAGGAGCTCACAAACAATAATATTGAATATTTATGAGTTACGAAAAGGGGGAAAATCTCATGGGAAGGAATGGAAGAATCAATCCAGGCGGTAGGAAAGGGAGCAGAAGGGAGGGATAACAGGAGTAAGTAGGGTGGCAAAAGCAGTACTCTCTTTCCCCTCGGGAACTGCTAGACTATGACAATATGATGGCAGCTTATCTATAAGGGACCCAACTACACAAACAGTCTATCATTCTAATGCAGACTGACTGGCGTCAGTAGCTGCTTTGACCCTCAAGGACTATAATAGATGCAAATACCAAATTATGTCATCTCAGGGCCGCCCCTTAATCTTCATCCTTAACTGTGCAGGGTCTCCTCCCAGGTCAGCATTTCTGAAAAATACAGCAACTCAGAAGACAGGTTAAGTATGTCTTCATGGCACTATTTTCCCACCTTGTGGTCAAGGCAGTCTCTGGGCACTCTGATGACCACTACCTGGTAATACATTATCTGGATGCCCACCCAAGCAGAGCATCTGGAGCCAAGGTAAAGAGACATTTAACAAGGATAAAGGTTAACAGACAGAAAGCTAACAAGAGACCTAACCCCCAAAGAATGACCCAAGTCAATGAGCCCAGGCCTCCAGGAATCCAGAATTTCTGAGCTAAAGTCAGAAACAAAGAATGGGACTTGGGCAATGGGACTTTACATTCATGGGGGAGAGCAGATATGGTACAGTAGCAACAACAAAATGAGACCAGAATTATTGACAATTAAATAGGTCATAGTAAGAATGTCCAAAATCAAGGATTAATTCAGAGAGACATACATATAACACCTATATGTACTGAGAGAAACTTAGTATACAGATACAGAGGACAAAAAGCCAAAACTGTACAATAATAAACATCAACATTAGCAAACATCAAGTCTCCTTGCAATTTAGTAACCCATTCCCAATATCCATTTAATGAACACGTTTCATCTTGGATCTCACATACTCCCACTCACTCATCTGGTTCCCTGGCACATCTTTTCTTGGTGCAGTTCTGGAAAATACCGTGTCTTCAGGGGCACCACTTTAGTGGATATCCTTCCTGGGTCCAAGTTACTTGTAAAGACTCCTTAGACACAAATGAGAATAACTATGTAAAACACCTTGCAAGTCTTAAAATTATGAAATTATTATTAGGGTCAAAAATTATGGGTTCAAATTTGAAGCTGCTACTTTATTACCAGCATGGGACTTTGGCAAATGGGTATACATAGATAGGATGGTGAATATGGAAGTGAGGAAAACCCTAGGTTCAAATTGTTCCTCAGACATTTACTATCTGTGTGACCTTAGGCCAGTTACAACCTCTCTGAGCTCATCTTAAAAAAAGGGGGGTCAGGACTCTAAAAGTTCTAAATTTACACTCTATGATCTTAATGATCCATTTAAATTCTCTGAGCCTTCATTTTCTCATATGTAAAATAAGGTAGGTGGTCCCTTACAACTCTGATTGAATGAACCTATTTGAGTTAGGAATCCCATTACTTTTATTTGTAATTTCCCCATAGAAAGGAAAATAGGAAATAATATCTCCCTCTTAATTGTCATAGTTCTATGGAATTCATCTCTTCATAGTAAAAGATGATGCAAAAAGTCAAAAAAGTCTCAGCGTTATCCTATATCTCCCATACTTTCCCCTTAACGTTCAAACTTCTTTCCTCATCCAATAGAAATCTGCCAGTGTTAATGATCTTGGCTTTCTCCACTGTTCCTGAAGTCTTTCCCTATTAGTAACCTGGGTTCTGAGGGAACAGGGCATGGATCTCTAGTGCCATAGTTTCTTGAGTAACTTTTTATCAATTTTCAACAATAATAAAATTCTCATTCTTAATTTCTCAGTGATCTTCTGGACTTTGATACCCAATCCTACTCACTTCTTGATACCTGCAGAAACCTAGCACGTGAAAACTCTCGTTTTTAGCTTGATGTTGGATCTTTTAGCTTGAAGTGAATGAATAGACCAAGAGAACATTGTATATAGTAACAATACTGTTTTAAGAATGACTTTTGAGTGAATAAGTATTTTGTCTATTATAAATACTCAAATAACCATAAAGGACATATGAAGAAAGATATTATCTACATCCAAAGAAAGAACTATAAAGAGAAGTATGTATACAATAACTTTTACACCTCTCTCTACACATATACTTATATACATAATAAACACATAGATAGATAGATATTACATATAATATACATGGGGTGTGTGTGGGTAAGTATTTATGTCTAATGGCATCTCTTGGGCAGGGGGGAGGGGAAGAAAAAAAAGAAAAAAAAGAAATTTACATAATTTTGTTGTATATTTGCAAAGGAATAGTAAGTTTGTGCATAATAATAGATTTGCAGTTTCATGTGCATCATCTTTTTTTATTTTACTGTTATGGAAATGCTTGTTTTATTCCATAAATGTTTTTGGGGGGGCGGGGCAATGAGGGCTAAGTAACTTGCCCAGAGTCACACAATTAGTGTCAAGTGTCTGAGGTCAGATTTGAACTCAGGTCATCCTGAATCCAGGGCCAGTGCTTTATCCACTGTACCACCTAGCTGCCCCTATTCCATAAATGTAAAATAAATTTTAAAAATTAAAAAAATAGTCCATAAGAAAATATACCTCAGTATTGGCTTTTTGGTCACTCCCTGATTCCTAACCTAAAGCTACCCCTTAAGCACCAAAAGAAGGAGGTGTCTCTATACCCAAAACAGTTTTGAACATAACAAATCTGCATTTAAATGTAATCCCAGGTAGCAGTATATTTGTAATTATCATCAGTGAGATTTCACACTTGACCCTCGATTAACTGCAATGGGCCCCTGGGACAAAACAAGTTGAGTAGACATAGAGAGTGTCTAAATAACCACTGACCTCAGCTAATAGCGCCCCCTCCTCTTCTCAGTCAGCATCCCCCTCTGGCCCTGCTCTACACACAGTGATAACCCACCATTAAAGGTGACCCTGATTTCCAAAGGTCTCTCCTTGGGAAGAGCAGCCAGGGCCCAGGAATATCTATTCCATCGTCTAAAAATGGCTGCTTGTTGAAGTACAGCCAGCTAGTCAAGTGGCACTCAAAAAAGCTTACCCTTTGATTATCCTTGGCAGAGGGCTCCGCCTTTCAAAAGTAAATGCTCTGATTCCATTTACTTACATTGGTCTGCAAAACAAGCCCTCCTGGCCTCCAGATAATCAGCATCAAGGAAGGTTGGGCTAAATGCATACAAGATGATGATCTGAAAACACAGAAAATGGTCATTAATTAGCTAGAGGGAAAATTGAGGATCACACTGACAATTTGAATACTTGATTCTGGATTTTTTCTTTTTCTTTCCATGACAGCAGAAAGCCTGAAGGTTAGCCCCTGCCAAATGGCTCTCTTAATTGAACACTTATCTCATGAACAAACGGTTCAGTTGTGAAATCAAATCACTTACAGAGCCGGTCTTCTAGAGGAGAGTACTGTAGGTCCCATGCATTCTCTTACAATCTACTCCACTTAAAGTGCCGTTTGCAATTCTTGGCAGACGTTCCTCTTTTTTTCCCCCACTTTTCTTTTTTTAATCTACCATTAAGCCTTGTAAGGTTTTAGCTTTCAGATTATGCATTGGTCTCATTTCACCTCCCTCCCTCTGCTACCTAGAATGACCCTTCATTTCTAGATAGGCAAGATATACGTTTTCATCATGGTTCTTGCTCAACTGGAAACACAGAGGAGGGCCTCATCTGCCCACCAAGTTTTCCAATGTGGGGTCACTTTGACCAATTGCCACTAGCATTTGCTGTCATATCAGAATATAATATATGTATATACATTCACATATTCATATATGTATGCATATATGCTATAAAATAAATATAAATGATCTCTAAAAACTGTCTGTGCCTGCATGTATACATATGTGTACACATGTATGTGTGCCTCTCTCATGCATGTATATACACATATATCTCCTAATAGTACTCTCAATCCTAAAGCAGAAAAGGAAGCTGTGCATTTCTCACTGTTCAGTAACAATTCTGGCCAGGGACTAAGTGAATTTCCCATGTTGTACTCTGTCAAAACTTTTACTTGAGCCAAAAAAAATAAGTGATTAAGGGGAAAGTAGTGAATAGAGGCTCTGTTATGGCCATTAAAGACCCCTTCTTGTGCTTCTCCATTACCAAAGATGTTTAAGTCCCTTCATAATCTCATTTTAGTGGTTATCTTGAGTCATGACTTGTTTTGCGAGCCTCTTATTTCACCTTTACTGCACAAATAGGATTTGCAGCCCCCTCTTTATTATTTTTAATTATTGTATTTTTTAAATAATTGTCAAACTTCATCAACTGAAAAGGTTGGGGAGGGGTGGTATCCTGAGAATAGTATATCTTAAAAAGATCAAGTGGAGGGGTTAGTTGATTGCGAGGTTTATATGAACTAATATTTTGAAATGGAAGCCCCCTCAAAAAATTCAAGTGTAATATAAGGCTTTATTGAGTGTCCAAAAATAATAAGATGATAGTCCCTCCTGAGGTATATGAGGTGTTCAGGAGGACTAGCACCTCTGGTGTGAGGGCTTGCTGAGCCCTTTTTCAGGGTGTCCTGTGGCTCCAAGAAGCTGTAACATGGGCAGCAGTCACACCCTGGCAAAGCATCTCAGCAGATGGGCTAAAGTAGGTTGAGGGTAACTGACCTCCCTCAAAATTGTTGGTGAGTTAGGGAGATATCTATCCCAAACATGTAAAGACTTTCCTGGGAGGAATGGGCAGATGAGAACGATTTGTTCCAACAGCCATAAAGGTGGCTAAAGCACTGTGGAGCACTTAGAGCTTGATCAGGCATGGAAGATGCCAAGGTCATCCATTGCATCCTGGGCCAGTGTCAATTGTCTCAACCTTTGTCCTGCCACTGGACTTTGATGACTCAGGAAGAAAGAGTGATGCTGATGATATTGTGCAATTCTGCCTCACTTTAATCCAATTCAGGCCCAAGTCTAGATGTCACCTATGATTTCATGGGTCCTCTTTGAAAACGGACAAACAACACTCTCCCCCAGTCAGACAACATCTAGAATATTGTATAAAGTCTAGAGGGCAATATTTCAGGAAGGGAACAGTAAACTCCAGGAAAATCATACAGAAGAAGCTGACCAGGATGGTTGAGGGTCCTTGAGGAAAAACTATGTGAGGATCAGTTGAAGGAATTGGGGATGTTGACCCTAGAAAAAAAGAAGATTTGGGAACATCATAACAATTCTCTTGAAGTATTTGAAAATCTATTATGAGAAAAAGGGATAAGATTGGTTCTGCTTGACCCCAGAGTTCATCCCTGGGGGCAATGAATGTAAGTCGCAAAAGGCTGATTTAGACTTGTTAAGAAAATACTTCCAAATAGCTAGAGATAAAGAGCTAGAGTAAATAAGCTACCTCAGTGGGCAGTGAGGTCCCCCTCACAGAAGTATTCAAAAACTAAATTTCAGAAGTGTCAATCCAACCCTCAAGGACACATTGTCATGTCTTCAAGATATACAGAGCTTAAAAAGAGGGAGATTTTCACAGAAATTGAAAATAACTCAAAGAGGAGTTATTCAAATAATTGCTAACATTTGAAAAGTAAGAATTTTGAGGAAAGGTTATAAAAAAGAAAAGAAAAAAGACCCAGTAAAGTGGATCACCTATGGTACTGTAAAGCCTAAAATTCTAGCTGTGATGTTTAAAATCTAATGTGTAGTTGCCTGACCTGACCCCAAAACTAGCTAAGATTTATGGATCAATTCAGCAAGAATTTAGGCTTTTAAGTATTTATTAAAGTGTATTAGAAGTTAGTAAAGAGAGAGAATGGAAAACCCTAGTTTAGATCCATTCAGGATAGCCAAGAGAGAAACCCTTGCTTTTCCTAGCAGTCCACATGAAGTTTCCCCACCATGCCAAAGTCTGGACAAAAAGACCCCTTCTCCCAGAAGCCCTTTGTGAAAAACAGAAGCAGGGCCATCCACCCACACAGCTCCAAGATAATTGGCTAGTAGCTTTGATTGACATGACTACAGGTGGTTCTATAGATGTAACTTCCGGATGCCAAGTCACATGTGTTCTTTTCAGGCTTGATTCTCACAATGTCCCTCTCAACAGGGGGTGTCGTTCCAATTCTCACAGTACAGAGACCCTTACTCTAGAAAAATTTTGATGTGCCCTATGTAGGAAGGAATAAAATTTTGTCCAAACCTTAGTTGGATGGCTCAGTGAATCATGGAGGGACTTTCATGTAACAATAAATAAGCATTTATTAAATTCTTACTATGTGCCAGGCACTGTGCTAAACATTGGGGATACAAAAAGAGGCAAATGACAATCCCAGCCCTCAAGGAGTTTACTGTGTAATGGAGGGACAACATGCAAAGAAATATATACAAAGCTAGCTATATACAGGCTAGATAGGAAATAATTAAAGGGAAGGCACTGGGATTAAGAGGCATTAGGGAAGGCTTTCTGTAGAAGGTGGAATTTCAGTTGACATTTAAAGGAAGCCAGGGAAGTCAATAATCAGAGCAGAGGAAGGAAAACATTACAGGTATGGAGGACAGCCAGAGAAAATACTCAGAGCCAAGACATGGAGTGTCTTGTTTCTGGAACAGACAGGAGGCCAGTGTCACTGAATTGAAGAGTACATGGCAGGAGTAAGGTGTAAAAAGACTGGAGAGGTAGGAGGGGGCTAAGTTATGAAGGGTTTTGAATGTCAAACAGAGCATTTTTCATTTGCTCCTGGGAGCAAGAGAGAATGGGTGGAATTCATTAAGTAGCAGGGTGACAAGATCAGACTTGCAAGACAATTTAGGGAGGAAAGGTTGGAGAACCTGATTTTCAGTCAACCTCAGGTCCTAAAGACCTTTGGTGAGAGCTTTCCATAATTTCTGGGAGCAATTAGATGATGCAGTGGATAAAGCAGTGATCCTGAAGTTGGGAGGACCTGAGTTCAAATCTCACCTCAGATACTTACTAGCTGTTTGACCCCGGGCAAGTCACTTAACCCCAATTGCCCTAAACATCTGGGACCATCGACAGTCATCCTGGTGTATATCTTGCCACTGGACCCAGATAACTCTGGAGGACAGAGCGAGGTTGGTGACTTTACACAGCCCTCCCTCACTTAAATCCAATTCACTTCAAGTCATGATTTCACCCCAATGTCATGATCGTCTTCAAGAATGAAGGACAAAACACAACATAGTTTGTAAAGTTCTGTAGAGACTAGGCTTCCTTCTTAAATAGGAAGCCAACCTTCTTTGTCTTTTTTCTTGTCTTTGACTTTGGTTTGGAAAAAGCCATTTTATGCATCAAGATAGGCCCCTATTGAATTTTAAGCAAACAATAATCTTTGGTAAACCTTGTGAAATGTTCTTTGTTGAATTTACATAACTCCATATTTGGCAATAATTGTAATTTTGGGCCTGCACATGTAAGATTGTGTGAGATTTTGCCACATTGGAAAAAAATATCAAGGAACATCTAATTCAGAGAAGACTGAGCTGAGGGGCAGCCCACTGAACACATAGAGGAAGGATTATTATTATCTTTCAGTCTCCCCCTCCCTAATGCTTTTTGTTTTTGTTTTTGTTTTTGCAGGGCAATGAGGGTTAAGACTTGCCCAGGGTCACACAGCTAGTAAGTGTCAAGTGTCTGAGGCCAGATTTCAACTCAGGTACCCCTGACTCCAGTTTTATCTACTGTGCCACCTAGCTGCCCCTCCTAGTGCTTTTTTAATGGACCTGTGATCACATTGGTATAGTGAATTACCAGTGGAGAAATTGTCTCCTAATACTCATAGGCAGTTGTTCTGCAACAAATAGTCTTTGGAAGTTGCTGGAGAGGGGTGGGGGAAATGCTGAGACATTAATGTGATTTACTCAGGGACACACCTAATATGTGTCTGAGGTGGGCCTTAAACCCAAGTCTTCTGACGCTGTGGCTTCCTGACTCTTTATTACTCAGGTTGCCTCTCCCTGAAAATATATTTATTTACATAATTCACATGTTGGATTTGGGGAGCTTATTCAGTCTATTTTAGATCTCATTAAGACCACATTTGAGTTTTTGAAGAGACTGCAGGTGAAAGTGCTGATCATCACATATGGTCTGTGTCTGTCTCGTACCAAAACATCTGGATAACTCAATTTGAAAATATATTGAGAGATGGAAATTTGGATATAGATATACATGTACTAATCACTTTGGCAAAGAGCAAATGATTGATTGAAGTTTTGACCAAAATTGACTGAATATGTCGGGATATTTTGGCAGCATGTAGACTTAGCTATACCATTGAACACTGAGCTGTGTTTAGAAAGGAGTGATCTTAAAAATTGGCTCCTGGCCCAGACCTAATTACTCCCAAGTTTCATCTGTTAACAAAATGGGGCTAGATTTTCTTAGTCACTTCTTGTTAAGATTATAAATTCATCATACTCCTGGCATGGGGTTGAACCAGATGATCTCTTGAGGTCCTTTCCAGCCCCATAATGCTGTGATGCTAAGGTTCTGTGATATTCCAGGTAAATATGCTGATTGATACCAGTGTTAAGAGGTATGTATTAAAAATAACCACAAACCACAAATGATGGATTGGGATATGGAATGTTTTAGAGGGTTTTTGAGAGTAGAATTTATGAGGAATAAGCACAGCTGAATTTAAAGTTCTAGTGTTGCCCCTGCTGGGGGAGGGGATAGAGATGAGAGTGGAATGAGATGATAGTTTTTGAGAAAGATAAAAGAAGCCCAGAGGTGATAAAACCAGATTATCTAGTAGTTTAGCTGTGGTCTAGACTCACCTAGGACTGCAGGGTTCATAGATATTTAAATACAAAAAGAGAAAGCTTCTGAAGAAAAAAATAAACATAACAGAGGGCTGCTTTCTCCCTCTTTTTAAAAAATCTTTGTAACAATGAAAGACTCACACCGGCCCTGGATTCAGGAGTACCTGAGTTCAAATCCGACCTCAGACACTTGACACTTACTAGCTGTGTGACCGTGGGCAAGTCACTTAACCCCCATTGCCTAAAAAAAAAAAAAAACAAACAAAAAAAAAAACAAAAACAAAAACAATGAAAGACTCAATGGATAGAGGAGAGCAAGGATATATTCAGAAATGAAGGTGATATAAAAATAAGATATCAACAAATATTAAAGTGTCTCTTAAAAATCAGAAACAATGATAATCATTGCTAGTTTTGCTGTTATTATCTTACAGGCCACCATTTCTCTACCATGCTCTGCTTGATCTTTGGCCATAATCTTCACCTCTCTTACCACCAGGAACCTAGACTCTGCCAATGGGGTGCATAGCTCTGATAGGTGTCCCACCCAAAACCACGCCTCTACATCACTTCCTATCCTCCATATATCATCCCTTCTTTCCAACTCCCTTTTTTGTGTTGTTTTCCTCCATTAGAATGTAAGATCCTTGAGAGCAAAGACTGCCTTACTGACTTGTATCTGTATCCCCAACACTCTGCACAGTACCTTGCAGCACTAGATAAATTGGTGTTTGGTTTTTTTGGCCAGGCAATGAGGGTTAAGTGACTTGCCTAGGGTCACACAGCCAGCAAGTGTCAAGTGTCTGAGGTCAGATTTGAACTCAGGTCCTCGTGAATTCAGGGCTGGTGCTTCATCCACTGCACCACCCAGCAGCCCCCTACTAGATAAGTTTTTGATAAATACTTAAATGCTTTCCCTGCCTGCCTGTCTGTCTGTCTATTTATCTATCTATCTAAGCTTATTTCTGAATCAATGAAAGCTTCTCAGGCTGGAGAGTGGTATTAGGGAATGGTCAAATGCAGACAATCAGATTTCTAAATGTTCACAGGTTTTCAAATGCAAACATGCATCCTATCATTTATGAGGGTGGTGGGCATGCATGTTCTTTGTGCTGAAACATTATAGAAAAAAAGAGCATGGGATATGGAGCACGATGCAAAGAATATAAAATAGGAAATTGTGGGTAGTGATGGGGAACAGAGTAAATGGAGCTTTATTTTAGCTCTACATAATTTTTGTACCTACCTACTTTTCCATTTTTAGGTTGCCAATTCTAAGTATACCATGTTCCTTTGAGTATGTGTGTGTGAACCTTTATAGTTACTTATGCCTGGGAAAGAAAAAAATGACATAAGATTAAATATAGAAAGTAAGGGTGATGCTGGTAAGAAAGCCTGGTCCTCAGGGGTCACAGCATCACTGTCACTTTACAGACAAAGGTGTTCAAGAACATGAACTGACAGCAGTTGTGTATACGTGTAGGTAAGCTGTACAAGTCTCCACCCCAAGAAAACAATTTTATTTGATAATAAGGTCAGAATGACCGAGGTCTAAGTCTCTTAGACTGTTATTCACCTACCAAGGAACCTACCAAGCTGACCAAGTTGATTTGTGTTTATGACTTATATGTGAATACTGTGATTCAGGTGCCTCCTCCCATCTGTTTCTCTGGCTTCATTAGCAGAATGGAAGAGCTGAAGACTTTCAGCCGAGCCAAAGCTACTGCTGTCAGTTGGCCCAGAAACACCTGCCCTTCTGGTGCTTGGCATTACCCAGGTCACTCAGCCTTTAGTAAGAACAGCAGCCCAGGCCTGCCCACCACAGGAGCACGAGGGCATGCTTGCAGAGTGTGGAATCACATTTGCATGCATCTACATGCACCATAGCAGCTCTGGGGCCGTAAAGTCACAGATAGGAGGGAGTGCAGAGTAATTGTTATGAATCTAAGAAGTGAAATAGTTTCTGATTTCATGTTACTGAGAGAAGGGGGAAAAGGCAATCCGCTTGTGGGGTCCTTGCCTGGGTCCCTCTCTGGCCTCACCCAGTGTACTAATACCATCTGTCATATGGCAACAGCAGGGGGAATGCTAGGAGACCTCTTCCAATTCCTATAACCTGCAGAGGAATAACAGATGAATGTGGAGGAAGGAGATATAAAGCTTTCCCTTTCTCTGGCCCCCAATTAGTATTATTTTTCTGAGTCTGTTGGATTTTTCTTCTTGAACTAAAAAGGAAAAATGATGAGATTCTCCTATCTTCTTTAAATCCTACATTTGGGTGCAAATGCCTTTCCAAATGAGTGATTTTGGTGTTTAATATCATGGCACAGTGGATATAGTGCTGGGCCTGGAGTCAGGAAAACTCATCTTTCTGAGTTCAAATCTGGCCTCAGACATTTACTAGCTCTGTGACCCTTGAGCAAGTCACTTCAACCTGTTTCTCTCAGTTTCCTTATCTGTAAAATGAGCTGGAGAAAGGAATGGCAAACTACTCCAGTATTTTTACCAAGAAAACCCCAAATGGGGTCATGAAGAGTCAGACACGACTAAAGAAAACTGAACCACCAACACCAGCAGCAGCCTCAATTAATCAATAAGAATTTATTAAGCTCTTACTTTGTGACAGATACCATGTGGGGATACAAAAAAAAATTGTTCCTGACCTGAAGAATCTAATATTCTAATACAACACACACACACACACACACACACACACACACACACACACACACACACACGCACGTGCATGCGCTCTCAGGATATCTGTTTAAGTAAGCCAGAGTTCTCACTTAGAGCTTGGCTGTTGAAAGGATTGTATTTCCATTGTAGATAATGCTATCTGGCTTAGTATCCTTGTGCTACAGGCAAGCTCCCTGAAAAACACTTTCAATCAACTCTCAGCAATTTTGGAATGAGAGAGGAGAAATCCTCCCATAGGAAACTTGTATTCCATATAAAAGTAGCATTGTAAGTGCCAACAAGGTAATGTAAGGACACATAAACGTAAGAAATTGAAAAATGAAAAAAATTACATTATGTTCCAAAGACAAAGTACTCTTAGTAAGGTCATAATTATGGAGAGACAGCATAGAGAGGGTAGTCTGGGAGCCAGGAAGACCTAAGTTCAAGCTTTTTCTCTGATAGACACTGGCTGAGTGACCCTGGTCACATAATTTAACTTCTCATTGCTCCAGACACTTTCTAAAACTATAACCTGCAGAAAAAAAGCTCATATGCATTGATAGAGGGAGTTTCTTCATTTGGGAGTTCCATTGGCCAATAAAATCCTCAACCACCATCCCTTCATAATTCCCCTTCATTCTTCTGGCTTCAACTCTGGGTATCCCCCTAAAGATTCTTGGTTCATTTCTAAATGTGAACTCATTTTCCCTGCTCATGTGCCTTCCATACTTATTCCCACCTCTTCTTATACCTTAAACTGCTACATATAGATAGATGAATCCCAAATCTGTGTCTCCAGGCTTGACTTCCCATATGTTTTCTAGATCCCTCTTTGAAGAATTGTAGAACATCAATGTCTGATGCTACTTCACAATTAAAATTCAGATTCTACTTATCTAAGTGATCTTGGACAAATAACTTCTCTTTACCTGAGTTTCTCAGTTGTAAAATGAAAGGATTGACCAGATGATTAAATAAATCCTCCCATCTTTAAGTTCTACAATCCTATGATTAACTTTCCTTAAACAAAGTGATAAGCCCTCTCTCTTCCTCACCTTCACCAACTTTCAGACCCTTAGCCTCAGCCAAATTGTCTCTACTTTCTGTTAGGCATGCTAACATTCTCTAGCCTACCAAACTAAAAACCTTGGAGTCATGACTGACTGGTCTTCCTTCTTCATCCTCTGTAGCTAATATGTTATTAAATGCTATTGTTTGTTTCTTCAAAATGACTCCCAAACATAAACTTTCCATTCTAGATCCACCAGTCCATCCTCCAATCATTTGCAAAAGTGATTTTCATGGGTGCAGCTAGGTGGCACAGTGGATAAAGCACCAGCCTTAGATTCAGGAGGACCTGAGTTCAAGTCTGGCCTCAGACATGTGACACCAACTAGCTGTGTGACCCTGAGCAAGTCAATTAACCCTCATTGCCCCACGCAAAAAAAAAAAAGTGATTTTCCTAAAGTGCAGATCCAACCATGTCACCCCTCTATTCTAGTGGTTCCCTATTGCCTCCAGGATCAAATACAAAATACTCAAGGCCCTCCATAACATACCCTCTCTTAAATTTGTAGTCTTTGTACACAGTGTTATACCTACCACCATCATTATGTATTCTTCATTTCAATGACACTGGCCTCCTGGCTATTCTAGAATAAAACACCCCATCCTTTGGCTCCTGCCATTTTCTCTGGCTGTCCTCCATGCTTAGAATGGTCTTCCTTCTCATTTCTGCCTCTTGACTTCCTATGTTACCTTTAAGGTACAACTGAAATCCTGCCTTGTACAGGAAGCCTTTTCTAATCTCTTTTAATTTTAGTGCTTTCCTCTGTTATTCCTATTTATCTTGAATATAAGTTGGTTATAAATGCTTGTTTGTATATTGTCTCCCCCCCCCATTAGATTATAAACTCCTCAAGGGCAGGACCTGTATTTTGCCTTTCTGTGTATTCACAGCACTTAGTGCTTTGTTCCTGGTACATAGGAAGTGCTTAATCCATCTTATTGCCTAACTACCATCAATAACATTTAATGAACTAATATTTATAATATTGCTTCTGTGTGCAAAGAACTACGCTAGGTGTTGTGATACATCAAAATAAGTCTATTTAGTGGCATAAGATTTAGCGTTGGAAGGAATTAACACGGACCACCTCATTTTGTAGATAGGAAAATTGAGGCCCAAGACAATTAAGTAACTTGCTTTAGGCCACAGTGGTAGGGAGAAGCATATTCAGGTTGTCTGATGACAAATTCAAGGATCTTTCCAATACACAATGGCCACTGTTCTCAAGAAGCTTAGAATTTAATTGGAAAGTTGATTAATAACATTTTTAAAATAGCTAACAAAATCAGCACTATATAATAAGTGATAGATACGTGAGTATTACCAATGAAAAGTGTCATAGGGTTCAGAGGAGGATGAGATCACTGCCACAGTATGGAAGACATCATCAATTTGTGGGTTATCTTGTCTAAGCCTTCAACATTTTATTCCTGATTATTGCAACCTCCTCCTAACTGTTGGTCTTCCTGATTTAAATCTCTCTTCCTTGAAATCCCTCCTATATCCATCAGTAGACAATGAAGTGATAGAAGGACTGGACTGGAAGTCAAAAAGTCTGAAGATTGGTCCCAGTTTTGCTGTTACTAGCTATGTGACCTTGAGAAAATGGCTTAATCTCCTTGATACTCCAATTCCTTTTCTGCAAAATGAGGATAATGATAGCTGGCTGCCTACCTCAAAGGACAGTTGTGAGGATCAAATGGAAAAAATAAAAGTAAGTGGAAAATTCTGTTGACCATAAAGTACTATGCAAATAACAGCTAACAGATCTTTAGTATTTTAAGTTTTATAAATTAGTTGACCTCATGCGGCAGATTGTATAGTGATTATCACCCTACATGCATTATTATTTCCAGTCTAAAATTTCCCACTCTGAAAAATGGAGGTAATTATAGTCACACTACCTACAGTAACTCCTAGAGTATTGTGAGGAAAATACTTTGTAAATAGCAAAAGGCTGTATAAATGTAAAACTACAGTACTTCTTTTACAGATGAGGGGCAGAATCAAGATGGCAGAGAAAAGGCAGGGATTTTCCTGAGATCTCCCTCAAACTCCTCCAAAGACCTTTGAATAATGCCCTAAAACAAATTCTGGAGTTTCAGAACCCCAAAAGGATGGGGTGAAACAATTTTCCAGCCCAAGACAACTTAGAAGGTTGGCAGAAAAGGTCTGTTGCACTAGGGTGAGAGTGGAGCACAATCCAGCATAAGCCAGCACAGACTGGATGGACCTCAGACAATCAGGAATGGGCCTTAGGAGTGACTGGATCAGCAGCGACAGTGGCTGCAGCTACTTCCCAAGCTCTGAGCCCACAGAAGGTAAGGGGGGGGTCAAACAAATGGTCAGAAGGAAATTACATAGGTCTCTTTTCTGGCACTAGGGACTGGACTCTATTACTTTGCCCACACTAAGATCAAAATACACTCAGAAGAAAATGGCAAAGTCAAAACTCCTACATCCAAAAGCTCAAAGAAAAATATGAATTGGTTTCAGGCCATGGAAGGGCTCAGCAAGAAGTTTTAAAACCAAGTAAGAGGGGTACATGAAAAATTGGGAAGAGAAATGAGAGTGATGCAAGAAACCCATGAAAAAAAGAGTCAATATCTTGGTAAAGGAGGAATAAAAACTATTGAAAAAAATAACACCTTAAAAAACAGATTAGGCCAAATGGTAAAAGAGGTACAAAAATCCAATGAGAAGAATGCCTTAAAAAGCAAACTTGACCAAATGGAAAAAGAGGTGCAATAATTCACTGAAGAAAATAATTCCTTAAAAATTACAGATAAGGAAACTGAGGTTGGGAAGTCAATTAAATTCAACAAACATGATATACCTACTATAGACAAGGTACTATGTTATATCATCAAATATTCAAATGGATCAGTGATCATATTGATTTGAAAATCCCCCTCAACAATATAGATCACAACTTATTCATATCTGCTTATCTTTGATGATTTTTGCCTGTGTCCCCACCAGATGTTCACCACAAGGGGTCTACTCAAGAAGTACTTCCTTATTTTCTCCTTTCTTCCTTATTTTTCAAGTGTACCAGCAAAGCACTCTGACTGTACTCAATAAGTCAACAATCTATTTTCTCTTTCTCTCAATGAGTTCGTTGCTAACATCTTTTACTCTTGTTCTTCTTTTAAGTTCTTCACTGCACGTGTTACAAATTTGCTCACATCAACCATGTACTTCTTCCATTGTATTGTGTTATACTCATATTCATTTCTTCAGAGATTGTTACATTTCATTCTGATATTAAAAAGATCAATCTTTTGTTTCATGGGAAGATTGGGGTCATTAAAGGAATGAAGAATACAAAGTGCAATCATCCTCAAGGAGCTTACATTCTATTAGAAAAATCATAATAATTCGCCCAAAGCTATTTTCATAGCAAATTCAGAGCCCACACCTAGATCTTCTAATCCCTTATCCAGTGTTCTCGTTATTACACCATGCCATATGTCACTTTTTAAAATGTTTAATTCAACAAATATGCAAATTCCCGTGCGTGGTGTTAGGGATGATACAATGACTAAAATAAAAGATTCATTTTCTTCAAGGAGCTGGCATGCTGTAATAACAATAGCTAGCATTTATATAGTACCTTAAGGTTTGCAAAGGGCTTTACAAATATACTTCAATTTGTCCTCACAATAACCCTGGGAAATTGGTGCTGTTATTCCCATTTTACAGATAAGGCAACTAAGGCAGACAGAGGTTAAATCACTTGCTCAGGATAGCAACAGTTAGTAAATATCAGGGGCCAGATTTTTTTCTTTTTTGCTCAGGAATTCTTGATGCCAAGTACCACCTAGCTTCATAAGGGGGGAAAAAATCTACAATACTTCCTACTTTCTCTCTTAATCAAGTGAAAACTCTTCTTTTAAAGGCTTCTGTAACATGAACCCACCCTATCCTACTTTCCTATTTCCATGGATCTGTGATCTCACTGATGTGAATGCTACCCCTAATGGTACAGATCACACTAAATCCTTGCCTTCTCATCTGTTGTGACCCTAATCCATGCCCTCTGATAAATCCTTCACAAGAGATCCACCCAACCTTCTGTGGACCTGTCCATCCATATCCATTGATGTAGTTTCCTCTGGCTACATCACTAGCTCACCTCATTTATTGATCCTACACCTCTTAAGTGATGCCCTTTCTATTACCTCTCCTGTGCAATTCTTCAGTGATGATAATGGGAAATGGTGCAGTGTAGTTGATAATGCTGTGGGCTTAAATTAAAGATGATTGTCCTGCTTTTGCCACATACTGATTGGGTAAACCAGGGCAAATCATGTAGGTCCTTGGTGCCCCCAGAAACTCTTTGGACACTTGGTGTTGATATGAATTGGCAGTGGTAATTTACTTCCTCAGAGTTCCCTACAACAATGAAATGATGGTCGTGGTCCAAATATTGATATTGATATAATCATATGTCACACTATGCTCTATCCCTCTGCATTGCCTTTTAGGTGACATACAACTTATTTCTTCATTCAGTTCCTTGCCTTTCCTAGCCCACCTTATTTCTCATCACTTCATAATAAGGTGATTCACTCTTGCCTGACCAATAGGTTCATTCTTCCCAGTATGCCATCATTTCTCAAGCTCTTCTTGAATCCTTCTGCTTTTCTTTCTCTACCCATCCCTCACAGGCTAACCTCAAGTCCCACCTTCCACCATGAAATCTCCCCTGCCGCCCCCAGCCAATACTAATATTTTCTTTCTCAGAATTCCCAGTGAACTTACTCTTCTATATTTTCTCTGAATGTTATTTTTCTTCCAAATGGAGATGAGTTCTTTTAAGGCAAATTCAATGCCTGGTACTTCTCATGTTTCTTGACTTTAAACTGATAGAACAATAGCAACTCATTGCTAGGTCCAGGATCACTTGGATTCTCTATTTCTTCAGCAAAAAGAAGTGCCCTTTCCATTCTGGACTCATGCATGTGGACAGATTAGATTCAGTCCTTGGGGAACCTGACCTCCAAATAGAGGAGTGAGTCTTTTTTGTCTCACCTTGTCTGTATATCTCCATCTAAGAGCACTGGGGGAAATTATTTATAGGTAAGCATTAGCAAATGCCTAGATCCCCATTCCAGAGAGAGAATTAGAGAGGTTCTCAGTGTGAAATGTCGATCACAAATAGGCTTTTTATATATGCCTTTTTAAGAGGGGTATCCTACACTCTCAAACCTCAATTAATGTGGCTACCAAAACACTCATTGCTCTGATAAGTTTATAGGGTAAGGATGCCTCTGTTAAATAAGTTTACAAAAGCAATGTTTAATCATTTTAGAAGGAGTGAAATTTTATTAATATGAATGTATGTGTATATATATACATGTCTGCATTTGTATGTGTATATGCATAGATATAGATGTGCATCTATTTATTTATGTATATATGTCTATGTATACCTGTGTACATATAGGTATATAGATATACACACATGTACACACACACACACACACACACATATAAAAATGCCAGTCCCTGGAAACCAAGATATGCTAAATTTCACTCCTCCCTCAGGATTCTCTAGTATCCTGAAGGGGGATTATGGGTGTCTGGGGTCTCTGCCATTGGCTCTTGATCCCACCAATGGGGGGGATTCCATCGTTCTGAAAGTATTAATATTTTAATAGATGAAAAATTTTCAAAAGTAAATAAATGAAAGTGATTTCTGAGGGAATACACAGAATAAAAGAAAATTGACTATGTGTGAGGCTAATAATTTTTTTCACCAACTTCCTTAGGCTCTTGAAGTCTAAGGGTATCTAAAATAAAAAGTATTATACAGGTTCAGTTTTATCCCAAATAAGCCCTCCACCCCTGAAATGTAATGGTGATTATGCTAGTCCTCACTACCTGACGGTCATGACCAGGCATTTCTCCCTTCTCCCTAGAATTCTCCAATGTCTAAGTTCTTGACCATTGGCTCCAGCCCCCATTATGATGTTCCTCCAACTATAGGGATCCTATGTATCCCAGTACTATTTAACCATACAATCAGATTATATTTTACTAAGCAATATTTACTTCAAAGACATAGCAAGAATAAACATACAAATAGTCTCCCAACACCTGGATGAATAATTACCCCCGTACTACCTCATACTTAAAGGATGAGGAGGGGATTGGGGGAAAGAGAATAGGCATTTACATAGCAGTTACTATGTGACAGGCACCATGCCAAGTGCTATTACATTAATATTAATTTTCACAGTTTTAAATTTATGAAATTAATATTACAAATATTATCTCATTTATCTCATTTTGATTAGGCTCACAGCTTAGCTCAAGTCTTATATAGTACATTCCCACTAAGCTCCAATTCCAAATTCCTCCTTTAGGCTCAAATTCTGGGCATCCTGTCATCTCAGGACTTCTCTGCAGAGTTGGCTTGGTGCACATCTGGCCTGGAATCCTGGCTCCAAAGTCATCATGATTCAAGCTCCTAAGTCCAGTGGATATTTCACTACCTTAGTCTAGAAAACTGAATAGGACAAAGAAAACAGAATAAGCCAAAACTAAGTCCCAAGCCTATTTTGGGGGGGCCACAGAATATAAAAGAAGAGCTACAAGGAAGATAATCCATTCATTCCCTGTCACTAGTTCAGTCCTTGGTGTCCATGCTGTAGTGAACTTAGACCTTCATCTGCTGTGGACCCATGAGAAGGAGAGGGAGAGAGTTTTCAAGTCTGGTTAATTAAAGAAATAGCTAAATAGAAAAAGACTATTCCTAGCTACATGGTAGAGGAATGTAGAATGTCTTCTCTTAGAAGTAGATTGTCTTCATGTTAGGAGATCTGGTCATATGCATTATACATACATATATTATCTATACCATACCATATTATGTCATGTCATATTACATTTATTATACATATAGAAAACTATACTCTATTTCCTAGGAGCCAGCACCATATCACTAACTGCCTTTTAGACGTCTCCAACCAGATGTCTCATAGCTATCTCAAACTCAGGGTGTCCAAAAAAGAATCCATTATATTTCCTCCCATGCCATCATCACTTCCCAAATTCCCCTTTACTACTGTTTTTTTGTTTTTTTAGTGAGGCAATTGGGGTTAAGTGACTTGCCTAGGGTCACACAGCTAGTAAGTGTTAAGTGTCTGAGACAGGATTTGAACTCAGGTACTCCTGACTCCAGGACCTGTGCTCTATCCACTGCGCCACCTAGCTGCCCCCCCTTTACTGTTAATAAATAGTACAATCATCTTCCCAGTCGCACAGCCTTGTGACCTTGGTGTCATCCTCGACTCCTCATTCTCTTTCATCCCACATATCCATTCTGTTTCTAAATTTTGTTGTTCCTACCTTCCTAACATCATTCAAATTCATCCTCTTTTCTTGGGTCTCACAGATACCGCCCTACCCAGGTCCTCATCACCTTCTTCTGAACAATTTTTAAAGTCTTCTGGTTCTTCTCAAATTTCTTAAGTTCAAATATGGCCTCAGACACTTACCAGTTGTGTGACCCTGCTCAAGTCACTTAACCCTGTTTGCCTCAGTTTCCACCTCTGTAAAATGAGCGAGGGAAGGAAATGACAAACATCTTTAGTACCTTTGCCAAGAAAATGGGGTCATGAAGAATCAGTATGACTAAAATGACTAAACAACAAAAGTCCTCCCTGCTTAAGTCTTTCTCCACTCCAATCTATCCTCCACTTGCCTTCCAAAATAATTTTTCAAAACTATAAGTCTGGGGCAGCTAGGTGGCTCAGTGAATAGAGCACTGGCCCTGGATTCAGGAAGACCTGAATTCAAATCCGGCCTCAGATGCTTGATACTTACTAGACGTGTGACCCTGGGCAAGTCACTTAACCCCAATTGTCTCACCAAAAAAAAAAAAAAAATATATATATATATATATATATATATATATATATATATATATATATATATGTCTGCCCACATCAACCAATAAATTCTGGTATCTCCCTGTGACCTCTGAAACCAAATATCAAGTTAGCTGTTGAGCATTTAAAACTCATTACAACCTGGTTCCTGCTTTCTTTTCAGGTCTTCTCACACTTGACTTCCCTCCACTCACTGTAATTCAGCTACAAGGGCCTATTTGCTTTTCCTCACCTGTGACACTCCAGATCATTACATATTGCCTTTGTACTGCCTATCTCCCATGCTTGGAATGCCCTGATCTCTTCCCTCTGAAGGTGATCCTACAAGACTCCAAGAATCTTTTCTCACTTTCCCCATTTGCTCATGCTTTCCCTTCTAAGGAGTTAAGATCACTTTCATCCGTGTATATCTTGGATCTAGCCAATCATTTACAGGTTGTCTCCTTCATTAGAATATGAATTTCTTGACTGTTTTGGCCTTCCTTTGTATCCCCAGTCTTTAGCACAGTGCTTGGCACAAAAGAAGTACTTAATAAATGCTTACTAAATGATTGTTGTAGAGTTGTTTTCAGTCCTGTCCAACTCTTTGTGACCCCAGTTGGGCTTTTCTTGGCAAAGATAATGGAGTGGTTTCCCGTTTTCTTTTCTAGCTCATTTTACAGATGAGGAACTGAGGCAAAGAGGGTTGTGACTTGTCCAGAGTTCCACTGCTAGTAGCGAGTGTCTGAAATTGGATTTGAACTTAGGTCTTCCTGACTCCAGGCCTAGCACTCAATCCAATGTGCCACCTAGCTGCCTACTGAATAATACCATTCAGTTAATGAATTGGTTAGATTTGCCAAAATACTTTTAAAATTTTTAAATATTCTTTTTTATCGTGAACTCAAGAATTTGATAATTATTAACAAACATTAAAATATAAAAAGAACAAAAAGTATTATATATGAAACTGAATTTTTGTTACATAGAATTTATTTTTAAGTATATATACATATTAAATTAACAAGCTAGTGACAAAATTACTTTTTCTTCTCTTTCTTTTACCTTTTAAAAATAATAATAGCTAACATTTACATAGCATCTACCATATGCCACACTTTACAAATATTATTTCATTTGATCCTCAGGACAACCCTGGGAGGTAGGTGCTATTATTTCCATTTTACAATGAAAGAAACTGAGTCTAACAGAGGTTAAGTGTCTTGCCCAAGGTCATAGAGCTAATAATTGTATTAGAACAAGATTTGATCTTAAGTATTCCCGACTTCTGGCCCAACTCACTATCCACTGTGTCACCTACCACAAAGGATAGCATTCTGGGTAGAGGATAGGGGAGGGATATATTAAAAAAAGAAGGTGATGGGGCAGCTAGGTGGCACAGTGGATAGAGCACCAGCCCTGGAGTCAGGAGTACCTGAGTTCAAATCCAGTCTCAGACACTTAACACTTACTAGCTGTGTGACCTTGGGCAAGTCACTTAACCCCAATTGCCTCACAAAAAAAAAAATGAAGGTGATGCAAAACAAAAGATAACAATAAAATTAAAAATTAAAATACATGCATCTGCCTATTAAAAATGCTTAGCAGGGGCAGCTAGGTGGCTCAGTGGATAGAGCACCGGCCCTGGATTCAGGAGTACCTGAGTTCAAATCCGGCCTCAGACACTTAACACTTACTAGCTGTGTGACCTTAGGCAAGTCACTTAACCCCAATTGCCTCACTAAAAAAAAATTCAAGTCACTTAACCCCAATTGCCTCACTAAAAAAAAAAAAAATGCTTAGCAGTCATACCTCTCAATTAAAGAAAGTTTCTGGGGAAAGGAGGCATTTTAGGAGTTCAAAGACTTGAATGATAAAACTAGGTCAGTGAGTAATTTTTTAAGTCAAAGGGTGTAGCTTTGAAGGGTTTCCTTTTCTAAGGACTCACATCCACCATTCTAGCATTGATTTTGTGGCTTCCCATGAATACAATTAGAATGCCCTTAAATTGCTAGGCATTACTATTGGGAAAGCCTTCCCTGCACCAATTGTCCTATTTCCTGGTGAGACTAAATAAATAAGTCCTGCTGGGGCTGGTTTACTAGCCCGCCTGCCAATGCCCAGGGTCATATTTCCCTGCCACTGATTTTGCAACCGAAAACACTTTGGTTGGTTGCCAAGGCTGAGCAGCTCCTCTGATTGGGGGCCCTCGCTGGTGCTGCTGGACTTCACTCCACCCCTCCCTTCCCCACTGCTATGCTCCCTTTTCTAAATTGTAAATGAGAGCAAAATACAAAGAGTTAAATTCCCGTGCCCTTTCTCTGCCTTAATCATTCCACCCAGCTGATGGGGTGGGGGGCAGCAAGGAGGAGTGGTCAGACACAAAACCTGGAATCTTTGCTGTCCTACAATAACTATTGCTAAGCTACACTGAGACTGTGTTTCTCTAACGTGGTTATTTGAGGTCACCTTTTCTGAAGCATCATTAGTTCTCTGCTGGCTAATGGGCACTTCTAAGGGAGCAGTAAGACAGAAATCCATCTCTTGCTTTGCTGATAGGAAAGGGGCTTGGATGCCTTCTTATGCCAGCAGTAATTAATACAACCTGGGCTCCCAATAACTAGGCTATTTTTTGTTTTGTTTGTTGTTGTTTTTTTTTCAGTCAATAGAAACCCTCCGTTGTACCATGAGATGCACAGAAATTTTGAAACTAAAACATTTAGGGTAAAATAGCCTGTTTTAAAGCCATCATAAGGTAGCACAGTAGTTCAATTCTTCCCAGAAGATAGTTCAGGTTACCTCCAATACTGCAACCTTGTGACTTGCCCTGCAGCAATGGGTAATACTGACCCTACTCCACCAAGCAGCTTGTAAAACTGCTTAGCACAAAACCTGGGCAGGGAAGGAAATTAGAGCAAATTGAAGGCAATGTGGAACATTCAGGTAAGTGGATCTGGGATGAGCTATCTATCCCTTGGTCTGACATATACATAACTCTGGTCTTATCCTAGGGCTCAACCCACTATCCCACCAGATCCAAATGGAACACCTCAACTAGAGTGGAAATGTATCTACTGTAAAGTGGCCAACCCTGCTGTTGCTAGAAATAGAGCATGCAAAGCTGGACTACTGGACTGTATGCTATTGGCCCATTTAGCCCAGATTTTTCTTACTTGAATAAGGTATCTAAAACATATAGTATGGGAGTACATCTTTAATGACTCAAAAGGACCCAAATAAAATTAACATGCACATAGTATGTCAATGTTTATAGAGCACTTTCATACATATGATCTCATTTATTCCTCACAACAGTCCTGTGAATTGGGGATAAATTGAATAATTGTGCCTTTCTCTATTAGCAAGAACACCAGAAGATCATGTTCCAAGGTTCTACTTCTTTAGAATTTTGGGTATGATGAATGAAAAGTCCAAGAGACACAATTTCTGGGTAATTAATAATTAATTTATTAATTATGGCTAGCAAATAGTCAATAAGAGGTCACTGGTCCTCTTGGAAGCCAAAGGTGAACCTTGGAGGCCCCCGAATACTTGAATACCATTGAAGAAGGGGTTGTCTATAATTGGTGGAAATTAACTCTGATTGGTTAACAATTTTTTTTTTCTTGCCAGGTGATGAGGGTTAAGTGACTTGCCCAAGGTCAAGTGTCTGAGGCCAGATTTGAACTCAGGTCCTCCTGAATCCAGGGACCATACTTTATCCATTGCACCACCTAGCTGCCCCAATTGGTTAACAATTAATTAGAGAATGAACATTTTAATGAGAAATGGGCTTATTAAGGGTGGGGATGTGACTCTGATCAAGTCACTCTTGGACAAATTGTCTCATCTCAATCCAGACCAGTCCCTCCTTGGTCATTCTATACAAAAGGAATCTATTTCCATCCAGTCAATGAACAATGAACAATGAACAATGGTGGGGTAAGAGCTCCACCTAGATAAGATGGTCTGTGTGGGGTAAATTCTTTGGGCAGGATCAGAAATGCCCTTGAGAGAATGAAGAAATAAAAAGGAAAAAACCTTAGATCCTCATATTAGTAATTGGTTATTAATAATCATTTCTTTCATGGGTAAAGTAGATTAGGCCTGGGACCTACCCCAACATCCAACCCAGAAATGTTCATTGTCTTTCTAGGGAGTTTAATGCTCCTTTATGAGCTGAGATTCTTAATAATCATTAACAAAATGGGATCTTAGTGATCATTAAGAAAATGGGTTCTTTAAACACAAGTTATATCAAATCTACTTCATTTTCTTCTTAAAGGTTATTAGAACCAAACAATATAGCACAGTATAAAAAAAGATTGAATTTATAGTCAGAGGACCAGAATTCAAAAGCTAGATGTGCCCCTTATTACCAGCATGACCTTGGACAATGTGCTTGACCCATCCTGATCTGTTTTCTCATCCATAAAATGAAAGGATTGGCCTAGATGATCTTTCACAATTCTAAAGCCATTTCATCCCATGACTAACAAATTTGGGATGCATTGTGGGAACCATATATCTAGATTTCAGCTAGGCACTTAACAAAGCTCTGAGAAAAATTAGGTTAAATTTGAAACATGTTATTAAGCACATTCAAAGAATATCAGCAAATAGATATATCAGGAAGGGAGTTCCTACTGGAATGCCTTGAGTCTCTGTCCTTGGCCCTGTTCTGTTCAACATTTTATCAAAGATTTGGATGAAGACAGATGGCAGGCTATCAAATGTGTAAATGACAGCAAGCTGGAAGCAAACACTAACATGTTGGATAAAAGTCAGGATCAAAAAATATTTCAATGAAACAGAACAAATGACTAAATCTAATAAGATGAAATTGAATAATAATCCATTTAATTTAGAATTTAATATGAAGTCATACTTGGATTCAAAGAATAAATTCTACAAATACAGGATGGAGAAGGTGGGGATAGGAAACTATTCATGTTCAAAAGACCTGTGAATTTAGTAGATTGATAATTCAATATGTGTCACAGAATCTCAGAATTGGACAATACCTTAGAGACCATTTAATCCAACTTAAACTTGAAAAAGATCCCTTCAGCATCATATCCAAGAAATAGCCAACCATGCCTTGAAGACTTCCAGTGATAGAAAACACATTACCTTTTAATTAATTAATTTATTTATTTATTTTTGGTGAGGCAATTGGGGTTAAGTGACTTGTCCAGGGTCACATAGCTAGTAAGTGTCAAGTGTCTGAGGCCGAATTTGAACTCAGGTCCTCCTGAATCCAGGGCAGTGCCTTATCCACTGCGCCACCTAGCTGCCCCAAATATATTACCTTTTGAAGCAACCCATTACACTTTTCGATAGCTTTTGTTACAGGGTTTTCTTTTCCCCCTAACACCAAGGCTAAATCTGCTTCTTTTTCAATTCATTTCCATTCATTATTCCAAGTTCTGTCCTCTGGGGTCAAAAAGAAAAAAAAGTCTAACCCCTGCAGCCTTTTCCACAATCTCCCCTACTCCAACTTTTCCCCAAGCTAAACATCCTCACTTCCCTCAACCAACATTAATATGGTCTAGTCTTGGACCTCTTCACCATGATGGTTGCCATCCACTGTATGCTTTCCAGCCTATTACTGTCTTTCCTAAAATGTGTAGACTAAAACAGAGCATTATATTTCAGGTTGTTGTACTTTGTCCTCCTTTCCAGAAGAGGACCATGACATGGGGGTGATGTCAAGACTTGCAATGAATTGGAATTAAGTGAGGGAGGGCTGAGCAAGGTCACCAACCTCATTCTCTCCTCCAGGACCATCTGAGTCCAGTGTTGATATATAAATCAGGATGACTGGAGATGGTCCTGGATGTTTAAGGCAATTGGGGTTAAGTCACTTACCCAGGGTCACACAGCTAGTAAGTGTCTGAGTTGAGATTTGAACTCAGGTCCTCCTGACTTCAGGGCCAGGGCTCTATCCACTGTGCCATGTAGCTGCCCCCATATTTCAAGTATGGTCTAATATGAGAAAACTACAACAGAAATATCACTTCTCAAGTCCTGATTGCTATATTTTTCTTAGAGCATGCTAAGGCCATGCTAGCTTTTTTAGATACCATATCAGAGTGTTGATTCATATTGAGCTTGTGGTACACTACAATCTTCAGATCTTTTTCAGATGAACTATTATCTATTAACTATCTATGAACTTATCTAGCTTATCTATGATTTTATCTATGAACTATTAACATGCCTTGCCACAAATTGTGAAGTTTCTTTATTTTTAAGATGACTGAAAAAATTTATATTGCTCCCTCTAAAATTTTATCTTATTAAATTAGGCCAAATATCCCCAATTAATTGGCATCCTAACTCTACCTATTATGTTACTGTTAGCTATCCCTCCAAGCTTTATGTAACCTACAAATGTTATATTTAAATTTTGTGCCTTCATCCAAGTTATTAATTTTGTTAATGTTATACAGTTCAGCACCAACCCAAATCCTTGGGGCATCCACTGGGGACCTTCTTTTAAGCTGACCTTGAATTACCAAGTTGGGGATTTGGACATTTAGCTAGTGCAGTTAACCCATCCAAGAATACATGCCCGCCTATCTCCACCTTTTATATAAGAAGAACATGAAATAATGCATCAAATACTTTGTTAAACTCTAGGTAAAACATAGTATTTCCCCAATCTACCAGTCTAGGAATGAAGTTAGTCTGATACTAAATGCTCTGAATTAAACCCTGCTGATTGTAATAATGATTACCTTTTCTAGACATTCACTAGTCTCAGGAAGTGGTGGGCTCCTCCTTCTTAGAGGTCTTCAAGCAAGGGGATTCTTTTGAGGGATGTAGGTTAAACTAGATGGCACCTAAGGTCCATTGAAATCCTGAAATTCTGTCATTCTGTGATAAATTATACTGGTAATAAGTTGTAGAAATTTCCCACGAATCATAGTCAAGATCCTGGAATATAGTTTGTAGACTCCATTCTCTTTCTTTATTTGAAAATTCAGGGCAACCTTACTCCTCCTCCAATTTTATGATACCCATACCATTCTCTATTATTTCTCAAAGATCACTGAGCATGGTTCAGCAATCACATAGGACCATAGACTTTGTTCTGGAAAGAACCTTAGAGGTCATGAAGTCCAACACCTTCATTGTATAGATGAGAAGACTGAGGCACAGCAAAGTTAAGAGACTTGATGAGGTTCATACCGATAGTAAGCATCAGAGGCAACATTTGAACCAGGATCCTCCTGTTGTTAAGAAGTAGAGCTTTAAGGGCAGTGAGATGGTGCAGTGGATAGAACACTGGCCCTGGAGTCAGGAGGACCTGAGTTCAAATTCGGCCTCAAACACTTAAAACGTACTAGCTGTGTGACTCTGGGCAAGTCACTTAACCCCAATTGCCTCAGCAAAAAAAAAAGCTTTATCCACTACTCCCTTCTGCCTTTCATCTGACTATTCTTTTTGTACCTTAAGGTGTCACTAAAACTCATAAGCATCTAGATGCTAACTTATTTAACTCAAGACCCAAAACCCATTTAATAACACTCTCTTCATTAGTGAAGATGTATTACTCAATGCTCCTTTCCTATATGAGTGGAAGGATTGATGAGAGCTTGGGAGAAAAAGCACACTGACTGTTGTTAGGTTTGTTTTGCTTTTTTTGTTTGTTTGGGGTATTTCTCCATCTCTCCTCATTTCTATTACTCTTCATTTTTTCCTTCTTTATCTTATTCCTGAGAGTTCACCCTCCCTTTTGGACTGGCTCACAGCTAGAGATTTACTAAAAGGAATCCTATTTATCCATTATCTGAAGCATTTGAAATCTGATCTCTCAAAAACCATGGTACCCATGATATAGTCGGACTCTGTACAACTCTCTGCTCTATCACAAATTGCAAGATGTAATGGTCACTTCCCTCTCCACCTCCCAAAATGTACCATCTTTTATAATCCCATAGGTATAGTGATGATAAGGAGCAAATGATGGTGGATTTCAAATATTTGAAGACAGAAGAGACATTAGATTCACTTCTTTTTTTTTAACATATAAGGTATTTTATTTTTTCCATTACATGTAAAGATAGTTCTCAACTTTTGTTTATACAAGCTTTACAATTTCAGATTTTTCTCCCTCCCTCCCCTCCCTCCCCTCCCTCCCCCGTCCCCTAGGCAGCAGGTAATCTGATATAGGTTATATCTCTCTCTATATATATATATTAGATTCACTTCTTGGCCTTAAAAAGGAAAAGTAGAGCTGTAATGAGGGCTAAGGACAGCTTTTGACTCAACATAATGACCCAATAATGCAGTGGCTTGGCTGAGATCTAACTTAGCTATATAAATGTAAGTGCATTCAGAAATGGGTAGCGGAAGTACAGCAAAAAGACAGGAAATAGAGCATATTAGTTAATTTTAATAATCCTTCTTGAAAATAATTTTCATCATCCATGACAGTAAAGCCACCATATTTGGATCTGAACACCTTAGTCTTTAATGTGCCATATAAGGAAATACCAATGTAAAAAGGTCTAGAGGAAAACTTCCAGAAAGTTGGGTAGATCTTCTGTTGACAATCAATGGGAGAAAGTGGACAAGAAGTACGCCAGATGAGAGGTCTTGAATTTGTTTTGGATCTGTACTGATAGAGAAAATATTTGAACTGATGAGCTAAAAAATTCATTGTACTATTAACCTTTCTATTACACTTATAAAATTTAATGAGTGATTTATTCATTATGATCCTTTGAGATAGGTTATACAAGATATAACCTTTTTACAGATGGTTAATTTTAGTATTATAATGGTTAACTGATTTATTCAGGGGCATATAGGTATTAAGCATCAATGCTGGGACTCTGATTCCAAATTCATTGTTATTTCTATATCCCAGCCACCATCTATTAGGAAAAACTTAGCTAATAATTAGAACTGTATAAAAGCAAAATGAGCTAGGAATTTCTCTATCAATAGAAGTCCTCAAGGAGGCACTGGGATCACCATTTGTTGGGAATATTGAGAGGATTCAAGACTTGGTAAGCAATGGACTCCAATTCCATATCTATTACAAATATGAAAATTTGGCCCATGATGCATCACTATGAGCCCTAGGGATGGTCCCTGAAATTAAACTGTTCATGTTAGTAGTTCTGGGCTAAAGTAAACTGAGGCAGTTCTAGGTACCCAAGGTCATTTTCAATAAGATAAGCTTTCTCAGATGCCTAGATTTAAGCCAGAATTGGCCCAGATTCACACATAAATTCTGAGAAAAGAGACCCTTTAACCAAAGTGCCACAATCCTGGAATGGATTTCTTTGTGACATTGAAGAGTCTCCTTTCCAACAGATTCCTGAAATAAGAAGAGACAACCAAGTGTACTACATGAGTATTATTTTCTGCCTGAAGGCAAGAAGCTAGACAGGATGACCTCTCAAGATCATAGTCTATCAGTGATTCTAAAACCAACTATGTTCAGCTTTCTGTGGCACATCTTTACACTATCTCCAGACTCCTCAGCTGGTTCATTGAAATCAATTTATTGATTTTTAAGCAATGTAGTCTCTTAGTCTCTCCTTTCACACTCCAGTTTAATCTGGAGTGCATCCACAGGGATGGTGGGTTCTGATGCTAGGCGAGGATCAGACAGGTGTCTTATTAGTTGGTTATTTCAGGCTATGACATAAGCCTGAAATTTTCCTCCTGACCTATCTTTCTAGATAATCTTCTTAAGGGTAGGAAGGTAAGGATTTGCTCTTTTATTTATCTAAAATTGGCACATATACCCAAAGGCATGCAGAAAATGAGAACAATTTCTAAAACTAAGAAATTATAAATGAAAGCCCTAAGCACTACGGCATTGCTGGAAATTCTATTCTCATTTAAAGATTCTACCACGCCAAAAAATGTTAAGCGGGATCCGCCTCCCTGAGACTCCCAGGCTAGAACAAAATGAGGTCTCAGATGCCAAGTCAGGATGCAGATGAATTAGTTTGGAGTGAGGTAAGTGCTCTCAAATTAAGCATTCTACTAGGTAAAGAGATCCTGTAGCTGCTTAGGAACATAAATAGACTTGACCTATTTGGCTAAGGGGGAAAAACGTCTCTTGTCCTATTCAGGAGTGCTGAATTTTTATGAATACTAAAGTACCAGGGAAAGATTCAAGAAATTGCTTTAATTGTTTAAGTATTTAATATTCACAGTAGACAACCTTTCTTGAAGGTACACAGATGCACACTCCTTTCAGATTTGTTTTCCTAGAACCCCCAGCACTTGCTGGATTTTGATTTTGCCTTTCGTACCTAAAATAATTTTTTTTTAAAAAAAGAAAGTGACTCTTTCATGGGCCTTAGAGTGCAGACAGAAAAAAATAAGAATACCTTCATTCAGAAATTTGGAAAAGATTCAATAACTATTTAAAAAAGCATCTGTACCAATGAAGTATATTGGCAGGTTTAAATTTACATCCATATGTCTTGCTGTGAAAGGACAACTTGCAACATCAGTTGTACTCACAAGGGCGATAGATACATGGACACACACTTATGCCCACAGAAAGTGAAGGCTCATAGCACTAAAAGTGTGATATCCTTAGAAGGCCTAGAAGCTCTTCCTGAAGTGATGAGGGACAGCTTTTTGATATGTAAACTAATCATTGATGTAACCAGAATTGAAAGGGCAGCTGGAGTACTCTCCCAGTTAGATCTTTGGAGAGGAACATAATAATATTGTCATGGGGAGAGGAGGCCCAGACCAGTGAATAGGAGCACCTGGACAGCTTGACAGATAGCTGAAAATGTTTGATCTTGGCATCTTTCATATGCTCATCAGGATCAGATTTGTGGTTTGATTTGCTAATTTTTTTTTTTTTTTTTGGTGAGGCAATTGGGGTTAAGTGACTTGCCCAGGGTCACACAGCCAGTAAGTGTTAAGTGTCTGAGGCCGGATTTGAACTCAGGTCCTCCTGATTCTAGGGCCAGTGCTCTATCCACTGTGCCATCTAGCTGCCCTGCCTTCCACTTTTACTTTAGCCTTCAATCTTTCCCAACACCAGGGTCTTTTCCAACAAGTTCCATCTTCTCATTATGTTGTAGCTGAAGTATTTAAGCTTTGGCTTCAGTATTTGACTTTCCAATAATAACCTGGCCTAATTTTTTTTAAGTATTGACTGATTTTATTTTCTTGCTGTCTCAAAAGTCCTCTCAACAATTTGAAAGCACCAATTATGCAGTGCTGAGCTTTCCTTTTAGTCCAACTCTCACAGCCATACCTTGCTAATGGAAAAACCACACCTTTGACTATATAGACCTTTGTTGGCAAGGTGATATCTCTACTGTTTAGTATGCTATCCAGATTTGTCATAGCTTTCCTTCCAAGGAACAAGTATGTTTTAATTTCATGACTGCAGTTACCATCTGAATATAAAATCTGACCCTGTTTCCATTTCTTCTCCCACTATTTACTAGGAAGTGATGGAACCAGTTGGCAAGATCTTAGTTTGTTGTTTTGTTTGTTTGTTTTGATGTTAAGCTTCAAGCCAGCTTTTACACTCTCTTCTTTCACTCTCATCAAGAGGCTTCTTAATTCCTCTTCACATTCTGCCACCACAGTGGTATCATCTACATATTTGAAATTGTTGGCATTTCTCATGGCAACCTTAATTCTGACTTGATTCATCCAGCCTGGCATTTCCCATGATGTATTCTAAATTTTAGTTAAATAGATAAGGTTGAGTACATAAATAAGGCTAAACAAATATATTTATAAATAAATAAGTACAATATACAGTCTTGTTGTACTCCTTTCCCAAACTTAAACCTATATAACCTTCTTGGCCCTTATATGGGTTCCTCAGGAGACAAGTAAGATGATCTAGCACTGCCATCTTTTTAAGGCATTGCTTCATTGTATTGTGACCTACACAGTCAAAGGCTTTAGTGTAATCAATGAAGCAGAAGTAGATGGTTTTTCTGAAACTCCTTTGTCTTCTCCATAATACAACAAATTGGCAATTTGGCTTCTAGTTCCTTTGTCTCTTTGAAAACCAGTCTGTTCTGGTACTTCTCTGCTCAAATACTGCTAAAGCCCCGCTAGCAGAATCTTTTTTTTTAATTATAAAAGTGTTTTATTATTTTCCAGTTACATGTAGAGATAGTTTTCAACATTTGTTTTTATAAGATTTCTAGTTTCAAATTTTTCTCCCTCCCTCCCTTCCCTCCCACCTCCCCTCCCCAAGAAAGAAAGTAATCTGATATAGGTTATATATGTACAATAACATTAAACACATTTCTGCATTAGTAATATTATAAGAGAAGAATCAGAGCAAAAAAGGAAAAACCTCAAAAAAGAAAAACAGCACCAAAAACAAAAGAAATAGTATGGTTCAATCTGCATCCATATTCCACCATTCTTTTTTTCTGAATTTATAGAGCCTTTTCCATCATGAGTCCTTTGGAACTAACTTGTACCGTTATACTACTGAGAAGAATCAAGTCTATCACAGTTGATCAACACATAATGTTGATGATACTGTGTACAATGTTCTCCTGGTTTGCTCCTCTCACTCATCATCAGTTCATGCAAGTTCCTTCAGGTTTCTCTGAAATTTACCTGGTCATTGTTTCTTACAGCACAATAGAATTCCATGACGTTTATATACCACAACTTATTCAGCCATTCCCCAATTGATGGGCAGCCCCTCAATTTCCAATTCCTTGCCACCACAAAAAGAGCAGCTATAAATATTTTTGTACATGTGAGTCCTTTTCCCTTTTTTATGATCTCTTTGGGAAGAAGACCCAATATTGGTATTGCTCCAGCTAGCAGAATCTTAAACATAATCTTCCTGTCGAGTGAAATGAGCAGAATTGTTTGGTAATTTGAACCTTCCTTCACCTTGCTCTTCTTTAGGATTGAGATAAACTGTTCTTTTCCAATACAACCTCCACTGTTGAATTTACAAAATCTGCAGGCACATTGAGTGCAACACTTTAACAGCATCATGTTTTAAGTTTTTAAATAGCTCAAATGGAACTGTATCACCTCCACTAGCCTTATTGTTAGCAAAACTTGCCTAAGGACCACTTGAATTCATTCTCCAGGATGTCTAACTCTAGATATGTAACAACACCACATTGGTTATCAGTGATGTTTTCTTGTATAATTCTTTTGTGTACTTTTGCTAATCATGTAGCTAACAAGTTTTAAGGCAGAAATTGAACTCAGAACTTCCTGAATCTAAGTCCAATGCTTTATTCATGAATTACCAGCTCACACAAAAGACACAATTCATAGATATCTAGAAACTCAATATTTTTCAACTATAGTGAGATGAAAGAAAGCAAAGAATGGGTCCCTCTCTAACCTTGCTTTGCTTCCCATGGCAACAGATTGTCAGTTAGAATATTAGCTTTGCCAACTTCTTGAGTAGCCTGGGTCATGCCAGCAAGGTCAGAGCTTCTAACATTGTGTTGCCTTGTTCAGAGTCAGTGAGAGATCACACCATGCTTCTCATTACTACTTGAAACCATTAGAATGATTCAAATTAGAATCTTTGGTCATAGTTGGGCATTGGGTGCTTTCTACAAAGGAACATGTGAACAGGGGAAATCTTCATGGTTTTGTGGCCAAGCCTTTCTGGGATTTGACATCAGTATGCACAGAAATGATATCCTCCAAGTATGAGACTGAACTGTCTCCAACCCCCAACCTTTAGAAAGAGGAAACAGTCATAGTAGCTCAGCACCAAAATGTGAAAATATCAGGTTCTTATAAGATCACAATCGCCTTAAGCTGTCTGCAAAACCTTCAAACAGCCTTGTCTGGCTTCAGATACTTACTAGCTGTGTGACCCTGGGCAAATGGCTTAACCTCTGTCTGCCTAAGTTTCTTTAACTATAAACAAGGGGATTATAACAGCACTTACCTCCCAGGGTTGTTGTAAAAATCAAATGAGCTATCCTACCTCCAAAGAAAAAAATGATAAAGTCTGAGTGAAGACTGAAGCATATTTTTTCACTTTTTTTCTTGCTTTTATTTCTGCAACATTGCTAATATGGAAATATGTTTTGCATGATTTCACCTGTATAATTGATATCACAGTACTTGCCTTCTCAATGGGTGGGGGAGGGGTCTAGGAAAGGAGAGAATTAGAAACTCAAAAAATTTTAATAAAGGTTACAAGTAAATAGTAAATTTATTTTTTAAAAAAATAATCAAATGATATATTTGTAAAGCATTTAGCATAGTGTCTGGCACATAGTTGGTGCTTAATAAATCCTTCCTTCCTTTCTTCCTTCTTTCCTTCCTCCTCAAATAAAAGTCATTTGGGAAGTTTGTAGGAAAGATAGGAAAAGATTGATTAATACAGTAGTTAATTTAAAACTGCCCCAAACAGATTTGACTTTTAAAAAATCTAAACTATCATCTAACTTTTGCATGACTGCATCTCAAATAAGATAAAGTTAATTCTATACAGAGTAGAATGTGTTAAATGACCCAAGAGAAATACAAACAAAATTCTCATTAGCCTCTTGGTCAGTGGAAGGGCAACCTTACAGAGATGGGATTTCAGAATAAAGCAGAAAAGTCCTAACTATATATAAGCAAAGCATCAAAATAATAAATGCCCCTCACCTGACTCATGCTTGAATCTTTCCCCTGTTAGCTGCCACTGAAGAGCTCTTTACCTTAAGAATTAGCAATAGGGGGGCAACTAGGTGACACAGTGGATAGAGCACCGGCCCTGGAGTCAGGAGTACCTGAGTTCAAATCTGGCCTCAGACACTTAACACTTATTAGCTGTGTGACCCCGGGCAAGTCACTTAACCCCAATTGCCTGACTAAAAAAAAAAAAAAGAATTAGCAATAGGAAGCATTACAATTGTTGTGCTGAGTCAGTATGATGAACTGGAAAGAGCCTTGAGTTTGTAGGCAGGAGACCTGAATTGGAATCCAAATTGTGACATTTACCAGCTATATGACTTTGAGAAAGCAAAGTCTCAGTTTCCCTGTGTATAAAATGGAGACCTACCTCACAGGCAATAAAAATGCTTGGTGGACATCAAAGCACTGTCTAATTTTGTTAGGATAAATATTGAAGTGCCTTATATGAAGATTTCTGGTCATTTGGATACCCAAGGAACCTAAGTAATATACTTCAAAAGAGCAGGGCAAGCATTTGAGGGGCCTGGATACAGACTCGTTATTTTTTTTAATTTTTTTTTTGTAAGGCAATGAGGGGTTAAGTGACTTGCCCAGGGTCACACAGCTAGTAAGTGTCAAGTGTCTGAGGCAGGATTTGAACTCAGGTACTCCTGAATTCAGGGCTGGTGCTTTATTTACTGAGCCACATAGCTGCCCCTTAGACTCATTATTCTTGACCAGTATGAGATGAGGTTTCAAGATAAAGTAATATAGCACCATATTTCTTTGGATCCGGGATATAGGGCCCTAAGCTGTCCCATCAGGGACTTAGATAAGGGTTATACCTCCATTAGTATTGTCAGACCTTATATTCTACCTGTGGGTCTTTGTTGTATCAAAGGAAAGGCACCATGTTTTCCAAATTCTTCTACCTATACTCTTACTCCCTTATGCTTCAGACCTAACTATATAATGCATCCTTTTCTCCTTTTCTCTATTTCTGTTAAGGAAAAAAGGTGAAACGCTGTATAAACAACCTGCGGATGTTTTGTTTTGGTTTGTTTTTAAATTCTGTGTCAGGAAAGATCTAAAATTTGGAGAGGGCAAAATGCTCTGAGTAATCTTTTCATGTTTATTCACGACCAGCTGTGTATTAGGCATAAGATAGAAAAGACAGTCTCTATAGCTTCCATGGCTTTCTCCAGAATAAGAACACAATGTTTTTGGACATGTAGTTGGAAAGCTTTGTTTTATTGTGTAATTAGAAAAAAGTCTGGATGCTTTATCTGCGGAGAGACCTGTGTCTTGACATCACCTAGCAAACTGTCAGTATTCCATCAATGTTTATCATAATGCGCGTTCAATTATGCTTGGCATATACTCTGGATCTAGAAAATCTGCCAGATCTGGTCTTGGACTTCTGCTTTACTGTTTCTTTCAAAGAGAGGTTCTTTAAAATGTTATTTCCCAGAAGGATGTTTTGATTAGTTCTGATAGGCATCATTTTGATTCACTTGGATAATGCAAAGCAAATGTGTTACTCTTGAGTATCATCACCAGAATAGTTTTTTCAGAAAGATATCCAGTCAGGACTAAGAACACTGGAGAGTGAGGTAATGTCCTTTAATTCCAGGGACCTCCCCTCATCTTTTGGCTCTTCACTGAATTCTAGACTAGAGTTGACTTTCTTGCCTTACTAGCTCTTTGCCATGGATTTGTATAGTTGTTTGAAAGACAGCCTCCAATGACTGAGAAAAGACATACAGTGCACTTGATTTCTTGGCTTCTAGAGCAATGTCCTTAGCTGGTATATTTCCAGGAGTACTCATTTGGAAAATAAGATTGTTGGACTGGATAAGCTATAAAGATTTAGCTACAAGCTCAAATTCCATGATTCTATAAATCTGTGCTAAGTGAATGGAGAGGCAAAAATGCTCTGAAAAAAATCAAAGCCACTAGAAATACTTGAAGATTACAAGCAGATTTCATTGTATATTAAAAATAACATGTTTCCACACCCAATAAGTATGTGGCTGCATCTAATACCTCCTTTATAGCAGACAGGAAACAGTCATTAAGCATTCATTAAGCACCTATATGTGCCACATATAGGCACTTGGGATAGAAAGATAGAAGTGAAATAGTCCTTGCCCCCAAGCAGCTTACCAAACCATAATTTAATTCCTTCATCCCACTATTATACATTAAAAGTTTGCCTTTATCTAGCATTTTATGAACTTACTCTCAAACACCCTGAGGTAAGTATTATTACCCCCATTTTAAAAGTGAGAAAACTGAGGCTCACAGCAGTAAGGTAATTTGCCCATAGTCACAAAGCCACTAAGTATTAGAGATGAGACTTGAATTTTTATTTATTTATTTGTTTGTTTGTTTGTTTGTTTGTTTATTTTTGCTGGGCAATGAGGGTTAAGTGACTTGCCCAGTGTGGGTTACACAGCTAGTAAGTATCAAATGTCTGAGGCAGGATTTGAACTCAGGTCCTCCTCAATCCAGGGCCAGTGCTTTATTGAACTACCTAGTTGCCCCAAGACTCGAATTCTTAACTCTTCTAACTCCAAATATAGTGATCTTCTCACTGTTCTTACCTGCCAAATTATTTCATGCATTTTTCTTGAAAGCACTCTTTGTGCACTCAACACAAAGAGATGGGCAGGTATATGACTTGGTATATGACAGGTATATGACTTGGGGAATTGTAACAGCTATGTACCTGTACTAGAGCATGATGTTCCTGTGACAAATATGTTCACTTTATGTGGGTTCCTGTGTCTAGAGCAGATACTAAATAGCCTGAAAGGAGTGGGATGAGAAATGTCCAATCAGCTTTGTTTGCTGTTAGATTTTGATAACTAAACCTTCAAAGCCAGGTTAGAGAGCATTAAAAAGAGTCAGTTTAAGCAAAATCGGGGGATAATGGAAGCTATGTGGACCACATATATTATGGCTGCCAGATGGGCAATTGAAAGAAAATGAAGCTATGGTATGATACAACAGCAATGCCCTAGTTGCCTACCAGATGGGAGGCAGGAGACAGCAGGATTGAGTGGGACTACAGTAGAGAATGTCTGCTTCCCTTGGAAATGCTGCATAGTGATGTGACATCAGGGGAGTTTTCTAAGCCTACCTAGGGGCAAGGAGCAAGGAGGAGGCAATACACCTATAAATAGTGCTATCACCCATCTACTTTAACCATGGAATATTAAAGTCAGATTTTCTTTTTTTCAAATTCCATTTTTATCATAACATGATACAATATAATAAGATACAATGAAATACAATATAATAACGTACCATATCATACCATGGCATACCATACTATATTAAAAATTGAGGTTTGCCCATGGGAAAAAAAAATGGACATACTGGAATAGGTGTAAGGTTCCATCCAGCAGAGGGCATCAAAGAACATAAACTCTAGAGTATTTTCTTAGCTAGCTTTCACAAGGGATGTCATGGTAATCTCCTTTATTGGGAGAAGGGGCTCTTCAAAAGAGCTGTATCTATAAAAATTTGTTGCTATTCTAAATTTAATTATTGTTCCCAGTTTTACCTATTTATGCTTGTATAAATTCTTAAGGTTTTGTTTGTTTGTTTTTAGGAGGGTTGGAGGATATGGTGGGGGATTTGTTGCTATTGTTGGGGAAAAGAGTAGAATAATAAGAGTAGATAATGATCAAATTTTATATTTATACAGCACTTTATAGTTTATAGTCTTTCATCATGACCCTGTGAAGTAGGGTTGATCAAATATTTCCTTCATTTTAACAAATGGTAAACTGAAACTCAAACAGAAATTTCTGGGCTACAGTTTTCTAAACTAAAAAAGAATGCATCCTAAATTGATGGTCTTTCTTTTCTCTTAAAGGTTCAAATCTTAAACTTACCTAGAGCCACGTACTTAATAAACATCAGAGCTGAAACTTGATGCAAGTCTTTTGATTTCAGGACCAAGATTTTTATTACTTAGGCACACAACCTTTTGCTTTATAATCCTATGTTTCATTTACATTTGTATCTGCTAAATGCAGAATAAAATGATGATTGTTCAAGATTGCCTTTTTAAAAAAATACAAGTATTTTTTTTTCTTCTTTAAGAAAATATGGGGGCAGCTAGGTGGCACAGTGGATAGAGCACTGGCCCTGGAATCAGGAGGACCTGAGTTCAAATCCGGCCTCAGACACTTGACACTTACTAGCTATGTGACCCTGGGCAAGTCACTTAACCCCAATTGCCTCACTAAAAAAAAAAGAAAAGAAAACGGGACGAAGGGGCAGCTAGGTGGCGCAGTAGATAAAGCACCAGCTCTGGATTCAGGAGGACCTGAGTTCAAATGTGGCCTCAGACATGATACTTACTAGCTGTGTGACCCTGGGCAAGTCACTTAACCCTCATTACCCCACAAAAAAAAAAAAAAAGAAAAAGAAAAAAAGAAAATGGGAATGTGATAGCCTGGAAAAGAGAAGACTAAGGAAGGAGATAAATTATAGCTTTGAATACTTGAAGGACTGTCATATTAAAAAAAAGTATATTCTCTGTTTCTCCAGAAGACTGAATTAGGACCAACTGGTAAAAAGTTACAGAGAAACATTTCAGTTACATGTTAATGTAAGAATAAATTTCCTAACAACTAAAGCTATTCAATAATAGAATGGAGTATTATTCAGTGAGAGGTCTATAGGAAGGACTCTACACTGGGTAGGAAATTGGACTAGATCCTGGCTTCTTAAACTGTGGGTTGTGACCCCATATGGGGTCATGTAACTGAATGTGGGGATTATGAAAAATTTGGCAAGAGTAAAAGGTTAAGTATAACCTATTTATATACTTATCTCCTGGGGTCACGTTAAAAATTTCTCTGCAAAAAGGGTTGCCAATGGAAAAAGTTTAAGATGGTCCTAGACTAGATGACCTCCTATGACCTTTCCAGTGTTTAAGAATCTATGATTCTTAAAAAAAAAAAAAAAAAAAAAAAAAAAGAATCTATGATTCCTTGGGGCAGCTAGTTGGTGCAGTGGATAGGCCCTGGATTCAGGAAGACCTGAGTTCAAATCCGACCTCAGACACTTAACAATTACTAGCTGTGTGGCCCTGGGCAAGTCACTTAACCCCAATTGCCTCACAAAAAAAAAAAAGAATCTGTGATTCACAATCTTAAAATCCAAAGAGCAATAATCGTATATGATATAATGATTTTTAAAAAAATTTTAATGAGATTCTGATCATTGGAAAATGCTAATTAAATAATTGTTCTTAGATCTACCAGAGGCTAGAAGAAGGGGGGGGGGGCCGGCCAGGTAGAGAAAAGATAAATATAAAAGGCACTGAGTTGTGCTCTCAAATTGCTTACAAATAGGGTATAGAAAGCAGTGCAGTTAAAATAGCTTTTCATCTGTTCAAAATCTTAGCTTTTCAGAATTTCTTCCAAGTCTTATTAGGATCTCCATATAAGATTTAAAGCAAACTTGTTACTTGAATTATCAGTTGACTGTTTGCATGTGAGTGAAAACAGTAAGAGAAAAACTACATTTCCCCTGGCAATGATGAATGGAATCAAAAGTAGCATTGTATTATTATACTTGAATACTTTTTGTTTTTGTTTTTCTATTTTGTTGTTGTTGTTTTCTGTGGGGCAATGAGGGTTAAGTGACTTGCCCAGGGTCACACAGCTAGTAAGTGTCAAGTGTCTGAAGCCAGATTTAAACTCAGGTCCTCCTCACTCTAGGGCTGGCCCTTTATCCACTGCACCACCTAGCTGCCCCCTACTCAAATACTTTTTTAAAATACTTGATTTGTCAGACTTGGTATTTTCTCCTTCTATAAGGAGGCAGTTAGGAAAGTGGTAAAGTGGATAGCGTACCTGACTTGGAGTCAAGAAGACCAGAGTGTGAACCCTTCCTCAGACACATTTTCACTCTAAATCACATATAACTTTGACTTTAGAAAGTCATTTAAACTTTTCCAGACCAGTTTCCTTTACTGTTAAAATGAGCATAATAATAATAGTGTTTGTCTCACACCATAGTTTTGAGTATCAAATAAGATACTTGTATGACTGATTTGCATACTTTAAAGTACTATGTAAATTTTAGCTATTACTATTGTTATTGTTGTTAATTCCACTTGAAATTCCTCATAAACTTAATAGGGTTTAGAAAACTTTATAGGCTTCAGTACTGCATGATTTGTACATGGAAGACTAGAAAGAGAATTGGTTTTGAAATCAGAAAATTTTATTGGAGTCCCAGCTCTGTCTCTTCCTAGCCACCTAATCCTGGACTAGTCTGTTTACTTTTCTGGACTTCAGTAGTCTCTATAAAATGAAGATGATAATGACACTTGAACTTCCCACCTCACATGATAATTGTGAGAAAATGATTTATAGACTGTCAGATGCTACATCAATGGGAGCTTATGGTCATTAGAATTATAGTGTCTAAAGGTTAGAGAGCTAGAAGATCAAGAACAATCACCTATCCTGAACACTTATTCTTTATTCAAGATCGCACCATACCTGCTTCTTACAGCCCACCCATGTTCTTCCCTTATTAGATAGAAAAAGACAATTGAGAACCTTTTCAATCAATCCTACAAGTAATCCGAAAGTAAAGAATATATCTTATGGTGAATCACTGATATCAGGGATACCTACAGCTGCTACAAGTTTCTTCAGATTTCACTTTTACTCTTTAAAGTTATCAGACCTTCCCATCATAATTAACAGGTTATGGTAACCCAGATCACCAATTTACGAGATCCAGTTGCTTTTGCATAACTGTCAAATGTGGGTAAGGGTTTGAGTAGAAAAGAGGAATGCTGGTATTCTCTATATTTGTAAGCAATGAAGTTTTAGGGCATGTGTTTTTTTTTTAATAAGCTTGATACATGGTGGAATTTTCTCAGGGAAAGGCATGCCCACATAGAGAACAGGAAGACACTATTATCTAGTGAACTATGTCAACTCAAGGAAGAGAAAAGTAAGTTTTTCAGGGTTAGAGATAGAAACCAGTTTGAGCTGACTCTCGCCAGTGTCCTAGAAAAAGTAGGTAAAAGGTTTTAACCGTAGTCTCTACTGTCCTTGCTTAACAGACTTATTAATATTAACTTCTCCTCCCCTGTCTAAAATCTCTATCCCATTTTCGATCATGGGTTGCATGAAGGTGTGTGTATGGGAGAGGTAATATATCAAGGAGGATTTAGTTAGAACTCTTCCTGGAAGATTGTGAACCTGTGCCTAGCAACTTACTGAGTCAGGCTCAATATAAATACAGGGTGTTTGCTTTCAATATTTGGCACTCACTAATTGGCTTTACTATGGGTGTCCCATTCTCATGAGAATGCAATAAAGGATTTTGTCCTATCAAAGCTGCCTCTGAAAGAATTTATTCTGAGAAGGTGGTCAGCACCTGTTTCTCACAATAAGGTTTGGCTAAAACCCTTTTTTCTTGTATGAATTTTTCATTTTATTCAATTTAAATAAACAATTTTATTGTTATTATTAATTTCTCATTTGTAAAAACGTAGTTCATCTGAAGTCAATTACAGTGCCTAAAAGTTTAGTGACCTCAGTGCCACTTAATGAATAGGCGCAAGATTTGCAAATCAGAAGTCTTAAATTTAGAGTCCCAAACATGCTAATGACAATGGCAATAATCATCATTTACTTTTTTTTACATTGTTCTAATATAAAAAGCACTTTATGTGCATTAGTTTCATCTTCAATAGTCTCAAAACCTGGTAAAAATATATTATTAAACCATTTAAACTATAATGTACAAAAACACTGTTCTAGATGCCAGGAAAAAATAATTTCACATGTAAAATAGAAGGATTGAATGAAATAGTCTCTCTAGTCCCTCCATAGCTCCATGTTCTTTGATCCTATCAGTTATTCTACAAGTCTGAATAAGACACAATTCCTTCCTTCAAGGAACTTACATCCAAGAGTATTTTGGTCTAGACAGAGGAATACTGCCATTTTCTATTAGTATAATATTCTCAGAGGTCAGGGGAAAGTTTGTGTACTGTTCTTGGAAAAAGATGTCATGAATTTGACTCCTGGCTTCATACTTACTTCTCTCTCACTTAACCATTGGGTTCTCCAGTTCCTTCATTTATAAAATAACAATGATTCTCTACCCCAAGGATTGTGGTGAAGGAAATGTTCTATAAACCTTAAAGCTCATGTAAATATGAATTTATTACTACTATCATTATTGCAGAGGACAAGCAAGAATTTTGATATGGTTTCATTTTGAGAGATGATTGGTCATGTGTATAAGCCTCTATTGCATGAGTCTGACTCAGAATACCTGAATTTTACAAGATGAAAATGAACTGGTTCCCCAGTTAGTTTTAATATTCTATTTAGTCTCTCACACACAACTCTCTTCATTGTTCTATTTTGGTTGTATTTTTAATTCTGTGGTTTTAAAGAATGGTCTATTACTCTAAGAAAATCTATAAAACTTGTAACTCTTAAAGAACACACATCAGTGAGTAGAAGGAATATTGCAATGGATATCAGTGTGAAGAATCAAGTATTTCAAGGATCATTTAAACCTATAATGAAACAGATGAGTCACACCAAAGTACCAAAAATGTGTAGTTTGCCACACCACAGTACTACTACTATATACCATTACTGCCATAAATATCAATCATGAAAAGATTCTTCTTGTTTAATCATTTCAGTTGTCGCTATTATGCCCTGTGACCCTCCCCCCCTTTTTGGTGTTTTCTGGCAAAATACTGGTTTTCCATTTCCTTCTCCAGCTCATTGTACAGATGAGGAAACTGAGGGAAACAGGGTGAAGTGACTTGCCCAAGGTGACCCAGTTAGTAAGTGTCTGAGCCCAGATTTGAACTCAGAGTCTTCCAGGCTCCAGATCTGGCACTCTATCCACTGTACCACCAAGCTACCCTAAATCTCCTCTACTGTGCCCTGGGAAGGTAATTGCCTGTCAGTAAGGCCTTTATAGACCTCACCTAACACTTTTTACCTTTTATGTATTTAGATAATATTGTGTACCTTACTTACATGAATATGTGCCAAATCTCCAAGCCACTCCTGCCCCATTAAACTCTAAGCTTCATAAAGCCAGAGTCATGGTCTTATTTAAACTTTGCACCTCAGGCCCAACACCATGGGTGTTTACTTAATGTTTGTTAAATGAAATATACCACTTCTTAGAATGGTTGTCAGGAGGACATGGCCCATGATCTCAGATGAAGGCAAAATCCATATAAACATGATATAACAGAACAAAAAGTTAAATATAAATGATTTTTAAAACCCTCCATACAAAATTTGACTAAAGCAATCCTCAAAGAAGAATCTACTGGGTATGGCAAACAGATCGACACAATGCTTCTACAAACTTTAACTGAAGGAAAATTTTATAGTATTGAATCTTACCTATTTATTTTTTCAATTGTTCATTTTATATGCAAATTTTAATGTATTTGTGTTCTTTCCAATTAAGACACTCACTTTTGATATAGTTGACTTATATTTACCTTTTCTGTTAAGTCACTTTTGAAATTGCATTTCCTCCCTGGCTACTTTCATTCTCCCCCCATCTCCCTGTCCTATATCTTCTAATTTGGTTTATCTCCTCTCTCATGCTTCTCTGTTTTTCCTTTTCAAAATGTCATTTAAAAAAAAAAACACCCTAAGCCATTAAAAACCAGTTCTTTCTTACTAAATCTTTGCGTTGCTAGGCAGCATTTCCCCCGTCCCATCCCATTTTACTGCAGGCTGGTTGTCATAGTATCAACTGAGCGTGGTAACAAGAAGCAAAGAGTAATCATTATTCGTTCAAAGAGGTGTTACAGGCAAACAAAACACCCTCCACTGCTTCCTTTACAACCTCTCCCCACTCCAACTATGGCATAATGGGTGAGCTGACACATGTTATGTGACTGTCTTGTCACATAGACCAAGGATCACTCTTCTCTAAATACATGTGGCTTAGATGCTCCCTGTCCTTCATCTTGGCATGTCAATGTTCCAAGGAGCCAAATCTGACCCCAAAAAGTAATTGTTAATAAAGGTTATTTAAAAGGCTGCTGCTACCACTTTAAACTCACTTATTTGTAGCTATTAGGGGCCAAGAAAAACTCAGATCCCTTTAAGTAGTTGCTAAACACAGAGTACGGAGGTTTGGATCAGTATGAGGCAGCTGGATACTATAATCAAAGGTAATGGGTGGTGTCACAAAAGGTTTTTGGAAGATAGTAAATAAACATAGTCAAAGATAGATGTGGAAATGCAAGATCTACGAGTAGATTGAAAAGGATAAACTTCATAGATTAAAGAACATAAAACTCTCAGTCCTCTTTCCCCCCTCACCCCCCAAATATTCTATGAACATGCTTGGGTCTAGACCAAATATTATTATCCTAAAGGGTGGATGGCATTATTTCTTTCTCACATGAACTGTAATCATTCACATTTCTATCATGTGATGGAGAAAGTATGGATTTTGGGGTCAAAGCACCTCAGCTCAAATTCTTGCTTGCTCACTTACTACCTATATGACTTGGAGTTAATCTCATACTTCTCTGTGTCTCAGTTTCTCCATCCAGAAATGAAGAAATTAGATTAGAGGACCTCTAATCATTTTCTCTAGTTGCAAGTCAGTGGGAATTAAGCAGCACAAGTATAACCTCAATTTTTGATCTCCATCAATTAGGGAATGGCAGAAGAAACTGTGGTTATAGGATTGTAAAAGTATACTCTTGTGCTATAAGAAATGAGGAGCAGGATGCTCTCAGCAAAACCTGGAAAGACTTTCAAGAATTGATATGAAGTGAAATGAGCAGAACCAAGAGAACATTGTACACAATAACAGCAATATTGTGCGATGATCAACTATGAATGACTTTGTTATTCTCAGCAATACAATGATCTAAGATAATTCTGAAGGATTTATGATGAAAAATATGATCTATCTCCAGAAAAAGAACTGGTGGAGTCTGAATGCAAATTGAAGCATACTCTTTTTTAACTTTGTTGTTCTTGTAGTGGTGTGTGGTTTTTTTTTTGGTCTGTGTTTTCTTTCACAACATAACTCATATGGAAATATGTTTTGCATGACTGCATGTGAATAGTCTATATCAAATTGTTTGCCTTCTCAATGAGGGGGAGGAGAGGGGTAAATTTCAAACTCAATTTACTAAAAACATAATATTAAAGATTGTTTTTACATGTAATTGGGGGAAATAAAATATTAAATAAAAAAGTTACTATAAAAAGTATTACTTCGATTTTAAAGATGGGGGAACTGAGGCTCAAAGAGGTTAAATAACTTATCCAAGGACACAGAGGCAGCTAAATGGTACAGTGGATAGAGTGCCGGGCCTGGAGTCAGGAAGACTCATCTTTCTGAGTTCAAACCCAGCCTCAGACACTAGCTAGCTAGGTGACCCTGGGCAATCACTTAACCCTGTTTGCCTCAGTTTCCTCATCTTTAAGTGAACTGGAGAAGAAAATACCAAACCACTCCACTATTTTTGCCAAGAAAACCCCAAATGGGCTCATGAAGAGTCAAAAATGACTGAACAGGGGCAGCTAGGTGGCATTGGGGCAGCTAGGTGGCACAGTGGATAGAGCACCGGCCCTGGAGTCAGGAGTACCTGAGTTCAAATCCGGCCTCAGACACTTAACACTTACTAGCTGTGTGACCCTGGGCAAGTCACTTAGCCCCAATTGCCTCACTAAAAAAAAAAATGACTGAACAACAAGGACACAAAATTAGTAAACTTTGATCAGAATGCATAGCCAAGTCCCCTGACTTCATCAAGTTGTTTTTCCATTCTAGCATGCTGACTACAAAATTCCACAGAGCCAGAGTTACATTTGCTCCAAAATACACTTATGAAGTCTCTCATAATATTAACTTAAAGTTAGATAGAGGAAGCACAACCATCACTTCCCAAATTTAAATCTTCACAATAATGTATAATGTCCATTAACTAAAATGTCCATATCCAGACATTTCCAACCGTGGAGTCTCCATCTTTCCCTCCTCTCCTGAAAATTGAACTCCACTTCCCTGAAAACACCTTGGGGTTTTTTTGTTTTTGTTTTTTTGTGGGGCAATGAGGGGTAAGTGACTTGCCCAGGGTCACACAGCTAGTAAGGTCAAGTGTCTGAGGACGGATCTGAACTCAGGTACTCCTGAATCCAGGGCTGGTGCTTTATCCACTATGCCACCTAGCTGCCCCAATACCTTGGGGTTTTAATAAGCTTACTCTTGCCTTACCTTGTATATCTTCCAGGTCTCCAGCTCATTTCCTGGGAAACCCTCCACAGCTTTCAGGCTCCCCACTAAAACTAAGCTCCTTGAGGTTAGGGAAAAACTATCCAGCAGACTTTATTTGTATAATAGTTGACATCTCATAAAGCCCCTTAAGGTTTGCAAAGACCTTTACAAATATTATTTCCTTTGATCCTCAACAATCCTAGGGGAGGGGACTAGTTGCTATTTTCTTCTCATTTTGCAGATGGAGGAAACTAAAGCTGAGTGTTAAATGAGTTGTGTGAGATCATACAGCTAAAAAGCTTCTGAGGTTGGATTGGAACTCAGGTCTTCCTGATTCCAGGCTTGGTGCCCTATCCATTATACCAGCTCACTTCTTCTCTATAGATACTAGCTCTTATTATAAAAAAAAAAAGCTAGAAAATGCTAGATAGTCCCTAGCTTCAAAAAAGTTCCTATCTGACCAGGTCTAGGTGGTAGTTCTAAAATTCATATTTCCTTCCTTAATGTTAAAATTTGAAGTTCACTTAGTTTTCTTTATCTGTGTGTTAATATTTGACATCTGATTTCTGAAACATTCCAGTTATCTCTCTCTGAGAATTACTAGGCATATTCTCCATGCTGCTTTTCTTGTTTTTATATCATCCTGATCTGATTGTATCTGGGTAAACAAATATATCCAGGCCCTTTTCTCTCTCTTCTCCCCGGGCCTGTTCTTTCTAGTAAGTAGACTGCTATTGAGCAGATGAGCAGATCTATCTTTAATAGCCTGATTAAAATCCTACTTATTGAGATGTGGATTAGCTAAAAAAGTATCCCTATGATCTTTTAATGATAAATCAGGTTTGATCAGCTTGTTGGACAAATGAGATAATAATAATAATTTTCTTAGCATAGATCCAGGCACATGTAAGCATTGTATGTATTAGTCGTCATCATCATCATCAATCAATGATTATATAGGGCTTAAGGTTTTCAAACTTCTTACAAATATTTTCTCATTTTATCCTCACAACTCTTTTAGACAGACAGGTGCTGTTATTTTCTCCAATTTATAATTGAGGAGTCAAGCAGAGGATGTGACTTGCACAGCATCACCGAACTAATTAAGTTTTCAGATGGCTAGTTTGAACTCAGATTTTTCTGATCTGTATCTAGTATTCTATTCAATGTACCTCCTAGCTGCCTTAGGTGCCAGTTATGTATCTTCCAAGGAATAGATATGATAGAAGTTGCACTGTTATGTCAAGAAGATTAGCATTTTGATCAGAGAATGTTCTGGAATAATTTTCTAACCAAGGCACAGCTTGGAAGGTCAGAAGGGAGGAAGCTGCTGTGCTGGGAAAGGAGTGAAGCCCAACCTCACAGTGACCCTGACACAGATCCAGTTCCAGGAAGGCCTCGCCAGAGAAAGAGACCCCCAGAGCTTCTGAATCATCTGCAGCACCAGTGTTGTCTGGAACTAAGCTCACAGTCTGTTGAGAGGGCTGAGCCCTTGACAGGGGGGAGATTACAGGGGTCTATGCTGGTGCTTGAGGCAGAACTTGGGTTTTTCCCCCTCTTGGAACCAGGAGGTAGACTTGATAGCAGTGGCCCAGTGGGAGAGGGCACAGGCTCATCAGAGCTAACAACCACAACACACAAAGCTGGTTGATTAGCGAAGTCAGTCTGGGGTCATCTACAGACCAGGGAATAGGCCAGGCAGTGAAGAACCTGCTCCTCCTTAAATCATATGGCCGGGGCCTTCTGAAGTTGTAATAGTGCAGCTTGAAAACAGTGCCCCACTTTCTAGGAGCTAAAAGTCAAGTAAAAGAAAGGGCAAGATGAGCAGACAGAGAAAGGTGAGGACCATAGAAAGTTCCTTAGTGACAAGGAAGATAGAGATGCAATCCTCAGAGGAAGATGTCAATGTCAGGGCCCCTATATCTAAAGCTTCCAAGACAAACAAGAATTGGTCTCAGGGCCATAGAGGCCTCAAAAGGACTTTGAAGATAAAAGTTAAAGAGGTAGAGGAAAAAAAGGAAAGAGAAATGAGGGTGATTCAGGAAAGACATGAGAAAAAGGTCAACAGCATGAAAAGCCAAATTGGCCAAATAGAAAAGGAGGTACAAAAGCTCTCTGATGAAAATAATTTCCTAAGAATTAGGATTGAACAAATGGAAGCTAAGACATAGAAACCAAGACACAATAAAGCAAATCCAAATGAATGAAAAAATAGAGGGCAATGTGAAATATCTCCTTGGAAAAACTGCTGACCTAGAAAATAGGTCCAGGAGAGATAACTTGAAAATTATTGGTCTACCTGAAAACCATGATCAAGGAAAGGGCCTTAGACATCATCTCAAGATATTCTCAGGGAGAAATTGCCCTCAAATTGTAGAAGCAGAAAGCTAAAATACAAATTGAAAGAATCTCCCGATCACCTCCAGAAAAAGATCCCAAAAGGAAAACTCCTAGGAATATTATAGCCAAATTCCAGAGCTCTCAGGTCAAGGAGAAAATATTGCAAGCTACCAAAAAGAAAGAATTTAAGTACTGTGGAGCCCCAATCGGGATAGCAGAAGATCTAGTTAGCTTCTACATTAAAGGACACAGGGCATGGAATATGATATTCCAGAGGCAAAGGAATTGGGATTACAATGAAGAATGACCTACCCAGAAAAACTGATCATAATCTTTCAGAGGAAAAAATGGGACTTCAATGAAAAAGAGGACTTTCAGTTATTCATGATGAAAAGTCCTGAACTGAATGGCAAATTTGATTTTCAAATACAAGACCCTAGAGAACCATAAAAAATTGGAGTTGGGGCATATACCTGGGGTCATGCAGTGGGTGACTGTCTTGTGTCTGAGGCTGGGTTTTGGCTGGGATTCCCCTGGGTGCAGGGTGGATGCATTGTCCACTGTGTCATCTAGCTGCCTCATGATGACATCCTTTAGGGTAAAATTGAAGGGTGAAGGGAATGCACTGGGGAGGGGGAAGGACAGAGTTAGCATGGGGTGAAATCCCACCTGAAAGAAACAGGAAAGGACTTATGGAGTGGGGGAAGAGATGGGGGAGGAGCAGGGCAGCAAATGAATTTTACCTCTCATAGAAAGGCTCAAAGACCTTAAACTCATCAGAGCTGCCTCAAGGAGGGATTAACACACACACACACACACACACACACACACACACAACAACACACACACACATACTACAATTGGGTGGAGTAATCTATTTAATCTGGGCAGTAAATGAGCCTAATACTCTCAGAATGGCTTCAAAGACCTCAATTTTATCAGAATGGTTCAAGGATGGGAATAACATACACACTCAATTGGATGGAGTAATCTCTCTAAACCCTGCAGAAAAATAGGAGTGAAGGGTATAAAGAGAGAGGGGCAAAGAGGGAGGGCAAATTGGGGAAGGGGACAGACAGAAGCAAATCCCTTTTGAAGAGGGATAGGGTGAAAGAAGATAGATAATAGAGTAAATAGCATGGGGAAGGGAATAGGATGGAGGGAAACAGTTAACAATAGTAATTGTGAAAAAGAGATGGGGGGGCGGAATTGTACAAAAAAATGTTTATAGCAACTCTTTGTGGTGGCTAAGAATTTAAAGTCAAGGGAATGTCCATCAATTGAGGAATGACTGAAGAAGCTGTGGTATATGATTGTGGTGGAATGATATTGTGCTATAGGAAATGCCAAACGAGATGATACCAGATAAACCTACAAAACTCATATGAACTGATGTATAGTGAAGTAAGCAGAACTGGGACAATATTGTGCATAGTGACAGCAGTATTGTTCTATGAACAATTGTGAATTACTTAACTACTCTCAGCAATACAATGATCCAAGACAATCCCAAGGGACTAATGACAAAGCATACTATCCACCCCCATAGAAAGAACTGATAAAAAGAGCACTTGTGGATTGTACATATATAATCTATATCAGACTGGTTGATGTCTTGTGGAGGGGGGAGGAAAGGGAGGGAGGGAGGGAGAAAAATTTGGAACTCTAAATCTTATGAAAATGAATGTTGAAAACTACCCTAACATGTAACTGGAAAAAAAAATTTTAAATAGAAATGTATTTGCTAAGGGTTAAAAAGTCTGCCAATTTTGGGGTGAGGAATAAAGGGGGAAATGAATAAAATAAAAATAAAGAGATACCATGGAGTACAGATAGTTCTTCTTTTACATAAGTTCACATTTTGTAAATTTGACTTTATGTAAAGAATTCTGAAAGGCATCAGAAGATGTAACAGAAAAATGCATGAAGAATGTTTGGGGAAAAGTGTGCCCACAGTTCATTCCTGATTTTTGTAAAGTTGACAAAGCTCAGGTGTTCAAAGAAATGAGTCACAAGACTATATAAGAATTGGAGCTGGAACTGGATGAGGATGATGTAGAAGAGCTTATTGAGTCTCATGGAGTAGAACTGTCCAGTGAAAGTCTGACTGAGCCACTCAATAGCTGCAAGATTGCAAAAGAAGAAGGGAATCTCTGGAACATGAGATCAAACGCAAAAAGTTCACAACAAAACAATTGGAAGAAGCATTTCATCAATTTGAGTGAATTTTTTTTTCTTGTATTGAAAAGATGGATCCAAATACTCTAAGATTTTTTTAAAGTTCTAAGATTGGTTGAGGATAATATTGCTTGCTACTTTCAGATATATGAGGAAAAAAGGGAGAGCACTATCCAAATATCTCTCCATAGCTTGATTAAAAAAAAAAAAACAAAAAACCAGTTGTGCAGCCAGTCACTAGTGATAAAGGTGCACTGAGTGGGGAAGGGGCAATTCACTGCACACCTATATTAACTTTATTGTATAGTATTGTGCATACTTTATCATTATTGTCAACTTTCACTTCATAATTCTGTTTGTTATCATGATATAGTATTTAATGTTTTCATTTTGTACATTTTATGACTTGCATAAATATATTATTTTGTATATGACCTAAGTGAAGTGGCTGATGAAAAGGCAAATTCGAATTACATAAAAATCACTTTACCTAAAGGTCTGTGGAATAGTCCACTTACATAAAGCAAGAACTGTCTATACTAGAAAGACCGCTGGGAACTAGAATGCCAGTCAGTGTTGTAGAAGTGATAGCTATCTGAACACCAAGTCAAAGAACATGGTTTCTAATTTTAGTCCTTCCCATTACTTAGGTATGTGACTTTGTACAAGTCATTTTATTTTTCTGAACCATAGTTTTCAGATCTGTAAAAAGAAAAGGATTATAAACTAGGTAGGCTTTAAAATTCTTTCGAGCTCTAAAATCCCACGGTCATATTTATCATTATAGATGCAGACCACAGAACACTTGGCTAAATGAAGGATATATATATATACACACGTACATACATATATACACACATACACATATATATCTTTCTTAATGTACATCATAACTTTGTCACAAACAAATAAGAATTATGAGGAAATTAAATTATTTATATCTGTTAGAAGTCTTACCCTGCTGAAATAAATTCTTCATAGGTTTTGTTGACAATTTCATTTTCCTGAAGAAAAAGAAGAAAAGAAAGGGAACAACTGCTCAGGATTTAACTGTGTTCAACAAGAAGGAAATGATTAGGGTATAATGAGAAATACTAAGCTTGGGATAAAGTGACCATGTTACCTTAGGTTTCACAATAGGCGTGTGTGTGTCTGTGTCTGTGTCTGTGTCTGTGTGTCTGTGTGTCTGTGTCTGTGTCTGTGTGTGTGTCTGTGTCTGTGTCTATGTCTGTGTATGTGTGTGAGAGAGAGACAGAGACAGAGACAGAGAGCAAGAGAGAGAGAGACAGAGGGACAGAGTCTTAGACAAAGTTGGCATGATCCTTAAACCTTTAAAATATAGACTTCAAAAAAGTTCAACTAAATGATAAGTATGATCGTGTAGACAAATATTCATTTAGAAGCTAGTGAGTATGTTGTCGATCTCAGGCAATACTGTATACAAATTATTAAATGGACAGCTAATAAACACTTAGAAAATACTGGTCAAATAGGGCAAACATATTGTTAGACTTCTAGATTAGGAAAATTCTGTACTTAAAATGAGATATTGTAAAGCACTTAATACAGTGTCTGGCTTGTAGTATGTTTAATATAAATGCTAGTTGTTGTTTTTGTTGTTGTTTTACATTATGTATCTGAATTTCAGCACTGTATATATCAATATCTCGGTTAACTTTGTGGATAAGATAGATAAATGAAGGTACAGTCAGATTGAATCATATCTGGTTGAAGGACTAGACATACAGAATGTTGATTAATAGATTGACATCAATCTAGAAGAAAGTCCTACATGCCACAGGGTTCTATCCTAAGTCCTCTTCTGTTCATCATTTTGTCAGTGATTCAGAGGGCTTGATGATCAAATTTTCAGATGTTACAAAGCCCAGAAGAACAGCTGGGATTTTGTACAGTATGATTTACCACCACCCTGGTTGAGGCCTTTATTATCTCTCACCTATTTCCTCCTAATTGCTTTCCCTGCATTATCTGTCTCCTCTCCAATCCATCCTCCACACAGCTACCAAATTGATATTCCTAAAGCACAGGTCTGACTACATCAATCCTCTGCTCCAGAAGCTCTGGTCCCTCCCTCTTGCCTCTAAGATAAAACATAGAGTCTTCTCTAAGATAAAATATAAACTCCTTTCTTTGGCTTTTAAAGCCCTTCAAAAATGAGTTCCAGCCTATCTTTCAAGGCTCATTGTCTATCATTCTCCTACACAGACACTGTGTTCTAGCCAAATTGGCTTTTTGCTGTTATTGTTGAGGTTTTTTCAGTCATGTCCAACTTTTCATGGCCTCATTTGGGGTTTTATTGGCAAAGATTCTAAAGTGTTTTGCCATTTCCTTCTCCAGCTCATTTTACAGATGAGGAAACTGAGGCAAAGAGTGTGAAGTGACTTCCTCAGAATCTGAGTAAGTGTCTGAGGCTGTATTTGAATTCATGAAAATGAGTCTTCCTTATTCCTAGTCAAATGCTCTATCCAACATGCCACTTCTCCGTGACCAGCTTTCTTGTTGTTCCCTGTAAATGATAATTTATCTCCCATCTTCAGGACTTTGTACAAGCAATTTCCCATATTTAGAATGAAATTATTCCTCATCTCCACCTTGTGGAATCCCTGAATTCTTTCAAAACTCATCAGGTATCATCTTTTAGAGGAAGCCTATCTCAATGTCCCCAATTGTTGTATCCTCCCCACAGAAATTAATCTGTATTTACTTAGCACCTAGGTTTGCTATGAAGATCAAATGAGATATTTGTAAAATATTGACTATAGTGCCTGGCACATAGTAGATGTCAAAAATGTCACACAGGATTTTTTTTTTTTTTTTTGCGGGGCAATGGGGATTAAGTGACTTGCCCAGGGTCACACAGCTAGTAAATGTCAAGTGTCTGAGGCTGGCTTTGAACTCAGGTCCTCCTGAATCCAGGGCCAGTGCTCTATCCACTGCACCACCTAGCTGCCCCCGCATATCCAAAATATCAACAGCCTGGGATAATATAGCCAAAACAACAAGGAGAAATTTAATAGAGATAAATGCAAAACCCAGTACTCAGGTTAAAAACAAAGCAAAACAAAAACAAAAAAACTGCTGCTCAAGTGGATAATGGAGACCTGGCTTACTCATAGTACATATGAAAAGGCTGCATGACTACCAGCTCAGTAAGAATCAACCATGTCATTTGGCTATGATTTGCAATCTGCAGTAGGTACCAAATGAATGAGTATGTGTCTAGGCAAGAACCTTTTTGAATGTATGAATCTGTGTTTATGTTTGTTGGTGTTTATTAGAATGGATAAAGTTTCTTAATTAACAGAGCCTTTTTAGTTGATTAATCTCTGAAAATCTAAATCCCATTGATCTATCTATCCAAATTACTCCCTCCTCTGCTATCAAATATTTAGCAATATTATCATAATATAGAGTCATTTAGGGGGCAGCTAGATGGAGCAATGGATAGAGCTCCAGCCCTGGAGTCAGGAGTATCTGAGTTCAAATCCGGCCTCAGACACTTAACACTTACTAGCTGTGTGACCCTGGGCAAGTCACTTAACCCCAATTGCCTCACTAAAAAAAAAAAAAGGAATAAAAAATATAGAGTCATTTATTTCCGATTTGATGCATGGTCCTACAAACATGTTCATTATGACATCTAAAGTCCCTTCTACCAACTCTAATATTCTCTTACATAAGTTGGCTGCCTCTTTTCCATTCTTCCTTTTGGTAGGAGGCAGGGAGGATAGGTAGAGCATATGGAAGGTTAAGGGCAAGAAGCGGGACAAGGTTTCTCTGACTGACTTTTGATTCTCGTAATAGAGGAAAAATTAGGTTGGGCTAGATGCTTATTCTTCATTTTCTCATGAATAATGTGACTGCAATGGTTACCAACTCTCTTAAAAGTATTAAGAAGAAGGCATAGCAATGGTAACCAGCCCAAATAACATTAAAAATAAGTCCGTCTGGGGGCAGCTAGGTGGTGCAGTGGATAAAGCACCGGCCCTGAATTCAGGAGGACCTGAGTTCAAATCCAGCCTCAGACACTTGACACTCACTAGCTGTGTGACCCTGGGCAAGTCACTTAATCCCCATTGCCCCACAAAAAACAAAACAAAACCCTGTGTGACATTTTTGACATATGTACCATCAGTTTCTTCTCACTAATATCTCTTATTTTGGGATTCTTTTTCCTTTCACAACTCTTCCTAGAGAAGGTAATCTAAAATATCCCAGTAAACTCTCCCAATGTTTATCAGTATTCATTCTCAGAGAAAAGAGATAGGACAGGAGAAGGAGAGAGAGACAGAGAGAGAGACAGGGAGAGAGAGACAGAGAGAGAGACAGAGACAGAGAGAGAGCTGGAGTTTACTTAGAAAGAACCTAGAGTGATTTTCCTAGTTTGTGCCCAAACTTGAGTCATCACATACAGATGGTATTAATCTAGTATTTTCATAGAAAGTGATTCTGCCACTCAGTAACACATTCCAGGTCTTTACAACCCTTGCTGGAAGGAAGTTATTCCCTATGGCCAATTAGAGAATGGTTGTAACCAGACTCTACACATAGCCTTTCAGAAACCACAATCTCTCTACCTTTTAAGATTCTCCTAACTTTTAGAGAACCTTTGGTCATAAAAAAGAAAAAAAAATCCCATTTTGTATATGAGTGATGACTGACCCCCTAACAAGGTTGTCAGGACTATGACATGGGCATACCCAAGAGAATTAGAAAGGCTTCAGAAAATGTTGTGGAAAATGTAGTTGTTGGTGACTTTTTAGCACAGAAATTTTGTTCAATTGTTTTTCAGTCATGTCTGATTTTGTGACCCCATTTTTGGTGTCTTCTTGACATAGATACTGGAGTAGTTTACCATTTCCTTCTCCAGTTCATTTTATAGATGAGGAACTGAGGCAAACAGGGTTAAGTGACTTGTCCAGGGTCACACAGCTAGTAAATATCTGAAGCCACATTTGAGTGCTCCTGATGGCCAGGCCTGGTACTCTATTCACTGTACCACCTAACTAACACAGAAATGTCACTGTCTTGCTTTTTAGTACATGAGCTTCTTGAGAGCAGAGACTATCATTTTGCTATTTGTATCTTCTGCACTTAGCACAATGCCTTGCACAAAAGTTTTTATTTTCGTCATCATTATTGTTGTCCTTTTGGGTTTAAATTCTTCAATCAATAGAAATCATTCTTTTTAGTTTAGTGCATTGTATTTTTTATTTTGCTTAGTTTACCCTATAAGGTCACTTTGCACATTCTTCTTCCTCCAATAACATTTTTCTGTGGTTGCTCATGTAAGTTAAATTGTGTACTAGAGCTATGAATTTTACACAGGCAGCAGTGCCATTTCACACAAGCAGACCTTCAAACACAATTGAACAACCCATTGTGACTGGCTTTCAGTGTTGGATTTTTTGATAAAAGAAATATTCTTGAAATTTAAACTATTATGGCCCACTTGTTGTTTCTCTACCTCAAAATCCACTCCTATATTTTGTACAGATTGTCACACTTACCTGGAAGGCATGCCATTCTTACCTTCACTGCTTAGAATTCTAGTTTCTTTCAAGGTTCATGAGCAACTTCTTTTTCTTTCCTGGTTTCCTGATTGACAGTATTTTCTCCAACCTCAAATAAATATATATAAATTTATATGTTTACATTATAATCTCTTCCCACATTATAATATATGGTTCTCAAAGGCAGGAATTGTTTTGCTTTATTTTTGCATACCTAGCACAGAGCCTTACATGTAATGTTTATTAACTAATAAATTTATTTATTATCATATTGTATTATAAATATTGTATTATCATATTGTATTATAAATAAATTTATCAATAAATGTTTATTAGATTTAACTGGGTGGAATAAAGGGAGTACAGCTGTTAAATGGTATGGGGAAATATACAGAAAAGGATGGAATTCATCTCCTAGACCTTAAGGCAGATGGATATAGAAATACTGAACATGCCATTTATAGAAAGGTTCAAATGTTCTTACATAGAGAGGCAGTAGAGTATAATCGAAAGAGCTCTGTACTCAGAGAGAAGACCCCAGGGTTAAAATTCGGGCTCTGACAATAGCCATGTGCCTGGGTTAAGACAAACCTCAACCTCTCTGAATTCCTGTTTCCTATTTAATAAAATGAAGGTAATAATACTCGCTCAGGAGATTGGGTGGTATAATGGAGAGTTGGACTAGGAAGACCTGGGTTCAAATCATATTTTTTCATCTATTGATACTGAAGAGGGGAGAGCTTGAGGCACAGAAACCAATTAAGTGGCTGTTGCATTAGTACAGATGAAAGGTAACAAGGTTTTGGTGATGGTTGTGTGAGCAGACAAAAAAAAAAGGACAGATAGCAGCAGCTAGGTGGCGCAGTGGATAAAGAACTGAGCCTGAATTCAGGAGGATCTGGGTTCAAATAGCCCTGGGCAAGTCACTTAACCCTCATTGACCCAGAGAGAGAGAGAGAGAGAGAGAGAGAGAGAGAGAACAGATACAAGAGATGTATGTGGTAGTAGAATCAGCAAACTTTTGCAACTCATTAGATTTGTTGGATAAAGGATAGTGAAAAGATGAAAATGACACCATTGCCTGGAATGCCTGGAATGATGGTGGTGCTCTGGACAAAAATCAGGCAGTCTGGAAGTGGTGTGGGTTTAGGGAAAGATAATCTGATGAGATTTGAAATCTGTCACAATCCATCTTCACCTGCTTTTTCTGGGTAACTCAGTTTGTTCCTCCCAAAACAAAAAAGTAAAAAAGTTAAGCTTTTTTTGTGCAATGAAGGTTAAGTGACCTGCCCAGGGTCACACAGCTAGTAAGTGTCAAGTGTTTGAGGTCAGATTTGACCTCAGGTCCTCCTAAATCCAGGGCCAGTGCTTTATCCTGTGCGCCACCTAGATGACCCTAAAAGTGAAGCTCTTACTAACTGGTCATTGCTATGAGATATGCCCCTTCCCCTCCACCTCTGAAGAATATCTGCCATATCCAAAAGGTAATATGAATGGGAAGGCATAGGCATGTTCATGTGGCTTGTGGGTATGTGTATGTAAGGGTGGTAGCAGTGAAATCAACCCAATGTCACCTGGACATCCATTGCTATGAATGTCTGGGAATAGTTAAATTATAATGTTTGGCTCAGAAGTATAAGTGATAGGAAAGTGTACCATGGAGAGGAGCACTTGATAATTAAGGTAGTTGGGGGCAGCTAGGTAGGGGGCAGCTAGGTGACGCAGTGGATAAAGCACCGGCCCTGTATTCAGGAGAACCTGAGTTTAAGTCTGGCCTCAGACACTTGACACTTACTAGCTGTGTGAATCTGGGAAAGTCACTTAACCCCAATTGCTCACTAAAAAAAAAAAACAAAAAAAAACAAACAACAACAACAGATGTTTGAAACTATCTCTACATGTAACTGAAAAATAATAAAATACTTTTATTTTAAAATATATATATTCATTATATATAATTATGTGTGGGTGTGTCCAATCATTCTGACTCTTTGTGACACCACAGAATATAGCACATCAGGCCCTTCTATTCTCCCCTAACTCTCAAGGTCTGTCCAGATTCATGTTCATTGATTCCATGACACCATCTATCCATTTCCTCCCTCCCCTGCTATCCCCTTTTCCCTTTGCTTTTAATTTTTCCCAACATCAGGTTCTTTTCCAACAAGTTCCATCTTCTCATCATGTGGTCAAAGTATTTAATCTTCAGGTTCAGAAATTTGACCAGTGAATTCAGGATATTCAATATATGCCAGGAAATAAATTTGGACTATTCCCTGGAATATACTGAATTCACTGATCAAATTAATTCCTTTAAGAATTGATGGATTTGATCTCCTTGCTGTCCTAGGGGCTCTCAAAAGTCTTCTCCAGCACCACAATTTGAATGCATCCTGGGGTGTTCAGCTTTCCTTATGGCCCAACTCTCATAGCCATACATTGCTACTAGAAAAAACATAGCTTTAACTATATGACCTTTGTCAGCAAAGTAAATGTCTCTCTGCTTTTTAGTATGCTCTTCAAATTTACCATACCTTTCCTGCCAAGGAGCAAATGTCTTTTAATTTGATGACTGCAGTCACCATCTACAGTGATCTTTGAGCCCAAGAATATAAAATCTGACCCTGTTTCCATCTCTTCTCCCTCTAATTGCCAGGAAGTGATGGGACCAGTTGCCAAGATCTTAGTTTTATTTTTATTTTTTTTTAATGTTTAGTTTCAAGCCAGTTTTTACACTTTCCTCTTTCACCTTTATCAAGAGGCTTCTTAATTCCTTTTCACTTTCTGCCATCAGAGTGGTATCTTCTGCATATTTGTGATTGTTGATATTTCTCTAGGCAACCTTAATTCTGTCTTTTGATTTATCCAATCTAATCTGACATTTCACATCATGCACTCTTCATAGAAGTTAAATAAATAAGGTGACAATATACAGCCCAGTCATACTCCTTTTCCAATCTTAAACCTATCATTTGTTCCATGTTTCATTCTAATTGTTGTTTCCTGGCCCTCATACATCCTCCTCAGGAGACAAATAAAATGATCTGGTATTCCTATCTCTTTGAGGAATTGTAATTTTTTTGTTGTGGCCACACAATTAAAGGCTTTAATGTAGTCAATAAAGCAAAAGTAGATTTTTTTTTCTGGAACTCCCTTGCTTTTTCCATATTCCAGCATATGTTGACAATTTGGTCTCTAGTTCCTCTGCCTCTTTGAAAACAAGCCTGCTCTTCTCTATTCACATTTTTGTAAAAGCCTGGCTTGCAGAATCTTACGCATAACCTTGCTGTTGTGTGAAATGAGCACAACTTTTCAGCAATTTGAACATTCCTTGGCATTGTCCTTTTTTAAGACTGAGATGCAAACAGATCTTTTCCAATCCAGTGGCCACTGTTGTTTTCAAAATTTACTGGCATATTCAGTGAAGCACTTTATCAGCATCATCTTTGAGGATTTTAAATAGTTCAGTTGGATTTGCATCACCTCCAATAGCTTTATTATTAGCAAAGCTTCCTACAGCCCACTTAATTTCATTCTCCAGAATATCTGGTCCTAGATTAGTAACCACACCATCATGGCTATTGGCAATGTTAAGATCTTTCTTGTATAATTCTTTTGTGTATTGTTGCCACCTCTTTTTTTTTTTTAATTTTGTGAGGCAATTGGGGTTAAGTGACTTGCCTAGGGTCACACAGCCAGTAAGTGTTAACTGTCTGAGTCTGGATTTGAACTCAGGTACTCCTGAATCCAGGGCTGGTGCTTTATCCAGTGCGCCATCTAGCTGCCCCTTGCCACCTCTTCTTAATCTCTTCTGCTTCTGTTAAATCCCTACCATTTTTGCTTTTTATCATGTCTATTTTTGCATGAAACTTTCTCTTGATATCTCTAAGTTTCTTGAAGATAACTGTCCTTCCCATTCTATTGTTTTCTTTTATTTCTTTGCATCACTCATTTAAAAAAAAACAACAACAACCTCCTTATCTCTCCTTACTATTCTCTGGAATTCTACATTTCATTAACTATATCTTTCCCTTTTTCTCTCTCTCTTTTTTTTTTTTTTTTGCTGGGCAATGGGGGTTAAGTTACTTGCCCAGGATCACATAGCTAGCAAGTGTCAAGTGTCTGAGGCCAGATTTGAACTCAGGTCCTCCTGAATCCAGGGCCAGTGCTTTATCCACTGTGCCACCTAGCTGCCCCCTTTCCCTTTCTCTTTTACCTTTTGCTTTCTTTCTTTACTCAGCTGTTTGTAAAGCCTCATCAGACAGCCATTTTGCTTTCTCTCTGTTTTTTTTCTTTGGAATGCTTTTTGTTGCTGCCTCTTGTACAATATTGTAAACCTCTCTCTATAGTTCTTCAGGTACTCTATCTACCAGATCTAATCTATTCATCACTTCCATTTTATATTCATAAGGGATATTATTTGTCATACCTATATAGTCTGATTGTTTTCATATCAATATATTCTCTGTGTGTTTTGTATGTATTCTAGTTGTAGACATGTTTTATACCAAGATATGATAACTAAGCCATAATCTTTAAGAAAAACAAGGAGAAAGTCCAAAAGAAAGGAAATGGGTAAGGTTTGTCTTGATTTTCAAATTCTCTCATTCTCTTTGTCTCTCTCTCCATATATCTATCTATCTATACATACAATAATATATATTCATCATGTATTTACATATCATATCAATTAATATATTAATATACCAGAGAGAGAGAAAGAGGAAGGGGAGAGAGGGGGGGGGAGAGAGAGAGAGAGAGAGAGAGAGAGAGAGAGAAGAGAGAGAGAGAGAGAGAGAGAGAGCCAGTAGTTAGCTGGTTTGGGGGTTAGAACACTGGGGCTAGAGTCAGGAAGACCTGAGTTCAATTCCAGCTTCAGGCACTTACTAGCTGTGTGACCCTGGGTAAGTCACTTAACTTCTGTTTGCCTTAGTTTCTTCATCTGTAAAATAGGAACAATAATAACACCTACTCCCCAAGATTATTGTGAGGATCAAGTGAGATATCAATTGTAAAGCATTTGATTCAGTGCCTGGCACATAGTAGGTGCTATGTAAATATTAGCTATTGTTATTTTATTATATATGTATATATATTATAATTTTATGTTATATACATATATAGATGTATTACTGTAATCTATTTGCTAATATTTTATTTAGTATTTTATAGGTCTATCCATTAGAAGTATTGGGGTTTTTTTCTGTTTTATCTTTCCTTAGTTTATCAAGACCCTATTTTTTTTCTTAGAAGCAATTTGAAAGGATGGCTAATTTTGCCATTTTTGCAGGGTTTGTGTATCATAGGAGTTATTTGTTCATTAAACATTTGAAAGAATTTACTTGTAAATACTTCTGAATCAGAAGTTCCTTTAGGAATTCATTCATGGTTCATTCAATTATCAAACCACAGAATTGAAGAATTTGAAGGCATCTCATCAGCCAACCCATACACCAAAGGGATTCCCACACCCACACCTGACATGTGGCCATCTAGCATCTGCTTGAGGACCTCTAAGGAGGGGAAAGAACCATCATTGATCAAGGCAACATATTCCACTTCTCAACATCCCTAAATGTTAGGGAGTTTGGGTTTTTTTCCCCCTGAAATCAAGCTTAAATTGGCCTCTTTGCAATTTCCACCCATTCCTCCAAGTTCAACCATATGGAGTCAAACATAAAAAATCTAATTCCACCTCCACATAACAGCCTTTCAAATATATGAAGATAACTAGTATGCCCCCGTGAAATCTTTTTTTCCCATGCTAAATTTGCCCAAATGTGATCCTCACATTTTATGGATTCAATATCATTTGTCATCCTGGTTGCCCATTTCTGGAAAATTTCCAGGTTGTTGATGTCCTTTCTAAAACATTGTGCCCACAACCAAACACAGTACACCAGATGATTGATGAAAGCAGGATACAATAGGACTATCACCTTGTAATGCAGCTGTTTTGGGAAATTATATTTTCATGATCAATTTGTTTATACTACTTATTTTTCATTTTGATAATCTGGGTATTTTATTTTTTAAAATAAATATCCATTTCATTTTTGCACCTTTTTGTATGTTATCATACAAATTTGTTTCTATTACATTTCTTTACTTCCTCTCTATTCATTGAGAATTTCCCCTTCTCATTGTTGTATTTTGTATTTCTTTTCTCCTTTTTAAATCAAATTATCTAATGGCTTATCAATTGCATCTGCATTTTAAAATAACACAAAATTGTAAATGTAAATTGTAAATGTTTATGTGCTTGTCTTTTACTTGGGACTCCTTTGAAGTAAGGAGAGGGATGCAGATTGAAGCAAAACCTTTTATTCAACCATGTTGCTGAATCCCTCCCTGCAAGTGATAAAAGATTATTATAAAAATGATAATGTCAAGGACAAAATCCTATGACTCTTCACTAGAAACTTCACTTCAAGCTAACTCCGATTTTTAATCATTATTCTATGACTACAGTTTTTCAGTCAGCTGTGAATTGAACATCCAGTATATATTTCACTCTCCTGTGCTCAAAGATATCATGAATAGTCAATATATCATATTATATATGTATATATAATATATCATAATATATCATGAATAGTAAAATAGTTCATTAAAAATGATTTGCTGTCAAGTCAACATTTATTAAGCACCTACTATGTGCCAAGCACTGTTCTAAGTGATAGGGATACCCAAGAAAGACAAAAGACACCCCTTTTCTCAAGGAATTCATAGTCTAATGTTTATGGTATTCCTGTGATCTACCTATTGAATAATCCTGTTTTTAAAAAGAGAAATGGAGTTAGTTCAATATAACTTGATTTTATCAAGCCCATGTTGACATTTAATTACCACCAGTTCTTTTAAATTTGCTCACATAAAAAAGTTCTTTAAAGTATTGCATTTGCCATTGTTGGTGGAATTGTGAACTGATCCAACCATTCTGGAAAGCAATTTGGAGCTATGCCCAAAAGGTTTAAAACTGTGCATATCCTTTAACCCAGCAATACCACTACTAGGTCTATATCCCAAAGAAGTCATAAAGAGAGGGAAAGGATCCTCATGTATGAAAACAATTTATAGCTGTTTTTTTTGTGGTGGCAAAGAATTGGAAATTGAGGGAATGCCCATCATTTGCATAATGGCTGAACAAATTGTAGTATATGAATGTAGAGGAATCCTATCATGCTGTTAGAAATGATGAGCAGGCAGATTTCAGAAAAACCTGGAAAAACTTACATGAACTGATGCTGAGTGAAATAAGCAGAACCCGAACATTATACACAGTAACACTGTATGATGATTAATTGTGATAGACTTAGCTTTTCTCAGCAATACAATGATCCGAGATAATTCCAAAAGATTCATGTTGGAAAACATTCTTCAAATCCAGAAAAAGAACTATGGAGTCTGAATGCAGTTCAAAGCACACTATTTTCATTTTTGTTGTTGTTTTTTTGTTTCTTCTTTCTTGTAGTTTTTCCCTTCTGTTTGGATTTTTCTTTCACAACATGACTAATATGGAAATATGTTCAACACGATTCTACTGTATAACCTATATCAGATTGCTTGCTCTCTTGGAGAGGGGGGAGCAAAGGGAAGGAAGAAGAAAAATTTTTAACTCAAAATCTTACAAAAATGAATTTTGAAAAAAAATTGTTGTGATCAAAAAAAAAGAAAAGAAAAAAAGAAAAGAAAAAGAAAAAAGAAATACTGCATTGGCTAGAATATAGGTGGTATTTTTTCCCAAAATTTAACTTGCATACATACTTGTATGTATGTATGTGAGCAAATGGAGGTAAATTTGGTGTTAATTCCTGCCAAAATTCCAGAATAAATTATTCTATTTGTCTAAATATACAACCTCTTTCTAGATATGCTCTATAGCCTTAAAATGTCAGTTTATAGAAAGGTGTGTGTGTGTGTGTGTATATATATATATATATATATATATATATATATATATATATATATAGTATGCATGTTTATACTGATTTTTCAAAGATTATATCTATTATATAAATGATCAGGTATGTAAATTCCTTCTATAATTTTTCTATGACCAAAAATTTAAATCTACATTTGCATATACATAATATACATATACATGTATATGAATATGCATATATTATGTAGGAATACATTAACACATGTATATATATACACACCCACATACACATATATGTGTAATATGCATATATGTAAGTGAATGAGAGAATTGCTATGTGCATACATAGACACACTTTAGTTCTGTCTCAAAGAAACTGTATTTTAGAGTGATAAATTATTTCCAGACACAACTTCTATTCAACCCAATTTGGCAATCTATTCTGGAATCTTGGCAAGGATCAACACCAAATTTACTTATCTATTATCTCCACATCCTACCAGTTTCCCCATTTGAAAATCAAGACAAACTGTACTCATTTCCATTCTTCAGAGCTTTCTCCTTGTTTTCTTTTTCTTAAAGATTATGGTTATTGGATTAGTCATCATATCTGTAAGTTCCTTCAATATACTGAGATAAAAGATGCCTGGGACCAGAAATTTGAACTCACTTTAAGTAGCTATGATGTTGTTCTCTCCTCACATAAATTGGACAGCAATTCTCTTTTGATACTGTTTGTCCTACAGTTTCTAGTTTGAAAACCATTCTTCTTATGATTAAAAAAAAAAGTTTCAGAAAGGTTTTGTTTGGGAGGGAAGGAGTACCATTTGCCATTTTAAGTTTGTGCTAATTTAATTTGCTATAATAGTTTTTAACCTAGATATGGAAATCAAACCTTTACTTCATATTATCCTTCATTCAATGTTACAGCTTGAAGGGACCTTTGGGATCATCTCCCTCATTTGACAGATGAACAAATTGGGGCTGAGAGAGATGAAATGACTTTCCCCAATATCAGGAAGTCAGACACCGGGCTAAGATTCAAATCCAGGTTTTCAAATTCTGAAGTCTTGCCACAGCATCCTACTGACCCTACACATAAAAACATATAACAAAAAATATTTTTTCTATTGGAATCCATTTAAGTTTTTTTAACATTTTCCACAATTTTCTCACAACTCTTTTTCTTAAATTTTTATTGTAAGCTCATTTTTATTTGTTTTTTTTTTGCAGGGCAATGGGGGTTAAGTGACTTGCCCAGGGTCACCCAGCTAGTAAGTGTCTGAGGCTGGGTTTGAACTCAGGTCCTCCTGAATCCAAGGCTAGTGCCTTATCCACTGCACCACCTAGCTGCCCCCTGTAAGCTTATTTTAAAAAAATATACAGCATGGTTTTATGGGCCTCAGTTTCCTTAAGGTTGAGTTAAATTATCCTATCCTATCCTATTCAGTCAGTCAGTAAATAAACATTTATTAAGAGCCCACTATGTTCTGGGCATCGTGCTAAGTACTAGAGATACAAATATAAAAAAGAAAGACAATCTTTGCCCTCAAAGAGCTTACAATCTAATGGGGGAAGATTACACAGAAAAGGAAGAGGGGGAAAATAGTAACAGAAGTCATGGGAGGGAGCTCAAGTGGGGAGGGGTTGGAAAAGTTCCAAAATAATGTAGCCAGCTAAGAAATGAGAAGGGGGGCAGCTAGGTGGCACAGTGGATAAAGCACCAGCCCTGGATTCAGGAGGACCTGAGTTCAAATCAGTCTTCAGACCCTTGACACTCACTAGCTGTGTGACCCTGGGCAAGTTACTTAACCCTCATTGCCCCGCCAAAAAAAGAAAAAAGAAAAAAAAGAAAAAGAAATGAATGAAATGTTCCGAGATGAACTGAGAGTTCCCTCCTTATTGGAGTTCATGGTTCCAGAGGCATAGAGGGTGGTGATGAGGTGGAGTACCAAAACTGACAGGGCAGCTAGATGGCACAGTAGGTTGAATGCTGGTCCCAGAGTCAGGAAGACCTGAGTTCAAATCCAGCTGCAGACACATACTAACTGTGGGACCCTGGGCAGTCACTTAAACCCTGTTTACCTCAGTTTCCTCATTTGTACAATGAAATGGAAAATGAAATGACAAACTTCTCTGGTATCTTTGCCAAGAAAACCCCAATGGGTTCATGGAGATTCAGGCATGACTCAGCAATAACAACCAAGGCTAGTGAGATCCTAAAGGATGATGAGATTTTCCCCAACATTTATAGTTCTATAGTCAGAACAGAGAGCTAACCCATGGTTCTGAATCAAATTATTTAGATTAGTATGTGATTGGAAGTAATTACTTTTCTTCCTCTGGGTCTCAGCTTTTTCCATCTGTAAAAGCATCATAAAAACTCTTTCAAGGGTATTATAGCTATGGAATCATTTAATTTTAAATTTTTTCTATCAGTTAGAAAGCAGAGGAATTTGAACCTAGATTGCCTTCATGTATTCTGCTACCCATAGTTAGCGTATGATAGGATATCATGATAAGAAAAATCATGACAAACTATTCCCTATTCTTGCCATTTAGGCATAGCAATAATTCATCCATGAAACACATGTGTTTCCATTTTTGCACAGATATACATGGAGATTCTTTTGCATCAAAACATAATCTCTTTATGCATGCACATGCTCTAGCTTTTCTCCTTTGAAATATTTTAAAAGAGATTACACCCACCTAACACATTGTTATGCAGCATGAGTCATGAACACTGTAATGCCACAAAAGAAAGATACTAACACATTTACTCATAGACCTCCTGGCTGCACAGATCTGCATTTCAGGTCTGTCAAGCTTGGATCTTTAACAAAAACGTGATGTACTTTCCATACACATACACACACACACACCCCAAATACTGTAAATACTTTTCAAGGCCAACACTGCACAACTAAGCAGGGTACTTCTATTCATTCCTAGGTCTCTGATTTCATTCTGTAGTTTCATCCCCTTATTCTCTTTCCTACCATCAAGTCTGGCCCCAGTTTCAGTTTCCAAAATCCAATTGCCTGCTTCCAGTGGGTGTTACCATGACAACTTCCATTTGTGTTGTTGTTGACTTTTTCTCTAGCTCTTATTTCTTTTTTGTTTTTCTCTGTGATCCTGGGACCTTCTTTATATGTTATACCTAATTGATCCTTGTCCCTGCCCCAACTTCCCTCCTCCTACTACTGCCCCTGGCTCCAATTCCAGTCTCCCCACATTTAAATCTATCTGTTTATTTTTCTCTGGTCTCTGAGTAAAGCAAAGAGAATTGGGCAAAAATATTCACAAGTTCACGATATTACAAGGTATTATATTAAGCCAGAGCTCTGCAGGCTTTCATCCCTTATTTTTCTAGCTTGAGGGATGCTGGACCAGTAGGCAAGGGGCATGGAAAAAGTACCCTTCATCAAAAATATATTTTCTGGACATTATACCAATTAGATATTTATTTGGGTGAATAAGCTTTAAGTTTAAAATTAAAAAAAATCCCCTGAGAGAGCCAGGTCTGTGAATTACATAAATCAGATAATCAGGTTACTTCCCTCAAAATAGCTGGCTGAGAAAAGCCAACTGAGGAAATGGTGGAAGAGAAAGGGAAGGGAAGGAGAGGAAACTTCAAAATTATTAACAGCTCTAGTTTGTGCTCTAGTTTGTTAACAAGGAAATATCATAAGATCATCAGTTTAGAACTAAGAGAAAACTTAAATTCATCTGGTCCTGTCATTCCATATATGAGGAAACTGAGACATAGAGAAAATAAATAATTCACCCAAGGTCACGTAAATAGTAAATAGCAAACTCCTGGCCTGTGGTCCTCTTTCTCTAGACTTGATCTTCTGAGACCAGGTCCAAAACATTACCATACTCTAACAAGCAATCAAAGACAGGAAGTAAAGACTTGAAGGCACTCAACTAGAGATGTTATGGTCAATGGAACTATCCGTGCCAGTGGAGAAGGAGCAAAGATATATGTACAAAGCAGGTGGAGAATATCTGTATGGATGGCCATGCCATTCTAAGGAACTAACAACTATGAATTAATAGGGCTGGTGCTATATGTGTGTATGTATGTATGTATGTATGTACATATATGTGTGTATGTGTGCACACATATATGTGTATACATATATATAATTTTTTAACCATTAATTCTGGTATTCTTCTAATGTTGGTGATTTGATCAGCCACTGTTCTTAGTTTGTCTAGAAAAGTTATTAAAGAGTAGGAGCTTGGTTTGATACCACTGCCACGATGCTCATGTAATACCTTATATTATGAGGTCAAGTCTTGTGATGTCATGGATACCTTCAATTTTTGCAATGTCTTGATTATCTTATTATCTTTGTTACCCTTGGTGAAATTACCTGATTTTTCTAGGTTTCCATTTCTTCATCTGTAAATGAACAGCTTGAACTAAGTGACACTAAATGACACTAATCCCTTCTGCCTTTCTAGCTCTAAATTAGTGAGTCTGATCTTTCCTCAATTGACCCTTTGACTTCACTTCATGAATTTAAATCTGATGTCAGACACCAAGTCCTAGACAAGTCACTTAACCCTGTTTGCCTCAGTTTCCTCATCTGTAAAATGAGCTGGGGAAGGAAATGGCAAACTGCTCTGGTATCCTTGCAAAAAACAAACAAACAAACACAAATGGTATCAAGAAGAGTTGGAAACAACTAAAAAACAACAACATGAATATATCTACATATATATATATATATACACATATACACACACACACAAATACACACACATATGTAGAGAGAGGTATGCTATGCACATATATACTAATATATATACAAGTATGTGTATATACACAACACACAGGTATATAAATATGTACATATAAATGTGTATTCATAGAGATATATACTACCAATATACTATATGAATAAATATAGATATATACCATATGGATAGATTTAGACAGGTTATGTGTGTGTTTATCATACACACACACATATACACATACAAACACACATATATTATACATATACATATACATATACATATACATATACATATACATATACATATACATATACATATATACACATTGCTATTTACTACCTAGGTAACCTTGGCTGACATACTTATATTTTCTGGGTCCCAGTATACTCATATGTACTCATAGATAGGGTTGGACTAGATGAATGTTAAGCTTTCTCTTAGTCCTAAATCAATGATCTTATGCTATTTCCTGTGTCTGCTGGCACAAATTAGAGCCACTGATAATTTTGAAATTACTTCTCCTTCCCTTCTCTTTTTCCTCCAACATTTCAGTTAGCTTTTCTCAGCTACTTATTTTGAGGAAATTAACCTGATTATCTGATTAATATAATTCACTATAAGGTATTAAGTGCCTGATGGGCAATTATATGCTGATAGATAGATAGATAGATAGATAGATAGATAGATAGATAGATAGATAGATAGATAGATAGATAGATGATGGATGGATGGATGGATGGATGCGGTGTGAGGGTGTGTGGGTGGGTACATTGGTGGGTGGATGGATAGATAGATAGATAGATAGATAGATAGATAGATAGATAGATAGATAGATAGATAGATAGATAGATGATGGATGTAGATATATGCCTCTGCTTCATATCCTCCAAGACTGGCACAAAGGACATATCATATCCTTCTACTCCCAAGAGAGTAAAAACTCCATCAAGAGAGAAAGGGCTACTAGTCCATGTCTACCCACAAGTGACAGGAAGGAAAAAATGCAGTAAGGGGGCCGGCATGAAATGGTAAGATAGCTAAGGGTGACTGATAGTGATGATTAATGACTCTGGACAAGACTACCTAGTCTCTATAGCCTTAGGTAGCTCTGAGATTCTCCATGGTGTTCTGACTCTTTAATAATAGATTATTAAGAAAAAATACCTTTTCAAAAGGAGTTGGTGGGAGTGGGGTTGGGTGGGGAGGGGCAAACAGGATGTGAAAGTGATGACTTTGTATAGCTGAAGGAAATTATAAAGCCCCAAGGGCACCAGGAAGGTCAGAGGGCAAACTCCATCAATGTTTGCCTTCATAACTTGTGGCAGTAAAGAAAACTCATCACTGAAAAACCATATTATATCCTGCCTCTGACACAATGCTCTAAGTTATCCATATCTGTGTGAGCCATTAGTCTAAAGTGAAGTTAAAATGCATCACCCTGAGTTCTCTCATGAATTGTTACTTATAAAGAAATCAGAGACACAAAAATGCAATGAATTATGCACCCAGTATTTATTAAGCACCTACAATGGGTAGGACAAAAATGAAAGTCTTTGTCTTCAAGGACCTTACATTCCATTGAGAGAAACAACACAGAAATACAAAAGTATATACAAAATATAAATGAGGTCATTTATATGTCAATATTATCTATTTTTAATTTTTTTCTCCTCGACCTTTTTTTCAATCTATTAAGATTCACTATTAAGTGAATGAGGTCATTTTTTTTATAATAAAGTATTTTAGTTATTTTTTTCCCATTACATGTAAAGATAGTTCTCAACTTTTGTTTATACAAGCTTTCCAATTTCAGATTTTTCCTCCCTCCCTCCTCTTCCTCCCCTCCCTCCCCCCAATGAGGTCATTTTTAAAGGTAGTATTAGGGAAATATTTGGCAGTATAGGATTTTGAGGTTTGAAAGAGACTAGTTGAAGATGAAAAGCTCTGGGAAAGGGAGACATAGCACAAAAGTATTTTGTTGCTATTCAGTCATTTTTCAGACCTGTCCAACTCTTCATCATGCCATTTGAGGTTTTCTTGGCAAAGATATTAGAGTGGTTTGCCACTTCCTTCTCCAGAGATTTTACAGATGAGGAAACTGAGGCAAATGGGGTTAAGTGAATTGCCCAGGGTCATGCAGCTAGTAAGTATCTGAAGCCAGATTTAAATTCAGGAAGATAAGTCTTCCTGACTACCACCCAGAGTACTGTCCACTATACCACCTACCTGCCCCCACAAATGACATATAGAGTAGAATTTTATCTACTGTCTCTCTTTTGGGGGGGGGGTGGAGCAATGGGGGTTAAGTGACTTGCCCAGGGTCACACAGCTAGTAAGTGTCAAGTGACTGAGGTCAGATTTGAACTCAGATCCTCCTGAATCCAAGGCTGGTGTTTATTCACTGTGCTACCTAGCTGCCCCCAAGGATTTTACCTACTCTTAAAATTAATTCAATTATCACCATCATAATGAAAAATACTATTAAGTACTAAAATACTACAAAGGTCCTCATCTTCCAAAAACTTGGAATAAATGAGCAATACCTCCTAAAGGAAATCTTTCCTGCTGTCATACGTTAGTCATACTTCACATCACCTTTGCTTGAAGTCACTTTGTATTTACTTTGCATATATTTTAAATTTCCCCTCAAAAATTGCCTTCCGTTTGTTTTGTTTATATTTTGTTTATTTTTAAATTAGTACATATTGCTTTCTCAATAGAATGTAAAACTGTATTCAAATGCCATCTTGTACATGATAAATTCCCAGCGACAGGTAGCTACCCACCAAAAATTACCTTGCATTTTTTTGTACAGACTTTGCATGTACGTATCTAGGTACATTTTGTTTCCTTGCCCTTTGCCCCCCAGGTCTCAGAATATAAACCCATTGATGGCAGGTAGTGTTTTATTTTTGTCTTTGTCCATCACCGGTGCCTGGCACAAAGACTTGCACATCCTACAGATTTAAATACTTGTTAAATGGAATTGAACTTTAAGACACATCAATCAGACAAATAGGCAACCACATAGCTGTCAAACAGGCACCAAAAATAGGGATTTACATATGTTGGTTGAGGAAAGACAAACTTTTCCTACAATTTTGCAGGGATTTTCTCCCTACCACCACCCCTACTCCCCCATTCCAATACAAATGAGTCATTTGTTGCTTTGGAAAATTAAAAATTTTAAAAACAAAAGAGCATCAGTTTATCTGATTGCACCAAAGCCATTCTTGAGAGTTTCCATTGACCTTTGGTCATGCTCTGAATTTCCCAAATATGCTAGATTTTTTTTTTCTTTTAGTTCCTCTTTCTCTGTCTTTCTTCTCCAACTCTACACGTAATGTTACTTTAAGACTCTCTCACTGTTCCATGATAGTGTCATGACCCACCCAAGCTAAATGTGCAAACCCGGAAAGTGCCCCTAGCTTATTAAAATCAGAATAGTGCCTATTCTTAGAAGCATCTAGGTGGCTCAGTGGATAGAATGCTGGGTCTGGAGTCAGGAAGACCTGAGTTCAGATTTGGATCCAGACACTCACTGGCTGTGTGACCCTGGGCAAGTCATTTAATTGCTGTTTGCCTTAATCTACTGGTGAAGGAAATGACAAACCACTCCAGTATCTTTGCCAAGAAAACCCCATATGGGGTCACAAAGAGTTGGACATGACTCAACAACAACAGAAAGTGTCTATTCTTGGTTTCTGGCTCAATGTGTTATTTTATTTTTTTTCTTGGAGAATCATTCCATGTTGAAATGTCTCATTCTTCAGTCACTGATCAATACAAATGAGCAGCTGGTTGCATTTGAAAAGATTAAAATTAACTAGCGATGGCATATCTTGTAGCCCCATTTCTGTTCTTGAGATCTTCCAATAAGAGCCCAGACCCATTTCTCCTGCGAATTTTCTAAGTGGTCCATGAATTATTTCATTTCATAGTACTCTTTGTCTTTCTACTCTAAGCCTCCCTTTAGTGATGTTATATGAGTTTCCCTCACTTTTCCATGACACTGTCATGACACGCCAACCAGAGGCACCCATGGTGAACTATGCATAATGAAAAGATCCACCCATAGCTCTATGTTGGGAGGGTATATTCACCAGTAATCACCTTTCACCTTAAAGACAGAACTATAGAAAGCAATAAATCCAGAGCCGTCTGGAAAAGTCAGCACCAAGATGGTCCTCTTACCCAAGCCCAGATGATATAGATAGGCAAGCTGATGATAGGGGGAATTAGGGGACACCTGGATGCAAATCTACCTGTGGGTGTCTCCCAATTCCCCCTATCATCAGCTTGCCTATCTGAAGCCTTCTGTCCATAGCAACAGCTGTGTTTAGCAGGTCACCTACTCACAGTATGCACTGTAGCTCCCCCAGCTCTTGCCCACATGCCTCTGTTCTTTGTTGCCCTCCCTCATAGCAACTTGCTTTCTTGCACAAATTACTTTTTCCTATAAACATAATTCCCACTGAGAGGATAGGAAGCTTTCCGGCTATCTATTAATCATGAAGGAGATTGAAAGCTCTGATCAAGAAAAGGGGAGAAGAGACATGCAGCTTAAATGGGGGGGGGTAAATGCCCTTTTGAGTTGAAGATTCCCTGACAGACCTCCCCCTGTTGTCAAATTCAATATCATTATCATTAACCATAAATGCCCCCTCCCTCTTTTGTGCATCTGTGTCCCTGTGGAGGGGTTGGAATCCCTCATACCTAGAATCTTGATGATGATTTGAAATGCTCTGAAAAAAAAAAAAACAATCTTAGAAAAGGGATGGGGAAGCATTTCAGGCTTTGCTGGGCATAATGTGAACTTTCAATCCTCACTAACTGTACTTCTAGGGTAGACTATTTGTGGGACCCTGCAATATTCCAATTACGAGAATGTGACCATAGAGAGTTTCATGTGTTGACCTGAGGGACCACAATTACTTAGCTAAGCCATGTTTTCATTAGTAAACAACTTCTGATAACTATTTACCCCCTTGAAATTATTCTTAAGAGAGCTATATTGCACTAGGCCTCTTAAAGCAAGGGATATGATTTTTTTTTACTGATTAGGTGGAGGTTGGGAAAGTCTCTGCATGGATCTAATGAGAAGCTGAGAAATGGGACATGAACAGACAGTCGTGTGGAGGTTGCAGAAGTAGCAGCCAATTGTGTTGCCGTGCGATAGTCACAAATTTGGGTCACTCTCTCAATTAGCTTAGCTCCTTGTCTGTGAAAATACAGAAACAAAAGCTTCTCAGAACACTAGCTGGTTGGCAAAGCATCTTAAAATAATCTCCCAAAGATGCAATGCTGAAAAATGAAAGCATCAGCATCCAAAGTAAGCTCTATGGGATGGCTCTCCCTGTTGGTGAGGTTAGAGAACCAGTTCTCTGGATCTCTAATTCTTTTTCCTGTTTTTACTTTTTTTACATCATTTCTTCCTACGTTTTTGCCTTTTGGTTTGAGCCTCTAAGCTCAAAAATACTCAAAAACTCCACGAGAGAGTGCTTAGGGTGGGCGCTCTATTCACCCACACATTTCTCAAGTCCACCACACCTTAGCTAAAGATTGTGATGAATTACCAAGGCCCCAAAAAATAAAATAAAATAAGTATAAAAGCACACATTTCCAAAAGGCAGCAGTATCAGTCCCTGTCTCTTTCTCTGTCTCTGTTTCTGTCAGTTTCTTTATGCCACTGTCTCTGTGTCTATCTTTCTTTGTCTCTCTCTACCTCCCTCTCCTTTTCCTTCCCTCTTTCTCTCCCCTCCCCACCCCCTTCCCCTTCCCCCTTGGCCGATTCTTTGAGAATTTCTAACTTCAATACTCTCCACAGTTAGAATCTGCCTCTACAAGACAGCTTCTCTGGGGAGAAATCAATCTTTCTGAAATACAATTGGAGATTTCTGCATTTCCAGAGGCAGGCTTTTCACCAACTGTACACACTGTCTCCTATTAGTCATTATCCATCCTCCCTTTTTCTTTATGGGAAATTATGTGTATTTTCCATGCTGTGAGAATGAATAGTAATATGAAAGCCAAAAATTTAGCATTTAAAATTATATCAGGACTTCAATCTCTAAAGTCATTAGAAAAGATCCATGGTATGAGGTAGGGTAGAGTAAAAAAATGATTCCCTTAGAAGTCAATCTTCATTTCATCCTGTTTATCTCAGCCTCATCTACCCCCAAAGCAGAACTTTTATGTTCTGGAGCATAAGTACTGACCATCTGTTGTACTTTCAAGTGGGTGTTTTGAAAAGAGCTAATTCAGTTGTGCAACACCACTGAGTGGAGCCACTTGTAAAATTATATTTAGGTGTGTTTTTCCACTTGTGGCAGAGCTGAATCATCTTCATCTTCATTTAATTATATAACTCAGTCCTCAAAAGAATGGGCTTTACCACCTTACTTCAAAGCTGAGAGGATGCTATGTTCTCTCATAGGCATGTGGGAGAGAAGAGTCTGCCTTTGGTCTCTATCCACCTTACCCTTTATTTTCTGGTGCTACCAAATGAAGTTTGCCAGAGACAAAGACTAACCTAGCTGTTTGCTGATAGTTATAGTTCTAACTTCTGGAAGCTGGAACTCAGGTCCTCAAAATCAAGGCAATAGTATACAGTGGGCTCAGTGGGTAGGTGACAGGCACAGGGTCACAGCTTTCATTCACAGATTGGAGAAACATTCTTCCTCTACCACATTTAGATATGGAAAGATGCTACAAAAATACTCTAGACTGGAGGAAAGCCAAAAAATGGGAGTGGGGTGAGGAGTTCTGGGATGGATTGGGTGGTGGTGGTGGTGAGTCTCAAAAGTGAAAGGCACTTGGGGGCAACTGGGTGGCGCAGAGGATAGAGCACTGGCCCTGGATTCAGGAGGACCTGAGTTCGGATCCAGCCTCAGACACTTGACACTTGCTGGCTGTGTGACCCTTGGCAAGTCACTTAACCCCAATTGCTTCACTAAAAAAAAAAAAAAAAAAGTGAAAGGCACTTGGGGGCAGCTGGGTGGCGCAGTGGATAGAGCACCAGCCCTGGAGTCAGGAGGACCTGAGTTCAAATATGGCCTCATACACTTGACACTTACTAGCTGTGTGACCCTGGGCAAGTCACTTAACCCCAATTGCCTCACCAAAAAAAAAAAAGAAAGAAAGAAAGAAAAAAAAAGTGAAAGGCACAGAGTTCCATTATACTTTGTTTTGATAATATTGTTACTCTCCATAGATTATCCAACTACATGAGATGATCTGCTTTCTTAGATTATAAAATCATACAATTTACCTTCACTCCAGCTCCCCTGCGCTTTTACTGCTCTGCTCCTCTCTTCTAACTCTAAGCCTCCTTCACTTTTCTGACCCCGCCGCGTCTTTTCTACTTGCTGGATCAGTCTGCCCCCCTCAGTGTCTCTAGCCTCCCTTTCTCACCAACCTCCTTGCATTCTCCCCCACTGAGCTAGGGCTGTGGCCTGGGGGCTCCAGTGTCCTGTGAGTACCACACCCAGAGCTCAAGGGAACCATGCCCCCTGCTGCTGCGAGCCCAGGGCCTGGCAGGACAAGCCAGGGATCTCAGGGCAGCTCCCCTCAGAGTGGAGGGAGCTGGGGCTTTCCCCAGCTGTCTGCCCAGCCTGTGCTCTCTAAGGCCCATGGGCTTCTCCTCTAGGCTGAAGCAGAGGGGAAGGGGCACCAGCCCCTCTTACACAGAGAAGAACCCTGAGGGCCTAAGGCTTTTTAATCTCAGCCCAAAGGTGGGGTCCCCAAATCACAATAAATTCCCACAATAGTAAGCTTTAAAGCCAGTATTCAAACTCAGGTTCTCTGATAATCTCATCAATCCTTTGTAGCAAGAAGCCATGTCTTTGTTTTTTATGCTAGTTTTGTATGTACAGTACTAGATCTAAAAGGAGCAGTTAGATGGAGCAGTGGATAGAGTGCCAGTCCTGGAGTCAGGAAAGACCTGAGTTCAAATCCAGCCTCAGACACTTAATAGCTATGTGACTATATCAACTATATCAGATGATCTGCTTTCTTAGATTATAAACGAGTAAACTTGAGCCCAGAGAGGTAGTGTGTTATTGCTAAGGTATTACAAGGTAGTAAGCTTTAAAGCCAGGATTCAAACTCAGGTTCTCTGATATCTCATCATTCCTTTATACCAAGAATCCAGGCCTGGAGTCAGGAAATCTGTGAGAAATGGGCAGTTGTCTCCTCTCAGTGTGGATATAACAGTCAGTCATACTCCCCCTGACCTGTTTGTAGGACAAAGGTCTCAGATCCCCTCCTCCCCATCAGGTTAGCAAGGTCACATGGTTCAAGGAGCCCTGGTCTCAATAAGGTCCACTCCAGAGTTGTGTCCATATAAGGAAAAGGGATGGGAATACTGTGTTCTGATTAGCTAGTTTTTGCGCATAGATTGTAACCCCATCAGTGATGAAAAAGGGGAAGGTCCATTTGCATTAGGGACTAGGGTACAAAACAGGGCCTGCAAGCCCCCTTTCTAGGCACCCACTAGCTGCACACTAGGGTGCCTCCTTCTCATGAGAAGAAAATAAAGCCTTTGTCACTTCGCTGCTGAGTTCCTGAGAATTATTGAGAAGAGGATGAATTTTTCCCTCACAAAATCCAGCCTCTTATACTTACTAGCTGTGTGATCCTGGACAAGTCGCTTAACCCTGTTTGCCTCAGTTTTCTCTTCTGTAAAGTGATCTGGAGAAATGGCAAACCTCAGGGCAGCTAGGTGGTGCAGTGGATAGAGCACCAGCCCTGGAGTCAGGAGTACCTGAGTTCAAATCCGGGCCTCAGACACTTAACACTAGCTGTGTGACCCTGGGCAAGTCACTTAACCCCAATTGGCTCACTAAAAAAAAAAAAATGGCAAACCTCTCTGTGGTATCTTTGCCAAGAAAACCCTAAATTGGGTCACACAGAGTCAGACATGACTGTAATGACTGAAAAACAAGACATCTAAAATGAAATTATAAAGAGATAACTTGGGGCAGCCAGTTGGTGCAGTGGATAGAGCACCAGCCCTGGAGTCAGGAGTACCTGAGTTCAAATCCGGCCTCAGACACTTGACACTTACTAGCTGTGTGACCTTAGGCAAGTCACTTGACCCCAATTGCCTCACTAAAAAAATAAAGAGATAACTTTTTTATAATGCTTACAGAATTTTAGACATGAAGGAGATACTAGAGATCATTTAGTTCAACCCTCTCATTGTGCAGGTGAGAAGGAAGTAGCTCAGAAGGCTTTAATGCCTTACCAAAAGATCACACATCTATTTTGTGACCACAAAGACTTAAACCCAAGTCTCAGACCAAAGTTCTTTCCTTAACACTTGACTGCCTCAGGTGATGAGTAGAGAGCACCTCAGAACACTTTAGAAACCCAGGTCTTTGTTATGCATGTTTCAGCAAATTGTTCCAAGGACTGAAGTATTCCCCAATGGGATGATATTTTTAAGAAATTGATATGGTGGGAAATGGGTACGGGTTGGTGGGAGTTGGGGTTCTTAGGAATTCCTCTTTAAAGAATCACACCCTCTTGCACACAAAACTTAGTTAGAACAAGGTGATAGTTTATTTAGGGCCAAGGGAAGGGAAGGGTGGGGAGAGGGAAACCATGAAAGAAATCCTTGGACTTTTCATGGGGAGATTTGGCATAAAGCACATGGCTCAGAGGTACCAAATCTCCTCAAACAGGAGACTAGAAGGTACTTTTATAGAGGACTGATGGGGGTGGACCATCTTCCTGTGGAAAGTTCCTTTAGTGAGGGAGGACCATCCCCCACTGGTGGTAGCTGGGGGAATTGGGTGAGCAGTGGAGGACCATCCCCCACTGGTAGTGACTAAAGGAATTGGGTGAGGAGTGGCTACGGATCCCTCTTCAGAACACAAAGGTCGAAGCCACACCCAAACTTATCTCCCCAGGGTAAGGGAGACCAAAATGAACGGTAGGAATCCCAAGCTAGCTCAGTCCGATTTGGTTCAGTTTATCTCTCTAGGCGTTATCTGTCCTCTGGTTTAGTTTCTCAAGGAGAAGATTCCTTGGTGTGCCCCAGAGAAATTCTAGGGTGCTCTGCGCCCCATGACAAAATCTAGTCAGTATTTGCTTTTCTAACATAGTATATAAGAGGACCATTGCTTTCCCAGGAAATCACCAAAATCTTCTTAGAGGATTATCTTTGAATATAACTTGGCTTCTGGCTGTGCTCAACAACACTCCAACTCAGATGACAAAAACCAGCTGCTCTGCATCAAATCGTCCAACCCTGTCAGGCCTGATTTGTCACTTCGATGGTCTAATGCGATAGAGGAAATTTGATGTTCCCTATGCAACTTCCAAAGTGCTTTACTTCTGTGACACATAGCTTTCCACCAGGTACTTCAAGCAACTTTTATTCCCTATAAATTGATATATCGTCTATTTAAAGAGATATTATATTGTAATAATAATAATTATTATTATATCATATCCCTGGAGTTCACAGCTAGGAGCCAAATTATATCCGTTGTAACAATTGACTAAGTCACATTTTTAATTGTATAAAGATTAAATTTTACTTGAAAGAACTCCTATTGCTGCTAAATTATTTGTTTTAATTTTTTTTTTCATTTACCCAGAGGTGAACTAAAGCTCAGGTCTATACATACTGGACCCAAGACAGAGAGGGATAATCCTGACCCCACCATAAATTTACTTTAAATCCATAGACAAATCATAAAAGCTCCTCTGGAAAGAGAATTCTTTGGCCCCTTCAATATTGGACAGCCCTGATCCTAATAACTTTTCATTACATAAAATATCAGCATGAAAGTACCTTAATCCATCCTCTATATATTAGATGCTGGTGCCCAGGAAATTTATGGCCCCTGTATCTCAAACAGTTATGGGATTCTACTGGAATTTTCTTTGTAATGTGATATACCTAGGAAAAAGCCTCTATCAATTTGGTAAGTCTGCCAAGAGCATAAAAATTATTCTTTATTTATTTTCTGTGACTGGGGCTTCCCTTAACAAGGCTGGCATTCTCCCCATTACTAAAGGAAGAAATGACATAGAATGGATCTTTATGGAGTTTTGCTAGAGCAAAGGTTCTTAACCTGAGGTCCACAGACAGATTTAGGGACTCCTTGAACCTGGATGGGAAAGCAACTACATCTTTATTTTCACTATGCTCTAACCAAAATGTTATATTTCATTCAATTATGAATATAGGCAATAAACATAACTATGAGGCAAGATCCATAGGCTTAACCAAACTATGAAAGGCATCTTTGATGCAAAAATGGATTAATAATATCTATGCTAGAGTAAGCTAAGAGAAAGAGATCTAGGTGGTGTAGATTGCAGGTACCTAAAAAGAGCTACTTTTGTCCCAAAATGGATTGTCCATAACAAAGTGGATGTCAACATGGTTCAGCAATAAGAAAACAATTACTATAATACAAGTAATCATACTAAAAACCAATAATAACCCAAATCACATGAATATATTGCTAGGTACAAAAACATTTTGAACAAAGCACAACACTAATTTATGCTAAAAACCTTACAAAATATAGATATAGAAAAGCCATTTTTAGTGATGGAATCACTAGATTTTGGTGTTTTAGCAAGTTGTCTGTGTTGATCTGATTCTCCCCACCTTTCTAAAAATGGGCATAGTCAAAATCCTCATAGACCACCAGATCTCTGACTATCATGAGAAGCTCTAGGTAAGACTTTTTTATTCTAATCCCTTCTTCACTGCCCACTACTGCCCCCCACTCCCCTCACCGCCATCTCCTCGAGATTGGAGATAATTTATATGCTCAGTTTCAGGACCTTCATTACAACTGAGGTTCCATATAGAGGGGGGAAAAAACCACCTGGATTCTCTGTCAGTTATGAGATTTACCAACCAGGTTATTTATAAAACTAAATAAAATCAACATTGTCTTAATCTCACTTTCCCAGGTGACATATAAAACACCAATGAAAGAAAAGGAGAATTCCAAGTTTACATCCTATGAAGTCATGCCCTATACCCCAGCTGATAATATCACATATTATCTTTGTATGCCAAAGAAAGAAAAATATATATATATTGTTAACCTGGAAATTAAGGAAAGAATCAACATAGGAGAAATAAGGTCTTTAATTGTGGCAGAGGAACTATAGCTCCTGCAATCACAAAGCTCAGAAGCTAGGAATACCCAAAAATGGGAAAAGAGGACCGGATTTTTAATGGGCTAACAGAACAAAAGGGAACCAAAAGATTGCTCCAGAGTGACAGATAGCTAATTATTGTAAATGAACCTTTGACAAAAGAAATAATAGAACTGCTCCTAAGTTAAGTATAGGCGTTACTGACTCTGAATAGAAGCTACTTAATGTAGGTGGACCCTTTTTACATAATAACATAAAGTCCAGGGAGTAAGGTGGGGAACATGGGGGGGGGGGGATAAGTTGCTTGGGGGAAGGTCCATCAAGAGTCTGGAAATGATGGTCAGCCCCAGACAATTCATTTGTCTGGAAAAGAGGGGACTGGGTGGGGAATTAGTTCTCAGTAAATTTTGTAGTTCTCTCTCTCTCTCTCTCTCTCTCTCTCTCTCTCTCTATATATATATATATATATATATATATATATACACACACACACACACACACATATATGTGTGTATATATGTATCACATATCTATCACATATCTCTCACACACACACACACATACACACATACACACATACACATATCACTGAAACCTTGCAAGATATCTGGGGGTTTACTGGCTAGATTTTTTTTAAGGACAGCCTTAAACCCATAATACTCTGGCTCTCACTGACTGGCTAACAACAGGTCCCAGCCCAAACCTCATTTAGTCATGGTTTGGGCTTGATGGCTCGGAGTGAGTTTAAATAGCGAAAACCCTGAGGGTATTCCTCTCCCAGATTCATTTTTTTTTTTTACTAGGTAAAAGAGGCCATTCTTTCCCTCTTTTCTTATCTAGCCTTAATCACTGAATAGGTGTTGCCTCAGACTAAGAGACCTGGGAAAAACTTTAGCTTATAAAGTCCAAGGTCTCTCACAGCATCAGGAGCCATCTCCAGTCATCCTGATCTATATCTTGCCACTTGACCCAGATGGCCCCAGAGGAGAGAGTGCATTGCCCTGTCTCCCTTAAATCCAATTCATTTGCAAGTGAAGACATCACTTTCCTGCTGTCACTCTCTGGTCCTCTTCAAGGAGGAAAGACAAACAACAGCAACAACAAAATTAAGTACAATAAAATGCACATGTCTCAGGTCTCTGGCCTACTTAAGTAGGGTGATTGTGAGCAAGACGGAAGCAGGGCAGAAGAAACCTTTTATACTGAAACTGGTCTGTCACTTCCAGCCTGGGTGGGACAGCAAGATAGTGAGACCTAATGCAAGAGAGAAAGGGCAGGGCAGAGAACAGCAGGGTTACAGACTGAAGCAGAAAGTGACTGAGACAGAGAAATAGAGTGAAAGGGCTTCAAATACAAAGAGGAAGGAATCAGGATAAACAGGTAATTCATAACCAGAGAATAAACCATAAATGTTTATTTGGTAGGAGAATTAGAGAGAAAACCAAAAGAAAGAAGACTTCTCTATCTATGCTTAATTCAAAGTCCCTAATATCATAAATCAAAACATTTCTCTCCCATTACCACTTCAATTTTTGTCTTCATCTTCCTCTCTTCTAGAGAATTTCCATTTTGCAAACCCCATGAAGAACTCTATAATCCACTTCTGCCCCAGCTTCACAACCATTCCTTGGTTGGGATGGTGAATAAAAAATCCAAGTCCCAGAAGGATTAGCTGAGCTACAGACCACTCTTTCAAGCCAGTGGGGGTGGAGGTAGGGGACAAAGGAAGACTCTATTCTAGAGAACATTTTACAATGATAAAAAGGGGGGTGGAGCCAAGATGGCAGAGCTCCCCATGATTAGTCCACATACCTCCAAATAATGCCATGAGACAATTCCTGGAGCAGTAGAACCCACAAAAGAATGGAGTGAGACCATTTTCTAACTGGGGATGGCTTAAAAAGGCCATAGGGAAGGTTTGGTGTGCCAGGGTGAGAGGGGAGCACAACTGTACTGTGCAATCCATCCCCAGGCAGGCCGCCCTTCCAAAGCCTCAGAATCATCAGCATCAGTACCTACTTCTAGAACTCAGCTCATGGACTAGTGAGGGGGTCCAGCACTTGGACAGGGTAGATAGCAGGGGTCTCTGCTGGAGCTGAGGTGGAGCACTGTTGTGTTCCCCATGTTTGGGACCAGGAAGCAGACTTGAGTAGCAGCAGCCCAGTGGGGGAGAGCTTGCAACCACAGAGAATCAGATTTCTGCTTCTGGGTTACAGAGCAAGCAGGCACACAGTTACTTAAAGGCCAGGCAAGCTGAGAACAAGCCTCTCCTTAAATTGTACCACCTGACCTGAGTTCAAATCTGGCCTCAGACACTTTACACACTTACTAGCTGTGTGACCCTGGGCAAGTCACTTAACCCCAATTGCCTCACCAAAAAAAAAAAAAATTGTACTACCTGGGAGCCCCTGAAGCTTGGGACAGTGCATTCTGGAAGCAGTGCCCCACTGCAAGAAGGAGTTAAAAGCCAAGAAAGAGGCTAGGATAATGAGCAAGCAAAAAAAGCTGCAGACCATCAAAAGTTTCTTTGGTGACAAGGTAGATCAAAATACACCCTAAGAAGAAGATAAAGTTAAAGCTCCTATATCCAAAGCTTCCAAGAAAAACATAAATTGGTGTCAAGTCACAGAAGCTCTCAAAAAAGACTTTGGGGCCATCTAGGTGGTGCAGTGGATAAAGCATCAGCCCTGGATTCAGGAGGACCTGACTTCAAATCCAGCCTCAGACACTTGACATTTACTAGCTGTGTGACCCTGGGCAAGTCACTTAAACCTCATTGCCCCACAAAAACAACAAAAACAAAAAAGACTTTGAAGATAAAGTAAGAGAGGTAGAGGGAAAAGTCAGAGAGGTAGAGGAAAAAAATGGAAAGAGAAATGAGGGTGATGCAGGAGGGTCATGGAAAAAACGCCAACAGCTGAAAAGCCAAATTGGCCAAATGGAAAAGGAGGTACAGAAGCTCTCTGAAGAAAATCATTGCTTAAGAATTAGGATAGAGCAAATAGAAACTAATGACTTTATGAGACACAATAAAGCAAATCCAAATTAATGAAAAAATAGAGGGCAATGTGAAATATCTCCTTGGAAAAACAGCTGACCTGGAAAATAGATCCAGGAGAGATAATTTGAAAATTATTGGACTACTTGAAAACCATGATCAAAAAAAGAGCTTAGATATCATCTTCCAAATAATTGTCAGGGAAAATTGTCCTGATATTCTAGAAGCAGAAGGTAAAATAGAAATTGAAAGAATCCACCAATCACTTCCTGAAAGAGACCCAAAAAGGAAAACTTCCAGGAGTATTATAACCAAATTCCAGAGCTCCCAGGTCAAGGAGAAAATATTGCAAGAAGCCAGAAAGAAACAATTCAAGTACTGTGGAGCCACAGTCAGGATAGCACAAGATCTAGCAGCTTCTACATGAAAGGACCACAGGGCATGGAATATGATATTCCAGAGGGCAAAGGAACTGGGATTACAAACAAGAATCACCTACCCAGCAAAACTGAGTATAATCTTTCAGGGGAAAAAATAGAACTTTAATGAAAAAGAGGACTTTGAGGCATTCCTGATGAAAAGACCCAAACCGAATAGAAAATTTGACTTTCAAATACAAGACCCTAGAGAAGCATTAAAAGGAAAATAGGAAAAAGAAAACATGAGGAATGTTAAAAGATTAATCTGTTTACATTCCTATATGGGAAGATGATACTTCTAACTCATAAGAACTTCCTCAGGGCAGCTGAAAGGAATATACTTAGACAGAGGGCGTGGATTAAATATGAAGGGATGGCATCTGTAAAGCATTTATTTAAAAAAAATTTTTTTTCTGGGGCAGTCAAGGTGGGGTGGCTTATGTCTGGAGCTGGATTTGGTCTCAGGGCCTTTCAAGTCCAGGGCTGGTGCTTTGTCCACTGTGTCACCTAGCTGCCCCATGATGACATCTTTAAAATAAAATTAAGGGGTGAGAAGAATGCATTGGGACAAAGGGAAAAGGAGAGGTGAAATGGGGTAAAGTAGCTCACATAAAAGAAGCAAGACAGAGCTTATGGAGTGGAGGGGAAGATGGGGAAGGAGCGGGGGAGTGAGTGACCCTTATTCTCATCAGAATTGGCTCAAAGAGGGAATAACATACACAGTCAAGTGGGTACAGTAATATATTGTGGTAAGATTATTGGAATTTGGCAGACTGAGTGAGATGAGCCACACCTGGCCTGCCCTGAGTGATGTGTGCTGCTGATGTCAGCAGGAGAAGCCACTCTCCACAGGCAGTTTTGAAGGACCTCCCTCCCCATTTAGGGGAGGAAGAGTAAACACTCGCTATGGGGAGCTCAGTCTCTTCTGGAATGACTTTCTTTTGGGTGGCATGAGCAGCAGCAGGAGCAGATAAGTCCTGCAGGCCCTGGCTGAAAAGCTGGTTTTCCATTGAAGCTATGGACCGCAGGTGGTGAGTTAACATACGATCCCTGCTCTTTTGATTTGGCTGAACTGGAAGCGAGTTTGGGGATTGTATAGACTTAGGTTAGAGTTAGGAGGATTATCCATATTTCTTTTTCCCTATTCCCTTGTCTTTGATTTTATTAATTTCACCTTTGCTGTTTATTTCATTCCCATTAATAAAACCTGATTTGTTTGTGGAAAAGAGGCTGTTAGGCTCCTTTCTTATTGGCCTGGGAGAAATATCTAAAAAGGCAGTTCGGAGGGGAGGGAGCTTTGGACCTAGAGGTCCCTCATTATTTCCAGGACCCCAATATTACAGTGAACCACTCAATTAACTCTCCATATTAAATGTGGCCCTCACAATATCTTGCCCTGTGGGAAAGTGGAAGGGGAAGGGGATAAGTGAGGAGAGATGAAGGAAGCGAGAGCAGATTGGGGGAGGAAGCAGTAAGAAGCAAAACACTTTTGAGGAGTGATAGGGTGAAAGAAGATGGAAAATAGAGTAAATACCAAGGGAAAGGAACAGGATGGAAGGTAACAGAGTTAGCAATAGTAACTGTGAAAGAAATGATGATTAGGATGCTATCAGAAGGACTTATGAAAAAAGCAATCCATCTACAGAGAAATAACTGATGGTATCTGAATACAGATTGAAGTAAAAAAATTTGTTAGTTTCTTTTTCTAAAAAAAATTTGAGGGGCAGCTAGATGGCACAGTGGATAGAACACTGGCCCTGGAGTCAGGAGTACCTGAGTTCAAATCCGGCCTCAGACACTTAACACTTACTAGCTGTGTGACCCTGGGCAAGTCACTTAACCCCAATTGCCTCACTAAAAAAAAAAAAATGGATAAAAACAATCCATCTAGAAATCAATACTTAGCACTGTCATGGGGAAATAATACAAGCTTTTCCCCCAATAAATAAAAGGAGTGAGGTAAAAATGTCCCCTTTCCCTACTATTATTTGACATAGCTCTAGAAACCTTAATGCCGATAATAAAAGTGGAATGAAGAAATTAAAGGTATAAATGTTGGCAAAAATGAGACATAATCACCTTTTTTTGCAGATGACATAATGGTTCATTTATATTTGTTTTTTATTTATTTATTTATTGCAACAAACATTTATTTTATTTTTTCCAGTTACACATAAGGATAATTTACAACATTCATTTTCATAAGATTTAGATTTCCAAATTTTTCTCCCTTCTTCCCTTTCCTCCCCCCCTCCACAAGACAATGACCAATCTGATATAGGTTATATATGTACAATCCACAAGTGCTCTTTTTATCAATTCTTTCTATGGGAGTAGATAGTATGCTTCATCATTAGTCCTTTGGAATTGTCTTGGATCACTGTATTGCTGAGAGTAGTTAAGTCATTCACAATTGCTCATTGAACAATACTGCCGTCACTATGCACAATGTCCTCCCAGTTCTGCTCACTTCACTATAAATCAGTTCATATGAGTCTTTCCAGGTTTTTCTGGGATCATCCTATTTGTCATTTCCTAAAGCACAATACCGATAATGGTTCATTTAAAAAAAACAAAACAAAACAGAATAAGCAAAGAAATAGGAGCTTCAATAAATGATCAGGATACAAAATAAATAATGCCCCCCCCCCAAGAATTATATTGTAATATCAAAATCCAGAAGGAAATCATAAAAAGGGAAATTCTATGTAAGATAACTACACAATGAACACAGTACTCAAAAGCTGATCTACCAGGACATAACTACAACTCAAAACGTGCTTGAAAGAGATTAAGAATGACTCAAGTTATTGTTGGGATATCAATTATTCATGATTGTACTGTGTCCACAGAAGAAGAAGAATGATACTACAGAAATTAGCTTACATATGCTAACACTGCTCAATGATATACTAATTAAATTATGAAAAGACATCTTGTGAAGTTACACAAAATAATATCAGCCTGCAAACATTTATTGAGCACCTACTATGTGCAGGGCACTATGCTAAGTGCTGGGAATACAAATAAAGGCAAAAGGCAATCCTTGTTTTCAAGTTGCTCAGGATCTAATGGGGACACAATATGAAAACAAGTAGGTATGAAAAAATTATTGCTGAAGATCAGGAGGTAGAGCATATCATAGGAGATAAGAAAGAAGGAATAATAGAATGATAATAGTCCTACCAGATTTAAAATTATATTATAAAGCAGTGATCATCAAAATTATCTGACACTAGTTAGCTGAATAGCCTTTCTTTCATTTATCAGTTCTTTAACTACTTTGAACCACCTTGTAAGAAGACCAGAGTTACCCCCATTTCTCAGCAAAGGAAATTTGTTGTTGTTAAGTAGTTTTTCAGTCATGACCGACTCTGCTTGATCCCATTTGGGGTTTTCTTGGTAGAGATACTGGAATGGTCTGCCATTTCCTTCACCACCTCATTTTACAGATGAGGAAACTGAGGCAAACAAAGTTAAGTCATTTGCCAAACATCACACAGCTAGGGAGAAGGTAATCGCAATTGGTTTTCCCTAAAAAGCAACAAAGCTGTCCCTGTACTTGATTGGTTTAGCCTCCCTTGATGAAGCTTCCTGATCACCTATAGGCATAAAAAAATCTAACCCACATAGAACCCTCCAACAATGAAGATTACATGAGTCACTCTACCCTGCCCTGCTGACTAGATGGCTTTCCAAATGCAAAAGGGGAGGGTCGGGGCTACATCAAGAGAAACTGTTAAGGAAAAGAAAACTTCCTTTTTTAAACTATTCAATGGCTTGCAGGAGTCTCATTTCATCACCAAATTGAACTTCAACCAAGATGATGCTGCCATTGGGCCAGTCCCTAACACATTGACAGTTTATAGTCATAGTGATATATGAATGTAGAATTGCTGTAGAAGCAAGGTAAAGTGATGGATCATTATTTGTGTTGGTTTGGGTAGTTTACTTTTATTGTTATTGTATTCAACTTTTTTCTTATCTTTTTTTTTTCAATGGGATTCAGAGAGAATCAGTCCTGGGACAAGTTGCTATACTGCTATGATTCCTTAAAATTTATTATTTTATGGATTGTTCACTGGTGGACAAATTAAATAAAAGTGTTGAAATGTAAGCTTCTCTGCTGTAAGTGCATTGAAAGCATATTAAGGACAATTCTAGCATCAGGCAAGATGATAGGGTTGATGTGTGTCATCCTCTTCTCACATAATTTTGATTCTGCTAGGTATTTATATTTTGAATATTTGTTAATTCCCTGAAGTTTAGATATCATGAGGATTTAATATAGTTTTGTCTATTGAAATATTATTCTTGGGGCAGCTAGGTGGTGCAGTGGATAGAGCACCAGCCCTGGTTTCAGGAGGACCTGAATTCAAATCCAGCCTCAGACACTTAACTAGCTGTGTGACCCTAGGCAAGTCACTTAACCCCAATTGCCTCACCAAAAAAAATATTATTTTTAAATGTTTATAGATCAATGTTATATCCAGATGGTTGTTCACAATGATTGTCTTTAATTATTCTCTGGTTCTAACATAATTTGTTTACGAATCCTAGAAGATATTTGAAGGTGAGTATTATTTTTCTGGAATTTATTGTCTGCTAGTTTTTAAACCATAGTGAGTTGTTGGTGCTTAATTTGACTCATCTAATTATGTTTTCCTAGGTATCTGTTAGGTATTCTAGGTATTTAATTTTTTGTAATTTGTAGTGATATGTTGCCATTTCTACCTCTTTATTGAATAATCTTCATCCACCCATAAGTCCAGACTCCTTAAAAACAACCTTTCCTATTATTTTCTGGTGGCAATGACTTGATCTTACATCATTATCATAACCTTTCCATTTCCATCAATGAATCTGTATGACTCCATTATTTGTTCAATGTTTCTTTGTCAATATATTGTTTTTTAAGTTTATGTGGATGTTGTCCATTGAGCACCTTTACATGTTGTAAAATTCACTATTTTATTTTAAGTACTTTATAAAGAAAAAAAAGCACCTTTGGTTACATTGAGTAAATCTCCTTTGTGAAGTTGTGAAGTTGTTTGTTTCAAAAGAAAAAAAAGAATTTTCTGTAAATTTTAACCAGTTTATTGTGTCCTCTGAAATCATCTATCAATACATTCTTATGACGAATGAAAAGTCCCAGCAACATAATTTCTGCATAATTACTAATTAATTTTATTAATTATGGCTAGAAGATAATTAATAAAATGATGGTCCTTTGGCTTTCTCTCATTAACCAAAGATGAATCATGGAGGCCACTCATGCATATATATATATATATATGCTTGGAAGAGTGGGTTTCTTGACAGGCAGAAATAAACTCTGATTGGTTAACAATTAATGAGAGAATAATTATTATAATAAGAGGTAGACTTATTTTAATAAGGGGTTGGGATTCAACTTTGAATATGTCACTCATGAACTCATCTCAAACCAGACCATTCCTGCCTGGGCAATCAATACAAAAGGATCTATCCTCTACCCAATCAATGAACAATGAACAATGGTGGGGTAAGAATTCCACCTAGATAAGATGGTCTGGCAGGGCAGGATGGATTCTTTGGTAGGGTCAGAAATGCCTTTGAGAGGCTGGACTTTGAATGAGGAAATAGGGAACACCCCCCCCCCATATAATTGGCTATGAATATCTCATCCTCCTTTTTGATAAATGGTTGATCTTTCTAAAGCTATGTTAAAGTATATGTTTGGTTGAAAATGTACATTCATTCAGACACTTTTTATATCCATTGTCATGCCAAAAATATGGGTCAAAACTGATAATTCAGGAGTTTCGATTGTTCTAAAATATTTTATACTTTGTCTTTAAGATGCTAATCAATCTCTTAATATTCAGAACGTTAGGTTTCTCCTTAATAGCTTCATGTTCAGTGTATCTTGCCTAGATAAGATGAAAGTATTTATAAGTATCACCTTCATCCATTGTGTTCAATTTCACCTCAAATACAATCTCAAAACCTTTATTCTCTCTTAGACTATAATAGAAACTTTTTAAACTTATTGATTCCAAATGACATCCTAATATATTTGGAGACATTTTCCCACAAAATGAAATCACCTTTTCTTATGCTATTTAAGGGAAGCAATATGATTTGATTTCATCCATATATATCAAGTGATTAATATCATGTTTTGATATATCACAGACATCACCTAGTTAGCTCAATGACGCATGGACCTAGAGTCAGGAAGATATGAGTTCAAATCCTGCATCAGATTCTTACTAGCTATGTGATTTTGAGCAAGTCACTTAACATCTACCTGCTTCAATTTCCACATTTGTAAAATGAAGATGATAATTATACATACCTTACAGGTAATTGGGAAGATAAAATGACATATTTGTAAAGGACTTTACAAACCTTAAAGTGATACATAAATGCTTATTATTGTTATTACTACTATTATTATTGGTATCCTCCACCTTGGACAAGTTGCTATATCCCACCTGAAAAAGACTTCCTCATTCAGAATATTTCTGGACTTTGTAACTTCCAAAAAGAGATGTCTTCTAAGAACTATGAACCAAGAAGGAAAGTGGAATCTTCCTAAAATGTCATTTAATGAAATCCTATCAATCTACTTCACATTGAAGTGGAAAAATATACACAAGGAGCATTTTCTACCTCAGTGAGGTGAAAGTGGTCTATGCCAATTACAAGCTGTTGCTGCAATTCATTATTTTGTTTTGTGGTTTTTTTTTAACTTTTTTTTTTTGGTGAGGCAATTGGGGTTAAGTGACTTGCCCAGGGTCACACAGCCAGTGTTAAGTGTCTGAGGCTGGATTTGAACTCAAGTCCTCCTGACTCCAGGGCCGGTGTTCTATCCACTACGCCACCTAGCTGCCCCCCAATTCATTATTTGTATGGTTATTTGGGGGAAAGTTTTAAAGTGCATCTGTGTCTTTTTGCAGTCTTTATATTGCATAAAAATGTTATTTATACTGACATGAAAAAGATAAAATGGATAAGACATTTTACTAAGAACCACAAAGACCAAACACCTATAATATTTTTATGATTTTTTTTTACTTAAAATAAAAAAACACAAAAATGTGTGCAGCTATTGTGTGATCATGTTGAAATGATGTTTAAACTACATAGCAAATAATGGATATTTTTTTTCATACTGAGATACTGTGTGAAGTAAAATGCCTTAATTATTATATTTGAAAAATGCCAATGTATTATGTCACTTATATAATTTAAACAGCTGTGTGTACATGAATTAAATCAGGGGTTTAACATCCATGTAGAATATTAGTTTTGGAACCCATTTTTCACAGTTTGAAAAACTTGAGGATATTTTCACCAGATTTTTGCCAGAATCAGTGTGTGTGTGTGTGTGTGTGTGTGTGTGCCCATGTGCTCATGCAGAGTGTGTGTATGTGTGTGGGTATAAAAAGCTGAATATTAGTTGGATGAATGCTTAACTATAAATTCTCTTAGAGTTAGCTAAGTTATATTCACTTTTTGAAAATTGCATCTGGATTTCTATTATTTTCAGTTCCATATCATTTATACTCCCATGAGTAAATACACTAAATGTAAAAACAAAGAAAAGGAAATGAAATGGGGTCGGGGTGGGGAGGTATTCTTTCCTCCTCTTTGACTTAAAAGGAGTATTCAGTTCTATTCAGAAGTGGCGATAATGGATTTAAGGTCAGACAGAACTATGGCAGCCTTATACTGTCTCATTTCTCAACCTCTTGCTAACTGTTTTTTTGTTTTTTGGGGGTTTTTTTTAGTGAGGCAATTGGGGTTAAGTGACTTGCCCAGGGTCACACAGCTAGTAAGTGTTAAGTGTCTGAGGCCAGATTAGAACTCAGGTCCTCCTGACTCCAGGGCCAGTGCTCTATCCACTGTGCCACCTAGCTGCCCCAACTGGTTTCTTTTGACCTCATAACTCAACTGAAACATTCTTTTCAAAGTTACCGGTGATCTTTTAATGATCAAAGCCAATGGCTTTTTCTCAGTTGTCATCCTTTGGTTGTTATTGTTGTTGTTGAACTCTTTAACATTGAACACTTTTAAACACTCTCTTGTCAGAGATAATTCCTTTCCTGGTTTTTTGTAACACAGCTTCACAGCTTTCTCTAGGAAAGGATTCTGGGAAGATGGTAGAGTAGGTAAGAAAACTTTTTTGGGGGATGCAGGGCAGTGAAGATTAAGTGACTTGCCCAGGGTCACACAGCTAGTAAGTGTTAGGTGTCTGAGGCTGGATTTGAACTCAGGTCCTCCTGAATCCAAGACTGGTGCTTTATCCACTGCACCACCTAGATGTTCCTGGTCAGAAAACTTGGCTCTCCAAATTTTCTCCACAAAAAAAAAGACAGAATATCACCTTTGAGTGAATGTAGACCAGCAGAAATAAACAAGAGTGAGGATAAAACAGGTGTCTTCCTAAGACAACTTGAGAAGACTCCAGAAAAGACTTGACCTCCTGGTGCAGGGAGAAGTTCAGCCTGAGTGAAGTGCAAACACCTCACAAACAACAAGCCCTGGGGCCAGGTAGGTTGGGCAGCAACCTCAGCCTCAGTGCAGGTCAGATGGCTGAGTAGAAGACTGAAGGACCTTTCATTGTCAAGAGATATCAAACACAAGCACAACTTATGCTGACCTGACATGGTCCCAGGCTGCAGCTATTAGGGAGAAGGAGCTAGGACATGTCTGATGAGTGCAGAAACAGAGGGACAAGGGCCCCTACAGCTTGTGGGCATTTGCAGAAGAGCAGAGTCCTTGGTTTCAGTTCCAGGGCAGAGAGCACAGCTATAGTTTGCAGCTACCAGAAGGATCACAGGTGGCAACAGCATTTTTGGTATAACATGGCTGGGGATCCTAACTGTAGCTTAGGAATGAGAAATATGACCAAGACAGGGCCCCAGGACAGAACTCAGAAAACCATAGTAAAAAGGACCTGAGGCCTGGGCATCATTCCCTATACCTTGGGACTAGAGCTTAGCTATAATAATAAGTTGCTAGAAATCAAATCAAATAAAAATAAAATGAGTAAGCAAAAGAGAAAGAATCTAACACTAGGTAACTACTATGGAGTGTAACAATTGGAATGATGCCACCTGCTGGAGACTTACTGTATAAGAGTTCCACCCATGAAGCAAAGGTTTTTGAGGGCAAGACCAGGAGTCTTTTCTTTGGCGTCAGGAAGCGACACGAGCTAGTGGGAGGAGGAAGGAAGAGACTGGCGCTCGGTCTCACGCTCTCTTTCCTGGGGATGCTGGTGGAGAAGGCAGCTAGAAATGTGCTCTCCCTTTAATAGATAGGAATCTAGGCCTTTCTTTCTCTCTTTATCAAATTCTTATTCTCCTTAATAAATGCCTAGAAGTCTAACTCTTGCTAAAGCTTATAATTTATTGGCGACCACTCATTAGATATTTTAGACAGACTAGCTAGAATTTTAGCCCTTAACAGGAGATAGAGAAAATCTGGGTTCATATAGTGGGGCTAAAATATAGCCACTCCCTTTTCGGTGAGAAACATCAAATGGTCCCGAGCCCAAAAAGAGATTTTGGAAGAACTTTAAAAGGATTTTAAAAATCAAATAAGAGAGATCAAGGCAAAAAACAAACAAACAAACAAACCCAGGGAAAAAAAGAGCAATCCAAGAAAACCAAGAAAATTAGGAAAAGAAAGTCAACCAACTGGAAATAGAGAATCAAAACTTAAGGAAGAAAATAATTCCTTGAAAAGCCAATGATGTTATAAGATACCAAGAAATGATAAAACAAAATTAAAATAATGAAAAAATAGAAAAGAACGTGAAACATCTCATCAAGAAAAAACAATTGATCTAGAGAGACAATATAAGAGTAGAGTTAATATAAGAATAATAAGACTGAAGGTACAATAAAAAAATTGTTGATACAATAATGCAAGAAATTATTAAGGAAATTTGACATGAAGGTCTAGAACAAGAAGGCAAAGCAGAAACAGAAAAAATTCACCAATAACCACCTAAAAGAGATTCTCAGGAGGAAAATTTACAGAAATAGCATAGCCAAGTTACAAAGCTCCCAGGTTAAGGAGAAAATATTGCAAGCAACAATGACAAAAAAGAAACACATTTTAATATCATGGTGGTACAATAAAAATTATACAAGATCCAGCAGCTACTATGTTGAAGGACCATAAGTCTTGGAATACTATATTCCATGGAGCAAAAGAGCTGATGTTATGACCAATGGTCAATGGTAACTTACCCAGAAAAGTTAAGTATAATCCTGAATGGAGGAGGTGGGGGAGAGGGGGCGAAATGGACATTTAACTAACTGTGAAAGACTTTCAGGCATTTGTGACAAAACAGCGGAACTTAATGGAAAATTTGATATATGAGATCCAGGAGAAATATAAAGGACTCAATAAGGTCAAATTGTTTACTTCTAACATGAAAATGTACTCTTAGGACAATCATTTTGGGGTAGTTTTTGAAAGAAAAGGATTGAGCTGAGCTGTGTATGATGGAGTGATTCTAAAAAAATAAAACTATAGAGAGAGATAAAAAGGAGTAATTATCTCATACAAATGAGGCATGAAAGAAAAAAATTGCTATAAAAGTGGGGGGAGGGTGAGTAGTGCTGGAGCCTTACTCTAATCAGGAATGGGTCAAAGAGGAAACAACACACACATGTATGTATGTGTGTGTGTGTGTGTTTTGCTTGTCCTTCATTCTCAAATAGGACCATAACATCGGGGTGATGTCATGACTTGCACTGAAATGTGTGCATGTATATATGTATAATAGATGTAAGTATAAAAGTCTTCTAAATTCAGAAAACAAATAAGAGGGGAAGGGAATAGGGTAGGGGGAGAGGATAAGGGAGGGACTTTTAGAGGGATAGATAGGTTAAGAAATAGAAAGCCAAGGTAGTGAGTAGAAGTAAAACAGAGGAGGGAGGAGGGAAAGGATAAATAGGGTGAGAAGGCTGGTGAGAAAGAATAAGGAGAGAAACATACAAGTAATTATAACTTAGAATGTGAATAGAATGAATTGACCCATAAAACAGAAATGTATAGCAACTTAAAAATTTGAATTCAGCAATATGTTGCTTTCAGAAAACAATAAAAATGAGAGATGCATACAAGATAAAATAAAGGGCTGGAATAGAATTTATTATATAAAAAATAGGGATAGTAATCATGATCTCAGACAAAGTTAAAGCTAAAATAGATTTAATTGAAAGAAAAAAATAGGGAAACTACACCATGTGTCACCAATATTATTCAATATTGTTTTAGACCACTTAAAATAACTAGACAATACAAAATACTTGAGAGTATACCTGCAAAATAGACACAGGAACTACATGAACATAAACATAAAACACTTTTTATACAAGTAAAGTGAGATTTAATTAAAGTAGTATTTATTGTTAATGGGTAAGGAAAAGCAATATGTCATGGGCAGAGCACCCCAGAATTTCTCTGGGGCACGCGGAGGAATCTTCTCCTTGAGAAACTAAACCAGAGGACAGATAACACTTCAGATTCCCACCCTTCATTCTGATCTCCCTTGGGTGTGGCTGCGGCCTTTGTGTCCTGAAGAGAGATCTGTAGCCACCCCTCACTGAATTTCTCTAGTCATTACCAGTGGGGGATGGTCCTCCACTCCTCACCCAATTCCCCCAGCTACCCCCAGTGGGGGCTGGTCCTCCCTCACTTAAGGAACTTTTCACAGGCAGATGGTCCACCCCCATCAGTCCTCTATAAAAGTACCTTCCAGTCTCCTGTTCGAGGATATTGGTACCTCTGAGTCAGGTATCTCCCCATGAGAAGTCCAAGGATTTCTTTATGGTTTCCCTTCCCCCCACCCTTCCCTTCCCTTGCTCAAGAGGGTATAATTCTTTAAAGAGGAATTCCTAAGAACCCCAAACCTAACCCAAACCCATACCCCATTATCCCCCTTTACAAATATAATAAAGGACAATTTTACCTATTTATTCAATGCCATCCCAGTTACATTAGTAAAAAATTATCTTACTGAGTTAAAAATAATAATAATAAAGTTCATTTGGAAGAACAAAAGGTCAGGAATTTCAAAGAAACCAGGGGGAAAACAGATGTAAAAAAAGGAAATTCAATAGTACCAGACCTTAAACTATATTATAAGAGGAGAACTTTGTTAAAGTATAAAATCAATAACTTTTATTATTTTAATATAAAATTTTGTTGTAAAAATAAAAAACTAATATGGACAAGAATAGAAGGAATGCAGAAAATTGGGGAGAAACTTTTATAGACAATCTCTCAGATAGGATGTGATTGTGTTAATCACTAAGAAATACTAAGGAATCACTAAGAAATATATATATATATATATATTTTTTTTAGTGAGGCAATTGGGGTTAAGTGACTTGCCCAGGGTCACACAGCTAGTAAGTGTTAAGTGTCTGAGGCCGGATTTGAACTCAGGTACTCCTGACTCCAGGGCCAGTGCTCTATCCACTGAGCCACCTAGCTGCCCCTATATATATATTTTTGCAGGGCAATGGGGGTAACGTGACTTGCCCAGGGTCACACAGCCAGTAACTATCAAGTGTCTGAGGCCGGATTTGAACTCAGGAACTCCTGAATCCAGGGCTGGTGCTTTATCCACTGCACCACCTAGCCACCCCCACTAAGAAATGTTAATAAGCTGGTTAGTTTAGAAAAACATGGAAATTCTTGAACCAATGAAGGAAGATGCTATCCACCTCCAGAGAAAGAGATGACAAGTGGAAACATGCGTAGTACAATTTTACATATATGTATAGATGTGTATATATTGTAAAGAATTAATTGTTATTTGAGGTTTTTATGCCTCCATGCGCACTGGCCTGGGGCTCCACAAACCGCATGGTGCTCCACCCACTGATTGGAGGCGACTTCTCCCAGTTTCCCCGAAACCCCACCAACCAATTGTCTGGCCTCTCTGACAGTCACATGACTGCCCTCACTAGGCTTCCAATCATTGTAATTTTGCCAGGCCCACGTAGGCGTCAGGGAGTGGTGATGATGTGAGGTGCCAGCGCCATGGCAACAGCTACAACCAGTGAGTGGAGCACCATGCGGTTTTCGGAACCCCAGGCCAGTGTATGCCAAGGCATAAAAACCTCAAATAACAATTAATTCTTTACAATATGTGTATATGTTTATAGATATCTATGCATATTTGCAAAAATCCGCATTTAATTGTAGCCTTCCTTAAGGCAGGAGGTGGGGGAGGGAGAAATATAAAATAAAAAGTGCTCGGCAAAGAACAAAAGAAAATCTAGAAGGAAATGAAGGAAAACTGGATATCTTTGAAAATAAGGTGTAGTATTTATTATGTAGGTTTTCTTGAAATGGAAATTTATTGTTTTACATTGAATACTTTTATGTTCTGCTGTCTACTCGGAAATGCTCTTTTTTCTCATTTTGTATTTAAGTTTTAAATTTAAAAAAAATTTACCAAAAAAAAAAAACCCTTTCTCTTGTTTCTCCTCTTATCTGTCACTCTTTCTTGGTCTCTTTTACTGGATAATGTTCCACGTGGTGTCTCTAAATGTTTAAATACCCCCAAGTCCCTATGCTGTTCCCTAGTCTCTTTCAGCACTCTTGGTGATTTCACCAACCCTTACAGGTTCAATTATATTATCTCTACACAAGTATCTTCTAGATCTATATAGCGACCCCTATTTCTCTCCTAAGAGGTAGTCCTGCATCAAAAACTGCCTATTTTTGCATTTTGTCTTGATGCTTCATAGCTATCTCAAACTCAACATGTCTATAACAGACCTTATGTTTACCCTTAAAATTAGCCTTCTTCCTAACTTCCCTATTTCTCTCTAGAGCACCATCATCCTTCTAGTCAAGTGACTGGTTTATAACTTCAGTTTATCTCCCTCTCTCTCTCTTTTAAAAAAAAATAATAAACATTTTTATTTATGGTTTTGAGTTCCAGATTTTATCCTTTCTTTCCTGCCCCTTCCCCCCAGGCAGTAAGCAATATACACATACAATAATGTAAAACATTACCATATTAGTCGTTTTGTATCAGAAAACTTGGATAAAAGAAAAAAAAATGAAAGAAAGTGGAAAAATAGCATGCTTCATTTTGTGTTCAATCAATATCAGTTCTTTCTTTGAAGGTGAGTAGTATATTTCATCATTAGTCTTTTGGGATTGTCTTGTATCATTGCGTTACTGAGAATGGTTAAGTCATTCACAGTTCTTTATCAAACAATATTGTTGTCTCTGTGCACAACATTCTCCTGGTTCTGTTCACTTCATTATACATCAGTTCATAAATTTCTTTCCAGGCCTTTCTGAAATCATCCTGCTTATCATTTCTTTCTTTCTTTCTTTTTTTTTTTTTTGGTGAAGCAATTGGGGTTAAGTGACTTGCCCAGGGTCACACAGCTAGTAAGTGTCAAGTGTCTGAGGCTGGATTTGAACTCAGGTACTTCTGAATCCAGGGACAGTGCTCTATCCACTGAGCCACCTAGCTGCCCCGCTTATCATTTCTTATAGCACAATAATATTCTGTCACCATCATATACCACAGCTTGTTTAGCAATTCCCTGATTGATGGGCATCCCTTTGATTTCCAATTCTTAGCCACCACAAAAAGAGCTGCTAGAAATAATTTTGTACAAATTCTCCCTCTCTTTCAGCTCCCATATCCAATCAGTGACAAAGTTAACCAGTTTCTAGAATAATTATAGAGTACTCCTTCACACACTGCCATACAACCAAAGTGCCCTAGTTCTTCACACTGGGCCATCTTCTATTTCTGCTTTAGCCCAGGCTGTCCCCCTATACCCAGAATGCATTTTCTCTTTACCTCTGTCTAAAAGAATCTCTGGCTTTTTTTAAAGCCAAGTTGAAGTGTCTCTTCCTTCCAGGAGGTCTTTCCTGATTCACCAACTGCTTATGTATTTATCTTTATGGCTACATTTTTTCTCCCTCATGGAATGATTACTCTTTGAGGAGAAATATTTGTTTTGGTCTTTCATCCAGTGGTTAGTAAAGTACCTAACACATAGTAGACACTTTTGTGTGTGTGTGTGTGTGTGTGTGGGCATTGTGAGGATTAAGTGACTTGCCCAGGGTCACACATCTAATAAGTGTCAAGTGTCTGAGGCCGAATTTGAACTCAGGTCCTCCTGAATCCAGGGCTGGTGCTTTATCCACTGTGCCACCTAGCTGCCCCCCATAGTAAACACTTTTTAAAAAGTTTCCTGAGTGTATATTGATTGATTAATGAAGAAATGGAGACTTGGAGAGATTACGATGACTTGTTGATGACCAAGATTCAGACAACCCCCGGGATATTGGGAACTGGAGTTCTGTACCCCTAAGAAAGCTCTATGGCTGATGGCCAAATTGAAATTGCCTGGTATTTTTTCAGGCAACCAGCCAACCCAGAATCAGAACATGTTCAATAACATAGTAACCCTGGGAACCTAGACCCTGACTGTGTTCCAAGAATACAAGGCAAAATTTCTGAAGTATTATGTGGTATATATACAGACACAGATACATACATATGCATATAGATATACATATCTTATACATGCATGAATCCTAAGTAGCATATAAACACATGAGAAAGACTAGAATGTCCAGTATCAATTTCCCAACATGTATATAGATGTCTGGGTTCTTGGTTATATGGCTGAAGCAAAATCCCTGAAACAACATGGGCTCAAATGAAGCCAAAACCCAAGCAGTAAGCTATTTAGCCAATTTTAACAGGGTGAAACAAGTATCATAAACTCTTAAAATATAAACAAAGTGAATTTTTCTTCTTATATTCTTAGCCTTAGTTGCTATATCTTCATATTTATGTCTGATTCACCAGGAAACTACTGAAATACCCTTTTTTTTTCTCTACAGACATATTACAAATTCTGCTGAAATGGCCAAACTTCTTATAGGGTGACATAAAAGGGGGAAAAACACACCAAAATCCATTTTACATGACCGGAATCATACCTACTGAGATTTTTTAACTAAAAAGCACAAACAGCCTTGCTTTTTTCATCAGGGGATTTATGGAAAGGTTGGATATATTTTTGTATATCAGCAATTCTAAAAACTTTCTAGTGGCTTTTATTCTCTGTATTGTTCATTTATAAAAAACATTCTCTTGCATAAACACAGTCCAGACAAAGGAGATATTCTGCCTCCACATTCCTTTCTTTGAATTTCAAAAGCAAGGTGAAACTTTAATCTTTAGTTATAACAAATTTTTTTTTTTGGGGGGGGGCAGGACAATGAGGATTAAGTGACTTGCGCAGGGTCACACAGCTAGTAAGTGTCAAGTGTCTGAGGCTGGATTTGAACTCAGATCCTCCTGGATCCAAGGCCATTGTTTTATCCACTGCATCTTTTTAATTTCTCATCTTCACCCTTGAAACTTCCTTCTTCCCTTTTTCCTCAGGTCCAACATCTTTCCCATTCAGGAAGTCCAAAGCTTTTCTTAGACATTGATCTTGTAAGCGTAATGCCAAACCATTGACTTATTCTCAGGAAGCCTCAATTGGTATATTTCAATGTTTTTTGGAGTGATTGTGTCATGAGTTTGAGAGCTCACTCTCAATTGGTATATTTAAATTTCTTCCATGGTCTTTTACTTGACTACCACAGCTTAGGTTCTTTTTCCTCACCTTCCTCTCCTCTTTAGTCTACTTTAATGCTTTTAATTAAGTGAACTTCTCTCTATTTCACCTCCTTTACAAACAGCCTCTCAATTGCCCAATGTTATCAAACTTATTTATTCTAACATGCTTGAATAACATTTTGGGTGATAGGGTGGTATATTTGATTTATTAATTCAACAAGTAATGTCCAAGTACTCCATGCAAGCTACTCTTCAGAGTAAGGTTGGCTACAAACGAAGGCTCTACAAACTATGCTTGCCACTCTGGTAATGTTTAGACTATTTAATTCACCTTCTCCTCTGCCCCCCCTAAAAAAAATAAAGTTATCCATTTTGGGTGGGGTGGCTGATTGTGTCTCCTAGGTTACTGGTTATGTCTAGAACCACTTTGGAGCACTATGTTTATCCATAGAAAGGGTAACAAATGACCAAAGAGACACAGAAGTTTTGCAACCACTGATAACTTCCAAAATAGCAAAGAGTTCACACAGGTTAGAAGAAAAAGCTTTCTTTATTCCATTGGGGGAGGGAAATTAGACACATGTTAGGACCTCCTCTAGTAGTAAACCGGAATCAGTGGGATTAAACCTTGATTTATATATTTGTGTAGCAACAGTGGTGAGACAATAGCAACAGTGAGGCAAGGTTATCTAGTGATAAAGAGTCCGTTCATAGCAGGGCTTCATGTCTGGGACTGTTGGTACTTGCCTGAGCTCAGGAACCATCAGTTCTGTGATTTAGCACAGCAGTGTTCGTCCAGAGGGTACGCGGGTGCAAAGGATTATTGTTATGCCAAGCTCAGGGGACAGCTTACTTGCTAGACCTTAGCTCTGGAAAACAGGGTGTCTCCTAATAATAAAAAGAGAGAAGTAAGAAGAAAAGTGTGGTCTTGGAGCCTGACAGAAGCCAAGTCAGTTCAGGGATTATACTTAGAAATGAGAGATGGTATCAATAAGGATCCTTGCTGGCTAGACACCTCCTGGTACTTCCCATATAGTCTCCTTCCAATTGCTTCTGGCCCAAACTAGAGACCATGTCTTGGAGGAATTTCCCTCATGGAGCCCCTCCCTCCTGGTTATTGACTGCCTCTTCAGGAATACTAATTATATTCAGAATGCCTGGGGCAGCTAGGTGGCAGGGTGGATAGAGCACCTGCCCAGGAGTCAGGAGGACAGAGTTCAAATCCAGCCTCAGACACTTAACACTTACTAGCAAGTCACTTAACCCCAATTGCCTCACCAAAAAACAACAACAACAACAACAAAAACCCAAACAAACAAACAAAAAAGAATACCCAAGCCATGCTTCACTCCACTCCCTTTTCTCCAACTAGCTCCTACATAGCCTCATTACCAACTAGCTCAAAGCCATGTCCCTTGATCAAATCAAGTCTGCTATTATTCTTGGAGAGGTACACCAATCTACTCTCTTGTATACCCATTCATCCTCCCAGTACCTTTATGGACCAAACTATATCTCCATAACCACTACCCCCCATTGTATATAGTTTCCCCCATTAGAATATAAGATTCTTGAGGGAAGGAACTATTTTGTCTGTGTATTAGTGCTTAGCATATAGTAAGTGCTTTTGAAATGCTTTTTTAGTCAGATACCTGCCATTCTAGAATTCCTTGAAATGTCTTTTTTTTTTTTTACTGTTTTTGTTCTGACGTGTGAGTTATGTTATTGATACACTCTGTAACATTTGTCACACACCACCCCTTTGCAAGAATGTTGAAGTCCAGAACAAGTTGAAACTGGCACTGAAAGATAAGGACAACAAAAAGGACTTCTTTGGAAAGGATACTGATGATGGCTAACAGCCTGAATGGATTTTTCAAGAAAAGGTTGTACAAGTATAAACTCATTTTCTTTATTGACAGATTTACAAGATTAAAAGATTAGGAAATACCATAAAAATAATGTGTACAGAGTATACCTGGGTTTTAGAAAGGTATTTGACAAAGTTTCTTACAATTTCAGTTTGGGCAAGAAAGTATGATATAAGATGGAATATAACCCACTTAAATCTGTTCAGAACTAGTTGAATGTCCAGAGCCAAAGCCATAGATTAAGAACAAAAGATAAGAGCAAAAATAACATAACAATTGATCTATTCCTAATCAATATTACATGAATCATCATCTTCAGTAAAGTATCCCAATAATATTTTCTTAGCTCTATTCCCCGCAAAAGTTTTATGAATGACTTAGATGACGGCATAGATAGAATGCTTACATATGGAGTCATAGACTTCCAAATCTGGAAAAATCTCAATAAGCTTGTATCAGAGCATTAATTTAATAAGAAGTTTTTTTTAAAAAAAGACAAATGTAGAATTTTATGCAAATTTTAAAAATCAATTGCATAAGTAAAAAAATGGGGGAGGCATAGAAAGAGTATACGGTATGAGAAAAAAGTCAAAGTTTTAGTAGGTTTCAAGTTCAAAATGAGTTTAGAATGTGACATTGCAGCTAAAAAAATTCTAATGTCTACTTAAACTACCTTAATAGAAATAGAATTATTATCATCACAAGTGAGGTCATAATTTCACTTTATTCTGCCTTAGGGATATCACATAAAGTATGTGCTCATGTGCTTCATACTTTAGGAAGGGCATTGAGAAGATATAGAAGGTCCAGTAAAATCATTCTATACATAATTCTATTTATCAGTTCATTATCTATATGCAGAGAAAGAACTGATAAGTAGAAGTATGTATAGAATTATTTTACATATATAGACATATATTTATATATATATATATCCAATATATACCTACATATCTGTGTCTAACCATCTCTCATCTCTAGAGCAGGAGGGAGGAAAAAAGGGGGAAAAAGAAATCTACATAATAACATGATAAAGTTATACATACTAGATTTGCAGTTTCATGTATAGTCATCTTTTTATTCTTATATTATGCTATGGAAATACTTTTATTCTATCAATTAAAAATAAAATTAAACTTTTTTAAAAAATGCAAAGTTGATCATGAAAACCATGCTATTTAAACATTGATTGAAGGGACTGATGATGTTTAAGCCTGGAGAAGAGAGAAATAAAGTAAGAAATCATAGCTATCATAGAGAAGAAGGATTAGATTTGTTCTGGTCAGTGCCAAAGGAGAGAACCAGATGGAAGATATGTGAGAGAAAATTACATAAAATTTAGAACTAATCCAAAATGGAATAAGCTACCTTAGAAGAAGATTATAAATTCCTCATATCTATAATTTTTCAAGGAGAGATGGGATGGCTATTGAATGAATATATTGTGGGGGATGCTTGGGTACACATTGTATGAGATGTTGATAATATGTAACAGAAAGAAGGCAGAAGTACTAAATCCTTTTGTTTTCTCAGCTAATGAGCATAGTTTGTGGACAAAAAGAAAAGGACAAAAACAAAGGCTAATAAGGGAGTTGACACTCAAGATATGTAGATAGCAAGGGAGCATCTAGCTGCCCTCAATTAATTTACTCAGGTGAGATAAATTGTGTCCTGTGGTATAGGAAGAACTAGAGTATATGATTCCCCAAAAGCCATTAGTGATTTTTTTTGACAGATAGCAAAGAATACTTGAGTTACAACAGGACTAGATAAGGAAAAATATTGAATGAATGAATGTCTTCTAGGTGTCATAGTGGATAGATAGAGTTCAAGACCTGGAGTCGGTAAGACGTTAGCTCAAACCTGGCTTCAAATGCTTACTAGTTGTGTGTCTCTTGAAGTAGTCACCTCACCTCAGCCTGCCTCAGTTTCCTCATCTATAAAATGAGGATAATAATAACACCTAGATAAAAAAATAACATATATAAAGTGTTTGCAAACCCTAAAGCTCTTTGTAAATTCTAGCTATAATCATCATAAACACCAACATTATCAGTGACAGTACGAACAATCCGGGGGTGGGGGTGGATATAGATAGGGACTTCTTACCTTGAAGTCTATAAACTAATTTTTAAAAATTTTTCTTATAATTTCATTTTAATATAATTTATTTCCTTTGTAGTCCTATGTATTTTATTTTATACATTTAAAAGCATTATTCATAGAGGGGTTCCATAAATTTTACCCAATTACTAAAGGGATTCATGATTTTTTTAAAAATCGAGAACCTCTGATATAGATATGGCTTACTAACATTTTAACAAAACATTTGACAAAATCAAATGCTGCAGATTTTTATCACTATGGCCGGGGGAGTCCTTAATAATTAGACATGACTAAATATACAAACATGTGCCTCTATAGATAGTCACCTCCCTGTTTCTATAACTCCAGATGACTACTAGTAAGCAATTCCTATTGAGGGAATGATTGTACCAAGTTTACCTATGAGATTCAGAGCCATAATTAGAAATTCTGCCACTTATAGCAAGCACCACAAAATGTACCTGGGGCAAGGCATTGAATGAGGGTGACAAAATCTCTAGGCGAAACCTTGGACCTCTCAACATAAAGCCCATTGGGAAAAGAGACCTAAGAGTAATGTCCCATACAGAGGACTCACAGTTCCCTTATCAAGATAAGATAATAGTGGAGAAGATAATAGGATAGGATCAAAGTGTAAAGGAACTCATGGATAATATGGTCATAGACAGTCCTCAAATGATCTGATCTCAAATCTTTTTACCTTCTCTCCCTTCTCTGGTTTCCCCAGGTTTACTCATATATTTTCTAAAATGTGGATCACAGAAGTGAACACAATGTTCTAGATGTGATCTGATTGGGGCTGAATACTGTGGAACTATTACCATATTTTTCTGAACACCATGCCTTAATTATACAAAATGAGATTACATTGTATTTTATTTTGGGCTGTTGTAACACAAAGAATGAAAGATTTCTAACCAAGAGAGAACTAGGTTTGAAACTACCTCTGACACTATATAAGTAGCAACAAGTCATTTAAATTCCGAGCCATATTTTCTCCTATATAAAATGGGTAAAATAGTTTCTGTAATACATATCTTAAAAGGTTACAGTGAAGCTTAGATGAGATAATGTTTATGAACCACTTGGTACATCTTAAGACATTATGAAAATAATAGCCATTATTATTATGATCCCGTTCCTGAACTTAGCTAGCCTACTCCTAGGACACTGGATATGCAGTTGATTGCTAGACTTATACCCAGTTTTTCCTGCTTGGTAAAATTAGTTAGAGCTTGTTTTCCTTCAAGGGGTCAAGGTCACCTCTGGACAAGAACATGGCATTGGAATAAAATTTTAATGGAAAACCACCATACTAATGTTCAAAGTGGGGAAAAATAATTATCATCATATTATTTCTTTTCTCAAAAATCTTTAATGACTCCCCAGTGAAATAAAGACAAAATTCTTTATTGTATCAATGAATCATTCAAATGAACATCACTTCTCCATCCACAAAGGAAAGACCAAAAAGATAAAGAATATCTATTGCCCAGATTTCAACATTCATCAGAATGGACACCCCATAGAGCTTGTCCAACAGTGTGTACATATAATCATACATATATGCATATATGTATTGTATATTTATACAATATGATATAATACATATAAACAATTGATTGGGCCCATAGTTGAAAAGAAGAAGAGTAGGCTGGTTAGCTTTCATGAACATACAAAGTACTTTTACTAAACCTAAGCTTTCCATAACAACAAAGATCCATCTTTTCAAAACATGCATTTTACTGATGTTGCTATGTGTCAGAAATCTGGAAGACTATTGCCTCAAAAGAACTAAAGATAAGAAGGGAAGACACAAAGAGCAGTGGAAAATGGCATGGTGTGAGCAGGCTCAAGCAATGAGGAGCTTACTGTTCGAAAGAACAGTAAGAAGTGATATCATTAAAAATTGCATGATGAGGGGGGCAGCTAGGTGGTACAGTGGATAAAAGCGCCAGCTCTGGATTCAGGAGGACCTGAGTTCAAATCTGACCTCAGGCACTTGACGCTTACTAGCTGTATGACCCTGGGCAATTCACCTAACCCTCATTGCCCTGCACGAGCGCGCACACACACACACACACACACACACACACACACACACACACATTGCATGATAGATTGAAAAGATGGACTGGTCAAGTGGTAAGAGTGAGAAATGCCAAGGGGAAGGACAAAGAGTTTCATTGGTACCCTTGTTATATTGGAAGAAAGATAAGAATGCCTCTGGCATGTTGGGTAGACTTCATGTGGTGAAATTTTGGAAGGCCATGGATAAGAATCACCAGGGATGAGAAGTCATGGGTGGATTGTGACAGACATAATGGGAGTGAACTCCTGAATCAATGAGATCACAGATCCATTTGAGTATCAATCAAAGCCCTCCACAATCTTGCTCCTACTAACCTCTCCTATTGCTTTATAACACGGATTGTCTGTTTTGCTTAGGTTAATCTCGTTGCAAACTGAACATATATTTTTTAATGTTTCCAGATCTTTCTTTGCATTTTACCTATCCTTAATTCCCTCTCTATGTGGCCTTCCTTGACAATACCTGCCCACACTAACTTCTCCTTATAATCTCTTATAATTATTATTGTAATGTGTTGTACCTTAAGTGCAAGGTTTGGGGTTTGATCAAATATTCTCATATTTTTTTCTCTAATTGTTTCATGTGATATAACATATCTTGATTGAGATGGTCTGTCCTAGGAGACATGAAAAGAGCCTGGTATACCTCCTCAATACCTAACACTAAGACTTTTGCCTTTAAAACTGAAATAGTCATTGATGAAATTTCATCAACAAAAAGGGAGGAGGGAGGGAGCAAGGGAAGGAACGAAGCAAGGAAAGAAGGGAGGGAGGGAGGGAGGGAAAGAAGGAAGGAAGGAGGAAGGAAGGAAGGAAGGAAGTAAAGAAGGAAGGAAGGAAGGAAACCATTATTAAGCACACACTATTTGCAAAGAACTGTGCTAAGCACTGGAGGTACAAACAGAAAAAAGTAAGAGTCTTTAATCTCAAAGATCTCACATTCTTAAGGGTTTAGAGAAAACACACAATGAAGACTTCAACTACAACTCAGATGGAAAGGTCTCGTGTTTCTTAGGGTACAGTAGCAAAGCAAATGCTAAAATTTCTTCTTTAATGGCATTTCCAATGACAAAATCATTCCAGTTTCTGCTGTTGAATGATTTGCCAGTACCAAGTATTTTGGTGGCAAGAACTTTCTTCTCTGAGTCTTCAGTAAATATGATTTTAATACTTGCAGGGGCAATTGCAAGGTGGCATCTCCCCAGGAGTTGCTTTCCAGAATGATAGCTAAGAGCATTGGGCTGGAAGCATTACTACTCTTTTTTTTTTTAATTTTTTGCAAGGCAATGAGGGTTAAGTGACTTGCCCAGGGTCACACAACTAGGAAGTGTCAAGTGTCTGAGGCTAGATTTGAACCCAGGTCCTCCTGAATCCAGGGTCTGTGCTTTATCCACTGTGCCACCTAGGTGCCCCAGCATTACTGTTCTAAATACTTTTGGCCTCAGAGTCTCAGGCTGCTTCTGTCCTCCATCAGGATCTAAGGGAAGATGGTGGTCAAGGGGACTATGGAGGTTTAATTTGCCTGGCACATGCTGCCTCCTATCTCTCCCTCATGTATTTTATAAATTAGGAAACAGAAACAAGAAGTTGAAAAAAGTTAATAAGGTCCCACAATTAGCAAACAGCACAGTAAAGATTCAAACCAGGTTCTCTGTCTCTAAATCTGGAGCTCTCTCCACCACACAAAGTTTTGAGTTGTTGTTGATGGTTAAGAGATAGTGATGGTTAAAGATAAAAGGATGGTTCTGATTCTTTTCTTGGTCATCCCCTCTCCACCCCCACAAGCTTCCTTAACTCCTTATTGGCAGCATGATACAGTGGAGAAATAGTAGGTCTTGGAGCTTGAGGACTGTGCACAGTACCCTAACTCTACTATTCATCATCCATGTGACCAAAGACCAGTCACTTCTCTGAATCTCATTTCCTCATTTGTAAAAAGAAAGGGTTGGGTAAGATGATCTCTGAAGTACTTTCCACATCTAAATCTATGATTTGTGACCTCTGTTTTACTAGGGAAATTGTCTTTTCTGAGGATTTTCCTGGATCCTTCTGTAGGCCCCCTTTCCTAAGACCCTTAGATGAAACAGTGAGTCAGTCGAGTTAGTGCTTGTTAGAATTTTTCTCAGACTGATATTAAGGTGGTTCAGGAATTTTCTTTAACGAGGCAATCTCTGCTTTGATTTCTAAGAAGATTTCTTCAAAACATCTGGGATCAATGATGATTTTAATGCATCAATACGCCACTAACAAGTTTTGGTTCCTTCTTTAGCTTCTTTTAAGAGTTAAATTTAAACTAAAGATAGGAGGGGAGGGAAATCCATTAATGAAGATGTTTGTATGTACATGGAGGCAGCAAGCCAAAGTGGAAAGGGTGATAGATTTGGAGTCAGAAAGACCTGGGTTCAAATCCTGCCTCTATCACTAATTATACAACCTTGCTTGAGTCACTTTGCCCCTTTTTACCAGATAATTCTAATATTTATCTACAGTTATCCCTTCCACGTTGTGGGGTTTAAGGGTGTGGCATCCCTACCACCTGGAAAATCCATGTGAAATTTTTTGGCCCTCCCTTTGTACCAGAAAAGAAGTCTGAAGTTTTTTCTTTTATGGGGTCTTTACAGTATTTAAAAATAATATATTGATATTATATATATATATATACATATATATATATATATATATATATGCATTTCTGAGTTTCTAGACTTTTTCTGTGTCATCTGCTGGCCTTCTTGCGTCATCTGTGGCTTCCATAAAACTCCCCCCAAATTCCCATTTAACTTCTTATGTCGACCCAAAATAGATCAAAACCATGATGGGGAAAGTCACAGTGTGGAACAGATAACTTAAGATAGGAACACCACACTGGTAAAATCATAGATCCTGCATATATTGACATTGCATGTCTCTCTGTTACCCACTGGAAAGAAGGTGAGTTAGTTGCTGAGAAGTTGAAATGGTGGTTTTCCTTGTCTTGGGGGAGGGGAGGTTCAATAAAAGTAAAGCTATCAAGTGTGATCTCTTTAAGAGTTAAATCATAAGCAGCGGAAATTAGTCTTTTCTTTTTATAGAACATAGTGTGCCTTGATTATTGAAATGAAATACCATACTTGTGATTATCCCTGAGGAACATGAAATCTTCTATCCCAGAGGAGCTCCATGAGCCAGCAAGTCTAGTGCTCTAGTCCTGGAAGAGGCAAAGACCTAAGGCTTCAGAAGAAAGGTAAAATCTTCGTTAATACAGCTTTGCTCAGCTCCACAGTTATAGGGACAGACATTTCTCCCTGATGTTTATGATGATGGGTTTTTGTTCTTGTCTATTGTTTTGCTGCCATGTTGCTGTCAGTTTGGATCATAAAATGCCTGGTACTCTCCTGAAATTATTTTTAACCTGCTGTGTTTTTGCAATTTTTTCCACATATCCCAATTTGTGACTCAGGACCAATGTAAACCAATTAATCCTGAAACATTTATTAAATGCCTACTATGCGCCAGCCTTTTTTTAGAATAGGCAGAGTAAGGAACCTGAGTTTGTCCCCTGATGATCTCCATTTAAATGATTTAATTTTTTTCTGATCTTCTTCCTAGAAGAGCATATGAGAAAGAAAAATAATCATCATCATGACTTTCATTTTTATAGGGCTTTACATGCATTATTAAGAAGACAATGAAACTGACTGAGAGACAGCATATTGCCATGAAAATAAGTGTGAGCTTAGTTAGCATCAAAAGATCTCTCCTGACTCTGCCACTCACGCCTCTGTGATCTTGGGCAAATTTATTCCTCTGAAGCTCAGTTTCAGGGGTTTGCTTTAGCCAGATTGTACTTGCTGGCTCATTAGAGCAGACTGCTAAATTTTCTCTTTTTTTTTGATATAGTTTTATTTATTTCATTAAATATTTCCCAATTACATGGAAAAAAATTAACATTCTTTTTTTAAAAATTTTGAGTTCCAAATTCTCTCTCTCTCCCATCCTCCTCCTTTTCCCCTTGAGAAGGCAAAGCAATATAGTGATTACACAAGTGAAGTCATGTAAAACATATTTCCATATTAGCAGATTGCTAAATTTTTTATGTGAGCATTTACACCTCAGAAATCAGCAAATGCTATATACACCAAGATTTGGCTTATCATTTCATTGATTGTCTAGACTTTTAAAACTGATGGAGAAAAATATTAATAATACAGATAAACAGAAAATATTAACTCTGTACCTTTTTTTTTCAGAATGCTGATTGTTAAATATATACCAGCACCCTATTGTCAGTTTCTTCATCTTCAAAATAAGGGGGTTGGATTAGATGACATGTAATAGCTTTAATTTTATGATCTTGTAATCTGTCATTTCATATATACAAAGTAAAAACAAGAGTGAGGAACAAAGGTATGGTAGAAAGAACATTTGCTCTGGAGTTAAGAAAGCAGAGTTTTGCCCCAGCTTTGACACTACTGTGTGACCATGGACAATACAGGCTTTTCTAGGTTCCTGTTTCCTCATCTGTAAAATGAAAGGATCAGAGATGAATGATCTTGTGAACTAAGTAGGATATAATAGTGGGTGTCATGGGAATATGTTTATGAAGGTTGTTTCATGACAGATTTCTGGTAAACTGTGGAAACGTGGATGAGAAAAGGGGTGTTCTAAAAAATACCCCCCTCACAGGTTTATTTCTTCCTTCACAGTTAAAGGTAACTGGATGACCATTGAAAATATTGTGAAGGAAGTGCAGTTTGGGCCTCCAGATTCTTTTCACTATGTGATGTGCATTACAGGACTTTTTAACTTCTCTTTCCAAGGGGACAGATTGAGGGAAGACCTTTATCTCCAGTGAGTGTGGGTGTTGAAATTGAACAGCACAATACCAGGAAAGACTTGTCATCAGTACTACAATTTACTATTAGGTGTGCCATAGATATGTCAGGTTGATTTTATGGCAAATTTTGTTTGATTACAACACACAATTCTCTTCACTTGCACTGTCTGTGTCTCATGGACCACAGATATCTATCAGCTCACAGCTTTAAAGAACAGGAAAAAATATTGTTCTGTGCCTGCCCTGTATTGAGCCGGTTCCTACATTCTCCTGAGAAGAGTCCATTGGGAGAGACCCTACATGGCATCCCAGTTGAGGGAATTGCCTAACTTCTCACTTAGGATCCTCAGAGCAGTGGGAGTTATGACTGTGGCTTGGGAAAGAGGAAATAGTTCATGAGGTACAGGATTTGGGGTTCGGGTTGGCTTTTTTTCTCTTTTAAATTGTTTCTTCAAGGGGAGAGGCCAACAACCATATGGCTTCCTTTCTTTTTATACTTTAAACAGATTCTATTCATTATTGTTTTTCTTAGTGTTCTAAGCAAATTCTCTTGCTTTATATTTTTGAGGGGTCTGAATGTATGATTGTCCTCCATGTGAGAACAGTACATCTACCAACTTGATGGAGCTCTTAGGGGTTCAATGACTTGCCCAGGATCCCACAAGGTTGGTTTTCTATCCATCATGCCCTGCTGCCTCTTAGATTTGTATTAAATCTCCAAATATTCCTCATTTGGCATCTTTCTTATTTACTTTACCTGAACTCATTCCTTATATGAATGAATGAATGAATGAATGAATGAATGAATGAATGAATTGAATGAATGAGAAAGCTCTTATTGGGAGTTTAGTGTGTCAATCACTGAGGCTACAAATAGAAAAAGAGAGGCAGTTCCTTCTCTCAAGGACTTCACATCTTAATTAGAAGAGACAACACTTAATCAGTATCTTCTTCAGGGCTAATGGAAAGACCCAGAAGTCCTAAGGATGGAGCAGCAGGGTTTAAATATTATTCTTTCAGTCTTATTTATTTTGCTTCTTTCTGACTGAGCTTCCTTTTATAATATTGGGGTTTTTTTTTTCTTCTTGAGGAATTTTATTCTCTTTCCACTGAGGTTCTCTGACAGTATTTTTATTTGATACCGTGTATTAGAGGTTGTTAACATATAGACAGATTTATACAAATACTTTTGGGGGATTCTAAGCCTGGGCCAGAACTAGTGCTTGTTAACATTTGGGAAAGGACTTGGGAAAAGTTGGAAGCATTATTCAAATTAGGATCACACTATAAGAATTAATTTAGATAATAATCTGAAGTTTTACTTTTTGTATCATCACAATATTCCTCTTCTAGGAAGGGTAAGCTGAACTTGGAACTTTGCTCTCCAGTAAAGAAATTGATATCAAATTCATCTTCCACCTTTTGAATCTTTCCTCTTCTTCATTGCATTTGCTCGCAGTATGCCAGGTTTTGTGTCGGCCTTCCTATTTTGTGTTTAAAATACCCCCTTCTAAATTAGAATTCTTGTTTGAGGGAGCCAAGAGCTCTAGCACTTCTAAAATTACCTCTTGGTAACAGATTTGCTATAGAGTTGGAATACTGTGGACAAGTCTAGTGTTTCAGAATTTATACAAAGAGCAACATTCCTTAAGGCCTAATCCACTGACTTCCATCATCAGAGGCAGATGGTTTGCTTTCAGAATAATCAGGAGGTTTCAGAAACATGACATAATGTTTATCTTTCCTAAGATTTTCTTCTTGGTTTGACTTCTGAAAAATTTTAAATGTACCCATCTCTTTTGGGCATTATTTGACAAGGATAATACTTAAAAAGGTTTCTTTCTTCTCTCTCTCTCTCTCTCTCTCTCTCTCTCTCTCTCTCTTTCTTTTCCTTCCATCCTCTCTTTTTTTTTTCCTTCCTTTCTTCCTTCTTCCTTCTCCCCTCTTTTCTTTTTACCTCCTCTCCCTATTTTCCTTATTTCTTCCTTCCTTCTTTCTTTTTTCATTCCTTCCTTTCTTCTTCCATCCTTTCATTCTTCATTCCTTCCTTCCTACAGCAAAGACAATATGAACTTCAAATCATTATAGATAAACTAATATAGAAAGCTTAGATTTTTCTACCTTTGGACCTTGGGGATCTAGTGTTTCTATATGCTATCCCTCTAATACCATGCCTTACTTTGATCAAGCTGCCCTAAACACAGAATGATTGGCAAAGACCCTAAAGCTAATCAGTGACTAAAAAACTGCCATTGATAGTTGGTTTTCAGAGCCATTCAATTGCTCTATAAGGCCCAGCTTTAGATCTGGGTTCAACTCCCAGCTCTGCTACTCACTACTTTTGTGACCTTAGTCAAATTACTTAAATTTCTAGGCCTCAGTTTCCTCAAGAGCACCAGGCCTGAAGTCAGGAAGACTAATCTTCCTAAGTTCAAATCTGGCCTCAGACTCTTACTAGCTATGTGACCTTGGAAGTCCTTTAATCCTATTTGCCCCAGATTCTTCATCTGCAAAATGAAGAGGTTGGATTAGATGATATCTAAGGTCATTCCAGCTTTACAGCTATGATAAAATGTGAAACAAGTTGTTCTTGCTTTTCCCCCCAAAAAAGTCTTTATTTGGAGGCACATTGTGACAGAATTCTATCATTGACATTCCTGGCCCATAACCCACTAAAAGCATCATGTGATTTCTCTCCTTTCAACTTACAATGTAAATGTGCGATGCCTATAATTTGGTTGGAACAGCTGTGCCCACTACAATTTACAGGCACACACACACACACACACACACACACACACACACACACACACACCATATCACTTTTCCCTTTCATTCCATAGGATCATTTAATAGATCACACAATACTTGAGGCTCTTGTCATGTCAGGGAGGGGGATAATTGTACCAAGCCTTAGTGTAAACTCCCTCAGAGCATAGAGTGAGTGACTCACATCCTCTAAGATAGTGGTTTGTGTTTTTTTGTTTTTTGTTTTTTGTTTTTTTGACATGAGTCACTCCCCAGCCAAAAACAAGAAAAAAAATAAGGCAGATATTAACTACTATGTCTTTCTGTTGTTTGTTTGTTCTGGGGCCATATGGAAAGCAGATGAATTTGAAAAGACTAGAAAACCTAGGATGAGAAACCATAGATAATTCAGGAAGTGGCAGGCATCAAAGATTGGTAAAATTGTTATCAGAACTGGAAAGGACTTTATAGATTACTTAATCCAATCTTTTCATTGTATAGGTGAAGAAACTGAGGCCTGGAAAAATTGTTCAAGCCACACAGCCAGTAAATAAGAGAACTGAAAGATGAACCCAAACCACTGTTCTTCTTCCCTTTATATGCTTCGGCCTTCTATTATTTCATATCTTTTGTGGCCGGGGGGGGGGGGGGGGCGGCGCAATGACAGTTAAGTGACTTGCCCAGGGTCATACAGCTAGTAAGTGTCAAGTGACTGAGGCCAGATTTGAACTCAGATCCTCCTGAATTCAGGGCCGGTGCTTTATCCACTGTGCCACCTAGTTGCCCCAGTAGTATTTCATATATTGAATGCCTTAGTTACTACCCACCCTGCTCCCATTAGACAGTAATATGGATCAAGAAATTGGGAAAGGGGGAGTTTAATTTGTAGAACAAATAAGCAAAGAGGGACTTAATGAATGGTTATGGGAAGGAATATATTGATAGAACCTAGAGAAAGAAAATAGGAGAAACTAGAGTTGAAATGCCATGGGAATTTTTTTTATCTGACGGATATTTATGCATGATGTACATTTCTTTATTTATGTATTATGTATATTGTGTTGCAAATCATTTAATATTAATAGAAAAGTTCACTTGAAATTAACTGCTTACAGAATACATGAAGGAGAATGATGTGCATTAAGTCTATAGAAAGGGAGGTTACAAGCACCTTGTGAAGGGCTTTGGACACTAAGCCCAGCAATTTGTGTCTTATCCTGGAGGCAATGGGGAGCCACTTCAGTCTCCCTCTCTGTTACCTTTCTTAGTGGATTCACCTGCTAATTTGTTTATATATTTTTTCTTTTATATAGTCCTGACATTGATCTTATAGTTTTGTAATACTCATCTGTGCTCATTTTGATTATATTTTACCTGTTGTTTCTTTTTTAAAATCTCAGCCCACCAGAGAGCTTCCTAGTCAGCCCTATTGGTTTGGTTCCATGTTCCAGTTTGGTGTAGAGAAAGGATGACTAGGCTTGTATCCAGAGAACCTGTGTTCCTAGATAATTTCTACCACTTACTAGCTCTGCAACATTGGGCATGGCTGAGCCTGTTTCCTTCAACTGTAAAAGAGAGAGTAATTGCATTACTCACCTTAGAGGCTCATTGCCCAATCAGTCAAGCAATTAATAAGTGCCCTCTATGTTCCAGGCACTGCACCAAACAATGCAGATACAAAGAAAGGCAAAAGACAGTCTTTGATCACAAGGAGTTCACAGTCTAATAGGAGAGACAATAGGCAATCAACTGTGTACAAAGAAGTTATCTAGAACCTAGCTTCTTTAACTGTGGGTCTTGACCCCGTATAGGGTCACAGAACTGAACGTGGGGGTCACATTTAACAACAGCAAATGGCTATGTATACCTATTTTATATACCCAGGGTCATGTGAAAATTTCCCCAGGGGGAAAAGGGTCACAAGTAGAAAAAGTTTAAGAAGCCCTGATCTAGAGGATAAAATAGAACAACGAAAAGAAAATCAAAGGGGATTGAGAAAGGCTTTTGATAGAAGGTGAAAATTTTTGCTATGATCAATATAAATGTAAGTTATTTTACCCCTTCATTGGGATTATTCATAAATTGTTTGTGTTAATCCTGTGTCACACAATTAGATTGCAAGTTCCCTGAGAGCACAAAATGTCTTATACTTTGTATCTGCCACAAAGACACAGCACAGATTTGTAGATATTATAAAATGCTTCATGTGTACTTACTGAATGACAAATTCATGTCCCTGGTGCTTCCTGAGGGAGGCAACATTCCTGTATTCATTTTGAATTCATTGGCATAAGAATTTTTTATACAAATTCATTTTATTTATTTTTAAGAGAACAAAAGAGGTGGAAGAAAATCTTAGAATATAACAAATTCTAGTTTATATGAACACAGTTATTTTAGGGGTAATATTTCTAACCAGTGTTCAGGGGATATTTCCAAATCTGCTTCACCCAATCTGGAACCCCAGCAGGGAGAAAACCACAACCAGCACAAAGTGTCCTGCAGCATGGCTAGAACCCTGGAACTGAAATGGCATAAGAATTTGACCCCAAAAAAGATTCTCTGCCACCAAAGAAAAAATTGCTATGCACATTTTTGCTTCTGATGGATCTTCTGCTCAATTTTAGGTACCCATGTTACTCAGTTTCAACGTCGAAGAAAAATATGGCTCTAGCTCTCATCCATTGCAGACTCTGCTCACAAAATCATGCAGGAATCACAAATCAAATAATAAAACATTTCAGGAATATAATAGGAAAATAAATAACAAGGGTAAGGAGTAGGATCGTTCTTAATCACACCTGCTGCCCCTGAAATAATTAATAATATCCTATCTACTATTGCTTCAGAAGGGAAGAGATAAGAGTATGCTAGAGATAGTTAAAATGGGGAGCCGAAAAATGATCATTTTGATTGCATTAAATTAAAAGGATTTTGTACAAACAGAAGCAATGCGGCCAAGATTAGAAGGAAAGCAGAAATCTGGGAAGCAATTTTTACAGCAATGTTTCTGATAAAGGCCTCATTTCTAAAAGATGTAAAGTACTAAATCAAATTTTAAGAATACAAGTCATAGGGGCAGCTAGGTGGCGTAATGGATAAAGCACTGGCCTTGGATTCAGGAGGACCTGAGTTCAAATCCGGCCTCAGACACTTGACACTTGCTAGCTGTGTGACTCTGGGCAAGTCACTTAACCCTCATTGCCCCACCAAAAAAAAGTCATTCCCCAATTGAGAAATGGTCAAAGGATATGAACAGGGAGTTTTCTGATGAAGAAATCAAAGCTATCTATTGCCATATGGGGAAAAAAAATGCTCTAAATCACTATTGATTAGAGAAATGCAAATTAAAACAACTCTGAGGTACCACCTCATACCTATCAGGTTGGCAAATATGACCCAAAAAAAGGAAAATAAGAAATTTTGAAAAAGATTTGGAAAAGTGGAAAAGTTGGAACACTAATGTATTGTTGGTGGAGTTGTTAACTGATCCAAACATTCTGGAGAGCAATTTGGAGCTATGTCCAAAGGGCTATGGAGCTGTGCATACCCTTTGACCCATACCATTATTAGATCTGTATCCCAAAGAGATCATAGAAAAGAGAAAAGGACCCACATGTACAAAAATATTTATAGTAGCTCTCTTTGTAATGTCAAAGAATTGGAAATTCAGGGGAATGGCTGAACAAGTTGTAGTATATGAATGTAATGGAATACTATTGTGCTATAAGAAATGATGAGCAGGCAGATTTCAGAAAAACCTGGAAAGACTTAAGTGGACTGATAACAAGTGAAGTGAGCAGAACCAGGAGAACATTGTACACAGTAACAGCAATACTCTGCAAAGATCAACTGTGATAGACTTAACTCTTCTCAGCTATACAATGATCCAAGACAATTCCAAAGGACTCATGATAGAAAATGCTCTCCACATCCAGAAAAAAGAACTATGGAATCTGAATGCAGATTGAACCATACTGTTTCTACTTTTTGTTTGTTTTTGTTTTTGAGGTTTTTCCTTTTTGTTCTGATTCTTCTTTCACAACATGAATAATGAGGAAATATGTTTAATGTGATTGTACATATATAACCTATATCAGATTGCCTTCAGTCTTGGGGAGGGAAGGAAGGAAGGGAGGAAAATTTGGAACTGAAAATCTCATAAGAACAAATGTTGAAAGCAATATTTACATGTAACTGAAAAAAATAAAATGGTATTAAGATTGGGAAAAAATTTTTAAATTAAAATTTAAAAAGAGGGAGCCAATTGTTAAATTTCAGTGTGATTATTTAAACCTCAGAAATTGGAAAAGGCTAAAAATCAATTGATATATTGCTTTGTTGATTGTCTAGAAAGCATGGGAGATACATTAACAATGCAGATTAAATTTCCAAGTGTTTTGTGCATACATATTTCCCCCCAGATAACCAGTTGTTAATCACTTCCTCAGTTCAAATCAGGCCTCAGACACTCACTAGCTGGGTGACCCTGGGCAATTCAGTTAACCTGTTTGCCTCAGTTTTCTCATCTGTAAAATGAGCTGGAGAAGGAAATGGCAAATACTGCAGTATCTTTGCCAAGAAAACATAGAAAGTCACCTAGAGTTGAACATGATTGAACAAATAACTTTCTAAAAATAATGTCTCACATATGTTTTTAATTTTTGCTTATTAGATTATTAAAATTTCAGTTTAAATAATTTTGCAGAGATTTTAAAAATTCAATCTAACATTTAAAAAAATTAAGCACCTACCAAGTATAAGGCACTGTGCTATGCATAAAGATATTGACCATGATGGAGAAAGCTAATTAATTTGGATGTTTAATAAGGAGTACTATATGGGGGCAGCTAGGTGGTGCAGTGGATAAAGCACTGGCCCTGGATTCAGGAGGACCTGAGTTCAAAGCCAGCCTCAGACGCTTGACACTTACTAGCTGTGTGACCCTGGGCAAGTCACTTAACCCTCATTGCCCTGTAAAAAAACCCAAAAAAACAAAATAAGGAGTACTATAAGGAAGGAGAGAAGGATGTATTCAAAGGCAGCTTTATGCATCACTGAAACAAGTTGGAAAAGAAGCCAACAGGACCATTTCTATTCTTCATTGAGAGATTTTTAAGGAGTTACAGAAGCTTGATACTTCATGTGATTTTTCTTAGTTCTAATAGCTATTCTTTTTTTTATCATGCAATATCTGTGTTAAAATGTTTGCAACTTCATGTAATGCTTTTGAATACTGTACCCAGTGGCTTGTTGTAGTAGATGGTAACAGAAGATGAAAAGGAAATAAGAAAGAAACCCAGACCATGAACAGAGAGATCAGAAAAGTAGAAAAGAAAGAGTAGAGGCAAGGCCAGGATTCTGAATGTAGTCTAATGACAGCAGAACTGAAAAAGAGATGGTGAAAGCAAACAGGAAATTCAGAGGCTAAAATTCAGAGGAGAAAATGCAATGGTGTGAGAATTAGAGAGGAGACAGCTAGACTCAGATGAAAGCAGGGAAGAGCGAGATTGATAGAGAAAAATAAAGGAGTCCTCTCACTCCAATCAATCAGTCAACAAGCATTAATTAAGAAACTGTGGTACCATATGCCAGGCAACATAGTAGGTGCTGGAGACACAAAGACGAAAGTGAAAGTTTTATCTGGAGGAGCTGAGGGTGGAAGGGAGGAACAAGGCATCAATATATATATAGGTATAAACAAAATACTTTACAGAACAGTTAAAAGGTACACTTGACAAGAAAGGTGCTAGCAAATGGGAAAACTAAGGAAATTTTTATGCAGAAAGTAGCTGAGTTTTTAAGGAAACCAGAGATTCTAGGAAGTGAAAGTAAGGAGAGAGTGTATTAAAGGTGGGGAGCAGCTGAGACAAAGACACATAGATGAGAGATGAAGTGTTGTGTGTGAGGAAAAGGAAGAATACCAGTTTAGCTGTGCGTAAAGGAGGTTAATATATAATAAGACTGGAAAGGTAAGTTGGGCCAGGTTGTAAAGAGCCTCCAATTCCAAATGCTTCCCATTTATATTGAATAGGCATATAGTTGGTTACATATTTTCTCCATGTGAGCTTCAGGTGATGGGGACTGTGTTTTTGCCTTTCCCCATTGCATAGCACTGTTCTTATCCAGGTGACTGGCACAGAGTAAACCCTTATTTTTTAAGAGTTGTTGACTTACTCAAACTGAATTTATATTTACTCCTGTTGGTAATAAGGAACAGGTGCAATTTATTGAAGCAAACATTCTACTATATAAAGAGCCTACATGAAGTAGGATTAATTTTTTTTTCTAGTTTGATGTCAAAAAGTACACTCCATTTACATACTTTATATAATCCTAAAGTTACATTCCTGAAGGAAAGTTGTTAAAGTCTTTCTGATGGGTGAAAAATGAAATTTCTAAATTTAATTAAGTGAAGGTTTAATCAAATTTCAAATTATGTGTATTTTTTTGTGTAAAGTATGTGCATATGATAGCCTTCCCATTTCCTATGTCCCTTTCATCATTCTCTCTGACCTTAACAAAGCCTGAGGAAGTATATTCAAGCCTGCTAGAGTCTGGTTATTATCACAGTTAGCAGAAATTACTAAAAATAACACTATGAATGATTAGTTCCATTGTATAGAATCAAGAAATATCTACTCTTACATGGTTTCCTCTGCTTGAAAATTAAATGCTCATTAACAATCAATGTCTCTCATCTGTTACAATTTAAGATCTATTGAGCCAAGACCTGAGTAAATATATGCCCCTACAGAAGAGACAACCCAGATGAGAAAAAAAAAAGGCATTTAACAAATAAAAGCATAGAAAATGATAGACTTTGATTTCTCAGGGCAGAGCCAAGATGGCAGAGGAAAGACATTAAACGCACAAAGCTCCTGACACAATTACCCCCAAAACAGCAATAAAACAAGCCCTGGAGTGACAAAACCCATAAAAAGAAGGCTGAGATTTCCAGATTAAAGAGAGCCATACTGGGCTGCAAGCAGAGTTCAACCCCATGATCCTGCCGACACAAACCCCAAACATGCTGTGCAAGAGGAAATTACCCCAAGCCTCTGAACCAACTGCAGCACCAGTGTCTTCTGGAACTAAGCTTACCATTGGGTGAGAGGGCTGAAAGGCTGTCCTGGGGGGTGGGAAAATACAAGGGTCTCAGCGGGACCTGAGGAGTAATTCAGATATCCCACCCCAGCAGGGAACCAGGGAGAAATCTTGAGCGGCCGGAGGCCCAGGTGGGGGAAGGGCGGAGGCTTGTCAGGGCTAAGAAACACCTCAGCACTCTACTGGCTGGTTAACTAGTGAGTTGGCTTGAGGTTACCTTTGGACCAGAGAACAGTCCAGGTGAGAGAAAAACCTGCCCTCCCTCAAACCTGAACACCTAGGATCCTCTAAAGCTTGGGACAGTGTAGTTTGGAAGTAGAGCCCCACTGTAAGAGGGAGTTAAAAGTCAAGTTAAAAATGGCAAGATGAGCAAGCAAAGAAAGTTGAGAACAATAGAAAGTTTCTTTAGCGACAAGGAAGGTTGAAGTGCACTCTCAGAAGAGGATAACAACATCACGGCCCCTATATCCAAAGCTTCCAAGAAAAATATGAATTGGTCTCAGGTCATGGAAGCTCTCAAAAGGGATTTTGAAGAGAAAGTAGGAGCAATAGAAGGAAGATTTAGAGAGGTGGAGGAAAGAATGGAAAGAGAAATGAGAGCAATGCAGGAGAGGTATGAGAAAAAAGTCAATGGCTTGAAAAGCCAAACCAAAAAGGAAATACAAAAGCTCTCTGATGAAAATTATTGCCTAAGAACCAGGATTGAACAGTTGGAAGCTAGTGACTTTATGAGAAACCAAAACACAGTAAAGCAAATCCAAATGAATAAAAAAATACAGGGTAATATGAAATATCTCTTTGGAAAAACAACTGACCTGGAAAATAGATCTGGGAGAGATCATTTGAAAATCATTGTACTACCTGAAAACCATGACCAAAATAAGAGTTTAGAGAGCATCTTCCAAGAGATTAACAGGGGAAATTTCCCTGACATTCTAGAAGCAAAAGGCAAAATAGAAATTGAAAGAATCCACTGATCACTTCCTGAAAAAGATCCCAAAAGGAAAACCTCCAGGAATATTATAGCCAAATTCCAGAGCTCCCAGGTCAAGGAGAAAATATTGCAAGCAGCTAGAAAAAAGGAATTCAAATACTGTGCAGCTACAATAAGGATAAAACAAGATCTAGCAGCACCTACTTTAAAGGACCAGAGGGCAAGGAATATGATATTCCAGAGGGCAAAGGAACTGGGACAAGTATTTATGCAGCAAACAGGGTGGGGTGTCTTATGTCTGGGGCCTGATTTGGGCTCGAGGCCTCCTGGGTCCAGGGCTGGTGCTTTGTCCAGTGTGCTACCTAGCTAACCCATGATGACATCTTTAAAATAGGGTTGAGGCATAGGAAGAATAGATTGGGGGAGGGGGAAGGGGAGAGGTAGACTGGGGAGAGGTAGTTCACATGAAGGAAACAAGAAAAAAGCTTATGGAGGGGAGGGGAAGAGGGGGAAGGAGTGGGGGAGTGAGTGAACCTCACTATCATCAGAAGTGCCTCAAAAAGGGAATAACATATATATTCAAGTGGGTATAGTAATATATTTTTGCCCTAAGGGAAAGAGGGAGGGGAGGGAGATAAGGAGGGGGGGAGGAGAAGAGGGGAAGGAGGGAAAAACAGATTGGAAGAGAGAGCAGTAAAAAGCAAAACACTTTTGAGGAAGGTGAAGATGTTCTGCATAACTGCACAAATATGGAATGTTGAATTGCTTGATTTCATAGGGAGGGTTAAGAAGGGAGGTAGGAAAAAAATTTAGAACACAGAATTACCTCAAAGACCTTAATCTCATCAGAGTGGGCTCAAGGAAGGAATAACATTCACACCCAATTGGGAAAGTAGGATGGGATGAGGAGTGAAGGGTAAAAGAAGGGAGGGCAGAGCAGGAGAGGGTGCAGTCAGAAGTAAAACACTTTTGAGGAGGAATAGGGTAAAAGAAGATAGAAAATAGAGTAAATATCATTGGAAGGGAATAGGATGGAGGGAAATAGTTATGATAATTGACTATAATGGCAAAATGTATGGTACCTACTTTACTGGGCTATTGTGAAGAAAATTCTTTGTCGAGTTTCAGGTACTATATAAAAGTTATGATGAACAGGATGCTATCAGAAAAGCCTGGAAAGATCCACATGAACTGAAGTAGAATGAAATGTACTGTATACAAAGTAACAGCAATAGTGTAAGATGATCTGCTGGGAAGCATGTGGTTATTTTCAGCAAGGCAATGATCCAATATAACCCTGAAGGACTTATGAAAATTGCCACCCATCTACAGAGAATGAACTGATGGTATCTGAAAACAGATTGAAACACATTTTTAAAATTTTTTTTCTTTGAGATTTCCTTAATCTGTAAAAAAAATCTAAAAAAAAAAGAAAATGAGAGATTGGTAAGAACAAGTGTCCTGTTGGAGAATCCGGGGCTACCTTTCTACTATGAGGAGGCGTGAGAGTAGGGAATAAGTAGAGGGACTATAAATTATGAATAAAATGATTATAAGGTATAAATGTAGAAATCACATCCCAGGCAGTTAGAACCTATGTGATCCTGAGCAAGTCACTTAAGCCACTTAGGACCCTCATCTATAAAAATGAGCATAGGAGCAGCTAGGTGGCACAGTGGATAAAGCACTGGCCCTGGATTCAGGAGGACCTGAGTTCAAATGAGGCCTCAGACACTTGACACATACTAGCTGTGTGACCCTGAGCAAGTCACTTAACCCTCATTGCCCCACCAAAAAAAAAAGGGCATAATAATCCTTCCTCAGTGTTACTGTAAGAAAAAGTCCCTGCAAATTCTAGAACATTATGTAAATCTAAATTACTACAACCTTCAAAATAAGACTTCTCAACTTCTTATGCTAGGGCATAAATCATTATATTCTAAGAAGATGAATTTTTATGAAATGTGATTAATACAAAACTTGACTATAATAGCAGTTCTCCCAAATGCATACTATAGGAATACAAGCTGAAATTGCCCACAAAAAAATCAGAGTCAACTTTAGCTTTGTTGGGGACATTGTATACAATAGGTTTAGTGCCTAAGATTTGATTAAACCTTAACTAAACTGTATTAAAGACATCAAGGTTTCTACTATTTACCTTAGATCTGCAGGGCTTTATCAGGGAATTGTGTCAGTATAAACTAGAGGGGAGGAAAAGGAAAAGGATGTGCATTCAGCATTAACAAGTATTTCAAATACATGGATATATGTGTGTCTGTGTGTATACACATACATATATATGAATATTTATATTTGTGGATATTTACTATTATATATACTTTTATGAGTATATAGATACATGCATATACGTATACATGCACATACATATCTTTTCTGTCATTTCAGTTGTGTCCAACTCTTCATGACCCCATTTAGAGTTTTCCTGGCAAAGATACTATAGTGTTTTGCCATTTCCTTACTCAGATCATTTTCCAGATAAGGAACAGAGGCAAAAAGGGGTAAGGGATTTACCCAGGGTCACACAACTATTAAGTCTGAGGCTAGATTTGTACTCAGGAATATGTCTTCCTGACCTCAGCCCAGCACTAACATCTGCACTCCTTACCTCTCCCAACACATATACATATTAGCATATATTAAATAATATGTATACTAAGAAAATTTTTCTTTAGTAAACAAAGATAAATTATGTACCTGAGGTGATATTTAAAGTATTACCATTCAAGAAAGAAAATTACATTCTCATAGATGAGTCTATTATATCACATCATGCCTGCCATGTGGGATTGATGATTGGTTCGTTATTAATACTGTGACATCTTCAGGTTTACCAATTTAATCTCTACCATTCTATTTAGTAGCCAGGTAAACTAGCCAGAAAAGTAGATAAAGGAGCCATGTTAAATATGGTACTTGCTAGGTCTATGCTGTAGGATCATTGATCCAGAACAGGCTTCCCTAATGGTGAAGATAATGCCTATCCATCCTGTCCATAGTGGGAAATTGTCCTCAATACTTTAGTGCTTTAGTGGAGGCATTATCATATTTCTGGGAGTACTCTTTCTACAAGAGTAGGTCATAATCCAGCCATATCTCCTAAATGTATGCCTTTCCCATCCATGTTTTTGTGTGTCTATCCAGAAAACCTACCCAACAGGGTGAAGGCTTTTCTCTGATTCTTTCAATTTTCCATGTGTCTTATTCTTTAGCTCCTACCTACCTTTGTATGAAGTAGTTAGAGTTTGACTACCTATGGGGAAGGGGAGAGTATACAAGTGGAATTGATGAGATAAGACATCCAAAGGAGAGGCATTGTACAGAAGAAGATCAGGGTCTAAGAGGGATGTGACAAATTGGTTTAATAGAAACTTGAACTGAAGGATTTAGGGAGAGATATCAGGGTAGAAGAATGTCAATAGACTTCTCCTTGCAAGGGTCTACAGGTGAATTAATTCCCCCTGTTCTATGAATAATGAGTCCAACATGGTAGGACATTAGCTGAGGCAACTACCAATGACAGGACATCAAACAGAAAGAGCACTGGTTCCCAAGTCATTTTGCCATGCTATGAGGAGGAAACAAATTCCAAGTATATGATTCCTGAATTTTCACCTAGAGACTGAACTTACTGGATGGCATGCTTTTACAACTGTGTTGGACCTTCTACATTCCTTTACCAGATTTCATAAAGAACTGCCTTAGGGGTCAAAACAAATCAACCTGTACCCTTCTTAGAAATCTTGGATTTGGGGGAGCACACTGTTTGAAGGGGTACCTAGATCCAAGAAAAAAAAACTGTGGGAATATAGACACATATTTCATTTTTCATTATGTATTATATTTCTTACTTTTTAAAATGTTATGCAGAGTAAAATATTGTAACACAATTAAGTGTTTTCAGGTTGTTCCTTTTGGGTGGGTCCATTAGGCCAGGCCATGTTACTAGAACTCAATGAAATATAGCAAGTAAGGGAAGACACAGGACAAGGTCAACACGTGGGTGCTTAGAGCACACCCAATTGGGGAAATCTATGCTAATCACACCACCTGCACTAACAAGAAAGCTTGGCTATTCAGGCAAAAGATGTGTACAGCTAAAAGTCCATCTACCAAAGAAAGTCTAGCACTTCTGTTATACAGGGTGAGACTATAATCAATGGTATAAATGTGGGTCTACCTAACACCTGATCCTACTTCTAGGGTACTTCTAATAAGGGCCGCATTTTGTATCATATACACACACGTATATATATATATATATATATATATATATATATATATATTTTTTTTTTTTAGTGAGGCAATTGGGGTTAAGTGACTTGCCCAGGGTCACACAGCTAGTAAGTGTTATGTGTCTGAGGCCGGATTTGAACTCAGGTACTCCTGACTCCAGGGCCAGTGCTCTATCCACTGCGCCACCTAGCTGCCCCCTATATATATATATATATAATGTATATATAATGTATATGTATATGTGTACATATGTATAGATATATAGATATGGCTAGATATGGATATGGCTATAGATGGAGATGGAGAGATAGATGATTAGAGATAGAGATTGAGATAAAGATAGAGATGATACAGATATAGTTCCTTCTCTCTCATTAAATAATCAACCTACCTACATTTCCAGGCATGCACGATCTTGATGATGTCTTTTATATTGTTCTCACTGGTATCATGCTACCTCCTGCTTTCACCTACCACCTATCTTTTCGGGATTATCTTCCATTTTGGTTCTTCTGAGATATTCTGTGATTCACAGCCAGAATAAGATAAGTGCTGAACAGATAAGGCTTTTGTAGCAGAAAGCAGCTTGGGATCATTGAAATCACTGCACAATTTCCTAAATGAAATCTAAGCAAATTTCCTCATTTCTGGGATCATCTCATTATTCATCCGCAGTATCCAAAATAATAAAAGCAAGCATTTATAAAGCATTTTAAGGTTTGGAAAAGTACTGTACGTGTTTTCCCATTCAGTCTTCACAATAGTCCTGTTACATAGTTGCTATTTTAAACCCCATATACCAGATGAGGAAACTGAGGTAGATAGAAGTAAAATGACTTGCCTAGGGTCATATAGCCATTAAGTGTCTGAGGCAGAATTTGAACTCAGGTCTTCCAGGCTCCAAGTCCTTGACACTATTCATTTAACCATTTAACCACTTAGCTGCCTAATTTCTATACTTCTTGTGGTTTAGTCATTTTCAGTTGTGCTCAACTCTTCATGATCTCTTTTGGGTTTGTTTGGGTTTTTTGGCAAAAATGCTGTAGTGGTTTGTCATTTCCATCTCTGGTTCATTTTGCAGATAGGAAAACTGAGGCAAACAAGGTGAAGCAATTTGCCAAGGGTCACACAGTCAGTGTCTGAGGCTAGACTTGAACTTAGGTCTTCCTTGCTCCAGGCCCAATTTTCTATCTACTGTACCATCAGGCTGCCCTTTGTATATCCATGTAAGTATTACAGTGTGTGTATGTATATGCATAATATATGCATATACACATGCACACATTTAAATGTGCATATATACTTATACATAAACATGAGTGTGCACATATACATATAAATATGTGTATATTAGCAAATCTATACAAATTTACTCACTGGGCCACTTATCCAGCTACATGTCTTAATTTGTCCAATATACTCCTTTATCCACTTTGCTTTTCTCCAGCAAAAATGGCTAGGATAATCTCTTTTGAATGGCTGTGGATGTCACTGGAGTGTGCAATTAGCATGGTGTCATTTGAGAATGGGAACATTTCAAGAAACTTGCTATTAACAGGGAATTGCTTTTTCTCTTTAGCCTCTGCACCAAAACATCCTCTATTATACTGGCAACCACTTCCGTAGGCTTGTCCTCATTGACATAAAATTAGGATATCCATCATATCACACACAGGTTCACAAGGAACAAAATCACCTGTGTTTCTCCATCTGTCAAAATAGGACATCTCCCACTTTGTCTCTCGGTTCTGCACAGCAGCATATGAAGTGTCTTACATCTTTGAAATTGTTAGAACCTCATAACCCAGCACCAAAAATTTTACCAACACATTAAAATTAATCAACCTGCTCTGCTCACCATCATCCCTACCCTTACCGCTACCCCACCCCTACACCTACCCTTACTTCTCCACCCCTTAATAAGTATCCAAGTCATGATTAAGAATGGGATTTACAATATTTACAACTCACCTGCCATATATAATTGTTAAATGGTCTGCCAAGAAATGTCAACTACCTTTCTCAATTATTCATACTGAGCTTTCTTTACAGGTAAAAAGTTAATTTCTTGGGGCAGCTAGGTGGCACAGTGGATAGAGCACCGGCCCTGGAGTCAGGAGGACCTGAGTTCAAATCTGGCCTCAGACACTTGACACTTACTAGCTGTGTGACCCTGGGCAAGTCACTTAACCCCAATTGCCTCACTAAAATAAAAAAAAAAAGTTAATTTCTTTTTTTTTTTTAATTTGTGATAAAGTATTTTTTTCCCGTTACATGTAAAGATAATTCTCAACTTTTGTTTGTACAAGCTTTCCAATTTCAGATTTTTCTCCCTCCCTCCCTTCCCTCTCCCCTCCCCTAGACAGCAGGTAATCTGACATCGGTTTTATATATATATAAATATATATATGTGCATAATAACATTAAATATATTTCTGAATTAGTCATGTTATAAGAGAAAAATCAGAACAATGATGAAAAACCTCAGAATAGAAAAACGATAGCACCAAAAACAAAAGAAATAGTATGGTTCATTCAGCATCCATACTCCACAGTTTTTTGTTTTTTTTTTCCTGGATTTGGAGATCCTCTTCCATCACGAGTTCCCTGGAACTCTTCTGTACCATTGCATTGGTGAGAAGAATATAGTCCATCACAGTAGATCAACACACAATGTTGATGATACTGTTAAAAAGTTAATTTCAATTAAAAAAAAGATATTGTTGATTCTTGGGATTCCATGGAGCAGAAACAAAATAAATTTTCCCTAAAATGACAAATATGGCCTAATCAGCTTCAAAAACTACCGGCAATGGCCCAGATCCAAATCCTACTTTGAGATAGCACTGTTTTGGGACAGCTTCTTGGAAGGGAAGAAATGTGGGGATTATTTCAGGTAGTAAAGTTTCTACGAGATTGGCATTTTTTAACCTAGTAACAAATGCCCTCAGACAACTGCCCAGCTAATAAATAATGCCCTTACCTCCCAATATTCAGTTCTCAGTGGATATAAGGGATCACCCTGGACTGACCTAGCCCCAGGTAATTTGACCAGGCCCCATGTAATCTTTTCTCATCCAGGACAGACCAGGATGATTCCAGAACTGGCCTGGGTGTTTAGAGATGTCCCCGATATAGAACAGAGGCCCGGAGCACCCAAGATTCCTTGGATTTCCCTAGAATAGAACCACCTGCTCAGAGAGACTGCAGATTTTTAGTCAATTCCTCTAGTTGGAGAATGAAAAAGAGCTGCATCAGGCCTACTAAATTTCCTCTTGATTAATAAAATAATCAAAATTCTTTCTCCCTACCTAGAGTCCAAATCCACATGTCCAAAAGACAGAGAATCAAAGAACTCAAGCATGGGACTAACCACAACTACCTCACAGTAACATTACCCCAAATTTGACCAATTTCCAAATTCCCTATACAGCATCAAAGACTTCCCAATTTAAACTGTGGCCAAACTGGAATAACTCGCCTGAAAGATTCAATCATTACAATTCATTGTAGCTCATTAAATCGATCCTGGGAGGATGCAAGACCAGTATTTCTAGGTCCCCATGACCCATGGGACCACGTAAATGGGTTGTGGTGAATTAGAACAAATAAATCTTTCAGGCCTGTCTGTGTCTGCCGCACACATACAGACATGACCTGGGTATGGCATCTCCTCCCAGATTCAGAAGTATAGAACAAAACCGGAATAAGCCTAGACTCCCAGGAGAATCACTCTTTTTAAAAGACTCATTTTCCAGGCTTTCTATTCTGGTGCTCCCTGTGCTCAGGATTCAGGGAACCAGGGAACTCATTACATACATGGATTTCAGGGTGTTTTATGTGTGTGTTGTCATTATTGTTTTAAAAACAATTTGCATTAACTAGAGTCTCAAATACACTTTATATTTTTACATAATGTGCTGATGACTTTACGAACTCTTTTAAAAAATAAAACTTCATTGGAATTTATATATATATATATATATATATATATATATATATATATATATATATATATATATATATATAAAACCTCCATTCCCCCTCAGCTTCACAAAGAACCAACTCATAATGAAGGATAAAAAAGAGGGGAAGAAAAGTTCAACAAATATAATCAAATTGTTTTTTTTAAAGAGAAAGGGGGAAGGGCACCACTATAATGTATAATATATAATATATAATATATAATATATAATATATAATTGACCCTTATGTTTCTTCTTCGGGCCCAAGCTTGTTCATCAACTCTTTTTTTTTTTTTAGTGAGGCAATTGGGGTTAAATGACTTGCCCAGGGTCATACAGCTAGTAAGTGTTAAGTGCCCTCATCAACTCTTAATATGCTGTTTGGCTCAGTTTTGAAACAAAAATTTTGTATTCACACATCAAACCCCTTTATAATTTTCTCCACCTTTGTTTATAGTTAAAAGCTGTTAATTTCTTTCTGAAATAAAGTAATCTCCAAATTGAAAAATGTATATGAACCTACATATAGTGTTCCCAAAAATCTTAGTGTAGTTTTAAATTAATATTATATATATATGTGTGGATTAATATATGTATGTACATGAATGTGTATATGCATATGCATACATGAATATATCTGTGTATATTCATCTATATTTTATACACATATGTGTGTGTGTGTATACACACAGTATTAGGGATAGATCTCAGTAATGAGATTAGCCCAAATGAAGGAACAAACAAATTAAATTGCTCACTCTGGAGGAAGTTCTGTGATTTAAGCTCTCTGTGTTAGAAGGAAATTTCTAGCCTCCATTTACCTCACTTGCTGAGCTCACTGCTGCCACACTGACTGCATAAAACCAGAACTGCCACCTAATAAATCACACAGACTTTCTTATTGAAAGAAATAAGGAATTTAAGGCAAGTGGAGAAAGGTCCCAGCAAACCAGAAATGGCCTCTCTCCCAGCTCTAGGAGCAGGATCTGCTTAATTGCTTCAGTTCCCATTTAATTGCATTTGTTTTACATTTAACAGCTGAATTGAAACCATAGCATGGAAAATGAAGTGGGACTTATAAAAGTCCATCCATGTTGGTCATTTATGCATCTTCTGGTTTCTTTGCTTCTTTCCCCTTTGCCCACCAAAAAACACACTCCAAAACAGTATCATTGTAATAAAGTTTTCCCATTAATATCAGGAATCTTTTTAAAATCCCAGGTAAACATAAATATACTTGGCAGGTATAATAACTAACTATAAAAGCACTGTTTGAAGATTAAAAATAATGAATCCATCATCTCTACCTTTAACTCCCCTGCTTAACTTGGGTTGGCTTTGTCCCTATAACTAAAGGCAGCATTTGAATCACTGTATTTATGGAATGTAATTTATGAGGTAATAACAAATCATTTAAGCCTCTTCCCAGTCCCATTGATTCTCTAAGCTTTGAAATGCTTTCTCATTTGCTCTTAGGAATACAATTCAAAGTGGTCTTGGTAACCTGGGTAGACCTGGCTGGCCCACATCCATCTGCCTGAAATACTTATTCTCCAATCTATAGCTGCTGTGTGCTGCAACTAGTCTTTGTAAATTATGGCAGCTTGGAACTGACTTTTAGTTCTTGAGGGCAAATCCCTTGGAATAGGATTCTGGAGCCTCATCTTTGGCAACATGAATCCATTGGCACAAAGTGTTCTTGCATTAGTATCCTGCTGAATTTGTTACATCTCATTTTCCAAGAGTTTGGGGTCTGTTGTTTTTTTAACTTTCCTTTAATTTTTCATGTGGAATGTGTGAATTTCATTTGGTCAATTCTATTCAGGTCTTTTACAATTTCCTCAAAGATGTGAGTATGCAAGCATGGTACAAACAACATAGTAAAGGGAATTTATTATATCTTTCCCAAAGAATCTCTTCCTCCTTCCTTACCACTTCTTTATTTCTGTGCATAACATCTTCAAAACTGAGCTTAGCATCTTCCCCTCACTGGTAAAGTCCTACACCACCACTATAATTTTTGATAATCCCACAGTTGGCTCAGCAGTTACATCTACAAGTTCTTTCTGTTCCCGAAGATCAGGGTCCTCTGGGTTTGCTGACCGACGCTCAGAAAAGATAACTAGATTCACTCTTACTCTCTGCCCACTTATTTTGGGATGCCCTACCTTAGGGCTGTCTAATTAGCATATCAGGAAATTGAGTCACAGGCCCCCTTATCATCAAGCAATGGGTACCTATTGGCCAGTGAACCACTTCTGCCTCAGTGGGACTGATTTGGTGTGAAGCCCCAGTCAAAACTAACTGCTGCCTGACTAAGGACTGGGAAAAGATAGCCCTGTCTTGACTACACTTTGGCCCCCATATAAGTCCTTGGCTCCCATGGCCAATCACTAGTACTTCTCCCTACTGAGAAGAACATCTCATTTCTCACCAGGATGCACTACTTTGGGACATCTCAGACTTTTCCATCAGGGAAACCTCATCATGCTGAAAGATCCCATCAGACGTGACATCTCTTCAGCTCCCTCTATCCCTCTGATTGAGGGGTGGAGTTGTGAATTCTGAAATCTCCATTTAAGGAGGGAGCTAAGCTCAGAACATCTCCCCATTTCTTACCTAGCAAAAATATTTTGGGACTTCTCTGACATCCCTCACTAGATTGTAAGCTCCTTGAGGGCAGGAACTGTGTTTCTTTTTTATGTTTGTATTTTAAGCACTTAGCACAGTGCCTGACATATAGTAAGTGCTTAATAAATGTTGATTGATTGATTGAGGACATCAATTCCTGACTCTTGAGGTATCCGATCCCATGCCCAAGCTGTTCCTGGTAACAAGTGTATGTTGCATAAATCTACTTATTTTACTGGCTTCTTACCTTCTTGGTTCTTGCAAAACTGGCCCTAGAATCACTTTCTAAGCATCTCATGAGAATTCTGCTTGACATGATTGACCTGCATCAAGTTGTCCCTAAGCTTAGAAACTCAGGGGGCAGCTGAGTGGTGCAGTGGATAAAGCCCCAGCCCTGGATTCAGGGGGACCTGAATTCAAATCTGACCTCAGACACTTGACACATACTAGCTGTATGACCCTGGGCAAGTCACTTAACCCTTATTGCCCCACAAAAAAACAAAACAAAACAAAAGAAAGAAAGAAAGAAACTCTGGACAAGGATTAGAAACTCCCAGAAGCCACACCTACCTCCCAAGAGTCGTTTTAGGAAACACAGAAAGCAAGGGTTGGGAAAATGAACTTTATGTCCCAAGGGAGAGGGATTTTCCTTTCTCAGACACATAGATCTCTTAAGTTTCATATCCTTTAGTCTCCCTCCACCCTGACCTCATAAGCAGATACAGGAGGATGGGAAAACCTCTCTACAGCATTTCACATTGCAAATCAATCTCTCTCCTCCTAGAGTTTCATGATATTGCTTTCTGCTGGTTCTACTCCTATCTGTCTGTCTCCTCCTGACTTTCATTGTCTGATTTCCTCCATGTCATAAATGCCCTCTAAATGTGGGTATCCCTCAAGACACTGTTCTGGGCCCTCCTCTTTTTATCCTATACTAACTCACTTGTTGAATTCATCGGCTCTTCTGAATTAAATTATCATCTCTCATCACTTGATTCCCATACCTACATATCCTGCTCTGTCTCTCTGTTGAGCTACAGTCATCTATTTCCATCCCCTTCCTAGGTATGTCAAACAGGATTTCACATATGCGTCTCAAATTCAGCTCATCCAGCAGAACTCTATTTTTGTCCCAAAACTTTCTCAGCTTTTTGAACTTCCCTATTATTGTCAAGGCTACTATAATCCTTTAGGCCTAAATCCTCACTGACATCCTCAACTCTTCCCTCTCTCTTACCTTATACATCCAGTCTATTGCCAAATCTTATTTTTTTTTACCTTCAGAACATCTCTTGTCTCCGACCCCTTCTCTCCCCCATACAAGTACCTTAGTAGGTCCTCATTATCTTTTGTATAGATTATTCCAACAATTGGTCTCCTTGCCTCAAGTCTCTCATCACTCCAATCCATCTTACACATTGATAACCAAGTAATTTTTCCTAAGTGCAGATCTAATCATTTGACTCTTCTGTTCATTCAACTCCAATGGCTTCTCATTGCTGCTATGAGAAAACATAAATTTCTATACTTAGCTTTAAAAACTCTATATAATCTACCCCTATCTATCTTCCCAACCTAATTGGATATTACTTTCCCTTCTACATTATATGATTCAGTAAAACTAACCTTCTTTATGTTCTTTACACAAAGTACTCTATCTCTTATCTCCATGTCTTTGCACTAGCCATGCCCCATACTTGGGGCAGCTAGGTGGTGCAGTGGATAGAGCACTGGCCCTTAAGTCAGGCGGATGTGAGTTCAAATCTGGCCTCAGACACTTGATATTTACTAGCTGTGTGATCCTGGACAAGTTACTTAACCCTGACTGCCTCAAACATCCAGGGCCATCTCCAGTCATCCTGATCTATATATTGCCACTAGACCCAGATGACTCTGGAGGAGAGAGTGAGGCTGATGCCTTTGCCCAGCCCTTACTCACTTAAATACAACTCACTGCAAGTCATGACTTCACCTCCTGATGTCATTCTCCTCTTTGAGAATGAAAGACAAACAACCACCACAGACTTGGAATATATTCCTTCCCATAAGGCACAACTCAAGCACCATCTTGAAGTATAGTGATTTCCTAATCTTCCTAATTGCTAATGCCTTTCCTTCCAAACTAACTTGTACTTAACTGATTTGTATATATTTGATTAAATTTTATGTTTGTTATATATATTAATAGATGTATTTATTATCTTCCCCATTAGAATGTAAATTTCATTCCTTGTACCACCTAGTTCTGTGCTTGTCACATAGCCAGCATTGAATAAATCCTGATTTATGGCTTGATTGATTATTTAATCTGATTTCATATTTTTAATGGGATTCAGATAGGAACATTTCCTGAGGCAAGTTACTTTCCTATTATTATTCCTTTATTTTTAGTATTCTTCAGAGGATTCTTCAGGTGGAATAAATGGATTTTTTTGGTAATTGAATAAAAGTATTAAAATATAAAGTCATCCTCTGTAGTTTGCTGAAATCATCTTTGGAACAACTCCAGTAGAAGACAAGATAATCATGTGGCAACAAAGAGTTTTGATTTCTTCTTCTGTGCCTCTATATTTTCAAACCTTTTCATTCTGCATAGCTCAGAGATTGGGAACATGAGGTATCTAGTTAAATCTATTTAAATTAGACCTACATCTACTTAAAATAGCTCTTAAATTTTTGTGAATCAATGTTATGTCCAAGCAATTGCGGGCAATCATTCTGTCTATGAGAATATTTCAGTTCCAATACTGCTCATTTGTTGAATTCTCACAGATATTTTGGGGTCTGTAATTATAATATAGGGATTTGCCATCTGCTAGTTCATGTAGGATAGCAAGCTTCTGATGTATGATTCTGGTCATATGATATTATTATTGTTATTCATCTCTTCTTATATTTTTTCAATGGAGTTCAGATAGAAATGGCACTTGAACAAATCATTCTCTTGCTATTATTATTCTTTAATAGAAAGGAAACAAGCATTTATTAAGCACTTAGCATGTGCCTGGTACTATGCTAAACACTTTGCAAATGTTATCTCATTTTATCCTTACAACAAACCTGTGATCTAGGTGTCATAATGACTCATGCTTTACAATTGAGGAAACTGAGGTAGACAGAGGTTAAGTTACTTCCCTGGGGTCTAGGGCTACACTTGAACTCAGATCTTCCTGACTCCAAGTATAGTACTGTACTGTGTCACCCACCTGTCTCATTCATATTTAATGTTCTGAGGATTATTTTACATGTGAACAAAATAATTGTGGGGGGGGTTGGGGGGGTATTGGTAATTTGATTTGTTATAGCTACCAGGTCTTGTTTGCTATTTGGTAGCTTCTCAGTTTTTTTCATCTCAATGATGTGTTGCACAGTTTCTACCATTTTCTTTTGTACTGCTCCTATCATTTTCTTGTATAATCTTTAAAATTTTGTAGTATAACATGTATTCACGATGATTATAGCAAATATTGTATCAGCTTTTAAATATTATTTTTGGTAGAATTTGTCCATTATTCAAATTCATGCTATTATACTTCAAAAGGGCTTTTCAAAATTCCAGTCTACATATATCTATATCTTCTTCAAAATCATTTGAGGCATTGACAGTGGTTTTTGTTATTCATTTAATTATTAAGGAATTGAGTTAGTTAGAATTTCCAATGACCCTTCAGATTTTGGTAGCCCCTTGATTTCAACTCACATTTCATCTAATCTAGGTTTAGGGATGAAATTATGTCTTATTGTTGTCCTGCATTGGTATATAATACATAATTGTATGACTTGTAGCTACAGATGCTATTGAGAAGAAGGGATCATTATTATTTCATTCATCTCATCTTTTGTGATGAGGTTTCAAATAAAAATGGTCACAGGACAGTTCCTATCCTGTTATGATTATTTTATATTTAATGCTTTGTGGGCTATTGCCTATATTTCACAGGTTGATAAAATAATTGCTTTTTGTAAGTGAATACATGTATCTGCTATAGACTTACACCCCTGGCAAAACTCAAATAGCCAACAAGACAACAGGGATAACTTGTGCTTCATACAATTTCCATATGATGTAGATATGTTCTATTAGGCCTCTATATCTTGAAAGATTTTCTTTCTATGTGTCTCGGTTATTATGAGTATTTGATATAGCAGCATCTATTAAAAACATTGTTCTTAAGTTTTGGTGGATAATTCTATGAGCAATAGATTATAGGCAATTGTTTTGTTAATAATAATGACTTGAAGCTTGGTCTCCTGATTTTAAGATACATAGTGTTTCCATTATATCACTCTTTGATGTTGCTTCTCATAACATCATCATCATCACCCATTTTCTTTTATCTCCTCCAGTGACTTCATATCACCCAGCACATTGATTTAAATGAAGTAGGCATTAAATATGTGCTCACATATTGGCTATGTCAATGGTGGAAAAGAGTACTGAGCTTGAAACCAAGAGATCCTAACTCTGCCACTTACTTGCTATGTGTGACTTAGGTAATCTCACCTAACCTCCTTGAGCCTGTTTCCTTTTCAGCAAAATAGAGAAAATAATACCTACAGTGTCTACCTCTTAGAGTTGTGAGACTCAAATGAAATCCTATATGTAAAGTACTTTATAAATCTTAAGGCATTATACCAATATCAGTTATTATTAAAAAATAATCAGCATTAACTAAAATGAAATAAAATGTTCTGGGAATTAGCAAGCTTATATTCTAGTCTAAATTCTGCAGACTGTATGACCTGGATTAAAGTATTTAATTTCATTGAGCTTCTGTTTCCACTATACAAAATGAAAGAATATTAGATGATTTAAAGGCAATTCCAGTTCCAAAATTTTTTCCATAATAATTTTACTAGAGTAAAACCATTATGAATGTTTCTGCATAATGAGGTATCTAGCAGAACAAAATTTGATCCAATGACCAGAAAATCTGGAAAGTGGAAAATTGTTGATTTTGTGGCTACTACTATCCTAATATGTTCCTCTAAAGTAGTGGCATCAAACTCATGTGGAAATGGGAGCCACTAAAACTATACATTAGGATCCCTGCAGGGCATATATTAACTTTGAAAACCACAAATTAATATTATGTTTTTTGCTAGTTAAATGTTTCCCAATTACATTTTAATTTGGTTCAGGCTGTACTCAGTAATATAGCAATATGTTCCATGCTAGACAGGATATTTTTGGGGGGAGCAGGGCAACGAGGATTATGTGACTTGCCCAAGGTCACACAGCTAGTAAGTGTCAAGTGCCTGAGTCCAGATTTGAACTCAGGTCCTCTTGAACCCAGGGTTGGTGCTTTATCCACTGAACCACCTAGCTGTCCCTTAGATAGGATATTTTAAAGACGTTGATAAGCCGGAAAATGTCCAGAAGAGGATAATCAGGTTGATGAAAGGCCTCAAGATCATGATAGATGAGGATCAGTAGAGGGAAGGGAGCTTTTTTCCTGAAGAATATATTAGACTTAGCAGAAACACATTCATTTTCTTCTACTGTTTGAAGGATTTTCAAAGGGAAGGGGATTAGACTTGTATTTGCTTGGCAAGGAGCAATGGTTAGAAATTACAAAGAGGAAAGTATAGGATTAATTGCCAAAAAAAAGTTCCCTGACAATTAGGACCATGCCAAGACAGAATGGGCTGCCTCAAGAGGTCACAAGTTCCTCATAGGGAAGGTCTTCAAAGCAAAGGTTGAATGATTCCTAGTCATGAATCTTGGGGATTCTCAGGGATTCTTGTTCATGTATCAGTTGGACTAGATAGTCTTTGAGGCACTTTCCAATTCTGTGATTATATAATTCTGAGAATTTCTCCTACCTATTCCTATTTCTGTCATGCCAGATCCAGTTCTTATTATCTCTTCTCTAGACCATGTATTAGCTTCCTAATATCTTTTTCCCTCATTTTCTCCAGAGGGAAACTGCCTTCCATACAACGACCAGACCAGTTTTCCTGGTACTCTTTATTTCAGTACTTCTCCTCTTTTTATATTTTATTTTTTCCACTTACACGTAAAAACAATTTTTAATGGCTTTTTTAAATTTTAAATTCTCTCCTTCCCTCCTGCCTTTCCCCCTTCTCTGAGAATATAAGCAATTTGATATAGATGATTCATGGACCATAATGCAGACCATACTTCCCTATTAGCCATATTACCAAAGAAAACACAGGCAAAAAAATAAACAAGAAAAAAGGTATGCTTCAATCTGCATTCTGATTCTATCAGTTTTTCCTCTGGAGGTAGATGGCGTTTTTCATCATAAGTCCTTTGGAACTGTCATGCATCATTGTATTGCTGAGAATAGCTAGATCGTTCACAGTTGTTCATCATACAATATTGCCGTTACCATGTGCAATGTTCTCCTGGTTCTGCTCACTTTGCATCAATTCATGAGTCTTCCCAGGTTTTTCTGAAACCCTCCTGCTCATTTCTTATAGCACAATAACATTCCATCACAATCATATACCACAACTTGTTCAATCCACTCCCCAGAGTTAGTTCTTAATAAATGCTTGTCCATTCATTCATGCTTACAAGCTACTTTTTGCTATAGGTAAGTCACCCTGAAGTAAGTTGATGACCCCCATAAGCAGGACAGAATTTTCGCAGTTGAGGGTTTGAGGGGAAAATTCAGGACAACAAAACAAATAAACAAACATGGACCAATTACTCTGAAGCACTGGACCCTGGGTCAGCCCAGCCATGAAAAGGATTTTTTTAAATTGCATAAAAAATGAAAGTTTAGGATAAAGTAGCTACAGAATAAAGGAAGACAACCTTTTTTTTATTACCATCAGAAAAAGATAGTATGCATGTCTTATTTTCATGACAATCTTTTTTTTAATTGATCAGCTTTTTAAAAAAAATGTTCTAGACCTCTCATATATCTTTGGTTGCTAAGAGAGAAGTGTGGGTAGAAAAAAGAGCAGCTTGGAAAGTACAAAAGGTTAAGTAAAAATTGGCAATATAAAGCCAGGTGATTTATTTTCTTTGTTCATAAGTGTAGCTCAAGGGGGAGAATGTGCTTTGGTTCAGGGCCATTCAGTCCTAATTTTGCCTCCTGTTTAGACTCTGTTGATTGCTAAAGATAGCATCAGTCAATGACCAGCATCAACTTTGACAGCTCCACCAGCCAACGAGCAGAGACCTAGTTTGGCAGAACTAGAAGATTTCCTGGAGACAGAATTAGACATTTATTATTCCTGTTCCCATACTTAGAAAAATATGACACACTTTTCAGAGGAATTGAGAGTTTTAAAGGAATTTACAGGTTTTCTAGTCCATCCCCTTCATTTTATAGATAAGGAGATTGAAATGCACGCAGAGAATGTGGCTTGACACAAGCCACACAAATGGCTAGCAATTATATAGCACTTCAATGTCAACAGATAATTACAAATATTATCTTATTGTATCTTCAGAGTTTGAGAAGTAGTAGGTGCTATCACTAACCCCATTTTTTTGTTGTTAATGTCATTTTCAGTTACATCCAACTCTTTGTGATCCTATTTGGGATTTTCTGGCAGATACTGGAATGCTTTGCTGTTTCTTTCTCCAGCTTATTTTACAGATGAGGAAACTGAGGCAAACAGGGTTAAGTGACTTGCCCAGAGTCACACAGTTAGTAAAGTGACTGTGGCAAGATCTGAAGTCAGGTCTTTCTCATTCCAGGCCAAGTGTTCTATCCATTGTAAGTTTGACCCACCCATTTTACAAATAATAAGCTTCAGTTCTAGAACTTGAAACAAGGTGTTCTGAATCCAAATCTAGCACTCCTTCAGCTATACTCACAGCTGTTGCCTCTATTGTTAATCCAAAAAATAAATCCTGGAGCACTGGAAAAGAAAATTCAACAGTTATTAAATACCTACCTGTGTAAAGAGTGCTATGGAAGACACTTGGAAAGAAATAAAGTTTTGCTAAGACATGATAATCTCTGGTGGTTTACAATCTATCTTTTTTTTTTTTTGGACAGTCTTTCTTTTATATTAGGCTTTTCTTGACCATCCCAGATGCTAGTGCCCTCATACTCTCCCAAAAATCAACCCATATTTTTTTGTATTTTTGTATCTACACATATTTATATATTTTTTTCTCCCTTCAATAGAATGTAAGCTCTTTTAGGGCAGGGACAGTTTCATTTCTGCATCTGTATTCCCTGTGTATGGCACAGTGTTTGGCCCAAAGCAGGCACTTGAAAATGTGTGTTAGTTGGTTATAGGGGGAAAAGATATAAACACCACCTGCAATATCATATATTATAAGACTTTTAGATAGATGTGACATAACATGTCCCTGTGTGACAAGGTGAAGAGGAAGTATGTGGGTTTTCTTCCTTTAATGAGGAAAATGCAGCCATGTTAACTTATTTGGTACCTACAGTTTTTCTGCAGCTATGACACAGCTATATTCCATTATTTAAAGCATTGAAGGAACGTGGAATCCTTTTTCTCAATTAAAAAAAATCATCTATAGTGTCTTTTTAATATCCATCATTCTACCCCTTCCACTACTCTTCTCATTTATGTTACCCCACCTTTTTTTGCCCAATCCTGACATCTGACAGTGCTGCCCCCTGAAAAAAGCAGCAGAGAACACATAGCTGAACTCAGCCAGCTACCCAAAGCTTCATTGGTCAAAATGTGACTTTTCCAGTAACCTAAACACCCTATCTCACCTTGGCTTTCCTGATTCCTTTTGGCTGATCTGTTCTAAGCAGGGCTTTGACAGTCCAGCCTTCTTGTTCTGTTTTCTCCAACCCCTGTGTATATCACTGGACCTGCATCTCATAGCTTCTGCTTTTGCTGTGTTGTTGGAGTAGACTCCCCATCTCTTTCCTCTTTATGATTTGCCCCTTGTCCCAGACTCTAATCACTATATTTCTTCTCTCCATTTCTGGTTCTGATCTCTGGCTTCTTCTTTCTCTGGGGACCATAGCTTTGATGGTGAGCCCTTAATTGGCCAGTGTCACTTAACTGTACAGAACATTCCAGTTCTAAAACATTCTTCTCTGTTTTCATCCCATGCTAGGACAATCTTAGCTCCTTTATAATTATTTTTTTTTATCTATACTAACACAGAATTGTGGAGACAGAACTGCTAAACCTAATCCAATTACACTAGCTATTCTGATTTCTCTTCTTTGCCCTGGCAACTAATGCATGGGAAGGAAGAAAGGGATTCCTGGATGGCAGCAATGGGAATGGGGGCTGATGCAACCTGCAGCTGCCAAATGAACAGGGAGGAAATTCTGAGCCAAACCCAAAGTTATATGAAGGCTGGTGCCACATCTCTGTGAGCTTTACACTGTGGGTTGCTAAGTGGGGTCAAGGGACTTGCAGGTCAAAGGGCCAATAAATAATCTGGATTTCGGGAAGATAGCTGTCTGTTCAGATGCACACCAAACACTGACTTTTCCATCTATTCATCAGCAGCTATGGGAAAGGCTAAGAGAATTTATAAAGCCCTGTGGTCACTATCAATTTTTGGAGTGAAAGGACAATATTGAAAGACTTCAACAGGAGTGAATGGGTTAGGAAGGTGGCTGGGATATAAGGCAATGAATAGATTACAGAGCAAATGGAGAACAGATCTCAAAAAAGGAAGACTGTGATGAGGACCTGTAAGGAAACCCAAACATTAATTATTCTGCTGGGGCTTAGCGTTTTGGTATTTTGAGTTTGTTCCCATAGAGAAAGGGACTGACCATCTGGCGGGGAAATATAGAGACAGCAGTATGAGGGGGAAGGGAGGTTGGTTGGACCTGCAATTTCATTGATGTAGGGAACTCCCTCTACCAATGCAAATCTATAATTATTCTCTGGGGGCAGCTAGGTGGCCCACTGGCCCTCGAGTCAGGAGGGCCTGAGTTCAAATCCAGACTCAGACACTTGACACTTACTAGCTGAGTGACCCTGGACAAGTCATTTAACCCTCATTGCCCGCCACCCCCCAAAAGAAAGTATAATTATACTCAAACTTACCATCTTGGGCAGTTGTTTAGGGAGCACTGAGGATCAGTAATTTTCCCAAGGTCCCACAGCCAGTATGTTTTAGAGGCAGTACTTGAAAAAAGATCATCTTAATTCTGAGAAAACATTATACTATGCCACCCTTATAATGCATTATATCAAACTCCCAATTTTTATTCTTTACTTCTATTATAATACACGTGTACTATGGTCAAAAATTATATGGGGATTTCTCACTTTTCAGGGGAGAGAGGATAATGAATATCCCTTAAAGGGAGATAAATCTGATGTTCTCAGAGTCATGGTCCTGAATGGGGCTATTATGGTAATTTCCCAGTCTGAGTCACCCCCAAAGAGGTCTGAAAGACCAGGCATCAAAAAAGTGAAAACCAGACTGAAAGGAAAATTTCAGTAAGAAAGATTGCTTTCTTCAGCAGCTTCAGTATCTCAGTGTACATTTTGGGTACGTTTCTAGCTTTTTTAGGCTTTCTTAGAGTATTTACCCAATCAGCAACATTCTGCAGCAGAATGGAAAGAGGGGAAATGTATAAATCTTGGGGTCATAGGAGATGCTGAAGGTCAGATTTGTTCTGTGGGAAAATATATTTCTCTGTGGTTAATCTTATCAGAATATCCTGTTTTGGTAGTAATTCTCTAAGACGGTGTAGACCCCTTTTAAATAGAATCCTTCTTACTCCTCCTTGTTGTCACCAATGGTGAGGAAGGTTAAGTACAAACTCCATCCCTCTGTTTCCTTGGTCTCAGAAAGTACTTCATCTGGGGAGAATATGTTTCATTCGATTCCACAGTACTTATCACATCCACATCCTCCACAGGGCAAACACAAGAATATTTTCAAGGGGAAGTCCTCAAGGTTGAATCCAGTCCAGCTGCCAAGGAAAGTAGTCTGGGACAAGTCTTCTTAAGCTTTTTTCCATTCACAACCCCTTTTCACTCAAGAAATTTTTATGTGACTCCAGGCATATATGTATATAAAATAGGTTTGCATAACCTTTTACTATTGCCAAATTTTTCATGACCCCCACATTCAGTTACATGACTCCATATGGGGTCATGATCACAGTTTAAGAAGCTTTGGTCTAGGGGCGGCTACATGGCGCAGTGGATAAAGCACCGGCCCTGGATTCAGGAGTTCCTGAGTTCAAATCCGGCCTCAGACACTTGACACTTACTAGCTGTGTGACCCTGGGCAAGTCACTTAATCCCATTGCCCCGTGTAAAAAATAAATTAAAAATAAATTAAAAAAAAAAAGAAGCTTTGGTCTAGGATACACAAGGGGGCAAGGGCTGTCCATGCAACAGGATTTTTTTCTTTTTTCTTTTTTTCTTTTTTCTTTTTTCTTTTTTTCTTTTTTCTTTTTTCTTTTTTTCTTTTTTCTTTTTTCTTTTTTCTTTTTTCTTTTTTCTTTTTTCTTTTTTCTTTTTGGAGGAGGAAGGTAGAACACAGGCTGCCTAGATAACTGCACTAGGCACTAGTTAATTCAGGTCCAACAAACTCCAAGACAGGAATTAGACTAAAGAGTATTACACAGCTGAGTATTAACAGTGAGAGGTCTCCATAGCAGCCCAGTTATCAGATCCCCGATGCATAATAATGGAAGTGGACCTTCACCAAAGCCTATTAATTTTGGAGGAACATGAACCATGAGGACTTCCTAAAAATCATTTTGCAGTGGGATTTTTAGGGGATTGTATATATGGAATGAGGAAAGGAATTTGGAAAGAATAATGTAGCTATATCCTTATATGAGCTACCTAAAACCCTGAAGTCTTCCCAAAGAGAGAGGGGGAAATCTGGATACCTGGAAATAAAGTTATCGAACCCTCTATTTCTATAATAGAGAAAACAAGATGAACTGCAAAAGAATACTGCCAGTGACTAACATCCTCTTTTTCATCCAGTCGCCTAATCCAGCAGAGGTATGAGTTGGGTCCATGCAGGGGCAGCCGACTCTAACTGGTTCATTAGAGCCAATGTCAAAGCCAGCTCTAACTGGTTTATCAGAGCCAACCGTTAAATTTTCAGTGTGAATATTTACACCTTGGAAATGAGCATATGCCACAAATCAGGACTTGATTTATTGTTTTGTTGATTGTCTAGACTCAAGAAAATGATGGAAAAAATTTTGATAAGGCAGATTAAACTTTAAAATGTATGCTGTATGTTATACATACATACATACATACACATACACAGGAGAGCCAGCTGTTAAACATTTACTTGCACACCACTGAGTCCATGGTGAGTGCTATCAATCAATATAGCCTGAAAAGACTCCTATGAAGAGTTACCTTTTTGTCAAGGTAGGAGGGAAAAGGATATCTGCTTACCTTAAGAGAAACCACTTGATACCTGGCTAGAAAAAGACACAGGTATGATGCAAGAGGACCAAGAGGCTGATGCAAAGAAACATAGGTGATTACTAGCTGGTCTCAGAGTACCTGCCTTCCATATTCTTTATATTATAAAGATGAAATGAATGAATACATGAATAAAAGAGTAATTTTAAAGCACTTACCATTGGGAAAAACAATACTGTTCTTGCTTCACATCAAATCTTATTACAAAATTTGATTTTACACAAAGAATTCTGAAAGTCATAGGAAGATGTAACAGATATGAAGAGAGTTTGGGGGGGGAAAGTATGTTCATAGTTCATTCCCAAATTTTGTGGATTTGACAGACGCGAAACGTTCAAAGAAATTATTAACAGGATTATAGGGGCAGCTAGGTGGCGCAGTGGATAAAGCACTGGCCCTGGAGTCAGGAGGACCTGAGTTCAAATCCGACCTCAGACACCTAACACTCACTAGCTGTGTGACCCTGGGCAAGTCACTTAACCCCAATTGCCTCACCAAAAAAAAAAAAATTAAATTAAAAAAAAAAGATCACAGAAGAAAGGAAAGCTTCAGAACCTGAGGTTGAACCGAAAAGGTTAACAGTGAAACAGCTGGCAGAAGAATTTCATTGTTTGAGTGAATTATTTTTCTTGTACTGAAGAATGAATCCAAATATGTCAAGATTTGGGGGGGGGGCAATGAGGGTTACGTGACTTGTCCAGGGTCACACAGGAAGCAAGTGTCAAGTGTCTGAGGCCAGATCTGAACTCAGATCCTCCTGAATCCAGGGACAATACTTTATCCACTGTGCCACCTGGCTGCCCCATATGTCAAGATTTTTTAAAAGTTCAAAGCTAGTTGAGGATGATATTGCTTGCTATCCTCAAATATATGAAGGGGGAAAAGAGAGTCACTGTCCAAACATTTCTCCATAGCTTCATTAAAAATATTACATAGCGGGGGCAGCTAGGTGGCGCAGTGGATAGAGCACCAGCCCTGGAGTCAGGAGTACCTGAGTTCAAATCTGGCCTCAGACACTTAACACTTACTAGCTGTGTGACCCTGGGCAAGTCACTTAACCCCAATTGCCTCACTAAAAAAAAAAAAAAAAATTACATAGGGGCAGCTAGGTGGCGCAGTGGATAGAGCACCGGTCCTGGAGTCAGGAGTACCTGAGTTCAAGTCCGGCCTCAGACACTTAACATTTACTAGCTGTGTGACCCTGGGCAAGTCACTTAACCCCAATTGCCTCACTAAAACAAAACAAAAAAATTATATAACCAACCACCAGTTATGAAGTCCAGGGGAAGGGGCAACATACTACCCATCTATGTTAATTTTATAGTACCGTGTATACATTATCATTAACATTACCTTTTGTTTCATAATTCTGTTTATTATCATGGTACAGTATTTAATATGTCAGCGTTTTGGTATGTTTTATGTCATGTGTAAAGGTACTGTTTTGTGTGTGCCTTTGTTATAGAGACTAAGTGAAGTGGGTTAGTAGGGGCAAATTCGTATTGCATAAAAATGGCCTTATGTGGAGGTCTATAGAACAGTCCACTTATGTAAAGTGAGAACTGTCTGTAGTAAGAAAAAATTGCAATATAAGGCCAGGTGATTTTCTTTGTAAGTGAAATTCAAGGAAAAAGCCATTCAGTCTAATTCTTGCAAAATTAGCAAGACATCCTAAGGCTGCGTTTCTTATGTGCTAACAAGTGGCTGTTAGCCGATTTGAAGGCAATGAGATTCCCGAGTACATCTGTATGATGTTACTTACTACCTCCCAAAAGGAAGGAGAAAAGGATTCGAGTTTGATCAAGGGTTTAGTGTCTGTGAAGCACATGAACCACAACAGACCGTCCTAAATGATCAGAACGACTGTATAATGAGTATAAATCTAGACTCAAACAGTTACTAGCTGTGTGACCCTGAGCAAGTCACCTAATCTCTGTCTGCCTCAGTTTTCTCAAATGTAAAATAGGACCAATGATAGCATTTGCCTCCTAGGGTTGTCGTGAAGATCAAATGGGATATATTTGTAAAACACTTAACATAATGTTTGGAACATAATAGTTCCTTAATAAAGGCTAATTTCTTTTTACTTTTCCCTCTCCCAGACATGGACTGATTCTGATAGGCCCTTTTTAATGCCTCTGAGACCAATCAAAGTGCCTCCTCTTAACCATTTGTTTAGCCAATCAGAAAAACTTACAGAATGCCTATAAATGCTCAATGATTTCTCCAAGGTTTTTACTTACACATCACTATAATTCTCCTGAAAGCAAGCTCCTTAGCATCCTCTGAATGGAGAAGTTGCATCAGTCAAGCAGGTCAATGGGATCAGAATATGCACCAGACCTCATTACACTCTGTTCTCCATCTACACTATATAAATTGGGTGAAATCATAAGTAGGGAGGCCTATGGTCATGGGATGTCTTAAACCTAACAAATGCCCCCAAGATTTCAGCATTGATTGGAACCAACTCTAGCCTATTTCAAATACTGACTAACGTTGTAGTCAGCAAGCTGGGGATCAGTACCTGAACACTCCAACCATTCTCTGACTTTATGGTTTTACTAATTAATTCTGTGACATTGGGCAAACATTTTCATCATTCTGGTCTTCGGTTTTCTCATCTGAAAAATGACGACATTGTTCTAGTTGATTTATCTCTAAGGTGTCTGATGTTTGTTGGCGGGGGACAGGGGGAGCATAAATAGATGTGGCACTAATAATGCCAAAATCTGATTTCTTGGTTATTCTCAAGATGAAGCATTAGTGGCTAGTAGGGAGTGGAAAGATGTAGATGAGAGAAAGAATATGAAACAACTCCATAGAGATATGTTTGTTTTTTCTCTGGTTTCCTCTCTGGGGCTCTGTTCCTAGTAGCATAGCTGAGATAAGGAGAGACAGTCAGGGTATGCACAAACATTGTTGCCTCGTCAAAAATTTCAGAGGCCCTGGATGACTGACTCACTGCATTTTTGCATATTGTAGTAATGGATCAGGCACCTGCCACATATTAAGCAGAGTAAGAGCCCAAAGCAATCAAACTGGTAGACAGATGAAGAAGCATTAGTCCCTAAAGCCTAAAAACTGGGACCACTTGAGCAAAATGATACAATAAACCATACCTTTTTTTAAAAAAATCAGAGTGCTATCAGAGGATAGCACCTTTGTGTATAATGAGACAGGTCAATTGAATCACTGTCAGACCTGCCTCTCAATTAAAGAATTCACTTTTTTGAAAGACCTTTTGCCCAGCAATGTCTCCATTATCTTTTTAGACCAAGTGCAGAGCGATCAATTTATGACTTACAAAAGAAAGTGGGTCTGAGAGATAGAAACCAATAACACAGAAATTCCTGTGGGAAGAATTAAATAGTAGAGGGATGGTTCTTTTTAAAAAATCTTTGGAGAAGTAATCTCTTTTACTTGCTTCATTTTTCACCAAAAAAAAAATTCTCTAAGTTGACTTATTTACTATAAGTTTAGAATATCTGTCTATTATATTTAAACCAGCCCTAGTTAATTTAGCAATTGAGACAAATTATATTCTGAATTTTTATTTGTTTCAACTCATTGTATGCTTAATAAGATTAAGGAGTTTCATAAAGGGATGTCCTTTTTCTTTTTTAATATCATCTTATAAGTTAATTAATTCTCATTATGCCCTTACTGTGGCTAGAAACAATTGTCCTCATTCCATAGATAGAAAAATTAAGTCTGATGAATGTAATATTTTCCACCATGTTTCAGAAGGAATTTATTTTATTAGTCCCTTGTTATATACATGGATTTGGGTGTGATATTGAAAACTTTCTTGCTATAAAATCAGACTTTACAATAGGAGGAGAAAATCACATTATCCTAGGATCTTAGAATGTGAAGAGATTTTAAAGACTGTTCAGTCTAAACCCTTCAATTTACAAGTGAGAAAACTGAAGCTGAAAGAGTTGTAATGACTGCTATGTCCATAAAGCTTTTAAATTTTAAAGCCAAGAATAAAAGACTCAGAATCTGAGTTTCAAGGAGCTCTGGGGGGAAAACAATTAAGTTGTCCATAATTGTGACAAAGCGAGCTCAGGAAATCATCAACCCAATTAACCCCAATCTCAGCTTTCAATTCTATTATTATGCCCCAAAATCTCACAGAATGCAATGCCACTGTGCATATATGAAGAAATTAAGACACTATAAAGGTTATGTAATCATAACAAACCATTGAAAACTATTCCCCATGTGGACAACAAAGAGTCATCATGTAGTAATGGATCGAATGCAGGGATTGGTGTAAAAATTTTTTTTGTTGTTTTTAAAAAGCCCTGGGTTTAGATCCCATCACCCTAACTGTGTGACCAGGGAGTAATCACTTAACATCCCCTGAACCTCAGTTGCCTCATTTCTCAAATGTAACCAATATGACCTACTTCACCAGACCATCGTGAAGTTCACACGAGCTAATGTACACAAAGCACATTGCAAACCTTAATGCGCCATTTAAATGGCAGTTATTGTTATCACCAGAAGGATGATGCATTGCTCTTACAAAGGCTGTGTTTCAATTTTATAGAACTGGTGAATCTTAGAAACTTGGTGAGACTTTAGATGCCAATTAATTTGATTCCCTCATTTAACAGATGAGGAAATTGTGAGGTCCAGATATTTTAAGGGATTTGCCCAGGGCTACAGCTAGAAAGCCCAGTGACCAGAACTAGGAACCAGATCTTTTTGATTCCTTGGAGGATGCCCTTTAAATTATATTTCCTCTGCACTAATACTATCTCTAACTATGCACATTAATGGAGTACTTCAAGAGTTTAAATTATTTTCTTTACAAGCCTGAAATAGGAAGGACAAATATTGCCTCCCATTCCTGTCCCCCAACCTCCCAGGGACTGAGCGATAAAGAAGGAAACTGGGATGGATACAAAAGCATGAAGTGACTTGTCTTGTGGTCAAATGATCAAGGGTCAGAGTCCCTACTGAAACCCAGGCATCCTGACTCCAACTACTAGGCTCTTTCCAGTATACTGCAACTGCCTCTCCCAATTTTGTTCCTTTTAAATTCAGCAGAATTCCTGTTATTTGAAAGGAAAATGTCCTGGTCCAAGAAAGAAAGAAAGAAAGAAAGAAAGAAAGAAAGAAAGAAAGAAAGAAGAAAGAAAGAAAGAAAGAAAGAAAGAAAGAAAGAAAGAAAGAAAGAAAGAAAGAAAGAAAGAAAGAAAGAAAGAAAGAAAGAAAGAAAGAAAGAAAGAAAGAAAGAAAGAAAGAAAGAAAGAAAGAAAGAAAGGAGGGAGGGAGGGAGGGAGGGAGGGAGGGAGGGAGGGAAGGAAGGAGGAAAGAAAGAAAGAAAGAAAGAAGGAGGAAAAAAAGAAAGAAAGAAAGGAAGGAAGGAAGGAAGGAAGGAAGGAAGGAAGGAAGGAGGGATGGAGGGAAGGAAGAAAGAGGGAAAGAAAGAAGCCAGCCCATGGCTCATGTACAATGCCACCATAGTTGGCTATTTTAGGAATGCTTGCATGGTGCTGTTCTTCCTTGACCATCCAATTCCAATATTCTTATTGATTGTTATTATCTCAAAGTGACAAGGGAAAGTACAGTATTTGGGATAAACATATAGATGGATTGTTATAATATTAGTTATTAAACTAAAAAGAGCTGGTCCATTCCTGCAGACCAGTATTTTGATACTTGAATCTGACATTTCTCCAAATAAATTCAACCAGATGGTGGGGAAATTAGTTAGAAAATCTTTATGAAAACAAGCCCTTTTGATATTTCCAGTTTTTCAGGGAAACAAAAGCACACTGGTCAAGACTAGTAGTTTCATGGCCTTAAAAGATGTGTTTGTTTGCTTTTTGTGTGTTTGACAGGCAGAGTAGTGGGTAAATGCCCTGAAATTTGAGACAGGAGACCTGGCTTTAAAGTCAGCATTGCTTTTTATAAACTATATGACCCAGGACAAGTCACTTAATATTTCTGGGCCTCCCTTTTATCTGTAACATGGGGACAATAATAGCCCCAACCTCAAGAGGTTGTTGTGGAGATGCTTACACCACTTATCTAAGAAGGTTGCTTTAAGTAAAGCTTTGTGAATTGTGAAGCAATACATAAATTAGGGCAGCTAGGTGGCTCAGTGGATAGAGTGCCGGGCCTGGAGTCAGGAAGACCTGAGTTCAAGTTTGACCTCAGACACTTACTACCTGGGTGACCCTGGGCAAATCACTTAACCATGTTTTTCTCAGTTTCCTTGTCTGTAAGATGTGCTAAAGAAAGAAATGGCAAACCACTGTGGTATCACTGCCAAGAAAAACCCAAATGGGGTCACAAAGAATAGGATATAACTGAGCAACAATAAAAACAAGCTCTATGAATTTTTTTTTTTAGTTTTCAACATTGGTTTATATAAGATTTCCAATTTCAAATTTTTCTCCCTCCCTTCCCTCCCTCCCCCCTCCCCTAGACAGCAGGTAATCTGCTATAGGTGATACACACACACACACACACACACACACACACACGCACAAATATAATAACATTAAACCTATTTCTGCATTAGTCATGTTATAAGAGAAGAATCAAAGCAAAAAGAAAAACAACAGCACAAAAAACAAAAGAAATAGTATGGTCCAATCAGTGTCCATATTCCACAGTTCCTAGGGTTGTTTTTTTTCTGGATTTGGAGAGCCTTTTCCATCATGAGTCCTTTGGAACTTTCTTTTACTGTTGTGTTGGTGAGAAGAATCTAGTCTATCACAGTTGATCAACACATAATGTTGATGATACTGTGTATAATGTTCTTCTGGTTCTGCTCATCTCACTCATCATCAGTTCATGTAAGTACTTCCAGGTTTCACTGAACTCTCCTGCTCATAGTTTCTTACAGCACAATAGAATCCATTACATTCATATACCACAACTTGTTCAGCTATTCCCCAATTGATGGATATTCCCTCAATTTCCAATTCCTTGCCACCACATACAGAGCAGCCATAAATATTTTTGTACATGTGGGTCCTTTTCCCTTTTTTATGATCTCTTTGGGAAAAAGGCCCAAAAGTTGTATTGCTGGATCAAAGAGTATGCACAGCTTTATAGCCCTTTGGGCATAATTCCAAATTGCTCTCCAGAATGGCTGGATCACTTCTCAGCTCCACCAACAATGCGTTAGTGTTCCAATTTTTCCACAGCTGCTCCAACATTTATTATTTTCCTTTTTTGTCATATTAGCCAATCTGATAGGTGTCAGGTGGTACCTCAGACTTGTTTTAATTTGCATCTCTAATCAATAGTGATTTAGAGCATTTTTTCATGCAATAGATTGCTTTGATTTCTTCATCAGAAAGCTGCCTGTTCATATCCTCTGACCATTTCTCAATTGGGGAATGACTTGGATTCTTATAAATTTGATTTAGTTCCATATATATTTTAGAAATGAAGACTTTATCAGAAGTACTGGCCATAAAAATTGTTTCCCAAATTTCTGCATCTCATCTAATTTTGGATGCATTGCTTCTGTGTGTACAAAAACTTTTTAATTCAATGTAATCAAAATCATCCGTTTTGCATTTCATAATATTCTCTATCTCTTGTTTGGTCATAAATTGTTCTCCTTTCCAAAGATCTAAAAGGTAGACTATTCCTTCTTCTCCTAATTTACCTATGGTATCACCTCTTATGTCTAAATCACGTACCCATTTTGACCTTATTTTAGTATAAGGTGGAAGATGTTGGTCTATGCCTAATTTCTGCCATACTATCTTCCAGTTTTCCCAGAAGTTTTTGTCAAATACTGAATTCCTATCCCAGAATCTGGAGTCTTTGGGTTTATCAAACAGTACATTACTAATGTCATTTACTACTGTGTCTCCTGTGCCTAGCCTATTCCATTGATCCTTCACTCTATTTCTTAGCCCGTACCAGATAGTTTTGATGACTGCCACTTTATAGTAAACAAGCTCTACAAATTAAGAAGGCTGGATGACATTGTGGAAAGAGTACAAGAAATGGAGTCAGGAAAGAGATCCATTTAAATTTTTCCTCTGATAGTTATTAGCCAGCATGACCAAGGGCAAATTACTCAAAGAACCTCAGTTTTCTCATCTATAATATGGGGACAATAATATGCAAAGCATCTATTTCCAAGGGTTGTTGTGAGGCCCAGATGAGATAATGTATATCTCTTTACTTATCAGTCAACAAACCTTTATTAAGCATTGACTATATGCCAGGCACTGGGTCAACTAACATTATTAGGAGTACAAGAACCATATCTTGTCTAAGCACTATATCTCACCACATCTCCCATATATAACAAAGTCCTCTGCACACTGTAGGAACTTAATGAATATTACTTGTGTGAAAGGATCAATTCATCAATCAATAAGCATTTATTAAGTACCTACTAAGAAGCTATTATTATCATCAATTAAAATAATAGCTGTAGGTAGTGATTTGGCAGCTGGGTGGCACAGTAGATAGAATGCCACGCCTGAAGTGAAGAAGACTCATCTTCCTGAGTTCAAATCTAGCTTCAGATACTTACAAGCTGTGTAACCCTGAGCAAGTCACTTAACCCTGTTTGTCTCAGTTTCCTCATCTGGAAAATGAGCTAGAGAAGGAAATGGCAAACCACCCCAGTATCTTAGCCATGAAAACACCAAATGGGGTCCCAAGAGTCAGACACAACCGAAATGACTAAACAACAACAACAAGGTAATGATTAACAATGTATATGTGAAAGTAATTTTTAAAATCCAGTAAAATGAATTGCATATATATATATATATATGTATATATATATATATTTGGGGTTTTTTTTGACACACAGTCTGCCCTTCCACCTGAGCCTGAGGGCCTCTCCTTGTAGAGTCTCTGCCTCATAGTCTTATAGTCTTCCTGGCACCTTTGTTCAAAATGAGGCCCCAGCCCCTGTCCCAACCCCCACCTTCTGATTGCTGCCTACCAGGCCAGTCTGTCTGAGTGGCTATTTTCCAACAGTCTGCCCCCTGCCACATTGTTCGATGCTGAGCTCCAGTGTGGAATTCAAAATGGCATATCAGATTTCCTGACTCTAATCCAGGGGAGATGGCTCCAATTTAGCACATCTCCAGAAAGAAATCCAATTTCTATAAAACAACATCTGGTCTTTTATTGCTTATGACATAACCACATCCTAACTACAAGCAACTCAGGGTAGGCTTCTGAAGGTTTAAGTTCTAATAACCTTACCAGGGACTACTGTGACATGAGATTGGGTATGTCTGGCATGATGTCCCTTACCTTTTCTGAAACTCCCCAGTTTCGTCCACACTAGGATTTCTTAACTTGGAGTTCATGAATAAATTTCGGGGAGGGTCCGCGAACTTCAACAGGGGAAAAATGTTTTAAATTTATTTTCACTAACCTGTAATTAAAAATTAGCATTTCCTTCAATTATTAATGTTGGCAATAAAACATTCTGATAAAAGTGTATCTAGGCTTCAGCAGACTGACAGCAGGGCCCATGACACAAAAAAGGTTAAGAATCCTTGATCTACAGTCTTCAAGACCCTAAAGATAAACATGCTATTTTGTAGGGTAGTGGAAATGTTGTAAATTAAGCTAATGGAAATATCTCGGAAATATTTCTAAACCATTAGTTGTTCCCTGGGGGCACAAGACCCTAAAAGGGAAGATGGAGACAATAAAAGCAATGAGAATCAGGGAATGGAATAAGTATTTATTGAATACCTACTATGTGCCAAGGACTGTGCTAAAATGCTTTACACAACATCTTCACAACAACCACACATGGTAGGTGTTATCCCTATTTTGCATTCGAGGAAACTGAGGCAAACAGAGGTTAAACAACGTTCCCAGGGTCATGCAGAAAGAGATGGCAAACTACTTCAACATTTCTTCCAAGAATACCCCAAACAGGGTCACTAAGAGTCAGACATGACTGAAACAATTCAACAACAACAACAAATTCCTGACACCAGACCCAGTGCTCTATCCTCTATACTATCTAGTTTCTGCTAGGCAATGACCAAATTATTGTTTATTTTCCAATATAACTCTGGCATAAATACATCAAATTTTTTCAATGAAATCAAATCTAAGTCCATAAAAATAAATTGAATTCACTTTAAATGTTGGGGAAGGGGTGGTACAAACACATCCCAGCTGGACTTCAAGATGAACCACAAGATGGGTCAAGGCATGGGGCCTTGTCCCAGAGGATGGCTCCTTAGCTTCCTTAAGATATCTCCAAAGACTCCATGAAGAGAGAAAAGGATTTCTATGGCCAAAAGTTGGGAGGTACCTCTTTGCCACATGTATTCTCTACATGTGTGGTTCACTACTCTCTCCATCAATTCTGCATTTAATTGTGGGAAAGTACACGGTGGGTTGGGGGTGGGCTGTTATTTTTTGCCAACTGTTTTTGCTATGACTTCTCAGTAAATGCCCTGTCTTAAAATGTTTGTGTGTGTGTTTTTTTAAAAGATATTCAAAAGATCCTTAGGCACCAATCTCCTCTTGCTCATTTGGAGTTCCCAGAAACAAAGCCCCTCTGATGAAGAGAAGGAAAGAGCACTTAGATGGATATCAGACCTTCATATCAATGGAATAAGGTCCATATTCCTGACCCTGAGGACCAGAGCCTATGTCTGGTTGTGGATGCCTCCAGTGCCACCAATCCACCCAGTACAGCTTGATATTTCCTGGCCCCAGTCCTCAGCTATATGAGTATTGACTTGTATTGAACTTGCCATCCACTAAAACCCCTATATCTTTGTCATTTAAATTTTTCTAGCCACACATGCCCCATCCTGCATTATAACATTGATTTTTTAAACCCGAGTTAGACTTTACATTTTTCTCTTTTGTACTTCTCCTCATTAGCTATTAGCATCAGTTTCCCCACTGCCTCTACTTCTACTGGCCAAATTCAGAGTCCTGATTCTATCCTACTTCCATCTTTACTCCACATTCCCTTCATTTTATTCAGTTAGCTCTATTTTCATCAGTAGAAAGAGCCCTTACCTACAATAGTAACATTTTTAGAGTTATTAGAAAAAGCCAGGAGCCATATTCCACCATCCCACTTACAATTGATATGAAATTCCTAGCACTTTGTTTTTTAGCTATAATTATACCCACCACAACACCTTCATTTGTGCTCTTTTTAAAAGCAGTTTTGTTTGTTGTTGGGTTTTTTCTTGTTGTTCTTGGTTGGTTTTTTGTGCGGGGCAATGGGGGTTAAGTGACTTGCCCAGGGTCACACAGCTAGTAAGTGTCAAGTGTCTGAGGCTGGATTTGAACTCAGGTACTCCTGAATCCAGGGCCAATGCTTTATCCACTATGCCACCTAGCCACCCCCTATGCTCTTTTTTAAACTAGCACTTGTATTAGGAATTCCTAGTGAGGATTCTGCTTCTGCCAGTTCAGGTCTGAGCCTGCAGCTGATCATTGCCTGGGGAGTTAAGATGTTAAAGTCCTTGCCTAGACTCAGTATATGTCAGAAGCATAATCTGAGCTCCGATATTCCCAGTTCTGAGACACCTCTGTACACTATGACACACTACTTCTCATTCACTCATTATTGTTCGTGAAAGAGGCATCACGGTGGAAAGAGCTGGTAGAAAACCAGGAGACCTTGGTTTGTACACCAGCTCCGACATTCACAAGATGAATGATCATGGCTGGTGTATAAAGGATATCATTAAAGAAATATATAACTGGGGCAGCTAGGTGGCGCAGTGGATAGAGCACCGGCCCTGGAGTCAGGAGTACCTGGGTTCAAATCTGGCCTCAGACACTTAACACTTACTAGCTGTGTGACCCTGGGCAAGTCACTTAACCCCAAATGCCTTACTAAAAAAAAAAAAAAAAGAAATATATAACCAAAGAAAAAGATGGGTCAGCAACACGATGAGACAAAAGAAATGGACAACCTATATGTACTGATGATAGGATCAGAGTGCCTCTAGAGACAGAGGGCTAGAGTTCAAATCCTGCCTGGGATACTTATTCTCTGAGTGACCCTGGGCATGGCACTTAATTTCCCTGACCTTCAGGTTCCCTCATCTGTAAAATGAAATGATTGGACTAATAGACCTCTGAGGCCCTTTCTAGCTCTAAGTCTATGACTCTCTAAGGTCCACTATGGTCAATTCATGGGCAAAAAAGGATAAGGGTTACCCAGGTCAGACAAGCATAGCTAGGCTACTTGCTGTCTTTTTCGTTGGTGAAGACACATGTGCTATTTGGCGTATTGGAATAACTATGGGGCAAATCACTTATCCTCCCTTAGATTCATTCTCTTAATTTGAAAAAATGAGAATAATACTTTGCCCTACTACTTCACAGACCTTTGTGAGGGAAGTACTTTGTAAACCATTTAATGGCAAGGAATTATTCTCCAGAGACACTCTTGCTATGGATACTAATATTTGAATCCATTATTTATCCATCCACGCTATTTACAATACCATATTTATACATTGTAGGAAGAAACAACAGCATGGCTTAAGGGAAAGAGTGATGGATTTGTAGTTAAGGGAAAACTGCCCTCAGTACTCACTACCTTGGTGACCAAACCTCTCTGAGTTTCAGTTTCCTTATCTATAAAATGGGATAATACATACAGTATCTATCCCACGGGACTTCTGTTTCTTTTTTTAATGGTGAGGATCAAATGAGATGATGTATGTTATATATTTGGCAAATCTTAAAACATCCTATGAGCTATTATTGTTACCATATAGCTCCTGTTTTTCTCCCTCTATTTCCTACCATGGGGTACATCATGACTTATAAAGCCTTCAGCCAAAGACTGGTAAAGGGAAGTCCAAAAAGTTGGAATCTTGGGGCAGATAGGTGGCACAGTGGATAGAGCACCAGCCCTGGATTCAGGAGTACCTGAGTTCAAATCCGACCTCCGACACTTAACACTTACTAGCTGTGTGACCCTGGGCAAGTCACTTAACCCCAATTGCCTCACAAAAAAAAAAAGTTGGAATCTTAATATATACCCAAGTAGTGTTCATTATACATAAGCCTATTGCATGAAGCAGGTTGGGAAACAGTAGTACAGTTTCTAGTCACCTTAACTGCTCTCCCTTATTTTCAGAATTTGATGGCCTGCTAGTTTTTCATGCTGAGGAAACTGATGATTAGAAGTTTCAACCTGAAAAAGAACCTTTTTTTTTTTTCCCACCAAATACCCACCAGCTCAGGTCATTCATTTAATCCTTCTGTCCTGTAGTTTCCCCTCTGGGACCAATTGACAAAAGAATTCTAATTTGACCAAAATTCCTGGCTGTCCCCATATGTCTGAGCCTAGTGCTAAGGAAGAATTACCTCCTGAAGACACAACAAATGCATAAGGCTGCTGAATTCTCTGGGGCTAGGCACAGATGAAAGAGACTTTTTTTTAAAAAAGTCCCAAATATCTTGAATTTACCAGGTACTCTCTCCCTGGTGAAATCATTTCACCTTTTGAGGTGACCTTTTACAGAACCATAAAACCAATCGATTTTATTTGATAGCCAAATCAGAATTCAGCCCCCAAAAAGAGTGTCTTGACTCTTAGCTCATGAAGAAAACTTAGAGGAAAAATCCCTCATTATGCTGAGCTCTCCTGGGCAGAGGGCTCTGGACTGCCGAGTGTGTGACTTAAGAATTCTACTATTGACTTCCTGAGAAATCTCAGGCAAAACCCCTTAACTTGTTTGGGCTGCAGTGCAGTCTCAGAGCTGTGTGTCTCAGCAAAAGCTCAGCCTCTGTAGCCACAGCATAGGCCAATTGTACTGGGCACAGTTGTTTTCTGAACAGCCAGGCAAAACCTGACTTGCCAAGTACCCTCAGAGAGTCTAATGAGATTGAGGTGGCAGACCTAAAATTAATTGAATTAATTTGGCTCCTCCTTTCTATTCATCTTTGACTTGGTTTTCATGGGAATCTCTGTGTGAGGGTTTCCTTCAGGGAAGGGGAAAAAAGGGGAAGAAGCAGAAGAGCAATTCTGAATGGATGTTTTATAACCAGATGCTGTGTTTCTAGTCTAATGAAATTAGGGGCGGTGGGAGATGCAGAACACAAAGAAAGAAGGGGAATTTATATACTATAATATATACATACATACCTATACATATATATATTTATACATACAAAATCTCTATATCTATCTATCTATCTATCTATCTATCTATCTATCTATCTATCTATCTATCTATCTATCTATCTATCTATCTATCTATCTATCTACAGATGAAGAGAGAGAAGAAGGGAGAGGGAAACTCGATAGTTACCTGGCTTCAAGACAAATCGCGTCTGTCTGGACTTTAGAACATATTGGTTCTCTTACCACGGTCAAGTTTTCAATGCCCCAGATAATTCTAAGACTGAAAATTGCATAGCAATTGCTGATTTGCTTTTGTGGAGAGGATTTTCTTCACCATAAAGCTCCCTACATCAGTGTGATAATATATCCACTCTCTAACCCCCAACATAAACATATGATATCCAGTTATCCCTTCCACATCACAACTTTCTCCACCACGGTTTCAATATTTCACGGGTCAGCGCAGGAAATTAAGTGGGAATTTTGGGAGAGTTTTATGGAAGCCACAGATGACATGCAAAAGCCAGCAGACAACACAGGAAAAGTTTAGAAATTCAGAAATACATAAAATATATGTATAGTATTATATAATATCGGTGTATTTTATCTTTTAATACTGTAAATGCCCCATAAAAGAAAAAGATACAGACTTCTGGTATGAAGGGAGGGACAAAACATTTTCCAGATTGTAGGGGTACCATGCCCCTAATCCATACAATGTGGAAGGGATAACTATCTACACATATGTATATATACGAAATGCATATTTTTATACATATATGTATATACAAATGTACTCATATATGCATATATTTAACAACCTAGCCCTTGCATATGTCCGTGTGTAACATACATACACATGTATGTAACATGTATGTGTGCGTTGTTGTTGTTGTTCAGTTGTGTCTGACTCTTTGTGACCCTGTAGACCATAACATGCCAGTTTTCTTGGCAAAGATACATTTCCTTCTCAAGAGGATTAAAGCAAACAGAGGTTGACTTGCCCAGGGTCACAGAGCTAGTAAGTACATGAGTCCATATTTGAACTCAGATCTTCCTAACCCCAGGCCCAGAACTATATGCACTGAGCTACCCAGCTCCCTTCACATATATACATACACACATACATATATGTCTGTGTATGTGTCAGTGCAATAGGGCCCTTTCCCCCTGAAGCCTATACAGATATTCAGCTGCCATTCTGGTCAGCCATGAGGAAATTTGGGGATTGATTTCTCCAACTGGCTGCTGGGCTGGAAGAGCTGATGAAGCTGGATGCCACATCTGGTAGGTGGGCCACTTAAAGCCAAGCCTCCAGATGACAAAATATTATTTCAGCAAGAAGTGAAAGACAGCGGGACAGGTAGGTGGCGCAGTAGATAGAGCACTGGTCCTGGATTCAGGAGTACCTGAGTTCAAATCTGGCCTTGGACACTTGACACTTACCAGCTGTGTGACCCTGGGCAAGTCACTTAACCCCCATTGCCCCACCAAAAAAAAGTGAAAGACAGCCCTTATCTGCCTAGACATAATGGCAAAGGGGACTTGACTAGTCAGTCTTTTATCGGAACCCCTGACAGCTGTTGCCTCTGTTGTGTATTTATTCCCTTTCCATCAATCTTGTGAGCGTTGAAAGACCAATGACAAAGAACAATGACAGTTGATTCCTTCTCCTTTCCCCACACCCAAAAAGCAGCAGGGGAGAGAGTGCTCAGGATTGGCAGGAGTAAGCCGGTGCCAAGAAAAGGACTGGCATTGGAGATAGGTCACCAGAAAATTCAAGCTTGAACATTTGATCATACGACGCCAAAAGAGGTAAAATGGAGTGTGACTAATGAGCAGTCTGGTAAAAACTGTCTTGTGTCCCAACAAGGTTTGACAATAGCTTTCCAGCAGATTATACCAGTAGTAATAAATTAAGATACTGGATCCTATTTAAATCATTCTGTTCATGCATACTGCAATTTTCTTATGCCTATCATTGGTAGAAATTTGCTGTCATATCCACTTCATATTAAGCACTTCTTTTGGGGGTAAACGATAGATCAAAGCAAAAAGGAATATAGCCAGAGTAGCCAGACTGGAGGTATACCAATTCCCTAACTCTTGCCCAACATGAATCACCTTCAATATATACTCTTTTGGGGGAGGGGCAAGGCAATGAGGATTAAGTGACTTGCACAGGGTCACACAGCTACTAAGTGTCAAGTGTCTGAGACCGGATTTGAACTCAGGTCTGCCTGAATCCAGGGCCAGTGCTTTATCCACTGTGCCACCTAGCTGCTCCCACCTTCAATACATACTAAGCAATTCTCCTTACTATTCTTATATTTCATCTACATTGACTACCATGAGTGGAAAAGAGCAGCAGCAACATATTGCTGGCCTTTTTTCTCTTGGTCTATTTTAGAAGGATAAAATCATAAGATCACAGAACTGATAAGCTAATAGTCTCTTCTGGTCTGGTTTTCTTTCTAAGAATTTTTTAATGCCTCTTCATTATTGAACATCCTTTATTTTTCCATTTATGGTTAATCTCAGATTTGCCAGGGAGGTCACCTAGGCTGCATCCTGAATACAATATCTCTTCAGGACATATTATTGCTTTTCCTCCTGCATTTTATAGATGGTGAAGAATGATCCTATGTTATCCAAATTCCTCTTCCTTCGTATTTGAAGGTTTTTCTCCTAGTCCCTTCCAGAATTTGTTGTTTTAGAATTGAATTGTTAAATTTAATTACTATGTGTCTTGGAGTTTTCAGCTTTATTTTTTTGGTTTTGGTTTTATTTTCGGCAGGTGATTTATGTATTCTTTCAACTGTTACTTCCATTTTTGAATTCAGAATTTCTAGGCAAATTTTCTTATATAATTTCTTGCATTGTGGTGTTCAGTTGTTTTGTTTTGGTTTTGGGGCTTTTGGAGCTTTTTTACTTTTCTTCTTCTGTAAGATCTATATCAATCCTTGGGTTGTCTCTATGTATTATGTCTTCAAGATCAATATGTTTTTCTTGAAATGATAGCATGTTTTCTTTTAATGCGTTTGCTTTTATTTCTTTTCTTCCACACTGTCCTTCAGTTCTGTATATTTACATTCCCAATCAATTATTTGCTCTTTGTTTTTTGTTTAATTTGGGGTTTTTTTTGTGAGACTTGCCATGACAAATTCACATTTTTCTATTCTATTATTTCTGCTGTGCAGATCATAAACTGTACCCACATAATTCTCACTTAAACCACTCAGGAACAGTATGTTGTGGCTCCATATTCTCTTCATCTTCTTTAGGGTCCTCTGCATTGCCAAATGCCGAGCAATTTTCTTTTGTTTTGCAGTGTTTATTCATAAAGACCTAAAGTTATTTACTAGATCTGGAAACTATATTTCTTCTTGCTGTTAATATTTTCCCTGTCAATTTATTGCATTATGCTCAAGGTCTCTAGTTTTTCTTCCTCCTGAGATCTCTGGTAATTTCAGTCTTTTCTTATTTTCCCTTACTACTCACTTTCTGACTCGCTCCCCTCTGATGGTGGCTTCCCTAGAGGCTAGATCTCAAAGCATCTCAGCCTTCTCCCAAGCTGGGCAATTCTTGGTTCACCATCGTAGGTCTCTTCCTTAAGTGGGGAGCAGGGGACAAATCTGGCCCCATCTAGATACTTGGGTCTTTCCCACAGGTTTAGTGGAGTGATATACAGCATGCACACACACACACAATCACAGGGTGCTATCCTCTCCCTCTTTTCTTCAGTTCTTTGGCCCAGTATTAGCAGGTCTCTGCCACACTGGTGCTATGGGGTCGATTTGTGGAAACTAGGTCTCCAAGGCGGGGGTGGCATATGGGGTTGTGCTCAATTTCAATGCCAGATGCATGTCCTGTCTCTTTCCCTCTGTTCCTCTATTTCCCTAAAGAGATCTTTTGCAGCAGAGAATGCTATTTCTGAGGCACTGATTGTCTGTTAAGGCTCCAGCAAAATTCTGCAGACTGCAGCCCAGATTTCCAAGTCACTAGAAAGAGGGAGAAGGGACCAATATGTGAAGTTATGCCTGTTACAAGCCTGTGAATCGGGTTGGCTAGTGCAGCTTCACTGCTGATATCATGGTAGGCGTTGGGCCGGGGGTGCTGCTGAGTGAGCTCAGAGTAGGCTGTTAGTTCATGGAGTTTTTTACATTCTTTTGGGTTCTTGGTGTCCTAGACTATGGAGACAGCTGAAGTTGTTTTATCTTTGTTGCATAATTATCTATTCTTTATTTGAAGACATGAGGCAATTGCTATCTTGGGAGTTAGCTCAGTCCAGTTTGAGATATATTTTCTTATATTGAAAATATGTGGCATATGATTTTTCTTATATTGAATAAAAATGTGTATCTTCCCAGCTTTCACCTCTTAATTCTAGCTCTGGCCCTAGAGCCAAGCAGAACAAGGCTAGTCACTCTCCTACATCAGTCTTTCAAATACTTGAACACAGCCATCATGTTCACAAGTATTTTTTTGCTCCAGACAAAATATTCTGGGACCTTCAACCTATACCTGACTACATGAAAAGACATCTACCAGAGAGGGAGTCAGGAAGACCTGAGTTCATATCTGGCCTCAGTCACTCAGTAGCTGTGTAACCCTGGGCAAGTCACTTAACCCAATTGCCTCCAAAAAAAAAAAAAAAAAAGGAATTTTCCTCCTCATTGCTTCTCAGATACATCCCCTCCTTTTAATTCATACTGCTACCGTCCTTATCAACTCATGCTCACATTATTACACAAAGGATATTGAGTTTTCTCAATATCCTCAACTCTTTCCTTTGAATAGACTCCAGACAGGGGGGGCAGCCTGGTGGCACAGTGGATAAAGCACCAGCCCTGGATTCAGGAGGACCTGAGTTCAAATCTGGCCTCAGACACTTGACACTTACTAGCTGTGTGACCCTGGGAAAGTCACTTAACCCTCATTGCCCTGCAAAAAAGGAAAAATAATTCAGGTATTTTTAACATGGAATGTAGTTTTTTCATACTTTCCCTACCTTCTACTTGCATAGATTTTTTTTTAAAACTCAAATGGAGGACTTTGTCTTTATTTCTGTCAAATTTCACCTCATTGGATGTGACCTATGAAGATTTTTTTAAAATAAGCATTCCACTTATGAAAAATGTTGACGACACGCAGAAGCAATGACAGATCCTTGGGGCCTTCCACTAGAAATCTTCCTACATTTTGACATGGATCCATTAGCTACATCAATCTATATAGCTCTTTGGGTACAGTCAATTAACTAGTTCTAAATCTACCCAATTATAGTATCTTCCAATTAAAATCTCTCCATCTTGACCACAGGGATAAAATAATTTTTTTTCAGATGCTTTGCTTGAATAGTACAATAATAATACATAATAATACAATAGTATGACAAATCCCTTTCTTTTTCTTTGAGATGGCTCACTGGCCCCAAACTGTACTCACAGTGGAAGTTCTGGTTTCCAAGAACAGAGTACGCCATGCTCTTAAATGGCTACAACTCACTATTCTCTCTTAGGGTCCTAGAGGTAACCTTGGTAACACTACTCTCTATGTACTTCCTGGGCCTCCATCAGTGTTTCCCATTTATACAAAATCAGCCACCATGACACCATACTCTAAAAAACATAAAGCATTTATTTAAAAAATAAGACAAAAGTAACAAAGCATTGGAAATCAAAGGAATGCCCATCAGTTGGGGAATGGCTAAACAAACTGTGGTATATGATGTGCTATAAGAAATGAGAAGCAGGGCAGCTAGATGGTGCAGTGGATAGAGCACCGGCCCTGGAGTCAGGAGCACCTGAGTTCAAATCCGGCCTCAGACACTTAACACTCACTAGCTGTGTGACCCTGGGCAAGTCACTTAACCCCAATCGCCTCACTAAAAAAAAAAAAAAAGAAAGAAAGAAAGAAATGAGAAGCAGGATGACTTCAGAAAGGCCTGGAAAGACTTGTATGAACTGATGTATTGTGCAGTGAGCAGAACCAAGAGAACATTGTACACAGATGTTTGATGAAGAACTGTGAATGACTTGACTATTCTCAACAATACAATGATCCTAGACAATCCCAAAGGACTATTGATGAAACATACCAACTACCTCCAAAGAAAGAACTAATATTGATGGAACAGACTGAAGCATGCTATTTTTCACTTTCTTTCATTTTTTTCTTTTAATCACGTTTTCTTGTATGAAATGACAATTATAGTAATGTTTTACATAATCATACATGTATAATACATATATGATTATTTGCTGCCTCAGGGATAGGGGAGGGGAGGAAGGGAAAGAGGGATAAAAATTGGAACCCAAAACTATAAGTAAAAATGTTTATTAATTTAAAAAAGACAAAAGCGACAATAATCATAACATGTATGCATTTGAAGACAAGAACAGAAGTAATCATAGCTTTCATCTAATAGAAAACCATGGGAGAAGCAGTTATAATACAGTGGTCCATCTATAAAATTGGGTTATGCTCTCCCACAATTGTCCTGAGTGTTCACGGAAGAAAAAAAGTGTTATTCCCTTTGCTTGTTTGTTTGTTTTGTGGTGAGGCAATGAGGGTTAAGTGACTTACCCAAGGTCACACAGCTAGTAAGTGTCAAGTGTCTGAGGCTGGATTTGAACTCAGGTCCTCCTGAATCCAGGGCCGGTGCTTTTTCCATTGCACCACCTAGCTGCCCCCGTTATTCCCTTTGCATGACAATCAATTCCCTTTCTGGATTGCCAAGCTCCTCCGGTCTACAAATACCTAGGAATACCACTTTAACCAATCATCTCCAAGCCTTATTCCACAGTAAAGCTCAGCTCATGGGTGAAAGATGCAAAGCTTATCTCTTATTTCTTCATTTCAAATGTGAAAGGGCAGAAAAGGGTTAAGAAAGTCAGCCCTGAGCAGTAGGTGGAGGTAGTTGGCAAGTGGCAAAATGCAGCTATCATCAGCCTTTCACGAGCTCCCAGAAGCTGCTCCACCCTTTCTCTAAGTCAATCAGCAGAGATGCCTCCCTTTCAATTAGCAAGTTCCTAGCAAAGTAGCTAGAGTCATCAGTCTCAGCTGAAATTCTTCCACACCTTCTTTCCTCTGCTTCTTATAATTTCTCCTTGTGTTGAGCTCACTTTCCTCTTTCTGCTGTCTATCCTGTCCTATAGATACTGCTCAAAGCTTCTCCTGCTGGCTTGTTATCCACTCTCCTGCTGATTTCTCATCTCCTTCCAATGCCTCAAAACAGAGCTTTCTGGTTCTTGGTGACTGATCTATACCTTATTAGAACCTATTCACCACCACACTCTGCTACTTCAGGCTCCTGGGACATCCCTTGACCCTGGGTCATGCTTGTCAAGGTCCAATTTTCTTGTATAATAACCTACTGGGAGGCTTGAAGCTTTTAGGTTTTGTCTTCTGGCACAGCTCCTTTCTGGGATAGAAAAGTTCAGTGATGTTTCTTTGGGGATTTGTGAAATTTTAGAATAGCAATCATCATCATTAGTAGACATTTTGCAGGAGAGGGAGATGGTGTGGAATTATTTAAGTTCCATGGTAACCTTTTTTCTTCTTTCTTCCCCATTTTAAAGATCATTCTTCAAAGGAGATAAAAAATATAGAAGCAAAATGAGAACAGATCATTCTTCCTTCTCCCTATCCTTGTTATCATCACACCATTCACTCCTACACAGTCATTCAAATCCTTCTTTGGTCCTCCTCTGGTCCGCAGTCTAAGTAAGAAAACCTTTCATTTTTGTTGTCTTTAGCAGTCATCCCCAGTGCAGACTAATTAGGAAGTTTAGTCATTGTTAGCTTTTCTCACACGATTTTGTCACCTCTTGCATTTATGTTTAGTGACCTGCCCTCCTGCGTGCCTTTTTTCAAACTAATTTGAATGATGAAGCAAGATAACATTTCAGGGTCATAGTTAAAGATAAATCTCTGAAAACATTTAATAGCGAAATGAGAAAAAAGAGGATTCATGAATTTAGCATGCAATTTTTTTTTAAAAACCTAGAAAATCAATCAATCCCAAAGAAATGATTCTCAAATCAACTTATTCTGCCCCAATCTCTCTGCTGACCTCCAATCTCACATCTCTGACTGCCTTTCAGATATCCCGAACTGGATGTCCAGTGGACATCTTAAATCAATCCAAAATGCAATTCATTATCTTTCCCCAAAACCTTACACACACACACACACACACACACACACACACACACACACATACACGCCCTTTTCCTGTTATTGTACATTATCCTCATATTAATCAAGTTGGCAATGTAGGAGTCATCCTGTATTCCTTACTATCTCACTCCTCATATCCAATCTGTTGCCCAGGCCTAGTGCTAACATCTTTCTAATATCCCCCCTTCCCCGCTGCCATCACTCTAGTGCAGGCTCTCATCACCTCACACCTAGATTATTGCAATAACCTGCTGGTGGGTCTGCCTGCCTCAAGTTTCTCCCCCATTCCAGTCTTTCCTCTATCCAGCCATTAAAGTGATTTTTTTTTCCTAAAGTGAAGGTCTGATCACGTCGTTACCACCACCACCTCCAATCAGTAAACTCCAGGATCAAATACAAAACGCTCTATTTGGCCTTCAAAGCCCTTCATGTCGTAGCCCCTCATACCTTTCCAGTGTTCTTACACCTTACTCCCCAACAACATACTATTCTTTGATCCATCGACACTGGCCTCCTGGCTGTTCCACAAACAAGACATTCCATCTCTTGGCTTTGGGCATTTTCTCTGTTGGCCTCCCATGCCAGGAATTTTCTCCCTCCTTGGCTCTGACCTCCCTGGCTTCCTTTAAATTCCAAATAAAATCCCACCTTTTACAGGAAACCTTCTCTTATCCTCTTAATTCCAGAGCTTTACTTGTTTATTAATTCCTTTTTATCTTGTATATAGCTTTCTTTGTATGTATACATGTATATTTTTGTAGGTTTCCATGATTTCTCCCCCATTAAACTGTAAACTCCTTTAGGGCAGGGACAGTTTTTGTTTTTGTTTTTTTTATCCCTACCACTTAGCACAGTGCCCAGCACATAGTAGGCAATTAATAATTGTTTACTGATTGACTGGAGTATGAAAGGAAAAAATTTTGAAAATTGAAAAACATATATAGATAAAATTGAAAACAAAAGACTAAAGAAATAATAAATAAAACTAAGGACTATTTTAAAGCTTAAGAAAATTGATAAACCATGAATTAACTAACTGGATAAAAAGAGAAAGAAAAATCAATTTTATGGTTATTGTTAAGTTGTTTCAGTTGTGTCTGACTCTTCATGACCCTTGTGAGGTTTTCTTGACAGAGATACTGGCATGCTTTGCTATCTCCTTCTCTAGCTCATTTATAGATGAAGAACACGAGGCAAATAGGGTTAAGTGACTTGCCCAGGGTCACATATCTATTAAGCTATTAAGTCTAAAGCCAGATTTGAACTCACAAAGATGCGTCTTCCTGACTTCAGGCCCAGAACTCTATCCACTGTGCCACCTAGCTGCCCAAAATCAAATTACTCAAATAAAAAATGAACAAGTTGAATTCACAACTAAACTAACAGAATATATATATATGTGTGTGTGTGTGTGTATGTATATATATATATATTCAAAAGTACTATACATAATTGTGTGCTTATAAAACTGAGAACTTTAAGGAAATTGATGATTATGTACAAAATGTGAAATGCTAGATAAAGAAGTTAAAGCAACCCAGTCTCAGAAAGATATATTTAACAAACCTTAAATAAATTCTCAAATGAGGTGATGGGGAACTGGAGGGAGACCTGGTCCACATAGATTTATAAATAAATTCTATGAATCATTTAAAAGCAATTCAAACCTGTATTGAGAAAATTGCTCAATGGTTGATTTTAAAAAGAAAAGGTATTCCAATAAACTCTGAGACAAATATGTCCTCATGCCTAAAGAAGGAAGAGAAAGAAATAAAGAGAACTTTCGAACAATCTCAATAAGAATGTTGATGCAAAAATGTTTCAATAAAAATCTCCACAAAGAGACTATATAAATATGCCAAAAAATATTCACTGCCTGGAATAAAAGGATAGTTTAATATAAGCAAAACAGTTGGCATCATGACTCACATAAGCAACAAAAATAACCAGAAATACATGTTGAAATAAACAGACTCAGAAAAATCCCTTGACAAAATTCTCTGGTACTTCAGAGCATAGGTGGGACCATTGATATGGTACAAATCACTATGCGCATCCTCTGTAGTACTCATCCATGAGTAGATCACAGGGGCTCCACCCAACATGTCAGGGTCTTGATCTTGTAGGGTGGCCAACTGAGCAAGTAAGCTACTAATTGGTTATTCCTCACATTCACCATGAGACTTACTAATCTTTTTTAAGTCCTGTATTTCATTGACTCTTCTTATAATGTTTCCTCTGTATAATTCCTCAATTCTAATTTTTGTACCCTATTAATACGCAGTTATACAGCCATTTCTGTTATTCTTGACTCAAATTCTTCAGATACCATACCATTTGATGACTTGTACTCATTTGACTATCTGGCATCACCAGAAGAACATTGGAGTTTAAAATATAGGTGTTTGTTTTAAAGAGGACTTCCCTTCTCTTATACCTATCCCTGCGAACCTTACCTCCTCAGTGTCCCATTAGAGATATAAACAGTACTTCCATTGTGATCCCTAGAATATTTACTCCATAGGTAAACAAAACAAAACAACTTCTTTCATGCTCCTTCCATATTCTGGCTCTTCCTAAGAACTGGATTTCTCCTGACATGGCATCCCTGGCCACCTTTTCCAGAACTAATCACACTTTAACTCACACCTCTAGATTCACGGGTTATGGTGGGGGAATTGACACATTCTTTATTTCTTATTGCCACTTCCAGGCTCTTCCTCTAATACTCACTAACTGCTTCCCCTTGAGTTCCTTTCTTTCTTTCTTTCTTTCTTTCTTTCTTTCTTTCTTTCTTTCTTTCTTTCTTTCTTTCTTTCTTTCTTTCGGTTTAGTGATTTGTTGACTTTTGTATTTTTTAAATTATTCTATTTTAAATTTATGGAATAAAACAAGCATTTCCTTGACATAGTATAACAAAAAAGATGATTGCACATGAAACTGCAAATCTACTATATATAACCTTTTATTCCTTTTAAATATACAACAGTTATCAAGTAAATTTCTTTTTTTCATTTTTTTCTTTCCTCTCCCTCTTCTCACCCTAGAGGTGGCCACCATTACACACAAATGTGTATATATATATATACATATATATGTGTGTGTATGCATATATGTATATATATGTATATATGTTTATGTATATACACATGCATATATCTGTAAAATTATTCTATACATCCTTCTGTTTATCAGTTCTTTCTCTGAATGCAGATAGCATCTTTCTTCACATGTCTTTTACAGTTAATTTGGGTATTTATAAGAGTCAAAATGACATTCACTCAAAGTCATTTTTACAACAATATTGCTTTACTGTATACAATGTTTTCTTAGTTTTGTTCCTTTCACTCCATTATTTTGTGCGTCTTTCCATGTTTTTCTAAGATTATTGAGCTCATCATTTCTTATAGCACAGTTGTATACCCTCACAATCATATGCCATAACTTGTTTAGTCATTCCCTGAGAAAATATCTATTTTTTAAAATTCCCAGTTTTCTGCTTTCCTTCTGATCTTGGCTATATTTGTTTTATTTGTACAAAACCTTTTCAATTTAACATAATCGAAATTATACATTTTATACCTAACTTGGATGTATGAGGAAAAAAGGGGTTAACAGAAACACCTAAGACCCAAGCTTTAATTCAGATGTGAGCTCTAAAAGGGATTCAGACCCCAGTTAATGGATAACTTACAAGTCAGGATGCTAGGTTCTCTTACCCACATAAATCAGTACCCATAACAGGAACATAGGGAGCCAGGCCATGAAGACCTTAAACTACAACAATGATAAAATGACAGGCTATAGAAATTCAGACTAGAAATAAATGATAAATGAAGATATTTTGAAAACTGGGCATGGGAATCAGAAAGAGACATGCTCAGAAAAGGCCAAATTTGTTCCCAGATTCACCTTATGACACATAAACCCCCAAAACACACCTCCACAGAAAAAGGTACCCACCTCGGGGGTTGTCTTAAGCCCCCAGGAACTCCAAATTAGGATAGGCCCTCCCCTGTATCTCCCTAAGGTGGAGATTATAATAATGAGAAGGACAGGCCCTCCCCTGTACCTCCCTAAGGTGGAGATTATTATAATGAGACTAATAATCAATTTATCCATACTATAAATATAACTATCGGTTCTTTCACTATTCAAGAGACACCTTTCCACTATTCTGGTCCTCTCCCTGTGTTCACTCACTGTATTGCAATAAAATTTGAGTCTTATAATTCTTTTGGGACGATTCACACTTTGACCCTAATTCCATTCCACATCAAGAGGATTTACGTGAACTGATGCTGAATGAGGTGAGCAGAACCAGGAACCATTATACACAGTATCAACATTGTTTGATGATCACCTGTGATAGACAACTTTTCTCACAATACAATGGTGCAAGATAATTCCAAAGGACTAGTGATGGAAAATGCTCACCAAATCCAGAAAAAAGGAACTGTGGAATCTAGATGCAGATTGAACCATACTTTTCTTGATTTTCTTTTTTGAGGTTTTTCCCTTTTGTTCTGATTCTTCTTTCACAATATGACTAATGCAGAAATATGGTTAATGTGATTGTACATATATATACTATATCAGATTGCTTGCTGTCTTGGGGAGGGGGAGAAAAATTTGGAACTAGAAGTCTTATAAAAACAAATGTTGAAAACTATCTCTACATGTAACTAGAAAATAATAAAATACTTTTATGATAAAAAATTTAAAGTTCTGTATAAATTTTAGCAATCGTGATCATTATGCTATCTAAATTAATTTGCCAAGTTAGTTGTACACCAATCAACCTATTAAGAAAATACTTTGTAAAACTGGACAAAATTATAACAACATTTATTTAGAGAAACAAAATATCTAGAATCTTGAAGGAAACAATGGGAAAAATGGAAATGAAGAAGGCATGTTATTATTAGATCTCAATTTCATAAAGCTGTAATCATTAAATTTATTTGATATTGCTTAAAAAAAGAAAAGTACATCAGTGGAACAGACTAGAAAAGTAAGACTCACAAGGAATTGAATGAAACAGAATAGTGCTAGGTAAACCCAAGAGCCTAAACTGAGGGAGATGTTCTTTAGTTGTCAAGAATGGCCAAGAAAACTAGAAGGCAATTAGGCAGATATTACAAGCAATGTATATCATATACTACAATATGTTGGAAAGGTTACATGAACATGAAGGGTCACATCATTTTTTTTAATTAGAGAAAGGAAGCAATTATATTGGCTAAGTAGAAAAAGAATAGCAAGAATTATAAAAGATGAATTAAACTATTTCAGTTATATACTATTTGGAACAGTTTTGCCTGAACAAATTCAATGTAATCAGAAAATATGAGAAATGGTTGAATAATACAAAATGTATCAAATATCTCAAATAAGAAGATAACCTTCCCTTCCCTTCCCTTCCCTTCCCTTCCCTTTCCTGATAACCAAAATATAGAGAATTCAGAAATAAAGAAAAAAGAGACATTCCCTAATAATAAGTGTTTAAAAAAATGGGTTTCAAAAAATTACCATCAAAAAGAAAAACACAAAAATAACTATTGTGTTTCACCTCACCCCCTCAAAGTGGCAAAGATGAAAATAAGATTATAGATATGGAATAGAAATAGTTAATATTGGAGAGGCTGTTGGAAGAAATGCACAATAACACAATGTTGATGGAATTATGAATTGTGTAACTATTCTGGAGAACAATCTGGAATTATGTAAGAAAATAATCATTAACCCATTTATATTTTTTGACCCAGGGATACCATTTCTACTCTGGTCAAAGACAAAAAGAAAGACCCCATATACACCAAATTATTCATAGCAGCATTCTTCGTGGTGGTTTCTTTTAAACTTGGAAATAAAAATTAAGCAGTAAAATGATCTATTATGGTCAATAAATTCTCTATGCATTCACTTTAGTCTCTTTAAATATCTCCCCCTTTGCTTCCCTTCAGATTCTTTTGTTTTTATGTTGTCAGTAAACAAAGACTAACATGAAGGAGGAGAAGGAGTCTTATTCTGATTCTTTCCCCCTTTGGCTATTTTATCTATGTGGCCTCAACTCCAGGTTCATTATGTATTTCCTGTCTTCCAGCACAAGATTTTGCATGTGATAGGTGTGTTCAATCCATGCTTCCTTCTGCAGAGGCATTAGTGGAAATAGAAAGTAGGGAATACTGGGGGCAGCTAGGTGGTGTAGTGGATAAAGCACTGGCCCTTGATTCAGGAGGACCTGAGTTCAAATGCGGCCTCAGCTGCTTGACACTAGCTGTGTAAGCCTGGGCAAGTCACTTAACCCTCACTGACCCACAATAGCCTTTGTATGCCTCAGGTTTCTTTACACTCTTAGAGTTAGGAGAGCCAGAATGAGATGTGGGTGGGAACAGTGGAATTTTCTTCTAAAAGTATATCTTTTTATAGAGTTTTTATTTCACTATTTCTATTTAGATTGTGAGTTAAAAGGCAGAAAATTTAATACAAATCATGACCTAGGATATTTGAGACCTGGAAAAATAAGCAAATAGGAAATGAATATCCATAACAACTTATACCAAAGAGACCCACAACATGAGAATTACATCCAAAGTCTAATGTTCTATGGTTGACAAAATTATTACACAATAGACCAATTTAGCAACTAAATATAACATTTATTAAGCACTTGTTTATTATGTATAAGCAACTAGATGGTAGTAGATAGGGTGCTAGACCTGGAGTCTTAAAGACCTGAGTTCATATGTGGCCTCAAACACTAGCTGAGTGACCCTGGGAAAGTCACTTGCCCCTGTTTGCCTCAGTTTCTTCATCCATAAAGTGAGCTGGAGAAGAAAATGGCAAACCACTCCAGTATCCTTGCTAAGAAAACTCCAAAAGGGTTCATGAAGAACTGGACATGACTGAAACAGGTGGACAACAGCAATATAATGTATAAGACACAAATGCACTTAGATGGCAGAAATATGTCCCCAAACCTATTTCTTGTATGAATTGAGAACAGTGGTGGTGGTCGCTGGATGAATCACTCTGACTGGATGGAGTAATGGAAACCTGATTTGCATTTTGCAAAGAACTAGAGGCTCACAGTAGAGACAATGTCTACAAAGTGGGAATGTTGAGGCTCTGGAAGGACTTGGATTCCCCTGGGTGTTTGCCATGATGGTGATAAGAGCTATGGGAAAAGGGAGAAGAAAATAAAAAGCTTTCCCTGCTCCCTGGTAAGAGCAGGTTGGTGGGCACAGTGGCTCTTTAGTTGAGGTGAACAGCCCCCTCTTAGTCAAGAAAGCTAAGGGTTCTCTATAACTTTTGTGGGGGGCAGGGCAATGAGGGTTAACTGACTTGCCCAGGGTCACACAGCTAGTAAGTGTCAAGTGTCTGAGGCCAGATTTGAACTCAGGTCCTCCTGAATGCAAGTCTGGTGCTTTATCCACTGTACCACCTAGCTGCCCCCTCTCTATAACTTTTGAAACCAAAATAGCCCTCTCTGGTCATCACTACCTTAGAGAGGGTATCCCTGAAATCTTAGTGGAGTTTTAAAGCTATCAAAGTTTGAAACTCCACTAAGTTCAGTCTTAGTGCACACTTTATGTGTTTCCTCCCTGTTAGAATTTTGGCTCCTTAAGGGTAGAACCTATCTTACATAGATAGATAGATAGATAGATAGATAGATAGATAGATAGATAGATAGATAGATAGATAGATAGATAGATAGATAGATAGATAGATGGATGGATGGATGGATGGATGGATGGACGAGTTGATAGATGGGTAGATAGATATAGATGAGATGAGATAAAAATAGATTGTGTATATACACGCGTGTTTATGTGTATGTCTATGTATACACACATGCATGGACACACATGTGTGATATATATCACACATGTAAATATCTAATATTTATTTATAGATTTCTGTTTTGTTATTTCCACATTAAAATAGGTTTATTTATATATTTGTTTTAGATTAAAGTTATTATTTATATATTTAAAGTATATATTTCTATATTAAAATAGACATCTTATAAATATATCCTTAATATGCACAATGTTTGACACATAGTTAACTGCTTAATACATGCTTTTTTTCATTCATACATGCATGCATGCATGCATGCATGCATGCATGTAGGCATACAGGCAATCACTCCAAGATGGGAGTAAAACAGGTTCTAGGTGAAGTGATGGGTCTAGGACTTGACAGATAATCTTGTAAAATGGTTTCTTCTTAGTTATTTTCTTATAAGTACATAAGTGTTCCATTTAACCCATTCTTGGCTTAAGGGACTTCATCTGTGAGCTCTAGATTATGATAGCTAGTACTTCCGGCTAATAATAACTGACTTATAAAGCACTTTATATGCATTTTCTCCTTTGAGCTTCACAACAACCCTGTGAGGTAAAAACTATCCACCAGTATTATTACCTGCATTTTACAGAAGAAGAAACTGAGGCTCAGAGAGACAAAGTGATTTGCTCATAGTGATAGAGTTGGAAAGTTTCAGAGGGGGAATTCAAACCCATATAGTCCTAAAACAAAGGCAAGTACTCTACCTACTCTGACATGCTGAGTTTTAGAAGCATGAAGATTTAAAAAATACATTAAAGCAAGAAATCCTAACTTCTTACAGCCATGTAACAACTACCAAAATGAAGACATTTTTGTTTGTTTGTTTTGCAGGGCAATGAGGGTTGAATGACTAGCCCAGGGTCATTCAGCTATTAAGTGTCAAGTGTCGGAGGCCAGATTTGAACTCAGGTCCTCCTGAATCCAGGGCCAGTGCTTTATCCACTGTGCCATCTAGCTGCCCCCAATGAGGACATTTTTGGCTAGAAATGGACTATTTCCATATAGGTATCATTAATTTTCCTACAATTTAGAGAATGATAGCCATTGTGGTATTTAGGAAAGAATGCCAGATCAGAAATCATAGTACTTAGGTTCTAATTCCCTCCTCCATATTTCCTTAGCTGTAAAATGAGAGTGTTGCAGTAGGTGACTTCTTAGCTAATTTCCTATTTTGAATCCTATAATACAGATAGCAAGGACTATTATAAGGAGCAGAGTAGGGCAGGTGGCAGACTAGATCTATGTGACTCTTTAGACTTCACAAATTCATAATATTGGGAGCAGTTGCCTCACAAAAACCTAATGGCTTAGAGCCATTAGCACTTTGGTGGGACTAATCATAAGCTTAGAGTATCTGCAGTAGGGAGGATGAGGACACCAAAAGGAAAAAGGGAGCCCCAGAGAGAAGAAATAAGAGGAGGCTAAAAACAAGCCTTTTCTAATTAAGAACTGTGTAAAACTGTTAGCTCTTATCATTACTATTAGTCATTTGGAGGAGTTGTGATTTCATCATTACGGGAACTATCTACATTGATGCAGCTCACAAACCATGCCTTCTGATCACACTTGATTCTCACTCTTCTTCCTCCTTTTCTTCCTTTTTTCCAATTTAACACTTTAATTCATAAAATAATTATTAAGTTTCTAGTTGATGCAAAGCAGTGTGCATGGAGAATCCAAACAAAATAAAACAAACAACGACAACAACAAAAACCAACAAACCACTCTGGGCAGCTAGGTGGCATAGTGGATAAAGCCCCAGCCCTAGATTCAGGAGGACCTGAGTTCAAATCCAGCCTCAGACACTTGATACTTACTAGCTGTGTGACCCTGGGCAAGTCACTTAACCCTCATTGCCCTGCAAAAAAAAAAAAGAGAGAGAGAGAAAAGAAAAGAAGAAAAACAAACCACTCCTCAAGGAACTTAAATTCTTTTTCTTCTCATTATTATGAATACAGTTTAGTACTTACTGAAGAAGAAAATGGATTTTCATCTTTTAACAGGGGACATCTGGAGACATGATATCTTGATCAAAATAAATGAATGCATAACAGTTTAATTTCAGACTCTGTAGTTGGACAGTAGGAGAGCTGTCTGGTGGCCAAAAGGAATCCATGTATTTGTACAATTATTTTCTTCAGTCTTTGGTCAGCCTGAAACTTACCTCATTTTGAGCCAATTTTAATTATTTTTCCTCCTTGCACCCACATGATGATAAAATTCAAGTAGCCCAATTCTAAAGGAATGAAAAAAACAGACAAAAATATCAATCCTTTTAAAGTATGATCCTCCCTGATTGTTACAGGGAGACAAGATTAATAGTGTTGGGCCTGTAAGGGAAATGCCACCTCTGGAAAGTAAATTTTAAAAAGCATTCAAGATGACTTTAATTGCACTTTACAAAACACTTTCCCAAGGGTATGGGTCATCTGGTCTCCAGAGTAAGAACAGCCACTCCCTGGCTACCTCCCAGCACCACAAATGGAAAGAAGAATGACTGACATATTAACCCAAAAATGGCATAATGAGAGCATGACTGAGAGAGATCACCAAGGACCCAACTTCTTTAGCTGCTGCTAATTCTTTTCTTCCACTCATCAGGTCTAAATAAAATTATCCACTTATAAGGGGTTGTATTCTGATCACCCAGTATTCTTTGCTTCAGTCAGCCTTTCAACAAATAGCCACAGTTGGCTGAAATTCTTTCTTTGGAAGGAACTGAGGTCCCAGGTATTTTGTTCCCATGAATAAAGAAATGATTAATGCTGAGGAATATATTACTTCTCATTCTTTCTGATCATATATTCACACCCAGGGCAAGTATATTTTGAGATTAGATCAGTACTGAAGTAATCTACCGATTTGTTCTTGGCAAGCATGTAAAAAAGACTTTCTTTCTTTCTTTCTTTCTTTCTTTCTTTCTTTCTTTCTTTCTTTCTTTCTTTTTCTGGTCACCTGATTAGTCTAATTTTTGAGAACGTGTGTGTGTGTGTGTGTGTGTGTGTGAGAGAGAGAGAGACAGAGACAGAGACAGAGAGAGAAAGAGACAGAGACAGAGAGAGGAAGAGACAGAGAGGCGATGTTTTCACTTTGGAGTAGAAAGAGCATTGGATTTAAAGTTAGAGGACTAGGAACAAAATCCAAGTTCTGCTTCTAAATAGCTGTATAAGTTGTGCTAAGTCACTTTACCTCTTGAGTATCAGCTTTCTCATATGTAAAATAAGGCAGTAGGAAAAGATGATTGCTGAAATCCCACTGAGATCTAAATCCTATGGTTCTATGATCCATTTTAAGCTCCGCAGATCAGAAAACAACAGAACTTTGTGAGTGTGGCATTTGTCTTAGAGACCCTTTTGGGAGAGGGAAGGTCATAGGAGTTAAGAGCATCATGTGCAAAACCCACAGACATAGATAAAGCACAGTGTCATGGGCTGGACCCCTACTTCTTCACCACCAAAGGACAAATAATGATGCATTCGGCCCATAGTAAATGCAAATGACTCCTAATCATCTATAAACAGATACAGGAAATATATAAGGCACTCAAAATAACTATACATTCTGGAGAGAAATGAACTTGCAGTTACAATCAGGGAAACATCATTGACATTCCAATGAAATCCTTCTCTCCATAGGGCAGTGCCACCCTCTGATCTGAATACCTTCTGGTAGGCAGGTACATTTTGGGGAAGCTAACTAAGCAACTCCAGGGCCTCTGACACTTATATTGGCTAAATAACTCACAGTAGTAGTGAAGAGAATGGAGAATGCGGTGCAATCCATATTGTAGCTTTATTCCTTCATTAATCCTACAAGTATAGAGGACCACATTGGCAATCTTCTCTCTCTAAGAGGCATACTGCTCTGGGTGTCTCATAACTGGGATTGCCCCCAGGGCATTCTTCAAGTTCCGTGCTACCCAAGAAATCTCCTTTATTTGGCTACTGTAACGACTGGAATGCCGCCACCTGCTGGAGACTTACTGTAGGAAAGCTCCAATATGAGGAGAGGTTCTCTGAGGACAGGATCATGTGTCTTTTCTTTGGCGTCAGGAAGTGAAGAAGGGGAAGGCTGGCGTGCTGGCTCACTCTCTTTCCTAAAGACTCTGGTGGAGAAAGGAGCTAGAAATGCGCTCTCCCTTTAATAGATAGAGGAATCTAGGCCTTTCTCTCTCTCTCTTTACCAAATTCTTATTCTCCTTAATAAATGCTGAAAAGTCTAACTCTTGCTAAAGCTTATAATTTATTGGAGACCACTCATTGGATATTTTAGACAGACTAGCTAGAATTTTAGCCCTTACACTATAAAGATAGATTCTGACATCATATTACCTAGGAAATAAAAATTCAGCATCCTCTACTCAGCAGGTTAGGATTCAAGTGCATTATCCATGGACCTTTCCATGTCTATATGAACAAGTACTAAATATATATATATGTATATATATATGTGTGTGTGTGTGTGTGTGTGTAATATCTTCTGTGTGTTTCTTTTTTTAAAAGTTTCTATTAATATATTTTATTTTTATAAAATCACCATTAATTCCCAATGACTTTCCTTGCCTCCACCTCCTATAGACTTCTCCCCTGTTACTGTCAAGAAAACTAAATCAACACAGTGACCATGGATTAAAATGTATATAACATCCTTTATGTGTGTGATTTGCCGCTTCCCTACCAAGAGGCAGGAGGAATTGGAGCATCAGTCCACCAAAGTCACAATTGGATACTCTGCTGATCAGAGAGGTCTGAAGGTTTTCAATGCTGTTTCATTGTTTTCTTTTACAGTATTGGGTAACTATGCAAATTGTTCTCCTGATTCTGTTTACTTCACTCTACATCAAACAACAATATTTGCGTACACTACTTTATTGTTGTTGTTCAGTCTTTCAGTTGTGTCCAACTCTTCATGACCCCATTTGGGGTTTTCTTGGCAAAAATACTAGAGTGATTTGCCAATTTCCCTCTCCAGCTCATTTTACAGATGAGGAAACTGAGGCAAACAATGCTAAGTAACTTGCCGAGGATCACACACCTAGTCAGCTTCTTTTTTTTTTTTTTAAGTGAGGCAATTGGGGTTAAGTGACTTGCCCAGGCTCACACAGCTAGTAAGTGTTAAGTATCTGAGGCCGGATTTGAACTCAGGTCCTCCTGACTCCAGGGCCAGTGCTCTATCCACTGCACCACCTAGCTGCCCCACCTAGTCAGTTTCTTAGGCAGGATTTGAACTGAAGTCCCCCTGATTCCAGGGTTGTCACTCTATCCTATACCTAAACCTACTTTATAGGAAGTGACCTAATTCATATGGGAAGCAGTAGAAAAGTAAGTACTTTGAAAAAGAAAAGTACTATTTAGATATGAGAGATGATCGTATTACTACCATTGCAATCATTATTTTCATCTCAATGAGTCTGAGTAGAGATTTCTGAGGTGAGATAATCACACTCTTCCTTCCATTTCTATTGGGACCATACAATATACATTAACCCTAATCACATTTTACTATGCCATACAGAGCCATCTCATTTTACTATTCACCATACTACTAAGCAAAGAGATCCTTCTCAACTTTCTATAGCAATAATTTTCTCCAAACATATATTTCCAGGTAAAAGAGAAAAGAAAAAAGAGGCACATTAAAAATCTATGGAAGCTTGCTGCCCTTACACCTTCCCTGGCTTAGTGCTAGTAAGATTAGTCATTTGTTATTTTCATTGAGTTTGTACCCTTTTCCTTTATCAAAGCAAAGTATTTATGTTTGGTTAGAAGAGATACAACAGTCCTGTGTTATAAGGGGGAAAAAAAGGGAATTGTTTCCTTGACCCTTCTCCTAGCATATTTGCAGTGTAAACAGAGTAAACAAATGAAATTAATATGATCACAACTTAGAGGGACAGATAAGAGACTTTTTAAAAACAATTTTCAGCAAATTTTTATTGATGTTTACTTTAGAAAAGAAGTACACAGCATGCACAGCTGTGGGTACTGTGTAGCCACCTGCTACCTAGTGGTTTTTCAATCATGCTTGATTACAAGGAGGACGGAAGGAAAACACCAGATAGCCTAACTCGATGTGGGTTTTATCGTTCAGTTTGTGTTTGTGCAAAGCAGCTCAAAACATAAGTGTCAGCAGCATGTGAGATGGCATGGGGTTCAGGCCACCTGCCGTAGTGCATCCCTTATGCAGGTTCAACTTGCCCCGTTAGCAGGACAGAAATTCCAACTGTTCCTCATAGGTGACAGCACCTGAGGCCTTCCTGTAACCGTGCCCTTTGTCCTAAATGATGCTAAATGTGGACATATTGTACATTCTGGACCGTTCATCAACACAAGCAAGAAGGAAAAGAAAAGAGGGCATCCCTACTTATCACCCTCTAAAATGAAAAAAAAAATAATCTATGAAGACCGGCACGACCTTTGATAAGCCTAAGAATTCAGTGCTTGCCTTGGGACTGCTATTTTTCTCAAACAATAGCTATCAGCCATTCCTGTCATTCTTCAGTGGTTCATCTGACAGAGTTTTGTCATCTTAGGTTACACTGTGTTATCATTAAGGAAATAACAGCAGCTAATATCCCAGGAGGAATGAAGAATTAGCCGACTCAAAAACTAGAACTTTGTTTATAGGTCTGTGCTGGGAGGGTCATCATCTCTGAGTTAAAGTTCAGCCCTGTGCTTTTATTTCAGATACTAACAACTGAAAGTACTGATGGGGATTGGATTCCTGCTCTGAAACCCAAGATAAGAAGAAACAAAGGTATTTCCACTTTCTTTTATTTACTTTGACTCTTTGACACACATACATTTAAAGAATCTTGGCTAAGTTCATAAAACAATCAAATTAATAGCCAGTTAGATGGTTCAGTGGATAGAGCAATGGATCTGGAGTCTCGATGACCTGAGTCCAAACCTGGCCTCAGTTATTCATTTACCCACTGTGTTATCCTGGTCAAATGACTCAAATGTTGTCTACCTCAGTTTCTTTATCTGTAAAATGGGAATGATAATAGTACCTACTTCCCAAGGCTGTTGTGAAGATCAAATAGCATTGGTAAAGCAGTTTGCAAACTTCGAACCATGATATAAATTATATAAAGTGCTTTTAACATCATTAGCTATCACTAAATTAGGCAGTCACCAACTTAAAAATGGTTTGGATTACAAACTTTATTAGTGAATTGGTGCTTTGGAATGTGAAACACTTATAAATGGTGATTAGATTTATAGTTTAGCTGACAAAACACTCTTTAATCCATGATTCAACAAAAAAATATTTAATTAAGCACCCACCTACTATGTGAAGTACAAGGTGCTAGGCCCCGAGGAGGATATGATTTTTTTTTTTCTTCAAGGAGTTCATGTAGTTGAAATACAGGATGATACAACTTCATCTACACTATTTAGTCTTTTGTGCACAAGCTTGAAACTCTAACCACCATGTAGTGTTTCTATGAGAAAATAATAAGGGTGTCCCAAAAGTCTTAGAGCAATTTCAAACTATTAAAGCATTACTCAACTGTACTAAGACTTTTGGTACACTCTATATTCTGAAGAGGAATCTAATATTTCAGAAACACTAGACCCTAAAAGTTGCCAATACTTATTGCTGAATGAGAGAATTCTCTCCTCAGAGACCCTTGTATGTCACAGTTAAAGTGTGTACTTTCTCTCCTATTTTTTAAAGAATATTTCCATTGCTCCCTTCTAGTCCACTGAGGTTTCTGGTTGCCAAAGAGAATGAAGGCAGTTAAGGAATTTTCCCCACTCTTAAGGGCTAAAGGGAGCTTCCTTCATTCCCCATGCTGGCCACTCACGTGTATGGACACTGAAAAGTTGAATGTTCATGAGTCAGAGAATGGCTGTCATCAATTTCCTAAATGATCTTGCTGACAAAAGTGAAAACACACACAGAGGTATTGTTTTCATCTTCTGACAAAAAGCAACATCCAAATCATCTTCAGGCGTAAAACTGTTCCCGGAACAAAGAGCAAGCAGGAATTGGACATGCTGGACATCTTCAACCACAGTTTTACAGAATAGAGGCAATGAATAGATTGTAGTTTCCTGTGTCCTCTCAGGAAGGGGCTGTGCACTATTGTAAAAGATGGCCTCCCATATTGGTCCATGCCCTGTAATTTCATCAAGTTGATTGGTGATAGGGAGTGGGGAACTCCTCAAATTGATCATGGACTTCTCAAATAACTCCCATTACAAAACACTTTCACATTAACAACCTGTTGAGATAGGTAACATTTTCTTAGGCCCATCTTAAAGAGGAAAGAATTAGGAATTTCAGTGGAAATTACATTTTTAAAAAATTACATTTACTGAATATCTACAATATTAGCTAAAGTAAAATTCATAAACTGAATACGGGACATAATAGAAAAAAGAGTTTTGTAATCTATTGTGGAAATTTAAGAACCCAATTTGCATTCTGACAATGACACAGAGATACCCAAATAAGTCTACTAATGAATTTTGTGAATTCACAAAAGGGAAGCAAATTTTTTTCAAGAACAGATTTTTTAATCTTCTTAAACTCTCAGTCTCCTAACTGATTAGTGTAAAATATATTCCAAAACATGAAAGAACCAACTTTAATCTGAAACAAGTTATGTTTTTTGTAAAAAAAAAAAAAAAGATTCAATATGGCTACCATAATGTTTATTTTAGGTACTACATCCTGTTCCAGTGAATAGAACATTAGCTGCAAAAATGTTTCCTTAAATAGCTGGAAAAAAATAGATGCTTACATAGGATTGCTAAAGATCAACAATTTAAATGCTGAATGACTCCTGCAGGCAGTAAATTTAGTATCTAGCCCTTTTCCTGACCATTTGACCCCCAACCTCCTATCCTATGTTTGGGATTCTTGCCTTATCTGGTTTTCTGAATCCTGAATCCTGTTTTCCGAGAATTACAATACTTGTCTGAATGAAATTATCCATTTCAGAATATTGATAGGAATCCATGAGGTGTGTATAAAAATGTTCTACTCTAAGTGCTTCACCTGGCAATGAAGTACCCTGGGTAATGAAGACTATGCCAGGAGAATGCAAAATGACTACCCAAAAGACAACAGCTGTTTCAGAGTATGAAACAGTAGAGAAATTTATGATGAAATCAACAAGATTCTTTAAACCAAGTCAAAATATGCCCGTCATCGGTACTCTATTACTTCAATATGAAGTTGGAGAAGACAACAAATATATAAGAAAATGGGGAATGGATAAAAGAAATACATCAATTCTGATTGCCACCAATTCCAAGTGTAACCACTCAGTCGCAATAAGAAACTCAAAATAAGCCAGAAACTGCCATAACCAATGAATATCTGATTTCATTGTAAAGTGGAAAGACAGCAAATGAGAACTACTCCAATTTAGAAAATAAATCCATTTGCAAAGTTGGCAGAGGAGATAGAACACTGGGCCTGGAATCAGAAAGACCTGAATTCAAATCAGGACAAGTCATTTAACCACCGTCTGCCTCAGTTTCTTCAACAGTAAAATGGGAATCATAATTGCACCCCTCTCCTGTAACTGTTATGAGGATCAGATAAGATAATATTTGTAAAGCACTTAGTTCAGTGCTTGGGATATAGTCGGCGCTTAATAAATGCTTGCTCCTAGCCTTCTAGGATCACAGATCCAGAGGTAGAGGAAGACTTCTGAGATCTTATGGTACAACCCTCTAATTTTACAGATGATGAAATTGATGCCCAAGGAAATGAAATGATTTGTCCGATGTGACATGCACAGTAAATATGAGGGTTTACATTTGAACCCAAGTCCTCTGATGGCAAATTCAATGTACTTTCTACTATATCACACTGCAGGCATACAAAGTAGCTCTTAGTAAAAGTGGAAAACCAAAAATAATAAAGATGGGTTCTGGGGAGAGTTTCTGGGTCAATACAGAAGTTATGACTTGCAAACAGTCACGCAGCTAGTAGATATCTGAAACTGGATTTGAACCTGTATCTTCTTGACACCATGCCCAGCTATACCACTACTGTACCACCAGCTGAATAGGTGATTAAGTGCCATGTTCAAATGTTGAAACCATTTCCTCTGCCTCCAAACCCCTCAGTCTTTGCACTTTATCATGCAGCCTTAATAGGACTGGGGAACTAAGTGGATAATAGGGAGGAAGGAAAGGGAAGCATCACAGATAGTTCTGAGGTTTCAAATCCAGCTGACTTAAAGAATGATGGTCCAATTTATAGAAAAGAAAAACTCAAACAAAAAAGCTTCCTTTGGTGGGAAGATGATCAATTCTGTTTTAGAAATGTCTAGTTTGAGGGGACAGCAGGATATGCAAGGGGAGATGTCAAATGGAGAGTTAAAAGATTGGAGTGGAGAATGAAAGGCAAGGAACAGGAGTGTTGATTTGGAAATGATTCACTCAGCAGTGATGGTCCAAGCTGTGAGAGTGAATGAATTCTTAAATGGGAAAAGTCTAAAGAGAAAGACAGAACAGAGAAGTGAGGAATAAACCTTGAGGAACACTCACAATTAGGGGGCCAGGAAGAAGGAAAGCCAATGAAAGGGGTAGAAAAAGAGAAATTAATTATATATGATGCTGTTCTTTGTTCCCTTATTGTTCTCTCCATACGGCTTGTTTTTCTGAATAAATTATAAGGTCCTTATGGGAAGGGAACATGTTTTATTCTTTTCCATCTCTCAAAACAAGTAGCACAATGCTGGGCAATTAGTAGCTTCTTGATTTATGGGTAGATTCTGTTTGGTGGGGTAACTAGAGTGACTAAGTTGACCAGTTGGCTTACCAAGCCCTTAATAGGTCAGACTGATTGATACATTGATGGTTTTATGTAAGAAATTCAATCAGGCTTTCCATGTGTTTTTTGTTTTGGTTTGGTTTATTTTGGTTTGGTTTTGGTTTGGTTTGGTTTGGTTTGGTTTGGTTTGGTTTGGTTTGGTTTGGTTTGGGTTTTTTTGCAGGGCAATGAGGGTTAAGTGACTTGCCCAGGGTCACACAGCTAGTAAGTGTCAAATGTCTGAGGCAGGATTTGAACTCAAGTCCTCCTGAATCCAGGGTCAATGTTCTATCTACCACCCAGCTGCCCCCCTTCCTGTGTTTTTATATGAACTAAGCAGTAAAGTGAGAATAAAAGATGAGCATATAACAGTGAATTAGATTTGATAAGTGGCTTAAGAGGATTTGGAAGTACATTTCCAACAATGTTTATTCTTTGTAGTTTAGTCATTTTTACCTGACCTCCTCTCAGATATAGATAGATAGATATAGATAGATAGATAGATATATTTTCCATTTTGCCAATTGACATGTTACTTTGAGATGACTCATTTTAGTTACAAAAATCTCACAATCTGTATAGTGTTGCTTTGTTATGTAATTGTTCCATACAAGTTATTTCCCACACTCTTCTCACAAAAAGTCATATTAGCATCAATCTGTGATAACCAGAGGCTGCCCTCTCTGTACTTTCAGAGTCAATGTGAAACACATTTGTATACTTGGAAACAAACAACCTGAAATCAGAAATTATAAACTTTATCAATCTAGACTCTGCCACTCAACAGGATCCACTGAACTAGGGATAATAATAGGGTTAGCCCTATCTACTTTATAAGGTTGTTATGAAGATTAATGTAAATATTCTTATCCACAGTTTTTAGATGATATGAACTCAAAGTGAGTGGACTTATTCTAAGGTATTACCTATTAAATGCCAGCATTTAGTAAGTACAACACTGAATGTCCAGTATTTCACAACCACAAAGTCTAAAGTACTATATGCATGTACCCTATGCATGCCAGTGGGCATGGGGAAGAAGCAAACCATTCCTATCACTCTATTTGTTACACTGCTCGGTTAAGAGCCCTGTCTTTGCACTAATGTGTTTTCTAGTGGTTTAGTAGCTGGTAAAAACAAATACATACGAGGGCAGCTAGGTGGCACAGTGGATAAAGCACCAGCCCTGGATTTAGGAGGACCTGAGTTCAGATCCGGCCTCAGACACTTGACACTTACTAGCTGTGTGACCCTGGGCAAGTCACTTAGCCCTCATTGCCCCGCCCCCCCCAATAAATAAATAAATAATTTATTTATTTTAAAAAATAGATACATTTGTGAGGGCTCATGGATATTGTTTTGTGTGTGTGCTGATCCACAGCATGCTTTAATTCTAGAAGCTTTTCTGGAGGCCTATGTGTAAGAAGAGGTGCTGTGGGTGACATGTGCGTCTGTGTATATTATATCACTGTGAGTGTACTCAGTGTGTGTCTGTGTGAGTTTCTGTGAGTGTGTAAATTCAGGGTGTGTGTATATATGTATGTGTACATACATGCGTACATATACACACATACATACCTATGCCTACACATATACATATACCCATACATACATGTTTATGTAAATATTCCCAAAAGGAGTATGTGTGTATATACACACAGGGTATATGCAAGCGTATGTATGTATGCATGTATATAGAAATATGTAAATACCTTGTGTATGTGTATGTATATAGATAAATATCTCCTGCACATGTGTATATCTGTTTGCATATATATGTACATCTATCTGTGTGTATATATCTATATATAGATATAAATACATATATTACAGAGCATATACACACATGTGCACAGGGGATTTATATTATACACATATATGCACCTACATTCATGTATATGTGTAGGCATATACATGCATGCATATATTACATGTATATGTATATGTGTGTGTATGCTTAACAATAATAAACCCCAATTATTTTATTTTGTTATTCCCCATGCCCACCTTGTCTTTTGTTCCAACCGAACACTCCAAGAAACAAACCGAAAGGAAACCAACCAAAATTTATCTTTCCAAACACCACAAAAAAGACAATTCAAAGGGAAAGTCTAGAAGATGAAGGTTGCTAACATTTTCCATATATTCTGTACCTTTTGCAAATACTTCAAATATTATTTATTTCTCACAGCATGAAGAATGCTCTCCTAAAAACTCCAGAGAGAATAGTTGTTGTTTTTTTTAAATCCCGGGTCCTCTGTCTCCAGATCCAGGATTCTTTTCACTGCGTCATATTGCCCAAAAGCATTTAGAAGGATTTGTGTAGTCCAGTTATATAGTCCAATCCTTACCCAAAGCATCAATTTCATATAAGTGGGGCAGTAGATAGAGACCTGGGCCAAGAGTCAGGAACACTGGAATAGCAGGCACTTAACCTCTGTTTACATCAGTTTCCTCAACTATAAAATAAGGACATAATAGCATTTACCTCCCAAAGGTGTTGTAAGGACCAAATGAGATAAAAATTTTAAAGCTTTTAGCACAGTTTCTGGAGCATAGTAGGTGCTATATCAATGCTAGATATTATTATTGTTATTATTATTACAATATTCTCAACTAATGGTCACCCGTCCTCCCTTTAAAAGTGTGCTCTGGTGGGGAACTCACTAGCTCTCAGAAAAACCCAGAGAATATTTTTGGATCTCTCCAATTGTTAGGAAATATTTTTTTTCTTTTGATGAGCCAAAAACTACCTCCCTAACATCTACAATGTGAATTCAGGGTCTCTACAAATTGATTTTTTTTTTAAAAAAAGAACAATTTCTTGTAAAGATCATTGGATAGAAGATGATTTCTTTTATTTTTAGTTACCAAGTTTCTTCACTCATTCCTTGAGAGTGTCATTCTCAACTTTAAGCTTGTTACTTAAACTGAAAAATGTCAATCTATCTGAACCAGTTTCCTGCCACATTTATTTTCTTTGTTCATTTACCCTAGAGATTATTATTCATATGGTGAGCTACTTTTGATGACTTGTTCTTGGCCAGACATTTCTACATGTTTAGTTGGATATCACTCTCCTATTTATATCTCTTATTATCAGAAATAATATTTCAGTGATGAATGGATCCCAAATAGTATGATACATGCTTAACACGACATTATTTTTTACTATTTTGACTATGGTCAAATGCCCCACTTCTACCTTTCCAGTCTTTTTATAATTTACTCCCTTTGACACACTCTGCAATCCAGTGGCACTGGTCTCTTTGTTTTTTCCCTGCACAAGGCTTTCCATCTCCCAATTCTGGCCATTTTCACTGGCTGTCCCCCATGCTTGAAATTCTCTCTCTTCTCATCTACATCTCCTACACTTACTGTTTATTTGTCTCTCTGTCTGTTTATCTATCTGTCTGTCTGTCTGTCTCTCTACATAGGTAGAGATCTGACTATCAAGACAGATGGATCATGTTTGTACATCATTATTTTCATGTTGTCTTCCATATTAGACTGTAAGCTCCTTGAGAAGTTCTAGTTTTGCTTTGTGGGTCATTTAGTTATTTGCCTTTATACAGCACTTAGTGCAATGCTTGTCACATAACAGGCACTTAATAAATGCTTGTTGAGTGCCTGAATTGCTTAAAGTCATCTAGCTGTATTTAATTTTAATATAATACCTAAGTCAATTTGAATTATAATAGGGCAAATTTAAGCCAATAAATGTTTTTGTTTCTCAAACGATAATATGATTTTCCTATCAAATCTTACACTCAGTTCCAATTTTAAATTCAAATTATATCATTATTATTACACGCTGAAACTAAAAATTTACTTAATTCTTCTTACTGAGTGGCTTGTTTTGATAGAATTATGAATCATGTCCTATAGTTTCTACTTTACATTGGATTTATATAGGTATAGAAAATTGGGCAGAAATACATACTCAAAAAAGAAAGAAATACATACTGAAACTGACAAGTTTCCCATTGTATTGTATCCAATGAAAGTATAAAAATGTATTCCTTCCTCTTTTTTCTTTTCAATAATACAAGTAAATCAATTGAGACCTTTTAGAGTTTTGTGATGATTCAGTCTTGCAGCTTTGTTGGGCAGATTATTGGTCAACCATAATCTCAATGCCATTCTCAATGTGTGTGAATGATGGTATATATGTTTATGTATATATAGAATATAATATGTCGTTTTATAGATATAAAGTAAGATGACCATTTTGATTCTTCATTTGCTAAGGTAGGTATATCTTTATTCTTATTTCTATTTCTATTTCTATGACCTTGGGTTCTAAGAAATAATTTCCTTGAACTAAACACTGGTAAAAACTGAGACATCTTAAATCTTCCTTGTTTGTTTAATTTTATGAATTTGATGTTCTATGTGTGTTTGTGTATAAATAGTTTTAAGAGACTTTGTATAGATATTGGTCAAATTCATTTCTCATTGAGTTCCTGAAAATACTTTGAATTTTTCTGGTTATTTTATTCTAACACACTTTGATAGCATTTTAAGGTTTATACAGTCTTCTCTCTATAACCCAGTAAGGTGGATAGTAAAGTATTATCCTCGTTTTTACATACTTAGTAGGCAAAAAACTGAGGTTCTGAGGTGTCAGATGTGAGTCATCTGGGGTCATGAGACTTAAAAATGTCTGAGTCAGGACTCAGAATCAGATCTTTTAACTCTAAATTAAAAAAAAAAATTTTGTACTGCACCATCTTGACTTTCAATTCCATTTTCAATTCTACTCATCCTATGAGAATCCACTGTGTTAAAGGAGGTGATTTGAAATCTTCAAATGTTAAAGTCAGCAAATCAAATCAAGTATGCAAATTCTTACTCACCCAAATTGCCTGAACTGTCTTCAAACTTGCCTGAAGTTAGGAGGTGAGCTTATTATTCTTCAATGAAGTAAATCTCTCTGGCAAACAATTCTTCTCAATTTTCCACCAATCTATGCTTACCCATTTTCCCCTAACCTGCCCCCTTCTTCTATAAAGGTTTATAAGCTCTCCTTCCCCCTCCCACCCTAGTTGAAAGATGTAAGCATTCCTCTTTGTGTGAATATATTCCCCTTCCTATTCATTAACTTAATGGATTTGCAGGTGGGAAATACAACTCTAAAAGCTACTTCCTCAAAGTCATCAAATGATTTACTTTTAATGACTAATCACTTTCATTTAAGGAACACGGAGCTGGAGGTCAAGAGAAGCATGATTATATTAAGTAAAATGGAACTATAGAAGACAGCACCTTTTGACCTTTGAAAATGCGTAAACGTTCTCAGCTGGTGTTTGCCATTATATGATCTGTTTGCTCTTTTCTAATAGAAGCCCATTGTAATAAGCCTATTGAATAGAGAAAGAGTGTCTGCCTATGCTCTTGAGAGGGTAGAATACTATTTATGTTCAACTAAGTAATAATACTCCTTCCTTTCATGTGAGAGGGGGAAATACTTTTCAAGGATCTTGGATATAATATATGCCACACACAATTCAACTGTACACGTATTGTTAGGTTAAATTAAAAAAAAAAACTGTTGGAATTTTAATCTTTCTTCAAAAAAAAGTGAAAAAATCCAGTATTTTTTAAAGTTGAAGCCACATAACATATGATACTAATGCTAGGATTAGTATATTTAGCACATTATCTGAACCATACCCATGACTTATCTCATTGTGCCATCTACTGTAATTACTTGACCTTGTGGTCTGCCACTACAATGATTCACTGGATGCCACCATAGATTCTCATCCTACTAATTGTCAACCCTTGATAGCCCTCAGCATCTTATTCCTCCATCCTGTTGCCAGGCTGCTGAACATTGCTAGAGAAAGTCATGAAATTAGATAATTTCATTCATTATAAATGTGTTGTACATAACCTCATCTAGACCCTTGATGCGTATAAGCTAGCCTATTATTCTATGCTTATTGACTCTCTTTCTCATTTCCAAAAAGCAACCTTTTAGGGCTGTTTTCCCCTCAATTTTGTCTCCTCCACTGAGAAGGTCAAAACCATTTAATCTGGATTCATTTAACTTCCCACTTACATTCTTCAAAAATTCTCCATATCATTACTCATTCTCTCCTCCTTCCTTTCTGTCTCAGATGAATAGTCATCCCTACTCCTTTCTAACACTAAGCCCTCTGTCTTCAAGAAGCAATATTGCATAGTAAACAGAATCTACTTGGATTTGGGTTTGAATAGTGCCTCAGACATTTAGTAGCTATGCTGTCATGGGCATGTTTTCACTGAACCCCTCAGAGCTTTCCTTTCCCTATGTATAAAAATAAGGAGATACACACACATATTCATATATATTCATACATATATATCTACACATATATATATGCATGTATTTATTACATATATCGATACATCTATTAATATATTCATGCATATACACACCTAATACTCATTGCATTTACATATGTGCACATACACATACATGTATTATGTACGTGTGTATAAATGCATATGTTTAGCTCTAACTACTTCACATGTATTCTATGAGAAAAGGACTTTGTAAACAGCAAAGCACTATGTGGATATGAATTATTATTATCTAATCACCTCCTGGTCCTCCAGGACCTTGCTCAAGTAGCATTCTTTCTCCTTGCATCCATTTTCAATGTCTTCTTCTTCACTAGCTCTTCAACAAACATGCTCAGGTCTTTGCTATCCTGGGGTGGGGGGGGGGAGCCCTTTCTTGTCTGTTCAACCCCAGTAAGTTATTGCTGCATCTCAACCTTGGCCACATTTCTTGAAGAAGTGACCTGCTACTGATAGAATTCAATTTAAAAAACATCCATTAAGGAGCTAGTATTGTATGGCATTGTCATAAGTGCTGGGAACACAAACTGATCTATAACACAGGCCCTGCTCTTAAGGAGCTTACAACTGACTCAATGGTAAAAGATATGTTTTCAAATAACTATGGGAAAATAGAGAACTTGATAAGCACAATGGAAAGGACCAGGCAATGGCTAGAAATATAGGAGAGACATCACTTTCAACCAGGGAAGGGATGAGTAGACAGAAAAGCCTTCGTGGAGAAAGTAGCATTTGAATTAGGCCTTGAAAGAAGGGAAGAACTTCAAAAATGATGAGGATGAGAGCTCTATTTCAGGCAGCTTTGCTGCCACACCCAAAGGACTTTGGGACCTTCCCATCAGCAGCTGAAACATCCTATAAGAGTTATCTCCCCCATTAGAATATGAGTTCCTTAAGAGCAAGGATAGGGTTGTGTTTTTCTATTTGTATGCTGAGCACTTGGCATAAGGTTTGGCAGATAGTAAGCCCTTAAGTGATCATTCATTCATTCATCCATTCATTCATGACAGATAATATGATCAAAGGCATGGAGATTGAAAGAGAGGTGGAAGAGAAGGTAGAAAATTGTCTGGAGCATAAAATATACGAAGCAAAATAGTCTGAGAAAAGACTGCAAAGATACATTTAACACAGATTTTGGAAAGGTTTTTTGTTTTGTTGTTTTGTTTTGTTTTGTTTTGATCATTACAAGGTTATTTGGTCCATGGCCAAGAGTCAAAAATTTATTTGAAGAGTAATGGGAAATTACTGAAGGCTATTGAGAGACTATTTTGAGTGGAGTTATGCCAACAGTGATAAGATAGTTGAATGGGAGAGGGGAAAGGCAGGAAACAAGGACAATTAAAATAACATTATAATAGCCTGCTAGAAAAGTCTTGAAGGTCTGAATTAGGGTGCTTAAAGTAGGAATGGAAAGGAGGAAGATTCAAGAGATAACATGAAAGTGGAATCCATAGGATTTATCAAGTCATCAAATGAGGGGGTTAAGGGGGAGGAGTCACAGTTGCTTTTGAGCTTGAGTAATAAGGAGATTGGTGCCACCCTCAACAGAAACAAAAAAGCTAATGGGAGTGACAGGGTTTGTTTTGAAGGAAGAGAAAGAACAGTAGTGGTTCAGGTTTGTTTTTTTTTTACATATATGGTATTTTATTTTTTCCATTACATGTAAAGATAGTTCTCAACTTTTGTTTATACAAGCTTTACAATTTCAGATTTTTCTCCCTCCCTCCCCTCCCTCCCCCCTCCCCTAGACAGCAGGTAATCTGATATAGGTTATATCTATGTATCTATATACATATAGATATATATATATATACACACACACACACACATATATATATATACACATAATAACATTAATCCTATTTCTGCATTAATCCTGTTACAAGAGGAAAAATCAGAGCAATGAGGAAAAACCTCAAAATAGAAAAAAAAACCAACAGCACCCAAAACAAAAGAAATAGTATGGTTCAATCAGCATCTATACTCCACAGTTCTTTTTTTTTTTCTTGGATTTGGAGATCCTCTTCTATCATGAGTTCCCTGGAATATAGAAGAATATAGTCCATCACAGTAGGTCAACACTCAATGTTGATGATACTGTATACAATGTTCTTCTGGTTCTGCTCATCTCACTCATCATCGGCTCCCGTAAGACCCTCCAGGTTTCTCTGAACTCCTCCTGCTCATCATTTCTTACAGCACAATAGTATTCCATCGTATTCATATGAGTGGTTCAGTTTTTACGGCTAGTTAACATTGCCAGAGACATCTATATCTAGCAGACGCCACTCTACCGAGATATTTGTAAAGTGCTTAGCCCAGTGCCTACTCTGTTGTTTACTAGGTTCAGCCATTTCAGTCAAGTCCAATGCTTTATGACCCCATTTGGCATTTTCTTGGCAAAGATATTGGAGTAGTTTGCCATTTCTTTTTCCAGATCATTTTACAGATGAGGAAACTGAGACAAATGGTGTAAGTGGCTTGCCAGGGGTCACGCAGCTAGTAAGTGTCTGAGGTCTGATTTGAACTCAGGTCTTCTTTGTCTCTAGGCACTTTACTCACTGCACTACCTAGCTGCCCAACTAGTTACCTCTTAATCGCCAAATCTAGTAACCTCTTTTTGGCTTTCCTGTTCTTCCTACCTCTCTAATTTTCTTTTCAGGCTACTTTGCTGGTTTTTAGATGTAGAAAATGCATTCTATATATATCTGTATATCCCTTGCAACCTCTGGCTGTCTTCATTATACCTAAAACAGTGACTGACACAGGGCAGATGCTCAATAAATATTTGCTGAATGAATAAGTGAGTGAATACTATTCTCATCAGTGTCCTAGAAGATAAAAGAGAAAGCATGCTCATTAAATGCACAAGGGACAACAAGCTAGTGACAAAGTAGAGGGCTGAGAATTGAATTAGAATTTTAAATTGCTGTGATAGAAAACAATAGCAACAATAACAGTGAACCCTCACTAAAATAAAGGTAGAACATCTTGAGATGACATACCCTGCTAAATCTGCTATAAGCCCAGTGGTAAAAGGCCTAGAATTAACTCTGATGGAGGGATTTGACTTGGTTTTTATTTGTTACTTACAGCAGATGTTTTGGTTTGTCAGAAGTACTTCTGAGAACAAACACAAACAGTAAAGGGACTCCCAACAGACAGTCTAGTTTGGTGAAAACATAAATAACATGAAGACAGAGCCATAACTAGGGTGAGATGATCTATTTTTGCCATCGGTTACTGAAATTTAGGGGGTGCTGATAGCATAGAATCAATAACAGGATCAGCTGAGTCGTGCATCCATTTAGCAAGAGTAATTAATCTCTTTGCCTTTTGAGCTTCTCTTTCTTCTTTATGTCACCTCCACCTTCTTGTTCTTCTCTTCCTCTCCTTCTCCCAACTCTTTACCTTCCCTTTAAAGGACGTAAGTAAGGCAAAAGTAGTCAGTGGACCAGAAGAATTTGGCTACAACCTTTGTGATGAGCTATAACAAAACTATGCTGGTTGTGGAGAGGGTGAGGAAGAAAGGGATGCAGATATATAATCAAAAAAATCATCTGTATCCAGAATAACAGAAATAAATGCACGTTTAGGGAAGGTCTGCAAAATCACCTTCTACACATCCCATTTCCTCACAACCCTTCAGGGGAGGCCCTATTATTCCCATTTTAGAGGCGAGGAAGCTAAGGCTCACAGAAATTAAGTGATTTGCCTGCTTCAAGAAGCCAGTAAGCATCTGAAGTGGGATTCCATGTGAGATCTTCCAGACTCCAGGTCCATTATTCTCCATGGTATGCTCTACCAGCATGAGAATCTGCCTCCTCATTCAAAATGGAGGCGGGGCTTTCAGAATTAAGATGAGCAGAGCATTGTTATGTTTCTCAACCCATTTCCAAAATTTATCTGAAAGTAACATTTTTCTATGGAAATCTCTTTGGGGTCATATGTCAATGACTCAATTCAATAAATATTTATTAAGTGCCTAGTATTTGCTGGGCACCGTGAAGAATATAGCTATGGAAACAAAGCTATGACATTCATGATTCATAGTTGCATAACTGTAAGATTGATTTGAAGGTTACCCTTTTTAAAAAGTGTTTTCTAGATCAGAGAAGTACTATGGACACCCTGTACTTGGATTTAAGGAAAGGAAGGCAGGAAAGGTAAATTATAGTAATGGTTAGGTGTTAGATTAGAAAATTATTATAGTTATAGGTTGGGGCAGCTAGGTGGCACAGTGGATGGAATGCCAGGCCTGGAATTAGGAAGACCTGAGTTTAAATCTGGCCTGGGATGCTTACCAATTGTGTAACCCTGGGCAAGTCACCTAACCGTGCCTGCCTCAGTATACTCATCTGTAAAATGAGCTAGAAAAGAAATGACAAACCAGTCCAATATCTTTGCCAAGGAAACACTAAACGGAGTCATGGAAAGTCAGACACGACTGAACAAAAATAACAATATAGCTATAGTTAGGAACCTAGAGTTATAGTCAAAACTGGTTGAATGACCAGACCCTAAGAGTAATAATTAATGACAGTCACAGGATCACAAATGTAGATGTAGAAGGGACCATAGAAATCATCGGACCTAGTCATTTTACAAGTAAGAAAACTGAGATCCAGAGAAATTAACTTAGCTATGAGCAATAAAGTAGCAGAACCAATATTCTGAACCCAGAAGTCTTTCTGCTATTAATACAGATATTTTTACAAATATTTGACAATGTTCTGACTTTGCCCTTATACTAATCAACATTTTTATTAATGGCCATAATGAAGTTGTAGAAGGCACACTTATCAAATCTGCACATGACACAAAGCTGAAAAGACCAGCTAACACATGGAATAACAAAGTCAAGATCCAGAGTCATCTAGACACAATAGAAAACTAAGCTGGATTCAATATGATGAAATTTCATAGGCAAAAAACAAAAATATAAGGTTTCACTTTAAAAGAAAACTCAAAAATCACCTCCTAGAGTACAGGATAGGGATGTTTATATTTACTTATGTTTACAGCAGGGTTTCTTAAACGTTGTCCCACTTCACAACCCCTTTTTGCTTGAGAAATGTTCACGCGACCCTGGGTATATAGGTATATAAAGTAGGTATACCTAAGTTTTCACTGTTACCAAATTTTTCATGCCCCCCCATATTCAGTTATGCGACCCCAATATAGGGTTGCAACTCACAGTTTAAGAAGCTTTGGTCTAGATGAGAGTTTGTATAGAATTTTTTTTTTAAATGGGTATTTTGATGATCAATGTTATGTGGCATCCAAAAAGGCTGGTCTGATTTTAGGCTCCATTGAGAAAGGTATAGGTTCCAGAATGAGAGAAGAAATACCCCTGCTATATTCTGCCTCAGTCAGACCACTTCTGGAATATTGTGTACAGTGAGGGGCATGACACATATAAGAGACATTGACAAACAGGAGCGAAACAAGGTTAATGAATGGGTTGGAGACTATATCAAATGAAGATTGGTTCAAGGAACTGGAAATGCTTATCCTAGAGGAAAGAAAACTTAGGAGGGTGGGTAGCTGTTTTCAAGTATTTGAAGGGTTGTCATGCAGTGGAAGCTGGAGATGGAAATGCCAAGGAAAACCCCAAATGAGGTCACAAAGAGTCAGACAGGACTGAAACAACTAGACAACAACAACATGTAAAGGAAAGATGGAACTCATTCTGTTTGGACCCTGAGGGCAGAGTAGATGATATAAAAGAACAGTTTTAGGCTTGCCCCATCAGCTGCTGTCTCTGCTTAGGAAAAAGTGCCATTGTAAAGTAAGTCAAGGAGAATTCTTATGAGGAGCTTAGGAAGTAGCAAGTACTGGGTCAAACAAGCAGGCTTCTTCAGCACATGCTCAGAGAGAGGAAGGGATGACACCAGTATGAGCAGTCCTTAGGTGGAAAGTGGTACCAGCGGTCCTCTTATTCCCTGACAGTTAGTCTAGGGGGCTAGGCCTGGCCAGAGCCTGAGTCCAAAATAAGCCCTCCTGAAGCAGGAGTGGAAGGAATTCTGTTGGTTGATAATAAGGGAGGCTGGGGTTTAGGCCCTGATATGTTCATTAGGAAACCTTAAGGTGAGACAGAAGGATCCCCACAGTGATGGGGCTAGGCCATTTCCAACTGCTAAAGAAGGTGCCCCAGAATAGGTGGGATATGGGTATCACAAGGTTTAATAGAAATTAATCAAAATGTTATTTGTAGGGGGCAGCTAGATGGCACAGTGGTTAAAGTACCGGCCCAGGATTCAGGAGTACCTGAGTTCAAATCTGGCCTCAGACACTTGACACTTACTAGCTGTGTGACCATGGGCAAGTCACTTAACCCCCATTGCCTAAAAAAAAAAATGTTATTTGTACAAAAGCGAAATGAGAGACCTTGAAAGGAAATTAATGAGTTTTCCTTGTTAGAGATGTTAGAAGGATTTCTGTTTAGGCACAAATTGGAAGAGATGACCTACAAGCTCTCTCCTGACTCAGAGGTTCTGAGATTCTGGGATTTAGAAGACAGTGAGAGAACAGATTTAGAAATAAAGTTCAGATGCATTTAAAAGAGAGGAAGAGATGGGGCAGCTAGGTGGCACAGTGTATAGAGCACTGGCCCTGGAGTCAGGAGGACTTGAGTTCAAACTCGGCCTCAGACACTTGACATTTACTAGCTGTGTGACCCTGGGCAAGTCACTTAATCCCAATTGCCTCACTAAAACAAACAAACAAACAAACAAATAAAAGAGAGGAAGAAAAACATTTCATTTGGAAGATTAAACTCTAGGTGGACTAGAAGTTATACTCCATAGTAGTTAGGTAGGATTTTGGGGGGGGCCTTAAACATCACATCAATTGGGAATAACTGGGCTGAAGTGTGAAAAAATGAAAAATATGATTCATAGTCCATACCTAAAGAAATACAGTTTTGTTTCTTTTAAATAGATAGAAAACTTTGAATTCATAGTTGACAAAATAGGGTCAAGTAGAGGTACTTTTGAGGTTCCAGGCTTTCATGAATAGATAAGGCATATTTGTAGTTAATAACAACTATTTGTATGCCAGCAGCTTCATATAATCAAATACTTAAAAACTATTCTCCTAAGTAATATAAAAATATTCTTTTGAAATTTATTGGAACCCTAGATTTACTTAGAAAAACCTTTCTTTCACATGTTGAGTTATTATAAATTCTTAATTATTAAAATGTTAATATCCACATTGATGACACTTTATTATAGATAAAACATGAAATATTTTCCATAGAATATGAAAAAATTCGATGTCATACTTGAACTTTCCCCAAATTTCTTTCTTAAAGCCAAATTGGGATGATCTAGTCCTACAGTCTATATGTTATTTTTTAAAATTTGAATATTATATTTTTGTTGGCTTAAAGTTTGAATCATTTCCTGTTCCCTACCCGCCCCCACACACACACACACACCCGCAAATGGAAGGAAAATCGTCATTTAGAGGAAGGTCTGTCAGAAGGTGACAGCTGTTTTTTGTTGGATTTGGAATTAAGTAAACAGTTAAGACAGTGGGGGCTTTTACTAAGATGATTTAATAAAGCTCATTAATTTTGTTGATTTACATAGCTGACCTAAATAGAATGTGTAATTCTGCTCCGTGATTCAGTAATGTGTCATAAAAATGCATTGATGCATTACATGCAGCCACTAATGCTAAATTTTAATTTTGGATTTAATTAAACCTGTGAAGACAAAAAACAGAACACTGGTTGGGAATGTCAGTTGGGAATTGGGAACTGATGTTTCGCATTTTCTCTTATCTTTTTTTAATCGCATTTTGGGCCAGCATTTAATTAAATTATTAATAGCATTTTAGCCATTATTTTAAAAAAATACAGAGCTATTTTCCTGATTATGGATCAGCACTATTAATTCAATCAATATAAAAACCAATAAGTAGTTATTTAAGGGCTCCATAAACATTACCTTGTTTCTATGATCTTGCCTTATGGTAATGAATCAGCAAGATATCATTTGACCTGACAAAGCCAGCCCTTATCTCTGTGTCCTGATTAATGTGGTACTAAAGCTTTGGAGAGCTGGTCAGTCACCTGCATGCTTCCCTTCTTCTCCTTCTCTGACCAATTCCTTCCCCTTTCAGTCACCACATTATGACTTGAGTGTATTATGCAGACTCATTGACCAGTGTCTAATTCACTTTTCTCAGATTATATGCCCTTAACCATCTTTCAACTTTATGGGGGAGGGCAAGAGAAATGCTAGACTTTGTGAGTGATTCCAATGGGCACTTAAAGATAGACTTCAACTATTGCCCAATGAGCTGGGAGAGTTATAAAATATGGGAATGAGTCTGTGAAAGGAAATAATGGGTCATTAATTAGTTCACTTAACGAGTATTCATTGGAAGCCTTCTGTATGAGCAATGCTGTGGTACTAAATATTCCCATGAATCATTGTGGTCATAGTTCATTGTGCCAATAGGCATAGTCATGCATCGATTGTAATCTGTATCTATATCTACATCTCTCTCTATACACACACACACACACACACACACACACATACACACACACCCCACTAGGATTGTAGAATAGCATTTTGTTGAACTTTCTTATTTTTATCTTATATATGATATCTAATTATGATAAAAAACTAAGTGAGAAAAGAGCCAAGCCTTTCTCACTGGTTTTCTCTTAGTAAGCCTCTCTTCAGATGTGCCCTATCACCCTGATCTATGTCTGATATCCTGCCTCATTTTACCCATGAGGCTGTGGCCTGGCTCAGGGGTAGACCCAGTGGGGAGATGTCAGAACAGTACATGGTGGACTGGATTCATCTCAGCGCTACTGCTGAGTGTATAATACCTCTCTAGGCAACATAGTTTATTATTACCTTATCTGCAGGTAGGGGGCCTGGGGAGAGTGATCAGAGAGAGTTCAGTTCTAGAGAAAGGATAAAGAAATCACAGTTCATGATGGGGGTTAGCTTAAGAAGAAAGTGACTAAAATTGGAGGAGAGCAAGGTAGGGATGGAAGAACAGGAATTAGGACAGACTAGGAAGGAGATGCAGCAGAATCTTAAGGACCTTTCCAGAGCTAACAGTCTCTTATCTTCCAGGAGTAAATAACACATGGCCCAGGGCCAGAAGATGGCCAATCCTGTCAGTCAGACCTCTTAAATGTTGCCCCACCTCACCTTTTGTGTTGAGCAGAAAGATCCTCTTGGGTAACAGAATGCAGACATCAATACAAGAAGCTCTTTTTGAAGGCTTCACAAAGTTTCCTCAGCTTGGCAGTGAACTAACTGGGAATGTGTCCTTGATAAAAAGCCTAGTTGAAAATACAGGAGGGGTTCTCTAGGCTGCGGCAGTTTTTCATATGAGCTTTTAATCAGGGCATGGCCATAAAGGTATAGCTGAAAAATAAAACTGCTCTCACAGGCAGTTTGAAAACACACAATGAATGCTAAAAAAAAAAATGCATGTGGATATGATTGGAGTATTTTAATAATCCATGATCCCTGGAATATGTCTTTCTTTTTCCTTCAAACATTATAATAGGGAAAAAATGTAGGAATTTCTTATACATTTTTTTTTTTTTGCAGGGCAATGAGGGTTAAGTGACTTGCCCAGAGTCACACAGCTAGTAAGTGTAAAGTGTCTGAGGCTGGATTTGAACTCAGGTACTCCTGAATCCAGGGCCGGTGCTTTATCCACTGCACCATCTAGCTGCCCCTCATACATTTTTAAGAACTAATGAAATCCATTCTACCCATTCTTTTTCTGTAAAAAAAGGATGATCACACATCAATTTACCCCAATGACCTTTAACTTATTCTCCCCCCCCCAAATATATCACTTCAATAGGAACACTGGTTCATGTTTCAGAATTATATTATTTCTGTTTTAAAGTGTGTCGAGGGAGGAGACCTAAACAAAGATTTGAAAACTAAGACATCCGGGTTTTTCCCCAATCTCTACTATTAATTAGTTTGGTATGTGACCCAAGAGTGCTACTTTTGGAGTTCAAAGGACCTGGAATCCTCTCCTGACTGACACTGACCACAACTACCTGTGTGACTACTGGCAAGTCTCTTAAACATCTCTGGGCCTCATTTCCGTCATCCTTAAAATGGGGGAAAGGGTAGACTAGATGGCTCTAAACTTTTGATCCAAAGTCACTTGAACTCTTTGTGCCTTAATTTTCCCATTTGGAAATTGGAAAAAAAAATATGATCTACTTCTCAGATCCCAGAGCTAAAATGAGGAAGAAACAAATGATTGTAAAACACTTTTCAAAAAAGAGAGGGCTCTATGAATGCTTGAATAATAATATTTCCAATATTTGAGACATGAAGATAAATTAGGCAGCCCTTTAGTCTCCCTTGAACAATGATAGACTCCCTATTTGGATGTCAGCAAGTCTAATTATGTGAATAAGTACTTATTCGTTGATTCAGTAAAGAAAATGTGTTCTAATTGCTCATTAGGCAGATTTACATTTCTCTAGAATTCTTAGAATCCTTTTGTTTTGCTGTTTTAGTTTCTTAAATAAATGTCCTTTAAAAAAGAAATTAATTTCTAACTAAAAGAAAATCTTTCTATTATACTTATTAAATATGAGAAAGGTGAATGCATTTAAAGAGAAATGTTAGCTGGAATACAAACTTAGGGTGATTAGGTAACCATTTTTTTAAACATAGAACCAAATCTGAAATACTTCCTTATTAGCAGCCTAACTACAATTTATATTGAATAAGTCTTTGATGTTTAATTTTTCTTTTGGGGAGGGGGCCGGGCAATGAGGGTTAAGTGACTTGCCCAGGGTCACACAGCTAGTGTCAAGTGTCTGAGGTCGGATTTGAACTCAAATCCTCCTGAATCCAGGGCTGGTTCTTTATCCACTGGGCCATCTAGCTGCCCCTTCTGTTTAAATGGAAAAGTTCATATGTGTAAAGATGAGCTGGGTGGCATAGTAGGTCAAATACTGGACATGGAGAGAGGAAGATAGGTTTAAATTATGTTCAGACACTAGGTTGCTTTTTGATCCTGACCAGGTCATTTAACTTCTGTTTGCTTCAGTTGCCTCATCTACATTTCCAGGCTGTTAGTGAGGAGAAAATATAACAATATTTGTGAAGAGTTATAATCAATGCTAGCTACCATCATTTCAGCTTCTTCTTAAACTTTTTACTCAGGTACCCAACATTTGAGGGTATAGGGATTATGAACTGCCTTTTCAAAGTATTAAAATGCATCCCCAGAAGGAAAATAATCACTAATATGTGACAGGAACTTTATAGAGAAAAAATTTCATCTCCACTTCATTTTTTTTTTATAGTTTTGAGGGCTCAAAGCTTGATCTTACCATGCTGGGAAATAGAATATACTGTTTCCTACCTCTTTGTTTCCCTCTATCATTACTGCTGAATATGAACAATCATAACCAAAATATGATTTCTATGAAATTATTATTAAAAATGTAATTTCTTTTGAAAGGGCAAAGGCTGTAACTTGTTTCATCTTTCTCTCCTCAGTGCCTCATGCAGTTCATTATGTAGAAGAGGTTCTGAATAAATGTCTGTTGAAATAAATTTTGAGACCAAACATACTTAAGACTGGAAGTGAAAGGAACAAATCACTACTCCTTGGCCAGGCTGAAATGATTATAATACTTCAATGAATCTCATAGATATGGGGCTCCTCCCTTCCCCATGTCCATGGTATGAAAGATGCTTATCCATCCTATGTGACTCTTTTCCATGTGCTCCCATAAATTTTCAATGGGATATCCACCCAAGGTTCTAGGAGCCTTCTTTTAGGACTCATGCCATCCTGTGTATACCAATGGAGCACTGATGCATGGTTGACTAATTTCCCCCCCTCTCCCTCCAGTCATAAACTTTTTTGAGGATATCCTAAAAAAATTCTTGGTTGATAATGTAATTTAGGCTCCACCATAAATTTCTCCATCAATCAAACAAGCACTAAAATGTATGTGTTTCCCATGCACTGGGTGGGAATACAAAGAAAGGTAAAAACATTCCCTGCCTGCAAAAAGATTACACTCTAATGAGGGAGAAAGTATTTGTACAGATAATATGAGAGAGAGAGACAGACAGAATGGGAGGAAGGAGAGAGGAAAGACAGAAACAGAGGAGAGACAAAGACATAAGAAAGAGACAGAGGATAGAGACTGAGACAGAAGAGATTGAAGGTGACCTTTGAGGAGAAGAAGGCTTTTAGCAGCTGAAGGGGTAAATAGCAGCCCAGGAAATGCCTCTGGCAGAAGGTGACATTTGAACTGAGTCTTGAAAGAAGCCAGGGACTCAAAGTGGCAGAGTTGGGAAGAGAGAGCCTTCCAGGAATGAGGAATAGCCAGGGAAAAGGCACAGAGATGAGAGTATTGTGCCTAAGGAATAGCAAGTAGTCCAGGAATGGCTGGATTATAAAATTTATGGAATGGAGTAAGTGTAAGAAGATTGGAAGGAGGGGCAGCTAGGTGGCGCAGTGGATAGAGCATGGGCCCTGGATTCAGGAGGACCTGAGTTCAAATCCGGCCTCAGACACTTAACACTTACTAGCTGTGTGACCCTGGTCGAGTCACTTAACTCCAATTGCCTCACCAAAAAAAAAAAAAAAGGCGATTGGAAGAAAATATAGGAAAGATGAGATTATAAGCAGCTTTAAGTACCAAAGAAAGGACTTTTATATTTGAAAGTGAGCCCCAATTTATTGGGGGGGGGTGATATTATCAAACCTATATTTTAGGAAAGTAACTTTGGCAGCTTTGGAGAAGTTGGATTGGAATGGAGAGATGCATGAGGCAAGGAGAACAATTAGGAGATTATGGCAGTAGTTTTGAAGGGCCTGAACTAAAGTGGAGGCTGGATGCATGGCTTAGAAAAGGAGACAATTTTCTAGACTGTGATATTCTGACATATTGACTTACAACATCACCAAGAAAAAGGTTGTCAGTTAAAAGATGGTCCTGAAATTAGTCGGTTGAATTTAAAGTATGTTCATTTGGGAGAGAGGAGGGCAGCGGCTATAGCTATTGGGAATCTTACTTGACCTTTTGAGAGACTGCGTAACTTTCCAATGTATGAAAAACATGTCCTTTTGTTAAAAATAAGTCATCTTCAATTTCAAAGAACTCATGATGGAAAATGTTCTCCATATTCAGAAAAAAAGAACTGTGGATTCTCAATGCAGGTTGAACCATACTGTTTCTACTTTTTTGTTGTTGCTTTTTTTTTTCTTTTCTGAGGTTTTTCCCTTTTGTTCTGATTCTTCTTTCACAACATGACTAACGCAGAAATGTGTTTAATGTGATTGTACATATATAGCCTATACCAGATTGCTTTCTGTCTTGCAGAGGGGGGGGGAAATTTTGGAACTAAAAATCATATCAAAACAAATGTTGAAAACTCTCTTTATATGTAATAAAAATAATAAAATGCTTTATGATTAAATAAAAAATAAAGCACTAAAAACATAGAAATGGATAATATACACATAAAAAAATAAAAAGAAGTCATCTTAACCCCTCTCAGGCTTTGTCTCACATTCACAAAATGAAGTAATTGGCTTAAATTATCCCAAAAGTACCTTTTAGATATTTGGTTAGTTGCCATTTTTTAATTGGGGAAGGGGAAAATAGAGGGGAAGAATTCACCAAGGAAATAAATGGAGACTAGGCCCTAACCAAGAGATCCAGAATAAGAACCAATAAAATTCCCATTTTATTTTTCTGGTGGAAGTAAAATCTATTGAACACAGGGCTAAGATTTGAATGAATTTGGGAATATTGAAAATATGACAGAAAAAAAAAGAAAAAAAGAAAATATGACAGAATGGCTTAGTGAGTAGAGCACTGGACTTTGGTTGGAAGGTCTAGGTTCAAAGCCTCCATCAGTCATGTAACTCTGTGACCCTGTGCTAGTCACAATCTCTCTGAGGCTTAATTTCTTTATCTATAAAATAAGGATAATAATAGCGTCTACCTCAGAGGTGGTTGTGAATGTCAGTTGAGACAATGAATATAGAACTCTGCAAACCTTAAAACACTCTGTGTGTGTGTGTGTGTGTGTGTGTGTGTGCTATTTTCAATACTCTCTCCTTTCCCCATTGAGTATTTTGCTTGAAGAGAACTCAAAGTTCCTACTGGTTTATTTTTATCCTATGTACAATATTTAAATGATTAGGACAGTCTGTTCTAATTCTCTACCAAACTATCTCACTTTCTGATCATAACTCAAGAACTGAAAATGACGCTCAGGAAGTCAATTCCTCCACCACTTTCATTTTACAGATGAGGAAACTGAGGCCCAGAGAGGTTATGACTTTGCCTGGGATCACACAGATAGTAATTTTCAGAGGCAAGATTTGAACCCAAGTCTTCTAATTTCAGAGTCAGCACTCTTTCCACTGTGGCACACTGTCTTTTCTCTCTAATAAAACAAACACAAAACCAATACCCGTTTTTAGTAAGGAATTTAAACCAAATATAATGTCACCTCTGCAGCAAGTTTGAAATGAAGCCCCCTTCCCCCCCCCACAAAAAAAAAAGGGGGAAAAAAAAAAAGAAATGAAGCTAGAGTGTAGGACTGGAAACTGGAAACTGGAAACAGCCACGAATGGAGCAATGGCGATCTTCAGTGTTTATGTGGTGAACAAGGCCGGCGGGCTCATCTACCAGCTAGACAACTGCGCGTCTAGAGCCGAAGCTGAGAAAACCTTCAGCTACCCATTGGACCTCCTACTCAAACTTCACGACTAGCGCCTTTGGCCAGCGGGACAGCATACAGGTGGGCCATGCGGTTCTCTCCATCAGTGGCGTGGACATGAATGGCAAGTACACCGCAGATGGAAAGGAGGTGCTGGAATACCTGGGTAACCCGGACAACTACCCCATGGCCATCCGCTTCGGTCGACCCTGCCTTAAGTCCAACGAGAAGCTGATGCTGGCCTCCATGTTCCACGCGCTGTTTGCCATCGGCTCCCCACTGTCTCCCGAGCTGGAGAGTTCTGGCATCGAGATTCTGGAGACAGACACCTTCAAACTCCACTGCTTCCAGACACTAGCAGGTATCAAGTTTGTTGTCCTGGCAGATCCTCGACAAGGTGGGATTGATTCTTTCTTGAGAAAGATCTATGAGATTTACTCAGAATTTGCCTTCAAGAATCCATTCTACTCTTTGGAGATGCCCATCAGGTGTGAGCTGTTTGACAAAAATCTGAAGCTAGCCCTGGAAGGGGCTGAGAAGGCTGGGACTTTGGGGCCAGGATCATAGGCCCTCCAGCAAAGACCAGAGCTTGAAATGGACTCAGCCATTTTACTAGGATGGAGACCCAAATACCCATGTTAGAGCATGTCAAGAAGAGTGCAGTCTGAGGAAGAGAGGGTAGTGTGGTACTACTTTTAAGAACCAACTATTCAACATATCCTCTTCACTTACCTGTATATAATGGTCCTGCCTCCCCGATGCTGTACAGATATATTTATGGAAGGAGGGAGACCTGATTGAAGATGCTGTAATAAACATTCCTGTGGGGGAAAAAAAGAAATTAAGCTAGCTAGATGTATTACCTTCATATAAAGACTTGGTCATTTAAAATAACAGCAACTGACATTTTTATCACACTTTAAGCTTTGCAAAATATTCTCCATTTCTTTGATCTTACTACAAGATATATCTTTGAGCATTATCATCCCTAAACTGATGAGGAAACCAAAATTCAGAGAAGAAAATTGTCTTGTCCATGATTCATTGAATCCCAGCTGGTAAGGGGTGGGCAGAGAATTTCTCATCTGGTTCTTTCTAATTCCAAATTCAGCATTTCTACAATAAAATTTTGTATCTTCATAAGGTATTGATATTAATATGTGTTTAAAAATTAAAAAAACATAAGTATGATTGTTTAAACATGGTACAATGGAAGATTGTACAGTGGAGCAACTAAATGGCACACTGGATAGAGTGTCAAGTCTGGAGTCTGGACGACTTCTCTTCTTGAGTTCAAATCTAGGCTCAAACACTTACTAGCTGTGTGACCCCTAGGCAAGTCACAACTCCACTTGCTTTAGTTTCCTCATCTTAAAATGAGAATATGAACTTAGTTGGTCTCTGAGATCCCTTCTAGTTCTTGAGTGATTATCTGTGAATGGGATCATTTAGTAGAGGATCCCAATAGACTGTCCTAGTCATTCGAATTTTGTGAGAAGGATGAAAACAAACCAGTAGGAGCTTTCAGAGCACAGAAGGATTTGGTTTAAACAGTTCATTAAGAAGTATTTTAGTAACAACATTCTGATTGATTGTAATGAAGCAGAGGTGCCATAGGTCTAGAGGCAGAAAAATGGAGCTACAATCATGTAGATATTAGATGAGCAGATGCTGGGTCGGGAGTTGTGACATCACAGTGGAGAGACAGGAATAGATCTGGGCAATATGGTCAAAGATGTAGTGAAAGATTGAGTAAGGGAAAGTTTAGGCTTACCCCTTCCTCTCCACCTTCTCCAAAAAAAAAAAAAATCACAAAGGATTCCTTTGACTTTTGTTAATTATAAAAATACAGAACTTTACAGCTAGAAGAAAGTTTAGAGACCATCTAGTTCATCCCAATTTTATTTGGACTTTTTTTTTTTTGGTGGGGCAATGGGGGTTAAGTGACTTGTCCAGGGTCACACAGCTAGTAAGTGTCAAGTGTCTGAGGCTGGATTTGAACTCAGGTTCTCCTCAATCCAGGGCCAGTGCTTTATCCACTGCGCCACCTAGCTGCCCCATCCCAATTTTAAAGGTGAGGAAACTAAAGCCTAACTAAGACTCACTCAAGGTCACATAGTGAAAAAGTGACAAAGTCATAATTAGAACCCAGATCTTTTGATACCTAACCAATTATTTTTCCCCTTATAGCTCTAGAACTGTGATCCTATTGTTAGGGTAGGGGTCCATCAATTCTAATTAAACACAGAAGGACAAGACTTCTTTCCTACAAGATTCTTTCTTGAATCATTCAAGCCTTGATCAGTTTTTGAGGAGCAAAGTGCTTTGACCAATGGATGAAAACAGATGATGCCACACAGGACATATATTATGCTTGGTTAGATAGAATCAGTTACAACCAGTGCAGCTATAGATAAAACAGAAAGCCTGTTCTGAATCCTGGATAAATAAAAAGTTCAGTCTAGGAGTAGAGCAGCTCCGGCCAAGTCCTTGAGAGGGAATTGCTTGGAAGTAGTGGGAGAGAGAATCTGTCACCCTCTCTTCCCAACACCAGGTAACTGAAGTACTTTAGACATCTACCAAAACCACTGGAGAAGTCCCATGAGCCATGCAGCTGGTAACAATGTCCCTGGAGTAGCAATGGCTGATGACAGGGTCTATACCAAAAGTTTAAATGCAAATCAAAGGGGAAACCAAGAAAAGGTGGCATTAAGATTCAACAAAGGCACAGATCCTCAGAGCTCTACTGATAGCTATACTTAATGAGGACCCTACAAAGGGAGTAAAGGACTTCCAGTAACAAGATACTCTGAATTACCCATATGCCATGTCTTCTCTTCATGTGTACCTCAGTATCATACTTTAAGTTTGTGGCCACTCTATTCACAGATTCTGTATATATTTGTGGAAGAGTATGCCCCAAACTATTGGGGGGAAATTAACCAACTGTTTCTGCTATGCTATGTAAATAAATACCGTTTCTAAAAGCAAAAGCCTAGCTGATAATCTATTAAAGAACATATCAGTTAGGGGCTTCTGAGTGGACAGTACTAGAAAAGGCCCCAGTCCCTTTGGGTTATTCTTAGAAACTTGATGGAATTGTCATTAACCTCTAGAAACCAAGCCTAATAGTACAGCGTGAATTGGGAAAGTACACCCAGATCAGGTTCTATGGTATGAAGCCAACTCCTCTGATGCCAATTTCAGGGCTTCTTGTTCATTTTCCATGAATCACCTGAGGTACAACCTTTCTCAAGCTTCCATTCCAGTTTTCTCCTTCTCCCTGGCCAAATTTCTCAAACATGTTAAGATAGATCAATAGCATGGCAGCATTTCTTCTGCACAAGATTTTTTTCTTTTTGGCAAGCTAACTTCCTTTCTCAGCATTCCACTGAAATTGCTCTTCCTAAGGTCCCATGAGTGACCTCCTATTCTGCTTGTCTCTCTTTTAATCCCTATTCCTCTGTAATATAAACAATGAAATCCTCTCTGGGATTTCATTGTGTTATTTTTAAAATCCAGTTTGATTCTGTTGATTCATCAACATATTCATCAATTAGAATTCATTATTTAGTGACTTTAGTATGCTTAGAGCCTGGATAGCCACTATGGGTGATATAGAAGTATAAAAGCATAACCCCACTCTCAAGCATTTTTTAATCTAGGGGAGGAAACTAAACTAATTCAGTGAAAAAACTACAATCAATAGGGATAATGATGATGATAAGTTTGTATTTATATAGAAATTTACAAAACACTTTTCTAATGGCAACACTTTAAGGTAAGTAGTACTATTATCATCCACATTTTATCTTTAATTAGTGGAAGGATCTGTGATCTCAGATATACTATGACTAAGTATGTAAATCCCAAGGAATTGCTGGGAGTTATAGAGATAAAGTGATTGGTACATATTCAAATATCTGGTGAGTGTCTGAGCCAGGATTTGAACCCCAGTATTCTTTACTCCAAGCCCATACTCTATTCACTGTATTATGCTGCCTCTATGTCCACATTTTACAAATGAAAAATAGATTCAGGTGAAGTGTCTTGTGGACGCATCATGGGTATAGGGGAAATTACACTGATTCTTTCATCAAAATTCCTGCCTTTGAAAGCGCCCCCTAGTGTTTTTTCTACCTATGTGACTTGGGGCAAGTCACAACCTCCCTGGGCCTCAGTTTTTTCATCTGTAAAATGAAGTTGTTGGATTAGATTGTCTCAGAGATTCCTTCCAGCTAAAGAGCAATGATCCTACCTATAATCCTAGTATTTTACCCAGAGAAACATGTTCTTTTAAGTTCTGAACCTAGTCCACTAGGTATTAGAAGCTATGCAGTCACTTCCTTAAGTTAAGGCTACACTAAATCTTCTATACTTCCTGCGCCTCCATGATTAGTGGTAGTGATGATTCATGATCCAGGTAATCTATCAAAACCTGGGGTGAATATGGAGAGAAAAGAAGTGCTCTATGCTTCAGGCCCACCAGACTTACCTTCTGAGTCATTGGAAGGAGGTATTGTTTCTATCAAGTTCCTTAAAGGTCTGCTGTTGTGAAGTTGCTAAAAGATAGCTAGACCTGGTCCTCTTATATCAAGGTCTTCATAAGCAATGTTGATTGGTCTCCTCTTTGTATACCACTTCAGAGCAATGACAGCCGGGGCAGCTTCCAACTACCTCAACAGTTGAGATGCAACTCATCAGTACATGAGAGCAAGGAAAAAAAAGGTTTGAAATCGATGAGGTAATTGAGTACATGATATAAGAAAATTGTGTATTAGGCAGTATGGAAGTCTAGTCATGCTGAAAGTTGAAAATGTAGCCCTGGAGCTATTGTTACAGGGATCAATTTGTACACTATTCATGCTCATATGTTTACGCATGATATGTGAATTTTTACCCAGAAGGCCATGAATAGTGCAGTCCAAAAATATGAGATAAACTGAGTGCCCAAGTCATAGATTATATGGGAGGAAAAGACATAAAACTCAAGAAATTCCTTCAGGAATAAAAGTTGTTATCTCAGCAATGATGGGAGATGCAACATGGGAAAATGTGGGTTTTGATAAAGATATGTATTACCTATAATAATGGTCTTTTATACCTTGGAAGAGATTAATTATATGCTAAGATCTAATATGACTGCCCCTAAATGAATGAATGAAAAAAGCATGTATTAAGTACCTATTATATGCAAAACACCATGTTAAGTGTTGAGAATACAAATAGAAAAATAAGACAGTCCCTGTCCTCAAGGAGCTCACATTGTAGTGAAGGAACCAATATATAAGGTTTCAGATTGAATTTAGATGGTGAAGTCCCATGGTTCTTTTGGTGCAGCAAAAAGGGAAATAATGACACATCTTCTTAAAGTAATTTCCACTGATAAAGATCATATCCACTCCTGATTATGAACCAATTGGGGATATCAAAGACTTTAGTGTTACCCACATGCTTCAAATTACTACACATTATTGATATCATTCTCTAGTTACAGTCACAGAACATCACATATGGCTTGATAAAGATCAGAACTGCCTGAGCATGGGTATGATTTCCATTTGAAGTATAAACAGTTGGAAATGAGTACAAGCAGCCTATGACTACTGCGAGTGGGTTAATACTAATAGATATTGTTGTGATTTGTTGGCCCCAACATCTATAGATTGTAGAAGGGCTGTTGGCATGGTTTAAGCCTATGGTAATAAAATTCATGTCTTTTTAACAGCATGTCTGTTTGAAGATTGTAAAGTTTGGAACTGCAAGTGATAGAAGATTTTAATTTATTAAAAATAACACCCAAAAGATCTTTATTGACACAATTTTTGTATGGTCCAAAAGTTTTAAAGATTTTAAAGTTGATGGGACATTGCAATCCCTAAAGAGGTCTCCATGCTTTAAATATGGATGTGACTGTTTCTCCTATTTTCAAGTTGCTTATTGAATTCTGAATTAATTAACATCAGTGGGAGGTATGTAGAGAGCTAGGGAGTGGGAGATATAGCATGGGAAAGGACATCCCTCACAGTAATGTGGAGTTTATCCATCTCTATCAAGATCAGTGATTGGCATTGTAAAGTTAGAAAATTTAGGAAAAATGTAAAAGCACTCCCCATAAGCCAAAGACTATTGCAAGTCTGTCTCAGAGGTGAATGTCTTCCACTGAAGTATAATTTCCATTTTGCATGGTTCAGTAAAGGCTCTCTCCTATCTATGCATGTACTTGAGGAGCTCTGGCATTGGTGAAAGCTGTGAAATAGAGCTCAGTGAGGGAAGAAATAGTTTTCACTACTGTGGACAAGGATAGCTCATGACCAGGGGTAAAGAGGATCACAGAAGATAAAATGGACAATTTGATTACATAAAATTTAAAATATTTTTGCTCAAACAAAACTAATACAGTCAAAACCAAAAGGGAAACAGTTAACTTGGGGGGAAATATTTGTGGTGAACTTCTCTGATAAAGACATGATATGTAAGATATATAATGAACTGATTCAAATATATAAGAAGAAGAGACATTCCTCAATATACCAATGATCAAAAGTTATAAATAGGCAGTTTCTTAAAGGAAGTAATCTAAACTAAGCTAAATATTGTGGAAAAAATATTCCAAATCAATAATAATTAGAGAAATGCACTTGAAAACAACTCTGCAATTCTACCTTATATACATCAGATTGGCAAAGATGACCAATAAAAAGGTAAATGACAGTTTTGTGTTGCCTAAAATTATTGCTACTACTGTACTTTATAAATTAATTGCTATTTATATATTAATTGATATCATACCAGTTTTAGTAGTAAATGTTTATTATTAATTAATATCATATATTAGTAAAGTATTGACTGCGTGTCTCCCTAACTTCTCATAGTCTCAGGACTTTAGACTTACATTGTCCTAAAAGGAAGATTATGCACCAAATGAGAGCAAGGCCAGAGAGAGGGGCAAGAGAAGGCAAAGAGAGAGTGACCCTGACATGGCCAAGGGTTTTATTCTTTTTAGATAGAGGTGGGTCATTATACATTGACCTAAGCTAATTGGTTAGCATCATTTGGTTCCATTGATTTGTCAATCAATTATGACTTGAGTGTGGTCTAAATTAAAATGAACTTTACAGATGATATCAGAGAAAGACTATGCAAAAGACCTTCAAGGTCCAGTATCTAGGTGTAGTTCTTCACTGATCTAGACACAAGAGTCTATCTCCACTTCCTTTGTTCCCTTGGGTTCATCCCAGTCAAGAGCTGAACTTTCTGAAGTGGGGGAGAAAGCAATGTAACTGATCTCTGGGTCTCCCCTAGAAATTATTATTAATAATTATTTTCTTGGGGCAGCTAGGTGGCACAGTGGATAAAGTACTGGCCTTGGATTCAGGAGGACCTGAGTTCAAATCCAGCCTCAGATACTTGATACTAGCTGTGTGACCCTGGGCAAGTCACTTAACTCTCATTGCCCTGCCAAAAAAAAAATATTTTCTTACAGTTTATAAGGGTTATAAGGAAACAAGCACAAAAATGTATTGTAAATGGAGCTATGAATTGGTCCAACTATTTAGGAAAGTACTTTAGAAGTATGACCCAAAAGTCACCAACGTGAGCACACCATTGACCCAGAAATCCCATTACTTGGTCTACTATAATAATATCAAGGAATGGGGAAAAAGGACCCATATGCACAAAATTATTTATTTTAGCTCTTTTTGTGGTGGCAAAGAATTATAAACTTAGGGGATGCCCATCAGCTGGGGAATGGTTTAATAAATTATGGCATATGAATATAATATTAATTTGTTATAAGAAATAACAAATGGGATGGTTACAAAGAAAACTGGGAAGACTTATAGGAACTGATGCAAAATAAAGTTAGCATAACCAAGAGAATAATTTGTACAATAACAACATATTAAAGAAAAATAACTTTGAAAGATTCATGAACTCTAATCAATGAATTGACCAATCACAATTCCAGTAGGTCAACAATGAAACATGTTGCCCTACTCCTAACAGAGAGGTGATGGACTCAAGGAGTAGGATGAGACTCAGGCAACGTGGGAATTTGTTTTACTTGATTATACATATTTGTTATAAAGGTTTTGTTTTTGTTTTTTCTTTTCAATGGGAGAGAGGGAGACAGGGAAGATGGCTAGCTAAAGGATTACCAAAAATGAAACAAAACCAAAAAATAAAAGAAAGTGTTTGTGAATTTTTTTTTCAAATGTGCAAAAAAGAACAGAAGAAAGGCCAAGAAGAAACAGGTAAGGGAAGCAACTTTGAAAGTTAGATGTTGCATTTATTCTGTATATGCATTTTGTATATGCATGTGGGTATATGTGATTTTTACATATTCATTTTTATATTTTCAGTCTTATTGATATGTTTTGTTTTTTATATTGTAAACATTTACAAATCTATCCCACATCTTGGAAAGTCTCTTGTAACAAAGAAAAACAGTTACTTGAAACTAATAAGACAGTGACATCATCTGAAAGTTCATAGAACATTTCATATCTATAAAACACGACCTTATCTCTCTATTTTTTAAAAACATTTGAACAAAAATCTATTTTATCTCCTTCCCACAATGTTTAAAAAGAAAAGAATTCTTGTAATAATATACATAGTTAAACAAAACAAATTTTCCCAACGGCTCTACATTCTGCCTCTTAAATCTATCACCTCTTTCTAATGTATGGCATATTTTAGCATTAGTGCCCTGAAATCAAGACATGTTTATCATAATTATTAGAGCTTTCACAATTATTTTTGTCATGGAAATTGTTCTCCTGATTCTCCTTTTTTATTAATTTATAAAAGTCCTCAAAAATGTTTATTTTATAATATCGATGTCCTAGTATAAATTATTCTTCTTTTTCTCTCCACTTTTCTCTGCAACAATTTATATGTCTTTTTGAAATAATAATCTATTTTTTTTGTTCTTATAACATAATGGTACTCCATCACATCTACTGATACCACAGTTTATTTAGTCATTCTTTGTTGGACATCCTCTTAAGTTCCAGGTTTTCACTACCACAGTAAGAACTGTCTTACATGTTTTGGGGGTATCAAGGGCATTTTTCTCTTTCTTTTATTTCTTTAGAGTATAGACTTAGTAGTAGTATAGCTGGGATAAAGGGAAAATGCTGTTTAGTCATTTTTTGTGTGTATAATTTCAGATTGCTTTCCAAAACAATTATACCCATTCAGAGGTCTACCATCATCATCAATGTACCTATTTTTCTACATCCCCTCCAACATTCATCATTTTAATTTTTTGTTAACTTTACAACCCTGGTGGGTATGATGTGGAATCTCAGAATTCCTTTAATACTTTTTTCTAATTAGTAGAGATTTGAAACTTTTTTTTTTAATTTTACTACAAATAGCCTGAGTTTCTTCACTTGAGAACTGTTTATATCCTTAGACCATTTGTCAGTTGAAGAGTGACTTTTTAAAAATAAATTCCAATCATTTCTTTATATATCTTGGAAATGAGACATTTATCAGAGAAACTCGCCACAATTTTTTTCATAATTGTTTCTCTTTTAATCTTAGCTTCATTAGATTTGTTTGTGTTTTTAATCTTATATATTCAAAATTATCCATTTTATCTCCTATAAGCCTCCCTATTTCTTGTCTGGTCATAAACTTTTCTCATATCCATAAATCTGATAGGTAATTTTTTGCATGTTTCTCTAATTTGTTTATGATGTGATATTTTAATCTACATCATGGATCAATTTAGAGTTTATCTTTGTATAAAGCATAAAGTGTTGGTCTAAATCTAATTTCTTCCATACTCGTAATTTGGTTGGTATGATATTGAATGGGCAAATTTAGGTAGTATTGCCATTTTTATTATATTGTTTATCCTACTCATGTGTAAATATTTTCCCAGTTATTTAGGTATGCATTTCTGTGAACAGTTGTTTGTATTTTTATATTTTTGTACATATTGTGGAAAGGAGACATTTAAATATCATGTACATATGTATATTCTATAGTAATTTTAAATGGAATTTCTCTTTCTATCTCTTCTATGTGGGTTTTATTGATATTTAGGAATACTGGCGATTTGTATGGATTTGTTCTATATCCTGCAAGTTTACTAACGTTATTAATTTTTTTCATTTAATTTTGATTGACTCTTTAGGGTTATTTAAGCAGATAATCATATCATTTGCAAAAGTGATGATTTTGTTTATTCTTTATCTATAGTTATTAAGAGAAATAATACAAAGAAATGGGAACAAAGAGGGCCTTGCAGGGCTAGATCTCAAAATATACTACTAATCTGTTATTACTAAAAAGATGACAACTCAGACTAATTTAATGTGCTGTCTAGGATCCTAAGAATAGATGGGAGTATCATTGAGATACTCAAATGGAGTGTGCTTATCAATTATCTAATAATGTAGATGACAGGCCATTCATGCCTTCTTACCCTTTGAAAGACTAATCCATATCCTCCCATAAGTGTGCGTCAGTATTCTTCTTACTGTGCCAACTGAACCCCAGTTCTACTGGAAAAAAAAGAAAGTAGTATTTAAGTTAAATGTTGTTGTTCGGTCATTTTCAGTCATGTCTGACTCTCAGTGACCCCATATGGGGGTTTCCTTGGCAAAGATAGAGGAGTGGTTTTGCTATTTCCTCTTCATTTTACAGATGAAGATTTCTTTCTAATTTTACAGATGGAGAACATGTTACAAATAGAAGTAAGTAACTTATCTAGGGTCACAGGGCTAGTAAGTATCTGAGGCCAGATTTGAATTCAGAAAGATGAGTATTCCTGACTCCAAGCCTGGCACTCTATCTATTATGCCACCTAGCTGCTCATTTAAGTTAAATACTTCATAAATATATCCCCACTCTGATTCATGGACTACTAGATTACTAGTCTGAACTCAAATGAATACCTATCAATTGTTTTGACTATCATTGGGGTAGCATAGATTCTAATTTACCCACTCTACCAATGCTAAATCCATAAAATTTCCTGAAGTTTCCAGGTTTACTCTATAAAGACTCAATGTGAATTGAGTTAGCCCTTTATGTTACCTCCCCCAAGGTATTTTGGCTCTCTCAACTCTTGTTATGCCTAGTCAATTGGATGGGACAGTGACTTAGGATGATCCATCATGGCAAGTATTTCATTTCAAAAATATTTGACATATTCTATCATGGGTATGAGAGAGGGTCAAAATCATGAGTCTCTGAAAGAACCTCTTCTTGATATCTAAGAGGAAATGATTTCCAGTGAAATATAAAGTGACTCAGCAGACAGCTTGACCCTTGGTCTGGACTCCAGGCAATCCTCAATGGTAGGTTACAAAAAACAATATCCATGGGCCAAGGAATCCTAGGCATCTCTTTCTATTGCTTGACAAGGACATCTAGGGAAATATTGGTGCTATCTGGAGCCAGGACTGCTGACTCTACCTGTGATTTACTTTATCATTTTGCTTCCCTCAGAATAACAAATACAATTTGTGAGGTAGCCAATTCCTCAGAGGTCTGAGCCAAATATTTTCATGGCTCCCTAGTCTCTGGAGCCTCCTGCTGGGGGAATTGATTCTTGTCAAGTGACTTGAGCATTGATCAGGGAGTCAGACATTATAATCATAATCTATCCTGAGGGAAAGGCCAACAGATCAATGAATTGATCAATCAGCAAGCATTCCTTAAGTGTCTACTAGGTGCCTGGAACTGTTCTAGGCATTAGGGATGCAATGAAGAAAAGTGAAACAGTTCCTGCGCACTAGGAGCTTATTAGACCCTATCAGGGGAGACACATAAGTATTTACAAAATACAGATCTAAAATAGAAGGTAATTTGATAGGACATTAGTATCAGAAGGGTGAGGAAGAACTTCATAGAGAAGGTGACAAATGAGCGGAGTTTTGAAGGAAACAAGGAACTCTTAGAGGCAGAGGTGAGATGGGAGTGCATGCCAGATATAGCAGGCAAGTACAAAGCTAGAGCAATGGGAGATGGATTGTTGTGAGTGAGAAAGGACACAAAAACCAGTTTGGCTGGATTGTATGGTATGAGAAGTGGTTGTGAGCAGATTGTGAAGGACTTTTAAAGCCAAGCAGAGCATGTACTTGATCCTAGAGGCAATAGAGTAATTAAAGTTTAGTGAATATAATAGTTATGTGGATATTAGGAAAATCACTTTGGCAGATATATGGAAAATAGATTATAGTCAGGAGAGAATAGAGATATCGGAATACCCATTATGATGTTATTGCAATAGTTCAGGTGAGATACAATGAAGGCCTGAATCAAGGTGGTGGACATGTGACTAGAAAGAATGGATGGACATGAAAGAATGGATGAAAGACATCAGGGAGGTAGAAAAGATGAATTTGGCAACTGATTAGCTATGTTGGGTAAGGAAAAGTGAGAAGTCAAGAATATCACTGAGCTTGACAGAAATAGGGAACTTCAGAAGGGAGATGGGTTTGAGGAGAAAGATGAAGGGTTTCATTTTGAACATGTAGCACCTGAGATGCTTATGAATGTTTGAAATATCCAACAGGCCATTTGATATGGTGAGACTGGCGCTCAGGAGAGAGACTAGGACTAGATATATAGATTTGGGAGTAATCTGCATAGGGATTATAATTAATCCTAGGGGAGCTTAGGAGTTTATCAAGTAAGAGAGTATATGAAGAAATGAGAATGCTCAAGACAAAACCTTGTACTAAACCTACAGTTAAAGCGCATGATATGGATGATAAATCAGTGAAGGAGCATGAGAAAAAGTAGTTAGATAAGGAAGAGAACAGGGCGTGCAATGTTGTGAAAATCCAGAGGAGGAAAAATTTCCAGAAGAAAAAGCTAGTCAATATATAAAATGCTTCAGAGAGGTCAAGGGGAATGAGAGAAATGGGGTCCAATGTGGAATCAAGTCAATATAAGCTGAAAGCACAGAGTAGTTTGGTACAAACGTTTCCTGAAAAGTATTGAAATCCAAGGCCTGAGATAAATGACAAAAGACACAGGAAAGGCTACAAAGTTGACTATATGACTTAGCCTTCCTGTCCTAAATATCTATCCTTCTTATGACAGATCCTTGTGTTTCACTCCCCCAGTCTACTCGGACATGCTGACGTGACTATAGACTGGGCCAACTATGCCTTCTGATTGAGCCATGCCAATATAATCTAAATTCAGACTAGTATAAACTAGAAATACTATAGGAGTTCACTGTAATGCATCATCAGTTAGGGCTCAGATACTCAGGGATGGCTTCATAGAGGAGGCTGACCTTGAGGAAGGCCTTGAATCATAGGAAAGAGTTTCAATAAGTGAAGGGATGGAAAGGGAATGTTGTAGGCAGCACAGGGGCAACCGAAGCAAAGGCAAAGGGGCAGAAATGAGAATTGGATATTCATCAGTTGTTGAAAGATGTATTTAACCAGAACATAGAATGAATGTCAAGAAGTTTGAGGAATAAGGTTAGGTACATTAAGACCAGATCTTGGAAGGTCTTGTAAGCCAGGTAGAGCTTAGATACCTTTTAGATGTGTGAGGGTGGGAAATAGTCACTGATGAGCTTAGTATAATGGATAGACCCCCGTATCTTGAGTCAAGAGATAGGAATTCTACTTCTGGTTCTGCTATGTACTAGCTGTATGACCTTCAGAAAGTCCTATCATATTCTTGATACTTAATTTTCTCATAGACAGTCTGAAAGCTCCATTGATATCCTTACAATGTCAAAAGAACATGAGGAATGTCCCATGTGGCAACTATAAGGGAAGATAAGGATGAGAGCTGCACTAGGTAGGAATGCTTACATCTTTCTGATCACAGGTCCATTTGGAGCAGGAAAAAAATGAGAGATCTGGACTAGATGATCTCTGAGGTACCTTCCAACTCCATATTTGATGACTCTATGAGGATGATAAACAGGGAGGTGACATGATGAAAGCAGAGTTACAGGAAGATTAGTCTGGCAACAGGATGGATAGTCTGTCATACGAGTATCCACGATGGCTATTGGAGTAATGCAAGTCTAAGATGATAAGAGTCTGAACTATGAGGCAGAGGCAGGAACTGAAGGGAATAAATGAATCCATGAGACATTTTGAATTAAAAATGAACAAGCCGTGGTGACAGAGTGGCTATGCCTGATAAAGGGGGACAATGAGTCAAAGATAAATACTGGGACTTAATACCTCTGTGACTTGGGGCAGTGTTAGTGACATTGATTGTGATAAGTCAGAAGGGGAAGAAGTATAATCCTGTATTTTCATATAAATATATGGTATAAAATATTATGTATATATGTACATATATGCACACATAATCCATAGCTCTTCTTTGGGGACCAAGTTTTATTAATATAATTTCACAGCATTCCATTTTAGTTGTTTATTTTCCTTATTATTCTTTCTGTTTACATTGTTGTAGTCACTGTAATACACATAATAAGGAAAATAAAAATAAAAAATAAAAATGGAATACTGTGAAATTATATTGAGCTATGAGAATGAACTGCCCTTCCATATTTGTAGTCCTAGAAGATTAATCTACAAATGTTTGAAACAATACAGATAATGCCAGATTTGCTTGATATGTTGGATAGTTTTGCTGATTTTTCTCTCTCTTTTTTATATTCTTTTTTTTTTATCAAGGATGGCTCTCTGGAAGGGAGAGGGACAGTGTATGTATTGGGAAGTGAAGGTGAGGTAAAAATGAAAGTTATAAAAATATTTTAATAGATTATTGCTGAAGATGTTTTTACAAGACTGATTTTATTGATTAATCCAAATCAAAACAAATCAATCAAATTTAAAACAGCTTTTAGAGATTGTGAAATGACCATAATTCAGATTTATTGAGATATGTTATATTAACTTTGAAAAGTTGCTTAACTCTATGGAGCTCCATTGTCTTAGACAAACAATGATAATAATGGTTTCCTTGCCCAAGTAAAGGGGACTAGACTGGATAATCTCTCCATGTCCCTTCCAGTTTTAAAACTGAATTTGTTTAGTTTTGGGGGGGTTATGCAAAAAAAGAGGCTATTTTAAAGAGAGAGTAAGGAAATATGGAGAAATCAATAATGTAGTGTGGTGTACTGGATTTGAAGTCAGAAGAATTGGTTTCAGATTCCAGCTCTGCTATTTTCTTCCTGTGTGACCTTGGGTAAGGGCCCTCATGTCTCTGGGCTTTGGTTTCATTATCTGCAAAATAAGAGTTGGACTGGAGGAACAAGTGGAGAGGATTGCTACAAGAATAACATCTCTCACCCTGAGGGTCAAACAAAAACTTGATTTGTCAAATATGTGTATAAGAATTGGATTTAATGGCTTCTGGAGTCCTTTTCATCTTTGAGATTATGTGACTCTCTCCCTTATAGCTCCAACTCATATGTTTCTTTGAGAAGCAAGTTTTCATTTTTCAAAGATATTATTTGCCTTTTGTGACACATGAAAGACAGCATGGCATGATGGATAAAGAGCTGGTCTTGGAAAAAGGAAGGCATGGCTTCATGACCTACTTTCATGACTGTGCAACCCTAAACAAGTCACTTAACCTCCCGATGTCCTAGACTCTAAGTTTCAGAGTACATTCTGAATTATATTTATAGAGGAAGTTCCTTACTGAGAACTCACTTAACCTATGAAATCACAGATCTGGGTAAAAAAGAATGAACAAAAGAAACATATCAAGTACATGACCATCAGAAACTCTAGGAGAATATGTTTTAGACTAGTTGCTGACCTGAATCAGAGGAAGGAATTTCCACACTATGAATTCCCCAAACAGATAAAATCCTAAGTCCAGATCAAGAAAAAAAATATATTACTAGCCATCCTCATTATTTATTTAAACATTTACTAGGGCACCTAGGTGATGCAGTAGATAGAGCACTGGCCCTGAAGTTGGGAGGACCTGAGATCAAATCTCACCTCAGACACTTACTAGATGTGTGACCCTGGCAAATCACTTAACCCCAGTTGCCTTAAACATCTGGGGCCATCTCCAGTCATCCTGATCTATATCTTGCCACTGGACCCAGATGGCTCTGGAGGAGAGAGTGAATTTGGTGACTTTGTCCAACTGTCCCTCACTTAAAATCTAATTCACTGCAAGTCATGATGTCACCCTGATGTCATGGTCCTCTTCAAAGGATACATAACAGCAATCTAAACATTTAAAATTTTAACAAAAAAGAGTTAGCACTAGTTTTGTGGCTCCTTCCAAGATAGAGTACTTTGAAATGATACCCTTACTTACTTGGCTCTGTCTTACTGTACACATTGCTTTACCAAAGAAAAAGTGTTTGATGAGCCATGTGAAATACAGTGTTTTAAAAATATTCTTCCTAAACTAAAAACAAGCTTTCCAGTTCCACACCAAGAGTTAACTTCATCACAGATGCATTGCTTCTAAACAATGGTTTTGTGGGTTAAACCTTTCACATGAATAGTAGCTTTATCCCTGCCTGTGTTTATTCATGCCATCATTATACTTATTTATTTTTTGCTCACATTGTGCTTAATGTAAGGAAAGTACCTGCTTTGTGTGTTTTCCAAACACTCCAGAGGCTTTCACAATGTGGGGGACTGCTGTCATTTTTTTCTTAATGTAAACCCTTATTTACCTCGTTATTGTTCTTTCCCCAACTGCATCTCTTGAACACCAGACATGCAGAGAACTCTATATGTGGTAAGGCACCTGATGGGGAACTCTGGCCCATGTGCTAAGCATGTTTGGCAAGATTTTTGCCATGACAGCAGGCATCATCCTGAGATCATTTCTTCATAAAAGGCAACCTGAGCAAGGGTACAAAATTTATTAAATAGCAGCTAAGTCAGTTAAGGTACACCTAATCCATTCATGGGCTCTTGCCAAAAATTATAAAAGGGTAATGTATAGATATCATTTTTATTGTTCAGTGCTCCCTAATTACAGTCCCTGGTGGTCTGAAAACTTAGATGAAAGATATACAGGCTCTAGCAATTAACCATAGCAACAGCAGATGTTGTACAGTCAAATTGATGTGTTTGTGAGCTAGCAACATGTTTGGATTTTGAATATGCATTACAGCTGAGCTCTAATTTTATTATAAAAATAATTTGGAAAGATAAATAACCAGTCTCCTGAAGCATGTAAGTTTCTTTTCTTTGTTTCCTTTTCTAAAAAAAGATTTTGCCCTGTCATATAGGGTAATTACTTCAGTTTTATTATTTGTGGCCTTATTTCATCTCTGTTCTGCATAATTGGGTATTTGTAAAAGCACCTACCCTGCAAACAAGAGGTTGTCTTTAGTTCCGTATATCCCTGCTTTCCCAGTTATATGACACTTTATCTTCATGCTATGACTGCTTTCTTCTGAGAGGGAAATTCCTTTTTCATCAGTATGGATGCACTGTTTTCACATATTACAAGTGCTGTGTTGCCTTGTCAGTCATCCTATTACAACCAGTTTCAGACCAGTAGAGCTGACGAAATGGCTGTTGATTGGCTAGCATCGATTGGGAGGGACTTGTTGGAAGGAAGGGCTGCAGTCTTACAGCAACAGAGTTTAGACGGTGTCTCTGCTTCATCATCTGAGGGGAAAATTCCCAGGCAGAAGGCTTCCCGAGTACAACAAAAAGGGAATGAAAAGTATTTACCCGAACGTTTCTTCCTAATGATGCAGTGGGAAAGGTTTGGCCATTTGATTTTCCCAGATGGTCCTGTGCTGATTGCAAACGTGAGGAGCAGACAGAGCTAAAGAAGGTAGGAGATTCATTGTCCCCCTTTTTTTTTTTTTTGAATGTTTAAAGAGTTTGCTGCAGTGTGCTGCATACCGTGTGTGTTGCTTAGGGAAGCCAGTGAAACTGAATTCCTCCCATGCAAATGTAGCGCTTGAAGGAGAGGCTAGAGTTTTACGTAACATTTTCCTTTCGGGGAAAGAGGTAGCACAACTTGAATCAAAAACACCCAATTTGAGGGTGAGATGGAAAATCGTGATTTTATTGAAGGAAACGATCGATAGATCTTTCCAAAAGTACTGTGCGACTTAATTGGATTCTTCGTAGCCTCCTCCTCGCTTGCTCTGGAAAGGTTTCATACAGGGATAGTTAACCCCCAAATCAATAAAGTTTACAATGACTGTGTTATTTGAAAAAAACTGACTCATAATTGAGGGAAGAAAGAAAAAAAAACAAAACCCTCCCTTTGTAAACAATCATCGGTAGAATGCTTGACCAAATAAAAAGGACAGTCTGTTTAGAAACCAAGGACTGATACACCTCGGATACATTGTGCCTTTTAATGGAGTTTGAAAAGCACATTTTTAATAACATAGCCAGGCAGTTTCTGGCAAGTTTTTGATACTGTAGCTCAATGTTTACAGTTCTTTTTCTGGCAAGACTGAGTCTTTGTTTCCAGCTTAGAAGTAGAACCATTATATAAAAAAGTAAAGCTGGGTGAATAATGCTCACTGCAATTATCTGATCTTTATGCATTTTTAATGAGAACACACAGCCAGCAGAATAATTTAATGAGGGCAGGCTAGCTTTTAAAGCTGTGTTTTCACTATGCTGAAGCATATCAACTTTCTTCCTGAGAACTAAGAGTGGGAAATGATGGAGAAGATTTATATTTAACACACTTGGCATCGGGAAATGAAGGGCTATATTTGTTGAGGAATTCTCGCTGCCCTTTCTGTTTTAAATTCTGCCAGGCAGAGGGGATCAGTGCCTTTTTGTTAGGCCATGGAAGCATGTGTTTACAATAAATGTGTAACATTTTCAGAATAGTTAGCAAGCACTGAAGCGAGGAAAGAAAGCCTAGCTCTTCCCTTAGCACCACAGAGAATGCTCTTCCAAACAACATTTACTGTCACGTTAACAATGGTTACATTTACAGATTTTTAAAAATAATTGGGTAATATTTATGTATGTGAAACTAAAACCATCAATCCATCTTAAATGGCTTTTTCTTACCTAGAAATAAAAGTGATTTTTCTAAGACCTCTGGACTGATTTTACAAGGAATAACCTAATGACTTATTTAAAAACAAGTCCAATGCCACATAGATTCTTCTAGACCCACCGATTTTACTTTCAAGGAGAAGTGCAGGACACTAGCCCAGAACTTCTGACGTCATCTCCCAACTATTTCTACTGTCTGTTCTTGTATTCGGGCTTCTGGTGAGAGGCATTCAAACTCCAGATTGACAGGTCCTGAATTATGTCTTCAAATGGTGAAATGTCTAAATTCTGAACTGACCTGAATTGTTAAGAGGGTTTCTACCTAATACCTGCCTGATAATCAGACAGTAAAGGCCTTCTGTCTGGTGCCCGGATTGGGAGGGGGGGGGGAGGGAATGACGAGAGGTACTGGCACACTGAAGCAGAGAGCTTCTCCGGCCCATCCCCCCTTTTGGTGCATACATACCGTTGCCACCATATCCAGTCTCCCCAGAACGAGGACTGAGGAGGCAGCTTCCACCAGAGTCCGGTGATAAGTCATGATGGTGGCAACAGCTGGTGCGGTGCAAAGACTCCATACCACCACCACCACCATACACTGGTCCAGGAGGGCCCGAAGAACAGGAAGGTGATAGCAGTCAATGCGGCACAGGTGGGAAGCTCTTATCAGACATCCATGTGCAAGGTTTTCCTTAATAACAAGCCTTTTAGGGGAGAATTTTGATGAGAACACTTTTGTGTCAGGAGTTCCAGATCCTATTCTATATTCACCCTAGCTGATTGGGTAACCTTGGGCAAGTTGCTACCGCAGTGTTTCCATGTTTAAAGTGAGCAACACTGTCTCCCTTTACCTTGTAATTTTTAGGAGTATGAGATCTTTTATATTCAAAGAAGTTGTTTCCCCCTTGGTAAAATTACATCTTTAATGTACAAAGGCATAAAGCCTTAGTATTAATGAAACCATCTAGGCAAAGGCTTCCGGGAATTAAGATGTATGGTCGTGTATACTTAACCCTTCACAGTTTTGCGTAGTTTTATTTTTCTGGAGATCTTCATACTTATCCTACAAGACTAATTTTGTCAGGGAAACAGAGCACAGTGAGAAAGTAGGATAATAGAGATTGTGTAAATAAAACATGTTCTAATTGTGGATCTTGCTTTTAAGAAAAGGCTTAATTTTATTTTGTTTGGCTCTTGTGGCAAGTTTTTGAATATAGAGAACATAGGAGAGGGTAAATTATGAGGAAATGATTATAAAATATAAGTGTTATCACTACTGATTGGCAGCTTCAATTTGATACTAGCTTTAATTCAGTGCTCTTATAGCAAAAATAAATGAGAAAGATGGGTATAGGAGCCAGGTCCAAGATTTGATCAAGCTACATGGGCCTGCAAGACCAGGCAGCCAAGATTGTATGCAAAAGATAAGGATTATGTGTTGAGAAGGGAGCTGAAAAGTGTGTCTTGTGTTAAGTTAAATTTGGGTCACTTATAATGGAGATGTTTTGTTCTTATTTTTCTATACTATCCTCAAGGAAAGATAGCAGGAAAGACACCTTGAATTGCTTAGATTTAAAATAAAACCAAAAGTTACACTGCACTGTCATCCCCAAACATTTTTTAAATTGCTCCAAGTAAAAGCTTTCTGATTAAGGAAGAGACATTATAATCTCAAGTGAATATTTGTGGATTGTGTTGTTGGGTGATAATTACATAGTAGAAAAACTTCTTTTTCCCTTTAAAGTATCTGAATCCAACAAAGATAGGCAGGAGGGATAGCATTGCCCAACTTGGCACCAGACAGGCATACAAGGATGGAAAAGTTATAGAAAGGTCTGTATCCATAGTCTGCTATGGATAGTCTGAATCAAGCTGGAGGGTCAGAAATAAAGATAAAGCTATAGCTCAAAACCTTGTTCTACAGTTCAGGAACAGGTGAACACTGTAGTCATCTAGAGGTCAGACACTTTGTGGACCCAAATCCCAGGTTTGCTCAGAGATCAGCAGATAGACAAGCCTTGTAAAGGGGAAGGAAAAAACTGAGTGCCAGTAATCAACTCGAGCTGATGCAGCTCATAAAAACCTTGCTGCTTTTCCTTTTCTGATGGGAATCAGTCCTTTAATGAGGCCAACCTGAAGACTAATGAGTTATAGCAGGTGAGTGTGCCTGGCTGGGGCAAAAAGTAAGGATGCCATGAGCACAGGCCTCAACAGGGCCTTGATCTTACTAGACATTTAGTAAATATTTGTTCAGTTGAACTTATTGAGGAGAAGCGGGTTATACATTACTAGAAATGTATTGACTTGTGACGTGTCAATTAGCAAGTAATTTGACATTTTAAATTTGTTTCTCTGTCAATATAATGAGGCAAGAAGATAAATATCAGAGCTTGTAAATTTATGACTCCAAACTTTTTGATCTCTTCAAATTAAAAAAAAAGTCTAGCTAGTTAAAGCTGTGATAATAGTCATATTAAGAAATAAAAAATAACATTATGACTAGGTCTGTATAAGACAAATGAGTACAAACTGTACTGTGTAGTTTGGCCTGAGATGTTTCAGTTTTCTAGTACAGAAAGTTAAATCAAATGTTTAAAGATAAGGCAGGAAGCTTTATTTTGTGAATCTGAGCAATTTCATTTTTTTAAAAGCAAGAGTTAGCCTAGAAAATTCCCCCTTTGCTATGGCAGATATAAACACATAAAGGTGGACAGGATCATATTTTTTTTTCCGCCTCCATTTAGTTTCTGTCAAAGAGTTTGTTATCTAATGGATGATATCCATTATCTAAGTCCATTATCTAATGAATGATGTCTAAGGCATGCCTGCTGCATGGTTTACAAAATTGTAATTTAACTGAAATCTTTGTGGAATGGTATACTTAACTTAGTAATGTTAAACCTTCAGGCAATTAAATCATGTCCAGTTTTGGGTCAGATTTGGTGGTAGTACCTTCTGGAAGAACAACTATAAGGACTCTTCGTTACTACAGTTCAATACGAAATCCGATGGAAATTCCAAGAGTGTGAAGCCGTTTGGGTCCATGTTGTACATTTACAGTGTGCACCATAGCAGCTCCCTACTGGGGCTCATGCTCATGTCATTTTTTTTTTTTTTTAGTGAGGCAATTGGGGTTAAGTGACTTGCCCAGGGTCACACAGCTAGTAAGTGTTAAGTGTCTGAGGCCGGATTTGAACTCAGGTACTCCTGAATCCAGGGCCGGTGCTTTATCCACTGCGCCACCTAGCTGCCCCTTGCTCATGTCATTTTAAAATTTCTGGACTCCAACCAATTTGAGAATAAACTTGGACTTAGTGCAATGCTCCTCCAACATGAGAAGCCTTTAGCAAACCTTGATGTATTTATCTGATTGAACCCACAGTCTTCATCCTATCAAGGAAAAGTTACTCCTGGCCCTCAGGGCATTGCGATCTTTTTAAAAAGCATATTTACCTTCCTAATTATATGTTTCTTTTTCTACTATTAAAGATAATTTACATTTCCTGAGCATGTACCAGCTAGGTGATAGGAGAAAGCAACCTGGGAAAGTCTAAAGGTGAGGGAAGAAGGTTCAGCTTTAAAAATTCATCACAGACAAATATAATTCTCTGAACTTGGGATACCCAGTTTTGTCAGCCTTATAGCAGGCATGCCATAGATATTGGACTTGATCATGTTTAATGTAAAAATGCTACATTAACTGAGAAATATAGGTTAGAGTATATAAGAGGTCCTTAACAGACATATACAAGTATATTCATGTATACACACATACATATATGTGTATACTTGTGTATGTATAAGTGTATATAGGTATTGTGTATGTGTATAAATGTATGTGTATGTATATGTAAATATGTGTATACACACATATATGAACTGCCCTTAAGAAGTTACAATCAACAGTAATTAAGTATCCATATAATTTATAGACATAGAGAATTTAAGGGTAACTTTAAAAAATACATGTATACAGATTAATATAGTTATAATATAGTACATAAATGCTGAAGTTATATTGACCAGAAGAATGATAAGATTGGGTGTTGACACGAGTTTAGGAGCTGGTGAAGAAGCTAAATTGGCAGAACCAACAGTTCCAGACTTGGATAGGATGCAAAGGATGTGGAAATAACCCTTTTGGCAGTTTTTGGAACCACCTATGTGGCAGGCCTGGTATAGTAAATAACAAGGTGGCCCCAGGCCCAGGAAGACCTGGGTTGAAGTACCTCCGCTGACCCATACTGACTTGTAACCCTTATTAAGCCACTTATACTTTAAGTTGCAGAGAAAATGTTGGCTTCTTGTTAAAGGGAGCTTCTTCATCTGGGAATGTTTTCTATCAATAACATCAAAACTCCAGACCCTATCTTGGGAATAGATTTATTGCTTACCATGTTAAGGATTTATATTTATGTGTATGTGTATTTCTTTCCTTGTGTTTTTGAATTCTTGGGGAAAAGAAGAAATGTTTTGAAAGTTAAATTCTGAAAGTTAAATTCTGAAAGTTAAATTAAAATTCTGTAAATGAGGTATCCAAAGATAAAATATGGCAAAAAGAAAAAACCTCAAAACAAAACCAAAAACCCAACAACAAAACCCACAGTAATAACTGAAAATACTGTTTCCTTATCGTACCTTAGAATTAAAGCACAAGCTATGCCTGCCCTTCTGGGTTAGTAAATAGCCTGAGGATATCATGAAGTCTTCAACTTCTAGGCTCTTCTTGCAGCTAGCTTCTCCTCCAGCCAACACCTCCTCCACGTATCCTATTTTACTATAAATATTATCAGTATGTGCCTTGGAGCAAGGAAACAGGTTGGGTTCAGTAATGGCAAAGATTGGTATATACTTAGGAATTCTCTTAAGAAATAGCAAAATCTAATTTTAAAGTCTTTTGTTGGAAGTCAGAATATATGGATTTTAGTCTAAATTGTAATACTAACTTGCATTTTTTCCCTGGACCCTTATAGGATGATAAGATTGTAAATCTAGAGCTGGAGGTGACTGCAGAGACCATTAGTCCAACTGTCTAGTTTTATAGATGAGGAGACTGAGTCTTTGTTAAGTGACTTGTTCAAGGTCACACAAGCAGGAAGTATTAGAGGCATAATTTGAATCCAGGTCCTCTGACTCCAGAGATGTAGTGTTGTTGTTTTGCAGGGCAATGAGGGTTAAGTGATTTGCTGGGGGTCACACAGCTGGTAAGTGTCAAGTGTCTGAGACTGGGTATGATCTCAGGTCCTCCGATTCCAGAGATGTGTTGTTGTTGTTTTGCAGGGCATTGAGGGTTAAGTGATTTGCCAGGGGTCACACAACTAGTAAGTGTCAAGTGTCTGAGACTGGGTATGAACTTACGTCCTCCTGAATCCACAGCTGCTACTTTACCCACCTAGCTGCCCCCGTTGTTGTTTTTGTTCCTATCCTACCACATTAATTCCTAGAAGAGATTAACACATTGCTTATAAAATGCTAAATTCATAGAATAGAGATGGTTGTGAAGGTCATTAATTCAACCTGCTCAAGTGTGTCTGCTTGTTAGTCTCTTTATTCCCATATTTGGTTCTCCCAATAGCTTGCAGCTAAAATGTACAAGAAAATTTATTGATAGATAAAATTGATAGACTTTTATCTTCGAAACAATTGTGTAGGTATAACAAATCTCTGAGGGAACTTAAATTTTTAATATGAATGCAGTGCTTTGGTTGAGCTGGAGGGAAGGAGGGAGAGAGAAGGAGGAAGTGGGGAGAAAGGAGAGGGAGAGACAAAAGGTGAGAAAGAAGGAATGAAGGGGAAAGAGAGAGAGAGGGATGGGGTGGAGAGAGATATTGAAGGAAAAGTTTGAGGGTTGGAGGTTAATTGTTTTTATTCTAACAAGCTTAAAATTTGCATCAGGTAGACAGTTTAAATTATAGTACATCAGTATCATGTGTAAATGAGTGAATGTCTATGAATATAGTATTTAGTGAAATAAAATAATTTGTAGTTAAAATTGCAGTGTTGTTTGACATAGGAGTATCTTGTCTGGCCTTTTGAAATAATAATTGAGTTAAACCCATCACCAGCAATTTATAGTTAGAAATTATTAGAGATCAGCTCCATTTTTTTTTTACTTTAAAAAAAGAAACTCTGGAAGCAATGATGCAATTAATCAAAAAGTATTTATGGAGTTCTTATATTACAACCACTATGATTTGAGGGTGGAGAGAGGCATAGAAAATGTTCATTGACCTCAAGGTGGTTTCAGTCTAGCTAAAGAAACTATAAAAATATGAAATCATTTGAAAAGAAATAAATGTTAGACTGTCAGGTGCTAATTAGATGTGAGCAGTGTGTTAGAGAAGTATCTAGATTAGCAGAGGGAAGGAAGAAAGGATTCCAGGAGGGGAAAACACCAGGAACATGAAATGATCCAGAATTGGGAATGAGTTTGGCATCTGTGAATGATGGTGACTTGAATATTTAGAGAAGATGATCTATGTTGGGGAGTAAAGGGAGAGGTTGTTGGATATGTAAATGAGAACATTATGTAGGACTTTAAGGGAAAAAAACAGGCAGAAGAGTTTGAAATTAATGAGGCAGACAATGAAACAGCTATTCTAGGGAAGTTGATCAGGTAGCATTATATAAGATAAACTGGAGGAAGGAGAGACCAGATATAAAGCTCTCTAGTGATATAGGTTCGAGGCAGTGAAGGCCTGGACTAGAGGTAGCAGCAGGAATGGAGAAGAAAGGGTGAATCTCAGAGACATTTTGAAGGGGAATAAAAAGCAACAAAAGCTTTGTTGAATGACTGTATATGTCAAGATAAAGCAGAGTAAAGGGTTGAAGAAGGCTCCAGGGTTTCTGATAGGAAGGATTGCAGTTTTACTGGCATTAAAGGGGTTGGGAAAGTGAGCCATTTTGGGTGGGGATGAGGATGAGATCAATTTTTTACATGGTAAGTTTGAAGAGAACAAAGATTCAAAAGGGAGGCATCCTGTGGGGCATATGGAAGTAGGAAACTGAAATCCAGAGGAGAGGTCAGGAGAGCTATGAGCTATGGTCTTATGATTCATCTGCAGAGGACATAGTTACAAATATAGGAATGATCAAGCTTACTGAATGAGTACAAAGAAAGAGAGGAAGAGATGACCAAAGGGAAAGCCTTGAAAAACATTTATGGTTAGAGGCAAAATGAGGAGAAGAAAAAATAATATATAGAAAGAATACCCCTAAAGTGTAATGTCACAGAAACCAAAGGAAGAAAGAAAGAAAAACATTCCATTTATTATTTGCTTATTACATGCCAGGCACTATGCAAAACAGTAGGTGTGGAAAAACTTCCAAGAAGAGATCTGGGATCTAGTCACATAACCAGTTGTTTTGGCTCTAGAGGAAACAACATGGCTTTTCCTTTACCTCAGTGTCCAGAGTTGTTTGTTTCTCTGGGATGTGTCATATATAACAGAAATAATACAATTAGAAGTTAATGTTGGGTTAGTTATCCTAATAAGGTATAGAATAGTGGTTGAAAGGGAAATGCTTGTTTCATGCATAAGCATGAGAAAGGTGAGAAATTAATTTGGTCATTACACTGAAAGTGGAACAGATTGAAAAAAATGTAGCACTTCACTAGTAATAGGAAGTTTGATCTCAGAAGTTTTTATATTAGTAAGCCCCTGTACATTCTTCATTTGTGAGTGTGTGCACTTCATGGGAAGAGACAGTGTTTTATTTTAATGGTTTGTCTCAATTTCAGTCTATAATGAGGTAAGGGTCAACTGTGTTTCTACCTCCACAACATCTCTTGCATTCCTCCTCTTCTATTCCTTCACAGAGTCACCATCCTAGTTCAGACTCCTAATTAGTCTCTCTGCCTCAACTTAAATCTAACTGCTACTACTACCTTCCTCTCTCTCCCCCATACACACTTAATATATTCCAGCAGCTCCCTGTTGCATCTGGGATCAAATATAAACAGCTACATTTGCTATTTAATTTTGTTGTTGTTGTTCAGTCATTTCAGTAGTGTCCAACTCTTCATGACCCCATTTGAGGTTTTCTTGGCAAAGATACTATAGTGGTTTGCCATTTCCTTCTCCAGCTCATTTTACAGATGAGGAAACTAAGGCAAACAGGGATAAGTGACTTACCTCAGGCTCACAGAGCTAGTTAACTCTCTGAGGACATAGCTGAACTCGATTCTTCCTGACTCCAGGCCCAGAGCTCTAGCCACTGAGCCAATATGCCTCCAACCTATGTTTCTAGTATTATTATGCATTATTCCCCTTCCTACACTTTACTGTCCAGCCGAACTTGGTCCTCTTACTGTTCCTCACATACAACTCTCCATCTCCCACCTCAATGACGCTGTACTGGCTGTCCCCCATGTTTCCCTTCTCACTTTCCCTCTTAGAATCCCCAAATCTTCCAAACTCAGTTTATACATCACCTTTTACATGAAGCCTTTGCTTAACACCAGTGCTTGCCTCACCTCCCATTACTTTCTATTTATTTTAAAATATATTTTGTGGGAGCAGCTAGATGGCGTAGTGAATAGAGCACCAGCCCTGGAGTCAGGAGGACCTGAGTTCAAATCCGGCCTCAGACACTTAACACTTACTGGCTGTGTGACCCTGGGCAAGTCACTTAACCCCAATTGCCTCACCCAAAAAAAAAAACAAACCCAAAAACCAACAACAACAAAATCTATTTTTTGTATACCTACACATAAACAAATTGTTCCCCCACATAGAAGGTAAGCCCCTCTAGGGTTAGGACTATTTCATATTAGCCTTTGTTTACCCAGCACCTAGCATAGTCCCTGACACATAGTAAGTGCTTAATAAATGTTTATGTAAATGTAAGATCCTGTAGGGTCCAGGTTGTTTCTAGGGATAGTCTAAATCCATTTTTAGCTATAGTTATAGTGGCCCAGGAGAGCTCAAATTAAACTCACCAGGAATAAAAATGCTTTCCTGGAGTAGGAGAGGTAAGGAAACCATCATGCCATTCACCTGGCCACTTGAAGATTAAAGTCTCCTGACATTTGGTAGATGTGATGGATAGTTAGAACACCCTAGAAATTGAGGGATGCTGTTGCCTGGAGAGTTTCCTGCCTGCCACTTCTCCAAATCTGAGGTAGCTTTAAGCATCCCCATTCAGGGGTCATACCGTACCAAGATGTTTCAACTATAACAACTCTTCCGAGTTTGCTTAGGCCCGAGATGGAGCTGAGATCCCAATGAACAGTCCTCCTCGAACTCAGCCCTTGCACCCCAAGCTGCCTATAATCCAAGGTGGAAGAAGTCAAGGTGAGAAGCAGATAGCCACAGCAGTCTCCAGCAAGCTGCTGATGTTCTCGTCACTTTCCCACTTCCAGGCTGCCGTATGGCCCAAGATAGATGTTCTGTCTCTGCCTGAGTTTGCTTTTTTGTATGTAATCTGCCACCAGCTCATGTTTCTGTGGAGACAGACCCTCCCCACGATCACAAGGGATTCAGCCCCTGCTGTCTAACCTCAGCAGCCCAGGGAAGGAGGATGTTTGTTTACATGTCTGCAGTGTGATTTTGTTTTCATTAGGGAGAGTGTGTCTCTTAAATCAGGCTTAGATTAGCTTTCCCAGGTAGTGGTCAGAACACTAGACTGGGAGTCTAATAGACCTGCTTCCATTCCTCACTCCTCCTTGAGTGACCCGTCACAAACTAGACAATATACCTTGTGGATCGCAGTTTTCCCCCATGATATAAATAAGAACCTTTGCTCCAGATTCCCTCCCAGGACTGCTAAGAGCAAGGTAGAAACTAGTGTAAAACAAAACAACTTGAAAATCCTAGGCCTGTTGTCTTTCTATGTAAATGAATAAATTACTGACGAGTTATCAGTCTTTGTTCCGGGCAGTAGTGTACATGTACCCAAGAACCCAGTATCCAGTTCTGATCTCTACAGCCAAGGGAAAATAAGGTGCCCTGAAATACCCTGTTGCTCAGGGTGTGCCTACCAAACCCCCCCCCCAAAAACCCAAGACAGTAAAAAAATATTTTCAAAGTTAATCTATGTATATTTTTGTAGGATATACTTATTTCTACATATCCATAAAAATATAACAGTTTCAGCAACGATTTCTAGATAAGGCTTTACAAGTGTTAAAATGTGTTTTTGTAGCTCAAAAAAGTGATGAAAAATTTTACAAATAGTCTTGAGTCTTTTGGAGATTGACCATGACCTTTTAGTTCAATCAGTCCCCAAAGACCATAGCAGCTAACAGTGAAATTCTCTGATAGGAATGTGCTAGATTCACCTCACGGGCTAACCTAATGTGAGGTCTACTCCAGGTCTAGTTCACTTCAGAACTTATAGAACTGAATTCCTAGCCTTTTACAGAAATGATGATGATGATTGATGATGAAAAGCATTTATGTAATCCTTTAACATTTACAAGTTTTTTTCAAATATCTCATTTAATCTTTACAACAACTTTGAGAGGTAGGTACTGTAATTATCTCTATATTACAGATGAGGAAATTGAAGCAGACAAGTTAAGTGACTTGCTCAGGGTCACACAACTTCTGAGGTCTTAAGTTAGATATGAAGTGCTGTCTTCCTTATTTTAGGCCTAGAATTCTATAGATTGTGCCATCTGGCTGCCACTTAGGGAAAAAGAATGTTCTCCTCATTCAAGCCCACTCAGGGAACAACCAACCAAAGAAAATGAAGGAGGAGAAGCGGGTTTGATACCATGTTATTGATAAAATAATCCATATTTAATTCTGTAGAAAGGACTTGAGTCTGTTTTCAAGCTTTCATGCTTTGCTTCAGTGTGAGCTCTTCAATTGGGGGGGGGGCAGGGCAATGAGAGTTAAGTGACTTGCCCAGGGTCACACAGCTAGTAAGTGTCAAACATCTGAGGCTGGATTTGAACTCAGGTCCTCCTGAATCCAGGGCCGATGCTTTATCCACTGTGCCACCTAGCTGCCCCCATTCAATTTTTGACTAAAAATTCCTAAGTTGATATTTAACTTGAAATCCCACACCCTGCATCCATTCCCAATTTTAAAAATTGTTCTTCTTGATTATAAGAATGCTGTTATTGTTGTTGTTTTTAATGTTGGAACTGTGTGTGTTTTTTTAAACAAATGGATTTTAAATCAAATCATCTGTCTTTTATATATGTGTGTATATACATATATAGCATATACACATGTGTATGTATGTGTGCATGTGTATATAGCTACACATATATGTGTATGTATATATGTATGTGTATAGGTGTGTATATGTATATATATGTGTGTGTATATATGTATGTGTGTATATATATATATATACACACACATACATACATACACATATGTATATATAAAACAACAGATTTCTACTTGACTACTAGAGAGCAGAAATTTCCTTTGTCTTTTAGGTCATGGCTGGGACCTCAAACCCCAATTAATAAGTAAAAGGAGGTGAATTTATAGTTGTCCATATCTATAGATTCACATGTCCATAGTGATTTATAATTTGCTATAAGGTAGGCACACATATCCATTTTACAGATGTTGGACCTAAAGGTCAGGGGAGTTAAATGACTTTCCCCATAGTCAGTAAGTAGACAGTCTGGGCCTGAAGCCTAGGTTTTCTGACTCCCAATTCAGTATTCTTTCTACTTTGCCACATTGCTTTTGAGTAATGAATGGCTAGAGGCCATTAACTAAAGATGCCTAACATGAAGGTTGGTGGCACTTTAAATCTAGTGGGTTTTTTAACTTATATTTGTTCCCTTTCTCAACCACATGGTATATCTAGAGCTAATTGCCTTGTCCCTGTGGGATTTTATTTGAAGTTCTGGTCTCTGGCTTCTGTCTTAATAATTAGCACAGAAAGTAATGAGAAAACACATCTTCATTATGTATGTTTGGATAGGTCAAAAATCCTGAATTGTTATATTAAAGTTAATCAGTAAAGGTATATTTTAGGTCATTGGCACTCAGCCATTATTCCTCTGGTGAGTCCTTAGCAGTGAATCTAAGAGGGGCATCAGTTTACAACATATAAAGAGTTCTGTTGTAGGTTGGCAGGATCCTGGAAATCCTGGCCCGGGTCTTCTGAAGTGTTCTATCTTGTTTTCGGACTTTTTTTCATATGTTTAGTATAAAGCCAGGTTCATAATGGATATTTTCTTATTTAAAATAATAATAATAATAATAAAATTTAAAAAAATTTTAAAAATAATCACACCTGCATGCCCAGACATTAATGGGAATGATACTAAGACTGAGGAATCTGGTGGGAGGGTAAGGGGAGAATTTTCTCTTCACATCTTTGTCCCACAGGGCCTGTTGCTATAATATTCTCAGATTCTCATAGGAAAAACAGAAAGTATTTACTTGTTCATGTCCTCCCTTGTGCATTTCCTCCTCCCCTCATTTTTTGAGAAGAAAAATTAAGCAATATTTTTCCACACAAAATTTCTCTTTAACACATGCCTTTTTCTCCTGCTTTGAGCAAACAAATGCTACTGCCAGTAGAGACTTCTCTAAGCAGAACATAATTTATCCTTACCAGAACAAAGGGGTAAATTAAAAGAGTGGCTGGCTATTTGCCACTGGCTAAGATAGTAGGAGGAAAGAGCTAGTTAACATTCATTCCCCTACTTCTATTTAAATAACATTTACCCCCCAGTCCCAACTATGCTTCCCTCTATCTTTTGGGTCTGGGATAGAGAACTGCTGGAGGAAAAGCAGCAGTGAGAAGCAGCAATCCTTTATTTCCTTGGACCAAAGGATTTTAAGTCCCAAATAGGAAACTTGAAAGGAAAGGAAATCTCAAATCTAAAAGATACCTAGATTCTAATCATTTCCAAACCATTTCCCTTACTCTGCACAAATGCCAACAAGACTTCCTAAATGGAAAAGCCTTTCACATAAAGGAAGAGATAAAGATTGGAATCTGATACTTCAATACCTCAAAAGATGTGTTATTTTATATATGTAGGTACTTCTTCCACCAAAGAAGACTTCTGTCTTTTCATGTCTTAATAGGTGGTTTAATTAATTTCTATGGTGAAAACCACTGATAATGATTCTCACTGTACTTAACTAGGCTGGTCTTTATTCAACTAACATAATCTATAACTGGACCCATATGTAAAGTCTTGCATGGTTTAGTGGAGAGAACAACTGATTGGCAGTTTCAGAGGAACTTTAATACTTAACAGCTCTGTGCCCTGGGAAAGTCACTTAATTTCTCTGGGTCTGTGGGTTCTTCTAGTCTTGTAGGAGCTACTAGAATATGTGGTTCACTACAATAAGATGTAAAAACCAGTTACCAGCATGCTTTGATGAGCAACTGAGCATAACTTTGCTGGAGGAAAATAAAGATAACACTAGTATATAGTTATGCTAGAGGATAAGAATAATAATATTAAAGCCAGTACAGAAGGACAAATACTGAAGCTGAAACTTAAATACTTTGGCTACATAATAAGAAGACAGGACTTATTGAACAAGACCTGACGTTGGGAAGGCAAAAGGAGAAGGGGATGGCAGAAGATGAGATGGATAGATAGCATCGTGGGAGCAATGGTGATGAGCTTGGATCGACTTTGGGAGATGGTGGAGGATAGGACAATGGTCCATGGGTTGACAAAGAGTTGGACCAATGGACCCACCTGGATGAACAACAAAACTGTATTAACGGTAACACATAATATATCCTGGAGGATAATCATAATTATTATACGATAATAATGCTAGCACATAGTATATTCTAGTGGATGACAATAATATTTGTAATAATTATAAAACTAGCACAAGGTATATAAATCAATGTTTGTTAAAAGAATGGCTTATAGTTATAGCATTTTATGATTGCAACATGATTTCAATTAATTAGGATGAATCAGACCACTCTCACTTTAAATTATAAACACATGAAAGAAAAAAAGAAAAAGTTTATTTATTGAGTGCATCTTTAGCAGTCTTTTAAAAAAATTACCATTATTAAGGAAATATAGAAAATATTTGTTTAAAGTGGAATAGTCATGTTATGTTTCAAAAATAAGCTTAAAGGTTATAAGTTATGCTAACAGGAACACTCATTCAATCATCGATCTTAGATCAGGGGCTCTTAATCTGGAGTTCTGTGAACTTGTCCTTTTAAAAAATATTTTTATAACATTTATATTTTATATATTTAATTTTTATATTATATTTATATAATATATGTAATTTATAATTTTTATTTTATAGATTTTATATTTATATAAAATATAAATATAAAATTAGTTTTATGCTCCTGGGTGTTTTGTTTTATTCATTTAAAAATACCATTCTAGGAAGAAATCCATAGGCTTCACTAGACTGCCAAAGGAGTCCATGACAAAAATAAAAAAATTTAAAAAGTAGTGACCTTGGGCAAGTCACTTCACTTTCATTGCCCCACAAAAAAATAGATAAATAAATAATAAAAATTTTAAAAGTAAAACCACTTAATCCTAAATAAACTTAGAAGCATCTAGTAAGCACTAATGATAAATAAAATAAATATTTTCTTAAGATTACATACCTGAGAGGGAGTTTCACTTTAGAATACCAGAGAAGGAAACTAAACTTAAAGGGATGGGGTGTTGCTTCCCACTGGCTCTTGGAATTCCAGTTTTGCTGGACACTCCTCTTCATTCACATTTCAAAAAGAGAATGAAGGAATGAAGAAGGGAGGGAGAAAGGTGGATATTTTTCTTGAGAATCCAAACTTTTAACGTTTTCTGGTTGCATAATCACTGCAGAAACAGGTACTTCTAGTAATCTTTGACCACACAAGATGTACAGCTGTCTTATGAAACTGATTGACCTAGCTCTTTACCCTTGAGCACCACTTGAAATCTAAGTTGGAGACAAACACATCCTGCATTTGTGACAAAGTGACATATATGTACCATAGGAAGGGTGTAGTAGTAGTAGTAGTAGTAGTAGTAGTAGTAGTAGTAGTAGTAGTAGTAGTAGTAGTAGTAGTAGTAGTTACGTTCTCACTTAGCTCTCTTTGTGTCCACACATCTTCGAGAATTCTGAAATGTGTGGCTCTAGAACAGAGAACAACTAACTGGCCCATAATGGAATCAGAGTCATGAATTTAATCTCATTAGCCTCAAAGCTATAACCAACTGAACTGATCAGTCATATAGATTATATATGTGTATGTGTGTTTTTATGTACATATTGTGTATGGAAGATGAAAGGGAGGAGACAGGAGGGAGCCTTTTAACCACCTGCGTTATATATATATTTTAATATCAATTATATAAGCATACACATAAGGTTTTACTGGGGGCCAAGAAGAAGATGGATCAGATAACCTCCCAGTCTATTCCTGCCTTTTAATTCTAAGAAAAGTAGTTGTACCATTGATTGTTCCTCCAGGATAAATCAGGCTAGGGCCTAATATTTTTCCTAGAACCAACCTTTCCCTCCTGCCTGGAGGTAGTGTCCTAGTTTAATGTGTGAGACAGTAGCATGTCACCTGTGTATTATTTTACCTACAACCCTTTTTTTTGCCAATGGCTCTTTCACATCCAAGATGCAGAGCTGGAGCTAAAAAACAGGGAAATCATACACAAACAAGAGGAAGAAAGTGTGGCAAAGTTCATTTTAGCTGCATGTTGGGGGACAACATAAGGGTGAAGAATGAAAATAGAAGTAGTGAGAGAACTATCAGAGAATTTCCTGTAGGTATTTGAGATATAAAAATTCCCTCTTCTACGTTCAATCAGAAAAGAGTTCCAAAGTCATGAACTAAAATAGTTTTAATTCCAAAAGTATTGAGTGCCTACTGTGTACTCAGCACCATGGATAAATGCTGAAGATATAAGAGATGATTCCAGTCTTCAAAGACCTTATTATATCTTTGGAGGAATGAGATACATCTCAAATTCATCCAATGAGGATTCATCAAATGCATACCATAGTACTAGACAATTTGAAAGATAGAAAGATCAATGGGAAAGAGTGTCTCCCCTCAAAAAGTTCACAGCATATGGAAAAAGGAAGACATTTACACAGATAAACACAATTGAAATTTTTAAATGTTAAGTGCATGAGGAATGAAAAGGTATTACAGATCATATGAAAAGAAAACACTCCCAGGTTGGAGGAGATAAAAGCAGGCTCCATGAAGGAAATGGAATTTGACTTGAGGGATTAGGAGTGTGTCAACACATAAAGACAAGGCAGGGAAGGACCTTTCAAGTACAAGGAACAATATTGAAATGTATTCTGGCGAAAAAGAATATTCCATTTTGACTGTAGTGTGTGAAGGATAATAACAGGACATAGGGTTGGAAAGGTAGGTTAGACTCCCATTGAATACCATGCTAAGGAGTTTATTCTTTATTCAGTAAAAAAAAAAATAGGGAAACATTGAATGTATTTTAGTTACATGATCATATCTGCAAACCAAGAATATTAATATCTTATTGGTGTGTAGGATGAATTGGAAGGGAAGAGCCTAAAGGCAGGGAGAATTTTTAAGAGGCCATTAGTAAAGTCTGACCTAGATGTAATGAATCCTTAAATCATTGTAGAGGCAATTAAAACAGTGAGGTGTTGAGAAGTGTAGGAAATATCGATCAGGTCAAATAAAAAGATGCCAATTTAATGTTTACAGGTAGAGAAGAAGAAAATGAAGACAAAGGAAATGCTAAGGTTATGATTATGGGTAATGAGAGTGACTGACAGAAAGAGGAAATCTGGAAAAGGAGAAAGATTTAAAGGGAAAATGATTTGTTCAGGCTCAGCCATGTTGAGCTTGAGATTCCTATGGGACATCCAGGTGGAGCTATCTAGTAGGCAATTGGAAATGCTACTCTGAAGTTTGGGAGTCAAGGCTAGAAGGGTCCATTTGGGAGATATCTGCAAAAATATAATAGTTGAAATATTAAACAGTAGAAGATGGCATATAACTGAATACTAAACTCTGTACCTGAGACTATCACTAGAAGGTAAACTCCTTGAGGGTAAGAACTGTTTTTTTATTTTTTGCATTTGTATCCCAAGTGCATAATTTGATACCTGGTAAAATAACAGATGTCTAATAAAATTGTTGTCTAATAAACTGATATCTGGTAAATAATAGATGTCTAATAAATTTGTTGTTTAATAAACTGATATATAATAAATAATAGATGTGCAATAAAATTCAGTAGCTAGGTGATACAGTGAATAGAGAACTGGGCTTGAAATCAGGAACACTCCTCTTCATGTGTTCAAATTTGGCCTTAGACACTTACTAGCTATGTGATCCTGGGCAAATCACTTAACCCAGCCTCAGTTTCCTTATCCATAAAATGCACTGGAGAAAGATGGTGAATCACTCCAGTATCCTTGCCAAGAAAACCCCAAATGAGGTCATGAAGAGTTAGACACAACTGAAAAAAAGACAATAAAATTGTTTTTACCAGTATTATGAAAAAAATCAGAATAGGGAAAGGCCCATATATACTAGAATAGTGAAAAAAAAAAGGTTTCTTGGATGTAGTGGATCTGAACTGGACCTTGAAGGAGGAAAAGGGCATGGTCAAATGAAGAGGAACAGGACAGTAGCCACACTTCTGTTTGAAGCAGACAGTGTGAGCAAAGATTTGCTTCTACACTGGTTTACAACTAAATCTGTGAGATTGCACCAGCCAAAATATAACTGGCATGTATCAAAGAAACATTTTTTCATTGCCTTCCATCTCTGAAAAGTTGGGTTGTTAAGGAAAACATGAAGGAAACCACTGTAGAGCTAATAGCAACATGAGCCAGAACAATGGATTAGTTCTTCCCCATGCTTGCAGCTACAAGGCTCCCCAGAAAAGTTCTTATTTTGTCTGAGAATTCTGAGGACTGAGGCTACTTCTGTGGTTGGGATACAGGTTGTTGCCTCTGTTGGCAGCCCATTCTCATTCCTGGTGACATGTTGCAACTACTTGGGAGTACCCATGGGCTGGGTGGCAGGGTAGAAAGGTCATCTTGAAGGAAAACACAATGGGTACATGAAATAGTTTCCCATACTGTTGTTATAATGGGTATGTGGTTTTTATTTCCCTGTCCTAAAGAATCACCAGCACAAAATCTGTGCATTTTCTTTTGGTGGTGCAGTGGAATCTTCTGTTTCTAATACATTTGCATCTCTGAACCATGGGGCTATAATTGGGCCAAAACGAATAACCAGCAGGGCCCTAGGTTATAAAGGTTTCTGTATATTTTCATTATTCTTTCCATCTCTCCCTCTCCTTTCCACCTTCCATCTGTCCCCTCTTTTGCCTTCCTTCCTGAAACATTTATTAAGCACCTAATTTATTTATTTATTTTTTTTTTAGTGAGGCAGTTGGGGTTAAGTGATTTGCCCAGGGTCACACAGCTAGTAAGTGTTAAGTGTCTGAGGCCGGATTTGAACTCAGGTACTCCTGACTCCAGGGCCAGTGCTCTATCCACTGCGCTACCTAGCTGCCCCCTAAGCACCTAATTTGTATAAAACGGTGGGTTAGTTAGTCTCTGTAGCTACTGAACTAGACACTGAATTAACTAGTTGTTTAATATCTACTGGACAGGACAAGTGTTAAGCCAAGCCTGGCAAAAGGGATTTTTTTTTTTTTTAGATGCTGGTACTAATGTCACTTTGTTTTTTTGGTTATGCTGCTATCAGTTATCCTTGCAGAAGTCAGGGCTAATAAAGAGAAACAATGGCTCTGTCTTCAGAACTCTATTTTGTTGCCTTCTATATAAGCCTCTTGCAAAGTATACGGAAGGAAAGCAAGGTCACTGCTTCCTTCTTCATGGTGAATTCAATAGTCTCTCCCTCCTCCCCTCTGGCTATCAAGACAACCAAATAATAAGTCTATTCATTGCATTTGACATTTGATAATGATATCCTCAAAATGCTTCATAGTTTAAAGACTGGTTTACTAGATTAAGTCATTGAACTACTTGCAAAATTCCAGGCTGATTAAGTAATGTTTAGATCATTTCAAGTGTTCTATTTTTTTTTTTAATTCTAAAGATTTAAGGCAAAACAAAGCTCAGTTTCCTTAGAAGGATTTTGGCATTTGGGCCTTTACTCATTTATCCTTAGTAAATACAAGATAATCATTTAGGAAGCTATAAATTGAAAAATTCAGGGAGAAAACTAGAGTATTGTGCAATACCAACAACACAACTAATCATAACAGAGAAAGCCCAGGAAAGTGTTAATCTGTTAAAAAAAAAAGTTAATAGGAAAAAGTCAGAGGATATCCAGGATGATTCCTAAACTGTTTTACTTTGATAAGAACCATGTAACCTTGGCCCTTCTATGTGTTAATAACAATTGTGTACTTTGTTTTACAGTGTTATTTATAAGAGGGATTCTTAACCTGGGAATCATGGATCCCTGTGTAGATTTCTGGAGATCCATGAACTTGGATGGGGGGAAAAATGACATCTTTATTTTTACTAACTTCTAAATTAAATGTAACAGTTCCTTCAATTATTTAAAAAGGCCGTTCTGAGAAAAAATCTTTAGGTTTCACCAGCCTGACAGAGGGGTCCAGGACACACACAAGAAAAGGTTAAGAAGCACTAGTGTAAAGGGACTGATAATGTGCCTTGTTCCTGATGTACTCAGGAATTTTCATTCTTTACCACAAACATAATGGTTTGTTTATTTTACTGGGTGATGCACAGTGGCCAAAGAAATAGTCGTTTGTTTCATTGCTCTTGTTTTTTGCTTTGGAGAGAGCAGTTCTGGGTACATCTTTACACTGCTAATAAAAAAGGCAATGACATGCCAAGGTAGAAGTTGCATAAAGGTTGATATTAGGTATAAGTTGAAAGTGTAAAGACCTTTCCAGATATACATTATAGAAGTTATCTTGAGTAAGTGGGCTTTGGTTGACAATTAAGTTTACAGGCTAATGAAGCTTTACTTATTCTGATTAACTGTGGGAAGGAGGTAAGAATTAGTTTAAAAGCTTAGATTATAGAACATTTATAAAGAAATGCAGCTTTTGCTCATTTATAAGTAAACAATTAAGATTGGGCAGAAAAAGTAATACTTGGCAATGATGATCCATAAATTCCTTGCAATAATTTTATTTTAGTTGTTTTAATAACAACAGCCTGTCTTAGTGGAGAGAGTAGGCCCTGGCATCAGAAAGGTCCAAGTTCAAGTTAAGATACATACCAGATGCATGAGCACGGGCAAAATCCCTTCATATTTCAGTGCCACCGGCATCTCTGACCTTAAGTTACAAATGGGTTCCAATTTGCATCAGTTTGAGGAATTTCCACCCAGGGGATTTTCGTACACCAATGATATCATAGATATAGGCCCCCCACAAGGATCATTATTGTTTACCAGCAGACCTAAATCATTGGAATTCTGATAAAACTGGTTTTTCTTCCCTAAAGAGCCCAATCATAAATCAACAAACACTTGAATTGCAGAAGCACTGATAATAATAAGGGAAACCTCTCTGGTAGGGATACTTGTATTTTGTAATGAGAGAGAAAGAAAGAGAGCTTTATTTACATCTTTAAAAGGGCCCAAAATTTAAACTTCCACTAATACCTACAAATCTTAAACTAACATAGTATAATAATTACAGAGCTAAGAAGGATCTTAAAACGTCATTTATTCCAACCCACTTGGGCTGCATGTTGGAAAACTGAGGCCAGAGAAGTTAAATAATTTGCCCAATTTGACTTAAAGAGTAAATGGCAGAATTAGGATTTGAACCAAGGTCTTCTGACTTTGACATTTAGCACTTTCTACACAACTCCCTGATGCAATGCTCTGGTAACACTTCTTTTTGTGATCACTGAATATTTGGGCTGAAGCAGATTTCAGAAATTGAAAAGAAATTGAAAAGGCTGCCTTGGGCCTTTAATAGATGTTCACTAACTACTTGTTGATTGATAGTCTATGAAAAACCTAAAATGCTCCTTGGAAATGATTTTACTTTCTTTGTTCACTGGAAAGAGAAATGTTAGCCAAGGGTTTAAATTCCTTCACATCTTGTTCTCTATCTCTCTGCATAGGAAAATGAGAGATAACTTGGAAAATAGAAAAATTTTAGGAAAAAAGGGATAGTAAGAAAATAAAAGCATCATATATGCATAAGGGCCAAGTATATCTGACTGATAGTCTGCAGTACATGGAAATGAAAGTTTGATCATTAAGTACCTGTCTGTTTTCATAGCACTGTGAAGACAGACCAGTTAAAATTCTCGTGGAAGTATTAAGGAGGTGTATGTGTGTGTGTTGGGGTTGCTGGGAGGAGTGGGGAAGGATATCCTTGTTTCTTTTGAGAAAACCTCTTAATGTAATTCTTTGACATTTTGACATCTGCTTCCTTTAAGAGAAAAACAAAACAAAACAAACATATATGCCCCAGTGTTTTTGGTAGCACACCAGGCTATGTTTTCTTTAAATAATAGATTTGCTTTTTCCTCTCTGCTGAAGGACAGGGGAAGTGTCAGTGCTATGAGACCGTGCAGCCAGCTTTATATTAAAGACAGCAGATTTCCTTAATATACTTATTGCTGTTCTGTAAATAGCATGGAGGCATCCCATAAACCTGAACCTCAGGTATGGAGGGGAGAAAAGGATCAAAGTATCAGACTGATGGTCTCGGCTAGAAAGTAGCCAGTGGCGCATTTCCTGAGATCTCCGGCTTCTTCAGCTCATTCACAAAGTGAAAGTTTATGGCATTGGTTGGTAGCAGTTAGCTTGGTGCCCATGGCTTACTTACCATCTGAAAGGAAGATTTTTAGGCTGAGTTTGAGCATTGTCAGGAATGCTTGTTAGAAATAAACTAAATTATAGCTTAGAATTTGCTTCTAAGAGTTTATTTTTATTTCATAATTTTCGTTTTCAATAATACCTTAAAAATTTTAATGGAGCACATCCCTGCTTGGCAGCAACATACAAGTAAATATAAAAGCTTCATAGAAGCAAATAGATTTAGTGTACTGTGGGTTTTTTTTTTTTTTTAAAACATAGGTTGCTTTGAAAAAAATCTAAGAGAGGAAGGAACATTTAACTTTAGCTTCTCTTCTCAGCAGGAGAAGAAACCTAATCTAACAGCAGATATGGATGGGGGGAATTGAAGGAGGTAATTTCCTCATTTTTAACTGTGCCATTACTGCTGACTTTTCTATGATCTTAGCTGAGATTTAAAAAAATTCCTCTAGACAGATTTGAGAGGGCCCCATGAACTTCAATGGGAAAAATAATACATCTTCATCCTCACTAATCTTTGGTTTCCTTTGTAATCCCATGTATTTTATTTTATGCATTTAAGAACATTTGGAGGAGTCCATAGATTTCACTAGGCTATCAAAGGGTCCATAACACACACATAAAAGGTTAAGAACTCCTGATTTAGATCCATTTTTCTGTGCCTGTTTAGAGAATGGAAATGATAACACCTAAAATCAGTAGAAGCTTTGATTAGCATCATTCCTTCAAAATATAGTTATTGCTAAATCACTAATATTGCCAGGAACCCTAAAGGAAAGAAACTGCTTGGGACTGGAAATTAGGTGTTCTCATAGCTCCTTTGTCTGCTTAATTTGCAGAAAAGCAGAGGCTTGGCTTATCAGCGCTGCATCCAGATTTTGTTACTGAAATCCTGTTTTGATTTCTTGACATTTCCATTTGTACACTAAATTTGAAATGCGCTGTAATCTCAATGAAACAGTTGAGATCAAAGCCTGCACGGCGAACTCTTGTCATTTTTATTTCCTAGCAATTTTGTTTACAGCCAGGAAAACCCACTCCATTTTGTTTATATCATAGTGGCAATGGTGTTTCCTTTTAAATATTCCTTCTCATTTTAATACTCTGTGATTTAACTGGGGTCTATGTGTAATTATTGATCTTTTGCATAGCAACAACTTAGATGAAAGGCAAGATGGTAGAGCTGAAATTCACAGTTATGTGCTAGGGATAGAAGGAGAAAAAAGTAACAGGGAAAACATGTATATAGTAAATAGAATGTGTATATTCAAGTGTGTGTATAAAATTCATTTAAATGTGAATTATACACACATACACATATATACATATATATTTAATTCCTCATGAATGCAAAGAGCTCATGAAGACTTAATGCCACCATATTTTCTCTTCAACTTAGAAATTTAGTTGTCTGAGGGACTAAGTGTTTTAGTGACTTGCCCAAGATCACACTGCTAGCATGTGTCAGAAGTGAGACTCCCAACTCTGAGACCCACTTCCTATCCAATGGGCTACACTCCTTCTGAGTATAAAATATATATGAAATAAATACAAAGGGAGGGAGATAGATCACTAACAAAAGGATAATCACGAAAGGCCTTTTTTAGGAGATGGTACCTGAGCTGAACTTTGGAGAGTTATTAATTCCAAGAGATAGATGTGAGGAGGAAGACTATTTCAGTCATGCATGACATCCTTTGTAAAGGTTAAGAGACAGATGAGGGAATGTCTGATATGGAGAAAGAACATCAGGTGTGGTGGTTTGCCTTGGACAAGCACTATACTATGGTTTCAGAAGATCTGGTTTTGGACCTCAGCTCTAATAAGTAATAGCTATATGATGATGGATAAGTTGCTTTATCCATTAAACCAATCTGAGCCTCAGTTTCCTCCCTTATAAAATGAGAATTTCAATACTAGTGCTGCCTTCTGCATAAATTTGTTGTGAAGAATTTTTTTGCAAACTATAAAGTAAGCTACCCATCCTTATTCATTCAGATAGACCATAAGTCAATAATCAGTAGGATGTCACAGAATCACATAATTTACAAGTTGGAAGGGACCATAGCAGCCATTCTCTGCCTAATGGGATTACCCACTATAACATATTTGGCCAATGGTCATTCAGCCTCAGTCAGAAGACCTACAATGAGGGAGAACCTACCACCTCTCCTGGCAGCAATTTTTAATTTTGGCAACTCTGAATGTTTTATTCTGTAACAGTCTGTCCTCCTAAACTCCAGGCAATAACCTAAAAATACATGCTCCTGGACATAAGGGAGAAAAAGAATGAGGGTGTAGAGTGGGATCACTGCAAATTGAGTACTGTGGAATAGAAAAACAATTAAATATGAAATCGGTCAACAGGTTCAACTTCACATATGAAGGACAACACATAATTGGTATTAACTTGTGAAACCATAACTATACCTCCATATGTTTGTTGATAAAATGATCACATGAAATGTAGGGAACCAAAAGTCAAGAAACCTGCATTAGAATCACTAGTCTTCCTCTGTCCTTGGGCAAGTCACTTCATCTTTAAGTGAGGGAATTCTAATAGGTGATCTCTAAAGGTCCAGTGTTCTATTATGCCTTTTGTTACCTGAGATAACTGAGAGAACTCCATGTACAGAGCAAAAGGTAAAAGGAGAGAGGACGGATGAATTACTTTCAGTGGCTTCAAGTTTGCAAAATGGCACAAACTTTCAAATATATAAAAACATACATAAATACACAGAGACACAAATATACAGTGTGTGTATGTGTATATGCATGTGTACATATATATGTGGTGTTTTAACATTGAATTTTATGTATATTATACATAATTTAATGTAGTATAATATATTTATAATATAGTTATAATTTCATCTAGGTGTATGTCTATACATATGTACAGTTATGTAGATGTATTTAAATATTGGATTTTATTTTACCTATATGTTTGATTATCAGTAATAATAATGAGCAAATATTAGTTATACTTGAACATTTTAAAGTCAGTTCCATAAGTAATGTTTTCTAAATTGTGCTTTTGATTAACTGATCTTATAAACATTCAGTCCATTCATATATTTACTTCCTGGCCCTTTCACTTTTAAACCAATCTCCATGTTTACATTATTTAAAGTAAAATCAAATCATTAAAAAATGCATCCATCTTTCAACACTCAATTTATTTCTTAGTGGTACTTATCATTTTTTTAAAGTTCTGCTAAATATCATCAAACACCTAGAGTCTGCCATATTATTTTTCTGGTCAAGGACTATTTTTTTCCCAGTTCTCACAGTCCTTTGTTTCCAAAAGTTCATAGTAAACAAGACTGCTCCCAAATAGCAGCATGTTTACTCTTTTCTACTGAGTGGCCGGTAAAATTGTTGGTGCTTTCTGCATGAGTAGGTCAGCCCTGGAAAGAGTGATCCTACTTCAAAAGGAATTGCCCCCACCTCCAATTTTTTAAAAATGTTGTCCTAGTGTTCCATGTCAGAAAGAGGAAATGAATTACCATGAAAGATAAAAATTGGTACTAGTGAAATTTTGCATCATTTCTTGATACTCTTTACAGATAATCATGTAATATTATAGCTTTCCTATTCTGTTTTCTTAACTCTGAAATTCGTTGGAGATGGGTATTATCTCTATATTTTATGTCCTTTATGAAATCCTCTCTTTCTCTAATAAACATTAAAATAATAATAACCAGTAGCATCAGACTATTTATCTTGATAAGCAGAATCTAAAATGTTTAAGCATCTCATGAATATTAGCTTTATGAAATCTAAGTCCTAGCTCAAGGTAACAGATGACAATTTGGTAAGTATGCGGTGTTTTGCTTTATGCAAATCCTAAATAGAAATGCTAACAGAACTGGACTAAATAAAGATCCTCTTGGCACTTCATTAGAGACCTCCTTCCAAGTGGACATTAAATCATGAATTCGAGGAGTCTAGCTATTCAACCAGTTTCAAATTCATCTAATAATACTATCATCTAACCTTCATCATTTCTATGAGAGATATTTCGTCCAAAGCTCTGCCTGGTTTTTGGTATTTTTTATATAGAACACTCCCTTGATCTAGTAACACTGAAGGGAAAAAAGTGAAATCCATTAATCAATCATTAAACATTTATTAAACACCTACCATGTGCCAGACATTGTGCTAAGTGCTGGGAAAAGTTTAGAGTGACAAGACTATTCTTGAAGCAGCTAGGTGATGCAGTGGCTAAAGTACTAGTCCTGGATTCAGGAGGACCTGAATTCAAATCTAGCCTCAGACACTTGACACTTACTAGCTGTATGACCCTGGGCAAGTCACTTAACCCCCATTGTCCCACCTAAAACAAAAAGAACATTTAGGTGAACTCTTAATAGTTCCTTACTTTTTTTAGGTATCAATCTCTAAAAGCCATTTTTGTTCAGTCCTTTCTAATCCAAAAAGCATTCTCCTTGGCAGGAGGCAAAAAAGGGCACAAAATAAGAGTTGAACAACTCTTCTTCTTTTGTGGAATGGCACCCTCCCATTCACTCTGAGCAGCAGCTTGATATTTTCTTTGATCTCACTCTTTCCTTCAATATTTTGTTGTTGTTGAGTCATTTTCAGTCATTTACAATTCTTTGTGACCCCTTTTCAGGTTTTCTTGACAAAGATACTGGAGTGGCTTTCCATTTCCTTCTCTAGCTTATTTTACAAATGAGGAACTGAAGGAAACAGGGTTACATGACCTGCCCAGGGTCACATAGCTAGTGAGTCTCTGAAGTCTAATTTGAACTTAGGTCCTCCTGACTCCAGGGCTAGAACTCTATTCACTGTGCCACCTACTTGCCTTTCTTCAATATATAGTAAAACCCACAATTATCTTTTAAAATAATAGATTTTATAGATTTTTTTTTTGTTTTGAAATTGCCTTCATTCCCCTTTGCATCCCTACCCCTCTTTTCTCTCAGAGAACCAGCCTTTATAACAAATGTATTTTTAAAGAGAAAGAAGAGAAAAAGTGGATCAAATTGAATTGGTAAAAAATCTGTCATTATATGCAAGGTTGCATCTTTGTGTGTATGTGTGTGTGTGTGTGCGTGTACACATGGTGTGCACGCACACACACACACCTCCATAAAGGAGAAGAGGAGTTGCTGACTTATACCTGCTCTTTGGAGCCAAATTTGTTTTCCAATTTTGAAACATTCAGTTTCAACTGTGTGGTTAATTGTTCTTTCCATTAAAATTGTTATCTTCGTTGTGCATATTGTTTTATTTGACATATTTCACTTTGGATCAGTTCTTTCCTTGCCTCTCTGTTCATCATGTTCATTGTTTCTTATAATAGAATAACATTCTATGACATTCATGTACAACTATTTAGCCATTCCCCACTCAATGGACATCCACCTTACTTCCAGTTTTTTGCTACCATATTTTGATGCATGTGGAAAATTTATTTTTGCCTGACCTTCTAGGGGTATATACACTGAGCACTGGAATCTCTGGGCAAAATGATAGGAATATTTAAGTCACTTTATTTGCATAATACCAAATCACTTTCTACAATTGTTGGACTAATTCATAGCTCTGCCAGAAGTGCCATTGCCACTGTAATATACTAGAGACCACCTGGACACAAAGAAGAAATAGATAGGGGCAGCTAGGTGGCGCAGTGGATAAAACACCAGCCTTGGATTCAGGAGGACCTGAGTTCAAATCCGACCTCAGACACTTGACACTTACTAGCTGTGTGATCCTGGGCAAGTCACTTAACCCCAACTGCCTCACAAAAAGAAAAAAAAAAAGAAAGAAAGAAGAAATAGATGAGTAGCTCATAAATCTGACTGAATACCTGCCAAAAACAGAGTAACAAATTATTTCCTGACTTGCCTTAATGATAATCTCAGAGGAGAGTCACAAGCAATGAGGGGGCCAGGGATGCCATTTTGCATAGAGTGGAATTTGAACTGAGTCTTGAATGAAGTGGAGGGGTGGAGATAAGGAGGGAAATCCAGGCATGGAAGACAGCCATTAAAAGCAGAGTTGAGGGATGAATTATTGTGCATAAGCAATAGCAAGAATTTCAGGATTTATATCAAATTACTTGCTAGCTTGGGGGGGGGGAGGAAAGGAAGAGAGGGAGAAAATTTGGAACTCAAAATCTTATTTTAAAATGAACATTAAGGGGCAACTAGGTAGCACAGTGGATAAAGCACCGGCCCTGGATTCAGGAAGACCTGAGTTCAAATCCGGCCTCAGACACTTGACACTTACTAGCTGTGTGACCCTGGGCAAGTCACTTAACCCCTGTTGCCCCACAAGAAAACAAAAACAAAAAAATGAACATTAAAAATTGCCTTTACATGAAATTGGCAAAAAAAACCCCATCATAAATTGTTGAAAAAAAATGCCAGGATTGTTGCTAGATTGAAGTAATATAGAAGTGAGTAGGAGGTAAGAGTATTGGATAGGTAGGAAGGGGCCAGGTTTAATAACCAGGTTTAAAAACCCTTAATAGGGTTTTAAAAATCAAAGGGTTTGGGGCAGCTAGGTGATGCAGTGGCTAGAGCACTAGTCCTGGATTCAGGAGGACCTGAGTTCAAATCCAGCCTCAGACACTTAACACTTACTAGCTGTGTGACCCTGGGCAAGTAACTTAACCCCAATTGCCTCACTAAAAAAAAAATGAAAAAAAAATCAAAGGGATTTAGATTTGATTGTGGAAGTTAATAGGAATCACTGGAATTTAGTGAGTAGGAAATTTAAATGGTAAAACCTAACCTTTAGGAAGATCACTTTGATAGCTGAGTGGAGGATGGATTGGAGTAGGGAGAGACTTGAGGCAGGAGGAATCAACTAGCAAGTTATTGGAAAAAGTCTAAGTATGAGAATGTAGGGTCTGAACAAGATTGGCGACTGAGAATAGAATGTGACATATTTGAGATATGAAGGTAGAAATGAAAACACTTGATGACAAATTAGGTATGTTGGGTTAGTAGAAATTAAAAAGTTGAGGTTGAAACCAAGGTTCCAGGCCTGGGTAGATAAATCGAAGGTGGTCCCCTTGACAGTAATTGAGAATTTAAGAAGGAGGGTTTGCGGAAAAGATGAATTCAGTTTTGCACATGTTGAATTTAAATGTCTATAGAGCACCCAGATCCAATAGGCAGTTGGTGATTTAAGCATTGAGGTCAGGATAGAGGTTAGACCCAGATAAACAGATCTGAGAATCATCTGCATAAAAACAATCATTTAATCCTTGGGAACTGATGAGATCACCAAATGAGATAATATCAGTAAGGAAGAGGACCTAGAATAGAGCTTTGAAGAACACAGACACTTAGTGGATAAAGATTCAGCGAAGGATAATGAGAGGTCAGATGGGTAGAAGGAAATCCAGGTAAGAGTAGTGTCATAAAAACCTAGAGGGAAGAGAGTATCCAGATGAACTGGGTGATCAATAGGGTCAAAGATTACAGACAGGTGAGAAAGGATGAGGATTGAGTAAAGGCCATTTATTAGGTAGAGCAATTAAGAGATCAGTGGTAGAGTAGTTTCCATTGAATAATGAACAGCAGAAGGGTTTATAAGTGAGTGAGAGGAGTGAAAGTGGAAGCCCTCATTAGAGTTGGCTTTGTACAGAAATTCAGCCAAAAAGGGGAGGAGAGAAATAGGATGATAATGAGTCTGGTCAGACCAAATGAGGGGTTTTTAAGGTGGGGGAGGCTTGGGCAAGCGTAGCAACCAGTAAATTTGGTTTGGTTTGGTTTGGTTTGGTTTCTCACTGAAAATTAGTGAGAAAATGGGGTTGATAGTAGGTCCAATCTGCTAGGAAGATATGAGAAGATAGAATCAAGGGAGGTTTGCCTTATCAAGGAAAAAGATCAGCTCCTTATGTGACACAGGTTAGAAGTAGATGGTAGTAGGGGAAAAACATCTGAATACTCTGAGATGAGGAGGAGGGGGAAAGAAATCTTATTGAGTGACTTCTCATTTTTTTCTCCAATGAAGCCTTCTCCTCTCTGAATACCTTCCATCTATTTTGTATGTATCTTTTATGTGCCTGGTTATTTACATATTATATCCTCCACTGAAATCATCATCAAGCATCTACAAACATTTATTAAGTGCTCGCTATGTTCTGGACACTGTGTTAATAAGCACTGAGGAAAAACACAGTCCCTGCCCTCAAGGAACTCCCATTCTAGTGAGGGAGACAATATCCAAACAAACTCATGGGAAAAAAAAAGATATATATGGAATAAATGTAAGGTAATGTCAGAGGAAAGTCACTCGCAGTGAGGGAACCAGGAAAGCCCTCTTGCAGAAGGTGGGATTTGAGCTGAGTTATGAATGAAGCTAAGAGGTGGACTCATCTTCATAGAGATGATAATTTAATCCATGGGAGCTGATGAGATCATCAAATGAGATAATATCAATGGGGATAATATCAAGAGAGAAGAGAGGAGAACCCAGAACAGAGCCTTAGGGAGCACCCACATTTAGTGTATTTGAGCAAAGGATACTGAGAGGTAGGAGAACCAGGTGACAGTAGTGTCATACAACCCTAAAGGGAAGAGAGTATCTATCCCTCTTGGTGATATAGAGAAGAGGTATCCTTGCCTCATCAAGCAAGGTCCTTTACTGGAAGGGTTGGGATGGCATGGAATGTTTGAGGAGAGATATAGAGAAAGAGATAGAGAATAACTGCTATTGAGAGGGGAATAAGAAACTGATCACAGAGACATAAAAGGATTGTTTTGCCATGCCACAGTGAGGTCCCAGTTGAGATTATGTAATATAAATTTGTAATGGATCTAGTCAGCTCAGATATGTGATATTCTCCCACTCTCTTCATCATATAAATAGGAACAAAGATTATGAGAATATAAACTCATTGAGTCCAAGACCTGTTTTTTTTTTTTTATCTTTCTTTGTTTCCCCAGAACTCAGCACAGTGCTTGGTGCATAATAAACACTTAATGAATGCTTATTAGATGTTTAGTGGATCTGAAAAAAAAATGGCAATGAAACATTTTCAAAATATTTAATTTCCCTACTAGACTGACCCAAAGTCATCACCTTTAGATAATTCCTTCTTTTTTTTTATTTTTTAATTTTTTTAATTTTGTCGAGGCAATTGGGGTTAAGTGACTTGCCCAGGGTCACACAGCTAGTAAGTCTTAAGTGTCTGAGGCTGGATTTGAACTCAGGTCCTCCTGACTCCAGGGCCGGTGCTCTATCCACTGTGCCACCTAGCTGCGCTGATAATTCCTTCTTTCAGAAAATAATTATAATAAAAATGAGTTGAGACAAAAATATAAAAGCTCACTTAATCATGTTAATTGAGCATTTTAAAAAAGTAGAGCCCCTCCTCTCTAGAAGTTTTATGTTAGAGAAAAAGACCTGTATTTAGGGGTGGGGGAAGGGGAGAATCATCCTATAGGATGCATGCTAAAAAGTGATGTTTGGTTTTTGAAACTAATAATTGATCACTACTTAGAAATTTAGAACTACCTGGTATCTCACAGTTCTCATTCTGAAGATAATTTCCTATTTCTATGCATATCTCTGAACTGTCAGTACGGAAGGAGCATTACACAGACCTAAAAACCAAACAAGTTAGTAGGCATTCCTTTGTAAAATGCTAGAGAAGCATTAAGAGTCAGAAGACCTGCGTTGGAATCCAAGCCATGCCTTCCCCTAACTAACTCTCATTTCGAAGTACTGTTCTCTAGGTTTCAATTTCCTTTTCTGTAAAATAAATGTATTGAATGAAATTATTTCAGACATCCCTCCCTAATTTCTGAATCCATGAATATCTTGAACTATAGTTGGAAAAGCAAGCAGTTCATAATCACCTGAACATGGGAAATACAAATATGAAAAAAACCATAAGCTCGTGAAAGGGCAGATAAATACAATCCCATCAATTTGCCATATATCTAAACTGTGAACTGTAAATCTGCTCCTTTTTAGAGAACATTCTTTTTCTATACACAAAAAAACACATTCCTTTTCTACATGCAAAAGTAATACCTTGGGCAGCTAGATGGTGCACTGGATAAAGCACTGGCCCTGAATTCAGGAGGACCTGAGTTCAAATGCAGCCTCAGACACTTGACACTTACTTAGCCGTATGACCCTGGGCAAGTCACTTAACCCTCATTGCCTCGTCCAAAAAAAAAAAATTAATACCTCATTTATCTTGCATAATTGGAAAATGGCCAGAACCACTTAAATTAATTTCCCATATAATTGAAGCTCATCCCCTTAACATCATGATAGTTTTTTATTTATTTTGATAGCAGTGTTTATAAAATATTGTAAAGGGCATTTCACTTTTAGGGCAGATGTATGCTTCTGGACTGCATCCAGTAGAAGGCTTTGAGGAAAAGGGTACAAAAGTCCTAAAAATGGCTTTCAACGTAGCCTCCAATAGTTTTCTGAGGCTATTGAAGTATGAGGTACACATGTACATTAATGCACGCAGGGAGTTTCAAAGGATGGAGAAAAACAAAGGATGATTATAGTAACAAGGTAGAGTATCCTTCCCAGTTGCTGTCTGCAGTGCCAGACTGAGGAGATTTCTGTTTAACTAGCCTGTGGAGGCAAAAAGATATCAAGTGTACGCAAGTGCAGGCCACAGGTTCAGAGGACCCAAACACACCATAACCATGAGGCACAAACCATTAGAGAAGAAAGCAGCTTGGAGGGCATGGCTAGTGGCTGCCATGCTGCCGCTGCCATGCTGCCATGCCCAGTGAGGACAAAGGGAATTTTCAGTGTTAACACTTATTCCAAAGTCATGGAGATCAGTGATGACTATAAGTTCCCCTTCTTGTAGTATATGGACAGGGAAGGTTTTGATTAAGCAATTGACATTCCTGGTTGTCACTCAGTATCCTGTTCAGGATACCAAAGGTAATGGCAATGGACTCCACTCTGAGAGGGTAGCATTTGCCTTGGGGGCGGGAGGTGGGAGGTGTTTGGAACTTCCCATTTTATGATATAAAGGGATCATGTTTCTTGATTTTACCATGCTTTTACTAATCCAATTAAATCACAACTTTGAGGTTTGAGTTACTGAAGCAACTTGTTTGGTCTGGAAGAAGTAGGAGTGAACAGTAGGTGAATACTGGCTGTCATGATTGAAAAGTAATTAATTGTTAAGTAATTCCAGAGAAAGAGTCTGGGATAGAGCAGTGAGGGATGAAGTGCTGAGTGAGTAATGGCTACCTGTGCTGTTGCAAGAAAGGGAAAGGAAGTCTCTGGTTGGTACAGTGGTTATAATGCAATATTCAATTTCCTGCATTCTTACACAACATATAATGAATGCAATTTCACTTTTTATTGATTCAAAGTACTCACAAAGAATATCATTATGTACTAACCTGTAATTAATCCATTGCTTTCTATGGGATATCAGAATATTAAAGAGTTCTTTGCCCCTACACTAAATGACTTAGATTACTGTTTTTCATTTTATTTTACTTCCACTTCTGACTGCAATTGTCTTTCTTGCTTTCTGTACTGATTTTCAGCCTCATTTTATATACTGTTGTCTGGTTGAAGGGGCAGCTAGGTGGTACACTATGTACAGGACTGGGCTTGGAATCAGGAAGTTCATGAGTTCCAGTCTGGCCTTGCTAGCAGTGTGACCCTGGGCAAGTCACTTAACGTTGTTTGTTTCATTCCCTAATCTGTAAAATAAGCTAGAGAATGGAAATGGCAAACCACTCTAATATCTTTGTGAGGAAAACTCCTAAATGGGTTCACAGAAAGTCAGAGAAAACTGAAATGCCTAATAACAACAAAAGTCTAGTTAAAAGTTTATCATGAGAGTGGCTTTAAAAAAAAAAAAAAGAGTAGCTTCATCTCTCCTATGAAATGAGTGGGTGTGCTTCATGGAAGCTATTTTCTGGTCAAGGGAGGACTTTTTAATTTACTTCTAATATGTGATTGTGTGAATTCCAGTTGAATGGAGTTACCAGAAATCTTATCTCTGGATAAGTCAGGTGCTTCTCTAATTAATTTACTATCATAGTTTTCTAGAACTGGAAAGGACTTTAGAGGTCATGGATGTAAGTCAATTAATGAAATAGTTCAAATCCTGCACTGCTTTGCAAATGATAATTCATATAGCAAACATACAATTAAACTCATATTCATTAAACATTCATTTATTTAGTGGCTATTCTGTAAATTGTGACAGGTTCTGGGTGCAAAGGCCTTGAAGCCCTCAGAGAGTTTATAAACTAAATTGGAAGATAAGACATGTACACAAATAATCATAATATAAAGTAGAACTTGAGGAGAAGAAGAAGAGGAAGCATGGCTCTGTGGAAAGATGACCAACCTTTGCATCAGAAGACCTGAATCCATGCTCTGTTTCTGGCACATACCAGTTGTATTATCACAGGCAAATCACTTTACCTCTCACTCTAAATTAGAAACCAATAACTGATCTGCATAGGTCAGAAGAACTTCCATGAAGAGGATGTAATCCCAGGCCAAAAAGAAAAGTTCATGAAAACTAGTAATTAATAAGAAGCAGCCTACAGAAGATGAGCTTATATTCTAATACTCTTATTCAGATAAAAAGAAGCAGTCGTTTCATCTCCCTGAACCCTTATCCTCCAAACATTAAATGTAAAAAAACATGGTGGGGGCAGCTAGGTGGCACAGTGGCTAGAGCACCAGCCCTGAATTCAGGAGGACCTGAGTTCAAATCCTGCCTCAGACACTTGACACTTACTAGCTGTGTGACCTTGGGCAAGTCACTTAACCCTCATTGCCCCCTCACCAAAAAAAAAACAAAACAACAAGAAACATGATGAGATAGTGTACTTGTCCCAGGGCTATTTCTATTTACATTCCGTGGAATGAAATGAGAAGAATGAAAAAAGAATAGTAGATGCTATACATTATCTTTTTTTAATTGTTAGAATATTTTATTCTTCCCCAATTACATGTAAAAACAATTTTAACATTCTTTTCCCCCTCACCCCTTCCTTACTCCCCCCCCCATTGAGAAGGCATGCAATTTGACATAGATAATACGTGGACAATCATGCCAAACACATTTCCATTATACATTATCTTAATGTGCAAATGTAAGGTCTTGAGTTTAAAAAAAAAGTTATTCCTATCTGAGGGGATGAAAGAAAGCTTTGCAAAAGATGACCAAGTATTTTTTTTTTTTTTGGGGTTTGGTTTTTTTTGCCTGGCAATGAGGGTTAAGTGACTTGCCCAGGGTCACACAGCTGCTAGTAAGTGTCAAGTGTCTGAGGTTGGATTTGAACTCAAGTCCTCCTGAATTCGGGCCAGGTGCTTTATCTACTGCGCCACCTAGCTGCCTCCTCACTGAGTAGTTTTAAAGCCCTAAGAAATCAGTGCTGTGTTTGGATGACCAAGGATATTGCCAGTAGGAGTTACTTTGAGGGAACTCAGAGGCAGCTCTGAACTGACCACTTTGGGTTCTGATGAAATTCAGACTTCGTTACTTCTTTACTCGTTTCTTCCTTTTTTCCCAATGCATTCACTTTCCTGTGGACAGATGCACCTCTGTAGTTTGGGCCAAACTGAATGAAATCAAGGCAGCTCTAATGGCCTGGGAATGTTCCTAATGTGTTATTTCAGATTTAATCACCAAATAGGTTCTGCCCAGACCTATCATTACAGTGGGATTAGACTGTGCTATATGTGCAAATAAAAGTGCTCATAGATTTGTTTGGATGGGAGGCTTTCAAAGTGCACTGAAAATATCATCTCTTTAATTCTAGCCCTAGGGGGCAAGGGAAAAAAAAACACCTTAATCATCCAGGGGGTTTGCCATTTGACAAATAGAGAAAAAGAACCATGGTCAGATCAGTTTAAAATAGACTTGCTCAGGTTGTTAAAGGTAGTCATTGAAAGACCTGGGAAAGAAACCAGGAGTTCTAACCATAGCCATTAGACTAAATGGATTCTCTGTGTCTAATATGTCCATTACAGGCAAGTTTATTGTTCATCTTGTGATAGTATTAATTTGGTCATACATTTTATTTCTTTTGCATAATTCAGGTTCTTTGATCCTTGAATAGATTTTGGATTTCCTTTAGAATTAGCAGTGCAAGTGTAGGCTAACACTAAGAACCTGAAAAAAACATTGAGTTCAACTCCCACCCCCAGCCCCCATTTTATAGACAAGAAAACTGAGTCACAGAGCAGTAACTTGCTTAGGGCCTCACAGCACCCTATCCCATTGCCTACTCTAAGAAAACTCAGTCTAGATCTTTTAGTTCAACAGTTCTCAACTTTTTGTTTGTTTGTTTCATGAACTCTTTTGTCAGTTTGGTGAAGACTGTGGACACTTTGCAGAATAATGCTTTTAAATAATTGAAGGAAATGCTAGATTTCAGTTAGAGGTTAGTGAAAATAAAGATGTCATTTTTTCTTATCCATGTTCCTGGATGATCTGAAATTTATTTATTCACAGACGCCTGAGGAGTCCGTGCATCCCAAATTAAGAACCTCCGATTTAGCTACACCTTGAAACCCATCTGTACCTGCCCCTCTCATATAACTCTTGTCTATATTTTTCTATAAATGCTCCATAGGAGGCCACCCAATGTGTGGGGACTTTTTCTAGCTTTCTTTATACTACATGGATAGTAATGGAAGATGGGAGTATCCAATGATTATATCTCATTCTCCTTATGGGACTTGGTTATTATTATTATTATTTTTTTGCCGGGCAGTGAGGGTTAAGTGACTTGCCCAGGGTCACACAGCTTGTGAGTGCCAAGTATCTGAGGCCAGATTTGAACTCAGGTCCTCCTGAATCCAGAGCCAGTGCTTTATCCCCTGTGCCACCTAGCTGCCCCTGGGACTTGGTTATTTTTTCCACACATCTTTCTAATGACATCATTTATGCTATTTTCTTCATTTATAATGTATAAAAATATGTTCAAAACAATCATGGGCTTCTGTGTTTCCATAAGAAACAATGGTATTCTATGTCTCACAGCCTTATAACATCACTGGGAAAATGTTATTAACAAGTGGGCCTACAAAAACCTAGACTTAGAAAATATAAATTTGAGCGACTATTCACATTACACAAGGATTTTTCCTATAACAAAAGAATAACTATTCCATAAAATCACTAAAGAGTTCCTAAGTTGGGGCAGCTGGGTGGTGCAGTGGATAAAGCACTGGCCCTGGATTCAGGAGGACCTGAGTTCAAATCCGGCCTCAGACATTTGACACTTATTAGCTATATAACCCTGGCCAAGTCACTTAACCCTCATTGCCTCTCCAAAAAAAAAAAACTTCCTAAATTGTAGATTATGTGATAATTATCTCCTGGGAAGCAAGAATAGGAAGCACTAGTAAAGGGAGGAGGGCACAGAAAAAACTTTGTAAGTGCTAGTAATCATCTATTTGAATAAAAATAAGAGACAAAAATAAAGCATCTCTGAAATTAAGAAATGTTAATGCGAAAAATGGGTCCTTACTAACAAAAAATATTTTATACACAAAACCTTTAAAACATATCTATTGCATAAATCAAAGTATACTGGTGTAGCCACTCTCACACATGAGATTTTGATAAGTGAAATTCCATAAGAGAAATACAGGGTGTCCCCCAAAGTCTTTGTTCTAGTTTTAAACTATTAAAACTAGTACAAAGACTTTGGGAGACATCCTATATTTTGTAGTGCTGCTTTTGAGGGCCAGGGAGAGCACCTCCCTTATAAGATTTACAGCCAAAGGAGACCTTAGACACCATTTGGTCCAACAACTTCATTTTACAGGTGAGGAAACTTGAGGTAAGGCTAAATAACTTGTTCAAGGTTACACAACAAATAAATAGGAAGATTCAGTCTAGCAATTCTGACTCCAAATCCATTTGTCTTTACATTAGACTCAGATCTCTGTCTCTGTCTCTCTGTCTCTGTCTCTCCTCCTCCTCCTCCTCTTCCTCCTTCTCTCTTCCTCCTCTCTCCTCTTTCTCCTTCCCTCTCCTCCTCTCTCTCCTTTCCTTCTCTGCTTCTCTCTCTTTTCCTCCTTCTCCACACTTTTCTTTCTCTCTCATATACCCATATACATATATATGTCTTTAGAGTACACTGGTGATTTCACTGATATAGTGAATTCTCAGTGAGGAAGAGGAGTCTCCTTTTTTTTTTTTTAAGTGAGGCAATTGGGGTTAAGTGACTTGCCCAGGGTCACACAGCTAGTAATCTGGCCTCTGTCTGAGGCCAGATTTGAACTCAGGTACTCCTGACTCCAGGGCCAGTGCTCTATCCACTGCGCCACCTAGCTGCCCCCGAGGAGTCTCCTTTTAATAAGACAGATCAGGGCAGTCAGCACCTCATCTGTACTTGACAGCCTTGGAGAGTTGTCTGGGGGTCCTGAGGGGACAATTGCTTTGACCAGGGTCACATAGCCAAGACTTGTTAGACCTTCTTGCCTCCAAAGCCAGCTCTCACTTCACCATGCCATGCAGCTGCCTCTTGTCAACTCTATTATTTTAAGCATTTATGTGTAGTTCTTATATTTAGGAGAATATGATTTTGACTATCAATCAAGAGGCATTTATTAAGCAAGCAACTGTTAAGGACCTGGTTGGCACTATGCTAAGACACTGAGGATTCAGAGACAAAAATGAGACAAGTCCCTGCCCTCAAGGAGACTGCATCCTATCAGAATACCTGTTGTATTTTAAGTTAATTTAATGATGAATGTGTTAGAAATGGACTTTACCATATTCTCATCAGATAAAATAGTGCCCAACAAGGTTTTTAACTTTGAGTTCCTCATCTCAGAGGTATTAAGCATGACTAAAATAAAACGAACACTAGTTTGGAAGAGACATGGAGAATCTGTTCTAGATATTGATAACGTGTTCACGATCTATTAACTAGTAGTAACATCCTCTGTTCATCCATTTAATAAATTGGAATTCTATGAGGATTGTATCAGAATTGTGAGCATATGCTATTCTGGGTTCAGGAAAATTAATGGATTTCACATGTAACACTTCCTTCTCTTACAGTGGTCAGCTCAGTAATTAAGGTGGAAGCATTAAAGTGATGGATCTGGTGTTATTACTTCAGGGCACTAAGTGGAGCCCCAGTGACCTGAAAGAATTAATCCTGTCCTCTAAGTACCTCTCTTAATACAAGGCTGTAACTTAGATTCATAGGTTTTAATGTTAGGATCACCTAGTCCAACCTCCTCTTTTCATAGCTCAGGAAGCTGAATGCCAGAGTAGTCGGGCTTTGCCCAGGGCCCTATTGTTTGGTTTAGAACTCAAGTGTCCTAGCTCCATGTAACATTTTTTCTCATTGTATAAGATTATCCCAAGAAATGTGAAGCATCTCCCTGGAAGTGTGGGGCTAAGGGTGACCTTTTATTCCATTTCTCTGATTTAGAAAAGGAAGCAGCAGTGTTTTTTTTTATTCCCGGAGACTCAATGGGTCTGACATCATAAAAGTGAGCCCAGTATACTCTACTGGCTAATTTATTTATAGCATCTATAGTCATTCAAGCAGACCATGCAATGAGAGGTCCTGAGCTATGTTTTTGTGTCTCTCTCCCTATCTGGGTATACTTAGAAAAATCACTTGACCTTTTCAAAGGGAACCAAGAAGTAAACTTAAAGTTTATAATAGCACCAAGGAGGGATCAGGTGATCAAAATCAAAAACAAAAAAAGGTTAGAAGTTCCAAGTATAGAATTTGAGAAATGCCAAAGAATTTCATGGCCAATCTTGCACATAGTAGATGCCTAATAAATAATTGATGCTATATTGGTTATAGTGTCCATATGTGATACAGTGAGGAAGAAGTCTATGACAGGTTCTGAGTAGTTGGTGGACAGAAAAAATATATTAAATTACAACTTTAATCCATTAGTCTGATTCTTTTGTAGAGCAATAATACTGTTTAAATTCTAAATAAATGGGTTTGGCTATTGCCAAAATGACATCAGTTAATATGAAATATCCAGCCTGTATATCTGTATTGTGGGATCTTGATTGGAATTGAAGTTTCAGAAATCCAAAGGATATTTCTGATTAGACCCTTTTATTATTAGCTTGCAAACATGAGCCAGGTGAAGGCATCAAAATGAAATATTTATCTTATCTTTTCATTAAAACATTAAAATGTAGACTTTCTTCTGTTACCTCCCTTGTTTTTTCATCCATTGCTGCAAAAATATATGACTATATGTCAGCCAACATATTTAAAATAATAGCATTAATTATAAAGCCAAATAGGTTTAATATTTTGTCCATCCAGTTGCTAATAAAAAAAGTTATTGAAATGTGGAACGGTTCTGACAATAAGGAAACATTTGCACACTTTCCCAGCTCTACTGCCTGAGAGGATAAAGGCATTTAAATTCTAAATTGTTGTATTTTTTTCTTTTGAAAGTTGTTTGATTCCAAACTACTAGATTATCTAAAAAGAGAAAAGCAGCAAATGTTTTGTGACTAAAGTAGCAACTGAAGAACGGACATGGGAAAGCAGATGATAAAATTGTTTTGGAAAATAGAGAACAAGTAACTTGAGAGTTTGTCATGAGGGTGGTATCTCAGGACATGCTGAGTTATTAATTTTTCATCTAAGTGTGCTCTTTTTTTTGCAGGGCAATGAGGGTTAAGTGACTTGCTCAGGGTCATACAGCTAGTAAGTGTCAAGTGTCTGAAGCCGGATTTGAACTCAGGTCCTCCTGAATCCAGGGCCGGTGCTTTATCCACTGTGCCACCTAGCTGCCCCCTAAGTGTGCTCTTAAAATGCTTCAATTAATACAACTATAGATAGATAATTTAAAGAAATTTATAAAATGGACAAAATAAAGAATTGGGTAAAATTAAATAAACCTACTTATATCTAAAGAGATGCAAATTATTTAAGGAAACATAAAAATCTCTAGGGAATCTAGGTGGCATAGTAGTGGATAAACTGTTGGGCCTCAAATCAGGAAGACCCAAGTTCAAATCCGGCCTTAGACACTTACTAGCTGTGTGACCCTGAGCAAGTCACTTCAACCTGTTTCCCTTAGTTTCTTTATCTGTAAAATGAGGTGGAAAAGGAAATGACAAACCACTCCAATATTTTTGCCAAGAAAACCCCAAATGGGGTCATAAAGAATCAGACATGACTGAAATGACTCAACAATAATGAAAATCTGTAAGAGAAAAGTATCACCATCTCAAGGACAGACTCTATATTAAAAATTATAATCTGATATTTAGAAACAGTGTTACAGTTTATAATGTGTTTTATGTACAACCTGATTCTGACAACAACTCTGCAATGAGAACATATAAATGGATTGTGATCTCGACTGGTGGAAGGAATACCCACACCTACAAGATCATATAGCCATGGAAGTAGCAACTTTGTGATGTTGGTAGAATAAGTATTGTCATCTTCATCTGACAACCAGTGGGGTTATGTGATTTATCTAAGTCCCCACAGCAATTGATCAGCAAACCTGAAGTGAGAAACCAGATGTTCAGATTCCAGATCAGCCCCTCATGCTATTGAGTCACAGCTTCTACAACCTCTGTGGCCATCTGAACGATGCCAACAAAGCTGTCTGGTCAATTTAGTCAGTTTGACAGAGGAAAAAAAGTCAGTCAAAATGACAACTTGGTTACTAGACCAGTGAGTTCTGTCAAAATACTGGATAATGGCTCCTGTGTTAGGTTAACTTTATGGGTATCTAGAATTGTAATCAGAATACTTCAGGGCTTTTCTTAGTTTGGGGCCCTTGGTTTCTCCTTCTATAAAATGGGAACTCTCCTCTTTGCTATCTAAGAGGCTCTAAATGAAGATACAGTACAGCATGTGATTATTGTTTTTCCTTCCCACCCATTTTCATGTGGCACATCTTAAAGTAATGGCTCCCCGTTGCCATGGAGACACAGTACCAGGAGATGCTGCTTAGAAATAATGAAAACTGGTGGAGGCAGGGAAGCAGTATTCCTTGTGATTAGTCTCCAAGGAGAGCGCCCTCTGAGTGAAGGCAACAATGGAAGCTATTCCCAGGGTGAATGGAGTCCTGGGGGGAGGGCCTCATTTACCAAGTTGTATTGCCTATGACTTCAGTCGGTGATTAACAAACAGCATTGCTTACTAATAAATAGACACCTTTCTTCCACTAGGTGTTTGGTTCCCAGGTCTTTACTGCTTTGAGTTTTGAGGTTGCACTCGTTAAATATTTGTCAGCAATGATGATTTCTGCCAGTTTGCTTAACTTCCTGAAAAATAAGAGGGATTGTTGGCTCAGACCCACCTTTGGAACTCACTTTCATAGCTGCGGTTTGTGAGTCATTCCCTTCCAGTGAGAATTAAAATATGCCAAGAGAACTTTTGTTTTCCTTTTTCTTTTTTTTTCCTTTTTTTTTTTTTTTAAAGTGAGGCAGTTGGGGTTAAGTGACTTGCCCAGGGTCACACAGCTAGTAAGTGTTAAGTGTCTGAGGCCGGATTTGAACTCAGATACTCCTGACTCCAGGGCCAGTGCTCTATCCACTGCGCCACCTAGCTGCCCCTGTTTTCCTTTTTCAAATGCATTCAAGACAGTTCAATTCAATATGCATTTATTAAATGTCCACTGTAGGTCAAACATTGTACTAATCTGATGAAATACAAAGACAAATATAGTCCCTCCCCACAAGGAGCTTCCATTCTACTGCAGAAATATATGTATTTTAAAACCTAATAATGCTCATTTTTCTAAGCCTGCTTTCCTTAGTCCTCTTTTCCTGATCACTGTTAGAACAACCATCGAACTGAGTTCCTGGGACTATCCTATCTCATCTCTGCCAGATTTCACTTATGTCTTTGCATGGATCCTCTCAGCCAAGAGTGTTTGGTGTCTCTTGAATCTGCCTACATTCTATTGAATTCTTGACCCCTCATCCCTACATTGTGGTTAGCAGAGAGGATACCAATTCAAGCTCTGCCTCTGTCACAAATTAGCTAAAGTAATTTACTCTTCGAGAGCCTCAATTTGCTTATCTAACAAACAGTGACTATGGTTATGTTCACTGGATTGTAATGAAGATCAAATGAGCTAATTTATTGGTGCCTGGACCTGGGATTCACTGGGGTAGGGAATTCCTAGTAAGGAATCTCCTTCTACTACTGAAGATCAACAGCCACTCTAAAGTTCTGTGTCTTAGAGCATCAAGCGCAGCACTGAGAAGTCGAATATCTTACCTGTGGTCCCATAGACAGTGTGTATTCGAGTCAGGACTTGAACCCAGATCACCCTGACTTGGAAGCCAGTTTTCACTCTACTATTCCGCCTTGCCTCTCAAGATCAAGATATTGTATTTGTAAGGATAACAAGGATACTGGAACTATCCACCTCACAGGGCGACTACCGGAAAAAGCTCTTCGCAAGTCTTAAAGCACTAATAATAATGTGAGCCACAATTCTTGCAACTAACAAGCAGCATATAAATGTGACCTATTATTATTATACCCTGACCACTTCACTAAGCAAAACCTTCCCCACCAAGAGGAGCAATGTAAGAAAGAAATAGGCTCTGCACCTGCCCTGAATGGGTAGCTGTGAAATGAAATGTGGGGGAGAGGAGTTAAAGGAAAAGCAATTGAAGCGAAATCAGTAAGCAAGTACCTCTGGACTAAGGTAGTAAAGTGCACAGGACACCAGGGCTCAAGTCAGGAAAACCAGAGTTTGAGTCCAGCCTCAGAAATTTTGTAACTTTGTGATCCTAGACAAGTCACTTAACCTCTGTCTGCCTCTGATTCCTCAACTATAAAATGGGCATAATAAGAGAACCAACCTCTCAGGGTTGTTATGAGGATCAAATGAGATGATGTTTGTAAAGGGCTTAGTACAGTGCCTGGCACATAGTAGGCACTTAATAAATGCTTATTTCCTTCATTCCTATGGATACTCTGCAGGGGGTACATGTATTTAGTCAATGACACATCTCAGGTTTCAGCTTAAAGATATATATATAGAAACAATACTTTACCGGATTATGTAGATAATTAGAAGGGTGATTAATAATCACAACATTTGGGGGCGGCTAGGTGGCGCAGTGGATAGAGCACTGACCCTGGAGTCAGGAGGACCTGAGTTCAAATCCGGCCTCAGACACTTAACACTTACTAGCTGTGTGACCCTGGGCAAGTCACTTAACCCCAATTGCCTCACCAAAAAAAATAATAATCACAACATTTACATATTAATATAACTTTGGTCTTTTATTAAAACAATGAAACTAAGAAGTAAGTAGTATAGTTATTCTTAGTTTTACTTACAGATGAAGAGACCTTGGCCCAGAGTTGAAATGAGTTACCCACCATCACAGTATGGCAGAAGAATTAAGCCTTAACCCATATCTTCTGACTAACCAACCAGTGCTCTCTGCCCGTTAGAAACATCAACTCCAAGGAATCTACCTAAAATGCGCTGTAAGGAATGATTGCTAGAGACCCAAACTTGGAGCTTTATCTAGGAGTGGCCAGGCCAAGAGTTAGAGCTCTGTAAAAGCATTCCAGGCTCTGGAATTTATTTAAATCGATGCAGATTGCCAAATATCAATTTTGCCTTGGTAACCATTAGCATACCCACATTCAGCACATCAGAACTGCTTCTATTTCAGAGATTATAGTTGTTTTGCTGCACAGCCCAAGGCTTGGGGAAGATGTTTGATGAAGCCTCTTTGAGACTAGTAACTGTCACAGCATGCTGAAGGAGAAGACTTCAGCCTTGATATGTTAACTTCCTGGGCCTGGGTGCTTGGGTGAGCAGGATTAACTAGCACAATGATATTAAGATAACAGAGAGATTGATTTATCATTAGCAAGGACACTCCTTCAACCAATGCAGAGCAGACCCTTCTTTGCAAAGTTTTGCCTAAAGCACTGAGGAATTAAGGGACTTGCCCACAGTTACCAGCCGGTATTGTTAATTTGTTGTTGTTGCTAAGTTATTTTTTCAGGCCTGTCTGCCAGGAAAACCCCAAATGGGGTCACAAAGAGTCAGAGATAATGGAATAGTTTGTTATTTTCTTTTCCAGCTCATTTTACAGATTAGGAAACTGAGGCAAACAAGGGTTAAGGGACTTGCCCAGGGTTACTTAAGTGAGTGTCTGAGGCTGGATTTGACTCAGGAAGATGAGTCTTCCTTACTGCAGGCCTGGCACTCTATCCACTGCTCCACTTAGCTGCCCATAAATTGTTCATAAACAGGATCATAACCCATCTGAGGCCAACAATCCATCTACTGTTCCATGGTGCCTCTCTATTGAAATAATAAATATATTAAATGTTTATTGAATGAATGTATATATATATATATATTAAAGATTTTAATAAAACTAATAATCATAGCAGGAAAGAGTAATTGTCAAATTCTTGAATTATCCATTTGTTTATACATAGAGTAGTAAAGCCTATATGTCAAAGTGCCATTTTATGCCTTGATCAGAGTGTTAGCACACAGAAGTGTTGACTGCTCATGGTCCGCCTTGCTGGGAAACCTAACACAAAATCACTGAGATCTAGACAAAACTCTATTTATGTCATCCTAGTGTTACTGATTCCCCTGTTCCTGTGTGCCTCTCCCTTTGGAAGTGAATCTTTGCCACAATGCCCATAGACATCAAACAGCACTTTGTACTTCCCTCATGAAGGCATGGATCATGCTTTCTTCTAGATTATCGCTGTTTATGAATGCAGCATATATTGTTCCTGACTCACTACTTAACTAGCATTAACTATTCAAATGCAGCTCAGTTTCCTATGGCTCAGTGATGGTTGCCATGTGCTATTACACTCCTATCTCACCATCATCATCCCACCTTGATTCTCTTATTTGCTGCCTTCCCTCTGAGCTCTGGTCTCCGAGGAAGGGATGAGGGTAGCTGCAGGAGTGACTCTGCTCCACCAATCTCCGCCTACACTTCCATTGCAGCTTTTTCTTTCAACTCCCACTACTTAAAGGCCTGCTGTTATTAAATCCAGGGAAAACTTAGCCTGGATGATGAGACTTACTGAAGGACAGCTAAAAATACATCCCTCCTGAAATTAGCCCTGCTTAAGAATTAGTTGTTTAAAAAACTTATAGAAGAACCCCTGAATGTTAAAAACGGGGAGGAACCTTGGAGGTCACCTGCATTCAATCCATTCAATTCAATAAATATTCATAGTATAAGACTATTATGTTCCAGGGTACATGCTAAAGACATAAAGCTAAACAGCACAATCGATGCGTTCAAGGAACTCTTATTCTACTGGGGATGGATTATGTACATACATGTGCACCATCTACTAAGGCAAAGAGAGGTCATGATCTGTCATAAGGAGGGAGCAACCATTCTGATTAAATAATGAATCCTTGAAAGATAAATAAATATCCTTGTCAAGACAAGTCAAGGCAATAAGCATTTATTAAGTGCCTACTTTATTACAGGTACTATACTAAGTGATAGGGATACAAAAAAAGGGGCAAGAACAGTCCTTGTTATCAAGGAATTCAGAATGCCATGGCAGAGACGACATGCAAACAAATACATGGGACAAATTAGAGAGAGTCAACAGAGGGAAGGCACGATGACTGAGGGGGACCAGGAAAGGCTTTTTGTAGATACTGAAATTTGAACAAAGCCATAGAGGTGCTGGAGGGAATATGATGAGGGAAAAAATACAAGATAGGGGGATGGTGTGAGAAGACACATCATCAGGAAATGATGTGCCACATTGGAAGAACAGCAAGGAAGCCAGTGTCATTGGATCATAATGTACGTGGAGGAGTAAGGTGTACCAAGACTGGAAAGGTAGGAAGGGTTCAGGTTATGAAAGGCTTTTAAAGTCCAACAGAGCATTTTTTTTTTATTTGATCTCAAAAGTAATTTATAGGGGGCACCTAGGTGGCGCAGTGGATAGAGCACCAGCCCTAGAGTCAGGAGTACCTGAGTTCAAATCCGGCCTCAGACACTTGACACTTACTAGCTGTGTGACCCTGGGCAAGTCACTTAACCCCAATTGCCTCACTTAAAAAAAAAAGTAATTTATGGAAGGGGAAGTGGTCAATTGGTCAGACTGGAACTTTAGTAAGGTCATTTTGATAGCTGAGTAGAGGATGAAAGACTTGTGACAGAGAGACTCATCTGAAAGCTATTGCAATAATAATAGCCCAGATGTTCAGTGGTAAGAGCCTGCGCCAGGGTGGTGGTATTATCAGAGGAAGGAAGATTCCATATATTAGGGATATTGGGAAGGTAGAATTGACAGGACTTGGAAACAGATTGGATATGGAGTGTGAGACAGAGTAAGGAATCAAGGATGACTTTGGGGTGTGAGTTTTGGTGACAAGGAGGATGGTGGTGCCCTCAACAGTAATAGGGAGGTTAGGAAGAGGGGATGGTTTGAAGGGAAAGATAATGAGTTCCAGATTGGACATGGTGAGTTTAAATGTTTCCAGGGCATCTAGTTCAAGATGCCCAGTGGGTGGCAGTTGGAGATATGAAACTGGAAGTCAGCATGCTTAAGTAAATAGATCTGAGATTGAATTAATGGCAGCTGATGATATCACTAAGTGAAACAGTATAGAAAGAGAAGAGAAGAGGGCATAGGATAGAGCCCTGGGAGACACCCACAGTTAGTGGACATGGATGATGATCTAGCAAAGGACACTGTGAAGAAGAGGGCAGACAGCAGGACAACCAGAAGAGAAGACAGCCATCAATAGTTTCAAAGGCTGCAGAGAGTTAATTTGAGAAAGAAAGCAATTTCAGTTAAATGATGATATTGGAAGCCAGCTTACAGAAGGTTTAGAAGAAAGAAGAGAGGAAGTGGAGGCACCATCTGTTGAGAGCTTTCCCAAGTCTAGCCACAAAAGGGTAGGAAGGAAAAATAGGATGATATATAGCAGGAATAATTGGATTAAGTGAAGTTTTTTAAGAGTAGGGAAACATGCCCATGTTTGTAGGCAACAGGGAAGCATTCAGTCGACAGGGAGAGAGTGGGGACGATATAGGAGGCAATCTGTAGGAGAAAATGAGGTGGAATGGGATCCCTTGTGCATGGAGAGATGTTTGCCGTGGCAAGGTTAACTACCTCTTCGTTTCAGACAAAGGAAAAGGAGGAGATAGTGAGAGATGGGATAAGCATCTGAGAGATATTACATGAGTTGGAGTGAAGAAGAGGGACATCTCTTTTGTTAGGGTGAATGGTCAAGCATTCTCTCCATTTCTCCAATAGCTGTCTTTTGCCACAGGCTGTACGGGTTGGAGCAAGGAAAGAGAGAAGTGCCATCCTTGAGTACATTGGAGCTAGGTAGTTTACTCAGTAAAAGCTAATGATATTTCTGCTTTAGCCCAAATCTTTATGTTACTAGGTTTCCAAGAAACCAGTAGACCATGTATTAGTCTTAAAGAGCAACTAATGAAAGTGCTCTTATTCTAATAAGAGATTCTCCTAAATGAGTTAAAATATTTGGATTGAAAACACAGACACAGTCAAAAGAATGCAATTTGAATACAAATATGTATTGAATACATTATATCTAGATATAGCTTCAGGGACATATTTAGATTATTTGTTTTCATTTCCTTCTAATTGAAAGCTGAGCTTCCTTCCCTACTCACTGCTGCAAACTTGGCTAGTATACCTCATTGGAAATAGTTCCATGAAGACAGACATGAGTCATACATACACAGTGGAGGTCTCTCAGGGCCCAGTTTAGTGCTGTGCATATAGTACAATGCCTTTAAAAGATTTATTTAAAAGAATTAAGGTGCAAAATATAACTTGTGTTTGTGTTTGTTTTCTCCTGTCTTAAAATTTTCATAGGCTTTTTAAATGCATGAGTTTTTCAGTTTTGTTTTATTATGAACTTTTGTACTTAAGCGTGACATTTATAATGAACAGGTTGGATACTCGTAATTATAACCTCTAGTAGATATGGCAGCATTGGCGCAGTGGGAGGAGGTCTGGTAGAAGAGGAGCCAGAGAGCCTGGGTTCAAATACTGCCTCTGATGCCTTTGAGACCTGGGTCAAAGCACTCAGTCAGTCAGCATTTATGAAGTGCCTACTGTGAGTCAGGCACTTAACCTTCCTGACCTCAGTTTCTTCATCTGTAAAGGGAAGTTTATAACCATATAGCCTCTGAAGGTTCTTCCAGTTGTAGATATAAGACCATATGAATAATATTACCATATTGGTTTCACTGTATTATCTTGGCTAAGTAATAACCTTTGCATTTCTGCTTCTTAAATTTCTTAAATGGGGATAATAATAATAATAGTAATAATAATAATTATTATTATAGGAAATTTGCAAGGGTGTAAGATCATGAATGTGAAAGAATCTTAAAATTGCAAAGCACCCCATGAAATGCATCATTATCTATAGTTATATCCATTAATTAGAATTATGGTTTTTGCAAAACAGTGTTAGCTTAAAAGCACTCAATATTTGCAATTAATCTTAGAAAATCTGCTGCTAAAAGACTGGCTTATTGCATCATACAAGGATACTATGATGGATTATATAATATTGCCACTTTTATTAAGGGTCCTTACTCTTTTTTCAATCCCTGATTTCATTTAAAGGAAATTTCTATTTTTTGGAGATAAAAGTTATTTGTGATTTTTTTGATGTTTTGTCATTTTTTAGTCATGTCCAATTCTTTGTGACTCTGTTTGGAGTTTTCTTGCCACAGGTACTAGAATGGTTTGCCATTTTTTCCTCCAACTCATTTTACAGAGGAGTAAATTGAGGCAAACAAGAAAGTCACTTAATCCTAATTGCCCGAAAAACATCTGGGGCCATCTCCAGTCATTCTGAGATAGATAGATAGATAGATAGATAGATAGATAGATAGATAGATAGATAGATAGATATCTGTATCTATATATATCTTGCCACTGAACCCAGATGGCTCTGGAAGAGAGAGTGAGGTTGGTGACCTTGCACAGCCCTCCCTCACTTAAATCCTATTCACTATAGTCATGACATCATCCGGATGTCATGGTCCTCTTTGAGAATGAAGGACAAACAACAACAAACATTAAATAAGGGAGTGACATGATTACACCTGCACTTTACGAAAAATCTTTCAGTGACTGAATGGATGATGGATAGATATGGGGAGATCTTTGGTGTTGGCAGACTCATCAGTATGCTATTATAATAGTCCAGGTGATGAGGACCTGCATTAGGTTGGTGACAATGTCAGAAAAGAGAAAGGGGCATATTTGAGACCAATCAGTTAATAAGTATTTATTTATCACCTTCTGTATGCCAGGCACACTCAACTTTTATACAAGCTAGGTTTATGGAAATATGACCTCTATTCAGATCAATATGATAATGGCTTATACTTATATTGTGTATTTAACTTACAAAACATTTTATGTATGTTATCTCATTTGATCCTTACAATCAATTCATTATCTTAATTTTACAGGTAAGGAAGCTAAGCCTCAGAAGAGTTAAATGACTTACCTGAGGTCACAAAGCTAGGAAACTATAATTGGGAGTAAAAGCTAAGCATTGACTCTGAGGCCAGTGCTTTTTCTATTAGCATTTGCATCTAGGGGTGTGGTGGGAGGAGGGGAATTGTGTGTTCCACATTCAAATCAATACAGTAATAGCTAACCTTGATACTGTGCTTTTAGACTTCCAAGTACTTTTTATACATCCTCTCATTCGATCCTTACAGTAGTCCTTTGAGATCGAGAGGTCCTTTGAGATAGGGAGAACAAACATTGTTACCCTCATTTTATATATGAGTAAATTGGGCTTGTCTCCTAAAACTTGCTCTCCCTTTGTGTACCCCAAATTATTTTTCTTTCCAAATAGAACATTCTGGAAAGACTTCAGTTAGTGACATCTTTCCCTGTTCCTTTAATTACAAAGAAGGATTCAGCATCACTCCTGGAGGTCAGTCTCCTCTTAGCTCCATTCCCAGTCTAACATGCACCTTGAGGGCTCTCTTAAATTTAGTCGGCCATCAGGCCGGTCACAATGATACAGCCAAGCCATCGATCCAGGGAAGGTAGTACATTTAGTACCACTTTTAAATGGACTCTTTAAATAGCTGAGAGCATGTTTGATGATGCAACCATAAGCTCGGGTAAACACCTGTTGTTTGGTGTGGTTTTGTTAGTTTTTTACAAAATATTACAGAGATGCCTGCTTTTCTTAATAAATTGTGGTTTATGCAAATAGATTAAAAGTATTTTACAAATCCCTCTAATGGACAATATTTCAAGAGTTGTCTGGCTCAGAAATGAGTTTGTTTTGCTATCATCCTTTAATCTAGATGTTTGAGTCAACTAAAATATGTCATAGTGAGCAAAAAACAAACTAACAGGGCTAGAGTAACAGGAAATTATTTTTCTCAATATGGTCTTAAATTTTCTCCAACTTCAGATCAAGTTTGACAATATAATCATTGTTTCTGGAAAAAAACCACCATATGTTAAGTGCAAATTATAAACTGCCCTTTGAGTGCTTGAAACTCCCTCGCCCCCAAAATAGGAGGAAGGGATGGCTCAAGTTAGGGGTTGTAAGGAGCATGGAGGAGGAAATTTCAAAAGTGCTAGGTAAGGGGCAGCTAGGTGGCCCAGTGGACAAAGCACCGGCCCTGGATTCAAGGAGGACCTGAGTTCAAATCCAGCCTCAGACATTTGACATTTACTAGCTGTGTGACCCTGGGCAAGTCACTTAAGCCTCATTGCCCCGCCAAAAAAAAAAAAATGCTAAGTAGGACAATGGCCTGAACTCCTAAGATTTTAAAGATCCATAATGGAAAAATTCTCCTTGGGCTAGAGTATTCAGAAGCTGGGAGAGAAAATCAAGTCATATATTCCTTAGAATAGTTTGAAAAAAAAAGAAAATCTAGCACCTGGGAATGACTTTTAAATACAAGCAATAAAGTAAAGTCTGTGGGAAAGGCTTTAAAAACAGCTTGGCATTCTTTTGTACAGTTGAACAGCAAGTCCACCAGCATTTCAGAAATGAGTTGAGTAGCTCATTCCATTAGCCTCAAATTCCATTCGTGACTTTGAAAGAGAAACTGAGAAAAGAACAGTAAAGCTTGTTATAACAAATGCTGTCTGGAGAGGATGGGGCTATTACAAGGATATTGGCAGAAACATAACCACAGAGGGCACCCCTGTCAATAAATCAAGTACTTATCAAGCAGTGAGATACAATAACAAGGTTCACCAAGGCCAGTCATTCTCAAATGTTTCTCTGGGTCCTGGGTCCCAGGTACATGTCAATATGATATAAAGCTTTGTCTGAGGCAAAATCTTTTCTTTTCCTGATCCTCCAGCACATGGTGCTCACTGTTCCAAAATAACCTTGTGTTTTTGTACACATATACATGTATGTATAAATACTGTCCCTATATATGTACATACATGTTCACACATGTGTATATGGTATCCCAAAAGTCTTAGTGAACTTTTAAGCTGTTAGAGCTAAAAACTTTACTAAAACTTTGGAAACACACAGTTATATATTTAATAGATTTATTTATGTATTGTCCCTGGATAGAAATGCAAGAACCTTGAGGGCAGGATTTTTTTTCCCCTTAGTTTCCCTGGCACCTAGAATAGTTCCTGACCCATAGACATTACTTAATAAGTGTTTGTTGATTAATTGATAACTAATCATTATTACTCTACCCTTACTTTCTTTTCCAAAAGAGAAACGCTTAGGGGGCAGCCAGGTGGCTCAGTGGGTAAATCACTGACCCTGGATTCAGGAGGCTCTGAGTTCAAATCTGGCCTCAGACACTTGGCACTTACTAGCTGTATGACTTTGAGCAAGTCACTTAACCCTCATTGCCCCGCAAAAACAAAGGAACAAAGGAACAAAAAAATAAATATATAGATTAGATAGGTAGATAAAAACAAAAGATAATTCCTTAGAAAAATAAGTAACAATGCCCCTGCTCAAAGAAAGATCTGAGAGAGCAAAGCTCTAGTTAGGTTGGTGCAAAGACACAGGTAAGAGACCTCCAGGAATGATGCTGAATCCTTCTTTGTAATTAACAGAATAGGGAAAGATGTCCCTAACTGAAGTCTTTCCAGAATCTTCTATTTGGAAAGAAAAATAATTTGGGGTGCACAAAGGAAGAGCAAAGTCTCAGGAGACAAGCTCAGTATATAAAATGAGGATAACAATGTTTGTTCTCCCTTCCTCAAAGGACTACTGTAAGGATCAAATGAGAGGATGTATAAAAAGTACTTTGAAGAAATTGGTCTCTTCTTATGATGGAACAGGTTGCAAAGGGGGTGATTGTTTAGGAGTAATAATGGATAAATTATATAATACCAGTTGAGTTAGCCCTTCATAGTGTGGATACATCTTAAAAAGCAAATGTCTGGGACATCAGATACCTGTGACTAAAATATAAAAACTAAAGTACATTCTCAAAATCAAAGATAACTTCTATATTATCTACCATTCAGGATTATTCATAACTCAGCCATCTCCTCTGCTGTGTAAAACTGAGAATTGGGACAGTATAGTAAAGTACAGAAAGGAAGAGACAAAATTGGAGTTATCCTTTCTACCCTTTCAACCAATGAGTCTGGGGGCCTTTGTGAAATCAGTGGAGAAGGACCACAGTGATGTCTTAGGAAGGAGGCAATCACACTGTGACAGAGACAATCTTGCACATATCTTTAGCAGGCACACCTTGATCAGGAGACAGGCAAGACATACAATTGCACAGTAATTGACAATCAATATTTTCATAAAGATATGGGGGGAAGTTCTAGCTTCTTATTATTCCTGGAAAGACTATGTTGCCAGTGGCCACTAAGGATGCATCTGCTACTGTTTCTTGCCCTGTTGCCCTCAAACCACTTTTCCCTATGCATTGTTGAAAGTTTCCAGTTACCTGGTACTTTATTAAACCTACTCTTTGTGATGGTCATGGACATAATTCAGGATTTCAGGGCCCAGGTCACAACTATTCCTCTCTAGAGCAACAGACAGGACTAGTCTTATACACGTCCAAAGTACATCATCATCTATGCTGGCTAGAGTGATAATTAGAGTTGCTTGGAATTCCTTTCTTTCTTTCTTTGCCCAATTCCTGACACCAGCCACCTCCCTACTGCAAAAAACTAAAAATAAATGTCTAAAAGTTTTTCTTTTGCTTTTAAAAAATATATTTATATGGGTTTTTTTAATCAGATTCTTCGCAATGAACATGAAAACAACCCAGACACAATACATTTCCCCCATTTTTCATTCCTATAATCAAAGACATTGATCCCTGTAAATATGAAAATATCTGTTTAGAGGAGCTACCCGTTGACATTGTTATCATTCCTTAGTCATACTTTTTTTTTTTTTTTTTTTTTTTTAGGCAATGGGGGTTAAGTGACTTGCCCATGGTCACACAGCTAGTAAGTGTCAAGTGTCTGAGGCCGGATTTGAACTCAGGTACTCCTGAATCCAGGGCCGGTGCTTTAACCACTGTGCCATCTAGCTGCCCCCTCCTTAGTCATACTTATATGAATGAGTTTAATCTCCCTTCAAAAGAGGTAGTTTTGACAAAGGAAGACCAGTGAGCTGAGAGGAAAAGAGTTCATCAAGAAGGAAAAGGACTATTAATTGGAGGAAAGGTAATCAGAGAAGTCAGGGGAAGAATGCTAATGGAGCCATAGGATAAGGAAAACAAAAGCAATGGGCAAATTGTGGCAGAAATAGATAAAAACAGGACTGTCAGATAATAGTGTAGCCAGAAAGCCCTAGACTTCTAAAGTCAGCACTAAGGTGTAGCACAGAAGAGTTCATGATGAAATATAGATGTTTGTTGACTACTGATCATGCTAGATGTTAATTCTAAGGCCATAAATCTGTAGAACCTATTTCAAAGTTAAAAGAGGCTGAAAAATATAGAAAGAAGCATGGATAAGGATTTCATAGTTCCTCATGGGTCCTCCTCTTACTCCTACTATGGCTTAATGAGAAGTCAATGCTGCTTATTAAAAGTAGTACAAGGACACCCTTGGTTGGCCTAGTCCTGTCTTTTTTCCTTCATTTTCCTGCTGCTAGATCCTGCTGACTGAGGAAGCTTGAGACTGCTGGAATTATCAAGGCAGTGACTTTCATAACAGCAGCCTTAGAAATTTTAGCAGTTAGGGGATGTAGACTAGGTAGAGATGAGATTGGTTTGGTGAGAGACAATTATAATCCTGTCAAAAGTGAGTCTAACTTGCAGATCTTAATAGATCTTGACTTATTATATGTGGCTGATTATTAGAGGGTTAGGCAGTCTTTGCTCTAATAGTAAATCCATTTGTCTCCCAGCTTGATAAAGTTAGATCACTATTGGGAAGTCAATTTCTGTTTAGATTTTGATGGAAAATAAAATGTATAGGAATAGAGTAAAACTTAATCCTAGAAATTACTTCTTAAAGGTAAAAATAAGAGTATGTCCCATTCACTGGGTTGTTACCTTAAAGCAATTTAGAGACTGAGGATGCCTTTAAATGTTTTAATATTTATGCAGCTTATTTAATGACAAAAGTTGTTGATTAATTGCATTTAACCCACATTTTAATTCAGTGGTAATTATTTTTTCTTCTTTGTGCTAAAACATATTGTTCCAAATTATAAATAGGGAGTTGAGAATTGAATAAAAGAGAAGTTCAGATAGGATGAGAAATAATCTAAACTAAATGCAGAAACTTGGATTGCTTTGGTCTACCCCTCCTCCTCAAGAGGAAACCTGTGGGGCAGCTAGGTGGCGCAGTGGATAGAGCACCAGCCCTGGAGTCAGGAGTACCTGAGTTCAAATCCGGCCTCAGACACTTACTTACTAACTGTGTGACCCTGGGCAAGTCACTTAACCCCAATTGCCTCCCTAAAAAAAAAAGAGGAAACCTGTGCTTTGAACACTAGTGGAGATGGAATTTAGGGTTAATTATAATCTCATAAGCTCCTAATGATTTGATTCCGCAAACATTTTTAAATACATATTTATCATCACACAGGAAAAAGGAATGTTTTACAAATCAAGCATTTTAATTAGCAAGTTTGGGTTTCCTTATTTCTCTGTCTCTGTTTTTGTTATGAAACAATCCATGGCTGAGAAAGTGTGCCTAAGAAATCATTTAATTCTAGAATAGCATTTCATGAAACATTTTTTTTAAGTTTAAGATTTCCATGGCAGTCTATATCATTTATGACCATGATTCACTTTTAGTCCTTATTTATGAATCTTATTTACCCTCAAGTAGGTAGCTTTTTCTTCTCTGAATACTATTGGTCTAACGTCCAAAATGTTTTAAGAGATTTATAATATTTTTAAGATAAAAAATAAGGAAATAGATTCTTGTTTTAATATTTACAAGTATTTTGATATCAACATTGTTATGTAAAGTGGAATTTTTATAAGATGCTAAAGTAAAAAATAAATTACTGACAAGAAGAACTTTAAGAGAAACAAGCACATTTTTTTTTTCTCAATGGTGGGGGTAATGGAAGAATTTCATTCAAAATGATAACATCTTTATACAAGAGGGACAGATAACAAATAATTGTTTAGAGCTTCTCAAATAATGCAAATAATGCAATCTGTGGGCCTAAATGTGAAATTAATTGGAAACTGTGGATCTAATATATTGTTTTGGCGATTAAACACATTAGATTGAATTGTTTCAGAATCAGAATGCCTAATTATTGTGTCTACCACATTCATCTGGTTGAGTCATTCCTCGCTTTTGGACTGCTGCCTGGATTGTTTCTGTAATACGTGTTTCAATTGCTTACCCCTACTTTTTTTCATGCAAAAGTTTATGAAATGAGGCATTTTTCCTACCCTGTTTCACTGCTGTCATCTAGAACTGAGAAAATTCCAGTTAAAGGAGGTATCGGTTTTAGAAGTGTTGCTTCCAGTAAGGTTGGATGAAAACTGACATTTGATTTCTATTTTATCAGGTTCATGATTCAAAAGTGCCTTTGTGAAGTCACTTTTCCCGGAAACGACTGTCCTACGCACCTCTGTGTTTGCAGAGCTTGGTCTCTGCCTACTTTGAACACCTTGTCCTGACCTCATGTGTGGCCGAGGATATCTCGACTGTCTGAATTTGCCCCTTGCTGGACTTCAACACTAAAAAGGTGAAAGGGAAAAACAGAACTTCCAGGATATGATCAACTGACAGGGTTGTTTTCCAGTGTCACCAATACAAGAAAGCAGCACTGGAAGAATTAACGTTCTCTCGAGGAGTGTGATTGCCTTGGAGTCACTCTATAAGAAACGGTGTCAAAGACAGACAAGAGACTTAGACATTTTACAGCCAGAGATGACACTGAGCATGTTTTCATTGCAGCCCACCTTCTTCAAGTGGGGCATATTGATTGATGAGTGACTGCTTGCTGGTAAATTGTCTATTCTCCTTCTGCTTTGTGTGTACTGGACTCTGTTAATCAATTTGTTAGCTCTTCTAAGAGCTGGATGTGGTTTGCTTCTCAACAGTAGTTTTGTTTGGTTTGTTTTTTTTGGAGTTCCCAGACTGACATAATTCACTCAATAGCAACACCCAGAAGCACCTAAATCTCTTTTTCATCATGGCTTTGAACGTTGCTCCTGTGAGAGACACAAAATGGCTGACACTGGAAGTGTGCAGACAGTTTCAGAGAGGAACTTGTTCACGCTCTGATGAAGAATGCAAATTCGCGCACCCCCCCAAAAGTTGCCAGGTTGAAAATGGCCGTGTAATTGCCTGCTTTGATTCCCTGAAGGTAAGGAAGTCATTTGTATGTACAGATCCAGTATTAACACTTTACTTGTAAAGCCTGACTTTAAGTTTCATCTGAAAAAGTCCCTTACGTTTTATTCAGAAGTTTAAAAATAGTTTCCGGAACATATTTCCTCACATGTGGTATCGATTAAGAGACTTTTACTCCCTTCTCCCCACTGTATCAAGCGTGTACATATTCTTTGCACGTCCACAGTTAAGTAAAGAATGTAAGATAGCTTAGTTTGGACATGTTCTTCACGGGTCCCGGAGTTTGAAAAGGGAGTCTGCTTTATCACAACTAAAGATAAATATCTTATTAAAACTTGATCTGCTCAGAGCTGAATAAAAGCAAATGAAATTAACTGTCACATCTGTGTACTGCTTTTGGCATCTCACCTCTCTGGGAAGCTTCTGCCACTGTCAATTGCTTTTTGAGGAGCTGCTGGCTCCCCAAAGTGACATGTAATGAGGTCTTCATTCTCCTGGTTAATTTGCCATAGCTGGCACCAGTGGTGAAGTGTTATTTGGAGACACAATGGTGGTAACCTATGATAACCCCATTTATTAGCTGAGAGATAGACTCCTAACACAGGATATTTTTAAGTCTCTCTTAGGATTCTATTTGATAATATAGGACTTAGATCTGTTTTCTTTCCTCAGGTTTGAGAAGGGTGGGAATGGACTGAAGCACACATGTTTGTCATAGAATAAAAAGAGCACTGGCTCTTTAGTCAAAGGACCTGGGTTCCAATCCCATCGCTGATGCTTGCTACCTATGTGACCTTCAGCAATTCTCTTAGCCTCCTTGTAATTTAGGGAGTTTCTGTAAAATGAGGGAGTTCAACTACCACTTCCACCGCTAAACCTGTGATCCTATCTAATGTTTCTGAGAGGGAACGTCTAACAAATAGAGCAGAGTGTATGGAATACACATATGCAAGCATATAATTACATATTATATAATATACAATTATATAGTACTTTAAGGTTTGCAAAGTACTTTCCTCAAAGAAGCCTGGCAAGGTCTTTAGTACAAGCAGTATCATCCCATACTAAAAATAGCTTATATTTATATAATACTTTAAGGTTTGTGAAGTATTGTACATGTATCATCTCATTCGAGCCTCACCATGCCCCTCTGCAGTGGGTGCTCCTCAAAATAGTATTATCCTTATTTAAAGATGAAGAAACTGAGGCACAGAGAGTGACTTCTCACACTGTGCTAGCCTTCTTAAGCTGAGTGATAATAGTCTCAGATAATGGAACTCTGCTAAAACCACCCCTTTTGTGAAAGAAAGACTCCTTCTTGGGGCAGCTAGATGGTGCAGTGGATAGAGCACCGGCCCTGGACTCAGGAGTACCTGAGTTCAAATCCGGCCTCAGACACTTAACACTTACTAGCTGTGTGACCCTGGGCAAGTCACTTAACCCCAACTGCCTCACTAAAAAAAAAAAAAAAGAAAGAAAGATTCCTTCTACATTCTATAGTTAGATTTCTTTTGCAAATGCAAATAAATGAGCCAAGCCAGGGATAAAAGGACTTGTTTGTTCACTACTTCCCCCAAATTTCATTTCTTCTGTCACATATAGATCATATTCATGGAGAAAGCCCCTAAGACTCCAGGGAATACCAGGAGTTTCAAAAGCTCCAGATAATTCAGACAACCTTCTTCTGCGAGCAAGATTGAATCTGCTAGCAGAAGGCAACATGGAAAAAATAATAGATTTTTTTTCTTGAAATATAATTGAAGCTGACTCCTCCATAGGGTAATTTAGACTTTCACTTCTCTACACTCTGTTTCTAAATTCTAAGTTGCGAAACATATAGCTCTTTGACAGTGTAGCTGTGAGACACATCCTCTAATTTGGATGATGTCAGGATGTTTGTCAGATTGAGTTTCTCTATTTCATAGTTATGGACTTTAATTTCAAGATGAAAGACTTTTACAAATGTTCCAATGGAGACAGCTCATAAAATATGTTGATTAATATCATGCAATTTAAATAGGAAACTATGTATAAAGTCAGTTTGCCTTTCCTTTAATGTCCTCAAATTCCCACTTATGCTGTACAAACAGAGAGTTCAAATGTTGGTTACACCCATATGCCTAGTCTCTAGCTTGGTTATTTAATATGACTCAGCCCAAATGACTAAACTCGCTTACCCAGTTAATTTTAAGAATCCTTTTACCTTTAGAGTATTTTCTACAGATTTGGAATCAGAAGGGACCATAAGGTTCATCCAGTCCAACTCCTTCATTTTACACATATGGAAACAGAAGCCCAGAATGGTTAAATGAATTTCCCAAGATCACATTGTCATCATATTATGAATCCTGTTCCTCCAGTTTCAAATCCAGTATGCTTTCCATGGTGCAATTCTCTCTCTTGTTGGGTTCAACATCTTAAGCACTTTAAAGTGTTTCCTTCCTCAAAAATGCTACAGTAGGGAGAAGCTAGGTGGCGCAGTGGATAGAGAACCAGCCCTGGATTTAGGAGGACCTGAGTTCAAATTTGACTTCAGACACTTAACACTTACTAGAAGTGTGACCCTAGGCAAGTCACTTAACCCCAATTGCCTCATCCCCCCCAAAAAAAAATTCTACAGTAGCAGAGCCCCCAAATAATTGATTTTAATTCTAGAAAACAAGTAGCAGAAAGGTTAACTAATCCCAAGTAATAGAGGAGCCAAGGTGTGTTTATAATGAAAAAGAGAAAGCAATAATTTATACCCAGTTTTCTACTGATGTAAGGTTGGCCATTTTCAACCCATTTCCACAACATGCCAAAACTAGTCCCATAGAATTTTATACCTTTTATGTCCTCCTCTATATTACTTCTGATAGCCAGGCACCAAAATAATCATTAACATTCATGCTCAAAGAGAGATGGCTTGGCCATTGTAGCAACTTTTTTTTTAAACTTAGCTAGTAAGACAAAAAAGCAATTGCAAATTAAAATCTGTGTGAAATATGTACAACAGGCTATTTGTGTGAGGCTAATTCTTTTAATCATTCATTGTAATTTATTTTTTTGTATGTTTAGAAGTAGTATTTCAGTATGGCTTGCTAGATTTGAATACAGAACTACTGTCACTGTTTCAAGTTGAGTTTGTGTTTGAGTGTACTTGAATGGATTTGAAATGTATACATTGGTTAAAGAAGTTAATATAAAGTTGATATACTTGTACATTAGAAATCACTGTGCCTAAACAGGAGTATAAATTCACACAATGGTGCATAAATGTGTTTATTTCCTGGCTACTAATTTCCTCATTAGCCTCTGAAACCCAATTTCTGTTGCCACCATTTTTGAAAGGAATCCCTCAGACATCACCAATGACTGACTTGTTGCCAAATCCAGGGGCCTTTTCTTCTATCTTTATTCTCATTGATCTCTCTTTCATTTAACATTGATAAATAGCCCATATTTCATTTTAAATTTTTAAAAAAAATTTTAAATTAATAAACAGTTATGTTTTCTATCCCCCAAGTCCTCACCATTAAAAAAAATAGTATTAAATGTATATAGTCAAGCAAAATACACTTCCACATTGGCTCATTCTCCATCTTGTCTTCATAATATACTATCCTGGTTTTCCTTTCTCTCCTACCAAACATTACTTACTTCTTCTGATGAGTCTTCTACCTGCTCCTACTCCCAAACTGTGGGTACTCCCTAAGGTTCAGTCATTAGCTCTTGACTTTCTCTCTCTAATCTCATTCTCTTGGTCAGTTTCTCTTTGAACATGAGTTCAAATACTGCCTCCACATTGATGACTACACAATCTACAGGGTGGTCCAGAAGTCATGATCTTTTAATAACTTTTTGAAAATTATTTTTTATTTATTTTCCACATATAATGTAAAATAATTTCCTAAATATACCATATACAGTGCCATGGTATTATACATTTAAAACAAAAAATAAATGAGTTATTAAATATTGAAACCCCTTCATGACTTTTGGCCCACCCTTTATATCTCTAGGCATGTCCTTTCTAGGTCTTTCCTTTCTTTTACTGAATTTACAACTGGACACTGAAAGTTTCCACTTCTGCCCATTATTACTTTGTCACTTCAACCTCAATATGGCCAAATCCACATTAATGATCTTCCTATCCAACTGTCCTGTCTTCACCAATGTGTCATTACCCATTATCATTATGTTATTATTAATAATGCATTTATAGAACTTAAGTATTTTTAATTATTATTAATTTAACCAAATAAGAGTATTTAATTTAACAAAAAAGAGTATTCATGTGTGTTTATACACACACACACATATAATGAGGCCATTCATGGTTCTCTTAATCACAAGCTGTTTTATGTGTAGTTTATCAGATTTTATCTCATGATCAAAGTTCAATCTCAAATTTGTTAAAGATTTATCCATATATAGCTTACATTTTAAAAATTGATTGAATCCAGGAGCTTGGCCCTTCTGTGATTAATTGGGGTAGGAACAGAATCCTACTCTTACATAAGCAAGATCTGTATCAGTGCCTAGTTGAACCTGCAAGTGACTTCATCACTGAAGAGCCACTGTTTTCTGTGTGTTAAATTTGCCTGCTATTGTTATATGTTATTTTAACACTAAAGGATCAATAAATAATTTCGAGAACAAAATGGGAAGAGAATATATTTACCTAAGCACCAATGGATCAAAACATCTTTTTTTTTACTTTTTATTTTATTAACATCAATATTTAGTATGTGTTTTCAATAATTCAGTGATTACTTATTGAATACTGTCTATCCAAGCTACATTCTCAGATCAGCCAGAAACTTTTTTGTTTGATTAGAATATAAGTTCCATGACAGCTGAAATTGTCATATAAGCTGGCTACATATGAAGATACAGACATGTATGTGTTTATATATTAATACACTACCACATATACACATACATATATAATGGTGGAGGACAGTGATACTCTTCACCATCCTTTCCTTTCTACCACCTTTGTCTCTGGAGATTTAATTGGCCAGGCTCCATCACAACAGTTAGCTCATTTCTTTAGTGTTGGGCCAGTTTAAAGGCCCATTTGGTCCATGTGGTTCCCTATGCTGCTTTTTTGGAGTTTATATCAAATGAAAAGTTATGAGTACAATCACAATAACTCAAAGTCTCAAGTTAGGAAAACCTTTCTCCCTTCCAAACTTTCCTGTTTCTATCAGAGTTACCATAATCCTTCTAATTTCCCAGATTCACAGCCTCAACATGATCCTCTACTCCTCACCCTTTAGTACTAAGCACACAGCTCAACACATAGTAGGCACATAGTAAATATTTATTGAAATTGACTGACAAACTTTCTCTCCTCTCCTATCCCATCAAGTTAAAATAATTTTGCTGTATCTGCCGCCACATCTCTTGATTCTGGCTCCTTCTTTTTCCCCATCCCTCACCACTGACTGTTGTGGTTCAGGTCCTTACCACCTTCCACCTAGATTATTGCGACAACTTCCTAGTTATCTCTACCTGACTTGGGTTTCTTACCACTCCTTTCTATCTTATAGACTTTTACGAAAGTAATTTTCCTTAAAATCAAATTCACTTACCTACTCAATTGACCACAGTGGTTACCTATTATAGCTAGAAAAAATATATAAAACTTTTCTCTTTAGTTTAAAATCTCTTCACAATCTGGCCCCAACCTAGTCTTCCTATCCTCCCTCCTTTTGACTGCAATTTAGCTAAACTGCCTGTCTCTCTGTTCTTCACACACAGCACACCATTTCCTATATCCCATCACCATGACTTTGTACCAGCTGTTCTCCATGCCTGAAATGTACTCCTTCTTCACCTCCACTTTATTAATCCCTCTCTTCCTTTAAGATGTATTTCAACTACCACCTTCTACACAAAACCTTCTTGGATCCCCCCCCAAACCTGTCCTCCCTCTCTCTCTCTCTCTCTGTATGTATAAACACACATATACACATGTATGTGTATATATGTACATATACAACATATATATTATACATCTATATATTCTATATATACTCATGTATATATGTGTGTGTATTATATACTTATATTTATAATATACACACATATTTATGTTCATTTTCTTTATATTTATTCTATGTATACATATATATGTACTTGTTCCCATTAGAATCTGAGTTCTTTGTAAGGAGGAATTTTGCATTCTTTGTTTTTTTTACAATTAGTGCTTGGCACAGTAACTTACATGTAGTTTTTATTTATTGAAAATGGGATTGATAAATCAAAAAAGAAAAAGAGATAGCAAACTGACTTTGAAAATAGCAATTATACTTTGTATATCATACTTGCTGCACACAGCAACCTTATAATGTGATTAGATTGGGCATTAATACCCTCATTTTATACACAATGAATCTGAAGCCAGAGATTTGCTCAAGATTATACAACCAACAGCAGAATGCACACTTGAATCTTCCTCTTCTACCTAAAGTCATGTTTTTCTATTAAAATATGTTTTCTGACTTTTCCCCTTTTGGATCTGATTTAATTGGGTCTCTGCTGGTTGAGGGTTGGGTTGTCTGAAAACTATTTCTCAAAAATCTAAAATTCTTAACAAGAATGAACAATTAACATGGTTTCCTAACTTTAAGAAATAATATGAAATTATCAAAAAGAAATTGTCTTGTGAGGAATACCTTAAGATAGCTAACTCATCTTACCAAGGTAAATCAGTGTGTTATTCATATCTTGCCCTTCTAACAATTTTCTTATTGCCTTTCTTGGAATTGGAGATATTTGTGTGTTGAAAGATTCTTATAGAGAATTTTTTTATTTCAACTTAGTTCTTTTTGTTCTGCTGGTCAATGATGAAGATTACATAAGCTGTAAGAGTTCTCTCTCACGACCACCAGCTAACTAGAAGACTTGAATAAATGTGTGTATTTGTATAAAATGTAAAATAAGACTGCTTGGATTTTAAATTTTGCTAGTTAATTTTATGTAGCTGAAGGTTTTTTTTGGCTGATTCTTAAGAGTAACTTGAATCTTATCTATACCAATTGCAATAATTTTTCAAAAATTGTTTTATTTTTCAATTAAGCACCATTTTTTCTCATTCTTTCATACTCCCCAATTTAAGAGAGGAAAAAAAAACTTAAAAAGTATCATGATAAATATGCAAACAAGATAAATCCCCACATTGCCCATGTCCAAAAATGTACATTTTCTTATGCATCTTAATCCATCACCTTTCTATTAAGAGGTGGGTAGCATAGTTGATCACCAATCCTTTGGGATCATGGTCATTGAAGTGATCAGATTTCTTTCTTAAGTCTTTCAAAATCGTTTGTCTTTATGATATTATTATCGAATGAATTGTTCTGGTCCTGCTTGCTTCACTTTGCATCAGTTCATACAAGTCTTCCCAGATTTCTCTCAATCTATCTTTTTCATCATTTCTTATGATACAATTGTATTGCATTACATTCAAGTACCATGATTTGTTCAGCCATGATCCAATCGACACTCCCTTTATTTCTATTTATTTGTCATTACAAAAAGAGGTGTTATAAATATATTTCTATCTGAGGACAATTTTCCTAATTCTTAAAAAATCTCTTAGGCTTGTAGTCTTAGCAAAGGTATCATTGAGTCAAAAGTTATGCGCCATTTGGGCATAGTTCCAAACTGCTTTCCAGAATAGCTACACATATTCACAGCTCTGCCAACATTGAATTAGTGTGCCTGTTTCCTTCACCATTTGTCATTTTATTTTTTGTCATCTTTTTCAATTGGATGGGTGTGAGGTGGACCATAAAAGCATCTTTAATTTGAATTTCTCTAATTATTAGTGATTTGGGGCATTTTTCATGTGGCTGTTGATGGCTTAGATGTCTTCTTTGAGAAATGCCTGTTCATATCCTTTGACCATTTATCAAATGGGGGATGGCTCTTCTTGCAAATTTAATCAATTACTTATATATGTTGGAAATGAGATTTTTATAGAGAAACCTGCTGCAAAGATTTTCCCAGTTTCCCCTCACTCTTCTAATTTAAGCTATATTGGCATTGAGCAATAAGCTGTTTAAATTTTATGTAATTAAAATTGTCCATTTTAATCCATTGTTTAATAATGATCCCCAAAGAAATTTCTTCCTTGTTACTCTGATTTTCTAATGATGTAACCTCCAATATCCAAGTCACATATGCATTTATAGCTAATCTTGCTATATGATATGAGGCAGAAAATTTTTAAAGCATTAGTTATTTTTTTCAAGGGTAGAATCTATTTTGTTATCTATAGCTCTTGTCCTTGACAATTTCATTTAGAGGAATAAATGTAGAATGATGCCTACCTGGGTTATGAGCTAATTAGTTCCACTGAATTGGTTATTTTAGTTATTTGTTTTGGATTTTTGTTGTTGTTTTTGTTTTTGTGAGGCATTGGGGTTAAGTGACTTTCCCAGGGTCACACAGCTAGCAAGTGTCAAGTGTCTGAGGTAGGATTTGAACTCAGGGCCTCCTGACTCCAGATGCTGTATCCACTGCACCACCTAGCTGGCCCTGATTTGGTTGTTTGCAAAGTGTCTGGGACCTTGAACAAGGATTCTGTCTACCACCTTTATATTCCACTCTTTCCTATGATGTAGACACTAGTGACCTAATGTCTAAATATATATAGAAGGTTCTTAAGTTGGGGTCCATAAACTTTAAAAAAATAATTCTATTACTTTATTTCAAAATAATTGGTTTCCTTTGTAATCCTTTGCATTTTATTTAACAAATTTAAAAACATTCATCTTGGAAGGGATCTACAGGCATCACCAGTAAAAGATGTCCCTTATCTTTAAAAAAAAAAAATTGAGAGCCCTACCTAGGAACTTTCCACAGCTAAAATTCCTACAAAGAAAGAAGGGGAGGGTGACCATCACTCACCAGAACTTTAAAGGATTCTTTCATGACTTCCTGAGGTTTGGGATTTTCTTAAGTGAGACTATTAAGCAACATAGTAGTGGCAATACAAGAAGTATTTTAAAGTTAACTTTTTCTTTATGTTTTCTTAAAAACCAACTCATAAAATAACTGAAAATTTAAAAGTTGACTTCATTAATTGAGGGCAGCTATATGTCTGAAAGGGCCTATTTTTGCTTTTTTTTAAAAAAACACATCAAACATCTCCCCAGATTCCTAAATCAACGTGTTGATAAGTGTTCTTAGTAACTTATTACTAAGACTTATTACCATGAAATACTTCAGGGTTAGTGGGACACAATACCTGGAAAAAAACCTTGTCAAATATCTTCTCATATTAATTAGATGAGGTTATTTGTTCTTATACTGAGAATAAGCATCAGTATTAACATAGAAATACCATTGATTCAATTGATTTTCCTCTTTTGCCTACATTTAGGGAAATAAGTCCTAGGGAACATACCTGTAATTTCACTGGTAAGGGGAATTCCTGGGTGAGGAAACTCCCTCTACCGATGCAGGTTACTACCCTCTCTGCAAATTACAGTCTTATAGATTTGTCTAGAGCATTGAAAAGTTGACATTTGCCCAAACAGCACTTGAACCTAGATCTTCCTAGTGCCATGACTAGTTCCTTTATCCATTATACCAAACTGTCTCTCCCCCAGAAGAACATAAATCCCTTGCAAGTAGGAATTGTTTCATTCTCTGTTTATATAGCAACAAACATAGTGTATGGCACATAGCAAGCACTCAGTGAATGTTTTGTTAATTGACTGATTTGACATCAAAATTGACATCGTTTTTTAAAGGAATAAAAATAAATTGGGGGGCAGCTAGATGACGCAGTGGATAGAGCACCAGCCCTGGAGTCAGGAGTACCTGAGTTCAAATCTGGCAAGTCACTTAACCCCAATTGTCTCACTAAAAAAAAAATAAAATAAAATAAAAAAATAAATTGGGCAGCAGACTGACTTTAAAAATAATTATACTTTGATTTTATGTAGCATTTTATCCTATATATTGCTAACTACAACACTTAGCACTTATTCAATTTTGCCTTATTAGTTAGACATTATTTCTGTGTGACAATTATTCAACAGTGTTTAAATGAACAAAGAAATTAATTAATTAGTAATTTTGGATGCAGACTTTTCCTAACTAGTCATCAACCTTTAAATCATGTATGCACCAGGGAGTAGAGTATGAGCCATTTCTTAAAGCAGCCAAATTGTGGGTTTTTTTTTTTCACATTTTCTTTAATAAGAACAAAAGATGATTGTATGCTCTGGTAGAGAAAAGATTAGATGGAGCATCAGAATACATGGCTTCTAGCTCTGCTTTTGCGACTAATTAGTTTTGTCACCTTGGACAAGTCATTTCACTGCTCCAGGATGCAATTTTCTCATCATTTAATAAGATGTTGAACTATATAATGTCGAAAGTCACTTCCAGTTCTATGATTATGTGAAAATGTGTTTTTCACTAGAAATTCCACTTTTCATCAAGTTAAATATGGCATACAATGCTTAAGCTGCTATGAGTTTTCTGTTTATCCTGAGTATGAGTACTAAATCTAATGAATATGAAAAGTATTTTAAGAAAATGCTTAAGTTCTATGCCAAAATATTTGCACAGTTTAAGGGATTTTTTTAATCTTAAGTGATAAAAATGAAAAAAAAATAAAGGCATTGTTTAGTTATAAAAATTATACTAAGGATATTCTTTAAAAACTACTGAAGAGGAAATAAGGCTAAGCAAATATTTCAAATTGTTTGGCAAATAATATTCTGCTTTTTATATGAAAATGGATACAGTTCTATCATAGGCATTAAGATAGGCAAGGGATGCATATGACTTTTTTGCAAACCAATCTGGAGAAATTTTATTTTCTGAAAAACCACCCTTACAGTGAGAAGAACAAAACTAGAGGGAAAGGTTGATACTGATCCTATCCCAAAAGTAGATTTGTTTTCTGTAATATGAAAAAGGAGAGCTGAATCATATTGACATTGACATTCTTGTTATAAGTAGATCTGGAGCATAAAAAGAATTTACAGCCTTTCTAATGGCTTACAGCTTCTCCTTGGAGAGTCAATCAAAGTCTGTGTAGATGATGTCATCATGAACCTAAAAGCAATAAAGAAATATCATTACTCGTGACACTTAGTCATTTAATCTTTTTTTTTTTTTTGGACGAGGCAATGAGGGTCAAGTGACTTGCCCAAGGCCACACAGCTAGTCAAATGTCTGGGGCCAGATTTGAACTCAGGTCTTCCTGAACACAGGGCTGCTACTTTATCCACTGCGCCACCTGGCTGCCCCTTATTCATTTAATCTTTTTTTTTTTCTTTGTTTTTTGCAGGGCAATGGGGATTAAGTGACTTGCCCAGGGTCACACAGCTAGTTAAGTGTCAAGTGTCTGAGGCTGGATTTGAACTCAGGTCCTCCTGAATCCAAGGCCAGTGCTTTATCCACTGTGCCACCTAGCTGCCCCCTTGATTCATTTAATCTTAAAGTACATACAATGAACCTAAACCAAAAAAGTAATTTCACAAAGCCCAGTGTTTTTTTTCTGTTTTAGTATGTAAACATTTCCTCGTATTTATAATCTTATTTCCCCAAATTATTCTTTTTTTTTTTTTAAGTGAGGCAATAGGGGTTAAGTGACTTTCCCAGGGTCATACAGCTAGTAAGTGTTAAGTGTCTGAGGCCGGATTTGAACTCAGGTACTCCTGAGTCCAGGGCCGGTGCTCTATCCACTGCGCCATCTAGCTGCCCCCAAATTATTCATTTTTAAAAAGCTAAACCACTAAAAGTTAACCAAAGTGTAATTGTACCTTTATGCCCACATCTGCTACAAAGGATTGTTGTTGTTTGTCCTTTATTTTTAAAGAAGACCATGACATCTGGGTGATGTCATGACTTGCATTGAATAGGATTTAAGTGAGGGAGGGCTGTGCAAAATCACCAGCCTTACTCTCCCCTCCAGAACCATCTGGGTCCAGGGCCAAGATATACAAGAGCATGAATGGAGATGGCCCCAGATGTTTAAGCCAATTGGGGGTTAAGTGATTTGCCCAGGCCACATAGCTAGTAAGTGTCTCAGGTCAGATTTGAATTCAACTTCTCTCGATTTCAGGGATAACGCTCTAAGCACTGTGCCACCTAGCTGCCCCCCTACAAAAGATAAAGACATAGTGAAATTTTATGAAGTCAGCAAATCCCTACTGTTGGTCCTGTGCTAAGTGCTGCGTACACAAAGAAAGACCAAAAAAAAAAAAAGTCTTTTCTCTCAAGGAGCTCACAGTATAATGGAGGAAACAACATGAAAAAACCTATATACTGACAAAATGTATACAGGATTAATTGGAGATAATCAGTAGCAAGAAGGCACTAACATTTAAGGGAATCAGGAAAGGTAGTTGGGACTTAAAGGATGCTAGGAAAGTCAGGAGTTGGAGATGAGAAGGGAGAGAATTCAGAATGAGAGACGGCCAGTAAAAACGCTTGGTGGAGTGCGGGGAAATGGAGTGTGAAGTGTTGTGGGTAAGAAGTAGCAAGGAGGCCAATGTCACTGGATCATGGAGGACTTAGAAGGGAGGAAGGTATAAGAAGACTGGAAAAGAAGGAAAGGAGCAGGCTACAGTGGACTTTAAAAGCCAAACAGAGAATTTGGTATTTGATCCTGGAGATAAAAGGCTCCCACTAGAGTATACTGAATAGAGGGATGACATGGTCAGACCTGAATTTTAGAAAGATCAACTTAACAGTTGACTGGAGGATGAACTAGACTGGGGAGAGACTGGAGTCGAGGACAGCAGTCAGCAGGCTATTGCAGTAGTATAGGCATAAGAATATTGTTTGGTGAAGAACTGTGAATGACTTGACTATTCTCAGCAACACAATGACCCAAGACAATTCCAAAAGACTCATGCTGGAAAATGCTATAGACATCCAGGGAAAGAACTATGGTGTCCAAATGCAGATTGAAGCATAGTATTTTCACTTTTTGGTGGCTTTTTGCTTTTGTTCTATTTCTTCTTTCACAAAGTCACTAACATGGAAATATGTTTACATGATTGCGCATGTATAACCTATATCAGATTGCTGGTCATCTTGGGGAGGGGAGATAGAAGAGTGGGGGGGAGAGGAAAAATTGTAACTAAAAATGTTTATAAAATGAATGTTGAAAACCATACATGTAAGTGGAAAAAATAAAATACTATTTACAAAAAGAAAAAAAGACTAGGGCTGGATATATTATTTTCAAATAAACATTTTTATACTTTTGAGTTCCAAATTTTATCCTTCCTCTCCCTCCCCTGTCTCTGAGGCAGTAATCAATCAGATATAGGTTATACATGTGTAATTATGTGAAACATTACCATATTAGTCATTTTGTATAAGAAAACTTGAGTAAAAGAAGAAATGAAAGAAAGTGAAAAATAGCATGCTTCAATCAGTGTTCAATCAATATCAGTTCTTTCTTTTGGAGGTGGATAGTATGCTTCATCATTAGACCTTTGGGATTGTCTTAGATCATTGTATGGCTGAGAATAGTTAAGTCTTTCCCAGTTCTTCATCGAACAATATTGCTGTCTCTGTGCACAGTGTTCACTTGGTTCTGCTCACCTCACTATACATCAGTTCATATAAGTCTTTCCAGACCTTTCTGAAATCATCCTGCTTGACATTTCTTATAGCACAATAATATTCCATCATCATCACATACCACAGTTTGTTTAGCCATTCCCCAATTGATGGGCATTCCTTTGATTTTCAGTTCTTAGTAGGGCTGTATATAAATCAGGAAGCGGTCTATGTAGAGATGATAGTTGAACCCATGAGGCTTGATGAGATGACCAAGAAAGGCATGTAGAAAGAGAAGAGGGGGACTAAGACAGAAACATAGGGTACACCCATGGTTAAGGGGCAGGATATGGATAATAATCCAGCAAAGAAGACTTTGAGATAGTGACCAGACTAGTAGGAGGAGAACAAAAGAGATTACCTTTATCCAAAGGTGTTCAATTCTGCAGAGATAAACAAGAATGAAGACTGAAAAAGGCAAGTAGTAAATGTGAGGGACAATAGATGGATAGCCAGCAGGCTGCTTTGGTAGTGCCAGAAAGTCAGAGGATCTAGAAGGTGGTCTCTGAAATGTTGGATAGACCAATCTAATGTAGAATTTCTGAAGGAGACAACAGGCACTGCATTTGTATAGTCCTTTCAGTTTTTAAGGCATTTTCACATACATTTTCTAATTTGATCTTCAAACAAACAAACAAACAAACAAACAAAAAACTGTGTGGTAGACAGTATGGGTGTTACAATTACTATCATTCTCATAATCACTATTATTATCATCATCGTTTACAGATGAAACAGCTGAGGCTCAGGAAGTTCGGTCAGTTTTCACAAGGTCATAGAACAGGACTCTAACCTATATCCTCTGACTCTGAGTAAGGCTTTCTTTCCACTACCCTAATTATTATCACGATGATAGCCTGCCTTCCTATAGAAAGCTTTATCCCAATCTGTAAGCATTCTGCTTACTTTTTTTTGGTCATGTTATGTTTTGTTTGTGTTTGTTAGAAATGCATAAATGTGAGACACATTTTTGAAGGAGAGATTGACTCATGAGGTAGAATTTATTACTTTTCCCTCACAGCTGCAGTGATGCTTCCAAGCTGAGATGAAGCCTATTCGGTTTGCTCTTAATAATAAAAAGACAAATGCAGTCATGTGGAACAGCTCATCCTAGTAATCACAGATGTGTCGCAAATTGTAACATGCTGGTGTGTGTAACAAACCTGTAATCTTGTTTTACAATGAAGGGAGAAATAAGTAACTTGCCATGGACCCGGCTAATTCAGAGAGATGACAGAACAGGAAACTAGGTGACAGAGGGGTTCGACAAGTTTAGGAGGGAAGCCTTTTATGATTGTCAGAATAGTTCCCCAAACTCAAGGTGTCTTTAGTTCATTCATTAAAGCTTTGTCCTGATCCTTTTGTCCACTTACAAAGCTAGATTTCAGCTTTCATCTTTTTTTAACTGTAGCTTTTTCTCCCTTGCTTTATAGATACATGTGATTAAAAAAAAAAAAACAAAACACCAGCCCTTTTGCTCAACAAGCTTTAAGGACCTGTCTCCCATAGAATGGCTTCTTTCTCTCCCTCTCCATCTCCTTCCCTCCCTCCCCCCCCCCCAAACTCAGTGAAACCATTGGCATTGCTGCTCTTTTGAATTTGGTCATATTGGCTGGATTAAGTTGCTGTGCTCTTGTGAATCTCTTGCATTGTCCTCTTTTTCTAAGTGCTTAGATGACTTTTTGAGGCAGCACATCATAGTGGATAGAGAGCTAACCTCAAAGCCAGGAGGATCTGGGTTCAAGTCCTGACTCTGATACATCCTAGGTATGACCTTTCAATGAAGTCAGCTACTCTCTGACTATAAATTGTAGGAAAAAGTACAGACCTGCATTGCTAGAGGAAGCTTCTTCACATGGGAATTCCCTATACTAATGAAAGCACAAGGTCATTTTTTTAAAGTGAGGCAAATGGGGTTAAGTGACTTGCCCAGGGTCACACAGCTAGTAAGTGTTAAGTGTCTGAGGCCAGATTTGAACTCAGGTCCTACTGACTCTAGGGCCAGTGCCCTATCCACTGTGCCACCTAGCTGCCCCACACAAGGTCATTTCTTATCCCTTTGGTTCATTAAATGCTTTCCTGCGAAAATCAAATAATATAATATATGTAGAGAACGTTTCACTGTAAAGCACTTTGTAAATAACAACTCACACTACTGGATCACTTAAAGGTTCATGAAGTGCTTTCCCCACAACAACCCCATGGAGTAAGTAATGCAAATAGTATTATATCCTTTTCACAGAGGAGGAAACTGAGGTTCATTAAAAGGTGAAGTTATTTGCCCATGATCACCCAACTGTTGTGGTTATTATCACATTTGATCATTAGAAATGTATCCTTTGGGGGGTGGGGCAACGGGAGTTAAGTGACTTGCCCAGGGTCACACAGCTAGTAAGTGTCAAGTGTCTGAGGTTGGATTTGAACTTAGGTACTCCTGAATCCAGGGCCGGTGCTTTATCCCCTGTGCTACCTAGCTGCCCCCGAGAAACGTATCCTTTTTTTAAAAAAGCCAACGTATTTGATTAATTTACCCTCTAGAATGTGGTCATACATTTTTAAGTTAAATTTTATTGTATTTTCATTTCTGCCTTCTGTCCCTCATCCTAGCCATTGAGAAAGGGGAAGAAAAATCCTAGAAGTACTCTTTTAATATATATTTTATTTTTCCCCAATTACACGTCAAGAGAATTTGAAAATATTTTAAAAGTTTTGAATTTCAAATTCTTTCCCTACATCCTTCCTTCCCTTCACCCCTTCCTGAGACAGTAGACAATCAGATATAGGTTATTTATGTGCAATCCTATAAAACAAAATGTATTCAACAGTATTTTGTGTATTTTCACAAATGTTCACCTATCGATATTATATATCCATATATATTTAAATATGAAAGCCCTTCCAGTAATTCTAAGTCCATGATAACATTTAAAAATATATCTTCGACATGTCTCATTATATATTTGATAACAACATCAGAATCCCGTTTTAAAAAACCACTGTCACATTCTGTTCAATAATGTGACACTGTTTCCATGTTCCAACCAAGTGTCAGTCCTTCGCTAATGTGGATACAACAAAATCTTTTTAAAGGAAGAACCTGTAAACAGATGCTTTCACAGCTCCTGTCCATTTAGCAGTCTCCTTAATGGAGATGTTTTCTTCATGGTAAAGTATCTGTGTGCACTCATGGAATTTGAATACCTGGAAAATGGTAATGCCTCTTATTGTATTCCCAGTGCCCTGCACATTAGCAGGTGCCTAATAAACTTTTATTGGATTTGGGCTGATAACAGAATTTGAGATATTTATCAAACTGTCTTGTTGGTTATTTAGGAATGTAAGGTAGTAACTAGAATTTCCTTTGAAAACTGGAGGACTGTACAACGATATTACTGCTGCCTGCTTCCCCAGAGCAGACTGATATTAGGGGGATTCATATGCATTGTTTCTCCATCACTCCTAGAACATATGTTTACCTTTATTTTTCTTAGCATCCCTAGCAGCTTTGGCCACAACGAGTAGGCAGTAAAGTGGGCGATCCGGGAGGAGAAAGGAGAACAACTTTGCTCAGGCACAGAATGAAGGCAATGGACCATTTTCTCATTACAATCCTGCACTCCAACTCAGAATTGGTTAAATATCTGAGCAGGCCACAAAGCCTTTCACAGTGGCACATCCCTCCTTTCTCTTGAATTCATTAATACCTTATGTTTACAAAGGGAAGAAGAAGAAATAACCATTTATTTAGCAGCTACTATGCATCAGGCACAGGCCTAATTGCTGTTTACAAATATTTCCTTTGATCTCACCACTAGATGCTAGTGTGCAAGATGCCATTATTATCTCCTTTTTACAAATGAGGAAACTGAGACAGACAGAGGTGAAGTGACTTGCCCAGGGTCATCCAGTTACTAAGTGTCTGATGCCAAATTTGACAAAAACCATATATTCTAATGCTACCTTCCCCCCTGCCCCACATACCTAGCACAGTGTACTAGTCTTTCAACTAGTATTTACTGAGCAATCATTATGTGGTAGGTACACTGTGCTAGGTGTGTGGGGCAGGGCCAGATAGTATACTTTGTTTTGCTCTTGTCATGTAATATTGTATTATATTATATGGTTTTGGTCTTATTAATCGATAAATTCCACAGGAACTGAGACCACATCTCATCCAAAATTTATGCTGTCCCTAAGCATAGCACAGTGCTCTCCACAAAGTACATGCTAAATACTGAATGTTATTGAAATATAAAATGGTAGCATCTGTCCTCTCAGAGTTTATAATCTATTTTTTATATATTCATGCATTCATTCAAAAATGTATTGAGGACATATTATTTGCCAAATATTTTTGAAATATTTGCATTAGCCTTATTCTCTCTTCAGTACATAGTCTATTATTATTTTTTTTAATCTCCAAAGTATATTTGAAGGAGATGCAAAGATATTCATTTTGGGTTCTTGTCTTCAAGGACATCTGACACATATATAAATGGAACAGTTTCTTAACAACACAAGGCAGTCAGTGATTGCTAAAATGAGGGGTAAAAACAATAAATGTAGGCGTTCCCAGAGGTGGTGAGCGAGGCCTGAAAGAGTAACAAAAGGCCCCTTTGAAGCAATCAAGGCCCTGAAGGATGTGTAGTACTTACATTGGCACAAAGTGAGGAGCTATTCTAGACATGAGGACAACATGAGGAAAGCTTGTGAATTTTCAGAAGACAGTGATGAGACTAACTTGAAGAAATCTCATATAAGTGAGCAGTTTGTAACACATCTGTATCGCCAGGCTGAGATGATGGGCAAACTATTCTGGATTTTGAATCCAGACATAGGGGCATTTTTCTAAGAGGAATGCACTGGATTTTACTAGATGAACTCTTCTATGGAGAGAAAAGCAGCCCCGCTGTCCTTATGATAGGGGACAAGCTGTCCAAAACAGAAGTCGGTATCTTTTACTCTTCTGAGCCTCTATCTTTACCCATTTCCATAGAGAACACTAGCTGCCTAGGTCTGTAATCTCTGAGTCATCCTTGACCCTTCACTCTCCCTCTACAACCTCCCTCACTCATTTCCTTTGCTCAGTTCCTATCCCTCCAACCCCACCTCAGTTCAGGTCCTTGTCACCTCTTCCTGGAGTTTTGCAACAGTCTCCCAACTGGTCTTCTTGCCTGAAGTATTTTTAATCCATTCTAATCCTTTCTAATCCATTCTCCACACAGCTGCCAAAGGGCTATTCCTAAAGCATAGGTCTGATCCCTTGACTATGTACTGCTCAGTTAACTCTCCTGGCTTCCTCTTAACCCTGAGATCCAATACAAACCCCCTTTGTCTGGCTCCTAAAGCCTTTACAACCTGATTCCAGTCTCCCTTCCTGCCTACCTTCTCTCTGTGTAGGCCTGCTAGATGGGTTTACTTGTGTTTATCACACATAACAATCTATCTTCTGCCTTCTGTGCTTCTGTGCAGGCTGTTGTTCATTCTGGGAGTGCTCTTCCTCCTCCCCTCTACCTGTTAAAATCACTAGTGTCCTTCAAAGTTCAGCTCAATCATCACTTTCTACGTGAGGCCTTTCCAAATTCTCCCAGGAATTTTCCCAAGGAAAAAAAATCGACTTGTATTTATTGTACTTATTTTGTACATATTTTACTTTATTTTTTTTTATTTTTTATTTTTTTTGGTGAGGCAGTTGGGGTTAAGTGACTTGCCCAGGGTCACACAGCTAGTGTTAAGTGTCTGAGGCCGGATTTGAACTCAGGTCCTCCTGACTCCAGGGCCAGTGCTCTATCCACTGCACCATCTAGCTGCCCAACTTTATTTTTTAATTCAAGGAATATTTATTAAATGATTACAAAGTCATTCTCAGTTCCCCGTAAGCTATTGGGAATGTATTGTAGGAAACCAGGAAATGGGGTACTCTTGGCTCCTACACAAACATTTTCCTTTTAATACTAGCTTTTGTGAATATTTGGAGAATTCTGAACCCCAATCCAAGACTCCTGGCTCCATGATCTCTTTGCCAGGTGACTCGGGTTGCTAAGCAGCGACAAATGTGTGACCTGCTCTTTGGTTTTCATACCCCCATCTTGGGAGTCCTTGAACCTGTAAATATTTTAAATGTAGGCAGCTAGGTGGTGCAGTGGAAAGTGTTTGGGGCTTAGAGTCAGAAAGACTTAACCTTCCTCTGTTCAAGTCTGGCCACAGATACTAGCTGTGACCCTGGACAAGGCACTTAACCATGTTTGCTTCAGTTTCCTCATCTGTAAAATGAGCTGGAGAAGGAATTGGCAAAGCACTCCAATAGCTTTGCCAAGCAAAACCCAAATGGGGTCATGGAGAGCCAGACACAACTGAAACATCTGAACGACAACAAATTTTAAATGTACTTCTGTGTATACATGTTGTCTCATCCAATAGAATGTATATCCCTTGAGAGCAAGGACTGTTTGTCTTAAGATTCCTTGCACTTAACACAGAACCTGGTACATAGTAGGCTCTTGTTCATTGATTGATTGATAAGGTATTGGTGTATATTATTATTTATGTAATTTTCCTGGAATTCTTGAGACAATTTAATCTGGCAGCCAGAGGAAATAGGAATGACAGTACCAGGAGTAAGACTTGACTATGTATGATCAGGGAAAATTTCTTAGCCATGATCTAATTTCAAGTTAATTTTTTAGCTTGATCCTTAGTACTACTGGAAAGAAAGGGAATCAGTTGTTTTTAAGGGCAAAGGACCAAGAAAGTGCCATTCTTTCAGCTCAATTATCCAAATTTTTTATCCCCTGTATTTTTATTTTTCCATTTATTCATCTTTGGTGTTCTCCTATAGAGTGTTGTGCAAGTTCTCCTCTCCTTACTTTTCAATGTGAAGTCTTGAGCTAAACTAATAATTGAACTTAAGACTTTATGAGTCCTGTATTCTGGATTTACCAATTTCCAGTTGTACAGAGGGAGATTTTTCAATCGCTTTCATGATTCCATATTATTCTTCCCCAGCCTACTAATTCTTTGGCAATTTGCTGTTCATTATCACCTTCACCAGAGTGCCACAATTCCCGAATGCACATCTGACTTTTTGTTAAGTTTCTGGCAAAAAAAAAAAAAAAAGATTGTAGAGATTTTTCTAAAAAGTAATGGTTAAAATGTTTTCTGGAAAAATCCTTATCATTCTAGACATTCTGTACTCTTGTCATCATTAATCAAGAAATTAGGATGATGAAGGAACTTTTAAAAACAATAATACCTTTCATGTATATCTTGCCTTCCAATTCACAAAGTACTTTTACATATATTATCTGGTAGTTATTTTGAAGTGAGTTAATATAAATATTGGACACATATTAAGAGAATATGATCAAATCAGGCAAAGAATCGGGTGTGTATTATGTAAAAGTCACCAATATTTAGCATTGCGTGTGTGTTTGTGTATTTTAGGTGAATTTAATAAAGAGTTGCATCTATACTTTATCATGCCAAATTATATATCTGTAGACATAATGCATTTTAAAGAAAAATCTTATAGTGTCTTTTTTTCAGAAAAGTTCAAGAAAACTACTGAACTAATAATTAACATTTCTAAGAAGGATAGAACAGATGGGAAGAGGAGGAAGGAATAAATAAAAAGAACAAATAAAATTAATTGTGTTTTCTGCTATGCAAAAAGTTTTTTCAAAAGTCATTATTCATCATGGGGCTTTTTCTGTCCCAGAGTGAGAAGGCATAGCAGTGCAATGGACAGTTTTGTCTGCTTTTACTTCATCGAATTCATAGTTCCTTGAGCTGAAAGGTACCTTCAACATTATAAAGCTGGTCTCTGCACATGAAAAGTGAAGTAAAAAAAAGAATTCCAGGTGGATAGATCATAAATACCAAGAAAGTTAATGCATTTCCTACAGTTATTTGGATATTTCAGGTAATTTTAGAACCTAACTTCACTTTCTTTTATTTAAAAATTCTAAATTTAGTAGCCAACAACAAAAACTTGGGCAGCTAGGTGGCACAGTGGAAAGAGTGCCAGGTCTGTAGTCAGAAAGGCTCATCTTCCTGAATTTTAAATCTGGCCTCAGATACATACTAGTTGTGTGACCCTGGGCAAGTCACTTAACCCTGTTTGCCTCAGTTCCTCATCTGTCAAATGAGCCAGAGAAGGAAATGGCAAACCAGTCTGGTATCTTTGGCAAGAAAACCCCAAATGGGGTCATGAAGAGTCAGACATGACTGAAAATGACTGAACGATAACAAAGAAAAACTTCCAGCACAATAAAAATTATTGTACATAAAGCCATTTGGTATTTATAATTTGTTTTTAAGCCTAAAGTTTAATTTTTAAGAACTCTTTTGCTATGGCCCTCTTCTGATTTCTTTTTATCTTAACTGAGTTTTTTTTTTCTCTTTGTTGTTGCTACTGTCATTACTTTTTGCATAAGTTAGTTTGAATATTATTCTGCTACTGCTTTCTTCTTTAGTATTTAGTATGCTTTCTCATATTTCTTTGTATTCTCCATATTTGTCATTTCTTACAGCTCAGTAATATTCCCTTATATTGCCATGTCACATTTGTTCCCTTCCCGATCATCAGACATATAGGTTTTAAGTAATGGGGTCATAGGCTCCTTGATCTGGAGCTGAAAGTGAAAAGAGAGGACATTTGACCCAAACTGTCATTGGACTGATGAGGAAAATGATCCCCAGGGATGTTAAGTAACTAACACAAGGTCACACGGATAATAAGAATCAGAGGTAGAATTTGAACTCAATCCTCTAATTCTAGTCTTTCCATTGGAACATACTGTTTTTAGTATTACAAATAAATCACCTGTAAATATTTTTTTGCAGATAGGCTTTTTTTTTTTTTAAGAGCCTTATAAGTATCTTTAAGTCAAAGAGCATGGTCAGTTTGGTAGGTCTTATTGACTCTCACTATGTGGCATTTCAGAAAGGATTTCATCTATTCACAACTACTGACTATGACAATATTCATGTTAAATCCACAATTCTACCAACAATGAATGTCATTATTTTTAATGTCATTGCCAGTTTAAATGTATAAGATGGCAAGTTGAAATTGTTTTAATTTGCATGTTCATGGTAATTGGAGAATTTCAACAATTTCCCAGATGACAATTTGTTTCTTCCTTTGAATCTAATTTTGCTTTTTGTTATTATCCCAAATAATCTTTTTTATGCTTGAGTCTGATGGATTTCACTGGCCCAGGAACACATTCTTATTTTTGCTTTCTGCCTTACCTTATGTAGTTAGAGTGCATATAATTTTTACTATATGCTAACATATATGTTACAGTGCAAGGCCCTTCACTGTAACTATCATTTTTCATGCCCTATCCAAATCCTAGAGAAGCTTCAAGGTTTACTTTGCTACCTTGTTCATGAAGCTTTTCCTGATTACTCAAGCCTAAATGAAGGGAGAACCACACGTTTTAACACATTAATTATTGTTCTGAATTTTTGTTAGGCTTTGGCCCAGAGCTTGACTGTAAGTTCTTAGAGAACAAGGACCATAATTTATACTTCGTGGACCACAATAGTCAGTGCTAAGTATTTAGGAGATAAAGTAAATATGTGTTGATTGATTTAATTATAATCATTTAAGATAATTGCCTCTGTATCCCACTTCACTTATCTTTGATAGGCACACATAGCCTTATTGCCTCTTCTGGACCAAACCTTACACATGAACCCTACACGTCTTTGAAGTCAATACCTGGATTCAAATCCCAGCTCTGAAGCTTATTACCTGTGTGACCTTGATCACATTGCTTAGCTCCCCGAGTCTCAGTTTGTCATTTGTAAAATGAAATGGTTGCATTTCTGAGGTCCTTACTAACTAACTCTGGATCCACAATCCTACTGTGCTTTGATATTTATCTATTTTACCAGCATAATGTTGTGGAAAGAGCAATATATTTGTAGCAACAACAATAGCAACATACTACTATTATTATTACATATACATATTTATGTATATACGCATTAGAATGTGAGCTCCAGGGCAGGGCCTGTCTTTTGACTTTCTTTGTATTTCCAGCACTTAGCAAGGTGCTTGGAACATAGTAAGTGCTTTATAAATGTTTATTGACTGAATGACTGGTGTCAGAAGACCTAGAGTCAAATGCTGACACCTCTACCTACTACCTTCGTGGCCATGGGCATGTTGCTTCACTTTTCTGGGCCACAGTTTCTGCATTTATAAAATGTCAGAGAAGATGAAATGATTTCTGAGATTCCTTTCAACTGTAAATTTGTAATCTCTGTTGAAATTCTAAATTGATTACAGTCCAATTATCAGTAGATAATTGAATTTTTTTTAAAAAAATCTGTTATCTGTGCTCAAATCCTAAGCTGATTCTAAGCCTTTAGGCACTCTTAATTATGGTCCAGAAAAAAAAAAATGTGAACATGCTTTTTTGTGACTTTACTGAAATCAGTTAACTTTTCAGAAACACATGAACAGATGACAGCCTGGTTTCAGAAGCCCATTGGCCATTGTATCATGTTTCAGAGATGTCGTGGAATCTCATCTCACACATCACTTCTTGCACAAGAGAAATATTTGGTTAGCGACATAACGGGAAAAATAAGGTCAAGAGCTCATGTCTAGATCAAAGGTTCTTAACCTTTTTGTGTCATGGTTATCGAAATACTTTTAAAGTTCATGCACCATAGGTTAAGAACCCTTGGTCTAGATGGACAACTCCAAACGCGGAACAACTTAATCGACAGCATCGGGACAAATCATCCTTTAGTTATTTGTAAATTGCAATGGTTTGTTTTTAAGAAGAGCCATTCTTGAAAATTGTACTTTGTTGTAAATAAATAAATGCGCCTTCTTGATGAGCTTCTTGAGGGTGGGGGCTATTTTTTGTCATTTGTCCTTGCATCTTCAGCACCTAGCATAGAGTAATCATTTAATGATTTTCGATTCAAATTTGCCTTGAAATATAGAACCTGAAAGTTGGAAGATACCTTAGACAATATCTAATCTGCATACATGATTTTTTTTCCTCCTAAGTCACTCACCCTCTCATATAATACCTAAACTACAAAGGCTTTTAGGGCATATTTCCTACATCTTCCTTAAATCCCTATGATGCTAAATATCTTCTGTAACACTGTAAATATTTGCTGTACACTCTAGGCATTTAAATAAATGTGAATGATGTTGATGCTAATGTTGATGAAGTAAGTCCTGTCTACTTTGTAAACAGTTACCTTTTTCCTAACCTAGTCTCTTTGGAAATGACCCTAGAAGAGCCATAGGATCAATGGTAACCTCAGGAATTGTATCTCTCAGAGCAAAAGCTCATTAACATGCAAAGCAAAGAGGCAGTCGCCTTGGTTGCCATCCTCTGGCATGTTTCCATAACACCTGCAGCTCTGTAGTTTAGAAAGTGACTGCTTTATTGACCCATCCTCACAAACTCAGATGCATATCACAACATCACAACGGTGCCAAGTGATTGCCGGTGGAGGTGCCTGATATTGATACTAGATCCATACTTCTATCAGAGTTTTTCTAAGTCTAAAAAGCCATCACTTAAGCTTAATTAACAGGTCTCTCTTAATTATTTATGCATGTTGGTTGGAAAAAATTTCAAACATCTGGCTGGGTAACAAAACCATCCCTTCTATTGGGAAGGGGTCGTTTTAGCCACCATCTGGATGTGTAGTTTTCTTCAGAAATGGATGATTATGAAATTTCCTTTTTGAAAGATGGAAAGGGAAAAACTAATTACCTGCAAATTGTTGTCATCTTCCTTTCTATTCTGTGTACACTGCCTCCTCCAATTTTACAGCCAACTTTTGTCCAAGTCACCTACTTTCCTTGCTTCATTTACATATTGCCTTGGCAGTCCCAGTACTGAAATAAAGATCAAGATCTAGCTTGGAATGCTTATGATGTGGCTGGAATCCTTAATTGTCTGTTTCTTTTGTCTCAAGTATGCACAAGTAAGGGATGACAAACTGACCTTTAAGGAAGTTTCCTTTTGAAAGGCAGAAAGAGAAAAATGATAAGATATAATTCATATTAAGGCAGCCCCCCCTTGCCTTTTTTGGGGCAACATTTGTACATAAAATCCCATTTTTCCAACCTACTCTGAAAAAATGCTTAACGAGAGACATTCCCCCTAGAAGGATAGAACAACCATTATTAATAGACAACTGATAATTTTCACTTTTTTCTTCCTTCATTTTTAAAAAGAAGTGATAAATTTGCCCAATGCTGAGTTCATAGTGCAATGGAAAATAGTATTTCTAGTGATTCAGCTTCTGTTGGTGATATGACCTAGCACTGTCGGGACACCATGGGTTTGCTCCTTCAGGGTAGAGACTATTTTACTTCTGTCTTTTCATCTCCAGCCCTGAGCACTGTACCTCCACATAGTAGGGACTTGATAGATGCCTTTAATTGATTTGACAATGGCAGCATATGTGGCATAACCAGCCTTTTCCTTGAGACAAAGTGAGTAAAGATGTATTTGACCCCAGCATCCTAATTGGCTTGAGCACTGAGAATATGACCAGGTAGCCAGTAGCAGTCTTGCTTCCCTTTTCATAGTCCTGTATACATAGAACCCAGTGTGGTAGAAATGCAATAGATCTCTCCCACTACTTTGGGTTACAACACCAAATAAGTCATGACCCCTCTGGATAGTGTTTTCTTTGTCTGGAAAATGAGGGGGATGGATTCCATGTTCTCTATGACCAATTCTAGCTCTAGAAATCTGATTATATGAAGCTAATTACCTTAGAGAGTGCTTTATGTGATATGACTAGTCTATGGAGGGAAGAATCTGAGAAGGGCTGGGAGCTCAAAAAAATCGCAATTAAGAATGAACCAAGGGGTGCAGCTAGGTGGTGCAGTGGATAGAGCACCGGCCCTGGATTCAGGAGGACCTGAGTTCAAATCCGGCCTCAGACACTTGACACTTACTAGCTGTGTGACCCTGGGCAAGTCACTTAACCCCAATTGCCTCACCAAAAAAAAAAAAAAAAAGAATGAACCAAGGGGGCAGCTAAGTGGTACAGTAGATAAAGCACTGGCCCTGGATTCAGGAGGTCCTGAGTTCAAATTTGACCTCAGACACTTGACACATACTAGCTGTGTGACCCTGGGCAAGTCACTTAACCCCAATTGCCTCACACCAAAAAAAAAAGAAGAAGAAAAAGAATGAATGAATGAACCAATTCAGACACTTCAGGTATACTTTGGTGCCTCTCTTTGTGAAGTTAATTTGGTGGTGGTGGTGAATATAAAAGTAACAAAAAAATTAAGCTATAGCCAATAGTCATCCCATATGAGCAGTGTTGTTAATTAAGCAATTTATTAAACCAGCTTCCTTTGTTATCTGATTTTTAAAAATACCTTTAGTTGTATTGGGGGAAAGAAGCCTAATGGAAAAAGAAGGCTATCCTGAAAGACAGGAAGACCAGGTTGAAGCATTAACTCTGCCATAAGCCAGTGACATAACCATGGCTCCCAGACAACTATTACACTGAAATCTGCAGGAAAGTTGCTGGTCTGCATTGGTGGAGGGAGTTTTCACAGACAGATTCACTGGTTAGCAAGATGACAAAGTACTTGTTTTCTGCAACACCCCCCCCCCCCATTAAAAACCTCTGAAAAAATGAATTCTGTATCAGAAGTAATAATGGGCAGCTACATGGCAGAGTGGAAAGAGTGCCAGGCCTGAAGTTAAGACTCATCTTCTTGAGTTCAAATCTGGTCTCAGATACTTCCTAGCTGTGTGACCCTGGGCAAGTCACTTAACCCTGTTTGCCTCAGTTTCCTCACCTTTAAAATGAGCTGGAGAAGGAAATGGCAAGCCACTCAAATATCTCTGACAAAAAAAAAAAAAACCCAAATGAGGTTCCAAAGAGTCAGACATGGCTGAAAATGACTAAACAACAACTCCTATCGTTACTAAAGTTGTGGCCACAAAAATAATGGGAAAATATTACCCAAGTTAAAAAACCTTATTAAATAATATCAGTGAACCAATGCTTAGAACTTACACTCATTTTCACCATGCAGCTCACCAGATGTAGTTTGCTTCATACCTAGCTACCCTGCAGGTTTTTCCTTCATGATTGGGCTGTAGGTGTAATTGACTGTTCCCCCATAGCGTGACTCATTTGAAATCTTACCAACACCCTATATCTCACTAGAGGTATCAGACACTCATTCTGCCAAGCCATTTGGAGCTACTATGAAAGGAAAACAACTGGGGTAGAGGAGATGGAATGTAACCAGTACAGAAATATCAAAACTGGCCAAAAGGGGAACTCTCCCCATGCCTGAGGAGAGAGTACTAGAAACCAGGCTGGGTCCCTAAAGCCCACCAGTAATGCCTAGCCTCAAGAGCTTCTCTGCAACAATGGAATAGAGAGGAGCCAAAGACTAAGGTCAGAAACTCAAGACAAGTAACCAGAAATATAAAAGCTAAATGGCCAAAGTCTAAAAGCCTAACCCTGAATTAAAAAAAAACAAAACAAAACAGCAAAAACCTCAGCTCACAAGCAGATAAAATAACAAAGAGGCTTATAGAGACAAAAGAAAATTAGTAAAATGCAGGGAGAAAAATCAGGGGAAAAAATGAGGAAATAACATGCTTCAAAAGGAAATGAACCAAAATTCCCCAATGAGAAAGAATTCTGTAAACTCCTCAGAGAGCATAGAAAAAAATAACAAAATCCAGAATGTTTCAAATGAGAAATAAAACTGTTTGAAGAAGATATTAGGAATGAAATTAGGTGAGAAATCAGATTTAAACATGGAATTTAAAAAGATAGAAATTAAGCTATAGAACTTAAGAGGACATGATAGACAACTAGAGATTCTGAAAGAGGGAATAGCAGATTTAAGACATAAATACTGAAATGGAAGAAAATTTGACAGAAAAAAAGAGCACATGACTACCATAAAAGCCAAAACAAGTAGCCTGAGAGATAGAATGTACAGTAATAACTTAAGGATATTAGGTCTTCCAGGAAATCCTGTTAACTTAAAAACATGGATACCTTTTTTTTGGCATCATATCTGAGATTTCATTTACATAGAGAACTTCCAGTGAAGAAATGTCTTTACTACTGATGCAGATCAGCACCTACCCTGCTTCTTAGACAGTCAACTAGAGCAAGAAAATCACAAGAAAGGATGTGCCAGGCAAGACTTGAACTGAGATCTTCCTGTCCCTAAGGCTATGCCTCTAGGTACTATATAATAGCCACTTTTTGTGGATATCAAGTGGTTAGAAATAAATTTCCCTGAAGTTTTAAATATAGAGAGCAGCTATTGAATCTAAAGATCTCAACCAGAGGAAAAATTCCACCCTTAAAACTCCAAGGCATGTTTGGTTATGGTATGATTAAAATGTCAGTATCAAACAACATATTTTGTAAACCTCTGGGGAACAACCATCAATTATTAAGGAAATCCAATAAAAGGTATAATATTTCAAGACGTCTCAGTGGGTAGTAGAGGAAAGGAGAGAACTTGGAACTGAAAAGAACATTTTTTAAAATTAAAAAAGAAAAGAAAAAAAATTGAGGAATGCCAATTCAAGTTATGATAGATCACTCCACAAACAGGAAAAAAATCTGAAAGAATTAAAAAGAATATTCCAAAAAGCAAAGGAGCTTGGGTTCCACCCTAAAATAACATCTGGCAAAGCTGAGCCTAATCAGTAGCAAATAAACGTGAACCTTGAGCAAAAGATAAGTGTTTGATACATTCTCAATTCAAACGTGAAAAGGTAACTCAATTACAGAAAAACATGAATAGTAACAATAATTCTAAAGGATGAATGTTCCCCTCTTAGGCTGAATAAATGTAAGAGACAAATAAATTAAAAGGAAAATCAAGAACTAAACTTGAGGGAAATTAAATCTCAAAATCATGTGGTATCTTATAAATGGGAGCATTAAATAATATACATATTTCTCAGCACTACCTGATAGCTTTACAAAAACAAGTGATGTTCTAAGGTACAGAGAAACTATACATACATGCATATAGACAGGAAGACACATATATACATATATACATCTGCACAGGAAATGCTAACCCTATTTACATAGTGCAATCTAAATAATAATTAATTGAAGGAATAGAAGCAAAAGATATAGACCTAAATAGCGATATAATAGTGACAACCTGATTGTTAAAGTGGGTCAAAGAACATATCATAGAAACAATAACTACGTACGATATAATTTTTAGGATGTAGCTAAAAGGGGAGAGGGGAATTCTCCCTGAAATATCTATCAACAGAATAAAGAGAAAATTAATGAACCGAGCATATAATTTTTAAAGACCTAGAAAAAAATAAGTATGAAAAACTTTGAAAATTAGAAAAGAACTAGATAAAATGTAAAATAAAAAGACACTAGGGGACCACTAGGTGGCAAAGTGGATAAAGCACCGGCCCTGGATTCAGGAAGACCTGAGTTCAAATCCTGCCTCAGACACTTGACACTTACTAGCTGTGTGACCCTGGGCAAGTCACTTAACCCCAATTGCCTCACTAAAAAAAAAAAAAAGACACTAGAAAGGATTTTTCAAAATCCAAAGGGTGGTTCTTTGAAAAGCCTATCAAATTTTTTTCTATTTTTTTTTTTAATTTATTTTTTCTCAACAAACATTTATTTTATTTTCCATTTACATGTAAGGGTAGTTTTCAACATTCATTTTCATAAGATTTAGAGTTCCAAATTTTTCTCCTTCCCTCCCTCCCTCCCCTCCCCCCTCCACAAAATCGCAATCAGGTTATATATGTACAATCCACAAGTGTTCTTTTATCAGTTCTTTCTGTAGCAGTGCATAGTATGCTTCCTCATTAGTTCCTTGGGATTGTCCTGGATCATTGTATTGCTGAGAGTAGCTAAGTCATTCACAATTACTCATTGAACAATACTGCTGTCACTATGCACAATGTTCTCTCAGCTCTGCTCACTTCACTATACATCGATGTTCATTAGTCTTTCAAGGTTTTTCAGGGATCATCCTGTTTGTCATTTCCTGTAGCACAAGTCCATTCCACTACAATCATATAACACAGCTTTTTCCATCATTCCTCAATTGATGGACATTCCCTTGATTCTCAATTCTTAGCCTCCACCAAGAGTTGCTATAAATATTTTTTGTACAATTTTTCCCCCTTTTCTCTTTTTCATAATTACTATTGTTAACTGTTTTCCTTCCATCCTATTCCCTTCCCCATGATATTTATTGTTATCCATCTTCTTTCATCCTATCACTCTTCAAAAGGGATTTGCTTCTGTCTGTCCCCTCCCCCACTCTGCCCTTCCTTCTTTTGCCCCTCTCTCTTTATACCCTTCCCCTCCTATTTTCTTGCAGGGTTAGAGAGATTACTCCACCCAAATGAGTGTGTACATTAGTCCCTCCTTGAGCCAATTCTAATGAGATTGAGGTCTTTGAGCCAATTTTAATGAGTGTTAGGCTCATTTACTGCCCAGATTAAATGGATTACTCCACCCAGTTGGGTGTGTCTGTTAGTCCCTCCTTGAGGCAGCTCTGATGAATTTAAGATCTTTGAGCCTTTTCTGATAAGTGTAAAGTCCATTTACTGCCCTGCTCCTCTCCCATCTCTTCCCCCACTCCATAAGCCTTTTCCTGTTTCTTTCATGTAGGATTTCGCTTCTGCCCTTCCCCCTCCCCCAATGAATTCCCTTCACCCCTCAATTTAACTCTAAAGATGTTATCATCTAGCTAAGTGACACAGTGGACAAATCATCATCCCTGGATCCAGGGGGATCCCAGCCAAAACCTGGCCTCAGACACAAGACAGTCGCCCACTGTATGACCCCAGGTATGTCCCCCAGCTCCAATTTTTTTTTTTATGGTTCTCTAGAGTCTTGTATTTGCCATTCAGTTCAGATCTTTTCATCACAAATATCTGAAAATCTTTTTCATTAAAGTCCCATTTTTTCTGCTGAAAGATAATGCTGAGTTTTGCTGGGTAGGTGATTCTTGGTTGTAATCCTATTTCCTTTGCCCTTTGGAATATCATATTCCATGCCCTCTGGTCCTTTAATGTAGAAGCTGCTAGATCTTGTGCTATCCTGACTGGGGCTCCACAGTACTTGAATTCTTTCTTTTTGGCAGCTTGCAATACTTTCTCCTTGACCTGAGAGCTCTGGAATTTGGCTATAATATTCCTAGGAGTTTTCTTTTGGGGATCTCTTTCTGGAGGTGATCGGTGGATTCTTTCAATTTCTATTTTAGCTTCTTCTTCCAGAATTTGAGGGCAATTTTCCCTGAGAATATCTTGGAAGATGGTGTCTAAGCTCTTTCCTTGATCATGGTTTTCAGGTAGACCAATAATTTTCAAATTATCTCTCCTGGACCTATTTTCCAGGTCGGCAGTTCTTCCCAGAAGATATTTCACATTGCCCTCTATTTTTTTTATTCATTTGGATTTGCTTTATTGTGTCTTGGTTTCTCATAAAGTCACTGGCTTCCATTTGTTCAATCCTAATTCTTAGGCACTTATTTTCATCAGAGAGCTTTTGTACCTCCTTTTCCATTTGACTTTTCAAGGTGTTGACTTTTTTCTCATGTGTTTCCTGCATCACCCTCATTTCTCTTTCCATTTTTTCCTCTACCTCTCTAATTTTATCTTCAAAGTCCTTTTTGAGCATATCAATGACCTGAGACCAATTCGTATTTTTTGGAAGCTTTAGATATAGGGGCCCTGATGTTGACATCTTCCTCTGAGGGTGCCCCTTGGTCTTCCTTATTACTGAAGAAACTTTCTATGGTCTTCACCTTTCTCTGTCGGCTCATCTTGCCTTTCTTTTACTAGACTTTTAGCTCCTTAAAGTGGGGCACTGTTTCCAGGCTGCAGTATCCCATGCTTAAGATGTCCCAGGTGGTATGATTTAAGGAGAATGAGGTTCTTCCCTCCCCCGGCCTGTTTCCGGGTCCTAGATGACCCCAGACCAACTTGCCAGTCAACCAGCTTTGTGTGTTGTGGTTGTTAGCTCCGATGAGCCTGTGCCCCTCCCCCACCTGGGCCACTTCTACTCGAGCCTACCATCTGGTTCTCAGTAGGGGTGTAAAATCCAAGTTCTGCCTTAGCACCAGCATAGACCCCTGTAGTCTTTCCCCTGCCCAGGGCTCAGCCCACTCACCAGCCTGTGAGCTTAGTTCCAGACAACACTGGTGCTTCGGCTTATTCAGAAGCTCTGGGGGTCTCCTTCTCTGGTGAGGACTTCCTGAGACTGGATCTGTGTCAGGGTGACTGTGGGGTTGGGCCCAACTCCTGTATCAGCACAGCAGCTCCCTCCTTCTGACTTTCCAAGCCGTTCTTGGTTAGAAGATGATTTCAGCACATTCTTCTGTGAGTTTTGCTGCTCTGGGCATTTTCCTATGACCTTATTTGGATGTTTTTTGGAGCGATCCTGTCATGAGTTCGGGAGCTCACTGCCTTTCCTCCGCCATCTTTGAAAAGCCTATCAAATTTGATAAGCCTTCTGCTAATTTGATCAAAAAAAGGATTAGACTTGATTTCATTGATCTAGAGAATTCCTAGTTCAGGAAACACCATCTACCAATACAGTTCACCATCTTTTCTCCATTTTGTAGTCTTATAAATTTGCTACAATATAGAAAGGTTCAGTGACTTACCTAAGGTCATATATCCAGAGGCCAGGTCACTGTTCTTTCTCTCAATCAACCTAAACCAGTGAAAGTTAAAGGATAAGCTTTTTAGAACAATTATGCTAATTTATATTGTTGCAAATTTTACAATTAAATCCTACTCTTATAATTGCAGTGGAAAGAAAGCTAAACTTAAGGCACTTAACTTGATCATTGGTCCTGACTTAGAATCTAAGATCTGCTACTTCCTACTTGCATGACTTTGAGTAAGTGACTTCAATTCTGTGGACCTGTTTCCTCATCTCTAAAATGAGAGGTTAGAACTAGATGTTTTTTGAGGTCTCTAAAATCTATGACTTTATAATGAATGCTTTGTTACAATTTAATCAAAAACATTATTCATTATAATATAAAATGGATTTTTACCAGAGATGGAGAGATGGTTTGACATTTGGAAAACAATTAACATAATAAATGATAATGCAACAAATAATGAAACATTTGACAAAGAATAAAGCAAATTTATGTTGGGGGCAGCTAGGTGACACAGTGGATGAAGCACCAGCCCTGGATTCAGGAGTACCTGAGTTCAAATCCGGACTCAGACACTTGACACTTACTAGCTGTGTGACCCTGGGCAAGTCACTTAACCCCCATTGCCCTGCAAAAAACAAAAACAAAAACAAAACACCTAAAGAAGCAGAGGAAATTTTTAAAAGTCATTTTAATATGACCAAAAAGGACATTTGGAATTGAACTAGCATTATTTGCAAGAGGAAAATACTAGAATCTTCCCAAATAAATCCCGGGATGAATCATGAATGCCCTCCTCTTCCTATTTTTGACTTGGTTCTACAAAACTAGAATTAGCAGTAAGAAAAGAAACAGAAATGAAAATCATAAGTACTGTCAAAGAAAAGATAAGAATATATCTATTTTCAGATAAAATAATGGTTTACTTAGAAAAGTCCAGATAATCAACAAAGAAACTATTAGGAAAAAATTGCTTCAGTAAAGTAACAGGATACAAAATAAATATACAAAAAATGATCCATATTCTATAAGGCAATAACAAAATTCAAGGAGAAATTATGCAAAGAGAAAATTGCATTAGAATAACTGCTACATGCATAATATATTTGGGAATTAATCTACTAACATATATTCAAGATTAATATAAATATAATTACATAACACTAAAGAAATAAAGGATGTGTTAAATAATAGGAAGAATAATATTTGTTCATGGATGCTATTATAATTAAAATTATGATACTATCTAAATTAATTGCAGGTTTTATACTATACCACTCATACTGCCAAACTTTTGCACACACAAAATCAATGTAATTAGGATAATAAAGGAAACTTAATTGAGAAAAAAATCTTTGCATGACAAAATAACTCTGACATGGGTTTTAGATCTAAGATAAATAAGGAATTAACACAAATAGATAAGTGCAGGATATCCCCAAAGTTTTAAGCTATTCAAGCTTAAACTTCACCAAGATTTAAATGTTTATTTTATATGTGTGTGTGTGTGTGTGTGTACACACAGCCCAAATATATGTATATGTATATGTATAAGCATAAACACATACGCGAATATATTGACACAGGTATGCATACACCTGTGTATAATCTCCAAAAGCCATTTCCCAATGACTGTCCAAAAGATAATGAAGAAATAGTTGTCAAAATAATAGTAAACTATTAGCAATAATATAAAATATGTATATAGATTAATAATAATAAAATAAATGCAAATTAGAATAAATCTGAAGTTTCACCTCGCACTCAGCAAATTAGAAAAGATGACAAATGATGAAATTAGTCAACATTAAAAAGGTTTGGGGAAGACAGAGACATTAATGTCTAACTGGTGAAACTGAATTGGCCTAGCCATTCTGGAAGTGATTTAGAATTATGCTTCAAAAAATAAAAAAGACTGCAATGTCAATAACCTTCGACCCAGGTATTATACTGCTAGGCATAAGACAGAAAGATCCCACATATAGCAAAAGATTCATTCCAGCATGGTTTCTTATTGCAAAAAAGCTTCAAACAAACTGAGGAATGATGGGGAATTGCTGAACAAATTGAAGTACTGTGTGTGCATATGAATATCACTATGCTTTAAAAAGCAATGACTATGAAGAATGCAGAAATATGGAGTTATATGAAATAATGTAGAATTAAGCAGAATAAAGACAAAATAAATGCTGAGAAAACAATGTGAGCAGAAACAATAATAAAGTTTAATTGAATGCTGTATAATTATAATGACCAAGCTTAGTCTGAAGAGGAGTTGAGAAAATGTTCCTTGTCTTCTTTTCATAAATGGTGAAGTATGAAATGTTACGTATACTGTCAAATATGGGCAATGTGTTGGTAGGGTTTGCTGAACTATTTTTTTTTATCTTTGTTACAAGGGAAGGTTCGCTGGATGGTGGAGAGACACATTAAGAAATAAATGTGATGTAGAAACAAAATCAATAAATAATAAAAGATATTTTAAGAATGATGAGTCTGAACAAAAACTATATTGTCATTCTATTACTGGCCTTTTTTTTTTTTAATTTTATGGATCAATTAGGCTTCCCTAAGGAAGTATCAGTTGAGTTGCTTAGTAGGAGGCAATGATGGATTAGGGTTCATAAATCTTCTGATTTGTTATACCTTTTACATTTTTCTCTAAAGTCTCCTTTCTTGAACACCTAGGATGTAATACATGTTAATGCCTTTTGGGGACCATCTGCCCTGTGGTCCATTATACCATAATTCTTTTCCTCCTCAGCAGTAAAATATTCTCCATCCTGTTATTGCTCTAAATGAGGCAAATAACATCTGCTCCAGATGTTAATTCAAATGAGACCTAATAAATATAATCTAAAAAAGTGGTAAAGGATTTTAAACTGAGAGACACCAAGAATTTTAGGATCTGTTCAAATTCCCATGACATGTGGAAACATTCTCTGGATGACTTAGCCCAGGAAATAACTTGGCAAAACTCCTGTAGAGAAAATAGTTTTAGAATACAGAGATGGGGAAGCCACAGCCAACCTTGGCAACATTTTGAAGTAAGCAAAATTTCTCTTCTGCTCTGACTTTGCCGACCCTATTCATGCCCTTCTGACTTCAGGGCATCTCTCCCTACATACTAATTCACACTGTTAGTAACTTAGTGCATTACTCCTCCCAGATGAGTTTTTTTTCTTTTCTTGTGTGTGTGTGTGTGTGTGTGTGTGTGTGTGTGTGTGTGTGTGAGAGAGAGAGGTATTTGTGGTTAAGTGACTTGCCTAGGGTCACACAGCTAGTAAGTGTAAAGTGTCTGAGGTCGGATTTGGACTCAGGTCCCCCTCAATCTAGGGCTGGTGCTCTATCCACTGCACCACCTAGCTGCCCCCCAGATGATTTTTTTTTGGTTTTTTGGTTTTTTGGTTTTTTTAGTGAGGCAATTGGGGTTAAGTGACTTGCCCAGGGTCACACAGCTAGTAAGTGTTAAGTGTCTGAGGCCACATTTGAACTCAGGTACTCCTGACTCCAGGGCCAGTGCTCTATCCACTTCGCCACCTAGCTGTCCCCCACCCCCCCAGATGAGTTTTAAAAGTGTTAATCTAGGAGAGAATTGCTTAAACCCAAGAAATAAATTCTGGTGGTTAAATTTCTAAATGTAAGAAATATTTTTAAACCCAGAAACTCTTAGATAGATGACATTACAATTTGAACCAACAGATCTAGCCACATAGATGTGTCCATTGTCAAAACTGTCTGTGTAAATGAGTATTTTGTTTAAAGGGGGAATCCATCTATCCTAGGGCATCTTAACCCTTTTTGTCAGTCCTGGAACCCGGATGGCAGTCTGGTAAAGCCTCTGTGGACTACTTTTAAGAGTTATATTTTAATTTCATAAAATGTAAAACATAGGATTACAAAGGAAACCATATAATATTGAAATACAGTTGTCAGAATTAAACACACATGTTCCTAGACCTTGACTTGAGAAACCTTTGTCTGTTCTATGGGGAAAGATGTTTGGGATATTACAGGAAGTCAGGTGTAGTCAGCACAAAATCTATGAACGTTTTCATGAATTACCTACTAACTGTGTGATGATGGGCAAATGTTGACCTCTCTGGGACTCAGTTTTCCCATCTATAAAATGAGGGGTTTGGGCCGAAAGGCTTTTTCAAATCCCTTCCAGCTATCTCCAAGGCTGTGGCCCTATGAGGCTGTCTGTAAAATTCGCTCTGCCTAGGACAAGGGACCCTTACAAGTAGGTGTTTTGTGATTCAGTTGATATCTATAGCCTGAGAAGTTGATAGTGGAAAAGTTCTGCCAAACACTAAACCTCGAATTCAGAAAATGAAAATCGAATTGTCCAATCAGTTATTCTCAAATTTCCTCCTTTCCTACCTGGTTTGCCTGCCTTCTGCCCATTTCCATATTCATTAGCACCCCCCACCAATTCCTTTCAGCTCAACAACTCAACAAGCATTTAGAGTAGATCCCATAGGAATTTCTGCTATAATTAGTCAGTTTTGCTCCTTGATAGAAGGGTCCATTTCTCCCTTTACAAACCAACTTATTTTAAAGGTGTTAAGGCTGGTGCTAAGGTTTGATTTTTTTTTTTGAGACATTTTGGAGTTTAAAATACTTGGAGCAATATAGAAATTGACTGGTTATATTTGACAAAATGAACTTTTCTGTATAAAATCCAAATTCAGCAATTAAAAGTATATCACGGGGAAAAAAACAAACAAAAAGAGCATATCATGGGATGTGGAATTGAATTGGGATTGTCTGCATAAAGTCTAAATTCGCATTTGCTGTATTATATAGGTCTTTGTCATTGTAATGTTCCTTACTGCTTAAACAGCTGCTAATGGATGCAGCTCATCTCATGCTGCCACTCCAAATAGAACCTGAAGAGATTTTCCAGTCCATTAACAGCTGTTCCAATGATAAGGGTAGAGCAGGGCTGATGGGAACTCTAACCACCTGCAGGAAGGAGGAGGGGTAGAGGGGATTGGTGTCATGCCTGGACTTTGTTGACCTATTTTTTTTGGAGACTGGATTTCCCTTTCCCCCCAGGCTAGAAGGGCAGCAGCCACTTACGGATGGGCCCAAATCTCACTACAGCTGGGCTCAAAAGCTGGATCGTCTCATTTACTGATCTGTGCCAGTTTGCCTCTCTGTAGGCAAGCTGGTGCCTCCCCCCATTTTCTTCCCCCAGGCTCACCATATTGGAGTTGGGATTAGTGCAGACACCAGAACAATTTTAGCCCTGCTGCAGCTTGGAGCGCCAGTTCACTCAAGCAATGTGCGAGCATTAGCCTTCTTGGGAGGAATTCTAACTGTGTACCACCATGCCCAGGTGGCTGGGTGGTGCAGTGGATAAAGTGCAGGGCCTGAAGTTAGGAAGATGCATCTTCCTGAGTTCAAATGTGGCCTCAGACACTTACTAGCTGTGTGACCCTATTTTTTTTTGTTTGTTTTGTTTTTTTGTTTTGTTTGTTTTTGGTGGGCAATGGGGGTTAAGTGACTTGCCCAGGGTCACATAGCTAGTAAGTGTCAAGTGTCTGAGGCCGGATTTGAACTCAGATACTCCTGAATCCAGGACCAGTGCTTTATCCACTGCCTTTCCTAGCTGCCCCCGTGACCCTATTTTTTTTAAAGCCCTGTTTGCCTCACTTTCCTCATCTGTAGAATGAGCAGGAGACAGAAATGACAATCCACTCTAGTATCTTTGCCCCCCCCCCCGAAAAAATATGGGGTCATAAAGAGTCAGACACAACTGAAACAACTGCACAACCATCAAATCCAACCCTAAACAGACTTTTAAGGAAGGTTTAAAAAAAATTAAAAGATTGACTTTAATGCCAAGATTTGTATTGTGCATGTCAGTGGTGCAAACTACCCCTGCCTCCCTCCCCCACAACCCCATTACCATTACTGTACTAAATGGAGATTTGTATGAGATCAGCAATATTTATTGCTTTTAACTTTTACATAATGCATTTTCTCATAATTTATTAAAGTGTCTAATAAATCAAAGAGCATATTAAAGTACACTGAAAACTCACAATAATACAGTTCAGTATAAGACTTGTCCAAGGGAATCTTTTCTTGGCTGGAAATCATTCAATACCACAACGTCCAGGCTCCAAATGGCTGTTTGTGCAAAGGGTATTGGAGAGATCTATGGTGGGAACAGGCTACAGCAGATATAATTAAAGTCAGATCACACACAAGATGTGGGTACAAAAGATGTCACCTAAGGTCACCAGGGAGAGAGGTGAATCATTATGTAGTTGGAGCAAGAGATAAAAGAGTGATAGCCAATATATTCCTTTAGTAACCTTAGAATGTAAAATGTCCTATAGGAAAGCCTGTGCTCTTTATGGAAGATCTATGAAAACACATGGATAAGAATCCCTCAGGATGGGTGGGATGTGAGCTAAACAAAGAAGTATCCACATTGATGATATCACAGAGCCATTGAAGAAATCATGACATTTAAATGTGATGTCACTTATTTTATTTTATTTTATTTATTTTTATTTTTTTAGTGAGGCAATTGGGGTTAAGTGACTTGCCCAGGGTCACACAGCTAGTAAGTGTTAAGTGTCTGAGGCCGGATTTGAACTCAGGTACTCCTGACTCCAGGGCTGGTGCTCTATCTACTGTGCCACCTAACTGCCCCCGATGTCACTTATTTTAAACAACACACTGGAGGACAATTTAAAAACCTTTCCAATAATAGTCTTTGATGCCTTTTGCCAAAAGTAGATCCACCTCCATAACCAGAATCCGATATGTGTGTATCTACAAGGTCTTTACTGTTCGAAGATCCTAAAAAAGGGAAGAAACTGTTTCTGAGTAATCAGAGACACCACCATCATCAATTGACTCTCTCCCACATCAGGCAGGTTTAGAGGAGTACCTCAAATTAGATTCTGCAAGTGCTCAGAGTTCATACCTTTATTCATTTATTCTACAGTTGTTCATTGAGCACACACTTTGTGCACACATTGGGCAAAGCCCTGGAAGAGATAAAAATATATACTTGGTGACAGAGACTGTCTTCTGACGCAAAGAACCTGGATACGCTTTGGGAACCTCTCACTTCTGAAGCTTTTTGCCCCTTGTTCAGAATGTGGGGACTTCAGTATCTCTCTCTTTTTTGTCTTTCTTTGCTGGGCAATGAGGGTTAAGTGACTTGCCCAGGGTCACACAGCTATTATGTGTCAAGTGCCTAAGGCTGCTTTTGAACACAAGTCCTCCTGAATCCAGGGCCAGTGCTTTATCCACTGAGCCACCTAGCTGCCCCCAGTATCTCTCTTAAGAGAAGCCATCAGTTCCTTTCAAGTACTCAGGCTTTTAAGGTTTAAATGCTCGAAACATATTGATTTTTACTTATAAAGGGTGTAGAAAGGACTCATATTTGAAACTGGAAAAAGTGAAGAGACCTCCCAGTGGGCCATTTTCACACCATGACCTGTTCAGTGATTCTGCATCATACAGTGCTGCCTTGGGTGAGGGATACATCATAGGTGAAAGCAGAATTCACTCTAATATTATTACTAGCCTCCCAGGACCCTTTATCTGTGCAGCATTGCTTTTTTCACTATAGACTTTTCTTGGGTCATTCCTTGGGAATCACTCTTCTAATGTAGCTTTCTTTTCTTCCTATTAAGTATAGTACATCCATCCCCTTGTTTTTGAGGGTGCTATGAGAATATCGCCCATATACTTTACTGAGTCAGATCTCCCCTTTCCACTCCTACATGACTTAAGGTAAATAGGTCCCATTTGCCTTCTCTCTCCCATGGCATCTGGAACTTTGTGCTTCTGGCTCAAGTCAGCACTTTCCCTTGAATCTTGGAGATCACAACAGCACTCCTTCCTTGCTTATCTTTCTCTTTTCTTCCTAGATAAGAACTTGGTCAGATTATGTCAATTACCCTAAATTGTTTCTCAAAATAAGGGAAACCTAGCTCCTAGCAGCTGCTGTCTGGTGATGTGAAGGGAAAAGGGAAAATCCATGCCACCTCCCCTTCCCCAAGGCTAGACTTGTATCTTCACTACACAGAGAACTATTTTAAAGCAAATGTGCTTGGGTCATTGTACCTGCCGAACACAGGCACATCATTTCTACTCGGTTCTTTTTCCTATATGTTGATTATCACAGGGTTCCATGTGCCAGCAGACATCGGGGCACTCAAATACAGAAAGCACTTCAGGAACATAAACATTACAACTCACCCTGTGCCTTTTCTCAGAGGGAAGGCAATGATAAACACTTTATACAAGGCAAACGGCCAGGGAGGCCCAACTGCTTTTCCTCTTCTCCCCAGCTGTGTCTGAAAACCTCACTTTCTCCTGCCTCCAGCTGTCTTTACATCCCACAGAAATCAAAGCTAGTTCTCTAGGTATGTAGCAGGAGGAAGTACCGAGGTAATTAATTGGCTTCATGGTAAACGCTGTCACTAGTCCTTTTGTGCCCATTTTATCCCACCTGCATCCACTGCTCCTGTGCCCTGATGCAACTCCTTCTCCTAAGTCTACTGGCAATAGTCATAGAGATGTAGCATGATGTAATATAAAGAACATTGGACTTAAAGTCATAACACCTGGGGTCATATCTTGGTTCTGACACTAATTAACCATATGCCAGACTAGAGGCTTTGTTTCTTCATCTGTAAAATGGAGACAATACTTCTGGTACGACCTACTTCTGATGAAAGCACCTTGGAAACTTTAAAGTGCTATATGAACAGGTATCTAGGTAACACAGTGGATAGTATTGGTCATGGAGTCATAAAGACCTGACTTCAAATCCTGCTTCAGACACTTATTAACTGTGTGACCATGAGCAAGTCATTTAACCTTGTTCTCAGTTTCCTCATTTGTAAAATGGCAATGATAGTAGCACCTACTCCACAGGACTCTTGTGAGGATCAAATGGGATAACATGTAAGGTATAACCCTTAAAGCACTCCAGAAAGGCTAGCTGTTGTTACTACTACTACTACTACTACTATTTCATCGTTCCAGCCTCCCAAGACTTAAAAATAACAAAAGGATTGGAGTAGATGGTCTTCAAGGTCTAATATTCCCTAATTACATGACTTCTTGGTGAGAGGATCAGGGAAATCTTTATAGACAAAGTAATGTTTGAGCTGAGTCTTAAAGAACTGGAGAGAGAGAGAGAGACAGAGAGACAGAGAGAGACAGAAACAGAGAGAGAGAGAGAGAGAGAGAGAGAGAGAGAGAGAGAGAGAGGAGGATCTGGAAGCAGATTGAGAGGATCTAGGGGAACAAGGGAGATTGGTCATTCTAGGCAGAGAAAAATACATGAACAAAATGTAGAGCTAAAAAAGGGTAAGACAATTTCAGAAAATAGTGAGGCTAGAGCTTAAAAGATATAGGACAAGGAGTAGTATGAGTTAAGACTGAAAAGGAAAGTTGGAGCCAGATCACAAAGGGCCTGGAACGTATGTTTGGTTTTGAGTGGGTCTCCCTATCTTACTCTTGCGGGAAGTACCAGCAGCCCATCAGAGGCCTGCCTCAACTGATGATCAGCAAGGTGGTTCTGACCTGCTCCATTTTCAACCTGAGCCAATTTGCCCCTTCTTAGACAATATGGCAGCTCCATAGCTGGAATTAGCGCTGACACCAGATCAAAGCTACATTTAAGCAATCCACCAGCCTCAGCCTCCCTAGGAACAGGAGTTAACAGCCATATACCACCATACCTAGTGAAGCTGAATTATATGCAACAGGCAACTTGTTGGCTCTGAAACCATCTAAGCAGATGGCAAAGGAGCACTTAGAGTTAAAAGTGATGCTAGAGAACATTTTGTTCAATCCCTTCATTTTAAAAATAAGAATATTAGGTCCTAGAGAGATTATATAACTTTCCCAAATTTACATAGACAGATAATAAGTTTAAAAGCTGTGTTTTAAACCCAGAAAAAATGAATATATTGAAAAAAATTGAAAAATAAAATCAGATTTGGAGTCAAAGGACCTAGGTTCAAATCCAGACTTCTCCTTGATATTTATCTGTGTGACCCAGAACAAGTCATTTACCCTCTGGAATCTTGTTTCATCTGTAAAATGAGGGAGTTGAATTACATGATCTCAGATCTAAATTCTATGAAATGAGATTTCAAGTCCACTGGCCTTATCGGTATGTGACCCTGATTGTCAAGCAAGTAAAATGATCTGAAATTTGCTTTAGATTTCAGATGGGAGAGTTGAAAGGAAAAAATGAAGTAGGACTCTGTTTCAAGAGTACAGAACAGGCCTCAACTACAACTAGAACTAGCAAAAGGCAAAGAAAACAATTGCTTAGGGGGCGGTTAGGTGGTGCAGTGGATAGAGCACTGGCCCTGGATTCAGGACCTAAATTCAAATCCAGCCTCAGACACTTGACACTTACTAGCTGTGTGACCCTGGGCAAGTCACTTAACCCTCATTGCCCTGCAAAAAAAGAAAACAATCACTTGGGGCACAGCATGCAAAGAGGATGCAGTAAGAAATATTTCTTAATACTATAAATGTACATTTTTTAATACTGGAAAACTCTGGTTTCTATTAGGCATGCTTTTACTTTGTGTTATAGCAGAAACTTAAAATTTCCATTAAATAATAAATTGGGAGAAAGGAAAAGGAGGTACAATTTTTAAACCCTGCATCAGGCACACAAATTCTGTGTCCTCCCTCTTCCTAGAACTAGAGTGGCAACAGCAGAAATGTAAAGAGGTAAATTTGAAAGATAAATGTAATGTCCAGTTAGTTTATTTTGTCAGTGTACTGAGCTAGTGAAGCTCATGTCATGGTTTCAATATGAAGTGGTCTAGCTATCTTCATTTTCTTTCCCTTTTTTTTTTTAAATCAATTTTATTTTATTTCTAATTCCAAATCTCTCCCTCTCTCCTTCCTCTCCCCCACCCATTGAGAAGGCAAGAAAAACAAAACCCATTACAAATATTCATATTCATGAAAAACAAATTTCCACTTTAGGGCAGGGAGAGGGAAGAAAGATTTCAGTCTGTACTCCATGAGTTCGTTAGCTTTCTATCTAGGGGCAGCTAGGTGGGGTAGTGTATAGAACACTGACCCTGGAGTCAGGAGGAGCTGAGTTCAAATGTGACCTCAGAAACTTACTAGCTGTGTGACCCTGGGCAAATCACTCTACCCCGACTGCCTCAAAACATTCCGGGCTATCTCCAGTTGCACTGATGATGACTCTGGAGCAGAGAGTGAGGTTGGTGTTGGTGACTTTGCACAGCCTTCCCTCACTTAAGTCATGACATCACCTTCATGTCATGGCCCTCTTCAAGAATGAAGGATAAACAACAACAACAGCTCTCTATATAGAGGAAGATAGCATGCCTCATCACGAATCCTTTGGATTTTGTTTGATCATTGTGTGGATCAGAGTCATTGTCTTTCAAAGTGGATTATCTTTACACTTTTGTTCAATAATGTTTTTCTCCTAGTTTCACTCAGTTCATTTTGCATCATTTCATACAAGTCTTCTCAGGGTTTTTCTGGAACCATCTCCTTTATCATTTCTCATAGAACAATAATATTTCATCACATTCATATATTATAACTATTTCATCCATTCCCCAATTGATGGATCCCCTCAGTATCCTATTCTTTGCTACCACAAAAAGAGTTGCTACACACACACACACAAACACACATTTTACAATTGGTCCTTTTCATCTTTCTTTGATCTCTTTGCAGCATAGACCTAGTAGAGGTTTATTAATGGGTCAAAGGGTATGGACAGTTTAATAACTTTGGGTTCACAGTTCCAAACTGCTTTCCAGTAGTGATGGGTTGGTTTACAATTCTACCAACACTGTATTAAAGTACCTGTTTTCCCAGAGCTCTGCCAGCATTTTTCCCCTTTCTTTCAGCTTAGCCAATCTGATGAATGTGGTCTTACCTCAGAATTGTTTTAATTTTTATCTCTCTGATTATTAATGAACATTTTATATAGCTTTGATGGTTTTAATTTCTTCTTCAGAAAATTGCTTTTTCATGTCCTTTGAACATTTATCAGCTGGAAAATAGCTCTTATTCTTATAAATTTGACTCGGTGCCCTGTGTATCTTAAAAATGAGATTCTTATCAGAGAAATTTGTTGCAAAGATTATTTTCCCCAGTTTCCTGTTTCTCTTCTAATTTTAGCTGCATTGGCTTTTTTCCCAAATTTTTAAAATTTTTTGTAATCAAGAGTATCTATTTTACTTTCTGTGAACCTCTATATATCTTGTTTTTTCATGAACTTTCTCTGTCCATAGGTCTTGCAAATAATCTCTTGTTCCACTAATTCCTTATGCTGTAAACTTTTATGTCTAAATCATGCTCCCATTTTTAACTTATCTTGGTTTTTGGTGTGAGATGTTGGTCTGTACTTAGTTTCTGTAAGGCTATTTTCCCAACAGTGTTTGTCAGAAAGTGAGTTCTTGTCCTAACTGCTGGAATATTTGGGTTTATCAAATACTAGGTGTCTGGATTCAACCAGCCTTCTTCTCCTCATTAGACGCCAAGTCTTCATTTTGCAGATCAGGAAACTGAGGCACAGAGAGGTTAAGTAAATCTAACTGGGTCGCACAGCTAATAGATGAGACCAGATTTAAATTCAGGTCTTCCTGACTTCAAGTCCATCCATTATGACACCAAGCTGCAGACTCACAGTGTCCTGGGATCTTACCCATAACTAAATTTGTCTTTAAAAATTCATCTGAGAATGTTTTTTGTTCCACTTGCCCAGAGCACAGAGCTTTCTAAACATATCTTTGTTTACCTTGCCATCTTAGCTATGGCCCACTCTTGCAAATTTCCCCCAGAAGACAATCTGGTATGTTAAAAAACAACAACAACAACAACACTAGCATTGGTATGAAGAGAACTAGTCTAAAGTCCCTGCTCTATTCCATATAGCTGTCTCTCCCCGAACCCCACCCCCCGCCTCAGTTTCCTAAAAGAATTCTCAAGTTTAAAAGGAGGTTTGGAATTTGTTCAGATATGAGGAATCCTTCTGAATATTGAGAATTTTAGCAGACCTCCACCTGGTGGTATTTGTAAAATTAACATCCATGGAGAAAATCTGTATTTTACCAATGGATTTACAGAACCATTCCAGCAGCTCAGTGGAAGACATTGGACTAGTCAGTCAACAAGCATTTAATAAGAGCTTACCCTTGTGCCAGTCACCACTGGATCTGAGATAATTTCTAAGGCATCTTCCAGTTTTGACATTCTATGATCCCATGACCAGGCAAGAGAAGCCAGATGAATCAACTCAAACCCATTAATGAAGAAAAACCATTTCAAAAGTATGTGTAAAAGCAACATTGAAGTGGCAAGATACATTTTTTGTTTGCCAGGAAGAACTATTATAGTAGTACTACTATTAATAATAGTAAAACAGCTGACATTTATATAGTGCTTACTATGTGCCAAATACTGCTAAGCACTTTATAATTATTATCTCACTTGATCCTCATCACAACCCTGGGACGGAGGTGCTATTATTATCCCCATTTTACAAACGAGGCAGAGGTTAAGTTACTTGCCCTGGGTCCCACAGCTAGTAAGTTTCTGAGGCTGAATTTGAATTCAGGTCTTCCTGATGCCAGGCCTGGTACTCTTTCCACTCTGCTACCTAGCTGCTTATATTACTGAATTATATTTATGATATTGAACTCCAGTTCAATGTTTGTGCTTTTTATTCCTGTAAAATGTCTATAATTCACATACTTAGTGATTTAGAGCAGAATTAGCTGAATCATTTAGTAGCAATAAAGGACTATCTTGTTGAAGGTGACTCATTTTTCCCATTTTTAAAGTTAAAAAAATATTGATTCATTGTGTTTTTACATTATATTTACAGATTACTCTCATTTCATGAGAAATCTCTTTGAACAAAGTAAAGTGATTACATAAAGATTAATAATACAAAGACTTCATTTGAAAATTAATTCAACATTTCACATCTGTAGACATGCCCCCATCCTTTCTATTAAAAAAAAAAATGAACAGAAATCTGGTTACTCTCCTTCCCAGCCCCATCTCAGTGATACCTAACTCATCATAGGAGCAGACAGTTGTTGAGCTAGCGAAATTTCCAGGATTGGCAGACATCTGGTGTTAGAAGTATCTGGAGTGGGAAGACACACCCAGTCATATTGTAGGTCTCTGCCTTCTACCATATCACTAAAAGCTGGCTTTGTACCACAGACACACATCAGATTAAAAACACAGTTAAGTAAATCATAAGAACTATACAAGAATCTGATCAATTGGTTATTTCTACAAACAAAATAAAAGGCATCAGGAGGCAGTTTAATTGTTTGGTACAGATATGATTTATGATTCTAGTGTGTATAGCCTTACACTTTAAGCAGATGACTTAATTTAATATGTGCAATTATATATACATGTCTGTGAGCCAAACACTCCATGCCTAGATTTCACCATGTTATTATTATTGATACTAGGAACAATCCATATGGTGACAGGTATCGATCTTGGGATCAGACGATATCCTATTATGTTCTTATGCTCTGAGAAGACAATAGATTCTGAGCTGACCTCCTCTCACTGTCCCCATTTAACTGTGTATTTGATTCATTACAGTGGGCTCAGTCAAAGGACCATAGAATTTAGGGCTGAAAAGGAAGTTAGGGATCGTCAGTCCTTTTATATATGATTTACAGAAATATCTTAGATATCCTTCTTACCTGTAACTGAGCTAAAATTTTAAATTCTTTCTCTGTCTCCTACTCTGTCTTTCTGTCTCTGTCTCTGTGTCTATCTTTCTCTCTGTGTATCTCATTCTTTTTCTCTCCCCTATACTATATATTATGTGATCAATTACATATATATATATACATAATCACATATATGAATAGGTATATATGTGGATATGAATGTAAATGCCAATAATAAAAATAACAATGTGTTGAGTTCATCTCTACACACTTCTCCAGCACCTCATTTCTCTCATGTAGGTATGTGGTCCCCTATTTATTCTCTGTAATGGCTCACTAACCCTAACCTGCTCTAACACTGACAAGAATGGATTCCTAAAGATAGACCATCACCATATGATTACACTCCATTTCTTCTACCATTCTAGGTATAACCTTGTTGAGGGGGAATATACCTCCCTTTTTACCCCCTTAGTTTTTGAACCCTGACTAATAAATTTCTTTTTATATAAATTTGCTATTCACAATTATGAAAGGTTTAGATCTTCCATATAACAATTACTTAGATTAGATTGATAGGTGATAGATAGATAGATCCCATGTGCTAATATATTAAATGCATTGCATGAATAATAAAATATATCACAATCTCCATATGATATGGTCCATACTCTCCCCCAACAAAATCAGTATGAAGGAGAGTAAGTTCATACTTACGTGAACATGAGAGTGAATTATCTGAGGAAGCAAAACCTATGTACTCAGGGGAACTCACAATTCTGGACTGCAGACTTTGATGTCATTGTCCCTTTCAGGAACATCTGCATCACTTGAAACTAAGTTTCTGCTAACTACTTGTAGGTTGGTCCAGTTTAATTCTTCTTAAGTTAGACAAACCTTCTCTTTTATACTCTAACTGATTGAGATTTACTAACTCTTTCAAGTTAGAATCAGTCTTTAAAAAGATATTGAGGATATCTTATACCTCTTAATTTGGATAGCAGACTAGAACGCTACAAAGTCCATTTAATTTTATGCCTTTGAAATTCTTTCTCCATACTTAATTTAAAAAAAAATAAAGTATATTCCTCTATCCTTTAAAACATCAAACTGCTCATATACAAATGAGGCATCATTTCAAATCTTTTCAGAATTTAACGTTTTTGTATTTATACCACAGTTCATTTCTGTCCCAAACTGCACCAATCCCATCTGAAAACGTTTTTCATGGACTTATTTTAGTAGTTTTTATTAAACAAAAATTTTTTCCTTCTCCCCTACTCCTTTCAGGTGTCAAAACGTTCATCTATAATAGTAACAATATCCGAGATACTTTACCAGTTTATTGAAATTTTTATTGTTTATACAGAAGTATTTTTTACCTTTTCTAGCAAAAAAAAAAATCCATATGAAAAATGGCCTTAGAGAGGAACATTTATTCACATATACATACATGTACATGGGCACTAGACCTATGATTTCATTTGTCTAAGGAACCCTCAGATGGGGAAAGTCTATCTGCCCATGCAGCTCAGCACATTCCCTGCAGCTCAACAGTCTTACAGAGTTGCCTAGACTGAGTACTGAGGTTAAGTCACTTGTCCAAGACTCCATAGTCAGTATAAGCCAGAGATGATGCTTGTATGCTTGTGTTCCTGATTCCAAGGCTAGCCTCGTATCCAGTACACCATGCTGCTGCTTACAGATAGGTTATTAAAATTTTAGCACAGAAAATTTTAGTAGGAAGTCAAAATGATTCACTAACAAACCCATTAGTAATGCTTAAAGTACTTACTTGAGCCTTCTCTAGATTTATTTTCAAAGAAAAATAGATTTATGTATACATATTTCTATTATACATACATATATATGATACTATATTTCTCATATATATGTATATACACATACATACATACATACACACATAAACACACACATACACACCTATAATTTCAGTGGTACAGGAAGCTCCCAGTGAAGTTACTCCTTCTATCAGTGCAAGTCAGTACTTGATCTGCACCTTATAGTCTTCTGTTTTGTTTTGTTTTGTTGTTTTTTGGTGAGGCAATTGGGGTTAAGTGACTTGCCCAGGGTCACACAGCTAGTAAGTGTTAAGTGTCTGAGGCCAGATTTGAACTCAGGTCCTCCTGAATCCAGGGCTGGTGCTCTATCCACTGCGCCACCTAGCTGCCCCGTTTTTTTCTGTTTTTTGGTGCACCTTATAGTCTTAGAGGATTGTTGTTAGCTTTAGAGATTAAGTGATATGTTCAGGGTCTTTTAACCTTGGGAGTCCTCTCCCTGTGCCAGTGGTGTGACTTGAACTCAGGAATTTCTTTCTCTATCCACAATAACAGAATGGCCCCCTCACCCCTATTATGCATACATACCCAGTGCTGTCCAATGGAAAGAACACTGAATTGGAACTGCAGGAATATGGGCATTAGTCTCAGTTCTAGAACTAAGTAGCTGTGTGAACTGGGACAAGTCACTTGCCTATTTCTTCCCCTTCTGTAAAATGAAGTGGTTGTACTAAACGGTTTCTAAAATTCCTTATAGTTTAAACCAGGTCTTAATTTTTTTTCTACTCACAACCCCTTTTCACCCCCCCAAAATTTTACAGGACTCCAGGTATAAAGGTTTATAAAATAGGTATATAAATTAAACATTTACTACCAAATGTTTCACAAGCTCCACATTCAGTTATGTGACCCCATATGGGTTTCAGACACACAGTTTAAGAAACTTTAGTTTAAACTGTCTTCTCCAGAGCCACTTCTATTCAGCTTCCAAAATTAGTCAAAAGAGTGGCTTTGCATCATTGCAACATAACAAAAGGTCCATGGATGTCCAGGGCCCTAGTAACAGAATAGTAAGTCCATGGGCTGGGAAGGCATGACAAATAGGGAAGGAGGAGGCAGTAAGAGCATACTTCTAACAATAATTCCAGGTAGGGCAGCTACGTGGCACAGTGGATAGAGCACTGGCCCTGGATTCAGGAGGACCTGAGTTGAAATCTGGCCTCAGACACTCAACACTTACCAGCTCTGTGACCCTGGGCAAGTCTCTTAACCCCAATTGCCTTACAATAATAATAATAATAATAATAATTCCAGGGAAATCTTAGATCAGAGAGTGAAAGAAAATAAGTAAGGTAGAGAAAAAAAAAAGAAAGAAAGAAGACAGAACATAGAAGAATAGGGAAATCAGGGCCTAGCAGAGATCCCCCTGTACACTCCTCACTATTCCTCAAGGCAAGTAAGGAAGTTATACAGTAAACAAGAATATTAGCCATTCTTTAAAAGTCACTTTCATTATTATGTCTTCCAAAAATATGTACATAGATCTCTAAAAGCAATTTCAAAATGTTCATCAAATTTTTATACCATTTTCTCTGTGGCTGTTTTGACTTCCTCACTACTTAACTGAACTAATTTTTTTTCTCCATGAAATTTTAATATCAATGACAATTTTATCAGAATGTTCCCTGTAACCAGAATGTAAGAAGAGCCCCAACATTTCTCTTTGGAAATGTATTTTGAGAGACTGAGCTGGGGCTTTATGCATTACTAACAAGTTCTTCAGTGAATCATTTTGTCTTTCTACTAGAATAAATTTCTCCTATTAAATTCTGTATTAAAATTTTGCTAACTTTTAAGCATGCTAGTTTATACAAAATCATCTTGTTAATGATTTGAGAGGGTTATTTTCTTTTTTCTTCTTTTTTTTTTTTTGCTGGGCAATGAGGGTTAAGTGACTTGCCTAGGGTCATACAACTAGTAAGTGTCAAGTGTTTGAGGCCAGATTTGAACTGAGGTCCTCCTGAATCCAGGGCCAGTGATTTATCCACTGTGCCACCTAGCTGCCCCCAGTTTGAGAGTTTTTAAAGTTTGTCTTGTGCGTACAGTAAGATCTTGTGGCCTTGGCTCTTCATACTGGTGAATATCTTCTTGACATGCAGTGGTATTTACTTCTTCTTCTTTGAGATGTTTCTTCTTTTAACAAAATTATACTTTTTTAAAACCATATTCTAGTCATTACCCAACAAGTCTTGGTAATTTTTGTCTAATTGAAAAAGAAAAAAATTGAAAAGGAGGGCATAAATTTTTCATCTTAATCATTGGTTGACCTAATCTAAATCAGAATGACATTCAGCTTAGTGTAATGGTATGTATACTGGACTTACAGTTAGTGGATAATTTAATTCAATCTAGCAAATCTTTATTCAGCATCTACTGTGTTCAGACCACACTGCTCAGTAATGGGAGAGAAACAGAATTTTTGTTAAGTAATAATTTGAGTCCTAGTATTGTCACTTACTAGCTCTGTGGCTGTAGGTGAATGACAGAACCTACCGGAATCTGTTTCCTCATCTGTCAACTGGGAGAATTCTAGTGCTTTTACTACCTACCTCATAAGAATTATGGGGAATCAAAGGAGATCATAAATGTGGAAGGGCTTTGTAAAGACCTATATACATCTACACTATTGTTTTTAATGAAAAGTTTTCCTTTACTATTAAAAAATAATAAAACATAAATAAAAAAGGTGTTGGTATCTTCTTCCCCTTTCCTCTCCACTCTTAAATTCCTCCCTCATAATTTTCTAATAACTTTCCCCTATAATCCCATCTCACCTCTAAGAATCCTTCCCAGACTGTCAACCAGTCATCCAAATTACATTATAACCATAGGAATATTCTCTCCTTTGGTGATCAGAAACCAGGGAAGTTCAGCATGTTGACATCAGAATAGGCAAATGTGTCTCACCATGTTTAAAATCATCCTATTCCTAGGACTAAGTGGTAACAAATACATAAATATGGCCTTTGGATAAATTTCATCTTTTCATAACTGAGGAAGTCTTGGAATTCTGAAGCCTATTGACTAGCCATCTGATAGGCATCCAACACAGTCCAGAAACACCATTTATTTTGTAGAGAACATTCTACTGCCTGGGAAATACAAAAGAAGCAAAACAAAAAGTCTATTTCCTCATGGGAAAAATATGAATCCAGTGATCCTTCAATACTTTGAGGATTTACTCATTGTAAACATCTGAGTCCTATTATATTAATTCTTTACATGACTGTTGATTCCACTGAAGCTTGGAAATATGTTTGCTGTATATGTTTTCTGTCATGTAAAATAAATAGCTGAATGTTTACGTATCTTGTGATAGTATGCATGGAGGATCATTTATCTTTTTTTCCATATCTTTTTCCAGAGTACCAAATTAGATGGGAAAATTTTAGTTACAATTATAATTCTGTGTTTGCTGAGGTATGCCGATTATATTCTTTTGGACTTTATTATTCTTTACTAAAGTTCTCTTCCTATACCTCATCATGATATTGAGGGGACCTGTGGAATATAATAAGCTCCTAAAAGTCCTACCAAATTGGAATGTTCTAGGACTGTACAGCTAAAGGGTTATGTGTCTGTTCTTGGAAGAATAGCCTAGCTAAGGTTTGTCACCAGGTTAGCTTTCAAGATGATGAGTTTTGGGGTAGTAACTCTTGAAGACTGGCCACCAAACTATGTCAGTGGAAGAAATTCTAAGACCAATGAAGTTATACATCCTTCAGATGTTGAATTATGATATTCCTATTTTCCAGAGTTACCATTTCTATCCATTAGAGTGCACATCAAATAGTTTCAGTAATGGAATTCACACAGAATGAAAACTAGGTGTTGTAGATAGACTGTTTTGGTGTTGTATGGGCAGAGTGATGTAATGTATCTTTGTAACTACAAGTATTTATTATGTAGCTGATAAAAAGGATCACTTAAGTGAAGCACCTGGTGCACATAAAATAGCCCATTGTGTCCTTTGGGAGATTATTTTGAGCCTGGATAACTACTCTTGACTGGAACATTTTCAGTTATCATACAGTATTTACAAAATACATTGAAAAGGCAGACATGATTGGTTCATAGACATTCGAAATGGCAAAGAAAATATAAAGAACTGGCTTGCTTTACTTTTTTTTTTTTACATAATGCTGCAGTATTCATTGAAAATACATCAAGAAATTAGACCTCAATGGTATATGGATATAGTTTTGAGATACTTAAGTTTAAGGTAATAGGGAAGACAGTCAATATGCATTTATTAAGCTCCTGTTCTGTGTCAGCACTGTGCTGTATGCTGGGGATAAAAGAAAAGCAAAAAGATAGTTTTTGCTCTCAAAGAGCTCAGTTTAATGGTGGGAACTACATGAAAACAACTATTCAGAAGGAAGGGACTAGCATTAAGGATGATGAGGAAAGGCTTCTCTTATAAGGTAGGGATTTAGCTGGGACTTAAAAGAAGCCAGGAGGTGGAAATGAGGAGGTAGAAAATTCTAGGCATGGGGGCAGTGAAAATGCCGTAAGACAGGGCATAGCTTATTTTGTGCAAAAAGCAGCAGGGAAGCCAGGCTCATTGTTTCATAGAGTATGTATAGACAGAGGGGAAGAGATAAAGTGTAAGAAGACTGGAAAGGTGGCCAGAGAAAGGGACAAGTTGTGAAGGATTCTGAGCATCAAACAAGGATTTTATGTTTGATTTTGGAGAAAAACATTATAGTTTATTGAGTTGGGAAAAGGGAGGATGGGGGTGACATAGACACATCTTCATTTTAGCTGATTGGAGAATGGTCTGTAGAGTGAGGAGAGACTTGAAGCAGGAAGACCAACCAATAGGCTATTGCAGTAGTCCAGCTATATAGTGATAAGGCCCTGTATCAAGATGATGGCATTGTCAGGTAAAATCAACAGAACTTGGAAACAGATTGAATATTGGGATTAAGAAAGAATAAGGAATTGAGGATGACAACTACCTTGTGAGCCTGCATGAATGGAGAACGGCTGTGCGATAGTAAAAGGGGAATTCATAAGACAAGAGTATTTTGGGAGAAAGATAATGAGTTCAGTTGTAGACGTAGAATTTTAAATATCTACAGGATATTCAGTGCAAGCTATTCAGTAGACATTTGGAGATGCAAGACTAAAGGTTAGGAGAGAGGGCAGGACAAGAAGCAAAGCATGTACCTGAGATTCATTTGCATAGAGACAATAATTGAATTGTTGAGAGCTGATGAGATCACCAGGTAAAATAGCATAGAGGAAGAAGGAGGAAAAGGGCCAAGCACAGAGCCTTGGCGGACAATCGATGTTTGTGGATGTGACCAGGATGAAGATCCAACAAAGGAGCCTGAGAAGGAGTAGAACTCCTCCAGGAGAGAATAGTATCACTGAAACATAAAGTATCAAAAAGAAGGTGATTGCCAGTGTCTCAGGCTGAGGAGAGATCAAGAAGGATGCAGACTGAAAAAAGGACAATAGATTTGGCAATTAAGAGGGAGTTGTTACCAAACTTTGGAGAGAGCAGTTTCAATTGAATGATGAGGTTGGAAGCCAGAATGGAAAGTGAGAGGAAAGAAAATAGAGACATTTTTTTTTTCAGGGCAATGAGGGTTAAGTGACTTGCCCAGGGTTACACAGCTAGTAAGTGTCAAGTATCTGAGGCTGGATTCAAACTCAGGTTCTCCTGACTCCAGGGCCAGTGTTTTATCCACTGCACCACCTAGCTGCCCTGACATTAATTTTTAAATGGCTTTTTGAGGCCCACAAAAGGGAGAACATATATAGAACAATAACTATTGAGATGGACAGATGAAAGGAAGGGGGGTTTTTTGAGGATCTCCTTGCCAAGTTTAACCTTTCTACATGTACAAGTGATCCCATTCCATCCGTCCTTCTCCAATGGATTGTCTCCCTCTACTATCTCTATCCTCACCTTCAATATATCCTTGTCTGTTGACTGTTTTCATATTGTCTACTGTCATGCCCATATTCCCAGGCCACCTCTTCATGTGAGCCAGGGGTGAAAAAGGAGATAGAGGCAGAAGGCATCTGGGTGATGTGAGACAAAGAAGGGGAAAGAATGAGCTCTCATGGAATGTCCTCAGTTTTTTCAGTGAAATGTGAAACAGGGTTCTGAAGCTGAGAAATTGGGGGAAAGGAGAAGCATGCAGGTTTGAGTAGGGATGAAAAGGTTTGGAAAAGTGAATTAATTAGGAAAGTACAAAAATATTGCCTTCCTACATGAAGGGCCAAGGGATTGTATAAATACATGTATAGTGGACTCAGCACAGTCATGATTGTTTTCAGCTTTGTTCAACATCGTGTGAGTAGAAAAGCAGTGGAAGTGAGGACAATAAAAGCCTGAGGCTTAGCAAAGCAAGATCATTGATGGAATAAGGGAGCAAGAGACTAGAAAAGAAGTGGACAGTGTAGAGTTGAAATGACTCACCAAGGGATCAAGATGGAGAAGAAAGGAGAGTATAACTAGTGTGCTGATGACTTGATAAAGAATTGAGGGAGGAGGGAATGAGGGTCATAGAAGGGATGAAAAAGAGGGTTTGAGATTCCAAGGCTAAGGGAAAGGTGGAATGACAATACACTGTGATCATATTCATGAACATGAAAGTAGCACATTTGTGGGTGATAACATGATCAAGCATATGACAATTTTTGTACATAAATGAGGTGTCACTGTAGGCAATGATAAATGAATACATTGAGGAACTAGGAAATTTGAGTGTTTGAAGTGATTTCTATATGAATATTGAACTCCTTTAGTTAGAAAGCAAGAGTTGGGAAGGAGAGAAACCTGTGAGCCATGTACTGAACTCATTGAGAATAAAAGATGAGTGTCTTGGAGGTTAGTAGACAAAAACTACCAAAATTCTGATTGGATGGTAGATAAGGCTTGAGTGAATCTCAAAGAAAGATTACCAAGTGATAGTGATAAAGGGAGAGTCTCCAAGTGGCAATAGGGAACAAGGAGTATTCTAACACCCCAGCTTTGAACAATGAGTTGGGGAGAATGAGTTGCATTGCAACCAGTGCAGGAAAGGGTGGTCAGGGAAAAAGGAACCAGGTCTCAGAGACTCCAAAGATGGAAGGAGCGGGAAAGGAAAAGATTTAAAATGAAAGCAAGTTTGTTTTCATGGAGCAGAAATTCCAGAAAGCATAATGGGACACTGAAGAGTTGAGTTGAGGGAAATGGGAATAAAGGAATAGAGAGTGAATCATAAATCTGTGAATCATAATAAAAATAGCAACACCCATTTATATAGTGCTTTGAGGTTTACAAATCCAGTGAGCTAGGTAGGACTAGTATCATCCCCATTTGAAAGATGAGGAAACTGAGACATAAAATGGTAAAATAACTTGCCCAAGGTCACACAACTCATAGGTTTTGCATGGGGCATTCACATTTAAGGCTTCTGACTCTAAAACTTGCTATAGATGCTTTTATGTCCTGAGGCTTTTTCCACTCCCCTGTAATACTTAAAACTATCATATGGCCAAATGTAGATGTGCTCAGAAAAATCTTCTTTGTAGCCTAGAGAAAAGGTACATCATAGCAAGAACACTGTGGGTCTAACCTACTTCCTTTCTCCTGACAAGAGTATGAGGGAGATAAATTAAATAGCTTCTCAAAGTTTCTCTTGTTGAATGATCCTAAGTCTGTCTATAAGGGGAAAAACTTTTGTTTTGTTTTGTTCTGTTGTTTTTGTGGGGCAATTGGGGGTTGTGGCTTGCCCAGGGTCACACAGCTAATAAGTATCAAGTGTCTGAGGCTGGATTTGAACTCAGGTACTCCTGAATCCAGGGCCGGTGCTTTAGCCAATGTGTCACCTAGCTGCCCGGCAAAAAACTTTTAACCAAATGTGATTTAATTTAAATTCATTTACAGGGAACTCTTGGTTAAGGAACTCCCTCTACCGGTGCACACTGACACCTACTCTGCCACTTTTATAGTCTTAGAAGGTTGTCTTAGACGCTAGGGTTGTTTATTATTTATCTTGCTCAGATTTAGTATGATCTGTGCTTGCCAATATAGGTCAGGGGTAGGACTTAAAATAAGTCATCCTCTTTATTCTGGCTTTAGTCTGCTAGCTACCCTAGGTGGTGTACTAGTCTTACCTTCTTACCAATACCCATACTAACATGTACATTTAGAGAGTAAAAGGTAGGTTCAAAGGAGAGTCTTTCAGGAATTCAGTGTCTGTCCCGACTTGTATCTGGCTATCAACTCCAAATCTTTCCACTTTTCTAAATGTACATCTAAAAGTACATCTCATTTTGCTATGCTTGAATGACTTTAAGTATCTTACTTTGTTCCAATATCAAACCTAAACTGCCAGGGGACTGGATTGAGTTAGACTGAAACCAGAACAACTTCAAATGAGAAAAAGCGTTTTCATTTCAGCCTAAAAGCAAGAGAGTTACTTGAGTTTCTTAAGTAGGAGAGTGACATGGTCAGAGGAGTATGGCAGACAGATTGGAGAGGGAAGAGAATAGAAACAGAAAGATTAATTAAGCAGCATTTGAGGTAAATTAGAGAGAACAGGATAGGTGCAAAAGATGCTTTGTAAGAATGAATGGATGAGACCTGGTAACTGATTAGAAAGGGAGAATGAGGGAAAGGTAAAGTCAAAGATGATCCTGAGACTGAACCAGGGTAACTAGAAGGACACTTACAAGGAAGTTAAGAATAGAAGTTTATTTGGAAAGATAATGAGATCTGTTTTTGGAACATGCAGCATTTAGGCTATTAACAAGCAGCTTGCAGTGTGGAACTAGAGTTCAAAAGAGTGAATAGGGCTGGATAGGCATTTTTTTGTGATCCTTACTCATGGAAATTGAAAGTAAGAGAGACAGAAGGTGAGGCAGGAGAGACTCTTAGGGAATAGCCATGCTGGATATGGATGAGAATCCAGCCAAGGAAACTGAAAATGGATAGTAAAATAGGAAGAAAACCAAGAAGTGTTCATAGAAGACAAGGGAATAGAGTATCATGAAAGGGGAGTGGTAACTTTTTACATGTTGTACAGAGAAGTCAAGAGATAGAATGAGTACCCAAAAAAGGCCATTGAATTTAACATGAATTGAACATTAAATTGAACATATTATAACATCATAAAGAGAAATTCTAATTGAGTGGTAAGGTTAGAAGCCAGATTGCAAAGTTTTGAGAAGTGAGTAGGATATAAGGAAATTAAAATAATGAGTATAGGTGCCTCTAGGATAAAGATCTGGCTATATTTGTATACTACAGTGAAAACGCCAATTGATAAAGAGTTTGAAGAAAAATACAGAATGATCAAGACAATTTAAAAAATGCAATTATCTGGGGCAGCTAGGTGGCACAGGGGATAGAGCACTGGCCCTGGAGTCAGGAGTACCTGAGTTCAAATCCGGTTCTCAGATAATTAACACTTACTAACTGTGTGACCCTGGGCAAGTCACTTAACCCCAACTGCCTCACTAAAAATAAAACGAAACAAAACAAAAAAGAAATACAGTATTTAATACAATTCATAAAACTTTGTAGAGTACATGGAAAAGAAAAGATGAATTATAAAATAAACTGATTTCAATTACAGATCAAAGGAGAGTGCTTGTGATAAATGTGTACATGCTATCTTGGGAAAAGGAAATGACTCATTCTGATGGCAGCTCTGGTTGATCACAATGGCCTCGGAATGTAAAGAACCCTCATAATGTTGATTTCCTTGCAATGTTTTCCTTTATTTCTGTATCCCCCATTTGGAATAAATAATGTAGGAAATTTTCTGCAATCTGCTTGTTTTTTTCTATTCAAATTTTAAAATGTTCTGGAGTTTAATAATAAGATCACTAACAGGTCAGTCTAAGTCCTAAGTATAATGTTACAAATCATGATTTGATAACTATTATTCACTTTCCCAATTGTATAGGCCAAGATGGCATTACTTTATTTTACATTTTTGTGTGTGCAAGAAACAGCAAGAAAGCCAGTGTTGTTAGTTTGTAATTATGTAATGGGGCATAAAGTGTAAGAAGTCTGGAAAAGTAGGAAAGAGTCAGATCGTGAAGGGTTTTAAAGACCAAACAGAGGATTTTATATTTGCCCTTGTAGATAAATAAGGAACCACTCAAGTTTATCGACTAAGAGTTGGGTAAGGGGTGTGTGGCAGGAATATGTGTGTCACATGGTCAGGCTTGTAGTTGAATGGAGAATGGACTAGAGTGGAGAGCACAGAAACTCTATTGCAGAAGTCCAATAAGCATAAGGGGATGAGGGTTTCCCTAGGGTGGAAATTGTGTGAGTAGAAAAAGGAGAAGTAAATAAGAAGATTGTGCAATTGGAAATGACAAGACTCACAAACCTATAGCCAAGCTCACCAACCTATAATTTGTCGAATTTGTTCTCCCGCCTTTTCTGAACATTGGGACAACATTCGCCTTTCTCCATTTTTATGGTACCTCTGCTGTTTTCTGGGATCTTTCAGATATCAATGACAGTGACTCAGCAATCATCTGATCTATCAGTACCTGAAGATGTAGCTCATCTTGGCTAGGAGACATGCATTCATCAAGGGCATCTAGGTGCTCCTTATCTCCTTACTTATCTTGGGCATTTTTGCTCTATGTTTTCCTGTGCAAAGGTCATATTCTTCAGCAGAAAAATAAATAAATAAAAGGAACAACTGAACAGTTTGGGCTCCTTTGTACAGGTGTTATTGCCCAATCCACTCCAAGCAAGGGCTTATCCCTTCTTTGAGCTTTCTTTTTCTCCTAATAGAGAAAAAAAATACTATGTTGCTCTTAGCTTCCCTTAAAAATATCAGCTTAATGCCCAATGGGCAATGGGACTGTTCATACCCTTTGACCAGTGGTACTACTGGTAGGTCTGTGTCCCAAAGAGACCATAGAAAAGGGAAAAGGACCCACATGTACAAAAATATTTATAGCAGCTCTCTTTGTGGTGGCAAAGAATTGGAAATCAAGGGAATACCCATCAATAGGGGAGTGGCTAAAAAAGTTGTGGTATATGAATGTAATGGAATACTATTGTGCTATAAGAAACAATGAGCAGGAGGAGTTCAGAGAAACCTGGAAGGACTTATTTGAACTGATGCTGACTGAGAGGAGCAGAACCAGGAGAACATTGTACACAGTAAGAGCAAGATTGTGTGATGAACAATGGGGAGAGACTTGGCTTTTCTCAGCAGTGCAATGATCCAAAACAATTTCAAATAACTCATGATAAAAAATGTTCTCAACATCCAGAAAAAAGAACTGCGAATTATAAATGCAGATTGAACCATACTGTTTCTACTTTTGGACTGTTTTTTTCCTTCTTGTTTGAGGTTTTTCCCTTGTGCTCTGATTCTTCTTTCACAAGATTACTAATGTAGAAATATGTTTAATGTGATTGTACATATACAACCTATATCAGACTGCTTTCTGTCTTGGGGAGGAGGAGGGAAGGGAGAGTGGGAGAAAAAAAATTTGGAACTAAAAATCCTGTGAAAACAAATGTTGAAAACTATCCTTATATGTAACTGGAAAATAATAAAATACTTTAAAAAAATAACAGCTTATTCTAAGCTTTAATATTCCTGACACTATTTTGAAAGGACTGTGTTATGCTTTTCTATTCATTCTCTGTTACATGGCCTGGCAATTATTTTCTGTACATTTCTTTAAAAAAATACTAAGTTGTTTGGTGAGTTCCCTGTGCAATCACATTGCTGCCTTCACACAAGTCCCTGCTTTTGCCTCATTGGAATTGTTTCCCTTTGTGTCTCCAGACTTTCATCCTTGAACATTTCCCATCTTTCTTGGGCTTACTTTATTTACCTCGTACATTTTAGTCCATGGGATCCTATCTTTGTTTAGATAGGTGGAATGGACAATAGAGCAATAGACTTGGAATGAGGTAGACCTGAGTTCAAATTTTGCCGCAGACAATTATGACATATATGACCTCTTTCAGCCTTACTCATTTGTATAATAATGACAATAATAGCAGCTACCTCACAAAGCTGTTCTGAGGATCAAATGACATAACATATGTTCACAAATTTTAAAGCACTTTATATATGCTGGCTACTTTTACACTCTCTGAAACCTTTGAAATCTGGTTGCTCCAGATGTAAGGTACATATCAGTCTATAACTGGATTCCCTCTAGTTCTCTATCACAAACTCCAGGAGGCATCATGATTCCTCTCTAAAACATACACACTCTAAGGAGCTGCTAGGTGGCACAGTGGATAAAGAACTGGCTCTGGATTCAGGAGGACCTGAGTTCAAATCCGGCCTCAGACCCTTGACACTTACTAGCTGTGTGACCCTGGGCAAGTCACTTAACTCTCATTGCCCCACCCCCTAAAAAATCCTACTCTAAAACACACACACACACATATACACACACATACACACACATTGCCATCATTTCTACCTCAATACCCAGTTCCTCCCTGTAAGTAAGAATCAGATCCATAATAGGATATTCCCTTGTTGGTTTCTCCATCCTTTGAAAGATGATATTATGACAGGGCAAGTCAGGAAATTATTAGCTGCTTTGATTTGGGCACAGAAAGCTCTAGCTGATAACTGGACCCTCATCACTACCATCATGCCTTTATATAAGACTTGTGGTCTGTTTTACAAACTTTTCGTCTGTTTCCTTTTTCTGCCTGGGCAGCTCCAGGGGGGAAAAAAAACATTTCTATTTCTCTCTCCATTGATCTTCACCCAAATAGTCTCCATCATGCTTTTCCCCTCTGTTTCCAGGATTTTCTTGCATTAATGTACCTTGTCAGTATACATTAGTCACTCCAGCCTCCTCCACATACCCTTTACCTTTCTTATTCCTCTTGAACAAGGTATATCTATCCAGAGAGTCATGGCTCAGACATGGGTTTCTTCCTACCAAGTCTCAGTGAAATCTATGAGGTGGACCTCTAGCTTTTGTTTATTGCTTAAACTTTGGGCATTTTTGTACAGACATTTGAGGTCATGGGTTTTTACTACTATTTCTTTGGTGATTCAATGGAGGAATAATGATAATGATAAATTAACATAATTTCATTAATTAAATAAAAATTACTCTAGAATGACATTTAATATGCCAACTTAGCTCTTTGAGAACCATGATTATATGAAATGTACTGGGGGGGGCTGCCCTCCACAGAAACTAATAAAAGATTGCCATTGACTATCAGGTATTCTTATAGATTGCATAATTTAATTATTTCAGTATGCAAATAATGAATATATTTCCTGGTTTTGCTCCACATTTTAATGTAATTTTCAATTAGTACCATGTTGGAAAAGGATTACAGAGACTATTTTATAAATTAACAGTTAGAAAAATTGGGTGATTTTCAAAATATATTCTAGTTAGTAACTTCATTTTGTAGCAATTTTTACACTAAACTGGAACCTGAAATCTTTACCCAGATGAGCTTGCATCTATTTTACTCTATACCCTGTAATTTAATAGCAATCAAGTTTTTACAGCTCACATTTATCAATCTATTATGTGCACATTGCATTTACCGCCATCCTTCAAGTCAAGTCAATGAGCATTTGATAATTGTGCACTATGTGGCAGGCACTGTGCTAAGCACTGGGGATACACAAAAAACAAAACCAAAACAAACTGTGCACAAACAAGATATGGATAGGGTAAATTGGGAATAGTCTCATAGGGAAGGTACTAAGAACAAAGAGGACTGGGAAAGTCTTGCAGAAAGTAGGGCTTCGGCTGAAACTTGAAAGAAACCAGGGAAACCGGAAAAGTCAGGAGGAAGAGATGAAGAGGGAAAGAGTTCCAGTTATAGATGACAGCCAGTGGGAATGCCCAGAGTTGACAGATTGAGTGTCTTATATGAGCAACAGCAAAGAGGACTGAGTCATTAGATTATAGAGGGTGGGGGGGCGTCAGGGCGGGGTACAGCGTAAGAAGAACAGAAAGGTAGAAAAGGACCACGTTATGAAGGGCTTTAAAAGCTGGACAGAAGATTTTCTTTTTGATCCTGGAGGTAATAGGGAGCTACTGGAATTTATTGAAGGATGAGGAGAGGTAGTGACATGGTCATACTTGTCTTTTAGGAAAGTCATTTTGATAGGTGAGTGGAGGGTGGGTTAGAGTGGGAAGAAACTTGAGGCAGGGAAAACAACCAGTAGATATTTGAAGTAGTTCAGGCATGAGGTGAAGAGAGACTCTACCAGGGTTTTGTCAATATCAAGCATATATGAGAGATGGTAGAAATAGTAGGAGGGAGGGGCATTGAGAGAGTATGAGTTACTAAGGATAACATCTATATCAAGAGTCTGGGTGACTAGGAGGATGGTGGTGCTCTTGACAGTGATAGGGAAGTTTGGAAGGGGGGATATTTGCGGGGAAAGATAATGTGTTCAGTTTTGCTCGTGGAGCTTTTTAAGATTTTAAAGAGATACACAGTTTTGGACATACAATAGGCAGTTAGAAATGTGAGACTGGAGGCTGGAATATCCACAATTAGTAGGCATGACCTGGATGAAGATCCAGCATAAAAGACTGAGAAGCAGTATGGTCTTTTATTTTTAACTCACTTTGGCTTGAAAATCCATATTGATTTGAGTATCACTTACTAGTATGAAATACTAACCCACTTTGGGAGGCAAAATAAACTGCACAGATTACCATAGCCTGGAACCCATTGGAGGAAATGAAACCAATAGGAAGAGATTGAAGATGAAAGAATTAGAAATAATGATTCATGGAGCATGACTCCATATGAGACAATGTGATCAAGCATACAGGTGGATAGGATCAGCCATCTCATCCTCTAGAACTGAAGAGGATATGGAAGGATATCAAGAAATATTGAAGTATGGAGTAAGGGATTTGAGTAAGCACATATCCAGTGGTCTTCATTTTCAATAAACTAGAAATGAATGGATGGATAAAGGAATAGAGGGATGAATGAATGAAGGGATGAAAAAATTATCAGGTCCCTACTATGTGCTAGGCACTATATTAGACACTTGGGATCAGATATAAAAGTGAGAATCTCTGCCCTCAAGGAGTTTACATTCTAACAGGGGGAAACAATACACAATGGCTCAATTATGATCATGGATGTCCAAGGATTGTGAATGGAGCCAAAGAACGTTTGATTGCCATACCTTTTTCAATAGCAATGGTAGTATTGATTTCGTTACTGTTACTGTTACTGTTAACACAACAAGACATGGTAGCAGGTAGAAATGTATACAAGGTGACGGGGCAAACGGCAAAATGTCTACATAGATCCTGGCTAGTTCAAATATGAAGTATAGTCCGGGTCTGGCAAGATAAAGTTAATTGAGAAAGGTCGGCTGGCTAAGTCAGCTCAACTCTTGGTTTCCTCATCTGTAAAATGAGAGGCTGCACTACGGGATCTCTCGGGCCCCTTTCAACTCTGAGATAATATGATGCTAAGAGTCCCTGGAGGTCACAAAATGGCTATAACCAAGATCGAGGGCTAAGAGTGGGAGGAAGAGGATTAGTTGGATGGCATGAAATTCAGAGGAGAATTTGCTAAGTAGTGATGACAGAGCAAAGACTTAGAAGTAGCAATGGAAACAGGGAGCAGCCAAATCCCTTTCTGCTCTTGTGAATCAGGTACAATGGATGAAAGAACATTTACTCTTGCCAGAGATATGATAATCCTTAATGAAATGCCAGGTTTCAGTGAATGGGAGAAGGAAGACATACAGGAAATCCCAAAATTCTTATTGCCATTTTAAGCTTTAATAGCTAAGACATTTGGAAACAGTCTGTTTAAGAATGAGAAATCAAAGATAAAGAGTTATTTCTATAGAATCACTGATACACAGGACATAGTAAATGGGCTGGTAAATGGGTGCACAGAGGGCATCTAGACTTCTCTCAGTTATTTCAAGTTATCAGGGTCATACTAACTGAATTTCAAGGTACTAGCTAATATGAATCATGATCCTAAAGGATTTCAACAGGCTAGAAAGTTCAACTAAGTGGTATAGTGGATAGAGTGCTGAACTTGACTAGTTATAGTGATTGAATTCAAATCCAGCCTCAACTTAGTGGTTCTGGGCAAGTCACTTAAATCACCTCAGTTTCCTCATCTATAAATCAGGATGATAATAGCATCTACCTCCCAGGGTTGTTGTAAGGATGAAATGAGGTAATATCTGTAGAGCGTTTCACAAACTTTAAAGTGCTATAAATGCTAGCTATTATTTTTATGTTATACTTGAATTCCCAAAATCACCTTCTTAAGTATAGAATAGGAGGGGCAGCTAGATGGCGCAATGGATAGAGCGCCGGCCCTGGAGTCAGGAGTACCTGAGTTCAAATCCGGCCTCAGACACTTAACACTTACTAGCTGTGTGACCCTGGGCAAGTCACTTAACCCCAAGTGCCTCACTAAAAAAAAAAAAAAGTATAGAATAGGAAAAGCATGGCTGGTAACAGTAAATACACAAAAACCTGGGACTTTAGAGGCTTGAAATTAAATATGGATTAATAATATTATATGGGGCAGCTAGGTGGCACAGTGGATAGAGCACCGGCCCTGGATTCAGGAGGACCTGAGTTCAAATCCGGCCTCAGACACTTAACACTTACTAGCTGTGTGACCCTGGGCAAGTCACTTAACCCCAATTGCCTCACTAAAAAAAAAAAATAATAATAATATTATTATATGGCCTCCTAAATAGCCCATTCACACTTAGACTACGTTAATAAAAGTATAGTTTCCATTATAAGAGAAGTTTTATTCTGTGTGCACTATGCCATGGTTAAACAATCTGGAATGCAGTTCCGGGAATGACATTCATGAGAGGACATCTAGGAGCAAGCCTAGAGAGATCCAATTAGGATGACTAGGGGATTTGGAAACCATGCCGTGCCAGGTATCAATTGAAGGATATGGGAATATTTAACTTAGAGAAGAAAGGCTTAGGAAGGATATGATAGATGACCTCAGGTGTTTATAGGGTTATTGTGGAGGAGGAAAGGGGTTAAACTTGTTCTGCTTGGTCTCTAAGAAGAGAATTAAGCTCAGTAACAAGAAGTTACATAGAATAAATGATATTAAGGGGGAAATTTCTTAATAAGAAATATTTACAAGTAGAATGGTCTTCTTTAGGAGGTAATAGGGTCTCCATCTTCTGGAGGGCTTCAAGTGGCTATTGGATGACCTCTTGTCCAGGCTACGAAGGAGGACATTCCAATTCAAATGTAGGCTACAGTAGAATGCTGAGTTCTGTATTGCTCTAATTTATTTTCATTCTAAGATTCAGAGGATAGGGGATGGATAAAGATTGGGCTGAGAAAAGAGAAGGAGGAGATAGTTTATACCTAAAATATTAGGTGAAGGAACACGCTAGCCACAGGAGAAGAGGCAGAGATAGTTAAACAAGAAAATTGTAGAATTTACAATGCCCAAGTTTCCAAGTAGTTCTGTTTTCACAGGATGGTATCTTCAGGTGAATTTTCTTCACTTTTAGAACCTGGGATTGGTCACCCTCTTTTAATGGGGAAGTGGAATCTGAACTAAATGCAAACCTTCAGTGAAAGGATGAAATGTCCAGATGATTTTTTAACACATCTGTCTGTCACATTTTCTGGCAAAGTGGGATTTGGGCCCAACCAGTTAGGCTCTGACAAGCAACATGATACAGAGGCTAGAAATTTAACCTGAGGAGGCAGGTAGGTGGCACAGTGGATAAAGCACCAACCCTGGATTCAGGAGGACCTGAGTTCAAATCTGAATTCAGACACTTGACACTTAACTAGCTGTGTGACCATGGGCAAGTCACTTAACCCTCATTGCCCCACCAAAAAACAAAAACAAGCAAACAAAAAAACAACACAACAACAATAAAAAACAAAAAGAAAAAAGAAATTTAACCTCAGAGTCAGAAAGACCTAGGTTCAAGTCCTGCCTCAGATACATACCAGCTAGAGACCCTTGGTGAGTAACTTAAGCTCTAAGTATCCAGACAATTGTCTTGAAATCATAAATGCCCATTTGAATTGGTAAAGGAAGTTCATTACTGGGAGCTCCCTAGGCTGTTTAAATCACAGATGCAGTCAAAAACAAGTCAGGTGGTACATACCATAAAGCCTTATCACATGCATAGGATGTAATACTTAGAAGGACAAAAGGGATCATTCAGTCCAACCACTTTGTTTTAGTAATTAAAGAAACTGAGGCCCAGGAAATTTAAATGATTTGCTCACAAGGTAACAGAGTGGACATTCAAACTCAAGTCCTCTTTTCAGCAAGTCAAGTCATCTTTCAACTATCTGACACTCTCTCCTGCCAGTGTTGATAATAATAACCTTTGGCTTTTTGACCCAATTCAACTATAGACAGGGCTAAACTCCCTGACTGATTTTTCCGCAAATACAATGACTTTTCTAGGGTGGAACTACAGTTAAAAAATATGACTAAAAACGTGGCCTCTTTGGCTACCTTTTTATCTTTTCAATCTGCAAATGAAATGATCAGAAGTATTTTTTTTTTAATTAACCAGATCCTTATGTACAGAATATATTAGAGAAGGAAAAGACTAGAGGTGAACAGACCAGTTAGAAAGCTGTTGCAGTAATTCAAATGAGAAGGAGAAGTAGTGAGGTCCTGAACAAAGATGGTTACTGTAGTTCTTGATGGGTGTGGTCTTTCATTCTCTCTCTCTTTTTTTTTTTTTGTGGGGCAATGAGGGTTAAATGACTTGCCCAGGGTCACACAGCTAGTAAGTGTCAAATGTCTGAGATCGGATTTGAACTCAGGTCCTCCTGAATCCAGGGCCTGTGCTTTATCCACTGCGCCACCTAGCTGCCTGGTCTTTCATTCTCAAAGAGGAAAAAAGACATCAGTGGGATGATGTCTTGACTTGAAAGTGAATTAGATTTAAGTGAGGCAGAGCTGTGCAAAGTAACCAGCTTCATTCTTTCCTCCAGTCATCAGATTCCAGTTGCAAGACATAGGTCAAGAAAACTGGTAATGGCCTCCAAGAGTGTTGACATTGGAAATGGAAAGGAAAGACTGGATTGGAAAAAATGGAAGGAAAGGACAAACATGATTTGAAAGATGATTGAATATGGGGACAAAGGGGAGAGAGTCTAAAATGACTTTGAAACTTGGCATGACTGGGAGAATGGTAGTGACAGTAAATAAAGTCAGGAGGGACACTGGTGTAGGAAGAAGTGGAAAAAGCCAATTTCGGATGGGTTAAGTGTGAGGTGCCAATAGAAGTTAGGCTACCTTTAAAGAGAAGTCCTCTCTTTGTTGATGCTGGGACCAAAAGAAAGCATTTCCCAGCCTCACATGCCAATACTATTATCCCATATGGATTAGAACTTCCCTGAGCTTGTTGTACTGGGGGGGGGGGGAGTATGACTTTGTATGGGGAGATGCAGACCTTGAAAAGAGCAATTATGTTGTCATGTACCTGTTTCTTGACAACTCACTTCCAGAACCAAATTTTCTACATTCTTTATTTTCACTGTACCCAACAGCCCTTCCAAAGACTTGGCAGTAGAGAGAGAGAGAGAGAGAGAGTATTCTTTAACCTTCATGAGTATGGGGAATGGATCATCATATCATGAGTAAATATTGTTGTTACTGATTATTCATTAATGTCTGTCCTTAATTTCTTCCCTTTATAGTTACAAGTTGTGCTTTTCCTCTCCCCAGAGGATCATGAATATACTTATCTATTTACATCTTGTATCCGCCCCAGTAGAATGTAAACTCCTTGGGGTTTTGCCTTGTATAGTTGTTTGGGTTTGGTTTTTTTTTTTACTATACATTTGGCTTCACCTCTTGCCTCAGTTTTCTCATCTGTAAAAAGAATGGATTGGGGGGCAACTAGGTGGCGCAGTGGATAGAGCACCAGCCCTGAAGTTAGGAGGACCCGAGTTCAAATGCGGCCTCAGACACTTAATACTTACTAGCTGTGTGACCCTAGGCAAGTCACTTAACCCCAATTGCCTCACAAAAAAAAAAAAAAGAATGGATTGAGCTCAGTGGGCTCTTATGTCCCTTCCAGTTTTAAATCTATAATCCCATCATTTCATTAGTATAGGAGATTCTCAATTTCCTTACAATTTCCTTAGGGAGTTGCCTGGGGCACTAAGAGCTATTGGGCCTCAGAGATGTATGTAACTAGTAGGGCAGCTAGGTGGCACAGTGGATAGAGTGGTGGGTCTAGAGTCAAGAAGACCTGAGTTCTAATCTGGCTTCACACACTAGCTGTGTGACTTTGGACAAGTCACTTTACCCCCTTTGCCTTAGTTTCCTCATCTGTAAAATGAACTGGAAAAGGAAATGATGAACCACTCCAGCATCCTTGCCAAGAAAACCCCAAACAGAGTCATGAAGTCAGACATGACTGAAAGGACTGAACAACAACAACAATACAGCTAGCAAGTTCTGAAGCTAGAATTTGAACCAAGTATTTTCCAACTCCAAGTCCAGTGTGCTATCCATTTCACTATGCTGCCTATACTTCAAAAAGCAGCAAAATGTGCTGGAAGACTCTACCTGTATCCCAACAGTTTTTACTCAGACCTTTTTCCTCTTCTATGCATCCCTCAAATTCGTATGCGATTGCAAATATAAGAATGCTTGGAGTTGCTTTAACTCAATAACAGTCGTCTTACTTTTGGCTTCTCCCATATTTCTGTCACTTTTTTAAATAAAGAACTAAAAGTAAGAGAGACACAGATAGGCAGAGAATATACAAGGAACAAGCCAGAGTAACAGTAGGGAAGAAAATTATTAAAAGTACAATTTTTCCAGTTTCTCTTCAGAAGAATGTATTGCCCCTTACTTGTAGTATAAAATTCAGAACGACAGGTTTTTCATGACACATCAACATTTTTTCCACCAGTGTATCCAACACAACTTGCACTTCTATAACCTACTTTCTTCAGTTCTTGTCTGACATACTGTGTGACATGCAGTTGTATTAGCATAATGATGTGCTTTCTATCAACTCTTCTCTCTAGATGGGCATTTTCTTACAGATTGGTTACTATATCAAATAGCTTGCTCCTTTCCATGAAATTGTTTTTCTTTGAGATTTTCAAAGCCTACAAGAGCTCATCTCAAGATCCTACTATACCTTATACTCCAGTGTGGGTCTTAAAATATATGCACCTACCCATTTGTGGAATACTTCAAAACTGATGACAATCCAGGGTGTAGCACCTTTGGATAGAGTCTCTAGAGAATTATTCCTTTCTGCTTAAGATAATGTCAAATATATACATTATTGCACAATTGTTTTAAACTATATTTGACATAAACTTTCAGATATTGAATAGGCTTTACTCCTTATCACAAAACCTAACAAGAAACAAATGCACAACTAGGTGATTCTGTAAGCATCTATCATCTTGTCATCAATAACACTTATTTTTCTCTGATCAGTACTTCATGTTTACTTAGAGTCAACTAAATAATGCATAATGCCCACAAAGATCTACAATTTTTTTTTCAGATCCTAATTCTTCCTGCCCAACCTATTCTGCTATGAAAGGCAATGTTGCACTTTATTCTTACTGGGAATGAGGAAGACATATAAGGAAGTTGTATTAACTCTCATGTAAACAGTTCCATTAATAAATAAACAACCATTTCGGTAACTGTTGCAAATGCTGTTTTTCAGCCCCAAACGATTTTTTTATTCTCAGTGTATCTAACACAGAAGCAAACAAAAAGATTAGCCATTGTATAGACAATTACATTAGGGGTCAAATCTTAGCAGCTAAACCGCTTGGTATATAGAAATATAACTCATCCTGTTCCTCCACTGGGATTCTATACTTTCTCTAACATCAGTCTTTTTATTCATTTCATTCATTGGTCTGGGCTTGTCTCCCCGAATCTGAGAGAGAGAGAGAGAGAGAGAGAGAGAGAGATGGATGATAGATTATAGAGATATATGTGTATAAATAAGTGTGTGTGTGTGTGTGTGTAAAGTAAACATTTATATACTTCTGGATTAATGTGTTCTTAGAAAGAGGTGAACCCTGGGCCCTGCAGTATTTAAAGTTGCTCTTAGGGAAGGAAATTACATATTCAATACCAGTCCCATCTTTTTCACAATACATTGCACACTACTGTAGAGGTCTCACTAGGAGATTCTCTGTTCTTCATAAAAATAGGCTCACTAGGGCAGCTAGGTGGTGCAGTGGATAAAGTATCGGCCTTGGATTCAGGAGGACCTGAATTCAAATTTGTCCTCAGACACTTGACACTTACTAGCTGTGTGACCGTGGGCAAGTCACTTAACTCCCATTGTCCCAGAAAAAGAAAAAGGAAAGGAAAGGAAAAAGAAAAAGATAGGCTCGCTATATCAGAGTGGAGAGCCTGCAATTTTGTAGGGAAGATCAAGCCCAGCAAATTGTAGGCTGCCCAAAAGTAAACTAAGCCTGTGTAAAGCATGTTAACGACTAGAGATATTATGAATTAGACATCTACAAAACTTCTACTTTTTAATGAGTCTTGTAAACAATATAATGTAGACAAATAATAATGATTATTGAAGACCCAGTCATAATGCTGCTTAACATATCTTGATTTGGACATCAATTTTCTAGAAACTTTTATCAATTAAAAATGAACATTTCATTCTTAATAGATGATGCATAAAAATACTGTTATTTAGGAAAGTAAAGTTCAAACTTTATGTCATTCCAAATTCTATTACTACTCAGATACATGCTCATGCATAGCTGTAACCCATTTGAGCATACTGTAGTATCCACACTCCCCTAGTGTATACACACACACACACACACACACACACACACACACACACACACACCTTTAGCAGCTTTACCATTAGGCATTTATACTGTCATTTTTATCCTTTTTTTAACCACCATTGAAATCAGTGTACCTGTTCTGGAATGCTTAGAGAGTTTCAGATTCATATAACCTGCAAACAACTACAGTAACTTATAGGGCAAACACTTAGGAACCTTCTTTTTCACTATTTTCTCATTTGTTGCCAAGGAATGGCTTTCTGCCTATACTCCTGTTGTTGCTATTTCACAGATGAGGACAAAGCTTTTATCTGGTGAATTTGTGCAGTGAAAATAGCTAACCTGAAAGACACATAGAATCATGGGTTTTTAGAGATCATCTAGCCAAGATTCATAACTTGGGTTCTGTACACTTTACAGAGAGAAAGAGAGAGAGAGAAAGATCTATATCCATGTCCACATTCACGTCCATGTTTATGTCTATATTTATCTGTGTGTATGTAAAGTTTACAGACCCCAGGTTAAAAATCCTGGCTAGATGACCTATACTGTGTGTATATGTACATATACACACACACACACATATGTGTGTATGACATACACACTTGTATGTGTACACAGTCACATGTGTATATTTCATGATATTTCGGTGTAATTTGTTTCCTTTGTAATCCAATGTATTTTATCTTCTGCATTTAAAAACATTATTCTAAAAAGGGTTGTATGGATTTCACCAGACTTGGCAAAAGGTTCCATGACACAAAAAATATTCAGAATCCTTGATCCTAGTTCATGTAGGAATCTTAATAATAATAATAATAATAATTTACATTTGCAGATTGTATATTCCTCATAGAAGCACTGTTAGATGGTGCAAATATAATTATTCCCATTTTACAAGTGAGGAAACTGAGTCTCTGGGATAAAGCACTATGCTCAGGGGCTCACAGCCAATGAGAAACTGAAGTAGTATATAATGATTTAAACACAGGTATCCTTTAAGTTCAGTGCTCTTTCCACTATGCCATGCTGTGTCTCATTCTTGACGAGTGGTCATCCAGCCCCACCTTGAACATCTCTCATGATGAAGCATTACAATCTTATAAGACATCCTGATTCTGATTACTGCATGTTCCTATACTTCATTAGTACAAGGACCTGTAATTTCATTGCCATGATTGCTCCTTCCACCGATTCAGATTGCAACCCATTAGTAGATCAGTGATGGTATGTTACTATATAGTCCAAAAAAACCCAGTGTTTGAAGCTTTACAACTGCAAGATTAGAATGATTCTGAGGGGGCAGCTAGGGGGAGCAGTGGATAAAGCACCAGCCCTGGATTCAGGAGTTCAAATCCGGTCTCAGGCACTTGACACTTACTAGCTGTGTGACCCTGGGCAAGTCACTTACCCTTCATTGCCCTGCAAAAACAAAAACAAAACAAACCAGAATGATTCTGAGACAGTAGACATAGATAGTTCATTACCTGACCTGTTCTTAAAGCTTTGCCAGATGGATGGCACCTCCTAAAACTTGTCCTCCAGACTCTAAGGTAACCACTACACCATGATGTATTCAACATTCAACAAATACTATTAAGCACTTACCACGTGCCAGGTATTATACTAGATGCCAGGGATACAATGACAAAAGCTAAAACAATCTGTGTCCTCAAGAAGTTTATAGTCTACTGGGAGAGGGGGAAGGGAACAAAATGTATATGGAAAATTAAGTACAGATTTGGAGATTGGGGAAGGGCACTAGAATTGGGTGGGGAGATGGTAGTAAGAATAGGCCCTTTTATAGCAGGGGACACTTGAATTGAGCTTTGAAAGAAGATAGAGATTCTTATAGGTGAAGGTGAAGAGGAAGTGCATTGTAGAAAATGGGAAATAGTTTGTGTAAAAGCACGGAGATAGAAGATGGAATGCTACTGTGTACAATATACAGTAAGCGAGCCAGTTTGGCTTCAATAAAAAGGAAAGTGAAATGCAGTAAACCTGGAAACATATTTTGGAGAAATTTGTATTTTACCCCAGAGGCAAGAGGGGAAAACCTTGGAGTGGGGCACAAGTGGAGGGATTGCTCTCCATTCTGCCTACATTTATCTTGATTTCTGTCTGGCACAAATAAACCATTTTAATAATAATAACTAACCTTTATATAGCACTTTAGGTTTGCAAAGAGCTTCACAAATACTATCTCATTTAAACAACCCTGGAAGGTAGGTGCTATTATCATTCCCATTTTGTGGTGGTAGTGGTTGTTGAATCATTTTTTCAGTCATGTCCATCTCTTCGTGACCCCATTTGGGGTTTTCTTTGCAAAGAAACTGGAGTGGTCTGCCATTCCCTTCAGTTCATTTTATCGATGAGGAAACTGAAGCAAACAGGGTTAATTAACTTGCCCAGGGTCACACAGCTTGTGTCTGGGACTTGACTTGAATGTAGGTCCAGTCTCCAGGTCTATACATGTTCCTTTCTCCAGGTCCAGCACTATCCCTTCTACCACCTAGCTATTCTAATCAATTCATAGCAAGCACTCTGAGCCACCTGTTGAGAAGCAGCATGACTGTACCGCTGCCTTCCCCTGTCATTTCTATTCCTAAAAACATTCACCTGGAGCAGGAGATCTGAAAATCTGAAACATTTTACTAGGCTATGTTTTCAGTGTGGATACCCCAGCAATAGAGTCTACTTCTTTCCTCTGATAGGTCTGCAGTTGAATGTTGTGCCACCCTCAGAGTGCCCTGGGAGATGGGGGGGTTATGTTCCTGGGTCCATCATAGACTTTGGTATAGCGGCAATACTGAACTCCTTTTAAAAGCTCTACTTATTTATTTGTTTGTTTGTTTGTTTGTTTTTGGACTGTTTCCTTTATAGGGTCGTTGCTCAAGGGAGAACTGCAAGTATCTTCACCCACCAACACATTTAAAAACCCAACTAGAAATTAACGGGAGGAACAATTTGATCCAACAAAAAACTGCAGCAGCGATGCTTGCCCAGCAGATGCAATTCATGTTTCCAGGAACACCGCTTCATCCAGTTGTGAGTACATTTTATCTAATGATGGGGCTGATGGTTAAAGTGTGGGAACAATCAGAACCATATTGACCTGAAAAAAAATATATCCCCCAAATGCTGGCACTTTAATTGGAACCAAAGCTAATATAATCTAGTAGCTTCAGAGATGCTAGAAAAGGACTGTGTATATATTTATCTGGGAACAAGTATGATGGTGTGGTTTGTAAAGGGCAATTCTCTAAATTATATCAAGAAAGACTTGGATTGGCCATAAATTCCATGGGCCGCCAGTCAGGAAATGGCTGTTCTATTGATTTATTTCTCCCATGTATTATTTTCTTGCGTTTTAATGGAACAGTGGGAGCTGGAAGTGGCACCTTAGTGGAGAATTTGATAAACCTAATTTTTTTTTTGGTGGGGCAATGAGGGTTAAGTGATTTGCCCAGGGTCACACAGCTACTAAGTGTTAAGTGTCTGAGGCTGGATTTGAACTCAGGTCCTCCTGAATCCAGGGCCAGTGCTTTATCTACTACGCCACCTAGCTGCTCCCTAAAAACTGTGAGATTTAAAATTGGATATTAGATCATAAATCTCCCCTACTTAACCTTTCCCTTAATTTATCTCCCAGACTAGTAAATGGAAGAAGCTTTTGGTTTTCTAGATAGACCTTTTATTTATTGTTATGGTAGTCACAAGGTGATGTTGATTAAAAGGATAGGAAAGTAGAAACACAATACATATCGTCTTAAGTCTAAGCTTAGTCTGTATTCCTTATAAAAACCTCACCAAACCGAAAAGGCCACCTTTGGAGAGAGACCGTCTGTGCCGCGCCGTCAGGAGCCTAGCCAAGCAGGAAAAAGCCCCACTTCCGTTCTCTCCACCCCAGAAGTCGAGTGCGCCGCAGGCAGTCTGACATGCGCAGCAGGCGGACTGTTCGTCTCCTCCCCAAAAGGGTGGTCCTTCAAAAACTGGCGTCTTTCAGTTATCCTAACCGACTGTTAAAAACTTTCATATTTTTTTACCACAAAACCTAATATTTTTTTTTTTTGGTGAGGCAATTGGGGTTAAGTGACTTGCCCAAGGTCACACAGCTAGTAAGTGTAAAGTGTCTGAGGCTGGATTTGAACTCAGGTCCTCCTGAGTCCAGGGCCGGTGATGTATCCACTGCACCACCTAGCTGCCCCAAAACCTAATTTTTTTAAGGTAATTTACCTATATGCGATGCTTAGTCCCTTTTATTATTATTGACTTCAAACCTTATGGGACAACTGCTTTTCCCTCCACTAACCTTTTCACCCCATTAGATTGTAAGCAACTTGAGGGACTGTCTCCTTTTTTTGTATCCCCAATGCTTAGTGTATACTAGGTGCTTAATAGATATTTATTGCTTGGGATGGGATCAGGAAAATTGGATTCAAATTCTGCTCTGCTTCATATTAGCTGGTCAAGTCATAACTTATTTGGGCTTCAGTTTCATAGATTCATAACTTTAGTGCTAGAAGGGCCCCCAAAAGCCCAACCTACCTCCTCATTTAATAGATGAGGAAATTAAAGATCAGAGAGGTAAAGGAACTTAACCCGGATATACACAGAGCTTCCAATTATGAGGCAGGATTTGAACTAAGGTCTTCCTGACTCCAACTCCAGAGCTCTGTTCACTTCTCTTCAGCTAGGAGAAGGTTGGATTAAATAAAATGTCTAGGGTGTATTACAATTCTAAACTATCCACTTATACCAGACTGATACTTTGTGGAAAAAATGTCAGTATTTGTAATGTTCTTTTGGTAACATCAGAAACATATGTACAGACATAAGATAGACCAAGGAAGGAAAATCTAGCTGTGCATCAGCCCACAGAAGGTACCCTATTCCATAAAGTCTTCCCTGTCTCTTACGCTCCAGATGTAATCTCATCTTTCAGGGCTCCTTCTCTTGGGATGTGGTGGGTAAGAGAGTGGCCCTAAGGCTGAATTTCTAGGAGTGGGGGATGAAGGGAAGGAAAAGCAATAAGCTTATAAACACTTATTTTGTAAAATGCATGTTCATCCCCTTTTTACATAATGTTTGAAAGCACTGATTTTCCCTAAAGAGCTGTCGATTGTTTTCAGGGATGCAAATGAGAGATTGGCAGAGGGAGTATATTTGACTCTAGTAGGTTTGATTCATGTTTATGAATTGTTCGTTTAAAAAGACCAATTTTTTAAAAAACACACTTATATGAGTCTATGGAGGTTTGAAAGCAAAGCACACACACAAAAGGCACTATTGTTAAAAAAATCAGTCTTTATTGTGTGAAAAATTATATATTACTGAAAGCCCCCAAATTAAAATGGTATGCTTTGGATAGAAATATGCTTGAATTTATTCTTATTTGGTTGAGGATTCAATGCTTTGGTCCATCATATAGCACAGAGTGCCCAAGATTACAGAGCAATCCTGCCTGGGCCAAAGAATACCTAAGCCCTGCCTTCCTCTTCTGATAATATTGTTTGGTTGCATTATGATCATTTTTTCCCATGTTAAGTGCCTCTCACTTTCATTTTCTAGCTACAGTATTCCCTTTGTCCATTTGAGTAAGTGCTACATAATCCAGTTACCAGAAGCCTGTGATTAATTTCATATTGACTGAGAAACACATTTGCTAGCTGTTGAACAGGGCATACAAAAGACAGTCCTGTTTTATCGTATCATATGGTCTAATTATGATGGGAACAAATACAACTTTTTTTAAATTTTAAAATCTTTCCAGTTTACTGTAAAGCCTTGAGTTCAGTGGGGGCATATATGGGAAGATAAAAAGTTCTTGTTATTATTTCAACAATCTGACCTCTTACTAATCAAGGAATAAAGATTTGTGGACGACCTAGATTTTGAATGATGGGGTAATTTTGTTGACCGGGGGAGAAAAGGATAAAATGAAAAAGGAAAAAAATGGGGAATTTACTTAGTGGTGTCCAAGTAGGTGATTTTAAAGTTGGTGAACATAGCAATCCCAAGATCCTTGAGTTTATTTTTATTGCTATTCTCTTTGTGTGTGTCTCCGTATCTGTATGTCTGTTTCTGATTTGTTTAACCTTTTCTGATATAAATTCTGATAATAGTGTTATCTGCTCTTCTGGTTATCACCCACAACCACAGATACTCATTTCTGTCTTCTATTTCATTCTTTGTTGTTGTTAGATTGTGCCTAATTCTTCACAACCCCATGGACCATAGTGCACCCATGCTGTCCATGGGGTTTTCTTGACAAACATACTGGAGTAGTTTACCATTTTCTTCTCCAGTGGATTAAGGCTGACAGAGGTTAAGTGACTTGCTGAGGTTCACACAGCTAAGAAGTATCTAATTCTGGATTTGAATTCAGGTCTTCCTGACTCCAAGTCTAGTGCTTCATCTACTGAACCACCTTGCTGCCTCCATTTCATTTACACTGATTTATAATTCCCCTTTTAAAGAAGTGTTTTCTTTCCATGCCCTTTCTAATTCCTTATCCTTTCAAGAATTGTCTAGATTATATTTCCATGAATGCTTATTTTCAATACATACAGTAGAGTGCCGTAGATAATATATACCCCAAGTCCTGGGATTCTAATACTGTTCTTTATCATTTTTCTCATTACTTGATACTGCTTTTATCATTCTGTTTTGCATTGGAGCCTCTGGAACTTTGTACTATCATTATCTAGCCATAATTTCCCAAATACCCCACTAGGTATTCATACTGAGACACATGACTGCCTTTTGTAAATGCTGATTTCCTGAAGTGTCCAAGCCTCATCCTCCACCTTCATCCAGGTTTATTGCAAGCCCTTTGAATCAACATTTCTTTTGAGAGTCAACTTAATGCCACTGCCTAATTGTTTCTGTTCTGCTAGTTATAATCAACTCTTATTTTATCCAAGGTTTTCTGTCACACAATGTTTTATCATTATTCTCCCTCCATCCGAAAGGCAGTGGGAGAAATTAATTGTCTACCTCTCTTTTTAAGTTCTCAGCAGTTGTTACCCACTATTGGAGTGTCTCTTCTCTCCACCCAAGAGATGTGTCTCTGTATTATCATATTCATTATTGAGGAGATGAGATATTCTCCCTGAAATAATAATTCATATCCTCTACCTCCTTTTCCTTCTACTGGCTGTCTCTTTCTTCCTATGTTGTATTATATATCAATCGATTGATCAATCTATCATCTATCGATCTGTCTATCTGTCTATTTTTATTTTATTTTTTGCGGGGCAATGAATGTTAAGTGACTTGCCCAGGGTCACATAGCTAGTAAGTGTCAAGTGTCTGAGGTAGGATTTGAACTCAGGTCCTCCTGACTTCAGGGCTGGTGCTTTATCCACTGTGCCACCTAGCTGTCCCTGTATTATTTACTTTTAATCATTAATGCATTCCTAGTGTCTGCTCTCCTCCACTTCCTGTTTTCCAGGTTCCCCTTTCATGTACAACCACTCCTTTCTCTTTTTCTCTTGTCTCAGAACAGGTCTGGTTCATGGGCCTTCACTGGCCCTTACTGTGAGGTTCCCTCTGAGACATTGTTGTTGAGTCATTTCAGTAGTGCCTGACTCTTTGTGATCCCATTTGAGCTTTTCTTGGGGAAAATGCTAGAGTGACTTGCCATTTCCTTCTCCACTATGTCCCCATTTTATAGTGGAGGAACTGAGGTTATTTTATCAGATTTAATTGAATCCACAATTTAAGAGGCATTGTAGAATACTGTACTAAAGTAATGGAAAAGGAATCAGGAGATCTGGATTCTGACCTTAGTTCTATACCTAAGCAGCTAAGAAGTTTGAGCAAATTACTTAATCTTGTGGGCCTAGTTACCTCATCTTTAAAAAAAAGGGGGGTGGGGAACCAAACCAAATGATGTCTAAGATTATTTCTAGATCCAAAGTTTTATGAAGTGTTTCCAACTTGGTAGGTTTATCATGAAAAATTAGGGGAGACATCTTCCAGGCTTGTGTTAGAAGGGCAGCAATAGCCCAAGAGACATTTAAATTATTTTCATTTACAATGAAAAGCTTGTTCCTTCTGGATATTTCTCTTTAACAGACCATATTTATAATTGCTTTTTAAAAATAAACCTATTTTAAGTTGTAATGACTTTAGTGTTGAAAATAAAATGTCTAGGTTTAAAATTAAGTATAGTATTTAATTCAGGTCAATACAAGAAACTTAAAAGAAAAATTAGGTATCTAAGTTGGTGTTAGTTTTCATTTCTTCTTTTTATTTGTGCATTAACAGATACAGAGTTATGGAATGACCTTCCTACTAAGTTGTGACAATATCTCTAGATAGTTTATGGCCTACCATGATTTAATGATGATTTAATATGCTTTATTTATTTATGATATTATGGCATATGTGATATAGTATTACTTGATGTTTAATATGATATATTAACTTAATATGATTTAATAAAACTTTTCTTTTTAAAAAAATCTACATGTATCTATCATTTCCAGTATAACTTAACCAGAAAAAATAATCACTATTTCACGTTCATTTATTTAAATCTTAAATTTAACATTTTGTAGGATTTAAAACATTAAAATATCTTAATAAAAGTTCGAATTTTCATTTGTTTGCTTGTTTTGAGATCTCCTTATCTTGCCTAGGCTGGAAGTGGGATCGGTTTCACAATTGATTAGAGCAAGGACTTTGACCTGCTCTGTTTTAGCTACTTTTCTCCCTTCTCCTTAGGTAGCCTTGATACGCCTCCTACCACCAGGGGGAGGTATACCATGTTGGTAATGGAATTTTTTTAGGCCATTCAAATAACTTTTAGTCCAGTGAATCCCAGAACACTTGTGTTCAGGTGATCCACGAGCTTTAGGGGTTCTGAATAGAGAAGCTAAAAATGATTAAGTAGGTATGACTTACAACAAAGTGGGCTTTGACTTTTTGCTATAATTCTGACTACTAATATTCAGTAATAATGACTTTGGAAAATCAAAATATTTGAGGTACATTAATAACATGATATATTGATTTGTCTCCAGCAGATAATTCTAGGTCAATGGTTAGACATCTGATTCATTATTTTTTTCTTATAAGTATTTTTTCTTTTCTTAAATCAGAAAATCCATAGCTATTTCTTTTTTTCTTCAACTCTAGCTCAGGCCACAGTAATAACATTACTATAGTTTAGGCCTCAACTCAACTGCTCACAATTCAAAAGATTCCTCTTTTGTTCTAGCTGCCATCCCTTTCAACCCTCTTCCTGAGGTAGGAGCAAGGGTATGTTGGTAAATGTTTAACAACTGGCTATCCAGGGCGGGTAAAAAGTGCATGGGTCATACTTTTAAGTTTAATCTGCATTATTGACATCTTCTCCATCACTTATTAAAGTCTAGCCACCAAAAGAGTAAAACAAGTCCTGATTTTTCCCATTAGCCTATTTCTTAAAATATTACCCTGAACATTTAAAAATTGTTTTTTGTGAGCTGGCTCCAGCACACCACTGGGCAGGAGTAATGGTCTTTGACTTCCCTCTTTCTTGCATACCTTGACATAGCACTTTCTGTGCTAAATGTGAGAAAGAAGGAGAGCACATCTCTGTATCAGGACTAGTATGTAGGAATACATAGCACAGATCTACAGAGCAGTCTGATATGTCAGTGACTCCATGTTCATAACATAATCACTTCTTTTGACTGAAAACGGCTGCCTACAAATAACAGGGGGGTGGTTTCTGCCGTCCATGATTCTAAGAAATCATCCCAGGTGTTTGTGAATGATGTCCCCAAAGCAATCCCAAGCGTTCATGAAGAATGCAAGTTTCATGTCTAGATGGGGTTTGAAAAGTGTTAATAGGAAGGCTTGTTTCATTGGCTTACAAAAAGCGTTTCTTTATGTGCTATCAAATGAAGGTGATCCCTTTATAAATAACCGAGTCAAGGGAATCCATCAGGGCAGAATATTTGTCAAAGTCTGCCATTCCTGAGAGTACTGTAGTGATTACTCTCATTCTGCTATTCCATTAAATTCAATTCAACAATATTTATTAAGCACATGCTATTCATCTAGTATTAAGTTTAATCCTATGTCTAATAAGAAAACAAAGCTTATTAAGCACCTACTGTTTATTTAATAGCCAATTAAATTCAATTTAGCAATATTTATTCATCTTTAAGGGTATAAAGGTGAAAAATAACATAGCACTTGACCTCAAAGAGCTTACATTCTGCTTAGGGGTTATAGCATATACATTACAAAGTATGAATCTGGGGAAGGTTCAGTGCTGTGGCCTCTTTCAAGAGTTTTCAGTCCTCTAGCGATGGATAAAGTAGATCAACTTTTAAAGTCCTTCAGTTTCAGAGGCCAGTCTCTCAAGTGCCTTCCAACTCTGAAATTTTACAATTATAATTTAGATAATAATGTTTCATTCATTTGGTTACTCTCTTTTGATAAACATGAATCTCCTTAGGGAGGCACAATAATGTTCTAGGATTTGACATCCTAAATTTATATAATATTGCCCACAAATGGAACCATTTGTAGGAATCTCTCTTCCATTTGGACCCTGGCTGGGCAAGATTTTGTTTAACCTAGGTGTACAACTTGGATGGGCTTATATTTTCTTGCTTTATCATTCACTTGTCATTAGTAAACAGATCGTCAATGAAACTCTGTGGTTGCATTTAGCAAGATATCTTGTATGATCTTAAATTAGATGAGAGACTCCTTATTAGAGGATGGTATTAAGATATTCTGTAATTCCATTTTGTGCCACCATAGCCAATGATTTCTCTTTTTTTTTTTTTTTTTTTTTTTTTTTTTTTTTTTTTAGTGAGGCAATTGGGGTTAAGTGACTTGCCCAGGGTCACACAGCTAGTAAGTGTTAAGTGTCTGAGGCCGGATTTGAACTCAGGTACTCCTGACTCCAGGACCGGTGCTCTATCCACTGCGCCATCTAGCTGCCCCACCAATGATTTCTCTAAGCAATAAACAGTAAACACAATGGCAGCTCATATTCTCTGCAATTTTAGGTCTATTCTGTGAGTGTGAAAATGTGATCTGCTCTAGAGCAAAAGTGGCAAACTCGTGCCTCACAACACTCCTGAGTACAGCCTGAACCAAATTAAAATATAATTGAAGGAGGGGCAGCTAGATGTCGAAGTGGATAGAGCACTGGCCCTGGATTCAGGAGTACCTGACTTCAAATCCAGCCTCAGACACTTAACACTTACTAGCTGTGTGACCTTGGGCAAGTCACTTAACCCCAATTGCCTCACCAAAAATAAAAAATATATATATATAAAATTGGAGGGGGCAGCTAGATGGTGCAGAGGATAAAGCACCAGTCCTGGATTCAGGAGTACCTGAGTTCAAATCCAGCCTCAGACACTTGACACTTACTAGCTGTGTGACTCTTGGCAAGTCACTTAACCCTCATTGCCCTGCCCCCCCCAAATATATATATGTGTGTGTGTGTGTGTGTGTGTGTGTGTGTATATGTGTATGTATGTATATAATTGAGAAACAAAACAAAATAAATAAAAATACAATAAAACAAAAATAATATCTCTCTTAAAACTAAGTCAATATGTGGCCTTATGTATAGTTTAATGGCCCCTGTTTCTATTTGAGTTTGATTGCACTGCTTTAGAGAATCATTTGCAAGATTGTATCCATTCCCTTTTCCATATTTCCAGACTACACTCATTATCTTTTCCCTAAAATCTTCTCTTCTTCCAAACTTCTGAATTACTCTCAAAGGTACCACAATCTTCTTGATCACCTTGGGCTCACAATCGAAATGTCATTCTTGCTCCTCACTCTCACTCCCCATATCCAATCAGTTACCAGGTCCCATGATGTTGATTCTGCCTTTGTAACTCTTCTTATATATGCTCCTTTCTCTACTCTGACATTGCCACCACCCTAGTATAGGCCTTCATTCCTTCATCCATAGACTCTTCCAGTAGCCTGCTAATTGGTCTTCTGCATTCAAATCTCTCCCCATCCATTCCATCCTCCACTGAGCTGTCAAATAGATCTTCCTAAAAGAGAAGACTGGCTGTGTCACTCCACACCATCTATTAAACTCCGGTGGCTTCCTATTACCTCTAGGGTCTAATATAAAATCCTTGATTTGTCTTATAAAGTCCTCCATAATCTTCCTTCTTACCTTTCTAGTTTTCTTCATTCTCTCTCTCTCTCTCTCTCTCTCTCTCTCTCTCTCTCTCTCTCTCTCTCTCTCTCTCTCTCTCCCCCCCCCCTTTTTTTTTGGTGGGACAGTGAGGGTTAAGTGACTTGCCCAAGGTCACACAGCTAGTAAGTGTCAAGTGTCCTTCCTTATCTCCACTTCTCAGCTTCCCAGGCTAGGAAGTAAAGTAAGTCTTGGCTAAAATCGTATCTTCTGTAAGAAGCTTTGTCTGAACAAAGGTAGGTGAATGTTATTATTACCAGGACTGAAGGAACAACAAATATGCAGAATTCAAGACATAAAAAAGTAATGCAACAGGAAGAATACAGAGCTAAAAGATCATAACTATGAAGAACATAAATCAATAGAGGCAAAACCCAAAAAACCAAAAAAACAAAGCCAACAACTCTCAGGTGACAGCTAACAGAAAATTTTGTTATCATACCAGCAAAGGTAACGTACACATCCTACCTCTCAGTTTACTAATGACTAAACTCCAAAATAATAGGACCATCAATCATAATCACAGTATCAGGTAGTCTTCCTTAACTATTCTCAGGGAATGTATATTGTTGTGAGGTTTGTTGTGTGTTTTTTGATCAATGAGAAGAGGACATTCATGAATGATTGTCCAGACTAGGAATAAAATTTACACATCTCATAAAGTGGTCGTATCTGCATTTTTCCTAATCTAGGGTATTAAAAAGATATATGTTGGGGGGCAGCTAGGTGGCGCAGTGGATAGAGCACTGGCCTTGGATTCAGGAGTACCTGAGTTCAAATCCAGCCTCAGACACTTAACACTTACTAGCTGTGTGACCCTGAGCAAGTCACTTAACCCCAATTGCCTCACCAAAAAAAAAAAATGTTAATTTGATAAATAATCATCATTTATATTATCAACAAGTTCATAAAATGTTATCTTTTGATTAAACTTGACAGAAAAGAACATATTTCTAAATACTTGTCCAGTGAAATCCATAGCACAGAGATAGGTTTTTCTATCTACTGTGCAAAAAGATGAAGATTGCCCAGATTATGACATGGACCCCATTAAATTGGGCCATCAATATTTATATCTTTAAAAAATTATAGAATAATAATAAGCTGATTCTAGAGTTGAATAGAATGAAGAATGAAATACATTTGGGATTTCAATAACTACAGTCTATGCCCTACCATAAAAGCCCACCAATTTAATATCAATATTTCCTAGCAGTGTTTTACGTCTGCTTAACATAAGACAATATGATCTCAGTGTATTTAAACTTATAACTAACCCAAAGGGCAATGCCCTAAAATTGATGTTGCCTGTTACTACTGACAATTCTGATGAAAGGAGAGACTCACAAACATTTCTGAAAATATACATTACTATAAAAAGCAAGTGTTGAGAATGAAAGCCTACAGGTGGGCAGATTAAGTGGTATACTGGTACCCCCCAAATACTAAAGAAATGAGATAAAATATCAATTGCATTAGGTATATCATCTTTTAGAAATTTAGGGAAAATATGGGCAAGAATCACAAAGAATGAGAAAATGTACAAGTACTGTAGCATGATAGTGTTTCTCTGTTATCAGAGTGAGATGTAATGTGGATTAGTGAGATAACTTTGGTGTGACTCTGAGGTAGAACAAAATTTCCTAGACATATAGGCTAATAAGATGGAAAGGCAGGTAGTGAGAGGGAGAAGTTTGTTGTAGTTAGAGATTATACAGTTAACAACTACAAAAACGAGGTGGGGGGGAAGGCCTCCGGCACTGACTATACCATTATTTCCCAGAGAGGTCTGACATAAAATAATCACCATATCGAGGAGGCCAGCAGAGCCCAAAAAGCAAATAATTTCTTTGCTAGTGGAGAAAAAAGGCAGCCAATAGTAATAGTTTAGGATATAATTTCACTTGGGAAAACACTTTAGAAAAGAATTATAGAAAGAAGTATTACCTCATGAAAGCAGTTGAGGAGAAAACGAGACTGTTGAGGGTGCAGTATGAACAACTAAGCCACATTTTCCTGAGAGGATTTGTAGATGAAACACGAGGACAACAGATGCATAATGGAAAAGATATGCTGGCATTTTTAGCACTTTTCAAGAGCAACAAAAGTAGAACTACCACACTGCCTCCATACCTAATAAATGTGAGGAAGTGACAACAGCATTTAAGAAGATTAAGTGAGGACCTGATCAAATACTTTTTTTTTTTAAGAAATCTACTGAAGGTAACAATTTAAAAAACCTTCTGGAATTACTTCTCAAACCATATTAAGAAGGAAAAAAATTCCAAAAGAATGGAAAGTACCATGATTGGTGTTTTTACTTTAAGAAAAAAACAGGATTTGGACTAAAGGAACTTGGAATTCCCTCACAACTTTAAGATTCCATAATTGTATTTATTTAAGATAACAACCACCAACTTATATGCCTGCTTTCATATTCCTGTAGAATCTTTGTGATAAAGTCGACAAAAACCATCAGACATATTCTTAGTAAAACATGAGATGCAAAAAAGCCAATCTTCACAGATAATTTTCCATACTGGGCCACCTCATTAAAGTCACATAATTGAGAGTTAATTCTTTAATAGAAAGTACTGGCCCCCAATGTGTTTATTAAGATATGATATAGAAGAAAAATTATTTTACAAGCTACAAATGTAGAAGATATAGGTTTAGAAGATAATTTGATCAAGAACAACAATTTGTGTTTGAGGCTCTTTCCAGATAAGTTATCCCCATATGTATATTGAAATCATGGAAGACAGAGCTAAAGTCCTCACTTTCTAAAACAACATCCTGATTATTGGCATTGAGTGATGTTTAAAATAGGGAGATAAATTCTATACTGTGAAGTATCCTTTGAATTGTCAATAGATTTGGAGTCAGGAAGATCTGGGTTCAAATCCATCTTCAAATGTTTAGTAGTAGTGTGTCTCTGAACAAGTCATGTAACCTCTCTGAGCCTCAGTTCTATAATCTGTCAAATTGGGATAATAATAATCACTTATCTCCCAGAGATGTTCAGTCACTTGAGACAATGAATATAAAGTGCTTTACAAACATTACAAAGCCACATCAAAGTCAACTCTTGATAGATAGAAGGTTAACTTTGTTACCATTTGATCATTTCTTTTGGTAAATTTTTTGTATTCTACTTATGATTTCATGAATATAGGGAACTCCCAGTGATCAGCTTCCTCTACCAATACAAATTGCAGTCTGCTCTGCAGTTTATAATTTTAGGAAGCACTGAAAGGTCAAGAGACTTATCCAGGGTCACACAGCCATGATATCTGAGAAACAGGACTTCCTGACTTGGAGGCCAGTCTTCTCTAATTCCATGCTGTCTCATGCTGCCCTTTAAGCAATGAAATAAATAGTGAAATTGATTACAGCCTATTATTTCTTTTTGATAAATGAAATATGTGAGGTTTTCTGGGGGAGGAAATTGTTTGGGATTTAATTGAGGGTATGTGTAATTTTTAAAACGTCATCAAGAGATTTGAGATGGTTCTCGCCACAAAAATTCAAACATTTGGTTCCTTGGGCTTCTGTACTGGCTCATGTGCCTAACCTGGGATTGGGAACATTTTTTCCTAAAAATAAGAAAATAATAGTCAAGAGAGGAAATCTCCTTTATTCAATTACTGTTGAAGTTGGCGATCAGCCAAAGGTTTTAAATTATACACGTAGAAAAAGTAATATTTCATGAGCATTTTCACATATCATGCCCAGGAGGTTAAGGTCATCTAGAATTACATTTTCACAAAAATCCCACCACTTGGCATTCCACATTTATTCAAAGTGACTCAGATTTTTGTTAATGGAACTAAATTATGGTTATGAGATCTATAAAAAGCCAGTGAAAATCCATGGATGAGAAACATCCATATACAAATACACTCAATTTTGAAGGAAAAAAAAAGAAATGAAAGAAGAGCTAACCACTATTTTTTCCCATGCTAAGAGCCTATGGAGGAATTTCTTCCCCAAGTAAATCTTATGTCTGAATTTTAAAGATCTGAGAGATTCTTGTGAGAATGCTGAGGCAGCAGTGCTGACAAGTGTGGTTATAATTAGCTCAGCCAGCACCTAGTTACTGAAGCAAAGACTTCTTCAGTCTCTCACAGGAGTAAAAAAAAAAAATCTATAAAATAGCAAGAATCTGTTGTCTTCTGTCATACCCATTTGAAATCTGGTTGCCCGGGTAATTTGTTATTCTTTAAAAAGAAAAAGATTTTATCAACCCTCTCATGTAAAAAGGACCCATTGTAACACATCCTTCACACATCTCTTAGCTTCCTACATAGCACAATTTAGGAACACCCCCCCCCCCCATTATACAAAGACTTTCCTGATCAGTGTTCTCCGATCCCATGTATTAGCAACTCTCTTCCTCTTTCAGTTAATTTATGCTACGTTATATATTCTTTATATTTACTCTTTTGGTACTGGATTTAATCTCCTGGAGGGCAGGGACCTTGGCCTTCATCCCCAGCAACTAGCACAGTACCTTCCACAGAGCAAGAACTTAAGAAATGTTGAATTGAATTAGATTGAATTGATAAAGTGAAACATTTATTAAGAAAATCTTAGTTACATTGAATGTTTAACAGTGGGGCTTAAAAAAATTTATGTTTTCCTGTGAACTGCACATTATTTCCTCTAAGGGTAGCAGATTCATATTCCATTTTCCAAATATTTAGATGGCAATTTTAAAAATTCATCACTCATATTCTTTTTTAAAAAAAACTAGAGCATTGCTTCTCAACCAGTATGAAATAAAGTAGTATGAGGGTTGTTTAATGGATAAGGTACACTGTGGTGATTATTCAATTGATGGTGAGAAAGGATAAGTAAACTTCCTCTGGCAGATAAAATCTTCCCTCCCCCCCTCCCCCCACCTCCAAAGAAAGTGGCTGTATCCAAAGAATGCTGAATTGGAACTAAAAACACAGTCAGTCAGTCAATCAACCGACATTTGTTAAGAGTCTACTAGATGGTAGGCACTGGGAATAGAGATTAAAAATCAAAACAATCTCAACTCTCAAGGAATTTACATTCTGTGTTGTTCAGTCGTTTCTGACTCTTCGTGACCCCATTTGGGGTTTTCTTGGCAAAGATACTGGAGTAGTTTGCCATTTTCTTCTCCAGCTCATTTTACCAATGAGGAAACTGAGGCATACAGAGTTAAGTGACTTGCCCAGGATCATACAGCTAGTAAGTGTCTGAGGCCAGATTTGAACTTGGGAGAAGAAAAGTCTTCCTGACTCCAGGCTCTGTATTCTTATCCACTGCACCACCTAGTTGCCCTTACATTCTACAGAGGGAGATAGTATTTTATATATTTTTATATATATATACATATATTATAATATTATATATAAAATATATTATTAAATAATAATATATAACTAAATTTCACAAAATTCAAAATGGGGATGGAGGGCACCAATGAAAGACTCAGGCAAGGCTTTTTTTTTTAGAAGGTGATGCTTGGGGTAGCTATTAGCGTGGTGCAGTGGATAGAGTACCAACCTTGGAGTCAGGAGGACCTGAGTTCAAATCCAGCCTCAGACACTTGACACTAACTGTGCGACCCTGGGCAAGTGACTTAACCCCAATTGCCTCACCAAAAAAAGAAGAAGAAGAAGAAAAAGAAGAAGGTGATGCTTGAGTGGTGGCATAGAGAGTGAGTTTTTGCTTAGTTCTGGGCAGAACATTAAACTAGAAAGTAATATACATTTATGTATTTTTATATATGTATATTCATATATTGTATATATACAAAAATGTGTACTCTGCATATATATATATATATATATATATATACACATACAAATATATGTGTGTGTATGTGTTTACACACACACACACACACTCCCATAGAAAGGAAGTAAGCTGATGAGCAGACTCAAGGTCATGCATGTGAAGATTAAGGTTTTCATGTTATCCTCTTTTGTGATTGGAAAACATAGATGTTGTTGGGTTGGGGGCAGGGTGTTGTAAGGCAAAAGAAAGAAATCATTGAACATGTGTTGGGTATTTGTCAATAGAATTCATGCTTCAGGACCTCACTAGGACTCAGTTGTCTCACTTGTAAAATGAGGAGAATTGACTAGATAATTTCCAACTCTGCAATTCTATGGTGTTATGATTCTATGCAGGAGTGTAAAATAGACTTAACCATCTTAATTAGCAACTGAGCATTCAACAGTTTGAAATGATGAGAAATTACAATGAAACTTATTTTTTTCTTCTTCCTTTGCATGAGTAATAACTCAATTTTCTCCCTATTGTTGCAGTCTCAGATTGTTCTCAGGTGTCTTTTTATACATTGAAGCTATTTTAAAGGAACATTGATATTTTTACAGGAGGAGCCAAGTGCACAGGTGCTATCTTGGATTTATTCTTCACCAAACAACCCCCTAGCAGAACTGTTACATGCCCTTTAAAGGCTGTTATTAAATCCTGCTTAAAACAAGACAAGTGAAAATATTCATCCAGTGGATTTATAAAATTGTATTCAGTTATCATTTGCTAAATTTTTTGAAAGAAAATATTTTTTAAAAAATTGGTATGAAAAGTTATCTATTTCTTTTCTTACATGTTGTCTTCATTTCACAGCCTACGTTTCCTGTAGGTCCAGCACTAGGAACAAATGCAGCAATTAGTTTTGCTCCTTACTTAACACCTGTAACCCCTGGAGTTGGGCTAGTCCCTACTGAAATTCTACCTACCACACCTGTTATTGTTCCTGGAAGTCCACCTGTTACAGTCCCAGGCTCAGCTGCTACTCAGAAACTCCTCAGGACGGATAAACTCGAGGTACTTTCCTTAATGTTCATAATTGGAAGTGCATTTCTATGCTAGTGAGTGCATGAATAATAGTAATTTAGGTCTAGTGAAGCAGCCATGCCAAAAAAAAGAAGACTGGATTGTAAATATGAGTCTTAAAAAGAATTAAATTGTGGATGAGTTAGAATTTTAATGAAATGAAAACAAGACCCACAGTCCTTTCTTCAGTTTATGTATGTTCCCTCTCATTGGACACATAGCAGTATTGTGCTTAGTAAATTGGTGAAAATTTGGGAATTTAATAAAATTATCTCTGGACTAGTAGAATTTTAAAAACTAATCTTCAATGCTATTGTGAAATGCTATTTTAAGTCAAAATGTATAATTCTGTAGTGCTAACTCAAGGAAACCCCAACAAGCACTTTTACTATTGAGTTTCCACTAGAATCTGAGCTAAAGAATTCATCCACTTATTTTATATTTTACATTACATCGTAGACTTGGTCATGAGTATAAAGTGTAAATATTACAGTAGATTTACTGAGGAATTCACTTAAATCTACCCCCAGTGTTAGTTTCTGTATGCTCTTGTGTAAATGTGCTCTGAAATTATGCTGGTCCTTTGTATTAAGTCGTGAGAATATATTCTTTCAGCTTCTATTTGTTTGAGTTAAATACATGTTTGAGTATTTGCCCACTAAACTCTGATGGCGATGAAATGTTGATATGTTTTAGAATCTAGACTTTCAGGCTGCCACTATTTAAATAAACAAATTCAGAAGGCTTTTATTAGGGGCATGCTTCTCCTTTTTCATTCATAGTATTAAGAACAAAGCTCATACTTACTTTCCTCATACACATCAACGCCCAATGTATATTGTAAAATTTCTTCTCACATGAAACAAAGGGCTTGAAAATGTCTTGACATCATCCTCTCTCTCCCACCCTAAACATCAATTACTTCAATCTTAAATATTTATCAAGCAGATCATGAGCAGAATAAAATGTGGGACAGATAGAACTGCCTTTGAAAAAAGTTAACAAAGGAAAGTTGTGAAAGACTAATGGTTTAAAAAAAAAAGTTAAGTCCCACACTTTTTTTTTATGACCAATTCTAACAGAAAGAAAAAGAATTGCCTTTCAAAAAACTGCAAAATGTTTTGAGCGCCACCTACTGGCCTCATAGGAGAACTGATGATGTGCATCAGGTTAAAATTGCTGAGTCAAACCCAGGTGATGGAGATAAATTGCTAATAGACAATAACATAACACAAAATAATTGAAATGGCTTTTAGCAAAGCCAATTTTAGTTCATTTCAAGTAAAGAACAAAGCCTACAACAGCAGAGTACATTCACCCTTAATACTATTCAGTAGAAATATTTGATAAGTACATAACATGACTAAAGATTATGTTCTTTCCAACTATGAAAAAATCTTTACATGTAATTTAGGGGAAAATCAAAATAGTTTTCTCCTTCATGTATTACAAGCCAAAGACAGAATGCTTAGATAATGTCCCTAGCAGGAGAGACCTACTGATACTTTTGTAATGTGTTCAATTTACATTTCAAACCACTTAGCCCATTGTAGATGAAGCTGAATTTCAGAAATAGGTTTGATTTTGAGAAAGCCTGCATTTTACACCAAGAGCTAAGCTCAGTTAAATACTTTGAATACACAAACCAATGTGATCAAAGCACTATTTTAACAAAATAGTATTTAACCTTTCGACTTGAAATCTAAAGATAATTAAAAATTTTATTGTTTTTTTCTTCCACTCTACTGACAATGCTAACAAATATAGAGACAAGATTACTGAGAATTTTTTTCCTAATTCTAAAGGAATTTTGCTTTATATAGTAAAACTGTGATGAACCAGAATGCTCTGGGGATGACACATTCTGGTTACTTGCAATTTTGAGATGAGAGTTGAGGGGAAAGCCATTTTTATTTCAGTGCTTCCTGTTGGAAATATTTCTAATTAATTATTACTATTAATTTATTTGAATTTATTAATCTAATTTACTTCTACTGTATTAATTCATTTTCATGTCTCACCAAGTACACTATAGTGAGCATAACTGAATCCATCTCTGATGATTAAGGACCTTATAGTTCATTAGACTCATGATTGTAGACATCAATTATTACTACATAGCAAGAGTGACTCTTACCTTATAAGGGGAAAAGTAGCTTTATTCCCTCTCCCACTGCTCCTTTTTATTATATGTAAGCTTGTAGGAACCCAAAGCAAACCATGGAAACATGGGAGATCCTACCTGGTTGTAGGTGAATTCCTTATCAGGAGTCTGATTCACCTCTTTGTTTCTAAAAACAGAAAATAGTAAATACAGTGTTTAATTGAGGGTTGATTGGATAGTTGAGTTCTAGTTAAATAAAGCTTTCTCATCAGTGGAATGGAAATAACACCCATTAGCAGGAGAAAAAAAAACACACCCTCCTTCCTTTACAAACATGTCGGCCGTTCGGTCCATCCCCTTCAATTTCCCTTCTCTGACACATGTTTTCAGGTGTGCAGAGAGTTCCAGAGAGGAAATTGTGCCCGAGGAGAGACTGACTGTCGCTTTGCTCATCCTTCAGACAGCACAATGATTGATACAAATGACAACACTGTAACCGTTTGTATGGATTACATAAAGGGTCGTTGCATGAGGGAGAAATGCAAATATTTCCACCCTCCTGCACACTTGCAGGCCAAAATCAAAGCAGCTCAGCACCAAGCCAACCAGGCTGCCGTCGCCGCTCAGGCAGCCGCCGCAGCAGCGACAGTGATGGTAAGTGAGCATCTCTCCAGCTTTGCCTTTTACCACCTTACCCCTTACCCCCAGCCATGGTTCCTCTAACTGTAGGAATTTTCTTAGGCCACATTCCCTGTGTATTGCCCTCAAAGTAGCTAGGAAATCAGGAATGCTGCTGTTATTTCTTCCCTCCTGTATTAGTTTCTTCAGTGTCTGCCCTTCCTTCGCTACTTCAGCACAATAGATAAACCCCTTGGGTGTAGAGAGTTATTACATACTTCCTCCTCTCCTCTCCAACTTTAATTCTTAACCTCCAGATTTAAAAGTATCCATTTAGTTTCCTGATAACAAGGAATGGAGGACATGGGCTATGAGAATTATCAAACCATGTGTTTGTGGGGAGTGGTTGTACGGATGCAGTGTGGAGACAAAATGAGCTATAACAAGTGAAGGGTCTGGGCCTTATAGCTTCAGAGAGTGAGAAGCAAAAAGCAAACAAAGTTGGACAAAACAAGGCAGATGTTTCAGACCTTTTCTCAAAATCTCTTAAGCTGTTACTTCCTAGGGAATAAGCAGTTCCAAATTTATTTCTGTTGACATAAGAATTCTGGCCTACCAATGCTTTTCTTTAAAACAAGAAAGGCCATAGGCAGTTATTTCCCCTTTAGATAGGTTTCATATAAATTACCTATAACCACTTAATAAAATAACCCTTCAAAGTGACACAATTATTTAGTATTTTGGGGCAGCTAGGTGGTGCAGTGGATAAAGCACCAGCCCTCAATTCAGGAGGACCTGAGTTCAAATATGACCTCAGACACTTGATACTTACTAGCTGTGTGACCCTAGGCAAGTCACTTAACCCTCATTGCCCCTCCCCCCCCAAAAGACACAATTCTGTGATTTTTGGTGGACTTGTTATTAAGAAAAGGATGTGCAATTTCCCCATCTCATGCCCTTCCTTGTTTTGTCTTTGGGGGCCCTGTCAAAGAGTTGCTATTTTTCATGTTTTCTTCATTCTCATTTTTCCTCTCCCTCATCATTTCCTCAGAACTCATTATCTTCCTAAATGCATCTGTATCAGTGGAGCCATGTGAAAAGTACTAAATAATGTTATTTCATGATATAAAAAATTTAATGTTTCTCTTGGCAAAAGAATACATTTGGAACCAGCTTTATAAAGGAAAAAGTACTGTAATCATTTTGTGGTTAATTATTTCTACAAATGATAGGGCTTTTTCTTTAAAGAAAAATAAGGTTTTGACAAATTTTGTAAAGTTTTTTCAAAGTGAAAACCACTTTAGTTTCAGCTTTATTATCTTATGAGAAATATCTCTTAATTATAGATTTATTTTTTAATATATGAGCAATTCTGTTATAGACATATTAATAACAGATATATGGTGTTTTCTTCACAACAACCTTATTAGGTAGATAGTGCAAAAACTATTTTCTCCAATTTAGAGATAAGGAAACTCACGTAGAAATTATGTAGAAAGTTATTTTGGAACTCCTGACATGTTTTCCAATAAAAATAAATTGAAAAATGATGGTTAGGTTCCCAGACTACCTCACAAAAGTATATTCAACCCATAGTATAACTGAGCTATTGTATTAATAATAAATCTAAGTTTCTATAAACCTTCCTGAGCTCCAAACATTGAATTCAGTTTATATGCCCAGGTGACAAGACCACAATGGTAGTAGCAGTTTCTGACCCACCTGTGGGGCATATGTTCACATCACCCACATAGATTCAGGAAGGTTTTTGCAGTAAACATAGCACTAGTTTCTGTAATTTCTTGAATTATTGCACAGTATCTAAATTCAGATTCCCAATATCGTGAAAACTGTCACTGCCTACAGAAAAACAACCCAAAGAAATGGTCTTAACAGAAAGAGAAGCCACATACCCTTCCATGGAAAGGACATGTAAAATATTGCAGTTGTCACAGCTATTTAGCTGAAGCCAATTGCAAGTTTGGTTCCATCATGGATTCAGTTGGGTAAATCAACATGTTTCTATTCTAATGCTAACATTGCCAGTACACTAGAGACACACTCTTCTATTTCTTAATATGAAAATGCAAATGCAAATTGTGACTTTTCTGATTAATGTAGCCAGATGATATCAATGATCCAGTCACCTCAGTAAGAAATGTAATGAACACACAATTCATTCAGTAGTTACTACTGCCTGGAAAGTAAATTAGCTAAGGTACAAATTTGCAGACCTCAAAATACAACTATAAAAAAATTTAAAATTTCTAGCCCAGGAAAGGGGAGATTTATTCAGCAAAGCATTTATTAAGTGTCTGCTATAGGCCAGGAGCAGTGCTAAGTGCCAGACATACCATGCTTATATTTTATTTCTCCTTTTATACTTCCTGAACTATGACAATCAAAGATAATCTATTTCATAACTTCCATAGAAGTTTTTTAAAATCTGGAAAGTTAATAGAAGAGAATTTTCCTGGATATTTATCAGGTTTTCAGTGGAATGTGTGTGTGTGTGTGTGTGTGTGTGTGTGTGTGTGTGTGTGTGTGTGTGTGTGTGTGTACGGGTGTATATATGTATATATGAGAAAATATAGTGACATGATTATTCTTTAAAAACCTTTGCATCTGTTATACATCTTTCAATTATTCATGAAAAACATGTAGAAACTGAGTACACTTGGCCACTTTCCCACCTTTTTTCCAAAGTTGAAATCTGACATTCTCTTCAACTTTGCCAGGTCTTGTTTAGCCTCCAAACTTTGTTCCTTGTCCTTTGTTTCTGGGTCAGGCCCTGTATAAGCCCTTAGTTTTCCTGTCCTAGCCTTTAGACCTTATTCTGAATACTGAATTCTAACAAAACTTTATACTAGCAACATACTATATTCTATTCATGAGAAGACACTGAAGAGATATACAGCTACAAAAGCACAGGATAAGCTGAAAAGACTGGACAGTTAGATCTAAGAAAAGTTAAAATAAATGGGATTGTGTAATCCAGTGGTTTTCAAAGTATAGTACAGACCTGTAGGACTCTCCAGGACCCCTTCAGGGAATCTAAGAGGTCAAAACTGTTTTCATAATAATGTTAAGATTGCTAAACTTCTAATATAATAAATATTGATAGATTTAAGTCTAGGGTTATGCTGGTGTTAACCCAAACTGCCTCATGAGAACTGATTGTTAAATTTTCAGTGTGAGTATTTATACCTCAGAAATTGGCACATGGTATCAGGGCGTGCTTTATTATTTTGTTCACCGTTTATATTTTTAAAAGTGATGGAGAAAATGTTAATAATGCAGATTAAACTTAAAAGTCTGTTGTGAGAACATTTTTTTTTTGAGAGCCAATTGTTAAACATTTACTAGCACATCCCTGGATATAACCCACAAAACAAAAGGTCTTTTGGAGGTCCTAAATAAATTTTAAAGGGGTCACGAGATCAAAAAGTTTGAGAACCACTGGTTTAGCCTAAAGAAGAAATGGTCTAGAGGAGTAATTCTTCAATTATACTCTGGCAAACTTGAAGAATGAGGCCATCAAACTCTACTTTCTTTCTTTCTACTTCAGAATTTCTCTGTGTTTTCACTCATATTTTCCTTTTTACCTCCTGTCTCAGGGGAAGAAGGACCCTTCTATCTTTCAAGACCTAACTAACCCTCTACCTATCAAAAGATCCCTTCCCCTTTTGTTTCCTCCAGGCACTATCTTTTGATTCTTTGACCATCTTCTCCTCCTCTTACATCTTCAACATCTCCTTCCACTACTTTTTTCTTCTCTGCCTTCAAACATATTCACATCTCATATCTACCAAAACCAAAACCCCAAGCCTGCAACTTTCTCAAGCTACTTGCCCAACCTGCTAGAGAACTTTTGAGTCATGTAATCAGTCATCAACAAACATTTGTTATGTGCCACTACTGTGCTAGGTTCTGAGGATAAAAAGAAAAGGAGGGAGGGAGGAAAAGAAGGAAGGAAGGGAAGGAAGGGAGGGAGAGAGGGAGGGAGGACCCCATCTCTTAAAGAGTTTACAATCTATTTGGGGAGACATACATACATACATATATATATATACACACAGACTACAAATATATATAAATACTACATGTATTTGTTCTCTATAGAGAAAGAGAAAAAAATACATGTAGTATAAATAATTTAATCCTTTTTACAGCTAAACATCATGAAAGAATGGTATATAGTTATTGGTTCTAATTTCTACAGTTGTTAGCACTTCCCACAGTAGATATGTAGATAAATGGATGGATGGATGATAGATAGATAGAGAGATAGATAGATAGATAGATAGACAGACAGACAGACAGACAGACAGACAGATTTAATTGTGTTGGGGTTTTTTCCTAGTAGAATTTAAGCCTATGGAGAACAGGAGCTGCTTCGTATGTCCAGCACTTAACCTAGTATCTGGCACACATTAGTAACTTAATAAATGCTTCTCGAATTGTACAGTGGAAAAAGCACTGACTCAAGAGGCCTGGAGTTCAAATCCTAGCTCTAACACTTAGTCCTCAGTTTCCTAATATGTAAAATGAAGACATTGGATGATATGCCACACTGCTCTACTTGTTATTCTTCATACACAGTGTTTTCACTCTGCATCTCCTGTCTCTGTGGCTTCGCAATGACTTGTTCCTCCCGCCCAATAAATGGAATTCTTTTCCTCCTACATCTACTTCCCTTCTAATTTCTAATTCTGAGAACCCCTGTTTTCCTTATGACTACACTCAAACAGCATCCCCTGTGGTAGGTCCTTTCTGGTACCCCCCTACTCCAGCAGTTGCTAGTGTCCTCCCTTCTAGGATTCTCATCTATTTATTCTGTATTTATCTTGTATCTATCAATTTACGTTTATATTGTCCCCTCCATTAGAATAAAAGCTCCTTGGGAGCAGTTAGGTGGCACAGTGGATAAAGCACTGGCCCTGGATTCAGGAGGACCTGAGTTCAAATCCAGCATCAGACACTTGACACTAGCTGTGTGACCCTGGGCAAGTCACTTAACCCTCATTGCACCACCAAAAAAAAAAAAAAAGAATAAAAGCTCCTTGAGGTCGTGTTGCTTTCTATTTGTATCTATAGCACTCAGCATAGTACCTGGAATATAGTAAGTATTTAATAAATGCTTCTTCATTTATTATTTAATTGATTGATCATCTTCTCCCACCAAATAAAAAAAAAGGAAAATGGTTCTTCTCGACTTCCTGGTTTTGTTTAATGGAAGAGCCATTCTCCCAATGAAAAACTTGAGAACTCCTAGTTATTTTCAACTCATCCATTCTCTCCCACACCATATATAATCAGTCACCTAGTCCTGTCATAAAAGAATAGAACTGCAGAGATGGAAGACATTTTAGAAGTCATTCACTCAGACTTTCCTTTCCAATGTGTACAATCTTTGCTCCCTTGTGATGGTGCTCACACTACTCTCTCCCCTGTTATTCCCGCCTTTACTTTTAGCTTATATCAATCACCTTTGCCCTAGAGAAGAGGTTTTTAAACTGGGGTCCATTAGAGAGAGAGAGAGAGAAGATTTCAATATAATTGGTTTCTTTTGTAGTCCTGTGCATTTTATATAATTAAAAACTTTTTAGAGCATCCAGTAGACTTCTTCAGACTGCTAAAGGAAACCATGACATAAAAAAGTTAGCCGTTGTATGCACAAGGAAGCTGGAGCCTGCTTGCCTCTCATCTCTCCACCATCTCACCTAGCCTACACATCACATTAGTGTTTATCTTCCTAAAGAATCATAGAATCTTGGGGCAGCTAGGTGGCTCAGTGGATAAAGCACCAGCCCTGAATTCAGGAGTACCTGAGTTCAAATCCGGCCTCAGACACTTGGCACTTACTAGCTGTGTGACCCTGGGCAAGTCACTTAACCCCCACTGCCCTACAAAAAAAAAAAGAAGAATCGGAGAATCTCAATGAAGGAAAGGACCTCAGATGTCAGCCCACAGTTGTAAAAAGAATCCCCTTTCCAATGTCTTTGACCAATGATCATCCAGCATCCACTCAAAGGCCAGCAATGATGGGAATACATTAACTCCCAAGACAGTTGGTTCTATATTTGGTCACCTCTGATAAGGAGTTTCTCCAGAACATTGAGCCAGATTCTGCAGAGGCAGTCTTCAACTATCTAGTAATAATGATAGCCCTGCCAGTGTTTTAACATCCCCATCATGTCCCATTCTCCTTAAGTATTGCCTTCTCCAGAAGAGATTCTGCGCAAAAGCTTGGAATGATTCCCAATTGTCTACTGAATAAAGCTGAGATTCTTTACTTTGAGGTGAGAAACACTTCATGATCTGGTCCCAACATAACTTCCAGGTTTATTTCCTCTCCTCACCTACCTCCTCTCAAATATACCCACTATCCTAGTCACATAAGACCATTCACAGAATATGGAGGGCATTTTCTTACTTTTTAGCCTTTGTTCATACCACTCTTTCCACCCAGAATACCCGGCTTGGCCCACCCCATCCACTGATATATATATCAAAAGTGATGTAGGCAGGTGTTAACTCTGAGATGTAAATGAATTTCAGACAATGAAATGCTTTACCAGAAAAGGTAAGGAAATATAAAGCTCTTTTTTTTTTTTAAAGTGAGGCAATTGGGGTTAAGTGACTTTACCCAGGGTCACACAGCTAGTAAGTGTCAAGTGTCTGAGACTGGATTTGAACTCAGGTCCTCCTGAATACAGGGCCATTGCTCTATCCATTGTGCCACCTAGCTGCCCCATTATAAAGCTTTTTAAAATAGGATCTCACTGGAATCAGATTAGACACGTGAGATCATTTCTAGTCCTACAATTCTAGGTTATGGATGGAAGGAAAAAAAACATAACCCAAATTTAGTTAAGGGGACAAAATTTTAACTTTCAAGTGTCAACCATTACCAGGAATGGATTTTAAATTGCCTTTTCCTTTGGCTGATGCCTTGTTTTGTCTCTTTATCTCTCTTGCTTAGGGAGGTCATCCACTATTTTGGCTATTTGAAGAAGTAATGCATTATAAAACAGATGTTACTGACAACTCTGACTAAAGAGAAACAGGCAGCCTTTGGGTCTTTGTGCAATTAGGTATCTAACAACTCAGCAAAGATTCCTTTCTGAAACAATAGTACTATAGTGACAGCACATTCCTCTAGCAAAAGCCTTTATTAGCTTGAAAAGCAGCAATATGTGTCAGGTCTGGCTGGAGTTTGGGATAACATGGTCCCTGTGATGCTGTGAATTTAGAGAATTAAGTTGATTTTTTTTTGTCAGCAAAGCTAATTCTGGGGCCCCTTATGCATTACAATCTCATTCAAGTCCTTTATAAGTGTGTAGAAAATATTGGCCATGAAAAGAAGCAAGGAAAGCTTAGTAAATAAGGGTCTGGACTGGGTTCAGATCTTGCCTTTGGAACATACTTAGGTGGATGGTCATAGGCAAGTCACTTGACCTAGAATTGTTCCAGCCTGCTCTCTAAGACTTTAAATTGCAAGGTGACTTCAGGGGCGGCTAGGTGGCACAGTGGATAAAGCGCTGGCCCTGGATTCAGGAGTACCTGAGTTCAAATCCGGCCTCAGACACTTGACACTTACTAGCTGTGTGACCCTGGGCAAGTCACTTAACCCCCATTGCCCCACAAAAAAAAAAAATTGCAAGGTGACTGCAGATGATCTGAATTGGTATGGAGAGTTCCATGAAATCACAGGTCTGGACCAATTCAATCTGGGTTCGATAGCAGTAGGTGGCACAGTTGAGTGACATACTTAACAGAACACAAAATGGGGCTGAGGGAATCACTGTCTCACTAACAGTTGGAAAGGGAAGGCTTAGTGGACAACACAAGATGGCATAAAAACAATAATGAGAAAGCCTCTTGATCTATCTAGAAAGGGAAGATTGAGATGGAAGGACAAGGCTTGGTTCAACATGGCTGGGAAAGTTTGAGCAAAAACAATGAAAAAAGGCTAGATAATTCAGGATAATTCAATTCATTTATTAAATATTGTTTGTGTGCTAGGCCCTGGGGAGAAAAAAAGTCACATGGCCCAGCACCAACTTTTTTTTTTTTTTTTTTTTTTTGGTGAGGCAGTTGGGGTTAAGTGACTTGCCCAGGGTCACACAGCCAGTAAGTGTTAAGTGTCTGAGGCCAGATTTGAACTCAGGTTCTCCTGACTCCAGGGCCGGTGCTCTATCCACTGCGCCACCTAGCTGCCCCTACCAGCACCAACTTTCAAGAAGTATAGTATCTTATAAAGAGGCTTAGACATATACCTATAATACAAGTTATATTGTGAGAAGTACAAAGAAGGGTCTGTGCAAAGTTCTGTATTATTTAAGAAGGTAAAGATCGTTTACAGGTGAAATAAAAAAGAGAAAGCAGCTCTCACAGGAAGTCTTCATGGAGTTCAGGGTTGGGAGGAGGGTGACATCTAAGAATTTCAACAACAGGGGGATTTCATTCTTGAAAAGTCTCTTTGGGGGCAGCTAGGTGGCGCAGTGGATAGAGCACCGGCCCTGGAGTCAGGAGGACCTGAGTTCAAATTTGGTTTCTGAAACTTAACATTTACTAGCTGTGTGACCCTAGGCAAGTCACTTAACCTCAATTGCCTCACCAAAAAAAAAGAAGAAAAAAGAAGAGTCTCTCTTAGGAGCCCTGAGGCTGAGTGAAGGGGTTAATGTGGATGCAAAGAAAATTAGAACTACTATAAGACTCACAATAGTCCAGAGATAGGTAAATAATGATTCTAAGACCATTGAGTAGTGTCTAAGGTGGTTATGCCTTACATACTCCTTTCTTCCTTTCTTTTTCTTTTTCTTCTCCCTATTTTTTTTTTTATTCCTTGCCTATATGATAGGTCTGCCAACACCACCAGTGGTTCCCACAGGCATTACTGACCCCTGCTGGTACTTTGGTGCTAAAACAAGATTAAAATAACCAGATACTAAGTTACACTCTAGTACATGATGAAAATAGACATGGAGAATATGATGTTACTTGAAATACAAAGATAATTGAGGCTCAGGTGTGCTAGATTATCAAATTCATTTTAATTCCCTTTAGAAAAAGAGGATGTATACTTCTGTAGTTATCATTGAATAAGCTATTTTTAAACTATCAAGAGGAAAATCAGCCTTAGGGTTTTAAGCAAACTTGTGAAAAAAGTACTAGGACAATATACTAACTTCTCTGAAAGGAATTCACCTGGGTAGCCAGTGTTCATTTTTTAAAGCAGAGGCCATGGTTCATCAATAGTTGGCAGCCATTGATTCTAATGTATACCTTCTCCCTTTTTATCATTATCTTTCATTTAAGTTTCTTCTGTATCTATTCTACTTCCTAGTCTTCTCTTTAGCACTTAGTAATACTGAATATCTCTTTCTTCATCAAACATTCCCTGTCCCCTAATTTCCTTGTGGGTTTCCCCTGTTTTTCTCATCTCTTCTTTCTGTGTGTGTCTCTGTCTCTGTCTCTGGGTGTGTGTGTGTCTCTCTCTCTGTCTTTCTGTATCTCTCCCCCCTACCCCCATTCCATATTTTTTAATCAGAATTTTCAAATGTCGGTGAGTGATACTTTATTTATGGAGGAAAATGTGGCCCATCGTATGTCTCGATTCAGTGTTACTGCCTGACTGCTTTTCCATATTTTATTTATTTTCTGTCTGCTCTCCCACATCTGGAGTTTAGAACAAATCCAACATTAAATACGAATTGCTTAACTAAACGTGAGGGGCTTACCTATTGTGCTGCACAAAAAAAAAAAAAAAGGAGTTTTTTTTTTGTTGGTTTCATTTATGGCAATTCCTTTTATCCTATATATTTTCACAGAATGCTATTATGCTACTATGGATCTTTGCAAAAACTAGAAAATATTAGCAAAATTTTCTGTTGTGATCTAATCAGATCAACCTTTGTTTTCATTTCAGCCCCTTAAATGCAAATGTTGGCAACAAAGTATGGTTATGTGCTAAATATGTTATTTGGTTTAAGCATTTTAACAAGTCTGCTATTTTTAGCTTACTCCTTTTTTAACCATCAGTTCCATGCTCTTACTAACTCAGTCACTGATCTTTCTAAATATACATATAAATTTTACTGAATATAGATAACTATGATAGCTTAGAAAAACTTATATTGCTAAAAAAAAAAAAATGTGTCATTTTCTCAGTATATTGCGGTAAGTGAAAAATCATCTAAGCCACAATTCCAAATGCAGTAAATACTGTGGAATGGATGATAAGTTAGTCAACAGACATAAAATTTTAGTATGAAATTGGTAAAAATGAGAGACAAACTTTATTTCTAAAACTTACTAAAATCAGAAGGGTACTTTACACTGCCAGGTCCACAATGGCAAAGTAAAATGGAGAACTGAGGCAATTATCCACATAATTCAGCCAAAGAAAAAGAAAGTCCCAAACACTTTTGACTAAATTATCTGGTGTTTATTTTTTTTTTTGCCTGAATTGTTTTGTCCCAGTTTGTCACTTCACTTTGCTACAGTAGATCTGATATGAACACATATAATATTACCCGACTTTGGGGTGCAAACAACAATTAGATTATTTTTGTGCTTGACAACTAACTTATCAGAAGTTCTTCGAAATAAACCCATGTAATCTCTTAAGATTTTTTGCATTTCTGTGAAGCAATATAAAAATGCTTATGGTGTGTATGCAAGCTGCTGTTTTAATTAACTTTCCTGAATTTCAAACATCTATATCTTACTCTCTTATATGCTTTTAACTAAGGTATAGTAGATGCATTTTTGCTTCAATACTAATTCAAGGTGTAATATTCATTTCTTTAGAGAACATTTTTGTTGTTGTGCATGCCTAGTGTTTTGTATGTTGTATATTGCATTCAGAATATTTTTTTCCTTCTCACCTATCCACAATGCAATGCCGTTCCCATGATGCACCTCTGCTTGCTGTTTACCTGTATGTTAATTCGCTTGAATCCCATTGGCCCACTGCCATCATGTGCTCGCTGCCTGTTATTAAAAGACTCAGTCGACTGCCAAAGCAATGAAGCGACCTCTCGAAGCAACTGTAGACCTGGTACTTTGACCTTTCACCTTTCGCTTTGCATGTAGCTTTTCAGAAAACCAACTGAGATTTGTATTGCTTTTTGTTTTAACATCAGTTGAAAACAGTCATTATTATTAATTTATGGAAATATCCGATTTAGTGTTTAGCCATCTCATTTTCATATGTAATAAATGCAAGAGAATCATTTAATCCTAACATGTTTTAATACCGTTTCTAAACGTTTTGAAGCAAGTTTCAATGATTTGGTTTAAAAAAAATTTTTTTAATTAAATTTCTTAACTTTTAAGCTCCAAATATTTTCATATAGTTAGGGGAAAAAAAGTACTAGGTATTAATAATATGAGTGCCTTTTTCCTTTAGAATAGTTTAACTCATTCTTAAAGCAGATGCCATTTTTGTTGCTTGATAGTTTCCTTTTCCATAGTCGTGGTGCTACATACAGTCTTAGGTTAATGAAATCATGCTTTTGCCCTCAATAACAAAACCTCACTCATTGTACATCGCTGCTGTTTGAATTAAGGTGCATGGCAAAGGCATCTCTTTAGCTGTCAATTTTTAAAGTATGTTGCGATATTTTATCTCTGTGTAGACTGGGTATGTTTTTACTTTAAGTTCTGTAAGTCTTATCAAAATTCCTTATTTGTAGGCCTTTCCTCCCGGTGCTCTTCACCCTTTACCAAAGAGACAAGCACTTGAAAAAAGTAACGGTGCCAGCGCCGTCTTTAATCCCAGCGTCTTGCACTATCAGCAGGCACTAGCCAATGCACAGTTGCAGCAACACACGGCATTTATTCCAACAGGTATGTTCCACTTAATATTTTAGTTAAAAAAACCAACAACAACAACAACAAACCACTTGTCTGAATGTGCTTCTGGTAATTCACTCTCTTTTTTTCATTTCTTTAAGCTATTTGGTGACGTCTCCTCTACTTTTAAAGGTACAGCACGGACTGAAACATGGATCTAGAAGGATTTATATTCATTTGAATTTCATCCAAAGCCTGTTATGATTCTAAAGCTAAATAGTTTAGATGATTAAATGCTAGATTTGATACTTGAGATAAATGATAAAAAAACAAACCAGATCTCATTCTTCCGTAGTTATAGATTGAATGTTGTTAATATAAACATTTCCTTTTAACATGAAACATTTCCAAATGAACCCAGGATTTATTCTTAATGTTTTAGATATATGTGTATATTTATATATGTACATATGTGCGTATATATGTATTATATATAATTATAATGGATAATGGATATTATATTATATATTATATATGGAATACTAACTTCAATCTTTTCCTAGAGCATACATTCAAAAGACAGACAATGTAATTTAAGGAAAATCTTCCAGTCATTGTCCTTATCTACACCTTTCTCCATCTCCATCAACATCCAATTTGCAAAAACCTTAATCCTCCTTAGTGCCAAGTCACTCCCTGGTAACGTGCGAGAAGCTTCAGTGTATTGACTTTTTCTGGCTACTTGAGGGCCTTTTACATTAACCATAGGATTCTACTGTTGAGCAGTAAAGATGATCTAGTTACAGCCTCCCATTTCTCAGATAAGGTAAATGAGGCTTCCAAAGGAAACATACTAAGTCAACAGTGGAGCTGGGATTAGAATCCAAGTTTTCCAACTCCTGGTTCCAGCTCTCATTCTGTTACATGCTATTGTCTTTACATAGTGTAAGGCACTAAATATGGGGAGAAATCAGTGAATGAATGGTTAGTTTACATAATGCCAAACAATCAGTTTGATGGGGTTTTCTTTTACTTAATTAGCTGATTTTTTTTCACGCCATCGACCAAATTGACCTGTTGTTCTGGTGTCAGAGTATAACTATTGCCAGGGAATGGCTTAGGCCCTGGGGAACAGAAAGTATATTGAGGTTGGGGATTTTATTCCATTATCATTTTTTTTTAGGTGAGGGTGGTGGTGGTAGCGATGATGGTAGTGTTTCAACATTATTTAATCTTGTTAAAGGAAACAAATAAATTTAAGCTAGTTTATTTACTACCAAAAAAACCCTAATGAAATCAGACATTTTAAATGACAAATTGTTAGAGTGGCTAATCTTTTTAAGAATTTTTTTTCAGCTCCTAATATATATGGTAAGCACGTCAGTCTAAGAAGTTTTTCTTAATAGTCTTTCCTGATATTTTGTTCTTATGTGCATATTCTGGCATGTGTCTATTAATCTCTTAAAAAGCATTTTAAAGTTGTAATAAGTATATGAATTAAGCAAGTGAAAGGATTCATAGTGCTCTGCTTTCTTGGTTTAAAGTTTTATATTTATTTTAAAACTAGAAATCATGCTCCCACAAAATGTACTTTCCCACGTTGGAAGCCACTGCCTACTGTTAAGGCTTCATTGGTACCATGGTAAATAAAACCCAATTTGGTTATATTCTGGTACATTTATAACATTTGTATCTCCATATACAAAGTTACCAATCACTCTGGCTAATGTAATTCAATGGCATAATACATAATAATAATAATAAGTTAGGCTTAGCACAAGGTTCTCTGAGATAATCAGCTCTTTCAGGATTTCCACAGGCATCTCCTAATGTTAGGTTGATGAGATTTCCACCACTAGTCCCCTGGCTATTATGAGTTTGGGCAACAACATGGTATAACAGAAAGAGAGACAAACCTGGGTTTTGTTCTTGGCTCTGCCGCTAACTTTTGGGGTCACCAGGAGCCAGTCATCTTGCTTCTGTGCCACACCTCTCAGGTTTCTCATTTGGAAAATGAGTAGGTTGGACGAAATGACCTCTCAGGTTCCTTCTAACTCTAAAATACTGTGATTCTGAAAAACAGGTAGAAAATAACATGAAAATGTGGGAAAGTTCATCAAACCCAGTTCAAACCTTGCAACTGCCTATGAATCCCTAGAGCTCTGCTGAACAATGGAACTTGGATAACTTGTGATTCGTAACACTTGTTTTATCACCTCTAACACTAACACTTAACATCCCTCCATAATAACTTTCATTTAATCATAGAAAAAAACCTCTCATTTAAAAATACTTCACTTAGAAATCATTTAGCTATTTTCCAATCCAGAAAACACATCATTCCTGTGTGTCATGTACAATTTCTTGATTTTTGTTTATGGAAGAATATTAAATAATTAAGAAACATAAAATGATGCTGGGGCTGTGTACTATTGCCCTCTATTGGATGAATTCACATTTGTATAGTAAAGCTTCGTGTGCATTTTGACTGTGGGAGATTAATTGTAGACCACATATTGCTGTGAAATTTGGAAGTGGCCAAAAGTGTGTCAGAAGTGCTTTCATTGATAGTTGTATTGTAATTTCTTTAAAAATGCAAGAATGTAAGTCTTTGCAGAAAACTTATAGAAACATTTGTGAAATACAATGCATGAAAGAGTTCTTCATCTCAAATACTACTTTTTTTCCTGAAGTTTTATGATGCTTGTACATATTCTCCATATAAGTTTTGAAAAGAAATTAATCTGAAAAGAAATGAGCAAGACCCTTTTTTGCCTTTGCATGCAATTTCAGGAAATACTATGCTCACTTTGGGCTAGTTTCAGATATTGCTTTAACTTTGTATAAAGTTCATTTCCAAAAATCCATAATAGCTATGATAATAATACAATTATTGTTATTATTGTTGTTTTAAACCGCACAATTCAAGTGATTACTTTAAATCATTTTTTTAATTTTGCTGCTTGATGGATGACAATCTTTTTGCTTTAAACTGGCAGAATTTGGGTTTTTTTCTCCCTATAATTTTTTTATGTTCAGAATATTTTATAAAAGGAAAAAAGGAGCAACATATATCCATATAGAGGTTATCCTTTACTGTAAGGTCATTCATAGTAAAAATTTTTGATGAGCTACTGAAATCAGCACCACTGAAACAGGGTGACTTTTGTGAAAGAAATAAGAATGTTGCCTGATGCTGGTGTGGACACCATCAATACCTTGCAAGACTGGGAACTCCTATAAAAAACTAATGTAAAACAGACACAGTCCTCATTGGTGTCCCCCAGCATATTAATAGTAGGTGATTTTCCCTTTTTAAGTTTAACCCAGTGGTTATCATTCTTTTTTTTCACTATTAGGAAAATAATTTTAAAATATATACACATCTATGTAAATAGCAGCATAGTAAGTCTTGGCATGTCTTTGACAGATTTATTCTGAATTGCAAAAAGTGTTTTTGCAGACATTATTTCATTATTCCTCAATATATTTCACTTTAGTCAATGTCAGGTACCATTATATTCATTTTGCGGATGGAAAAACTGAGTATATAAAATAGTAAATGAATAATACAGTTTTCCAGATAACTTATACACATATACACAATCCCCTTTGGTGAAAATATCCAAACAAAAGATGTTTTGAACATTTTTCCCTCCTGAATATATGAGTATAACATCTTGACAATAAAAGAGGTTACCTACCCCATTTCATTAAATACCATGTAGATATGTGATAAAGAAAAATTTTGGTTCACATAGTCTTCCATATGGGGGCCATGTAGAAATTGTGCAAAATTCATAGATGTTTTTTGGAGGAAATTATATAAAATTGTAGATTGAGAGCTAGTTATGACCTTATGTGTCATCTACTCAACTTCTCTCATTTTGCAGAAGAGGAAACTGAGGCTATAGCAGAGCCAGATCTTGTCACTCCAAATCCAGTGGTCTCTCCACTCTACCATGCCATCTCCCTACAGGTCCTGTTTGGATAGTTTAGACATCTTTATTGTATTGTTAAATTGTGGCAGTCTCAATGTCACGCAATTCAGGGCCAAGTCCATAAGACACAGTTTGTCAGGTCAAGTGAACATTTCCCAGAATCTCAAAGTCAGAAGAGACCTCGGAGGTTATCTAAAACAACCCATTCCTAACTAAGAATCCCTTTGGTTACTTAGCTTTAGCTTGAAGATAATCAGTGAAGGTGAGTCCTTTGTCAACTGACATGTACAGTTTTACTTAGGAGAAACTTCTGTCAGGAAACTCTTCTAAAAAATTGTCTCTTTGCCACCCTGCATTGTTCCTAGCTCTCCAGGCCAAGTAGAATAATTTCAATTTCTCCCCTTCACTCCTAAATTTTCTCTGCCTAGGCTAAGCATCCACCATAATAAGTTCAACTTAAGGTATGAACTTGAGGTCCTTCCCCATCCTGATTCCTCTCCCTAGACAGCCTCCGGCCCTTCCTAAAGTGTGGGGACAAGAACTGAATATAGTACTTCTGATATGCTCTAAGCAGGGTACAGTGGGACACTTACCTCCCTGGTCTTGGACACTGTTTATACAGCCTAAGATTAAATTCACTTTCCTTGGCTGCCTGATCCTACTGTTGATTCATATTGGGCTTTCCCCCTGCTAAAACCTCCAGATCTCTTCAAGATACAAGGCAGAACTAAAGCTCCAACACCTACTCCACTCTACTCTCCTACCCTGTGGAGCCTTCTAAATCATTGGTCTCACTTAAAGTTCACCCCATAAGTCCCAGTGACTGTCACTTCCAGCCCTGACCCCCAACTCAGGCCCAGTTTCTGTTACAAAGCTGGGTCCAAAATGAAAGTACTTTAATTAGAAGTTGGACTGTAGGGACAAGTAGGTGGTGCAGTGGATAAAGCACTGGCCCTGGATTCAGGAGGGCCTGAGTTCAAATCCTGCCTCAGACACTTGGCACTTACTAGTTGTGTGACCCTGGGCAAGTCACTTAACCTCCATTGCCCTAGCCAAAAAAAAAAAAAAAGAAGTTGGGCTGTAACTGAAACTAGAATCAAAATTAAATCACCATTGCTAAGTATGGTGGGCAAAGAGGACCATTTAGACATTCATACCCTACCTCCCCCCACAGAAGGATTCCTAGGTTCTATCTTCCTGTATATAGGCTTTCAATCAGAAATGTAAGATTCTCTTTGTCCTTATTAAGCTTTAGCCTGAAATGTCAGCGGCAAAGGGGGGGAAAATTGATGCCTAACACTATACTATAGCCACCTGCTTTTTAAGAGGGTGGCAAAGCTAAAGTGTGCTGTGAATCTAGGCTTCTTAAACTTTTTCCACTCGTGACCCCTTTTTGCCCAAGAAATATTTATTTAACCCCTGGTATATAGTTATATAAAATAGGTATATATAACCTTTTACCATTGTTAAATTTTTCATAACCCCCACATTCAGTTACGTGACCCCATATGGAGTCGAAACCCACAGTTTAAGAAGCTTTGCTCTAAACCACTTAATCCATGTAAAGTCCAGTATGATTGCAAAAGAAATAAAGGGTACGTGGCAGAATCATGGTGGTCTCTAAGGTCCTGAATTCCCTTCCTTCTGTTTTAAGCCTTTTGGGCCTCACTATGTAGTTTCTTGGCTTGAGAGGCTGTTCTGTGTATTTCCCTGAGGCATAATCCCAGAAGCCTGTGTCTTTTTGGGGCAATAGTGTTGAGTTATAAGGGTCTTTGGCCAAGTAGACAAGATAAGGAATAGACCAATGACAAGATAAATACCCATAGACAATACTACTTGCTTCTCTATGACCTTCCCCTTAGTTTCTGAATCAGAAGTTTTAATTTATTGACTTCTTATTTGGGAATCTTGATGACCTTTCTAACTTGGAACAGTTTCAGTAGCAAAAGAAATTATCATTATAATGTAATTAAGACAATATAGTCTACAGTGAGTAGCACACTTGACCTGAATTTAGGAATATGGATTCTATTTCTAGCCACACTACTGACTCACACTCTTTGTGACCTTGGATAGTTTTCTGTACTTAGTTTTCATCTGCAAAATAACCACTATTTTCTTTGAGGGAAGTAACTTGATAATGTCTGCAAATTATTTTGAGGTCTTGGAGAAAAGGAATTAGAAACAAATCTGATGTTATTAAATACATTTTCATGGATGCAAGTCAAATTATGAAATGCCTATCAGTGTGCTTTAATTTTTGCACAAAATGTCAGTTATATTTATGAATGATGGAAACTATGAATGATCTTCAAAGGTCATGTTAAACTAACCTCTGCTGGTTTCTGGTTGTGCTTGATTCTCACTCTGAATGTTAACTCTAAACAGCTAACCTGTTTCTTTCCCTTTATTCACTTTTCCCACCTCCCATTGCATGACATGCAGGGTCAGTTTTGTGCATGGCACCCGCTACCAGTATTGGTAGGTTCCAACCTTTTTTATTTGTCTTTGATATTCTGTATAATAGCTTCACATGCTTCAAACTTCTTTTTTTTTTTTTTTTTGAAATCTCAGGCATTCCTTAGGAAATGGTTAGATCTAAAGACTTATTTGACTTTAGAGTTAACTCATAGGGTTTTTAGGGTTTTGTTTTTGTTTTTAAGAAAACTACAGCTTGGATGTGACATCCCCTGTTCTAACTACAATTCTACACTAGCATAAAACCATGAATTCAATCTGCTTTTCAGTGATCTCTGTTTTGATTATTTGTATATTTTATGTGGTCTAGCATAAGGGGAGGGGGTATCTTACTTTATAAAAAGAGTAGGCTAATTTCATTGGTGTTTTAAAGTTTCATAGTGGTGTGCCTTTATTTCCTCTTTGCTGTGTGTTAGAGTTATCAGAGTTTCCCAGAATTCTTTTAAATATTTTTTTTCAAATAGAAGTGTTTCATAAGACAAAATGCTTGAATTGCCATCCTGATAATTATGTCTTCTATGATCATTCTTATTATTACTTTAGTTCCCCCTTATAAAATATGATTTAATATAAAATGTAGATTGTTTTTTAAAAAGTCAATGGTGTTCTGTGAAAACAAGCTAAGATTAAATGTAGGACTGACTGATTATTTCTTATTAAAAAAAATTTAAAATGAATTGTATCAAAATAATTTTGACTCTTTTATTTATATTGTTTGTTACACCTAGCCTATAATTTTTGGACACAAATAAACAATAATCCTTGGCAGTTACTATTGAAACAGGACAGCAGGGCTAATGAAAAATAACACTTTATGAATTTTGAACCAAATTGAAAATCTCAGCATTGCTGAATGCTAATAAAATTTCAACTTAATCATAAATCATTTTAAGGAATAGCACTTCCCATTTTGATTTGACAATTAAAACATTTTGTCTTTCATAAATCCATCAAAGAATGTAAATTATAGACTCCTACATTATTGGACAATTTTATTCACATTCATAAGAATTTAGAGAGAGGCAATTTGGGGGACAAATTGTACTTAGAAATAACACTTTTATTAATACAACAACCAAAGAAGTCTGCTTTAGATTTTCTGGGAATCACTGATTATGTTTTAAAACTTCCTTTAATTGTACTTGTAATAAGCTATTTTCCCTTTTTTATTTCTCTCCCATGCTTCCTTGCTTTGCATTGTGGTTGCATGCCATCTGCTGGTTTAACCCATGATGGCTTGCTGCTCTGATATTCACCATGCCAAAATACCACTTCTATCACCATAATGCTACACCCTACTGTTCATTGCTTCCATGGTTCCCCTCCTGAAAGTACCCATGATGCACAGCGCTACGTCCGCCACTGTCTCTGCAGCAACAACTCCTGCAACAAGTGTCCCCTTCGCCACAACAGCCACAGCCAATCAGGTTTGCTCCTTTTAAAGCTTTCTTTCACAAATCCCAAACTCTAAATGAGTGCTGATACTTTGAAAAAAAAATTCTCAATGAGAATTTTTTTTCATCTTTATCCATCAAATTTTATTTTTAATGAGTTTATAGCAATCATTTATGGACAGGTTGCACTTATTTAGAGTTAACATTTACTGCAAATAATGATGTAGCTATGTTTTGTGTTGCACTGTTCGTTTTTGTACCTAATATTGTGTAATTAACCTGACAGGCTTAAATTTCTTTTAGTAGAGCATTGCCTATCCAGTGGAATCAGAATTTCTATGTTAAAAGACGTCCAAACACACCATGGGCTGTTTCAAACTGGTTATATTTTAAGGTTTTATCCACACAAAGTGAGGTATGGAACCGAGGCAACTATTCAGTTAATTGAGACCCAATGATCTGTTCTAGAGGAAAGGATTGTTCTCTTTTTATAGCCTGTTCTTTTTCCTCAGAAACAGATTTGGGGTGGGAGGGAAGTTTGGGAGGGGGAGGTGGTTAAATTTTCTGCAGTGATGGTTCACACTGATTATTACATAATCACTGGACTTTTCACATATTATGTAGACATAGTCTTACTTAACCATACATACAGTACTCTAAAGAAACTATCATGACACCTTGATGAATCTTGATGAATTCATCAGTTTACTTAGAACATGGTACTAATAAGATTTAAGTCATGAGCTCAGTCCTGACTGGGATGACCAGTTAGTTCCCCCAGCCTCATGGCCACAGGCTATAGAATGAGCAGGATACGATGGATGGATGGATGGATGAACACAAATCATGACCACTCTTGGAAAAAACAACTCATAGCACATATTTTGCTGGTGGACATCTTCACAAAAGAAAGATAGGGCTTTTCTCTGCTATCGTAAAGGCTACTGGGGTGGGGGTGGGGGGCGGAATAAAAGGTAGCAGAATGGTGTTGGGGAAAGGAGAGAGAGAACCAGAGAGAGACACAGAGATTATGTGATGCAGAAAAATAAAAGAATGAGGAATTCTAATAAAACCAAAGCCAAAAGGAATAAACCACCAAACTGCATTTACATGGAAGTTCCATTCCCCCTAGGAGAAAGGGCTGAGGAAAAAGGAGGGAGGGTGGAAGGAAAGAAGGAGAACTGAACTAAGCAGAGCTGTAGAGAAGCTATTTACAAGCTTATTGTAAGTATCAAGAATTACTTATCCTTCATCTCCTTTCTCTACCTCCCACACCATAAATCCCATTCATTCCCCAGAAAAAATCACCTAAACTCTCAAACCACCCTTCAAAACAAAACAATAGATGGAAAATCCAAAAGCTAATTGCAGGAAAGTAGGGGATGAAGAAGTTCCATAACAAATATGTCTCTATCTCTGAGTTGAATACTCATTGACAGGATCAAACTCTAGAGTATACAATGAAAAAGAAAACTGATTAGACTCAGGCCTATCCCACCTATGCGCATATAGATAAATCACCTAACCTTCCTGAACTTCAATTTTCTTAGCTGTAATATGGTTGCAATAATACTTGCATTGCCTAATTCACAACTTCATCGGTTGAGGAAAGTGCTTTGTAAAAACTTAACAGGGGCAGCTAGATGGCGCAGTGGATAGAGTACCAGCCCTGGATTCAGGAGGACCTGAGTTCAAATCCGGCCTCCGACACTTAACACTTACTAGCTGTGTAACCCTGGGCAAGTCACTTAACCCCAATTGCCCCCACACACACACACACAACTTAAAAAATTACAATGGGAGTGGGGGGTGGGAGAGGCAAGTGTGGGGCCTATATCTGAGCTAATTTGGTATATGTTACTATAGACCAAGAGTCACAGAAGAAAAAGCAACCAATAAGTGTATAAATTGTGGATTTGATGACATTTCTATTGTCAGTGTTCTGTTGTAAGGTCTGAGTAATTTCACACACACACACACACACACACACACATACATCACTATGTAGTTCAGGAAGAATGTGTCTTATCCTGCTGTCATAACCATTGTAAAATATAAAAATTTATCTGGAAACAAGGAAAACCCACTGGTGAAGAACCAATATCAACTTTGTAACTTTTTTTTTAGGGACAGTTTGAAAAAAAGCTATAAATTCCAGTATTTTCTACCGTAGGAAAGAGATTTAGCAATTGTTTAGATCTAATTTATTTAATAAGACACTCCAGACTGAAGCAATTGACTTCTGTTCATGCCATAAAAGTATTCGGCTCCTTCAGTGATTTTGCTATATCTTAATTATATAGGGGTTTCCAGTAGAATAATAATAATTATTATGTTAATATCGGGCTTCAAAATATACAAAGTAATTTCCCTAGAATAATATTATGAATTAAGTAGTACAAATATTGTTATCCACATCTTTTTCAGATACAGAAATTGAGGCTTAGGAAAGTTAAATGACTGCTGAAAGTTTGACAACCAGTGTCAGAAATGAGACTAAAACCCAGTTCTCCTAACTTGAAAGTCATGGTTGTTTTCTTTTGTTTTCTTTTGTTTTGTCACACCACTCACCTAGTTATTTCAAATAAGGTAAAATGGGACCCAAAAAAAAAAAAAAGAGCAATCTTTAGATCAAATGAAGCAAGGTAAATCAATGGCATTTGGATTTAACCAATCTCAGTAGCTCCAAACTACCTAGATATATACCCTCCTCCTTAATTAGTTTGTTGAAATTTGATGCTTTTGGTCTGCCCTGTTGTTCAGCTGAAAAGAGGCTTTATCTCAGGTGAATTTGGTTCTAGATCCTGAGGATCCACCTTGTGATCTATGCATTCAGCCTTTATGTACAGTGTACAGTGAGCCTGAAATTTTTAGCAAAATGAAACAAAACCAAAACACCTTTTTTAACAAATTAGTTAGCACATATAAACTAATAGGGCAGTCAGCCTGATCCTATCATATAACTGCTGCCAGGTCTGTTTTCGTCTTTGTAGCCAAGCACAGTGCCTAGAACGTTGGTCCTTAGCAAGTGCTTGTTGAATCGAATTTGAGCTAAATGTTAGCCAACTTCAATCAATTAGTAATTGTAATTGAAGCTGAATGTGATTAATTCATTCAGCCTGAAAACATGGATTGATGATCCTAGGTCCTCCAACTGAAAAACTCATCCCTGATTTAGAAGGATTTTTCTCCCCTCCAATATGATAATCATATGAAGGCAGCCTGTATTATTTTGTCTTTGTAAAGAACACCCAAAAAAAAAAAAAGAAGAGATAAAGTACTTTATTTTCTTGCCTTGAAAATACTGGAGAAGTATTTAAAATGAGAGGGCATCGCTAAAGAGCAGTGCGATATTTAGAGTCAGAGACCCCGGATTCTTGTCCTGGCTCTGCTACAGACTAGGTCTATGACCACGAACAAACCAATTCCCCCTGTGGGCTTCAATTTTGTATTCTATAAAATAGGATTAATGTGTCACAGAGTTGTTGTAAAGACCAAGTGAGATAATAAATATAAAATGCTTTGTAAGCTATAAAGCACTCTATAAACATTAACTATTATTATGATAAGCTACCTTCCAAGAGTACCATGAGGTTTAATTGAGATTCACTAAAGAAGGGTTAAGATAGATATGTATAGATACATATCAATAGATGGATGGATAAGGGGCAGCTAGATGGCGAAGTGGTTAAAGTGCTGGCCCTGGATTCAGGAGTACCTGAGTTAAAATCCAGCTTCAGACACTTGACACTTACTAGCTGTGTGACCCTGGGCAAGTCACTTAACCCCCATTGCCCTGCCCCCCCCCAAAAAAAATAGATGGATGGATAGATAGATGGATGGTTGGATGGATAGATAGATAAACAGACAGAAAGAAGAATATGTTATAATCTAGTACATTTTCACTTCTGACAAATACTTTACACTTTATGGTAAGAGATTCTAATCCAGAGAACTTTTTTTATATGTAATATCTAAAGACATACTTTCAGTTCCAGTTGCATGTTGTTGAAAGGGAGTTGAATAGAAAATGTCAAAGACCTTTATAAGACTGTACTTAATGTTGAATTATCCTCTCATACCCCAAATCCCATCCACTATTCATTTTATGAAAAAAAAAAATTCTATTAGACTGAGAAGTCCTGTACCCAATCATGCCGAAGTTCTTATTTTAAGCCTTTTATTTGGGAGGGGCGGGGGGGGGGGGGTGACTAGCATTCACAGTTTTTCTCTCTGCATCAGGGAAGGGCAGGCCATGTGCCCTGCAATAATAGATCCATTTGGCAGGGTTGAAAAGGCCATTGGAATCATGTTATTTTAAGAAATAATTTGTTGGAACTTTAAACAATAAAACCAAGTGGAAATTTATTTATAAGTAAATACATTTTTAAAAAATAATAATTTCCATAAATAAGTATACATAACAACCTATCAGTGGTTCTCTCCTATTTCCTTCCTTTTCCATTGTCTTTGTTCTAGTTACTCCCGTATTTGAATATATGATATATTTTCCCTTTTATATAAACATAATGGGTGTGTTTACCGTTCTTCTGGTGCAGCTTTCTTCACATGTTTTAATATGATTCTTTCCACATTTCTTTGTATTCTTTATATTTTACCTTTTCTAATTGCATTACAGTATTTACTTTAAAGTCAGTTACATTATAATAATTTATTCACCTGTTTCCCCATCTACTGAACTCTAAGGTTGTTTCTAGGTCATTCTCCATCTATTAAAAACTACTCAGGGGCAGCTAAGTGGTGCAGTGGATAAAGCACCTGCCCTGGATTCAGGAAGACCTGAGTTCAAATCTGGTCTCAGACACTTGACACTTAATAGCTGTGTGACCCTGGGCAAGTCACTTAACCTTCATTGCCCCACCAAAAAAAAAAAAAACACTACTCCTGTAGTTTGCAACTGCAAATAATGCTACTAGATGTATTACTTTAAAAAAAAATAAAAAATAAAAGTAGTAGCAGCCCAGGCAATATACAGAGATTAATTTTGTGTTATGATTGACGTAAAAGCAGAAGATTTTCAGATTCCTTCCTTGAGGAGTGTCTCTCTCCACTGGGTGCTAGGCCTTCTGATGTGGCCACTGTTTCCATAAATTTGGGTGGAGCCGGGATAATCTCTCCTCTGTCCTTCTAGTCATGACTACTATAGGCTTGATATGTCACACTAACCTGAGGTTACTGTCAAGGGGTAGCAGCTGCACTCACTTTAGTAAGAACCTGTGTCTTTCTCATAATAATAATCACTGGCATTTAAATAATGCTATATGGTTTGAAAAGATTTTTACATGTACTGTCGCACTTGATCCTCCCAACAGTCCTGCGAGGTAAATGCTGTATTATTCCCCTTTTACAGATGAGAAAGCTAAGGAAGACAGAGGTTAAGTGACTTGCCCAGGGTCACACACCTAGAAAGTGTCTGAGGTCACGAATGAACTTGAGCCTTCTTCATTCCACATACATTACACCACCAGGCTTCCATCCCTATGTTTAACAAGTAATTTTCCGTGGCTAAGTGAATACTGAAATTCAAAGGCCATTAAGGACCAATGAAAGGAGAACTGTTTATTTTTAAAAGACTGTTTCGCTCATCTTTGTTTCCCTTCCCCACGTAATGCCTTGCCCACAATAACTTCTCCATAAATATCTGTACAGTTAAAATGACAGTAAACATAGAAATAGGACATTAGTGAATAAATTTGATTATTGAATTGCAGTAATGAGGAAAGTAGCTCCTGGTCTTCAGTGGTGATATAAGTATATGCCTACAAAAAGAGGAAGTAGAATGCATTTGGATGCCTTTCTGATTTTTCTTTTTTGAGCCAAGGCTTTACAAAGTTCAGTTCAATTCAGTAAGTATTATTAAGTGCTTACTGTTTAAAACAGTATTTTTAGCCAAATTCTGGGTGCATTTTTTGATCCTATATAATAACCTAGGCATCATTAACTATAAATTAATCATAAAATAGCAGCTCCCCTCCTCTGACCTCATTCTAGCTGAAACAAGGAACCACCGATTCACTGAAACTTAGCATTAAAAGGGACCTCAGATTTCATTGAGTCTAGGAACTATGTTTTTGTGTCATGGACCCCTCCCCCCCAACTTTGGCAGTCTGGTGAAGTCTGTGGTCCCCTTCTCAGAATAATGTGGTTAAATGCATAAATGTTAAGAGCCTGTGATCTCATCCAACCAGTACTTGACCAAGAACCCCTTCAAAACCCATTCTAAGTAACCCAGCCTCTACTTAAAAAAAAAAATCTCCATTGCTGATAAACCCATGTGGAAACCCATTCTGGTTTCATGCAGCACTTATCAGTAAGTTTTTCCTGACATTAAACCAGAACTTAACTCCGTAAACTTCCATTAATTGCTCCTAGTTCTGTCCTCTGTGTCTGGGCAGAATAAGTCTAATTTCTTTTCAATATGACAACCCTGAAGTACTTGAAGACTGCTGCCTTGACCATCCCTAAGTCTCTCCTTCCTGAGGGTAAGCACGTCCAGATTGAGAGGGCTTCTTCTCAATGTCCTTTTCATCCTCTTCCTCCCACACAATGAACACAGGAATCCTCCAGGGTTCTGTCATGTGTTTTCTTTTCTTTCCCTGCGTTCTCTCCGTTGATGTACTCGTCTGTTCCCATAGTTCCAATCATCATCTCTCCTTAGCTAGCTATTCCCCAAACACAACATTTCGTCTCTGGCCTTCATGCCTTTGCACAACTGGTACTGCACGTCTGAAAAGCATCCCTTCTTTTCCCCTTCTTCAGGGAATCCTTAAATCTTCCTTGAAAGCAAACTCAGGTTCCCCTTTCAACAAGAGGCTTTCCCTGACTTATCCCCTTCTCCATGAGTCCTCTCTTCACTTGAAATCACCCTCATATACTTTGTAAATACTTAGTATTTACATACTTATGTACCTACTAAGTCTTTCAAGTAGACAATAAGTTCTTTGAAGGCAGAAACTATTCTGTTTTTCCTCTTTGTATCTATCCAGTCCCCAAACCAATCCAGACACAACAAGAGATTAATAAATGTTTGTTGAATTGAATTTTATGGCATAGTTTTAAGCCCTTCACCATCTACCTCATGTTCCTTTAGATACTCTCCACTTTATCAATGTCCTTTCAAAGCTGTGAAGCTCAGAATGGAGCACAGTAATCTAGGTGTAATCTGATGAGAGCAGAGTACACTAACATGTCCTTCATTCTGAACACCATCTTTTTGTGCCATGTGACACTGTTGGCTCATTGTGAACTGGGAGTCCACTAAAAGCCCTGGGTCTTTTTCACACATTCTAGGGTATAGCTATGTGAAGATGATTAGATGAATCCCAGAGTAGAACTTTACACTTATCTCTATGAAAGTTCATGTAATTAGATTTGGCCCAATATTCTAGCTTATCGAAATCATTTTGGATCCTGATTTTGTCATCTACTATGATAACTATCCCAGCTTCATATTTTGTCTTGTCATCACCCTCATGATGTCATTAGTCCCCTTCAAGAATAAAGAAACAGGGGGGCAACTAGGTGGCACAGAGGTTAAAGTGCTGGCCCTGGATTCAGGAGTACCTGAGTTCAAATCCAGCCTCAGACACTTGACACTTACTAGCTGTGTGACCCTGGGCAAGTCACTTAACCCCCATTGCCCCACACAAAAAAAAAAAAGAATAAAGAAACAATCTCAGATCAAGATGCAATAAAAATTGCATGTAATAAAGAGCCATGGAAAGACAGACTGAAAATTAATTGGAAACTAAAGAATCTCATCCTAAAGAATGAGTAAGTCAAACAACAAATCATAGAAACAATCAATAACTTCATCCAAGAGAATGACAATAATGAGACAACATACCAAAACTTATGGGATGCAGCTAAAGCAGTTCTTAGGGGAAATTTTATATCTCTAAATGCTTACATGAATAAAATAGAGAAAGAGGAGATCAATTAATTGGGCATGCAAATAAAAAAGCTAGAAAAAGAACAAATTAAAACTCCCCAGTTAAATACTAAATTAGAAATCCTGAAAATCAAAGGACAGATTAATAAAATTGGAAGTAAGGAAACTATAGAATTTATCAATAAAATTAAAAGTTGGCTATATGAAAAAATCGACAAAATAGATAAACCTTTGGTTAATTTGATTAAAAAAAGATTGAAGGAACAACAAAAAAAAATCTCTGCAAATTTGACTAGCAGGCAGTTATGCCATCATTTAAGTCATTGATTAAACAATATTGAATGTCCCTTCTGAGCCTACTTCCCTTATAGATTCTTAGGTCATTGGATCCTACCTATCTTTTCTCTGAATCCCTTTGTCAGTTTTCCCAAAGTTTAGTATGCATCAAAATATCCCATTTTTCATCTCTATCATAAATTCTAAGATGTAATGACCATTTGTCCCTCCCACCCCCAAAATATCTTTACTTGAGCTATCTGCTTCTCCCCGTTAATCAGGATCAGGTTGAGAATGAGGAGTTTTCCTTTCCCAGGAGAGACCAGAAAGTGAGGGGAGGATATAAGGTATCTTATGGCAGTCAGAGACTTTCTAGGGAATTCATTGGCAGGAAGTCACTGGATAAGCATTTTGGCTCCAAGCTACAAATAAACCTGGATATTAACAGCAGCAAGTCAAGCAGCTAAGACAAGAAAGTCAAGGGTTTGAAGCTATTAAGAAAAAAGAGGATCCCTGTTCAAAAACATAATAGTGAAAATTTAGTATTTCTTTAAATCTTAGTCTGCCCATTCACCTTTTGTATACCTGTTGCCTTTTTTAATACTGTTATCCTTTCCTTCTTAAATAAATAGTTCTGTTTTTGAAAAGGGTAATTAGGTGGAAAAGTTTATCTTGCTCAATTCAGGTTTTTAAGGGCATATCCAAATATGACTTCTTACCTGATTGCAGAATACTCTAATTGCAGTTAAAGTACCAGATGGATACTATGAGTGCTAGATTTGGGAATATATATATGGGGAGAGAGAGAGAGAGAGAGAGAGAGAGAGAGAGAGAGAGAGAGAGAGAGAGAGAGAGAGAGAGATTAAAGTGGTATAAATACTGTGGGGAAAAAATGTTGTAAGATAGGGCTGAAAAGGTAAGAGGTGGGAATTGTTTAATTATGAAAGACAGAAGTGAGACTCTTGCTATTTACCATCTTCCTTCCTCCAGTTGATTAACCATGCACCCAGACACAGCAGTATTTCCTGAAGAGCTCTAGTATTGATGGCAAACTAATTTGACCACCAACATTTAAAAAACTATATATATATGGTACACCACAAACCACACATTAGAGCTGAATGGAATGTCAACGCATCTAGCATAGCCCCTTATTTTACAGTTGAGGAAATAGAATCCCAGGGAGATAGGGCGATGGTCACACAAGGTCACACAGCTGGTTAGTGGAAGAGCCAAGACAGGAACTCCCAAGTTGCAATTCAACATTCTTTCTTTCACCCCACACATTAGGCCATTATTTTTCTAAGAGACTTTGAAGTGCCATTACAGTTCTGTTATTATATATAGCCTCCTCTAACTCATCTCCCACCTTGCTACACAGAAACACATACACACACACACACCCACCACCAACAACAACCTCAGAGAAAAAGACACTTTAATGTACAGTGGTTTTGAAAATGGAACTGCTTTCTGAAAGGTGTCAATTTGCTAGATGGCAGTGTCATCACACCAGATGAGAAACATACAGGATCTTCACAACATGCAAAGAAATGCACACATTTTCATTTTCCTTACATAACATTCATTTTAATGCTACTCCCAGTTCTTTCACTACATGTGAGCATTTGGTTGTTTTTCTGTCTTTAGTCTCTTCAAAGCCAAGGCTGAATTACACATTCTGCTCCACTGCTGAAGTGGGAACTGTAGCCAGACCCTGCACAGGGTTCTGAGTCTTACATAATGGCAGTGCAGACAGAGGCACAATTTTAAGTAGGATTCAGGAGCTTACGTTAACTTCAGGTAGGTTCCAGTTTCTGTGACTCCCCTTGGAACATAACTTCAGTCTCCTCTTTGAAACATCCTTCCAATTTCAGCATAAACCATTTTCCATTGCTTATTCCCTGGCAGCAGTAAAGCCTTTCTTTATTTCCCTCCTCAAGTCCTGGGGCCCCTTGAATGAAGCTGCTTCAAATTGGGAGCAGCCTATTGAGTCCAAGATACTGCCTATCCCTCTCAGAACAAACATCCTTTCAATGCAGATTTCGGAAATAATTTCAAAGTGCAAGTACTCATTTTATTAATTAAATGTGCTGCAGCTGGTGTCTTCTATATCTTAAATAACATTTTTCTGCCTTGTCATAATAGCATTTTAAATTCTTTAACGGTTAATTCCAAACTGATTTTCATACCCTAATTTAATACATTGAGATTATAACTACACTATAAAAATATGCTATGACATATATAAACATCTGTTTATTTCATTTTCATGTGGATATCTTCATCTGGAAAAGAGTTAGATTTTTCATTAGTCTGTAATAGATCTGAGAATACTCTTGGCAAAATGCTTCCTAAAAAAATTCCGATCCAAATATATTTTTGTGCCATCCAAAAGTCTCAATTTTTATGGATTTGACATGAAGCCATATGAGAGGTGAAAGTTTGTTCTCAGACACAAAATTTCTATTCAGACGGATTTATATCCAGATGACCTACATTTCCAATAAAGACTCAGCATATCCGTCCTTAGAGAGGTCTTTTTTTTCCTATATATTTCTTTTCATTTTAAAGTTCAGCTGTTAATGATTTGTGAAACTGTAACTTTTCACACTCAGCCTGAAATATGGCTGAAAGAATTTTGGTCAAATATACCAGAATGGAAAATGTCAAGGGAAAAAAAAGAATCTTTTCATCAAAATTATGCGTCACTGACATCAGAGGGCTTTGTATTTTACTTTGCAAATATTCTAGTAGTTAGAGAAGCCAGCCAAGCCCATATGTTAGTCCATAGTGATAGATTTGCTATTCTTCAGCAAAACAATTATTCTGACTAAACACCTCTTTAGAAATCTGCTAAATATTACAGATATTTTGCTGAACAGCAGGCTGCTCCTCTCCGAAGTAGAACCAGCTATAGTTTTCCTCCAAGGAGCACAGTTTAAGCTGGTAGTCTTGGAAACCCTTTCTGCACAAATAGAAATACTTCTAAAAAAACACAAACAACAAAGCAGTCGAATGTTCTCTAAAGCACAAACTGCCCTTCTCATCACTATACCCCTTTTTCTATAAATAACTGGCAATGCTACTTCTCAACGTGTCTTTAAATCTCCCTTTAATTATCTTTGACCTTTCCATATCTCGGCAGTTTATAAGTGGCTGTAGACTAGGCGAGGCAAAGTTGTTCCAAAGTGTTCATATATTAACACATATAATTAGCAGTGCATTCATTCATTACCTCACTTCTGGTATCTTGTGTTTTTTGCAGGCAATAAAGCCTTTCACTTTTGGCTTTTAGTAATCATGCAACATTCAAGTGTAGAATTGTAGTTGAGCCCAAATTCTAAGCTGCCTTTCAGAAGCAAATTCAGAGCTTGCCCCAACTAAAATGCTCCACGGAGTTCTCCCTGCAGCCAAAACCCAAGACGTTCAAACAGTGGTGGCTGGCCTAGACAGCAGGTGAAGACTAAAGGGGAGAGAATAGAGTTGGTAAAACATTGGGGATAGTAAAACACAGATGGGTTTGGGGGCAGGAAAGCATAAAGGAACACTAATAGAGACTATTAATGAAGAACAGAAAAAAGACAGAAAATAAGGGAGTCGGGTGGGTGGGTGGGTGGGTGGAGAAGAGGCAGGTCTTCCTTACCCCCACTCTTGCTTTTAAAAGAAAACTATACAATTTAGTATCATTGTTGTTGTTGTTTTATCAGAAATAAAGTTATTTTAAGGAGGCAAGGGGGAGATAGGATTTGTATCTTTCTCTTGGTGCTAGAGATTAGGGTTGTACAACCTTGGGTTCCCAAGGAATCTAGGAAGGAAGGAAATTTTCTTCACCTGACCCCAGAACACCCCTCTTCCTTACCAGCTGGACTTGACTCCTCTTGCACTTAATCCTGTATGTGGCACACTTCCTGTTGTATATGTAGGACAGAGAAGGGCAGGAGGAGACTTCCTATTCTCAGTTCCACTGAATTCTTTCAACTTTAACTGCCCTGCACAACCTCACAAATGCCTTGTTTATTACACTCTTTTCAAGCCATTACAGTGGGGGTTTCCCCCCTCAACATAGATTCTTTTCAGGCTGTTTGCTCAGCTATAGGGGTAGGGGTAGGGGTGGGGGGAGAAATCACAGGAACAGAGGGGAGAAAAAAAGAAGCTTTTAACACTAGTGGGCTCCATTCATAAAGCAACCCTTCCTAGAAGTGTCAAGCAGAAAGATAGATCTCAGTGAGCACCAGGAGGTGGAAGGATTCTGAGAAGAAATCATAGACTTAGATGAGGAAACCGAGTCCCAGATAGATAAAGTGGGGGCAGCTAGATGGCGCAGTGGATAGAGCTCAGGAGGACCTGAGTTCAAATCCGGCCTTAGACACTTAACACTTACGAGCTGTGTGACCCTGGGCAAGTCACTTAACCCCAATTGCCTCACTAAAAAACAAACAAACAAACAGATAAAGTGATTTGATGAATGTCATAAATGTAGTAGTTGACAGAGACATTTAGGTCTTCAGTCTCTGAATTTGGTTATCTTTTCACTAAATCAATACAGAGGAAGGTTCACAGAGGACTCACTGGAAATGAAGCCAAAGAGAATAATGACTAGGGGAGAGAAAGACAATTCACTGTGGAGGTCAGATAGCAGAAAACCATGCTGAGGTGGCTTTGCTTCTGATCCACCATCCACTGATCCTGGGGGTCCCTTGTGATTCAGTTCCACAGACCAAGCAGCTAAGTGGGGGGTGGGGCAGGGGGGAGGAAGGGAGAAAGAAGGGAACGGTTGTTCACCCTACTGAGAGAAACATAAGAGCTACAGGTCACAGAGGCAGTGGTGATAGTCTGGGTTTCAAGGATGCTGGAAGGGAGTGAAGGGTAAGAAGCAGGTCCACCTGTGTCCCCTGAAATGCTAGCATCTGGAACACGGCTCTGGTGGCCTGGTTTTAGTTCTGGCTCTATCTACAATTAGTAAATACGGTATAGTTTAACTGCCTCACTGTAACATAGTTTTGAAAAGGCAGTGTTTGGAAGCTGTCCGTCAGAAGACTTCCTCCATCCATTTCTCCTTGCTGTTTTGTGGTTTGGATTTATAGAGCCGTTGGCCTTTGCTCTTAATTTTCTTCAGTGATTTAATGAACAGGAAGAGAGTTCTTGCTGAACTTGACATTAAGGGCAATCACTTTGTGACTTCTGATGTTTGAAATGAGCATCATTACTTTAAAAAAAAAATGTGGGTATTTCTGGATCAGTCATCTCAAAGTTCAGTTTGAGGAACAATGTATGATTCCTGAAAAAGTCACTTAATCTGAAGAGAGCTCTAGTTTTTACAATGGTACTTTCTGGCTAAAGGAAATCCTTCAATTTTTATTAGTCTGGATCAACTTCAAAATCACTTCATTTGTTAATTGTGGTTATCTTAAAATCTAGTCAAAGGGGGCTAGGTGCTTAGAAGGTGTTTGGTATAGAGAAAAGTCAAGTGGACAGATGTAATCGCACAAAAGTCATATAGTTAATTAACAAAGAAAAGATTCTCCTACAGACTGCATTCATAGCTCTGGCTAGCCTCTTTATATGTGTATGCCATTGACCACTGGGAGCACAATGGGAACTGGGTGAGAGAAAATGAATGGATCAGTTCACACCATGCATCATGTTAAAAAAACAGATCTCTAAGTATATTCCTTTTACAAATAGGGAAGTATTATAAAAAAGAACACTGGATTTGGCATCAAGTGGATTTGGGTTTGAATCACATCTCTTCAGAAGCAACGCTTCCCCTTTTGACTGAATGAAAGGAGAAACTTTTTTCATAATTTGAGCTATCCAAAACTGGACTAAGCTAAGCAGCGGCTAAATGACTACTTAGCAGAACTTGTGAGAATGACAGAATGATAGGACTAGATGACCCTGAAACCCCCTTCCAACTATGACTCCATGACACCTGGGGAACATGGGTATTTCATAAAGTCCCTGTGTCTCAACTTCTTTATCTATTAAATGAAGGAAATGGGGCCGCTAGGTGGTGCAGTGGATAGAGCACTGATCCTGGAGTCGGGAGGATCTGAATTCAAATCTGGCTGTGTGAACCTGGGCAAGTCACTTAACCCCTACTGCCTCCCCTACAAAAAAAAATTAAAAAGAAATGAAGGGGGTTAGATTAGATGATTTCTAAGGTGCATTCCAGTTCTAAATCCTATGATAAATCTTACTGCTGGTAAATCAGCAGTCATATATACAAAGGATAGTACTTGCATATATATTTTTTAAAAGATTGAGGGTATCTCTTGATCAAGCCATGTACTAATAAAATCCTTCACAGTTCTTTCCTGCCTACACTTGAAAAACAGAATTAATATTATAATGCAACATTTCCCCATTTCCCCTATTCCTATCCTTCTCAACTTTTACCTCAAATGCTTATTGTTGAGTAGCCCTTAATTCTAATAGAGCAGATAATGAAAGCATTCAAGGAGTTGTAGAATCAGAATTAGTTACTTGTTTTCCTTAGCGAATGCTAGCAGGCATGCCTGTGTAAATGCTAAGCCGTGGTTTAGACAGAATGCCTAAGTGCCTGACTTCTGACATTAATGTGGCTTAAAGTAACATGTAGGGGCAGCCGGGTGGCGCAGTGGATAGAGCGCCAGCCCTGAATTCAGGAGGACCTGAGTTAAAATCTGGCCTCAAACCCTTGATACTAGCTGTGTGACCCTGGGCAAGTCACTTAACCTCAATTGCCTCACAAAAAAAAAAAAAAAGCCAAATAAAGTAACATGTAGAATGCTTCCATTTTGAAATAAGTTAATAATAGGCACTCCTTAGGATCATACCTTTCAGAATTATTTGACTTGGTGCTCAAAATGTGGCCACTGAACTTGATGGAATATTTTGCCTCTGACAAAATAAGGTTAATACCATATTGATGACCTGAATAATTCCTACATATGTCAGTACTTAGAGATGAATGGTTAAGTAGATCCTTTGATATCTCATCCAATTCTACTGCTCTTTTGCTATATAGCATTAGTTTGTTTGGGTGTTTTACTTTTTTCAGTCTATGCAACTTGAGACTTTGTAGTAGACATTGCTTAATAGAGAATTAGTGTAAACTATTCATTTTAGTAAATGACCAGTTCTTGATCTTATCTGTCACTGTTAGGTCTGATGTTTGTCAATATCATATTATTAATAATAGCACTTCATATGATTTCTTTGAGTACCAAATCAAAGTGCTATATAAACGTTAGCTAATGTTATTACTATTATCATTATTAGATGCTACAGTAGGTTGTCATTAATTCATGGTCTGATTGATACCAGTTATGATTTTATTTTTAATGTTCTAAAATCTGTGCAGCATCTATGCTTACTTGTGTTCTCTTTTCTATGGAAAAAGGGACTCAAAGTTACGCTTTCAGTTCAGGATTTTGGTTGACCCAACAATTTGCTAAATAGAAAATATCTCATTTTTTGTACTTGGAGTCACACTTTTCATCCTTGGTTTTCCATAACTGAAAAAAAAAAAGTTTATTTGAAAGAATAGCATGTATAGGATGTAATAATGAATGAATCTTCCTCTTTGTATTTGATTTTCTTCATAGCGTAGGAATTTGCCAGATTCTCAAAAAAGGGGACAGAAAAGCTATAGATTTGACTGGCTGTTAATTGTCTGGGAAAGGGCTACTTACTGGGTAGCAGCTGAGCCTGCAGAGGCAGCCCACCGAGAATATCCACGTGGGAGAGGTTGGTTAACCCTGGTATAAATATTGGAGAAGGGGAGGCACACCAGCCCCTAGAAACGGCTCAGCCACTACACCCCATGCAACTGTTCAGAGTGGCCACTATTTTCTCCCATCCAGCACTATTGCCCGTGGCTCCTGACTGTTGCTTTGCATTTTGCTCCCATGCTCTGGGCTGGATTGGAAAAGCTTTCCTTTTGCCTGTCTCCACTAGCACTCTATAATGACAAGGGGTGCAATGAGTATCATAGAACTGCTGTCATCACTGATCAAACATACTCTGGTCCCTACAATAAGTCCACTTCAGATAGGCATAATCATAAAGCATTTCTTGGTAGAGAGGACAAAGAACCACACAGGAAATAAAAATTAAATGCTCCTTTTTAGCCTTGAGAACACTAGGTACATTGGGCAAAGTATGCTTAGGGTATCCATAAAATAAAACTTCCTTTTGCCATAATTTTTAGATCAGCAAAATGGGACTAGTAATGTTATACTGCAAAGATCTAGATAAAACTGTCATATATAGTACTCTGGACATGAACATACAAAGTTTTAAATTGCTACTCGTTTAAAGAGGTGGCACAAAGAAAACCTTGACTGTTAAGTTGAGAGATCCAGCTAATGCTTTGGCTAAGAATGCATAATGAAATAAATCACTGATGAGATATCCAGGTTGCTTTTGTGGTCTAGATTTAATTAATCACATTTTAAAATAGGCAATAAATATTTTTTTTAATTCTATACAGGCTCTTAAAAAAAGTATACACATTGTTAGGGTTTGGGATTTATTGCTTGAATAAATGATGCTGATTGGTAAAGTAGGGGTTCCAGCCTCAAAGACATACTTATTTCTGATAAATGTGTATATTTCTGGCCTGCGCTAATGAATTCAGGTTGTATCCTGATGCTTTGGTCTCATAGTTAACCACAAAATGATAAAATATTTTCAGCAATCGCTTAATTATTAATCTATTGGATCAGAGAAGTAAGGATTAATTAATTATATATATTCATATGTATATCTAATGTATATGTATATCTAATTAGCTGTGGTTAAGAAAGCCTCATGATAAAAGCACCAGGAAAATATCAAGGACTTTCAAAAGAAGAAGAAAACAACAACAGAATATCAAATTAATACTACTGAAAATCTCATTTAAGATAAAATATGAATTTATATTTGTTCTTAAAATTTTACAGTCTAATGGACTGAAGGAGGTCACTCGAAAAATATAAGCTAAAGATACAATTTTCCATAGAAAAAAAGTTGTGGAATCCCACAAGAAAAGAAAAAAAAAAGCCCTGTCCTTTCACTTTTACCTTGTTCTTTGGCAGCAAGGCCTAATTCCAATATTCTGTGGCTAATCCAGTTTCATAATATTGTACAGTTCAAAGAGACATGAGACCATTTAATCAAAACCCTTAATTCTATAGATCAGTAAATTCAGGCTCAGAAAGTTTCAGTGACTTGCCCAAGGTCACAGAGTAGTTGAGAAAGACTTTACTCTCCCTTTGAGCACTAGGGGGACAGCATTGTCATGTCTTATAAAAATCTAGTGGAAGAAAAAAGCAATCAAAGGGTCATGGCTTTCATGAAACCTTAAAGGTGACCTAGTCAACCCTGTCATTTTATAGATGGCAAGATAGAAGGGGAAAAAAGATATAAAGTGACTTGCTCAAGGTACCAAAAGCTAAATCCGTGGATTTGTACTCCAAAGCCAGTAGTATTTCAACTATAACGCTTGTGTTCTCAAATCTGCAGTAGGTAAGAATCAGACGGTTCTTCACTATACTACATCTGTATTCACGTACAGTTTACCCTTAGAAATTGTCTTTCATGTCAATAGACACTAGTCAGACTTTATCACTGCCAGACTCTTAAAAGAAAATTGAAATTTTCAGAAGAGCCCAGATTCAAAATGTAACTTTAAAGATTTTTTTTTTAATTACCTCCCAGGGGGCAGCTAGGTGATGCAGTGGATAAAGCACTGGTCCTAGATTCAGAAGGACCTGAGTTCAAAGCCGGCCTCAGGCACTTGACACTTAATAGCTGTGTGACCTTGGGCAAGTCATTTAACCCTCATTGCCCTGCAAAACAAAGCAAAACAAAAAACTCCTGAATAAAACTTAAAAAAAACCCAACCCTTCCCGATCTATATAGAGAATTGTTAACTTGAGCTTCCAGATGTTCAGAACTGTTGTAATTGATCTTAGTAACCAAAAGATGGATTTTTGAAAAGAAAGTGACCAGTAAGAAAAACAAAGAATTACATGTTTTTAAAGAAAGGGAAAAACAAACCCCTTTCTGAATAGGAAGTGGTCAAACTGGTAATCTAATATTTTAAATTCAAAACACTTCTGACACTTTTTTTTTTAAGGAAAGATGGCAGATTTATAGGTTGTTAGGCACAACTTCAATTACAGTGGCAAAATTTTTTAATATATTACCAAAGGAATGGTGTGTGAAAATTCTGGAAAGAGAAGGGATGTACTCAGTGATATCAAGCATGTTTTCATAAAAAACAGTTATCCCAAACTACACTTCCATTTTTTACAGGATACATGTCAAGGTCTTTTTGAATACTGATATTATCTTGTAATGTGTAGATGAGTAGATCAAGAGAATGTCAGAAACATAATATAGCTAGATTTCAAAAAAGAACTTGGCAAATTTTCTCATGCTATGCTTGAGAGCAAGATGGAGAAAAGTAGGCTAGATGATAATAGTTATATGTATTGATTAAATGAACCCAAAAAATAGTCATTGATTGACTAAGGTCAAAATGAAGGGAGATAGATCTTTGCTGGAAGGTTCCTGGAATCTGTCGTTAGCCCTTTCTGTTCAATATTTTTATCGATGACTTGGATGAAGGCACAGATGGCATACTTGTCAAATTTACAGATGGCAGGTATTAATTAATTCCAAGAAGAGAACAATGGCTAGAAAAAATGGACTGAATCTAATAAAATTAAACTTTATTAATAGTAGCATATGTAAAATTCTGTACTTCAGTTCAAATAACCAATTTCATGTTTGGATAACAGTTTCTATGAAAGGTTTCTGGATTTTGGTAGGCTTCAAGTTAAAGAGTAATCAATGGCCCTGGAGTCAGGAGGACCTGAGTTCAAATCTGGCCTCAGACACTTAACACTTACTAGCTGTGTGACCCTGGGCAAGTCACTTAACCCCAATTGCCTCACTAAAAAAAAAAAGTAATCAACAGATTCATATGGAAGTAGCTAACATTTATGTATCATTTTAAAGTTTGCAAAATGCTTTATATGCTTTTTTCCCCACTTGATCCTAGAAACATCCTTTTGAGGCAGGTGATGCTATTATGCAAATGAGGAAACCGAAGTTCAGAGAAATTATTTGTCTAGGGTCACACAGTAAGTGTCAGAGGCCAGATTCAAAACTAGGTCCTCCTGACTCTTGATCTAGCACTCTTCCCACCACAAGATATTCTTCTAGTCTGCCCTAAGAAGGCACAGTGTCCGAAATCATTTTCTGCCCTGGTCATGCAACAATATAGAACACTCTTCAACTCCAAGTGCCATATTTTAGGAAGAGGTGTTGTGTGTGTCCAAAGAAAGATGGCCAGCAAGGTGAGGGGACTAGACAGCATATCATACTGAGGGAACTCAGGTATGCTTTGTTGTCGATCACTCATTCTTCAGTCATGTCCAACTCTTCAGGCCCCCATTTGGGATTTTCTTGGTTTGTTAACTTGAGCTTCCAGATGTTCAGAACTGTTGTAATTGATCTTAGTAACCAAAAAATGGATCATCCTTCTCCAGCATGCTTAACCTAGAGAAAAGACAACCTAAGCAGGGGTGTGAAGGGATTATAACATATCTTCAAGTGTTTGACAGTCTTGTCACATGAAAAAACTAGACTTGTTCAGCTTGGCTACAGGGTTCAATTAAGAGCCATGCATAGAAATCACAGAGTCCTAGCTTGATCTGAGGAAAAAATTCTCCTTGAGTAGAGGTTTCCAAGTGGCATCTAGATGGCCACTTGATAGTAATTGGATAGAGGAGGTTCTTAGTCAGGTATAGGTCGAACCAGATGGGCTATACAGATCTTCCAACCAGATTCTGCTACATAATAAACATATTCTGCATAAGAAATACAATTTCCCCAAACAATAAGAAAGTGGTTGTGCTACTTTAGCCAGTCTTAGGAAAACAAAGAAAATAACAACTCACTTTTTTGTAGCATTCTGAGGTTTGCAAAGTGCTTTCCTCACAGCCATGTGAAGTTAGTAGGAAAAGCATTATTATCTTCATTTTGTAGTTAAGAAAACTGAGGCTCAAAGAGGAGAAGCATGTTCTGGGTTACAGAGTCAGCAGGTGGCAGGGCCAAGATTCAGACTTTAATAATTCCTAACTTCAAATTCAGAACTTTTTACAACGACTGTGCCTCAGGTTAAGTAAATACAGTATATGGCAACCCGAACTTCCAGTTCAGGCAATTTAGATGGTTATTATTCATTTTTAAAAGAATGTTTTGTTATACAAGTATTTGCCATAGCCTGACTTTACATAACATGCTTTCAAAGAGCATTTAAAGTATGATCCAGTTTCAGTTCAACTTTTCAAGATGTCTACTATATAAATCAAGACTCTACCCATAAAATCTTAATTTATTCTGAGTAGGATATTATGTTCAATGCTTTGACATAATAATTTAATAAGTATTACTTGATGGCTATCTTTGCATATAAATTTAAAAGTTTAACTGTTTCTGTATGGTAGATTTATGAATTGGGATCTATCATTAATCTGATGAATCAAGGTCAAATGCATTAAAAAGCTGGCACATCATCCATCTACTCTTTGGCAGGAAGGACCAGAATTATTAAGGTATCTCAATGAGTGGAATGAGTGGAATGACTGGCATTTCCTAAAACTGTAAAGATTGTCATCACAGACCTTTAGAGCCAGAGGGGATCTTATAGGTTCACCTAATCTAATCTCTACCTATAGCTTAAACCCCAGCCATAGTAATGAAACAATTCATTCAGCCTTTACTTAAACATCTTTCTCAAGGGGGAAATCCAGAGCCCATGGGGGATCTCATTTTCAGACAGCTCTCATTTTCAAGAAGATGTTCCTTTCACTGTGCTAGAATCTCTCTCCTGATAACTTTTGCCTGTCCTAGGTCCTGCTTTTGCCTTCCTTGGCCAAATTGAACAAATCTACTCCCTTCTCCAATTCTTCTGATATTTAAAGACTCTCATAACTAAAGATTGTCATCATTTCCTTCCCCTGCCCCCCCCCAATCAAGTCTTTTCTTTAGGTCAGATATCCCCAGGACCTTTCAGGAGTATTTTAATAGTAATGGTTTTCAATTCTCAGACTATCCTGGCTGCTTCCTCTGGATTCTTTCTAGCTTCTTGTATGCCCTTCCTGGAAGGGATATCCAAAGTTGCACATGACAGTACCCTCTAGGTGGTCTGACAAGGGCAGGGTCCAGTGATACTATCACCTCCTCTTGTCTGAATACAATACTTATATTAAAAATGGTGTTGTAACTTTTGACCACCAGGTCACACTGCTGATTCCTACAAAGCTTGCAGTCCACTAGAATGCCCAGGTCTTTTCCCTCTGAATTGCTTTCAGTTTATATCCTCCATGCTCATTCTGTATGTCTGCAGTTGAAATGCTTTTTTAAAAAAATTTTACCAAAGTTCAGCACTTTATATTTAACTCTTGCACTGGCCCTGGAATCAGGAGGACCTGAATTCAAATCCAGCTTCAGACACTTGACATTTACTAGCTGTGTGACCCTGGGCAAGTCACTTAACCCTACTTGCCTCACCAAAAAGAGAAAAAAGAAAGAAACTAAATAAATATATTTACCTCTCTCATTTTGTTATCTTCAACCTACCATTCTAACTGGTCAGGATCTTTTTATATCCTGATTCTGTCATAATGTGTTAGCTAACTACACAACTTTTGTGTCATCTGAAAATATGATTCACATTCCATTTATACCTTAATTTAAGTCATATATAAAAATCATAAATCAAAGAGCTAAATCAAAGAACCTTAGATTACCCAACTAATCAACATTGTTCAGGTCTAGTTGATCGGTTTAAAACCCGCCCGATGATACTATATTTCTTGTCACACAGGTATCATGAATGCTAGTCTGAAATCCGGCTATACTATATATAAGGTGCACATGTATACATACACACACACACACACACACACACCATTCCTTTTATAATCTGTTCTGAAATTTTACCAACAATCATCACCATGTTCATTGGCCTAAAGTCTGAGGTAATTTACCTACTAAACTTTTGAGTTTTTTTTTAATTAAGATAGCATTTGCTCATCTGCAACAGTCCTGAGGTACCTGTTGTGTTACCCATATATTCCTCAAAGATTATTGACAGTTCAGCAATCACATCAGTAAGTTTGTTCAGTACTCAGAGATATAATTTATAGCAGGTGACTTGACTTCACTGAAGGCAGCTAAGCATTCTCTTAGCATCCTCTTACTTACTTTGGTTTTCATTTATGAATTTGACCATTTTTGTTCTGTCCTTCCTAGTCTGAAGATAGTTTCTCCTTGATAAAGCAAAGAGGTAAAATTGGAGTTAAGAATTTCTCTCTTCTCTTCATCATGTTATTGTCCCATCTATATGGATAAGTACCATGTTAAATAATTAAAAGAACTGTCCTAGGAGTTACTCCCAGCATCTCCTGCAACTGGAAAAGAGATAAATAGTCAGAGCATGGAAGGAAAACTTCCCTGTGGTAATGAAGACAACCCCTTGAAGAGAACAGGAACAGCTTCATGCTTACAAAACTCTGGCCTGTGTGACAAGTTAGACCAAGGAAGATTGTCACAAGTTCTATGACTTGCTTTGAAAATGATAGACTCATACGTGTAAATGCTGTCTTTGAATTTCTTGGTGATCACAAAAAAGAGAACCATCCTCAATGAACATAGTAAACTGAAAATGGGTCCTTTTGAAAAAATTTTCTGGGGACTTAGATTTCAAACCATCACTTGAGACAAAAGTTGAGCTCTTCTCATACATGTATGGAGTTTTATTTCAAGCAGGCAATTGTCCAGACTGGTGTAATACTAGTCAAAGCCCTGCCACAAACTAAACTCAGAGCACAAAATTAGACAGGTGTGGGGCGGCTAGGTGGCGCAGTGGATAGAGCACCGGCCCTGGAGTCAGGAGTACCTGAGTTCAAATCCGGCCTCAGACACTTAACATTTACTAGCTGTGTGACCCTGAGCAAGTCACTTAACTTATCACTTAAAAAAAAAAAAAGAACTTTAAAAAAAAATTAGACAGATGACAGAAGGAAGATCCACAATGCCTCACAGGGCCAGAATGGGGGGGGGGTGAAGGAGGGGGAATCAGGAGGAATACTTGTTGACACCCAGATATGGAAATCCACCTCAAGTTAAAAAAGTGGTCCCCATTTAAAATGGACCACCTTGTATCTTGGCCTTTTGTTCAGTGCTAGGAAAGAAATATGCAACCATGCAACCAACAATATACAATGAACAAATGGTTCTAAATATGAAGACAGTTATTTCTCCCTTACATGTCAGAGACAAGTAATAGTTAAGAGACTTCAATAGTCCAGGATGTTGTTTTGATTTATTTCACTATCCATATAATTCAGACAGTGTAGCCTGGGGCCTGGAGTGAGAATGGCATGGATGAGTCTAGTAAATAAATGCTTTGTACTTATGTGCAATGCTGACTTACAGTCTAATTAAAGGTGGGTGGTCTTGCATATTTCTTTGTTAAACCCAGAACCCAAAAGTTGTTTTAGGTCCTTTGAGTAACTAAACACTTTGTTATGGATTTCTTTTAGGGTACATGCTGAAAATACCTTTGTTGTGATCTGCCCATTGCTATGTTTTCTGCAGAATGCTTTCTCTCCAGGTGTATCAGGAGTTCTGTTATTATAGCTCACGTTTTATCCCATTTGGCCTTTTCTTTTCATCATATAGGCCTGATTATAAATCAATTCTAAAAGGAAAACATTTTTTCAAGAATCACAACATTATATGGCAAGATATTTACCTCATAGGGATTATCAAGAGGCTCTTAGTAGTTTAAAATAAAATGTTAAAGGTATATGATTTAACACATTGGAACACAAACTGCTTAAGAAGTGTTGCAGCTAAATGAAGAAACTAAACAATTAACATACAATAACTGTATGCCCAGATGTAAATATATAGTTAAAATCTACCAATGTGGAGGATATGGGTAGTGTTCCAGTTTTTTTTTTTTTTAAGGATATGCACTATATCTTTGCTTTTCCAAATACAGATCTAAGAGTACACAGCTAAACAAAGAGTGCAATTTCCCCCCAAAACTAAAGTCCTAGTGATCATATCAAAAGAAGATGATAACAGTTGAAATTGATAAAAGAAGCAAACTTACCATCTCAAGATGTAGCTTTCCATTAATAGCTGTCTATAGGCAGCTTCAGCAGAGTTCTTTCCTTGCTTCTCCTTTCTGTAAACTCAAGATGCCACTGAATGATATTGTGTTCCATTAAGGAACACTTGTATTTACTTACCGTAATATTATTTGGGGGTACTAAAACTATGCTTTTACAAAATATGGGCTGTATTCACTTAAAGGGAAACTACCTGAAGGAATTCAAGGTTCTTAGACTCATAAAATGTGCTGGAAGGGAATGGCTCATTGACTGGATAAATAATCTTCCACTCTGCAGGAAGACCCTTACTATATAAAGAATTTATAAAAGATATTTCTGGGGGTAGCTAGGTGGCGCAGTGGATAAAGCACCGGCCCTGGATTCAGGAGGACCTGAGTTCAAATCTGACCTCAGACACTTGACACTTACCAGCTGTGTGACCCTGGGCAAGTCACTTAACCCTCATTGCCCTGGGGAATAAAAGGGGAAAAAAAAAAGATATTTCCTAAACAAAAACTTTGGGACTTTAAATAAATAAATCATTGGCTGAAATATGACACACAGTAAACCACTTTGGCAGGAATAGCTGGAAGCTCGGATTTCTAAAACAAAATATCTCTAAAGACAGCTATATATAATAGACTAAATATAAAGGGTGCGTCTAGGATATATCTCCCTTTCCATTGACCTTGAATCATAGGATTTTAAAACTATAAGGGACCTTAGAGGTCAAGAGTTTTGCATTAAATTTTCAGTTTCCATGTATTTTTTAAAATGTTTCAATTAATTTAGAACAAATTTCAATTATTAGAAAATTATGTTTTTCATTTAAACACAAGACTTTAAAATTCACAAAGTGATTTATACTATATATTTGGTCACAATTTGTTTCTATTAAAATACATCTCCAATTTTATCATGGTAATCAGTGAATGAATGTTAGTCAACTTAGGAAAAAGAATTCGACTTCTCTCATATATACATGTATGTATGCTATATATGTATATGCATATGAATACACATATACAAGTTCTCTGAATATCATGGATAGTAGGCAGATATGAATTTGTGATGAATTGGGTATACAGAAAAAAGATCTGGGTCACTTTAAAAAGGAATGGGATCGGTGGATAGAGCACCAGCCCTGGAGTCAGGAGGACCTGAGTTCAAATCCGGCCTCAGTCACTTGACACTTACTAGCTGTGTGACCCTGGGCAAGTCACTTAACCCCAATTGCCTCACCAAAAAAAGGGGGGGGAAGGGGATCAGAAAACAATGCATGTATCACCTAACCCATTATAAGACTGCTAGGTGGTACAGTGGATAGAGTGTTGGACCTGGAATCAGGAATACTTCAGCTGAAATCCTGCCTCAGACACTTCCTGGCTGCTTGACCTTGGGCAAGTCTCTAAACCTCTTTCAGACTCAGTTTCCTCATCTGCAAAATGAGGGGATTGGATTTGATAGGCTCCAAGGTCCCTTCCAGCTCAAAATCTATGATTCTGTGATCCCTTGTGTGGACATGCCATAATGCTGAAAAGGAAAACAAACTTGTAGAAAATATGGGGCCAGGGGCGGGGGGACACAAATTTTATTTGCATTGAAAGTGGCATTCTTCATAGTGATCTAATTATCAAAAGTAGTGTGCCATGTAGCCACTTTGCTGCAGAATTAAGGGTGGTTTTGTGTATTCATTATATTCATACCCAGTTCTAAGAAGCTGATGAAAATCCCATAGAATTGACTCCATTTTGACAAGCCCCATGCATGAATTTGCAGTTTTATTTTTTAGTTTTCACAAAAGGATATCTAACAGTGATTTTTTTCCCCTTTAACAGATAATACTGAAATAATCAGCAGAAATGGAATGGAATGCCAAGAAACCGCATTGAGAATAACAAAACATTGTTACTGTACATACTATCCTGTTTCCTCCTCGATAGAATTGCCACAAACTGCATGCTAAATAAAAATGTAGTTCTTCTGGACAGATCACAAACTCTAAGAAGCTAGTGCTGCTATATCATATATGAGTATTAAATATGGTATGCTTAGTATATTCCAACCTAAAATAGTTAACTACCTGATGCCAGCTGTGATGTTTAAAGACATAAAGGGTAAAGTTTACTTTCAAAAGTTCTCTAAACATGGTTTTCTGTCCTAGGAATATTGTCTTATCTCCATAACTATAGCTGATGCAGAAAGCCCAACCAATTTCTTCTTTTCAGACTCAGAACATTTCAAATTTAGCAATAATCAGTTTGCATTGGTTCCAACCTGTCCCAAGTGCAGGTTAAATTCTCAGTCGAATTATTAACGTTTCCTTTGCCCACTTAATCAAAGGGTAAGTGTTCACTTCTCAGTGAGATGATGCTGCAGCAAAGAAAGAAGTGAAGTAAAACTAAGACCTGTCCTACAGGTCTCAAATTCTAATGGAAAATCCAAGGACAAGCACAAGTTCTGGGGATGCATCAAAGCATAGTGTTTGGCTTGCCTGGAGATGTTGTGTTGAATCATGGGATTCTAGAATAAGAGAAATAGATTAAAAGAAACAAAAACTTTGCACGGTATGAGCTTCATACCCCCAACCAACAAAGTCTTGAAGGTATTATTTTACAAATATATTTTTAATGTTGTTTTATAAGAGAGACTTTGCAGAAGTGCCTAAATTTTGCCAGACTTCATCCAGCTTGAAGGAGAGGAGGCCAATGCCAACAACCTAATCTAAGTGATTAGTCTTTCAAACTCACCATCCGGTTGCCTGTCACAGAATAACACTTTGAAACTAAAGATGTATGTAGTAAAATAAAGAAGCTGTAGGTGAGGAGATCTGTATAATATTCTAATTTAAGTAAATCTGAGGTTAGTCACTTAAAATCTGACTGTGACTTTAATCTAAATTACTATGTAAACAAACAACGAAAAAAGTAGATAGTTTCACTTTTAAAAATCCATTACTGTTTTACATTTTAAAAGTTGAATTAAAGGGTTGTAACTGACTACAGCATGGAAAAAAATAGTTCTTTTAATCTTTTCACCTTAAAGCATATTTTATGTCTCAAAAATATAAAAAAACCTTTAATACAAGTACATACATATTATATATACACATACATATATACTATATATGGATGAAACAGATTTTAATGTTGTTTACTTTTTTAAATACTTGGTTGATCTTCAAGGTTATAGCGATACAATTAAATTTTGTTCAGAAAGTTTGTTTTGAAATTTATTTTAAGCACTATTGTACCAAATATTTCATATTTCACATTTTATATGTTGCACACGTCCGATACAATACCTACATAGTCTTTAAATTATTGTTTCAAAAACAAAACAGCTGTAATAAATGAATATGATGTGTAATTGTTTAAAACATCCCTTTATTTTGTGAGCATATTAGTGATTGCAGTATTTTGACTTAAACTTTTCAGATTGAATGTAAAATATTTTAAATGTTGGCATCACTGCCAATTCTGAAAACTAGAGACACTAACTGTGTCATGATTTGTCTCAAAAAAAGATCTGCCATTTTAACTCATGTTGCTCAGAGTCTAATTCCTATCTATTTATATTTAAGTCATAAATCTGATCACCCTAAGAAGAGAAAAATCACAATCTAAGTGTAATCTAACATAGTGCTTGTACTGTTACATTTGTTTTAATTTGTGGGAAAATATTGTATCTAAACTTTTATTACTTTGGTAGTTTTACCATTATATACTATTAGTATTTGTAATTTTTCTCAACTCTAACAATGTAGTTATGCTACAACTTGCCTATAGCATTCAAAGTTGTTTTTGTTCATTTTTTTAATACTTGTTCATTTAGATTCCTTGAAAACTTAGTACACATAACTAAAAGGTAAATTATGAGCATCACTGAAATATTTTTGTAGACTACTTGTTATAACATTGTCTTTCATGTTATTGTTTCATAATTTTGATTTTTTAAAATAACTATTACACAACTATTTTCAGCCCTTTAAGATAAACCATCAAAAAGCATCACATATACACCTCCCAAGAAATAGAAAAGACTGTATTTTTAATAAGATATCCATTTTCCAGAATTTGTGACTATATTATGCAAAAGGACCATAAGGATACCATTAACAGTAAGGAGGAGGCAAGGTAATTACATAGATGTACAAATATATGTACAACAGATTTTGCTTTTTATTTATTTATAATGTAATTTTATAGAATAATTCTGGGATTTGAGAGGATCTAAAACTATTTTTCTGTATAAATATTATTTGCCAAAAGTTTGTTTATATTCAGAAGAGTCTGATTATGATGAATAAATCTTAAATGCTTTGTTTAATCACAAAAACAAAATCACCAGAATCCAAGATGAGAAAATATCAGTTCAGAAAATGCTGTGGTTAAGAGACTGGATCTCCACTTATTTTGAGAACAGCATTTCATTATTGGTTTTCAGTCATTTAACAGCACTTCACCACAACATTCACCTCAATCACTCCACTGACAACACTTCTACTAAATCTTTCAGTAACACTTACCGAAAGCCCTCATTCATTACCTTTCCATGTAAACAGAAGTCTAATTTGTATCAATTCTATGTTTCAGTTGTAATATTGAGTTCACTCACCCAATGTGCAACCAATGAAATAAAAGAAGCATTTAAAAAGGATATTATAGTCATTCTTCCTTTCTGTGCTGAGACAAATTGACCAAATTCAACCGAGTAAAACTTTGGGTATCCCCAGCCAAGGGTGGTGGACAACCCTAATGCATGCCATACTGTTAGGGTCTTCAACAATTCAACAAATAACAATGCGAAAGGCATTTTTTCTGTGTGGAGGTGGGTGGGCTGCAGGTAGGCATGGTATGTCCATGTGTACATATCTATTTTAAATTTTAAAAGGTACATTTTGGATGAGTTTTGGTGTGTTTTTTTAAGTTATGAATCATCCAACTAATAAATGACAATTTGTTAAGTGCTTACAAAGGGCCAGGCAATTGAGTTTAAAAAGACAAAGATGGAACATTCCTTACCCTTGTGGAAATTTATTTTGATTTGGGGACCCTACCTCCAGGCTGAGATTAGAAAGCCTTAGGCACTCAGGGTCTCCCCCCTCCTCCTCGGCTTCAGCTGAGTGGGAAAGCCCCGTGGGCTGTGCAGGACGCCAGGTCAGGCAGCTGGGGGGGGGGGGGGGAAGCCCCCAGCTCCGACCTGAGCGGAGCTATCTGAAGGATCTGGATAGCCTGTGCTGAGGCACGTGAAACTTGGAGCGCACCCCCCCCCCACCAGCCGCAGCCCTGGCTAGCAGATTAGCTTGGTCATTGGGGGTGAAGGAAGCCCCGAGATTTGAGTGGAGAGAAGAAAAGGTATATATAGACCTGGGAGTTAGCTAGAGAAAGGAGGGAGACTTGGAGACAGACTGGGGGGGCGGGGAGAAGGGAGAAAGGCTGACTAGCGCAAGGGAAAGGCTGACTAGAGCAAGGGAAGCTGACTACGGGGGACGGACTAGAAAAAGAAGGAGCCAGGACGGACTAGATAGAGAGACAAGATTAAGGAGAGAACGGCTGACTAGAGCGAGGAAGGAGACGGATAGAGGAGATGGACTAGAGGAAGGACTAGGAGAGAGGCTGACTAGAGGGGAGCCGGGACAAGGACAGAGGAGAGTTCGGTTCGGAAAAGGAGAGACTGGGCTGACGAGGTTACGGGCCTTAATACAAACCAGGGAAAGTGTAACTTGCCCTGAGGCTGGAGGCGGCTAAGGCCCTTATTGTATTCAAGAAGTTCAAAGAGCAGCAGGTGGGAAAGAGAGACGAAAGAGATGCAAGAGACTCAGTGGAAAGAGACCACAAGAAAGCAGTCAGGTTGTACACATTATTTCCCTGTATTCCTAATTTGAAATAGTATCTCATAAATAAACTCTAGTTTGATTATTTAGTTAAGAGCCTTCTTAATCTTTAGTCTATCAGTTTGGGAGCAGTGTGGTGGAACTTTATAAACGGCCCACATTAAATTAACGAAGTCAGATAGCCAGTTAGTCAAAAGTCCCCAGATTAGTCCTCCAGTTGGATTAGCCCCCCAAATTGACCCTAGTCATTTAAAAATATTTTTACACCCTCAAGGCATGTTGCTGGGAAGTCAACATGTCTATATACAAAATAAAGATAGGGTAATTTTAGGAGGGAGGGACTAGCATCTACAGGACAGCAGGACAAGCTACATGTAGAAATCTGCATAGAGCTTTCAGATGTTTAAGGACATTCCTTACAGGAGCCCACGAATAAGGCAGGATTAAAAATAAATGAGCAGGGCAGCTAGGTGGCGCAGTGGATAGAGCACCGGCCCTGGAGTCAGGAGGACCTGAGTTCAAATCTGGCCCCAGACACTTAACACTTACTAGCTGTGTGACCCTGGGCAAGTCACTTCACCCTAATTGCCTCACTAAAAAAAAAAATAAATAAATAAATGAGGATGGGGCAGCTAGGTGGCACAGTGGATAGAGCACCAGCCCTGGAGTCAGGAGTACCTGAGTTCAAATGCGGCCTCAGACACTTAACACTAGCTCTGTGACCCTGGGCAAGTCACTTAACCCCAATTGCCTCACTTAAAAAAAAAATGAGGCCAGGTTTGGTGATGCACACTGGTCCTCCCCACTCTGTTCTTGGTATGGGTGAAGAACTTGATCTCTGGAGCTCTGAGCTTCAATGGACTAAGCCAGAGTGCCAGTCAAGGATCCTGGGCTGATCATGAGTGTGCTCAGATTAGGAGTAACTAACTGCTTTTCAGCCAGGATGACATGTGGAGACTCAGTCTTTAAAAACATTAAATTCAATAGGGAAATTCCATTTCTTATAGCTGTCAGCATATTGCTTGGGAGCAGAAACAGGACTACTAGGAGTATCACAGATACTCTATCATGCATAGGTGAATAAATGGTTTCTTTTTCAAAGCAATTCCTACAGGAATATCCAGAGATAAAAAATATTTTTTGATAAACAACTCTGATTATTTGAAAAGTCAGATATATGTATATGGGTCAATCATAATGAATAAAATAAGTTTTACGCTTTCATAATTGCTTTTTCCAAGTATAATTACTGGAATGAGACTAAATTCAAGATAATGTACTTAACTAGTTGATATCTGAGATGAAAATTTATCGTAAATGATATCTTAAATTTGTAAAGGCTTCTTTAATGAAATGGGGCAGCTAGGTGGTGATAAGAATAGAGTACTGGGTCCAGAATCAGGAAGACTCATTTTCCTGAGTTCAAACCTAGCCTTAGATACTAGCTCTGTGACCTTGGGCAAGTCACTTAACCTCAATTCTCATCTGTAAAATGAGTTGGAGAAGGAAGTAGCAAACCACTTCAGTATTTGTGCACCAAAAAAAAAAAAACAAACCCAGAACCAAAAATGGGGTCATGAAGAGCCAGACACAACTGAAAAACAAGATCTCTAACTCTAAAATAATCTTTATCAACAGACTGGCATTATTTGGCTGCACATCAAAATCAAAAGAAAAAAAATTAAAGGTTAAAATGATTTCTTTCTCTTAGTGTGAAATTGAATTAGGTAAAACTATCACTGAGCTTAATGGCATTTTTGTCTGTAACAAAAGGCCAAAGAAAATTGTAACTGATATTTTAACACTGTCATAACTACTTAAAGAATATAGTTTTGTTATTAGCCTAGATACTTATGCAATTTCAATTTATTTCATGAAAGGCCCAGCTGCTTCAGCAAAGGCAATGACATATTTTGATATTCTGGAGAAAATAAAAATAACTCGTCCTCTGTTAACATACTTCCTTACACACATCCCTTCATCTCTGACATTGTCCACTGCCCTAACAAGTTCTTTACCCTGGTCCCAGAGCTTTCCCCCACCCAGCCCCTTCCACCTAATCTCCAGAGGAATGATATTAACCATACAAAGTGAACATTAGAATTGACTTCCCTCTTTGTAATGGTGGCTTGGATAAATGTTTATCCTGAAAGGTTTCCCTTGGTAAATTGTTCAAAGTATGCTAATCTTTAATCAACCACATTATTATTTTGAGTCATCCATAAGAACAACTTTTGGGTCAAGAGACTCTTAACATTGTTCTAGATAAAACTCCAGAAAACAAGATAAAGAGGCAGGAATTCATCTGAGTTTATTACATTGTTGTTGTGTCTGAGTCTTTGTGTCCCTGTTTGGGATTTCCTTGGAAGAGATACTAGAGTGGTTGGCCATTTCCTTCTCCAGCTCATTTTACAGATGAGGAAACTGAGGTAAAGTAACTTACCCAAGGTCACACAGCTAGTTAGTATCTGAGGTCAGACTTGAACTCACAAAAATGTTTCTTACTGACTCTAAGCCCAGCAGTCTCTACTTTGCCATCAAGCTGCCCCATTTATTACATAGGTCATAGATTTAAAGCTATGTGACATTCTAGTCTGGGCCTCCCTCCTCTTACAGATGATATAGTTAAGTGATTTGCCCAAGGTCACACAAGTAATAGGAATACCTTGAATTCAAATCTGTGCTCTGAATCCAAATGCACTCTACCATGCTGCCACTCTCATAATTTCTCAGTCTCTGGAAGAATACCTTAGCCTTTTTTTTCAAGGATCCTTTAACTGAGTCACTTTGAAAGTGTTTTATGTGAAATATGAGCACCACAAGGATGAGGTATCGATTAATTACTATCCACAAAGCTATTGGAAATTGTAAAGTTCTGAGCACTATTACTTATCATTTAGAACCAGGCCTACTTCCTTATCAGGACAATGGGCAACAGAATTTTTTACTCTTTTCTCCAATTCAATTCAAATCAGCAAACACTTATTAAGTCCTACTAAGCATCCTCTCTCCCCCAGAATAGTCTGTCTTTCTACCTAGTATTATCTGTAGCCTCAATTGTTCCCTGTGATCAGATAAAGTGAAGTCAATTAACTTTGCCCCATACAGTACAATATTAAGTAGATATATAGCCTTCTACAGCATAGAGAAGCATAGCTCAAGAGACCAGCCAAAAAGCAACTCCCAAGACCGATGATGCTCACCTGGTTGAGGGTCTAAATTGAAAGATATACTTTAACTCATACTTTTCCCAAGGTAATTCAAATATAATTATCCTCTATGTGTGTGCAAGCACAGTCACACATGTATGCATGTTTATGAGATGAATTATGGAAAAAGGTTGTATCAATGAAGGAGAGTTAAATATACCATCCCTAGTGGGTAAATCTAAGATTGTATAAAGTAAGATTTGGGGGAATGAAGCAAAACTCATAGGGGAAAATGTCACATGTTCACATTGTAATAATTGCTTTGGAGAAAATGGCTCGATAGATAGATAGACAGATAGATAGATATAGACAGATAGATATAGACAGACAGATACATAGATGATAGATAGATGAGAGAGACATATGTATATAGAAAAACTGATCATATTGCTAATCGACACAGTAGAGAAACAATACCTTTTTTCTTTTAGTGTGCACTGTCTTTTTAAAAAGAATCATTGATTTTCATAATGATAAGGTGTCACCTGGAATAATGGTTTAACCTCAGAATAAAAAGCTGACCTCAGAGTCAAAGCACCTAGGCTCATCTGGTTAGGGGAATTTCACCTGTCCCCCAATCACTTAACTTTTCAGTGCCCCTAGGCAATTCTCTAAGACCATAAATTCCAGAGAAGTGTAGAATAAGCTTCTGCATCTCCCTCTATGCTATCAAAGGGTCAACCAGTTCAGGATTCTGAAAGGTCAAAAAAGGAAAAGCTCACAGCCCTTATGGACACAGAAAGGAGGGTATTGACATAAATTATGTCCACTGCCCTTCTAAGCTCTGAATCCTGGTATGCTATGGAATAAAAGATAAATTAACTTCTATTCCCCCACTGGTATGTACTTCCTCTTTCTAGCTGAAGACTTTCAAAAGACCAAAGATACCTGTCTTGTTCTCTTGATGGAGACGAAGTCAAAGGTGAGAATCATCTAGTAACAGAGATGTCAAGACAATCCATCAGAGCCAAAGGCAAGGCTAATCATTTGGGAAAGCCAGAGGAGCTGTAAGGGAAGTGGCCCATGGAATATACAGAAAGAATGAGGAGTTGTTGGGGAAGGGAAAGGAAGAAGATGAACAGCAAACTTTCCCCATTCAATCCTACAGACTGAGGTGTCAAATTATGGTCTGGGCCATTACCACTGCTTTTTCATTTGGAACAAACACCTTATCTCCTCTTTTCCTACCCAAAACAAACAAACAAAATACTACCAAGTTGATATCTCTATAACTTTCAGATGATTTGTAAAATGACCTTCCCACTTCTCTGATTTCCCCCCTTTTATTCTGGTTTACCCAAGTTAATCTGCTTGCTACCCTTCATATATGATTTTCTCATTTCCATTTCCAGGAAGGGCAAAAGGAAGGGAACAAACATTTCTTAAGCACCTGCTATGTGTCATGCACTGTACTGAGCACATGACAAATATTATCTAATTTGATACCCATAACAACCCTGGAAGGTAGGTGCTATTATTGTCTCTATTTTACAATTGAGGAAACTGAGGCAGGCAGATGTTAAGTAACTATTCCAGGGTCATATATTTAGTAAGTGTCTGAGCCTGAATTTGAATTCAGATCTTCCTTACTCCAGGTCTAGCTGCCCTCAGGCAGAATAAGGTATAGTTAATTAGGGAAGGCTTCTAAAGGAAATAGTACTGAATCATAACTTAAAGGAGACAGTAAATATGATTAGGTGGAAAGGTATGGGTATGAGTGGAGTCTAGTGGAGAATGAGCAAAGTAAGGAATGAGTATATGTAAAGGTAATAAAGTGGCTGGCCTGGCATTAGCAGAGAACCTGAAGACCTAGAGAGCCACTCTCACCTTGAAGGCTGGGATGAGTATGATGTCAGGAATGGAGGCAACAAGGATAAGCCAGCACCAATCAATGGTTGGATTGACCACTGATGTAAGCCCAATGATTATCAGAGAGCCAGCAAGTCAGAAAACCTAAAAGCAGCATATAAGCTCTCTATTTTGTAGGCAAAAATTCTGTTTTTAAGATATATTTTTATGATGAGTCCTTATTGTGTCCCAACATGCTACAGTCCACCATAATCCACAGAAAGATAAATGTAGACGTATGATGGAGAAAAAGAGATCAAGAGGGAATCTGTCCCCCACAGGAAAAGATCAGCAAAATCTTTGAGCAACCATATCTGTCAACTAAGAGACCAAAGAAGATGCTGAGCACCATATGTAGCTGAAAGACACCCCTCTTCATCTGTGTTCTTCTATGTGACCTATTTGATACCTGGAATGACTTTCTCCTTCCTTCCTGCCGATGTTTCTCTATCATCGTCTTCAAGATAAATTCTATAATTTACTGCTCCCAAGAAATGTTTTCTAATTAATTCTTTTTTCAAATAATATTCTATGTTCCCCTCCATTACATGTAAAAACTAAAAGAAAAAGAAAGAAAGAAAGAAAGAAAAAGTTATTTGCTTCTGTATATTCAGACATCAGTTCTTTCTCTGGATGTGTATAACATTTTTCATCATGAATATTTTGGGATTGTTTTATATCATTGTATCTCTGAGAATAGCCAAGTCATTCACAGTTGTATATGATACAATATTGCTGTTACTGTGTGCAATGTTTTCCTGGTTCTTCTTACTTTATTTTGTATCAGTTCATGTAAGTCTTTCCAGGTTTTTCTGAAATCATCCTGCTTTGTCATTTCTCATAACACAATAGTATTCCATTACCTTATTAATTAACTCTTCCTGGCTCCAGTTTATTCCTTTATTTGGTATCCCTCTCAACATTTGCATATTCAGCTCATAATTCTATATTGGTCTAAAATCTTTTCCCCAAAATTTCACTTGTATTAAACTTGAGTGTGGTCTATAATCAAACTCTTGGTACCATAGGCAGCTTAAACTTACTGGTTTCTGTCCTCAGACATAGCAGGCTCAATGGCTGTAGGGATAGCTTCCCTAAGTGCCTGTACATGCAGAAAGAATTTGAGATAGTATCCCTATTGTCAGTGCTGAAAGGTAATGAAATGGCTGCCTACCTACATTTTTGCCCTGAGTTCTTTAGAGATAGAGATCTCACTGCTGCAAAGCCCATCAACCTATTCTCTACCCCGCCAAGGCTGGAGAACATCACTAGGGGTGAGTGGTAGAACCTGGTTTGTTTCACTTAATACTTGTGGATAGACCCCTTCACACACTCCACTCCCACTGCAGAACAAATAGACATTCTGCAGAGTTCAATGTTCCAGACCTTTAAAAAAGTAAGGGGGCAGCTAGGTGGCACAGTGGATAGAGCACCAGCCCTGGATTCAGGAGAACCTGAGTTCAAATCCGGCCTCAGACACTTAACACTTACTAGCTGTGTGACCCTAGGCAAATGACTTAACCCCAATTGCCTCACTAAAAAAAAAAAGTAAGGATGGGAGTGGGGATGGGGTATGAGGGTGTGGGTGGGAGGAAGGGTAGCTAAAAGAAAGAGGAGGAGAAGTAGAAGTGATAAATTCCAAGGAGTTTCTAAGCTCAGCAAATGAGGGGGGACTATGATTATGGTGAGAGAAGGGTGGAGACACAGTGTGAAAGAAAGAAAACAAGTGAGAATGAACTCTCTAAGTTAAGTCTCTTCTTGGGGACAAAAAGTCCTGTGGAAGTTCTAGGGCTCCATTGTCCTCAGGATCCAAAGCTGAATAATGATCAAGAATAATAATTTTTTCAATATATAACTATATCTCTAGCTACCTTCAATGTATCTCTCAGTTGCTACCTATACTATACGTGGCCTACTCTCATTCCCCTGGTGATTAGCACTCTCTTCCTCTCAAAATAGCTTTATATTGTTTTGTATTAATTTGTATACATGTTGCATTCCTCCAGTAAAATATAGACTACTTGAGAAGAGAAGTTGCTTCATTTTTGTCTTTGTATTTCCAGTGTCTGGCACAGTATCTGACACATAGTAAGTGATTAATAAATCTTTATTGATTTTTTAATCCAAACAAATGTCAAATGACTGGGAAATTTGTGCTGTGAATTCAGAAAAGAAAATGTCACTGGGGTGGGGGAAAGGGGGCTGATCTGATCAAAGTAGGCTGGTCAGAAAAAGAGTGATTTGAGCCGAGTCTTGATGGGTAGAATTTGAGAATGCCCAGTGTAGCATAGGCATGGGATTTGGAGATCTGGATGGATAAAAATTCTATTGAACCTGTGTAAATGAGACATATTCAGGGAGGATATCATTAGCCTTTTGGAAAACACCAACATATTAGTTAGGGCAGGGAGGTGGTGAAGTAGATAGCATTCTGGGAGTCAGTAAGATTCATCTTCCTGAGTTCAAATCTGGCCTCAGACACTTACTAGCTGTGTGACCCTAGGCAAGTTACTTCACCCTGTTTCAGTTTCTTCATCTGTAAAATGAGCTGGAAAAGGAAATGGCCAACCACTCCAGTATCTTTGCCAAACCCCCCCCCCCCCCCCGCCAAAACTGGAGTCACAAAGAGTTGGACATGACTGAACGACAACAACAAAAACACATTATGCTTAGGAATATGCCAAGCAGCTCTCCATTCTATAGATCCTGCTTTTCAAGTGTTTGATTTCCTTTTACACTAATAGAAGAAATTTATTTAAGGTGACAATTTGTCTCTTTGTGAAAGACACCTCAGAGGCAGTGCTGGCTTAGTCATAGAAGAGTAGGAGTAGTAAAGAAGGAAGCAGCCAAGGCTCAAGTATTTGCTTGTTACAGAGGCAAAGAAAGCAGTAAATTTGTGTAAAACAATTTCCAGTGAAGTCCCAGCAATTTCAGGAGATGAAATGAATAGAAGAATTTTTTAAACAAATAAACAGCACTGAACGTTGACATTTAGCAATCAAATATCTTACTTATGGAATGCCATATCCTTTTTATTTTTCAAACAGAAAATGTCAGAAGTAAGTTCTTCTTTGAAAAAGAGTTGAACAACAAGTTCCTTGAGGGCAGAGGCTGTTTTATTTTTGCCTGTGTGTCCCCAGGGCCTGGCACATCTTAGGTACTCAATAAATGCTTGTTTTACTCAACTGGTTACAAGAGTTGAGTTAATTAATGTGCTAGCTATTTCTCTAGTGAGATAGATAGATTATATCTATATCTATATATGTTTTTAAAGTCATGATTGAGACCATCTCATTAGTGGCAGTCAGGTGACACGGGGTAGAGTGCTAGGTTTAAAGGAAGACCTGAATTTAAATATGACCTCACATACTTAATAGCTACTTGATCCTGGGAACTTAACTTCTGTCTGTCTCGGTTTCTTCAACTGTAAAATGGGACTAATAATAGCACTTATCTCACAGGGTTGTTGTGAGGATCAAATGAGATATTTTTAAAACACTTAGAGCTGTACCTGGCACATTGTTGGGGTAAAATAAACATATATTCCCTTTTCCCTCCATCAGTGCAAGAACTAGAAGGGACTTTAAAGATAATTGATCCTAACCCCTTTATTTTTTTTCAAATAAGGAAATAGAGGCCCAGAGAGATTAAGTGACTTTCCCAAGGGCATGTAGGTAGGAGGCACTAGAAGTGGAATTTGAACCTGTGTCCTCTGACTGAAGAGCCCAGTGATCTTCACCCATTATGGAATGTGTGAACCTCAGTTTTCTCATCTTTAAAAACGAAGGATTTGATTACTAGGGTCCCTTCTGGCTTTAAATCTAGGATCCCACAAATTCCAAGAGCATCACACCTCCCTCAGGATAAGTTCATCAGCTGAAATCTCTTAGTAAAGACTTATTTGGCTTTGGTGCTCAACACCTCCTCAGCACCCTCAGATACCTTTCTCCTCTGATCAAAGATGTGGAGGGCAAAGCAGTGAACACCTCCCAAAGCCTCTCTTTAAACAAAGCTTTTGCAGCTAACTTCATTTCTCCATCAGCTTCTCTGCTTGAATTCTACTCTAGGAACAACATCACTGCCCCACCTCTCCTCCCCACATACACTGGGTATTCTCTAGCAATACCTCTCACCTTTTTCAGGCTTCTTTTGTGTTTTTTCTTCCCCCATTAGATTGTAACTCCTTGAGGGCAGAGACTGTCTCTTTTTTTATTTGTATTCTGGGACATTAGCACTGTGTCTGGCACATAGTGGACAATTAATAAATATTTATTGACTAGTGACTTTCATTCCCTTGTTCAAGTGATACCAATGGGGTGTTCAGGAGGACTAGCACCTCTGGTGTGAAAGCTGCTGAGCCCTGTTCAGGGCTGCTCATCTACCTTTGGTGTCCACCTGATTCATCCTGCTCTCACTAAGCTCCACAAAGCTATAGCATGCACAGCAGCCACACCCCAGCAAATCATCTCAGCAGACAGGGTAAACCAGGCTGTGGGGTAACTGACAGGCTTCAAACCCCTCAGTGAGTTAGGAAATGTCTACTCCAAGCATGTCAAGACTTCCCCTGGCTGTGTGGGTGGAGGAGAGAAATTTGTTCCAACAGCCATGAAGGTGGCTGAAACAAGTGTTATGGAGCACTTAGAGCTTGGTCAGACACCAAGGTCATCCATTGCATGCTGGGCCATGGCCAGTCGTCTTGACTTTTGTACTGCCATTGAACTTCAATGACTCTGAAAGAGAGAGTGAGAGGCTGACAATTCTGTGCAACTGCCTCACTTAAATCCAATTTACCTGCAAGTCAAGACATTGCCCTGGAGTACATGATTTACACATAAAGGATGATACCATAAACAAAGTAAGAGAGCATGGAATAGTTGATCTGTCAGATTTATGCACAGGGAAATAATTTAGTACCAAAAAAAGAGAGCATTATAAAATATAAAATAGATAATTTTGATTATATAAAATTAAAAAGCTTTTGCACAAACAAAACAAATGCAAGCAAAATTATAAGAAAGAAAAAACTGGGAAAGATTTTTTTGCAACAAGTATCTCTGATAAAGGCCCCATTTCTCAAATATATAGAGAACAGAGTCAAATTTATAAAATACAATTCATTCTTTAATTGATGAATGGTCAAAGGATATGAACAGGCAGTTTTCAGACAAAGAAATCAAAGCTATCTATAGACATATAAAAATTACTATAAATTACTATTGATCAGAGAAATGCATATTAAAACAACTCTGAAGTAGCACCTTATACCTATCAGAATGACTAATATGACAAAAAAGGAAAATGTTGGAAAACTGAGACACTAATCCACTGTTGGTGGAATTGTGAATTGATCCAACCATTCTGGAGGGCAATTTGGAAATATGCCAAAAGGACTCTAAAACTGCATACCCTTTGATCCAGCAATACCACTGCTAGGTTTATACACCAAAGACATCCCCCCAAAAAGGGGAAAGAACCTATTTCTACAAAAATATTTATAGCAGCTCTTTTTATGGTGACTTAGTATTGGAAATCAAAGGGATGCCCACCAATTGGGGAATGGCTAAACAAGCTGTGGCATATGATTTTTAAAAAATTTTTAAATTTTTTTTACATATAAGGTATTTTATTTTTTCCGTTACATGTAAAGATAGTTCTCAACTTTTGTTTATACAAGCTTTACAATTTCAGATTTTTCTCCCTCCCTCCCCTCCCTCCCCCCTCCCCTAGACAGCAGGTAATCTGATATAGGTTATATCTATATATCTATATACATATATATATACACATAATAACATTAATCCTATTTCTGCATTAATCCTGTTACAAGAGAAAAAATCAGAGCAGTGATGTGGCATATGATTTTAATGGAATATTATTGTGCTATAATAAATAACAAGCAGGATGATTTCAGAAAAATCTGGAAAGACATACATAAACTGATGCATAGTGAAGTAAACAGAATCAGGAGAACATTGTACACAGTAACATCAATATTGTTCAATGAAGAACTGTGAATGACTTAACTATATTCAGCAATTCAATGATCTAAGACAATCTTAAAGGACTAATGATGAAGCATACTATCCTTCAGAAAAAGAACTGATATTGATTGAACATAGTATGAAGCATGCTTAATTTCACTTTCTTTATTTTTTCCTTTTATTTGAGTCTTCTTATACAAAATGACTAATATGGGAATGTTTTACATAATTGCACATGTATAACCTATATCTGTTTACCATCTCAGGGAAGGGGGAGGGGAAGGAGGGGAGAATGGAATTTGAACTCAAAACTTTAAATAAGAATGTTTTTATTTAAAAAGACATCACCCTGGGATATCATTGGCTCTCTTAGAAAACAAAGGATGAACAACAACCAATGGGCAATAGGGCACTGGCTCTAACTTCCTTGAAATCAGGTAGATAGGATAAATTTCTGATTTTTGGAGAAAATAAATCATCCACGCACAATAAAGCCTTAACTAGTTGGCCTATCTGTTTAGAAATAAGGAAAGTGGGAGATGAAAGAATAGCTATTTATTTTACTTTCCCATTTGGATTCAACTAGAGAATAGGAAGAAGTTACAATATGAAAGATGTCCCTAGGCAATTTGGTACTGCAAAACACAATGAAAATCTTAAAACACATCCTGTGTCATGACCTTAGAATAACAACCAGGATTGTAAGAGAAGAATTCTTTACACAGAATCCTTAGGGCCGAATGAACCCTGACTCTTTGGTCTTTCTCAAGAGGCACCATCCCTTCTAGAGAATGGATCTGATAACACTGTGTTCCTGTGCTAGGATGTGAAGTGTCCTCCAGTTGTTTCCTGAGATATGCAAAAGAACCACATAATTCCATGCCCAGCTTCTGAGAGTTAGTGAAGAAAGAAAAACTTCTAACTCCTTCCCATGCTTTTTTTTTTTCAGTCTAATTGCTAGCAAAATGCTTTCAAAGTAACATTCCCTACAAAAATCATTCTGCCTGTCAAAGAAAAGTTACTGGTACAACTATTCAGCAACACCATTGTACCAAGCAGCAGTCTCCCTGGGGTACTGCACAATCTGTGCCCTGCTCAGAAAGTGGCTTTTTTAGCTTTAAAGAGGAGACCAAGCTTACAAAAACAATAATCAGCTTATAATTATTTTAACTGAGAAATTAAAAAACACCTCGCTTCTCTCCAATGGACATTGCAATTTTTGCCATGGCTCCAAACTCTTGATACAATATAAAGTTCTTTCACAAACTGAAACTTACAAAAAACAACAAATTAGAGATAACAGTGTGGTGAAGAAGCACTAGATAATAATAATATATTCATGTGAGGGAACCCACAAACTGGAATGGAGGGACAAGTATGATGGAGAACATTAGAATCTGATTCACAAGCTCATGGATTTATCTTTTTAATTTTTTTTTGTGGGGCAATGAGCGTTAAGTGACTTGCCCAGGGTCACACAGCTAGTAAGTGTCAAATGTCTGAGACCGGATTTGAACTCAGGGTACTCCTGAATCCAGGGCCAGTGCTTTATCCACTGTGTCACCTAGCTGCCCCAGCTCATCGATTTAGAATTAAAAGGGGCCTTCAACTTCATAAATCCAACCTGCTCTTTTCACAGATTAGGAAATTGAAATTGAGAAAGGTTAAAAAAAAAAAAAAAGGCTTGTCAAAGGTTACGTGGGTGATAAGTGCCAGAATCTAGATCTTCTAACTCTAAATCCAATTTGCCCATTCCATTAAACCAAACTGCCCCCTCTCCTACTGTTCTCATTTAACTACCAATCTCCTCTTCTCCTACAAAGTTCTTACATTGTACTCCTCAATCAATCAACAAGCATTTATTAAGCACCTACTATATGCCAAGAACTGGGAATACAAAGACAAAAAGAAATGAGTCCCTTTTCTCAAGGAATTTACATCCTATCAAAAGGGACACTATGTACCAAAACAAGTATATACAGAATACAAATAAAGACAAAGTAGTTAAGGGAGGAAGAGCAAATCAGGGAAGGTTTCATGTAGGAGGCAGAACCTCAGCTAAGTTTTGAGAAACATAAAGGATACTGTGAGTCAGAGATAAGGGAAAACAGAATTTTAGGCATGGGGGATAGAGATGAGCAAAATTCACTAGGACTTATTTAGTGTCAGATGTGAGGAACAGCAACAAGGCCTACTAGTGGTAATCCAGGTCAAAGTTTCTTAAACTGTAGGTCTCCATCCCATGCGGGGTCATGTAACTGAAAGTGGGGGTAGCAAAAAATTTGGCAGTAAATGTTTTATTTGTATACTTATTTTTAGAAACCTATATATCCCAGGATCCTGTAAAAATTTCTCAGGTAAAAAGGGGTGGCAAATGGAAAACGTTTAAGAAGCACTGCTCTAGATCTAGGTCCAGAGACTAGAAAGGGTCTCTTGCAAAAGCTGGGATTTGAGCTGTCTTGAAGGAAGCCGGGAGATGGGAGGAGGCCCAGACTCAGTAGATGGAGTAGCATGTGCAATGAAATCCAAGAAGGCTAATGTCCCTTGATCACAGAGTATGTAGAAGGTAACAGTGTATGAAGACTGGAAAAGTAGAAAGACAGCACTTTGTAAAGGGCTTTAAAAGTCAAGCAAAGGATTGTCTATTTGATCCAAGGGAAATAAAGAGTCATTGGAGTTTGAGTAAGGAATTAACAAGGTCAGACTTTCACTTTAGGAAAAACACTTTGGCATCTAGGTGGAGGATAGACTGGTGTAGAAAGAGACTTGTAGTAAACAGATTTACCATCAGGCTATTGCAATAGTCCAAGTTTGGAGTGATGAGGTGGGAATGGTTGTATATTTGGAGAGAAGGGGACATATAGACAGATGTTGTTATTGGAACAGCAGAGACTTGGTAATAGACTGAATATGTGGGGTGAATGTGAGTGAAGAATTGAAGATGGCATGTAAGTTTCAAGCTTGGACTACTAGGAGGATAGTAGTTCCTATTATGATAATTGGGAAGTTAAAAAGAAATGAAGAAAATGAGTTATGTCTTGTACATGATGAGTTTGAGATCTCTACGAGAAATACAGTTTGAGGTGTCCAATACTCAGCTGGTGAAGCAAAACTGGATGTTAAGTGAGAGGTTAGGGCTGGATATATAGACCTGAGAATTATCTGCATAGAAATGATAACAAAGCCCATAGATCTGAAGAGATCAACAAGAGAAGCAGTGTAGGGTAAAAGTGTCAAACAAATAGTCCATTGGCAGCATGTGGACCAGCACACTCCAAAGTGCTGCCTGAACCAGATTAAAATGTGCTTGGGAAATATTTAACAAAATAAACAAAAGTATAATAAAACATTGGTAATATTATATCTTAAAATTAAATTGATATTCAGCTTCTCAGCATCCTGGATTAGTAGTTCCCATTTCTATTTGAGTTTGACAGCCCTGGTATAGAGGGAGAAGTAAAGAGTGTCTGCGAAAGAGCTTTTGGGCATATCCAAGTTTAGTAGACATGATTTGAATCAAGAGCCAACAAAGGACACCCACAAATAAGCATAGTACTCCAGAGCAAAGTCCTTAATAAGGATAATCACCTCCTTATTCTCTTATTATAGTCCAATATTGTATTATGTTTTTTGAGTGCCACACAATATTTTTGACTCATATTGAGTTTGTGGTCCACAAAACCCCCAGATCTTTGTCAGACAAACTACTGTTTAACTATATTTCACCGATCTTGTATTTGTAAAATTGATTTTTTTGGAACCCAATTATAACAACTAGAACTGTCTGCAAAATGGAATGACCTATCTTGAGTAGTGGTAGGTTACTTAATACTGAAGGTCTTTAAGCAAAAGTGAATGCTCATTTCGGGGAATATTGTAGAGAAGATTCCTGTGTAGGTATAAGTTGATATAGGTGATCTTGGAGCTCCTTTTCAACTCTAAGATTCTGTGGTGGTTAAAAATGATTCTGTACAGGATTTTTCTTGAGCTTCATCTCATTGAATCATAAAATGATAGGGTTCTAATAATCAGTCTGGGTCACCCTTAAAGCAGCCTCAAAACCAAAAAAATTGTTGTTAGTTTTTTAAAAAGAATAAACATTTTTATTTATAGTTTTGAGTTCCAACTGTTATCCCTCCTTCCCTCCCTCCCCTCACCCCTGTCTGAGGTGGTAAGCAATCAGATATGGGTTATACATGTAAGATTATGTAAAGCATTACCATATTAGTCATTTTGTACAAGAAAACTTGAATAAAAGAAAAAAATGAAAGAAAGTGAAAAATTGCATGCTTCAGTCTGTGTTCAATCAATATCAATTCTTTCTTTGGAGGTAAATAGTATGTTTCATCATTAGTCCTTTGGGATTGCTTTGGATCATTGTATTGTTGAGAATAGTTAAGTCATTCAAAGGTCTTCATCAAACAATATTGCTGTCTCTGTGCACAACGTTCTCTTGGTTCTGTTCACTTCACTATATGTCCATTCATAGAAGTCTTTCCAGGCTTTTCTGAAATCATCCTGCTTGTCATTTCTTATAGCACAATAATATTCCATCACCATCATATACCATATCTTGTTTAGCCATTCCCCAACCCTTTGATTTACAATTCTTGGCCACCACAAAAGGAGCTGTTATAAATATTTTTGTACACATAGGTCTTTTTCTCTTTTGTGGGATGTCTTTAGGCTATAAAACTAGCAGTGGTATTGCTGAATCAAAAGGTATGCACAGTTCTATAGCCCTTTGGATATAGTTCCAAATTGCTCTCCAGAATGGTTGGATCTTTTCACAACTCCACCAACAGTGGATTAGCATCCCAGTTTTCCCACATCCCCTCCAACATCCAATATTTTCCCTTTTTGATATATTTACCACTCTGATAGGTGTGAGGTGTTAGTTTTTTGAGACCTTCATTAATAGCTAGTGCCAATATTTCTTCCTCATATATTGCTTGTATCCATTGAGAGAAGTAACACAGTTCAAAGAAAAGGGGATTGGAATTGGAATCTGGAGAGTGTCAGCTTCAAATCCCCTCCTGAGGACAGTTATGTGTCTATAGGCAGGCTGCTTGAGTTTGCTAGGACACAGTTTCCAAATCTGGAAAATAATATATAGTAAGAGGATAATAATAATAATAATAATAATACCTATATTATCTATCTCATGGAATTGTTGAAATCATAAATCTTATTGTCTTGGACATTTGGCTAGCTGTGAAAAGAAATGAAACCCTTCTACTCTCTATTTTATAGCACTCACCCTTGGAATTCTGGCCTGCCATATTTTCCCAGCTATTTCTTTGTCTCCTCTCACAGGGCCAGACTTAGTCATTGCCTTCACTCCATCCTAAGGAGGTCTTATGAGCCTGTATGGAGAGAAAATGATGGAGAAGGCAGAATGAGCTAAGGTGCCCATCTCCTCTCTTACCAGACACCAAACAGCTTGTTTTTGTTTTTGTTTTGCTAAGGGAAGGAATGGAGTAGAGAGAACTCTGGATTTATTTTTATTGTACTTTGGGATGCTTATACCAGGTATCTCAAAAGTCCTGGTGCAGTTGTAAGCCACAACTGCACTAAGACTTTTGGGATACCATATATAACATGGTAGAAAAATCCAAATAAGTAAGAGTTTCTCTCACCTGCTAGGATTCTCTAGCTATAACAGAGTCCTAGTATTTTATGTTTTGTTTGATTTGGGGTTTTTTTGGGTTTTTTGTGGGGCAATGAGGGTTAAGTGACTTGCCCAGGGTCACACAGCTAGTTAAGTGTCAAGTGTCTAAAGCTGGATTTGAACTCAGGTCCTCCTGAATCCAGGGTCAGTGCTTTATGCACTGTACCACCTAGCTGCCCCCTGAGTTCTAGTATTTTAAACAGAAAGTTTATACCTTTGTTTTTCTCTACATACCAAAATCATGGTCTCTCTCTTACCAACCCTCTGTTCACAATTAATGAAATAAACAAATAAAAGCAGTTATGCTTGATCATAATTTTATAACTAAAGTAAAATGGGTTTTTTTCCTTTTGTTTTGTTTTGGTTTTTTTGTGGGGCAATGAGGGTTAAGTGACTTGCCCAGGGTCACACAGCCAGTAAGTGTTAAGTATCTGAGGCTGGATTTGAACTCAGGTCCTCCTGACTCCAGGGCCAGTGCTCTATCTGCTGCACCATCTAGCTGCCCCAGTAAAATGGTTTTAAGAGCGGAGAGGAAGGGAAGAGCATTTATTAAGTTCCTGTTATGTTTCAGGCACATTAAGTGCTTTACAAATATTCTCTCATTTTATCCTCACAATAACTCTGTGAGGTAGGTGCTATTTTTATCTCCATTTTACAATTGAGGAAATCTAGGCAAACAGAGATTAAATAATTACTCCAGGGTCACATATCAGTGTCTATGGCTGGATTGGAACCCAGGTCTTCATGTCTTTAGGCCCACTGTTCAATCCATTGTGTCTCCAGCTGCCTTAAAATATTGATTAAATGAGATATTATGAACAAACTCCAAAGAACAGAAGGACTAAAGTAAAAGTCTGCTATATAATGAGGAAGGAGAAAAGGGAGGAGAATTGAAGCAATCCACAGTTTCTTAGAAAGTTCAACAAATCTCATTGGCTTTCAGCTATATCCCTTCTCAGGTAGCCAAACAACCCCCTGCTCCAGTGGAGGGATAGTCTATATTCTCTTTCCTACTCAGTCACTTGAGGGAGTGCATCCTCCCTCCCTTCAAATCCTCCACTCATTCAGTCTCTCTCAAACCCTTTGCTCTGGTGGATGCACAAGAGTTTCTTTTAGTCTCTCCTAGGACAAGAAAAAACAATGTTGTTTTAGGACTACATTTCCCTGAAATTTACATGGCTAGGCTCTGAAAACTTTTTTTACAGGAGGAAAATGCTTACTTAATTCATAAATTGCTTTGCAAAATTTTTAAATTATACAAATATCTATTATAATTATATTGTATCACAAAACCACTCCCAAGAAGATCGGGGCCATCCATCCTAAATTACCTCTTCTTCTATTGTATATGCTTCTAAATCTTTTTGTCCTTAGTCATAACATATCTGTGTCCTTACATGAACTTACTCATTCCAGTTTCAAAGGATTAACTGGCTCACCTCACTGCTCAGATTAGTTCATGCAATCATACCCTTAATCCTATTGATTTCCATCTTCTTCAAGACCTTGATTCATCAATCATTCACTCTTTCTTTCATAGTTAATCTCTTTCTATGGACTTGAATGTCCTTTATTATTAAAAAAAAAAAGGCAAATTTCCCTTAACCCTGCTTTCCCCTCCATCCATCATCCTATATCTTTCTTCCTATACTCTGCTACATTCCTAGAAGGAATGATCCTTATTTATTACTTCCACTTCCATGCCATCTATGCATTCCTTAATTCCCTATAACATACCTTCTCTCCCTCAGTATCTACTGAAATTTCTCACTCTGTGGTCACCAATAATCACATAATTTCCAAATGCAATTCTTTTATCTTAGCACTCATTATTCTTGATCTTTCAGTATTACTTGCTGATCATCTTTCCCTGCAAACTCCTTTGAATTCCATGGGGCCGCGCTCTCTCCTGACTTTCTTTTCCTTGTCTGAATGTTCATCTTATTCTTTTTCTATGGTTCATTATCTTCTTCCTACCCTCATCAGTGTGAATGCTTCATAGGATTCTGTCCTTTTCCTGGATCTCTTCTTTCTTCCTTTATTTTTTCTTCCTTGGAGATCCTACCCACTCTCGTGGCTTTAATTATCATTATATAGATGGCCCCCAAGTATAAATGTGGATCTCCCAGAATCTCCTACTGAGCATCAGTCCTGTGTCTCCACAATGCCTCCTGGACATCTATGTCTATGTAGATAATGTCACCTTCAAACTCAGTATATCCAAAATCAAGTCCTTATCTTACCCTCCTTTTAACATCCTGATTTCTGCTAATGTCACTACTGCCTTTTAAGATGTTACAGCTCAAAAATCATCTTTGACTCTTTCCTCTTTCCTTCCCCCATACCTGAAGTTCATGTATTCTCTCCTCATCTCTGCTTCATGGAAGTCTTTCTTTTCTTCTGTAGTACCACTTTTTAAAGGTGGAATTTTTTTTTTTAAGTGAGGCAGTTGGGGTTAAGTGACTTGCCCAGGGTCACACAGCTAGTAAGTGTGTAAAGTGGCTGAGGCTGGATTTGAACTCAGGTACTCCTGACTCCAGGGCCGGTGCTCTATCCACTGCGCCACCTAGCTGCCCCTGTAGTACCACTTTTTACATGGTTTTTCCTTATCTCCAAATTGATAATGCCCTCCATTCTTAACTACCTTGTATTTATTCTACACATATTTATATATGTACATGTTGGCACCTCTAATAGAATGTAAACTCCTTGAAAACAGTGTTTTGTTTCGTTTTGTTTTTTTGTCTTTGTATCCCCAGTGGATAGCCCCAGCATATAGTAGGCACTTAATAAAAGCTTATTTATTTGTTTATTTGTTTGTTTTCCTTAACATACCTTTTGCTTCTCTACCTCTATGTCTTTGTTCATGTGGTTCACTATGCTTAGACTTTCCTCCCTCTGTGTGTTCATGTGTTTAATTTCTATGCCCCCTTTAAAATCCAATGCCATCTCTTCCATGAAGCTTGCCCTGCTATCCTTTGTCATTAATCAAAGGCCTCCTTGGACCCAACTTAGCACTTTGTTTTGTAGATCTCAAATGCACTTATTATGCATCAATGTGTGCTAACGTTATCCATGTCTCCTTCTAGACAATGAACTTCATGAGAGCTTTCTTCCTCAGTCTCTAGAAGAGTGAGCTATATGTAGTAGATGCTTATTCAATATTGGTTGATATAATTTGTAAATTGTACTAGCCTCTCCCCCCCCCCAACATATAGTTTCCTATAGAATGTAGCTCCCAGAATGGCATGGCTCTACAATTTAAAAAGATTGGTTCAAGTTTTATCTCCAGCATATCCTGGTTGTGACCTCTGACCCCAGGGAAGTCACCGAACCTCTCAATGCCCAGGATAATTTTCTAAGACTGTAAGTTTTGAGGCTAAATTAATAAACGGAGCTCCTGTACCATTCCAGAAATTCCCTAAACCAAAAAACCAAAACCCCAAACCCTAAGCATTGAGTAGGGGGAGGGGGGAGAACCACCAAAGGATAAAGTGATCATTTTCTATTTAGGAAGGTGTAGAAGAAGAAGAAGAAGAAATGGTTATGTCTTCTCTTACAGCTATTCTAAATAGTGAGGAATGCAGGAACAATTATGGCAATAGGTAGATGCAGTGAGAAAAACCAGTAACAAGTAATTAGCAAGCCAAGAATTAGATCTTGGTACAAGAACATAAAGGGAGTACAACTCAATGCGGCTACAGTGCGCCTTTTGCCCTATAGCATCACATATAGTCTTGAACTTCAGAGAGTAAGTACTTAGACAATAAAGCAGCAATCAATAGCAGCTAGTGTGAGTTCACTGAGTAAAGTCATACCGACTAACTTTACTTCCTTTTTTGAAAGGGTCCCTTTACTGTTAAGGTTCCATGACATCCTCATAGACAAGATGAAGAAACGTGGGGTGGATGACAATTTAGTTAGGTAGATTCAAGACTGGTTGAACACTAGTTCTTGGCATATTAAAAGAGTATTAATTAATATATCTAGTGGGGGTATTCTCTGATGGTATACTTCAGAGCTCTGTAATTGGCCTTGTTGTATTCACCATTTTTAGCAATGTCTGGGAGGAAGAAACAAAAGTCTTGCTAATCAAATCTGCAGAATACAAAAAGTACGAGTGAAAGATCCCAAGGCAGGATCGTGACTCAAAAAGATTGACAGGCTGAATTGAAACCAAAAAGATGAAATTCAGCAGAGATAAATGTAAAGCTTTAAATTTAGATTTTAAAAGTTTCATAAGAAGACAATGGAGGGATATGCCTAGAGAGATCATGTGAAAAAAGGTCAAGAGAATTTAGTTGACTATAAATTAATTTGAGCTTTGTACTGTGGCTACTAAAACTAGTTAATGCAATCTTATTGATCTATTACTGAGAGTATTCAAGCGGGCATTGGAGGACCATCTGTGAGAGATATCAATAAGAGGCATTTCTCCACTGAGTAGGAGATTGAACTAAATGATTTCTATGATCACTTCCAACTCGAAGACTGATGATTCTTGAAATTCCTCCAGAAGGATAATTTTAATTCCAAAACTAGGAATGAAAGTGAATAAATATTATTCTATTTATCAAAATGTGTGCAGAGAGTATGTGCTCCTATGAGAATATATGCCTATATCCATTTCTTTATCTGTCACCACCTTATCAGAACAAGCTGAATTTATATTACAAAAGAGATGAAGAACTGTAGAAATTAACCACAAGCAAAAAATTTCTTATTTAATGGTTTCCTATTTCAACTAATTGTCTTTTACCATTTAATTTCTATTATTTAACACAATAATTCAGTTTCCTTACTAGCCAAATCTTAGCCTTTAAAAAAAGTTCCACCCAGTTTTTCCTTTCCAGTGTTGAGAAATCTACATATTGAAAAGAAGAACTAGTGACTAAGAAGGGTTTGAGGTTACCCAACAGAAGAACATTTTTCCCCTCATCTTGACCAGATGTTCAAGGTACTAATCTCACTTGTATAATTTAGACACACCTGTATTAACATTGGTGACCTGAAGGCCTACTGAAGTTAGAGAGTAGTAGGGGGAAAGTTATGTTAAATTGTAGGTAGTTAGACGTTAGCGTTAGGCTTGTTTAAGTTTTGTTTTCTTCTTACCTTATAATCTTATTATTGAAAATTGTATAAGTCTTAAAAGTAAATATGTATTTCTTTAAAAAAAAAAAAACACAGGATGGGAAATATACAGGACTATAAAGAGTAAATAGACCAACATCTTAAAGAGCACTCTCAAGGTAAATCAGCTGGTGGCTACTAAGTAAAGTTGACTGCTGAGCTAAAGAACTGGTTCATTTAGAAATTAGCCTCAGCATTATATAAAGATATTGTCCAGGGGCAGCTAGGTGGCGCAGTGGATAGAGCACTGGCCCTGGAGTCAGGAGTGCCTGAGTTCAAATCCGGCCTCAGACACTTAACACTTACTAGCTGTGTGACCCTGGGCAAGTCACTTAACCCCAATTGCCTCACTAAAAAAAAAAAAAAAAAAAGATATTGTCCACTCTTACTCATTTCCAGTGATGCCATTGCTCTCATATAATTCATTGGATTTGATTTGGACCCAGCCTTTTCTAATTAAATTCACCAGAAAAGATCCTTACATTAGTTTGAAGAAGGTTGTTTAGGATCAGCATTCAAGCACAGACTTAAAAAGTAGTGGGAGTAGGGGGCAGCTAGGTGGCAGCTAGGTGGCACAGTGCATAGAGCACCGGCCCTGGATTCAGGAGTACCTGAGTTCAAGTCTGGCCTCAGACACTTGACACTTACTAGCTGTGTGACCCTGGGCAAGTCACTTAACCCCCACTGACTGGCACAAAAAAAAAAAGTAGTGGGAGCTATACCTTCCATCTTCTACATGGATTATTAGTTTCATGGTTTGATATTTCAATTTTTATGGTACTTTACTTCACAAAAGGTAAATCAGGTTTTTAAAACTTTTTTCTTTTGCTTTGTTGTTGTTGTTAGTTTTAGGGGATTGGTTGGAGAGGTGGGGCAAGGTTGGCACAGGAAGATACAAAAGATCAATGTGTCCTAGTGTATGTAATTCAATTTCTTGTTTTCTGACTGTCCCTTTATTTCTTCAAATGCTCAAACTGCCCCATCTTTACTCCACTGTGGCAAAATCACATAGACCCTTCAAACCTCTCTCAACCCTTCTGCCTCCACCCCAATCTTTACAAAGAATCATACAAAACCAACCCAGACTGGCTTTAATTCCTCTGGGCATAGATCATGGGATTTTTAAAGTTCCTAAATATTTTGCTTCCTGGGGATTTTCAGGAAACCCAAAACATTTTTTGATTTACCAAGTAAGTTGGGATTGACAACAATAACTACAATAATATAAATTTAAAAAAAACACCTTTAAAATAAAGCCAACAGCTGAGTACAATATCTGGCACATAGTGATAATTGATTGATTGGTTGGTTGGTTGGTTGAGTAATTGTAATGACAAATCTTGGCCCTAGACAACAGAAGGAGAAATATGTTTCTCTCCCCGGGGAAATGGAGAACTACAAGAATATAAGGCTGCATATGCTGCTAGATACAGTCACTACATTGTTTTTGCTTAAATGATTTTCTTTATTATAAGAGAAGACTTGTGGGAAAGAGGTGATAGAAAGAAAGGCATGGTTTATTCAGAAGTGAATATAGTGTGTGGGTTTTTTTTGTTTGTTTGGGTTTTTTTTGCAGGGCAATGGGGGTTAAGTGACTTGCCCAGGGTCACACAGCTAGTAAGTGTCAAGTGTCTGAGGCCGAATTTGAACTCAGGTCCTCCTGAATCCAGGGTCGGTGCTTTATCCACTGCGCCACCTAGTTGCCCCTAGTGTGTTTTCTTTTTTTAAAAAGGACTCAATAAAGTTCATTACTACTTAAAATAGCTAGGATTTACATATTACCTTAAGGTTTATGAAACATTTTACAATATTATCCCATCTAATCCTCACAACAACTCTAGGAGGTAGGTGATATTATTATCTCTATTTTACATATGAGGAAACGGAGGCAGACAGAGGTAAGTGACTTAGCCAGAGTCACACAGCTAGTAACTCTCTAAGGCCAGATCTGAATTGAAGTCTTCCTGCCTCCAAGCCCAGTGCTCTATCTATTGAGCCACCTAGCTGCTTCGTTTTATTATTAAAGAAAGAAGGGTGGCTAGGTGGCGCAGTGGATAGAGCACCGGCCCTGGAGTCAGGAGTACCTGAGTTCAAATCCGGCCTCAGACACTTAACACTTACTAGCTATGGACCCTGGGCAAGTCACTTAACCCCAATTGCCTCACTTAAAAAAAAAAAAAAAAAGAAATGCAATGTAATCACACACACAGATAGGGTTGATGATAATTATATTTGATAGAAACTCCTTTCTTAAATTCTCATTGATAAATTCTTCATTGATTTAGAATGATTTCTGAAACCCTTATTTCATTCAGTGTTTCCACCTATTTGGTTAATATGTTCTGAATTCTGCCTTAGTAGGGCCAATCAATTAAACTGCTCACTCAGTCCTGCCACATCAGATTGGCATGGCATGTATGTATTAACCTACCTTCCTCTAAAAATTGTTTTTTCTTTTTGTTTTCCTGCATCTGAAGTTTAGCAGTGACCAGAGCAGAGTTTGGAGCCTAATGTAATAAGAGGTCAAGCCTCTGATTCTTCAGCTGGAGATGATAAATCCAATGAAGAGCTGAGATTGATCAGTCATTTTAGACAGCAAATTACAAAACCTAAGATGGATTGCCTAATTTGTAGCCCTATGGCATGTACTAAATTCTCAGACATAAAATAAATAATTCATGTAAATAAGTAAAAGGAGACACCCAAGAGCAGAATTGTGCAGTTATCCTTTTAGAGTAGGTAAAATAAATGACAACTTTCATTAACAGCTAGCCTTAGACTGTCCTATAAAGTCATATTTAACTAGCAGCTACTTAATCGAGACTAGTGTGTAGATTAAGGAAAATCTGCTGTCAATCTTTGACTTGTTGCTTTCTTTTTTTTTTTTTTTGCTGGGCAATGGGGGTTAAGTGACTTGCCCAGGGTCACACAGCTAGTAAATGTCAAGTGTCTGAGGCCGGATTTTAACTCAGGTACTCCTGAATCCAGGGCCGGTGCTTTATCCACTGCGCAACCTAGCTGCCCCGACTTGTTGCTTTCTTAATTAAATATCTAAAGACGATCTCGATACCTACACTCTTCTTCCTCTCTGCCGGTCTATCTGCTTGAAATGTAGGTACTCCATGTCCCTAGATAAGCAGAGCAGAATAGACAAAGAAAGTTTAGCAATTAATTGTTTTATCTCGAGTTAGCAGGGTCTGGAGGACAAACATAGAAAAAGTGTGAGTTCTGTTTCAGATTTTCCACTCACTGCTGGGTGACTTTGGGCAAGACATATAAGATCTCAGTTTCCTCATTGGCAAGATGACAATTCTAGAATCCTTGAGTGAGTAAACAGTGTTTAAGAGTTTGAGAAGATTAAAGGTTATACAGAGAAAAGAGGAGGGAAAAAGGGGGGGATATTGAAATGTCAAAGAGATCCCTTTCAGATGCCAAGGAAGCATCCATACCTTATAAAAGGTTTGAGGTTTGAATAGCTCAACTAAGTATGAAGAAGCACAAATCTATTCAATACCTTCATCCCCAGACACTCATCTGCATAAGATCCCAATAAGAATCTGGAGTAGTTACCATAAGTGAATGTAGAGTCCATCACTTAGGTTTCCCTTAGGTGTAGCTCTCTGCTGGATAGCTGGCATTTCTCAAGACTTAGGGGATATGCTCCCTGAAGCCACCTTTCCTCAGGACATTACCACTCCCAAATTGGGGGGGGGGTATCTCCTATCAAAATTTGCCTTCTTTTTAAAACCCTAATAACAACTGAAATATCTGCATAGCTGGCCAAAGGCAGTGGGAGACTTCTGATGTGGGACAGTAAAAAACCATTTTATAGAGTGCTCATGAGATATATGTATGTGTTAACTCAGTCAGTCAAGAAGCATTTACTGAATGATCACAGGGCAATTCAATTAAATCTAGTAAACATTTATTAAGTGCCTGCTTTATTTATGGCACAGTTAGAAGTGACAAAGAGTAGAGAGTTGTTCTAAAAGTCAAGAAGACCCAGGCAAAGTGGATGGAGTGCTGGGCTTGGAGTTAGGAAGACCTGAATTCAAATATGACCACAGACACTTACTGGCTGTGTGACCTGGGGCAAGTCACTTAATCACTATTTGCCTCAGTTTCCTCAAATGTAAAATAGGCTAATAATATTACCTACCTCCCAGGGTTGTTGCAGAGAAGAAAGGAAACCATATTTGTAAAGCACTTAGCACAGTGCTTAGCATACAGTAGGTACTATATAAATGCTTATTCCTGTCCCCCCCCTTATTTCTATCATCATTATTATCATAATCATCAGTCATGATCATCATCGTTACTTCTGTGTATGTCCAGTAAACTTAGCACAGTTCTTGGCACAGAGTATGTGATTAATCAGTGCTTGTTGACTGATTGTCACGTAATGTCTGAATTCATGGGCAAGTCAGTTAAAATCACCTGAAATGAGGCACCCCTTTAAAAACCATAAATTGTAGAGTAGGTGTTGGTCTACACTGATAAATCCCTCACTGAGAACTCCCTACTTTAATGAAATCACAGATCCCATTAAAAAAAAGTGCTTTGAACTCTGCTAGATGCTAGTACTTAGCAAAGAATCTGACAAATTGTAATAGTTTTTAAAATGCTTGTTTGCTTGCTTAATTGATTGACTGATTAACTGATTATTAGGAATACAAAGCTGAAAGAAGACAGAGTTCCTGCAGTTCTTGCAGTCTTATAAGGTAATGAGAGGTACAAAAAATAATTATAAAATAATTAAGAATGTGAAATGTGCATATGAGAGATTAGAGAAAGATAAAGATTGGGGAGGGAGGATACTAGGAAGGTCTTACTGGCTAGAGGTGTCTGGAAACAATTTGTTTAAGAGATGGGACTGTGTCATTTGAAATTTTATGGGGGTGCCTATCTCTGTCCTAAGTGTTAGGGAACTTATCTTGGGTTTCTAATATATTGCTACTTATAAATTAAAGGCAATAGCACCAGTCTTTGGCATTAAGCATTAATTAAAGCATTATTAAATGTTAGTAAAGAGAGAGCACATGGTTCCAAAAGTTCAAAAGCCTTACATTACCTAGGATAGAGAGAAAGGGGACTGTGTGGCTGCCTCCTCCAGCATCCCAGCCAAGAGAGCACATGAGAGAGCATAAGCTCCCTGTGGTCCGGAGAAGAGCTGGCCCTTACACACTGTTCAAAGCTAATTGGCTAGCATCATTCAAATCTATTGGTTCACTGGACTTAAGGGTGGTCCATATTAAAATGAGCGGTATGTGCTAAGGTCAGAGGCCAGAGGCCAGACCAACTGAGAGGAAAGGCTTTCAGGTAGGTGTGGTTTTAATCTCTATTGTCTCTCCAATGCTGGGCTGGCTCTGAAAGAGATCAGGCAAGGCTCCTGTTGGGGGGGGGCCTCTGGGACCCCCCAAACCCATTATTTTCTCACAGAACCTAACTTCACACTTATTAGCTGTGGGACCCTGGACAAGTCACTTAACCCTCATTTCCTCAGAAAAAGAGGGGGAGGGGCACCTAAACTGAGTTTTGAGGGACCGGAGAAAGATGTTAACAGAGATGTGCAGAGGTAAAATTGTTCTTATATTTCCATTTTAGGCAAAGGGACAAAAGAGGACAATTTTCAAATTTTATTGAGGGTATGCCAATGCCTTGACCCAGCCCTGCCACCTGCTAATATGAAAGATGTTTTTACCTTGACTTGACTGATCCAATTCAGTCCCCTGTCTTCTTAAAAAATATACTCTATACGTTTTTGTCTTGGCACAACACATACTTCCCAACAAACTCTCAAACCCCTTTTTGAAGCACAACAACAAAGTCTAAGAAAAATGTTTGATTAATCAACAGAAAGGAAGGATGTGTCCTTTAACCTTGACAATATGTTACTAACATTAATTGTTGTGATAGTTTTGTTGCCTTTATTTACATAGTTGTATTATATGTGTATATTCGTCTTTTGGCTCTGCTTTCATAAGTCTGCATTATTTCATATGTCTTCCCAAAGAACAGAATCAGGAACAGTGAGCCATTACTATTGTCAGGAGCATTAATGGTTTTTCTTGTCACCAGGCTGCCCTTTATAACAATACTATAGTGGTCGTCCAGACTATATGTTTCCCAGGCTTTCCTTTTGCCAAGCCAGTGAATACCTATTTTGCAACTTGTTGTTGTTGTTGTTGTTGTTGTTGTTGTTGTTGTTGTTGTTGTTGTTGTTGTTTGCCCTTCATTCTCAAAGAGAACCAGGACATCAGGGTGATGTCATGACCTGCAGAGAACTAGATTTAAATGAGAGAGGGCTATGCAAAGTCAACAACCTCACTCTCTCCTCCAGAGCCATCTGAGTCCAGTGGCAAAATGTATATCAGAATGATGGAGATGACCCTGGATGTTTAAGGCAATTGGGGTTAAGTGACTTGCCCAGGGTCACACAGCTAGTACATGTCTGAGGTGAGATCTGAGCTCAGGTCCTCCCAACTTCAGGGCCAGTGCTCTCTCCACTGTGCCACCTAGCTGCCCCATTTTGTAACTTGGTGGACAGAGAGGGGCTAGGGTGTTTTCTTATTTTAATAATATTTCCATATGAATTTATTCACAGCAGAATCAGACATTGTTAAAATGCCAACAAGAAGAGAAAATGGTGTTGTCAATATGGGCATGTGTCTCTTACCTTCGTCCTCATCAGTCCCAGCCATAGCTCAGCTCAGGCTACCATTGAAGGACAGTCTCAAAGTTCAAAATGAGCTAAGCCTAAGGGGGAAGAGGAATAAAAAGCCCAGTCTTTTGTGAGAAGATGAGTTGAAGAAAATAGGCTACTCTGACAACCATCTGGGGAAACATGTAATCAGAGGAAATAGTTAAGGCTATCAACAATAACTCACACTTACGTAGATGGTGCTTGGAGGTTTGGAAAGTGCTTTATATGTACCATATACCACAGTTTCGAATAACCACATAGAGAACTTACTTAAAGATCACTGCATTAGAAAAGCAGGGAAATCACAGCTCGCTGACAAGATTCCAGGCTCTTCATACATCTGTGTTCCATATGCATGTCTGTGAGTGCTGGGAGGGTGGGAAATGTATCAGTGCACTTGATGGTTCAATAGCATATAGAAGGGATGTTTTTAATAAGTACCATTAGATATTAATGCTCTGTGTTCATTTCTCAAGAGAAAGTATCATTAATCAAAAGGTTAAAAGCTCCAGTCACTTCTGTCATCAGTTTTTAAAGTTTAGAGATTGTTTTCAAGTCTTAAATCTTTTAGGCCATCCCCACCCCCCCTCCCCTAACTTCCCAAAGAAGAAATTGCTATTATGTAAGAAGTTTTAAAATTCTGGCTTCTCTCAGTGGCTTGCTTTGCCAACCCAAGTAAATAAAATTAATCCTCTATCCCAGGGGTTCTTACTCTTTTCCAGCCACGGATGCCTTTGGCACTCTGGTGAAGCCTATGGGCTCCTCAGAATGCATTAAATAAAACACATAGGATTACAAAGGAAACCAAAGGTTAGTGAAAATAAATGTGTATTTATTTTTCCCATTCAAGGTCATGGGCCCTTTGAAAATTATTCATAGATCCATGGACCCCAGGACAAGAACTCTTTGGTTTACCTCACTGGTGCCCAATCTCCTACATATAACAAAGGGAATAGTTATGGTAGCATAGATTTGGGGCTAAAGGGAACATTATAGTCATCTGGTCCAACCTCCTCATTTGATAGATGAGGAAAGTGAAACTCAGAGATTAAATGCTTTGCCCAAGTTCACACGGTAGTAAAGAGTCAGAATTTGAACCCAAGCTCCAGCAATCTTTCCTCTATACCCAGGATAAACTTTGAGCAGGGATTCCCAAACTGGAGTATGCTTAGCTTTATGGGCTTAGCAAGGGAGCATGATGAATATTTGCAAAATAGCTACATTATTTTGTGGAAACATTCCAAAAGTGGTAGTGAAAGAAATCTTTATAAAAGTTCTCTTTGTGAAAAATTAATCATTTATTCATGTGCATATTCATGGTATACTCTAGCACATTTTTACTTTCATGTTTCATGTTGAGTAGGGAGTATAGAGGTTTTGCTAAAAGCCATGAGATACAGAGACCAAGAAAGGTTGAGAACCCCTGCCTTAGAGCAATTGTGCATATATCTCTGATCAAAGGACCATCATTATTGATCATTTAGTAATTAACCTTTCCTGACTTCTATCCTAAAGATTGTGTTCAGATTAAATTCTTTCTTCATACTTCTTTTGAGCCTGTGTATCTCTGACCCTGAAACTGTGACAGAATTTAGACTACAACACAATTGGAAATATGATACTTGGGGAATAACAAGATTAAGGTTGATCAAGGATCTTTGGAATTCCTTGATTAATCTCCTGAGGTATATGGATTCTATAACAAACCACTCAGAATGCCTTTAGGGAGAAGGCTCTCTTTAACTATAGATAGCAAAAGCTGCAGCATAAACTCAAACTAGCCTTAATTGTCCCTTTCCTGGAGAAGCAGACAAATGGCATTCTATCTATTAGTCTGATAAAAAGAGCCAGAAGCACTCTTCACCCCCCAGTCTCCACTCAAAAACAAAAAAACAAGGCAAAGTTATCAAGACAATATAGTGATAGGGGCAGCTAGATGGTGCAGTGGTTAAAGCATTGGCCTTGGATTCAGGAGTACCTGAGTTCAAATCTGGCCTCAGACACTTAACACTTACTAGCTGTGTGACCCTGGGCAAGTCACTTAACCCCCATTGCCTCACTAAAAAAAAAAAAAAAAAAAGACAATATAGTGATAACAATTGCGTGAAGCGACTCCAAAAATTTATTAAGTTCAGAGACTTTTTTTTTTAAGTGTGGCAATTGGGGTTAAGTGACTTGCCCAGGGTCACACAGCTAGTGAGTGTTAAGTGTCTGAGGCCGGATTTGAACTCAGGTACTCCTGACTCCAGGGCCGGTGCTCTATCCACTGCGCCCCCTAGCTGCCCCAACTTCAGAGATTTTAAAGACAATTCATCTCCTTAAAAATCTAGCTTTGTGGGGGCAGCTAGGGGGCGCAGTGGATAGAGCACCGGCCCTGGGTTCAGGAGTACCTGAGTTCAAATCCGGCCTCAGACACTTAACACTCACTAGCTGTGTGACCCTGGGCAAGTCACTTAACCCCAATTGCCTCACTTAAAAAAAAAATCTAGATTTGTCCTCAGCAGCCAGACATAACAATGAATACAAATTTGGGTATAATATTGCTGGTCTCATGGCTTTTGCAAGAGGGAATACAAAAACAAATTTCTGCTGATGGGGTGAACAGTGTACTTTTACTCAACTACTTAGCACTAGGACAGCATCTCCATATTTTGTACATTCAACAAAATAGGGAGAATCCTAAGTCTCACTAGTGTGTAATTTAAGATTCTAAATGTGGATTCTAATGTGTTCCCCCAGTTTGGGGGAAACTGACTAAAAATCACTGATAAAACGAGTTTAGGTTTTTAAGGGTTTATTGGAAAATAGAAAGAAAAAGATTGAGAACAGAATTCTAACAGCCTGGCATTCCTATCTTTCCTCAAATTTCCTGTGAAGTCCTCTGCCGCCACCACCATCAAGTCCGGAAGCCAAAAAGGCCAGCCCTCTCTGTGCAGGCTCCCTTTCCTCCTTCCTGTCTCCTCCCAGACCATAGGAGGCTCCTCCAGTTGATTGGCTGGTAGACTTGATAGACAGCACCCATGAGCAAACGTCATTTCCTGACGCCAAGGAAAAGCCACAATGCCTCTGAGGCATTTTCCTCATGGTGGAGCTTTCCACAGCAAGTCTCCAGTAGGTGGCATCATTCCAATCATTACACTAGCCAGAAGCCAGTAGTTAAATCTACTCCAAAAAACAGCTGATGAATCACATAAAAATTAAAATGCATAAGAAATGATCTATTACCATGAGAATTCTCATAACTCATCCTAAATGCTAAGCTCCCAGTGGTTTACCTAACTCATAGGGTTATTATGAAGATCATAGAAAATAATGTATGTGAAATGTTTTCTGAAAATGTATGAAATACTATGTCAATGTGAAATCTAATTATTCATTACATAAACTCTATATGTATGCATTTCTCAGGATGGCTCTAAAGTAGAATCTACCACATCTTTAAAAAGAGAAATCTTATTGCCCCTAAAGTCCCAGATTAGTCAACTTGCTTGGGCATTTTCCCCAAAATTAATCCAACTTAAAAAAAAATTAAAGAAAGAACCAGGTTTCCCCAAAATATCTTTCAAGAGAAACAAACAGCATTCAGATACAATAATTCTATTACTGATTCTTATAATAATCTGTTCCATCTTGTGGCGGGAGGGGTGGGGGGCATAACAGGTACAAGTAACTTTAGTCTCTTGTTAGCATTTATCCATCTATTGCCATCTTTGATTCAACACTAGGTACTGTCTATATGCCAAATTGCACCACCTTGATACAGGTCCTTGGTTATTAATGCTTTCTCAGAACTTCTACAAAAGAGAAAGGTTTTGGACAAATGGCTAGTTAAGAAGCATTGGCTCTATGGAAGTTGTCTAATGTTGAGTAAATGTCTACTAACTTGCTTTTTCAGTCAGTCTTCCATATTTTGCATTGCTTCTGCAGATGCCAATTTTAACTATACTTGTCTGATACAATCATAGGATTTGGGGGGGGGAGGCAATTGGGGTTAAGTGACTTGCCCATGGTCAAACAGCTAATAAGTTTCAAGTGTCTGAGGCTAAATTTGAACTCAGGTCCTGCTGAATCCGGGGCTGGTGCTTTATCCATTGTGCCACCTAGCTGCCCCCACAATCATAGGATTTTTAAGCCAGAAGGAAGCATAGAGATGATTTTAAAGATGAAGAAACTGGGTGGGGGTGGGGGGGTCCCAAATGGTAAATCACCTCATCTAAGGTCCCACAACTAGTAAGTGACAGGTTGGGATTCAAATCCAGGTCTTTTGACTCCAAGTCTTCTGTTTGCATCCCTAGTGGCTAAGTATTGGTCTTACTGTCAGAGGGGGCAGGGAGGGGAAGACCATGCTTGGCAGCCAAGAAAAGCATAGTGGGGTACAGTACTAAAAGTTCCTAGAGGTTTCCCTAGAATACTCTGGGCTTGTCAGAGCTGTGAGGAACTGCTAGAGTAAGGTACAGGGGGATTGCATTAGAATTCTCCCTCCTCCCCTCTCCCCATCTTGCTATTAACTAGGAGTATTTAAAGGAATAACATGGAGAGAATAGAGGTAGAGCACATCATTGATCAAACTGGTTCTCAATAGCAAAGGAAGAGAGTGGTTGGTAAGACCATAAGATCATCAGTCTTTACCCAATAGTGAGCCTGAGATGAAAGGATTCCTGTGTTTTAAACCTGCATATAACCACTGTGGTACAGGGTGTCTGTGTGGGTCCAGGATATTGTAATTGTGCTGCTTCATAGTCTTAAAACAGCTTGTACCAGAACAGAGGACACTGATTGCCCTTGAAGCTATATTTCAGGTCTAATTTGGGAGGTCCCTGTATGGGTTTTCCAGCTGAATTTGCTGTCTCCTTTCCAAAGAGCAAAGTTCCTTGCAGTGAGCATCAGGATGGTAATGATTTCTATTCCTAAATACTCCTGAGAGGAAGCATGGTATAGTGGATAGAGCTGTCCTTGGAGTCAGGAAGTTCTAGTTTTATGTCCCACCTATGACACATATCAATTCTGGAACACTGGGAAAGTCATTTCACCTCTCCTTGCCCCTAGGCAGCCAAGACTGTACTTTGCGGAGAAGGTAGAGGGTGTTTCTCACCATTGCTCGGTTGATTCTAAAAGTCTTACTAGCAAAATGGTAATAAAAATGCTCAGCTTTTCAGGACATAGGCATAGTGGTTGTTTAGGGGGAAATTAGAGTTTTATTTTTAAAATAGATTTTATTTCTTTTATAATGATAATTATCTCTTACAAACGAACATTAAGTAACCAATACAAATTGAGTTACCACAAGAAGCATTAGAGATTTGAAAAACAGAGATGTAGATAAATGGAATAGATTAGATAAGTAAGACCTAAAAGCAATAAATCAGAGCCCAGTGTTCAACAAATTCAGCTACAAAAACTATAGGCTAAGGATTCCCTATTTTTCTAGAACTGTTGGGGATGGGGGTGGGAGGGGAGAGGAAGTAGTTTGGCAGAAAATGGGTTTAAACTGGCACCTTATATATCATTCCACAATAAGCTCCAAATGGATAATCAACTTACATGTAAAAAGGTAGAGGATAATGCAAAATGATTCATTTCACAACTATGGGTAGGGTAAAAATTCATAACAAAATAATATAGAAAGAAGATCACAAAAGATAACACTGACAATTCCATTTATATAAATTAAGACATATTTGCATAAACAAAATGCAGCTAGAATAGGAAAAGTAGCTATCAAGCTTCTTAGAAGCTATCTTTTCACATAAAAGAATCTCTGATAAGTCTACTTAACACATATAGGGCATAGACACAAATATATAATACTAACAGCCTTTTCCCAATATATGTCAAAGCCATAAATGCCAACTATCAACAAACACCTGAAGAAAGATGTACCAAATCAATAAAAATACGGAAATGCAAATAAAAAAAACTTCTGAGGTTTCATTCCATCCTTCCAAAATTGGTAAGGATAACAAAATAATAAAAAAAAAATTGATGTTTGCTATGCTGTGAGAAGACATGCATGATAATACATTCTTGGTGAAAGCATGAAATAGTTCTACCTTCCTGGAAAATAACTAAACTGCTCATATCATTTAATCCAGTGATCCCATTACTGGAAATATATACCAAGATAGTCAATGACAGAAAACAAATTTTTCTACAAAGTAAAATATTCATAGCAACACTTTCAGAGTAACAAAAACTGAGAACAAAATAGATAATCAACAATTGGGATGTCATTGAAAAAATTGTAGTATCTAAATGTAATGGAATATTATTGAGCCATAAGAAATAACAAATGTGGGGAATTCAGAGATATTTGCAGTGGAAAGTCAGTTTATTTCCTCAGAGAGGCAGGTGCTAAGAGGACTGTGCAATTTTCAAATATTTCGAGTTCTAAGTTCATTCAGAAAAGAAAAAAGAACATTCCAAAATTAGATAGGCAAAACCCAAAGATTGTGGTGGGTTAAAGTAAAACTGCTTCAGCTTGAATAGCTGGAGGAGCAACACCAACTCTCTGCTTCAGAAATCTATGTATTGCATTTTTATCATTAAGCCTGGATGGGAGAGGTAAATGTTTCTTATTATTTACATAGACAGGACAAATTATAGTCTCTAGGGAAGCAGAGCCAGAACTTTTAGGTAATGCCATAATTCATCGGTACCAGTGATGACTTTCTCAAGTATTAGAGAAAGCAAGAGATTGAAATCTAAGAGATGCCTGGAAAATAAATGATTAACACTGGAAGAGAGCCAGAAGAATGCTATTAATTTCCAATGAAAATCTCACAGAGGCTGAAGGGAACCAAGTCATCCAAAAAAAAAAAAAAAGGAAGTCTTTAGTGAACTGACTGATTGAATGAAGATTCAGAGAAGAGAAAAACAGTTCAGTTTCCTAACAGTATATGAGCAAACATAAAAAGTAAAACCTGAGATTTTCACTATGACCTCGGAAACTAATTCCTCTATTGAGGGGCGGGGGGGGGGGCAATTGGGGTTAAGTGACTTGCCCAGGGTCACATAGTTAGTAAGTATTAAGTGTCTGAGGCCAGATTTGAACTCAGGTCCTCCTGACTCCAGGGCCGGTGCTCTATCCACTGCACCACCTAGCTGTCCCAAATTTCTCTATTTTTTAAACAGCATTGTAATACATTTATATTAGTCTGTTTTACAAAGGTTTTTTTCTTAAGTCTATCAGGTTAGGTAGTACAAATATTATTATTGCCATTATATATAATAATAAAACTTCACATTTACATAGCATTCTTAATGTATAAACTCTTTCATGTCCATTATTTGATTGCATGCTTAAAACAACTCCCTAAAATAGGCAGGACAGGTATTCTTGTGATGTTATTACTGATGATGGAACTTAGGCTCAGATATATTAAGCAACTTAACCAGGGTCACACAGTTTTTAAGGGTTGAAACCAAGATTCAAACTCAGGTCTTCCTACTTCAAGTCTTGTCTTCTTTCCAAAACATCTGATCCACTGTATTTTTTAAGCTTCTAGACAGTTTTCATGATACCATAGTATTTCATGCTGTAGTTATTTTTCATATAAACAGAAAAGAAACATTATTCCTGTGTTTTCCTACTGTCTCTCCAGCAGTGGACAGTCATATCCTTTATCTTCTTTCAAATATAACTGGCATTATGTATACCTTAAGTAAGCCATGCAATATTCCATCCAGCCTTCTTTAACTCTCTACACATTTGATGTATTCTCTAATAGTAATAATTCAGAATTATGTTCTTTTAGTGCTGCATGGCTTTTTACGGCTTTTTAAAAATGTTTTATCCTTGCCACAGCCCTGTGAAGTAGGTATTTCAAAAGTAAAATTCTTACTTTAAGGATGAAGAAAAAGAAGGTTCAAAGAGGCTAATTGCATTGTCTGAGGTCATACTGCTAACAAGTGATATTTGAGCCTATATGTGTAGTAAGTAGGACATGCAGAGCGTGTGTTTCCTTGGATTTTTTTTCCTCATGGAACCAAATACAACCATATATTCTTTTTAATAGGTGAGTAGGAGAAGTACTAGTTAGTCCTAGTACATTGATATCTAGTAAAAAGAAATTCTAATTTTTGAGCCATCATACTTGAAAGAATCACAGAATGTTGAAAGGGACCCCAGAGGCTACCCAGTTCAATCCAGACCTGAATAAGGATTCCCTTAAACAACACATTTTAGGGGGGCAGCTAGGTGGTGCAGTAGATAAAGCACTAGCCCTGGATTCAGGAGTACCTGAGTTCAAATCCGGTCTCAGACACTTGACACTTACTAGCTGTGTGACCCTTGGCAAGTCACTTAACTCTCATTGCCCTGCAAAAAAGACAAAAACAAAACAACACATTTTAGAAATGGTTATCTAGCCTCAATGTCCAGTGAAGAACAGCCTATTATTCCCTGAGGCAATCAGTTCTACCACTCAGCTCTGGTTGTTAGGAAGTTTTTCCTTATATTGAATCCAAATTTGTTTCTTTTCATCTCACACTAATTTCTCCCAGTTCTACCTACTTGGAGCCAAGAAAAACAAGATAAAATGGACAATGTTGATTTTCTAAAATTGAAATGGTTTGACACAAGCAAAATCAGTTAAATTAAAATTAGAATCTAAATAGTCAAGTGAGAAAACAATATTAGCAACACAATTCTCTGATCAAGATATTATATCCAAGATACATAGGGAATAAATTCAAAGATGTAAAGGCAAGAGCCATTCCCCAAATGATAAATGGTCAGAGGTAGTCAATTCTTAAAAGAAGAAAATAAGCTATCAAAAAACCTATGAAAAGATAATACAAATCTGAGACAAAAAATAAAACAACTTGAGGTTCCATCTTAAAACCATCAGACTGACAAAAATGATAAACAAAAAAAGGGAAATAACAATTGTTGGAAGAGGTAAATAGATAGCACATTAATATACTCTTTGTGGACCTGTGAATTGGTACAGCCATTTCTACCAAGCAGTTTGGAACTATATCTAAAAAGTCACTAAATTCTTCATAACTCAGTGATACCACTACTAGGCTGATACCCCCCCCAAAAAAAAAGATGAGAAAGAGAGAAAGGATCCATTTGTATAAAAGTATTTATAGCAGTACTTTATCTTATAGCATGTCTTGAAACAAAAAGAGTGATCGAGTAGGGATAGCTGAGCAACCTATTGCATGTTAATGTAATAGGATATCATTGTACCATAAAAAACAAAGGGGAGAGGGTTCATAGAAACCTGGGAAATCTTGTATGAATTGATGTAGTGTGAAGTAAGTAGAACTAGGAAAACAATTTATACAGCTACAAGACAGTAAAAGAAAACAGCTATGAAAGACATACAATGAACAGCCAAAACTACAGAAGACTGATGATGAAGACATCTCTCACTTCTTGACAGAGTGGTGAAGAGTTAAAGATGCAGAATAGGACAGACATTTATTTTCTTATAAGGCCAAGCTGTGGATCACTTTTACTTGGCTATACTAATTTGTTTTTTTAAGACATTTATTTTTTGTTTGTTGAACTGAAGAAGAACAATGAGATGGGGGTTAATAGGTGTCCCAAAAAAAGAAGAAGAAATGAGTGTTGATGAAACATTTATAAAATAAACAGAAGAGAGTAGAAGCAAGTTAAAAAATATATGCAGACAAGCTGTACATAATTAAGATTCTTGGTTTTATATACAATTCTCTTTCTTTTCTTTGACTATGGAAATGATCATGTTTGTTGATGTCTGTCAAATTTCTAATTTTTTAAATGAAAAAGAAATTTTGAAGAGAATTAAGGAAGATAGACATTAAGCTATTACGTAACTTGCCCCTCTTTTGTCAAATTCTGAGACATGATCTTTAAGTTTTAGAATTAGTTCAGAAACTTTTAACAAATGATTATGTAAGGTTCGGTTTCTTCTTGTAGCCAGAGGATAATTCTTCACAGACCCAGTTATGTTTCTTGGAACGTGATAAGACATAAATGAAGCAAATGTTATTTACAATCCATCAATTGTTCCTGTCACTGTGTTAAGTGGTGAGGATACTAAAAGAGGTTAAAAGATAGTCCCCATCCTCAGAGAGTTCAGCATCTAATGTTCTTCTAAATTTGTTTATACATAATAAATTTAACTAGTGATGAGTTAAATTCAGAGTTTAAGAAATACCAATGCTTTAAAAAAATGTCATGTAAAAAGAAATAATATCTTAAAAAGAGGAAAGAATTTAACAAACCAAAAATTTGGAAATGGATCTGTCAAATATAGTTTTTATTTGTCTACCTCCTACAAAAAATAAACAAATAAGAGAAATTATATATTTTATAATGTCTCCTACAATTAATTTCTATACCTGTCCTCCTTGAAAAAAAAACACAAAAACAACAGATCAGAGAACATAATGTCTCCTACAGGACAAAAGCAGATCAGATCAGAGAAAATATTTTCATAATTTCTCCTACAGGAAAAGACAGATCAGAGACAGACAGGAAAAAACACAGTACCAGTTTATTTGTCCCAAGAAGAAGCAAGCATGAATCATGTGGCGAACCCTTCCAAAGAAGGAGCTCAAAGACTCCCTCTTTCCAAGGGTATATAAGGGATTTTTTTGTTCACTGGTTACAGGGTGTTGTCAGTTTCATTAGTATGATACAAATCAACCCAAAAGCAAATACTGTAAGAAGAATGGGTGTAATGCAAAGCAACTTTAACAATTTCAGTTATAACAAGTATTGAGGAAATATAGAAGAACCATAAGATTATAGGATTCCAAAAAGGAGTTTGACAAGGATGAGGATGCCCAGATCTCCCCACAAGATAGGGACTTACTATCCTGGGGAAAGAAGTCACCAAGTAGGAACTTATCTGCTAGCTATCTGGGTTCAGTTTGGAGTTCAGTTGAAGGGCATTTTGTTCCTATTAATCCTATTAATTCAGGGTTTCATAAAACTCCTTTGGATAATAAGGCAGCTCAATCAAATCCAGGTTATCCATATATTCATATTAATAGATCATAACTACACTTCCATACATAATCTCTTAGTTTCTTTAAATATAGGTTTTCTTGAACATTACTTTCAGAATTATTTTTATTTTCCCAAAAATCTAGTAATATTTTAAATCTAGGGATAACAATTGGTTTAGGAAATTCCCTGGATGAGGAAACTCCTTTTACCAATGCCCACTGGCAGCTTCTTTGCAACTTACAGGCTTAAGAAAGCTTCCTGGGACAGTGAGAGGTGAAAGGACCTGTAAAGATAGCATCACACAACCAGGATGTATCAGAGATAAGACTTTAACCTAGTTCTTCCTGGCTTCATGTCAGACCAGAGGTGTTCAAACATGCCAGCCACTGGCCATATGTGGCCAGCAAAATACCTTTTCCCCAACCAGATTAAAATGTAATTGGGAAGGGGCAGCTAGATGGTGCAGTGGATAGAGCACCCACCCTGGAGTCAGGAGGACCTGAGTTCAAATCTGGCCTCAGACACTTGATACTTATTAGTTGTGTGACCCTGGGCAAGTCACTTAACCCTAATTGCCTAAAAAAAATGTAATTGGGAAATGTTTGACGAAATTAATTTAAAAATACAATAGAGATGTTAATTTGTGGTTTTCTAAGTCAATAGGTAGGTCACAGGGATACCTTATTAGGTGTTTGACACCATTGATCTAAACGATGCTACCTCTCACTTTAAATATAGGAAGTATTAAATATGCTGTTTCCATAGATCACTCACAGTTTCCCCAAAAAGAAAAGAATTAAAGAAATTAATGTGGTCTCTTGGACACTCTCTTCTTGTGTGAGAAAATAATTATTAATAATTAATTTCTAGGAGAAACCCAGACATGTTAGTGTTAGCTGCTCTCTCTCCCTCACCAGAAACCTGCCTGGGATGAGCCTTCAGCTTAACAAAAGGAATGCAGATTGATCCTTCTGATTAGCTAGGGGAAAAAGCACACCTAGATGGTTAGACTTTGATCTCTAGACCATCCCCCAAGTCATGTCAATCAATGGAGCTGAATGATGCTAACCAATTAGCTCAGATCAATGTGTGGTGACATGCCTTTATCAAAAAGAGGATAAAATCCCTGAGCACACCAGAGTTGCTCTCTTGTCTCTTCTTCCCAGGACTCTCTTTTACTCTCCACCCTGGGTATGTAATTGTTTAGGCCTGTAAGCCTGTGACTAATGGGGAAGTAAGGGAGACACTCAGTCAATTCTTTATTAATATGTTATATTAATTAATAATAAATGCTTACTGCCCAAACTGGTGCAATAGCCATTAATTTATAAGTAGCAATATTTTATAAAATCCAGCGTAGTGTAAAGAATTAATTGTGATTTGAAGTTTCTCTGACCCCAACTTTGGCTAAAGTTAGAAGCCCTGGTGCGAGCCCTGACCTCCACTATGGCACAGTGCTCCACCCACCTCACGATGACACCTATGTGGGCCTGGACAAATTATAATGATTGGAAACCTGAAACTGGGGCTGCTGGCGTTTGTACAGCTGCCTGTTGATTCTGTCAATCAGGACTGCCAGCCAATTAGCTTGAGTATGTGTGTGACCACCCTGTTTCCTGTGAGAGAGGGGATTTTCTGGGAAGGAGAAGGGGAGAGATTCTCCATTCTGGCGTGAGAAAGGGAGAGAGATGGGGCTGATCCAGGACAGTGGTGTGATTGCAGGTCATATAATTTTCCTTCCCTTTTTTTTCCTTTGTCCTTAGTTCTACTAACCTTACTTGTGTTTTAAATTTGTTCCTGTTAATAAACCCTGTTTTTGTTTTTTGAAAGAGGCTGTTAATCTCCTTCCTTACCCCAATAGTATGGCAAGCTGCCCAAGTAACTTTCCTCATATTAAATTTGGCCCTTACACTAGTCCCACAATAATTTAAATAACACACTTGAAAAGTTTAGAAATTTATTACATTAAATATGTAGACAGTATAGACAGAGAATAAGCCAGGAATCATAAAGGGATGGGTTCAAGTTTTGCCCATAATTTAACTAGCTGTGTGACACCAGGCAAATGACTTTATGCTTTATTGATCCATGCAATTCTCTAGACTCTTAGAAAAATAAGTGCTGATTTGCATTGTCAGAAAGAGTAAAAAAAGTTTCCTCATCCAGTATTCCCTAGACCAATAAAATTATATATCCTTCAATAAACAAATAAACAACAACAACATTCTCTTTTGGATAATATAGGATTCATAGTTGAAGGAGCTTCAGAAAATCAGCAAAAATCTTTTTTCTCATTCTCAGGTAAAGCTGTCACTGACTGTGTCCTACTCAGTTTGAGGTATGTTTCAACTCAATAGAGAGGGGAAAAAAGTATTTTGTAAAGGAATTAATCAACTCTGGGTGTCACAGTGCATTAAAGAAGGAAGCGTGATAAATCACCTAATGAAATGCTTGGACTAGCTATCCTAATCTGAGCAATTGTAAAGTTGCTATCTAGCTATACTGTCTAAAAATCTAATGAGTGGTCACCAATAAATTAGAAGCTTTAGCAAGAGTTTAGACTTTTAAGCATTTATTAGGAAGCATAAGAATTTGGTGAGGAGAGAGAAAGAGGCCTATCTATCTCAGAGAGCCAGCATGTTTTTACTCCACTCTCCATGAGGTCCTGATGAAAGAGAGAGCCTTGCCCCTTCTTCGTCCCACAAGCCTCCTGTCTAAACCAGAAACATCAAACGTCAATTCCTGACACCAAGGAACTGACCTTCCAAGCCACATGGCTTGCCCTCAGATGCCTTCTCCTCATGGCGGAGCTTTCCTACAGTATCTCTCCAGCAGGGGGTGTCACTCCAATTGTCACACAATAGGAAAAAAAAGCACAAAAACAATACCTAGTACCTGACTTTTTTTGCCCCTAGAAAAAGGGTTCAGCCACCTACTATCTTTATGCCCTTAGGTAAGTCATTTAGCATCTCTAGGTTTCAGGAAATTCATTTTAAAATTTAGTAGATTGGGCTAGATCATTTTTAAGTTTAAGTTCTCCTTTCTAGTTCTCAATCCTTTGACCATGTCGTGTTAGCTATGAGGCACCAGAACTATTTGGGACTTAATCCACAGGGTGTCAGCACTTTATATTTCATGGGTTCTATAAGGAGAGGGAAAGCCCTCATGCCTCATTTCTGAATACATGCTCCAATGCCACTTAATAACCTGTGATTTTGTGTAAATGACAACTTCCCTCGGCCTGAGTTTCCTCATATTTAAAATGGAAATAGTAGTACTTTTCCTCCTTTGGGCCTGTATACCAAGACAATGAAAGACACTCATGGCTTATCTGTTCCAGAGTGAAGACTCTGAGAAGAAAGGAAAGAGGAAAGCAAAAATGATTTGGGCCAGTGTAGTCTGGTTCATGAGCTGCCGCCCTACCACACAAAATGAAACATCAGTTCCATTAAGACTTCAACACTGGGGCAGCTAGGTGGCACAATGGATAGAGCACTGGCCCTGGAGTCAGGAGTACCTGAGTTCAAATCTGGCCTCAGACACTTAACACTTACTAGCTGTGTGACCCTGGGCAAGTCACTTAACCCCAATTGCCTCCCTAAAAAAAAGATTTCAACACTCTAGCATATGACAAAAGAAGTTATTTAAGAGGAAAATGACCCCTGCTCAGTAATTGTCTGAAACTCAGCAGAGAAGTGTCAAAGGCTCATTTATTTTCATTCTTGATAGAATGGTCACTTGCAAATAAGTGCTACACCCAGCAAGTGCAAAGCATAGGGGCTTGCAGGCCCCTTTTTAATCCCTAGTCCCTAACTGAAATGGACCCTCCCCTTGTTCATCATTGACTGATTACTTAAGGGTTACAATCTAAGCACAAAAGCTAGCTAATCAGAATGCAGTATTCTTAACCTTAATTTACATAATTATTCTTTGAGTTCTTAGCTAATTTGGAGATAGCACAGGGACATTCCTTCAATCCTCCCTTATATGGGCACAGCCCTGGAGAGGACCTAGTTGAGACCAGCTCAGGGCTACTTGAACCACATGATCTGTCTGTTGGAGGGAAGGGGGACTGAGACCTGAGTCCTCAAACAGATCCAGAGGAGTGCAATTTGAATGGTGCTGATATCGCAGTTGTATCCTACTGAGAGGAGACCATTACTCCTTTCCTCACATTTTCGATTGATCTCAATTCACCATCATTTTTACCTAGATTGATTTCATTTTAAATAAATAAATAAAGTGGTAAAATATGAGTTTTGGCTTATTTCATACTACATCTGTATACCTCTTAACTAACTTCCTGAGTCCCAGTATTAAATCTGATTTTCATTTAATTAGCATAGTAATATCAATTTTTTTTGCTCATTTTTGTATATAGTAGAATCTTTTCATTTAAAACCACAAATACCATAAGGATTTTCTTTCTGATTTCATAGGAAATAACCACAGTCTAAGTGAAAGGTGCTTTAAAAAGAGAGAGAGAAGCCCTGAACTGTGAAAGGCACTATAGAACATTGAAAAGTGCACTAGATTTGGAGTCAGAAGACCTAGGTTCAAATCCTGCCTCTTTACAACCTGTGTGATATAAGGTGGGTGATTCACTTAATCTCTGAGCCTCTGTTTCATCAACAATAAAAAGAGCAGGTTTGACCAAATGACCCTTAATATCCCATCGACTTCTAGATTTGTGATCCTATCCTATGATTTTGACCTAATGTATAACATAGAATGGCTTCATTTTGTTATAACTTCAAAGTATGGTCTATGGTAGAAGGTTTCAAACCTACCATCGCTGAAATATCTTTCTCTTGTTTTTTCCTATTCAAAGATAGCCTGCAATTAATTTCATCAGCTTTTCATATAGACTTATCTTTCCCAACTATTGCTAATATTTGAATGTAGTTAATTATTTGTTAAATAGCTAATATTTTGTGACACTTAATGTGAGAAGCATTAATGAGGATGGTAGAAGAGATGTTAATCTTTGAATAAAAAATACAGAGCCTCCCCATTGAATGACTTGTCCTGACAAAATAACTGGATTACTGGTGAAAAGGAACACCTTAAGAGATCTAAGTGTTTAAAGCTTAAAACATTTAATCACCGTGAGAAGTATAAGAGAATTTGAGGGAACCAGCTTATGGTAACATTTCCAAGATTCTGAAAATCCTTAGAATACTGAAACCAGGAGAAGACTTGACATAGCTTCAAGAATTATAGTAGAAACACCTTCAAAAAATACTTTATAGATGAGGAAACTGAGGCTGAAAAAGGCTGTGACTTGTCTAGGCTCACAGAGCTAGATTGGAAGATAATTCTTTCTTGATCCAGGGCTAGCACTCTATCCACTGATCCACCTTGCTACCTTATTTATAATTCATAAAACTGATATCGTTCATAGTATATAACATCAAAAGAACTTAATTACTAAAAAAATATTACTTATTGACTCAATGTGTAACTAATAAGAACAAAAGAGAAGCTACGAGGCTAAATCAACATGCTATACTTTAATTTGACTCCTTTTTTTGTTACATCTTCAATCTTCCTTCTTTCTAGAATTTCTCTATACAGATTCAGAACCACTTTCTGCTTCTGAAATAAATATCATCATTTTGAGTTTATTGAGCATCAGGGCTCAAGCCTATCTGAAATTGTAAAATAGGTGATATTTATCTTTGGGGTTCTCATCATCTTCTTTCTGGCCCCTTTTCCTCCCTTGGTAACTCACCCATCTTGTGTGTCTTCATGCTCTTCCCCACTCACACGCTCAAAAATCTATTCTCAGCAACAGTTTGACCTCTCAACAAAGCATAAATGGCTTCTCTGTCTTAATTAATGTGATCTCTTCTTCCAGAGGTATGTGCATTTTAATATGGGAAAAGCTTTAAACCAAAAGAATAAATCCCTTATTAAAGGATTCTAGGCAACAATGAACAGGAGAAACAAGTATTTTGTGGGACTTAGAAATATTGCTGGTCCCCGTAAAGTCATTCCATATAAACAATCACTCTACCTATTACTCATGGACATATAATTTGAGAACTAAAATGGAGTTGGTCATACTAAGGTTAAGTATATTACAAACTTTTACGTTATATTCATATATTACTTTTCCTTGAGCAAATTTCCCCCCTTTCCTGTTGTGAGTACCTTTTCTGGTGGGCAAATGAAGATTTTTGATCCAAACATTTCATTAGGTAGTGTAAAGAATTAATTGTTATTTGAGGTTTTTATGCCTCGGTGCACACTGGCCTGGGGCTCCGAAACCCGTACAGTGCTCCACCCCCTGGTTGTAGCCGTTGCCAGGTCTCTGGCACCTCACATCATCATGCCTACATGGGCCTGGCAAAATTATAATGATTGGAAGCCTAGTGAGGGCAGTCATGTGATTGTCAGAGCAGCCATCCCATTGGCTGGGACTGTGTGGGGTGTTTCTAGGTTTGGGGGAGGAGAATTGGGCATTCTAGGTGGAAGCTGGAAAGCAACAGGCATTCTGCTGCATTATTTTCAGCTGATTCCTGGGCGGTGGTATTTTTTCAGGTATTATAATTTCCCTTTCCCCATTTTATTTCCTTTCTCTTGATCCTACTGATCCTGTTTGTGTTTTTTTTAAGTTTGTTCTCGTTAAAATAAATCTTGTTCTGTTTTGAGGGAGACTGCCGGTCTCCTTCCTTGCCCCAATATTGCTGCAAGCCGCTTAGCTAGCACTGCCCAATTAAAAATTGGTCCCCACAGTAGTTATAGTCCTCTCTTTAATATATGGTTACCATACTAAGAAAATCTGAATAATTCCTTGACAAAATATATGTGTTTAGAAAGGTACAACATTTAATGTCCAGCAAAACAAAACAAAACAAGATTAAAAGCCAGTAGAATGGCCAACCTCAAGAACAATGAAACCTTTAAAAAAAAAAAGGATAGAACCCTAACCTAACTAAAAGCAATTAAATTACTCTCAGAATCATGGCAAGAAATATGACATGACACAAATAGGAGGAAGAATAATAGATGAGAGTATATGAATTAGAAATACATCTTCAGTAGGTTTTACCTAAAGTTTAAAAAGATATATCCCATTCCCACCTATATTTTTGCCCTCCTCCCTCCAAAAAAGTGAAGAATAAAGACCACAACTAGTCGAATTACTATTTCTAGTCCCACAGGAGAGGGGTAGGGAGTATGCCAGCTTTCATTATACAATAATGACTCCCTCAATTTCCAGATAATGAAACTGGAACCCAGAAGCATTAAATGACTTTTCCCATGCATCTAATTGAGTTCAAGTTTCATCCACAGCAACATGGACCAAAGGAACTCAAATGGTAAGTAGTAGAATAAGAGTAAGTAGTAGATTGGAACCCAGATTCTTTGACCCCACAGGCAAACAGGGGGTCAACAATCAATCTCGGGTTTAAACTCAGATTTTATATCACTCCAAATCCACAATTCTTTCCATTACACTACACTGCCTCTTCACACTGGCTGGTTAATAAGTGGTGAAAGACTAAAGAAAAGGAGTAATTCAAAATGTCCAGCTTCAGGGAGCCAAGAAAATTACCAATAAGTAGTCCCAAGTTCAAAGACAGATCTATAAAATAACATATCCAAGAGCCAAGGAAGGAAGATGTGATCTAATCTGGGGGCTGGGGAATGTGTGTGTGTGGGGGGGGGGGGCGGTCAATAGGGTCAAAAAAACATGAAACACAGAGAGCTCAAGGGATCAATTAATGATAAATAGTTTCAGGTAAAGAATTATACTGAGGAAACGCGGTGTTGGGGCAGCCTGCTAGCCATCCCCTCCTACCCAAAGTTATGCTCAAGGTGACAAAGTTGTGAAGTCTGATTTCCTAGCTCCGTGTAGAATGTCTCCCTGTAGCTTGTGGCTATGGCTTGGTGGCATTTTGCTGATGGAAAGCTTCCAAGGACTTGCAGATGCACAGGCTGTGGCATCATCACTCCTCCCCCCACCAGCCACCTTGCACAGACAGGGAGTGTAAACTGACCCCAAGGCTTATGATTTTGTACCCACAAGGGATTCTCCTCCTGCTCTGCTCCAGAGATTTGGTCAGTGCATCCCACTCTGCCAATTTCCCATTCAATTTTGACTAACAACAGAGAAAAAACAGGAAAAAAAAAAAGCTGTAATGTATTTTATTAAATGTCAAGGAAAATTGGGCTTCATCCCAGAATCCCAGATAATTCAAGAATAATACTTTAAGGTAGAAAATATGTTTTTGATTCTCCTCAATTTTTCCAAGAGTTACTACAGGAAAAGATGAACCTTACTGGGCTTTGATATGCAAACCTGCCCAGAAACAAAATTTTAGGTAATTCTTAGAGACTTAGCCCATAGGGGCCTTTAATATGCAAATCAGTAGAGATCATCAGGAAAGCCTGGATAAGCTTCAAAACTCTGAATCTATAATGGGATGTTCATGTAAATCCTGTACCAGGTTGGCAAAACAACAGTGGGCTGTTATAATCTGAAATTGGCTCAAGGACTGTAAGTCAGGATCAGAAGTAAGAGGGAATTTCAATGTTGCACAGGACTAGCGAAACACCAGCAAGGCTGTTGTTATCTGCAATAGTCTCAAGAGTTGCAAGGACAGATTCAAGAAGAGACATTAGAAACACACAGATGTTGATGTGAACCTTATACTGGAAACATTGTCGAGAAAGCATTAAGATAATTAAGTCTTTGACTGGATTAATAAATGCCCAGAAGCAAGGCTATTTTGATAGACAACAATAGGTCACAAATGAGCTTTGGGTGAATGGTAAATAGTTTAATATAAAATTTCTATACTAGATAATGCAACAAAATAAAGAAAGGATGATAAAAAATAGGAGTTACTTGATTATGGGTGTCACAAATAATGAATAAACGAGGCAATGACAATGAGAAGTCTCAAAGAAACATTTTCATGAAAGGTCAAGAAAAATTAAAACATCAAAGATCTTATTGAGATAATAGAAAGAACAAGAACAGTGATGAGTGCTGCCCATAGGTGCCAGGAAAAGTGCCTGTGTATTTAAAATACTAGTAGTAGAATTCTCTTTAGTGTTATGGATCTTGGTCTGAGTGACTGTGTTTAAGACTAGAATGGAATTAGCTATGAAGAAAGAAGGCAGATCATAGTTTTAATGGACAAGACAAATAGAAAAATGATATGGAGGAGTATGATAAAGGAACACATTTTAAAATTATGACCTAGAATTTCCAAGAATTCCACTAATAAAGGGAAATAGGATATAGGATGAATAAATTGACAAGACTGAGCAATATACTACCTACTGAAAACATACCTAATACAGAAGGACATATAGAGGTTTAAAATGGGAGGCTGGGGTGGAAGTGTTATGCATCAACTGACTCCAGAAAATTAGAAGTCACAGTTATGATTTCAGATAAAGTTGAAATTAAATTAGACGACATAACAGTTGGCAACTATATTAGCACTAAAGGATCCACTGATGACTACAGTATACTAATATTAAAATATAAATAAGTAGAAAATAACAGCATGGTTTTATAGGAATGTATATTCAACTGTCCATGCTTACAACAAATATGAAAAAGAACAATTGACTGCATGACATGTTGATATATATTTGAATCAAGACCAGCCGAACCCCTGAACAAATTGAAGACATGATCATATGTTTATAGAGATGGAAGGGACCTTAGAGGTCATTAAGTCCAACCCCTTATTTTACAGATGAGGAAACTGAGACCCAGGGAGGTTATTTAATGTTGGGTATATTATAATTTTTTAATACATCAAAATCTAGTGTTCCAATTTTTTAAAAACATCAACCGATTCTGATCACTTTTCTCCAGTTTGTGCTTGTCAACCTACACTTCATGCCAAAGTATATTCATTCAACAGCACTCCATGCCCCTGTAGCAGGTGTGATAGCAAGGTACAAATGAAATTAGTTGAATGATCCAGGGCCACAAGGAGCTTGCTATAGAATTTGGAAGATAACTACCAGCATAGATGTGCTGTACAACATTAAGGTATGAAGTAAATTTGTTCCCACTAAGACAATGAGGTATATTGGATAGAGCAGAATGATGAGGCAGAGAGAATTATCATGGAAAGCCTATCTGGAATCAGACTGAAGTGGAACTTGAGATGAAACATCGTATCTGTGGGGACATAGATGGGTGGAGAAGCTAGGAGTATAGGGAGAAAGTCAATTGAAAGAACCTGAAGGTCTGAAAAAGTTGTCTCTAGAAACAAGAAGCAGATTAGCTTTTACTTGATAGGTTAATTAAAGTCTTCCTCTTCAGTGGAACTCTGACTCTTTCTAAGTTGAATGTTGTTATTTGTCCTTTGTTCTTGAAGAAGACCATGACATTGGGAGGTGATGTTATGACTTGCAGTGAATTGGACTTAATTGAGGGAGGATTGGGCAAAGTCACCAGCCTCACTATCTTCTCCAGAGCCATCTGGGTCCAGTGGCAAGATATATAAAATCAGGATGATTGGAGATGGCTCCAGATGTTTAAAGCAATTGGGGTTAAGTGACTTGCCCAGGGTCACACAACTAGTGTCAAGTGTCTGAGAAGGGATTTGAATTCATGTCCTCCTAAATCCAGGGTCAGTGCTCTATCCATTGTATCACCTAACTGCCCCTAATATAAATATAAGCTTTTCAAAGACAGGCAATGCTGACTGACTCTGCCACTTGTCTTGGGTTCTTTAGATGTGAAGGCAGCATATAAGTAAACTGCTATTCAAGAAATCATTTAAATTTGCTTATTACATGTAGCTTTTTATTATAGAGATTTTGTGAATCTATTGAAACTGCCTGACTTACAAAATGTTCTCAGAAGTTTTAACAGATAAAATTAGAAAAGTTAATACAGATAGATTCTACTCCACACAATATGAGATTCTAGACATCACATAATCTCTGACATATTCATGAATTATATTACAAATATTTATGATGGTTGTTATTATATTCAATACTTCTGCAACTCTATATTTCCAGAGTGCTTCACCATTCTATTACTATTATTCCTTACAGGTTTGAACTGAAAAGATTGTTCTAGGGCAATATACAAAAAGGGAATTTTTAACAAAACATTTTAAATTACATTATTTACAAAATAAAAAGCCAAACATTATTTACACATTCCCAGTCTACTGACAGTTTTCCTTTTCAGTCAGATTCCAGTTATTTTCCCATTTCCCATTTCAGCAAAAACAAACATGAAAATCACTGTAAGTAAATATTCTTTCACCTACTTCTTCACTTTCTTCTTTGTTTTTCCTCCTACTTTTTCTTAGATTTGCTTTTCCTTCTTTTTTTTTCCGGATGGCCTCAGGTCCATAATTATTCCTCTGTGGCAATTCTTTTATCATGTCTTTTTCATTGCTAAATTATTCATTATTGTAACTATATTGTTGCTTTAATTCTAAAATATATTGACTCTCCTCCCCATTATTTTATAGATTCTATAATCTTTCAGTATGTACAAAACCTTAGGTGTTTCTGGCATTTCCTATTGCCAGGCTATTGCCAGAGTGTCTCTAAACAATCATTTCTGTTTTTCCCCCACATCAACATTTCTTCATTTCTGTTCTCTTGCCTGTACTCATTCAATTGTTCTTTCCTGGAACAGCTTCCTCTCTTCTCACTCTCCAAGAATACCTTGAGCTTTCTTCCAGAAAGAATGGATGTGCTCCAAGACTTCCCTGAATAATTTTATCCTACTTCTCACATTCTCTTTGCTTTTTCTACTGAGCACTTATAAAATTCTGATTATGTCATGTTTTTGCTTTGTGATTTTCTTTTGTTCTTTTAAGTAGTTTTATTTTCCATTGTGCCCTCTAAATACTCTTTACTTAACAACTTCCTTTCACTTTAGACTTCTTCCTCTCACTGTACTTCCATCTTATGGAACTCTTCACTCAGTAAGATATGACTCATACTATACTGTATTTATTCCTGGCTGTCCTTTCTGGTATTGGATGCACCATCTTTTAGATCCACTGATACACTGGTCTAGGACAGTCAATATATTCCTTGCTTCCTGTTTCCACTTCCAGACCTTGCCTCTACTACCATCATTCAGCAACCTCTCTTCCACTGAGGTTCATTCTTTGCAAATGTATGACCCAATCCACATCCCATTGGTTGTTATCTACCAGTCCCCAATTCATTCTCCCTTCTTTCATAAGGATTTGAATACGTAGCTCACAGTCTTCCTTTGAAACTGTGAGATTTAAAATTGGATATATGAGCATTAAACTTACCCTTTAACTTTTCCCTTATATATCTCCCAGACCACTAAGAAAAAGAAGCCTCTGAGCTTTAATCAGTGATGGATTAGCTTTATTAATTAGACAACAAAAAGGTGATACCGATTAGGGAAATAGGAAAGTAGAAATACAAATGAATAATCTTAGATCTAAGCTTAGTCTACATTCTTTTATAAAACTCACTGAATTCCAAACTGCCTGCCAGGCCAAGAACCAGCACTGAACACCAGACACATGTGCTGCCACCACTAAGCTGAGAAGCCAGAGTGAGAGAGAAACCACTTCTGTTCTACCCTCAGTTTTTAAACTGCTGTCCGGGAAGTTCAAACACAGTGTGCTTGGCCAGCTCTCCAGGCAGCAGCAGGCGCGTGGCCGTTTGTCATGGTTTCCTCCCCAAAAGGGCGGTCCTTCAAAAATCGCTTCAGTAGCATGCGCTCAACTCTCAAATGATTCAGCTAAAACTTCCATTTTTACCACATTCCCCTCTTTGTTTCATTTGAAAAACGAATGAGTTTGCTCAATGAAACAGTCAAAAATAATATCCTATGCTAACTAATAATATGATAATATCAATATGGAAAAAGGGAGAGAAAAAAGTTTTGTCCAGAGGGGCAGTCCCTCATGATTGTGACGCTTTGACATTGGTCTTGCAGAGGGAGGGCCTCTGCAGAGAGTACATGTTACAGATGGTATATAATAACAGAAGGAGATAACAAAAACTAACAAAACAAAACTGTTCATATAAAGTCTGTGAGTTCTCTTGTCTTCTTGAAGTGGTAAGATATTATCAGGAGGAAGCTGAATTCTGGTCTGGAAAACTGGGCTCTGGACTCTGGACTCTGATCTGGAAAACTGGATTCTGGACTCTGGTCTGGAAAGCTGGATTCTCTTCTTTAATTGTTTGAATTGCTGGATTTTTTTACTAAACCTTAGCATAGCATTGTCAATGATCAAATTAATAAATTCCATTACATTCCCTCCTTTATATAATAGAGGGTTGAGGTAGTTATGCAATCTGTAACACTTTTTACTACCATGTATCTGGATCAAAGCCAAATTTAGTACGTGTTCGTGACACCTGAAAAATGTTATGGAAAGATTATCATACCATATCTCATGGTTTCAAGATAGCCAGTGATTGTGCTAGGCCACAGGTGATTATACTGAGTGAGACAAAAAGAAAACAAGTTCAGTTAAATTAGGTTATATTAGGAGGGAGAGAGGACGAAACTGGACTGTGTCTAGCAATTGTGCTCTACATAGTCACCATCATAAGCAAACCATGGACTTATCTGTCTCTCCTTTTGTTGCACATATATTTTCCCTAGGGCCTGCATTAAAGTTCACAGTAAGTTAGTCTCTGAAATGATAACTTTCCATACTTCCTAAATCTCATATTAATTTCACCAAAGACAGTATGATGGTAAAAATGCGTGCTATGCTACATAACTGAGGATATACTAGTGATATATACAATAATTCCAAACCATACCCAGAGTATAATGACATATAAATGATAAATGAATGTAAATAGCTGATTACATTAGACATTATTACATAATCTTCTTTTAGCAAGTAAACCACATCATCTTATACATGAATTCTCTAGTATAACAATAGCAGATACTTAAAATGGTGATCAATTTATCAAAAAGGAATAAGGCTTCAATCAGCAAGATTCAATATTCAATATGTTTGTTGATAGATCAAGTAATAGGGTTCAATAACCCTCTTTTTAAAAAAAAACACAGAATCCCATAAAAGAGAAAAAAACTCATTAGAACTCATGGTTCTCTCAAAAAGAAAGAAAAAAAAAAAAGAATTCTGGTAGCTTCTGAGGCCCAATAGCCCCACCCACAGCATATACTTAAAATGTCTTTGAAAAGTCACTTAGTTTACAAAATTGAGTTTAAAAAAAGCAAAAGAAACAAAAGTCAAAAAACAAAGAAAAGCCAAAAATAAAAACAAAAAGCAAAAGATTTGCTAAATACTCTTTTGTGCTAAAGTCAAAATAAAAAACAAAAAAGGATTAAAAGATAGGTACAGGTAGGGGAAAGGGTAGGGGAGATTGAGGTGGGCCAGAAAACCAGGCCATGTGCTTCAGTGGTTTGCCTGTAGAAGGAAATGCTTGTTAAATTTTAAGGTATTTAAGCTGCTAGAATTTGGGGTATGCCACATTGTTTTAACTGGTTCCCCAATTCTCTGCATGCCAAAGTGGCAGGGGTTTCTGAATTGTCATTGATTTTTCTAATGCTGTCATAATGTTTTCTATGGTAGAAAACGTGGAGTTCTCTAGCATCAGCTTTGTCTGTGCCACTGATTTTCAATAGGGGCTGATTCAACTGATGAACTATAACATTCAGCTGATGCTGTCTAGCAAACTCTACAATCATATCATTTCCTCCCCACTTTCCAAGTTTCTTGAATTCGTCAACATATTCTTCAAAAAGAGAGTCATTTATTCTAAAAGACTCAAACTTAGTTCTATGGTTAATCATATAAGAAGCAGATTCTTGTCTGTGTCTGAGATGATTCCTACAGTGACCTTCTATCTGATCTGCTAAGGCCCTAAAGAGGCAATTTCCATCTCCCAATACTGTATGAAGATTGAGTCCCAAAGCATGTAACTGATCAGTGGGACTATCAAATGGGAACTGCCTATTGCCCCTGGGCTCTCTTTGCTCTTTAACAGTTGCTATTGTTAGGGTTTTTTGTTCTTTAGCATCTACTTGAGTTTTATCTGAAATCTCTTTACCTATGAATGGTGCAGGCTTTACATGAGAGCAATGAATCCAAGAGTCTTTTTCACCTTTCACCAATTTTAATGGCAGTAGGAGTTGTCAATAATACCTGAAAAGGTCCCTCCCAAGCGGGCTGGGTTCCACTGGTTCTCTGAAAATTCTTTAAATATATTTTATCTCCTGGATTTAAATTATCTAATGAAAAGTCTAAAGGTCCCTCCTGGACCACAGCTCCTGCCTCATGGAGTTCATGTAGCCTAATTCCATTATAAAACTCACTGAATCCCAAAACTGCCTGCCAGGTCGAGAACCAGAGCTGACCACCAAACACGTGTGCCTCCACGCTAAGCTGAGAAGCCAGAGTGAGAGAGAGACCACTTCCGTTCTACCCTCAGTTTTTAAACTGCTGTCTGGGAAGTTCAGACATGGTGTGCTTGGCCAGCTCTCCGGGCAGCAGCAGGCGCATGGCCCTTCGTTGCGGTCTCCTCCCCAAAAGGGCAGTCCTTCAAAAACCGCTTCAGTAGCATGCGCTCAACTCTCAAATGATTCAGCTAAAACTTCTGTTTTTTACCACACATCCCAAACCCTGACCTTATACAAAGTACCATCAACCTGTATGCTCTTTCCTATTGTTTCTCAGCTTCCTCAACTTCCTTGACCAAGTCCTTCACTCCACTGTAGCCACATATAGGGACTATCACACTCTTGATCATCATTCACAAATGCTCTACTTCCATTATTAAGAATCTGAGGGGCAGCTAGGTGGCGCAGTGGATAGAGCACCGGCCCTGGGTTCAGGAGTACCTGAGTTCAAATCTGACCTCAGACACTTGACACTTACTAGCTATGTGACCCTGGGCAAGTCACTTAACCCCCATTGCCCCGTAAAAAAATTAAAAATTAAAAAAAATTAAAAAAAAAAAGAATCTGAAATTCTTTTAACTACCCAAACATACTACCTTCTCATCCTTCCATTGCTTTACTTTTCCCAAAACAATTCTTTGTTCTTACTTTGAATTCTAGTCTCTCTACCCTCTGTCCAGGCCATCCCTTGACTTTAGCTTCATTTCTTTCCCTTCTCAATTTTGGCATTCGAATTAACCAGTACAGCATTACTCTGTCCTCTGCTCTTGAATATCTGACCTCCCATGTCCTTTGGACATTGGTATCTTGCCAAACCCCAACTACTGTTATACAATTCACTCATATCTTACCCTCCTAATATACTGCTGAATAGATCTAGAGAAAGACATAAATTATTAAGCTTTTCAAATGTTATTCTTTAACTTAGCTATTGGTATTCTAAATGTGAGATCCTTGTCCACTGAACAACAAGTATACATATCATTGAAGGAACCAAATTGTATCAATCTTGACAGTATAAGTAACACCAGGAAACAAAAGAACACTGCAGTTAAATGGATGGCTCACAGGTTCTCCTTGGAGCAGGAAATAAAGGAATTGGTACAGCTGGTTATACTGTGTGCCAAAAAACAAAAAAAACAAATGCATAACTTCATGAGGCATTTTGGTTTTGTATTGTAATGCTTATAATAAGTATAAAAAAAAGAAAAAATTGCAGTTTAGACATCAATATCTGTGACTGAAGAGGTAGAGAAATTCTCCTAAAAACCTAATAAGACCCTTCAAATTTAATGAATATATAATTTGATATTCAGTGCCTTTAATGCAAAGGTGCAAACAGGTAAGGATGATAACTATGAATCAGAATTAAGAAGTAATCAAATAGGAGGCAGCTAAGTGCTGCAGTAGATAAAGCACTGGCCCTGGATTCAGGAGGACCAGAGTTCAAATCCAGCCTTAGGCACTTAACAGTAGCTGTATGACCTTGGACAAGTCACTTAACCCTCACTGCCCTGTAAAAAAAAAGTTATTAAGGATTTAAAAAGGATATGGACAGAAGAAAGAACATAATGAAAAACTACAATCATTTTACATATTAGTTAAATCAATTTATAATCATTGCTATAACAAGGCACCTTAGTGAGCAAGAACATGATTTGTTTGTCAAATAGAGAGATATGGCAAACAGAAACTATAGCTCTTTAGAATTTAAGTTCATTTAAAAATGTTTATAGAGAAAGATGATGGAAAATTATGAACAATATTGACTTATGAAACAAAGAAACAGTATAAGGTAAAACCTGTTTAAAGATACTTTGGCAAAAAACCCAAACAAGCAAAATCATCCAGGGGTATCTAAAGATAAAAATGAGAAAAGGACAAAAGGTAGAAGAAAAATAGAAAGCATTTGCATAGCAAACTCTTTTCACCACCTGGGACACCAATATCATAATCCCAGATCTGCTTACTTAGGAGGGGTAGAAATGACAATAAGGAAAACAAAGGTGGGAAAAGAAGTTTATATAGGGGGGAATCTGTACAAGAGGAAACATAATTTTGAAGCTATTGAGGAATGTATTCGTAAAGTACTGCATGATAGGTAAGATGCTAAAGGCATAGAAAAAATATTAATACAGAAAAGTGAGAGAACAATACCACCCAATCCATATATCCATAGTTTTCCATTTATATAAAATTCTTATGAAAAGACTCTATGAAAGAACCTCCTCAATGAGGGAAGGTATTAGTAGTAAGTAGGCAGGTCTGTACAAGTGGCATTGCACAGAAGAACACAGCTTTAGCATCCCACAGTTTATTAAAAGATGTATGGAATACAAGTAAGGGATATCATCAAGACACATAAGGACAAAAAATAAGATTGGGTGGTCTTATGGTGAGAGTGAAGAATAACTATTAAAATGTCCATTTACAAGAGAAATACAGGAAAAGGGCCCTGGACTTGGTGTCAGAAAGGCATGTTCAAATCCTAACTCAGATGCTCACCAAATGTATGACTCTGGACAAGTCACTTAACATGTATCCCAGTTTGTTCATCTGTAAAATGATGATACTGGACTCAGAAGCACTGTTACATACTAGAAATATTTAAAACATTAAAACAAATTCTGAGTGAAAATGAAGGGTTGGAACAAGTTTCCTATGTTTAATGCAGTTCCCCCTCCCCACCAAAAAAAAAAAACCCAAAACAAAATCCCAGGAGTTCATTTCAGAGAGGGAACCAATAAAGTATGACAATATCAAGAGAGAAATAACTAAAAAGTACATTATGCTTAGAGGCACCATGGGCAATGACATATTGTTATTAAATATCTATGCACCAATCCCAGTTCTCAAAGGTAAAGCTAAGAGAACTGCAAGAAAGACACTAATAATAAAACAATAATTGTAGGGGTTTTAATATTCTTCTTCAGAGATGGATAAATCTAATAGAAGGAAAAACAAGGCAGAAAACAGAACTAAACAGATTGATGAAAAATTAAATTTGAAATACAATGACTTACTGAATGTTAATTAAAAAAAAATAAACTTTTCCAAGACAGAAGAGGAATTGCTTATAGAGTTTAGTGCAACAAGTTAGAGAGGAACAAAGCATCAGTCCTGAGGGATAGGGATCTGAAAAACCAGCTGGGACTAATTCTCTCCCTCAGGAGTTTATGTAGGTTACGAATTAAAGCCTGGCACTCTCCAATATCCCCTTAGCAAAATTTAAGCGTCCATAATGTTCCAAGAATTGAACCACACACTAGGGACATTTTTAAACAAAAAAGGCATTGGCATGACAAAAAAAATTGAAAAGATTCTGAGATAATCAATTTTGGAAGGGCTATCAAAAAACAAAACAAAACAAAACACAAAGCAGCAAAACTAACACACTGTTGGTGCCACTGTGAATTGGCCTAACTACCATGGAAAGTAATTTGAAATTGTGTTAGGAAAAAATAACTAAAATGTTTATATCATTTAACTCAGAGAGTTCACTTCTAGGCTTATGTCCCAAACAGGTGCAAGACAGAGAGAAAAGCTCAATAAAACTTACAATTCCAGGGTAGCAGTTTTTGTGGAAGCAAAGAATGGTTGAGGCATGGCTACACAAACATGTACATGGATATAGTGAACTATCATTTTGCTGTAACTGACCAATATGAAGAAAGCAAAGAAATATGGAAACACTTAAATGAAGGATTCAAAGTAAAGAGAATCAAGAAAACAATATACAAAATGATTAAAATAAGGACACTAGGAAGAATTGGAAAAACAAAACAATACAAAACTGAAGGCTCTGTAATTATAATGACCAAAGCTGAACACCTGAAATTTTTTTTAATGCACCAAATAAATGAACCCTCTTATTTTCTTTGCAGAAGCAAGGAACTTAGCGTATAGAACATTGAATATATTATTAAATTCAGCTAATATGTTAGTTTTGCTGAATTGTTTTTATTTGCTTTTTTCCCCACCTTTGTTATAAGAGATGGCTTCTTGGGTAAGGTGCAAGGTATATATTCAGAAATTAAGTGATATAGAAACAAAATATATAAATACTTTTTTTTTAAAGTCTTAAAGAATACATTTCTTAAAATACAATGACACAAAGAAATGCAAATTCTAAATAACCACATATTGAAAATTTTATCTGAACCTCTAATTATAAGAGGAATGCAAATTAGGACAACTGTTTTCATCTCACAGCCAGCAAAATGGCAAAATATAACAAAAGACAGAAATATTTACTATTGTGGGGACCCTGAAAACACAGGCATGCTAATACATTGCTATGGAGATGTGATTTGGTCTAATTGCTACTGAATAAAATTTGGAATTATAAGAGAAAAATGACTAAACTATTTTAACCTGTTGAATTAGTGAGCATACAAATGATCAAAAAGGCCAAAAGAAAAAAAGGTGTCAAATATACCAAAATATTCATAGCTCTCATTTATGTGGTATCAAAACCCTGGAAACAAAGAGGATGACACTGGGGAATGAGTGTGTGTGAGTGTGTGTGTGTGTGTGTGTGTGTGTTGGTATATGAATATAATGGAATACAATGGTGCCATAAAAATTATGAAATATGAAATTCAGAGAAACATGAAAAAACTTGTATGAATTGATGTTGAACAAAGAAAATAGAACAATACATACAATATTTTTGGTATGTAAATGAAAACAATAATAAAAGGCATCTGAACTCAAAATAAATTTGGATTCAACTGGAAAATAATGAAATATATTTCACTTTTCTAAACTGAGAAGTAGGGAACTATAGGTGAAAATGTGGCATATATTGTCCACTGTTGTGGTCAATGTCTCTTGGTTTTACTTGACTTTTTCTGTTTTACAAGAGATGCTCTGGGAGTAGAAAGCACATGGGGAAATGACTGTTGTGTAAAAGAAAAAGTATCAATAAAACTTTGTAATAAAATAAAATGGAAAAAAGTCCAGGGAAGCCAGTAGACAGTTGACCTTAAGGAGGCCCAATGGCCAATAATGGTAGACACTGCCATAAAGAGTGAAATTAAGAGAAAGGGTTTTGATCTCTTTAAGGCCTTGGGGCTAGAGACCAAAGAAGAAGACAAGATATGAAGAAAAAGGTAAGAAACAAAACAACTCAGAGACTTGGTTACTAAAAGTGGAGTATCAGGATGACCTAGAGCAAAGGTATCAAACATGCAGCCTATGACAATCCCTGTGTGACCAGAACCAGATTAAAATGTAGTTTCCATCTGATTTTAATATCGGGATATATTAATACAAAAAGAAATACATATACATGGTGATTTTCAAAGTCAGTATATGGCCTCTAGGGATTTTTATATACAGTTTAGTGACCTCTGTTTCTATCTGAATTTGACACCACTGACCTAGAACACTGTTGCATATTTTTCAAGTGACCCAACCTTTTCCATTACTGTTTGCTAGAGAAGAAAAAGGATGGCAAGAGCTATGTTTCCATAACAACATACAATCGCAGTTGAGGTCAGTTGGGAATAGATGAGTGAATGCAACTGTTTTCTTGGTCTGGTGGCAAAAGGAGTGAAATGAACTTTTCTCATTCATACTCAAGGAACTAAAGAGAGCACATTGTGTCAGTGTACATGGCTAAGAATCTACTCATCTTGCTGATTTTTAACTAGTGGAAGAAATTCAGTATTATTTACTGTCATTTCCCTAAGGAAATGGAGTATAATATATGGAGACATGAGAAGAAATTGGCAAAGTTTTTATTTAAAATGAACAAACATATGCAAAGAAAAAGTTGTTTTGAACTGGCCAGAATACAGTGCCAAACCCAAGGAGGTTTTGTTGTTGGCAAATATACATATAATATATAATATTCTATATGTGTTATGATGATCAAAAACATGAGAGACATAGTTTCTGGGTAATTTAACCATTTTATTAATAGGCTGTCAGGTTATTAATAAAAGGAAGTATATTGGTTGTCCCTCTCAGACCAAAAATGGAGGTGGGGTCTCAGTTTTTATACCCTTCTAACTGGAGGTCCATTACATAGCAATCAAATCTAATTGGTTAACAACAATCAAATCTAATTCTTTGACATGTTTGGAGGTAGGTTAAATTAAAATGAAGTCAAGGGATACATGACTTAAATGACATCAGAGAAGGAATGTAGACCCCTCACCCAAAATAGTTTCCATTTAGGTGTGGTTTAATCTTATCAGTAAAGTCCTTCAGCTATCTAGACAAATGATCTGTCTCCACCCAAGACTCCTTTCTAAGTCTGAGTATCTGACCCAGATGAATCTTTCAAGGAGATCTTGCCTTTGGAGTGTGTGGGGGTGGGGGTGGTGTGTGAGGTGGGATAAAGAATTATTGGTTATTAATAATTATTTCTCACATTATATATTTGTAAAAAGGTGGACCTCGGCTTTTGTTGTTGCTCACCTTTATAGGCATGACAATCTGGGAGGATTTGGAGAGCAAAACAGGCTTGATAGTCTCAGAATCCATATAACTCCTATGGCTCCCCCTCCACCACCCATTTAGGGGGCATAAAATACTGATGTGGGATGGAAATTTGGGTCAAATTGATTGTGAGTCTTCCCAAAACAATTACAAGACTCAGTGACTCAGGTTCCCCAGTTTTATTGCAATGCTGTGAGTGATCACAGGGAGAGAACCAGAAAAGTGGAAAGGTATCTCTCAAATAGGGAAAGGAAAGACAGTTATATTTATAGTATGGATAAATTGATTATCAGTCTCATTATAATAATCTCCACCTTGGGGGAGGTACAGGGGAGGGACTGTTCTACTCATTTTAATATTTTCCACCTCTGGGAGGCACAAGGGAGGGCTTATCCTAATTTGGAGTTCCTGGGGTCCTAAGCCAACCCCCAAGGCGGGTACCTTTTTCTGTGGAGGTATATTTTGGGGGTTTACATGTCATAAGGTGAATCTGGGGACAAATTTGGCCTTTTTTGCGCATGTCTCTTTCTGATTCCCATGGCTAGTTTCAAAATATAATCATTTTTCATTAGAATTTCTATAGGTTGTCTTTTTCCTTTATTATTATTTTGACCTGACCCGTTCTGGTCCATAATGGATGTTGATCACTATGGGTATGAGAACCTAACATAAGTTATCCATTAACTGGGATCTGACTCCCTTTTAGAGCTAATATCTGAATTAGAGTTTGGGTCTTGGGTTTTTTCTATTAACCCCTTTTTGCCTCCTACATCAATACCAATCTTGATTTAAACAGGAGTTATAAGGAATTTTCTAACCCTAAGTCAGCTAATTATCTGGAACTATAGACTCTGAATCAGCACTAAACATAGACCTATCCTTGTCAGGAAAAGGCTTTCCAGTCACTGACCCTTAACAGAAGGGATTGAGACATATAGCTGATGTTCCTAAAGAGCTGAAGCACAGAAGGTGGTAGCAAAGAGAAGCTTAGCAACAAGAAATACCCACAAAAGAGACTTGATGACAAGTACAGAGACAGCTGACTCAGAAGAACCAGCAGAAAGCAAAATTCCATTCAACAGTAGAATGTATTGGCAGCCTTGTGTAGTTGTGAGTTTTCTTGGTCATGACTGCTCTTTGCTTGTGTGTCCTTACCCATTGGTAGTATGGAAAACTGTGGGAGTATATACTGCCTGTGTAAATGAGTGATTCTTTTCTTGCCACTTTCATATATATATGTGTGTGTGTGTGTGTGTGTGTGTGTGTGTGTGTGTATTTTTTTGATTGAGTGATTTGTTTTGACTGGCTGGGTTTGTTGCTGATTCCCAGTTCATGATCCCAGACAACTATCTGATTTCAGGTTAGAACATTCTTTGTTATTTCTCCTTAACCTTTGTTGAGGATCCTATATTGCCAAACTGTATTTCAAGAACACGAAGAAAAAAATCCCCAGAAACCTTCTGGATTCTGGGACTATGAAACCCACCTTTCTCTTCAGGTATTCCCTAACTGGCATGACTGTGAAGTTGAATAAGAACAAAGACTAAATTAAAAAGAGCAAAACTATTGCACATTTTCCTGATCAATATTTATTCTTTATTATCTATCTGGAACCACCACCCCTCCCCCAAACTTAATTTGGCAATATATCTAGCCAGCACAAATTCTGCTACCTTCCTAGATATATAAAGGGAAAGGATATGACATGGGAGCTGGTTCAGGGGGCTGGCTCACCCAAAGAATAGGCAGGTTCACAGAAATCTTGTAAAATAGAGAAATTTATTAGGAAAGAGAAATACATGGCCAGGAGAGAGTCATGATGGAGACTGTCTCTCTGAATGGAAGAGAGTTGACTTTATATACAGTTACAAAGAACTGGGGGGGGGGCAGTGTTTGGGGGTCAAGTGATAAACACATCTTGCTAATGTTACAAGGAATCCATATCTTGAATTTAGGGGCTTTGCATATAATCCTTGCAGACCTCAATATGCATATATTCCAGGGTCTACATGATCCCTGTTCTATGTGTCCTGGCAACATCATATTCCTGAGGTGGGAAACAGGGATTGTTTTTCATTTCTATAATCTTTGGTTTCAGTGTTTAAAGTATAAGGATTGTTTTTCACTTCTGCTAAAGTTTAAGGTCTCTAAGTTTCTTGAGGTCCCATATCCCACTACAGATGTTTATTTAGTAGAAGGTATTGTGGTAAATTAGAATTCAGATGACTCATTTGGGAGAGGCCACACCTGGCCTGCCCTGAAGTTATGTATGCTACTGAGGTCAGAAGGAGAAGCCTCTCTCCATAGGCAGTTTTTGAAGGACCTCCGCTTTTGGGGGAGGAAAATTGGATACTCACTGAGAGGAGTCTGAGTCTCTTGTGGAGCTCTCGCTTTTCTTCCCTCTTCCTCCCTGGCGGTGGCTCGAGCAGCAGCAGCAGCCAAGTCATTCAAGCCTGGTGATAAGTTGTGCTTTCCATTGAAGCTACAAGCTTCAGGTGGTAAGGTACTCTGCTCTTTTGAATAGACTTAGGTTAGAGCTAGGAGGATTCTCCATATTGCTTTTTCCCTATTTCCTTGTCTTTGATTTTATTAACCTTTGCTGTTTACTTTATTCTCCCTAATAAAACATCTGTGGAACAGAGACTGTAAGGTTCCTTTCTTATTGGCCTGAGAGAAATATCTAAAAACGTAGTTTCTGAGGAGAGGGAGCTTTAAACCCAGAAGTCCCTCATTATCTCTGGGACCCCAATATTTAGGCAAGCCACCCAATTAACTCTTCATAAATTAAATTTGGCCTCCACAGTATTCAGTGAAGAACATGATTAAAAAATACTTTTCAATATTCCCCACAATCTCAGCCTCATATGTTCATCTGTAAGTAGGTTAAGTAATCTGATTAAGGGGCAGCTAGTTGGTACAGCAGATAGAGTTCCAGGACTGGACTCGGGAGGACTTGAATTCAAATCTCGCCTCAGACACTTACTCTAGCTGTGAGATCTTCAACAAGTCACTTAACTCTGTTTGCCTCAGTTTCCTCATCTGTAAAATGAACTAGAGAATGAAATGGCAAACCACTCCAGTATCTTTGCCAAGAAAACCCCAAAATTGGGCCATGAAGAATCAGACATGACTAATTGACTGAACAACAAACCTGATTGAAATAGCAATAAATAAGGAATAGGATGCTTACTCTGTCTTTCTATTAACTCTTTTTTGGGGGGGGGGCAGGGCAATGAGGGTTAAGTGACTTGCCCAGGGTCACACAGCCAGTAAGCGTCAAGTGTCTGAGGTCAAATTTGAACTCAGGTCCTCCTGAATCCAGGGCTGATGCTTTATCCACTGTGCCACCTAGCTGCCCCCTCTATTGACTCTTAATGATAGAAACTATTCCTTAATGCCTCTGATGAGAATATTGAAAAACCAAAATATTAGGACAAGGAGTTATGATAATTTTAATGAGGTATTCTCCCACATTTGTAATTATCCTAGAGTCCCCTGTAGAGTCACAGAATCGTGGAAAATACATTTGGTTATTTTTAGGGCTGGAAGGAACTTCAGTCTATACTTCTTATTGTTCAAATATGATCTGAGGCCCCCAGAGATTAAGTGATTTACTAAAGGTTATAAAACATAGTCATAACTAGACTCCAACTCACTGAGCATCAAGTCCAGTGCCCTTTTTTTGTTGCTGTTACTAAGCCAAAATTGATGTGGACTGGAATTAGGGTCAAATTGATCATGAATTGTCCCAAAAGAATTACAAGACTCAGTGACTCAGTTTCCCAAGTTTTATTGCAATACTGTGAGTGACCACAGGGAGAGAAGCAGAATAGTGGAGAGGATCTCTTGAATAGTGAAAGAAAAGACAATTATATTTATAGTATGGATAAATTGATTATCAGTCTCATAATAATCTCCACCTTGGGGAGGTACAGGGGAGGGCTTATCCTAATTTGGAATTCCTGGGGTCCTAAGCCAACCCCCAAGGTAAGTACCTTTTTCTGTAGAGGTGTGTTTTGGGTGTTTACACGTCATCAGGTGAATCTGGGGACAAATTTGGCCTTTTCTGTGCATGTCTCTGTTTCCCATGGCTAGTTTCCCATTTTTCATTAGAATTTCTATACCCTGTCGTGTCTTATTGTTATATGACCTAACCCTTTATGGTCCTGTTATGGGTACTGATCACTGTGGGTACAATAACCTAGCATCCTGACTTGTAAGTTATCTATTAACTAGGGTCTGACTACCTTTTGTAGCTAATATCTGAATTAGAGCTTGGATCTTAGGTTTTTCTGTTAACCCCTTTTTGCCTCCTACATCAAAAATGTCTGTTAAAGGTCATCTAGTCTGGCCCTTACTTTATGTATCAATCTCTTCTATAAGATCCCAGATTCTGTTTCCTTATTCAAAAATCAATGTGATAAGGGGCCAAGTAAAATAGATCGGCTCATTCTTGCTCCCAGGGTAAATGGTATTCTAGCAGAGGTGACAATGCCTAGTCTATTAGATGGATTGTGCCCCAGTGCTCCCACAAAGGCCTTGTGACAAACTGTTTCTTAAGGTTAAATTCTGCGCCTACCTAAACCCCAAGATCAAAAATAAAACAAAATGCAAGAGAACCTTTTTTTAAAAAATTTGCAAAATAAACAGATTTCTAGGCACCAGTCCCATTATTTATCCCTACCTATTACGATGCAGAAGGCTATAGAGTTTGCCTCTCTCATGTTCACTTCTTTTGAATGCTTGAAAAAAAAAATTGAGTTTGATCTTCAGCAAGTCAGAGCATTTAGTCCTTCAAAAAGAAGGTTCTTGGGGAAAAGAGACTTGAATTAAGTGATAATAGAAAGCTTAAGGAGCTCCCAAGTAAATACATTAGCTTTACATTAGGAATCAGGGCTTTACAAAGTTCCATAAAATTGTGTACTTGTCTTCAATAGTTCTTCCAATTAAAACCCCTCTGCCTGAAGTAGCACAGTTGATGAATGACTAAACTTCCTGAATCTTTTTTTTTTTTTTTTGTGGGGCAATGGGGGTTAAGTGACTTGCCCAGAGTCACACAGCTAGTATGTGTCAAGTGTCTGAGGCCGGATTTGAACTCAGGTACTCCTGAATCCTGGGCCAGTGCTTTATCCACTGTGCCACCTGGCTGCCCCGAATCATTTTTTGATGTTTATTAGGGTGGGGTGAATGTTCTCCTAAATTAAGATTTGGGGGTTATGTAGTTATTGTTGTAGCCGGCCCATAGCATATACCCCATAGTCCTCTGGTGCTTCAGAGATATTTTGCTTCAAATCAGCTGTGTCCTTTTGCAAATCTCTTGATCTTTGTGGATATTACTGTCATCTATTCAGTGAAGGATTTAGTCTTCAAGCAATCATATTTTGAGAATTATGAAGAGGGGATTCTTTTGCAGGCATGGCTTGAGTTCCAGTTGGATGTTCTGTGAGAGGTGGTAGATTTTGTAATGGAAAGGAGTGCTTCCTGTGGAATCAAATGACCTGGCTTAGAACACTTGCTGTGGCATTCAACTGGGCCTCTCTGCCCTGAATTTCTACATCTGTAAAATATGCGAGTTAGATTAGATCATTTCTATGGTTCCATCCGAATCTAAATTCTATAAACATGCAGCAGATTTCGGGATGGTTGCAATGCCTTTTTTTTAAAGGGAAACATATCTTTTCACACTATTCTCTCTAACCTCTTATCACAATGACTCTATGAGGGGACTATACAGAAATAGAACAGAAAGAGAAAGTACTATTTTTAAAAATTATAGTACTATTTTTTAAAAAGTAGAATTTTATTGTTTCTGATTACATGTAAAGATAATTTTCAACATTCATTTTTTTAAGATTTTGAGTTCCAAATTTTTCTCGCTCTCTCCTTCCCTCTCCCCAAGACGGTATGCAATCTGATAGTTTATACATGTGTAATCATGTTAACATATAGAAAGTGGTATTTTATAAATATTTTGTAATAATGCAATCTGTGATTTCACTGGTTAGTACGGCTACTTCCTCCATCCATCCATCAATAAGCATTTATTAAGCATCTTCTATCTGCCAGGCACAGCACAAGGTGATACTTAAACATCTTACTATAAATGGTCCTCCAGAACTGCTACGGCCAACATATTCTCCATGATACAGCTAACTTGATGTTGACTTTCCCCTCTCCTCTCCGGTTCTTATATTATAATGGTCCTTGGACAACAAGCAGTACATAATTGTACCATTACTCAAAGCCTTTCAATTTGATAGGACTTTGACCCAGCCCTCAAGGTCACCTTCATAAGAGGAGGTAATAGAAGTTAGTGGAGGATTTAACAGATAAGGGAGTAAAATTATGTAACTTGTTTTCCCAAGAAATGGTAAACAGTAACAAGTTCAAGAAGTGTTAATAAATGCGTGCCGGATAGACAACACGTTAAGAAAATCTAGGGATGTTTGAGATGGCCTGGCATAAAGGAGATTGAATTTGGGAGTCAGAAGAAGTGGGTTTGAATACTGGCTCTGCCACTCTCTACCAACGTGGGCTTTTAACTGCATTGCATTTGACTGCGTTACAGGATTGTTGTGAGACGAAGACAATGTGTATGAATACATTGTAGCCCTCTGAATTGGACAGCAGGAATACATACAAAGGAGAGGAGAGATGACTGCACGGTCTGAGCAACGGCTAAGAAAGCCTTTTGCTTTTTCTCCCCTATTTCCTACTCGACAGTCAGCAGGGTTCTCACCTTGGGGACAAGGACTGCTGTTCCCCCCAACAGCTAACCACCCCCCACGCCCATCATTCAGGCCCAATGTCAGGGAATGCTTTTCGCAGACTTCCACGAATCTAGTCCCTTTTGCCAGAATAGGTCACAGTGACTTTTTCTTCCCTGACCACCGCCCCTAAGCCCACGCCCGATCACAGCATCAGGGGAACACAAATGTTGGGCTGTTGATTGAAGCTCTTTTCGGATTGGTCCAGGAGACGCCTCCGTCACACCCCAGCTCAAGCCAGGACTGGCTTAGTCGAAAGCTTCCAGTCGGCCTCGACCTAGCACGGAGGGGTTGACTGTCTCTGGGAGACGGTGTCATCACGTGGTGCTCGGGCGCCCTCCGGTTGGTAGCAAGGGGTCCCACGTGAGATCGAGGCTTGCGCTGGTTGGCTGGTGCGGAGCCAGGCTTCGACGAGACACTGTTCAAACCGGCTGTTGCTAAGAGGCATGCTCAGTTTAGCTGGGAGTACCTGGAGAATCCGTTTCTCCAGGCTTTAGCGACTCCCGACGCTGGCGGGGAGGGGGAGTGGGAGAGAGGGTGAAGCCCTAGATAAGCTTCGCGGGGGATTAAGAAGACAGGCTGAGGTGGGAGACAAGTAGTAAAGCAAGGAGGCAGGCAGGCAAGCCTCGGCAGCAGATCGGCTACTTGGACCCGGCGTTTTCCGTGACCTTCCGTGGCTCTGCTCTCTGAAGCAACTTGCGGAGATGACTGTGACCCACCGGCTGTGGGATGCGTGTGATTTCCACACGCCTCTTCACCATTCAGTGTTTAAAAACAAGCATATCACCAGAGTTGGAGAGTTATGCCTTAGGATGAGCCCCTGCCCACCTCTCTGCGACCCTTAGGGGGACTGGCAGTTCCAACTGAAGCCTTTCCTGGGGTGGGGGGGGGGGGAGAGAAACACCTGAAGCGTGGGAGTTCACGCTCTTTTGACGAGATCCCACTCATTGTCTCGGTCAAACACCAAAACTTGGACGAGTGGATGCCGCTCGCTCCCACCTGTCTCGCTTAGGTTAGGGGCTCGGGGGGTGGGGGTGGGGTCTGTTTGTTTGTTTTGCCTTCCCGGGTCAGAAGCTCTGGCGCTCCACCGGCTGCACGGGGAGCGGGCGCCTTGGGGTTGCCTAGGTGACGGAAGAAGAAGGGTGGAGCTAGTGCCCATCCCGGGCGCCGGCCCCGCCTCGGCCCGCCCCGCCCCGCCCCCGGCAGCACTGCAGCTCGGGAGCTAACGCGCCGCCCGCAGCCGGGCCGCCGTGGAGGAAGCGGCAGAGGAAGGAGGGCGGGGAGCGGCGACGGCATTGGCACTGCGGCCCGGCGACGGCTCCTGCTTCCGCTCCTCGCTTCCCTCCCGGCGGCGTTCGCGGGGCCGCCAGTCCAGCGAGCGCGGTCCATGCCCAGGGCCGCCAGTAGCGCTGCTGCTGCCGCCGCCGCCGCCCAGGGGGCTGCCGCGGCCGCGAGGCGGTGGTGGGGGCGGCGGCAGCGGCGGCGGCAGCAGCAGCAGCAGCATCAGCCGCCCGAGGACACGGCGGCGGCGGCGCGGTCCGGGGTCCCGGCTCCGCGGGCGTAAGTCTATGTCGGCGGCCGAGGAGGCGGCGGCGGCGGCGGCGGGGGACGATGCGCGAGTACAAAGTGGTGGTGCTGGGCTCGGGCGGGGTGGGGAAATCCGCCCTCACCGTGCAGTTCGTGACCGGCACCTTCATTGAGAAATACGACCCCACTATCGAGGACTTCTACCGCAAGGAGATTGAGGTGGACTCGTCCCCGTCAGTGCTGGAGATCCTGGACACGGCGGGCACCGAGCAGTTCGCCTCCATGCGGGACCTGTACATCAAGAACGGCCAGGGTTTCATCTTGGTCTACAGCTTGGTTAACCAGCAGAGCTTCCAGGACATCAAGCCCATGCGGGACCAGATCATCCGAGTCAAGCGGTAAGGGTCCGGAGACCCCCCCCCCCCCACCACCTTCCCCCCTTACCCTGGGGATCCGCCTCTGACTTCTCTGCCCACCCCACCCCCATCCCCGCCTTACCCACCCAGTGCAGTGAATGGGGGGGGGTGGCGGTGGAGAGTCCTGCAGACCAAGTTCAGGTCGGAAATAATGGGGAGGGGGCGGCCACCGAGCCTGAAAGATCTGCGGCTCAGAAAGGAGTAAGGGGAGGGGTCGCAGCGGGCGCTTACTTAGAATTTTTCACTCTGGGTGGGTTTGTGTGTCCTTGGGTGTGTGTGTGTATGTGTGCTGGCCTCTGAGGATGTGTGTGTGTGTTGTGTGTATGCGCGCGTGCTTGTTGTTGGGCATGTTATCCTTTCAAGTTTGGCTTGTGCTTTGTTTCGCCAACTAAGATTTTTGTCAGCCTACGTCTATCGAATCCTTTGAGGAATAGAGCTGGCAAAGAGTCCAAAAGGAAAAAAGTTGAAAGACTTTCCAAAGGGGGTGTTTTGGAAAAGGGGAGAGGGGCGGAGAAAGGTGAATTCTGGAAGAATAGTGGTTTTTTTCTGCTTTAATGTGATTTGGGTAAAAAAAAAAAGCTACTCCTTTCGCTATTTCACGACTTGATATTGCAAGATTGTTAAGGTGAAAGGACAAGAGAATTGATGCTATTTTCACTTGAATTTTTTTAATTGTAGCGTTCGATCTTAATAGCTAGTTTTGAAAATGGTTATTACAAAATTCTGGACAGAGAAAGGGTACAAACCCCATGGTTTTACAAATATATACCCTAAATTAGCATGTGGACACAAAAAGGCTATGGGGAATCCAAAAAGTGGGGGGTGGAGAGAGGTTTTTTTTTAACTTGTAAACAAGAGTTTTCTTCCCAGATGTTTAGCAAAAAAGTAAATTAATTTCTAAGACTTGCAGGGGAAGTTTCAGTACCGTGTTTCTGAAACGGGGATCGTCTCTTCTTTTTGTCTTTGTATAGGAGGTGCTTAATAAATGATAGTTTACTGACTGACTTTTATCCCCAACATCCTTCTCAGTGCCTAGCATATAGTAGGTGCTTAATAAATGCTTGTTGAATTGAATTGAAATTTTTTCCTCTTCATTGTGGACCACTTCAGGCATTTGAAATATGTGTACCAAAAACCTGTGCTGTAAGATTATTTATTCTAATATATTCAGTGATCTCAATTTCAGACTTGCTAATTTTTTTAAAAAAGTTTTTGTAGATTTTTCTAAATTATCAGTCCATCATTTAACACCTTTTTTTCTGGCATCCTTAGTTAACTTATTTCTTCTGATTCTTATCAGTCAATGAGGCTCTTGACTGCTGATAAATTTGTTAATGTACAATCTATAATGCAGCTTGGTCACTAGTCTGTTTTTATTTACCCTGCCATCTAGTTCAACCAACAGTTTTCCCCCATGTCCTATATGGATATACTCAGAGGGCATATACTTTAAAGAGTGCTGTAAATCTATTGTGAATACAATTGTATCCTCTGTTGGGTTCAGTAACTACTTTGAATGGGGCAGAGCCAAATATCCTGTATTCAATGAGTGCTCAGAGATATTAATTGAAAATGAGATTATCTTTAATGCAATTTGTGAGACTACTAAAGTGGAAGCAGCTTTTTTCAGTAACATACTCCGTATACTCAGTAGTTAGATTAAAATTTTTAAGTTTCTTGAAGAATAACTAAAAACCATTCATTAACCTCATTCATAACTCTGGAAAGGCTTGTTTCTGATTTTTTCCTCTTTCTTCCTCACCTTTTATCTTTCACATGGTCACTTAGCTTCCTGTAGAGGCCATGTTATTAATTTCTGTGATGTACTTTAGTATTAGTTTGTATAATGTTTAAAGATTCACATTTTAAAAACAGAACAATGGCTAAGAAGCAGTTTATAGAACAAGGTTGTCTGGTGAAATTGCCTATTCTTATGCAGTGACTTGATGCTCCCAAGTGCTTCTTTCAAACTATATCAGATAAATTAACCATTCTTATTATCCTCCCATCCAGCAGCTAACTGCTTACTGTACAAAGAGCATTGGGTTGAAGTTAGCTAGAGATATTTTACCTTGAAGACCTTACATTTAGGGGAAATGACATATACACAAATAACCCATTGAAAAGTTTTTGGTTTTGTTTTTGTTTTTTTTAGTGAGGTAATTGGGGTTAAGTGACTTGCCCAGGGTCACACAGCTAGTAAGTGTTAAGTGTCTGAGGCTGGATTTGAACTCAGGTACTTCTGACTCCAGGGCCTGTGCTCTATCCACTGCGTCACCTAGCTGCCCCGCCATTGAAAAGTAATAAATAATAATGCAAGATGGGTTCAAACATTGGCCTGGGAAAGGCCTTCCTTAAGGAGGAATTTAAGGGGAAAATGGCACTTAAAAAGTCAGTAGGCAGGCCAAGGCTGGAGGCATGGAGGGGAAGAAAATTCTAGACTTGGGGAAAACTGAGCAAAGGCATGGCGATGGAAAAGTGCAGAAATGGCTATATGTGAGTGGAGAACAGGAAGCATTCTGAGGTTGGCAGGAATATAACATATATGAAGGAGAGTAAGTAGTATATGATTAATCTGGGAACTTAGAATGATAACAGTCCACAGAGGGGCTAAGATGGCCAAGGAGTTTCTCAGCTTTACTCTTATAGGTAATAGGGAGCTATTGAAGGACTTCTAGTCAAAAAAAGAAAAAGAAAACGACCTCCGGTCAGCAGGCCTAGATGTCACCGTGTCAATACATTAGTTCTTTCACTTATTAAAACAAGAAAGGCCTTTCACTTTGACGTCTTATTTATTCCCATTTTTAAGGTGTAATGCTATAAGTTTTCATTATCTGGTATATAGGTTCATTGCAAATTAGAAAGTGAGAAAGGGAGGAATAGAAGAGCTTTTTAAAGGGAGCCACACTGGGAAGTGACACATGACAGTAAAGGAGAAAGGGAAGAAAGAGAAGGACTTAATCAACAAGCATTTATTAAGTGCTGTGCTACAAAGACTCAAGTGCTGGAGATACAGAGACAGAAGTGAAACAGTTGTTGCCCTCAAGGGGCTTACAATTTAGAGTGTGTATGTATGTGTACATATGAACACATAATAAATACAAGGTAATTTGGAGAAGTCACTAGCAGCTGTGAGGATCTGGAAAACCATACAGAAGATGATCCTTGATAACAGTCTTTTTTTATTTTTTAATTTTTTTTCTTGATAGTCTTGAAGAGAATAGTGATTTTGAGAGGCAGAGGAAGGAAGGAATATATTAAAGATAGAGGGGGAGGGGGTGTCACATGAGAAACAGTAAGAAGGCCAGTTTTTCTGGATTATAGAGCAGGGAAAGGGGTTGGAAACGTGTTGTTGTTCAGTCCTGTTTCAGTCATGTCTGACTCTGTGACTCCATTTAGAGAGTGGTTTGCCATTTCCTTCTCCAGCTTATTTTACAGATGAGGAAACTAAGGCAAACAGAATTAAGTGACTTGCCCCAGATGACACAGATAAGTGTCTAAGGCTGTATTTGAATTCAGAAGATGAATCTTCCTGACTTCAGGCCTGACATTCTTATCCACTGCACCAGCTAACTGCCTGTGGTCATATGTGGTCATATGAAAAGGTAGGTTAGAGCCAGGTTGTGAACTGAGAAGTTTCTATGTGATCCTAGAAATAATAGGTGGCCACTGGAGTTTTTTAAGTACAGGAGTGATGTGGTCAGACCCATGCTTCAGGAAAATCACTCATGAGATGATTTGGCAAGGGGTAATGAGGGCCTACTGTAGGGTGGTATATAAGTGAGTAGAGATGTTAGGAAGGTAGAAATAACAAGTCTTGGTAACTGCATGGATAGGGAAAGTGAGAGAAGGGGAAGCTGAGGAGTCACATCAAGCCTGGATGTCTGAAAAATTATGGTGATGGCCTCAACAGAAACAGGAGTTTAAGAAAGGGGTAAGTCTGGGGAGAAAGACTAAGTGGACAAACAAACCTCAAAGTTTCATGAGTCCATTAATATGTCGTATAGCATAGTTTGATCCTGAAGTCATGAAATGTTAGTTGAAGGAGATTTCAAGTGGCCATGTTTATACTCAAAAAGTACAACCCCTGCCTGAACAAGAATCCCCACCAAGATATTTCTGGTGCAGGGTTCTTCAGTGGCCTCTTCTTGAAAAACCTCTGGTGGAGAGAGGAACCCAGAGCCACCTGAAACAACCTTTTCTACCTGGGAACATTTCTAATTGTTAGGAAGTTCTTCCTTATACTGAGCTTAAATTTTCCTCTAGTACAGTCAGTATTAATTTCTAACCCACCTGGGAGAAAAATCTGTTTCCAAGTGACATGTGGGCTTACCCAGGATGATCCATAATGATTTTTCAGAACTGAATTTGCTCCTGTTTTTTCCTCTGGGGCTAAGCAGAACAAGTTCATAATGTTGACCCTAAGTAATTAAGAAAAGCTTACATTATGTTGTTTTTTTTTCTGATGAAGGCCAGGATTATGCAAATACATTTTTAGTGTTTTCTGTCAAAAATGGTTACAGTAAAAATAAGGAAAGTTTAGGTATTAAGTAAATTTTACAAACAAATTTGTTCCATTTCATTAGAAGCAGCATCAGGTAGTAAATAAAGCTCCCTACTCAGACTCTACACCTTGGCAAATTCATACAACATTTCGAAGTTTCAGCTCCTCATCTTTAAAACAGGGGTCATAATACTTTCCCTCACTGTCTGCCCCACAGAGATGATGGACTTTTATGAACTATAAAAAAGTTCTTTCAATGTGGGACTTATGTGTGAAACGTCCCAGTCTCTAATAACACTGGATAAATGAGGAATTGGTAGCTTAAGCAGTTTCTCAGGACCAGGGTTTGAGTGTTTCATTTTGGGGGCATCTTGCCATTCTTTCACTTTTAAATACTGCCCTTGAGACAGTATGGATTAGTATTGACGGTGGCAATTTTGTCACTACAATTTGACATTTGTTTCCTCTTCTTAGACCTGGTCCTGTGAGATCACTTCCACCATTCATAAACTCCTTGTTATCCTTAATTCTTCACTTTCCTACTCTTTTGTTAATCAAACATTAAATCTTCTTATTTCTATCTCCACAACACCTCAAATCCAACCCCTTTTCTGTACTCACATAGGCACATCCTTAGTTCAAGTCCTCTTTAATTCTTTCTTAGACTGTTGTGGACTCCTCTTTGGTCTCCCTCCTTCGGATTCCACTCCACTTCCACACAACTGCCAAAGTGATTGTCTTTTAGTGCAGATATGACCGCATTGCTCCCCTCTTCAGTATAGTCTTCTTGGCTTCCTATTGTCTCAAGGAAAAAACAAATTTCTCTATTTGGCTGTTTGTTAAGGCCCTTTGCCATCTGGCCCCAACTTATGCTTCCAACTTCATTATACATTACTCTTCTTTGACACTCTGCAATCCACCCTAACTGGCCTCCTCTATATTTCTCATAAATGACACTCTTTCATCTCTATACCATGATCATTTCCTCCTTCCTGGAATTCATTCTTCCCCCATTTCTGTTTCATTTCATTCCTGGAAGTTGGGCCCATTGGGAATGACTATACATTTCTCAATTTATTTTTTTTAAATTGACTCAGAGTTTTATCTCACACATGTAGTTAGGAGTTAGACACAAGGGGTTTCAGTCAAATTAAAACTGAAGTTCTAATATGCACTGGCAACATCATTATGATCATTCTTTTTCTTGTACTTCTTTTATTTCTCACCTAGACAAACAATAACCCTGATTTCTGAATGTCAAGTTACTATGGTAGGCACTGTTGCTGTTTGTCCCTTCGATTTTTTTTTTGTGAGGCAATTGGGGTTAAGTGACTTGCCCAGGGCCACACAGCTAGTAAGTTGTGAAGTGTCTGAGACCGGATTTGAACTCAGGTCCTCCTGACTCCAGGGCCAGTGCTCTATCTACTGCACTACCTAGCTGCTCCTGTCCCTTCATTCTTGAAGAGGACCGTGACAGATGTCCTGACTTGGAGTGAATCAGATTTAAGTTAGAAGCCACTTAATCTTTCTGTTCCTCGGTTTCATTATCTGTAAAATGAGGGAATACAATTAGATAATCTCTAAAATAATAAATAGCATCATAGGATCAGAACCAAAGGCACCTCAGGGACCATCTAGTTCAACCAACTTCCTCATTTTATAGATGAGGAAAACAAGGCCTAGGAAGATTGTGATTTGCCCCCAAGGTCATATAGGAGTAGTAAGTAGATAAAGAACTTGAACCCAGTCATGAATCCAGAGTCAATCCTTTTTCTACTTTAACAAGAAGCCACTTTAAACCTTTGCGATCACTTCCAGATAGGGTAATGATAGAAGGTTTAATCTAAAAGATAGATTTGGCCTGGGAATTGAATTATGGGAAGGATTTGGGGTAGAAAGGAGGACCGTATGACATTCTAAATGAAACAGCAGGGGCAAAACCACCATAAACAGGAAAACCAAAGCATTCTCTTTCTCTGATGGCTACCAAGTGGGTAAGTAAGTGGATAGAGTGCTAGGCTTGGAGTCAGAAAGACTGACGTTCTTGAGTTAGCCTCAGACACTTATTAGCTGTGTGATCATAGGTAGGTCACTTAACCCTGTTTGCCTGAGTTTCCTCATCTGTAGAATGAGCTGGAGAAGGAAATGACAAAGCACTCCATTATCTTTGCCAAGAAAACCTGAAATGGGATCGTGTAAAAGTCAGACACCACTGAAAAATGACTGAACAACAGTACCAGGCTAAGGTAGTTGGCCTGGGGGGTGGAGCCAAATAGCAAAGTGAAACAAGACCACAAAGGTATTTCAGGGTTATATTTTGGAAACTTTGGCATGCTAGACTTCATCTTATGGGCAGTGTTTGCATAGAAGAGGGACATGAATTTAAGTTGATCGTGAGTAGGCATTGTTTCATTCTGTGTATGTGTATCACCAGCTCCTAGCACACAGGAGCTTAGAGCTTAGTAAAAACTTGTTGATAGATTGATCAAAGCTAGATGTTAGTAAGTACAGGGAAGTGCAGTTAGAATTGATTGCTGTACCTAAAGAGAGTAATCCCTACTGGGGTAGTCATCTTGGAAGGAGGTCTCTAGTGGGTCACCCCAGGGATCCATTCATGGACCCCCCCCCTTTTTTTTTAACCAGTGGCATGGATGAAGACATAAATGACATGCTTACAAAATTTGCAAATGATAAAAAACTGGGAGGGGTGGTTAAAGACTTGGATTACAGAATCAGCATCCAGAGAAAAACCAACTAGTTAGGATGGGATGAATTTTTTTTTAAATTTTTGTAAATTTTTTTTATTAATTTTACACTTAAATACAAAATGAGAAAAGAAAAAAAGAGAATATTTTCATGTACATAGACGAACATAGGAGATGAATCAGTATAAAATAAATTTTCATTTTAAGAAAACCTGTACAATAAATACTAGACATTGTTTTCAAAGCTACCCAGCTTTGCTTTCTTGTAGGTTTTCTTTTAGGTTTTCTCTGCTGTGCACTTTATTTGGGGGGGGGGTGGGGCAATGAGGGCCAAGTGCCTTGCTCAGAGTAACACAGCTAGTGTCAAGTGTCTAAGACCAAATTTGAACTCAGGTCCTCCTGAATCCAGGGCCAGTGCTTTATCCACTGCGCCACCTAGCTGCCCTCTGCTGTACACTTTTCATTTTATCCTCTCCCTCCCCCATTTGGATATATATATATATATATATACACACACACACACACACACACACACACACACACACACACACACACACACACACACACATAGATATCTATAAATATACACCTATATACACTTCTACATATGGAATGAATCTAATAGGATACAATTTACTAGAGATAACTGTAAAGCTGTACATTTTATTTATTTTTTTTCCCAGTTAGAATAAAATAATAGTTTATTTAGGTGCTAGGGAAAGGAAACCAAGAGAGAAATCCTTGGACTTCTTTTCATGGGGAGAAGGCATGGCACAGAGACTTACCTCTCTGAGATACCTATCTCCTTGAGCTAGATACAGGCAGATACTTTTATAGAGCACTGATGGTGGTCCAACGAGGTGATCATCTGACTGTGGAAAGTTCCCTTATTGGGGGAAGACCATCCCTCACTGGTGGTGGCTGGGGGAAGTTGGGTGAGGTGAGCCTCCAGATCTCTCAAGCCATCTCTCTCCCCCTCACGCCACAAAGGCAGCAGCCACACCTAATCTTATCTCCCCAAGGGGTGGGGGAGACTGGAATGAAGGGTGGTGGTCCTGGAGCTAGCTCAGTCCCAATTCTGTGCCACTTATCTCTTTAGGTGTGTCTGTCCTTTGGTTTAATTTCTCAAGGAGAAGGTTCTTTGATTTACTCCAGAAAACTTCTGAGGTACTCTGGGCCCATAACATTCCCCACTTCTCTGTATATAAGCAAAAGGTGCAAAGATTCTTCTTCTGTAACTGCTTCGTGCTTCGTGAAAAGCTTGTACATTTAAAAATAAAAACTTAAGTTTGTATGGATGGGAGAACAAAGGCCAATGATGTTGATATGGGAGAAACCTGGGATTGTGTTAGACTACAAGTGCAACATGAGTTGACAGTGCAGTCAAAAAAAGGCAGTGCCCTTAAAAGAAACATAGTGTCTCAAATGGAAATACCTGATAAGACCTATTGTAGTCTACATGGTCACAGCATATAATGAGACTTAGTGTTCAGTTCTTTGGTGGGTACCATATTTTAGGAAATATATTGACAAGCTGGAAACATACCAGGATGGTAAGGAGACTGCACACATCCTGCCATGCAAGGATCAGCTAAAGGACTCAGAGATGTTTAGTCTGGAGAATAAAAGACCTTGGAGAAATGTGGTAATGGTCTTCAGATATTTGAAAGGCTGTGATGTCAGAATGCGATTAGATTTGTTCTGTTTTATGCAAGAAAGCAGAAGGTAGAATATGGGTTCTAGTTGCAGAAAGGGAGATTTAACTTTGGTTTAAGAAGAAAAAAAAAATTGAAAACAATTAGACCTGTCCAAAAGCAGTACATGCTGCTTTGGAAGAAAATGGATGCTTCAGCATTGGAGGTCTTCAAGCAAAGACCATATAAATGATAGGAGGGAGTGTTGTAGAGAAAGGTTTGAGCTAGAGGACTTCAGAAGTACTGCCCAGCTCTGTAGTTCTGTGAGTTTGTATTTCAGAGTTTAAAGAAGATTCATCTGTTATCAGTTCATAGGATCAATTGTTGCATGGGGTCGTGGGTGTGGAGAAGATAATGTGTGATTGGTTAAGAACTGTGTTAATATCAGTGGAAGTAGAAAGAAAAGAAAGGATTCGTGGAACATTATGGAAGAAAAATCAATAGAAGCCAAGTAGTGGTTGAAGAGTAGTAAAATTTTAGATGATCCTGAGCTTTTTTGTCTAGCTATCTAGGAGGATTGTGGTACTATTGATAAAAATAAGGATGCTAGGAGAGGATCTGGTTTATGGGGAAAGGGATGAATATGGTTTTACATATGTTGAATTTGAGTTAATTAATATCTAGGTTCAATGTTCACTCCTTTAACAAAAAAAAAGTGTCTATTCAGTTCAGTTGTGTATTTATCATGTACCAAATTTAAGAGAATACCTATTTTCACGAACCTTAGAATATATTTACAGGGCTAAGATACAAACATCTAACTATAGTACATAATGTTATATAACAAGAATATTAAAGAATTTCAAAGTGCTATGTAGTAGAATATATACTAGAATTGGAATGGTACTTCAGAGGTAATCTAATCTATTGAATCCACTTCCCACCTCATCCTCACTCACCAACTTTATTTTACATATGAGGAAACAGAGACTCTTCAAGGTAAAGTGATATGTTCAGGATTACATAGCTAATATTAAAGAACTTGTTGAGCAGGCAGTTGTAAATGTGGAACTAGAATTTGAGAGAGTAGTCGTAGGTAGACAAACATTTGGAAATTATCTATGAACAATGATGGTTGAAAACCTGCCAGTAGATAAAGCCTGAAGGTTAGACTGAAATGAAAGATTTGCAAAAGATCCTTTTCGCTTATCCTTCGACCCAAAGGAAATTAAAGGGGTAAGAGTTTCAACAAGTAGGTTGAGAGCAGGTCAACAATAATGAATGGGCAGAATTGAGGATCTATAAAAGGCTATTGGATACAACTCTGCTGTATTTTGAACTCCTTTGTAATTTACCATAGCATAACTTAAGCCTTTACATTGTAGTCCCAGGCCTTGCCTCCTAAAAATAGCTTAGGTATTGTTTTATTTTATTTTGACTTTAAGGATCTTTAAAGCTGAGCTTAGTTTCCAAATAAGTAAGACATAATGATAATAGGTCTAAATGGTAATAAATAACATTCATATAGTGTTTACTATGTGCCAGGCAGTGTGGTGCTTTACAATTACCTCATTTGAACCTCACAACCACCCTGGGAAGTAGGTGCTTTTGTTATCCCCATTTTGCAGACAGATTAAGTGACTTGCCCAGAGAAGTACATCTAATAAGTGTCTTAGGTAGGATTTAACTCACATTTTCTGGACTCAAAAGTCCAATATTCTTATCCACTCAATCCTCCCTTTCAGTCCAAGGTGGAATATAGAAAGGATATGTAGTCTTCTATAGATATAAAAGAGGGTTGTGAGCTTTACTACAATTTAAGACATGAACATCCCAATCTAAGATTGACAGTGAACCTCTAGTAGCTTTTCATAGACACCGATAAGACTAGGAGATTAATTAGATTTGTAAATGAAGATTAAGAAACATTCTCTCTTTAGGAAATAAATTTAGCTATATCATGAGATTTTCCTGGTGTGGAGAAGCCATTTGGAAGTTACTGATTTGCTTTTTTTGTTTCTTTTGATAGATGTGTTTATTAGTTTTATGTGTTTTACGAAAAGTATTTTTATGACCTAATGAGAAAAATCAAGTTTCTTAAAGGTACTTTTATGGTTCACAATATCAAACCAAGACTTAGCAATACTAATAGTGGTAATAATATAATGAAAAACAATTCAGTAAGAAGGACCAACATATGTGTGTGTGTGTGTGTGTGTATGTATGTATGTGTGTGTTCAGAATTTTTTTCCTTCAGCATGTGAAAAATCGGTTGGTATAGATGCTCACAGTACCGGAAATCAATTGTAATTCTTCTTCTACTTAGTGGAAAGTCTTGCAAGAATTGCTTTGGCTAAAAAATTCATCACCCTGATGCCAACCTAGTAATAAAGTTCTCACCAAATTTATCTTGTATAACAAGAGATAAAGATTGTTACCAGTCTGGTACTCAAAGCTTTTTGAGTTTGGTAAGAGCTACTTGCTTTTGGTGTTGGTACATTCTTTGAGAAGCCAGGGTCACCTTCACAATATGATGAGACCTAAGAGTGAGACTATAATGTGGGCTTGAGAATTTACCATTTCAGACACTAGCTATCCACTGTGTTCTTGTAGCTTTATGTCTACTTAATTGAAAATACCCTTGAAAAATTGTACATATCGCATCTGTGACTATTTGGGCTAAAACATTTGTACCTGAAACTACTATTTAAGACTACTTCCCTTATAGGAAAAATATAATTTAAAAAAATCCTAGGGGCAGCTAGACAGCGAAGTAGATAGAGCACCGGCCCTGGAGTCAGGAGTACCTGAGTTCAAATATGGCCTCAGACACTTAACACTTACTAGCTGTGTGACCCTGGGCAAGTCACTTAACCCCAATTGCCTCACTAAAAAAAAATAAAATCCTTAGTTACTTGATTTTTCTTGTGTTGGTGGTCTTTTGAAAATAGCCTTATTGAGGACTATTATTTGTCCTCAATTTTAATTATCATTTAAAAAAAAGTTTAAATGAACTTCTTAGAATTTAAGTTATTCTAGTTAACCGTACCAAATATTAACTCCATATTGTACTGAAGTCATTGCTGGGGAAGTACAGTAATTGTGAAATCAGCATCTTAAGGCTTTGAAAATTTGATGCATTTAGTTACTTAATGATAATTAAGCCTGTTAAAAATATAACTCTAATCATGAATTGCAGAAAACTCTGTCTGAATAAGCTGTTTTAAATAGATTACAACATGTAAATTAAGTATACTTTTAAATTAGGCATCCTTTTTCAAAATGCTGAGTTGAGTTGAGTGGTAAAATTGAATATATACAATTGTTTTAAAGTTTTAACTCACCAAAAATTAACTTTTGGGGTTTTTGGTGGTAAATGTGTTGATTTGAAATCTTTCCCTTTCCAAGAATCTAGTGCTGTCTATTATATTTGTGCTAAATAACTCAAATTATAGTTTGCTTCATGTTTTTACAGTTTATATGACAGCTGATTGTCTGCTTAGTACATATTAAAAGTAAAAGAAACATTATCCTATTTAAAAGATTCAGGGGGAATTATTTATTTTCAAAATGTTTTGATTCCTTCATTTTTTTTCTCTTTAACTTCCAAGCCCTTTCAAAACTGATTCAAAACTGCAATGACTACTGAAATAGATCATTAGAACAGATGGTTAGTAAAGGCTATACCTATTACAGAAAAGTGGTATTTAATTGTTGAGCAAAATGATGGCATATCCTGATAATATTTATTTTTAAATGTAATTTAGTAAAGTATCTTTTATTGTTGTGAATATTAGAAATATGAATGCATACTTTTTATAACATTCTTAGTACAAATAAGCAGGATATTTCTTGTCTGCTGCAAACAAAAACAGAGGAAAGGGATGTTGTATGAGATGGTCAAGTTAGATAAATGGAAGAATAGCCTTAATTTTAAAGGTATTTCAGTGCTAAAACATTTTGCCACTGGAGGCTGAAAACACATTTTCTCAGGTTTAAAATTTAGTTTACCATCTATCCAGAATAATATTCATCTTTGATTTTTGGTCATTTAGTAAACAAGGATTTATTTAGCACTTAACATGTGCCAGGCACTGTAGATGCTGAGAATACAAAGAAAGGCAAAAACTTTGTCTCTTTCCTCAAAGTGCTCAAACATTCAAATGTAGAAGACAATATGTAAATAACAGTTTGCATCCAAGATGGAAAGTGATCTCAGAGGGGGAAGACATGAGCAGCTGGAAAGTCCAGGAAAGGCCTCTTGTAGAAGGTGGAATTTGAGTTTTCATATGAAGACTAGTCGAAGAAACAGACCAAAAATAGAAAGGGAAAAAAAAAGAACAAATATTGAGAAGAGAAAGATCATGAGGGATAGGATTTTTTAAAGGATTATCATGGGGGGGGGGATGGTAGGATTGGGAACACTGGTTGGAAGTTGCAGATGAAGATTTTTAAGCTTTATGTCAGGAGGCCAGGTGGCATACTCGAGAGCGCTGGGCTTATAATAAGGATGCCAGGAGTCCAGATCCTGCCTCAGACACATACTAGATGTGTGACCTTGGGCAAGTCACAATCTCTGTTCATATCAGTTTTCTCATCTGTTAAACCCTAGCCTTGGACTCAATGGCCTCAAAAGTCCCTTCCAGATCTAAATCAATGATCCCATAATTCCTATCAATTAGAGAGGCCATGCTTGGCACACAGAGCTGAATAAATTCTTGTTGATTAAATTAGAACCAACCACAATTAATGGTCTGTAATGTGATTTGGGGAATTTCTTTTGCTCAACTATGCATATTTGTTATAAAAATCACCCTCCCCAAATTGACTAAAAGATGGGGGAGAGAAAATTGTTTTGTTCATTGAAAAGCATTTACTCTTAAAAAAAAAAACAAACAAACTCAAAAGTACAAATCTCTTGCCCCTGGAGATCATGGGTTCTTTTTGGAGGACTTTTGGAAGAGGCTGGACTTATTCCTTTTCAGGGATGTTGTAATGGGTATTACCTTGTGGATAGAGATTGGACCAGGTGAGATCTTTTGGATCTCTAAAATTCTGTGATCTGCTGTTAAAGCAGAAGCACAAGGTTTGTGAATACTGCATGTGTTTAGTATGACAGGCTTGCTGGAAGCAGCTAGGTGGCGCAGTGGACTGAACACCAGGTCTGGGGTCAGGAAGACCTGAGTTCAAATTTGTCTGTAGTCAGACACATAACTAGCTGTGTGACCCTGGGCAAGTCATGTAATCTTGTTTACCTTAAGCCACTGGCAAACCACTCCAGTATCTCTGCCAAGGAAGTCCCAAGGACATAGGGTCCACAGGGTTATGAGGACTGAACAACAACAGAATGTGTGGAAAGAATAGTATGATGCACTTAAAAAGGTTTGGGGTACCAGTTTGGGGTACCAGTTTGGGGGCAGAGGAAGACTGTAAATGACTGGCACAGAAGTGTGAATTTTAGTCCAGAAAGTTCCTTAAAATCATAGACTCACTGAAAGAGCCCCCATAGCCCATAGGAGACATGAGCTTTGCATAAGAAAATTTATTCTGAGAGTATTATGAATTATGAATTGGGGCAGGGAGAAAGTGGGACTGAGATGTGAGGCTAGCCCAGGAATATAGTGTTGAAGCCAGGTAGAGTGGAGTAGTGACAGAAATAGAGAAAAAGGAATGGATTCAGTGGATGTTGTGGAGGTGAAATTGATTGGGTCTGTTAGCATTGAGATGAATCAAAGAGAGTCCCCTCTCTGAACATACAAGACCAGCTAGAAGAGGCTACAGACAGGAATACCAAGCACCCTGATGCCCATATCACACTGAGGATTGGTACTGCTGCTGTTTGTGTGGCAGTTTGCCAAAATACCTAATTATTCTTCCAACACCTTCATCACAGGCTTTCTCTTACACTGAAGGAATGAATATCTGTGGCCAACTATGTTGCATCTTCTGATATTCCTGGTTGCTGCCTTGTGGTCACTTGTTCTGTCTCTTTCTTTCATTTGTTTCTGGTTCTCTCCTTCCTTGTGCATTCTTTCTCCTACCCCATTTCAGCCTTTACTCACAAAAAGGCTGATCCAATGTCTAAATAAAATGGGTCTGTTCAGAGGACCCTCTTTTTTCTTTGTAGAGCACTCAGAGCACCAGATACTGTCAGAACCTGAGGACCAGGACCTTAGTTGGTAGTGAGACAAGGCAGACAAAAGTTGGCTGATACCTAAAGTCTAGTCAGGCTCACCACAGGAGGGAACAAACATTTCATCAGCTAACAATAGGAGAAATCCATACAGGTGAGGTTTTGGCTTTGAAGGATAGACAGTGGATGGATGCAAAAAAACCCAAAACAAACCCAAAAAAACCTTCTCCCAGAGCTTCCATAGAAAGAGGGCCCAGAAAACCAGGGGACTCTTCATTTCTCATCAGCTACATTCTGGATTCTTCTATCATTGTGCCCTCCCCCTCCCCCTTCTCCTTCCCTCTTTTTAGCTTCCTGTTGTGTGCTGTCCTCCCTCATTGGATTATAAACTTGTCGAGGGCAAGGACCCTCTTTTCTTATCGCATCCCCAACATTTAGCACTGTGCCTCACCCTTCAGTAGGTGCTTAATAAATGTTTATTGTATTATTGTATTGTAGATTGCGGTGTCCTGAGTGGCCTTCCGGAAGATAAGGACCTATTCATAAGAACTAGAGTTCAGGACAAAGATTCTAGTCTCTGATTGGATCTGGTAGGACCTAAATCCCACCAGAGATGGAATATTCAGCAACTACTCCAATGTGGGGATACAGCATAGGGAACTAGTTGCTAGAAAACTTAAGCAGTAAAGCAAGGGCTTCATTTCTAGAGGTACCAAAACAATACTATGATGTTTGTTGCTTTGCCTAAGCTGTGAGTCACTGGATTCTTGTGTTGTCCTTTCTTAGAAACCAGCTTTGTCCTAGAATCTAGGGAATGTAGACTAGAGTCTAGTGGAATAAATAGTCCCACTGATTCATACTGGAAAGTTTTTAAGGCACAACATATATCTTTAGACATGGATTATTTGAGGTTTTGTGGGGGGGGGTGCAAGAGAGGGTAGGGTAAAATTTACGTTTATGATTTCATTCTTTATACCAAGATACCAGATTTCTTAACTAAGGAAAGAAAAAAAAACCCAACCATATTTTAAAAGTGTTTAATTGTAGTTTCATTCTTGGTAATTTTTGAATTTTATATCTGACTTTAAAGCATTGTTAAAGTCATTATCAGAAAAATGTACTTTAAAATTTAGTGATGCTTGTACTAATTTATTTTATAAAATGTATCAAGTGCATTGTGTTGCCAAGAATTTCTGATAGAGTATACCAAGAAGATAGTTTTATTTATATTCCCAGATTAAAGTTGGATGGTTTAATTCATGTACATATTTCTGACCACCTGGCTCCAAAAAAAAATCTCTTAATGTATTGGTTTGTTGAGCTCTCCGATATACAGCTTTCGGCTTTTATTTGAACCAGAACCCATGTGGCCAATACCTTGTGCACATACAGACAGTCCACAGCCTTTGGAAAAGAAAAGCTGTGGGTTTCCATGTACTTGCCCAGGTTTAGAATAATGGCATCTAATAACTATAAGGAAAGGTGCCAGTAGAAATGCCTACTAGTTGTATTTACTTACTACCTAAAGTCTCATAGTATTCAGAGGTCATCTAGTTCAATGCTCTCATTTTCCAGTTGAAGAAATTGAGACCCTAAAAGGTTGAGACTTTTCCAAGGGAAGTCTTCTGACTCCAAATCTGGTGCTCTTTGCACTGTGCCTGTGAGTCAGAGAGAGAACAAAGAAGAGATTCTAGGACAGTGATTCCCAACTCTGGGTTTGTTTCTTCTCTAAAGTATTATATAATTCTCCAAAAACAATTAGAATTCAATTTACATTAATTTAAAAATATTTGATTTTAACTTGGATATTTGCAAAAGAGGGTGGGGCATGAATGGAAACGAGGGCTATAAAGCTCTAAAAATAATAGGAATCACCCTGATTTAAGGGGTCTGGGTTTTGCCTGCTTGAGAAGATAGCTTCCAGGAAAACCAAGTTGCCAAATGTATTTCTTCCTCTCTACCCCAGCTGGATTACCAACACAAGTGTGGAGGAGGACCATATCTTAATTCACTTCAATACTGGCACATTATTCTTCCCATACTTGGCACTTAATATGCATTTGATGAATTAAAGTCAGAAAAACCTCCAAGTGGTGGTAGAAAAGACCACAGTGATGGGATGGAAAAAATTCCATTTCATCTTAAAGGGATATCTCTAGTTCTAGGCCTCTGTTAGTGTCTTTTCCTTCCATAGCTTGAAACAAATTGGTTATAACTTTCCCTGAAACCTTAGTCCCAGGACTGGTCCAGTTAGTAATATTTACATATAACCCTCTATGGCTCTAGCACCATAGTTTCCCCAACTTTTCTATGAAATGGCTTCTCTCATCATCCCTACCCTTTTAAAGCTGGTACATTTCTATATATCTTTTTTTCTTTCTTTCTTTCTTTCTTTTTTTTTTTTTTACATATCTTAGAACCCAGCTGACATGGTACCTCCCAGAAACCTCTGCTCCCAGTTTGCAAAGCAAATTTTACTTCTCTTAGGCATTTACATAGCCAAAGACAACTTGGAAAGCTCCTTTCTTTTCCATCTAGGGCTTTTTTTTTTCTTTTCTTTTTTTCTTTTTGTCAGGCAATGAGGGTTAAGTGACTTGCCCAGGGTCACACAGCTAGTAAGTGTCACGTGTCTGGCCAGATTTGAACTCAGATCCTCCCGAATCCAGGGCCAGTGCTTTATCCACTGAGCCACCTAGCTGCCCTGATCTAGGGCCTTTTCAATTCTGCTGCTGCTTACCACCGCATTCCAACATATGGAGAAAGTACTTGACACACTAACCTGTAGTCTCCCTAATTGTTCTTCATAAAAAGTAGAACCTTTTTGTCTTAAAGGACCCTCTTCTCTAAGGTCTTGCTAGTTTAAAAGTAAATTCCTGATTGTATGAAGAAAATATTTAAGCCAAGTAAGTCATTGCCAAGTTATTTGAAGTTTGTCCCTTTATTGCTTTAAGATGATGTACATGGGTACAAAATATAGCTTGATGCTTTAGTCTTCCGGATTTATTTGAGATTTCTTTTCTCCAAGTTTTTATTTTTTCCTGCCTATGCTTTTCATTTATTTATGAAGTTTAATTCTGACGTAATGTTGGATTCTTTTCGATGAAGGTGCCTTCTGCATTGTTTTAAACCTCGATACTTACACACACACACACACACACACACACTGCTTATTAGCTGTTGTAAGGGCCAGATTTAATATGGGAAGAGTTAATTGGGAGGCTAGCTGCAATACTGGGACTCTGAAAACAACGGAGGATCTCTAGGTCCTGAGCCTCCTCTCTTCCACACTGCCCCCTTCCCAACTGTTTCTCCCAGACTGATAAGAAAGGTGATTAAAAAGCCTCTTTTCAAAAAAACAAACCAAAAAACCCCCAGGGTTTACTTATGGGGGGGAGAAAAAAGGACAAAGAAAAACAGAAAATACGACCTGTAAACTTGCCCACCGGACTCAGCTGCTTGGCGTTTAACTCTCTCTATCCCCCTGTGAGTCCACAGGTATTGTTCCCAATGAGACATTTCAAGATGCTTTTCAAATTCCTGTGCCTACTGTCAGTTTGGATTGAACTTTCATGAATACCCATGGAATCCTCAGTTTTTGATCTTTAAAATGGGGGGGAGTTGGACTAGGTGATCTCTGAGGCCTATGTTCTGATATATTCTGCTCTCAAAATTGATATGTAATCAGAAGGTGGTTGTTCAGTCATTTCAGTTGCGTCTAAGTCTTTGTGACTCCATTTTGGGTTTTCTTGGCCGAGATACTGGAGTGGTTTGTCTTTTCTTTCCCCAGCTCGTTTTATAGATGAGGAAACTGAGTCGAACAGTTAAATGACTTGCCCAGAGTCATACAGCTAATAAGTGTCACAGGCTGGATTTGAACTCAGGTCTTCCTGACTCCATTGTGCCAACAAATTATTCACACTTTGGTTTATGCCTGTTTGTTTTTTGATTCATTGTAGATATATAACATTTAGAAAGTTTGAACAGAGAAGTGATAGTGACCTGACTGACCTCTGTAATAAGTTTAATTTGACTCTAGTGTGAAGTATGACTTGAAAGACAGAACATAGAGGCAGGAATCTGTGGTAAAAATTATTTATGGTATAGATTAATGTCTCAAGTTTTTAGCTGAATCATGCGCATGCTACTGAGCAGCTTTTGAAGGACTTCCCCTTTTGGGGAGGAAAACCTGAACTCCAGATCTCCCCTTTTTGGGGGAGGAAAAACTGAACCCCACTGGAAGGGAGGCAGCTTCTGGTAGGTGGGGAAGGGAGGGTGTTCAAAAAGTTCTCACTCTTTCAGCCTGGCAAACAGACTGGTGGCATCCTGGACCTGATGGTGGCACGTGTTTTGCTCTGTTTCGGGTGACTGCTGTTACGAGTAACTGTAGACTGATGGAGGTTGGTGAGTTTTTATGAAGGAAAGCCCTAAATTCCTTTGAACTAGCTTAATTGGGAACGCTCTGGGATTGCATAGGCTAAGCTTAGAGTTAAGGCTATCTATTTGTATTTCTACTTCCTTATTTCCTTAATTGGTTTCACCTTTGTGGTTTAATTCCCAAGTAATCTAATTCTTTATGAACTAAAGCTTAGAAGCTCTTTTTCTTATTGGCTTGGGAGGAATATATAAAAAGGAAGTTCAAAGGGGAGATTTAACCTAAAAGAGTCCCTCATATTTCTGGGACCCCAATATTAAGGCGAGTCACCCTAATAACACTCTGTATGTCAAATTTTGGCCCTCACAAATTTCAGTGGGATGAGATTAGAGCCTCATGTGCTCTTAAAAGTTATCAGTTATATTTTGATCTTATTTTTTTGTTCTGAGTTAAGAAACACCAAAAATGAGCGTTTGCAAATAATGTAGCATAAAGAAGAGGAAATATGCAAGAGATATTCTGGAAGCAGTATTAGCAGGATTTGGTAAATAATTAGAAGGCAAAGGAAAGAAAAGAGTGAGAGAAAATTATTTAAGACTTCAAATATGCATGATTGGCTAAAATTAGTGGTGCCACTGACAGAAATTGTGAAATCAGAAAGCACATTTTGGGGTAAAGGTTAATTCTACTGTATGTTAAATTCAGGTTCTCATATGACATCCAGCAGAGGTACCGTGTAACAGTTGGGATTGTGGATCTAGAAGCTAGAGAGAGATGAGGTTAGCAATGTAGACCTGCTAGTGACTACATCTACCTTGAGATAATAATTGAAGCTATGGAAACGAAACAAGATTTTCTAGGGAAAGAGTTTAGGAGAGGGGAGAAAAGAGAGCTAGGCACAAATGTTTGAGAAGCACCAGCACTTATGGGGCTGGTAACAGAGAGAGGAGTCAGTACCAGAGAAGGATTCCTTCTTAAGGCTGGAGGAGGAGTAGAGAAGCTCCTCAGTGTAGAAGTATGGCTAGACTGGGAGCTAGACTTGAAGTGCTTGTATACTCCCTAAGCCTGTGACTCTGGACAAATCACTTAATCACTCTGATCCTCAAAGATGCTGTATGAACAGGAGGCTATGAAGAGTGGTAATTCGAATAGTAATGACAACCAGGAAATTGTGGTGTCTCAGAAATCATGAGAAAAGGAGGAGGTGGTCAGCAGTGTCAATGCTGCAGAGAAACCAAGGAAATTGAGGGCTGAGAAAAGACTGACGATTTTGGCAGTAAGAAATTGACCTTTGAGAAATCAGTTTAAATGGAGTGATGGGGGTCTGGGGAACCAGTAGAAGCCAGGATTAAGGAGCAAGTAACTGATGATGAAGTGGAGATATTGGACATAGATTATTTTTTTGTTTTGTTTTGTGGGGCAAAGATGGTTAAGTGACTTGCCCAGGGTCACACAGCTAGTAAATGTCAAGTGTCTGAGACTGGATTTGAACTCAGATCCTCCCAAATCCAAGGCCTATGCTTTATCCACTGCGCCGCCTATCTGCCCCTAGATTATTTTTTCAAGAAGGGTGGCAATGAAAGGGAGGACTAAGAAGAAACTGGATCATGGGTGATGGGGATTAGAAGAGTTCAGGGAAAGCTATTTTGTGTTTTAGTTTGGAAAAGATTAAGATTCAGGAAACTTGAGTTTGTTTGTAAGCAGATGGCTGGGAGGGAGAAGATCCCAAAGAGATAGGAGGGAAGAAGGAAGGAAATGGCTGATGATATTGAGATATTCTTAGGAATAGATGAAGCTAAAGAAAATGACCTGCCATTTTCCATGAAGCAGGAAGCCAGACATCTACTATAAGTGTAAAGGTTACAGGGTTAAGGAGAGAGGAAAAGTTTTGACTTTCTGTGGGGAATGAGAAAGAGAACCGACTGTAGAATAAAACAACCTCCAGTTATTCCATAATGCAATCTGAATAAAACTAGATCTATTAACCAACCATACTTAATAGATTGAAACAAAAATTAGTAAGAGTAGTCCTATTATCAAATAGCTTTAGTCTAAGGGTTCTTAACTTTTAACCCCTTGGGCAGACTGGTGAAGCCTATGGACTTTTAAATGTGTAAAATAAAATATATAGGATTACAAAGGAAACTTAATAGTGAAATTCAGTTATCAAAATCTGTTTTTAAAGAGTTTGTAGACCTCACGTTAAGAACCCATACTTTAGGATATTGATGGATGGGCCTTTTTGGGTAATCTGGAGAACTGAGCCTCTTGATTTAGTAGAAAATTTTACATGGTGGTTGAGTTCCAATGATACAAAATGTATCTCACAGCAATAAGACACCATATCCTCTAGGACATGGCAGTAGTGATTTTTTTTATTTTGCTGGGCAATGGGGGTTAAGTGACTTGCCCAGGGTCACACAGCTAGAAAGTCAAGTGTCTGAGGCCGGATTTGAACTCGGGTACTCCTGAATCCAAGGCCGGTTCTTTATCCACTGCGCCACCTAGCCGCCCCTTCACCTAGCCGCCCCTAGTAGTGATTTTTAGTGAAGCCTATGTATGGAGTTTTCTCAGTGTTCTCTGCATTAGTCTCCACAAAGACGTTACTCTGATACTTCTCCATGGTGTGGAGCTGAGCTTGGTTTTTAGAAAGCTATGTTCATAGAAGACAAGTTCAGAGAGGTCCTATAGATTTTAGCACAGGTCTCATGATGGATTAAAAATGGTCTTCTAGGGGCAGCTAGATGGCTCAGTGGATAAAGCACCAGCCCTGGATTCAGGAGGACCCGAGTTCAAATCCGGCCTCAGACACTTGACACTAGCTGTGTGACCCTGGGCAAGTCACTTAACCCTCATTGCCCTACAAAAACAAAAACCAAAAATGCCCTTCTATCATTTGAATTGTGAAGGACTTAACTGCTTTTAGCAATACAATGACCCAAGACAGTTTCAAAGGACTAATGATACTGATTGAGCACAGACTGAAGCATGCTATTTTTCACTTTATTTCTTTAATTTTTTATTTGAATTTTCTTATACAAAATGACTAATATGGTAATGTTTTACATACTTACATATTTTAACCTATATCTGATTGCTAACTGCCTCAGAGAGGGGGGAGGGGAAGGAGGGATAGAATTTGGAACTCTAAACTTTAAATAAAAATCTTTAACCAAAAGGTTAAAAAAAGGTATAAACAGTTTAATCAGTTTCTTGGCATAATTCAAAACTGCTTCCCAGAATGAATAGACTGATCCACAATCCCACTAATAGTCCATTAATATGTCTGACCTTATAGAACCAGCTCCAGCTATTAACATCCTTTGTCATCTTTGCCAAATTTATGGGTAGAAGGTAAAACTTTAGATGTGTTTTTATTTGCATTTCTATCATTATTAGTGACCTAGAAAATTTTTTCATTTACTTGTTGATATTCCTTCTTTTGAAAACTATCTGTACATCTCCTTTGTGAAATTACAGAGGAATGACTCTTGTTCTTATGTATTTATATCAAGTCTCTATACTTTAAAAAACATCTTAATTACATTTTAATTACAAGTTTTCATATATATATATGTATATATATATAAAATGTGTTTTAATCTCATCTCAGATACATACTAGCTGTGTGACCTTGGGGCAAGTTCTACTAGTCTACAACTTCACTAAGACTTTTGTGATACCGTGTATATACCTTCAACATTAGACTTTTATATGATCTTTGTGTAATTGAAATTATCTTTTGTTTTAAGAATTCACCCCTCTGCATAATTGGTCAAAGAGCTCTCTTTCCTTTCTGATTTGTCTTTTTAACTTTTTATACTCATTTGAAGTTTGAATTTCTCCTTTCTAGGATAATACCACTATATATTATGGTATGTTAACAGTTAGTCATCTAGCAATTATTAAGCACCTACTATGTTCCAAGTACTGTGATAAGTGCTAGGGTGTATAAAAGGTCAAAAGACAGTTCCTGTTCTCAAGAAGCTTCAGTCTGATGAGGGAGATGGTAAATAACTATATACAGATAATGAATATACAGAATCAATTGGGAAAGTTGCAGAGGGAAGGCACTAAGATTAAGGAGGACTGAGAAAAGCTTCTTGAAGAAGTGGGATTTCAGCTGATACTTAAAGGAAACCAGGGATTCTGGGAAGTGGAGATGAGGAAGGAGAGCAGCCAGTGACAATGCTCAGAGTTGAGAGATGAAGATTTGATCTGACGACTCCTTGACTCCTGGTCCAGCCCTCTAAACGCTGTGACCTCACTGCCTGTACTTTTCAAGCTGTTTTCACTTAGATTAATTTCATTTACTCTTGTCTCAATACTTAAGGGCTGTTAGGTGGTACAGTGGATAGAGTGCAGGTCCTGGAGTCAGGAAGACATCTTTTTGAGTTCAAATCTCTCCTCACTTACTAGCCATGTGACCACCCTGGGAAGCCACTTTAACCCTGTTTGCCTCAATTTTCTCACCTGTAAAATGAGCTAGAGAAGGAAATGGCAAACCACCCCAGTATCTTTGCTAAGAAAACCCCAAATGGGGTCATGAGGAGTCAGGACTGAAACAACAAAACAACAGACACTTGGTAGTGAGCTTAGGCAAATCACAACCTCTTTTTCAGGTTCCTTGCTCACTTGTTGTTTGTCTTTCATTCTCAAAGAGAACCATGACTAAGGGAGGTGATGTCATGACTTGCAGTGAATTGGATTTAGGTGAGGGAGGACTGCTTGAGGTCACCAATTTCATTCTCTCCTCCAGAGCCCTCTAGGTCCAGTGGCAAGATATACATCAGGACGACTGGAGATGCCCCTGGATATTGAAGGCAATTGGGGTTAAGTGATTTGCCCAGGCTCACACAGATAGTAAGTGTTTGAGGTGAAATTTGAACTCAGGTCCTCCCAACTTCAGGGCCAATGCTCTATCCACTGTACCACCTATCTGCCCCTTGCTTGTAAAATGGGAATGATAGTAACAGCACCTGCCTCCTTTAGTTGTTACGATGATAAATGAGATAATATTTATGTATTACCTAACCTTCACAAAAACTATTTACATATGTAAAAGCTGAGAGGCTAAATGTCTTTCAAATAACTGAAAACTTATTGGTTACAAAGCAGGGGATAATTAACAACAACAATAATAATACCATGGATAGATCCCTTTTCCTCACCACTTTGAGAAGTTGGTAGTAGTAGTATTGTTGGGGAAAACCATGTCTCCTGGCTCCTAGTCCAAGTCTCTTCTTTTGTATAATATTGCACTATTGAAAACTAATGACAAAATAGATCTTATAGTTTCTGAAATGACCGACGTATTTTCCCTTCAGTATCTTACAGTTTTGTTTTCTAAATAAGAGGAATTGGTTTTTTTGCCCATTTAAAGCATTCTGGAGGCAGCTAGCTGGTCCTGTGCATAGAACACCAGCCCTGGCAGCAGGAAGACCTGAATACCAACTGTGTGACCCTGGGCAAGTCACTTAATCCCAACTGTTTTCCAAAAAAAGGCATTCTAAATCAGAAAAGACTGCACTGTCAGCCATAGCCAGTAGTCTGGTCAATTTCCCTAAAATTTAATAGATTAAGCCATAGGATGCTGCATATAAGTCAGACTCTAGAATAAATTGTTAAAAACCTTGTGGTTGACCCTAAATTTGCAGTTGCCTAGTTGCCCTTTCTAGAACTAGGATCCTTTTAAGATTTATATGGATGCTAAACCATCCATTCTAATAGTATATCATGTAAACCATGTCATCTTAATGATTTGAAATTGTTATGGTAATATTGAAATCAGTTGATATTTCATCTTGTAGTTTTTCATTTTAATTAGTAAGGTGTCTCCTTTAGGTATGAAATGTGGTTTTATGACGTGCAATATACCATCCTTAAGCTCAGAAAGCAAGTTTCAAAAATTTAGCCTACCGGGGCGGCTAGGTGGCACAGTAGATAGAGCACAGGCCCTGGAGTCAGGAGTACCTGAGTTCAAATCCAGCCTCAGACACTTAACACTTACTAGCTGTGTGACCCTGGGCAAGTCACTTAACCCCAGTTGCCTCACTTAAAAAAAAAAAGACCTTAGCCTACCAAGAAGAGAAATAATACCTGGGGAAATAGAAGGAAGATTGTATGAGAACCCCAAAGAATATGTGTGTACGTGTAAGGGAGAAATTAAAGGATAAATAAAATGTATGATAAGAATTTGAGGGTAGGTGGGAGTCACTATTGGGGAGGATTCTTTTGTTTGTTTATTCCCCACCTCTCCATCCTAGAAACAGCTCTTTGTTGGAGGAGAAAATAAGTGTTTGGGGGAAATAGGTTGGCAACATGATTTAATGGAGTTGAAGAATAGATTAGGGTTTATGAGACCTGATATATCAAGTCTTCACTGTCACTAAAATTTGGATAAGTCATCTCTGGAGCTGTTTCTTTAGGTGTAAAGCCAATGATTGGTCTAGGAAAGCATCCTTAAGATTCCTACTGATCCTAAATTCTGAAATTATAATTTAGAAGTTTTTCTTACATGCTAACTGACAATTTTTATCATTTAAATAGATTGAAGTTAGTTGTTTACTTGGATCCCAGAATTCAACTAATAAAACCAACCTTATTGTATTCAGATTTGTAATTCATTTCACCTGCACGAGAAGACATTTTAAGTACATTGTATGTGAAGTGTACTACTCTCATTAGAGAAATAAAATGCAATTATATTCTTGCTATTGGAACATAAATCAGTAGCTGTAGTTGTCTGGCTTGACACTATTGACAGTGTTATTTCCCATGCCATATTTCTCTTGTGTTCAGTTTTTCAGTATGTCTTGCTAGTGAAAATAGCTCATATGTGGTACTTTGTGATGGAGTATCATTCATTCTGAGACTTGCCCTCCCTGAGGCCAAATGGCTTATATAATGAATTGACTGCCTGTATTTAGGGTCCTTGCCACTAATGGAGAATGAATGTTCAGAAGAGGATTGCTACCACTCAGATTCCATTAGGAAAAACTCTGAGGGATTGTTAAAATTCTTCTATTATACTGACATTTGTTGAATCAAATATTGTATGATTCAATAGTTAGGCCGTTGGTTAGTCCTTGGAAATCTTCTGGAACACAGATTTTATGGCGTTTGTTAATGGTGTTAATAATAGAGAAATGCCTTTGTAGTCAGGAAGACCTAGATTCCCTCCTCCTACTGGCTCTGGGACACTGGACAAGTCACCCCTCTCAATACCCCCATTAAGCTATCTAAAATGAATTGCAGAGCATATGCCATTCACAGGTCCCGTACTTCCCCCATCTCACCTCCCTTCAGAAAAGAAGTGTTTTATTAACATTTAACAATGTGCAGATGAAAATTGTTACCTTGTCCAATAGGATTACGTATATATATGTATATGTATACGTGTATATAACACATATATGTTTGGACTGGACCTGTAATTTTACTGACACAGGGATTGTTAGACATCAGTTAATAAGGAATATTTAAAAATACTTAGTGTTCTCATTATAGGCTCTTAGCACAGAAGGGGACCTCACCTGTTAGTTGCATTTTAATCGGTGCTCAAATTGTGACACTTGTCTACATTATCTCTAAGAAGGGTTTTGTCAGTTCTATGCTTTAGACCTTTAGTGACGCCAACCTCAATATACTTCTTAGGCTAAATCAGGTTCTTCTGTGTCTTCTTTCAGCTTTTGTTTTGCTGAAATTCTTTATAGAGGTCATACCTATGTTTCTGGCAGCAGCTAGATGACACAGTAGATAGAGCACTAGCCCCAAAGTCAGGAGGACCTGAGTTCACACGTTACCTCAGACACTTACTAGCTGTGTGACGATGGACAAGTCACTTAAACCCAATTGCCTTCAACATCCAGGGGCATCTCTGTTTGTCCTGATATGTATCTTGCCACTGGACCCAGATAGCTCTGGAGGAGAGCATGGGGTTGGTGACTCTGTACAAATCTTCTGCATTTAAATCCAGTTCACTGCAAGTCATGACATCACCTCCCTTTGTCATGGTCTTCTTCAAGAATGAAGGACAAACAACAACACCACATATTTCTAGGCCCACCCCATTCTACATGAGAGGAAGCACTGTGGTATGCCACAGTAGACACTAAGCTAGGAGTCGAGACTTTGGTTCTCATGCCCGCTATGATCTGTGTGACCTTAGACAAGAGCTTTAACACTCTCTGGGCACATTGTTGATTGCTCCCCTTTCTGATCACCTAGAGAATGTATAGTCTTGAATAAGAGGGGCAGCATTTTAGGTAGTATGTGTCACAGGCAGAATTTGAACCCAGACTTTCCTGACTCCAAGGAAGGATCAAATCAACAAGCTTTTATCAAGCACTTACTAGGTACTGTGCCAAGCGCTGAGGATTCAGCTACAAGCACAAAGAAAGCCAATCCCTACCCTGAGAAGTCACTACATAAAAGGGAGCGGAAAAGTGAGGGGTGGGGAGGTAGGAGTCCAGATGTAGAAACTGAGCCAGGAGAAGGCTTTCTCAGTGATCCATAGGCAGCAAGTCATTTTTCAGTGCCCCCAGCAGCTCTCTGTATGACAAATTATCTGATTCTGGCTGGATGGCCACTTATCAAGTATGTTATTTTGGAGATTTCTTTTCATATGAGTTGAACAGCTTTAGAATTCTGTGACTGTGGTCTTAAAGTGGTGTCTTAAAAGCCAAGGAAGAGAAGAATATACAGAAGATGGTGAAAAAAAATAGTTTTTAAAGCTGCTGAGATGTCCAGGGAGATCAGAAAAGGGGTGGGGGACCTAGGATTTAAAGATTTGAGGTCTCACTTGGATCCTTGGTTGAACAATTCTGGTTGGATGGTTGAAACAAAACAGGTTCCATGAGTGAGAAGAAAAAAATGGAGAGGAAGTGCCAGCATGAATTGTGGAAAATAGGTCCCAGGAGTCTGGCATTCAGCACACCTTTTGCCTATAGGAATTTGACCAAATTTTCTCCAGCTTAAATGTGTTTACTTTTTATAGGTACAGAGGATCATTGAATTAAAGCTGGAAGAGATATTTGGGAGGTTGTCTAGTCCAACCTCATTTTACAATTGGGTAAATTGGGGCCTAGAGAGATTAAATGCCTCTCTTGGGGTCAGATAGGTAGCAAGTAGCAAAACTGTTATTTGAACCTAGTTCCTCACTCCACATTTAGCCCTTTAACACTGTACCAGTATGCCCCCGAGGGTGATCCTACGGTTTGAACAGAAAAAAAGAAAATGGTTGTTCAGAACAGTCAATCTCTGGCAGCAAAGATGAATGTTTGTGTCTATTCAGGACATTTGGTTTCTGTCAGTGGTGCCAGATTCTGGAGGTGCTCTTCCATCCTGCATGCACACTAGCAGGCTGTGTTCTTGGGGCTACATTTACCCCTAGGATAGATGCCCTGAGGCATTGTAGAGTTCTTTTCCTAATGCCATTGGCTGAGCCCTCACTCTCAGGTGTCCTCTCCAGCATTAGCTGATTTAACCAGCTGACATCCATTAACGTGTCCTCCCCCCCCCCCCTTCGGAAACTTTAATACAAGGGGGAAAATGTCACAAAACAAAAGTTTTAAGGATATTCCAGCAAAGTCCTTTACCACCAAAGTGTAGGTTAAGCATCCAACCCCGGTGAAGCCAAGAGTTTCTTTCTAGCTCCCTCAACCCTATTCCAAATTCAGTAAGAAAGTAGCCCAAGAATATAAAGTATCTCTCAGATGACTCTACTATGAATATTCAAAGTACGAGGTGTTTTTTTTAAATCATTTTAAGTTTCCATTTCACAATTTTTTTTTTTTTTAGTGAGGCAATTGGGGTTAAGTGACTTGCCCAGGGTCACACAGCTAGTAAGTGTGTTAAGTGTCAGAGGCCGGATTTGAACTCAGGTACTCCTGACTCTGGGGCCAGTGCTTTATCCACTGTGCCACCTAGCTGCCCCACAATTTATTTTTTATATACACTTATAAAGCATGACATGTCTATTTTTTTATGCGCTTATTTGTGCTGTAACTTTCTAGCAAGCCAACCTCTTTAAATTATTTTCATAAACTCATCACAAGTAGGTGTACACTGCAATAATACAAGAAAAATGACTGTGTTAAAAACATTAGATTAGGTGGTGAAAAAGAAATTACCAATAACACTAGTACCTTGATGTAGGGGAAATAGCACTGGCCCTAAAATCAGAAGAACTAGGTTTGAGTTCTAGCCCTGGCACTTTGTAACTGTATGCAAGTTATTTATGCTCTATGACCCTCTGTCTCCTCACCTGTCTGAGGGGGCACTACCCCTTGGTCTGCTTCCCTCCATGGGTTTTGTCATGAACATCAAATAAGATTGTGTATGTAGTGCTTTCAAAACTCATTCACTAGACAAATGTAAGTAATTACTTTGTTTAAAGTCTTTTAGAGATTAGAAAATTTATATTCTTCAAAGGTTCATTATGCCAATAATCAGTTTGTCCCAAGTTAGTTTGGGGCTTTGAAGCAAGCAACTTAGAAAAATAGACTCAAACACACATGATTTTAGTGTCTTAAAATTTCTATAGTAAAAAATTAGTTTAATTCAAAATTGAGAGTTCCCTTTCTTCCTTCCTTTCTTCCTTTTTCTTTCTTCCTTCCTTTCTTTCTTTCTTTCTTTTTCTTTCTTTCTTTCTTTCTTTCTTTCTTTCTTTCTTTCTTTCTTTCTTTCTTTCTTTCTTTCTTTCTTTCTTTCTTTCTTTCTTTCTTTCTTTCTTTCTTTCTTTCTTCTTCTTCTCTTCTTCCTTCTTCCTTCCTTCCTTCCTTCCTTCCTTCCTTCCTTCCTTCCTTCCTTCCTTCCTTCCTTCCTTCCTTCCTTCCTTCCTTCTTTCCTTCTTTCCTTCCTTCCTTCTTTCCTTCCTTCCTTCCGTGGGGCAATGAGGGTTAAGGGACTTGCCCAAGATCACACAGCTAGTAAGTGTCTGAGGCTGGATTTGAACTCAGGTCTTCCCGAATCCAGTGCTTTATCCACTGTGCCACCTAGCTGCCCCCGAGAATCCATTTCTAAAATACAATATTAATGATTCTATGTTAAATATCAAGGAGAAAATTAAAATTAGATCTACTAAAAACATTAACTTTTACAAAGAGATTTGCTGCCAAGGTAAATCAAGAACATAACGTCTGCCATGGGAGGGGTCACATTTCCTTCCCAGCAAATCCCTTGGAAGAGTGGGTTCACACTTAAATCATTTGCTACAAAGCATTCACTCCACACCAAGTTCACTTCCAAATGTGACTAGCTGATGGATGAATCCATGTTTCTACAGCTGTTGGGTTGGGTTAATAGGTCTTTCTTCAGGGCAAGGCTGCTGCTTCATTTGTGTGCTCATCCATCCACAAATCCTGTCTTGGACTCCAGATACTGGACTTCATGCACTTGTTATACAGACCTTTTGAAGCTTGTAAGGTTGTAGCTATCTCCAGGACTACACTTGAAAGCAGGAAGAGAGACACAACAGAGATCACCACACACCAGGAAAGGAGAGGCCCATTTTTGCCAGTTAGTGTCTTTTGAAAGCACCCATTTGCAGCTCAGCAGCCAAACAGCTCCTATCTTTACCACATGGTGAGCAGATCAGAATGTTAGGTCTTGGGCCAGATCAGTAAGTAAGGCCCTTCCATTCCAGTTAAGAAGGCTCCCTAGCCTCTGCCACATGGGCTGGCGTCAGGCAGAGTGTTGTAGTTCATGCTTTGGGAATGGAGCTCTATTGGCCAGGCCCCTGTTACATAGAACACATAAGTACTGGATTGCACTTTGTACCAAATAGTTTACCTACTTCATTGATAGTTGTGTCCCTGTTAGGAATAATGAGCACTTTGTACATTTGTGGAGAAGGCAAAATTACTGTTGGAAACTGTGGCTTATCACCCAATTGAGGCATCTTGCCTATTGTAGTAAATGCATCTCAGGTACCTAAAGGGCACATGACCTTGAAATTCTATTGAATATAGTTCTTCACAATCCCCACCTCCCACTTGCATATTTTGTGCAGGAGGTATAATGCATTAGAGTGAGTGTTGCTTCAAGTCTTACAACCTCTTGGTTTTTGAGCCAGTTCTCTGACTCTAATGTACAGTTGGGTTTCCCAGCTACATGATTGGAAAGAAGGGAGTTTTCATATTGGGCGTTTGCTACATGGTAAAATCACAAGTCAATAATACTGCACATATCATTGTATATACTATTTCTTCTTTTGTGATAGGTGTGTTGCCAAAGAGTTTGATTCACAGTGTCTTATACATCTTTGCATTCTGCAATGTGCTTAGCATAATACCTTGCACAAAGTAGACTAAGAACACATGCTAATTAAAACTTGTGAAGTTTTGGAAATGTTTTCTTCAGTTTTATAAGGTTGAGAATTCTCAAAAATGGGTCTTTCAGGATTTCTAATCTAAGACATTCCAAAAGTAGCATTTGGAGTTAGTGGTCTGATCCAATGACTCAGATGATAAATCTTGCAGGTAACACTGCTACCTTGTATTTATCTGCTTAGCATAAGCAGAGAATAAAAAATGATGTCTGCAGCAAGATATAGCACCCCCACACACACACACCTTATATAAACTAGCAGTGGGTGAAAATATCAACAAGGGTAGATTGAACTCACCTGTTCCATGGGAATAGTTTGAGGACAGAAGCTGTTATATCAGAGACGAGTGTCATCAGCAGAGCCATATGTTAATAAATTCACATTTAAAAGTTGATTTACTTTTAGCTTGTTGTCATTCCTGAAGTGGATTTGTGCTATAAAACTGTCTCTATTCACTATCTTATATTAAACAGGTCTTTCTTGTTAATTTTTTAGAAAGCAAGTTCCTTGAGAGTGTGGATTTTTTCTTTTTTGGTGCTTTGTAGCCAACCCCAAGCACTGGGGGTACATGGTGTCTGCTTACCTAATGCTGGCTGGTTGGTATTTCATTTCCAAGCTTGCCTTTTGTCTATTTTGTAAAGATAAAAATACAGATAAAATATTTTGAACCCTTTAAAGTAAAATAATTTATAAAAAGAAGAAATACACTAAGATGCTAAAGGGAGTCAACATACATTCCTCAGTCTTTGAATAAATATAACTTACATCTTTAAGAATAGCATTTTAAACAAAAGAGAGGAATTACAGAAAAGGTCAGCACCAAAATATTAATGTGTCTTTGAGAGTGTTGGTGATATCAATAAAAACTTCTTTTCAGCATTATTGGTTTTTTTTTGTTTGTTTAATAAAGACAATTATTTTATTTGATAACATTGGTTTTATGCCACAAGGACACAAGCTCCACCAACACCCTTAATCTTTTCCTCTGCTCTTCTGCCCAAGAATTTTGCCTGCACAATTACTGTCTGCTTGGGGAGTTTCCCTTTTCCTAGCACTTTGTAGTACCTGACCTCACAACACCAATGACAGGGGCAAGCCCTTCCTTGTTTTTGGCAGCATTAATCCTGGTCTGCTCACTGACCAGTGTCCACAGCTTATCAAGGTTGGTGGTTGGGCGGGCAGTAGCTTTGCTTCTTCTTCAAGTGGTAACGCCTCATACCCACTTTCCCGAAGTAACCTGGATGATATTTGTAGAAGTTGATTCCATGATGGTGGAGCCCTCCTACATTTCCATGAGCTCTGGGGTGCTACCAGTGTTTGCTGATATGCTAGTGGCTGTGGCTGACGTGCAGTAGAGCTTCTTCGTCTTCCTTAGTCGAGAAGGCGTATCGCACACCCTAGAAAAGGAAGCTCAGCATTATTGTTGAATAATTAAATTTTCCATTTAGATTTTCCAAGAAAATAGTGTCATGTATACTTACATAAACACGCATATGTATGTATACATACATACAGAGAGAAAATTAGTGTAGCAGTTCAGGGTTTTTGGAGATAAAGCCATGTGTGGTTTTTGCTAATATCCATTATGAGCATGAGTATAACATTCATTCTAGTTAATTGAAAATGTGAAGGAACCTCAAAAGTCATCTGGTTCAGGCTCCTAAGCTTGATTATAATAATATTCTTTTAAGTTTGTAGAGTCATATATACATTAAGGCAAGTGAGTCCTGAAACCAATGATCCACCAGTCTGACCACCATGGAAGCATCAGTATCATAAACTAATGACCACAAGTTGTTTTTTCAGAGTTATGCTATACTTATTATTAAAACTGGCTTTCTCTTCTGTTGCTTGCTCTGAATGCCTACTGTATGCCAGTTTGTAAAATTTTAGTAGGTTTTTCAGAGAACACTACTTTTTTTTTTTTTAAAGCAGGGCAATGAGGGTTAAGTGACTTGCCCAGGGTCACACAGCTAGCAAGTGTCTGGGGTTGGACTTGAACTCAGGTCCCCCTGAATCCACGGCTGGTGCTCCATCTACTGCAACACCTAGCTGCCCCCCACATTACGTTTTTTAAAAAAATGACATTTATTTTTACATCATATTCCTTTTCAACAATATACCTTCTTGCCCCCACCCCATTTTCCCCATCCCTCCTTAAGGAAAGAGAAAAAGTCGGGTTAGTAAAACTAGCTAAAACAATGACCATGTCAGACAGTATATCTAATATTCCACACTCATAGTCTCCTATTTCTGCTATAAAGGGGAAAGAGAGTTCATTTTCTCAACTTTGCTCTGCTACAAAGTTTGTTTGTTCTTAATAAATAATATTCTTCAAGTTTTATTTATGTTGTATATGTTTTTCTGGTTCTGTTCACTTTATTCTGTCAGTCCATACAAGTCTTGCCATGTTTCTCTGAAATGTTGTACTTACAGCACAGTCATATTTCATCATATTCATATACTTTGTTTAGTTATGTCCAACCAATAGAGACCCATTTGATTTCCAGTTGTTTGCTTCCCTGCCACACTTTATTTTATTTTCATGTAAAGATATCTTGATTTTTTTATTTCACCTTCATTTCCAATTATAGATGTCCTTTCAGCCCCTATCAGCAGACTATTCCCTGTAACAAAGTTTTTTTTGTTTTTTTTTAAGGGGGTAAAAAAGAAAGGAGCTCAGGAAAAGTAAGCAATCCATCCATATATGTAATGTTCCATTCTTTTAGTCCCCACCTTAAAGAAAGAAAGAAAGAAAGAAAGAAAAAAGTAGAGATTGGTACATTTTCTCAACTCTTCTCCATAGCTAAGTTTGGTAATTATAATCACACAGCCTTAGGTCTCATTTTATGGGGGTTTTTTACATTCACATTCTTGTTGTCATGTATATTGTTTTTCTGATTCTGCCTTTCTTTTCCTACCTGAGTTCATATGAATCATTATGCTTCTGAATTTTCCTAATTATCTTTTCTTATGGCACAGCATTATTCAGTTTCATACAATAATTGTTCTGTGATATGCCTTTGGCCCAGTTATTATTCAGAATGCCATTATTAAATCTTCATATGCCCATGCATCCCAGGTACAATCAGTGGCTGCTGTGTCATTCTTCTTTTGTATATTTATATCTTAGTTTGATTATATTGTAATCTTCTGGAAAGCAGGATTCTTCTTTGTCTTTCACTCCTATATCCATCTATATCCATAACAGTGCTTTGCTTAGGCTAGATATTAAAGTGTTTGAATATGGCCCCATCTTTATTTTCTTCTCATTGTCTGCTTCCTACAAACATACCTATGTGCCTCTCATCCTTAAAAAAGCCTTCATTTAATTCTGCCTTCCCCATGGACTAACTTTCTTATATAGTCTTGTATAAAGAACCATCTATTCTTGCTACCACTTCATTTCTTCATTTCCCATTCACTTTTTTTTTTTTTTTGGTGAGGCAATTGGGGTTAAGCGACTTGCCCAGGGTCACACAGCTAGTAAGTGTCAAGTGTCTGAGGCTGGATTTGAACTCAGGTACTCCTGAATCCAGGGCCAGTGCTTTATCCACTGTGCCATCTAGCTGCCCCCCATTCACTTCTAAACCCCTTGCATTTTGGCTTTTACTTTTATGACACTACTGACTGCTATTTTTGCTTCTGTCTGTCTTACTGTTTTCTTCTGACTAGTTGGGTGTATCAACATCATCCATCTCCTGCTCTTCCCATCAGGGATGCCTCCAGGACTCTTCACACTTTTCTCTTGTGGTTTTATTAACTCCCAAGGGTTCAATGATCATCTCTATGTAGTTGATTCCCAAATCTGTATGTCCAGCCCTAATCTCTAATTCAGTCACCAACTGCGTGCACGACGGCCTATGCCTTGGTGTCTCCATCAGCATCTCAAAGGGAACCTGGCCAAAATGACATTCTTTAAGGCCATCTCCCAAATCTGCCCTTCCTCTAAATTTCTCTCTATCATTCATTTATACCCTTGACTTCATTTCTAATTATTCTCTCACATAATCATTTACTGAGCCTTCTACTTCCTTAAAATGGGAGCATAGATTGAGATTATCACATTCACTCCCCTTTCTCCACTGTCACCCCTCATCACCTCTAGACTGGACTATTAGAATAGCCTTATTATTGGTCTTCTCACTTTCATTCTTTCCTCTCTCAAATATATCTTCTACATAACTGTCAAAATAATCTTCCTATAAGCATAGGAAGCATCACACCTTTGTTTAAAAAAACCTTTGTTATTCCACTGTTTTCTTTAGGATAAACCACAAAACTCCCCAGTCTGGTGTTTTATACTCTCCATATTTTGACTCTAACTTATCTTTCTAGGTATTTCACATGACTTTGTTTCACTTAGCCTACTATCCCTAGGAAGTTGGCATTCCATCTTTAACACAGTCTGTATTATTCTCAGATGGTTCTCCTTGTGCAGGTTTGCTGCTCAGCTCAGGTTCTGCCTCCTCCTTTTGGACCCTTCTTGACATCCCCACTCTCTCTTCATTTTTTAGTATTTTCTAAAATATTAATTGTATGTGTTATAACTTCCTAATAGAATGGTTGTTGAGTCCAGAGACCACTTTTTTTGGGGGGGGGGGGCAGGGGAATGAGGGTTAAATTACTTGCCCAAGGTCACTTAGCTAGTAAGTGTCAAGTGCCTGGGGCTGGATTTGAACTCAGGTCCTCCTGAATCCAGGACCTAGCTTTATCCACTGAGACACCTAGCTGCCCTCTACCTTTTTTTTTTTTTAATCTTACCCTCAAGCCCCACACACAATACTTAGAGTTTAATTGAATTGTTGAATTGGAGTAAAACATACTTTTTGTGTCTGTCCACTGCACTGAATAGAATGGATAAGATCCATCAAATTAATTATATAATAGTAATGTTACTATTCTATATCATGGCCAAAGAATTTATCAACTCGTAGCTAACCTGCTATTAATGAACCTTTTCCCATTTAAACTAGGCTCATCCTTGAATAACAGTCTGTCACAGTAGGTGAATTCAGCTTGGTAGAGCTATACGTAATTTAATAAAACGTGTCAGGATTTGAATTCTACTGGCATAGCCTTGAGAAACCCAGGATCACTTCCACATAGTGATACGAATTTGTATCAGGATTTTTGTTGTGATATTTATAGTAACCAGTAAGCTTCTGTGAAGAGTATAATAGCTAACACTATTCAGCTGAAAAATGAGCAAAATGCAGTTTACCAAAAATAAATTAGTAAATTATTATTATTGCTGTATATGTTTATTTAGAAGTGGGAGTTGAGAATAAACTAAAAAAATTGTCAGTTGATATTTGTGTATCATTAAAGATAACTTTACATGTAGTGCAAAATTGAGGTACATATTTTTGAAGTTAAATAATCGTTATATGTAACACATTTGATTTATGATGGGCATAAATGTTTAACTTCATGTTTTGGGTCTACTACTTAGAGATTATAGGGAAATTAAGTTTATATAATAGGATTTGTTTCTATAATTTAAGAAGTTTTTGTCATTTTTGGAAACACAACAAACAGTTGATTTTAGGTATTCAGTTTATTTAAATGATAATAGATTTCAGAAATCTAATTATTGATCTACTATAAAGCTGCTTGCAGATAATCATGAAATCAATGTGTTGGAAAGTACCCTACTCCACATGGGTTGTTGGGGTTTTTTTTGGGTTTTTTTGGTGGGGAAATGGGGGTTAAGTGAATTGCCCAGGGTCACACAGCTAGTAAGTGTCTGAGGCCGGATTTGAACTCAGGTACTCCTGATGAATCCAAGGCCAGTACTTTATCCACTGCGACACCTAGCTGCTCCAACTCCACATGTTTTTAAAAGGTATTCGTTAAGTGTGGTTAAGAGGATTTTTTTGAATCAAGGAAAAATAAAACCTGCTTTTCCTGTGAAACTTTTCATTAATTAATGTGTTTCTCTTTGTTTTTTTGTTTTTTTCATAGGTATGAGAAGGTACCAGTGATCTTGGTTGGGAACAAAGTGGACCTGGAAAGTGAGAGAGAAGTATCTTCAAATGAGGGAAGAGCCTTGGCTGAAGAATGGGGTTGTCCTTTTATGGAGACATCTGCTAAAAGTAAAACAATGGTGGATGAGCTCTTTGCAGAAATTGTTAGACAAATGAACTATGCGGCTCAGCCAGACAAAGATGATCCATGCTGTTCCGCATGTAACATACAATAGCAGTTAAAAATGGACATATCCTGGACACAGTTTACTCAACTTTTGTAGGTGGTAAAATCTTGTCTGCTTTACTGCCCAATTTGCAAAGATATGTGGAATGAATCTACAGTGAAGTTACAGTACTTATTCAGAGCAAAGCTGTGATTGTCAATCGGTGTCTCTGAATATATTTGGGTTCAGTAACTACATTTTTCACTACCATCCTCAGTCTCCCTTATGCATCTGCAACTCGATGGCATAGCCAGTTAATCTACAGGGTGATCTCATTTTAAAGATATGTTGGCATTGTCCCAGACAGCAGCAACATAAATTGGAAATATTCTTGAGGGAGAAATGAGAAGACCTGCAATGATCATTCACAATTAAAATACGTGGGATTTTTTTGTTTTGTTTTGTTTTAAAGAGAGAAATCATACATGAATATAGAATTTTAGGACTTGCAATAGTGCTTCTGGCCAAGTTAATTCAGTCAAGTAAAGCAGGATCAACCATACTGCTGACAGCATTACAAGGGACATTCTTTACAAGGCTGGCGTATTATTTCTTGTTTGCAAAATCTATGCTGTTGTTAGTTGTATATTTTTTCCTAGTCTGTGACATGGAACTCATTGCACCAGTCCTTGAAAATGAAGAGATCTGCACAGGTTGTGGAAAATGCAGTCTGGTTTTATAATGTGTTAAATCATCTGCTTTGCTACTGAAAATGGAAGATCTCTTCAGATTTTGTTCAGACAAAAAAATAAGCAAACAAACCTCTGTTTACAAAGCAGGAAATGTCTTTATCACTTTATTGAACATGGAGGAAGCAACTATGATGAAAAGAAATTGCTTAGCCTTACTAACAAGGAGCATTTTAGTAGATTAACTAGTACCATCTTGTAAGGAAAATGAAGCCATGTTGCATCCAGATGTTCCCATTTGCAGAAACCTCATGGGATAGTACAAACATTCTGCATTTTTCAGTTTGTTAAGACAACAAATTCCTTTTTGCCTTTAAGGGCTATGGTTTTTGGTGTGATCCCAAGCTAACTTTCTTTCAAAATCAAGTTCGCTATTTCAGAGCTTTAATGTTGACATTTTAAAAAATTGAATAACCATGTGAAACAATTCTGGCTTAAAGGTAGGATATAAGTTATAGGATAATGTGTAAGGGATGAAAACCTTTTATCTCTAATTTTCCTGATGTACTCTACAAAGGTTCTCTTGCAAAAGTTTTGCCCTGATTACTGAAGTGGCAAATAGAGTGGGAGTGAATATTTTGTTTTGAAAAGGTGCTCAAGCTCTGACATTTTTAGTTTCATAGCCGTGAAGTATTTATCATTTGCATGACTAATGCCACAGAAATACCTATTCAGAGTTTTACAATCAAGTGTAGATGATTTTTCAATTTTAAGCTTCAGAGTTCTAAATGCTAAAGAGATTATTCTTGAGTTGGACCTCTGTAGATAAATTTGGCCTTCAAAACTGCAAAACCACTGAGCCTGTGGTCTTCATGCCACCTTGCATTTCATTGGTGTCACAATCTCATGCAGTAATTCTAGTCTTTTGTTAGGTAATTGAGAGGAGGATGTGTTTTATGCGTGCATATGTATATTAGTTGCTCTCCAGAATTTGGCACAAAAGTAAGAGGCACTAGCCTCTTTTGAAAATTTGTACTTTAGATTTGTCTCAAAGGTAATATTTGCTTTATTTCTTAAATTATTTTTAGAGCATTTTTGAATTTAAAAACTCCCATGTTTCTTGTAATTTATATCAGAGTGTTTGGTGACTAGCAAACAAATCAGCGGCTCGAAAAGACCTGGTCAGACTGTTCGGTCAGACTTCCTCTCTTCTGAGAAAATGGAAGGGATGCATGTGTAAAAATCAACATTTAGTTTTAATCAATCTTTCTGAATTTTAGTCATGACTTGTTTTCTTTCATGTATTTCCATCATCCTCAATTTTGAAGCACCTTGTTCAAATAAATTTTCAGCCCTTTATATTATACTTAACCCAATTTTAAGACCTAAGTGTCCAGGAGAATTGAAAGCATTTAAAAAAAAACTACTTATCTCCTGCTGTAGAAATATCCTATAACTTTAAAAAAATTTCCCTATTTTATAATATTTCCACATTCAAATAATTGAATAACATTGATAGTTCAGAATGCATTTGAGTATACTCTGTAAAGATCCTACAGTCTTATGCCATGGATTGCTATGCAGACAATAGAAATGGGCAAAAATAGCATGAGGGGTCTTGTAAAATCTAAAGAGCAAAGGGTTATCTAAAATTTCAATCATGTAGTTAAGAGTTTGTTACATAGGTCAGATGGGCTTTTTAATGTGCACATCTTAGTAATCAGTGAATTGGCCACATGGTCATGTGTTTCATCACAGTCCTACGTGTTTAGTGACAAAGCGACACCCATTGTCACAAAAAAAGTGTAAATGCTGTTGTGCTCTCTGTCTTGTAGTTCTCAAATTCTGATGCTTTCTTGGTATTTCATCTGGTGAGAACATACTTCAGCTTGATTGAATGATAGTTACATTTGGTGAGATGTTGGCAAAAAAGTTTGAGAACAGGAAGACTAACCTTAAGGGACCACGTGAAAGAATTGGTGGTCACCTCTTTCTGTGATGGTTAGTAACCTTGGCTCACTCTATTTAGTACCCTGATCAGACTAGCAATTATTGTCAGTGGAAATTTTTCTAACATGCCTTAAAATATTATGGTTTGATCCAAAGACCCACTTTTACTTTAGCTGTTCTTGTAGGGTTTTGTACTTTCTTACAAAATCAGCATATTTTTTTTAAGTTTTACTGATTTTTTTTCTTTTAATGTTGCAACTTTGATTCTTGTAAGCTGTAATAGTGATGGTAACTGTTGCCTTTCATTTTGTTCAGCCTGTGCAAAACAAGCCAGCATCTGATCAAAAGTATTACACAAAAGTCTTTCTTCAACATTTGAAAGGTGCTTTGATCACTTTTTTCTTTGGTTTGTACAATTAGAATTAGCTTTTCTGACTAGTAGTACCACAGTTGCCATCACTTATTTATGGGAAAACTACTGGTATCTGCTCTCCTGTGTAAAGAATGTTGCCTAAAGATGTCTGCCATTTGTTTTTTGGAGGATTGTATGGACGTGAGAATATGTGTGCATGTGTGTATGTATGTGGATTTTTGTTATTGTTGTTATTATTTTGTTCTGATCAGTGTCGTCTCTTAGCACTGGTTAGGCTTTATTTGTGAAGCTCCCTACCCAATCAAAAGTTAAGAGATGATGGGAGTTTTTGTTTTCTGTTTATCTTGTGTCATTGTGCATATGTTAAATCTTGATCAGGGTTTCAAGAGTGACTGCAGTGGGTTTTGGAAACAGACTTAACATTATTGATTTGGGGTTTCCCAGAGATTAATTAAATATAGTTCAGTTAATTGTTGAGCTCTAATACAACTGACCATTTAAAATTGAACAACAGTTTATTGTTTTGTAACAATGTCAGTTGTTAAACCTCGCTGTTTGGGATAAAACAAGAATTGTACATAGAACTCAATGCAAATTCAACAGTTGTATTTGGAGTTAAATTATTTTAACAAATAAATTTATTTAATGAAACTTCCTTTGATTTTCTTTGTACTATTAACATCCAAAATCAACGTGGATGGACTGTGCAGTTACTTCATGTATAATGAATTTTATTTCCATGAAGAAATTATTAAGTTTCTAACCATGACCAAGTAAAAGTGTTTGTGGTTAGTTAGCACCAGATAAACATTCAAGTAACAAAAGAACAGAAGCCAAAGTACTTTTAACTTATTAGATTTCAAAATGAAATGAACCAGGCTTTTTTCAGATCTCTGTCCTAAAAATTGTGATGTTTTTAAGGTTTTCAATTGGAAAATGTCAGTGTTCCAAAGAAGCCTGATTATACATCCTAGCAATGATCGTCTGAACAGTCATGATGCTCGTGTTAACGGGATTGTTCTAGGTAATTGACATTGATTAGAGGTTGCATTATAGTCATGCCAATATCACTAAAATGCACCATTGTGCTCCCTGGTGATGGGCTTCAGGCTGGCTTTTTGTTTCCAGGTCATGTGGATCTCAAGGTGCCAGAAGCTGGAGGCTGGTCCTCTGTAGGCACTGCTTGTTCTCTAGAGGATTCTGTGAATGTTGACAAATGCTGTTAATTGTACCCAGCCTTCAGCTGCTCTAGACACTGATAACTAGCTCATTCATTCTGTAAACCAATTTAAACTGGGCCTTTTGGTTATGTTGCTACTGGACGATGTTGAAAGCCCTTGGCAACATTCCACTAGTTTAGTAGGTTCATTGTTTTAGTGTGTAAGAGAATCATTGCAAGGATGTAACAGAAGCACTATAGAAAAAAATTTAGGATATTTAAAGCAAGAATGCAACAATATGTTAGAATATTGAATATTTTTAAAGTTGGTTAGCTTCTTATTCTTAATTCCAGGTGTTTAAAAATACTTAGGTATACCAGTGCTAAGTTGTGCTGAATGGAAGGTTTTGAGACGAAAAAAATGTTGCTTTGGAACTCACCCAACTTAGAAATAACTTAAAGGCGTAATGATCAATAAATTTTGGTGAATTTTGGAGGCACATATAAGCAACCACAGGAGGAAATATAAGAATCCAAAAGAGCAGGAGGAGGTGACTCACTCAATTTAGGGTTGGATCAGAATGAATGCCTGCTGACCCCCAAGACTTGTGAAGCAGAGTGAGTTAATTCAGACTGGGAGGTGGGGGGGGAAGCAAATTAATGATCTATCTTAGTTTGCTTATTTAAATGAAAAACAGTCTCATAAGGAGGTTGGCATACAAATCCTAACAAAGAAAATGCCTTGCTCCTAGTAGGCTCAAAACATATTGATCAGATAAATAATTTCAATGCAATTTTAAACTCTTCTGTTTTTATTTCCAGATATTAGTATAGTGTTTGGCACACAAAAGTATTTAATAAGGACTTTTCCATTCAGCCTGAAACCTTTTATAAAATGTATAACAATATATATGAAAGTTGATATTTCACACCCATATGTGAAACTGGAAATTTTACAATAGCCTAATATTTTCTTTTATAGTAACAGTCTGTTTTCCTTATTTCTCCTAAGTGATCTCATACTAAAATTCTTCAAAGGATACCCATATAGATATTTTCTCCACTGGAATAAGTGGCATCACCTTTCCACTGTAGTAGAGGGTTCTTCAAGAGATGGTGTGGCCAAAATAAAAACAAACCAACACCCAACAAAGCACCAAATTCTATTTCTAACAGCTATAACTGAATGTATTTCCATGTACAGAATGAAAATGTGGTCCTGTAACTTACATCTTTGTCTCTAGTGGGCTCTTAGGAGCTCTATTAAATAAGTAATACTTATTTCCACATGAGAATCCTGCAGGTATATGAAGACAATTATCTCTCTCCTGCCCCCTCCTTCCATCTTACCCCCCTCCCCACTTTTGTAGGTCACTCACACCTAGTTCATTCAACTTTCTCATGTCACTTGGTTTCCACATCTTTCACCACCATGGTTGCACGTCTATATATGTATTCATGCAGACACATACACACACATTTCTATTTGCTGTGTATACACTTTTATTCCCTGTGCATAAATGCTTATTCATTGCCAGTGTCCATCTTAAAACCTAGCTCTCCAAACAGAACAAGTCCAGTGTTGTTCTGGACAGACAGTATTAGTGAAGCTCCTTTGATCTGAATAATTTCTCTTAGTGTAGCCCAAGATTGCATTCGATTTTTAAATAGTGGAAAGTGCTGGCTCATCTTGAACCTTATCATCAAGTGAAATCCCCATGTCTTTGACATAAATCGCTATTAAGCCAGACCTATTTAAACCTATATGTGATAGGTTACATTTTAGCCTAATTTCATCTTGCTAGCTGTGGTCCGTCCACTGTTAGAATGTGCTTAATCCTTTTGAATCTTGATTGGTTTGCCCAATAATGCTTTCTCCCCTCTTTGGTCATCTTCGAGTTATATATACACTTAAGTACTTCAGGATTTGCAAAGCACTTTCCATGTGCTATTCCATTTAATACTCGGAGCAACCCTATGAGGTGGGTGCTCATTATACCCATTTTAGAGAGAGAAACTGAAGCTGAGTGGGTTAAGGACCTTGCTCCATGGTCATGCCACTAGTAAGTGAGGGCAGGATTTGAATAGAGATCTTCCTGACTCCAAATGCCATACTCTGTTGACTGTACCATCTAGTTGTCTTCTAGTATATCGACATCAGTGATTACAATAAAGCTGAATATAGAGCACATGGCACACCATTAGAGAGCTCCCTAAAGCTGACATGGTCCATTGGTCAGCACTTTCTGGATTTCAGCATTCTCTGAATCCATTTAACTACTGGTATCCAGCCCACATGATGTTATTCTCCCTCTAGGCATATCATGAGAGAGTTTGGTAAATGCCTGTATGAAATCTAAATACACTATGACAGGTCCCCTAATCTTTCCAGTCAAACCCCTGTAGAAACCTGTAGAGCAATTCAACTTGAATTTATAGCAAAAGATTTGAACTTGGGTCCTGTGATATCAAATGCAACATTCTTTACATGCCTGACTTTCTTATGGTTGGTTAGCCATGTTTGTATCTATGGAACTCAGTTCCATGAAGTCAGAGGATCATGTCTTGGGTAAATTTTCTATCTTCCCCAGTGCCTATTACAGCACACTGCACATACAGAACACTTATTATTTGTTTGTTTAATAGATGCCTTTCAATACAACTCATACTGCCCCATGCCAGTAACTTCCCATCTCCAATTTCACCAGGCACTGACCAAAAGGCCATCACTGTTTCTTCCCACATTTATCTGTACCCAAATACGACCCTTCATGCTGTCTCATGTTAGCCATCTATGCAGCTTTATAGATGTTCCAGCTTGCAACTAACAGACTTATAATCAATGACTAACAAGAGTTAATCTGGTTTAAAAAAAGAAAAAACAATCCACAGCTACAAGACGAAAATTATAGATTACTGCCTGGGAAATCCTTTCTAGCTGCAAACATAAAAGCATTCAGTAAGTTAGATGTGGCTCTTTTTTCTCTGTCTCTCCTCATTCTGGGAAGAATCATAGTAGTCCCCCGAGCCTGGTTCCAAAGCAGCATGGGCAGAAAACAGTATTTTCTCTAGTTCTTACTATTGATAAAATTATGTTACAAATTATCTTTAAGATAAAATTCCGGGGCAGCTAGGTGGCGCAGTGGATAAAGCATCGGCCCTGGATTCAGGAGGACCTGAGTTCAAATCTGGCCTTGGACGCTTGACACTTACTAGCTGTGTGACCCTGGGCAAGTCACTTAACTCCCATTGTCCCGCAAAAAAAAAAAGATAAAATTCCAAATGTACTTTGGACATACTGACCCACTCTATAAGTTCACACGTGCAATAAATTGCTGTTAAAAATAGCCAGTGTGCCAGAAGACTGGTGGATTGCCAACCTGGCTTCCATCCATAAGAAAGACCTGGGAGCTACAGACTACTGAGACTCACTTTAAAACCCAGCAAGCTTGTAGAATTTGTAACAGAATGGTGAACACTTAAGTAAGCAGAACACATTAAGGAAAAGGCAACATGATTTCTGTAAGATGAAATTGGGCTTCACTAAAATTCTGGGAGGAAACATGGAGAGCACAGGAGGACACTGTGCCAAGCAAGGAATCAGGATATTTCCTGAACAAGACAGCCTGTTCACGATATTGGAGGGACATTGAAGAGGGTTAGACTTGTTCCACTTGTCCCTAGGAGGTCAGATCTAGCAGCAGAGGGAGATTTGCTGTCTTTTTATATATTTTGCTCATTATAAGGAGAAACGTCCTAAACATTAGAGCCATCCAAAGAGGGACTGGAATGCCTCAGGAGGTGACGGTGTTCCCCTCATTAATAGGACCATAGATGTAAAGCTGCAAGAGACCATAGCAGTTATCTTGTCCAACCTGTTTATTTTACAGAAGAGGAAACTGAAGCCCAAATAAGTCTGGCACAGGGTTATACAGGTAGGAGGTGGGAAAGTGGCTTCAAGTGCAGACTAGACAGCCACTTGTCAGGGCTTGACAAAAACAGGATTCCGGGATGGGTGCAGATAGGATTAATGACCTCTGAGATCCCTTCTGACATAATTGTCTAAATAATTAATGATTAAGGGCGAATCTGGATTAAATTTTTCAAAAATTCCTTGACAAGTTTCCACACCAAGGCTATTTTTAGAAATTTAGCCACAAAGAGACTTTGGGACTTTGTATACAAAGAAGGAAAAACTTAGATAGGCAATAAATGAGAGAAATAGATTCTTTGGATAGAGAATGTTAGATGTTTTGGGGACTAATATTTGGCCCATTATTCGAAATAAGGTATTGGCAAGGGGACTAAATGAATGTTCATAACTAATTCCCATCTCCCCATACACTACCTCTAAAGAGTGATTGATGCACCCAGCAAAAAGACATACAGGGGCAGCTAGGTGGCGCAATGGATAAAGCACCGGCCCTGGATTCAGGAGTACCTGAGTTCAAATCCGGCCTCAGACACTTGATACTTACTAGCTGTGTGACCCTGGGCAAGTCACTTAACCCCCATTGCCCCTCAAAAACAAAAAACAAACAAACAAAAAAAGACATATAAAAGTTGATGGAAAAGAAAAACCTCATTGGGAAATTGAGTGAGAAGATGAGTAAGTTTTTTGGGTTTTTGAGGGGGTTTTGGTTTGTTTTTCCTTAAGGCTCCAGTAAAGAATCAATACTTGGGCCTAAAAGACAGCGAAGAAAAAAAAATCTCCAGTAAAAAACAACCTGGTAACTAACTACCTCTACAAACAATCACAAGCATTTATTTTCTAATCTATCAAACTGTGTAGAGCCCTGGGGATGCCAATGTGGGAGTGAGACAGTCCCTGCCTTCAAGTAGTGTGCATTTTCCCAGGGAAATACAACATGTCCACAGAAAAACACAGGGCATATGCAAAAGAATATGCAGTGATTGGTGTTAGGGACACTCATCAGGAAAGGCTTCTGGAAAGAGGTGACCTTTGAACTGAGCCTTGCTGAAAATAAGGGATTCCAAGAGAAAGAGGTGAAAAGAGGCCTGCTTTCAGGCATAGGAGGCAACTAAAACAAAGTCCCAGAGAGAGAAGATTGCTTATCTCATGTAACAGAGAAAACCAGTTTGTATGGATTACAGAGTGCCCAGGCAGGCAGGAAGGAGAGATCCAGAACTCTCTGGTTCTTCTGACATGCAAAATGATTAATTAGCTGAAATTTAACAATACTCGAATTTTTCATGCAATGAATGAGTAAACTGTGACTCAGCATTTGCTTCCTGTCAGGAGGCAATAAGCTGGCTGTATTTTGAAAGGTTCATATCTAATATAAGCCCAAGAATTTGAAGGAAGAAGCCCTTGTAATGGGCATAGAATTAAAGGACTTGGATAACTGAAAGGAAGGAAATCCATGAAAAAAAAATTTTTTTAAAGTATAGATTGAGAGAAGACAAAGAAGGCTTGGTGTTTGTGTCTAGGAGAGGAGTGAATAAGATTTGGGCTGTAGCAGTCAGGTAAGTTTTCTGTTTTGGTTCGGGGGGGGGGGGTGGGGGGGTGGGTATCAGGTTCTATAAGAGTAAAAGATTGCGATATTACAATTAAGAGGATCCTTAAAAGTAAGGAGGTCATTTAAGGGCAGCTCTCCAAACTTCCTCAAATGATCAAGTGCATGCAGAACCACAAAGTAGAAAACTCTATAATGTCAGGAAGAGGAAATGTAAAAATACCCACCACGTGATCATTCTTACAAAAAAATATAACTGAAAACCAGTCACCAGCCCAATGCTCCTGGTCCTGTGGTGCTCCTGAACCCCACACCTCCCTTATCTCTTCATAGCCCAGGAAAGTTGTGACTGATGCAGGTTTTTTTGGGAGGGGGGTGGGCAGTGAGGGTTAAGTGACTTGTCCAGGGTCACACAGCTAGTGTCAAGTGTCTGAGGCCAGATTTGAACTCAGGTCTTCCTGAATCCAGGGCCGGTGCTTTATCCACTGGGCCACCTAGCTGCTCTGCTGATGCAATTTTTGACACTGAAGAGGCGATCCCTTCTCAGCATCCCAAGGGGACGCTTCTAGAGTAGATTGAAACCCATGAATTAAAGCATCCCTGAACCTGAAAAAGAATGGACGGGGAATTGTCTTGGAGGACTGTGAACATAGGGCAGAAGATCATGGAAGACATAGAACAGAACAATACTGTTTAGTCATTTAATAGAGTGTAGGAGATCAACATAAGGAATAAGAAAAGGATGGGCCAAACTCAAATACAAAGGTTTCTCAGAACAACCCCCTCTACAGTGTCCAAATAGAAAAGGAACCATTTGCAGTAGATAAAGCACCAGCCCTGGATTCAGGAGGACCTGAGTTCAAATTTGACCTCAGACACTTGGCACTTACTAGCTGTGTGACCCTGGGAAAGTCACTTAACCCTCATTGTCCTGCAAAAAACAACAAAAAAAGAAAGAAAGAAAAAGCTGCTCTCCATATGAGCAAAACCTATTTATCTCAAAAACAGGATGCACAGAGAGAACTTAAGGATTATAGGTCTCCCAGAAGAACATAAGTCAAAAAATATGAAAACTATAGTACAAGTAATAATATGAGAAGTTGCCTTGAACTTATGAACACAGGAAACAAAGTGCCAATTTAAAGAACCTGTGGGTTGCCTCCAGGGAAAAAAAAGAAGAAAAATAAAAACAAACCAAGGTTGTAAACTCCAAGATACGTATTGGTTAAATTTAACAATCCCCTTGAGACAAACAAACTGCAAGTGACCAGGAGAAAGACCTTCAAATACAAAGTAAAGAAAATTGGAATAATACAAAACTATTCTACACCCACCAGAAAACACAGGAAGGAATGGAATAATGTGTTCTGCAGTAATGCAGCTCCAGGTACACCCAAAGGACACTTAGTCTTCAAATATAAGTTTAATGATAAATGAAAAGTGGAACAACTACGTGGTGCAGTGGATAGAGCACTAGCCCTGGAGTCAGGAGGACCTGAGTTCAAATGCGACCTCAGACACTTGACAATTACTAGCTGTGTGACCCTGGGCAAGTCACTTAACCCCAATTGTCTCACCAAAAAAAGAAAGAAACAATAATAAATGAAGAGATAGACATTTAATAATAAAGAGATATTTGAAACATTATTAGAGAAATCCAGACCAAAGAGATTATTTGCTTCTGAAATACCTGTGGACATTTATTTTGATTTGGGGACTCTACCTTTGGGTTGAGATTAGAAAACCTTAGGCCCTGAAGGTCTTTTCTGTCGGAGGGGCTGGTGCCCCTCCCCCTCTGCTTCAGCTGGGCAGAAGAAGCCCCATGGGCTGTACAAGATGCCAGGTCGGACAGCTGGGGGGAGGGGCCCCAGCTCCCTCCACCCTGAGAGGATCTATCTGAGAGATTCCGGGCTCGTCCAGGCTGGCCCCTGGCGTAACCCGTGCAGAGGTCCCTGTGTGCACAGCAGGGGGCACAGGTCCCTGGAGCCCTGGGTGTCTTATGCACGAGACACTTGAGTGTCCCCCCCAGCTGCAGCTCTGGCTGGCCGATTAACTTGGTGTGTGTGTAGAGGAGCAGGAAGCCCTGAGATTTGAGTGGAGAGAAGGAAGATATATATAAACCTGGGAGTTAGACAGCAAGGGGGGCTGACAAGAGGACTGGGGGGCTGACAAGATTAAGGCGGACTCCCGGAGACTAGAGACAGCAGGGGGGCAGACGAGATGAACAGAAGAGAGAAGGACACTGGAGCACTAAGAGAACAGAAGGAGAGGTCGGTGAGAGAGAAATATGGGTTCAGCGGTGGCAGTACGGAGAGGAAAGTTAGAGGCAGGGGGATTGACAAAGTGAAAGGGGCTTGGAGTTGGTGAAAGGAGCTGAGCAGTGAAAGTGGAACATACCCTAAGGCAAGAGGCAGCAATGGCCCTTATTGTATTAAAAAAGGTCCAGGTGTAGCAGGTGGAAGGAGACATGCCAGAACTCAGTCAGGTTGTACATTTTATTTCCCTGTATTCTTAATTTTAAATAGTATCTCATAAATAAACTCTGCTTTGATTATTTAATTAAGAGGCTTCTTAATCTTTTGCTTATCAATTTGGGAGCAGTGTGGAGAAATTTTTAAATGGCCCATATTAAGTTAATAGCAGTCAGATAACCAAACAGTCAACAGTCCCAGATTAAGTACCTCAGTCAGATTAGGTCCCCCAAATTAGGCCAGCAAGTTAACAAAATATTTTTACATTTGAATGGTGACCCAGATGGGACTTATGGCCCAATTATAATTTTTCTAAACTGATAATTTTTCATATGTATTATAATTTTTCATAAGTATAATTATAAATTTTTTCAGATTAGTTTAGATATAATAATTAAATTTTTTTTTACATACCCCAGGCAACAGAAATGCTAGAGGAATGTAGCAGTCAATAACAGCAACAGTAACAGAGCGACAGCAGAGAGACCATTAAGACATTTCTTTCCAAATGTAAACAAGAAGACAGGGATGAAGATTGAAGTGAGGTGGGAGTGATGGTGGAGAGGTGGGCCTGTTTTTTAGTGCGACTAAATTATAAAATAGGAGGGTATTTGGAAGCAGGGAGGGAAGGAAGAGGATAAAGGGAAGTGTATGATATTGCCCTGGTAGAGTGGAAGGCTAGCAATGAGGAGAAGGTGACTCCTGTGTTCTCTCAGGAGGAAGAGAAGCTACAATGGAGTGAGGGATTCATGAGGAGAGGGGAAGGGAGAAGGCCTTGATTTGGTGGCCACTGATTTGGGGTGCCACTGATGAATAGTCTTGTGGATGAAGAGAGGTGTTCATCAAGCGAGGTAGGGACCTTGTGGTAGGTGTTATCTCTAAATATTGGATATTTGGAGAAATCACTGCCTTGTCATGGGGGAGTGGAAAAGGACAGACAGACTTAGGGAGGAGATTTTGTAGCATATGGGGAGGAAGGGAAACCAGGAGGAGACCAAAGTTAGTGGTAGGCAAGAAAATCAGGTATGGAGGTGGGGGAGTGGATCCTGCCATAAGACAGTGTTGTGTCCTCTCTATCACCTGCAGGATTTGGCATTTTCTAAGAGTGAGACACAATGTAAAGGGAGGGGCAGGGAGCAAGATCTATAAGGGAAGGCAGTAGCAGAACTGCTTAGAGGGGAGAGCCTAGAATGGATACCTAGGAAGTTTTGGTTCCATGAGGAATGCAAAGAATAGAGAGGAACTAGATAAGTATAGGACATGTGAAACAGAGATTAAGACTAGAGTTGACAGAAATGAAAGGAGAAATTCCCTTAGGAAAGAGGTGCAGAAAATTAAAATTTAAAACCTTATGATGGGAAGCTAGGTGGCGAAGTGGATAAAGCACCAGCCCTGGATTCAGGAGGACCTGAGTTCAAATCCAGCCTCAGACACAATGACACATTAGCTGTGTGACCCTGGGCAAGTCACTCTCATTGCCCTGCTCAAAAAACAACAACAAAAAACACACAAAACAAACAAAGAAAAAAAACACCTTATGAATAGGCCTAGTTGAAGGAGAAGAGAGGAAGGGGGAATCTATGTGACTGAGAGGAGAAAAAAGAGGAAAAGAATTAAATAACCAGATAAAAGCAAGAAAAAAAAACTAATAAAATTCCAAAGGGAAGAGAGTGATAAAAGGAAAAGGGGAATCAGAAGGTGAGGGAAAGAGAGCCAGTTAGGAATTTTGTTGCTATTCAGTTGTTTCAGTTGTGTCCAACTCTTTATGACCTTATTAGGGTTTCCTTGGAAAAGATATTGGGGTGGTTTGCCATTTCCTTCTCCAGCTCAAGGCAAACAGGGTCAAGTGACTTGCCCAGGATCACACAGCTAATAAGTGTCTGAGGCCAGATTTGAACTCAGGAAGAGTAGTCTTCCTGACTCTATGTTTTGTTTTGGTTTTGTTGTTGGTTTTTTTTTGTGAGGAAATTGGGGTTAAGTGACTTGCCCAGGGTCACACAACTAGTAAGTGTCAATCGTCTGAGGCTGGCCCTGAACTCAGGTACTCCTGACTCCAGGGCCAGTGCACTATCCACTGTGCCACCTAGCTGCCCCTTTAACTTCCTGACTCTAGATCCAGCACTTTATCCATTGTGCCACCTAGCAGCCCAGTTAGGACTAGGGTCATCTTAATTTTGGGGGGGGGGCAGGACAATGATGGTTAAGTGACTTGCCCAAGGTCACAGCTAGTAAGTGTCAAGTGTCTGACATTGAATTTGAACTCAGGTCCTCCTGAATCCAGAGCTGGTGCTTTATCCACTGCGCCACTTACCTGCCAGAAATAGGGTCATCTTAAAAAAGATTAAAATAACTGAAGAAGCATAATATTTTGCTAACAGTGGAAGAAGAAAAATCACAACTTGAAAATAATAATATTAGAGATAAATGAAGGTAAATATAAACCTAACTTTCATAACTTTAAGTGTGAGTGGATTAACAACCCAAAAGTGACAAATTGTATAAGAAAACAAAATTCTACAATCTGTTGCTTACAAGAAACACATTTAAAAAACAGACATATGCATAATAAAACTGAAGGAAATGTGTGTGTGTGTGTGTATATATATATATATATACACACACACACACACACAAATATATATCAAGTGAATAAAAAGTTTAAAAATTGCAATCATTCTATCCAACAAAATAAAAACAAACATTAGAAAAAATGAAAAAGGGATAAATAAGGGAATTACATTATGATGAAAGCAACTGTAGACAACTAATATCAGTAATAAATGCATATACTCCAAATGCCTTAGGAAACATTAACTGAGCTATAAGAATACACAGATAGTGGTACAATAGTGACAATAGAGTTCAATTTTTTTTCATTTTGGTATAACAAAAAAGAAACAAAAGGGAAAATATAGAACTGAACGAGTAGCTGGAGAAACTAGAACTAAAAGACATGGCAACTTATAGATTGTACTGCAGAGGAATATACATAATTCTCAGCACCACATGTAACTTTTGCAAAAATTGACCATGTATTCTGGCATAGAAACATCGCAAACAAATGAAAAAAGGTTGAAATAGCAAATACATTCTCTGTTATAGCCGAGGTGTCAAACTAACAGCTATTCTGTTTTCCTGAGTACTAACCAGATTAAACTGTATTTGGGAAATATTTGACAACACAAATAAAAATACAACATAGATAATATTAATATGTGATTTTTAAAAATCAATTATATGGTGCACAGGGATCCATTTGTATTTGAGTTTGACATCCCTGCTCACAGACTGTAATGTCTGTGAAAAAAACACTCCTCCTTTCAGGCCACACACACACACACACACACACACACACACACACACACACACACACACGACAGACATAATGGAGACTTAACAATGAATTCCTAAATAATGGGTGGATCAAAGAACAAATCATAGAAATAATATTTATGTGAAAGAAAATTATAATGATGAAACAATATACCAAAATTTCTGGAATACAACTCAGGGTTCGGGAGGGAAGAGAAATCATCTCTCCATAAGCATATATTTTTTAAACAGAAAAAAATTATTAGTGAACTGAATGTTCATTTTAAAAAATTTTAAAGCCAACAAATAAACAAACCTAAAATAAATACGAAAGAGGAACATTAAATATTAGAAGAGAAATAGATAAATTGGAAACAAAAATAAATGTAAAAATTAGTAATAAACTAAAAATTCATTCTTCAAAAAGACTAGTAAAAGAGATAAATCTTTAACACTAATCTGATTTAAAAGAAGGGGACAGAAAATCAAGTCAATAAAACAGCAAAAAGAAAAGATGGAATCATAAGACCAGAAGAAATAGACAATTAAAACCTATTTTATACATAGCTGTATGCTAGCAGAACAAAATACAGAAGAAATAGAGAAATACTTTCAAAAATAAAAAATACTCGAACTGAGGGAAGACCAAATAGTGATCTTAATTCAATCTCAGAAAAGGAAATAGAACTAGTTGCTAAGGAACCACCAGGAAAAAAACAAACAAAAAACAACAACCTACACTCTTGGTACTAATGAATTCAGAGGATAATTCTATAAAACTTAAAAAAAAAAATTCATGGGCAGCTAGGTGGTGCAGTGAATAAAACACTGGCCCTGGATTCAGGAAGACCTGAGTTCAAATCCAGCATCAGACACTTAACACTAGCTGTGTGACCCTGGGCAAGTCACTTAACCCCAATTGCCCAGCAAAAAAAAAAAAAATTCATACCCATGCTTCACAAATTAGTAAAAAAAAAAAGTGAAAGAAAGCATCTTACAAGAATCCTTTTATGAGACAAATATAGGTTTTTTTAAAAATTGAATATTATTATTATTATTATTATTATTGCAGGGCAATGAGGGTTAAGTGATTTTCCCAGGGTCACACAGCTAGTAAATATCAAGTGTCTGAAGCCAAATTTGAACTCAGGTCCTCCTGAATCCAGGGCAGGTGCTTTATCCACTGTGTCACCTAGCTGCCCCCAACAAATATAGTTCTAATACCTTACCCAAGAAGGATAAAAATTATAGGCCAATATTATTAAGGAATATAAATTCATTTCCCCCCACAAAATCATGTCATACTATAGCTATTTATCGAAGAAATCATTCATTATTACCAAATTGGTTTTATATCAGGGATGCAAGGCTAATTTAACATTGGGGAAACAATCCTATTAAAAACCAAAAATCAGAAACCAAATAAATGATCATTTAAATAGATGCAGAAAAAGCCTTTTACAAAGTCCAACACTCATTTATGCTAAAAACAAAACAAAACCCTACAAAGTACAGGCATAGAAGAACCCTTTTTAAAATATAAGCATCAAAAATCAGAAGGAAGCATCACATGCAATACACTAGAACCTTTCCTAATAAGTACAGGAATAAAGCAAGAATGTTCAGTTTCTTCATTATCATTTAATATAGTTCTAGAAATATATAAGAACAGAAATAAAATGGGAAAAAATGAAGATGTAAAGAAAAGTAAAGAGATGTTAAGACTATCCCAATTTGCTTATGACATGGTAGTATATTTGAAATATCCTAGGGGTCAGCAAAGATACTAATGAAGGCAATAGCTTCATTAAAGTTTCAGGCTACAAAATAAACTTTAAAAAACCAATTGCATTTCTATACAATAATTTAAAAATCCAAGGTGCAATAATTGACAGGGAAATCCTATATCATATAAACAAAAAAAAATCCTTAAAATATCTGGGATTCAGTATACAAAGGACACAAAAGAATTGTAAAGATTCACTTACAAAATGCTCCTTAAAGAAATAAAAAACAACTTACTTAGCTGAGGAACTGTTCAGTGCTCCTGTCTATGCTGTGCCAATAAAATGCAAATGAAAGTACTACCCAAAGTAATTTATACCTTTAATGCTATGTCAAATCACCAAGAGCATGGTAAAATAATAGCAAAATTCATTTGGAAAAAACAAAAGATCTAGAATGTCAAGGGGAAAAAACAAAAGAAATAGGGGTGAAAGGAAAATAGCCTTTCAGTCTTCAAACTATATATGTCAGCAATCAAAACCATTTGGTCTTGGTTAAAAAACAGAAAGATAGACCACTGGAACAGATGACAAATGAGAAAATTCAAAACAACAGAACTCAGTAACACTTTCTATAAAATGGGAAACATAAATTACCTAGGAAAGAATACCTTATTTGAAAAAACTTCTGGGAAAAATGGAAAGGAGTCCCACAGAGACTTATATACCATATTCTATGATACATTCTGAATGGATACACACCCTTAATATTATATATCATACTATATAAAAATTAGAAGAGAAGTAGATCATATGCTGATCCAACCATTCTGGAGAGCAATTTAGAACCATGCCCAAAAGGCTATAAAACTGAGAATACCCTTTGACCCAGAAATACCACTACTAGGTCTATATCCCAAAAGGATCATAAAAAAGCGAAAGGGACCCACATATACAAAAATATTTATAGCTACTCTTTTTGTAGTGGCAAAAAATTGGAAATTAAGGGGATTCCCACCAACTGGGGAATGGCTAAACAAGTTGTGGTATATGAATGTAATGAAATACCATTGTACTATAAGAAATGATAAGCAGATGGATTTCAGAAAAACCTGGAAAGACTTACATGAATTAACACTGAGTAAAATGAGCAGAACCAAGAGAACATTTTATACAGAATCAACAATATTGTGTGATGATCAACTGTGATGGACTTAACTCTTCTCAGCAATACAATCCAAGACAATGCCAAAAGACTTATGGTGGAAAATGCTTTCCGCATTCAGAAAAAGAATTATGGAGACTGAATGAAGATTGAAGCACACTGTTTTCACTTTTGTTGTTACTTTGTTGTTGTTTGTTCTTTCTTGCATTTTTTCCTTTTGTTCTGATTCTTCTCTTACAACATGACTAATATGGAAATATGTTTAACATGATTGTAATGTATAACTTCTATCAGATTGCTTTCTGGCTTCAGGAGAGGGGAGGGAATGGAAGGTGGGAGAAAAATTTGGAACTCAAAATAATCTTTACATGTTATTGGAAAAAAACTTTAAAAAATAAAATAGAAGTAGATCATATACTTCTCACAAGTAGGAGATGGAGATCTCTTCTTCTTTTTTTTTTTTAATTGTTTGTTTGTTTGCAGGGCAATGGGGGTTAAGTGACTTGCCCAGGGTCACACAGCTTGTGTCAAGTGTCTGAGGCCGGACTTGAAGACAGGTCCTACTGAATCCAGGGCCTGTGCTTTATCTACTGCGCCACCTAGCTGCCCTTCTGGAGATCTATTTTTAACCAAGGAATAGAGTCAATTACAAAAGATAAAGTTGATAACTTTGACTACATGAAGCTAAAAAGTTTCTGTACAGACAAAATGAATGTACCTAGGATAAGACAGGAAGCAATTAACTGGAAAAAATCTTTATCAATTTTTTTCTGATCAGGGTTTGATTATTAAGATATAGGAATAATTAACATACATATATCGTATATGTGTGTATTATATATACATAGATATGACATATAATATATGTATATAGATGTCATATATACATATATATGATTAATAGATATTTGCTAATAGGTAAGTTGTCAAAATACAAGGACCATTTTCAAAAGAAGAATTGCAAAATATTAACTACAATATGAAAGACTGATAAAAATCATGAATAATAAGAGGAATGCACATCAAAACATAACTGGCAAATTAGCAAAAATGACATGACAATAGTCAGTATTGGAGCAGCTGTGGGATGATAGGCATACTAATGCATTATTGGTAAATCTAAGAATTGGTATAACCATTTTTGAAAGCAATTTGGAATTATACAAATAGAGTTATTAAAGTGTCCATACTTTTTGACCCAGATATTCCATTATTGGGCTTATACTCCAAGAAAACCACAGACAAGAAAAAAGTCTTCATATGCACCAAAATATTTATAGCAGCACCATAAAATTTTATTCTACCTGTAATTGTCAAAACTAGAAATCTAAAATTATAAAAGTAATTATAAAGTAATTATGAATACTACTATAAGAATTACAGTTAGAATTAAATAAAATAATAAGAATTAAATTAAATAATCTGGTAAGAGCTCATTTACTTACTATTATCTGCAAGACTTCATATTAAATTTATTGTTTTTCAAATGTTAAATGTAAATATTATTTTAATTAAATAAGTTGTACCATGGAAGATATTTAACAAAATATAATAACAACATATGAACTTAATCTCCATGTTGGATTTTTTTTTGAACAAAGGGTTGCAATATTTGGCTCAACATTATAGTATGTCAATTTTATTTCTGTATTTTGATTTTTTTTTAATTATGTGAAAATGCTTGCTCATACAAATACACTATAAAAATGGTAGAAGTATTGTATAAATTGTCTGAGAGATGGAAATTCATTTTTTATTTTTACTCACCTAATCAATGAACATTAATAGCAAGTTAATGATACAAAATATTTACTTTTCTACTGGCTAATGGCAAGCTATTTATTAAATAATAAATGTACTTAAAGTTCAGTTGCATATATTAGTTCATTTTTAGAAATGTTTATGTATATATTAATCTTTGTAGGGAAAGAATCTCTTCAAATGTGACTTTCTTCTCTTCTACTAAATCTCACGACACTACTGAACAATTAATCAGTGTTGCCAACCAGTTCATTTAAAAAACTACCACAGAGAAGAATAGTAACATGTGTGGAAGATAAGTTCAAATCAAAAAACAGTGTTAACACTACAATGAGAAGCAGTATAAGATTGTATCTGCAGAACATTTGTGATGATATATGATAGCTGAAAGATGATTTGTAATGTGCATACCCAAAGATCATGGTTTTCATATAGCTTGACATTTGCACTGTAAGAACTCAAATGTTCATAACATCTTAACCATGTGATTACAGAGATGATGAGGTATGATTACAGGATAAAGTAGGAGAATGAGGGAGTGACTTTGGTGCAATGTATAGAATGCAAATGAGGGCTTGCACCTGCATCTGGCCATCCACTGGGAATCAGTTTGTGCTCAAATGTCAAAACCTAGTCATGATTTGGAAACAATTTGATGACAAGTTGAGAAATTTCAAGAATAGATTGAACTTAGAAGTAAATTTGAGTTTGATGTAAAATTTGTAAATAATCAAAATTGTCCATGAAGTTATGACATTTTCATATAGCTGAAGAAACAAACTTATAATGCTTCAAATGTGTATATGCTTATTATCAAGGAGAAATTATGTCTGGAGTTGGAAAGACTTGAGTTCAAAACTGGCCTCAGACACTTACAAGCTGTGTGGCCCTAGTCAATTCACTTAACCCTGTTTGCCTCAGTTTCCTTATCAGTAAAATTAATTGGAGAAGAAAATGGCAAAACCATTCTAGTATCTTTGCTAAGAAAACTTCAAATGGGGTCACAACTAGAAACTACTGAACAACAAATATAGAAAGAAATGCCGAGCTCTAACTGGATGATGTAGAATTCTGCTGAGAAAAGAACTGTCTAGGTAAGTTTGCTTTGTCCAAAAAGTCAACCTGAGATGAGCTGCTATAAGCTTTATTCTGACTGCATGACAACATCCTGTTAGGATTGGGGTTTGTAGTTCCCTAGCTTAAAACCAGAGCTTGCTAAATTAAATATAATACTTTCCCAAAACCTTTTCAAAAGGGAATGATAAGTTGAAAGACCTTGTAAATGCTTCCCCTGATCAAAAATAAAAAAGGGTTTACCCAGCTGGAGTGTGGTGAGAACCAACAGACAATCAGTTATCAGAGAAGTGGCCTTGTACAAGTATTACTGAGTGGACTAGTGATGACAACATCTTCAGTCCACAATGGTGAGTATGTGGATTTTCTTTCCTTGTGTGCTTCCCTTCTAGGATTTTGTAAGTGGATGCCCCTTCATTTCTATTAATACTGAATACAGTGACAGGAGAGTGTGCCCCAGTTTGTGTGTCAATTGTGATATATTTCTTATTCATCCATCTGCTTTAATATATGAACACTTATTATTACTATTTATTTTGTCTCATTGCCAAGGAAATAGTTATGTTGAATATCTAAAATTATCATTATTATGAGTAGCTGGTTTGTGTAAATGGAAGCACACTGGAAGATGGGCAAAGCCGAAGTGGCCAGTGGAGGAAATATTGTTCAGTCCTATTCAGTCATGTCCAACTCTTTGTGACTCCATTTGGGATTTTCTTGGTCAGTTCTAAACTCAGCAAGATGAATCTTTCTCACTACAGGCCCAGAACTGTACCACTTAGCTGCCCAAGAGGAAGGATATCTCTCTGAAAAAAAAATAGGGTTACCTTTAGGACCCTGAGAGAATTTGTGTGTAACAGTGTGGTAGGGGTTCTGCTCTGGTAACCTAGACATGTTAAAGTGAGAGGAGGTTGGAGTGAGTGAGCCATCCCAGAGTACAAGTAGATTTTCACATGTCCATGTAAGAGCTGTAAACACCCCATGGAAATATTAAACATTAAATTGAGTTACCTTCTATACAAAGTCTTTTATGATCTCTCAGCTTCTAGTTTCCTCATCACCACCCCCTAAATTACCTCATATTTACTTTTTTCAATATTTTACCTATTTGTGAATATACATATGTATATGCATTTATATGCATATACATACATTCACATGAGTGTTCTCACTGATCAAATATAAGTTCATGGAGGGCAAGGAGTATTTCAGTTCTGTTTTTGTATACCCAATACCTTACACAGTGCCCAAGCACAGACAAATGTTTTTTATTGATCTCTCAATGGCTCAGTCAAGTTGGGTAGATGGGTAGATTTGTGGATGGATGGATGGATGGATGGATGGATGGATGGATGGATGGATGGATGGATGGATGGATGGATGGATGGATGGATGATAGTGTACCAGGCCTGGAGTTAGGAAGATCTGATTTCAGATCTGGCCTGAGATACTTGCTAGCTGTGTGACCCTGGACAAGGCACTTAAATCTCTTTTTGCTTCATTTCCTCTTCTGTAAAGTATGTACACAGTAGAGAAGGAAATGCAAACCACTCCAGTGTCTTTGCCAAGAAAACACCATGGACTTGTCCATGGGGTCACATAGAGTTGGATACAACTTAATGACTGAACAAGAACAACATTTAACAAGCATTGTGCTAACTGCTGTGAATATGAATATAAGCAAAAAGAAAGACAGATTCTGACCTCAAGGAACTTACATTCTAGTAGAGAAAGACTACACATAAAAGGGAATTGAAAAGGGGGGAGAAGGCAAGGGAGGAAGAAAAAATAGTATCTTCGAGACTATAATTAGAGGCCAATAGTAGATCTGCATAGAGGGGGGTGTTTCCACAATAGGCAAAGGAGTTTTAAAATTGACAAATCACATTTGGACTTAAAAAAAGCAAAAGGCAAAATTTCAAAGGAGGTGCAAAATGTTATGAAAAATTTGAAGGAGAGATCACTATATGGAGAGGTCAAAGCAAACTTCATAGTTGGGTCTTGGAGGAATTTCTGTAGCTAGAAATGCATGGAGGGGCCACTGTAGGCATGTGGGGAAACATAAACAAAATAAAAACAAGAAAAGGTAGATGAAAAAGAACAATTAATTTTACAGTTGCATTGGAATATATAGTTTATGATTGGAAATAGTATAAACCTGGAAAGATGTGGGAGGCAGGGTTTGAATGCCAAAAAAAGAAATTTGTACTTTATTCAATGGAAAACTATTGAAAGTTTTTAGATAGAAAAATGTTTTGATTTTAATGTGATCTGGGCAAGTCAAGGGGACCTCCGATTTTTTCATGTATAAAATAACAAGGTTGCCCCCATTGACAACTAAGATCCCTTACATCTCTAGATCTATGATTTTATGATATATTGTGAGAATTAACTCAGGCAGTGCTGTGATTTGAAATGGACTAGAGACGAGGACACTAGATTAGAGGTTATTAGTGATGCAGGCCTGAACTAGGACAATTGTAATGAAAGTGGTAAATAGCAAATAAATCCAAGAACTATTGTAAAGGTAAATTAGAAGCCAATGGGAGAAAGAATATCCAGGAGGTGGTTAGCAGTAGGTAAATGTTGCCAAGCTGTCAGGAATCTAATCAGTTGCCAAGTACTATAGATTCCATCTCAAAAATATCTCTTGATATTAAAACAACTCTGAGGTACCACCTGATACCTATCAGATTGGCTAATATGACCAAAAAAAAGAAAAAAAAGGAAAATGATAAATGTTGGAGGGGAATGTGGGAAAACTGGGACACTAATACACAGTTGGTGGAGTGATGAACTGGTCCAGCCATTCTGAAGAACAATGTATATCTCTATCCAAAAAGTTACTAAATTGTATATATATATATATTTTTTTAAGTGAGGCAATTGGGGTTAAGTGACTTGCCCAGGGTCACACAGCTAGTAAGTGTTAAGTGTCTGAGGCCGGATTTGAACTCAGGTACTCCTGACTCCAGGGCCGGTGCTCTATCCACTGCGCCACCTAGCTGCCCCAATTGTATATATTTTTAAACCATCTAGATATTACTACTAGGACTATATCCCAAAGACATCAAAAAAGAATGGGGAAAGGACCTATTTGTACAAAAATATTTATAGCAGCTCTTTTTGTGGTGGCTAAGAATTGGAAATCAAGAGGATGCCCATCAGTTGGGAAGTGGCTAAAAAAATCTGTGGTATATGGTTGCAATGGAATATTATTGTGCTATAAGAAATGACAAGCAGGATGATTTCAGAAAAACCTGGAAAAACATGAACTGATGCAAAGTGAAATGAGCAGAACCAGGAGAACATTGGACACAGTAACAGCAACATTGTTTGATGAAGAATTGTGAATGACTGAGCCATTCTCAGCAACACAATGATTAAAGGCAATACCAAAGGACTCATGATGAAGTGAGCTATTCACCTCCAGAGAAAGAACTGATGCTGTCTGAATGCAAACTGAAGCATGCTATTTTTCACTTTCTTTCATTCTTTTTTTATTTGAGTCTTCATGTACAAAATGACTAATATATACATATTTTACATAATTTCACATGTATAGCCTAAAAATAATATCTTTTGCCTCCATTACTTTCTTTGTCATTTGCTACCACCTTCCTATAGCCATGATTCTTACCTGTAATACTAAGCTTTTATTAAGTACTTACTATGTACAAGACACTCTGGTAGATTCTGAGGATACATAGATCAAAATTAGACAGCCCTTTCCCTCAAAGACCTTACATTTACTATAATTCTAACAGGGTTGATGAAGCTAAATATGTGGTCTTGCCTCTTCTGGTGGGCCAAATAATTTGATCCCTTACTAAGGGGCATTTATCACCAGAAACTCCTGGTCAGTCCTTGTCTCTTTATGTGACAGGTGACTGTAACAAAGATTATTAACACCTAATATAGGAAGAGCTGTTCACTCAATAGTGTATAAAGATAGATGAGAGATGATGGTCCTCTTTTGACGTGATCTTTTTTGTTTAAGAGATAAAGCCAATGCCAACTCTTCCTAGGACTTTAAGCAAGAGGTAATACATATGCAGCAAGAACATATGTGGCCTGAGGTTGGGCCTCAGGACTCTGGCTGCTCATTCTGTTTTCTGCTTCTTTTCCTGAGTTGAGACCATCAAGAAATGATCCTGAGAAATTACACTGTTGCTAACCTCCCTTTTTTTGGGGGGGGGGCAATGAGGGTTAAGTGACTTGCCCAGGGTCACACAGCTAGTAAGTGTCAATTGTCTGAGGCTACATTTGAACTCAGGTCCTCCTGAATCCAGGGCCGGTATTTTATCCACTGTGCCACTTAGCTGCCCCTGTTGCTAACCTTTTAAGAGTGGGAGATAAGGAGCTTGTAGCCCAAATAGCGGCTGTCTCCACAACAGTTTCTCAGATGAGAAGGGCTCTATCACTAGGGGAATTTTTCATCTGAAAAGACTAAAGAGCCAAGTCTGGCTGGCCAGAAGATCTGGATTTCTGTGCTTCTCAGTCAGTATGGATCCAATGTAAAAATGAAATGTCTGCTGAACCACCTGACAAAATTATCTTTTCCTCCTGGGGAGAGTACAAGTGGTGAGTTACTGCTTCATCATTGAAGTAGTTGCCAATGCATGATCATTAGTCGTTTGTGTTTTAAGTATTTTTTTGTACGTGTGGTGGAAGAAATAGCTGCTCTGTACCTTATATTTAATTCATACATTGACTACTTTTTCTGGTGCCTTTTCATTCATTTTAGGGAAGACACGAACCATATGGAGTTTGTTTAAGAGATTTTCTCTGTAACTGCAGAGTAGGGATGAAGTGATGAGTCAGAGAGTTCAAGAAACTTTTATGGGTTAGGCTTCCCCAGGACTGAAGCTGGTTGTTGTGAGGATCAAATGAGTTAATACTTGTAAAGGCCTGACATGTGGTAGGCACCATGTAAATATTGGCTATTATCATTATCATCACCTGCCCAAGTTCTACATTCCTCCATCCATACACTCTAATTTCCAATCATATTGACTCACTTGTAATTCACCACACATGAATTTCTATCTCCAACCCTTGGTCTCCCATTCATTGATTATTCTCACCTCTGCCTCTTGAAAGCCTTAATTTCTTCCAAAAATCAGCTCAAATAGAATGTTCTAAAAGGACCCTTTCCTGAGTTCATCCATGGTTTGTGCCTCTCTCCCATGCCCCTGATTATTTTATGTTTATTTTGTTTATATTTACTTATTCTTGTACATATTATTTCCTTAGATAGAAAGTAAGGTCCGTGAGGGGACATTTTCATTTTTGTTTTTTGCCTCCTTAGGACCTAGACATTGCCTCATATCTGTTTTATGCTTAATAAATCCTTGTTGAGTTGAATTGATTTACTAGCATCCTAACCCGATCTCTCAGTCCATTTCATATACCATTGCTAGATTAAACTTCCTAATTCATCTTCCACACCCTTTATCACATTGTTTTATTGCTCTAAAAGCTTCAGTGGCTCCCAATTGCCTCCTGACCAAAGTTCATACTCTTTAACCTGGCCCTCAAAGTACTTCATAATCTGTCTCTGAACTAACTTATATTATTTTAGAATACCCCTCATTATCTACTGGATGGATAAACCAAAATGGATGGCTTATCATAACCTCAAACATACCCCAGTTTTCTACCTCTGAACTATAATCATTTTCTGTACCTAAAATTGTTCTCCTCACCCCCCCCCATCTTAGCTTGTTGAAATTCAACCCATCCTTCAAGGCCCAAGTTAATCTTGGCCATTATTTGATGTTAAGCTAATTAGAAATTCACTTAGAATAAATATAATTAAAAGTCAAATATAATAGTAGTGAGAAAAGTGAGAAGTAAAGCTCTCTAATCCCATTTTTAATTATGTTTGGATGAATTGGCTACATCCATGGAAACCCCATATCCTCAGCAAATTCTCCAGAAAGACATCTCTTAAGTTTTCCTGTTCTGCAGGGGAAGAAGATTTTTCCTTAGTCTTATGAAAATGCTTCAGATATGCAATGCCCTAACTTGGCCTTCGGTTAATAGCTTCAACTGTCCTCTGAAGACGAGGCCGTTTTCTCTGAGCAATGAAAACCAAAGACCTTTCAGCTTTTTATTGTTTATGTGGTTAGCTTACATGGAACAATTTTCTCCATCCTCTGAGAGTTGTTTGATCCATTAAATATAAAAGCTGCAGGCCCTAGAAAGACTAGAGCTTCATTGTTTGGCAACAGTGAGAAACAATGAACAGTTGTGAGTTGGATCTTGGCTGTCAAAGACTGTTCCTTCCCTAGTAACAAGTTCCTTTTCAGCCTCCCTTCCTGGAATCCTAAGGGGGGGCTCAGTTTCCTAAGGAAGGAAGGCTATTTGGCCCACATGACAGCACTCAGGACCTGGAGGTATTCGGGCTGTCTTGTCAGAGCATCTCAGAGAGGGTTTGGCTCTAATAATCAACACTCCCCAATGACAGTGAAATCTCAGAGCTGTGGTCTGGTAGTTCCATCTATTAAGGAAGGGTTTTTGGGGGCAGCTAGATGGCACAGTGGATTCAGGAGGACCTGAGTTCAAATCTGGCCTCAGACACTTGACACTTACTAGCTGTGTGACCCTGGGCAAGTCACTTAACCCTCATTGCTCCTACCAAAGAAAAAACCCAAAACAAAACAAAGGAAGGGTCTTTGGTGTATTATTATGATTAATGTATATTTTCTTCTATAGACAGTGAGTGAACCCTCACAGAATTCGGGCTATCCAAACAGCACCAATAGCTAGATCTTCTTTTAGAGCCTAAGCTGAGTTTTCCTATTTTTTTGGTCATCTAGCAATTTGCACCACTGCAGTCCTCATGTTAATCGGGCAAAATTCTGCAATTAAAAAGAGCAGAGGTGGGGCAGCTAGGTGGCACAGTGGATAGAGCACCGGCCCTGGAGTCAGGAGTACCTGAGTTCAGGTCCAGCCTCAGACACTTAACACTTACTAGCTGTGTGACCCTGGGCAAGTCATTTAACCCCAATTGCCTCACTAAAAAAAAAAAAAAAAAAAAGCAGAGGAAGAGAGGCAAAGCTAAGTAAAATTCTCAGTGACATCAAGATTCTTTCTAGCAATTGACTGGCTATTCTTATTAGTCATTTCCCCCACTTCAGGATGAATTGTACCAACATCAATCCTAATTTCTAATTTCGGGGAGGGGGCGCACAATACATTTCAATCAAAGCAAACTAAAGTTATATGTTTGTTTTTTCTGAGCACCCATATCTAAAATTTTATGATCAAAGAATTATTACAAAATAGTGTGTGTGTATGACCAATATAGAAAAGTTTCCATGATTGTATATGTATAACCTATATAAAATTGTTTGCTCTTGGGGAGGGTAAAAAGAAAAACAGATAATTTGGGACTAAAATTTTTTTTAATGAATATTAAAAATTTTTACATGAAATTGGAAAAAATAAAATATTAAAAACAAAACATAAGCCCCAGAGTGAGTGAGTGCATGTGTGTGTGTGTGTGTGTGTGAGAGAGAGAGAGAGAGGAGAAGATGGAAAGAAGAAGAGGCTGAAGTAGAAGAAGAAAAGGGAGAGCCAGACAGTGGTACAAATAGTACAATTATTTCTATCTTTTTAGAAATTCATCTTATTATTATTTTTGTGTGTGTGAGGCAATTGGGGTTAAGTGACTTGCCCAGGGTCACACAGCTAGTAAGTGTCAAATGTCTGAGGTCGGATTTGAACTCAGGTCCTCCTGAATCTAGGGCTGGTGCTCTATCCACTGCTCCACCTAGCTGCCCCCATCATATTATTTTCTTTTCAGATTCCTGATCTTTGCCTTAAACTATCAGCATTTGGTTTATATTCCATGAGAATTTGGTATCTGGATAATGGGGACAAAGAAGGGCACATGTACTCCTAGATTACAGCATATAGTGTAGATGAAGGCCGCAAAATAGATAAAAAATTGGCATCAACATATTATGCATAAAGTTGCTTATCCACATACAGATAATGGGGACTCTCACCAAGATTATTGTACCTGGCTCCTAATTAACTTCTCTTCCTCAAATCTCTTCTCACTTAAATCCATCTTTTCTACACAGCCATCAAAGAGATCTCTCTAAAGCATAGGTCTGTCCATGTCACCCTCCTACTCTATGAATTCCATCACCTCTAGGATCTACTGTTTGGCATTTAATGTTCTTCATAACCTGGTTCCAGTTCACCTTTCCAGACTTAATACACATCTCTGTCCCTCACACATCCTACACTACCATTAAACTGGCTTTGTCTCCGTTCCTTACATGACAACTCCATCTGTCATCACCATTGATTTTGTCCCCTATGCTTGGAAAGGATACTATCTTCTTGGAATGCATTTTTCTTTTCTGGAATTCTTTTCTGGAATCCCTAATTTCCTTCAAGACTGAAGTCAGGTGCTTCCTATTACATAAGAGCCTTTTTGCCCTCCTCCAACTCCCAATGCCTTTCCCCACAAGGTTACTTTATTTTTTTTTATTTTTTGGTGAGGCAATTGGGGTTAAGTGACTTGCCCAGGGTCACACAGCTAGTAAGTGTTAAGTGTCTGAGGTCGGATTTGAACTCAGGTCCTCCTGAACCCAGAGCCAGTGCTCTATCTACTGCACCACCTAGCTGCCCCTCCAAGGTTACTTTATATCTGCATTGTATGGGTTTTACATATATCTCTATATACATATGTTGCTTCCCTGAAAGCTTAGCAAGGTCAGAGATGGTTTCTCTTTTGTCTTTGCATTTCCAGTACCTAGTACATTGCCTGTCACAGAGTTGGTATTTAATAAATATTTCTCAATTGATTATATAGCGTTAGCCCTGTGTTTTTGTGCAATGTGACTGCCCTTTGTAAGAGGCTTGCTTTTTTTTGGTCATTAAAACACTTAAAAAACCTGATGAATATACTCTAATTTAAGAGAGAAAACAGCATCCGTTCTTTCAGCAGAGAAACAGCCTGGAGCAACTCAATGACATCACCAGAATACAAAGATATCAGCAACCAATAGCAGCCGGTGGCATAAGCTGCCTTTCCATGAATGTATTTAGGCTACATGTGCTCCCTAGGTATGTACCTTTCTAGATAGATACCTGCCCTTTACTCAAGTTCCCTAGATGTGTGCCTTTCTATGTATGTCCACACTCCCCACTGATGTGTTATGTGTATTTGTGGGAGAGAGTGTATCATGTTTATGGAGGAAATATTTTATTGCTATTTTTCTGACTATCCCATTTTATGAAATGACTTTAGTTTGAAATAATTATATCCTCTAGCTGACTACCAAAGGTGAATACATTGGTGGAGTACTAACCTATACTAGAAAGAGTTCACATAAAGAGGAAAAGGACCTATATATAAAATATATAGCCTACATATAAATAAATATATATATGTGTGTGTATGTGTATATATATATATATATATATATATATATAATAAAACCTATATATAAAAGCCAGTCATTTTGCTTTGGCAAAAAAACAAACTGAAGCATAAGGGGATAATTATCAACTAGAGAATGGATGAACAGATTATTGCATATGAATATGATGAAATTTTATTGTTGTTAGAAAAGATGAAAGGGACAGTTTCAAAGAAATGTGGAAAGACTTGTATGAACTGATACAATATTAAATGAAAAGAACCAGGAGAACAATTTATAGGATAACAACACTGTAGAAGACAAACAACTTTGAAAGACTTAAGAACCACTGATCGATGCACTGACCAACCATGATTGCAGAGGACTACTGATGAAGCATTTCCCATGAGGCAATGGATTTATTGTGCAGAATGAGGCGTATATTTTTGGATATGGCCAATGAGGGTATTTGTTTGGTTTGATTGAGGATATTTGTGTTAAGGGTTTTGTTTTTTCCTTTTCGTCCTTAATGGCAGAGGAAGTATAGGGGGAGAGAAACTTGGTTTTTGATCATTGAAAAAATTAAATTAAATTAAAATTAAATTAAATTTAAAAAATTTATTGAAGATTAGATTTGTGGGGGACAACACATGTGAAGGATTGCGAATTAGTCCTAGGGAATATGGATTATCTTGAACTGGAGTTTTTTTATCTACTGGGGGAACAACACTCAACTACTCCTACTGGTCTGGGGGATGTCCCCAGGTACTATGTAAAAGATCCAAGGTAATGTAGAGAACAGAGAACAGCCTTGGTGTCAAGAAGACATGGGTTCTGGGGGCAGCTAGGTGGCACAGTGGATAGAGCACCGGCCCTGGATTCAGGAGGTTCTGAGTTCAAATCCGGCCTCAGACACTTGACACTTACTAGCTCTGTGACCTTGGGCAAGTCACTTAACCCTCATTGCCCCCACCAAAAAAATAAGAAGACTTGGGTTCAAATCTTGCCTCTGACATATAATATGTGACTCTGGGCAAGCCATTTAATATCTCTATTGTTAAGGGCTAAAATTCTATCTAAACTATCTAAAATATCTAATGAGTGGTCGCCAATAAATTAAAAGCTTTAGCAAGAGTTAGATTTTTGAGCATTTATTAAGGAGAATAAGAATTTGGTAAAGAGAGAGAGAAAGGCCTAGATTCCTATCTATTAAAGGGAGAGTACATTTCTAGCTCCCTTCTCCACCAGCGTCCTCAGGAAAAAAGCCCAGTCAGAGCGCCAGGCTCTTCCTTCTTCCTCCCACTAGCAAATGTCACTTCTTGACGCCAAAGAAAAGACGCATGTTCTTGCCCTCAAAGACCTTCACCTTATGGGCGGAGCTCTTCTACAGTAAGACTCCAGCAGGTAGCGTCATTCCAATCGTTACACTATCCTGGGAGATATTTTAAGGCTGAAAGCTACAGAGCAGTTGCAGATCTCCATTGCTAGAGAGATTTTACTTACCAGGAGTTTCCTAAACCAAAGAAATGAAATGTGTGTGTGTGTGTGTGTGTGTGAGGAGGGGATCTAAAGCAATTTTGTGGATTTAAAAGTTACACTATTTGGAACTATTCCAACTTGTAGCCACAGAGAAGGATGTGGTATTCTAGTTATGTCAACAGATAACGAATTTGGATGATGAATGTAAAATTTGAATATGTATTGATGAAGGAAAAAAACGGGTCTATTCTAAGAAAGCTTTCTTTTTTCATTGATTTTAAAGCTTTATAGGTAGAAACATACTCTCTAATGTTATTAATCTAGGTTTTCTAAATCTACCATCTCCCTCCTTCACACACACACACACACACACACACACACTCAAATGTATTTTTCTTATAGAGAGTAGAGGTTGATTAATCAACCAGCATTTATTGAGTGAACACAATATATCAGGCACAACCGGTCCTAATGACTTTAGGGTCTCAAAAGCTAGGATACCCAGTGAGAAAATCTGTTTTGAAATGGGACCCAGAAATGGGCCTCACAAATACCTTGCACATTGTCCAACTCTACTTATTGCCTAGGCCAAGCCCAGCCCAATTTCCACATGCAATGAGCTGCTCTGCTTTCAGGTATTAGTATTTTTTGGAGCTTTATGAATGTGTAGATGACAAAGCTAAATGAAATAAAAAATGAAATTCAGAAACATTTTTCTTCACTAATGGGCTCTTCTTTCAGGAGACAAAGAGAAATAAGATTGTTGACAACTCATTTTTAAAAATATCTAGTGGGTAGTAAGATAAAGGGTGAGTATTGATAACCATGAGCTAAAAAACTTGTTTTCCCCAAACTCAAGAATGTTCCCTGGAGGAGATTAGTAAGTGATAGACTATTACAAAAAATGAATGCAGCACATACTATGGAAACAAAGACTATGTAAGCCATGTTTTAGTCAGACCTTGGCTAACCAGAATGATTGCAGAGCTGACTGGTGCTACTTAAATTTATCTCAGCCCTCACTGAAAGTTTTTCAAACTACATGAGTCTGCCTCATGGACAAATCAAGTATGACAAACAACATAAACTTTCTTTGCTGTTTCAGGTTTTTGCTTCAGACTCATCACTGTGATAGCAATCAGTCGATACTCTATAGAAATATAGATATAGAAGGTATAACAGACAAGAAACACTATATAATGACCTGAAAGTGTATCTTGATTGCTTTTTCATTAAATCCTACTATATACTTGTTATTTTGTCATCCGCCTCTTTTTTCTAAAAACACTATGAAGGAAAACTTCTAGATATTTGAGATCAATGAACATTTATTAAGCAACTACTGAGTGTGGAGCACTCTGATAAACTGGTTAACTTAAGTTGTTTTGTGTCAATCCTTTGAGAATACACATACACACACACAAATAATGTAAATTCCTATTTATTCAGGACAGATGGTAAATTGTATCTTTTGATTAATTGAATGTTCTGATTAACTAAATAAAAGTTACCACTTGACAAAAAAAGTATCTCAAGTTGTTGTTTGTCCTTCAATCTTGGAGAGGACCATGACATTAGGGTGATGTCATGACTTGCACTTATTGGATTTAAGTGAGGGAGGGCTGTGCAAGGTCACCAACTTCACTCTCTCCTTCAGAGCCATCTGGGTCCACTAACAGGATATATGTCAGGACGACTAGAGATGGCCCTGGATGTTTAAGGCACTTGTCATTAAGTGACTTGCCTAGGGTTGCACAGCTAGTAAGTATCTGAGGTGAGATTTGAACTTGGGTCTTCCCAACTTCAGGGCCAGTGCTCTATCCACTGCACTGCCTAGCTACCCCATCTCAAGATGAATTGAGATGCAGAGTGTCCAGAATGAGGGAGGAAATAATTCCACTATAATGTGATCAGATTTGACCACAGTTGTAGTGTTATATTTAGTCCTAAGTGCCATGGGTACCTTGTTCTAAGAAGGACATGGACAAGCTGGATCATGTGCAAGAGAAGGCAACCTGGATGCTGAGATAACTGGAGAATATAGATCAGTAGAAAGAAGAGTAGGCATTTAGACAAGGATAGAAAAGACAAGGGGAGGCTATGGTAGTGTAGGGGCCAAATATATTATGGGGAGAGTTAATTAGGTGGCTCGCCGTAATATCGGGGTTTAGAAAATAATGAGGGACCTCTAGGTCTAAAGTTCCCTCCCTTCCAAACTGCCTTTTTTAGTTATTTCTCCTAGGCAAATAAGAAAGGAGATTAACAGCCTCTTTTCCACAAACAAATCAGGTTTTATTAATGGGAATAAAATATATAACAAAGGTGAAATTAATAAAGCCAAGGACAAGGGAATAGGGGAAGAGAAAAAATGGATAAGCTCCCTGGCTCTGGCAAAGACTGACTCAATCCCCAAACTTGCTTCCAGCTCAGCTAATTCAAAGAGCTGGCCTCCTTTCTATTAACTTACCACCTGGGGTCCATAGTTTCAATAGGAGACAGCTGTGCAGCCCCTCTCCAGTCCATTCTAGGAAGCTTACCAACAGGAAAGAGAGCTCCCAACCTCAGCGTTCTCCTTTTCTACTTTTTCTCTCCCTCCCCCAAAAGGGAGGTCCTTCAAGCTGGATGGCTGAGAGTGGTCCCCTGGTGACTTCAGCAGTATACGTCACTCAGGGCAGGCCAGGTGTGGCCCATATCTAATCATCCCAAGTAGGTACTTGGTTGGTTTCTCAAACAATACCAGATCAATCAGGTGGGACCCCTGGGCGTCTGCCAAATTCCATTATTTTATCACGGTAGCAAACCAAGTACTATGTTTGAAAAGTTGTGTGCCTCTGAGGTCTCTTCTAGAGACCTAGTTCTTGATACCTGATGCTATAAACTCAAAACTTGTCCTCTCTTTGGTGTCAGAGGACAGAACTAAGAGAAATGGGTGAAAATCACAGATGGGCATACTTAGTCCTTGAAGTGAGGAAAATTGCCTATCTAAAAATGGCATGAGCAAATGAAGGAAATGGTAGGTGAATTCATTCTCCATAACCATCTTTGAGCAGAGTTTTGAAGACCACTGCTTGGGAAACATTATAGAAGGTCTTCTGGGTCAGGGACAGCTTGGATTGCATTGTCATTAAAGTCTTTTTGAACTCAGATTCTGTGATTTGTCAAACACTTAATATACAAAGCACTGAGAGAAAAACATTATTCATTACCCCTATGTTTGGGGATATATAGCCTAGTATACTGGAGATAACAACAAAAGCAATAATAACTTAAAGGAGGAAGTGTTGTTAAAGTAGGTAGGTTGTTGACTTGGAGTCAGGAAGAGCTGTATTCAAATCCCTGGCTATGTGACCCTGGGCAAGTCACTTAGCCTCACAGTCTCAGTTTCCTTCTCTGGAACATGAAGTTTGTACTAGAGGACCATCTAATATCCATTTTAATTCTAAATCTCCGAGCAGGGGTCGTAAATCAATGAATTTTCATTTATGGAACTCTCTAAAGTATACAAAATGCTTTCCTCACAGTGACCAAAGAATCTTTTAACTGCCAAATGCATAACCAACAAGCATTTATTAATTGCTTACTATGTGGCAGATATTGTGCTAAGCACTAGGTATATAAAAAAAAATTAAATTTGTCCCTGCAATCAAGGTGCTCATATTCTAATGAGGGAGACAACATATATGAGTCACATATGATAAATTCATAACAGAAGGTAGGTGTAGAGGGAATGGCACTAAGTAGTGGGGAGGGGTCATGAAAGACCTGAAGAAAGTAGAAATTGTGCTGAGCTTTGAAGGTAGACAGGGGAAACTAAGAGGCAGCAGTGAGAAGGGAAGAGCATTTAGGGAAGGAAGAACAACTAGTGCAAAGGCATGAGGATGGGAGCTGGACTGTCACATGTGAGGAACAGCAAGTATGACAGTAGGATTGGCCCATGGAGTGCATAGAGGAGATTAGAACGTGAGGCGGTGGTAAAGGTACAATAATAAATAGTACAGCACCTGGTAACAGTAGGTACTTAATAAACTTGTATTGATTAATTAATTTTGATTGGGCATGTAGATATAAAAGAGAGACCACCCCTGACTTGAAGGAGCTTACATTCTAACAGGGAGAGAAAGTGTGTGCACATGACAGACAGACAGACAAGCACACACATAAGAAAGAACATCTAAGTCTGAGAAGTCACAGAAATGATACACAAACCACAGGGTAGTGAATTTACATGCCTTTTCCAGGAGTTATGTAGAAGTTGGTTTGATTACTATTCTCAGAACCAGGGATGGAAGGTGGGGGGAAAGGGAGGAGGTGGGAGGCACGTGCTTTGTAGTATGGATTACGCAAGAAGCATAATCAAGGTTTGGGGGATCCGCTAGATATACTGGGCTAGGTGAATTCTCACTTATCAGGAGAGCTGGTGACAGAGTGGGAATTGACAAATCCTTTGGGGCATCTTCCTTTGGAAGTTCTGTTTGGAGGGCATAGCAGTAGAGATATCAGAACAACATGGCAGGAAGATGATCCAGGTTTAAGAATGGTCTGTGGTCTGGGGATGGTTAGATATTGTATCCTCTCACCAAACACACAAGCACCATGCCAGGGCAGGAGTTCTAATGTTAAGTAACTTAGCTCCTCCAGGAGATATTTCTAAATGTCCTGTTGGAAGGATGTACCAGTAGCAATAGCAGAAAAACATAATCTAGGATCTGAAAATATATGCATTAGTTCTGGATGACTCAATGATTAGGATAGTATGGCTTCATAGGAGAAGTCCGTCTTTATGCATCAGTTTCACTATGTATAAAGTGAGCCTCGGTTTGGACCAGGTGATCATTAAAATCCCTTCCAAGTTTACACGTTTATGACTGATAAATGACGGACATTATAATCTCTGCTGATTTAGAAGGCACTTCAGGATCTTGCAGTGGCTCAGGCTGTCAAAAGTTATATCATATCATTTAAAAAAAATGCTAATTATCTGAACTTTGCATTCTGGATAAAAGGATTTTATTATAGTCATTTTTATAGTCCTGAATACTGAAAAGGAGAGATACAATAACCAATGGTTAAGGAAACCATGATACACTAATACATTGTATTATTTGATAGTTATAAAGAAGATTAAGTAATTTTGTTGTTGTTCAGTTGTTTCAGTCGTGTCTGACTCTTTGTGACCCCATTTGTGGTTTTCTTGGCAAAGATACTGGAATAGTTTGCCATTTCCTTCTCCAGCTCATTTTACAGATGAGGAAACTGAGGCAAATAGGATTAAATTTAAATTAAATATGTATTTAGTGTCTGAGTCTAAATTTGAACTCAAGAAGACTCCAGGCCCAGTACTCTATCCACCTAGCTGCCTGATTAAGTAATTAGTTGTGTTTATAAATAGGAAATATATAAAGCCATTTTAAATTTAAAAAAAAGCAGGGCCCAAAGCATTATAGACTACATATTACAATTGTGTACATACATGGGGGCAGCTAGGTGGCGCAGTGGATAAAGCACCGACCCTGGATTCAGCAGGACCTGAGTTCAAATCCGGCCTCAGACACTTGACACTTACTAGCTGTGTGACTGTGGGCAAGTCACTTAACCTTCATTGTCCCACAAAAAAATAAATTCCACGATTGTGTACATACAAAATTTGTGTATGTACCTTCCTAGATATTGGAAGAGCTGGTAGGGTAATGTGATTAGAGTTTAATATTCTTAGTTTTGTTTTTTAAAAATAAACTGAAAATTCATTTTTAAATGCCCCGCCCACCAAAAAAAGGAAGAAAAGAAGAAGGATGAATTGGTGATTAAGTACAGGAAATAAATTAAATATACTAGGAATCTCTTGTTCAAGGAGGGAAGGCAGATTAGTATAATTGCTTTGTTAAAGACTGGGGATGACATAATAGTTAGAATATTCACAGAAATCCTACTGTTGTCCTAGCCTTCAGAGTAATCACTAGAAAATCCCTCCAAATAGTGGGTTCTCTTTTCTTTACTTAACGGTGCATCAATATCTTTTATGGGATTTTTGTTTTACAATATGAGTCAGATATTAATCACATAACACAAGTTAGCAAACTGCTTTAGTGACTGAATCATTATGATTTGAAATGATTCATAAAGAGGAATAGGAAAATAATAGGTTGTAATGATTTGTTTTTTATAAGAGTCTTTAAAGTGAATAAAATGAATAAAGTGAATTAAAAAAATCAGAGGTATTGCATTTGCGTGACCTTTCTAACACTGCATGAATGTGCTTGTGTTTTCAATGGCAGCGTGTGCACATGCACACACATACATACATTTACACACCCAGAACGATGGAATTCTCCAGGTTCTCAGATAAATGTATAGAATACAGTAGACTGGATTTTCTACCATGATCTATGGCCTCCAGTGGTTTTGAAAAGAAGAGCTAAAATTAAATCGAGAGTAGGAAACAAAAAGGCATAGGATCATAAATTTAGAACTAAAATCAACCTTGGAGGTCATCTAATCCAACCCCTCTCATTTTATTTATAATGCTGTTAAAATAATAAGCTTACTTTAGGGATAGGGGAAAATATGATGGCCCCTAAAGTCCATATGGTTCCCTCATCTTCAGCTTTAGGGTGTTTCTTTTACCCAAACCACTAAGAATAAAATCACAATTGCTCCAAGTCCCAAGTTAGGAAAATTCTTAGCATTTAGGCAGAGGTTGGGCTTTCTGCCTAACTTTACATTTATATCTCTCTCTGGTTAATCCCTGGCCTCTTTGTGGCTGAGGCAAAATTCAGTTTACTGAATGTTTGAGTAATGAAATAGCACATTGCATTATATTGTCTGTGGATAGACAGACAGTGGGAAGGGAAATTGGGGAAAAAAAACCTGACCTTTGCATCAAATTTACCCCAGTCTCTGACTTAGAAGCTCCTTGAAGCTTGAAGAGCCAATGACATTCCTCAGTATCTCCCTTCTCTTCCATAGAGACCTACCTTTGGTCCTCAAAAGTATGCTGGAAAACCATATGGTCCAATTTCTGGAATTATTCCTCTTAATCGCTAGCTAGATGCTTATATACAGACCCAGAGAGCAAAATGAAACTCTCCAGCCCATTGGAACAGACCTCGTATCTGTCATCATTTCACTTCATCCAATGACTTTTACTATCTTTATACTTAGTTTAAGATCTTTTGATTGCTTCATTAATAACTGAGACGTTCTCACTTGGGTAAGGTATCAGAGCTAAGAAGAGGTGGGGATGGTTTCAAACCCATCCTTACGTATAAACTAATAAATTGAGGCTGGACCAGAGAAGTTAAGTGACTTGCCTATGTTCATACACTATACAGGGAATAAGTGGCAGAGTCAGGATTCAAATTCAGGTCCAGATCTACTATTCTTTCCACTGTATCACTGATTTCTCTAATAAGAGTTCCCCCCCCCAAAAAAAAGAATTTATAGGTAGTGTAAACTATATTAGCAATATGGACTAGACCTGAGATTTCATTGGTATAGGAAGTTTGCTGGTGAGAAAACTCCCTCCACCAATTCATTTTAGCACCTTTCTCATTAACTATGGTTTTATGAGAGTTGCCAAGATCATGGCATAGGTGGTCAGTTCTTCCCGATTTCAAGGCCAAGTCTATTCCACTAGACTATGTTTCCTCTTTCCTATAAACTCTGTTAGGCAGTGCCGTAGCACTGGCCCAAAGGATAGTTTTGGTGCAATAGGAACCCATATGTTGACTGCTGGCATTTTTGAGATTTATTTTCATTTAAGGTCATGTGAGTTGATGTCCTAGACAAGTGATAACATTTGTTTTTCACAGAAAGGATTGTAAAGCTTACAAAATAATGCATCTAGACAAGAAACACACATAATTAGTAAGGAAAGTGGAAAACAAATATTATATAGCATTATAGAGTTAGAGGATACTCTTTCCTTGTTCTATTATTTCCTATATGACCATTCCTTCTTAGTGCCCTTTGCTGGATCTTCACTTAGGTAAAACCCAATAACAGTGGATGACCCCCAAGATACTCCCTTGGCCTCTTCTTCCTTCATATTATTTTGCTTGGCGATCTTATGAACTCACATGGATTCAACTTTGATCTCTTTGCAGATGATTCTAAGATCTATTTATACAATCCTGAACTCTTTCCTGACCACAGCTCTCAGATATCCTAATGTTACTTGGACATCTCAAACTGGATGTCCCATAGACACTTTAAACTTAACACGTCCAAAACTGAACTCATTAATATCCCCACCCCAATTCTTCCTTCCTTTTAACTTCCCTGTTAATGTTAAGGGTATAATCCTCCTCCCAGACACCCCAAATCACAATCTAGGTGTCATCATCTTTACTCTCACTTTCCATCTTCTCCATATCCAATCAATTGCAAAGTCCAGTCATTTCTACATTCTCAGCATCTCTCATATAAACCTCCTTATTTCCATTAATGCTGCTGCCAATCCAATACAGGTCCTCATCACCTCACACCTGGACTATTGCAATAGTCTACTGCTTGGTTTCCCTGCCTCAAGTCCTCTCCCAGTACAGTCTATCCTCCACTCAAATGTCAAATTCATATTTCATGTCACACTAATTCTTCCTTCAACTCCAGTGGCTCCCTATTGCCTCCAAGTTCTAATATTTTAAAAACTTCTGTTTAGCTATTAAAATCCTTCATAATCTACTCCTTTCCTACATTTCCAACTATCTTAAGCCTTACTCCCCATCCATGTACTCTGAGATCCAGCGACATTAGCCTCTTTGCTGTTCCATGATCATGGACTCCACCTCCCAAATTTGGGTACTTTCATTAGTTGCCCCTCATTTTTGGAATTCTCTTCTTTCTCATCTCCACCTTCTGGTTTCCTTCAAATCTCAGTTGAACTGTCATCTTTTGTAAAAAGTCTTCCCTAGTCTTCTTTAATTTTATTCTTCCTTCAGAGATTATCTCCAATTTTGTTTATACATGGTTGTTGACATGTTTTCTCCCACATTAGATTACCTGTTCCTTCAGAACAGGGTCCATCCCTACACCACTATGAGATATGATCAATACACTCTTCTGTTTTATCAGTTCATGTGGAGACAAATTACATGTACAACAAGAATCTAAAAAGTACCTCTAGTCATTACAAAGCTCTAGGCAAGAAAGGAAGACTTTAGAAACATGGGTGATACTTTTATGACTGTTGCTAAGCAAGTGCTTCAGAGGAGAAAGGAGGATATGGAAAGTGAGCAATTTCTTGATAACAGAGAAAGAAATTTTGATTTCTGGATCAGGGCTTAAATTACCATCTCTTGGCCAGAAATGGAGGACATCTAATGAGCGCCAGGAAAAAAATGTATTTTCCTGGAGACTTCCAACTTGACCAAGAGAACTTTAGACTGAAAATGGAGGAGTAAGAAAACTCCCCATATATAATCTGATAAAGGAGACAGATACCATAGAGAGTACCAGATATGATTCACAAGGAAAAGTAATAGTGTCTAAGTCTGATAATTAATTAGAGGCAATTCCTAGGAAGAGGGGCAGTAATAAATTTGTATACTTTTAAATATCTATATACAGATACATAGTGATAAGAAAAGAACATTTATATGGTACCTTGAAATTTATAAAATATTCTACATACATGATCTCATTTATCAGAAGATATGCATAAGAGCTAAGAGGGAACTTAAAGATATCTATCTAGTCCAATTCCTTCATTTTATAGTTGGAGACACCTAGGCTCAGAGAAGGGAGGAGCTATAAGAAGTACGTTGTAATGGAAAGAACAGTGGACCTCAAATCAGATAAGATCTATGTTCAAATTCAGACTAATTCAGATAGGATATGGGAGGACTTAGTATTCCTTAAAATAGTGGGTACCAAAGGCAAAGGTCATTAAAAAAGACAAAAAACTGGTATGGGGGCAAAGGAAGTATATAAAAAAGATCATAACTATAAAATAAAGTGATCTTGGAAGAGGGAGAGGGAAATTAAATGTATATATTGGAAAGTAATGTTCAAGAAGAAATTGATTAACATGTATCTTGGAATGACTTTCAAAAAGACAATATCTATGATTTGAGAATAGGCTTAGAGCATAGGGTAGGTTTGGGGATAAAGGAAAAGAGCTAGACAGGACTGTTTCAAGTGATAAAAATGCAGGCATCTGCTCCTATCTTTAATAAACAGAAAAAGAGATAGCATGAGAAAATTTTATAGAAGGCAAAATATATAACAATAATAACCTTGAATGTCAATGGGCTAAAGTTGTCTATGAAATGGAAAATAATGACAAAATGGGTAGAAAGGAAAACCCAACAATTTGATGTATAGAAGAATCACAATCAAAATACAAAACTTCCTACAGAGTTAAAGTGAAAGCTGTTATAAATCTCATTATGCTTTATCTGAACAGAAAAAAACAGGAGTGACAAGCATTATTTTAGATTATGGATGAGAACAATAAAAATAGATACTATCTACAAAAAGCAGGGAAATAATATTAAGCTTAATTCCAGTGGAGAGAATGGATCAATATTAATATTAAATGCATGCAAATAGAATACATTATGAGCACTTAAAGGAACATTTAATTGAATGTTTTAAAGTGTTGGTGACATCAGCTACTTTCTGAATGTGAATTATCAAACATAAAGACAATTATAAAGAAAATCTGAACAGAATGTTTAAAAAAACTTGACATGAGAGTAGATAATATAGTGAAGTAGAAAAAATCTGGATCTGGAGTCAGAAGTTCTGGATTTAAATTCCCACCTCTGCCACTTACTACCTGTGTGGCTTCTCAAAAGTTATAATTTTCTAGTCCCCAGCCTTTTTACCTCTGAAATAAAGAAGTTTGAGTAGAAGATTGCCAAGTTTCCTTCCAACTCTAAAATGAGAATTTTTGCCTGTCATTTTAAAAAATATAGACATTTTAGGAAATAAGCTTATTTTTCAGCTGCATATAGCTCCTTCACAAAAATTTATCATGTTCATTAACCATGAGCATAAAACTCATTACACAATATGTACATATCCATGCATATGTAGATATATAGCCAGAAATATTAAACATATCCTCCATGGACCACTTTGCAATAAAAATTATAAGCAAGGGAAATATGATCAAGAGAAAAAATACTAAAAAAGATATGAAATTATGTTATTCCAAATAATGAATAAGCTAAAGGAAAAACACAGAAACAATAAATTAATATATTAAAATAATAGTAATTTAACAAAATTTATGGAATGCAGGTAACAATGACCTCAGAGGAAATTTTAAATCTTTGAACATTTATGTCATCAAAAGAAAAAAGGTAACATGCAATTAAACAAGAAACTAGAACATGAGCAAGTTATTAATCCCCCAAATGCTCACAACACTAAGCATTTTAAAAATCAAATGAAAAAACAAACAAAATAGGGGGTGGGGTGGAGGGTATTAAGCTGAAAAAGCAAAGATCTGAGTTTTTAATCAAAATATTAAAGAACTTTTATATAAAGTCAATGAAACTAGAATCAGAAGAAATTACTCTTTGCTCTTTGAAGCAAAAGAAAACATATAGTTTGGGGGAAAGTGTTTTGAAATCTTTCTGACTAAAATCTAACATTCAAATTCTATATGGAGTTGACACAGGTATATAATATTAAGAGCAATTTTGTGATAGAGTAGGGTTAAGAGAATATGAAAAATACTCAAGGGAAATATAAACAACCAACAATAATCTTAAAATTATTCAAAATCATTATTAAATAAATGCAAATTTAAAATACCACCAAGTTAGCAAGATGGGAAAAAAACCCACATGTGAGAACACTGTTGGAGGGCAATTTGGGAAGACCGGAATGCTAATTCACTGGTGGTGTTGCTATGAATTGGTTCACACGTTCTTTAAAAATAATTTGAAATTATGCAAAGTTACTAAGTTGTTGATACTATTTGATCCAGAGATAAACCCCAAAGGAGTTGTTGGCAGCAAGATAAGAACTATATGTACAAAAATATTTATAACATCATTATTTATGAGAAAAAGTTGAAAATAAAATATGTGCCCAGTAATTAGGAAATGATTGAACAAATTATGGCATATGAATAGGATGAAACATTATTGTACAATACAGAATGTTAAATATGAAGAATTCAGAGAAACATAGGAAGATATATGAAATGATACAAAGTAAAGAAAGCAGAATCAAGAAGAATGGTTACTGTTATTATAATACAAATAACTACAACACTGAGAAATAATAAAACATATGTAATACAACAGATAGTATTAATACTATACACATGCTTTCTGTTAAGAATTGGAAACTACAAAGGTGGAAAGTGATACTATTAGTTATAATTATACTCTTAGAGGGCTTTCAAAAACTTTTTTCAGGGAATGTTCTTTATATGGGAATTTATTGGGGTAATTGTTGGGAAATGCCTCAGGGTGAAAAAAATGTATCCATTAAAAAAAATCAATGCTAGAAAAAGATTTCTACAAGCTAGCATGATGGACCAAATTGAATAATATGTACTTTATTAGGGACAAATGTAAATTTCTACATGGCTAAACAATCAACCTCACGAGTACAATATAGGAGAAGTATGATTATACATATAGTTCATGTGAAGACAAAATGTAGGCTTTAGTGGACAGCAACCTCTAATGAGGTTGTTTTGTTTTGTTTTGTTTTGTTTGGTGAGACAATTGGGGTTAAGTGACTTACCCAGGGTCACGCAGCTAGTAAGTTGTCAAGTGTCTGAGGCCAGATTTGAATTCAGGTCCTCCTGACTCCAGGGCCAGTGTTCTATACACTGTGCCACCTAGCTGCCCCTCCTCCAATGAGGTCTTTTTAAAAAAATTTTTTTTAGGCAATGGGGGTTAAGTGACTTGCCCACGGTCACACAGTTAGTAAGTGTCAAGTGTCTGAGGTCAGATTTGAACTCAGGTCCTCCTGACTCCAGGGCCGGTGCTTTAACCACTGCGCCATCTAGCTGCCCCCTCCAATGAGTTTTTACACAAAGGCCAAAGTACTCATATCATCCCATTCCAACTTAAGAAAGACATGCTGTCCTACTCTGAAATCTTATTTTGACATTGGAGTTCTGTCTTCCAGAAGACAAATGGACAATTAGTTGGGTCAAGTATTGAAAAGAAGGTGGAACGTCCACTGGATTACTCTTGGGAAACTCTGAAGTGCTTTTAATGACCTCAAGCTTCTCCTAGGGCTTCCCCAAAATGGAAATTGAGGGTTGTCCAATGGTCAATGAAGAGAAGCAAGGTGGGTATGAACTCACTACAACATATTACAGGCAAGGAATTACAAAGGAGAAGTGGTATGAAGAATGTCATCAAATAAATGTAAAGAGGTCATAAGGGTCATTAGATTTGTGGGATCAGGTAATACTTGTTTGAGGAAGTACTATTTGAGTTGGACTTTGGAAGATGGGTAGGCAAGTTAACATGGAGTGTATTCTAGGCATAGGGAAATGCCAGAAACAATTCCTCCCTCCTGTGAGATCCCATATTATTCACAGTACTTTCAAGATTTACCACATCTTATTTGTATACATTTTTTTTACTGTTTCCAACATTCAGAACCATTCATACCCACTCCTATAGAAAATCCCTTGTCCTCACATTGTAGTAGAATTCTTGCTTATTCCTTCAGGTCCTTTACTTGACAATGAGGGTATGTGGGGTGAAGCTAAACTGCTAGATTATGGCTGCCCATTCCTAGCCTAATGAAGCCTAGTAATGGGATGGTCTAGGATGGAGGACACGGTAAAGAAGATGTTGGAGAGGGGAGTTCTGAAGCAGAAATGGGTACTCACAGAAGCTGCTCTCTTCTTTTCCCTTCCCCCATCAATGAGGAGAAAGTCTCATACATTTGACCCTTTGAGCCAAGGGTTACACACATATTTCCCCATAGGAATCATTTTAATAATTAAAGAGTTCTGCTTTAGGAGACAACATGGCCCCAAAGTGGAGTACTGGCTGAGGAATAAGTGGACCTGAATTTAAATCCTCCACCTGAGGACTAATACCGATGCAATGTTAAATCAAGGTCTTCCAGACTCCAAGGCAGGTCCTTTTCCCATGAATAACTATGATGATAATTGCTAAAAATTTATGTAGTACTATGATTTGCAAAGCACTTATACAATGTTCATATGTTTTTATATGTGTGTGTATGCATATATGTGTGTGTGTGTGTGTGTGTGTGTGTGTGTGTATGTTATGCCTTGCCACTCTGCCTCTCATAAAGTGATATACAAAGATTAAATAACACATGGTCCCTTTCCTTGTAGAGTCTGTTAATCAACATTAAGCTCTTGGTACATGCCAGGGACTGCTAAGTGCTGGGGATACAAAAAGAAGCAAAAGACAGTCTGTCCTTCAAGAAGCTCATGCTGAAGATGAAAAAGTAACTAAAATGGAAGCTAATAAGTGAATTAGAGAGATACAGACAAAGTAAAATGGGAACAAGATGATAAAGCAGCAATTTTACCCCCTCAAATTCAAATACATTAAACTGAAAATCCATTCATGCTGCCAGGAAATTTTTTTTCATTAGCCTAATGACTTAGTGGCACAGTATACAGAGTGCCAGGCCTGGAGTCAGGAAGACCTGAGTTAAAATCTGACCTCAGACACTAGCTGGGTGACTTTGGGCAAGTTACTTAACCCTGTTTGCCTTACTTTCCTCATCTGTAAAATGAGCTGGAGAAGGGAATAGCAAACTATTCCAGTACCTTTGCCAAGAAAACCTCAAATGAGGTCATAAAGAGTCATATGTGACTAAAATGACTGAACGGCAACAAAATGTTATTCTCCTAAAGAGAATAACACTGACCTAGATACATCACAGGCTTGTTGGTAAACTAGCACTTTTAAAACCTCAAAACACTATAGAAAAATGATTTATGATCGTTGGAACAAGATGAAACATTGGCATGTCATTCAATAGTTAACAAAAGGAGATTTACTTAGCTGTAATAGGGGAAGGGCATTGAACAAAGACACCTTAAGTTGAACAAAGCTCTCTTGCCTGAGTTGACAATTATGGTTCACTAGCAAAGCATCAGAGCATACCTGGAGCTCCTAACAGAGGCTTTGTATTCAAGATACCAGAAAGTGATATTAATAGTCTTTAGTCTGTTGAGTTATTCAAATCTTGATGATGATTTCAACATCTCTTAAAGAAAAACTAGCCTAACTCTCAAGGGGAAAGAAGTTAGCATACTACTTCCTACCATATTGTACTTTAGGAATATCACTTCTGGGGTCAGCTAGGTGGTGCAGTCGATGGAGCACCAGCCTTGGATTCAGGAGAACCTGAGTTCAAATCTGGCCTCAGACACTTGACACTAATTAGCTGTGTGACCCTGGGCAAGTCACTTAACTCTCATTGCCCCACCAAAAAAAAAGAAGGAATATCACTTCTGAAGTTGAACCTTGGACATACTTGAAATATGTGACATATCTCAGAAAGCATATAAGAAATTTGTGTTTAAGCAAAATGCCCTCACGCTGTTTCAACATTAATATATTTGGGATTGCTATTTAATTTTCATTATGTGGCTATAGCAAATAGGTGGATAGAGCTTACGAAATCCCTTCAAAATGAAAACAACAGATTAATGATATATGCTTATTTTAATATTCAAGATCTGTAATCTCATTGGTGGGGGTGTTCTATTAATCAATTAAATTGATTAATTATTATGTTGCTATGGCCAACATAATCCATCATCTTGTTGTCAGCCCTCTGGTAAAGAGTCTCTCAGTGCTTACTTGGGTTGCTTCACAGACAATAAACACAGAGCCCATAATTAAAGTTGGACCTGTATTTCACTTTCCATACCTTGATAGGACCTGCCAAAGCAGGTGTTTCACCTTTACACTATGTATGGTGAGACATCAGAGTAGGAGTCTAAGGGATTATGCATATCTATGTATATGATTTGATACATTATGCATATTCACACATAGAATTCAATATTCACTTCTGCATATCCATATAATAATTTGATGTGCCTCTATGCATATGTTACATATATCTAGGCATATAATTTATATGTAGCCATGCATATTTTATGTATAACATTCATAGAGTTCAATCTGTCCATGCAGATATGCTTGTGCCTAACATTTCAAGGAGCAGTGATATCATTAGTATGGGTATTCCTTCCCATCAATGCAAATTGCAACCTATGTATGCATTTATAGACGGTCTTTATAAATTCCTATGGCCAGAGTCATCATCTGGTGACCATTCATTACTGATGAGACTATTTGAGCTTGGCTAGTCTGAACCATATCAGACAACTATATAAGCCTGGACTTCAAGTCTTTCTGATTGGGCAGCATCTGCCAGGGCATGAATTCCCTGGAATAGCCTTTATGAATTTGGGTTGAGGCAATGCAGCACAGTAGGAAGAATGCCAAATTTGGGGGACATAGGATCTGAGCCTGACTTCCAGCTTGTATACTTACTACAATATGCTGGAGAGGCAGTACAGAGTACTGAGCAATATTCCTGGAGTCAGGAAGACCTGGGTACAAATCCTATTTTCTGAAACTATCTGCTTAACCTTGGGTAAGCAACCAAGGTCTCACTTCACTCAACATCAGTTCGTTCAAGTCTTCCAGGTTTTTCTGAAACTATTCCCTTCATAATTTCTCATAGCACAGTACTAATCTAACTAGTCTATTATATTCATATGCCATCATTTTGTGAACCATTCCCAAATTGCACACCCCCATATTTTCCAGTTTCTCGACATTACAAAAAGAACTGCTATAAATAGTTTTTGTACATATGAGTCCTCTTATTTCTTTGATCTTTTTTCAGGTAGGCCTAGTAGTGACACAGCTAAATCAAAGGATATAGACAGTTGGTAATTTTTAGCTGGTAAATTTGTTCCAAATTATTTTCAGAATGGCTACACCAATTCACACATTAATGGCTCTATCTTCTTGCAACCTGCTATATTCCCCCAAAATACAAAATTTTCTGGAGATTAGAGCTATTAGAAGAGAGGTCATGAAAGTTGTTCTGCCTGTCCCAAATCTTGTATGTGTCCTAAACATGAACTATTTGACCTGAATTTTTCACATACTTTTAACCATGTTGAGGTCTATACCATAGTCTTTCCAGGGAACAAAGATATACAGAATAGAAAAAGAGTTCCTTAACTACTAGTTGTGGAAGAATAGAGTTATGCTTATTTGACCACTTGCTCATTAGTTCTAGGTATTCTGGAGAGGTGAATAACATATTTTCCCATATCCTTCTCAACTCAAGAATCATTTTAAAATCGAATGGAAGAACCAAGACCATTAGTGGCATTGATCCTGTACCATCTTTTTGATCTATGTCCTGGAAAATTATTCCTTCTTTCCATAAATGGAAAAGGTGGTATAATAGAAAGATGAATGAACTTAGAAGACTGATCTTCTGGTCCTGCTTCTGCCACTTAACAGCTATGTGACTTTTATTAAGTCTCTCAAGCTTTCTGAGTCTCATGTTTTCCATCTGTCAAACAGGGATAATGGGCATCTATGTGACACAGAACATTGGGCCTGGAGTCAGAAAGAGCTGAGTTGAAATCCAGCCTCAGACACTAGCTGTGTGACCATGGGCAAGTCATTAACCTCTGTTTGACTCAATTTCCTCATCTGTAAAATGAGGATAATAATAGCATCTACCTCCCAGAGTTTTGAGGATAAAATCAGACAATAGTTGTTAAGTGCTTTGCAAGTCTTAAAGTGTTATGGAGATGCTAACTAGTTTTATTAGTAGTATGTAACCAAAGAGACTTAGTATTTGAGGTAGGGGCTTACAGGGATCAGCTTCAATATTAAAGATTTCTTTCTTTCTTTTTTTTTTTTGCCGGGCAATGAGGGTCAAGTGACTTGCCCAGGGTCACAAAGCTAGTAATTAAAGATTTCTTAGTAATAATTTTATGACTCATGTTGCCCTACCCATGGAAACCATGGTTTCATGGGAGCCATTAGGACAGCTAGATGGAGGGAGTTCCGTCTTCGGTTCCCCTTCAAGTATCAAGGTAACAATAAACGTTTAAACATAAAGTAGGTTTATTAATAGACTCGTAAACAACAGAAAAGGGATGACACCTGAGCTTGGAAGAGTCCTAACCCTGCAAAATTCATAGCATCAATTAGTCAAGTCCTACCTTCATGTATTATCCAGAGGCAGCACAGTGTCAGGATCTGTGCTCCATGTGTCCGGAATCTACTGCCTTTACTAAGGCTCCCAGCCATTCTTGACACCTCTCAGCAAGGTCCCTTAACCATCCTAGCTCCTGACTTGCCCAGGAAGCCGTCAACCAACAAGCATTTATGATTGATGCATCTAGGTGGTGTAGTGGATAGAGTACTGGACTTGAAATCGGGAACACTAGAGTTTGAACTCTTGACTCAGACATTTACTAGCTCTGTGACCTTGGGCAAGTTACCTAACCTCTCTCAGCCTCAGTTTCCTCATCTGTAAAATGGGGATAATAACAGTACCTACCTCTCAGAGTTGTAATATATGTAAAGTGCTTTGCAAACTTTAAAGTATTATATAAACATCTATTATTTAGTGTCAACTATATACCAGGCATTGAACCAAGCTCTAATGATGCAAAGATATTCTGGCCCTCAGGGAGTTTATGTTCTAAAGGGGCAGACAAGACACATTCATGTAGGTACACACAATTCTGCTCATCTATCTGTCTGTCTGTCTAGAATATATACAGAATGAATACAAGGTAGTTTACTCTTAGCTGGGAGAATCAGGGTGATCATTAACACTTGCCTGGCAACCACTGCTTTTCTCATTGTTTTGTCCACTACTAAATAGTATCCTTCATGGCCTAACAACATGGAAACCCCTTCTTCCTCCCCTATTTCTCATGAGCCTTGGGCCTATGACATGATGGGAAAAGGCTATTTGATTTCCCTTAGAACTGTTTGGGTTCCTTTGACCTTGGGCCTTCAGCATTCAGGGAAAAGGCAATTCAGCACCTTTCAGGCTGATATCTGCAAATATTTGCACTCTCTGTTGCATAGGGTTTCTGTGAGGATTCAAGAAGTTCATGCATCTGAAGTGCTTTGCAGCATTAACTTATTATATGAATGTTAGCTAGTATTGTCAGGGGCAAAGGGGAAAATACAGAGAACAGAGAAATTTAGAGTTCTGGCTGTTATTCCAGACTTACTTTACACAGGTCACTTTCCCTCTGTGTATCTTACATCCACCATTTGTAAAATACAAATGATACTCTTCCCTCTTCACTTCACATAGATTTTTATGAGGATTAATGAGATTTAAGTCAATGAAGGACTATGCATTCACTCATCAGGAACACTTCTAGGGCTAGACAAGGTAGGAAGCTACTTTGGGTGCTATACAATGAGGGGCAGGGGAGTTCACAGAAAGAACAAGGAATACTTTTTTTATATGACATTTTATATGCACATATTTTAAATGCCAGAAATGTCTGCTTTCTGAGCCATGAATGTATTTATTTTATGCTAAGTAGAATTGTACAAGTTCCAGTGAAAGACCAAAGCCCCAATAGATCAGTAACGCACTTCTTCTTGGGCATACAACAATGAAGAACATTAGGCTTTATTGAGAATTCTTTATCAAATAACACCCGATTGAAATGAGGTGACAAATAGTTCTGTAAATGATGCTTTGTTGTAATGGCCTTTTATGTGTAGAAAGGAAAAAAAACAACAAAGAGTTCAATGGAATATTATGAATACAGACCTTGTTAATCACTGAATAGGACACAGCAGCATATTCATTTCAATGATGTAACAAACGACTTTGTTGGATAGTGATCATTATTCAATTACATTTATCTTTGTATAGAATTAATAATTTTATTGTCCCATTGCTGCTACACTGTGTCACTGGAGGATTTCAATGAGAAGATTTCAAGTAGGGTAGCCTCACTTATGCTGAATGTCATAAACATCTTCCTGCTTCAAGCTAGGGATTGAATTAAATGACCTCCGAGGTCTCTTCTATCTCTAGGATGTCAATCTATAGCAGTCCTCATGTTCACTAGCAACCCTAAGAAGGAAACCGGGGGTCAGGCAGTATTTGCAAAATATCCTGCCTACTTGATTCAAGGTATGCCTTGACTTAACTTTTTTTTTTTTTTTTTTTTAGTGAGGCAATTGGGGTTAAGTGACTTGCCCAGGGTCACACAGCTAGTAAGTGTTAAGTGTCTGAGGCTGGCTTTGAACTCAGGTCCTCCTGACTCCAGGGCCAGTGCTCTATCCACTGCGCCACCTAGCTGCCCTCCGACTTAACTTTTAAAAAATTTTTTTCAAGTCTTCTTTGTCATTGCTTTATAGTTTCCTATATAAAATTTTCATGTGTTCATCATTTTGACTATCCAAATAATTATTATTTGTCACTATTCTAAATGGGATCTTAATTGATTCTTCTGGTTATTGCTGCCATATAACAAGAACAAGTTTTGCATATTTTATCCCATAAACTGTTAATTTGCTCTACTAATTGACCATTAATAAAATCCCTTAGCTTTTCTAGGTTTGTGATGTCACTCAGATCTGTTTCTTCCTTTCCACCGTTTACCCCTCCAATTTAATTTTTTTTTTTTTTTGCAGGGCAATGGGGGGTTAAGTGACTTGCCCAGGGTCACACAGCTAGTGTCAAAGTGTCTGAGGCCAGATTTGAACTCAGGTACTCCTGAATCCAGGGCCGGTGCTTTATCCACTGCGCCACCTAGCTGCCCCCCTCCAATTTCATTTTCATATTTCATTTCCATTGCTAGCTTTTCTAGTACTTTGCTAGCTTTAACTTTTTGTTTTGTTTTGTTTCGTTTTTATTTTTTTAGTGAAGCAATTGGGGTTAAGTGACTTGCCCAGGGTTACACAGCTAGTAAGTGTTAAGTGTCTGAGGCTGGATTTGAATTCAGGTACTCCTGACTCCAGGGCTGGTGCTCTATCCGCTGCGCCACCTAGCTGCCCCCTAGATTTAACTTTAAAACATGAAAAAATGATCATAGATTTCAAGCCGGAAGGGACCTTAGAAGTCATGAAGTCCAACCCTTTCATTAGGAAGATGAGGAAACTGAGCCCAGGGCACTTAAATTTGCCCTGGTCATACAAATAGTAAGCAGCAGAGCCAGGATCAACCTCTAAATTCAGATTCCATCATTTTTTCTACTATCACACAATGATCTTTTCAGTAAATCCCTAATAGTCAATTTGATTGAATTTTACCTTAAAATCTCCTGAAACTGGGAGAACAGAGACTGTATCCACACCCTCAAATGAAGCTGATCTCAACCAGAGAACCCCAGTCAGTCAAAGCATCATGAGGGCCAGGTTGTAGAATCTTAACCTCTAAGCACTAGGGTTGGAGAAAGGGTTCATTTATTTGACCAAAATCCACACCCAGAAGCACAATTTGAGGGTAGGGCAGTCAATAGAAATTTCCTGTTTATATTTGTTCCTTTGGGGTTTAAAGAATAGAACTGGAGGGAACAGGTAGACATTTTAAACCAGTACATTTAAGCTTTAGTAGATGACATGGGGCTTAGGATAAATCGGAAGAAGTTTTTCCTGTGAGAAGCAATAGATGACCAAATAATAGCATAGACATATCACAGAATCAAGGGACTATTAAAAGTTTAGATTGACCAACTAAATATCCAGACATACATACCAAAGGAATAAGGGGAGATAAAATTCTATAGCAGGAACATCAATTAGGCATGTCTACTACCCTACTGGAGCTAGGAGACAGAGATAACTCCAAAGGTCAAGAACGTCATTAAAAAAAGCCACCCCCTCGACTTCAGGAATATGACAAGCATCCAGGCTTCCTCCCCCCACCCCCTCCCGCCCCTACCCCACACACCAAAGAAACTTTCCATTTTCAGGTGGTCACTCCATCTACCTTCTATAAAAGTGTTGTCCTTTGTCTGGTTAGGGGAGGTTGAAGTTCTAGACTTTTCCTCCAAGCTATATCCCCCTGTGCCTAATAAAAACCTTGCTTTTATCTTTAATCAGGACATGTGCAAGTTTTAATTCTTTAATAAAGGAAATCCAAGGACCAGTGTTTTTTCACCCTTTTCCCTGCCACAGCAAAGGATTTTTTTTTTAGATTGAATCTCCCTATTTTGCTCAGTCTTAGAAGTGCAGTGGCCAGTCACAGGCCCAATCCCACAGCTCAGAAGGTTTGATCCAGGGGGCGGCTAGGTGGCGCAGTGGATAAAGCACCGGCTCTGGATTCAGGAGTACCTGAGTTCAAATCTGGCCTCAGACACTTGACACTTACTAGCTGTGTGACCCTGGGCAAGTCACTTAACCCCCATTGCCCCGCAAAAAAAAAAAAAAAAAAGGTTTGATCCAATTTGTATGCAATAAAAGTTTGCTTATCCTTACCATATTGCTGTCAGATGCACTGTGAACTCTGCCCACTGTAGCTCAGAACTCTTGAGTTCAAGGGATCCATAAGCCTCAGCCTGTCAGGTAGCAAGAATCACAGGTGTGTTCCACTACATCTGACAGCACAGGAAAACAAAACAAAACCCTTTGAATACAATGGAGCCTTTGGAGCATGTCCAGATAGTCTATCATAGGATTGTGTGAAGGGCTTGCCTTGGCATGCCCAGATCTCTTATGATGGTTACTCTTCATCACTTTCTTTACTACATGAGTTATGGCTTTGTTTGACTGACCACTTAACCTATCCACGAACTCTACTGCTTTGTGATATTATTTCTAGTATCCCATGCCTGGCCTTGACACATCTCTATATATGTATGGGTCAGTAGCCTAGCATCTTTCCAAGATTGGAAACCAAGTGTGTTCCTCTCCTCAAAATTCAAGTCAGAGTTCTCTCTTCTGAGATCAGCACTATTATTTCTGGACCCTCCATCCATCTTCCACCAGAGCTTCCTGAGGTACTTATATCTGATCTTTAATACAGATCAGGCAAGACTGAAGCCTGATAGTGCCTAATTAACTTGCTCACTGGTCCTCAGGGTTGAAAGACATTTGATCTAACCTATACCTAAGTTGAAATCTCCCATAAAGCATAAGAGAATTAATCTCAGACTTGGAAAGTACTTCAGAAGCCTGTCTATGACATTTCCAAGTTGGATCCCCTCTATAGCAACCTCAAAAAGTAGTCATCCAGCCTCCACATAAGTATATCTAGTGATGGGGAATCTACTCCTTCCTAGGGTGGCTCATTCTACCCCTGGGTAGTTCCAATTGTTGGGAAGTTTTTTCCTGATGTAGAGTATAAATCTGCTGATCTGTCTTCTTGAGGTCTAGCTTCTAAACACAGTTGCTTGGTCCATGCCTTCATACAAGTCTCAAAGGAATTATCATTTCCTAGTTGATTCCCACTGATCCCTTTGGGGGTGGTCCATGGGTCATTTCCAGGTTGGCTTCCCCTTTCCCAGAATTTTACATGGCATGTCTATAATACCCTAGTACTTTAAACCTACAATAATAACAACTCTTTCCAAGTACAATTTTTTAAAAATCTGATTCATCACGATGTCCTTCAGATCCATTGGGAAAAATACTGGCTCCTATCTCACTGAAAGGTTCTCTGTAGATTGAGGGGCCAAGGCAAAGACTTAAATCCTGAAACCTAACCTTGAGAAATTAACAAATTTCCCCTTCTTGATCCTCACACCCCACCCCCCTTCACCTCCACCTCCTCACCAGCCACAAAGGATCTAATAGGACTGCAAAGCAAGGGGATGAAAGTTAGAGTTTCCCAACCACAGCAATGTGACAAGAAGCCACAGCAGCCACTGTGACATTTTCTGCAGTTCTAGGAGGGTCAGGGTTCCTGTGGGTCATGCTAAATTTGTCCTCTTAGATCAGTTTTTGGAATTCTGGGGCTTTTTTCTCCCATTTTTTTCAAAATGTTGACCTTTATAAACCAACAAAAAGAGACACTTCCATGTAACACAGTGGAAGGCAGAGAGTTGCAAATTAAATTGTAAATCTCTTATCAAGATTTTTAAGAATATAATCCCTTTAAAGTATAAATAAACTCAACATGTTACTTTCAAAACTGTTCAGCTTATCTGTAATTCCTTCTGACCTTTCCCCCTATCTCTTCTAGTCTTAGGAATTGGTTAAAGAATCTATCGAGTCCCTCCATTAGAATGTGAGCTCTTAAAGGGTGGGTGTTTTTGCCATCATCCCTAACATTGTACAGTGCACACTGCACACAGTGCCTGGCACATAGTAAGTCTGTTGACTGACTGACTGACCTCCAGGCTCAAGGGGTCTTCTATGATTGCCATGCCCTAGTAGTCATCAACAGGGCAACTAGGTGGCACAGTGGATAGAGCACCAGTCTGGGCTCAGAAAGACTCATCTTCCTGAGTTCAGATCCTGCCTCAGATACTAACTAGGTGTGACCCTGGGCAAGTCACTTAACCCTGTTTGCCTCAGTTTCCTCATCTGAAGCATGACCTGGAAAAGGAAATGTTAAATCATTCCAGTATCTTTGCCAAGAAAACTCTAAACAGGGTCACAACAAAGAGTTGGACATGACTAAAAGATGACTGACCAACCACAGTAATCATCAACTGTTTTTCATAGACCAGAAAAGAATAGTCTTTTTTTCTCAACTCCTTTCCTTTTTCCCTCATCCCTCCAAAAGAAGAGGAGTTTTATCTAAATTGAACTTGTTGAGACTTTTTAATAGACTTGTCATCAATAAAGTGATCACTGTGGCTCCTTCCTTGCTTGGGTTATCCTGAATATCAGTTGAGTAGTTTGGATTGTTCTTGCTTTGCTATAGAGTACTGAAAACTTTAGATCCCTTCTTGGTTTTCTGCCAAGATATGCCGTATTTAAGAAGAGTTTGAAATTCCCCATGGCATTATCTTTGTAATGCTTTAAATATTTGCTTATTCTTCCCACAGGAAACTTTAGGCTGAGATTTTTATTGCTAAATCAATCATTTTTTCCCCCAATTCCTCCATCTTCAGTGAATTCTTCTGCAGCTCATAATATGAAGTCACTGTTTCAGTTTGCCATGTCATTACTGTGTGTGACAGTCGTTTGCATCTTATATTTTGATATAGTTCAGGGAGTTCTCTTATTGGCTCAATAAATTTCAGTTATTGTCTTCTTCAGGGCTGGAGAAGGGCAAATGTCCCTATTTTCAAAAAAGGAAAGAGAATGGAGTATTGCAAACCATAGAACGGTAAGTTTAACTTAGATTCCTGGCAAAACTTCAAAATGCATCATTAAAGGGATGGTTACTGAACATCTTTAAAAGGAAGCAGCGATCACAAAGAGCTAAGATGGTTTCATCAAGAAAAGGTCATGGCACTCAATAATCTCATTTCCTAAGGGGGTTTTGTTTGCTTGTTTGAGGGACTTTACTGGTAGATTAAGGGAGTGATGTAGGTATGGTTGGTTCAGAGTTTATGAAATCACTTCAGATAATATTTCATCCTATTCATGTGGGAGTGACAGAGGCTGAGAAAGAGAAACTAGCTCACAGTACAATGAGATGGTTTACAAAGTGGTTATATTGCCAGACCCAAACAATAGTCATACATGATTGTTTACAAATTTGGAATCAGGTCTATAGTGGAGTGCCCAAGGAATTTGTTGAACCAACAAGCATTTAAGTGCTTACTATATACCAGATGGGTAGCTAGGTAGCTCAATGGTAGAGCACCTGCCTCGAGTCAGAAAGACTCATCTTTGGGAGTTCAAATTTGAATTAAAACAAACACCCTCCCACCCCCATACACATAGTTGTGTAAATACATTTAACAGGTGTCTGGTATATGTTGCTGTTAAATCACTTGTCAGTCATATCTGACTCTTAGTGATCCTGTTTGGGTTTTTAAAAAAATTTTGGCAGGACAATGAGGGTTAAGTGACTTGCCCAGGGTCACACAGCTAGTAAGCGTCAAGTGTCTGAGGCTGGATTTGAACTCAAGTACTCCTGAATCCAGGACTGGTGTTTTATCCACTGTGCCATCTAGCTGCCTCCTGTTTGGGATTTTCTTGACAAAGATACTGGAGTGATCTGCCATTTCATTCTCCAGCTCATTTCACAGTTGAGGAAACTGAGGCAAATAGGATGAAGTGACTTGCCCAGGGTCATATAGCTAGTGAGTGTCTGAAGCTGAATTTGTTAGGCAGGGGGAAGATAATGGTCCTGCTGTCAGGATTAGTTTTGTTCTTTTGTCTTCCCCTACTTCCCAACTCATTTGCAATGGGAGAACAAGAAAATGTCTGAGGCCAGATTTGAACTCACATGTTCCTGACTTCATGCCCAGTGCTCTATCCAATTGTTCCACCAAGATGCCTCCCCTAGAACAATGCACATAATAAGTTCTTAATATATACTTATTAAACTGAACTTCACAAATGCAAGATGAAGCAGAATAACTGCTACAGAGTAGTTCATCTATAAATTGGTATGTTTGTATGTAGATATGTAGGAAAAGACAGGATTATAGTTGTTTGGTTGTTTCATTTGCGTCCAACTTTTCATAACCTCATTTAGGGTTTTCTTTTTGCTTTTTTAAAATTTTTAAAATTTTATTTTATTTTTTTTTTAGTGAGGCAATTAGGGTTAAGTGACTTGCCCAGAGTCACACAGCTAGTAAGTGTTAAGTGTCTGAGGCCAGATTTGAACTCAGGTACTCCTGACTCCAGGGCCAGTGTTCTATCCACTGCGCCACCTAGCTGCCCCTAGGGTTTTCTTGATAAATATAGTGTGATAGTTTTGCCACTTCCTTCTCCAGCTCATTTTACAGATGAGGAATTGAGACAAACAGGGTTAAATGACTTGCCCAGGGTCACATAGCTAGTGTTTGAGGCTGAATTTGTTAGGCAGGGAGAAGATAATGGTCCTGCTGTCAGGCTTAGTTTTGTTCTTTTATCTTCCCCTACTTCCCAACGAGAAAGGGTTTTGGAATCAAGACAGACTCCAAAAGCCTTTGGCAGTGTGATGGAAGAGCAGCCTCAAAAAAGATTCTGACTAAGGGTAGTTTGGTCATTAAAAAATTAAACAGGGAGTTAGATGAATTTTATGACTTTAAGTAAGACAAAGGCTTCTGAGAGACACCCTGCCCTTGGTGATCAGTAAATACTGGTCAAAAGAAAGATTTAAAGCTGAGATCACTATTTAGCCAGGATGACTCTTTGTTCCAAAAACCGTGGCTGAGAAGAGTACAGTAGTGATTGGATCCCTGGGAGCTTGTCTGGTCTCATTCTTATCCCAAAGTGTCATCCCAAGATGACAGGGGTGATAGTTTTGGAGAAGGGGAAATGTGGTACACCAAGGAGATATTTTCCATTAGAGCAACTCCTCCCACTCCCCAAAATTCCATGAAAGGAATTATCTTGGCATCTCTGATGACTTAGAATCCCCTTTTGCAGTAGACCATCAACTGTCTTTAATACCTAAAGGTTGAAGCTCAGATGGCTTAGAGTTTCCTTCAGAGAGGTCTCTGCTGCCCTAGCTGACTAAAAATTCTAAGGCTATTTCCCATAAATCCTCAAAGTCACTACATGGACAAGTTCTGTCAGCACCTTAGAAGACAAGGTATCAGGGCAGCTAGGTGGTGAAGTGGATAAAGCACCGGCTCTGGATTCAGGAGGATCTGAGTTCAAATCCGGCCTCAGACACTTGACACTTACTAGCCATTTGACCATGGGCAAGTCACTTAACCCCCATTGCCCTGCCCCCCCAAAGAAATAAAAAAAATTTTTTAAAAGAAGAAGGAAGAAGGAAGAAGGAAGAAAGAAGAAGAAGAAGATGACGACGACGACGATGACGACAATGACAAGGTATCTGTCCCAGTTGTCTTGGACTCATCTAGTATTTTTTGGACTATTTTCTTCCCATCTCTTCTTGAGTTTCAAGAGAACCATTTTACTTCTATCCTTAACAGACCTCAGTGGAATTTCAGTTAGTTATTTAACTTCTCCATGTCTTAGGCAACTTTCTCAGCCTATAATTTATAAAAAACAGGTCACTATTTACAAGGGTGGAAAGAGTTTCCTCCATAGGAATTCTCAATGTGAAAGAATACCCCAGGTCTGGAATTCAAATTGTGTGCACATATACTATATATATATATATACACACATATATACATATATACATATATATGTATATATACATATTTCTAGCTGCAGTTGGATGCTGAGTGACAAGAAAATTTATATATCTTATTTATACATATTTTTGACAAGCCTTATATTTATTCTAGTAACAGATCAGCAAAAGGTAGTAAGTGAATTACACAAGATGCATTGTACTTGAATGTAATTTAAAATAAGTGGACCTAAATAGCTCATTGTGGGGGAAATGAAGGCAGGAATTCCACACCACATATTAGGATGTTAGGGGAGAGCAGGAAATCAGTTTAGCCAAGGGCTTGTTAATGCCCCTCCCCTCCACAGGCTATACATCCGTATACTAGAGGCATTCGAGGTACATTTTAAAGAACAGATAGGGTCCCTCAAGTAGTTTACTGTCTATCTGAGGTCTTCTTCAGTGTTCAGCCTAAGGCATATTTCCTGGGAAAGTAGTTAGGTCAGTGAAAGCCTTTGTATAATCTCAAAAAGAAAGACAAGCATTGTGTCTCCTTTCAGTTGACAACCTCCTACAGGCATCTCTTTGGGCTTCTTTCCAGTCATGTCAGGACATAAAACACCTCAAATGATTTTTGACCTCAGTCCATTTATTTTCTTTGCTTTTAGGAAAGGCAGAATATAGGAACTCAACTAGAATAAGCAGGCCATTCCCCTGGCTTCAACTGTCCAGGGGTCAAATCCATCCATTAGAGGAGGCTATGATTAGTTATGAGAGTTATTAAACAACTGGAGGAATTACTCAAGAGATGGGGGGGGGGATGCTATGTGACCTAAGACTGTTTGGAGGAAAAGCTATTTTTGCAATTTTAAATGTTTTATTTATACTCTTAAAAAATTACTGTGACCTCCCAATGACTCCCTCACCCCCTTGTAATAAATAAGTACAATCAAGAAAAAAAACAAATCAACCCATCAGGAATGTCAGACAATATATGCCTCATTCCACATCTACTATTCACCACCTCTCTAGAAAAAAGAGGAATTGCATACATCACCTATTTTTTCATAACAATACAAGTTGTAAATTCTCAGAAGCATTCCCCTTTGCAAACTAGTTGTTTTAAAATATATAGCATAAAAAGACAGAGAAATAGACGCCAGTGTGGTGCAGAGCAGAGTATTCAATCAGAAGACATGGATCGAAGGCCTGGCTCAAACACTGACTAGCAATATGAGCTTTGAAAGCTTTTTTCCACTCTCAAAGTTTGGTTCTGTCATCTGCAAAATGAAGGCATTGACTTTGGTGAGGGACCATGCAATGTAAAGGACTCAGAAAGTACTGGGTTCAAATACAGCCTAGAATATAAACTGGTTGTATGACCTTAGGTAAGTCACTTAACCTCTTAGTGTCTGTAGGATTCAACAACAAAAGCAAAAATAAAAACCAGAAATAGTAGCCAGCATTTATATAGGACTTTTAGGTTTTCCAAACACTTTACAACTCTTATTGCCTAAGTTGCAGAGAATGTGCCAATTTGGGTTGGTAAAGGAAGTTCCTTACCTGAAGTGTCCTAAAGGGATGAAATCACAAGTCTTGTAAAAAAAATACTCTGACAACTCTAATATCCTAAGGTCCTTATGGTGTATGAGATAAGGTTATTTAACCTGCTATGAAAACTATTACAATTTTAAATACAAAAAATGTTTTAAAATCAACATTTAAATTCATGTTTATCCCTGTGGCACAACTCAGTGTTATGATTACTATTTTATAACTAAAGGGAAGGAGAGGAGAAGAAGGAGGAAATGACTGATTGGCTCAAAGCTGTTCCAGGTAGAAGTAGAATGAGAAGTCAAAAAATCCCCACACTTGATTAGGGTAAGATGACTTCTAGAGACCTGGCTAGTGCAATTCCCACAAGGAAAGAAAATTAGGCATGTTTAGAGAGTGGGTGGCACAGTGTTGTCCCTTTCCCAGCCTCAAAGGCATGAAAAATGCAGTTTATGAGACAGATTATCACGCAAATTGACCCTGGATTAAAGCCATTCTTTATTCCAATTGTGTGCATTGGGATAATGCAGACAGGGTGGGTATAGTGGAAAAGAGCATTAGAGTTAAGCCCAGGAGATCTGGGTTCGAATCCCAGCTCTGACACTTATTGGTGTGTGACTCTGACCAGCAAATCAATTAATTTCTCTGATCATCGGTTTCTTCATCTGTAAAATGGAGATGACACTTTCCTCAGACGGGCTATTATGATGAAAGTGTTCTGTAAACTTCCACAAACTATAGAAATGAGAATAATAATAATTATTGAGGGGCCACATGGAAGAGTGGATAAAGAATTGGCATATGAATCAAGAAGGCCTGGGTTCAAGTCTCATCTCATACATACACTGATTGTCCCTAACGCCTAACATTTCAATCCTTCTTACCTCTTCCTCTTTGAATCTTTGTTTCTCTCCAAAAGTAACTCAAGTGCCATTTTCTCTCTCATTGCTATACACAAGGATACCTATCAAGTCTTCTTTTATTATTTTTTTATGACATCTTCATTTCCAAATTAATATCTCCTTCCTCCCCTTCTTAGAGAGGAAACTTTTCTTCATCCCTCCAGCTCCTACTACCCTCACTACAGAAATTAGGTTATACTTTGTAAATATTTTCTATAGTTCAGTTTGGTCCTGTGTTGTCTTCTTTGTTGAAATACAAGCTCCTTGAGGGTAGGGACAGCTTTATTTTTATATTTGTATCTCTAGCACCTAAGAAAAAGCCTGGTACTTCTAGACAATTCATACATTTTTGTTGGTTACAATGATATAACTTTAGGCAAGCCATTCCTGATCAAGAATTTCCTACCGCACTGAAATCATAGATTTGAGAGAAAAAATAGGTAATTTTTCCAATATTGATTTTTCTTGCTATGTGGTCAGGGTTGCAAACAACTTGAAGAGAATATTTGCGTTTAACTTATGAATGAGAATACAGCATCAAGAAATTTAAGTATTGAGGAGCCAATCTATTTTCCAAATTTTCAAGTCATTTTGTCTTAATTTTTCAAGACAAGTATCTTGTAAAACCTCATTGTTTTACTTCTAAAAATGTGAATTGGAACGTTACTGTGGTTTGGGCTCTGTTTACTGAAGATGTTCCACTTTCCATGGAGTTTCCCTGAACTGGTTGCCATAGAGAGTGAGTGAATATTTTGCCCGGCTGGGAGTTAAAAGGTGGCCCTTTAAGAACCCTCTAAATGAAGTATTGTGAGCCATCCAAGCCACTTCCCTTCTAATTCCCTCTGAAACATGCAAGCCTTGAATATGTGGAAATGCGGGTATTTATTCTGAAGTATTTTTCTTGCCCTGATTCTACTGCATGTCTCACTGTGCATAATTTGGTTATTAAATCAGGGTGTAGACAAATAAAAGCACAGATTTGGAATCTGATGAAGTGAAAACCAGCTTCTATTTAATTTTTATCAATAGCTGTTAGATATCTAGAGCAAGCCAATCTGCCACTTCCTCTCTCCCTAAAAAAATGTGGAAGACTGAGTCACCCAGTGATTTAAGGTTTACAAAGCACACTGAATATATGATCTCATTCTATTTCAAAAACAAACCTGGGAGGTAGCTGTTGTTATATCCCAAGTTCGTAGGTGAGGAAACTAAAGCTGAAAAAGGTTAAATGACTGGAAATTCCTAGATGGAAAATGTCATATTTAATTGACAGGCATTATTTATGTTTCATTAACTACAACTTTTATTTTAAATTTTTATTTTTTTAAATGTTATGTCATCATTTCCAGATAAGTATCTCCTTCCTGCCCTATTCAGAGGGTCTTCTTTTGCAACAAACATACATAAACTAATATATAGATAAATGAATAAACAAAATTGAACGAGAAAAAAAAGCATTTCAGCAAAACCAGCCTACATATTAACCACGTTTGACCATGTTTAATACCCTTCATCCCCACTGCTGCAAAGAAGGGAGAAAAGACAAGTCTTCTTGGAAATATTGTTTGTAAAGTTATTGTTTTTTTTTTTGTGTGTGTGTGAAATGATGAGAAGGGAAGTAAGCCAAAAAGGGAAAAACCATGCACAAGGGTCACAGCAATGGAAAGAACAACAAGAAGAACAAAACAATTAGAACTTAGTGCTTTGAATTAATAATGAACAAGCTTGACCCCAGAAGATTCTTCTCCGCAGAGGTAGGGGGCCATGTGTTTCAAACACTGAATACAGCTAGGTTGGTGTGAATAATGAATCTCAGTGAAGTGGTCAAATTATTCAAATCCACACTACATATTTTCATTGAGCTAGAACCGATTAACATATTTTACATATAATTATACTTCAAATAGTGTGAATTGGACTGATGTCATCCCTTCACATTAAATGGGATTTGATATAATATAGGACCATTTGACAAGTTGGTTGCTTTTGCTGAACTTCCCTCCCCCCCTCCCTTTTTAAAGTCTTTAATATAAGACATAATGGCGCAATGAATAGAGTGCTGGGCCTGAAATCAGGAAGACTCATCTTCATAAGTTCAAATCTGGTCTTAGACAGTAGCTGTGTGACCCTGGGTAAATCACTTAACTCTATTTGCCTCAGTTTCCTCATCTGTAAAATGAGTTGGAAAAAGAAATAGCAAACTACCCCAGGATCTTTGCCAAGAAAACCCCAATTGGGGTTACGAAGGGTCAAACTGGACTGAAACAACTGAACAATAACAGTTATCGGAGGAGTTAGAAGAGGAATAAAATGGAAATGCAGTTAATATAAAATCAAAATATATCAATACGATTTATTTTAAAAAGAAAGATGTTATCCTTTATGATCCTAAAGCTAGATGATCTGCATTTTATGATAGCAATCTAAGTTTTAGATGTATGTTAAACATCTGTTCAAAGCAGATACTTCTTAGTAGGAAACTTCAGAATTCAAAGGCGGCTGTCAAGGCTAGGCCAGTTTGGATACAAAGCTTGCTTTACCTTCTAGTATTCACAAGGGAAAAGGACCATAGGAAAGAGACCTGAGAGATCACATAGCCCAACTCTTTCATATTGGAAGAAATTGAAGGGTACATAGATAAAATCACTTGTCCAAAGGCATGAAGATAATCAGTAGCAGATAAAGGAAGCAAGGAAAGACAGGACTCCCTCTCCCTATAGTTCAAAGAGAACTTTAATCTATGCTTTGCTTGTTTGCAAAATTATATTAAAAACTTTTTAAAATATAAGAACAATTACAGACGGCATGCCCTTGATGAAATGACCTGTTCAGATGTTGGAGCCGTTAGGGTGAAGGGTGAGACTACATTGAAGTTTAGATGGCATTAGACATTATTAGACATTATAGCAACAATATGCAGTTTGTGGAGGTCTGCTTGTAGAGTATCCAAGTGGAGCTGATGGTTTATGGTTCTGGGATGAGCAGTTAACAGGTCTCCAACTGAGAGCAAGAGGAAATTGCTTCCTCTAGGTCTTCAGCTTAACCTGACCAATAAGATCAGGCTATGTAGGTTTAGAATAGAAGAGCAAATAAGTCTAAGGGAAGCAGACATGGAGAATCAGATTCACTTAACCATATTTGCCTCAGTTCCTCATCTGTAAAATGAGCCGGAGAAGGAAATAGGCAAACTAATCTAGTATCTTTGCCAAGAGAACCCCAAATAGGGCCATAAAGAGTTGAACAGGACTGAAAAAAAAATGACAGAATTACTTGCAAAGTACTTTTCATAGCTATCATTATATTCCATTTACAGATAAGAAAACTGAGTCTGGGGAAGGTTAAATAAATGGATCATAAGATTTAAAAATGAAAGGGGCCTTAGAACTCATCTAATTCATCCTATAATTTTACATATGAAGAAACTGAGGTTCAGAAAGGTTAGGTGACTTGCAAAGGGTAACATCATCACATCACTATGAGAACTTGATTTCAAAATCAGATATTCTGATCCCAAAGTCAGTGCTTTTTCTACATTCATGAACTATTAGCATTTTCATCAAGTACTCTCCCTCCCCCTCTTGTTTCCCGCCCCTCCCCCATTGGAGGTTCTATTATATATCTTTATAATAAATCATCTTTAGTTGTCTAAGAAGTTGATGAAATGTTACCATATAACTGTTGAAGATGTGAGATGATAGAAACTATCTAATCTCCTTAATAACAAGGGTTTGAGGACTCCAATAAGCAAAGAGAAAGGACATCTTGATTCTTGAAGGGAGAGCCTGTGAATTAAGATTCAGGCTTGCTGGTGGAAAAACGAGCAACCCTCTCTACCGCCTCTAAATAAAAGACAAACTAAGGCAATTATAGGGTAGGGGATATACTTCATGTCACCAAATAAATGTAGGAAATAGTTATGGACTGTTAATAGAAAAATTTTATTTTAACAAATTTTATTTCATTATAGAAAAAAGAATTATTATTTTTCTAGAAAGACTGCCTCATCTAACTTCTTTGTACTCACTGATGGCACAATCATTTACCTAGGCACTTATGTTTCCATTTAGTTTGTCATTTATTAACAGCCTTCTAGGTGCAAGACACTTTTCTAGGAATACTTCCATATCCCAGATGAATCAATGATGTATTCATGTGGATGTTCCATTCAAAAAGGCAGGTCTAAACCAATCCATGCCTGCCCATCCCATGGAACTCTTATCTATGTCCTTCCATAAATGCTAAGGAGCTCCTTTGATTTCTCTTTCCATTGTAAGGATACCAGAGGAGCAGGCAGATGGTCCTTTGGTTAGTCATTGCTCTTCCTATGTGACTAGTCCATCTTCTATTTTCATTTATTGATTGATATTCTATTCATTTATTTGATGTTATTCTTTACACAAGAGATGTCAAACACATGGCCTGGACTACATATGGCCCAAAGCAATCTCATGAGGGCAGAAGCAGATCAAAATGTAATTGGGAGGGGGCAGCTAGGTGCTGCAGTGGATAAAGCACTGGCCCTGGATTCAGGAGGACCTGAGTTCAAATTCGGCCTCAGACACTTGACATTTACTAGCTGTGTGGCCCTGGGCAAGTCACTTAACCCTCATTGTCCCACAAAAAAAAGTAATTGGGAAATATTTAACAAAATAAGGAAAAATCTAATAAAATAATGTAAAATAAAATGTAATGGTACATTTTTAAACTAAGCCAATCTGCTACCCACAAGAATTCTTATGTACAGATTAGTGGTCCTTGTTTCTATTTGAGTATGACATCATTGCTTTGTACCACTTCTCATTCACAATTCCTTATTTTTAATGTGTTACAACCTCTTCACAATTACCATGCACTTCTCTATTGCTCTTTAAGTGGCACTAAACTTTTGTTTTTTAAAGATGCAATATTCCCTGACTCATAGTCAATACCACAAAAACAAGTCCTCAAGTTACATATTCCATTGGAAACCTTGGTGTTCTCCTTCCCTTTTCCCATTTTAGTACCATTCCTCTCTTTATATCTGATTGTTTTCTAGTTGTTTCTACTTCCTAAATAGCAATCACATCACCACTTTAGTACTGACCATAACAATGACTATTTAGAAATGTTTCTGTAGCATCCTAGCCTGTCTTCTTACCTTCAATATTTTACCTACAATTCCAAACCATCCACATACAGCTTCCATATCAGTCTATCTTATTTATAAAATATATCATACCATTCCTTTGTTCTAAATTCTTCAGAGACTTCTTATTTCCTAACAAATAAATTTGATTCAATTTAATAAGCATTGTTTTAACATGTAATTGGGAGGAAATAACATTATATAAAATATATTAAAAATAATTTAATAGGCATTTATTAAATACCTATCATGTGAGAAGTACTACTTTCAGCACTTAGAAAATGTCAGTCCATCAAAGATTTATAATTTCAATGGCTTAGGAAGTCCCTCCACTGAAGTCAATCACAATCTATGCTTTTTTCTTTAATGGTATCTTTAGAACTAGCATAAAATTATATTGCTTTTTAAAAAAGGTACATTTCCAGGGGTCTTTCAAGTCTTTAAGAAGGTTGATAACTTCATCAGCCACACACTCCAGAAGTTAGGTTAGTAGATAATTCTTGCCTGAGGCTCAGAGAGGACAAGGAGATAACATAGGTAAGTGACCAGCATGCTTTCAATCCAGGCTTTACTGATTCAAAGTCCAAAGTTCAACATTCTATTCACTAGAGTTAATGCTGCCTCTCTAGGCATTGGTAGAACAAGGACATAAATGAAAAACAATGAACCTTAAATACAAACTCCTTTCTGTAATTAAAGTCCACCCACATTCTGGCCCCATCCCATTTTATCAGCATTATGTTATTTATATACACCACACCATTCCAACTGGACAAGACTTTGTATATTCTACACTCCCCTAGACTCACACACCTGCCCCCACCATCTCTTCCTACCAAAATCCTCCCCCCATCCTTTGAGGCCCCCTTGGAAAACAACCTCTTTCTCTGATGCACTCAGTCAGTAATGGTCTGTCCTCATTCAGTCCTGACATGGCACTGGAATTGTACATCTTTCTTCAAGATACCTATCTTTCAAAACAATATAAAATTTGTGTGTGTATGTGTCTTTGTAGCAGAACTATGATTTCCATAAAGGAGGGAACTCCTGATATTGAAACTGTTTCCATTGTTAGAGATTGGTGGCCTGTCTATAACTTCCAGTCTTGGTGTTGTATCTAAGGCATTTGTTGAGAGGACAAGTGACTTACTGACGGTCATACCATTTCTATGTATCAGAGGGAGGAGATGAATCCAAGTCTTCCTAATTCCAAGGCCAAGTACTTGAGAGTGTTATGGGCCCCAGGAGGCCTTTGGGATTGATAGTTGACACCTCTGATGTAATGGATTGGGAGCTGCCCTTGAAGCCAAGAAGACCTGAACTCAAATACCACCCTTGAGATGTACTAACTTCAGGACCATGAATAAATCACTTAAACTCTGAGTATTCTTGACCCTAAGACTAAGTTGCAGAGAAGGTACGACCTGCAATAGTGAAAGGAGTTTCCTCATTGGGAATTATTCATAGGTCCAGTCACTATTCCTATCCCCTATCTTTCCTAACACAGTATTGTGTACATAATAGGCAACATGTCTGTTGACATTGAATAGATTGTTGGCAACAAGACTATTCTGGTCCCTAACCATAGGCTCTTTTTAGATTCAATAAATCCAACTGTTAGTCTATTCTCTTAGGGAGAGAGGGTAAGTAGTCATTACAGCCTACGTTGAAAAAGAAGCAGACAAATAATTTTCTTTTCTTCTGAATTTCCCTCTACAATAGATCTTTAGCCCATTGACACTGAAGAGCTGCAGGGACACTTTAGCTAACTGGAAGATGGTCACTTTATACACAGCATTTGTTATTCCAAAGGGTTTTTCTTTCAAAAAGCCTATTTCCATAAGGAGGTTGATGGTAAGTACTTACAGATGGCGAAAGAGGAACAAAAGAGGTCAGCAGATTTTCCCAAAGTCACTTGACAAGTAAATGACAGAACCAGGACTAGACTGCAGAGGATGAATCCTCAATGACTTCCAGGCACTGAAACCATTTACAGGAGGGAATTATTTCAAGTGAATCTGCCACACCGGTGTTGTGGATTCCAACATGTGGGGGAGGGGCCAGGAAACTTGGCAAGAAATTTTATCCTATTACTCAAAGCTCAGAGGAAATAAATAACTGCAGAATTTCACAATATCATTTCTATTCTATTGTTCCTCACCAGCATCTCTTTCCATTATGGAAGAACTGTTTCATTCCCACTTCCAGGGCTTCAATACAAAACTTCTTCACTACAAATTGATGGTCATCAGTTTGGAGATGTAAGGAAATGTCATCAGGTTCTACACTTGGCTGGATTCAAAGTACTTTTGTTTCTAGATGTCACAAAGGATCATAGAAGTTATCTAGTCAATCCTCCTTTTTTTTGACAAAGGGGGAAACTGATTTCCAGAGAGGTCAGGTAATTTGTCCAAGGTCATTCAGGTGGTAAGTGGCAAAGTTAGAATTTCTCCATAGGCCCTCTGTCTCCAAATCATGCTTTTCACTGTATCACACAACTTCTAAGAAGACACTTCTGACTAGGGCAGTAAGCTTACGAATCATTTTCTATTCACTCCATGTGCTGTCATAAACTTTTTGTATCCCAAGTTGTGCAGCGAGCCAGGACCTTATGCTTTCCAATTATTAGCTGTTCTGATTACATCAGTAATTTATTTCTCATTCAGATATTCTCCTAGGAGGCAACATTCCCACGATGCCATCTGTCCAGGATTTCTTTTCTCCAAACTAAGGATAGTATTTCGGTGGTAACAGTGTTTAGGACTCTCCTGAATACTAACTTCAAATGCCCAGACCTCTCTAACCTTTACTTAATGTTGATTTTTTGCTAAGAGAAGCTCTGTGATAGTTTTATTTATTGATTTGTTTTGAAAGCATCTTACTGCTCCTCCTCCAACTCCATTCCCACACCCCTCATGCCCTCACTATACTTAAATTCTTTATTGAGAAAGGTTATAGAGAGCAGCTAGATGGCGCAGTGGATAAAGCACCAGCCCTGGATTTAGGAGGACCTGAGTTTGAATTCGACCTCAGACACTTGACACGTACTAGCTGTGTGACCCTGGGCAAGTCACTTAACCTTCATTGCCCTGCAAAAAAAAAAAAAAGAAAGAAAGAAAAGAAAAAAAGAAAAAGAGAAAGGTTATAGAGATACAAACTGTTAATTTACTTGTGCCTGATGGAGAAATCTACCAAATGTCATTCGTTTGATTCACTCAGGGCTGTCTATGAGGATTACCCAGTCAGCTATTTAGACTGGCAATAAATCTGTACATTCAGAAGAAGTAATGCCCTAACCTCCATGGAATTATAAATATCCTCAGGTGTTTTGTTTTAGGAAAGCCATTGATGACATTGGACAGACTCCCTGTGATGAACTTGGGGTGTAGCTAGGGAGCACAGTGGATACAGCACCTAGCTTGGAGTCAGGAAGACTTGAGTTCAAATCCAGTCTCAGACACTTACTAGCTGTGTGACCCTGGACAAGTCATTTAACCAGTTTGCTTCAGTTTCCTCATCTGTAAAATGGGGATAATAATAGCACCTACCTCCTGGTATTGTCGTAAGGATCAAATGAAATAACAATTGTAAAGTACTTAGCATAGTACCTGGCTGGGTAAATGCTACATAAATGTTAGACAATGATTGATGATGATGGTGGTGGTGATTAGACATAGGATGGGCAGACTAGAAGAGATTTCCATTGGCACAAGTAGGAGTACCCACACTGATGAGGTCTCAGATTTATTGGAGCTTTGTAGTATACACGGGTACCAGGAGGTTCACTGAAGCCTGTTCTTGACTGATATAAGTAAAAATAAAGTCCTCGGCACTTGGTTTTTTGTTTTGTTTTGTTTTATTTTTGCGGGGCAATGGGGGTTAAGTGACTTGCCCAGGGTCACACAGCTAGTAAGTGTCAAGTGTCTGAGGCCAGATTTGAACTCAGGTCCTCCTGAATACAGGGCCAGTGCTTTATCCACTGTGCCACCTAGCTGCCCTGGCCCTTGGTTTTTTACATGTCTTGATTTATCAGAAGGCATCAAACAGTCTGGACTACTTCCAACCAAGATGAGTTGGTTGGTGAAGGAAAATCTCCAGTGGAAAAAAGTGACCATGACATCTTATCATCTGAGAATCAGGCAGGGACTTAATCCCTGAGCTCGGTCAGACATGAGCCCTAGAAAGCCAATTTTAAAACATTCAGAGGAATGACAGCATTATCCCATGGCCTGAGACTCTAAAAGGGAAGATGGCTCAAGGGGGATGACAAGCTTTCATAAACAAATTCTAAAAATAAAATCATGAATGGGAAAGGAAAGACAGCAACAACCAAAGAGAACAGTGTGGTGCCCCACAAGGCCCCCGCTGAGCTCAGATCTTAAAAGGATGAGTACAGCAAACTGGAAGGAGGAACATACCACCAAAGACAAATCCAAAAGGGTGGCACAGACCTCTAAGACTAATGTCAGCAAGGTTAAAGCTCAGAAAAAGCTGAGGCTCGTGAAAAATGCCAAGGGCAACACATTTCACTCCCACAACTTCCCTACACAAACTCTCTAGACTGAACTAGTCCCTGTGCCTTGCATATGCCGTATGCATTCCTGCCTCCCCCCTTGACATTTTCCTTGCCCAGAATGTCTGGCCTCCTCCTCTGTACCTTGTAGAACCCTACTCATCCTTTGGAGCCCACTTTAAGTCTTGGATGCCTCCTCAGGAAAGTCTCTCGCCACTGCCCATCCACTGGACTCCTGTAGCAGAATCACAGAATTCAGGAATTGGAAAAGACCTCAGGGGTCATCTAATGCAACCCATTCCCAGAAGAGAGCCCAACTTAAGTGATAAGTAGTTATCTAGCTCCTGCTCAAGGACCTCTAAGGAGGAGGAGGAATCCACCATCTCTCCAGGCAGACCATTCTGCTTTGGGGACACTCAAATTGTTAGAGTTTTCCAGACATTAAACTAAATCTCCCTCTTTGCAACTTTGGCTTCAGGTTCAGCCCTCCCTTCAAATGTTTTCAAGGTGGCTATTATGGTCCCCATCCTTCCTCTTGCCCCCACCCATCTTCTTTTTTCCAGACTAAAAATCTCAAGTTCTTTCAATTGCTCCTGACATGACACTGAAAACTGCGAAAATCAAATTGATTTTATTTTGTTATTGATTCCACTCGGTATCATGGCTGATATTTTTGCAACTGTCCGAATCATTTTTCATTTGTCTTGGAGTTAAGTTTGGAAATTCAGCTTTCTTATAAATCACTCACTGCCTCTGAGCTAAGTTTAAAAGTTCAGATCTCCTGCTAATCACCATTCTAGTCCTATATCAAAGAAATCTGTTATCCTTGAAGGTAAACCCTAGGGAGTCTGGTCTGTTATCCAAGGCAGTATGGTCCGCTATCACTAAACTGTCCTTGTAGGTGTATTATTAGTAACAGGATGAAAGAAGGGATTGTTGCTAGCCCACACCCCATTCTTAATTTCCAGCCAATTATATTGTTCCTCATGCCTGTGTTACTTCAGACGGTGTAATCATTCAAATTGTTCTCCCATCTGTGTGGCCACTTTCTAGTTTTTGAATGCTCTTCCTTTTGTCTGTAAAAACGATGTCTGTCTTCATTTGGAGTCTTGACTTGACCCCTTTTATTGATCATCTTTAGCCTTTACCAATAAATTTAACACACTCAGAACTTCATGCCTCAGTTTACCTTAGTTTTGAGCATGACAACAAGGATTCAAGTCCCTTCATCAAATGTATTGTCCTCCTCTGAGCTCTTTTTAACTTACCAATGTCCTTCATAAACTGTGACATTCAGGACTGAAAATAATATATTTCAGATGAGCTATGATGAAGGCAGAGTATAGGGTGAATAGCACCTCCTTATTCCTGGATGCTATATCTCTTTTAATGCAGCTCAAGATTGAATATTTTGGCTGCTACATAACATTGCTGACTCATACTGAATTCACAGTCCATTAAATGCTCCAGATCTTTTTCAAACACGGTACTATCTAACCATATCTTTCCTATTTTGTACTTGTGAAAGATTTTTGGTACCCAAATGTAAGACTTTGTATCTATCACTATTGAATTACATCTTATCAGATTCAGTCCAATACTCTTGCCTATCATTTATGCTAGCTATCCCACCCAACTTAGTATCATTTGCAAATATGATCAGCATACTCTCAATTTCTTTAGCCAACTCTTAGATAAAAATGCTAAACATCACAAGCCCAAGCACAGATAGAACTCTTGGGTACTCCAGTAAAGATCTTTGGTCATATTGACATTAAATAAATAATGGCTACTCTTTGAATAGTTATCTAATCACTTTAGAATTCATTTAATTATATGCTAGTGCTCATCCTTCTATCTTCTCCATAAGAGTAATATGACACATTTTATCAAAATGTTTGGCACTCCTTTTAACATTCCATCTATTGTGTCTTGTATTGCTAGTTAACTTTTTTTTTTTTGCATAATGGAAAACAAGGGAGTTTAAGTATCCAATCTTTTCATTTAATAGGTGTATGTCCTTAAGCAAGTAATTGAACCTATCTGAACCTCAGTTTCTTCATCTATAAAGTGGAGATAACTTGTGTTGCCTACCCAATAAGGTTTTGTTGCATCCCAGAAGTCATGTATGTAGAATATGTTATAATTATACTTCAATATTTCAGTAATTTCCGATTTTGTTGGTGTCATCACTCTCTCTACAAATAAAGATAACATATACTATATAACTTAGTTGATCGGTTTTTAAGGATGTTATATCTATTTCTATATTTATCTCTTCAAGAATGAAGGACAAACAACAACATTTATCTATATAAATAAATAGAAATCTATGTCTTTCTGCATACAGAGAGAGACTCAGATATAGAGAGAGAGAGAAAGAAAAGAAAATGTGAGGAAGGAAGGGAGGGAGGGAGGGATCAACCACTGGACTCAAACATTTTCTAGCTTGGTAAGAGGTCCCATGGTTGGGAATTTGTGTGTTTCTAACTTAGCCTTGGAGATCCCAAGGTAATTTCCTTGTCATGAGGAGGCTCATGGACTAGCATGAAGGAGTCTCTATTTTTCTCTTTCCCTCTCTTCCTTCTCCTTTCCTCCTATACTCTTTGAATTAAATTTTTCCCTTCATAATTACATTGTAAGCTCTTGTAGGGTAGATTCTGTTTCAAACTGCTTTGTAACTTCCACAAGACCCAGTAAAAAGTAGTGGATCTGATCTAAAGATCTGTATTTTGGGCAAGTCACTTTTTTATTCTGAACCTCACTTTCCTCCTCCAGAAAAGGAGGCTGTTGGAATAAGGCCTTTTCCAACTCTGAATTTATGATTCTGTGGTAGCTTGTGCATAGCCGGCACTGAATAATTATTTGTTGTTGTTGTTTGTCCTCTGTTTTTGAAGAGCACTGTGACATCACAGTGATGTCATGACATGCAGTGAATTGGATTTAAGTGAGAGAGGGCTGTGCAAGGTCACCAAACTCACTCTCTCCTCCAGAGCCATCTGGGTCCAGTGGCAAGATATAGATCAGGACAACTGGAAATGGCCCTGGATGTTTAAGGCAATTGGAGTTAAGTGACTTGCCCAGGGTCACACATCTATAAGTGTCTGAGATGAGACTTGAACTCAGGTTGTCCCAACTTCAGGGACAGTGCTCTATCCACTGTGCCATATAATGCCTCAATAATTATTTACTAATTGAATGAGAGTACAAATTAGGAACATAGATTATCTACTCAAATTACTCATTAACTCTCCATTGAGTCAATAACAGAAGAGATAAAATGAACAAAGGAAGAGAAGAAAAGTCCCTGGTAACTAATCAATTGCTTTTTTTTTCTGTTCTAGTCTTCTCATCTCCCCATTCTATACAGTAACTTCTTTAGAAGCCTTAGTAACTTGCTTTTTTTTTTTTGTCTTCTCCATATCTCTTCCCCAATGCATTAGTTTTTGTTTTGTTTTGTTTTTTGTTTTTTTTAGTGAGGCAATTGGGGTTAAGTGACTTGCCCAGGGTCACACAGCTAGTAAGTGTTAAGTGTCTGAGGCCGGATTTGAACTCAGGTCCTCCTGACTCCAGGGCCGGTGCTCTATCCACTGCGCCACCTAGCTGCCCCAGCGCCACCTAGATGCCCCTCTCTAACACATTAGTATGTAGTCAGTCTATTAACTTTATTTTCAGCTTAGACATCTAATAATTATAAGATCTTGTATAAGTCACTTTCTGGGTTTCAAATCTTTAACTGTAAAATGGATAGAATAATACCTTCACTATTTACTCCATGATTTTATAGGAAAAGATCTTTAAAAACCTTAAAGTATTAAATAAATGTGAACTGTTCCAGCCTGTTCCTCTGTGAATACTTGGATGAATTCATATCATTTTCTGAGATCATAGATAGGTAGATAGAGGATTTATTAAGCACTTGATATCGTGCTAATGACAGGGATATAAACACAAGCAAGCAAAATGGTCCCTGCCCTCAAGAAGCTTATGGTCATGAATGAAAGGTTCTGGCATTAGACTGAACAAAACAGAATAGAACAGAACGATAGGGAAATCTCACATCCATGTTATAGACAAAACTATTTTTTAACTTATAATAACAAAACTGAACCTCCACTATCATCCTTCTCTAAGGCTTCACCCTGGCATGGTGGTAGGGAACTCTGGCTTCTCAGAAGCTATATCACTGTACCACAAGTCCAGAAAGATCCCACCAAACTGGAAAGACTCAGAGCGTGCTCCCAACAATAAGCTGCCTACCTATAACAATTTAGAAAGACTCATTGGCTGAAAGTTGGTTGACGGGCGATTATTTTTCTTTGTCCACTTATTAATTCTATCCATTAAGCCATGATGGTTTTTGGTAATTGATAAAGTACTCACAATGGTGAAATCATAGCTCTTCTGAAGTACTGAATTATGAAGTAATACAACTGAAAGCAATATTAGAGGCACAGCCACTTAGAATCATTAACTGGTTCTGTGAAAATGCATTAGGTACAATACCAGACCTCACACTGTAGTATAAAGTGATAATTATTAAAAAAAAAAATCTGGTCCTGGCTAAGAAATATAGTGGTGGATCACTGGGATAGAATAGGTATGAATTATACCATAGTAAATGACTATAGTGATCTAGTATTGGTAGTAGTTGTCCTTTATTCTCTCTCTCGTTTTTTCTTTTTGTTTGTTTGTTGTTTTTTTGCAGGGCGATGAGGGTTAAGTGACTTGCCCAAGGTCACGCAGCTAGTAAATGTCAAATGTCTGAGGCCAGATTTTAACTCAGATCCTCCTGAATACAGGGCTTGTTATTTATCCATTGCACCACCTAGCTGCCCTGTTGTCCTTCATTCTCAAAGAGGACCAAAATGACATCAATATGTTAGAGTCAAGTTATAGTGTGTCCTACTGGGACTGATCAGACCAATAGGACCTTGGAATACTCTACCATAGGTGGGGCACAAATAATCCATATGAACATTTGGGTTGGATTCTATAAATTTGTGCACCTCATGTTTCTTTTCAGCTACCTCAATTCTGCTTTGCTCATAGAGCACAGCACCCTCTCTGATGAGGGCATGCCATGATGGATGGTCCTGTGCTAGTGCCTCCCATGTCATGCAATGAATTCCAAAGTTCTTAAGAGAGACCCTTAGAATGTCCTTATATCACTTTTTCTGACTAACATGTGAACGCTTGCTTTCTGTGAGTTCTCCATAAAATAGTCTTTTAGGCAAGCATATGTTTGACATTCAAACAACGTGGCCAGCCCCTTGGAGTTGAACTATCTGCAGGAGAGTTTGAGGGCTTGGCAGTTTAGTTCAAGAGAGGACCTCAGTGTCTGGTATCTTATGCTGCCAGGTGATCTTCAGAATCTTCCTAAAACAATTCAAATGGAAGTGATTCAGTCTCCTACCATAGCATTGGTATACTGTCCAGGTTTCACAGGCATAAACCATGAGGTCAGCACAAAGTAATCTAGTATATGATAAACCCAAAGATTCCCAAGCTTTTGGAACAAAAACTCATTATTTGACAAAAACTGCTGGGAAAACTGGAAAACAGTATGGCAGAAACTAGTTTTAGACCAACATCTCACACTGTATACTAAAATAACATCAAAATAGGTACAAGATTTACACATAAAGGGTGATACCATAAGTAATTTAAGAAAGCAGGAATAGTTTATCTGTCAGATTTATAGACAGGGAAAATTTAGGACCAAAGAAGATATAGAGAGCATTACAAAATGTAAAAAAGATAATTTTGATTATATAAAATTAAAAAGCTTTTGCACAAACAAAACCAACGTAACCAAAATTATAAGGAAAGCAACAAATATCACAGGTAAAGGCCTCATTTCTCAAATATATAGAGAACTGAGTCAAATTTATAAAAAAGTATGAGTCATTCCCTAACTAATAAATGGCCAAAGAATATGAACATGCAGTTTTCAGACAAAGAAATTAAAGCTATAGTTATATGAAAAAATGTTCTAAATTACTATTGATCAGAGAAATGCCAATTAAAACAACTCTGAGGTACCACTTCACACCTATCAGAGTGGCAAATATAACAAAAAAAGGAAAATGTTGGATGCTGGAGGGGAAAACTGGGACACTAATCCACTGTTGGTAGAGTTGTGAACAGATCCAACCATTCTGGAGAGCAATTTGGAACTATGCCCAAAGGGCTATCAAACTATGCATACCTTTTGATCCAGCAAAGCACTGCTGGGTTTATATTCCAAAGACATCCTAAAAAAGAGAAAAAGACTTATTTATACAAAAATATTTATAGTAGCTATTTTTGTGGTGGAATTGGAAATCAAAGGGATGCCCATTAATTGGGGAATGGCTGAATAAGCTATGGTATATGATTGAATGGAATAGTATAGTTCTATAAGAAGTGACAATCAGGATGATTTCAGAAAGGCCTAGAAAGACTTAAATGAACTGATGTATAGTGAAGTGAGTAGAACCAGGAGAACATTATGCACAGTGACAGCAATATTGTTTGATGAAGAACTGTGAATGACTTAACTATTCTCAACAATACAATGATCCAAGACAATCCCAAAGGACATACTATCCACCTCCAAAGAAAGAACTGATATTGATTGAACAAGGACTAATACATGTTATTTTCATTTTCTTTTTTTTCTTTTATTTCAGTTTTCTTATATGGTAATATTTTATATAATTGCATATGCATGACCTATATCTGACTGCTTATTGCCTGAGGGAGGGGGTGGGAAGGAGGAATAGAATTTGAAATTCAAAACTTTAAATAAAAATGTTTATTAGAAAGTCAAAAAAAGAAAATATGTTAGGCAAATACCATTTAGAAACAAATATATTTATTTTTAAAAATAGAAACACAGGGGCAGCTACGTGGCGCAGTGGATAGAGCACCGGCCCTGGAGTCAGGAGTACCTGAGTTCAAATCCGGCCTCAGACACTTAACACTTACTAGCTGTGTGACCCTGGGCAAGTCACTTAACCCCAATTGCCTCACTAAAAAAAAAAAAAATAGAAACACTATTAGAGGGCATAAGCTAATTTACTTGAACAATGTTATAAATGGGTGATTGGTTGAATTACATTAAATAGAGTTGGATTAGAATATGCTATTAATGTTATGAAATAGCATTGGTCTGAGCAACATAATTTGTGATGTGCCTATAATACTCTTTGTAATGTACCATTAAATAAGACACCACTGAAAGGTAGAATGAAAAAAAAATAAAACAATTGCAATGTCACATCCTTTTCAATGATTACTTTCTTGCACACATGCTAGATTTGAAATAAAGTCCATTTTAAATTTCACCTTTCTACTTAATATTCTGGGGTGGGGGAACTCAAGTTCAGAAATTCTCCTTTCAGCTTTTCCCCCCATTTAGGGGCTGGGGAAATGAGAAGGAAGATGCTGGTGGTGGGTAAGATTCAGCACAGTCAGTATCATCTTTCTGGAGCAATAAGAAGCAGCTTTTCTCCTTAAGTAAAGCCTAATAATTATTTAATAAAGGTAAAATGTATATAATATATACTAACCTATGGGGAAAAAAACCATTTCTAATGACCAGAGGCATCTAACAGTGGGTTAGTCTTTCTCAGTAAGTAATCAATTCTTCCATCTTTGGAAGCATTGACAGGATGACTTGATAGGAATGTTGTGAAAAAAATTCACACATATGACAGACAGATATTTGAACTAGCTGATATTGAACATCCCTTTCAAAAGTTGAATGGGTTGCCTTAGGAAGTGGTAGTTTTTCCCTCACTGGAGGTCTTCAAGGAAAGCTGGATGGTGGATTCTAGAAAAGATTCTTGTTATGGTATTGGTTGGACTATATTATGAACCCAGAGATTATAAAATTTAAATACATGTGTATGTGTGTACATATATACACACATATGTACATATACATATATACATGCTTTAATGAAAACACATCAATATAATTGATATATTTTATGCATCTGAAAACATTATTCTGAGAAATGACCTTAAACTTCACTCAACTATCAAAGAAATACATGGCACACAAAAAGGTTAAAAACCCATGGACTAGGGGGCAGCTAGGTGGTGCAGTGGATAAAGTACTCAGGAAAAAGATTCAAATCTAGCCTCAGACACTTGACACTTCCTAGTTATGTGACCCTGGGCAAGTCACTTAACCCCCATTGCTGAGAGAGAGAGAGAGAGAGAGAGAGAGAGAGAGAGAAATAAAATACATTAAGAACCCATGGACTAGATGATTTGTGAAATTCCTTCCAACTTGGACATTCTGTGATTTAGCTTGGAAGGATTTTGTTTCTGTGGTTCTCCTTGTTGAAGCAAATCTTTCCTTATGAACTTCTCTTTGGAGAAGCTGGAATTAGTTTGTCCCCTAAAGTTTTTTTTTTTCCTAAAGAACTTATGGGGACAAAATATTTGTAGCAGCACTTTTTATGCTGGCAAAGAATTGGAAATTGAGGTGATACCTATCCATTGAGGAATGGCTGAACAAGAAGTTATTGGCTGTTGTCCTTGATTCTCAAAGAGGACCAAAATGGACCCTCAGGAAAGTAGGAGGGGAAGGGGATAAGGAAGGAGGGGTCAAAGAAGGTAGGGCAGATTGGGGGAGGGGGCAGTCAGAAGTAAATCCCCTTTGAGGAGGGATAGGGTAAAAGAAGATAGATAATAGAGTAAATATCATGGGGAAGGGAAACAGTTAACAATAGTAACTCTGAAAAAGAGAAAAGGAAAAAAATTGTACAAAATGACACCAATATGTTAGAGTCAAGGTACTGTGTGTCCAACTGTGGCTGGTCAGACCAACATAAGCTTGGAATGCTCTACCACAGGTTGGACACAAATAATCCATGTGAACACTTGGGTGAACATTTGGGTTGGAGTCTCTAAATTTGTGCATCTCACATTTCTTTTTAGCTATTTCAATTCTACTTTGCTCATAGAGCACAGCACCTTCTCTGATGAGAGCACACCGTGCTGGGCAGTTCTGTGCCAGTGTCTCCCATGTCATGCAATCAATTCCAAGTTCTTAAGAAAGACCTTGAGAGTGTCCTTGTATCACCTTTACTGACCACCATGTGAGTGCTTGGCTTCTGTGAATTCTCCATAAAATAGTCTTTTAGGCAAGCAAATGTTTGGCTTTGAAACAATTGGCCAGCCCATTAAAGTTGTACTCTCTGCAGGAGAGTCTGAAGGCTTGGCAGTTTAGTTCAAGAGAGGACCTCAATGTCTGCTATCTTATGCTGCCAGATGATCTTCAGGATCTTCCTAAGACAATTCAAATGGAAGCGATTCAGCTTCCTGGCATGGCACTAGCATATTGTCCAGGTTTCACAGGCATACAACAATGAGGTCAGCACAATGGCTCTGTAGATTTTGTCTGACAGTCAGTCTAATAGCTCTTCTCTCCCACACTTTCCTTCACAGCCTCCCAAACACTGAGCTAGCTCTGGCAATGCTTGCATCAACTTCACTATCAATGTGTACATCCCTGAAAATTATACTGCCAAAGTAAGTGAGCTTATCCACAGTTTTCAAAGCTTCTTAATTTGCTGTAACTGAAGGTTCCATGTGTAGATGGTGTGGTGCTGGTTGAAGGAGCACCTGTGTTTTCTTGGTGTCCATTGTTAGGTCAAAATTAGCACAAGCAGCAGAGCATCGATCCATACTTTGTTGCATCTCAGCTTCAGAGGCTGCATTGAGTGTACAATCTTAAAACCAAAAAATCATGCACCAATGCTCCCTCTACTTTAGTTTTGGCTTGTAGCCTTTTCAAATTGAAGAATTCACCATCAGTGTGATTGCTGAACCTTGATGCCGTGTTCATCCTCATTGAAGGCATTTGACAACATAGCTAAAAACATCATGCTAAAAAGCATGGGAGCAAGCACACAGTCATCTTTCACTCCACTGGTGACTGGGAAAGTGCAAGACCATTGCCGTCATGAAATTGATGTACAATACTGATGAACTTCTCTGGACAACAAAATTTTGACATAATTTTCCATAAGCCCTCACAACTGACAGTATTTAAGGCCTTGGTCAGCTCTACAAATGTTGTATACAGACCTCTGTTCTACTCCTGGCATGCCTCCTAGATTTGTCAAGCAGCAAACACCATATCAACTGTTCCTTGGCCCTTTCTGAAGTCACATTGGCTCTCAGGTAGATAACCATCTTCTAGGTGAAAGATCAGCCTATTAAGGAGGACTCTGGCAAAAATCTTGCCAGCAATGACTAAGAGAGAGACACAGTCCCCATCCCCCTTTGATTGTCACAGGACAATCTATTTCCTTTACCTTTATAGAGATGAACAATGGAGACATCCTTGAACCCCTCTTGCTATATGAGCTGAAAAATTTCAGTCAACTTTTATATGAGCAATGGACCCCACCCTCCTCACCTTGAAAGTCTCAGCTGGAATAGAATCAGTACCATGTGCTTTGCCATGGGAGAGAAGCCTAATGGCATTCAAAACCTCTTCTTCACTTGGAGACCTGTTTCTCTCCCTTCTTCCTCCCCCTTTCCTTCTTTCACCCCTTTTCTCATTTTCTCTCTTTCAAAAGGCACTAAATTCTTGTTTGTTTGTTTTTTTTTTGGCAGGGCAATTGGGGTTAAGTGACTTGCCCAGGGTCACACAGCTAGTAAGTGTTAAGTGTTTGAGGCCAAATTTGAACTCAGGTCTTCCTGAATCCAGGGCCAGTGCTCTATCCACTGCACCACCTAGCTGCCCCAATTATTACTTTTTTATAGCATTAACATTTGAGTAGAGCCTTTTGTGTGAGAAACACTTCCCTAATCACTCTGAATTACATAGAAATCTATAATCAGTGTACCCTATAACAGGTTTTAGAGAATCTTTAACAATTCATTCTTCTACCATGAGAGAATATAAAGACAGTAAAAACACATCTAATTTTTAATAACCATACCATTCAAGCATTTTTTTATTCTATGGCTTTCAATTAGTGTTCAATAGTTGCTTACTAAATCAAATCTGCTTTGATCGGATTCAGTGCAGTCACATATGGTTCAATTCTTCCATTAGGTTTCAGGGCATTCTTAGGTTGAATTAATTAACTTTGGATGAGTGTCAAATGGTTTCTTGGGATTCAGTGGATCTCAAGTAACTATCGTGACTTCAATTAAATCAATTCGTTTTTCAATGAACACCATTCACCTTCAAAATGGACTATCTTTTGCATTAGTTCTAGCCAGTCTTTCTTTTGCATTCCAGACTAAAGTACTCTGCTTCTTCTGTTTGTTTCATGTCATTTTTTTTTTTTAGGCAATGGGGGTTAAGTGACTTGCCCAGGGTCACACAACTAGTAAGTGTCAAGTGTCTGAGGCTGGATTTGAACTCAGGTACTCCTGAATCCAGGGCTCAAGCTTTATCCACTGCGCCACCTAGCTGCCCCTGTTTCATGTCATTTAAAAATCATTTAATGAAAGGGAAGGCTTCCCCTCTCTGAGGGATTGTACTTCAGAAGTCACCTGAGTGGAGTATACTTCTGACTTTTCCCACCAGTAGATAGGTCAGATGTGCAGTTGACTGCTTCATCTCAGAGATGATAATTCTAGGGTCAGGCTTATTGAACTCTCAGTAACTTCAACTACATAAATTCAAACTGATTTTCAGAAGGAATCTGATATTTGGTACTAGTCTCTATCAATCGGTCCCAATTAGTGGGAATAATGAATCTTATGAAGTGGTCTCTTGAATTGAAATTTGTACTATTTGACTTTATAATTATCTAACTTATGGTATCTAGTTCCATCACAATGGAAATAAAGTTGTGAAAATTTGAATAATATTAATTCATAAGATTCTCACTAATCAAGACCTAGCTGTGCTATGTTCCAGGATTATAATGACAAAAGTAAAATAGTCCCTGTCTTCAAGAAACTTACATTCTATAGTATTCCATTGGGAAAGACAACAGCTACAGATAGAAATATCAAGAAAAGTTTCATGCAGAAAGCTGAGTCTTAAGGGAAACAAGGGATCCTTTGAGGGGACAATATGCTCCAGGCATGGAGGATGACCAGTGCAAAGTCACTGGGAGATGGGAAGTTGCAATATTGTATATGAGGAACAGTAAAATGGCCAGATTGACTGGATTACAGAAATTGAAGAAGAGTTATGGCTGGAAAGGTAAATTGAAACCAGGGTAAGGGACTTTAAATATCAAACAGAGAAGTTTATATTAACTCTTACAGTCCATAGAAAACCACTGGAGTTTATTGAGCCGGTTGAATAACATGGTTAGACTAGCACTTTAGGAAAATGACTTTTGTATTCGTGTAGAGGATGGATTGGAAAGGGATGAAACTTGAACCAAGGGGACTATTTGGAAGGATATCCAGTTGAGTGATGAAGGCCTGAACAAGGATGATGGTTGTAAGCAGAATTAGGCCCTATGTTTCATAGGATTTAAAGTAGAGAGCAAGGGTGCACTTGAGGCAACTTGAAGGCTCCTAACAAACTTTCAGTTTGAGTATTTCCACCTTGGAAATTGGCAAATGCTACAAATCAGGACTTGAATTATTGTTTTGACCTAAGAAAGTAATAAAAAAAAAGTTAATGATACAAATTAAACTTAAAAGTGCGTCATGTATACATTTTTAATTTTTCTGATAAAACCATTTGTTGAACATTTACCAGCATTCCGTTGGCTTGTTCATCTAGATCATCTAGTTCAACTGGGGCAGCTATGTGACACAGTGGATAGAGCCCTGGAGTAGGGGGACTGGAGTTCAAATCCAGCCTCAGATACTTACTAGCTGTGTGACCCTGGGCAAGTCACTTAACCCCAATTGCCTCACCCCACCCCTAAAAAAAAAAGAAAAAAAGAAAAGAAAAAAGAAAAATGATAGCCAGCGATGCCAAATCATTTACCCAGTCATACAGGTACAAGGTAAGAGTGCATTTTAAATCTAGCTCCTTTGACACTAAATTCATTGCTCTCTCCATTTCATTGTGTTTTTGTTGTTGAGTTGTTTCTGTCATGTCAGACTCTTCATGACCCCATTTAGGGTTTTCTTGGCAAAGATACTGCAGTGATTAGCCATTTCCTTCTCCAGCTCATTTTACAGATAGGAACTGAGGCAAACAGGATTAAGTGACTTTTCCAGGATCACACAGCTAGTAAGTGCCTGAGGTCAGATTTGAACCATGAAGATGAGTCTTCCTGATTCTAATACCAGTGCTCTATGCCCTGTGCCACCTAACTGTCCCTGCATTATGTTATCACTCATAATTGCATAGCTTGCCCCATCTATACACCCAACATGATCAAGAGTCAGTGATTCCATCTCTCCTTCATAGATGGCATCCCCGACAAGAACATAAGGCCTAGAACCAATGACTGAAGCCTTTCTATGTTTAGAAAACTGGTCAATCTCTGAGTATTTTATTAGCTAATTGGCAATTAAATATGATTTCTGGTTTCTCCAGTAGTGCCAGAGGACTAAGATCTGATGCAGTTTCTGTAAGCCCCATATCGTAGCAGAGAACCCTAGTTCTTACCTTTAGATTGTGTGTCCCTAGTCCACTCACATGGGATGAAAATGATTACTTTTTTTAGGGCTGCAATTAGGGGATGGGAAGAAGAGTCAATGCCTAGGAATTGGAGTTGACACGACCAGGATTATAATTAGCACAGAGAAAAATGAAGCTTTGCCTAGGATGTGGACACTGGGTTGGCAAAAGCTTCTTCCTCATGGTGACCACTGTGCCTGAACTTCATCTTTTGGTCAGTCCTATGGACATGCCTGGAATAACCATTCCAGCTATTACTCAAAGGAGCCCATTCACATGCTGCTCCTCTTCATGCCCCCTACACCTCACCTTCTCCTCTAACTCCCATGAGCCGTCATTGAAACTGTCTTCCATATTGCTATTCTCCCCATATGTATCTCTCCCACAGTGTTAACCATGGGGATAACTGACCTCTGTCCCCATCTCCTTTCATTTAACTGAGTTTGAGCTAGTAATAGTTCTTGTGACAACCTTCTTGGTTCCTAGATACATAGGTATGATAAGGCCATTCAGGCCTCTCTGTAAATGAAAGTTCAGGATTGTGATGACTGGTGCTTTGAGACCTATCAGGAAATGCTTTCTTTTGAAGAATGGTTCCTACTATTTATAAAAATCTGATGTAAGCTGTGAACTTAAGTGGGGCTGTGAGGGAAGGTAGTGAAAACCAAGGCATTAGGGTTTAGTTTCCATTCTCTGCTAACAATGTACAAGTCACTTCAACTCAGTGCACCTCAGTTTCCCCATTTGTTAAATAGAAAGGACACCTTCCATTTTCACTTCACATATATGTTGTTAAGGGTTAAAATTCTAGCTAGTCTGTCTAAAATATCTAATGAGTGGTCGCCAATAAATTATAAGCTTTAGCAAGAGTTAGACTTTTAAGCATTTATTAAGGAGAATAAGAATTTTGTAAAGAGAGAGAGAAAGGCCTAGATTCCTATCTATTAAAGAGAGAGCACATTTCTAGCTCCGCTCTCCGCCAGAGTCCAGAGGAAAGAGAGCGAGACTGAGCGCCAGTCTCTTCCTTCCTCCTCCCACTAGCCCGCGTCACTTCCTGACTCCTGGTCTTGCCCTCAAAGACCTTCCCTTCATGGGCAGAACTCCTCTACAGTAAGTATCCAGCAGGTGGCGTTATTCCAATCGTTACAGTCCCCCCTGTTGTTCCTCAAGAAACAAAATGTTTCCTTGACGGAACAGTAAAAACAATATGATAACTATTGCTAACTAATAATATGTGAACAACAATATAGAAAAGGAAGAGAGGAAAGTTTTGTCCAGAGGGGCAATTTTTTTTTTGTCCTCATGAACCGACGCTTTGACATTAGTCTTGCAAAGGGAGGGCCTCTGCAGAGAATACATGTTACAGATGGTGTATATTATAACAGAAAGAGAAAAAAACCAACAAAAAGAACAAATCAAAACTGTTCATTTAAAGTCTCTGAAAGTCTTTTCTCAGATGTCCTCTAGGTGTAGTCGTGGAATGGAAGTCTTTTCAGGGGTTGATGTGTGGATGCTGGTAATCAGCCAGGAAAATTTCCTACAAAATTGAGCTTAACACAACTTTAAAATAGCTTTGTCAATAATCAAATCAAACAATGAAAGTTCTCAAAAACATGTCTAAGGGAATTCAGAATCTTAGTTGTTACACATGAAACATATAATAAAACAAAAATTGAACCATTCTTTAAAGTTATAATATTACTATAGCCCCCCCCCTTATGGAGGGTAATTGAGAAGACAATTGCTGCGATATTAATTATTAAAAATAATTTTTTATCTTTGTTTCATCACTTTTTGCATCATCTGCCTAATTATCCTCATGCCATTATGAGAAATTAAAAAATCTAATATAATTGGTAACAGGTGTCAAGGCCAAATTCAACACTGTATTTATCATGACACCTGAGATAATTATGGGGGTTACCATAAAAGAACAGAGAAATGATGGGATATGAGCATTCCCACACTTGAGCGATATGTACTGCCCATACAGTATGCCAGGCTTAAAATAGGTGGATGGAATATATGTCCATGCCACCAAACATATTGGAAGAAACTGAGTCAGACTTAATCAGATGCATGGGATTGAGATGTCCATGGCATCAGGCATATAGGAGGGAGCATAGAAGCCAGGTGTAGAAGTGAGATGGGTGGGATGAATACTTCCAGCCATCTGTACAATATTGTGGGGAAAAAGAGAATAAAATATTAAACCAAGAGAATCCAACCTCAACATTTGTCAAAAGCCGTTCCCTCGGCCATACCTTGACTTCATGCATGTCTCCCCTCATGTGACAGTTCAGTGTCTGCTCTTGCATGTATTCCTCTTGTGATTGGATGGCATCTTGGCCAACTGGCATCTGATAACTCAGAATAAAGGCAATTAATGTCTTAAATGATAAGTTCCCATAATCCAAGTCTCATATGGATTTAAAATTGAGGATAATAAATGATTGCAAAAAATGTGAATACATCTTGACTCAAAATATAATATATAATTATGCAACAATTTCAAATAATACCCTTTTTTTTTACTTAGTATACAATTACTTTTGTGAAAAATCAGAACATACTTAAATACAAGTTAAAGCACAACAGAATCTCAAAGAACTTTTTTTTTTTGAAAAAAGAAAACTTTTACAAATGTTCCCCTCTTTTTTTTTTTTTTTTGGAATATGCTTATCAAAAATAATACTTCTAGAATCAATTTACACTTGCCATGGCAACCAATTTGCCAGGGAAATGCTTTAAAGAGTTTGATCAAATAATCAGTTGAGAAAAAATAACAAAAACAAACAACTCAGAATATGGGAGCACAATACTCCTAGAATTAACATTGTATTATGAAATCAAAACCATCTTGCCATGTTTCAAAATTAGATAGACAAATGAATAGAAGAAAATACAAATGGAACAATAAAAGACAGTGAAATTCAAACTAAGGAAATCTAAATGAATATGAACTTAATATCAATAAGAGTATTATAAAATATAAACTTGATCACATGACTATAAAAAGCTTTTACAAATATTCTCCTTGTTTTAAAAACTAAGTATAAGACACAATCTCAAAAGCATGAAAATCTCTATGAAAATAAACCCATACCATTAATTTCAAAATGTATATATAATAGCATAGAAATCCTATGTAACCTCTGAACTGACATTAATACTCTGAGTGAATTCAGAACACTTTTGATTCCGATATCTAAAATCCCCAACACTCGCATCAATACCTTGCTGCTTACTTCTACATTTCTCTAAAATATATACCCTTCCATGGCAAAAGAAGCAGAGTCTTGAACTATGTTGATGGTTGTCATTCTTATTCAGTTTAAGTTTTTCTTCTTTAACCCCTTTATATTGTCTGTCAGTCTTTTCACCATACAAATGCTTTATAAGATTACTAATTAAAGACAAAAGCAGGTTAGCAAAATTATGAACAAAACAAGCATATCTGGAATTTAAAGAGTTTTCTAAGATTGTCTCAAAAGCACAGCCAGGCCGGGGAAGGGCTGAGCCTGAAGCTGCAAATGCAGGTAGAAAAAGTTGAGCATGCGCCTCAGATCTCTGGACTTCCCAGGCAGGGGAAGCAATGGGCTTGGCCATAGGAGGAGTAGAGGGTGGGGTCTGGAGAGGAGGGGAGGGACCAGAGCAATTTGAATCAGACTTGATTTTGAACTCAGGCCTGGATTCCTCTTCCCCCACTTTGCCTCCAGGTGCTAGGGGATTAAAAGCTTCTAGAGGGTGGGTCATTGCCTCCAGGCATGCAAAATTAGAGCAACAATTAGTGTTAGAACTGGGAAAAGCTGCAGGAATCTCTTCAGGTTTCTCTGAAAAAGCATGGTTGGGAGAGGGAGAGATATTTCCTTGTGTGAGTAAGTTGCTGGCTCTTTTAACAAAAATAAAAAGAAAAATAGAAAATCCACAAAAACAAAGCATTAACATGATCTTATCTCCCATTTGTCTGGTTAAACAGACCAAAATCAAAAATAGGATAATTAGGGAGTTTAAAAGGTCCATTCGAAAAAATTCAAAGGAAAAACACAGCCAGTACACCAGTACTTAGCAGTTAAAGGGAGAGGGAGGGGAAATTTCTTACCCAACCAGCAGATCAGAAGAAGACTGAGGGTTAGCTTTCCTCTTCGTGGTCAGCCATCTGTTAAGGGTTAAAATTCTAGCTAGTCTGTCTAAAATATCTAATGAGTGGTCGCCAATAAATTATAAGCTTTAGCAAGAGTTAGACTTTTAAGCATTTATTAAGGAGAATAAGAATTTTGTAAAGAGAGAGAGAAAGGCCTAGATTCCTATCTATTAAAGAGAGAGCACATTTCTAGCTCCGCTCTCCGCCAGAGTCCAGAGGAAAGAGAGCGAGACTGAGCGCCAGTCTCTTCCTTCCTCCTCCCACTAGCCCGCGTCACTTCCTGACTCCTGGTCTTGCCCTCAAAGACCTTCCCTTCATGGGCAGAACTCCTCTACAGTAAGTATCCAGCAGGTGGCGTTATTCCAATCGTTACAATGTCAATCAGGGCTAATGAAATTTAAGCAAAGTAAACAATAATCATTCATTCCTCATGAGGCCTGGTACTAGATGCAGACAACCAACCAGGATTCTATACACTAGTGAGTTAGGGGGACACCAAGAAACACTTAAAAGTTGTTTTTTTTTTTAAAAGACTGAGTCTCCCTATGTCATCAAGGCTAGAAATGCAGTCATTGACTGTTTTGATCTCACTGCTGATCAGCCTGGAAGTTTTGACATGTTCCATTTCTGACCTGGCCTGATTCACCCCTCCTTAAGCAGCCTGCTTCCCCTGTCCCCAACTGCCAAGGGCCCACCAGCCCACCATATTGGTATTGTATGTGGTTTAATAGGGCTTTAGCCCTACCACAGTTCAGAACTCCTAAACTCAAGCAATCTACTAGCTTCAGTGTCAGTAGCAGTGTTAGTAGTTGAAGTAATGGTAGTAGTAGTAACATTTATATAGTGCCTACCATGTGCTAAACACATTACAAATATGTTATGTGATATTCATTACAATACTGGGAACTCAGTCTTATTATTATCCTCATGTTAGAGATGAGGAAACTGGGGCAAACAGAGGTTTAGGTGACTTGGCCAGGGTCATGCAACTAGTAAGAGTCCAAGGCCAGAATTGAACTCATGTCTTCCTGACTCCATCTTTCTATCTACCATCTAGATCTCTCCAGTAGCCCATATTACAGGAATGTATCACCATACTCATCCAGGGAACACTCTTTAAAATTATTTTTAGGCATGCACATACTCTTTTCTTTTCTTTTTTTTTTTTGCAGGGCAATGGGGGTTAAGTGACTTGCCTAGGGTCACACAGCTAGTAAGTGTCAAGTGTCTGAGGCCGGATTTGAACTCAGGTAACTCCTGAATCCAGGGCCAGTGCTTTATCCACTGCGCCACCTAGCCACCCCACATATTCTTAATATCAATAATTCTGGTTTTTTAGGCACACAGTATTTATTTTATGATGTCACATTTGTTATAGTGAAGGCTCAAAGACTATTGATCAGTACCATACTTTCAAAGACAGAAAACTATAAAGCAAAACAGAATTTATTCAGAATTATTTTTGTCCAATATAAATGAGGAAGCACAAGTATTTCTGTAAATTCTATGTAGGGAAGCTTTGTAGTGGCAAGAATATAGAAAAGCCGGGTTCCTTTTTGTTGTTGATGTTATTACTAACAGGTATATTTAATAAAGGCAAGAGTGTGGAACAGGTAATTGGAAAGTAATGGTCTTATCCTCTTCCCTTAGCTTTTGTTCTTGCTCAAATGCCCTTGCAAGGAGAAGGTCATGGGAAGGAAGATGTGGGTTTCATAGCCCTAGCTTTCATATAGCTCTTATAATTTTTTTTTAAAGAATCTCCATAATGTGCTTTAAGGACGTGGGATGCTATAAAGGTTTAAATGAGAACTAAAAGGAATTTTCTAACCTTTCTAGTTAATCAATCAACAAACATTCATTAAGAGCCTGTTATGTGTCAAGTACTATTGTAGACATTGAAATAAGATATCCATCTGAGTGGACCTGCTTCAGAATCAGAACCAGACACCAGAAATCAAAACAATGGATTTAATCTTAGACTAGAGCACTCTGGCTTTTGCTGGTGGTTTTCCTAGGTATGGCAGACTACATAGCTGAGGTGACCCATACCTTTAACAGGTATACACTAAAAGAGCTCATCCTTCCCTTTTATGCAAGAGGCTTTCTGACTCACACATCTTAGGACCCAAGAGTAAAGCCAGTACCTTACCCTGAAGAAATGAAGCCCAATGGGTGGTAGCAGAAAATATCTATTGACAACTGGAGATGCCCAATAAAGATGTGACACCTACAACACAGATATGACACACAGGAGAGAGCTGCATGATGAGATCATCAAAGGATATCAGCCACCTGGCAACATTAGTGGTACAAGTTGCTTTGGCCAGGCAAGTGCCCCAGTCACATGGATTCCTGGCTTATGTCCCTGTCATCTTAATAATTGTTGCATATGTGTCCTCCAGATTCCTGTCATGCATTTCTTCGTGCATCTGCTTTGACTACATCTAGGTGCTCTCTATACATGTTCCTTGTCATATTTGTTCTCTGCATGTCTGTCTTTCCCTACTTGTGCAGGGACTTATGGGAGAATGTATTCCATATGTATATGAGGTGATCTTTTTTCTTGGCACTTTGCTTTATATTTGATTAAATATCTTTTCTTTTAAATTAATGTGTCCTCTGGCTTGCAAAAGTAAATCCATCTATGGGGGCTCATGAGCAAAGAGTTTAAATGGGTGCTGAGTCACAGAGTGCCTCAGACTTGGGAAAACTATTTTAAGGGCCCATACGTGAGGGAGGTGTCCCAGGTGCTATATATGTTTTGTTGTAATGTCTTGTTTGTGGAAATCAATTTAAAACAAAACAAAACAAAACAAATCCATTAGAGTATGGTAAGTAATGACCATGTAATCCTTGATTAGGACTGTATTACACATTAATTTCAATGATGATTACATCAAATAATTATACCAATTACTTTGCAGTAAAAAAAAGAAACATGTTATATTTTGATCACTGTTAAGTTGTCCTTATATATGTAGAATTTCATTGTGCTACTTCTGTACTAATATCCTAGGACTAGAGGTTTTTAAGAAGAAGCTAGATAAACAATTATAGGGGAAAGTGCTTAGAAGATGGATGCTTCAGTTAGAGAGATTCTAACTCTCAGCTTTGATCATTCTTCTTAAAATTTTACTTTTAATTTACAGAATAAAACAAGCATTTCCATAACACGGTACAATAAAAACGATGATTATACATGAAACTATAAATCTACTATGTACAACCTGCTATGCCTTTCAAATATACAACAAAATTATCATGTAAAATACTCTTTGAAGATAAGACATTCTCTTGAGTTCAAATCTGGCCTCAGACACTGTGTGACCCAGGGCAAGTCACTTAATCCCATTTACCTCAGTTCCTCATCTATAAAATGAGCTGGAGATAGAAATGACAAACCACTCCAGTATCTTTGCCAAGAAAACCCCAAATGGGATCACAAAGAGTTGCACATGACTGAACAACAATTTTTCACACATTATCTAGGGCACACTAATGCCTTGATCTGGTTTGGCTCCTCAGCAAATAACAAATTTAGATCATATTTGAAGATAAGCTCCTCCCTAAAGTAAAGGAGGGAGGAAAAAAAAAAGATTGAGTGCCCAGCCAACATTGCGCCACAATGACACCTGAATCTTTAAAGACCATACCTTTCCTCTTCTATTAGGCAGCCTCAGGAGTATGGATTTCTCTTGGTCTATGCTACATTGTTCTACTCTCTCCTCTTAGCTAAAGAGCTGGAGATTTGCCTGGAGTTCCCATGTTCAAAGTAACTTAGCTTGGCTACAACAAAAGACTCACTTAACTTGGGGAACAAAAGGAAAAGTCCAGGATCCAGTTTAAATTCAGCTTTTTGGGGACAAGTTTATAAATTTGCAAAATGTGTTAATAAAATCATAACAGCTCAGAGCCTGTATAGTAGGAGGATTCCCTATCCATTCTGCACTCAAGTCTAGCCTTCTTAGTTAACTTCTGTGTGTTGTCTCATCACTGGCACCCCCCATTTCCCTTTTCCTGACATATAATAAATACATGAAGCACAAAACATTCATGATCAGTCATGGATTTTATGTGAAGCAAAATCAGGATAAAGAAACAACTTTAAGAAATAGCATGAGACAAAAAGGCATATAAGAGCACCAATTAGCAAACAGGCAAAAGGGGTGAGGGGAGAGAAAGGATTTCAGGAGACCAAAACCTTTTGGACTTTTTAGTTCTCAAAGTCACAATTGCAAATGGCAACCCAAACCTAACTTACTGATTCCATTTAGTGGAGGCTATACCCTAAAGCCAGCCTTCCATACTTAGTCCCAGATCACACTCTGCAAAACTTGTGCCAGGGTCTAGTCACATTTGGATTGGCATTATTAAACTCTGCTTCCTTTCATCTGCTCTCAGTGATAACTTTCCCATGCCTCCCTAAATTCAAAAGTTCCTGGGCTGGAAGAACTGTGTCCCTTCTTTCCCCACAGACTCAAATCAGTTGGTAATGTAGTCTCACGGCTGCAAACAGATACTGTCTCTGAACTACAAAATGCCAAGGTTCCCATTGGTGTTTCAGACCTTACTTCTGTAATGATTGGAGTGATGCCACCTGCTGGGGAGTTACTGTAGGAAAGCTCCACCATGAGAAGGCATCTGAGGGCAAGCCATGCGGCTTTTCTTTGGCATCAGGAAGTGACGTTTGCTCATGGGTACTGTCTATCAAAGCTACCAGCCGATTAGCTTGGAGCTGTGTGTGCGCGTGTGGATGGGGGATGTTTCCAGTTTCATAGGAGGCTTCTAGGAGGAAGGAGGAAGCATTGGGTCCTTTTTGTTCCTGACCTCGCCATGGTGGGTCGGATGATGGGGTCTCTTAGAAATAGTTAGATTTTTACCTTTCTCTCTGATTCTAATGCTCTTAAATACATTTGCTAAAGCTTATAATTTACTGGCAACCACTCATTAGATATTTTAGACAGACTAACTAGAATTTTAGCCCTTACACCTCACCTGCAGGGATTGGGGACTGGGGTAAGAAAGATATCCCATCCAAAAAGATTATTATATTTGTTTTTTTTTTAAAAAAAAGGAGATGTACTGGTGCGTTGTAGTGGTATCAACTGGAAAATAACAGTGGTGTAATAATCAAAAAACATCAATAAAACAAATTGAAAAATAAATTTGAATGGAGGTAGAGAGCCTTTTATTATTATGTTGAGCAAGTCATGTGTGTTCTCTATTGTATTTCAAGATGAAAAAATTCAAAGCAATTTATTCAAAAAACCTTACCTGCCCCTTCTAATATGAAGGAATGGAATTCACGTATAGTGCTAAGGCTAAAAGAATCTCGGATTTGTTGTAGGATGAATGGGAATTGAATATTTAGGGTTAATGGATAGAAGTTGCATGCTACAAACAGTTTCAGTTATACTTTTAAAAAAAAGTTTTGGTGTTGCTTTTTTGTTTTTACACCACTGTTATTTCTTCTTAAATTCTCCTCACCCTTCTATGCTCCCATTGAATGCTTCCTTGAAACAAAGAAAAACCATCAAGCAAGGGAAATTGCCATGTTTCTACCCAGAGAGCTGGGGCTATTTTAAAAAAACCAAAAACAAACCTTTTTTCAGTATTCCCAATGCTTAGCACAGTGCCTGGCACAGAGTGGATACTTAATATTTCTTGATCTAATAGGATACAGTGCTTTCCACATCCAGAGCTGCCTACCTCTCTACTCAGAGAACCAAGGTATTTCATCTCTAAAATTCTAAGGTTATTGATTGAGAAATAATCAGGAGATAAATGTATCAGACATAATGCCGACCAGTTTTCTCCTGGTCAAGGGACTTGGTCATTTGGTTTTCTGTTGGTGCTTAGCAGGAGGGAGCTATTTTTGAAGCAAGTGAAGCTTCCTCCCTGTGCTTGGTTAAGATGTGTCTCCAGTGAGAGATTATTCAGCTCTGGAGCATTCGTGCAGAAGTTTGTGGTGTATTTTGCTGATCTGTCAAGGAATGTATAAATACAGACAGCAGGAGGTGGCGGCTCACTGCATCTCTGATTTGACTGACATAGAGAAGTCCTCCTAAGACAGCACCCACATGCCACATGGTACTGGTAGAATACTCAACTCCAATTAATTATGAGAATGAAGGATTCCTGTTATCAGTGCCAGTCTCTGAAATGAGTAGCAGGGGAGAGAAAGCCTATAGTCTCTCACCACAGGGTCAGATGGTATTTGTCTATGCCACCGATTTCAAATCCTGGTTTTGAAGCACGCCAGGGTATCTCCAATTATCTCCAGTGGCATCATGAAATTCTCCAAATGATAGTCTTTAGAAATAATCTTGATTCATTTTAATTAAGAAATAAAGAAATAAACATAAGCCCTAAGGCCCAGTTGGGAGTAAAATCATATTATGACAGAATGTTGCAACTCTAAAACACACAGGAATCACTGAAATACATGAGGATCATCTGTTTGTATTTGAGGGACACCTGCATCATATCACCAAAGGGCAGTCAATCAATTTCCATGGTTGGGTAAATTTTCATAGCAGAAGCCTAGAAGCTGACATCTTCTAGGTAATACCTGTAAACCTCAAGAAGGAAGAACTTGGTAGTAACTCCCACACCCTGACTAACGGGTTGGGCTTGTTTGAGTGGATTTATAAATGAGTGCACTACCTTGACTTGCTTGAGCCCCCTATTTATTCAGGTAACCAAGAAGAGCATATGGGGACTGACTGTATGGACTAAGGAGCATAATTGCTTGGCAATCCTTTGCGGTGAGCAGAGTAAACCTAGCTGGACAGTAGAAAATTAGTAACTCTGAAGCCAATTAAGCTCATACCAGCTTTGAAGCAGATCCTGAACTCTTTTGTGGTGGTAGTTTATGGACCTTCAAGAGACATCCCTATCTTCAAAGACTTACCTGACTGCAAGTTATGAGACTATGAATATATACTGCTTATGATTTTTCTTTTGGAGACAACCTTATCTTTAGCAACTCCCCTAACTTTGGGTATGGGGCTCTCAGAATTATCCTGTTTTTTGAGAGATCTCCTTATCAAGACATCTCCTAATCAAGCCTTGAACTATGAATGCCTTCTGATTTGTGTATCAAAGGTCACATCCTTGACCCCTGGAAATCCTCACTCCCCCTCCCCTAGGAAATGGAACACTGACTCATTCCTTTCTAAGCCCATCTTTTTCTTCAAAATTCCTTACCTGTCTTTGTTTAAAATGTATATAAACCTACACAATCTATTACTTGGTGTCTTATTTGGCATTGGCTAGATAGTAGCCATGCAGCTTATTAAATTTTTCTTTTCTTCCCTGCTTAATAAACCTTTCTTTAATTTTACAGCCATTGTCTTTCTCTGGTTTCCTTCCCTTTTAGGAAGAATGGGATTTAAATCTTGAGAATTGGCCTTAGCATTCTTTGGTCTTCCCTTTTGGGGAAAGAGATATAAATTCCATCAAGAGAGTTTGTCTCGGTTTATGGGCTCCACAATTGGCTGGTTGGAGCCCCACAATGCAGCAAAATGCTAATGGCTAGACCATAAAAACGCAGTCTAAATATCAAGAATGAGTCAGAACTCTTTCCAGCGAGGCAGATTCCAACCCTTCTGTAAATTCATAGCAGCCTTAGATGATTGCTTGAGGCTCCTAAAAGTAAAGTGATTACCTATGGTCCATCAATAAGGGTTTCTTAAACAGCCACTGTGTTAGGCATGGGAGATAGAAAAACAAAAGCAAGAAATTTACATTGACTAGAAGATACAGTATGTCCATGTATAAGAATATACAAAATAAATACAAAATCAATGCAAGATAATTTAGAGGGAGTAAGGGAACAAGCAGATGGGGAATCAGGAAAGACTTTATGTAGAAAGTGAAGGAAGGTTTCAGCTCCAAAGGAAAAAAAGATTCTAAGTCACAGAGTGAGTCTCTGAAAAGGCATAAAAAGGATTGTCGAGTGGTAGGTGAGGAACAGTAAGAAAGCCATTCTGGCTAGATCCCAGCTAATAGGAAGGGGAATAATGTATAACAAGTTTGGAAAGCCAAAAGGAGAAGTTTATACTTGATCTTAAGGCAATAGGGAACCCTCAAAGTTGATTTAGAGAAATTACATTTTCAGACGTACATTTTAATAAATTAACTTTAGCAGCCATGTGAAGGATGGATCAGAGAGGATAAAGATGATGCAGAGAAATCAGGTAAGAGGCTATTGCAGTAATACAGTCATGAGATGATGGGGGCCTAAAGTAAAAGCAAACAAAAAAAAGATTTGACAACTGCTTGGATATACAAGGTGAGAGAGAGAGAGTGGGGAGTGGAGGATGCTGAGTTGGCAATCCTTGGTGACTAGAAGATTGTTTGTGTCTTGGGGGGGGAATAGGAAAGTTCAGGAGGGAGGTGGGTTTGGGGAAAAAAAATAACAAGTTTTTTTCTTGGACATGTTGAGTTTGAGATGCCTATGGGACATCCTTTTCAAAATGTCCAGTAGGCAATTGGAAGTGTAGGCCTAGGGTTTTGGAGAGAGATTATTAAACCTATAGAAGCTGATATCATAAAAAAGTGAGAAAGCATACAGAGAAAAAAGGACCTAGGATGTTGTCAGTGTACACGCCCCAGTTTGGAGACATGCTTTGGATGAAGACTGAGAAGTATAGAAAGAGAACCAAGAAAGAGCAATGTAAAAACAAAAACGAAACAGAGAAGGGAGAGAAATCTGGAGGAAATGGTGGTTATCAAAGTTAAATGCTTTAGAGAGTATGATGAGGATGAGAACTGAGAAAAACCTCACAAAATCTGACAATTAAGGAAACTTTAGAAAGAGCAGTTTCATTTGAATTGAAAGTTATATTGCAAAGGGTTGAGCAGTGTGATTGAGAGGTGAAGAGGTAGAGGCTATGAAAGGGAAGAGATGATTAGGTGTAGGGTTTTACAAAAAAATGTTTTGTTTCTGCTTTGGATTAGGGAGTGGGGCCTATTCATAGGCAAAGGGAGAGAAACACAACTAATAAGTATTAGAGGCAGAATTTGAACCCAAGTCTTCTGCCATCTAGCACAGCTAGTTGGCACAGTGGATAGAGTACCAGGTCTGGAGTCAGGAAGACCCGAGTTTAAATCTGGCCTCAGACACCAGCTGTGTCACCCCTGGGCAAGTCACTTAACCCTGTTCACATCAGTTTCCTCATCTGTAAAATGAGCCGAGAAAGGCTATGGCAAACCACTCCAGTACATTGGCCAAGAAAACCCCAAACGGAGTCACAAAGAGCCAGACACGACCGAAATGACTAAACAACAGCAGCACACTGGTTTCAGCACCAGCAGCTACCTCTGGGAGTCAGATTCTATGAATAACAAATTATACAATACAAATATCTGAAAACAGCTGGGAGCATTGAGCGTGACTAATCCTGAGAGATGATCTAAGATTCCCAACAGAAGCAGGGACTCCAGAATGGTGCTCAGAGCTGGCAAGCTTCTAGGGATGGCTGGCTCAGGAGAGAGAAAACCAGACTTAGGCTTTCAGCTTGGAAATCAGTAGTCTGACCTGGGCCTGCCCCATAGCAGGGATCTGTCAGCACATCGTTTCCGTGGTCTCAGCCCAATGCTCGCTGTACAGGTAGGTGTCAGCATCAAAGAGATCGCAACCCCACTGACAACCTGGCTGGAAGCTGGCTCCCAGGCTAAGGATGAACTACACTTCAGGGCTGCATTCCTCATTTCTTCTTCACGGACAGGAGCACAGCTTGCTGCTGTTGTTTCCCTTGTAGGTTGTATGAAGCATAAATAGAAAATTGGGCCCGCAATACTGTCAGTCAGCTGATTGAAGGGAGCACATAAATGTACTTCTTCCAGGTAGCTTTATTTTTTTTTTCTCCTTTTGGCCCAGTGCTAGTTGAGTCATATTCTCTAAGTTGCGTGGCTGGATTTCATAAATCATGCCACATTTGTTCTGGCTGAAAAATGTTTACAATCTAAAAAGCCGTCAGACTGCTTATGAAATACAAAGCCTCCAAAGCTAACCTCCTTTTGGAAATGTGCCTCTGACAAAACACATGTATAATAAAGTAGGGTCTCACCTTTCCCTGCCTGGGCTGCAGCTAATGGCAAATGCAAAACTGGACCCTTCTTTGGGCTCTGTGACTAATATGCCACAAGGCTTTTGGAAAGTAATCTAAACATCCATCAATCGATCAATAAACATTTATTAAACACCTACTATGTGCCAGGAACTATGCTAAGTGTTGGGTATACAAAAAAAGAGACAAAAGACAGCCCCTGCCCTCAAGGAGATTACCATTTAATAGGGGAGACAACATGCAAACAAATATATACAAAGCAAGCTATATACAGGATAAATAGGAAATAATGAACAGAGGAAAGGCACTAGAATTAAGAGGGCTTGGGAAAGGCCTCTTGTAGAAGGTTGGGACTTAAAGGAAGCAAGGGAAGGAGGTAGTTAGATGTGTGTGGGGGTCGTTCCAAGCATGGGGAACAGCCAGAGAAAATGCCTAGAGCCAAGAGATGGAGTGTGTTGTTTATTAGTAAGGTATAAGACTGGAAAGGTGGGAAGGGGTTAGGTTATGAATATCAAACAGAGCATTTTGTATTTGCTCTTGGGGGTGATAGGAAGCCACTGGAGTTTATGGAGTAGGAGGTGACATGATCCATAAATTCTAGACTTTAGGTTTCTTCCTTATCTTCTACCCCTAAACCTTATTCCCGGCCCCCCCTTCAATTCCCTATTTATGTTAATTGAACTATTATTCTCCCAAGTCATTAAGGTTCAGAATCTAAGATAGGCCATTTCTGATTTTTCCTTCTCCACCAGCCCTCCCCTGTTCATCTAATTGGCTACCGAATCCTAGGGATTCTACTTCCACAATATCTCTTGCATCCTTCCCACCTACTTCACATCTCCTGATGCTATCTTCAAAGAAATTCAACTTGTTATGCTTGGTTTCACAGAGCAAAAAGATGAATCCAAGTTTCAAGGAAACACATTTAGGCCTGATTGTGAGGAGAACTTTCCTCATGGTGACAACTGTCTCAAAGGAAAGTGGGCTGTCCTGGGAGGCAGGGAACTCTCCATCCCTGAGAGTTTTCAAATGGAGGCTGAATAATCACCTGTTGGGGATATCACCTAGGGAATTCCAGCTCAGGTATGGGCTGGACTGGATTAAGCCAAGATTCTGTGATACTGTAATTCTCTCCTGGACTATTGTAATAGCCTCCTAACTGGTCTCCCTTACTTAGTTCATATTCTACTCTCCGATCTTTCCTTCACACAGCAGCCAAATTAATCTTCCTAATGTACAGATCTGACCAAAACAAAAACCTTTAGGCAGCTTCCTATTGCTTACAGAATCAAATATAAATCCTTAATCTGCCATTTAGACTTCTCCTCAACCTGGCTTCAACCCCTCTTTACAACCTTATTGTGTATGTCACAAGACTCAAATCCATATACTCTTTAATTATATTTTTCAATCTGACATTAACACCAACTAAAATGATGACTTACATATACACAGCAGAACAGAAAAAGAATTGTACACTAAACTTGAAATCTTTATTTTATTGAGCTTAATTTTCTTTTAAAGTATATAGTAGGGGGCAGCTAGGTGGCACAGTGGATAAAGCACGGGTCCTAGATTCAGGAAGACCTGAGTTCAAATCCTGCCTCAGACACTTGACACTTACTAGCTGTGTGACCCTGGGCAAGTCACTTAACCCCCGTTGCCCTGGGGGGAAAAAGGATATAGTAAATTCTTTATGTGACCGAAAGCTTCCCTACTTATTCATGATTCTTTTTGGCCTTCCATTCTCTTCTATACATTAAAAAAAATACAGGGGCAGCTAGGTGGCACATTGGATAAAACACTAGCCCTGGACTTGGGAGGACCCGAGTTCAAATTTGTCCTCAGACATTTGACACTTACTAGCTGTGTGACTCTGGGGCAAGTCACTTAACCCTCATTGCCCTGCAAAACCAAAACCAAAACCAAAACCCCAAAAATACAGAAACACAAAAAAACTTCAATGACCCTCTTTTCTTTCTCTTTCTTCTTCCTTCCTTCCTTCTCCCTCATTTCCTTCCTCCATTCTCCTTTTCCCTCTTTAACCCCCTCTCTTCCATCCCCCATTTTTAAAAAAGAGAAAGGAAAAATCTTTGTAACAAATATAAATAATCAAACAAAACCAATTTCCACATTAGCAAGATCCCAAAATGTGTCTATTCTGTAACTCTTAATTATTCTTAACTCTGTAACTCTCTCCATTCCTGCAAACTAGACTAAGCTGTTTTGCAATCTTACCCTGTGCTCACACACTTTCAGACATTCCTGCAAGCTGTCTCTCTCTTCTCTGGAAAGCCCTCTCTCTACCTACAGCCACTTAAAATTCTTCTCTATCTTCAAGGCCTAAATCAAGTATCAACTCTTCCATAAAGCCTTTCTTGATTCCTGCAGCTAAAAGTGACCTCTATCACCTTAAATTTCCTTAGAGCACTTTCTGAGTCTGCACTTCACCCTGGTATATTCTATTTAGTTGTTGTTGTTTGTCCTTGGTTGTCAAAGACCATGTCGTGACTTGCACTGAATTGGATTTAAGTGAGGAAGGGCTGTACAAGGTCACCAAGCTTACTCTCTTCTCCAGAGCCATCTGGGTCCAGGAGCAGGATATGGATCAGGATGACTAGAGATGGCCCTGGATGTTTAAGGCAATAGGGATTAAGTGACTTGCCCAGACTCATACAAGTAGTAAATGTCTGAGTTCAGATTTGAACTCAGGTCCTCCCAACTTCAAGGCCAGTGGTCAATCCACTGAACCACCTAGTTGCCTCCATTCTACTTAGTATCACAGTCATGTATATATGTCATGTCTTTCTTATTAAATTAAAACATCCTTGAAGCTAGGGGGTATTAGTTCATTCCAATTACAAATATAAGTATCCCAAATATCAAAAATAGTGCCTTTCAAAAAATATAGAATTGAATTTTATTCTATAATCCCAAATTAAGAAAGACCAGACTACTCAGAATAGTCACTGACAATACTGAATTCTTATATTATGTGTCTCATTTATATCTAATTCTGTCTGTCTATTTGATACCATGCAATAAGCATTTATTAAGCATCTTCCATATGCTAAGCACTGTGTTAAGGGCTAAAGATATAAATAAGAAAAAGAAAGACTGCCTCTGCCCCCAAGTAGTTTACAATCTAATGGAGGAGGACAAAACACAAAAGGAAGCTGGGAAGGAGAGGGGGAAGACACATTCAGGAAAAGAAGGATGGAGACTGAATGCAGACTGAAGCACACTATTTTCACTTTTGTTGTTGCTTTTTTTGCTATTGTTCTTGTTTATTCTTTCTTGTGTTTTTTTCTTTTGTTCTGATTCATCTCTTACAACATGACTAATGTGGAAATATGTTTAACATGATTGTAATGTATAACTTACATCAAATTGCTTCCTGGTCTTGGGAGGAGGGAGGGAACGGAGGGTGGGAGAAAAATTTAGAACTAAAAATATCTTGGTTCATGGAGTTTAAACCAAGCAGAGCTGAGGATGTGGAGTGGAGCAAACTGCAAAGTCTAGGTTCTGCCTTGTATAAAGGAAAGCTTTGGGTGGACTTTTGTATTCCAACCTACAATAAGAGGAGGGAGGAATGCTGAAGGAGATGAGAAAGTAGCACAGTGATTAGTAGCACAGTGATAAGATTAGAAATGATCAGCTTATCCTGGGAAGGGCATTTTTATTGCTTAAGCTCTCTAAAGTTGTTGTTATTGTTCATCTTGTCCTATCTGACTCTTCATGACCTCATTTGGGGATTTTTGGCAGAGATGCTGGAGTGGTTTGCCATTTCCTTCTCCAGCTCATTTCACAGGTGAGGAAACTGAGGCAAACAGTTAAGTGACTTGCCCAAGGTCATGCAGCTAGTAAGTGTCTGGGGACAAATTTGAACTTAGTCTTCCCCACTCTAGGATGAGTATTCTATCCACTGTGCTAATTGTGCTCAGTTGGAAAATGAGGGGGTTGCTCTCTTTTGCTTTTAAGGTCTCTTTCAGTTCTAAATCTATGATCCATAAACTCCAATGGTTTCCTCTCTATTTCTGACATTAAGCCACCTGAAGAACTCTCACCTCCCTTCATCCCTAATTCTCAGAGCTTACTAAAAAAAAATGAAGGCCAAGGGGAGACATGCCTGAAATGTTGATCATGGTATGGCTGAATGAAGTCATTCACGAAACCTAGAACGCAAAATGGAGAGATGCTACTCACCCTCTGAAGCCTGAAAATGGTAGTTTAAATCAGAAGACAAGGAAACTCACTCTCCATAGCAGGTTGTAAACATAAGGTTATATCCATATTTTTTATCTTATCAGACCTTTATTTTTTTTTCAAATTATATGTAAAGATAGTTTTCAACATTCACTTTTGTAAGATTTTGAGTTCCAAATTTTTCTCCCACCTTCCATTCCCTCCCCCTTCCTGATGTTAGCAAGCAATCTGATATAGGTTATACATTACCATCATATCATGTTAAACATATTTCCACATTAGTCATGTTGTAAGAGAAGAGTCAGAAAAAACACAAGAAAGAAGAATCAACAGCAACAACAAAAGTAAAAAATAATGTTTCAATCTGCATTCAGACTCCATAGTTCTTTTTCTGTACGTGAAGAGCATTTTCCATCATGAGTCTTTTGGCATCATCTGGGATCACTGTATTGCTGAGAAGAGCTAAATCTATTACAGTTGATCATCACACAATGTTGTTGATACTGTGTACAATGTTATATGGTTATATTTGAAGATATAATTTTAAGGAAGGCTTAAATAAATGTGTGGATATTAAATCCATAATAAATTATTAAGAGAGGCCTGGGAAGTTGGGGATATCCCCAATCTTTTCAACTCAGTGAAGAAAGGCATGCTTCACGTACCTTGGCGCCTCTTTCAGGGTCAGAATGACAGACTGGATAGACCTCATTTGGAGTCCTCTTGGCAGAGATATCAGAATGGTTTGCCATTTCCTTCTCCAGCTCAGTTTACAGATGAGGAACCTGTGGCAAACAGAGTTAAGTGACTTTCCCAGGGTCATATAGCTACTAAGTATCTGAGGCCATATTTGAACCCAGGTCTTCTTGACTTCAGGCCCGGTGTTCTATCTACTGTGCCATCTAGCGGATAAAGTGCTGGACTTGGAATCAGGAAAAACTGAGTTCAAATCCTGACTCAGACTCTTATTAGCTGTGTGACCTTGGGCAAATAATTTAGTCTCTGTAATGATTGGAATGACGCCACCTGCTGGAGACTTACTGTAGAAAAACTGCACCATGAGGTGAACGTCTCTGAGGGCAAGACCATGGGTCTTCTCTTTGGCATCAGGAAGTGACGTTTGCTGGTGGGAGGAGGAAGGGGGAGCTGGGCGCTCTGTCTTGTGCTCTTTCCTTTGGACTCTGGTGGAGAGCGGAGCTAGAAATGTGCTCTCCCTTTAATAGATAGATGAATGTAGGTCTTTCTCTCTCTCTTTACCAAATTCTTATTCTCCTTAACAAATGCTTAAAAGCCTAACTCTTGCTAGAGCTTATAATTTATTGGCGACCACTCATTAGAGATTTTAGACAGAATAGCTAGAATTTTAGCCCTTAACATCTCACTCAGCCTCAATGTCCTCATTTGTAAAATGGGGTTAATAATTACACCTACCACAAAGGGTTGTTCTAAGAATCAAACGAAATAATATTTATAAAGCATTTTGCAAACCTTAAAGTACAATATAAACACTAGCTATTATGACTGCAGTCTGGCTATAAAGGGGCTCATAGTATACTGGTGGTGATAAAATCACAAATAAATCCCAGGCAAAATGGAATGAGTACAATAGGAGAAGAAGGAGCCAGATGCTGATGGAGTACAGAGGATAGGGTTGGAGGTGGAGCAGGAGATCACTTCCAAGCTCAGGGATCAGAGGGGCCATTTCTATAAGTTTGAAAATAAACAGAATTTTGATGAATGGAAATGGGGACCAGGGGGAAGAGAACACTGATCCTGGGAATGGTTTTAACAAAGTCACAGAGACAGTGGTTCAAGATCAGGCGATGGCTAGAAGTCCCTTAGCAATAGAAAAAGAGGCTCACTTCCTCCCCAACCCACCCCCAAGGGAAAATTTCAAAGCAACCTTGCTTCCTCAAAGTGCACAGGAGAGAGAATGAGAGCTGTCTGCACATTCCATTCTGGCTTAGCTACTCTAGAGTCATCAGCTCTTCTGGTTCTACAGCCAATTAGATAACTCTCCATCATGACATAGTATATCAACCCTTAAGTCATCATGGCTGGAAACTGGCTCCTTTCAAGTTTCCAAATGGTTGCTTGGACTTGGACCAGGTGGGGAAATTTGAATACTACAAGAACTGGCTACACACACACACACACACACACACACAAGTATATGTAAGTGTATGTATATGTATGTATACATATATACATACACACATACACATATGGGGGTGGCTAGTGGTGGTGGCATAAAAGTAGAAAAGGCCATATGGGAAAAAATGACCCTTAAGCTGGTTGTTGAAGGAAGCCATGGATTCCAAGAGGTGGAGGTGAGATTGAGCGCATTCCAGACATGGCAGATAGCTAAACCAAGGCACTAAGATGAGTGATAGAGTGCTGTGTGTGTGAAGAACAGCAAGTAATTCAATATAGCTGGACCTTAGAGTACATGGAAAGAAGATTGGAGAGGTGAGAAGGGCCAGATAATGAAGAGCTTTATATCTTATCCTCAAAAGAGTTTATTGAGTTTGAGAAGGAAGGTTACACAATACAGACCAGACTTATAATTTGTAACTTTGACAATCATGTGGAGAATGGATTGGAGAGAGGAGAAACTTGAGTCAGGGAAATGGATTAGGAGGTCAATTTCAATATTACATATGTGTCATCACAAGGGCCTAAGCTAAGGTCATGGCTACGTGAGTGAAAGGAAGGGCTCATATTCAAGTTATACTGCAGAGATAGAAAGAAAAAAAAGAAAAGATTGTGCAACTGATAGGATATATGGGGGGAGGTAGGGAGAGAAAAGATTCAAGGATGACTAAAGGCCTTTCATTACCTCCCTCCCCACCTCCCCAGTCTTTTCTTTCTTCACCCCTGCCCTCACACAATCTTATGAACCAGTGACACTAACCTCTGGGCATTTTTACTATCTGTCTCTCCCCATGCCTAGAAATTTCTCCATCTTCAACTCTGCCTCCTGACTTTCTTGGCTTCCTTCAAGTCCCAGCTAAAGTCATACCACATATAAGATGCCTTTCCCCACCCCCATTAATTATAGGGCCTTCTTTATATTAATTATCTCCAGTTTATCCTATATATAGCTTGTTTATACATAGTTGTTTGCATGTTGTCTTGCTCTTTAAACTGAGAACTCCTTGAGAGCAGAGATCTGCCTTTGCCTTTTTTTTGAATCCCCAATGATTAACACAGTAGGTGCTTAATAAATGCTCATTGACTGACTGACTTCTAGAACATCTCCTCCACCTGCCACATCTTCAGATCACAATAAAAGATTTTAGCAAATACCTTCAATATTTACTCCAAAATATGGGCTCCCATTTAAACAAACCAGAAAAGAATAGAAAGTAGAGACAGACATTTATTTCCGGCCTACAGTCTAATTTGCTTTGGCTAGCAAACAACATAGTTCTACATGCATAGCGATGCTTAATATTTTCTAATGAATATGAATAAGCTTGGGGCAGCTAGGTGGTCCAGTGGATAAAGCTCTGCATCTGAAGTCAGGAAGACTCATCTTCCTGAGTTCAAATTTGGCCTCCGATTAGCTGTGTGACCCTGAAAAAGTCACTTAACCTTGTTTGCCTCAGTTTCCTCATCTGTAAAATGAGCTGGAGAAGGAAATGGCAAACCATTCCAGTAATTTTACCAAGAAAACCCCAAATGGGGGCATGTAGGGTCAGACAAGACTAAAGATGACTAAATGACAAAATTAGTAAGCTAGAAGAACAAATATAGTGGATGTAGGAATCTTTTTTTTTCCATTTTCTCCATCTTTTCTCCCAATTGAATGACTAGGAAAAAATAAATTGTGTTTTTACTGGAAGGTATGCTTGGCAAGGGGTAGGACTAATGACTGGTAAAAAGGTCAGGGGGGAGAGAACAAGTAAAGAGGAGTGAGGTAGCTGGGTGGGGGGGAAAGGAGAACTCTGGAGGCATAGAGGCAATATGATATGGTAGAAACATCACTGTACTTGGAATCAGAAAATAGCTGGGCTTAATTTTAAGCCTCAACAGTTGGCCGATGAAATCCTGGCCAAATCATTTAATTTCTCTTACCTTCATTTTCCTCATCTGTAAAACGGCAATAATAATACTTAACACTATCAACTATATGAGTATTATACAAAAAAGTGCTTTGTGAACCAAAAAGCTTGGTGCTTTGTGAACCAAAACACCAGAAAACATTGCTTTCCATGAGAAACTCATGGTACTGGTGATTATATTACAGAAATGGAGAACCAAAGACTTGAATATGAGTAGGGGTATTAGAGTTTTTCTCAGGGAGCCAACATAAAGGGCGGGGGGAGTGGTACTTTCTCTCCGTGGTGGTCTATGAAAAGATTACACATGTAACCATTTCAACTTGGTCCACTACAAATGTGGCACTCGATTCTACCCAAAGACCCTTTATGTCAATGATTGAAAACATCTCCAGAGATTTACAAATGTTTTGGGGACCAGGAGTTGTTCATTCATGGGTCTCTCCTTTTCTCCTTTTAATAAAACTTTAAATGTATCATTAATTGTGCATGTACAAGTACAGAATCATCCTCAGTGTACATGGGTTTCCAAACACACATTTTTCTGTTTCTTACTGGGAGTTATGAGCACTAAGATAGGCAAAAATCTCCAGAATGCCCTTTGTGTCATGAAGATCTCTGACTCAAAGGCAGCACAGATGTTTGCAAAGTCTCCCAACACAAACCTCCCGTCAGGCAACCTGAATAAATAAATATCCCTTTCCTCTCCCTTTCCCAGGCTATTCCTTCTGCCCAGAATATCACTGCTAGATTATTTACTATTTCCCGTTTTCTTTCTTTCTTTTTTTAAATGAGATCTTTGTCCCAGGGGGCTTCCTCAAACAATGGTGACTTAAATGGGAAAAACAGTACCCTTTCAGTCACTTAAGGATGTGAGGAAGAAGATGAGAGGAAGCAATAAAAGGAAGACCACCTGGGAGGATGCATAGTGAACTGGGACTTTTTAAAAAAAATAATTTGAGTCATATGACAAAGCTTTTAATGCAGTTTCTTCTTAACAATAGGGGACTAGTACACTTTATGAATCATCTTATTCTAAAATGCCATTCTGGACATTATAAGCAACAACTGCTAACTTTTCCTGGATGTGATCTTGAAAGGATAATTGTGTGAAGCAGGGTTTCTGCACTGGCTTAATCTTTTTTTGGTGGGTGGGGGAAAGAGGAGTCTGTCTCTGTCTCTGTCTCCCTCCATCTCTCTCTGTCTCTCTCTCCTCTCTCTCTCCTTCCTTTCCTCCTTCTCTCCTCTCCCTCCCTCCTTTCTCCTCTCCCCTCCTCCCTCCCTTTCTCCTCTCCCCTCCTCCCTCCCTTTCTCCTCTCCCCTCCTCCCTCCCTCCTTCCTTCTCTTCCCCTCTCCTCTCCCCCTCCTTCCCTTCCCTCTCTCCCTTCATTTCTCTCTGTACATATGTATATGTCTATATTTGTTATATACAAATACATACACATTTGTGTCAATACATTTTGTCTGGACATAACAGAAAATCTCCAACAAATATTCAACCCCCCTCTCCAATACCTTCTAATAAATAAATAAAAAATAAAGCCTCCTGATAGCATGACTGTGACTTGTAGTCCATATTATGGGATCACAGATTTAGAGCTAGAAAGAACCTAAAGACTCCCCTCTTATAATAAGGAAATTGAGGTGACGTGATTTGGCCAAAGGAGTGGGCTAGCTTCTTTTTTTTTTTTTTTTGTGGGGCAATGGGGGTTAAGTGACTTGCCCAGGGTCACACAGCCAGTAAGTTTCAAGTGTCTAAGGTCAGATTTGAACTCAGGAACTCCTGAATCCAGGGCCAGTGCTTTATCCACTGTGCCACCTAGCTGCCCCCTAGTGGGCTAGCTTCTTGAGTGTAGGACTCTTTTGTTTCTAGTTCATATCCCTAGCACTTAGCACTGTTCCTGACACACAGTGGGTATTCAATACATTTTTATTGGCTGAGCAACAAGCAGTAAAACATCCGAGCCCAGACTAAAATCTAGGTCCTTCATTCTGCAAATCCAGTGTCTTTTCCACAAATCCCATGTGGATCCTCAGCACCACTTCTCAGCCCTGTCGATGATACATTATTAATAGAAAGGCAAGCTTTGATAGGATGTCTCTAGGATTATCTATTGCATTTGACCCGAGTCTTGTAGCTTTTTACTGTGTTTATGTTGCTTTCATTATTGTAAATGCGATTCTTTTGACTCTATTTTATTTATCCTGTACAGGGACGCTCAGGATTCCTTAAGTTTCTCTGAAATCTTCATATTCATCCCTTTTTTATAGCTCATGAATACCCCCATTCTGTTATACCACAGTCTGTTAAGCTATTCATCAATTCTTAGAAATATATTTTGTTTGACGGTTTTTATGACAAATAATGTCGCCATTATTTTTGCATGCACATCTGTCAGTAACCTCCTTAGGGGTGCAATCCAGGTAGTGGGTAAAGGAGGTATGAAATATTAGCACTGTCATACAATGAAAAGAATAATTTGTAAAGGGGCCTTGGCTAGTTTCATGGTGCCAGGAAATTATAGAGTCTGAATGCAGATTGAAGCATACTATTTTCACTTTTGTTGTTGCTTTTTTGTTATTGTTCTTGTTTATTCTTTCTTGTGTTTTCTTTTGTTCTGATTCATCTATTACAATATGACTAATATGGAAATATGTTTAACATGGTTGTAATGTATAACCTATATCAAATTGCTTGCTGGCCTTGGGAGGGGGGAGGGAGAGGAGGGTGTGAGAAAAATTTGGAACTCAAAAAAAAATCTTTATATGAGATTAAACCATCATAGATGAATGGACTTTGCCCTGATGAGTTTGAGTGAGGGTCTTGCATTCCTTTCTCTGATGTCATCCTTGGACCTTATTATAACATAGCCTGCCTTCAAGTCATGTCAACCAATTAGATTTGAATAATGCTAACTGATTAGATTTGATTAATGTATCATGACCCACCTCTATCAAAAAAGTATAAAAACCCTTGGGAAATGCCATGTGGGGTTTTTTTGGGGGAGGGGCTTTTCTCCTGCTTGTGCTAACTGGCATGCTGAAGCTCTCTCTCTGCCTCCCCCACCATTTGGCCTGGGATCATGAGAAGACAGGGAGACACATGGTCAATCCCTTGCTGATGTAATATTGATAAATTCATAGAGCTTATCCAAAACTCATGTCTCTAGTAATTATTTTCAATGTTGCAGCGCTATATGAGGAAAAGCACAGACGTTTGGAGGGATTGGGAGAAACTTCATACATAAGATGGTGTCTGAACTGTAGGAAGAGAGGGCCTCTGACATGGATGTAAGGCTAGGGTGCATTACAGCTTGGGCAAGGCGATTGCAAAGGCAGAGACAAGAGATGGAGTGTCATGAGTAAGCAAGTAAGTGTCATGAGACAGGTTCCAGTCAAAGATCACGTGGGATGTCCAATGAGGGTGGAAAGGGAGGATGGAAGCAAGTTATGAAAGGCTTTAAAAGCTAAGTAGAAGAGTTTATATTTTATTCTAGAGGCAATACAAAGCCGCTAGAGTTGGTTGATGAGGGGAGTCATATGGTCAGATCTGCTCTTAAGGAAAATTACCTTGGATTGGAGTGGTGAGAAAGTAGAGCCATGAATACCAATTAGGAGGCTGTTGTAATAATCCAGTTGAAAAGTGATGAAGGCCTAAAATAAGGTGATGGCTTTGTGAATGGAGAGAAGGGGTCAGGTGCAAGCGATATTGTGAAGGGAGAAACAGTAAGATTTGGCAATTCGTTTGGATGTGTGAGAGAAAGAGGAGTCCTGGATAATTTAGAAGTTACAGACGTGGGAAACCTGGTGGTGGTACCTTTGACAAAAATATGGAAATCTGGAAGAGGAGAGGGTGTAGGGGAAAAGATAATGAGTTTAGTTTACAATATGTTAAGTTTAAGATGTCTCCAGGAAAACCAGTTTGAAATGTCCAATAGGCATTTGGTGATCTGGGACTGAAACCCCAGGGAGTCTGGGATCATATACATATACATATACATATACATATACATATACATATACATATACATATACATATACATATACATATACACATACACATATACACATACACATACACATACATATACATGCACACAAGGTGGGGGAGGGGGAAAGGGAGGGAGAGCAGGAGGAAGAGAGAGGGAGAGAGAAGGGAGAAAAAGGGAGAGGATGGGAGAGGGAAAGAGAGAGGGAGTGAAAGAGATAGGGAGGAAGATGGAGAGAGAAGGAAGAAGGAAGAGAGGGAGGGAGAGAGGGATGGAGATTGAGATTAATAAGGAGGGAGAGAAAAGGAAGGAGGGAGGGAGGAGGGGGAGAGAGAGAGACAGACAGAGAGAGAGAGAGAGAGAGACAGAGACAGAGACAGAGAGAGAGAGAGAGAGAGAGAGAGAGAGAGAGAGAGAGAGAGAGAGAGAGAGAGGATAGTTAAACCCATAGTGGTTGATGAGATGATAAAGAAGGAGAAGAGGGAGAAGAGAAGAGGCCCAAGGACCACTTTTGGGGGAATAACCAGTTACCGGATCTGATACATAAAATGATTCCAGAAAGGAGAGTGAGAGAGAGTTGTCAGGTAGGTAGAAGATCAATCAGGAGAGAGTAGTGTCAAACTCATAAAGGAAAGTATTTAGAAGGAGAGGGTGAGCAACAGTTTCAACTGCAGTAGAACGGTTGAAAAAAATAGGACTAAGAAAAAAACATCAGATTTGGCAATTGGGACATCAATGATAACTTTGGAAAGAGCAGTTTAAATTGAGTGATGATATGGAAAACCAGGTGGCAAAGAGTGAGTGAAGGGAGGGAGAGTGAGGGGAGAGGAAATGTAGGCAGGGAGTGGAGACAACTTTTTTTTTTCTAGGAATATGGTTGAGAAAGGGAAGAGAGATATAGGATAGCTTGAGGGGCTGGTAGAGTTTAGTGAAGAGGTTATTTTTAAGTATAGGGGATACTTGAACTTGTTTGAAGGTAGTAGGGAAGGAACCAGTTGACAGAAGCATGTTAAATATTTGAAAGAGAGGGAGGATGATTAAAGATGTGATCAGCTGAAGATGGGAGGTGATAGGATCCAGAGTACCTGTAGAGACGGTGACCTTGTCAAGGATGAGATTCACCATATTGTCAGACTGTAGGAAAGGAGGAGAGAATAGAAGATAATGGTCAGGGGGTTGGATTTTCTCCTCCAGTGGCAACTTCTCACAAAGGATTTTTTTTGGGGGGGCTTTAGCTATTCAGATGCAGTGCCATGCTTAAACTTTTATTTTTTAAAACAGTAATACTTCCTGATAGGAGAAGAAATGAACACAAGGGAAATAGTTTTAAAGCCCCAAATTTTAGCCCACTGTCTTGTGAATTTAACCTTTTGTACAAGGTCTCTACTCTTTAGGTTATGAAAGATTCTATCTACCACAGGCCCTGTAGCATTCTGTTGGATGCTAGATTTAACATGACAGGACTTGGGTTCTAATCCTGACTCTGCCATTTATTACCTTGTGACCTTGGGCAAGTTAGTTAACCTTTCTGAGCTTCAGTTTCCTCAATTACAAAACGAAGGGGTTGAACTAGCTGGCCACAAGAGTTCTTCCCAATTTTAAATCTATGATCCAATGACCTCCAAATCTCAGCTAATAATCTTAATGAGGATAAAAAACTGAGCTAAGCTGCACTGTAGCAGAAGTTCAGTGTGGGAGTACATAGTCTAAAAAGACTTGGTTGAAAAGAAAATTCTTCATTTGGGCTTTCATCCTCAATAATGAGGCAAAACTCAGGACAAAGAGAATTAAAAGGATTTTATTATAAGAATGTCAAAGTAGCAACACGTTGGTGAGACTGACCACTGAAGATTAGCAATGGCTTCACAATGGGGACAACTTTTATAGGGAACTTTAAGACAATTCAGATAGGTTCACTTCAGCAAAAGAGGTTGGGCCCTTGCATCTCAGTTTCTCCCTAAAGTATCAAGAATGTGATTAATTTGAAGGTAGGGGTATGAGACAAAGAGCAGGTTATAAAAAAATGCAGACATAGTCTCCTTCCCCACCAGAACCTCCCCCAACATTGGTTGATAAGCAGGACTCGGAACAATGGGTAACTGAGTCAACATAACTTTCAATAATTCCAAAGAACATACTCACGCTATTTCAAGTTGATTCAGTTCAAGAAATGCCCCAAACATCTCTGTGCACCAGCAGCTTGGTTTGGTAGATAGATTGCTGACCTTAGAATGATTAAGATCTCCCTCTAGCAGATCTTACATTGTTAAGTCATGCCTCTAGCACATACTAGTTATGTGACCCTGACCAAGTCACTTGACTTTCCAGTGTCCCAGAAAGCTCTCAAACTATATAACTTTAAGATGAAGCATTGATCTGAATCCCTGGAGTGAGCTTCCACACTTCCAATTTCCCCACATGGATGAAAGTATAAGTCTACCCACTCCTTTGCCCTGCCTCTCTCCTCTCACCCACTCCCTAGCTCCTCCAAAGAGAAAGTGTGAAAAACATTGTGCTAGGCATTGGTAAAACAAAGACAAAAATAAAATAAGTCAAGTCCTCAAAGAGCTTACATTCCAAAGGGGTAGATGCAACATACCCATAAGTATCGAAAAATAATTTGAGAAAGAACAGAGCACTAAGAACTGGAGGAATCTGTGTGGGAGAAGTGCAGGAAAAGCTTCAAGAAGATGGTAGTCCTTGAGTTGAGACTTGAAGGCAAATGTAGATGCTAAAAGTTGTGAGATGGAGAGGGCAATTGCAAAGAGACATCTGAAGATAAAAATACATTGATGGTAAAAATAAAATTCTTTTAATGTTCCCATGGCCATTTGGCTTTAGTGTTGTGAGAATAAAATTGGATACTAGATCATAAATCTCCCCTACTTAACTTTTCCCTAATTTATCTCCCAGACTAGTAAATGGAAGAAGCTTCTGGTTTTCTAGATAGAGCCTTTATTGTATGGTAGTCACAAGGTGATGTTGATTAGAAGGATAGGAAAATAGAAATACAATACAAATCGTCTTAAGTCTAGGCTTAGTCTATATTCCTTATAAAAACTCACCAAACCGAAAAGGCCACCTTTGGAGAGAGAGAGAGAGAGAGACCGTCTGTGCCGCGCCGTCAGGAGTCCCGCCAAGCAGGCAAAAAGGCCTACTCCCGTTCTCTCCACCCCGGAAGTCAAAAACCCGGCAGGCAGTCTGACATGCGCAGCAGGCAGACTGTTCATCTCCTCCCCAAAAGGGTGGTCCTTGAAAAACTGGCGTCTTTCAGTTATCCTAACCGACTGTTAAAAACTTTCATATTTTACCACATTTCCCCCCTTTGCTTCCTCAAGAAACGGAATGTTTCCTTGATGGAACAGTAAAAAGAATATAATAACTTTTGCTGACTAATAATATGCGAACAACAATACAGAAAAGGAAGAGAGGAAAGTTTTGTCCAGAGGGGCGATTTTTTTTTTTCCTCATGAACCGACGCTTTGACAGTGTATATTTTCAAAATGGTCTCAAATTCCATTAGATTTTACCCAGTTGATTGCTGTGGAATAATGGGGTGGGAGCCCTGAGGAAAGGGGAGTAGAGCATGTCCTTGGGCATGTGGGAGGAACCCTCCTCCCCTGCCCCCACTACAAAGAAGGGACAAATATCCTCTGCTGTTGCTTATGGTGACTCCAAGTGATTGTTGTTGCTGTTCATTCGTTTCAATTGTGTCTCACGCTTTGTGACCCTATTTAGGGTGCTTTTAATTTGCTTTAGGTATCTGATATAGAGCTTCATGCCCTTAAAATCTGAAAGCGATTGAGGTGGTTAGCAATCCTCCTAAGCTGTCAATACCTCTTGGAAGAGGTAAGACCACCATTTTTGTTCAATCATTTTTTGTCTAACTCTTTGTGACCCCATTTGGGGTTTCTTCAGCAAAGTTAATGGAATGGTTTGCCATTTCCTTCTCCGGCTCATTTTATAGATGAGGAACTAAGGCAGAAAGGGTGAAGTAAATTGCTCAGGGTCACACAGCTAGTAAGTGTCTGAGGCCTGATTTGAACTCAGGAAGCTGAGTCTTCCTGACTCCAGGATGGGCACTCTATCCACTGTGCCACCCAATGATGACTGAGCCTGAACTCTATGTAGATACCAAAAGATCAGTCCTCCCCCCTTAGGCCTCTTCTTCCTACTGGCCTTGAAGTATAAGGATAATTCATAGGGTCAGTGGTACAGATACGTCCTTCTCCTGCTGGACCACAAACTAGCATCTAATAGTTTTCTAGGCAGGCAACAGGAGCATAGTTGCCCTATGGAGGAGACATATATGCCCAGAAAGATGAATCCACAGCAAACCTTGAGAATAAGTAGAGACAGAGATGGACAAAAGTCCCTAACTCCTGGGGCCTCAGCCTAGCAGTGCCTAACCTTGTACCAGAGGAGGGAAAAACATCTTCTATTGAGAGATGTCCCCAAATTCTTCCTTCTGCATTTAGTAATTCAGTAATAACTGTTAGTAATGAATTTGTTCACTGATTTGCTCACCTCACCCCCAAAAAAGCCCATTTGCACACAATGCTTCCAATTAATCTGAAAAGTTGTTGTAGTTTTTGTCTAAAAGTTTCACCTTTGTTAAGTGGATGATGAGAGATACCTTTCCCAACCCTCACCTGCTAGAAATATGAGCCAGGAGCCAGTTTTCCAAATGATCCCTGCCCTCCAGCTGCATTGGTTTCAGGTGACTAACTTCACTCTGACTGCTCAACCACGATCTATCCTGAAGTTACTTTTAGGGTCAGGAATTCATTTCCCCTGAAATCCAAATCTGGCAGCCTTAGTCTTTCTGATAGCTCAGGAGCAAGAAAGTTAACACTGACAAGAGCAAAGGAGCCCTCTTCTCCTCCAAAGTATGGACTAAGTACATTGGGATTTTACTATCTTTCTGTTGGCCATAGAACATTCTAATAAAAAGTGATTCTGAGGGGCAGCTAGATGGCACAGTGCATAGAACACCAGCCCTGGAGTCAGGAGGACCTGAGTTCAAATCCGGCCTCAGACACTTAACACTTACTAGCTGTGTGACCCTGGGCAAGTCACTTAACCCCAATTGCCTCACTTTAAAAAAAAAAAAAAAGTGATTCTGGGGCAGCTAGGTGGAGCAGTGGATAAAGCACCGGCCCTGGATTCAGGAGGATCTGAGTTCAAATCCGACCTCAGACACTTGACACTTACTTAGCTGCGTGACCTTGGGCAAGTCGCTTAACCCTCATTGTCCCGCCAAAAAAAAAAAAAAAAAAAGAGCGATTCTATTATGTAACCAATCGGAGGAGTCCAAAGAAGTCTCATTATAAGTGGTCACTTACTTTCGAGAAGGTTCTACTTCTAAGCCCCCAAGAACAGCACTGAACTGAGACCCCATTTCGTACTGCCACCTTCTGCACTATAATTATTCATTCAATCAACAAGGATTTGCCTGAGCTAGGAACTGCATCAGGCACTTGGAATACAACAACAAAAGAGAAACAATACCTACTCTCAAGAAGCTTGTATTCTTGGAATACCTACTGTGCTGTAAGAAATGATGAGCTGTTAGATTTTAGAAAAACATGGAAAAACTTGCAAGAAATAATGAAAAGCAAAATGAGTTAAACCAAGAGAATGTTTTATACAGTAATATTGTTCAAAGAATAATTGTGGAAAGCCAGATTATTCTGAGTATTGTAAATACTACAAAGGACTTTTGAAGGAAGATGCTATCCACCTCCAGAGAAAGGACCAATAAATAAAAGTGTGCGTAGTATAGTATGGTTTTATATATATTTATAAATCTGTGTCAAATGGCAGCCTTCTCCAGGGCTGGCTGGGGAGGGAGGGAGACAGTTTGGAACTTATAATGTAACAAAATAAAGTTTTTAAAAAGAAACATTTTCTTTCAAAGGAGACAGCTTGTGTGTGTGTGTGTGTGTGTGTGTGTGTGTGTATACACACACATACATATATATGTAAATATAAAAATATGTAGAAGATGAATACAAATTGGAAGGAGGAGCTACCAGCAGCTGGAAGGAGCAAAAAAGGCCTCAACTTAGGAGGTAGTGTTTGAGATGAGCTTTAAAAGACAATATGGGTGGCTAGGTGGCACAGTGGTTAGAGTGCCAGTCCTGGATTTGGGAAGACCCGAGTTCAAATCTGACCTCAGACACTTACTAGCTGTGTGACCCTGGACAATGTCACTTAACCTTGTGTGCCTCAGTTTCCTCATCTGTAAAATGAGCTAGAGAAGGAAATCTCAAACCACTCCAGTATCTCTGCCAAGAAACCCCCCAAATGGGGTCACAAAGAGTCAGACATGACTGGATAAAACATTTTAAAGCCTATAGAGATTTTACAAGCCAGAGGTGAGAAGGGACTGTATACTAGATATGGGGAAAGCCAATGCAAAGACATGGAAATGGGAAATATTGCGAAGAATAACAAGGCTAATTTGGCTAGACTGGAGTGTCTTAAGGGGAATAATGTATAATAAGCTTAAATAGAAAGGTTGGTGCCAAGTTTTGAAGGGCTTTAAATACCAAACAGGAGTGTTCCTTTGTCACTAGAGGGAGCCACTAGAGCTTTCTGTTTCTATTTGAGGAGGGGAATGACATGGTGAGTATTGGCATCGCTTCGGCATTTGGGTAAGGACAATGGATTGCAGAGGAACGAGACAAAAGACAGGGAGAACAGTTAGCTGTTGCTATAATTCAGACAAGAGGTGATAAAGGTTTGAACTAGGAAAGTGGCCATGCCAGTGAAGGGGATCCAAGAGAAATTGTGGAGGTAGAATTGACAAGAATTGGCAACTGATTAGATTGAAGTCATGGTAAGGGGAAAAAATTAAGGATGACCCCAAGGTTTCTAACCTGGGTGAATAGAAGTATGGGGGTGCCCTCAACACAAAGAGGGAATGAGGCAGATTTGGGGGAGAAAGATGAGTTTTGGGGTCATTCTGAGTTTGAGATGCTTATGGGACACTGAGTTTGAAATGTCCAATGGGTCAATAGATTTGACACTGGAAGAGAAATTAGAAGTCACTGAAGCCAACCCTCTCGTTTTATAGATGAGGAAACTGAGGTCCAGAGATTTTGACTGTGTTGCCCAAAGTCACATAGAGAGTGGCAGAGTTAGGATTTGAACCTTGCCTGTTCCACTGTGCAACAATGCCCACTGATGATACAGGTCTGAAGCTCAGGAGAGAGTCATCCAAATAGATTGTCCCAGACAGCTGAACCCATGAGTATTGATGATATCACCAAGAAAGAGTCAAAAGAACAATCAAACTGATCAATACACGCAAATTATTTTTATCTGAAGGCCACCAAGAGCTATTCAGGTAACTAAATACAAAGAAAAGAAATGGAAGATTTCCCTGCATTCACCAAATTATATGACCTGACAATATTAATAGTATCAAGACTCTGAGCAAGGGTGTGTGTGGGGGGGGTGTGTGTCCTAACAGACACACCTGAATTAGCCAAACCCTTTTTGCAAAATCTGTCAGCCAGTAAGCTTTCTTGGTGAGAGTCACTCATTGCATCTTTTTTTTTTTTTTCCTGTCCCCAACTGCCTGGTTTCTGCCTATGGCCCTAATTTACAAAAATGCCTTGGAGTGGGCCAAGGCTGTGTGCAGGAATCAGCTTCTAATGGTTGGCTGTTCCTTAACCAAGATGAGATCATCAAATATCCTTAAGTTGGGCCCTGGGTTATTGCTTTCCAACTTCTTCCTCAAAATACCTACAGTAGTTACAGGATTCAGGGACTATCTTTCTTTTTGTTATTGGTATCTCCAGCACTCACCATGGTGCCTGGCACATTGTAGGTGCTTAATAAATATTTATTGAATCGAATTTAATTTTTCTCTCTCTTCAACAAGAAATGAAGACATGGTTTTGGGTGCTGTTGTTTTTTTTTCTATTTTGAGGTTTTGCATCACTGCTCTGATTTTTTCTCTTGTAACAGGATTAATGCAGAAATAGGATTAATGTTATTATGCGTATATATATGTGTGTGTATATATGTATATGTATATGTATATGTATATGTATATGTATATGTATAGAGATATATAGACATAACCTATATCAGATTACCTGCTGTCTAGGGGAAGGGGGAGGGAGGGGAGGGAGGGAGAAAAATCTGAAATTGTAAAGTTTGTATAAACAAAAGTTGAGAACTATCTTTACATGTAACGGAAAAAATAAAATACCTTATACATTAAAAAAAAGAAAGAAATGAAGACATGGAAAAGTCAGCTTTTGCTGCAGAGTTTAAAATGTGGTTCAGGCCCCAAAGAGGCAAATGATGCTAGATACCAACATGAAAGAGACAGAGAGAAGCTAAAATATTTATTAAGCATTTACTATGTGTCAGGAACTAGGCTAAGTGATAGTTGTACAAACAAAACCCTTTAAGTCTATATGAGTTACATATATACTCTTATGTTTACATCTGGGTTGATCTGGGTCAATAGAATGATTTTTAAAAAAATTACAAGTATCAGTCTCCCCATCTGACCTCTCCATTTCTTAAAGCCCCAGCAGCTAGAAATAAATACCTTCTCACTTACATTTTGGGAAAAATAGGAATCTTGGTGGAATAAAAGTTTGCAGGTATTAGTGGGCTATTTTCCATTTTTTCCTGTAAAGAGAACATCCAACAACCTTCCTCCTCCCTGCCTCCCAAGCCTCATTATACCTCCCTCCCCCAGCCCCCACAATATTCATGTTTATACTTGCTTCCTCAACTAGAGTTAAGGTTTTACGCACCAGAACGAAGCACTCACCAAAGTCATCCTTTGTGGCAATAATGACATAAATTACATTGTTCCTCAGGGTCTAAAACACCCAGCTATTAAATTTAACTATGTGAGCCTGGCACATCTTTTCAAAAGCCAAGCAGCTGTTTCCCTTCTTGCTCATCACCCCCCCCTTCCACTTACTTAAAGACATACACACTCTTATTACAAAAGAACCATTCCATAGGGTTTAACTACTCTTAATGGAGGCAGTGTGGTACATTGGATCTGGGTTCAAATTCTACTTCTGTTTCAGCTGTTTACTACTTGGGTGGCTTTGCAGACTTTAAAGTGCAATACTGTTAGGACCACAGCTTTCAGCAGGTCACTTAACTTCACTGTTCCTCAGTTTCCTTATCTATAAGCTCCCTTGCTGCTCTATATCCCTGCTCCTACACATTTACAAACATTCACCTTTTATTGTTTGGCATCAAAGGGAGGTGGGATATTGGTAGCTAAGTGGTACAGCATATAGAGCCCTGGACCTGGAGTCAGGAAGACTTGAGTTCAAATCCAGCCTCAGACCCTTACTAGGCTGTAAGACCCTGGCCAAGTCACTCTATCAGCCTGTTTCCTCATCTATATGATCACGATAATAGCACCTACCTTCCAGGGTTGTTGTAAGGAAGAATAAAATGACATGATATTTGTAAAACATACTGCAAACTTTTTTTTTTGTTCTTTTGGTGGGGCAATGAGGGTTAAGTGACTTTTCCAGGTCACACAGCTAGTAAGTGTCAAGTGTCTGAGACCAGATTTGAACTCAGGTACTCCTGAATCCAGGGCTGATGCTTTATCCACCGTGCCATCTAGCTGCCCCCTACACTGTAAACTTTTAAAGCACTACTTAAATGTTAGCCTATTATATATATATATATATATATATATATATATATATATATATATGTGTGTGTGTGTGTGTATGTATGCATGTATGTATGTATGTATGTATGTATATATATGTATATGTATGTATGTATATGTATATATATGTATATGTTATATTAAAATTCATTCACACCGTCTAATGAAGCATTTCCTAATCTTCATACGGAATCTCAGAATCAGACTAAAGTTCAAAGATGAACTACTACAATTCATATCTGAAACATATTTTACAAGAATTGTCATGATGTTAGTCATTCAGTCTCTATTAGACAACCTCCTTTGGCTGGGGAGGGGGACTCTCAACTCACCAAGTATCTCATTGTCAGGAAGTTTTTCTTTACATTGAGCCTAAATTTGCTGCTCTGAAACATCAATACTCTATTTCTGGTCTCTCCTCTGAGGTCAAATAGAGCATGTGTGGTAGCCTGTCTTCCAAGAGGACACAGAATTGTCATATATTATATACACAGGGTTGGGGGGGGTCAATATTTAAGTTTTTGAACCAGGCTTGGTTCAGTGAGATAATATTTGTGAAGCACTTTGCAAACCTGAAAGTGCTTTGTAAATGCTAACTCATGGCCTGGAAGGACCCCACATGCTAAAGTTTTATAACTTGGCTGGAGGGGGGGGACTGAAGTGAGATCAGTAGTGAGTGGGCTAAAGAACCTTGGCCTTGGGGAAGAAGTGAGAATATGCACCTCTTTCCCTTCTTTGGTAGAATTATGGTATAGAATCACAGATTTGGTTGGTACATCTGTTTGGATTTGCTCAACAGCTTTCTTTTTTTTCTTCTTTGTTTAAAGAATTTTTTTCTAAGGTGGGGAGTTAGGAAAGATATCAAGAAATGGAGGTGATATAAAAATAAGAGATAATAATACAGAAAAAATAAGTTGGTGAAGAATGAAGGGATTTGATGAGATAACTTCTAAAGTCCCTCTGGCTCCAAGTTCTTATGCTCCTTTGTAAGAATGCTGGAGAGAAAGAACATGTTGCAAAAGATGCTTGGGGCAATCATTTGGGGCACTTAGCATGGTGATGTAAAATAATAGAAATATTCAGACTTTCTTTCCTACTTCAGAAGCCCATGATTTCATTGGCGTGGGTAAATAAATGCAAAGTTCAGTCACTTTATACTTTAGTATAGTATATTTTCTTCATAAGTTACTATAATCAAAAGTGGTTAAAAAAAGAGAAACCAGAAGTGAGTTTGGAGAAACAACATAGTGGAATAGAGGTAGGAACTCAGCTGAACTCTCCCAACATTACTCTCCAAACAACTTTAAAATAATTCTTCAAATAGAATTCTGGAGGGGCAGAGCCAATAAAAAGTTGGGGTGAGACATTTTTCCAGCCCAAGACAATGCAGAAGGTCTGCAGGAGAGGTCTGTGACATTGGGGTAGGGCTGACCCATGCATATATAAGCAGCAGCAACAGTGGTGGACCTTAGAGACAGCTGTGACAGTGGCAGCAGCAGCTTTAGAATCTCTCAGCCCGGAAACGGTAAGGGCAACAGTCAACTGGTCACAAAGAGATCATAGGGAACCCTTTGCTGGCACTGGGTGAAGGACCCTGTTGCATTGCCCATTTGCAGTTCCAAGGCAAAGAAGAGCACTTGTGGTTGCTCACAAGGGAGGAGGGGTCCTGGTCACAGTTCTGGGGCTGAAAGGAACACTAGCACTTGTAGCCTTGGGAGAGGAGGAGACCTGATCACAGCTCCAGGGCAGCAAAGAGTTCTTGGGATCACTTGCAAAGGAACAGGGTATCTGGGCACAGTTCCAGGGCCAAGAGGAAGACTAGCACTTGCTGCTACAGAGGAGCAAGGTCTCTCCCTGGGTAAAGACCAGACCACACGTCACGAAAGCAGAGGCCACATCTCTGCTCTCAAGGATCATACTACCTTGGAAGTACCCAAAATTTACAGACCCCCAGAACTAGCTCTCAAAACACCAGTACAAAAAAACAAAACAAAGCTGAAGCTTGGGGCAGTGCTTCTCCAACCCCATAAAGGTAAAAATCCAGAAATAGGCTAGAAAAATGAGAAAACAACAACAACAAAAAGAACCTGACCATAAAAATCTACTATGGTGCAGGGAAGACACAAACTCAGAAGTCAATGATATCAAAACAGCTACAAGGAAAACCTTAAGGAAAAAATATGTAAATTGGGCACAAATGCAACAAGAATTCCTAGAACTTGAAAAAGATTTTTTTTGTTTCTGTTTTGGGTTTTCTTTGCAGGGCAATGGGGGTTAAGTGACTAGCCCAGGGTCACACAGCTAGTAAGTGTCAAGTATCTGAGGCTGGATTTGAACTCAGGTACTCCTGAATCCAGGGTCGGTGCTTTATCCACTGCGCCACCTAGCTGCCCTGTTGAAAAAGATTTTAAAAGTCAAATAAGAGAGATAGAGGAAAAACTAGGAAAAGAAATGAAAAGGTTGCAAGAAAATCACTAAAAGAGAGTTAACAGCTTAGTAAACAAACACAAAAATATTCCAAGAAATAACTGGAAAAAATGTAATTGGCCAAATGGCAAAAGAGGCACAAAAATTCACTGAAGAGAATTCCTAAGAATAATAGACATTGCCCAATGGACAAATGGTCAAAGGATATGAACAGGCAATTTTATAAGGAAGAAATCCTAGCTATCAATAGCCATAGGAAAAGATATTCCAAATCACCAAAAGAGAAATGCGCATTAAAGCAAATCTGGGGTTTTACCTCTTACCTATCAGACTGACAACACTGCCAAAAAGGAAAATGTTGGTGGGCTTGTGGGAAAACAGGTATATTAATGAACTCTTGGAGGAACTGTGAAATGGCATAGCCATTCTGAAAATCAATTTGGAGCCATGACCAATAGTTACTAAACTGGGCATACCCTTTCATCCATTGATACCACTCCTAGGATTCATCCCAAAGAAATCAAAATAAGGAAGAAAAAACACAAGACTATGTTTAGCAGCTCTTTTTTGTGATGACAAAGAAGTGGAAAATAACAGAGTGCCCATCATTTGGGAAATGGCAGGACAAATTATAGTATATGTAAGAAATTATGAAGGGGATATTTTTTGAGAAATTTAGGAAGGGTCACATGAACTGATTCAGAGTTAAGGGACAAGAACCTGGAGAATAATTTCTATAATACCAACATTGTAAAGACAAACAATTTCGAAAGACTTAAGAACTCTAATCAATGCAATGACGAGCTATGATTCTAAAGGACTCATAATGAAACATGACAGAGAGGTGATGGATTTAGAGTGCAAATTGAGAAACTTATTTTATTTGGCCATGTAGGAATCAGTTATAGTTGACTATGCAAATTTTTTACAAGGGTTTTCTTTTCTTTTTCAGTGGAGGTGGGAAAGAGGTAGAAAGGAGAAAAAATAGATTTTATTAATAGAAAAAAAATTTTAAGACATCCAGTGAAGAAGAGCTCAGCTTTCAAGGGACCCCATTCCATTTTTGGTCAGCTCTGATTCTTAAGAAGTTTTTCCTTCTACTGAACCCAAATTTGCCTCTATGACTTTCATCCATTGCTTGCTTGGAGTTCTGTCTACTAGAATTAATCAGAACAAGTATAATCTATCTTCCACAGTTCAGCTCTTCAGATTCCTCATGGGAGCTACTAAGTCACTTTTTTTCATAGAAGTATATTATTATTTTTCAGTTACATGTAGATAAAATTTTGAACATTTGTTTTATAAGATTTCTAGCTCCAAATTTTTCTCCTTCCCTACCCATTCCCCAAGACAGAAGCCATCTGATATAGGTTATATATGTATAATCACATTAAACATATTTCTGCATTAGTCATGCTGTGAAAGAAGAATCAGAGCAAAAAGGAAAAACCTCAAAAAAGAAAAACAAACAAAAAAATAGAAATAGTATGGTTGAATCTGTATCTAGATTCCACAGTTCTTTTTTTTCTGGATTTGGAGAGCATTTTCCATCATGAGTCCTTTGGAACTATCTTGGACCATTGTATTGCTGAGAAGAGTCAAGTCTATCACAGTTGATCAACACACAATGTTGTTGATACTGTGTACAATGTTCTCCTGGTTCTGCTCATCTCACTCAGCATCAGTTCATGTAAGCCCTTCCAGGTTTCTCTGAAATCCACCTGATCATCATTTCTTACAGCACAATAGTATTCTATATACCACAACTTGTTCAGCCATTCCCCAATTGATGGGCATCCCCATAATTTCCAATTTTTTACCACCACAAAAGAGCAGCTATAAATATTTTTGTATATGTGGGTCCTTTTCCCTTTTTTATGATTTCTTTGGGAAAAAGACCCAAAAGTGGTATTGCTGCATCAAAAGGTATGCACAGCTTTATAGCCCTTTGGGCATAGTTCCAAATTGCTCTCCAAAATGGTTGGATCAGTTCACAGCTCCACCAACAATGTATTAGTGTTCCAATTTTCCCACAGGTTCTCCAACATTTATTATTTTCCTTTTTTGTCATATTAGCCAATCTGATAGGTGTCAGGTGGTACCTCAGAGTTGTTTTAATTTGCATTTCTTTAATCAATAGTGATTTAGAGCATTTTTTCATATGGCAAGAGATAGCTTTGATTTCTTCATCAGAAAACTGCCTGTTCATATCCTTTGACCATTTCTTAATTGGGGAATGACTTGGATTTTTATAAATTTGATTTAGTTCCCAATATATTTTAGAAATGAGGCCTTTATCAGAAATACTGGCTATAAAAATTGTTTCCCAGCTTTCTGCCTCCCTTCTAATTTTGGATGCATTGCTTCTGTTTGTACAAAACCTTTTTAATTTAATATAATCAAAATCATCCATTTTGCATTTTATAATATTCTCTATCTCTTGTTTGGTCATAAACTGTTCTCCTTTCCATAAATTTGAGAGGTAAACTATTCCTTCCTTTCCTAATTTACCTATGGTATCACCTTTTATGTCTAAATCATGTACCCATTTTGACCTTATTTTAGTATAAGGTGTAAGATGTTGGTCTATGCCTAGTTTCTGCCATACTCTCTTTCAGTTTTCCCATCAGTTTTTGTCAAATACTGAGTTCCTATCCCAGAATCTGGAGTCTTTGGGTTTATCAAACAGTACATTACAAAAGTCTTTTACTACTGTGTCTTCTGTGCCTAACCCATTCCATTGATCCACCACTCTATTTCTTAGCCAGTACCAAATAGTTTTGATGACTGCCACTTTATAGTAAAGCTTCAGATTTGGTACAGTTAGCCCACCTTCCTGTGCATTTTTTTCATCAGTTGCTTTGATATTCTTGACCTTTTGTTTTTCCAGATGAATTTTGTTATTATTTTTTCTAGCTCTATAAAATAATTCTTAGGTAATCTGATTGGTATGGCACTGAATAAATAAATTAATTTAGGTAGAATTGTCATTTTCATTATATTAGCTCAGCCTATCCATGAGCAATTGATGTTTTTCCAATTATTTAGATATGATTTGATTTGTGTGAAAAGTGTTGTGTTCATAGAGTTCCTGGGTTTGTCTTAGCAAGTAGACTCCCAAGTATTTTATATTGTCTACCATTACTTTAAATGGAATTTCTCTTTCTATCTCTTGCTGCTGGACTTTGTTGGTCATGTATAGAAATGCTAATGATTTATGTGGATTACTAAGTCACTTTTAAGCCTCCTTTCCTCCAAACTAAATAGCTCCATTTCCCCCACCCCCCTCCCTCCAACTGATCCTCTGCAGTTAGGTGGCAAAATTTATAAAGACCTGGTCTGGAGTCAGAAAGATCTGAATTCAAATGTAGCCTCAGACATTTACAAGCTGTGTGGCACTGGGCAATTTACTTAACTTCTCTTTTCTTGACCATAATAACAGTACCTACTTCAGAGAAACAAATCAGATAATATTTGTAAGGTCTTAACAAGGTGCCTGGCACATAGTAGGTGCTTTATAAATGTTTTTCTCTCCCTTTCCTCATCTATTTTCTTTTTAAAATGTGGTAGGTAGCTTAAACTGAACGTAGTAATCCAGATGTGGTCTTACCGTGGCAGGACAGAGCTACATTATCAGTTCCCAAGTTCTGGCCACTATGCCTTTCAATACTGCCTAAGATCACATTTGAAATTTTTTTTGTTGGTCAAATAAGCATTTATTGTGTTTACTACATGCTAAGCATTTTACTAAGCACAGAGGATACAAAGACAAAAACATAGTCCCTGAGCTCACAGTCTAATGAGAGAACCAATATGAATAACTAGATATACGAGATATATCCATACATCTATTGAGACAGATAGACCAGGAGAGAGACAGAGAGAGAAACAGAGACAGGGAAAGAAAGAGAGAGAGACAGAGAGACAGAGAGACATAGAGACAGAGAGAGGGGGAGGAAGGGAGGAAGGGAGGAAGGGAGAGAGAGAGAGTGGAAGTTAATGGGGGGAGAGGGGCAGGAAAGGCCTTATAAAAAAGGTGAGATTTGAGCAGAGTCAGAAGGAAAGCCAGGTAAGCCTGAGAGGCAGAAGTGAGGAGGGAGAACATTCCAGGTATGGGGGAATACTCCATGCAAAGGCATGGAGGTGGGAGATGGAATATAATATCCAAGGAGCAACAATTAGGACAGTATGACTGAATTTTAGAGATATAAAGTGAAGTAAAGTATAAGGACTGGAAAAGTAGGAGGGGGTCAAATTGTAAAGGGCTTTAAATGCCAAATAGAGGACTTTATATTTGATCTTGGAAGTGATAGGGAGTCAGTGGAATTTGTTGAATGGGGGCAGACCTAAAACCACTTCAGTGGCTGAGTGGAAAATGGATTGGAATGACGAGAGATTTGAGGAAGACCAATTAGAAGCCTACTGAAATAGTCCAGGCAAGAGGTGAGAAAGACCTTTCCCAGAGTAGTGGCTCTGTTCGTGTAGAGAAGCAAAGGCACATATAAAATGTTATAGAGATAGAAGTGAATGAGAGGAGAGAAAATGGAGGCAATTGTATAGATGACTTTCTCAAAGAATCTGAGAAAAAGAGCACAGAGAGAAGATGATAACTATAGATTGTTGGATCTATCGAGGCTTTTTTTTTAAGGATGGGAGAGACATAGGCAGCAAGGAAAAACCAGTAGATAGAGAATGAAGATTATAGAGTGTGTATGCCAAAGAGGGCAATATGCTGGGAAAAGGGGAATGGCATGGGTTCATAGGTCATGTATTGAATTTTTTTTAAACACACGATACTATTTGTTAATGCTGAGCTTGCAGTCTTCTTTCAGAAGAACAGCAACATAGACCAACTTTCCCCATTTTGTAATTGATTTTTGAACCCATCTTTATTTATTTGGGGGATTCTTATTCCTTCTATCAATGCAACTCAGCCTCTTCTCTGTAATATATAATTTTAGAAAGTTACGTAGCTATCACGGACAGGGTAAGTGCCAGCATTACAAAGACAGCATGTGTAAGACTTAAACCTAGGTCTTTTCAGATCATAGGTTGACTCTCTCTCCACAGTGACATATTTCTTTTCTCTTTATTAATTGTGCCTATGATTGATGGTTCAAGCATCATTTACAAATAGAATTTTAAAATAAATTTAAACATTTAAGACACATGATATTTGTGTAGATAGAAATGGCATCTGGACTCACTGTACTGATAATGGCATGGCTATAAGACCAGTGAAGTCTTTGCCTTGACCACCAAGCTCAACAGGAGTACCCTGCCACCTGATCCAGGTCACTGACTAAGAGTAGAGCCCAGGGGGCAGCTAGATGGCACAGTGGATCGAGCACTGGAGTCAGGAGTACCTGAGTTCAAATCCAGCCTCAGACACTTAACACTTACTGGCTGTATGACCCTGGGCAAGTCACTTAACCCCAATTGCCTCACTAAAAAAAAAAAGAGTAGAGCCCAGATGTACAATGTTCCATTCAATGTCACCCGCCATCATCATCACAGTGGTTTCAATCACCTACTGATAGTATCAAACAGGATATGGTCTCTTGCTCTCTGCCCAGATTCATCCCTTTTAGCCAGAAAACTCACAGTAACTTCTTCCTTATGATACTGAATGTCTAGCTGTTTAACAGTAAGTTATCCTTAACCTCTGAAATCTCGTTACCTCACCCCATCTGTTTCAGCTCTATATTTCCCATGCCCTACTCCAGTTTTGCTTGACCTTTCTATGGTGCCCTCAGAAATTCCTATTCTTTTATAAACAAACTTTCCTTCAAGATACGTCCAGCATTGAAGGCAACCTTGTGAGTTAAAAAGACTAGAAGAAACTACATCTCTCAGAGTTGACTGAAGCAAGGGGAAATTTCTTCATTGGAGAGGATGACCACCAGCACGAAGATAAGCCCAACCTTTTGATCTGGTGAAGAGGATAGTCAAAGATCAAATGTTGATTTAGCAGTCCCACAAACTACTCTGAGTTTACTGTTTTAATCTTCAACCTCCCTGGAAAATTTATGTTAAAATTTATAACATAACTAGTAGTTATAAGTTTTTAGGGGTATATAAGTTTTTACTGGTACTTGTCTAAGACTTTGTAATATGTGTTTGTAATTCCCATGTGTTAAGCATTTCTTTTATGTGAAGGAAATAAATAGCTGTCCTATATTTAATGTGCATTGTGCACTGAGTGCCTTTCGATTATCTCTTTTTGGAAAGACAGATGTGAGCTGAACCTAAGCCTTAAATGATTCTCCCTGGGGCTCCAGAGTGGGGCATAAACAAAAAACCAGAAAGTTTAAGGAAAATCAAATGACCCCTCTCTCTAGAGACCAGGTTCCCTCAGGACTAAACCCAATCCATGAGTGCATGGTTCCAGAGTAGAAGATCCTCTTGGTGGAAAGGGAGGAGGTGAGTATCCCAGCCCCACTGAGCCTAGAAGCATTGTGCTGTTATTAAATATCATTCAATCTATATCCTGGCGATAGTTATCTACTAATGCCTCAGGTTATTCTCCTTCCCTCCTTCCCTTTTCATAACTCCTTCCCTTTCAGATGACAACCCCATCTGTGTTGATATCCCCTTAATAATGCTGACCTTTCAGTTTCTCGGTCTCCAATGATCTGCTCCTCTTCCACTCTACCTCAGCAGGACATAGGAATGAGCACACCTTTGATTGTCATCACCCACAAGTGTTTTGTGTTAAAAAACAAAAACAACCCTCCGAAATTCCTTTACCATAACATCCTAGCATTCATTCCTTCTATGCCTTATCCCTCCTAAAGCTATTCTTCACCCTCATGATAAATTCCATTCCATCTCTCAGTATCTGAGACCATCATCCTTACTCTAATTTCACTTTTCTCCCCAAACTATATTTAATTGGTGTAATGCTATACTGTCCCCTTTTCTTTCTTTCTTTTTTTTTTTGGTGAGGCAATTGGGGTTAAGTGACGTGCCCAGGGTCACACAGCTAGTAAGTGTTAAGTGTCTGAGGCTGGATTTGAACTCAGGTACTCCTGACTCCAGGGCCAATGCTCTATCCACTGCGCCACCTAGCTGCCCCTATTGTCCTTTTTTCTTGAGGTGCTTGCTTCTTTGTCTTGATGCTCAGGCCTGTCCTGGATTATCCTTCTGTTCCTACTTACATGGTCCTTAACTGAGCTAATAGAATAACCAAGCAAATTGGGTCTACTTTAACTATCCCATTCTCCATAAGCGTGTTTTATGATTTTCTATTCTCTACTCATGTCTCCTGCTAGCATCTCATCTAAGGTTTTCTCCTTATAAATCACTGAGAAATTACAGTGTTTGACAGAATTGACTAGGAAATATTTGAATTGAATGACAACCTGTTTTTTTGTTTTGGTTTGGTTTTGGCATTAAATAAATGAAGCTTCAGTGTACCACTTAATATTTTAGTAAAATATAATTTTGTGTTTTTCATTTTTAGGTATGAATCCAAGAATTTTTTTTTTTAAAAAAGGATTCAAGCTCCATTTTCCCCAAAGCAGATATAATCCCTGGTCTTTGATAGCCCAACTCTTTATCACCCATTTCCGCAAATGGCACATATCATGAATTTAAACATTCCAAATGACACCCTGTCTGATTCTGGCCTGGATGGTTGTTTTGTAAATAACAAAACAATGAATTAGGAATTGCTAGGTTCTAGGAGACTACTGTTTTCAGATAAAAAAGAATGAAGAGCAGGGGAGTGGAGAAGGAAGTGAAGGGGGAAAATACAGAGAGTAAAAGCTGACAAGCTCTCTAGGCTTAGAACTGTTGTTAAAATGGAGACTTGGTCTCTGTTTTCTTTCCAGGGCAACTGAGCTTCCCACACAACCTGGCCCACTTACCAAGTTCTTCCTAACTTGTTTACATTAGGAAGGAGACCTGAAACAGCAGGAGGAAAGGAATTCAGAAGAGGGGAGCAGGAAAGAAGGAGGGGAGGAAGGTTTGAAGAGAAGGTCAGCTAACAGTGCTGACTGTTTACTATTGACACAATGCCTTTCCTCGGGAGAGCTCAAAGTGCTTTATAAACATAAACCTCAGGAGGTAGATGTCAAATTTTATTCCGTTCTGCTCTGAGAGTAGACGTCGAGGTACAGTGAGGGCGCTGGTCAAGGTCAGAGAGCAAAAGCAGACATAACTACTGATTTCTTTTTATTTATTTATTTTTTTATAACTACTGATTTCAAGGAAAGCCCTCCAGCCAGAGCCAGGACAATGCCTGCAAGGCTTTGGGGGAAGGATACTTTATCCATGGGCTTGATATTAAAGCGGATCCAATCTTCTCACCAAATGATGGCCTTCTTATCCGGCTCTAAAATCAGGGATTCTTAACCTGGGATATGAGACTTTGCTTTTGAAAACAATATTTTGATTTAGTTGGTTTACTTTATAATCCAACGCACTTTATTTTATGCATTTAAAACTTTATTCTGAGAAGGGCTTCATAAGACTGTCAAAGGGGTTCTATGACACCAAAAAAGGTTAAGAACCCCTGAGCTCCTTGGAGTTTTTGTAAGTGATTAATAAATGTTTGTCAAAATGAATAAATCACTCACTCACTAAATAAGCATTCCAAGTCTACTATGTGACAGGCACAATGGTAGATGCTGGGGATACCAGTACAAAAACCAAGCAGTCCATGCCCTCAAGGACCTTGCATTATGCTGGAGAATACTACATGTATATGGATAAGCAAATAAAGGATATACACAATAAATGCAAAGTGATTGACAGGTGACTATCAACCACCTAGTTACTAGGAAAATCAAAAAAGGTGGCCTCGAGCTTAGTCTTGGAATAAGCTTGAGTTTCCAAGGAGCAGAGGGGGAGAGGGAGAACTCTCCAGGATTGGGAAGGCAGCTTTTGCAGTGGTACTGAAATGGGAAATAGAATGTTCTGTACAGGAAAAGCAAGGCAGCCAGTACATGAGAGGAATATGCAGTATTCCTAGACAAACTAGGCTAAAGCCAGATTGTGGAGGACTTTAAACATCAAACACAGGACTTTGCATTTTCTCCTAGAGGACTCCACTGGGAGCAATGGAAGCTTTCCCTACAGGAAAGTGGCATAGTATAATGTAGGATAAACCAGAGAGGAGAGAGACTAAATTGTTCAGTTGTTTTCAGTTGTGTCTGACTCTTTGTGACCCCATTTTTGGGTTTTCTTGGCAGAGACACTGGAGTGGTTTGGTATTTCCTTCTCTAGCTCATTTTATGGATGAAGAAACTGAGGGTAACAGGGTTAAGTGTCTTGCCCAGGGTCACACAGCTATTAATGTCTGAGGTCAGATTTGAACTCAGGAAAATGAATGTTCCTGACGTCAGACCTGGAGCTTTTTTTTTTGGGGGGGGGGATGAGGGTTAAGTGACTTGCCCAGGGTCACACAGCTAGTAAGTGTCAAGTGTCTGAGGCCAAATTTGAACTCAGGTCCTCCCGAATCCAGGGCCAGTGCTTTATCCCCTGCACCACTTAGCTGCCCCAGACCTGTAGCTTTATCCACTTGGCCACCTAGCTGCCCCAGGAACTACATACAAGGAGACCAATTAGGAAATTACTGCAATACTTCAGATGAGAGGCCAACAGGGAGTGAACTAGGCTGGTTGTGCTTTCTCATTTTATCTCCAGGACCTAGCATATGTCTGGTGCATTTCAGGGGATTAATACATTTTTACTGAATCTGAGTGGTGTGATTGATTTGACCCATAGGTTATTGAAAAGCTGGTCCAATAAAAATATCTTCCATCATCGATTTGCCATCATGCCTGAAATTGCCAAGTTAAATCAGGTCAATAAGCACTAGGGATGCAACAAAAATCAAAACCAGTCCCTGCCCCTGAAGGAACTCTCAATCTAATGAGAAAAACAACCTGCAAACAATTATAGCCAACTTCAATATACTTTTTAAAGGTATTTTAACTAGGTTAATACCACTGAAGTCTTGCTTTATGCCCCCTTGGGGTGTAGAAGTGCATCTGTGTCCTGATGATTATCTCAGGGAAGTACAAACTGTGGTAGAGCCTATCAAATAAGAAAGGTTTTGAATACAGACCTGGCAAGAGCTGTCCAAGAATGGGTCTGATCAAGTTGTGAGAGGCCCATTGCCAGAAGGTTGGCTACCAGTTAATGCCATTACCAGTCAAAGCAATTCAAGAAGACAGTTTACAGAGATGTGAATGCTGAAGTCTACCTTGGTGCCTTATCATTTATTTATTTATTTATGACCATAAATTTTAAACCAGGAAGGATTTAAGAGGTTATCTAGGCCAACACTCTGACTTTACAGATGAGGAAACTGAGTCTCAGAAAGATTAAATGATCAGTCCAAGGTCACACAGGAAGTAAGTGGTAGAGATATCCAATGAGGATGAAGTTATAGATTTTGAAGAGAATGAAGTAATAATTGTATATAAGAGAAATGTGTAATAAATACCTTAGCTTAAGAATTATAATACTTTCTCTTCCTTTGGCCAATTTGGCCAGACATAAGCCCTCTATGCCTAGGGAATTTTTAATGGACAACAGTTTTAATCAGACAACTATATAAGTTAGTTAGGTTTTTTTTAATAATTTGTCATAAGTTCAGATTATTCTTTTTCATGAAAAAGTGCTTGTAAAGTTCCATAAAATTGCAATTTTTACTTCTATTAGTCCCATCTTATAAGAAGAAATTTGTGGAATATCTTCTCATTGACCTCTGCAGGCATTTTTTATGCCTGCAACCTCACCATTTCAGTCCCTTTTCCCTGGAAAGTGTTCCTGAAGGCCCCATCTCTGAGTAAGGACTAAAGGTTCTTGTCACTTGCACTCAGTATTCTATTTATTATCTGTTTATAAGATTTTAGCAACATGCTTTATCAAGAGAATTCAAGGCCTCACTCAAAGGACTTTTGATTGTTTAGTCATAAACATCCTTCCAATGTTACATCAAAGACAGAAGGACAGCAGCCAGGGCAACAAGAAGGAGAGAAGAAAAGAATCAGAGATAGGAGGCAACAACCAATGCCTACATTTCCTGTCTGCGTGTCATCTGGAGACATACCAAAGAAACATTCAATTTAACTGAGCAGTTCTTCTTTCATGTGAAAGTTAAACTATATTTTCCAGAAATAGAAAAAATATTTTGGAAAACAGCTGAATTTCAAGGCTTTTGATTATAAGCTCCTAGACTCCTAGAGGGCAAAGATCAATGTTGTAATTTTTGGCACCACACTCTATTCATATTTAATCTTTTTTTTCAAATTTTTGCAGGGCAATGAAGGTTAAGTGACTTTTCCAGGGTCACACAGTATTCATATTTAATCTTAAACAAGGTTGATACATGTCACTTGATAAATTAACTTGTCATAATTTATATAGCAGTTCAGGACAAAAAAAATCAGGTGAAGAAGGCTTGGGAAGAAATCAGAGCTAGTGGTTTCAGTGACGTGGCTGACCTCATTAATTTCAGATTAAATTGTTCTGGATGCTGACCACTTTCAAGTTCTGTCTACTACTATAGGAAAGTGGGCTTACTGGAAGGAAGAGTTGCTTGAAACAGGGTATATGTGTATATGCTTTTATGTTATAACTCAGTTTTATCTTCAGTTTATCTTGATGCCTTGTAAAAGTTATCAATAAACACCTAGATATCTTATATGTCATTCATGAATATTATTACCAAGGTTGTGTTTCATGTCCCATTTGAAAATAAAGATCAGAGGATCATCAAAGTTATCACTATTGGAATATAGTTCAAGGAACTGTGTCTAATTTTTTCTTATGCATGGGAGACACTATTGGAAGAAAGTTTTTAAGTTTGCATTTTTTTTTATAGAATCAAATACTTCTAATGATCAAGAAATAGTAAATACAGGGGGATCCTGTATTTTCTCTCTCTTAGTCAATTGTGTAATGGCAAAAATGTAGTCAACTGTGAGATATCACTTATGAAAGCCTGCCTATTCCCTTCAAAGAGAATCATAATGAATACCTTTGATGGTTATATAGATAATTCTCATAAAATTTATATAGGTGGATATGTAGGTGTATGGTTTAGTAGTTATTGATATTTCTTTATCATCTCTTTTTGGTAATAATGATTTCTAAGATTTTCCAGGTATAAGAGACATATCCAACATCCCTCAATCCCAATTAATGTAACTAACAAGAAGCTCCACCTTAACCATTATCAAGTGAGAACCTGTCTTTGACCAAGTTATAGAATCAAAATTATGAACTAATCATAAACAATTCCTATACACCTCAATTGGCTCAATCTGTCAACAAAACCTGGAAACTACATGTAAATTACATGGAAGCAGAAGAGTCGTGAGGAAATGTCTTGTAGTTAGTTGAAGAGAATCAATCAACCCAGTAGTCTTTGGATAAAATGGCAAGCCAGTTCAGAATACTGTCTTGGGAGCAGCTAGGTGGCACAGTGGATAAAGCACTGGCTCTGGATTCAGGAGGACCTGAGTTCAAATCCAGTCTCAGTCAGTTGACACTTACTAGCTGTGTAACTCTGGGAAAGTCACTTAACCCCCATTGCCCTGCAAAAAAAAACCAAATAACAACAAAAAAACCCCCACAAAACAAACAAACAAAAAAGCATACTGTCTTGGAGTGCTCCAGCCAAGCCCCAGGCTCCTCCCTTTGCCCTGGCCAGAGAGTGTCCAAGTGAAATTCAAATGGTTGGAAATTTGGATTTCCCATCAAGCATCAGTTGGGGTGTTTCTAAAACCAGTCATACTGAAGAAAGGCAGATTTAGGATTCTACTGACCCTCAGATCCAGCCAGAAAGCTAAACACTGAAGGAAAACTTCATGATGATTTCACTAAGGAACATTTCACTAAATTCACTAAGGACTCTATAATCTGGAGCTCTGAATCAGTCAGTCAATACATATTTATGAAGTTCTTATGCACCAGGCACTGTGCTAAGAGCACAAAGAAAGGAAAAAGATGGTCATTGCTCTCAAGAACCTTATAGTTTACTAGGTGAACAACATACAAGTAGCTACACACTATATATACTCTGTGTGTGTGTGTGTGTGTGTGTGTGTGTGTGTGTGTGTATCAGGATAATTTGGAGACAATCACCAGAGAACAAATTCTAACACTAAGGGAGATTGGGAAAGACTTTTTTCCCCAAGGTGAAATTCCAACTGGGATTTGAAGCCAGGAGTTAGCAATGAGAAGGAAGAGAATTTCAAGTATGGAGGCACACCATAGATAATGTCCAGAGTTGGCAAATGGAGAGTCTTGTCTAAGAAAGGCCAGCATCATTGATCTCAGAGTACCTGAGGAGTAAGTAAGGGATAAGAAGACCGGAGAGGGGGCAGCTAGGTGGTGCAGTGGATAGAGCACCGGCTGTGAATTCAGGAGGAACTGAGTTCAAATCCGGCCTCAGACACTTGACACTTACTAGCTGTGTGACCCTAGGCAAGTCACTTAACCCCAATTGCCTCACCAAAAGAAGAAGAAGAAGAAGAAGAAGAAGAAGAAGAAGAAGAAGAAGAAGAAGAAGAAGACTGGAGAGGTAGGAGGGGGTCAGATTTTGAAGAACTTTAAATACCAAACAGAAACTTTATATTTGATCCTGGAGGTTAGAGGGGGAAAGGGGTAACTTAGGAAGATTAATTTAATAGCAGAGTAGGCAGTGGACTAGAGTTGGGAGACATATGCGACGAGATAAAACAAAAGAGTATATTACAACACAGGTTTGAGGTGATGAGGATGGTAACACTCAGGAGAGAGAAGGGAGCAGAAATATGAGATATTTTTATGAGGGCAAAATCAACAGGACTTGAGAACAGATGGGTTGTGAGAGAGTGAAAATTCAAGGCTGACACCTAGGTTTTGAGCTTGGATGACTAAGAGGATGGTAGTATTCTCAATAGTAATAGGAAAGTTCAGAAGAGGAAAAGGCTGGGGGATAGAAATTAATGAACTCAGTTTTGAACATATTGAGTTGAAGATGTTAATGAGACACGCAGTTCAATATGTCCAATAGACAATTGGAGATGTGAGACTGGGGGTCAGGCGAGAGGTTAGGATGAGCTAAGTAGATTTGATAATCATTAACAAAGAAATGATAATTGAATCCATGGGAGTTGACAAGACCACCAAATGAAATAGTATATAGGGAGAAGAAAAGAGGAACCAGGACAAAGCCTTGGGGGAAAACGCTATGTTAGTGGGCATGACCTGGACAAGTATCCAGCAAAGGAAATTGAGAAGGAGCAGTCAGACAGGCAAAAGGAGAATCAGCATCAAGTAAGTTAAAAAAGCAAACAAGAGAGTACCAAGGAAAAAGGGGGATCACCATTATCAAAGGCTGCCATGAAGTCAAGAAGAATGAGGATTGAGAAAAGGCCATTAAATTCGGCAATTAAGAGATAAATGTGGGGAGCAGCTAGGTGGTGCAGTGGATAAAACACCGGCCCTGGATTCAGGAGGACCTGAGTTCAAATTCAGCCTCAAAGACACTTGACACTTACTAGCTGTTTGACCCTGGGCAAGCCACTTAACCCTCATTGGCGCCCCTCCCCCCCAAAAAAGGAGACAAATGTGGAGAGCAATTTCATTTCAATGATGAGGCTGAAGAGAGAGAAAGTGAAGGAAAGAGTGAGAACAAAAGTAGAGGAGTCAATTGTAGATGGCTTTCTGGAGGAATTTAGTTACAAATGGTAAGAGAAATACCGGGTGGTAGCTAGTACGAGTAATGGATCTAATGAGGATTTTTGGAGGATAGGGGAGACGTGTATATTTGTAGACAGCAGACAAGGAGCCAGTGGAAAGGGAAAAATTAAAGATTAATGAAAGAGTAGGAATGATAGAAGGGATAATTTGGTAGAGAAGACAGGATGGAATGGGATCACTTGGGTATGTAGAGAGTTTTGCCTTGGCAAGAAGAGGTAAAGGAGGTAGTAGCAGAAGGCATCTGAGTGACCTGAGATAAGGAGGAGAGGAGAAGACGGGGCTCTTTCAGTGAATGACCTCCATTTTTTTCAGTGCAATATGAGACATGATTCTCAGCTGAGAGAGTGAGGGGAAAGAGGAAACTGGGAAGTTTGAGGAGGGATGAATAGCCTTGGAAAAGCTGCTCTGGTGAGGGGTAAGCCAAATAGGAAGATACAAAGGGACTACCTTGCAGTGACAGCCCAATGAAGATTATATAACAATTTTTTAGTAGTGCCAGTCAGCAGTTTTGTGATTTTCTTCATTTCATTCAGAAGTATGTGAGTAGAAATGAAAGCAGTGGATATTGGAAATAACACAAGATTGAATCGTGGCAGGGAAAGAAAGATCAGTAATAGAATAAAGGGGCAAGGTATTCAAGAGAACAGGGTTTCTCCAAGACATAAAATGTAGCCAGGGCAGGGATGATGGCATGGGAAAGAACTGAGGTCTCAGAATGAAGAACATGGATAGGGATTTCAAGGTAGAAGTAGAATGACAATGGGTTAAGATCAGAAAGTGGAATTTCAGGGTTCATGAACATAGAAATAGAATACTTGTTGGTGATGACAAGATCAAGGGTTTGACCATCTCAATGTGTAGATGAGGTAGGTTGGAGGCCATGAAAAATTAGTAAATTGAAGAACTGGGAGATTAGGAATTTTGAGGGAGTATGTTGAATTTCCCTAATAATAAGGGAAGGGAATACACATTTATATAGCCCTTAATATGTCAGGAACTGTGCTAAGCACTTTATAAAAATTATTTCATTGGCTTCTCACAACTCTGTGAGGTAGTCACTGTTATTAGCCCCATTTTAGGGTTGAGGAACTGAGGTAAATAGAGCTTAAGAGACTTTCCCAGGGTCACACAACTGGAAAATATATGAAGCTGGATTTGAACTTAGATCTTTTTGACTTCAGGCCCAGCATTCTATCCACTGTTCCACCTAGTTGCCTCTGTATGAGAGCAGACATTGGGAAGGAGAGCATGATTGTGATCCAGGAAATGAATTCATTGAACTCAATCATTTGGAGTGGCATTACCCTTTTGTTACATGTGTTTTTTAACCTTAGTACAACTTTCTCCAAGGATCCTTTGTGTAAATGAATGAGAGTGTTTCTAGATGTAGGAAGCCATTGCCCTTTGTATCAACTGTTTTTGTTATGTTCTCTTAGTAAATATTCCCAGCTGAAAGCTAATTAAGTTAATTGACAATCAATCTGGAGCATACCAGATGGGGGCTCATGAGTAATTATATTAGATTGCAATTTAAGAAGACTACCAAAGGGTGAAGGCTGCAACCCAGGGGTGACAGTGGCCAGTTTGGGTTTGTTTGTTTTTTTCCCCCCAAGGCTGGGGCAGGCAAGTGGTCAAGTAGGGACAAGAAAAACAAAAACATTAGGTATGAAAATGTCAACAAAACCCTGGAAAGCTACTGCAATCATTTAGGCATGAGGCAATGAGGCCTCCATAGACGAGGATGGTCATAGAAGAAATGAGGAAGAAGAGAACCATAAAAAGTATTTCAAAGGAAGAATAGATAGCATTTAGTGTCTGTCCAAACAAGAACATTCTCCTAGGAAGTTGTATTTTATAGTGAAGACAGTACAAGTACTGCCTTGGAAAGTAGAAGATGTGGGCGGACCTGTGTTGAAATCCCACTTCTAACACTTGCTAAATGTATGACCTTGGACGAATCACTTAACCTCCCTGGGACTCAGTTTACCCATTTATAAAATAAGGGGGACAGACTAGTCACTGAGCTCTCTTTTAGCCTTTTCATTTGCATTTGCTTTCCTGCCTGGTTTCAACTCTATGGAACAAGACGTTTCTCCCAGAATAAGCTCATCACTTTTAAACGACAGTTATATGAGTTAGTAACTTGAGTTAGCACTCTAGCCTTGATTGACAACACCTCCCTTAGCCTCATTTGGCCTCTGATTGGAGGACAGAGTACCAAACTCCTCCCAATGCCTTCCTTTATAGAGGGCAGAAACTAGATTCTCAGTTCCTTCTACTTTGCATGTGCTGCTCTACCTGGTTTTAACTCCATGGAACAAGAAGCTCCCAGCCAATTTTCCCCTGGTGGTTCTACCCCACCCCTCACCTCAACCCTCCCATTCTTCTTCTCTCCTTTTGTGTACTGTCTTCCCATTTAGATTGTAAGCTTCCAGAGGGCCTGGACTGTCTTTCTCTTTATTAATTGTTTTGCCAGCACTTAGCACAGTGACTGGAACATAGTAGGTGCTTAAAACTGTTTACTGGATTGTATAGGATATCCATCTTGAAACATGCAAGGGTGTCAAATAAAATTAAGGCTCAGATAGGAAGATACAGAGAATCTTCTACAGTCTCCCTTGACTTGGGCTTCTCTCCCTTTGTTGCATCATTTTGTACAGAAAGGTTGCCTTTTTCTGGACCCCCGGCCACCCAAGGAGTTTATCTTTTTTCCATCTGTGACTAGTTGTACAAGGCATTTCTCTCTCCCAGGATGCCTTAGTTGTCTTCACTCTTGAGATCTGACACCTGCAGATCACAGTACACTGTGTACAGATTCTCCAGTTTCTAAGAATCTCTAAAGGTTCTTCCCTTTGATTCCATACATCCCTGCAAAGTTTCTGGGCTGTCACCCCTGACAACCACATCCACCCCCTGCATAATGCCCAACAGCTAAGAGTAAATGGAATGCAGTTTCAATGTGGAGAAAGTGGGAAAGAGACTTTTTCCACATCTTCCTCTTAGTTCTGTAACTGAAAAGTCTCTACAGCGAAGTCAGATAACATTACAAGACTATTTCAAATATTCTCCAGTCTTCCAGGTGGCATATTAAGGAGCAAGAAAAGAATGATTTGTTGATTCACCTCATTTGTGAATTTTTTTTTCTTACCATTTTCAGATAGACAAACTGCATACCATGAAGGTAGAGGTGGGAGTGGGGTGAATATTGGACTTGAATTGATCAGTCATTCAATCAATAAACAAGCGTTTAGTGATGACTATATGCTGGGTAGTGTGGTAGGTGCTGGATATATAAATACAAAAAGGCAGGCAAACCTTCAAGGAGTTTACATTTCATTGGAATGTCAAAAGATCTGAGTTTGACTTCTGTTTCTGACTTTAGCTATGTATTGGGTAGGTACACAATTTCACCTCAGTTTCTTCATCTGGGAAATGGGGATGGAAATATTTGTACTACTTGCCTCACAGGACTATTATGAGAAAAGTACATTCACAGTCTATAAAATACTATAGAAATGGGACCTATCACATACACACACATTATATGTTAATATATTCCCATTAGATATTAATATATGCATGAATATGTTCCTATTACATATTAATATATGTGTGTTTAAAATAGAAATGGGATTTATTATGTAATAGATAATAACAGATAGAAATGAGATCTTTTAGATATTAGAGTAGAGACCTGTGAGGTGGATAGTATAACTATTGCTATCCCCATTTCACAGATGAAGAAACTGAGGTGAAATTATGTGCCTATTAAAAAAAATAGCTAGAGCTAGAAGCAGAACTATTATGTAATAGATCCCATTTCTATAGTATCATATACACACATATATGTATATGTAGGTATGTACATATACATATGTGTATATGCACACATATATCTGTTTTATCTATGGAGGGAGGAAGCATTTATAGATCTAACCTATTCCCTTAAATATACTCTGGACACTCACTAGGTCAGGGGTTCTTAGCCATGTGTATATGTGTGTGTTTGCCCATGTGTATGTATGGGAGTGTGATTAAATCCCTTTGGCCTTCTGCTGAAACTTAGAATAATGCTTTCAAATGCTAAGATTCAAAGGAAGCCAATTATATTGAAAGACTGTTATGAAAATATCAAAATAAAAACAAGTTCAAGGCCCCAGGTTAAGAAACTGTGGACTCAACTGATTAGTCAATCAACAAGTATTTATTGATTTCTACTCTGGGTAGGGCACAAGGCAATTGTGTGTGTGTGTGTGTGTGTGTGTATGAGGATTCAGTGTATGACTTGTGTTCCTTTCTATTTGGTTTCCTAAGTCACTTCTCTTTTCCTAGGATTAGAGAACTAGGAAGGACCTTTAGAGGGACTCGGGACAAAACCAATGTTGTATAGGAGCGAAGTCAGAAGAATAAAAGATAAGCTTGATCTTGCCTCCCTGCTAATTTGTAATACAAATTAAATAACAAGAAAGCAATTAAATGCTAAGTTAAGCGGTACTGACTGTTAAATGTCATAGAAATTTAGAGAACAGAGAGTGGTGGAGTGTTTCCATCCTTCCCCTTCCTTGTCAAGTTCTACCTTTAAGAATCATAGATTCAGAAGTAGAAGGGCTACGTAACCCAACTCCCCTCATTTTACAGAAGGAAAAACTGAGACCAAATAGTTGATGTAACTTGTACCAGTCACACAGATAGGGCTGGGCTTTGAACTCAGACACTGATTCCTAATGTAGCACTTTCCCCCACTCTTGTACATGTGAATTAATCTCCTTCAGTCTCAGGTCTCACATCTGTAAAATTCAGGGAGTAGTCTCCAAGGTACTTTCCATTTCTAGGTCCATAATCATGGGTTTTTTTTTTTCTTCAATGCTAGACAGAGAGTGTCTCACCCTGAATACTTCTTTGTATTCTTTGTATTCTTTGCATCACTCTTTCTATCAGGTGACAGTTTTCGTGTATGTCCATTGGTTTTGTCCCGAGTCCCTCTAAAGGTCCTTCCTAGTTCTCTAATCCTAGGAAAAGAGAAGTGACTTAGGAAACCAAATAGAAAGGAACACAAGTCATACACTGAATCCTCATTCTGCCAGTGAGTTCTTGTAGGCCACTGGTTTAACAGCTTGGGTTCTCTCTCTCCCTTCTTTTTCCTATCTCTAAAATGGAGTCGGTGCTTCTCACCTTGGATCTCCAAACATTCTGGTAATGCTTGGAAAAAACAAGAGGTTTGCGAAGGCATGCTACATATTCCTTGAATATGAATTAAAAACTGTAAGTTGCCATGACCTAGAATTGCCTTATCAGTTTTCCAGGACTTCTTTTCCATTTAAAAACTTGGCCTTCCCAAGGACACATCCAATCCTAATAGCTTTTTTTTGTTTGTTTGTTTGTTTTTAGTGAGGCAATTGGGGTTAAGTGACTTGCCCAGGGTCACACAACTAGTAAGTGTGTGTTAAGTGTCTGAGGCCGGATTTGAACTCAGGTACTCCTGACTCCAGGGCTGGTGCTCTATCCACTGCGCCACCTAGCTGCCCCCCTAATAGCTTTTAAGAATAAAAAGAGAGCTGGGAGCTAGGATGTGGTCAGTTCATATTTAATAGAAGATAATGTAAGTTACTATGCATGTCTGTATGCCATTATTTTTTTAATGGGAGTACATTGTTATTGGAGGCTTATTTTCATTTGAAAAAAAAAATCATTGTCATACCATGGCAACCAGATTGGTAGGTGACAGAGAACAGGATGCACTGATAAAAATATCTGTGAAAATGACCAGATTGAAGTTCTCTAAAAATAAGCTCAGTGGTACACAGAGCAAAATGAAGTGGGCACAATTTTCAAATAGATTTCACTTCATATTTTATTTTATTTATTATTTTATTTTATTCTATTTTTAAAGGAGATTTTTCACTTTCATTATATTACCTTCAATCTAGCCCAAAGATGAGAAGGAAAAATGAATTAGCTCCAATTTTTGCAGAAAAGGTGGATCTATTTATAGAGCAAGAGAGGCTACTATCCCTAGACCTTTAAATTGATGAGGGCACCAAAAAAAAAAAAAAGTATGGCCTCACAGTTTAAAACTTATACTTTGCCACACCAATAAATTTTAGAAAGTGAATTTAGGGGGCAGCTAGGTGGCTCAGTGGATAAAGCACCAGCCCTGGATTCAGGAGGACCTCAGTTCAAATCCAGCTTCAGACACTTGACACTTACTACCTGTGTGACCCTGGGCAAGTCACTTAACCCTCATTGCCCCGCCCCCCCCCCAAATTTAATTTAGATTGAACTCAGGATAGATTGATATGCTTCTATGATTGTTTACTCCTTGTGAAACTTGCATAATCATTTACATTTCTATAGCACTTTAAAAAACAACCACCCCTGGTGTGAATCTTAAACAAGTGTCTTTTGCAGGAGAAAGTGCAAATATATTACCATTTCTATTTTTCAAAAAAGGAAACTGAGGCACAGAGCAGTCAAATGGTCTAGGGTTGTTTAACCCAGTTTAGGCCTAATTTATTTATCAAGGTTATGCTTCTTGCATATAATGATCTACTTCATCCCTATTCTTCCCTTCTTTTGGCCTCTGCTAAATGTGTTTTGAAGATGTGGATGAGTTTTAAGTATGTGATTTAATATTTGTATATAAAAGTAGAAAATGAACTGTGAAGGGGAAACTCTGTACTAAATAGTGCAATACATCTGAGCCAGGTACAGTTGACCAGCATAAAACTGTTAGGAGGAAAGAAAAATTTGTTTCAAAAGAAACGACTAGGTAAGTAATTTTTGACAGCAATAGAAAATATGTTTGATTCTCATTTCTTTTACACTCCCCTGTACATACCTCCTTTAAAAAAAAAATCTTAGTGGTAGCTCTGTAGGTAAAGATTACATCTGCAACAACAAGAAAAAAAAAGAAAGAAAGAACTGTGGAGTATAGATGCTGATTGAACCATATTATTTCTTTTGTTTTGGGTGCTGTTTTTTTTTTCTATTTTGAGGTTTTGCATCACTGCTCTGACTCTTTCTCTTGTAACAGGATTAATGCAGAAATAGGATTAATGTTATTATGTGTATATATATATATATATGTGTGTGTGTGTGTATATATATGTATATCTATATGTATATGTATAGAGATATATAGATATAACCTATATCAGATTACCTGCTGTCTAGGGGAGGGGGGAGGGAGGGGAGGGAGGGAGAAAAATCTGAAATTGTAAAGCATGTATAAACAAAAGTTGAGAACTATCTTTACATGTAACGGAAAAAATAAAATACCTCATACATTAAAAACAAAAAAAGATTACATCTGAATGGGGATGGAGAGCCTGAGAATGTAGCAGAAGGTTCAATCATGTTGAAGTGAAAAAGGTAAAAAATTTGGGTAGAGCAGACTTCTTTTGTAAAATGTTGAGATCTAAGGGGGGATATTAGAAAACAGTTTTACGTTGTCCAAGCATGAATTTTAATTATCTTATAATATGAAAGGTAATTTCAGCTATATGGGACTGAATAGAATAATGACATGGAAACATACACAAATCATAATTTTTGTTTGTTGGTTTGTTTGGTGAGGCAATTGGGGTTAAGCGACTTGCCCAGGGTCACACAGCTAGTAAGTGTCAAGTGTCTGAGGCCCCTCAGGGCAGCTAGGTGGCGCAGTGGATAGAGCACAGGCCCTGGATTCAGGAGCACCTGAGTTCAAATCCGGCCTCAGACACTTGACACTTACTAGCTGTGTGACCCTGGGCAAGTCGCTTAACCCCAATTGCCTCACCAAAAAAAAAGAATTTATCCCATAATATTCTTCAAGAAGTCATGATTTCCTCATAGTTAAGCAATAGGATCACTGACCCAAAGCTGAAAGAGACCTTAGGGGCCATTTACTCACCCCTCTGATCTTAGAGATAAGGAAATTGAGGCCCACAAAGGATAAGTGACTTCACAGTCACAGAGGTTAATAAATGCATACAGTGTATGCCATATATCTAAAATACCCCTAAAGTTGTCATTTTTATTTCATTTATAATTAAGTAATTTTTTTTCTAATTGAGTAAATTTTAAATAAATTATTTATTGAGTATAATTTAGTTGATTGCTTTAAAAATTAAGTTCAGCTAACTTTTAGGGTCGGTGGATTTTTTTTTTTTGATGAATAACACTGTTCTTATTGAATGAGTATCCAATAAAGCTTCACCTTAAAAAAAAAAATTAATTCTCTGCCTACATACCCTAATGAAATGGACCATGTATGCCTACACAATATGAGGGCTAAAATTTGAATTCAGGTTGTGGTAAAAATTATTTATGGTATAGATTAATGTCACAAGTTTTTAGCTGAATCATGTACATGCTACTGAACAGCTTTTTTGGAGGAGGAAAAACTGAACGCCACCGGAAGGGAGGCAGCTTCTGCTAGGCGTGTTCAAAAAGTTCACTCTCTTTCGGCCTGGTGAGCAGTCTAGTGGAGTCCTGGACCTGGTGGTGGTGCGTATTTTTGCTCTGTTTCAGGTGACTGCTGTTCTGACAAGTAACTGTAGACTGACCAGGGTTGGTGAGTTTAATTACAGAAAACCCCAAATTCCTTTGAACTAGCTTAATTGGGAATGCTCTGGGATTGCATAGGCTAAGCTTAGAGTTTTTAAGACTATCTATCTGTATTTCTACTTCCTTATTTCCTTAATTGGTTTCACCTTTGTGGTTTAATTAATTCCCAAGTAATAAAATCTGATCCTTTATGAACTAAAGCTCAGAGGCTCCTTTTCTTATTGGCCTGGGAGGAATATATAAAAAGGAAAGTTCAAAGGGGAGATTAAACCTAAGAGTCCCTCATATTTCTGGGACCCCAATATTAAGGAGAGTGACCCAAATAATGCTCCGTATATCAAATTTTGGTCCTCACAAGGTCCTTTATCTCTGGTGGAGTGACATTTTGTTGTGAATTGCTGAAGGGAAGACAACCTTCTGGTGATGAGTCTCTCCAGGGTTAGCTGAGCTAGTTCTTAAACAAAAGATAGATAGATAGATAGACAGACAGACAGACAGACAGACAGACAGAGAGAGAAAGAAAAAACCCAAAGAAACAAAGATAGGGTAGATATGATAGATATCACTCAAAGATTTGTCGCTTAAGTAAAACTCACCAGAATTTAACATCTATTAGTATAATCTTTGAGAATTTAGGATCACCTTCATACCACATTGATGTATTAGACAAGGAATTTGCTAAAAGTTTCCTCATATACAAATATCCTCTATTTACTCATCTGTGAATATGCTAAATTCCCCTAGAAAAATGTAAGCTCATTGAGGGCAGAAATTGTTTGACTTTTGTATTGTATCCCAAGTATCCAGCACAGTGTCTGGCATATATTAAGTACTTAACAAGTATTTACTAATTATTATTTAATTAATAACTATAAGTATTTTTATATAGGGGTCTAGTATTGACTGTGTCTTAAGTTTGTAATCAAAAGTTACAAAGTTTGATTAAAAATTAATGCCACTATTTTTGTTGTTGTTGTCAAAAACAACCATATGAAAATGTATAATAATAGCTTTTGTTTAAATAGCACTTTGTGGGTGAGGCAAGTATGGCAAGTGGTATGATGCTCATTTTGCAGATGAAGAAATTGACATTCAGAGGAATGAAGTAACTTGTCCAAAATTGGAAAGCAAATGGAGGAGGTAGGACAAAAACCTAGGCCTTCTACCAGTTTGTCTAGTGCTCTTTCCACTATATCATGCTACTTTATCTTAAACATTAAAAAAAAAGTGAAGGATCAAAACATCAATTCTAACTATACTGTTATTTCTCTAAATATTTTTTCTTCTTTTCCAAGTAACAGGTTTTTTTTTTAAATTAAGCTGCCAATGCTAAGCAAGCAACTTGAAAAATAAATCCTTCAATACTTATCTACACAGGTACAAACCCCCCAAATTCTCATATTAGTCATGTCCAAAAAAATGTGTACTTCTTCCTGCATTTTAAATTCCTCCCTTCTCTATCAGGAAGTGAATGACATGATTCACCTTCATTCTTTTTAGACTCATGATTTATCAGAGTGCTAAATCAAAGTTCTAAAGTCTAGTCTTTTGAAGTTGTTTTTCTCTATAATATTATAGTATACATTATATGTTATATATTAATATATTATAATTACAATGATATTACATGCATTACATAATATTATAATATAAATTATAATCCTAGTTCTGTATCAATTCATAGAAAACTTTCCAGTTTCTTTAGAAATTTTTCAGATGAAGAAATTGAAATTCAGAGGAGTGAAATAACTTGTCCAAAATTGGAAAGCAAATGGAGGAGGTAGGACAAAAACCTAGGCCTCCTCTAAAAGTCTAATTTCATCATTTCTCACAGCACAATAACATCCCATTATGTTTGCATAGCATGATTGGTCTAGCCATTCTCTTATAGGAAGACACACCCTTACTTTCCCGTTTCTGGCTACCATGAAAAGAATTGCTATAAATATTTTTGTACACATAGACTCCTATCTTCCTTCCTTGATCTATTTGGGGTATAGGCCTGATAGTAGTAGAGCTGGGTCAAAGAATATGCACAATTTGGTATCTCTCTGGAAATAATTCCAAATTACTTTCCAGAATGACCAGATCAAATTCATTTCTCTACCAACAGTGTATCTACCAACAATGCACCAGGGTACCTATTTTCTCACTGTCCTTCCAAAATTTGTCATTTTTCTCTTTTGTCATAGGAGTGAGTTAGAATCTCAAAGTTATTTAAATTTGCATTTCTCTATTTTTCATATTATTGATAGCTTAAATTTCTTCCTTTGAAAACTGCCTGTTTATGTCCTTTGACCATTTATCTATTGGGAAATGATTCAGTGTTACAAATTTGAATCAGTTTTTTATATATCTTAGAAATGAGCTCTTTATCAGAAAAATGAGTAATAAAGATTTTTTCCAGTTACCCATTTCCTTTTTAATTTTTACTAAATCAAATTTGCACAATTTTTAAAAAGATGTAATAAAATTGTCCATTTTATATTTTATTATATTATCACTTTTTCAGTCATGAACTCTTCTTCAATCCAAAGATTTCAAACATAATTCCTTCCTTGCTACTTTAACTCGATTATGATGTTACCTTTTAGAGGTAGGTCATGCATCCATTTGGAACTTATCTCGCATGTAATGTAAAATGTTGGTCTAAACTTAATTTCTGCCATACTGGTGTCTAGGTTTTTTCCCAGCAATTTTTGTCAAATAGTAAATTCTTACTTACCCTAGTACCTGGAGCCTTTGGGTTTCTCAAACACTATAATACTGTGTTTGTTTGTTTGAGTATGTTGTATACCTAATCCATTTTACTGATTGATCTCTTTTTTAAAAACCAGCACAAAATATTTGTTTGTGTGTGGCGCAAGTGACTTGCCCAGGATCACATAGCTAGTAAGTGTCAAGTGTCTGAGGCCAGATTGGAACTCAGATCCTCCTGAATCCAGGGCCAGTGCTTTATCCACTGAGCCACCTAGCTGCCCCCAGAAAATACTTTTAATGATTACTCCTTTGTAGTACAGTTTGATAACTGGTATGGAGAGGCTATTTTCCATTCCTATTTTTCTGTTATTATCCTTGAGATTCTTGACTTTTTGTTCTTCCATATGATTTTCATTATTATTTCTTCTAGCTCTATAAAATATTCTTTTAGGAGTTTGATTGATACAGCACTGAATAACTAATTTGAGCAGTATTGTCATTTTTATTATATTGTCCAATCTCTCCTTAAGCAGTTTATATTTCTCAAACATTATTTAGGTCTGTCTTTATTTCTGCAAAAGGCTATTTATAGTTAGATTTACGTAGTCACTGAGAGAATATTGGAAGATATTCTCCCAAGTATTTTAGTTTCTGGAGTTATTTTAAATAGTATCTCTCTTTCTAGCTTTTCTTTCTGAGTTCTTTTTTCCTTTGGTTTGTTTTGATGATTTATGTGGATTTATTCTATATCCTTAAAATTTAATTAAATCATTATTTATTTCAATTAATTTTAGTTAACTCTCCTGGGTTCTCTGAGAATACCAATGAATCATCTACAAAAAGTGATATTTTTGTTTATTATATGCATTTTATTATTCTTTATTAGTATTATTCTTCATTATTAAGTATTTAAATACCTAATTACTTGATTTTGTTTATTATACTTATTTTCTCAATTTCCTTTTATTGTCTTATTATTATACCTAGCATTTAGCACTATGTTAAATAGTAGTGCTGATAATGGGCATCCTTGCTTTACTCCTGATCTCATTGAAAAGACCGCTAACTTTTTTCCATTACGGGTAATGTCTGCTCTTGGAATTGGAGTAGCACTATTTATTATATTAAGTAAAGGTCTATTTATTTCTATGATTTCTAGTTTTCAACAGAAACAAATGTTGGAATTTATCAAAAGTCTGTTGAATATCTACTGATATAATCATATAGTTTTAACTATTTATACTATTAATATGATTATATTTGCAGTCTTATATTGAACCAACTCTACCTTCCTGGTATACATCCAACATCTTTATGGTGTATAATCTAATATTTTGTTGCAGACTACTTCTTTTTTTTTTGGTGAGGCAATTGGGGTTAAGTGACTTGCCTAGGGTCACACAGCTAGTAATTATTAAGTGTCTGAGGCCAGATTTGAACTCAGGTCCTCCTGAATCCAGGGCCGGTGCTCTATCCACTGTGCCACCTAGCTACTCCTTGTTGCAGACTTCTTGCTAACATTTTCTTTAAATTATTTGCGTTCATATTCATTATGGATATTGGTCTATATTTTTTCCACTGATGTATTTCTCCCTGACTTTGCTATAAAACTCATATTTGTAATCACAGAAAGTGATTAAAAGGATGTCTTCTCTTCTTCTTATAATAATAATAATGGAGTATTAAAATTAATCTTTGAATGTTTGACAGAATTCACTTTATAAGCCCTTTTACTTTTGGAGGGTTTTTTCCCCCTTTGGGAGTTCATTTATGGCTTGTTCAATTTCTTTTTCAGATAGGTAGTTATTTAAATAATCTATTTCATCTTTTGTTAATCTTGATATTTTACATTTTTTCTAAATATTAATTGACTTTGTTTAGTTTTATCAGTTTGGTACCATGTAATTGAATAAAATATTTTCTAATAATTTCCTTTATTTTTAAATTATTGTGATTTTTCATTTTTGATATAAACAATTTTTCTCTCTTTTTTGAAAATTATTTTAGCTAACTGTTTAGCTTCTTTATTGGTCACCTCCCCACAAACACACACAAAGAACAGCTCCCTGTTTTATTTATAAATTCAATGGTGTTTTTGCTTTAAACTGTATTAATCTCTTCTTTCATTTTTCAGAATTTTTGCTTTGTTATTTAGTTGGGGAGTTTTGATTTGTTCAAGATTTAAAAATTGTATACTTAATTCATTTATTTGTTCTCCCTTTTCTGTTCATGAAAATGTTTAGTTATATACAATTCTCCCCAAAATTGTTTCAACTGCATCCCATAAAGTTTGCTATGTTGTATCATTACTTCATATTCTTTAATGAAATTTTCTATTATTTCTGTCACTTGCTTTTTGACCCACCATTTCTTTGGAATCATGTTATTTAGGTTCTAATTACTTTCAAATTCTTAAGGGCCCTTTACTGAGTATAATTTTATTGCATTATGATCAGTAAATTATGTTTTCAGTATTTTTGTCTTTCTCCATTTGTGGTGAGGTGTTTACGTCCTAATAAATGGTCAAATTTTAGTAAAAATACAGTATATGACTGAGATGTATATAATTTCCTTTCTATTCCCATTCAGTAATTACCAAAGATCTAATATCTCAGTTTTTTCTAAAATTCTCTTCAGGTCCTTAAATTCTTTCTTGTTTATCTTTTGGTTAAATTTCTCTTGCTTTCAGAGTGGTATATTAAAGTCTTCCACTATTATAGTTTTAGCATATATTTCTCCCTTTAATTTGATTTTCTTTTAAGTACTTAGATACTATTTTATTAAATGTATATTCAGCATTGATATTGAGGTGTTATCCATTGTGCCTGACAATAATGAATTTCCCTGCTTTTCTTTTTAACTTAATTTGCAGTAACTTATATGAAATCAGGATTGCTACCCTCTTTTGAATTCAAATGAAACATGATTTTGCTCCAGCCCCTTATTTTATCGCAACATGAATTTTTGTGTTTCAAATGTGTTTCTTGTAAACAACATATTCCCAGATTCTGTGTTCTAATCCATTCTATCTTTTTTTTCCATTTTCTGGATGAGTTCATCCGATCACATTAATAGTTATGATTGTTAATTGCATTATTTCCCTTCATTCTGTCTTCTTGTAGTTTTTCCTCTCATTTTTCCCACATCCTTCTTTACAAATAGAAGGGTGAAAAATTGTATGACACTTGTGATCTTATAAGTGAAACAGCTTGTTTTCTCTCTTTCTATTCTCCTTACCAGTGATCCCAGCCTTTCTTTTATGTTTTCTTTCTTTCCTTTATATTCTCCTTTTACCATCCCTCCCTCCAACATTTGAGATAGTTTGCTTATAACTTTACCTCTCCCTATTCTGTCTTCCTTCTTAGACCCTTTTCTTCCCTTCCGTCAACACTGTCTCCTATTTCTCTTTGGAATTTAATGTATTCCTATACTGAGGGGTGTGTGTGTGTGTGTGTGTGTGTGTGTGTGTGTGTGTGTGTGTGTGTGTGTGTGTGTGTGTGTGTGTGTTTTACAAAGAAGCCTTGGATTTTGGCTATGATGTTACTGAGAATTTTCATTTTGAAGGTTCTTTCTGGAGGTGTTCAGTGGACTTTTTCTGTTTTCACTTTACCCTATGGTTCTAAGATTACTGGACAGTATCATTTATCATTTCCTAAAAGATTTTGCCCAGGATTTTTTCTGATCATACCTTTTCCTATACCTATAGTCTGACAATTCTTAGATTATTTCTTTGTGATGTGTTTCTCAGTCATTAAAAAATATTAGATTTGTTTCCTTTTGTTTTAAAATTTTTTTGTTTTGATATTTCTTATTTCATGGTTGTCATTTTCTGTTTGGCCCTTTCTAATTTTCATGATATTCAGGTGTTGAATGAGGTTTTCCATCATGTGTTCTAAGATGTCAATTTTCCTTGCTAATCTTTCCTTCCAAATTTTTTTTTTGGAGGGCAATGAGGGTTAAGTGACTTGCCCAGGGTCACACAGCTAGTAAGTGTCAAGTGTCTGAGGCTGGATTTGAACTCAGGTCCTCCTGAATCCAGGGCCAGTGCTTTATCCACTGAGCCACCTAGCTGCCCCTCTATCCTACCTTTTCATTACTGCATTTTATTTCATTTACTCTAGGTATTCCTATAGTCACTGTGGCCAGGGGATCTTTTTCTGAGGCTCTATATGAGATTACTAAAATACCACGGTATTTTCTCAGAGAGTTTATAGTTTCCCTCAGTCTACTTATGGGAGGAATGGGGGAAGGAGGGAGGCAAGGTTGTACTTGGGTTAAGCTCCTCAAATGAAAGACATGGGCAGGGCCTTCCTGGGGGTTCTGATTTCAAGGGGCCAAACAGAGCTCTCCTTTCAAGGACTAAGACTGCTGTGGTTCTAGACTTTGGCTGAAGGCTTCTTGTCCCTGGGCTAGGAGACCTCTTCCTACTGTAGGCTCCACTAAGGTCCTTCTCCCTGCTGCTGAGGTCAGGGATTACTCCTGAGATGAGTTCCTGCTACAGGCTCCAGGGACTTATTCAGGCTGGACTTTGTCTAAGGTTTTTCTCTTGAAGTTTAATTTGAACCCCAGGTATCCCCTTGGACCCTATCTAGAGCAACCTGAGGGGAGTCAGCTCTCCCTTAGGCTTTAATCTTTTAGGGTACTAGGCCATCCTCAAGTTCTCTCTCCTGGAGCAAGTGCTGTGATGGACCTGCTGGGAATACCTCAGAACTGCTCTCTCCAGAGCCACGAGATTGGGGAAGACGGGTGCTGCCTAATTTGGGCAGGTTGTGCTACACTGGACCATGCAGAATGTCCCCAAACTTGCTCTCCTGCAGTCATGGCCTCAGGGAAGGTTCAGGCTTTGATGGGTTTGGAAAATATGTAGCTGAAGCAAAGCATGCTAGGACTCCCCCGAGGCCCTAGAGCTTACTTCCTGCCCTCTGAGCTTGACTCTCTTAGGACTTACCCAGGTGACTCATCTAACTATCCTATGGATCTTCACAGTACTCCAAAGTACCCTCTGCATTCCTGGGTTGGGTGGGGGAGTCTAGTAAACAGAAAGTAATCCTTTCTATTACCTTGGTAGAGTGGCGCATCTCTAAGATTTGATCCGATGTTTTCCAGGAACCTGGAATCCTCTGTATGGCAGCTAGGTGGCAGGGTGGATAGAGTGCATGGGGTCAGGCTTCAGACACTTACTAGCTGTGTGACCTTGGGCAAGTAATTTAACACTGTTTGCCTCAGTTTTCTCATCTGTAAAATAAGCAGGAGAAGGAAATGGCAAACCACTACAGTATCTTTGCCAAGAAAATGCCCAATGGGGTCATAAACAATTAGATATGACTAAAATGGCCAAATAAGAAGATCCTATGTGTCCTGGTGCCCATCTGCCAACAATCCCATCTGTTCAAAATATTTTTTGGAAACATTTCTTTCATAATTATCTTCAAAGTGTTCAGTCTTTTCTTTTTCTTTTTCTTTGTTTGTTTGTTTGGTGTGGGTTTTTTTTTTGGGGGGGGGGGGAGGCAATGAAGGCTAAGTGACTTGCCCAGGGTCACACTGCTAGTAAGTGTCAAGTGTCTGAGGTCACATTTGAACTCAGGTCCTCCTGAATCCAGGACAAGTGCTTTATCCACTATGCCACCTAGCTGCCCCCTGTCTGCAGTCTTTTCTTTGGAAAATCCTTACTTGTAAGGCTAGGGATATCTGCTGGTACTACAATTTCATCAGTATAGGGAACTCCCATATGAGGATCATCAATAATAGCCAATGTGTATTCTTTGGGGGTGGATTTAATTTGGAAATAATCAAAAGTCATTCAGAAAACAAAAAGAAAAAAATGTTGAACTCTGAAAGCAATAAATTACATACTAAGAGGAAAAAAAAAGGTCATTCCGCACCCGAATCTGGTGAATATATATCAAACTAGGTAATGTGCCTGTTTTTCTTGTGGGGCTTATGCTTATACCACATTTGAAGGCAATTCTGAAAAAGGAATTTCCTTTGGATTATGTATAAATGTGTATGTGCATGTATGTATTCCCAGGATGACCATTTCAAAAGAAAAGCATGGATAAGTAAACACATATGTGTGTATATGTGTGTATTTATACATACATATACTTACATATATTCTGGTTAGTTTTATGGCTGTAACTTGTTCTGTGTTCTATTTCCCATGGTTGTAACCCAAATTAATATTAGTAAAGGTAAATTACTTGATAACCATGCGAAGGCTAGTAGCCCAAGGTCACCAAGATAGTAAGTAAACAGCAAAATTTAGATAGGAACCTGGGTTCTCTGATACCAAATCCAACATTTATTTTCACTGTACTGTACTACCTCTTCTACATTACCAAATTAAGTTTTAAAAAATGATTAAGGGGCAACTAGGTGGCACAGTGGATAAAACACTGGCCTTGGATTCAGGAGAACTTGAGTTCAAATCCAGCCTCAGACACTTGACACTTAACTAGCTATGTGACCCTGGGCAAGTCACTTAACCCTCATTGCCCTGCAAAAAAAAAATTTATTAAGAACTACAAATACAGGGGGCAACTGGGTGGCACAGTGGATAAAGTACCAGTCCTAGATTCAGGAGTACCTGAATTCAAATCTGGCCTCAGACACTTGACACTTACTAGCTGTGTGACCCTGGGCAAGTCACTTAACCTTCATTACTCCAACCTCCCCCCCCCAAAAAAAAGAACTACAAATACACATATGGTTCAAATAATTCTGAAAAATAAATCATAGAAGAGATACAACAATTTTATCTATATAGAACAAACTAGAAGAATTTGGAAAGGTATTTTTAAAATATGGAAACAGTGTGGCTTAGTAGAGAAACCAGCCTTGAGTAAGGAAGATCTGGGTTTAAATCCCAGACTTTGTGACTTTGTGGCCCTCGGCAAGCCACTTTACTTCTGAGTGTCCCAGATGACCCTCTAAGTCACAGAACAGGTGCTGATATCTATTAGTTGAGAGAGTTTCCTCACTAGGAATTCACAACACCAAATGAAACCATATTTGTCTAAGCACAGAAGACAAAATGATAATAATGATAATGATAAAAAGGAAAACATGGATTTTTACTAGGCTCTAGGCCATTATTGCATTGCCACTCTTTGATACAAATCCCCTTACAAGAAAACCATTTATGGGGCAGCTGGGTGGCACAGTGGATAAAGCACTGGCCCTGGATTCAGTGGGACCTGAGTTCAAATCCAGCCTCACACCCTTGACACTTACTCGCTGTGTGACCCTGGGCAAGTCATTTAACCCTTATTGCCCCCCACAAAAAAAAGAAATAAAACATTTATGTCTGTAGGTGGCACCCACCAAAAAGGGGGACTAGATAGCCGCAGAAATCTTGTGCCAGAAATTCTAGATGGTCCAAAGGTCTCCTTGCACAATTGTCATTGGCTCCCAGAAAGCAAAATATGAAGCCCTGAGAGAAATGATTATTAATAACCAATGATTTGACTATTCTCAGCAATACAACGATCCAAGACAATCTCAAAGGACTAATGATAAAGCATACTATCCACCTCCAAAGAAAGAACTGATAATGATTCATTACAGACTGAAGCATGCTATTTTCCACGGTTTCATTTTTTTTCAAGTTAGTTTGTACAAAATGACTAATCTGGTAATGTTTTACATAATCGCACATGTGTAACCTATACCTGATTGCTTACCTCCTCAGAGAGGGGGGAAGGGAGGGAGGGAAGGAGGGATAGAATTTGGAACTCAAAACTTTAAATAAAGATGATGATGATGATTATTTTGCAGGGCAATGAGGGTTAAGTGACTTGCCCAGGGTCACACAGCTAGTTAGTGTCAAGTGTCTGAGGCCGGATTTGAACTCAGGTCCTCCTGAATCCAAGGCCAGTGCTCTATCCACTGCACCACCTAGCTGGCCCCTATTATTATTATTATTTTTTTTAAATAACCAATGATTTGAGTAGATCCAAAGTTTCCCCCCTTTTCCTAAAATCCTCATTACAGGGTTCAGCCTCTGAAGGACAGGACTGACATAGTACATAGGATTAACATTCTCCTCAATCTAGGTATTGCTACCCCACCCAACCATACAAGGAATTTAGACTAAAGTGAAACCTGCCCATTGTGTTCTCCTCAGGCTTGGGTCAGGGTCATAGATCCTTAGTCTAGATTTCCCCTAGGCTAGGAAGGATTTGGAACTAAAAGACACGATCAAAGTCATATCCCCTAGCCCATCATTAGAATAGGTCCACCTCTCATTATAGTATTCATTCTCTCTAATTGTCAACCAATCAGAGTTGATTGCCACGCTCAGGAACATCCACCATTCCGAGAGCCTATGAACTGTGAGCTCACTGCCATGATTCATCTTTGGTCTAAGAGATGGCCAAATGACCATTCCTTTTATTAATAATATTCTAGCATTATTAAGAAAATTATTAATTACCCAGAAATTGTGTCTCTTGATTTTTTTTTCTTTCTTTCTTCCTTTTTCTCTTTCTTTCTTTCTTTTTTTTTTTTGTGGGGCAATGAGGATTAAGTGATTTGCCCAGGGTCACACAGCTAGTAAGTGTCAAGTGTCTGAGGCTGAATTTGAACTCAGGTCCTCCTGAATCCAGGGCCAGTGCTTTATCCACTGTACCACCTAGCTGCCCCCTCTTGAATTTTTAAAATGTCACAGCATGAAAAATAGAAAGAATGAGGGATAGAGCTCAGTCAGTTAAGTTAGCTGTCCTGTGGCCCTGTGACCGTTTGGTAACAAGAGTTACCTATTGGGATTTGGGTTTTTCCAGAAGAAAAAACTGAAATTATTTCTCTTCCCCAGCACCCCCACCACTACCACTTCATTTCACAAATGCTGTCCAGAAACCTTTAAGCTTCCTGGGGTTTTGTTAGGAACATCTAGCAATAATTTTCAACCTCATGGGTAACCTCCTGTACCTTCAAAATAGTAAGAAAATTGAGCCATATTGTCATAGTCTGCACTTTACGGAGTAGTAGATAGTCTCATTATTGGGTACTTACAAAGACACTTGGAAGCACAAATAAGAACAAAAATACCTTTAAAAATGGGGGCTCTTTATAAAACCCTCCTCACCCAGAGCCTTTCAGTTAACTAAAACCTAAGGGAACTAATTTATAACCACAGTATCAGCAAGTGAGTGATTATTTAGATGAAACTAGTCAGGCAGTGAAGGTAAGTGGCTCAGGGGAAGGCCAAAAGGGCCTTAAAAAAGAAACAATTTGGTTTGATTCTGTAACAAATAGTATCATAGCACTTATGGAAGTACAGAAAAATGGGGAGGAAGGTGGCTTGAAGCACCAGAATGAGCACATCAGAGGACAGCAAGTAGGTAGAAGCTGAAATCCTTCCATTTAAAGAGAGGTCTAAGGTACAGCACTTTCAATTACTCACTGCCTCACCAACTTGTGAGAGGAATTAAATTGGAACAGACAGTGCTTAAGGGCCTAAATGATGATATGATAGATGGGTAATGACCGATAGCTAGGGACTTATGATACTGTCCAAGCCTCAGTGCTTTCTAAGAGTGACATTTCTATTTGTGATCAACAACAACAAAAAATTCTAATTATAACATGACTGCATTCAAAACTCTGGCAACTCCTATATTTTCACATCTATCAGGGAAGACGATAGAATCTGACATGTTTATAATTGTATATTAACAGATGTTGACAACACTGTAAATCAATAGCTTTGACTACTCTGCCCGCCTTTGATTGGCACCGACACGAGCAGCCTGTTGTATTAAATTAACTTCCTTTCGTTTATCGTCTGTAAAATGTATTGATCCTTCCATCCATAGTCATATAGCTGGGAGAATGGCCAGGGCATGATCTCAGCATGCTGAACTGAACCATGACAAACTGTCAAACTTGTGTGTTTTCCTGTCCTTAACAAGCGGGATGAAAATTAAATGCTTTCAAGTCCTGATTCTTGCCTGTTTTTCTTCTCCAGTAAATGTGAACTCATACATTTACTGTTCATTTTTTTTTTAAATTAATAGTATTTTATTTTTTCTAATTACATGTAAAAACAATTTTCAACATTCATTTCTGGAAAGATTTCACTTTAATTTTAATTCACTTTGCAAATATAATTTATTTGGTTTTGTTTGTTTGTTTTTTGGGGGGTTTTGTGGGGCCATGAGAGTTAAGTGACTTGCTTAGGGTCACATAACTAGGAAGTGTCAAGTGTCTGAGGCTGGATTTGAACTCAGGTCCTCCTGAATCCAGGGCTGGTGCTTTATCCGCTACACCACCTAGCTGCCCCCTGCAGATATAATTTAAGTTCTTGATTTTGAAGAAGAGAAACCACCATATAAGAGAAGCATTGACCAGACCAGGGTGAAGGCTTAGAGTATATGAGCACACCAGAATGAGCCCAAGGATTAGGGAGGTGACCAGAAATCAAGTGCTACAGTGGTTGGTGAATATAAAGTTCAATGCACAACTCATTTCTCCCCCTTGTCTTGCTCCCCTGAAATGCTGCCCCAGAAAGTTTTTGTCTAACCATCTTCCTTCCCATTCTCCTCTGCTCCCAATTGGGAGAAGGGATGAAGAGAGAACAAGCATTAATCTTCCAACCCCCACCAAGTCACATTATAGCCTGTCATGGTTTAATGTCTATACATGTTTCTATGCTATTTGATAATATTGTAAAGTATATGGCCATTAATAATGATTTTGGTTCAAACCTTTAGTTTATGGTTTTAAATTGAGAAAGAAGATGGTAATTCAAAGGGAAAAGAGAGTTTTCCCAGTTCAGGATAGGGTGGTAGTTAGTTGAGGAGAGAGAGAGACAGAGACAGAGAGAGAGACAGAGAGAAAGAATATGAATGAGAAAGAGAGAATGAATGAGAGAAGGGGGGAGAAGGGAGAAACAGGGAACAGGGAGAGAGGGGAGGAGGGAGGGGGAAGGGGGAGAGGAGCGGAGAGGAAGTGTCTGAAATTTTAGAAGTATAATATTCCAGAGCATAACCTAGACTGCTTTTTTGGACTTTGAAAGAAAGTTAACAAGGAGCCAAGCCAATAAATTGAGAAGTATTGGGTTTGTTGCTATTTGACCAAGTGCCCACTTTGGTACTATTGGCTTGTACTTAGCCTTTCCTTAAGTTAAAAGACTCTTAGAACTACATACCTTTTACATGCACAGTTGTTGAGTGGTTTCAGTCATGTCTGACTCTTTGGGATCCCATTTGGGTTTTTTTGGCAGAGATACTGGGGTGGTTTGCCATTTCCTTCTCCAGCTCATTTGAAAGATGGGGAAACTGAGGCAAACAGGGTTAAGTGACTTGCCCAGGGTCACACAGCTAGGAAGTATCTGAGGCCAAATTTGAACTTGGATCTTCCTGACTCCAGGGTCAGCACTCTACGTACTATATCACCTAGCTGCCCACATACCCATCATATCCCCCTTATGTATGAGACCCCACCTCTTACAAAAATCAAGGGATTGGACTTGATAACCTATATGGAGAACACTTCCAGCTCTCAAGTACTAGCTTTTAATTCACTTTGCAGGTGGAATTTAAGGTATTGATTATGAGTGAATATGGGGGGGAAGGGAAGGAGGAAACAAGTGGAAACAGTATGACATATAGGGAGAGTAAAGAGAAAGGAATAGAAGGAAAGAGAGAAGACAGAGATGAGCATGGAGAGAAAAGAAAAACGGGATCTGACAGTTCAGGAGAGTGTTATAGTGAGGGGGTCTCAATACATTTCAAAGAATAAATTTCTTTTTTACTTTTGGACTGTGGCTTCAATGTCACCATTGATCACAGCCCTTTAAAATTCTACTTAGCTGATTAACCACAGTCTATAACTCTTCAACTTATCTTTAAAAATTTATGGGGATGTCAGAAAGTTATCATGTCAGAAAGTATCAAATGTCAGAAAGTGACATTTCCCACTGTGAGGCATAAGACTCAATCAAACACCAAGCATTTATTAATCACCTACTGTGTGCTAGGTAATGTTCCAGTCATTGAGGATACAAGGACAAACATTAAAACGTCTTAGTCTTTAGGAAGCATGAAATCAAGGGGAATAATTACATCACAGCTTTAGGTTTGCACTTCAAAAAGCAAATTCTGGTTCGATCTTTACAATGACCCAGTGACATAGGTAGGTCATCAGCCCTAACTTACAGATAGGGAAACTGAGGCTCAGAAAGATTAAGTGATGTATGCAGCTTCACACAGGTAGTAAGTGCTAGAGGCAGGATTTGAACTGAGAGTTTCTTGGCTCGAAGGTTAGCACTCTAGCTTCTCACACAGCCTCTCAAGAATAGATTCCTAAGTAAGTGGTTCCCCATGCCAAGTATAAGTGACTAATAATGCTATGTATGTGGACTTGAACGTAAGAAACATTAAATATCTCATTGATATCTCTGGGCTCCAGTTTCCTTATTTGTAAAATGAAATGGTTGGCTAGATGAATTCTAGGTTCTTCCTAACTCTAAAATTCTATGGTTCCTATAAGCCTTGAATTGGAATTCTCATACTAAGGAAAAGGGGATTTTGGCCTCTGAAATGAAGGAAGCCAAAAAAGAATTGGAAAGGAGGCTAGAAAGCCTTCTTGACCCTGAGCACGAATCTCACCTTCTTTTGAATTTTGCTGAGAGATAACCCTGCCTGACATTGAAGCCTAAGCAAGGAAGAGGGCAATAGCATTAAAAATACATACATGTGCCCTTCTTGGAAAAAAAACAAAACCCTAATATATGCAGATCTGCACTGAGGTCTCTGTCTGATGGGCGGAAAGATTGTGTGAGGAAATTTCTGGCATTGGATAAATAGAAGGGGAAAGAGAAACAGCGCATGAATAGCACAAACATCAGAGAGCCACAAACTGGTGCAGTAACCAGAGCAACACCAGAGATGGGAGAATAATTACCAGTGGGGACAGGTGGCAACAGAGAGGGACCAAAGACAGTGATGGCTTGTTTACTCTTGAAGTATAAAAGGATAAGGACATCAAGGATCAGCAATATTTTCCTTTCATCTAATGTGAAGGGACAGACCTATTTCAGTTGACCTGGGAATTCTCTTGTAACAATCCCCACTGTCTTTGGACCCTCCCTTCCCCAGTGAGACCTACTCAACCCCTGAAGACTTTAAATGCTAATAGTAACAATCTATTAATTTAATTTGAAATGTTCAATAAACTATTTTTGTGTGTGTGATGCAATTAGGGTTAAGTGACTTGCCCAGGGTCACACAGCTAGTAAGTGTTAAGTGTCTGAGGCCGGATTTGAACTCAGGTCCTCCTGACTCCACGGCCAGTGCTCTATCCACTGCGCCACCTAGCTGCCCCAACAATCTATTAATTTAAATGTTTTAAAAAAACAAGTTGCTCCAGAACATTTAAAGCCTTTCTTTACATTATATCAAGTCCTTGACAGGAGGATTTTTAGGAGTTAAAAAAGCAGAGCTGAGAGAACATGTTAAGTATAATTACACTCCAGAAATTCAATGTATCTGTGATTTCATCCAAGTGGACAAACCCTCTTCCAATGATATAGCTTGTGACTCATTCATGGCCGCTCATCCTGTGTTTTTCTCATGCATGTGCTCCCCAAAATTCACCACCTAGGAGGCACCAAGTGTTCTGGGGGCCTTTATGATATTAAAACATGAGCTTGTGATTCAGGGAGAAGTTTGGGGGACAGTAAAATAACCATATGCTTTCACAAAAAGCCACCCAAAGTGCTTCCTGTCTCCTGTTAAATACTAGAACCAAGCCATGATCCATAAACATTATCTGTCCAAGAAATATGTACTGAAAGTTGAGCTCTATAGGTTGTCCCTCTAAGTGCACATGATAGTTTGGAAAAATAGGTATTTTTCATTCACTTTGTTTTACCTATATGGGTAGTCAGACCACTTTTTTTTTTTTTTTTAGTGAGGCAATTGGGGTTAAGTGACTTGCCCAGGGTCACACAGCTAGTAAGTGTTAAGTGTCTGAGGCCGGATTTGAACTCAGGTACTCCTGATTCCAGGGCCGGTGCTCTATCCACTGCGCCATCTAGCTGCCCCCAGACCACATTTTTAATAAAGGTATCCCAATTAGTGCAAATAACAAATTTTGTGAAGTAGAACTATTTGAATTAACACTATTCAAAATAATAATAATGTAAAACATAGCTATTGATTTTTTTTTTTGGTGAGGCAATTGGGGTTAAGTGACTGCCCAGGGTCACATAGCTAGTAAGTGTTAAGTGTCTAAGACCAGATTTGAACTCAGGTCCTCCTGAATCCAAGGCCGGTGCTCTATCCACTGCACCACTTGGCTGCCCCAGCTATTGATTTCAATCCAATAGAAACATGGAGTGTAAATTCAACTATTGTCATGGGTTTCATAATTTTCACTAATTAAGGGCCTAGCCGAGGGCTTTGTAATTTGCAGAGACTCAATGGAGGACCTGCAAAGCACTGCAAATAATGGATATATGTGTGTACATATACACATACATATATATGAGCAACATATAGTAGTAATATATATACATATAGATAGATAGATAGATATAGGAATGATATTTAGTGACATATTGAACTTTGTGTACACATGAAGACAGTCAGTAAAGATCCAATTATCCAGACTGTATCTAAGTGAATAAATCACAAGATCATAGATTAAGTAGGGGCCTTAAGGGCCATGTACCCCTTCATTTTAGCATTTATATCTTATTTTAAGGTTTTACATTTGGTGAGGTAAGCACTATCATTATTCCCATTTTAAAGATGAAGAAACTGAGGCTCACCAAGGATAAATGACTTGCTAGGGTCACACAGCTAGTAGATGTCCCTCATTCTGTAGACGAGGCAACTGAGACCCAAAAATGTTAAATGGCTTGCCCAAGGTCATACACGGAAAAGGTAGCAGAGGCAAGTTTGAACTCAGGTCCTGTGACTACAGATTCAGCATTGTTTCTATACTGACTCTCATTGAGTCTTAAAAAGCCATCTGAGGGGCAGCTAGGTGGCGCAGTGGATAGAGCACCGGCCCTGGATTCAGGAGTACCTGAATTCAAGTCTGGCCTCAGACACTTAACACTTACTAGCTGTGTGACCCTGGGCAAGTCACTTAACCCCAATTGCTTCACTAAAAAAAAAAAAGCCATCTGAGCCTCAGAAAGTTTAATTGATTTGCCCTTAGTTAAATAGCTACTAAGGGTCAGATGATGCTATCTGAACCCTGATCTTTCTGTCTCTGATACATCCTAGCTTAGTGTAACTTTAAGTAAGCCACTCAACTTCTTGGGCCAATTCTCTAAGGCTTTAAGCTGTAGAGCAGGTGTTGACCTGCATTGCTAGAGATACTTTCCTCATCTGGGCACCATACCAGTGCAATCACAGGTCAGTCCTGATCCCTGTCCCTATTCTTTCCTGATTATAAAGCCACCATTCTACCCACCAAGCCTTGCTGATGCCCAGCTGCTCCTTGTAGAATCACTAATGTAATATTTATAGCCATAGTGCATATGTAATAACAAGGCAGCAACAAGAGGGACAGAAAAGTCTTGCAAAGTATTAAGTCTGACAAAAATGGAATTGAAGCCACAAACTTTGCAGTAATCCACAATTACTTTGATCTGTCTCCCCTTCCACTATTCAATAAACTCCAGTGTCTACCTATCACCTCCAGGCTCAAACATAAAATCTACTATTTGGCATTCAAGGTTTTTCATAATATGGTTCTTTCTTACCTTTCCACTTTTCTGACATCTTACTCATTGCCACATATTCTGTGATCCAGGGACAGAGCCCTCCTTTGCTGTTCTTCCGACAAGACACGCCTCCTCCCAACTTCAGATATTTTCATGGGCTGTCCCCTATGTCTGGGAATCTCTCCTCCATCTCCATCTCCATCTCCATCTCCATCTCCATCTCCATCTCCATCATCTCCATCTCCATCTCCATCTCCATCTCCATCTCCTGCCCTCCCTGGCTTTTTTTTTCAAGACCAGTGAAAATCTCCTCTTCTACAAAAGGACTCTCTACATCTTTTTTTTTTTTTTTGCAGGGCAATGGGGGTTAAGTGACTTTGACTTGCCCAGGGTTACCCAGCTAGTAAGTATCAAGTCTCTGAGGCTGGATTTGAACTCAAGTCCTCCTGAATCCAGGGCTGGTGCTTTATCCAATGCACCACCTAGCTTCCCCTGCATCTTTTCTTTTTTTTTTTTTTTTTACGGGGCAATGGGGTTAAGTGACTTGCCCAGGGTCACACAGCTAGTAAGTGTCAAGTGTCTGAGGCCGGATTTGAACTCAGGAACTCCTGAATGCAGGGCCGGTGCTTTATCCACTGCGCCACCTAGCCGCCCCCTACATCTTTTCTTAATGCTAGTGCCTTCCACTTGTTGATTATCTCCAATTTATCCAGTACATATTTTGTTTTTATATATTATTTGCATGTTTCTCCCTCATCACAGAGAGCAGATTCCCCGCACCTCACCCCCTTTCTTTGTCTCCTCAGCACTTAGCTCGGTACTTGGCACATAATAGGAGTTTCCCAATTGCATTTTGTTTTTTTGGTTTTTGCAGGGCAAAGAGGGTTAAGTGACTTGTGCAAGGTCACACAGCTAATAAGTGTCAAGTGTCTGAGGCCAGATTTGAACTCGGGTCCTCCTGAATCCAGGGCCCGTGCATTATCCAGTGCGCCAACTAGTTGCCCCCATAATAGGAGTTTAATAAATGCTTGTTGATTGACTAAGTTCCAGAATATTCCCTCCACATCCCAAATCTGAACACAATGAGAGCTTTTAGCAAATACATTCCTCACAAATATTCACTCCTCCCACCTCCCAAAAAAATAAACCAGAAAGAAATAGGAAAAGGAGAGACAGAATACACTAAATTTCTTTCTAGATCACTTAACTTGAGGTTCAATACCTGATTTATACAAGTTTTGGGGCACACCCTTATTTTTACAGTTATGACAGAAGTCCTACAAAAGGAACGTTTTTTGGAGAGATCACTCACTGGCCTTGGAATGAGGAGGACCTGAGTTCAAATCTATAAGCTAGCTGTGTGACCTTGGGCAAGTCACTTAACTCCGTTTATCTCCCTGCCAAAAAAGGGAAACATTTCACTGCATGACCCAGTCTCCAATGAATAATACTCTCAGACTTGAAAATGAAATCTTTATGGCCTCCAGAGACCAAGGAGAAACTTCTGGTTGAAATCTGTGATCCTGACAGTGTTCCATTTTGAACCTGATCACATTGTGTTTCTATTCCAGAAGCCAGAATTTTGTTGGGAAAGGTTACATTCTCAGACCTGAGAATGAATGACCCAAGACCTCAAGGTGATGTTCTGTGCTATTACAGCATTATTTCCTGTGTGAAGGCATCAGTACTGAGCCTAGAGAAGACTGATTTCCTCTTAGTTCTGAGTCTTGGCTAAGAGGCCAGATCTTAGAGGCCCTAGGCACAAAGCCCAAGCTTAATTTGTCCCAAGAAAGGATCTCAAGTTTCAACCACAAAAGCAAATAAAAGATGACAGAGGTAGAAACAGAGGCAATTTCCCAAATTTGAAATTAGCCAGGACACTGAGCATAACGAAAGCTCCCATGGGGCCTTTAAAGAGCAGAAGTGGTCAAGATTTAGGCTTTGGATTTCTGTATAAAACAGTCTGCCCATCCTGCTCCCTCCCCACAAGATGTGGGAGTCAGAATCGACCTACCAGGATGAATATTGGTTCAAGACAGTTACCAGGTGTGGAGGCAAAGAAAGGGACACTGTCTTATGGCTCGTTTGATGTGAATGACTCCTTTTTAGAACTAGCCTCCATTATGGCATAAATTGTGCAGGGATGTGCACTTCTTTGCATTTAGGTTTTGCCCCCAACCCTGGTCCCTTGCTAAGACTTACATAAAATAATCTTCTCATCACCAGTATCTTTCTTTTCACTACAATGAATAAGGCTGTAAAATATCTCAAAACCATCTGAGAACTGCATACTTTGTGTTTGTCATTCACTATATGAAAAAATGCTACCTTGTCCTTGGTAACAGGTTGTATCTGCCGTTGTTGCCCTTCCTTTTAACATGCATAGATGACTGTACATGAATACATACATATACATACATGTATACACACATGTGTATATGTGTCTAGATACGTAATAGACCTCATTTAACTGATGGCCTTATGTGTGATTTAATTGATGCTTCCCTGACAATAGTCTGAAACATAAATCAAACTTTTTATTAACTTCTAAATTGTAGATTATTTTTACTATGACATAATGCTCCTCTCTTAGGGCCTTATGATTAGAGGTTGAAGGGGACTAGAGCAGCAAGTACACATTGTAAAGTCCCACTGACTTTCTTCCAGTTAACACCTACCAGAGACCAGTGAACTGAAATGATTGTTCTGACATAGCCATATTCTGAAACCACCTTGGGTAGCCCACTGGCCTGCAGAGAAGCATTAAAAAAAAGCAAATATCTGTTCTCCAAAAGTATTTATTGACAGCAGTGCTTTCAGACAGGGAAAGGCTTAACTAAGAATTCTAACAGCTAAGAAAAATAAGCAAAGAACAGGGAAATGACAAAATATTCTCCATGTAATGTCAATTTAAAATACTTTGACGTATTCATGGATCTGAGTTTGGTCAAAAGGGAAACTATCTCCAAGAATAACAATCACAACCCATTCAGATAAACCTTCTTCTCTGAAACTGTCCTCCATGTTCTCTTAAGAGAACTCCCACACAGGGAGATTCTAACTAATATGATGGGTTGATGTCATTTATGCCATTTTTACTGTGTAATTCTTTGTTGTGAATAAAGTTGCTGCCTATTCATACCCACCACATACTCTCCGCTGCCTCTGAGTGGCCAACAATTTTAATTCTTTGAATTCTAGTATTCCATGAATCCTGTTTTATGTCTCACTTGATTTGAATAATCAAAGGTTCATTGAGTAAAGTTACCTGTATTGTCACCTCTTTCAAAGAATCTTGTGTAATTTTAGCATAGAGAAATTGGGCTGTGATGTACACCTAGGGGAAAGTGGGACAAAGATCACCAGGCTTCTTTGCCTTCTCTAGCCAGCCCAATCATTGCTATTTGCATAGAACAGAGGAGTGTGATGAAGGGAAGTGATAAGCAATTTCCTCCCCATAGTTCCCTCTCCAAACCATCACTCACAAGGTCCCACAATTGTGTTTACTTTTATTAGTCAGCCAGAGGATACATTTAGGCATTTAATGAAAGGCATTAAATGAAATAGCATAGTATAAATGCCAACAAAGACATTTAATGAAATAGCAAGGTAATAAAATAACAACAGAACATTCTCTCTATAAAGTTGGAGAATACTCTTCCACAAATAGACATTCTCTGTAGAAAAGAGTGGACCCCCATAGGCCTAATGCATGGAGACCCTGTATTTACTTTACTGGTCTGACAAAGGACACACTTAACTGACGACAAAATTCCTTTCTCACTTAAGAAAGTAGAGCCCTAAGGATATTTGCCTTCAGGGAAGCAAGGATAGGTTAGGGATGGTAAGTACTAAGAATTAAAATGGGTCACTTCTGACCACAAGTTAGATGATAGTTGAATTGAAGTATGTAGAGGAGAGAGTATTAAATAAAAGAGTAAAAGAGAAAAGTTAAAAGAAGAGTACAAAAAGCAATTCTGGGCTTTTGTTACCTTCTGATAAAGTCTGATTAAAGAGACCCGAAGCTTCATAACCATTTGACTGAGAGGACTCACTGAGAAGATCAATAGCTCTTTTCTTTGTGGGAAAAGTTTATTATTCATAGAACCACCAGAAGATGTACCAAGGGGTATCACATCTGCTGAACACAATACCTCTGCTGAAGACTTCAGCTAGGAAAGAATAGATGGTTCAAAGGAAAGGATAAAAAAAAGCAGACTGAAAGAGCTATAACCCTCCTCTTGAGGAGAGAGGCTTACGGACCATATCATCCCTAGTAGATGATAGGTAAGTTATTTATTAGGTGAGCGGAGAGCTAGCTGGAAAGCTGAAGACCAGCTGGAACAGAGATATGATAGTCAGTAGGGAGCAGGAGAACAGCTGAGAAGCAACACTTGGTAAGAATCAGTGGAGAGCAATTATGGGGACATGACCCAGTAGAAAGCATAAAGACATCATCACAAGACATCAACAACTTTAAGATGTTAGAGACATGAGCCTAGATATCATAGTTGTAGAGATGGAAAGGACCTTAGAGGTCATATAGTCTAACCTGCTTATTCTACAAATAAGTAAAGTCAAGAAAGGTTAATTAACTTACCTAGAGTCACAAATACATTAGTAAGTGGCAAAGCCAAAATTTGAACCTAGGTCCTTCATCTCCAAAACCAGCCTTTCTCCTCTTTTATGCAGACTATGGTCCAGCCTTACCATTTCACATATATGACATTACATCTCTCATCTCTCTTCTTTAGGACTGGCTGTCTGTACCTAGGCTCAGTTTAGTCACTGAAATGACTGAACACACATTTAATGTTTGTTGATTGATAGATCAATTGATTGATGTGCCCAATGTTTCTTGACTCACTTCTTGGAGAAAGTATTCATGATACATGGGCACAAGGCTTTTGAGTAGCTTACTAGCCTTTAGCATCTATAATTTCTTGATTCTGAGGGAAAATTTCTAACATTTATTACCCTCTTTTGTACTAAAGTCACTAAGAATTAAGGGATATGTCAATTTAATTTAGTGGGTCAGAATTTCTCTACTTTCTTATTCCCTGCAACTACTGTTGATATATAAACTGGAGTTACATCCATGGTGATATTTTTATAAAAGCTTGTCATGAAAGGAGATAGCCAAATGTCCTGAGAAATTATATTTCTTGACTTTGGATACAGTATAAAACTAATGGTGCTGACTCCTAATTTACCCATTCAGGGAGAACCTGTGAACCATATCTCTACTTAAGAATAGCTTCTTTCAGTCACATACTTCTATACACAGTGAGAATGTCAAATGTAATATTCATTTCCTCAAGTCATATATCACTTCACTGATAATTAGATAACACACATAGACCACTAATGATTTACTTGCTATGTGTACTTTCTGACCATACCCCTCCCCCTTTCCAATACTGTGCCACCATTACTGTAGAATCAGATGGTTGTCACACAAAACAGGAATATGTTTTTAGTTTTCTCTCTTCATAAGTCACTGTGGCCAAAACATTCATCCCCTCTGGTCATGCTAATGGTGAGAAGGCTCTCTATGCTTAGTTAAGCTGGTGCACAGAAAATAGACAATATGTTGCTAGGATGATATTCATAGCCAATCTAGAATGGTAGAGTCTTGACAGAACTTGTATTTCAATGGCAGAGTCATTGGTCACCTGCCTTGAAGTTCCATCTGAAGAAGTTTCATTTGAGTAGAACATTCAATATATGAATATTAAATATCTGTATATTTAAATGCAATTCAGTTCAATTCAATGATTCAACAACACTTATGATATGTTTATTGTGTTGCCCACATATGGGAGTGTGATAGGGGTGCTAGAAGAGATAAAGATTTGTTACCCTCATAGAGCAGGCTTGCTACTAGGGGTATGAGACACAAATGTAGACTACTACATATATATGTATATATAGATATGTGTGTATACACACCTATATATGTACATAAACACATATATACACATACATGTACATGTTTTAGATGGTGTGTACAGTAAGTGCAAAAAAAAAAATGTTATGTGAGGCAAGAATGGGGGAATGGCTCAAAGAAGGCTCCATGGAACACAAGGCTCATGAGGTAGAATTTAAATGATAGAAATTCAATAAGCAAAGGAACAGGATTTGCACAAGTAAGAGACTGAGCAAAAAGCACAAACGATTGAGGTCAGAGTGATTAAATCATTTACCAGAAACAGGAAGTAGCCTGCTTTTGCTGGACCATAGAGTCTGTGGAAGAGCATAATTCAATAAGCCTACTGAGGTAAAGGGGGGCCAGATTATGGAAGGGTTTGAATGTCACACCAAAGAGATTGAATTTGACTCAGTTGGCAATAGGAAGCTGGTGGCTTGACCAAATTTATACTGAAGAAGAGAAACATAACCTGTATGAAGGATGGGTTGGAAGGAGAAGAGAGAGAGTCAGGACTGAATGGGGAGGAAAAACCTAAGTATGTTCACCAAGACAGACAACACGAGGTGTGAGAGAATGTAAAAAGTGGAAACACATAGAAATTCATAATGGATAAAATCCACGAGTTGGAATTAAAATCCATGGTCTTGAATTTTTATATTCAAATATACAAATGTAACATCAAGCAAGAAGAACAAAGCATTCTAACACAGGGAGGCAAATTTGACCTCATATAGACAACTATGACTTGGTGAAATAGGCCCAAGGGTGTGCTGGAACCAGCTCAAACTGCCTAAAGAGAGCCAATTGTTAAATTCTCAATGTATTTACATTTTAGAAATTGGCTCAGGGCTTGATTTATTGTTTGTTGATTTCTAAACTTAAGAAAGGGATAGAGGAAATGTTAATAATACAATTTAAAACTAAAAATGTGTTGTGCAAGGGGACAGCTAGGTGGTGCAGTGGATAAAGCACCTACCCTGGATTCAGGAGGACCTGAGTTCAAATCCGACCTCAGGCACTTGACAATTACTAGCTGTGTGATCCTGGGCAAGTCACTTAACCTTCATTGCCCCACAAAAAAAAAAAAAAAAGAAAATTAAAAAAAAATGTGTTGTGCATTCTGGGGTGGTTTTTTTTTGGCTTGTTTGAAGGTTTGGGGAGATCTGGTTGTTAAACATTTACCAGCATACTCCTGAGGAGTTCAAGAAATAGCACAGAAACTTCAAAGAAGCAGAGTATAGTTGTGATCAACTTCAATTATCCAGACATCTGCTAGAGCCATCTCTCCACCCAAATGGAGATGGCTAATTTGGGGCAGGGAGGGAAAATATTGTAATCATGACCCATCCATGCCAGCTTCTCCTATGCTATTCATTCCCACTAAAGATGTTAAGGAGGGGAAGAGAAGAGGGCAGACATTACTGTCCTAGAGTCCCATTACTATCCTAGAGTTCAGAGATCATCAATTGAAGGACACATATGGCAGTCATAGGATGGGGGTGGGGTGCGGTTAAGATTATGTGGTAGGGGTGATTTTGCCTGCTGATCCGGTGCTGGTGCCTGGAATTAACTGCCTGAAGGGACCCATGCCTGGGGAAGTTATACAGGAGGCCAGGGGAATGTTGGGTAGAATCAGAGCCACCCACTGTTGGAGAATTTTACTAATTCTTCTCCTCCATTCTCCTTTTTTACAGACCCCACTGATCGATGAAGTTTTCAAGACTGTAGTTTATTTTGCATTGATTTTGATTTATTGTTGTTCAGTTGTTTCAGCTGTACCTTACTCTTCATGACCCATTTTGGGGGTTTTCTTGGCAAAGATACTGGTGGAGCTTGCCATTTCCTACTCCAGCTCATTTGGTAGATAGAGAAACTGAAGCAAACAGGGTTAAGTGACTTACCCAGCATCATACAGTTAGGAAGTGTCTGAGGCCAGATTTGAACTCAGGAAGATGAATCTTCCTGACTCCAGGCATAGCCCTCCATCCACTATTGCCCAATTGTGATTTAGATTGGTAGGTTTTTTGAAATTTGGGAAAGGTCTGACCTCCCATGGATTTACAAGACATCTATTTATGTGAATTACTAAAGGGTTAAAGTCTTATAATCTCAAAAAGAGGGTGTCTTTTACCTCAATATTAAGGGCCAGCAAATTATTTCAGGCCTTTAGCTGCCTGTGCATCAAACATCACCCCTGTAATCGAGTATCTCTGACCACTCTGCTGAAACGGCTTTCTCAAAGGTCACCAGTGGTCTGTTAATCACTAAATCCAATGGTGTTTTCACATGCCTTGTTCTTTTGACCTTTCTGAGGTGTTTGATATGCAGTTGTTGTTATTTTAACTTTCTATTTTTAATTTGTTTTCCCAGAAACAAAGCTTGCCTTGGAGAAGAAAAGGCCTGCCTTTGAAGGCATTCAGAGATATATTCTTAAGGTATCTGAAGGAGGGGAAGATGTTCAGTCATTTGCAACAAAGTTATCCCTTCCACACTACAACTTTCCCTATTGTGATTTTAATACATCATGGGTTGGCATAAGAATTTTTTTTTGCAGGGCAATGAGGGTTAAGTGACTTGCCCAGGGTCACACAGCTAGTAAGTATCAAGTGTCTGAGGCTGGATTTGAATTCAGGTCCTCCTGAATCCAGGGCCGGTGCTTTATCCACCTGAGCTACCTAGCTGCCCCCTTATATAAGTTTTTAATGGAATAATACTTCCTTGATGAAGATATTTAAAGTGAACTGTAGGCTTTCACAACCTTTATTCTAGAGTACACCACAGCTTTATTATAAAAAAAAAAAAACACTGATTGAAAACTATAGAGAACAGAAACTAATATTTATACAGAGATTCAAGGTTTGCAAAGTGCTTTATGCATACCATCCCATTTGATCCTCATAACAACCATGGGAGGTAGGTGCTATTATTGTCCCCTTAGTACAGATAAGGAAACTAAGGCAAACAGAGGTTAAGTGACTTACCCAGGGTCACACAGCTAGTAAGGCTGTCTAAGGTCATGTGTTCATGACTCTGAGTCAAGCCCTCTAGCCACTGAGCCATCTAGAGAACACATGATCCCACTGTGATTATTGTTTGACTATTACAAAGCTCTTCATCGAGTAGAGTTAAATGCCTCCATAATCACTCTCTTCTAACCAAGTATCTGCCATGCATATATCAAAATGATCTCAAGTTCCTTTGAATGCTATAACAGCGGAGATACTTTGTTTGATGACCCTTGAATTACGACTATCAAGCTAGCTAGGGAGATAACAGTTCTGTAGCTAGAGACATAAAACACTGTGCGTTTTCTCGGGGTTGAATGACGTCTTGTACATCCTTTCTCACTCTGCTTATTGTAATCCCTTGAGAATACTCAGCCCCAAATTTCTCATGTCTGGCAGCTTCAAGATGTTGATAATGTAGATGATAAACAGTGGGTATTGCCCAATCACGAGGGGCTAGGTATTCTATTGACATGAAGAAACCAAGGCCCAGATTTATAAAGCAACTTCCCTACATCACATAGGCAGTAAAGAGCAGAGACAAGTTCTTTTGGTAAACACAAGTCTTCTGGCTCCAATCCAATACACCATACTGATTTTATCAAAGGTTATGCTAAAATCCAAATAGACCATGACTAAGGAATTCTCCTTTGTTGTTGTTGTTTGGCCATTTCAGTCATAAACAGCTGTTCATGACCCCATTGGGGATTTTCTTGGCAAAGATACTGGAGTGGTTTACCATTTCTTTCTCCAGATCATTTTACAGATGAGGAAACTGAAGCAAACAGGGTTAAGTGACTTGCCCAGGGTGACACAACTAAGTGTTTGAGGCCAGATTTTAACTCAGGAAGATGAGTCTTCTTGACTTCAGGCCCGAAAGTCTACCCACTATACCAAGTGTCCTGAATTCTCTTTCAGACAATGTTCTAGAACATATTTTAATATTACATGTTAAAACAATTTTTTAACATTTGGGTTTAAAAAAAATTGAGTTCCAAATTTTATCTCACCACCACCACCACCCCAGACAGATTCTGCCCTGGTTTCTCCTCCTTATCTATCAGGGAAATGTTGTGATTGCTTCCTTGTAGGGTTTCTAAATTTCTAAACCATTGCTTGTCTCTGGGAATTTGCACAAATGGAAGGGTTAAATAAAATTGATTTGTGGGCATGGGGGTACCGCAGTACTAGTAAAATCTAATTCTAATTTTCAAGATGGATTAGATCATAAACCAGCAGATCAATTGCGTAACATATTGTTTATATTTAACATGGAGTCTATATCTAGGTACAGTGATGGGCTTGAAGTCAGGAAATTGTTATTGTTTAGTTGTATATGATTTTTTTATAATCCCATTTGGGTTTTCTTGGCAAAGATAGTGGTGTGGTTTGCCATTTCCTTCTTACAGATGAGGAAACTGAGGCAAACAGAGTTAAGTGATTTGCCAGGGTCACACAGCTAGTAAATGTCTGAAGTCAAATTTGAATTCATGACTATGAGCCTTCCTTATTCCAAGCCCAGTGCTCTATCCATTGTTCCACCGAGCTGCCCAAGTCTGAGAGACAGACTCAAATCTCGTCTCAGACATTTAACATCTGCATGGCCCGGGCAAGTCCAGCCACCCCTCTGGGCCTCAAGTTCCTCATTTGTAAAATGAGAATAATAATAACACCTATCTCCCAGAGTTCTTGTGAAAATCACATAAAATATGCAGAGTGCTTTGTCAAACTGAAAAGCACTATATAAATGCTAACTATTGTTATCTATTGTCACAGTTTCTACATGCTTTTATAAGAAAGATACAATGCCTTTGGGCACTCTTCCCAACCCACTAGCAATTCCTCAAGCCCTCTAAGAGCTTTTGGTAGCTTAGTACAAAATTCTGATGTTATAATAAAGCTTCTGATTTGTACGTATTCAGACCACTGTACTTGAACATTTCCCCTTTTCCCATTAGTTCTATCCTAGTGAGCATTGCACAATTTCTAATTACTTGATATGGGCAGTGGAGTGAATTAGTCTTCCAAATTATAAAAGCTTGTGAGTTTATGCCTGGTTGGCAGCATTTCTTTCCTAGGAATGGCAGAAACAGCAACCTTTGTGACGTTAATTTGCTTCTCCATCTGGCCAGGTATGTATGTGCATTGTTGAGGAGAGAAATGAATTGGTTTCTTTCCTTTTGTCTGTTGCTTGTTGAATCCTTTAAGGAGAAGTCTTCTATCTGTCATGATTTTATTACTGTACCAGCAAGTGGGTTATCTCCTTTCATCAGCCTTAAGATAGCTCACCAGTGATAGGCACAATGAGAGATTTTAGGAATTCAAGTTTCCAGCTCTCTTTTTCTCTATTTGAACATCTGTACAGCAGATGGCTCTTTTACTTCTGCAAATAAAGTTGGCTATGGTTCCTAGCCAATCAGGTAATATAGCTTTGGGTATTTCTCTGATGGTACAGTTTGTAAAAGAAATAAAATTGGGAGTAAGATAGACAACTATCCCTTCTCTAAACTTCTCAATTTCTGTTGATGGCACCACCATCCTTCAAGTCAGCCAGGCTTGCTCCTAATCAGTTATCATTTTGTTGATCCTTCCTCTACAATGTATCTCATATCCATCCACTTCGGAATATGTAGCCTCTACCCTAACTTATCCAGCTTCCTTTCACCTGGACCATTTCAATAGCAATCTATCCTTTACACCACTGCTAAATTGAGATTCTGAAAATACAAATGTAACCACATCATGCTCCCTACTCTAAAAGCTTAAATGGCTCCCTATTTCCTCTTAAATAACATATAAAATCCTCAGCCTACAAATATGTCTCCCATGTACCTTTCTAGTCTTACATAATATTATTCCCCTTTATAAATTCTCCATTCCTGTCAAAGCTAGCCTGTTTGCTATTCCTGATAAATGACATTTAATCTTCTTCCTGAATACCTATACACAATCAGTCCCTTAAATCTGGAATGAATTCCCTCTTCACCTCTACTTTGTAGGATTCCTGACTTCCTTCAAAGCATAGTCATCATCCCTCTCTTAAATTGAAAATCCAAAGATTTATTATTGTTTACTTTTGAATGTGCTTTATTTGAGTTACTGATACAGAATATTAATAACCCAGAGGAGACTGTCCCCAAATTTTGTTTCTTAAAACAATTCTAATTTCCAAAGGAATTTTCTATCTATGTAATAAAATTCCCCTTTGGGGTAGGGAGATGGTATGCTAGTATCAACATAGACATCACAATGTGAAATTGGCCGTACAGCATTAAATGTAAAATTATTTTATTATTTACCAAGTGCCCAGAGATGATAATTCTGCTTTGGTCATGATTAGAATATCATCCAGTTTTGTTCATTGGTCACTTCCTAATAAAAATGGCTAATAATTAGATACTTGGGTTAAAAAGGGCGTAGGTCTTTAAGATTCAGTCTTTATTGGATCTCCAGGTGGGAGGAATATAAGAAGCCAGTAAAAGAGATAAAAGGAGGAGTTAGAAATAAAAAGAGGAAAGCAGAACTTTAACCAAGAAAGAAGTCATCCAAAAGGAGAGATCCACAACAGTGCTAAGTGCCAAAGAGAGGTCAAGAAGAATAAGGAAAGAAAAGAGTTCTTGGATTTCATAATCAAGAGATTATCAGTGACCTTGGAGAGAGTAGTTTCAAGAGGGGGGGGGGGCAGCTAGGTGGCACAGTGAATAAAGCACCAGCTCTGGATTCAGGAGGACCCGAGTTCAAATCTGACCTCAGACACTTAACACTTACTAGCTGTGTGACCCTGGGCAAGTCACTTAACCCCAATTGCCTTACCAAAAAAAACAAACAAACAAACCAAGAGAGGGTGGGAATGAAAACCTGATTTCGAGACTTTGAGGAATGAGTAAGTAGTGAGGAAATTGAAGCAGTGAGTATGAACTAGACCATCCAGAAATCTGGCAATTGGTGGGGGAAAGAGAAAAGACAATAGTTTGCAGGAGCATCAAAGTGAAGGAATGTTTGGGGAGGGGATTGGTTTGCTTTTAGGATGCAGAGCCTTAGGAATATTTATAAGATATTATAAGATAGCAATTAAAGAAGTATCAAAGAGGAGGACATGATTAATGAAATTAGTTCTTAGAAGATACTATAGGAGATGGACTCAGGTATAAGTAGAATCATTAATTTTAGTAAGAAGGAGACCCATCTTGACATGTAGTAAAAATATTTCTAAATTTAGAGTCAGAAGACCTGAACATGAGCCCCAGCTTTGGTATCTACCATCTACACCACCTTGGACAAGGCATTGGGTCTCAGATGCCATTTGTAAAAGGAGGAGAATTAGGTCAGGGCTTCATAAACTTTTTCCACTCATGACCCCTTTTCACCTAAGAAATTTTTATGCAACCTCAGGTATATAAAATAGGTATACGTGATCTTTTACTGTTGCCAAATTTTTCACAACCCCCCACATTCAGTTACACAACCCCATATGGGGCTGTGACCTGCAGTTTAAGAAGTTAGGAATTAGGTGGCCTCTAAATTCATCTACATCTGATACTACCTTTGTGACTGTGGACAAATCACTTAATCTGTGTGTGCCTCCGCTTCCTCTTCTGAAAAATGAGGAGGTTGGACGAGATGGCCTCTAAAGTCACTTCTAGTTCTAAATCCATGATTCTATGGTCTTCAGACTATGAAATTATGATTCTACAAATCTGTACTATTTGTTTCTTCAATTTTTTCCCTAAACCTAACTTTTTTTCCCTAAACCTAACTTCTAATCATTTTGTCTCAGTGTTCTGACATCCAACACCTTTCTTGGAATCTCTCTCTCTCTCTCTCTCTCTCTCTCTCTCTCTCTCTCTTTTCTCTTTGCTTTTTAAGATAGAGGTGACATGGATGCATTTTCCTCTAGATGTTGCTTTTAAAAGCATCCCTGGAGTTGTTGTGAATGCAGTCACTGTTGCTGAGAGCTCTGGTACTGCCTTGGCACAGAACAAAATTGAATTGTTTAAACCTCCAACCCAATCCAATCTTTTATCATCCTTTGTATTTGGGGGTGGGGGAGGAAACTCAGAAGAATCAAGCATAGTCTGAGTGTGATTAATCCTTCCTTAGCTGACATAACTAAACTTGCCCAAAGTGATTAAACTAAAATAGAATCAAATCTTGAGTAACCTGTACATCTAAGTGAATAAAAAAGTTTTTATAAATGGGTTTTGTACTCTCCAGCTGTCTGTGAGGTTGTAGTACATGCAGGTATCTGCAAGCTGTTCCTATTTCTCCCTGCACCTTGTGTGCTAATTCTAAGATTCAATTCATCTTTTCATTCATTACTGCATTTCCCCCCATGATTGCCCATTCCAAGACTTATGTGGATTTTCAAACACCTGAGAGGTAAATAATTTTAGCTGGTTATTGAAAGCAAAAATACAACCCTCAGGTTAATAATTTGCTCATTCATTTGTTTTTAACAAAAATGAGGGCATTTTCAGTAATGCTGTTACATTCCATCCTTCATCTTCAAGCCTCCATCTCTCTTAGGATAGGCACCTGTACCCCTAGTTGGTGAGAATTCAGTTTTAAAGTACCCCCAGATGCTCCACCTGCCCTGCTGCTACATTCCACCCTCCACTAGGGCATTGCAACTACCATCTTGAACTATAGATTGGATCACCATATCACCAGATCTATTATAATGTATTGACTGTCTTACTGCTATATTATATGTGTACTGTACCCCCTCTTCCATTTTATTTTTGCCTCTTGCCCTGGGATCAGTAATTAAGAGTTCCATTTCTGGAAAAAAGATGCCAATTTCCCTATGGTGAATTCACCATCCCTGTGCATTTCCAGAACAGAACACCCCTTCCTGAACATGACCCCACTATATATGTTGTTTTTCCCTATTAGAATTTCATTTTTTTTTGAGGGCAGGAATGTCTTGATTTTAAAAATAGTTTTTATACACATGGTCCTTAGCACAGTGTATAGTAAATGCTTATTAAGTGTTTTTTCATTCATCAAGCTGGGAGAGATAGTTAACATGTTGGATTACAGAATTAAAATAGAAAAAGTATCTCTATAAAGAGGAGCTGAATGTAATAACATTAACTAAATAGGTATAATTTTAAAGCCCTGCTTTTTGGTTTGAAAATTCTAACTGTATAAGTAAAACATAGAAGGGAATTGGTAGAAAATTTGTTCTATGAAAAAGATCTGTGGGTTTACTGTGGCAGCAAAATAGTAATAGTAGTAGTAGTAGTAGTAGTAGTAGTAGTAATATTTTGTTAGGCTACAGCAGTGGTTTTCAAAGTGTCTTCTCTGGCAGTGTCCCCTAATTTTCCCTAGATCTGCCTCTTAATTTTCAATTTCATGTCCATGCCTGATTCTCCCAAGTCTCCTTTAGTGTGTCACAATTTCTCAAAGCAAAGAATAGTCCTATGTTATAAGCAACAAGTTAGAGTCCCATTTAGTTATGTTAATAGAGGCAGTTTTCAGAATAAGGAAAGTGATAATCCCATGGTACTTTTCCCAAACCCAAACACATCAAGGACTGGGTTCAGTTCTGAGTATTCACTCATTGACAAGCTGGAATAGATCCAGAGGAAAGGGAACACCATGTTGAGAGTAATGGAAATGATGCCATTTGAAGCTGGGACAAAGGAACTGAGGATGGTTAATCTAGAACAGAGAAGACCTGTGTGGAGGTGGGAATGGGGAGGGAGGGGGGAGAGGAAGGAGGGGACATAAAAAGGGGTGAAGGATATCTTGAAGTATTTAAAGAACGAGAATGTAAAAGAGGGATTAGACTATGCCTATGTGGTCCCAGGAGGAACAACTTAGATTAGTGGGCAGAAATTGCAGTATTATTTGATCTAAGGAAAAACTTGCTAAAAACTACAGCTCTCCCCAAATGGAATGGGCTTGCTAAGGAGGTAATGGGTTCCCATCGCTGGAAGGCTTCAAGTGGTAGCTGGAAAACTACTTATTAGGGAATTTACAAAAGTGTTTCCATTGTATTCCTAATGTATTCTGGCTATCTTACTGCCAGTTCAAGTATGACTTGGATCCCTAGATAATACCATAGGACCTTTCTAACTCTGAGATTCAGTAACAGAGTGTCTATTAGGATGTAAGTATTGAGTAAAAACCATTAGATATCAAATAGGAAGTTTTTAGCTATTAGGAAGATAACATCGCTTGCCTTGAGATCCTCCTGCAGATAAATAAGATTTCAAAACCATTGACAATGTAGCAGTGCCTGATTAGGTAATATTTTGGATGTTTCTTAAAATATTAGCAGACCACATTTTACTTTTCCTACTTCTTTAATTATTCCATCTTTTCTTTTTAATGGGTCTAGACCAGGAATCTGAAACTCCCCAGGTGGTGGATTTCATTGAACAGCTTGTACCCTCCCGTGTCATATTATGTAGTTCCTTTATTCTTTTACTCAGATGAATGCAGATTTTCCAGTCTTTGTTCATAGAAACAAAGATGTAAATGATGATGCCAGAAATTCAAGGATGATTCAACATTAAGCAAATAATATGATAATTATGCTAAAAATTAAAATATACAAAACCATGTAAATATCCTTGGATTCAAAAAGAAAAATGTCTTTGACAAAGTATAATACCCATAGCAAGGAATGAAAAAACTGAGTCAGAGAGAGGTTGTACAAGATCACAAGATGGTAATCATTAGAGATGGAAGATGAATCCAAATTCTCTAATGATTACCATCTTGTGATCTTGTACAACCTCTCTCTGACTCAGTTTTTTCATCTGTAAATTGAGAATTTGAGTTAGATGATCTCTCATGTCCCGAGAACTGTGGCTTTGGAAGACTGCATAAAATGTCAGTTCTTGCTGAGGTGTTGGTGAGTTTTGCTGAAGTAGTTTTTTTCCTTCTTCTTTCTTTCTCCTTCCTTCCAGTCTCTTTACACTTTACATCCTTCCCCAAACTCCAGTACTCCATGAGTCAGCAATACCAGACTTTTGGCTATTCTTTAAACAAGACAATCCATCTCCCAACTCCAGGCATTTTCACCAGCTATCCCCCATGCCTAGAAAGCTTTCCCTCTTCATCTCTATCTCTTGCCCCACATATCTTTCTTCAAATCCTACCTTTGACAAGAAGCCTTTCTCAATCCCCACTAATGCTAATGAGATTCCTCAGTTGAGCATCTTCAATTTATCCTGTATATATCTATACATAATTGTTTGCATTGTGAGTTCCTCAAGGGCAGGGACTGTCTTTTACCTTTCTTTGCATCCCCAGCATTGAGCACAGTGCCTGGTACGTAATAGACGCTTAATAAATGTTTATTTACTAACTGACTAAAACTGACTTGCTGTTGTAACCCTAAAACATGTCACTTAATCTTTGTGAGTTTCAGTTTCCTTATTTTTAAAATGGAAATTATACTTAATCTACTTGACTCACAGAGACACTTTGATACTTAAAATCTCTGAGTTCATCGATAAGGGTAATCCCTTCACAGATACCAATCCTACCCACACACACTTTTGTAGACCATTTTCTTTTTTCTTTTTTTTTTATTCTGAACAGAATTTTATTTTTCAAAATATATGTAAAAACAAAATTTTAACATCAATTAAAAAAAAAACTTTGTGTTCCAACTTCGCTTCCCCCCTCCATTCCCACCCCCCACCATTTTCTTATGGGAAAAAAAAGGCATCACCTGGTGGCCCACCTTCTGATGATGAACCGCTCTAAATTTAAACAAGAACTAAGTCTGTCCTTGGCCAAGAGACAATTGTCCACCACTGGGAGTGCTTTCAAAGCCCTTCCAGCTTGGGAGGAACTGGCAGAGCCTGTGTTCCCTCCCCTTGCTTAGCATTTGAGAGAGTGGGGATGATTACTAGGGTCATTCTACTGCAGTGCTGAGGCACTGGAATCAGACGTTAGCAGTGGATCAAATGATATAATGTACATGAAAGCGCTTTATTAAATATAATCATCCATTTAGAGAGAAATATTTGTTATCTTTTAGCCATTCTTAAAATAAAACCATTGGCAAGCCTTTGGATTCATTCCCATTTTTAGAATGAAACTGTTAGAAACTGGAACTCTAAAGAGGAACGGTAAATAAATTAAATTTCCCCTTTTACTTCTTACTTCCCTACTCTATCTTCTAAACTGCAGCAGGAAACTCTTGATGCCTGTTAGCCTCAGCAGAAGCAGGTGAATAAAACTCTTGAGAAGACAGGGTGTCCACTAGCTATAGAGTCACAAATTCTACTACGTGGGTGACTTTGAGCAAGTCACTTAACTTCTCTGTTCTCACTTTCCTCATCTGGAAAATGAAGAAACTGGACTGAATGGCCTCTGAGAATGCTTCTAGCTCTAGATTCTAGGATGTATGAGGGAAAAGTGGAAACTCTGAATCAAGTTTGATGTGGACTTCTCTTATAACATCCATGAACTCAAAGTTACAAAGAGACATTATGGAAACTAGTGTAGAGCCATAATGGCAAATCTCTCATGGCTAGTTTTGTTTTGGCCATGCTGGTCATTCACTCATAAACATAAAAATTAATATATAAAACATATTGTATATATGTATATATTATATATATACATATATAAATATATTAAAATATGTAACATTTCCTGCCAAATTTTTCACATCTGAGTTTAGCTGTGGGGCATTTCAAGTAGTAGAGGGTCAGTTATGTGATCCCATATAGGACCCACAGTTTAAAAAACCTTAGCTCTATATTATTCTGTGGTAGCTTCTGTAGACATTTGGGATGTCTGTGTTAGTAACTCTAAACTAGACCTCATACTGTGGTTGCAAAGATAATTATGCTGATAGAAAGTAACACTTCTTAGTTGTAGAGGATGGGGCTCTTGGGAGTCTGGTGCTCCTAGATAGAATCCCCTATGTCTCAGTGTTTGTGTTCTCCATCATTGTACATATTCTTGGAGGAAACTTGTAAGCCAGATTATGCTGCAAATTTCCTGAGGTCTTGGACAATTGCCAACCTTTTGTGTCCAAAGGCCAGTAACAGTTATATCTTTGGTGATGCCTATAGAGTTCTTCCTTATTCTCTCAAGCATGCCTTAGATCCTGGCAATTGCAGTTTGTGACACCACAAAGGTAACCCCATCATGATGGTATCCATCCCTCCAAACCTCCCTGCCCTTCTTAATCCTAGAGGGCCTTGTTGGAAGTTACATGTCAAATGAATTACTACCTAATTTATAAGTCAGTTGTGAAGAAGAAATGAGTTAATGCATGTAAAATACCTTGTAAACCTTAAAGCACTAGCTCTTAGGGACTTGGTAATTTTTTAGGTACTCTGGTAATTTTGCTGGTAATTTTTTAGGTACTCTCAAATAAAATCAATATTTTACCAGAGCTTTGGACCTAGAGTGAGGAAGACATGAGTTAAAATCTGGCCTCAAACACTTACTAGATGTGTGTATTTGGGCAAATCACTAAACCTCTGCCTGCCTCAGTTTCCTCAACTGTAAAATGGGGATTATACTAACACCTATGCACCCCAGGGTTGTTGTGAGGATTAAATGGGCTAATATTTGTAAAGCACTTAAGACAGTACCTGGCACATATTAGGTACTATAAATGCTAGTTATTCTTCTTATTATTATATCAGGCATATGAGAAAAAGAGATCATTGCTTCTTTACATAAATAAATTCTACCATGGAGTCCTGGAAGAAGGCAGGGTTAATAGAGAATTTTAATATATTTAGTTAAATGATGAATTCTGGAAGCTTTCAACAGCACACCCCCTCCCAACAAGCTGGCAGGCTTAGTGGATTTGCTTATCCAGTTGAATGACTGCTTGAGAGACTGAAAGACTGAATCAGCTAAGGATCAAGATGTAGGTTGGAGAAGGAGCTGCAGAGGACCAAAAGAATTCTGAATCTATGCCCCTGGAGGCAGCTGTCATGGGTAGGCTTCTTAGAGTTGGTGATATTGATATTGAGTTGGTGATATTGTGCTTTAGATGTAAAAGACCTGATCATCTGGCCCTGAATTACTGGTACCAGAATGGGCACAAGAAAATAAAGTCCTTAAGAAGATAGATGATGGTTGCTCCTAGTCAGCGGCATCCAGAGGCCTCGGGCCTTTGGCAATCCATCTATGTCTTGGTTTTGCTACAGTGGCATAGCTACCTGCCTCAGTGATGCAAGTAGCACTCCCTGGGAGACCAGAGCCAAGTGCTTCTCCCACATCTGGCTCAGAGAGGTGGATATAAGACCCTCGCTCTTATTTCACCATCACCAGAGGAGCTCAGTTCCAATTTCATGTAGGGGACTAGATCCAAACTTGCTGGTTCCCAAGGAAAGACAAACCTGGTTGATATTCTCTAGGTCTTGACCAACTTGGGCAAAAGGACAGGTGCCAATGAACAAAAACTCTAAATTTAAGCTTCTACCAAGGGTGGATAAACCCTTGGAAGTAAAGAAGACACAAGAGGCTGCAGATTGTCCTTCTTGGCAAACACCTCAAATTACATAGAATATAGATGAGTGGTCATTGGCAACAGTAGAGCAAGAAGAATTCTCTGCAGGAAGAGGATGCAGAGAATGCTGGGCCAAGAGACATAGAAATGCACAGAAGAGGACTTTGTGCCAAACAGCTCACCAAGAAGATAGTCTATGGACAGACAGGCTCTTGTTATAGATAAATTGTCAAATGCACAGCACCCTAGTGGAGAGAGGGAGGGTGATTCCACCTCTTGCAAGTGGAATCCAAGTCCAGTTGGAACTATCTAAGTATGTATATAAGGCAGATCACTCCTCTGGAGGTAAAGCTGATTATATTGTTCCCTCACATATACCTTTCCCATGCAGGAACACACTGTTAGCTCACTCAGGAATACAGGGCCATTGAGCTGTGAGAACACAGCAGCTTCTGCCTATACCCATGACAAAGGTTATCAGTGTCTCTCCCACTCTGAGACCAGGAGATAAAAGCAGCAGAAGTTACAGCCTTTGGGCTACTGGTGCTGAATTCTTACAGACAGCAGAGCTGATTCTATTGACAGGAGAGAAAACAAGAGAGCTAGGTGAGACATCTTACTGTCAGAATAGGGCAGCTCCAGGAAGTCTGGTATTTCCAGGTAGCTTTCTTTATGTTTTTATGTTCCTCTGCATTGTGTATGCTTCTGGGGAAGCTGACTCATGCTGAAATTATGTTCAAAAATTAAGCTCAGGACAAAATGTCCAGGTACATAGTATATATAAATTCATTTGCTCAGTAAACTGTTGTTATAAACAGCTCCTGCACCAGAGGACTGGGAAATTGCCAATGTGGCTTCCATCCATAGCAAAAACTCCAGAGAGATCCATTGGAGTTAAAGTGAGTCTCATTTGAAAGGCAAGCAGGCTATCAGAATTTGTGACAGGCTGTTGAACACCTAAGCAAGCAGAGCCTATCAGGGGAAAGGCATTGTTGTTTCTGTGATGAGAAATTATGCTGGACTGAGTTAAAGTTCTATGAGAGACTTTGAAAGGATTGGGGCTTCTACCCGATGAGGTTTTCTTTAGAGGAATGTGGGTGTTTAGGTCAAAGAAGAAAAGACTTTGAGAGGATGGGAGTGCTGTCTTTGACAGGCTGTTATGTGGGAGAAGTTATTATACTTGAATCCAGAGGGCATAATTTGGGGCAATGGGTAGAAGATAAGGTCAGGTAGATTTGGGGTTAAAGTAAGGGAAAGTCCAAAAAGTGGAAGAGGATGCCTCAGATGATAGTTTCCCCTTCTCTGGACGTCTTCAATTGGAGACTAGATGACCCACTTCCATAATGCTGTATAGGGAAGATCTCTTCAGGAACAAGTTGGACGTGTTGACCACTGGGTTCCCTTTCAACTTAAATACCATTTTGAAAAATCTGTGGTCAAAAAAATGTGGAAAGCTGCCTGGGGCCTTGGGTATGTGTATCCCAATGATTAGGCGATGTTGTTCCCTTTATATAAAAGGCTGTCAGGGGCAGCTAGGTGGCGCAGTGGATAGAGCACTGGCCCTGGATTCAGGAGGACCTGAGTTCAAATCCAGCCTCAGACACTTGACACTTAGTAGCTGTGTGACCCTGGGCAAGTCATTTAACCCCCATTACCCCGCCAAAATAAAAAAAGCTGTCAAACAAGCAACCTGCTGGCTGTATGAGGTCACAAAACTCCCAAATGCAACAAGAACCAGATGAAACTGTAATTGGAAAAATGTATAACAAAATAAATAAAAGACACAATAAAACGTAGATAATGCTAATTTGTGGTTTTCTAAATCAATATACAGCCATCAGTTTTTATTTGAGATTGACACCTCTGCCTTGTATTACCTCTTGTACCCTTATTTTCTCAGGTATGACTGTGATTAAGGTCATGGAACCTCAACCCATGGGTATACATGTGTATTTCTGAGAGGTTCCTACTTGGAATTGTCTGGCCCATAATCTACTGAGTGTTTTTTTCTACATGAATCCCTCATGCTCATTATTGTCAGAAATGGTTGTGAGTCAGGTAAGTGAAGGGCCAAGCTTCACCCAAGCTGTCAAGAGAAATCACTGCTAGAATACCACATGAAAGACAACTGAGCTCAGGACCTGGGATATTGGAAAGGGTATTTTTAGCTCTATCCTATAGTTTCTAGAAGAGTTAGTAAGCAAGGAGGTTTTACATTTTGATGGTCATACCTGCTCTCTAACCTAGAGAACTTTTTCTGGGGGTAAGTGAAGACCACTGGCTTGCTTATAGGTAGACAGTAATATCCAGCACAGGATATGTGCAGGCCTAATGTGCAATCAGGAAGACTTGAATTCAAATCTGACCTCAAACACTTACTACTTGACTGACCCAATGCAAGTCACTTATCCTCTCTCTGCCTCAGTTGACTCAACTGTAAAAGGGGGATAATAATCGCACCCACCTCACACCTTGTTATTTCAAGGAATGAATGAAATTCTGTTTGTAAAGCACTCAGTTCAGTGCCTGATATAAAATAGGCACTTAATAAATGCTTATTCCTTTCCCTCTTCCCCTTCCTTATGGTAACAGTTTACCAGTGATATGGAGATATAAGTCCTGGTAAATGGGAAGTATCAAGGGCAAAATCCATAGGTTGAGAAAAATGAGCAAGGTACTCTAGGTAAAGAAGTACACATATAATTATTAGAATAGAATTCAATGGTTGAGAATAAGGGGAACCTCAAGCATGTGAGGTACTGCCACATTGCCTCGATCTGCTTATAGCCCCCAAATGGCAAACCAGAGACTTCTGAGGACCTTTCCAATCATGAGATTTATGATGCTGTGCTTTTATTTTCTCCTTGTGTTGGTTAGAATCTTTGCTTTAGACACCAGCTCACCATGACTTTGCAGTTCTAAACAGCTGAGATTCTCTTAGGCAACCAGTGGTTCACATACCTCACTTTAAAAGCCACTGATTGAACTTAACCTAAAAATAGTCGGGCATCTGTGGTGAACTGAATTAAAGCTTTTGCAAACAAGTCAATTCCTCATGGCACCTTCATAAGTGAAAAAAGCAGAAAAGGGGATTTCAAAAGATATGGAAAAAACATCCAGATGCTACAATCTAGGGACTTTATTGGTAGGATCTAGAGAGAAGAGTCAGACAAATACCCAAGAAATTTTTAAAGAGGCTGTTGTGCTGAACAGAGGAAAATGGGGTCAAGTTTAATCTGTGGTTTGTTGGAAAAATCATTAGATTGGGAATTGGGACACTTGTGTTCTATCAGTATTAGTAATTAGCTGCTTTAAAAGGGGGAAGGGACAATCTATTTAACTTTTCTAAGCTTCATAATCCTTATCTTTAAATGCTGGTTAGATTAGATAACAAGCTCCCTTCTCTGAGTTCTGGTCTATGATTCTTTTTTTTTTTTTTTTTTTTTTAGTGAGGCAATGGGGGTTAAGTGACTTGCCCAGGGTCACACAGCTAGTAAGAGTTAAGTGTCTGAGGCCGGATTTGAACTCAGGTACTCCTGACTCCAGGGCCGGTGCTCTATCCACTGCGCCACCTAGCTGCCCCCACTTAACCTCTTTTTGCTCTAGGATAGGGCTCATTGCTTTCAGCTGTTTAAAATGATTGCCTTCACCCCCACCCACTCTCAAGCTCAGGAACACATAAAGAGGTTTTTCATAAGGAGACTTTTTGAATCATGCCTACAAGAAGAAGATTGAACTCTGTCAAGTCTTTGGACTCCACTGAAGCAGCAATACAGCATTCTGAATTGCTAGCTTCAACTGCACTCAGAAAAAGCAAGGGCTCTATTTTGTCCTTGCTCCAAAGAGTTCCTTTAATCTCAACAGGAGTGCTCTTAGTGACGAGAGACACATCCCAAGGGAATCAGGGGAATCAAATTTCACTTCGTGTCTTATCTCATTCCACAGGGTGACTCTCTTGGCTATTACACCTCAAATAATGCATTCTAATGACAAAAGATGACAGAGTTTCGTTTACCAAATGGATCTCCACTCTTAGAGGTTGAATAGCTTCTGCACTGTGGCAGAGCTGTTGATAGAAAAGATGTGGCTGTGAGAGGAAGTTTCTTGCTCAGTGGGTCAAAAATCAGTCCTTCAGTTATCCCCTGTAGGGTCAAACTGGCCCTTGGCAATCGAGCTTGAGTTACCAAATGTGAGGAGGAAATGAGGCCTTGAGTTCATCATGCAAAACTGAGAGAAAATGTGGCCTAAGGTATTCCAGCAGTTTTGAGCAAGTACCTGAACTGGAGAAGCAATTTCTAAAACTACATGGATTTACAATCAGCACTAAATGCCTCTTAGATAAGGCTGGAACATCAGCCAGGGCCTTGCCATCACTGTTACCGTCCCCGCTTTTGTTTTCATAAAGGAAACTATTAGTCCAACATCTGTTTCCACAGACTTATTGAAATGAAATGCATTCAGTTCTAAAAGTTGCACCCAAACCCTAGGCAATATATTAATCCATAGTTCTCTAATTAGACAAGCACTAATTAAATGCTAATCACCTTATTGCAAGGCATAGTTTTAGATGTAAAGGGTACAAAGACAATACAGTCTCTGCCCTCAAACAGAATGGTCATGTCTTGCTTTGACCATCTATCAGAGACAGAAAGAAGTGCTGAAATGTGGAAGTAATCAGTCACCTTGACTGATAGGTTCCATTAGAAGCTGGCCTTCCTCAATCACTTCCTCTTTCTCTCATCTTCAATCTCTCCTAATCCCCTACCACCTAGAATTATGCCCGGATGTCCAGAAACCCCAGAAAGCTTCACTTGGCCTTACCATTATCTCAAGTTCTCATTCTGTATCTTTCCTCCCTTTCAAAAGCAACTCCTAGAAAGGGTTATATACACTCCATTTCCTCACGTCTCCTTTACTTTTCAATCCCTTAGGTTCTGACTTCCAACACTACCATTTGACTAAAACTGTCTCCAAAGTTACCAATGGTCTTATAATGGCTTAATCTAATGGCCATTTCTCACCACTTGTATTTTTTAACACTATGGATCACCCTTTTCTCTTCTCTTTTTCCTTTGGGTTCTATTACATTGCTCTCTCTCATTTCTTCTTCCTATTTAACCACTCACTCCTTCTCAGACACCTTTGTTGGATCATCTGTCTCCTGAACCCCCAAGCTTTATCCCGAGTCTTTTTTTTTCTTCTCTCTCTATACTTCCTGCCTTGGTGATCTCATCAACTCCTATTGATTCAACTACTGTATTTATGCAGATACACACACATAAACACACACACACACACACACACACACACACACACACACAGCCTCTTTTCTGGACTCCAATTCTAGATTGCCAACTGCCTGCTGGACAGCTTCACCTGGATGTCCTGTGGGCATTACAAACTCAATATGTCCAAATCAGAACTCATATTTTCCCCTAAAGTCTTACCTCCTCTAAACGTGACTACTTCTGTGAAGGCCACCACGATCCTTCCAGTTACGCAGGTTTGTAATCTTGACTCATTCCTTTCCCTCAACCCCCATATACAACCAGTTGCCACGTCTTGTTGATTCAGCATCTCTGAAATACATTCTCTTGTCTCCTCTCACATATTATCCATTCGTCCCATATGTGTCCTCTTTACATCTTTTTGGTTGTTTTTTTTTTTTTTTTTGATGAGGCAATTGGGGTTAAGTGACTTGCCTAGGGTCACACAGCTAGTAATTGTTAAGTGTCTGAGGCCAGATTTGAACTCAGGTCCTCCTGAATCCAGGGCCAGTGCTTTATCCACTGTGCCACCTAGCTGCTGTCCTCTTTACATCTTGCTTTGACTATTGCGATAACTTCCTAATCAATCTCCCTTACTCAAGTCTCTCATCTCTACAATCCATCCTCCATCCAGGAGGTAAGAGCACTAGACTTTGATTAATAAAGACCTTGGTATTCCTAAATCACAGATTTTACCATGTCATATCCCCAGCCCACCCCTGCCCCATCCTGCACCCCACCCCCACATACTAAAAAAGTCCTCAATTCTCTACTGCCTTTAAGATAAAATCCAAAATCCTCAGCTTGGCATTTAAAGCACTTCAGAATCTGACTCTCACCTGCCTTTCTAGTCTTCCTTCCTATTACTTCCCTTCACACATTGTCTGTTCTAGTCAAACTGGCTTGCTAGCTGTTTCTCAAAAATGACATTCTACAGTAGTCTGAAATGTACTCTGGCTTACTGCTTCCTTGTAGAATCTCTAGCTTCCTACGTGAGGCCTTTCCTGATCTCCAACCAAAGGTTATTAATATTTCCTATCTCTTAAGATTGCTTTGCATCATCTTGTATATACTTTGAATTCATTTGCTTGTTTAAATGTCTTATCTTCCCTCCCCCTTCTCTTCCCTGACAGAATATAAGCTCCTTGGGGGCAAGGTCTATTCTGTTTGTCTTTATTTCCCCAGCACCTCCTACCTTGTCTTCAACACTGTAAGTGTTTGATGAATGTTGACTAAACTGAAGCCTACACTTACAGCTAGGAAGAGCATTAAAGACCATTTCTAGATCTCCCTCCCCGCTTTACCCTTTAAGACAAGAAAAGAAAAACATGAAATGATGTGCCCTTTTCTCCCAAAAGTAGTACAGATTAAAACTGAGATCTCAAGGCCTCATCTAGGATGGGGACTGAAGATTTATTTAGAAAATCTGGAGTATTGCCATAGAAAGTAATTAAGGTAATTAATAAGTATTAGAAAAGTAACAGGATAAAAAATTTAATTTAAAAAGCAGCAGAGTTTCCATATGGTACTTACAAAAAAATGAGAGGAATTTATAGAAAGAAAACTTCCATTCAAAATAACTACAAGGACATAAAATTTTAGCAAGATAAGCTACTGAGGCAAACACAGGACATACATAATCACTACCACAAAACACTCTTCAAAAAATAGAGGTTTTAACAATTTTGTAGTTATTCAGTGTTCATGCAATTAACTATACTACCTAAACTAATTTACAAATTTAGTGCTAGACTTATCAAAAACCTGACTAGAGGTTACTTTTTAGGAATAGAAAAACTAGTAATAATATTCATTGAGACAAATGAAATGCCTACGTTCTCTATTTAATTTTTGGTGGGGCAATGAGGGTTAAGTGATTTGCCCAGGGTCACACAGCCCAATAAGTGTCAAGTGTCTGAGGCTGGATTTGAACTCAGGTCCTCCTGAATCCAGGGCCAATGCTTTATCCATCGCACCACCTAGCTGCCCCAATGCCTACATTCTCAAAGGAAATATTGAAAAAAAGAAAGCATTAATGGCCCATAGTATTCTAAGATATCAAATTATATTAAAAATAGTCTTTGAAACTATTTCATACTTATTTTAAAAACAGGAAACTAGACTGGTAGAACAGTAAGACCCAGCAATAAACAAAAGTGCACATATGGTATGTAGTAAACCTAAGACTACAGACTACCAGGGTTAATGACTCCCTATGCTACAAGTACTTCAAGGAGAATGGAAAAGAAGCTTGAAATAAATTAGGTGTAGATGAGCATCTTACAATATACACCACAATCAGTTATAAATGGATATTTGACCTAAATATAAAAGGTCATATCATCATCATCAGTAGAATTTTTATAGTGCTTTAATGTTTTCAAAGCACTTTTACAAATATTACTCTACAAATATTATTTTAATCTCCCATCAATCTGAAGTTTTGCCTTTCATTGCATCCCTAGTAGTTAGCACAGTGTAGATATTTAATGTGGGCAGCTAGGTGGCTCAGTGGATAATGTCCTGGGTCTGGAGTCAGGAAGACTCATATTTGTGAGTTCACATCCAGCCTCAGACACTTACTAGCTATGTGACTCTGGGAAAGTCACTTAATCCTGTTTGCTTCAGTTCCTCATCTGTAAAATGAGCTGCAGAAGGAAATGGCAAATGGTTCCAGTATCTCTGCCCAAAAAACCCCAACAAACTGAAATGGGGGTCACAAAGAGTTGGATGTGCCTTAAATTGACTCAACAACAACAACAAAAGGTGTTTTATAAATGCTTGTTGACTGAATGAATCCTATTATCATCTCTATATTACAATAAGGAAACAGGAAGAAAATGTTTAAGTACTTTCCCAGGTTCACACAACTATTGTATCTGAGGTGATATTTGAACTCAGGTCTTTATTAATCAAAGTCTAGTGCTCTTACCCACTGTATGACCTAGCTGCATGGTGACAAAAATAAGGAAAGAACCTATCACAAGTGTAGCTAGGAGAAGAATGACTAACAAAAAGGAAACCAAAAAAGTCCAATATATAACAAAACATTCATAGAAGCATTTTGTGGTAGTGTGTGTAGTAGAAAAAGTCTGTAATTCTTATTTAGAATAAACAAATTTTAGCATACAAATGTGAGGCAATATAACTACATTGGAAGAAACAACAAATGTAAAGAATTTAGAAAAACATATGAAGAGAGTATATGAAATGATAAAAGTAGAACCAAAAGAATAATATATATAAGTACAAATGAAAACAATAAAAACAGAAAAAGAACTTGAGTTCTGATGTACAATAATCAACCATCTAAAACCTGAAGAACAGTGTTCAGAAATATTTCTCTTGTCAGTAGAAAGGTGGTGACTACAGATGTGAGATATTGTATCCAAGTTCTTGACATACATGGTTACTAGTTTGGTTCAGTTGGTTTTCCTTACCCCTTTATCATCTACCACATTCCATATCCAGAAACCCACAAACAAATGAACCATATCTGACAGCACATGCACTATTTATTCCTCACCCTCAGTTCCTCATCTCTTTAATGAAGGGAATGAAGTGCATTTCTCCCCCACTTTTCTCTGGTCATTTTTGGTTTTTGTTCTTTCCATTTATATTGTTTTTGTCATCGTGAATATTGTTTCCAGATGCATACTTCAGTCCATATCACTTCATAAATTTTCCTTTGTCTCTGACTTTATATATAATATTATTGAACTTATAGCAGGAAGCTCACATAGCCTAAGCACTGGATTTACTAGTATTCATTTTAACAATCTTCATAAGATCTAAACTTGAAATGAAAAGCTCCCATGAATAATTCTGGTGAATATCACATGATGCAATGGAATTAGGAGAAGAAATGACACAGAGAGAGCGAGAGAGCAAGAGAGCGAGAGAGCGAGAGAGCGCATTCCAAGACATATTTAGAGCAACATGACTTCCTTATAATTTTCATGATTTTTTACTGAAATTAATTTCCATGTCACGAAATCTCTCAGGGGTGTCTAGGCAATTTCCTAGGATTTTAAGTTATAGAGAATGTGCTGACCAGTATTGGTAGGGGGAGTTTTCTAATCCAGGAGCTCTCTATATCAATAAAATCATAGGCCAAGGTCCTACTGCCATCCTATTGTTCACCTATTCTTAAGTCAGACTATTTGGGGTAGCTAGGTGGTACAGTGGATAGAGCACTGGCCCAGGAGTCAGGAGAACCTGAATTAAAATCTGGTCTCAGACAGCTCTGTGACCCTGGACAAATCATTTAACCCTGATTGCCTCAAGTATGCAGAGCTATCTTGAACTGGACCCAGGTGGCTCTGGAGGAGAGAGTGAGACTGGTAACTTTGCACAGTCCTTCCTCACTTAAATCCAATTCACTGCAAGTCATGACATCACCTCCCAATGTCATGGTCCTCTTCGAGAATGAAGGACAAATAACAATACCTGACTGATGTGTATGTCTGGGGTTTGGGGGAATGAGGTAGAGAGGGCACTGCTAGCATTCATTCTCTTATAAAATGAATTTCATCGGGGGTAGCTAGGCAGCACAGTGGAGAAAGCACCGGCCCTGGATTTAGGAGGACCTGAGTTCAAATCTGGCCTCAGACACTTGACACTTACTAGCTGTGTGACCCTGGGCAAGTCACTTTAACCCTCATTGCCCTGCAAAAATAAACAAATGAAACAATGAATGAATGAATGAATGGATAAATAAATAAATGAGTGAATGAATGGATAAATATACAAATAATAAATAAATAGATAAATGAATAAATAGATGAATGAATGAATGAAATAAAATAAAATGAAACTCATCTTTCCTAGAAACAAGAAAAATCTGATCTCCAAAGAAATATTAGCAACCCTGATTTTAATCATTTAGCAAAAAAAATCAAAGAACAAACTTTATCTGGGATTTAGGAAATCACTACATGGAGCAGACAAAGTTTTTCACTGGCTTATGAAAGGCTTAAAAATGGATAAATCGGGGGCAGCTAGGAGGCACAGTGGATAAAGCACCGGCTTTGAACTCAGGAGTACCTGAGTTCAAATCCAGCCACAGACACTTGACACTTACTAGCTGTGTGACCCTGGGCAAGTCACTTAACCCTCATTGCCCTGAAAAAAAAAAAAAAGGATAAATAGTGGACAACTAATGGTGGGCAGCAAGGTGGAATAGTGGAAAGAATGCTGGGCCTTGAGTCAGGAAGACTCATCTTTTTGAGTTCAAATCCAGCCTCATATACTTACTAGCTATGTGATCCTGGGCAAGTCACTTAACCTTGTTTGCCTCAGTTTTCTCATCTATGGAAAAGGAAATGGTAATCTACTCCAGGATCTTTCCCAAGAAAACCCCAAATGGGGTCACAAAGAGTCAGACAAGACTGAAAACAACTGAACAAAAATATAACATACACACATGTGTATATATACATATACATATATATACACACATGTGTATATGTATCTATATGTTTAGGCATATGTGTAAATACACACACACATATATATACACTATATATATATACACTATATATATATACTATATATATATATATAAATAGTGTGTGTGTGTGTGTGTGTGTGTGTGTAGATATGTAGCTAGGTGGTACAGTGGATAGAGCACAGAGCCTGGAGTCAGGAAAATCTGAGTTCAAAGCCAACCTCAGACACTTACTAGCTATGTGACCCTGGGCAAGTCACTTAAGCCCTATTTGCCTCAGTTTCTCATCAGTAAAATGAAGACACACTGGAGAAGGAAAGGGCAAAACACTCCAATGTCTCTGCCAAGAAAATCCTCCGAACAAAGCCCATGGGGTCACACAGAGTCAGACTGGACTGAAGGACTGAATAACAACAACGAAAACTAATCAGAAGAAAATTATATTAGTCATTGTGTATACCTCATCCTGATGGAGCATCTATCACATGACTTACTCCAAATCATTTAATAAATACATGGAGTTTCCATTCCAGGGAAACTTCAGCTGCTGGAGCAGAGTACATCTTCTATACTTAAGAAACAGCAGGGATATTTTAACTTTCAAGAGAGCTTCTAGGTCTCCATTAAAAATAAACATGTATGCCCTCTCATCTGAAAACCTCTTTCTCCCTCCTGATTTTTTCCACTGACAGATAAATGCTCTAGTTGCTGTGCTTTAGGCTGTGAAAGAGTAGCTTATCTCAAAAAATCCAAAGTATCTGTTTCCTATAGATTTTTCAAAGGATCTATATTCCTCCCTCCTGTCACTTTCATGTCAGCTTGAAATGAAATGAAAAATTGAGTGTGTATTTTCCAGTTGTTCACACTGGGATGATTCAATTAAAAAAAAAAATACCCGTGTTAGTATTGGAGGAGGGTGGAGGGAGCAGTGGAAAAGGAGTCAGTTTCCATGCCAGATCAGTATACAAGTGAAGTAAAGCATTCTGCACTAAAATATTTTAGATCTTATGTCCATGGAATGCAGCAATTGTTACACATTAGGTTTTAGTCCGACTTGTAGAACAAAATACAATATTTTCCAACATGGCTATTTCTAATATGAATATAGTATGTTTCTTGCCTCTGTACCTTTGCTAATATTCTTCTTTATGTCTGGAATACCCTCTCTATCTATTCTCCCCAACTCCTGCCCTTTCCCCTCACCTTTTCTCCACTTGTAGAAACCTTGGGGTCTTTTCAAGATCCAGATAAAATGCTACTTCTTGACCTTTCTGCAGCACTTGACGATTTCTTTCTCTGTTTCCTTGGCTTCTGAACAGCACTTGTTCCTTCTTCTACTCTTACCTCTATCTCCCCTAGCTGAAAATATTCTATCTCTTCCCAAATGACCTAGAGTACATTGTCTAGATCTTGTCTCTGCCTAATATCATGTGTTATAATTATGGAGGTACATGCTCTGTACCTTGGAAGATTGTAAGCTTTTTAAGAGCAGTACTAACATAATTTTTCATCTGTGTACCTCCAGTGCCTAGCACGGTGTCTTGTATGCAATGTTTAATAAATTGTTGAACTGAATTTAAGTAGGCTGGAACATGTTACCAAAAGTGTCCCAACTTCCATGTGAAAAGTAGCATAAAAGAGATTTTCAAGGGCATGTATGACCAGAAATGGAGGTGGGTTACTCTCATAATGAGAACAAGAGGCAATAGATATGTATTGTATGAATGAGCAAAAGAAGAAAAGATCAGAGAGCAGCTAGAAATGATTGAAATCTTGAGGGGAAAAGGCCACTCCAACTTAGTAGTTGTGATAAAGGAGGAAAGAACAAGCAATTGTAGTCTATCACACATACTAGATTCGGAGAAAGCCAACTTCAAAGGATTGAGAGGGGGAAAAAATAGGTTAGATCCAATGTACTAAAACTCAGCAAAGGATGGCAGTCCAGGAAGTATGGGATGCTCTCAAGAACAAAGTTCTTAAGACACAAAGAGAAACAATTTTGATGACCAGGCAAGGAGGAGTTGTCTAAACAGACAGATGTGCACATGGGAAATTTGTGGATTTAGATTTTTAAAAGACACACAGAAGATGGAAACAAAGGTTAGTAATGGAGGATGAGTACAAAAGTCTACTAAAGTCTTGTAAAAATCTTTTCAGAAGCATTGAACATCAATGGCAGGTGAGGCTTGGGAGGAATCCCAAGGATAACAAAATGTGAAGTTTAAAAATATGCATTGGGGAAGAGAGAAGGAACAAAGAAGAAATAAGAACGTTGTAGAGAGCAAATAAGATACTAACAAGGGACAATGTAGAAAAGATAGAGATCCTCACAACTCCCCCCCCCCCTTCTCTCTTCTCTCTTTCTTCTCTCCTATGTCAAGGAGAATGGTTAGGGGATTGAAAAGTCAAAGCAAAAGTAGCCAACAACTCTCTGCCTAAGTAGGAAGATCAAAGAGAATACCTGGCTCTCTTTGCTGAGTTAAAGTCAGCACTCTGTCCACTGCCACCCAAAATATGTGTCCTTATCCCTGTGTTAATATTTTTATCAGTGATTTGGATACAGACAAAGATGGCATGATTATCAAATTTGCAAAAGACAAAAATCCCATTGTATTCCCCCCCCCTAGTCAGACCACGCCCAGAAGTACATTTAATTCTGGGTTTCACATTTTAGGGAGGATATTGATAAGTTTGTAAGTCAAAGTCAGACCAACTACATCTCAGGATACTGAGTGCTGAACCCTTCTCAGTAATTTGGGAAAGATCATGGAGAAGAGAAGTACCACCAGCATGAGGAGGAACTAAAACATTTTAAAGGTGGGGGAGGGGAAGAGAATGAATGGAATCTATAAGCTATAGACCAGTGAACTTGACTTTGATTTCTGGCTATATTCTAGAGTGTTTTTTTTTAAAGGGGTGGTTAGTGTACATCTGGAAAAAGAAGCAGTGAGAACAAAGAGCTAGTATAGCTTCATCAAGAAGAGGTCATTTGCCCATTTCCTTTTTAGGAAGGACAACTAGAATGGTAGAGTAAGGGAATCCTATGGTTTCCCTAGATTTTAAGAAAGCATTGAACAAAGTTGCTAATGCTATTATTCTGGTCAAGAGGTGATGTGAACTAAATGATGCCCTAGTTAGGTAGGTTCAGAACTGGTTGAATTGTAGGCTCCAAAGAGGAGCTATTAATGGAGATTGTCAAAATAATAATGATGATGATAATAATTATTTATATAGTACCTACTATATACTGGGTACTGTATTAAGAGCTTTACAAATATCATCTCCATTGATCCTCCCAACAACCCCGGGAGGTAGGTGGTACTAATATCTCTATTTTACATGTGGAGAAACCAAGGCAAACAAAGGTTTTTAGCGACTTGTCCAGGGTCACACTGCTAGTGTCTGAGGCCATATTTTAACTAAGATCCTCCTGACTCCATGCCCAGCACTGTGTCCACTGAATCACCCAAGAGATTTGTCCTTGTTCCTATACTATCTAACATTTTTATCAGTGATTTGGATAAAGGCACAGGTGACTTGTTATCAAATTTGCAGATGGCACAAATCCTATTGAATTCCAGCCTAGTCTGACTACACCCAGCAGTATATTCAGTTCCAGCTTCTACATTTTAGGAAGGACATTGATAAGTTATTAAATCAAAGTCAACAAGCATTTACTGATCACTTTCTCTCATGAACTCTGCTAAGCCCTGGAAATACAAAGAAAGGCAAAAATATAGGTCTTGACCTTAAGGGTCTTACATTTTATTGGGGGATACAACATGCAAATAGGTATATACATACAAAGATGTATTATTTTTGTTCCTTGAGGACCAATGGTGTCAGGAGGGTGATATCTTTACTTGCAAAGTGAATAGGATTTAAGTGAGGCAGGGCTGTGCAAAGTCACCAGCCTCACTCTCTCCTCCAGAGTCATCAGAGTCCAATAGTAAGACAACTGGCAATGGCCTTACAAGATGTCCACAACTTAAGAAGAAGGTAATCTCAGAAGGAAGACACTAATAGACTTGTTCTAACTGGTCAGAGGAATGGTTAAAGGTGAGAGATGAGGGGCAGCTAGGTGGCGCAGTGGATAGAGCACCGGCCCTGGATTCAGGAGGACCTGAGTTCAAATCTGGCCTCAGACACTTGACACTTACTAGCTGTGTGATCCTGGGCAAGTCATTTAACCCTCATTGCCCCACCAAAACAAAACAAAAGTAAGTGAGAGGTAGATTTAGGCTTGATGTAAGGGAAAATATCCTAACGTTAGATGTATCCAAAAGTGAGATGGGCTGCCTTGAGGGGCAGTGGATTCCCCTTATCTAGAGATCTTTTAGAAAAGGCCATATGACCACTTTACAGATAATATTAGAGAAAACTTCAAAGACCTCAATGAACAGATGCAGAGCAAAGTGAGTAGAAGTAGAACAATTTATACAGTGATAAAAACATCATAGAGAAAAGCAATTTTGAAAGACTATTGAACTCTGATTAAAGCAATGACAAACTATGAATCCAAAAGAATAAGGATGAAACATCCCAAATACCTCCTGACAGAGCAGTGATGAACTTAAAATACAGAAGAAGAAATACATTTTCAGGCATACTGGGGGAATTTGTTTTACCAAACTATGTAGTCATGTGATGGTTTTATTTTATTTTTAAAATTTACTAGAGGGGGTGGTATATGGGAGAGGGACTAATTAAAAGCTGCTTACTAACTGAAAAAATAAAAACAATCATATTAATTTTAAAAAGAGAATTATGTGGATTCCTCCGGTTCTTTGTGCTCTGTCCCCTCAAAATTACTCTGCATTTATTTTGTATATATTTTCTATTTGCTAATCTGTGTACACATTTCTCCCAGTTCCCTCTCAGTCAAATGTAAAGTCCTTGAGAACAAAGCCTGTTTCATTTCTGCTGTGTCCCCCTAACACCTAGCACGCTGACTGGAACATAGCACATAATAAAGGTTGCTGAATTGAACAAAATCTTGCAAAGGAGATTATTGGCAGGGTAGAAGTCAGACTAGATAGTTGCTAAGGGCCCCTTGGTTATGAGTTTCTGGTATTCTGTGACATGCTTATTCATGGCAGATACTGCTTGTTTCTAAGGGAAATACAAACATAAATAAGATCTGTTGTCAGTTGTATTTGACTCTTCATGACCCCATTTGGGATTTTCTTGGCAAAGATATTGAAGTGGTTTGCTATTTCCTTCTCTAATTCATTTTACAGATGAGGAAATTGAGGCAAACAGGATTAAGTAACTTGCATAGGGGCACACAACTAGTACATGTCTGGGGCTGGATTTGAACCTGTCTTCTGACTCCAGGCCCAGCACTCTATTCACTGCAGTACCCAGTTCCCCAAATAGGGCCTGGTTGCTACAATTTTCTACTGCTCTGAACAGCAGGGAATGTAATTGTATTTTATCTTTTTGCCTTTGGTCCATATGACTAAATTAGTAGCCAGAGCAACTGACTGACTTTTCCAAGACAAGTTTCATAATTATATCAAGTAGTCTAGCCAAACCTTGACTCTAGCTCCATTTCCTTAATGCACAGAATTACAAAGCCAATCAGAAAGGGCAATCCAGTTTGTCTGAAACTGTTTGTTCCTCACAGGCTGCTTATTATTTCTGGCTCCATGCTCCTGTGTTTGCTTACAGACACTTTTGATTTGTGTCTCAACCTTAATGTTACTTGGACTTAGTTTTTGTACTTAATAATTTTGGGCTTATAATAATTCAAATGGCAGAATGGTCAGCTCTGAGGACAAGATAGCAAATATTTCCCTGAGATGAAATTGCATTTTGGTAAAAGCCCTTTTCATTTGGAACATTTTTACCTTGGAATGGGAGATTCCTAGCAAATTAAAGATACAACTTTGATGTAGTTGCAGTTTTTATACAATCTTATCTATAAGAGTCAACTTCTTTTTGGCATGGGATCATCTTCTTAGATACTTTTAGGTGAGTCTCATGCTATCCTAAATATGATCTTAACTTCTGTTTGAGGATTAAAGGGTTTAGGTTCAACAAGAAGTAAAGAAATGGAGAAGGAAGAAAGGGTGAAAGGAAAGGAGGAAAAGAGAGGAAGTGTGGAAGGGATAAAGAAAGGGTGGAAGGAGGGAGGGAGGAAGGAAGGAAGGAAGGAAGGAAGGAAGGAAGGAAGGAAGGAAGGAAGGAAGGAAGGAAGGAAGGAAGGAAGGAAGGAAGGAAGGAAGGAAGGAAGGAAGGAAGGAAGGAAGGAAGGAAGGAAGGAAGGAAGGAGGGAGGGAGACATGCCAGGTACAATGCTAAGTGCTTTACATATACTATCTCTGATTTCATAACAATCTTGAAAGTAGTAGAGGCTATTTATAGCTGAGGAAAATGAGGCAAGCAGAGGTCAAGTGACTTACTGAGGGTCACACAGCTAGTAAGTATCTAAGGTCAAATTTTAACTCAGGTTTTCTTGACTCCAGTGTTCTATCCACTGCACCACCTACTAGCATCTACTAGTGTTAGAATACAATTTATAATCCCCAAATTTAGGAATAGTCCCTGCCTTATCTCCAGGCAGCCAGGTTGTGTGGTAGATGCTGTTTGCTGGACTAGACTCCATGTTCCCAGGAAACCTCATCACCAGGACATTCATAATCCAGTAGACTACATCAGATTTAGCATTCACACTTCAACAGTACCTTCAGTATTCTCTGTCCCTCTGATTAGAGGCATGGTGGGCGTTTAAAGAGGATTCTCAGGTCAACCAAGTCTTCATTTCCTATCAGCTACACTCCTTAGACTCTATGCTATCATGCCCCCAACCCAGGAACCATCTTTCCTCATCCCTTTTCAGATATCTGAGGCCGGATTTGAACTCAGGTTCTCCTGACTCCAGGGCCGGTGCTCTATCTACTGTGCCACCTAGCTGCCCCTTCAGATTCCTTTTATGGATTATTTTATCCTGTTAGATTGTAAGCCCCTGAGGACAGGAACTGTCCTTTTTCTTATTTGTATCCTCAGTGCTTAGCACAGTGCCTGGTATAGACAGTAGACACTAATGGAAAGGGGGTTTTCACATGCTCCATTTCTGACTTGGGCAGTTTTGCCTCCAGCATAGGCAACCTGCTACTACAATACCCTTACCCCTGCCCCAACCTTGTCATCATATTTAATCATTTTGTTAAAAAGTCAGTTGATTGATTATTGATTTGGAGTCAGGAAGACCTAATTACTGCCTCAAATACTTACTAGCTATGTGGCAAATCACTTAACCTTTCTGCCTCAGTGCCCTCATCTATGAAATGGGGATGATGATAATAATAGTAATAGTAATAATAATAACTACCTCACAGAGCTATGAGAATCGAATGAGAGAACATATATAAAATATTTCAAACCTTAAAGCACTATGTAAATGTCAACTAGTATTATTATCACATTTACTGAAACAATAACCAGGGGGAACAAGACCACCTGAGGAAGCTGAGGGTGAAAGGAGCAGGAAGGTGAGAGTAGAGGAAATGGGACAAAAAGATCACGAAAAGCAGAAGAGGAAAAGTTAAGAGAGATTTGCTCTTGGTGGATTGAAACTCTTCTCTGCCACCACTAGCAAGAAGCTTCCCATGGATCATGCTATCGTTGGGTCCCTGAGATGGCAGTTGGAGTATAATGCTTCTAGGCTGAGGCTTAGCTGGATTCCTATGCAGAGAAGCCTTTAAGCATAAGACTTCCATGATTCCCACTTAGGGTACTGGGGTACTATGTCTTTTGGACATCAAGACTCAATGCCTCTCAGACTATGAGGCTCATGTGTTCATCTAGGGATCATGCATGATGATAAAGGAGGAGAAGTAATACAGTTGAGGGTCTCACACTCTCCCATGACTGGAGATGATAAGAGTTACTTTGGGGGAGTGGGTAACAAAGTACTTGCTATTTATTTGAATTTTTTTGTATTTACTTTGATTTCTATTTTAAATAAATGCCCTTTTGCCTTAATACGATCCCCAATCAGGGGCAGCTAGGTGGTGCCATGGATAAAGCACTGGCCCTGGATTCAGGAGGGCCTGAGTTCAAATCTGAACTCATTTACTCTACACTTACTAGCTGTGTGACTTTGGGTAAGTCACTTAATCCTCATTGCCCTGCAAAAAAAAAACACCCCAAAAAACAGAAAATGATCCCAGATCATCATTGGGTCTGGAACTGAAAGGATCTTCAGAGATGTTGGGTCCAATTCCTAGGGAGGTTAAAGGACTTTGCCCCAAATCCCACAGGGAGTATCAGAAGTAAAATTGGAATCTGGGCACTCTGACTCTAGAGCCAATGTCATGGCTTGATGTGGCCCAGCAGAAAATGGGGACTCATAAGAACTGATTTAAAATAAGTAAGAGCCCTGAATAGACTGAGGAAACTTGCATATGGCAGGAGAGTATTTGCTATTCTTGTTGTTCAGTCATTTTCAGTCATGTTCAACTCTTTGCAACCCCTTTTAGGGATTTTTTGGCAAAGATATTGGAATGCTTTGCCATGTCCTTCTCCAGCTCATTTTACAGATGAGGAAACTGAGGCCAACAGGATTAAGTGACTTGCCCAAGGTCACACAGCTAGTAAGTGTCTGAGGCCAAATTTAAACTCACCTCTTCCTGATTCCAGGCCCGGTGCTCACTGCATAACCTAGCTGTCCCAAGGGGGTCTAATTTAACCATAAAATCTTAAGTCAAAACTTCTACTTTACAAAAAAGGAACCTGACACCCAGAGAGTGTGAGATTTGCATTTTTCCTAGGCCCTATTCATTCATTCTTTTGTCTTGTCCAGGTTGGAAGTACAGTGACTACACACAAGGCCAATCCCATTCTATTGGAAAGGGGGTTTTCACATGTTCCATTTCTGACCTGGGAAGTTTTGCCTCCAGCACAGGCAATCTGCTACTACAATACCCTTACCCCTGCCCCAACCCTGTCATCATATTTAATCATTTTATTAATAAGGCCAACACATTATTAATAAAAGGATGGTCATTTGGCCATCTCTTAAGAGACCAAAGACAATCATGGTGGTGGGCTCACAGTTTATATAATCTCAGAAGAGTAGGTGTTCAATGAGGGGCTGAAAGTGATATCATATCACCCTTGAACAGAGAAACTATCTCTGTACTCACTCTACCCCCGGCTTTGGGCAAAAAGATCTGTCTCCGCCCAAGCTTGAGTAGAATACAATGAGTTTGCCCATCTTAGATTAAATTCCTTGTAAATTTGGGTGTGGTCTGACCAAGATTGAGGAGAGAGAATTCAATCTCATTTTCAGAAATGTCCTTCAAGGGAATTGAACTCTTAAAAATCAGGACTTTAGAAGAAAAGGAAAACTCTTGATCTCCCCAAATTATTGGCTATTAATAATCATTTCTCTCATTCCCCCATTTGATTCTATTGCCTCTCAACATATTAATGCTGAATATCAGCTTGGCCCATAGTAGCTCAAAATTCCTGAGCACAAGACAACCACCATTCTCAGTTTATAGTTAGCTGTAAACCACCACACCCAGTTACTCACTGAATTTCACAGAGGATCATAAATTTTTAGAGCCATAAAGGACCATCTATTCCTACCCCCTTCTTTTAGAGATGAAGAAACTGAGGCCCAAAGAGGCAGTGACTTTACCAAGGCCAGGGATTTGGATCCAAGTCCTCTAACTTCAAAGCTAGTATCTTTCCCCTGCACCCCCACCACCATTCCCCTCTGGGAAAGTAGTAAGCAGAGGAAAACTCCCCCCTCAAATTAATGGAAAAGTTCCCAGAAAATGGAAGCATAACCCTAGATAGGAATCACGGAAGAGTATACATGTGCCCCTCCAGGTGTTTTTCTTGGAAAGTAAATATGGAAATTTCCACTACCCTAAGAACCAGGTAAACAGTTAGCAGGAAGTGCAAGGAGTGAGCTGTATGCCTCTCATTAGTAGTAATAGGCATCATGTGGCTAAGTACCCACACACCAGGCTGAAAATTTACCTTCAAATGTTTTGAAAATACAAAGAAGCACGAAGATTTGCTTTAAAACGAGCTTTCCTTGTCTGCCCTGGTTCCAACCCCACAACAACATCCCAGATGGCTATTTCAATCAGGTCTGAAAGGGCATTGTTGAGGGCTGAGAGTAACTCAAGTAATAAATTCCCAGAACCATTCCCTGATTATTTTTTTGGTCTTTTTGTTTTGTTATCGTCATTGGTTTGTTTGTTGTTGGGGTTTGGGGGGGTTGGGTTGTTTGTTTGTTTTTTTTTTGTTTTTTTTTTTTTTACTTTGAGCTTTGCTTAGGCTTTCATTCAGGCCAATTATTTAAGGCAAAAGAATCTTTTACATTACAAACCCAGTGGGCAACTTGTAAGCATCCAATAAATTGTCCCAGTCCATTTTCAAGCTTTATTCTATAAAACTGCCAACACTATTTGCTCCATTAGTTATGGGGGTGGGAGGAGGGCAGCCAGGAGAGGTTTACATTATTTCACATTCCAAACCAAAGAGCTGAGGCTCAGAAGTACTTTTAAAAGGCAGCATGGGTTTTTCTATCTTGAGGGTTGGGGGGGGGGGCGGTCCGTGAAACAGAATGTGCTATTCGCACTAAATGAGCCCTGAAGTTTGAAGAATGAATGAATGAATGAATGAATGAATGAATGAATGAATGAATGAATGAATGAATGTCTCCCCTTCCCAGGTAGCATCAAGGTTACCCAGAAAAGAATGGGGATCCTCCTAGTGAGAAAGACAAATCTGTCTTTTTCCTCATCCAGAAAGGGCCCGATCAGTTTAAACTAAGCTTTGGGCTCCTCTAACCAAGGAGGAACCCAGGGCAGAGATTAAGCTTGTAAGGTAGAGCACCCACCCCACTGCAGACCAGATCAGCAGACCTGAAGAGAAGAAAAACTGCTCACATCAGCTGCAGTGCCTAAGGTCGGGCTTCCAAACTGCATTAGCACAGCAGTCTTTCTTTGCTAAGAGAGGAGAAACAAATCCCCCCACCTTCTTGTTCAGGCTGACTCAGAGAGGAACACCTTGGAAAGATGAACTTAGTTATTGGTTTCCTAATTTATTTTTGAATATCTGAGCCTGGGTCCCACACAGTCACCTCAGGGCACACACCCAGAAAAGGAAAAATTAATAAGAAATTCCTGACAGCCAGTAAGGACCCCTATCTCTCCTATTCTCCCCTCCCAGTCCCTCAGCCAAGAGCCTTCTCATTAATTTCTGTTATTCCATCAGTCAAGAGCTCAGAGGGAGCAGGCGAGCTTGGCACAAGCTCCCCAAAATCACCCTTTTGACACCATCAGGACATTAGGTGGAGCATGTTGCAGAGAGAGGAGCCTGCCGGCAAGAGATGTTTCATCCAATTCTCTCAAGGTCATATCTTGGGATCTGCAAGTGACGCCTCACTCAGGTCGGGGAAAGTCAGACAGCAAACATTTACCAAATCCTAGACACCCTGCTTAGAGCATGCTATGGGCGGAAATAAAAAAAGACCCAGACCGTGCCCTTGAGGAATTTCTATTATGAGGAAAGATAATGATCATAATATCCAAGAAAGGCTGTGTCAGGAGGAGCACCGGTTCAAGATTTGGAGAATGTGGGTTCAAGTTTCCTATGATGTCTATTACCTGTGTGACCTTGGACAATGACCTCCCTGGGCCTCAATTTCTTTACCTGAGGGTTGAGCCAGATGGCCTCTTGTGCCCCTTCCAGTTCTAGCTCTATGATGCTAATAATAAAAAAATGATATTTATATAGTTCTTTGAGACTTGCAAAATGCTTTATATAACTTATAATATGTAATCATCAGGGCCTAGGAGGTAGGTATTATTATTCCCTTCCTTTCCAGTGAAGAAATTCAGGCTCAGAAAGGTTAAGTAGTTACCTGACCAGCTATCAGAGGAAATATCTGAACCTAGGTCTTCTTGACTCCAAGTTGGGCATTCTATCCATTTCAGATAAAGAACAAATTTATGAATAAGTCTAAAAACACTGGCCGAGCAACATATTTTTTCAGTTGGTTAGTCATTCTTCAGTCACGTCTGAACCTTTGTGACCCCATTTCAGGTTTTCTTGGCAAAGATACTGGAGTGGTTTGCCATTTCCTTCTCCAGCTCATTTTAAAGATGAGGAAACTGAGGCAAACAGGGTTAAGTGACTTGCCTGGAGTCACACATAGTAAATGCATGAGGCTGGATTTGAAGTCAGGAAGAGAAGTCTTTTTGACTCCAGGTCTGCAGCTCTAACCACTGGACAACCCAGCTGCCCAAGCAACATCTGAACAACCACAAATGACTATGTATACTAGTCAAGCTAATAATGAACTGAGCTTAGATGACAATAGAAAAGCATTTTCACTTACTAGCTGTGTGACACCGGGCAAGTCACTTAACCCTCATTGCCCCAAAAGAAAAAAAAAAGGGGAAAAAAAAAGTATTTTCAACTGGTAAAGGTTCAAATGATTCTAACTTCTATGACACAAAAAAGGATATGAACCCGTGTTACACTATAAGCTTCATGAGGTCAGAGTCAATCTGCATTATCTTTATATCTTCCTCAATACCTAGCACTATGTTTTTCCCACAGCAGGTTCAGGATAATTGATTTATTTTTTTTTAAATAGAATTTTATTTTCCAAAATATATGTAAAAACAAAATTTTAACATCAATTTTAAAAAAACTTCGTGTTCCAATTTCTCTTTCCCCCTCCATTCCCATCCCCCACCCACAAGAACTCAAGCAATTCAAAATAAGTTATACATGAGTTGTCATGGAAAAATTCCCATATTAGCTAGTTGTGAGAGAAAACAGTCAAAAAAAACCCAAAACTTCAGATTAAGGAATTGTCAAAGAGGAAAAGAAAAAAAATTTTTAATGTGTTTCCATCTGTTTTCAGATACTATCAGTTCTTTCTCTGCAGATGGGCTGCAATCTTCATAAGTCTTTCAGGGTTATATTGGATCATTGCCTTGCTGATAATAACCATATGCTTCCCAGCAGATCATCCCCCACTATTGCTGTTATTTTGTATACAGTACAATTCACTCTTGCTTCAGTTCATGTGGGTCTTTCCAGGTTTTTCTGATAGTATCCTGTTCATCATAACCTGTATATAGTACCTTAAGCTTGACAGAGAGTTTTCTTCATAAAAGCCCAGCAAAGTAGGTACCATACGTTTTGCCATTATAATCAATCATCATAACTATTTCCCTCCATCCCACTCCCTTCCCATGACATTTACTCTTACTCTATCTTTTTTTTACCTATTCCTCTTCAAAAGTGTTTTACTTCTGACTATCCTCTCCCTCGCTCTGCACTCCTTTTTTTCACCCTTCCTTCCTTATCCTCTTCCTCTCCTACTTTCCTGCAGGCTTAAATAGATTACTCCTCCCAATTGGGTATGAAATTTATTCCCTCCATGAGCCCACTCCAATATGATCAGGGTCCCTGAGCTAATTCTGTGTTCTAAATTTTTCTTCCTCCCTCTTCAACCCTCCCTATGAGATCAAGCAATTCAATATGTCATACTGGTGCAGTAATGCAGAACATCTTCATCTTCCTTGAAAGTGTTTTGCTTTTTACTGCTCTCCCCCCCAATCTGCCCTTCCCCCCTTCCCCTCTCCCCACCCTTTTCTCCCTCCCCTCCCTCAGGGCAAAAACATATTACTATACCTACTTGAGTATGTATGTTAGTCCTTCTTTGAGCCAATTCTGATATTAAGGTTCACTTACTCCCCAACTCCTTCCCCCTCTTCTATTCTCCTCCATAAGCTTTTTTCTTGTTTCCATGTGAACTACCTCTCCCCAGACCATCTCTCCCCTTCTCCCTCCCCCAGTTTATTCCTCCTACACCTCAACCCTATTTTAATGATGTCATCATGGATTAGTTAGGTGGCACAGTGGACAAAGCACCAGACCTGGACCCAGGAGGTCCCAAGCCCAAATCCAGCCCCAGACATAAGACACCCCACCCTGTCTGCCCCACAAAGAACAAAACATAAATGCTTTACAGATATCATCCCTTCATATTCAGTTCAGACCTGTGTCTTCTCTGAGTTTCTTACTGAGATAGTTCTTATGATTTCAAAGTATTATCTTCCCATGTAGGAATGTAAACAGTTTGATCTTTTAATATCCCTCATGAAGTCTTTTTCCTGTTTATCTTTTTATGCTTCTCCAGGGTCTTGTATTTGAAAGTCAAATTTTCTATTCAGTTCAGGTCTTTTCATCACAAATGCTTGAAAGACCTCTTTCTCATTGAAATCCCATTTTTGCCTCTGAAAGATTATTTTATACTCAGTTTTGCTGGGAATGTGATTTTTGGCTGTAGTACCAGTTCCTTTGCCCTCTGGAATATCATATTCCATGCCCTTTGGTCCTTTAATGTAGAAGCTGCTAGATCTTGCTTTATCCTTATTGGAGCTCCACAGTATTTGAATTCCTTTTTTCTAGCTCCTTGCAGTATTTTCTCCTTCACCTGGGAGTTCTGGAATTTGGCTATAATATTCCTGGAGGTTTTCCTTCTGGGATCTCTTTCAGGAGGTGATCGGTGGATTCTTTCAATTTCTATTTTAGCTTCTGCTTCTAGAATATCAAGGCAATTTTCCCTCACAGTCTCTTGAAGGATGGTGTCTAAGCTTTTGTTTTGGTCATGGTTTTCAGGTAGTCCAATGATTTTCAAATTATCTCTCCTAGATTTATTTTCCAGGTCAGCTGTTTTTCCAAGGAGATATTTCACATTGCCCTCTATTTTCTCATTCAATTGGATTTGCTTTACTGTGTCTTGGTTTCTCATAAGGTCACTAACTTCCATTTGTTCAATCCTAATTCTTAGGCAGTTATTTTCATCAGACAGTTTTTTAATCTCCTTTTCCATTTGGCTTTTCAAAGTGTTGACTTTTTTCTCATGACTCTCCTGCATCTCTCTCATTTCCCTTTCCATTCTTTCCTCCTTTTCTCTACATCTTCTTTCTATCTCTCCTACTTTCTCTTCAAAGTCCCTTTTGAGCACTTCCATGGCCTGAGACCAGTTTATATTTTTCTTGGAAGCTTTGGATATTGGAGCTTTGACCTTGTTATTATCTTCTTCTTCTGAGGTTGTATTGTGGTCTAACTTACCCCCAAAGAAGTTTTTGATAGTCTTCTGCTTTCTCTGCCTACTCATCCTGGCTTACTATTTCTTGACTTTTAACTCCTTCTTAAAGTGTGGCGCTGCTTCCAGGACACACTGTTCAGGCTACAGCATGGTGTGCGGAATGGTTGGGCTTCTTCTCAGCCTGCCTGGCCTCGTTTTCATTTGATTTTAAATTCTCCCCTGGGGGTTGATGGGGGGGGGTGTTGGGGGGGGAGCTGCTTCTCAGCTCCATTCCTGTTCTCAGCTTCAGAGGGTCCCAGGTGTTTTGGGTTGAGGGGGGGGGCAGGTTTTAATCTCACCTGGCCTCTGATTGTGGGGTTAGGCTTTATTCATGGCCCAGAACGGCCCCCTGAAATCTATCTATAGCTGGAGAAAACTCTCAGGCCGTATTTTTGTGTGTTTTTCTGCCCCAAGGGTTCTTTTATTGCTATTTTGGGGGTGATTGTATCAGGAGCCCTCTGTTTAATGTCTTTCCTCTGCCATCTTGGCTCTGCCCCCCAGGATAATTGATTTCTAAAAGAATAAGTTAGTTATGCTGCATAATGCAAGTGCTTTCCCCTCATCTCACCAATCCAGCCTCCAATGTGTTAACCTTAACCCCACCTGAAGGGGACAGGCCAGTCACTACACTCTCTGAGCTTCAATTTCATCGTCTATAAAATTAGGGGATTAGAACTAGACAGCTTCTGAAGTTCCTTCAGCCTTTAGATCTACAACCTGGTGTGACCTTATTATGAAAGTCTCTAAGTCAATCCATTCTTCATCAACCCATCACCAATAATGATTATTAAATGCCTTTGTCCCTTCACTTGGGGACAAATTGCTGGTCTTCCTATCCATTCACATAAAGCACTGTATTGGTCTCCAACCCACTTTTTTGTTAAGAATAAAAGTGACACCAAAGTGCCTGTTACTGTTGCCTAAATGATCAGCAAAGCATCTCCTTATGGACTTGGAGTGAAAATACCGGGGTTCAGATCCAGACTCTATTTCTGCTTAGGCTACTTTAGGTCCTTTTGGTGCCTGTTTCCTCATCTATAAAATAAGGGGATTGGAATCACCAATTTCTAAAATTCCTCCTAGCTTCAAATTCTATGACTCCATGAAACCCAAAGAACCTATCATGAGACTAGATAATATGCATATATTGACAAAAAGGATTCAGCTCATGTTGTCAGCCTTTAAAAAAAAAAGGGTACTGTACAATGAATGAAGTGCCATCCTGCCTTGAGGGAACATTGGATAGAACACTAGATGACCAAGAATCAAATAACATCTCAGACACATATCAGTTGTGTGACTCTGGGCAACTCACAAACTCTTTCGGCCTCAAGTTTCATCATCTGTAAAATAGCGGTAATAATAGTACCCACACCTCACAGATAACTAAAGAGTATAGTGGATAGAGTACTAGACTGAAAGTCAGGAAGATGGAAGTTCCAATCCTTCCTCAGGCACTTAATAGCTGTGTGACCTTCAGTAAGTCACTTAACTTTTTTGGGTCTCAATTTTTCCAATGGTCAAATGAGGTAGGAAAGAGGGAATGGTCTTTAAGGTCCTTTCCAGCTCCAAATTTATGATACTATAAGTTTGTTGGGAGAATCAAATTAGATAATATGTTTAAAGCACTTTGCAAACACTGAAACATTATGTAAATATGATCTATTATATATTATATATAACAATACATATATCATGTCATATTATGTTATAAATTTTATTTTATATATATACATATAAATATATATATATACATATATATATATATATATATATGGAGAGGGAGAGAGAGAGAGAGAGAGAGAGAGAACAAGAACACAGATATTAGATTCCTGAAGAATCCATATGACTTTCTTTTCCTCTTTGCTCCCTCAGGCTAAGTCAGTCCTGGTTTCTCTTGACATTGTTCTTATGCTACTTATTTAAAGCTAGATCCCTGACTCCCTGTAGTTCTGTCTCTGTCCATTTCTTGTCCATTTTATAAGCTGACGGTGGAGTTGTTTGGGGTTTTTTTGGTCTAATTGAGGGCAGATCCTTAGAATCCTATTTATTTATTTCCTGTCCACTTCAGGACAGACCCCTGGGACTCTGCCCTTTTGCAAAGCTTCATGGGCCAGTCCTTTTAACTAATCCGGAATCCTGGGCTTCCTCCTTTTAATTGTTGTTGTTGTCTGTCCTTCATTCCCGAAGAGGAAGATGACATCAGGGAGATGAATTGGATTTAAGTGAGGAAGGGCCATATACAGTCACTAACCTCACTCTCTCCTCCAGAGTCATCAGGGTCCAGTGGAAAGATACATATCAGGACAACTGGAGATGGCCCTGGATGTTTAAGACAATTGGGGTTAAGTGACTTCCTCAGGGTCACACAGCTAATAAGTGTCTGAGATGAGATTTGAACTCCCAACTTCAGGGCTAGTGCTCTATCTACTACACTACCTACCTTGCCCTCTGGGCATCCTCCAAGACTCAGTTCAAACACCATCTTCTCTAAAAGACTTTTTCCAATCTCCCTAGCCATTACTAGCTTCCCCTTTAAGCTTGCTTTACATCTACCTTGTATATATCATGTATATACTTATTTACATACATCATATCCCTCCCTCCCCCCATTAGAATGTAAACTCTTTGAAAGCAGAGACTGTTTCCACTTTTTGTTTCTATTCTGGCACTTAATTTCTGGCACATGGTAAGTATATGTTATAGGGGGAGGGGTAAAAGATTAAATTGTGTAAATAAACAATTGTTTACTGATAAATAAATATGAACTATTATTTTTGTGGAATAAAACCAAACAAAACCTAGGTTCCTTTTTAAAAAAAAAAAAAAGAGATTTGCCATTACTAGATGGTTTGGTTTTTGACAAGCCAGTTCCTTTGTCCTAGATAAAGCTTATCTGAGTGATCAAGATAGAAAAGGCTCACTGCCTCCAATCAGACATAGCTCCAATTTAATCAGCTTGTCAATTGCCCAGAATGCTCTTCTTAACAGACAGATGCTCTGATGGGAACAAAATGAGAGCAGGAGGAGGTGGGGAAGCTTTCGTGGCATTTCTAGCCATTGAGTTTGTTTTACCTATACCTATAATTTTCTTCCTTCTCCTCACAAGACTCCTCCACCCCAGACAATGATTTGTTCACTCTCAAAATTAGGTGTGTAAGTGTGGAAATAGGTTGAAGATTTGTCCAGTTTTGAGGATTCCTACTGTAATACCTTGACTTTTAGGTCGGAAGAGGACAGGAATCACCCCAAAGTCACAACATTTAAATATAAATTTATGTAAATATAAATTAGGAATTATAATAAGGATGGTTAGGTGCTCCTCCCACACAAAGAAAACATATCATGAAAGAGATCTATGATATAAAAACCCACCTTGTCCTAGAGGATAAGAGAAAAAAAAAGTGATTAGTCCAAGGGGAGCTGGTGCTTAAATGATCAAACTGTTTTGTTTTGTGGGGCAATGGGGGTTAAGTAATTTGCCCAGGGTCACACAGCTAGTCAAGTGTCTGAGGCCGGATTTAAACTCAGGTCCTCCTGAATCCAGGGCCGGTGCTTTATCTACTGTGCCACCTAGCTGCCCCGATCAAACTTTTTAAAAAGGAAAATCTAAGAATCAGAGAATTTCTAGAGCTGGGACATTAGAGATCAACTAGTGTAATTCCCATGATTTATAGATTCATCTATTCATTTTGATCATTCATTCATTTGATAAGCAGTTATTAAGTTCCTATTATCCACCACATACTATATTAGGCTATGGATAAACAAAGACAACAACAAAACAGCCCCAGCTTTCAAGGAGTTGATATACTATTGAATGAGGATGCTTAGGCCTAATGAAGTTAAGGACTGTCCCAAGGTAACAGAGTTACCTATTGTCAGAACTAGATATTTGCTATTTTAATGAAAAGAGATTATTACTGAGAAGGTGTGTATAGGGTTGTGGGATGTGCCCAGACACATCTCAAATATATTTTTTTGTATTTTGTGTGTCTCGTTTTTAAGTTTGTATTTTAAAGTTTCATTTAGGTTTAGTTTAGGATAGAAAGGGCAGGAAGACCTGAGTTCAAATCCATTGTCAGACACTTAACTGTGTGACCCTGGGCAAGTCACTTAAATTTGTCAGGATAAAATGAGATATACCTTAAAGTACTATATTAATGCTAGTTAGTATTATTATTGAACCATTATAGTTGGTCTTTTTATGTCTCATTTTAAAATTTGTGTTTTTAAGCTTAGTTATTAAAAATTAAGTTATTTTAGGTAATTAAAACATTTTCATGATTGAGTATTCAATAAATATTAAACAAAATAAAATGCCTTTGCGACCCACCCTAATGAAGTATGCCATTCGTGCTTCTAGTTTTTCTTACATGTATGAATTGAATCAAAGTAATCTAAACATATCAATTGTCTCTTTGTGGCCAATAATATCCCCTTTTCTGGACCTAAATTTTTTCCTTAAGACAATTAATTGCTTTTTTCTCCTTTTCAGCAATTGAATATAACAAGGTAGTTCAATCATAGATTTCAAAGCAGAAAGGAGCCTTAGTGGTCATCTAGTTCAATCCCTTCATTTCATAGAAGACAAAAGTCTCAGAGTAAAGTGACTTGCCCAAGGTCATGCAGCTAGTAAATGGCAGAGACTGTACCCAAACTCAGTTCTCCTTAATTCCTAGCCTCCAACCCTGATAGAGTAGAAAATAGATTTGGAACCTTTATACCAAGTCTTATCTCTGAAACTTATTAGCTGTGTGACTCCAGCTAAAGTTTCTTAACCTCTTTAAATCTCAGTTTACTCATCTGTAAAATGGAGACATAATGGAGACTGCCTACCATGCAGTCATTGGAACAAAAATTCTCTGCAATTCTCATTATAGATATGCATGCAAATAGCACTTTAATGTATTGCTGTGATTTCATTTCCTTCCTTCCTTAATTCCTCCCTCCCTCCCTTCCTAAAATAGGGATTAAGTGACTTTCCTAGGGTCACACAGCTGATAGGTGTCTGAGCCCAGATTTAAACTCAGGTCCTCTTGACTCCAGGGCTCTATCCACTGGGCCACCTAGCTGCCCCTTCTTGTTTCATTTTCATCTTTATCTTTTTGTTGTTCAGTTGTGACTCTACGTGATCCTATTTGGGGTTTTCTTGGCAGAAATGCTATAGTGATTTGCCTTTTCTTCCTCCAGCTGATTTTAAAGATGGGGAACTGAGGCAAGCAGTGTCCAGGGTCACACAGCTGGTAAGTATCTGAGACCAGATTGGAACTCAGCAAGCTGAGTCTTCCCGAGTCTAGGCCCAATGTTCTATTCACGACACAATCTAGCTACCCTCCATCTACTTATGGAGCTCAAATAGGAATGTTTGTAGGATAAATTGCTATCCAGTTTTTATTTTTTTACATTTCTGTGGACTATTATATAGCATGAGTGGATAAAATAAATACTTTTTTCCCATAGCTGATTAAAAAGGTATGAGATTATTTTTTTAAAGTCTCCTTCATAGTGTTCAAAGATGCTGAGCGGCTTCTAGAATGTCATACTCCCTGAACCAAAATTTCTGTAAAGTTGAATCTACCACCATAAATATTCCCTCAATACACTGGCCCAGATGATTGACCTTTTCTTCAAAGATAAATTTAATCCCAAATATATTGAAAGCAATTAGAGCCCCGAATTTGGAGCTTTGAAATGCAAAATAGATACTAGTAGTAAATCATTCATGTCAAAGAGGGTGGGGAAAATAAATCATGACATAGGCAAGATGAGAAAATTTACTCAGAGGCACTGAGATGATGCTAATCTCATAAAGAAGTTTTTTTTAAAAAGTGACACTTGGGAACCTTTCAGACAACCAGTGAGAAACTTCCTGGTGCTCCTGTCTCTGATCAAGAGCAACAGAAGGAGGAAAGATATACAATGAACATAAATCCAACCAGTTGGTTTACCCACAGCAGGATTATCTAAGGCAGATAGACCTGATTTTTTAAATTAATGCATGCCACTGACTGTGTAAATTCTTGGTTAAAATAATTATGTGGGAAATATGTATGTGAGGAAATCTGCCCATGGAAGTACTTCTATTCCCTGGGAAGAATTTACAAGTGTTTTGTAATAGCTATGGGTTGAACAACATGGCACCCAGGGACGGTAACTACTTAAAGCAGTACTTCCCTATTCTTTCCTAGAAGGATCTGATTATTTTCTGCCTAAATCTCCCATGCCTCCTTTTCCCTTTTCATGAATAAATTTCAATGTAGTACCACTTTAGGAGGGAGATGGGAAGCTGTTAGACATTAGGTGAATGTATTGCCTTTTGCTATATTACTCTAAGATTCATAGGAAGTGAGGAATTATATGGTGTCACTGGCCTCCTCCTACAGATCCAGTGGACAGAGTGGAAAGTTCATTGGGGCTTCAGCACCATCTTTGTGGCTTTTGCTCCAGCTTATTCACATGTCATGCTCCAACCAACGTCACTTTGTTTTTATTGCTGTTGTTTAGTTGTTTCAGTCATGTTTGACTGTCTGTGACTCCATTTTAGGTTTCCATGCCAAAGATACTGGAATGGTTTTGCCATTTCCTTCTCCAGTGCAGATGAAGACACTGAGGCAACCAGGGTTAAGTGACTTGTCCAGGGTCAGAGAGCAAGTGTCTAAGGCCAGATTTGAACTTGGGTTTTCCTGACTTTAAGTTGGGCATTCTATCCATTGTGCCTCTAGCTGCCTATGTGTATATGGGTGTATATGTATTGTAACGATTGGAATAACGCCACCTGCTGGATACTTACTGTAGAGGAGTTCTGCCCATGAAGGGAAGGTCTTTGAGGGCAAGACCAGGAGTCAGGAAGTGACGCGAGCTAGTGGGAGGAGGAAGGAAGAGACTGGCGCTCAGTCTCGCTTCTTTTTCCTCTGGACTCTGGCGGAGAAGGGAGCTAGAAATGTGCTCTCCCTTTAATAGATAGGAATCTAGGCCTTTTTCTCTCTCTTTACCAAATTCTTATTCTCCTTAATAAATGCTTAAAAGTCTAACTCTTGCTAAAGCTTATAATTTATTGGCGACCACTCATTAGATATTTTAGACAGTTTAGCTAGAATTTTAGCCCTTAACAGATGGCTGACCACGAAGAGGAAAGCTAACCCTCAGTCTTCTGATCTTCTGGTTGGGTAAGAAATTTCCCCTCCCTCTCCCTTTAACTGCTAAGTACTGGCGTACTGGCTGTGTTTTCCTTTAAATTTTTTCGAATGGACCTTTTAAACTCCCTAATTACCCTATTTTTGATTTTAGTCTGTTTAACCAGACAAATGGGAGATAAGATCATGTTAATGCTTTGTTTTTGTGGATTTTCTATTTTTCTTTTTATTTTTGTTAAAAGAGCCAGCAACTTACTCACACAAGGAAATATCTCTCCCTCTCCCAACCATGCTTTTTCAGAGAAACCTGAAGAGATTCCTGCAGCTTTTCCCAATTCTAACACTAATTGTTGCTCTAATTTTGCATGCCTGGAGGCAATGACCCACCCTCTAGAAGCTTTTAATCCCCTAGCACCTGGAGGCAAAGTGTGGGAAGAGGAATCCAGGCCTGAGTTCAAAATTAAGTCTGATTCAAATTGTGCTAGTCCCTCCCCTCCTCTCCAGACCCCACCCTCTACTCCTCCTATGGCCAAGCCCATAGCTTCCCCTGCCTGGGAAGTCCAGAGATCTGATGCACATGCTCAACTTTTTCTACCTGCATTTGCAGCTTCAGGCTCAGCCCTTCCCTGGCCTGGCTGTGCTTTTGAGACAATCTTAGAAAACTCTTTAAATTCCAGATATGCTCGTTTTGTTCATAATTTTGCTAACCTGCTTTTGTCTTTAATTAGTAATCTTATAAAGCATTTGTATGGTGAAAAGACTGACAGACAATATAGAGGGGTTAAAGAAGAAAAACTTAAGCTGAATAAGAATGACAATCATCACCATAGTTCAAGACTCCGCTTCTTTTGCCATGGAAGGGTACATATTTTACAGAAATGTAGAAGTAAGCAGCAAGGTATTGATATGAGTATTGGGGATTTTAGATATCGGAATCAAAAGTGTTCTAAATTCACTCAGATTACTAATAGTATCAGTTTAGAGGTTACATAGGATTTCTATGCTATTACATATACATTTTGAAATTAATGGTATGGGTTTATTTTCATAGAGATTTTCATGCTTTTGAGATTGTGTCTTATACCTAGTTTCTAAAACAAGGAGAATATTTGTAAAAGCTTTTTATAGTCATGTGATCAAGTTTATATTTTATAATACTCTTATTGATATTAAGTTCATATTCATTTAGATTTCCTTAGTTTGAATTTCACTGTCTTTTATTGTTCCATGTGTATTTTCTTCTATTCATTTGTCTATCTAATTTTGAAACATTGCAAGATGGTTTTGATTTCATAATACAATGTTAATTCTAGGAGTATTGTGCTCCCATATTCTGAGTTGTTTGTTTTTGTTATTTTTTCTCAACTGATTATTTGATCAAACTCTTTAAAGCATTTCCCTGGCAAATTGGTTGCCATGGCAAGTGTAAATTGATTCTAGAAGTATTATTTTTGATAAGCATATTCCAAAAAAAAAAAAAAAAAGAGGGGAACATTTGTAAAAAAGTTCTTTGAGATTCTGTTGTGCTTTAACTTGTATTTAAGTATGTTCTGATTTTTCACAAAAGTAATTGTATACTAAGTAAAAAAAAAGGGTATTATTTGAAATTGTTGCATAATTATATATTATATTTTGAGTCAAGATGTATTCACATTTTTTGCAACCATTTATTATCCTCAATTTTAAATCCATATGAGACTTGGATTATGGGAACTTATCATTTAAGACATTAATTGCCTTTATTCTGAGTTATCAGATGCCAGTTGGCCAAGATGCCATCCAATCACAAGAGGAATACATGCAAAAGCAGACACTGAACTGTCACATGAGGGGAGACATGCATGAAGTCAAGGTATGGCCGAGGGAACGGCTTTTGACAAATGTTGAGGTTGGATTCTCTTGGTTTAATATTTTATTCTCTTTTTCCCCACAATATTGTACAGATGGCTGGAAGTATTCATCCCACCCATCTCACTCCTACACCTGGCTTCTATGCTCCCTCCTATATGCCTGATGCCATGGACATCTCAATCCCATGCATCTGATTAAGTCTGACTCAGTTTCCTCCAATATGTTCGGTGGCATGGACATATATTCCATCCACCTATTTTAAGCTTGGCATACTGCATGGACAGTACATATTGCTCAAGTGTGGGAATGCTCATATCCCATCATTTCTCTGTTCTTTTATGGTAACCCCCATAATTATCTCAGGTGTCATGATAAATAACAGTGTTGAATTTGGCCTTGACACCTGTTACCAATTATATTAGATTTTCTAATTTCTCATAATGGCATGAGGATAATTAGGCAGATGATGCAAAAAGTGATGAAACAAAGATAAAAATTATTTTAAAAAATTAATATCACAGCAATTGTCTTCTCAATTACCCTCCATAAGGGGGGACTATAGTAATATTATAATTTTAAAGAATGTTTCAATTTTTGTTTTATTATATGTTTCATGTGTAACAACTAAGATTATGAATTCCCTTAGACATGTTTTTGAGAACTTTCATTGTTTGATTTGATTATTGACAAAGCTATTTTAAAGTTGTGTTAAGCTCAATTTTGTAGGAAATTTTCTGGCTGATTACCAGTATCCACACATCAACCCCTGAAAAGACTTCCATTCCATGACTACACCTAGAGGACATCTGAGAAAAGACTTTCAGAGACTTTAAATGAACAGTTTTGATTTGTTGTTTTTGTTGTTTTTTTTTCTCTTTCTGTTATAATATACACCATCTGTAACATGTATTCTCTGCAGAGGCCCTCCCTTTGCAAGACTAATGTCAAAGCGTCGGTTCATGAGGACAAAAAAAAAAATCGCCCCTCTGGACAAAACTTTCCTCTCTTCCTTTTCTATATTGTTGTTCACATATTATTAGTTAGCAATAGTTATTATATTCTTTTTACTGTTCCGTCAAGGAAACATTTTGTTTCTTGAGGAACAACAGGGGGGACTGTAACGATTGGAATAACGCCACCTTCTGGATACTTACTGTAGAGGAGTTCTGCCCATGAAGGGAAGGTCTTTGAGGGCAAGACCAGGAGTCAGGAAGTGACGCGAGCTAGTGGGAGGAGGAAGGAAGAGACTGGCGCTCAGTCTCGCTTCTTTTTCCTCTGGACTCTGGCGGAGAAGGGAGCTAGAAATGTGCTCTCCCTTTAATAGATAGGAATCTAGGCCTTTTTCTCTCTCTTTACCAAATTCTTATTCTCCTTAATAAATGCTTAAAAGTCTAACTCTTGCTAAAGCTTATAATTTATTGGCGACCACTCATTAGATATTTTAGACAGTTTAGCTAGAATTTTAGCCCTTAACAGTATATATGGGTGTATGTGTGTGTGCGCGTATGCATATGTGCACATATATTGTGTGTTGTGTGTATCTGTATGCATGTTGTGTATGTATATATCTATAATATAATATATTGTATAACATATAATTATATTTAAGGCATAAGGTATATATTTATGCATACCTTACCTATTATATTATTCACTGGTATATTTATCATATTATTTTATATCTGTATATTACATATAATGATATATTACACATATACACGCATATTATATATACACACATATATACCTATTTTATACATACTTATGTGTGTACATATTATTTCCCCATTATAGAATGTAAGTTCTTTGAGAGCAGTTCCTTTGGTCTTTGTATCCCCAAGGCCTAGCAAAATGTCTGACACATAGTATATATAGTTAATAAATGTATGATTGATTTATTCCTTGGCTAATTGGATATGTCTATGCATGTGTTTTCTCAGAGGATAGAACCACCTTAAGAACAGGAATCACGATTTGCTTTGAGATCCAAAGAGCAATGGGAAGACTCACAATGGGTATGAATAAGCTGCAAAGAGTTACCAATGATGACTTGCCTGAGGAAAGTGGGCTAAAAAATGCATTATTTTTCAGGCCTCTTCATATGCAATAGAGCCTCTGACTCTTTGTTTCAAAGTCTCCATATTTTGCTTCCTCCAACTCTCAGGTTTTCTGGAGCGCAAAGAGGACAAAGCTCCCTCCCCACTTCCATCAGTATTTATAGTTCTATGCACATAGGGACACTCTATAGATTATTTTGAAGATGTTAAGTATAAACAATGTTCTCCACTCCATTTCTAAACACTTAAAAAAATAAGAGGAAGAGCCTGTTGGGTAGATCTACTCTGAGGGGTTTATGAAAAAATGTGGATAAGAATTGCTTGAGATGAGAAGGTAAGGGAGAGGAATTCCAGGGACAGAGCCAAGATGGCAGGGTAGAGAAAGCAGTCATTGATTATCTACTGAAAGAGATTCCAAAATGAAAACTCCCAGGAATATTATAGCCACATTCCAAAGTTCCCATGTCAAAGATAAAGTATTTCAAATAGTCAGAAAGAAAGAATTTAAATACCATGGAGACACAGTCAGGATCACGTAAGATTTAGGAACTACCATGGTAAAGGAAGAGAGGACTGGGAATATGATATTCCAGAAGGCAAAAGAGCTAGACAACAAAAAATAACCTGAGTAGAATGTTTCAGGGGAAAAAATGGATATGTAATGAAATGGAGAGCTTTCATTCCTAATGAAAAGACCAAAACAGGATAGAAAATTTGACTTTCAAATAGAGAAGCATTAGAAGGTAAACGTGAAAGAGAAACTATAAAAGACTTGATGAGGTTCAATTGTTTACATTCCTATGTGGGAAGATGATGCTCTTAAAAATTTTATTATTATTAGGTCAGTTAGATGAACTCTACATAGACAAAGGGCTTGAGAGTGAATCAATAATTTTGAGGTGATCTAAAAAAATGAATGGGTGAGAAAAAAAGATGCACTGGGAGAAAGGGGAAGGGAGAAGAAGAATTGGGAAATTTATCTCACATAAGAGGTATACAAGAGTTTTTATAATGGAAGAGATGGGGAGTGATAGGGGTGGGGAGATAGGCAATTCTTAAACATTATGAAAATTGGTTCAATGAGGGAGAATATAGATAGATAGATAGATAGATAGATAGATAGATAGATAGATAGATAGATAGATAGATAGATAGATAGATAGATAGATAGATTCATATATACACACATACATACATACATACACACTCAATTGGACATAGAAATCTATTCTGTCTAAAAGGGAAGTAGAAGGGGAAAGGGATGAGAAGGAGAGGGTGATAAAAGGGAAAGTGGATTAAGGGAGGTGGTGGTCAGAAGCAAAACAGACTTTGGGAGAAGGACAAAGTAAAAAGAGTGAGAGGATAAATAGAAGAAGATATGATGGAGGGAAATGCATAATTAGCAATCATATGAATGTGAATGGGGTGAATTCACCCATAAAAGAGAAGCAGATAGAAGAATGGATTAGAAACCAGGATCCAACAATGTCTTGTTTCCAAGAGACACACTCGAAATAGAAAGACACAGTTAAAATAAGAGGCTGGAGCAGAATCTATTAAGCTTCAACTGAAGGACAAAAGCAGGAGTATCAATCATGATCTTAAACAAATGAAAAGCAAAAATAGACCTAGTCAAAAGGACTAAGCATGGAAACTATATCTTGTACTTTAAACAATGTCAATGTACCAAGTAGCATAGCATTCAAATTCTTAAAGGAAAACTAATATGATATGATATGATATGATATGATATATGATATAATGGCAATTCTACATAAACTAATTTACTTATCCAGTGCTATACTAGAAGTTATAGCAAAATTAATCTGGAAGAATAAAAGGTCAAGAATATCAAGAAAATTAATGAAAAAAATTGAAGGAAGGTAGCCTAGCAGTACCAAATTTCAAACTGTATTACAAAGTGGTAATCATCAAGACAACTGGTTAAGAAATAGAATGGTGGATCAGTGGAACACATTAGGTACATAATATACAGTGGTAAATGACCATTAGTAATCATTGTTTGATAAACCCAAAGATCCAAGCTTTTGGGACAAGAATTTACTATTTGACAAAAATTGCTGGGAAAACCAGAAAGCAACTTAGAGTAACTAGGCATGGACCAACATCCCACACCATAGACCTAAATAAAGTCAAAATGGGTAAATGGTTTAGATATAAAAGGTGATACCATAAGCAAATTAGGGGATGAATGGGAAAATTTGTCAGAGCTATAGATAAGCAAAGAGTTTGTGATCAAATAAAAGACAGAGAAAATGACAGGAAGTAAAAATGGGTAATTTTGATGACATGAAATTAAAAAAAGTTTTGCACAAATAAAACCAATGCAGTTAAAATGAGAAGGAAAGCAGGAAACTGGGGGGAAAACATTTTTACAGCAGATTTCTCTTATAATGGCCTCATTTCTTCAATATGAAAATAACTGAGCCAAATTTATAAAAAATAAGAGCCATTCCCCAATTGATAAATGTCAAAAGAAACAAACATGCAGTTTTCCAAAGAAGAAATACAAGCTATCAATAGTCACATGAAAATGCTCGAAATCACAATTAGAGAAGTAAAAATTAAAAGAACTCTGAGGTACCACTTCATGCCTATTAGATTACTCAATATGACAGAAAAGGAAAATAAATTCGGGAAGCCGGGTATATGGCAAAAGGAATTGTGAAATGGTTCAGCCATTTTGAAAGACAATTTGGAACTATTCCCAAAGGGATATAAAACTGCATATACACAAATAACAGGTCAAATTCCCTGTTATTTAACCCAGCAATACCACTACTAAGTTTGTATACCAAAGAGATCAAAGAAAAAGGAAAAGGATCTACATGTAAAAATATATTTATAGCAGCTCTTTTTGTGGTGGCAAAGAATTTTAAATTGAGGGGATAACCATAAATTGGGGAATGACAATGGAATGCTGTTGTGATATAAGAAATGAGGAGCAGGATGGTTTCAGAAAGACCTGGAAAAACTTATATGAACTCATACAAAGTAAAGTGAGTAGAACCAGGAGAACATTGTACACAATAATAACAATATTATCACAATGATCAATTGTGAAAGATTTAGCTACTCTGATCAAGACAATCATCTGAGACAATTTCAAAGGACCGATGGTGAAAAGATGCTATCCACTTCCAGAGAGAGAACTAATGAATTCTGAGTGCAGAGTGCTTTTCACTTTCTTTATGTTTCCTGCTATTCATTTATTTGTTTATTTCTTTGTTTGCTTGTTTGTTTGTTTAGCAACATGGACTTATATGGAAATATGTTTTGCATGACTTTACATGTATAATTGATATTGCTTGCCTTCTCAATGGGAAAAAGAAGGATGAGAAGGAGGGAGAAATTTGGAACTCAAAAATATTTTAAAAGAATGTTAAAAATAATTTTAAAAAATAAGTTAGGGGAAGTTTGGATTAAACTCCTGCTTCATCAAAGCATCAAAAAGCAACAATAATTTTCCGGGACCCAAGCATCTGCCTAGGGTTTGCTGAAGTAAGCAGCAACAACAATTGCCTAGTCAAGAGAACAGTTTGTCCAATCTGATCACTCCTCCACCCCCATCTTTTCCTTACTCCTCCATGACTCACAGTAAACCTCTGAAAAACTTTTATTAGAAAACTGTGATTCGGGCGGCTAGGTGGCGCAGTGGATAGAGCATCGGCCCTGGAGTCAGGAGTACCTGAGTTTAAATCCGGCCTCAGACACTTAACACTTACTAGCTGTGTGACCCTGGGCAAGTCACTTAACCCCAATTGCCTCACTAAAAAAAAAAAAAAAGAAAGAAAACTGTGATCCACAAGAGGTTTCCTAGGAAGAAAGACAAATTATACAGTTAACTGTCCCAGAAAAGTTTCAGGTGACAGCTCTGTCCCAATTCCTTGTCCCATAGCTTCAATGCCTCTACCTTCTATCCAAGCCTCATCATGGTCTACTTTATCCTGGCTAAAGATGAATCCAATTTGGCTTTTTCAGCTTCTGGAATCTTTTCTGTTTCATATTTTCAGGCAGCTCCTGATTTAGAACGTTTTAACAAAAATCACCATCTATTCACATTTGCCTTTCATCTCTCTCCCATCTTTCACTACTTAGCTAGACTTTCCTATAAGCTGTTATTTGAATTTTTCTGCTTTTCTTTCAACATTGTACCCATTTTTCCAGGTCCAACTTAAGTCCCACCTCAATCAAGAGTGATTTCTCTTTATTCTAACTCTTTGCCAGAGATGGTAAGGGGATCTGACAACTGGTCAGAAAGAAGTTTCAAGGGACATCAGTCAGTGCTAACACCATGTACAGGACCTGGTGCTGTTTGGCTTCATTGCCCCATGCCCATTTTCAGATCATCATTCCAGAGCAGAGAGGAGTGCTTTTGGTATCACAGGAGCAAGGATCACACAGACACTCCATGTCAAGAGCTAGATTTGAACCCAGGTATTCCTGACTCTAAGGCCAGTTCCCTATCCAGTGTCCTTTGTTGAATTGAAGCAAACTGAGCAGAAGATCTAGTCCTACTGTTCTTTTGCTATTTTCTGAAATGGTGGAGATTTAATAAAGGATATCTGATTCGAACGAGATTCATTGTGGTTTAAAGAGACAGGGCTGGATTCGGGTTCCACTCCTCCCACCCTTTCCTGGTCTGCCTCTTCATTTATTCAATCCCACTATGTTTTTAACTAACATGAAATGATTTTTAAAAACTACTTTGTCTACCTGCTTGCCTTCCTCTGGGAGGTAGATGCCCTAGCCTCCTGGGGATGAAGAGGCCAGCAGGAAATATAAGTGATGTTTTAGTATCTCGTTCCAGACTTCTACAATACTTGCTAGTTCTGAATGAAAAGCTATATGATACACCCAAAGAATGCTCAACTTAGGGTTTTCAATCACAGTGTCTGGTTTGGAAAGTAGATTAGGTACCAATAGGGAAAATCAATATCTATTTGATAAGGCTCTTATTAGTAGATGATGGACAAAGCAGAGCTATAATTAGAATAGGTATCATTGCTTATGAAGACAAACTTACAGTCTCGACAAGGAGAAGGGGCTCATATAGTTCACCATGAGAATCAGGGATGCTTTGCTCCTTGGAAAAGAATGACCTAGAGCCTGTGAATGGGAGCTGGTATAAACTCATTCTTAGGTAGCAGCAACCTACCTAGCTGGGCAAGCCCATGTCTCAGAGTTTCTTACGACAGTCATGTAGTCTTTTGCAAATCAAATATCTTCTTCTTCTTTCTTCTTCTTTTTTCTTCTTCTTCTTTTTTTTGATGAGGCAATTGGGGTTAAGTGACTTGCCCGGGGTCACACAGCTAGTAAGTGTTAAATGTCTGAGGCCAGATTTGAACTCAGGTCCTCCTGAATCCAGGGCCAGTGCTCTATCCACTGAACCACCTAGCTGCCCCTAAATATCTTCTACAATAATCTAAGAGAGAGGTAATGATGACCTGAACGAAGATGTTAGCTGAGTGAGAAGAAAGAAAGGTCAGATGCAAGAGGTGTTTTAGAAGTAGAAATAGCAAGATTTGGCAACTGATTGGATATGTGGAGTGAGAGAGAATGAAACGTTAAAGAAAATGCCAAAATTATAAACCTAGGAGATTGGAAAGATGATAGTGCCTCCCATAAAAATATAGAAGTCTGTAAGAGAGGTGGGTTTTTTGGAAGGCGGGGTTAGAGCAGGGAAGAAAATGAGTTTTGATTTGTAAAAAATATAAGACCCAGAGGAAAGCTTGCAACCTAATGGGAAGCCCTGTGGTAGAACGTGGACAAGACTCATATAGGATAAGATGAAATGACTCATGGGGCAGCTAGGTGGCACAGTGCATAAAGCACCAGCCCTGGATTCAGGAGGACCTGAGTTCAAATCCAACCTCAGACACTTGACATTTACTAGCTGTGTAACCCTGGGCAAGTCACTTAACCCTAATTGCTCTGCAAAAAAAATGACATGACGAGTGCAGTTTACACAAGTGGAAGGGAAGTACACACTGATGAGAATATAAATCTATGGAAGCCTCCATGTACTACTCTATGATGTACCATGAGCAGGTACATGGTACAGTGGTTAGAGTTCTGGGTCTAAGGTCAGGAAGACTCATCTTTGTGAGTTCAAATCCAGCATCAGACTAGCTATGTGACCCTGTGAAATCCACTTAACCCTGTTTGTCTCAGTTTCCTCATCTTTCTTTCCCAAGAAAACCCCAAATGGGATCACAAAGTTGAGGACATGACTGAAAAGACTGACGAACAATAACAACAACAAATAATGTAGCATGAGAATATTATATCCTATACCTGTCTTCTTTCTCATGTTCTATACCTTTTTCTCCATTCCTTCCATTCCTAATTACATTTTAGTTTTGGGGAAAAAATGTAGAGAGAAATGAGAAATCCAAATGGGGACTGAGAAGCAAAAAGGAAAAGGTTAATGGGGAGAATAATGGGCTGGATATAGAATGAACAAGAAAGATAAGTGGTTTAGAAAAGAGGATGGTAATCTTGGTGGTAGATAAAATGGGATGGACAACAACAATGTTTTCTCCAGCCTGACAGCTCATATCATCCTCCCTCTTTCAGCATCTACCACCAAGGCACCTTCATCGGACCCATGCAGTTACAACCAAGATAGCCTTTTCCCAACATATGCTCTCTTCATTCCCTCCTGTCTCTGAATTTAAAACAGACAAGATTTTGACCCCCATAATTTCTTTTTCCCTAAAGACCCACTACTTTTCATTTGGACGCCCGCACCCCCATCACCCAACAATTAGAACCTTGTTGATGTGGCTAAATGAAAACAAGCAGTGCTTAATCAATACTGGTACCTGTGGGCATTTGTGGTAGCATGAACTCTACTTAAGGACTGTGTTGAACAGGCCTCTGGGTATTGCAAACCAGCCCTGATTCATATCAAGTTAATTGTCCCACACCAGTTTAGCCACTGGCTTTCTTTGCTAATGGCCTAATCCATAAATGTCCTGGGGTCCTACTAGGCCAAATTACAAAATCACCTAGGCTCAGTCCTTGCCATATTTAACCTGATGTGGTGGCTGCTGAGGTACAAATGTCATTGCTATGTTAGTCACTGTGCTAATAAATTGCATTTAACTTCATTTAAAAAAGAATGATTCTGGAAATGCTACAATTATGATATTTAATACATAAAGTATGTGCTAGCTGAAGAGATGTATTAAATATGGGTTTTGCCTCATCTCTTTTATTTTAGAGCCTAGAGAATATTCTTTTATCTTCTAAAAGAAAATGGGTAAACACACTGATCAAATAGCTCACTCCAAGCAATTAAGGTCTTTCCATTGCCATATGGAAGGAAATATGAATTGTTCCAAAACATTTGTCTTTAATAGGAAAGTAATAACATCTGCAGGTTCAGGGATTTAAAGGAGTTGCTGGGGGGTATAGAGTGATGAAGAAGGGGAGTAGGAGCAGCAACAGAAAAATATTATAATTAAGGCTTAGAAGGTTCCATTTTGAATTTAAGCTGTAAGAAGAAACCTAGAGGTACACATTAGAATGTTTAATTCATCACCAAATCCTTAGGACCAATGATCATTCTCTGTCATTCATTCCCCAGATGACCTTTTTAATTAATTTGCTTCATATTTTGATTTCTATTAGACAGAAAGGAATATACAGTTACTAAAGCTGTGTTTATATACACATATACAGATATATGTATTCATGTGTGTATACCTATACATATGTGTGCTTATATGTGTATATATACACATATATATATGTATATTTCTTAAAGACTGAGTGTGACAAGGCTAATAAGAGACTATTCCTTTGTTCCCAATATCCCTTTGGGTATCAGGCACCAGAGGGAAGAAATTCCAGAATCTTATATTGGGTTATTTGGTTGAATTTCTCACATCAGAAGGGAAGTAATAAGTAATAACATCTGAGTCAACTGATTTAAAGGAAGTGGTAGTAATTTGGAGGAACAATGGGAAAATGAGTATTCATGGGTTTAATCCACCACACCATGTGGTCTCTTCCATATCTTCACTGCAATGCTTTTTCTGGGCTTCCTTACTCTCACAGGAGAGGGGTGGTGGCTAGGAGGGTGGGAAATGAGATATATCAAGGTGGGTGAAAGATCGGAATTCTAGGAGTAGAAGAGATCTTAGAGACCATCTGGTCTGACCCACTCATTCACTTTATAGATGAAGAAATTGAGGCTCAGAAAGGTTGAATAACCTGCCCAAGGTCACAAAAGTACCATGTCCACCAGATATAGAATTTGAACCCACCAAAGGTCTTTTGACATTTGTTGTACCATTCTGAGGAATGAAAAGTTTGGAGGACCAGGACTCTCCTCAGTTTTCTTTTTCTTCCCTTTTCCATTCCCTTTGTCTGCTAAACTCGGTAAATATTGATAAGGGACCTACTGTTGGCAAAGTTCTGTGCTGAGTATGAGAGGAGATTAAAAACTCTTGTTTACAATCTGAAAGGGGAATTTTTCTTATTGCAGGTTGATTTAGTGCAGTATTATGTAAGAAAAAATGGATATATCTATTGGAGGGAAGGGGATATCAGTCAAATAGGAGGTTGCAAAAACACTTTTAGGCATATTCTGGTTCTTGTACACACAATGTTGGATGGTCCATCACATCTTTTTAGAACAGAAGAGTCTTAGAGTCAAATACCATGCCAGTTTGTTTCTTTTAACAGTATTTGTTAATATGTAAATAATACAAATGATCACCTGCTGGTAGATAGAAAAATGTTGCTTTAGAAGGAATCTTTTTTGCTTGTTCTCATGAAAATTTTAAAAAATGTAATAGAATTAAGTTTCAGAAGTTATTATTCACCAGACATAAATGTGGCAAACCACACCTATCTGACACCTCCTCACATCCCAGGCTGCCTGGGGCTGCCACTATTCCCAGGAACATGATTCATACAAGAGTCATGAAAACTTGGATCTAGACAGAAGTTTGGGAAATCATTTCATTAGTTCCTTATACCACCTGAATACCATTCTGTGGCTTGCCCCATAGTAGTTGCTTAAGAAGTATTAATTATTGTCTATCTTATTTTCTAAAGTCTTCAGGAGATATACTATAACTTTTCTTACTAATTCATTTACGTTTAAGAATCCTCAATATCAGCTAACTCCTACTTGCAATTGCTTGGCTAATAATTTAACTCACCCTGGCACCTGAGAATAGCTTGGTATGGTTCAGTAGGAAGAGTAGAAAATCTCAAGTGAGAGGACCATGATTTACATCCTAATTCTGCTGCTTATAATATCTACAGCCTTGGGCATCTCATTTTCTCTCTCTGATCCTCAGTTTCTTCATCTACATGATGAAGGGGGTCAAACTAAATGTTTTCTAAGGTCTGCTCCAGTCTAAGTCTAGGATCCTATGATGATTTTCCTTTATAATAGCCTTTTATAAAAATTGAGGGATCATTGGGAGAATGGGGAAGGGAAAGGAAGAATGGGGAGTATTATCTCACATAAAAGAGGTGCCAAAGGAAGAGCTTTCACAGCTGAGGAGAAAAATGGGGGAGTGGTGGGCAAGACTTGAACCTTGCTTTCCTCAGAATTGGCTCAAAGAGGGAATAATATAAACATGCAGTTAAGTATATGTAAGAAAATAATGGGCTTTGCCAACTCCCAAAGGCCCCAGATGAGATTGATTGGATTAAGACTGATTGGATTGACTGATTTCACTGATTAACTCACTTGAAGTTAATTCAATTAAAACCACACCTATCTGACCTTCAAGAAGGTATGTTCTCAGAGGGTATGAACTCTGACTTCAACATGGGACCACCTCAAGTCCTGTGGACCAATAGATTTGGTTGATACTAGCCAATAGCTTGAAGCAGTGTGTAAGGACCACCTCTCCTCCGAACCCATAAAAAGCTTCCACACATAGTTACTGGGCAACAGTTCTTTGCTCAGACCGGCTTGCCGTGGAGGACTTGAGGAAGAACCAGACCATGCTGGAGCTCTAGGCTAGATAGGCCTTTTCATAACTTTCTGACCCAGGTGTTCGCTTTTTACTAATACCTGGTATGCTTTAATAAATGCTTAATGCCCAAAACTGGTGCTAAAGCTTCTCATTTATATTAGAAACCCTAGCTAATTTTCCCTACACTTAGGACAGGAATAAGGTGACCACACATTTAGTTTTATTCATCACATATAGAAATCTATCTTACCCTTCAGGGAAGTAGAAGGGCAAGTGGAATAGGGTAGGGAGAGGGGTCATAGAAGGGAAAGTATATTAAGGGATGGGGTGGTCAGAAATAAAACACTTTGGAAGAGGGACAGGGTGGAAAGACAGAGAGAGGATAAAAAGAAGAAAAAATAGGAAAACTGTGAATGTGAATGGGATGAACTCACCCATAAAATGTAAATGGATAGCAGAATGGATTAGAAATCAGAATTTTTTAAAAGCATATTATTTATGTACATAAATTGTATGTTTATATATTTATATATTCATATGCATATTATTATGTTTATATAAATATGTGTTTATATATTTATATAAACAACAGTTTATAAGAAATGCTTGAATACACTCAAAGTAAAAATAAGGGGCTGGAGCAGAATCTATTATGCTTCAGCTGAGGTTAAAAGTAAAAAAAAGTGAGGGCAGCTAGGTGGTACAGTGGTGCCCTGGATTCAGGAGGACCTGAGTTCAAATCTGACTTCACACACTTGACACTAGCTGTGTGACCCTGGGCAAGTCACTTAACTGTCATTGCCCTGCAAAAAAAAAAAAGTATGTAAAAAGTTAAAAAAAACAAGCATAACAATTATGATCTCAGACAAAGGAACAATAGATCTAATTTAAAGAGATAAGAAAGGAAACTATATTTTGCTTAATGGAAACAATGAAGAAATATCAAAAACATATATGCATCAAATGGCATAGCATTAGAATTCTTAAAGGAAAAGTTAAATGAGCTACAGAAGAAAATAGACAGTAAAACTATACTAGTGGGAGATCTCAACTTTCTCCTCTCAGAACTAGATAAATTTAACCAAAAAATAAGCAAGAAAGAAGTTAAGAGGATGAATAGAATTTTAGAAAAGTTAGATAACCCCACAACCAAATACAAGAAAACAGAAATATTAAACGCGTCCTTTTCAAATCATAATACAATAAAAATTACATTCACTAAAGGACCATGAAAAGATAGATTAAAAATTAATTGGAAATTAAACAATCTAATCCTAAAGAATAAGTGTGTCAAAGAACAAAAAATAGAAATAATAATTTCATTAAATAGAATGACAACAATGAGACAGCATACCAAAATTTATCAGATGCAGTCAAAGCAATACTATCGGGAAGATTTATAACTCTAAATGCTTACATCAATAAAATAGAGAAAGAGCAGATCAATGAATTGGGCATGCAACTAAAAAACACTAGAAAAAGAACAAATTAAGAATCCCCAATTAAACACCAGATTAGAAATCCCGAAAATCAAAGGAGAGATTAATAAAATTAAAAGTAAGAAAACTATTAAACTTATAAATAAAACTAGAAGCTAGTTTTATAGGAAAAACCAGCAAAATAGATAAACTATTGGCTAATTTGATTTTAAAAGGAGAAAAAAAAAGAAAACCAAATTACCAGTATCAAAAATTAAAAGGATAAACTCTCCACCAATGAAGAGGAAATTAAAGCAATCATCAGGAGCTATTTTTAAAATTATGTTTCAATAAAACTGACAATATGTGAAGTGATGACTATTTACAAAAATATAAACTGTCAAGATTAATAGAAAAGGAAAAAATTGAACAAGTAATAAATGAACTCCCTAAGAAAAAGTCCCCAGGATCAGATGGATTCACAAGTTAATTCTACTAAACATTTAAAGAAGATTTATTTCCAATACTATAGAAACTATTTCAAAAAATAGGCAAAGGAGTCCTGCCAAATTCCTTTTAGGACACAAATATAATGTTCATACCTAACCCAGGAAGAATAAAAACAAAGTAAGAATACTATAGATTAATTTTCCTAATGAATATTGATGCAAATTTCTTTTAAAAAATATTAGCAAGGAGATTATAGCATTATATTACAAAGATAATATATTATGACCAGGTGGGATTTATACAAGGAGAGGGGGGCTGATTCAATATCAGGAAAGCTATTAGCATAATTGACCACATCAATAACAAAACCAGCAAAAATCATATGATTATCTCAATAGATGCAGAAAAGGCTTTTAACAAAATTCAACTCCCATTCCTATTAAAAACACTAGAGAGTAAGAGGGGGTTGGGGTGGGAAATGGGGCTTTCCTTAAAATAAGTAGTATTTATCTAAAGCCATCAGCAACCATTAGCTGTTAATGGGGATAAGCTAGAAGCCTTCCTAAAAGGAACAGGCTGAAGCAAGGATGCCTGTTACCAACACTATTATTCAATACTGTACTAGAAATGCTAGCCATAACAATAAGAGAAGAAAAATTAGAATAGGCAATGAGAAAAGAAAACTATAATGCAGATGATAAGATGGTATGCTTAATTAAACTTAGAGAATCAACTAAAGACCTAATTGAAACAAAAACTTTGGCAAAGTTGCAAGATATAAAATAAACCTACATAAATTATCAACATTTCTGTATATTACCAACAAAACCCAGAATGAAGAAATAGAAAGAGAAATTCCATTTAAAATAACTGTAGACAATATAAAATACTTGGGAGTCTACCTGCCAAGACAAACCCAGGAACTATAAGAATACAATTACAAAACACCTTTCACACAAATAAAGTAAAATCTAAATAATTAGAGAAATATTAATTGCTCATGGGTAGACCAAGCCAACATAATAAAAATTATAATTCTACCTAAATTAATTTACTTATTCAGTGCCATACAATCAGACTACCAAAAAAATTATTTTATACGGCTAGAAAAAATGAAACGCATCTGGAAGAATAGAAGGTCAGGAATATCAAGGGAATAAAAATGTGAAGGAAGTTGGCCTAGCAGTAACAAATTTTAAACTGTATTACAAAGCCACAGTTATCAAAACAATCTGGTACTAGCCAAGAAAGAGAGTGATAGATCAGTGGAATAGATTACAAACACAATGTACAATAGAAAACGACCATGAGTAATCTACTGTTTATTAAATCCAAACCACCTGGGACCCCCTGAAGCTTGGGACAGTGTAGCCTGGAAACAGTGCCCCACTTTAAGGAACTAAAATTCAAGTAAAAGACAGGCAAGATGAGTAGACAGAGAAAGGTAAGGACCATAGGAAGTTTCTTTGGTGACAAAGAAGATCGAGGTACACCCTCAGAAGAGGATAACAACATCAGGGCTCCTATATCCAAAGCTTCCAAGAAAAATATGAATTAGTCTCAGGTCATAGAGGTGCTCAAAAAGGACTTTGAAGATAAAGTTAGAGAGGTAGAGGAAAAAATGGAAAGAGAAATGAGAATGATGCAGGAGGGTCATGAAAAAAGAAGTCAACAGCTTGAAAAGCCAAATTGGCCAAATGGAAAAATAGAGGGCAATGTAAAGTATCTCCTTGGAAAAACAGCTGACCTGGAAAATAGATCCCAGAGAGACAATTTGGAAATTATTGGAATACTTGAAAACCATGATCAAGGAAAGAGCTTAGATGTCATCTTCCAGGAAATTGTCAGGGAAAATTTCCCTGCTATTCTAGAAGAAGGTAAAAAAGAAATTGAAAGAATCTACCAATCACCTCCTGAAAGAGATCCCAAAAGAAAAACTCCCAGGAATATTATAGCCAAATTCCAGAGCTCCCAGGTGAAGGAGAAAATATTGCAATTTGCCAAAAAGAAAGAATTCAAGGACTGTGGAGCCACAGTTAGGGTGGAGTAATCTATCTAACTCTGCAGGAAAATAGGGGGAAAGGGGATAATGAGGGAGGGGCAAAAGAAGGGAGGGCAGAGTTGGGGAGGGAGCAGTCAGAAGAAAATCTCTTTTGAGGAGGGATAGGGTGAAAGAAGTTAGATAATAGAGTAAATATCATGGGGAAGGGAATAGGATGGAGGGAAACAGTTAACAATAGTAATTGTGAAAAAGAGAAAAGGCAAAAAAAATTGTACAAAAATATTTATAGCAGATCTTTGTGGTGGCTAAGAATTGGAAATCAAAGGAATGTCCATCAATTGGGGAATGACTGAACAAGCTGTGGCATATGATTGTAAAGGACTATTATTGTGCTATAAGAAATGACAAGCAGGATGATTTCAGAAAAATCTGGAAAGACTCATATGAACTGATACATAGTGAAGTGAGCAGAACGAGGAGGAAATTGTACATAGTGAGTAACTGTGAATGACTACTCTCAGCAATACAATGATCCAAAACAATCCCAAAGGGCTAATGAAGAAGCATACTATCCACCTCCAGAGAAAGAACTAATATTGATTGAAGACAGATAAAAAAGTACTTGTGGATTGTACATATATAACCTATGGTTGCTTTCTTGTGGAGGAGGGAAGAAAGGAAAAGAGGGAGAAAAATTTGGAACTCCAAATCTTATAAAAATAAATGTAGAAAACTAAAAAAAAAGAATTTGTGACCAAACAAGAGATAAAGAGTATCATGGGGATATAAAGTGGATAATTTTTTTAAAAAATTTTTTGGCAGGGCAATGAGGGTTAAGTGACTTGCCCGAGGTCACACAACTAGTGTCAAGTGTCTGAGTCTGGATTTGAACTCAGGTCCTCCTAAATCCAGGGCCGGTGCTTTATCCACTGTGCCACCTACCTGCCCCCTAAAGTGGATAATTTTGATTACATGAAATTAAAAAGGGGTTGAACAAGCAAAACCAATGTACCCCAAATTAGAAGAAAAGCAAAAAACTGGGGAAAACATTTTACAAGTTTCTCTGATAAAGGCCTCATTTCTCAAATACATAGAGAACTGAGTCAAATTTATAAGAATTCAAGTCATTCCCTAAGTGACAAATGATTAAAGGATATGAACAGGTGGTTTTCAGAAAAAGAAATTAAATTGATCTATAGCATATGAAAAAAATGCTCTAAATCACTACTGATTAGAGAAGCGCAAATTAAAACAGTTTTGAGGTACCACCACATACCTATCAGATTGGCTAACATGACAGAAAAAGAAAATGACAACTTTTGGAGTGGATGTGGGAAAATTGGGACCCTAATGCATTGTTGGTGGAGTTGTGAACTTATCCAATGATTCTAGAGAGCCATTTGAAACCAAGCCCAAAGGACTACAAAAATGTACACACCCTTTGACCCAGAAATACCACTACGAGGTCTGTATCTCAAGGAGATCAAAGGAAAAAGGAAAAGGACCTGTATGTACAAAAAATGTTTATAGCAGCTCTTTTTGAGTTGGTAAAGAATTAAAAATTTAGAGGATATTCTTCAACTGGATAATGACTAAACAAGTTGTGATATATGATTGTGATGGAATACTATTGTGCTAATAGAAATTATGAGCAGAAAGTTTTCTGAAAAACCTGGGAAGACTTGTATGAATTGATGTAAAGTGAAGTGAACAAAACCAGGGGAACACTGCATATAGTATTCACAATGATCAATTGTGAATGACTTCTCTATTCTCAGCATTACAATGATCTAAAACAATTCCAAAGGACTTATGGTGAAGAATGCTCTCCACCTCCAGAGAAAGAATTGATGAAGTCTGAATGCAGATTGAAATATAATTTTTTAATTTTATTTTTCTAATTTTTTTACAACAAAGCTAAGATGCAAGTATGTTTTGTCTCACTTTACACTGCCTTGATAGTGGGGGAAAGAAGGGTAAGAGGAAAGGAGAGAAGTTGGAACTAAAATAAAATGTAAATGAATGTTAAAAAGAAATAAATAATACATTTTAAAAAATAAAATTGAGAGCTGTTCCAGCAGTGTACTGTAGTAAAATCATAAAAGAACCAACTATTAAATTTTCAATGTGAACATTTATACCTCAGAAATCTTGATTTATTATTTTTTATTGCCTATACTTAAGAAAGTAATGGGGAAAATGTTAATAATACAGTTTAAACTTAAAAGTGTATCACAACATGCCTTCTCCCCTACCCTACCTCCAGAGAGCTGCTTGTTAAATATTTACCAGCACAATCCTAGCTGTTCCTAAATTTATTTTCAGGCCTGAGTCAGCCTAGTTCCTTCAGACTTTCCTCAAAGTCACACTTTCCAAAACTTTATCCATCACGGCAATTCTCCTTCTTGAGTCCTTTCCAAGTTTCCCATATCCCTATAACACCATGAAACCCAGAACTGGATGTCCAGCCAATGCAAAATTGTCGAAAGACAATGACCTCATCTTTAAAAACAAAAAAACAAAACACCTGAATCTCTAAGAGATCATGATTGTGTGTGTGTTTTTAAGGCTTTGATTCAGGATTAAACAACTCTCTCAAAATGTCACCCAGGGGCAACCTTAAACTCTTTCCTTATAGGCCACCTTGTTAAATTTCATGTCCATAATCCTTAGCTTAATGCTAATTTTGGTATTACAGTATTTGAGATTGAAAATGGGGCCTTACTGCAAATAATGTTGCAACTGAAGCATATCATGCAATGCCTCTGTGGGATTGTGAAAATGGTGCTAGACTTGAAATCAGGTGATCTGGGTTCAAATCTTGCCTCTGATACTCATCGCAAGTTATTTAACTTCTCTGTTCCTCAGTTTCTTCATCTATAAAATGAAAGAATTGGTGTAGTTGGCCTTTAAGGTCCCTTCTAGGTCTGAGTATATTATTCTATGACATTTACTACCCCTGTGACTATGGGCATATTATTTTACCCTTCTGAATATTGGTTTCTTCATCTATAAAAGAGTGATAATATAACCCTGCTTACCTCACAGAGCTGTAAAAGGATAAGGAAAGAACTTTGTTAAGTGGTAAAGAGCTCTGTTAATGTGAAGTATTTATTATGTGTTTTCTGAAAATAATGTTCACTGAGTTTGTTTTAACTTGGCCCTACAGTGTTGCTATGTTTACCAATTAAGCCAGAAAGAGATCTTGGAAATTCTGTATAGGAAGTACACGTTCAGAGATCATGTAGTCAGAACACTTTAATTGGATGTAAAAGTCAATTTCACTGAGTAAAGACTTCCAGAAGTGGAAATTACCGGACACATTCTCTTGTGCTCCACAAACTTTTCTAGACTATGTGTTAGATCTGGAATGGATATATCATGGACTTGAGAAACTTTCCCCACCATCAGGCTTGCCTTATTCTACAAATTAAGGATAAAGAACCTTCCTTTCCTTCTTGTTCCTCCAACTGATGGAGCCCTCCTTTCATAAGCTCCTTTGTATTTGTTTCGGTGTCTACCTGTATATGCATATGTTTTCTACTCCAAAAGAATGTAAACTTCTTGAGAGCAGAGACTGTTTATTTTTTTGTCTTTTTATCCCCTATACCTAACATGGCACCTGGAATATAGTAGGTGTTTAATGAATGCTTGTTGCTTAATGGATTGATAAATTATTTCTCTGTTCCTACCCACAAATTGATGAATGGAAGTGGAAAACAACTGTGTTCACTATGAATTTATGTTACTTAACCTCAACTGGGCCCTCACTGTAGCAAGGTGATCCATTTATTTTTTCCTAATGTATTCTTTATCCCATCCTCCATGTAATGATTGGAATGATGCCACCTACTGGAGACTTGCTGTGGGAAAGCTCTGCCATGAGGAAAATGCCTCAGAGGGCAAGGCCATGTGGCTTTTCCTTGGCGTCAGGAAATGACATTTGCTCATGGGTGCTGCCTATCAAGGCTACCAGCCAATCAACTTGAGGAGCCTCCTATTTTCTGTGAGGAGACAGGAAGGAGGAAAGGGAGCCTGCGCGGAGAGCTCTCGCACTTTTGGGTTCCTGACTTGATGGTGGTGGTGGCAGCAGAGGACTTCACAGGAAATTTGAGGACAGATAGGAATGCCAGGCTGTTGGAATTCTGTTCTCAATCTTTTTCTTCCTATTTTTCAATAAACCCTTAAAAACCTAAACTCATTTTATCAGTAATTTTAGTCAGTTTCCCCCAAAACTGGGGGAACAGATTAGAATCCACATTTAGAATCTTAAATTACACATCCATGATGGCTGTTAGAAACCTTTTTGGTGCAGCTAGTTGGCGCAGTGATTAAAGCACTGGCTCTGGATTCAGGAGGACCTGAGTTCAAATGTGACCTCAGACACTTGACACTTACTAGCTGTGTGACCCTGGACAAGTCACTTAACCCTCATTGCCCTGCCAAAATAAAAGAAAAAATAAGAAACCTTTTTTCCACGAGCCTCCCACAATACACTCTTCCCCCACACTCTCATTTTAGGATCCTATTTCATATTTTACTGAAAAATGAACACCATTCACCATAAGCTCCCTCTGCTTTCTTTCTCATCTCACAAGCCCCTCACATCATATACCAATCCAGGCTTTGATGGAGAAGTCACCTTTGCCTTCTCCAAGGCCAGTCCCTCTTTACATACCCAATATCCTTTCCTATCTTCTCCAGTAAATTGCTTCCACTATTGTGATCCCTCTTTCTAATATCCACTCTTTCCCTAATATCTAATATCCTCTTTTCCTTCCTTGCTACCTTTATACACACCAAGGTTTACCCCCAACTCATTTTACAGATAAGGGAACTGAGGGCTAGAGTGGTGAAGTGATTTGCTAGCATGAAGTTAGCATGTGTCATAGGTGGACTTTGGACCCAGACCCTCTGACTCTGGAGCCAATCTCTTCCCAAAGAGTCTGCTCAGTGACGATGGCCTTTTTGGTCAATGGCTGACAAGGCAGGTAACACATTTGGATACTAGAAAAATCACTGCTCCTCATCATTTCTTCAATATCCAAACCGCCTTCGGAGCCTTGCCTTCTATCTGACCTGTCATATCAGTATCATCTCATTCCCTATGTATCAGAGATCTGACCCGTTGCTGATTCTCAGTAAATGTTTTTAAATGACTAAACCAGCCCTTCTAAAAAGCCTCCATTAAGCATTTCTTTTCAACCTACTGCAAAGTAACATTGCAGGTCAGCAGAATACTCCCTTTTCCTTTTAATGCATGGCTAACTACTTTAATTACCAAAATAAACTCCTTGTCAGTAGCCTGTGGAAGGTACAGGTGCAGAGACTTGGGCGACGGACGCCTGCACTCAGACGCCATGGCAACCAACAACGGAGACTTGGTAAAATAGCATATGCTTTCAGCACTACCTAAATCTCCAGCCATTCATCCCGTTTAGCTGACAACCAAAACATTGTCTTTTGGCTGTGCAATTCATCCACATAATATGATTTATCCTACATCCACAAGAGGCATACAAATGGCTTATCAATACCTTCATATTTCAGTGGAGCCAGAAAAGAAATTGTATTCCACCAGCAGTAATGGAAAGTATTCAGACATTGGTATGGCATACCTAGGTGAGGGGCAGAGGCTGGGGGCTCTGGAGCAGCTGACCCTTAGGAATACTGCTCCAGTGAGAACTGTATTTCACCCAGAAATACACACTTCTAGATTAACCAATTCTGGCTAATGCCATTCTGTGGGGGAGTGAGGTGCATTGCAGTTCTAGCACAAATTAGAATCGAATAGAGGCCCCTGATACAATGAACCACAGCAGTTTTATTTAGTGGTTTGGGGGCAAGAGTATTCTGGGTCCCCTTTAGGCATGTTCTCTGTGGTTCTCTGAGGAAATCACTCAACTCGAGAGCATGCCTAAGGGTTTTTTTGGGGGGAGATGGTCACTGGATAATCAGTCTTGTTTGAGCTATAGATGCTAGCCCAAAGAGACCAAGTCAATGCAGTTACTCAGAGGTAAGACAAGTGCCCTCAGGCTGAATCATGCCAGTGGCCTCTGACTCAGTCATCTGCTGTGTGTCTGAAGCTTCCGACTGAACCCTTCTCATTTTTTCCGAGGGTGGCTTGGCTCAGGCTTTGTCTTTTTTTTTTTTTTTTTTTTGCAGGGCAATGAGGGTTAAGTGACTTGCCAAGGGTCACACAGCTAGTAAGTGTCAAGTGTCTGAGGCCGGATTTGAACTCAGGTCCTCCTGAATCCAGGGCCGGTGCTCTATCCACTGTGCCACCTAGCTGCCCCCTCAGGCTTTGTCTTCTAATGCTATATTTCAGATAGAAGCTTTTCTAACCAGTATTAGTCAAAAAATATTAGAATGGGACACAGGACAGATAATAGTTTCTGGATGTAGAGGGGAAGGGCTATTTGTGTCCTCAATGTTGCATACAGGATGCAAGCTACAACTAGATTTCATATCCAGTCACATTTCATGATTAAGAGGTTCTCCACTGGAGCCCTATATTTTAGCCTTTGGCAAATGGTCAGGTATACTCAATAGGAACCATCCTTTTCAGAGGAAGTGTAACCAAGGTGGGTCCTAGGTTCACCTGAACTGGTTCTGAGGCTTGAAAGTCCAGTTCTGCTCTTCCTACAGCAGAACTTAGAAAGGGAGTCACTTGACAGGATTCTGACTTGAGGCAGGGATCTGAAACCGTAGCCACAGGCGATGGGGTTCATAAAATTAAAGAATCTAAGAGGACAAAGGCTCAGAGGCCTTTCCAACCAATACCTGCCCAAGAATCTCTGAGATGTGGGCAGTTAGCCTTTCCTTGAAGAAATAGTGAGGGAAAACCTGTTTAGCCTGAGAAGACTTGGAAGAAACAGTAAACTTTTCTTCAAGTATCTATCTAAAGGGCTAATATGTGCAAAAGGGAATAGAATTATTTTCAGCTCTAGAGAGTAGAACAAGAAGGAACGACAGTTGCAGGAAGATTGATTTAGGTTGATGTAAGAAAAAACTAGGGCAGCTAGGTAACACAATGGATAAAGCACCAACCCTGGATTCAGGAGGACCAGAGTTCAAATCCAGCCTCAGACACTTGACACTAGCTGTGTGACCCTGGGCAAGTTTCTTAACCCTCATTGCCCCACCAAAAAACAACAACAACAAACAAAACAAAAAACTAACTATGAGAGGCATCTAAAAGTGGAATGGGATCTTTCTGAAAACCATGATCTCTCTTTCATTGGAGTCCTCCATTGGGAATCCACATGACAAGATACTAAGGATATTGTACAGGGAAAATCTTTTCAGATATGGGTTGGGCTAGATGGTCTCTGAGACCATGATTCTGTTCAGATATAGATTCAACTAAATAATCTTCTGAGACAATGTCAACAGTAGCCCTCATCACAGTCATAGAGTAAGTAGCCAGTAAAAACAGAGTATTCTCAGGAATGCAGTATCCATTGACCCTGGGCAAATATTTTTTTATTATCATCATAGGGATGAGCACCAATGAAGTAGAGAAGAACAGCTCAGCTTCTTACTCCATGGGTGACCTTGGGCAAGCCAATTCATTTCTTTTTTTATATATATAATTTTTTTTTTTTTGGTGAGGCAATGGGGGTTAAGTGACTTGCCCAGGGTCACACAGCTAGTAAGTGTCAAGTACCTGAGGCTGGATTTGAACTCAGGTACTCCTGACTCCAGGGCCAGTGCTCTATCCACTGCGCCACCTAGCTGCCCCATGCTAATTCATTTCTTTAAGCCTCAGCTTCTTCATCTAAAAGGGGGGATTGAGGAGGACAAATCCTTCTCCTAAGTGTAAATGCGGGACCCTGAAATATCAACCTGAAAAGACCAAATCATACCCACACAGTACCTGAGAGGCACCACCCTCCTGACACTATTCCCAAAGAAAGGACAAGATGGGAGATCACATAAATACTACAGATCAAAAAATATTCCCAAGGGGCTTCAATTGTTGAAGCCATGCTGCCCAGCTACATCCACAATTTCCCCTGGTTCCTTCACCACTTTAATCTCATTCTTACACTCTGTCACAGCCAGGAATCACGGAAACTTTTCCACTGAGAAATGTTGCAGTTCCCTCAAGCATTTCAGCTCCAGAAGTCCTGGGAAAAAATGTCAAGGCAACCAGCCAGTATTTTGAAAGCTAATTCCATTAGCCAGGACACATAGGTGGCTTTTATGATGCAAGTTTACTTAGCCCATGCTCTCTTCTATTTCTCCACCCTATTGTGCCTCTTTTCCCCTATTATAAAAGCCCAGGTGGAGTGCAGGACCAGCAGTAAGTCTTGCTTGTTGCTAAGCCTTTGAATCACTGGCTTAAGCTTCTTTATTTTTCTTCTACCAAGGTACAGGATTGGTCTTCAAAGTCTGGGGTGGACCTGCGCCAACATTTAGAAGGTCCATGACCTCAGCTAAGAAGGTTGGAGACACACAGGGGCAAGAAGTCAAGTAGAGCATTGCAGAAGATGCTGATGACAATGGCAAACACTTGACCTTTTTCGGTTTTTCTGAGAGCGGATGCTAGGTCTGCTCCTACAAACTCAAGATGATTTGTATACAGGTAGTAAATAGATTCTCCTGTGACTTAATGAACTTGCCATCCCAGTATAGTTCCACAGATCACTCTCCATAAAGCTTGTCAAATCAAGATGTCTCACCCAGATTAAAAGTAGCCAAGAAGATAGCTCAGCTCATTTTACCACATAAGCCCTCCTCCATGCTCAGGTTGCCCATCAGAGGAAATTCCAGCACATTTCACATTCCATCACCTCCAAAGTATGAGATTCCAAAGGAATTTTTGAATCCTTACCATACTTCAAGATCAGATACTTTTGCCTTTTATGTCTCACAGATCTCTTTCTCTGTTTCTCTCTTTGACTGTCTCTAGATCTCTGTCTCTGTCTCTCTGTTGTCATCTGCTCCCATCACCCAGCTTTCTCTCTGCAGGTAGGTAGACACCCAGTCTATGTCCAAGCCATCTCTCACCTAGACTACTTTAACCGCTTTGCCATTGGTACCCTAACACTGAGATTAATCTCCTAGTCTTCTCTGTTTATATAACCAGGTGTCTCATAACTTGGGGGTTCCCAAAGTGTGACAGAGGGAGAAATAAGGAGATACAGAATGGTATAATGGAAGAAACACTCGAATTGGGAGTCACAGGACCCGAGTTCAAATCCTTATTTTGCCAATCATTGCCTATGTGACCATGAATTAAGTTACTTAATCTTATCTCTAGGGTTCAGTCTCTTCATCTGTAAAATTAAGGAGTTGGACCATATATCCTCTGAGATTATTTGTTCTAAATTTATGATCCAATGGTCTCTTGCAAGAATGAAAAGTAGGGGGGTAGCTAGATGGCGCAGTGGATAGAACACCAGCCCTGGAGTCAGGAGGTCCTGAGTTCAAATACGGCCTCAGACACTTAACACTTACTAGCTGTGTGACCCTGGGCAAGTCACTTAACCCCAATTGCCTCACCAAAAAAAAAAAAAAAAAAGAATGAAAAGTAGGAACCCTAGACTATTTGACACTCCTCCATAGGGACACCACTCATCTTTTATATGGAGTCTCCAACCTTCTATGAACAATCATCTATACTGGATGGGGAATATATTTATGTACCTGAAGGCACAAGGGACAGACCATGTGGTTACTGAAGCTCTCTAGGTCTGATTCCACTAAAAGGAAGTAAAAGGGGGGGGGAGGGGATGTTGATCACCAGCTCATATTCCTGGCTTTCATTCAGAATGCAAAGCAAACTTTATTTGCTCAAAGTAATCCTTGCCATCTGTGTGGCTGCTGATCTTGGGCTGTATAACTGAACTGAGTACCATTTAAAAGCTTTAGGGTGGCAACTCTTTTCCTCTTCCCAGTAGCACAGAGAAAGTTGATTCTGCCCCTAAGCAGGAAGTCATTGTTTCTGACACTCTTTTCCCCCAGTACCACATTTTTTCCCTATTTTCCATCTCTTCTTTCCTTGCAATGCATCAGTATAAGCTTTGAATGAATCTAAGGTTTTCTGCCTGGAATGGGTCCTCTGCTCTATATACTAAGCACCTTATGGGTATTTTGGAATTAAATCAGATTTTTAAGCAAGCATTGTTTGGAGAATTTATAAAAGGTTATTATTGCGACACAGACAACTTTTATTTTGGTAATGAGAAGAGGGAACGTTAATGTAAGACAAGAAACTAAATGCTTCTTCTGCTTCCCCACTCCCCTCCCCCCCCCCATTCTTAGCATTTGGTCTCAACTGCAGTACAAATGTGAAGATGTTTAGAGACTGTGCACTAGGCATCTCTTGTTGGATGACTCACTACTTGAATGATTTGCGTGCACACTGCAGTGCTATTCTTATACCTCAGCCCGCACCTACCAACTTAACCAAAGGCTGCAGTCTAGATGCAGCCTGGCAGGTCTGTTGAGATTTGGAGCTACTGTCAGTGTCTTCCTGCAAACACATACTCAGGGGAGACCTCCTGGGACTGCCTGCCAGCAAACTCGGCTTTGCTATGAGATAGCAGTCATGCACTAAGGAGGCATCCTCAGCACATTCAAGGAGCCAGACTGCATGAATGGGAGGAAGCCTAAGTTCTGGTCCAGGGAAGAACAGGCAAAGGAGTTACCCCTAGGGTAGAAGGAAAACAAAATGGGAAACCTTTCCTCTTGCTCTGGGATCCCTTGTAGTCATTTCCTTTTGTTCCTAGTCTTCTTTGTAATTGTCTAGAGAAGTTTATAAGTAGAATGGAGGGGGGCAGGGGAAACAGACAGGTTTTGACCCTTGCTTCCCTACTTCTCCCTGGGCAGCAATGGGGAAAGCAGTCATGTGATCTGAAAGGCCTTGCTCCCTGATCCTGCTGCATAGTGCAGGGGGAAAGAATGCTGAATCCTGGATCTGAGCCCTGGCTCTGCCACCAACTATCAGGATGTCACTGTATTCCTCTGACCCTCAGTGTATCTGTAAAAATAGACAAAGTACTGCCCACTTCAAAGGATGGTTATGAGGATAGAAGGAAGTAATGTATGTAAAGTGCATTTGAAACCATAAAACATCATTAAAATGGCAGCTAACATTATTACATTGATGGATCTGGGGTCTCATTGGCATTGATTGGGACTTGACCATATTTTATGGCTTATCCAGTCATATTCGATGTGATCTAAATTTGTAACTGTTAATTGTGGTCATATCTCAAACAGGGATGATTGTGATACCTGCTTATGGAGGGCGGGATGGCACGAGTGGTTTGTTGTTTTAGGTGGGGGAAAGAAAGTATAATATTCTTTTTAACTCTTATTCTGTAAAAAAAAAAAAGTAGATGATAAAATGAGCAGATGTTTTAATCTGTCTTGTTGGAGAGTTAAGTTCCAGTAGCAGCAAATAGATTTGTGTCAAAACAGGTTTTTTTTTTAATCTTTCCTGAAAAATCTAATTAGCCATCAAAATTCTAAAGAGCTTGAGGTTAATATACATGGTGATGGTTTCAGAACAGTCCCTGTACTATGTCATTCCCTTGATAAAATCAAGAGAGAATCTAAAGAAGTGGTAGAAGAACCAGAACAGGGAGGCAGGCTAAACCAGAAGACCTCTAGAGGTTCCTTTTAGCTGTATCACTCTGTGATATGCTGAGTAATGGAAAAGTCCCTTAAGAGTATAACTTGGTTGAGGCAGCTAGGTGGCACAGTGGATAAAGCAGTGGCCTTGGATTCAGGAGGACCTGAGCTCAAATCTAGCCTCAGACACTTGCCACTTACTAGCTGTGTGACCCTGGGCAAGTCACTTAACCCTCATTGCCCTGCAAAAAAAAAAGAATCTAACTTGATACCAACTTAGTAGTGAGTGCCCTCCTCTCTCATTTATGCCCTAGCTTACTTCAAATCACAACTCAAGTTCCACCAACCACAAGAAGCTGTTCTTGAGCCCCCTCCCACCCCTACTGCAGTTCTGAGTGCTCTGGTCTTTTCTTAGAAATAACTTTGTACAAGCTCATATGTACTTTGTATTTACCCATTAGTGAACTGTTTTATCATATACACTGTCCCTTTCTTGAATGTAAACTTCTTAAGGGTTGGCATTGTTCGTTTTTAAGTCTTTGCATACCCAGTGCCTTGCACGTAATAAGTACTTAATACAGATTTGTTGCTGTTATTGATGATGTCGAATTGAATTGTGACAATAACAAATGATCATTCATGGTTTAAGCCTGACCTTCACGATTGTGCCTCTAGCCTGCCTATGTGTCTCTTTGCTCTCATCTGAACCCTGTTACAGATGGATGAGAACTAGGTATAGAGATAACCAGTTAAATAAGACTCATTGCAGTGAGGCAGTGCAGCTGGGGCAGTCTGAGCCACCTCGGTGTTTTTTCTTGCTGTTTGAGTTTCCTCCTAATGTGCTGACTATTCTGGAATGCTATCCAGAGGTATGTAAGCTGTAGTGCTTCCCTAATGGCGTCTTGTGGGCCTGTGGCCACATTGTCCCACTGATCCGAAATCCATATAAAGTTGGCACTTTCTTTAAGGTTAGCATGAACCAAAGGGAGCTACTCTATGACAATCCTGTACCTTCTGAAGTGGGAACAATATTCTAAATATAGCCCCACTCCATGCAAATCAGGCTGGTTTTTCCTTAAAAGATAGGGAATCCCATCAGGGGACTAAGGCTTTGGCCAATGATGATTTCCTAGTCATGTGGGTTAAAAAAAAAATCTGGTTTGGTCCTCCTTCATTCTTTTTTCTGTTTGTTTTGTTTTGTTTTGTTTTTTGCAGGGCAATGAGGGTTGTGACTTGCCCAGGGTCACACAGCTAGTTAAGTGTCAAGTGTCTAAGGCTGGATTTGAACTCAGGTCCTCCTGAATCCAAGGCCAGTGCTTTATCCACTGCATCACCTAGCTGCCCCCCCTCCTTCATTCTTTTTTTTGTTTTGTTTTGTTTTGTTTTTGCAGGGCAATTGGGGTTAAGTGACTTGCCCAGGGTCACACAGCTAGTAAGTGTTAAGTGTCTGAGGCTGGGTTTGAACTCAGGTACTCCTGAGTCCAGGGCCGTTGCTCTATCCACTGCGCCACCTAGCTGCCCCTATCCTCCTTCATTCTTAAAGAAGACCAAAGTGGCATCCTATGTTGGGGTCAAGATATAGTGTGTCCAACTATGGCTGATCAGACCGATAAGAGTTTACACGGCTCTACCAGAGGTCGAGCACAAATAGTGCATATCATAGGCCCTGAGGACTCTAATAATAGACCAGAAACATGAATAACACTAGAAAGCTATGCTCACCTGAATCAGTGCTTTATTCTGCAGCATTACCTTGCTGTTCTGAAAGGGTAAGACCCCTTACCCTTGCTATGGCTAAATAAAACTTCTTTTGCTGTTAGATGGATTAGAAAAGCCACATTTCATTCCAATTTCAGACCTAAATTCCCAGGAGACCAGCCTGAGTCAAGTTCAGACTCAGAGGTATCATCATATCTGATAAAAATCTTCTGAAACCACTTGTTTTCTTCAAAGTGTGCCTGGTGTGGGACTTGAGGATATAAGAGAAATGGCACATAAAGCAGGTAACTTTTGATAAGTGAAAGTCCAGGACATGAAGCAATTCAGTGTGTAGGGGTTTAATGGGATATATGAGCATGGGGTAGAGGCTGGGAAGGGGAATTTGAGGATACTAAGTGCCAGTTCAATATTAATAAATTTTTATTAATAAATTTTGCTCAAGCCTGACTCTAATCCTACTCTTTCCTTCTTTTCTTTTTAATTTTTTCAGTTATTAAGCATTTATTTTCTCTCCCTCTTACTTTTTATCCCCAATTTGCCCCCATTGAGAAAGAAAAAAAGAGGAAGAAAACCCTTGAACTAAGTCTTCATAGCCAAGCAAAACAAATTCCCATGTTGGCCATGGGATATGACCAAGAATATGTCTCATGTGCACAGTCAGTCCATTACCTTTGCTCCAGTCTTCTCTCTGAACTCTTATTCTGTGTTACCAGTGAAGAGTAGCACTCTAACACATTTGTGCTCATTAACATATCAGAAGGGAGATTCTATCAAGGAGAACAGGTGCAAATGTGAACAGACAGGTGAGAATGGAAAGTGATCAAAAATGAGGGGCTGCTAGTTCTGTTATTCAATAATTCTGTCCCCTGATCCTCTACTATCCTTCCAAAGGCATGCATGGGTGATCAAAATTATTTAAATAACATAGTTTTCAAAGTACATTTAGATGCGGATATGTTTGACATTTGAGAAATTGACATTTCAAACCAAAAAATATGAAGTTTCCTTATCCCTTCTCCCTGCTCAACTTGACCTGATTCCTTCCCCCAGGCCTACTTCACTAGAAATGAATAGTCCTTAATCAGTCATTCTACAAATGTTTGCTGAAATGCTTCTATGTATAAAGCAGCACACTAGGTCTGGGCTAGGGGGAGAAAATGCAAAGGTATCTAATATATGGGAAGCCTTGTTCTCAAGGAGCTTAAAAACTAAAGGAATAGATAAACATGTTTGGGGGGGAAAAACCTAAAACAGGACAGAATGCAGTGTCCTGTTATGAAGGGCATAAGGGGACAGAGTAAGAGAGATTGCTTTTGGCAAGAGATCTCAGGAGAGGTGGAGGTGGCATTTGGTCTAGCATTCACAGATGTATAGGATTCAGTCAGGTGGAGATTTGAGAGGGCATCTCAGAAAGAGGAGATGGCATTAGCAAAGAGTTCCATTAGAATGGAGTGTCAGGTTCATAAAAAGAGGTGGTAGGGGATGAGATTAGAGAGATAAGTTGACCAAATGGACAGTCACACAAGCCTGAGAACACTCAGACATCTGGGAGCTCTTCCCTGTCCTGCTCTGCAATGAGATAGTGTGATTTCTCCTTGGGTAGGAAAGGAAAACAAAGTCGACTTCCTTCTCTGGGTTGGAGTGTGTCCAAGTTCCAGTTTGGGGTACACTAAAGAGGAGAGGGTGGAAATCATTGTTATGGGAATGGAGGCTCAGCCAATGATCTGCTTGTGTAAAAATCATGCAATTAGCCTAACATGGAATATAGAACTAGAAGAATAGAAAGTTATGAAGACATTCCAGTTGGAATAGGGGTGGGGGAGTGGAATGGAGGCAGAAGATAGAATAGTAAAGCAATATCTAGGATGAATGGTATACTAACCTATCAATAGGAAGTTAAGGTTATATCAATATATTTGTAGACATATGTTTAACTATGATGTCTAGGGGGAAGAGTAAATGGGGGTAGAAAGTCCTGAGAGAATTGAGTTACTGGTATAATTTTACCTTGTATACGGTGGGCACAGGGGAAGTGGGTGGGAAGGGTTGCTTTTTATTCATTTATAAATCTTTTTTATTTATTTACATTTTAATTTATGGAATAAAATAAGCAATTCCATAATATACTATAATAAAAAAGATTATTGCTCATGAAAATGCAAATCTATTATGTATAACTTGCTATTTCTTTTAAACATAAAATAAAGTTATCATATAAATTTCTTTTTTCCCCTTTTTTCTTCCCTTCCCCACCCCCTACCCTAGAGATGGCTACCATTAGACACAAATAAGTGTGTATATATACACATATATATATACACACACATACATATATATATACACACATATATGTGTGTGTTTAAATTTATTTATAGGTATAAATAGGTTATATATATAAGTATATGTCTATATATATTATATATAATTATTTTTAAAGTTGCTATTTAAAATCTTATTGCTAGAACCAGAAGAACATTGTACACAGTATCATCAACATTGAGTGTTGACCTACTGTGATGGACTATATTCTTCTCACCAATGCAATGGTACTGAAGAGTTCCAGGGAACTCATGATAGAAGAGGATCTCCAAATCCAAGAAAAAAAAGAAAGAACGAACTGTGGAGTATAGATGCTGATTGAACCATATTATTTCTTCTGTTTTGGGTGCTGTTGTTTTTTTTTTCTATTTTGAGGTTTTGCATCACTGCTCTGATTCTTTCTCTTGTAACAGGATTAATGCAGAAATAGGATTAATGTTATTATGTGTATATATATGTGTGTGTATATATATATATCTATATGTATATGTGTAGAGATATATAGATATAACCTATATCAGATTACCTGCTGTCTAGGGGAGGGGGGAGGGAGGGAGAAAAATCTGAAATTGTAAAGCATGTATAAACAAAAGTTGAGAACTATCTTTACATGTAACGGAAAAAATAAAATATCTCATAAAAAAAATAATAAAATAAAATCTTATTGCTAGGCATCAGTTATTTGAGGACTATGATGCTCAAGCCAAGTGTTGGAGTCCTGATTTAAACTCAGGTCCTCCTAACTCCAGGGCTGGTAGTCTATTCACTATGCCACGTGACTAACCCATACTAAAAATTTTTGCAGGTGGGAGGTGTGAAGGCTCACCAACTGCGGCCACTGGGAGAGACTGCAGACCCTAAGACAACAAAAGGTACTGCTGAAGGAGGAAAAAGTATGTCTCAGTCCAAGAGAACTTCCACCATTGTGAGGGAGGGGCTGAAAGCATGCCTTGAGATTAGAACTTTCTAAATATCCTGCCCTAGGACAAGGTAGTGCCACCCTAGTTGTAGCTCTGCCCCTCTATGACATACTGGAGGGGCATTCACTCTTTGGAGGAACCAAGGTGGTGGATATTGCTATACTTAAAAGGGAAATAAATGCAGATTCCCAGACTTTGACTTTCTAAGATGTCTTTTCCTGGAGGAAACCACATCATTCTCTGTTGGTGGGGTTTTCCTTGGGGAATGTAAGCCCTTCACATTTTCTCTCAGATTTGGGAATGGGGACCTGGGCACTCTGGCCTCTCTGCTTCACCAGTCTAAACAAGAAACCCAAGATTATATAGCCTATAAGATGACACTGTAGCGTTTGGGCCACATCACAACACTTTGGAAAAAATCCCACTGCTCTTCATAGGAGATAAGTAACCAGTTATTCCAGGAGATTTTTAAAAAGTGATTTGTGGGGGCAGCTAGGTGGCACAGTGGATAAAGCACTGGCCCTGGATTCAGGAGGACCTGAGTTCAAATCCGGACTCAGACACTTGACACTTACTAGCTATGTGACCCTGGGCAAGTCACTTAACCCCCATTGCCCCACAAAAACAAAAACAAAAAACAAAACAAAACAAAAAAGTGATTTGTGGTAAATGTGCCCATCCTGTCATCCTGCACGTGCTGGAAATGTGGTGCTTGGCACATAGTAGGAACTTAATAAATATTTGATGACTGGTATATGAAACTGCTGTTTCTGCCTTGTAGCAGAGAACTTGTTGGGAGGAAACAGGCCTGCTAAGATGAACTGGACTCTTTATCTACTCTGTGTGCTCATGACTGACTAACTTTGAATACCTTGTCCTTATGTTACCCTTTCTGTCTGTAGTCAAGTGGCTATTATTGGACACACAAAGATTTCCCAGAGTGTGCTATTGTTGGGACAACTTACTATGAAGCAGAGTATGTGGGATAAGAGGGTAGAGTGACCCCATACCTAAGACTAAATACATAAAAGAGAGACACCATAAGTGAGCAGCCTAATGGCATATCAAGCCATTCAGTAGATGGAGAGTACATAATATCACAAAAAGAGCATTGGAATGGAGTTAGAAGCCTTGGGTTCAAATTCCAGCTTTGTTATTTACCACCTATGTAACTTTAGGAAAGTCACAACCTCTTTGAGTCTCACTTTCCCTCACCTAGCTAGGTGGTGCAGTGGATAGAGTAATGGGCCTGAAGTCAGGAAGATCTTAGTTAAAATCTGGCTTCAGACATTTACTATGTGACCCTGGGCAAGTCACTTAACCCTGTTTACCTCCATTTTCTCATCTGTAAAATGGGCTGGAGAAGGAAATGGTAAACCATTCAAGTATCTTTGACAAGAAAACCTGAAATGGAGTCATGAAGAGTCAGACATGACTGAAAAATGACTCAACAACAACAACATGATAGCTTGCTCCGCTGGAAAATGTCCACATTTTAGGGAAGAACTGGACTAGATTAAAGGTCTGGGGCATCAGATGGGGAAAAATACAACTTTATTTTCACTACTCTCTAACTGAATTTTATCATTCTCTTCAATTTTTTAACAAACATTATTTTGAGAACGGGTCCATAGGTTTCACCAAACTGTCAAAGAGAGTCCGTGACATAAAAAAACTTAAGAACCCCAGACTAGATAATCTCTAATTTTCCTTTCATCCCTTAGCATCTTCATGACATACATCACTGGAAGATACCAGGCTGATTTAAAGAACATATATGGAACCCTTTTTATGCATTTATAGTTCACAAAGTCACAGTTTCTGGCACAATAGTAAATGTTTGATAAATGCTTATTGCCTTACTGACTGACAGTAATTCCCATGTAGATATTGATTAGATCCATTGGAAGCTCTTGGGAGTAAGGAACACACTGGGTCTTAATTGAAACACACACACACACACACACACACACACACACACACACACAACTTTCCTGAATGGTATGAAAAGGGTGAGGGTGGCAGGATCAGTGAGAAAAAAATGAACAAAAATGCTTCTGTTAAGAGAAATTGTATTCAATATCCAACAAATCTGGAGCAATGATGTATTTAATTAGCAAAACTCAAGTTTTCTTTCCAAGAGACTTGCAGAAGGTTGAGTAAATACAAAGAATGAACACCTCATCGGTACCTTTCAATAATAGCAAGAACCAAGCTGTGTTGGAAAATCATTGTTTGGCTTCTGTTTGTGTCTCAGTCGTTTGGAAGTGTGGATTTGAAATAGAGCTTTATGATTCAATTAACTAATTAAACAGAGGTAAAAATTTCATAATTAAGTTTTATGGAGCAATGGATTTCACATTAAGTGGTTACTATAAAAAGTTAGAAACATTGATTTAGGAGACACGGGGCTTCAGCGATTAAATTTATGGCATGTTAGGGATATTTGGACTGATTATAGGTTTAAGAGCCCATTGTGGTGATATGATTTGACCAAAAATACAGGCCTCCTGCTGATCACTATAAAAATACTCAGTCCCTTCATTATCCTCAATTTCCTAGAAGCTCTACCCACTGAGAGGCAACTGGTATAGTCATCTTTCTAGACCATAAATGAGATTTGAAATGAGTTTTATATCCACACAGAGATAGTCTCTGAAAAGGCTTATTGCATCTTGTATGCTTAACACAAGGTAGGACTTAAGAGAAAAGAGATAGACTTGTAAGCATACTAGAACTTTCACATAAAATTGTAATTCTTTAAAATAGTCACCTTAGGGGGCAGCTAGGTGGCGCAGTGGATAGAGCACCAGCCCTGGAGTCAGGAGTACCTGAGTTCAAATCCAGCCTCAGACACTTTACACTTACTAGCTCTGTGACCCTGGGCAAGTCACTTAACCCCAATTGCCTCACCAAAAAAAAAAAAAAAATAGTCACCTTAGAAGGCAGCAAGATGTAGCAGAAAGAATAATGGACTTGGAATTAGCAGACCTGGGATGGAATCTTCGCTTAGAGACTTCCATGTGCAACACTGGGCAAGTGACATTATCTTGCACAAGACCTGTTTTCTCTTCTGTAAAATGAAGAGGTTAAACTCAGTGATCTCTAAAGACCCGTACCAGCTCTGAATCCCATGAAACTATGTTCTTAGTTCACTGATGTGGCTGAAATATTTTTGAAACATCATTCCTGGAATTGACTTCAAAGACTGTTTCCCAACTATACATACCTTGAAAGGATCTCATTGTTTTGTAGACATATCTTGTTTTACTCCCACAATATTCAGACCCAGTTTGATCATTCACCCTATGCATTGGCTTGGCTCCAAAAAGGAAATTCACCCTCAAAAAAAAAAAATGAAGATTTGCAATCACTTAAAATATCACTTTGAAGACAATTCCAAAAGAAGAATTCTCCTTTTGTGTTGACAAATGGCAGGACTAATTGAATGAGGGGTATAGGCCATCTAGGGAAGCACTTCTTATTTTAAAGAGAATAACATACATTTGACTTCCCAAGTTGTGCCATATTTGGTTAAAAATAAAGTCACATTCTTTTATGATTATATCACAAATGTTATATTTAAGTTAAAACTCATTATAATTGTCAAGCAGGTTTCTATTCTTAACCTTTTTTTCCATTAAAAATATCTTTCCTCTCTTATAGATACTTCTTAATTTTTTCTCAATATCCTTGAGAGCTGATAGAAACAGTTGTGATTGTTTCTATCTAGTATACAGAAAAACTGACCTAGAGACAGTTATACATGAAGTCAATGTCAGAGTTTGAATTAAAGCTAACATCTCCCAACCTTCAGGCCATTGTCCTTTCTTCTAATGCTATCCTGCCTCCTTATCTTTTCAAAACCTTTGTCCTCAGTTCCTCTGGTCCAGATCCAATTTCCTACCCAATATATAATATAAATGTTATATGATTGACATGACATATCCCTATATACATTACTCTTTTGTCTGAGTATTTATAGATTAAGGATCGTTTACATTGGACTTTTTTTTAATCCTAGGAATGAAATTTCTCTATTGTAAAATAAAACAAAGTGCCTTGAAAAAAAAAACTTTTAACATTCAATTACCTTTACATCCTAAATGAAAAATTTGCTCATAATAGGCAGCTAGGTGGCATAGTAGATGTCCATAGTAGTCCACTGGACCTGGAGTCAGGAAGACTTGAGTTCAAATCCATCCTCAGATACTTACTAGCTATAAGTTTAGGGGCAAGTCCTTTAGCCACTGTCTGCTTCAGTGTCCATATCTTCTTCAAATTGGGGAAATAATTGCACCTACCTTCCTCAGTTGTTATGAAGATAAACTGTACACTTTAAAGTGCTATATAAATGCTAACTATTATTATAATTACAACACTATTTAGGGGAAAGAGTTTATAGGTGATAATATTTCAAAGTAGCTGGCTGATTTTTTTTTCTTATGAAAGCCACCAATGTTTCAGCTTTTTAGCAGTTTTAAATTTCTCATGTGGTTTTTGCCAGATATTGAAGAGGCAACTGGTACAAGAAGTAATCTGTAGGGGCAGCTAGGTGGTGCAGTAGATAGAGCACTGGCTCTGGAGTCAGGAGTTCCCAAGTTCAAATCCAGCCTCAGACACTTAACACTTGCTAGCTGTGTGACCCTGGGCAAGTCACTTAACCCCAATTGCCTCACTAAAAAAAAAGAAAGAAAGAAAAAGAAAAAAGAAGTAATCTGTAAGGGGAAAAATTTGACTTAGAGCAAGGATACCTAGATCCAAGTATTTGAAGACCTGTCATATAGAAAATGGATTTGTCTTTTTTTTTTTTATTTAGACCTTCAGTGAATGTCTAGGAGCAATAAGTAGACCTCAGAAGAGGTATATATTGTTTCAATATATGGAAAAGATACCTAATAATTATAGATGCAAAACTTTTGCTGCATTTTAAATAATATGGGGAAAGGCAAAGAATATTCAGATAGACTTCAGGCACGTGTCGGAATGATTGTACTAAATAATCAATTGGTCAGCCAATTCTGTTGAACATTCACTGCATACAAATTACTGTTATTAGGTTCTACAGGTATTGAAAAAAATCAGAAATGTTCCCTGCCATCCGGGAAAGTTATTTCATACATTTTTTTTTTTTGGCAGGGCAATGGGGGTTAAGTGACTTGCCCAGGGTCACACAGCTAGTAAGTGTCAAGTTTCCGAGGCCGGATTTGAACTCAGGTACTCCTGAATCCAAGGCCAGTGCTTTATCCACTGCGCCACCTAGCCGCCCCTATTTCATACATTTTCATTAGTGGTTCCCCATGCCTAGAATTCTCTCCCTCCTCATCTCCACCTCCTATCTTCCTTCAAGTCCAAGCCAAAGTCTCATCTTCTACAAGAAACCTTTCCTGATCCCCTTTAATTCTAGTCCCTTCCTTCTATTGATTATCTCTCCAAAGTGTCCTGAATACATCTTGTGTGTACAGAACAATACTCATGCTATCTCCCCCATTAGATTTTGAGGTCCTTGAGAGCATGAACTGTCTTCTGATTTTCTTGGTATCTACAAAACTTAACACAGTATCTGACAAACAGTAGGCATTTAATAAATGTTTGTTGACTGAGTATAGAAAGATACAAATATACATGCATACATACATGTGTGTATGTGTGTATCAGCTAAGTGGCACAGTGGATGGAGCATTAGGCTTGGAATCAGGAAAACATCTTCATGAATTCAAATCCCACCTCAGACACTTACTAGCTGTGTAGACACTTACCCTGGACAAGTAACTTCACTTTGTTTTCCTAACTTCCTCATCTGTAAAATGAGCTGGAAGAAGAAATGGCAAACCATTCCAGTATCTCTGCTAAGAAAATCCCAAATGGGATCACAGAGAGTCAGACACAACTGAAATGACTGAACAAATTATCTAAAGAACAAGTTGGACATGACTGAAACAACTGAATAAGAACATATACACACATATACATACACATTATATATACACATATATATGAAAAATGATTAGAACACCCCAACCAATAAACCCTGTGTCAACTTGTACACAAAGCATTAATATCCTTACAAAACTTCCCCAACTCTTATAATTCCACAACAATGATAGAATACCAACTTCAGAGTTGCTATCCAATAGTTTGAGAGTTCTGTCCATGATGTTGTTCTCTTCAATATTTTTTATTAACAACTGAGGAAAAGTTATAGACAGCATGCTTTTCAAGTTTGTAGATGACATGCAGCTAGGAAAGACAGTTAAGCCATTGCATTGCAGAATCAGGACCAAAAAAGATTTCAGCTGTCTAGAACAATAACGTAAAACCAACAAGATGAGATTTGATAGGGATAAACATAAAGTCATCCATTTGGATTTTTTAAAAAATCGACTGCATAAATAAAGGATAGGGGAAGCAAAGTGAACTTTTTAAAAAAGCTCTGGAGATTCTGATTGACTTCATGCTCTATACAAGTTGACAATTCGACATGGTATTCCAAAAAGATAACAATCTTACGTTATACAAATAGAAGCAATGTGCTCGTAATGAGGGAAGGACATAGTTATATGCTCTGGTCAGATCCTAGCAGAGGTATTATGTTCAATTGTGAGTGCCATGTTTTAGGAAGGATATTAAGAAACTGAAGCACATCAAGGGGAGTTAACCAGAACGGAGAAGAAATCAAAACCACCCTATATAAGGATGCATTGAAGGAATTTGAGATGTTCAACTAGGACTTGGGGGTTGGGGCATCTTCAAGTATTTTAAGGATTATAATGTCAAAATTGAAAAAAAAACTTATTTTACTTGGACCTACAGAAAATAACTAGGAAGAATGAATGGAAAATCAAAAGAAGTAGAGTTTGGCTCACTCTAAGGAAAATATTCCTAACAGTTATAGTTGGCCAAATGCAGACTGTGCTGCCTTAGAAGATGGCATGCCTATTGATGGAGGTCTTCTTTTTTTTTTTCAAATTAAATTTTCTTTTTAATCATCAATAAACAGAAACTTTTCAATGAATGAACAAGAAAGAGACTTGTATAATAAACTATGAATGGCTATGCAGAGTTCGTGGGCTTTTAAAGAGGCACACATATTTGTATATCTACATATTTATATAATTTAACAAAACAGCAGTAACAAAATTGCTGTTTCCTCTTCAATGCCTTTTTATATTATTCTGTGCATTTAAAAATATATATTGATACTTTTTTATGTATACGACTTCTCTCACCCCAAAAGAAGTGTTCCCTCATAATAAATTCATTTTTGTGCAAAACAAATCAACACACTGGCCATAGTGGAGAATATCTATCACATTCTGTCCCAATATTTTGTTACCTGTCAAGATGTAGGAGGTATTTATCTTTTTTATTTTATTTTATTTTATTTTATTTTATTGGTGAGGCAATTGGGGTTAAGTGACTTGCCCAGGGTCACACAACTAGTAAGTGTCAAGTATCTTAGGTCACATTTGAACTCAGGTCCTCCTGAATCCAGGACCGGTGCTCTATCTACTGCACCACCTAGCTGCCCGTAGGAGGAATTTATCTTCAGTTTCTCGAAGTCACCATTCTTTGGGGTCAAAGGTCTGCGATTTCAAAGTTGTTTTTCATTCCCTGATTTTCAGTCATTTATCATTGTTGCTGTTGTTGCTAGAGTTGTTGTTTATCCTTCATTCTCTAAGAGGACCCTGATGTCAGGAAGTAATGTCATGACTTGGCAGTGAATTAGATTTAAATGAGAGAGGGGTGTGCAAGGTTACTAACCTCACTTTCTCCTCCCAAGCCATCCAGGTCAGTGGCAAGACTTATAGCAGGACAACTGGAGATGGCCCTGGACGTTTGAGGCAATTGGGGTTAAGTGACTTGCCCAGGGTCACACAGCTAATGACTGTCAAGAGTCTGAGACCAGATTTGAACTCAGGTCCTCCTGACTCCAGGGCCAGTGCTCTATCCACTGTGCCACCTAGCTGCCCCTTCAGTCATTTATAGTGCATTGTTGCCTACCCATCATTTTTCTCCTAGTTCTGTGTATTTTTACATTGCCTCAGTTCTTATAAGTCTTCCAATGTGTAACAAGGCATGCAGCGTCAAATAATCAATCTCTACCAATAAAGAGTGTTTTATGCAAGTGGACTTGAGACCCAGATTATACATGTGTCTCCTAATTTACTGCAGGTATTCAAGTGGAGGCTGACTGACTATTCAACAGCGGGGTTGTAGGGAGGTTCCTTTTCAGGTATAGGTTGTTCTAAATGACCTTCCATATCCTATGTTCTATGATTCCCAGAGTGAGAAGGGAGGGAAAAGAACACTTATTTATCAAGCTCCTACTTTGTGCCAGGTATTATGTTAAGAGCTTTATGAAAATTATTTCACCTGATCCTCACAACAACCTGGGAAGTAAGAGATATTCTTTTTTTTTTTTTTTTTTTTTTGGTGAGGCAATTGGGGTTAAGTGACTTGCCCAGGGTCACACAGCTAGTAAGTGTCAAGTGTTTGAGGCCAGATTTGAACTCAGGTCCTCCTGACTCCAGAGAGTAAGGGCTATTCTTGTCATTTCCATTTTACAGCTAAGGAAACTAAAGCAGACAAACGTTAAGTGACTTGCCCAGAGTCACACAGCTAGTTATTGTCTGAGGCCAAATTTAAACTCAGGTTTTCCTGAGTCCAGGCCCATCTCTCTATCCACTGGACCACTTAGTTGCCATGATCATTAGAGACAAGATCAGTCTAAGGACCAGCCTATAGGATCCTTGTCCAGCCTCTTGTATTTCCAAGCCTCAATATATATGTAATTTAATCAATGTGGATATTTAGCAACACGGTTATCATGCCTTCTCAACCTGTGTAATTCCTGTCCATGCCATTCTATAACTCCTCCACAAGAAGTCCATCTAATGTCCCAGGGGAACCTTCCTCAAGGTGTTCTAATATGACATGGGTGATGAAGCAACATGTGGACAGCTAGGTGGCACAGTAGATCCAATGAAGTCCTGAGTTTGAATCCTGCCTCATATGCTTATTAGCTATTTCACCTTGGCCAAGTCACTTAACTTCTCTTACTCTGTTTCCTCATCTATAAAATGGATATAATAATAGCACCTACCACCCAGGATGGGGGTCAAATGAGGTAACATGTAAAACCTTTTCTAAGATATTTACAAAAAGTACTTAAAGTGCTCTATAAATGCTATCGTTGTTGTTGCTATTATTATTATTATTATCTTTCACTTTGTCTGGATGACCAGGCCACCTCTTTTCTTGTTTCTATCCATTTTTAAATGATACCTCTTAGGCCATGGATTTCATACAATTTGCCTCTAATAACAGGCTACAACTATTTCTACCAATATAGTAGATATTTTTCTACATATCTTTCTACTGCCCTTTGGTTGGTATATCTATTATAATAGATATTCTATGTATATTATATATATATATATATATATATTGTCCTTTGGGTAGACTATCCAATATAGTAGATATCCTACTATATATTCCTCTACTGCCCTTTGGGCAATATATTCAATATATTAGATATTATACTAGATATCTCCCTATATTCCAAAATTCTACTATAGGGTAGACCAAAAATCATGAAAAGTTATGATGTTTTCATAACTTTTTAAATTTTTTTTTTTGGTGAGGCAATTGGGGTTAAGTGACTTGCCCAGGGTCACACAGCTAGTAAGTGTTAAGTGTCTGAGGCCGGGTTTGAACTCAGGTCCTCCTGACTCCAGGGCTGGTGCTCTATGCACTGCACCACCTAGCTGCCCCTTCTTTATTTTCTGTGTGTGTGTGTATGTATATATGTATATATATCTATATATATATATGTGTGTGTGTGTGTGTATGTATATATATACATATTTATTTCCTATATACCATATATGATGCTATGGCATTATAAATTTAAAATAAAAACCAAAAGAGTTATTAAATATTGAAACCCTCTCATGACTTTTTGATTTTTGGCCCACCTTGTATGTATCTCTCTATTGCTCTCTGGGTAGTATATCCAATATAGTAGATATTCCATATATCTCTCTATTGCCCTTTGGGTGACCCACAATTTTGATTCTTCATAGATTATAGTATTTATTCTATGATCAGAACCCTAAAGCATCCCTGGAAGAATGTCTGTATTTACAAGTTAGGGCTTTGTTTCAGACAGAAGTTGACATAACCTCAGAAAATCTAGCCAACAAAAGACCCATGCCCTGTTCGAAGTATTGCCCATGTAAAGGACTTCTGGGATTTCCTCAAGGGCTTAAGACTTCTTCATTGTGAAAACATAGATCAAACAAACCAAGATTGTTTGAACTACCTCAGAACTGGCCTAGTCTTCTGGGACTGCTTTTAGCCACACTAACCCTTCTACAATCACTCCAAACTCGTGTGGCTCTATCCTACATCTGTTTCACCAAGGGATGCCTGGACCCTCCCTTAGCACTAAACTGGTCTCCGTGGGGAGGTAGCTCACCATTAATCTCTTTGAGATGTCAATTTTACAATGTCCATTAGAGGCAAGAGATGGGCCAAGTATCAACCCCATTTGCCAACGTAGATAATCTCAGTGTAGACTTTTAAAACAAGCATCTGGCTTACTGGTAGTAGACTTAGTATGAAAATCTTAGTCTCTAGCTTATAAATTGAGTCCTTTCTCTGCTAGGTCACATTGCCTTTCCCAGTGTCCATTTCATCATTAAAGGAAAGTAAATAAAGGACAGATAGATGAATAGATAGGTAAATGCATTTATTAGCCCCAAAGGTTTAAGTGCTAGAATGTAATTACTGAATCACACAATGGACAATTAAATAAACTCATCTCAAATGTGATGAAGTTCACTGCTCTGTCTGATGAATATTTAAGGAAAAAGTTCCTATCCAGGTAAAAAGAAACACTGATTGTTTCAAGAAGCCCTGGAGCAGTATGAGCTTGGTAGATGCTACCAGCAGAAATTCCCAAGGTAACTGGAAGTTGATATGAGTTAGAATGACCATGACTTATTACATGTCACTGGAACAGGAGGCAACCATGCTCACAGGATGGTAGTTGAGAGCCCCTTCTGCCTTTAACTACTTCCTCCCTTAAGGTAAGCCCATTGGTTTGTCATTTACCACCTTCCATACAAGTGAATACCATGGGCTCCTTTCTGTTCTTAAAGGACCTATTGGTCACTGAATACCAAGCAATTGATGGAAAATCATAGCCCAGCTGTGTTCAGGCTAGCAAGCAACTCTTGGCCAGGAGTCTTCCATGAATTTATAGGCCTCTTTCAGCAGTAGAAGCAGGCTATTAACCATTAGAAACCACTGCTAAGCACTGCTCTGACTTCTAAAAACAATGATGAAATTGCAAAATTGCTCATTATATTTAAAGTACAGGCCTGGGAAAGAGCCAAGAATCTTCAAGGGCACCTATCACTGGTAAGCATAAGAAGAGGTGTTTGTAATGAGAATAACTCATCACTAAGCAGAATTAAATCTCACGAGGAAACACACAAAATGACTCAGGCTTCAACTACGGTGTGTATTCTGGTTCAGAAGGAATTCTGGGAGTTGGATTTCATGCTCATGAAAAAAACAAAAACTCCCCCCCCCCATTCAAGATACTTATGCCTTCTTCTTAAAGAAGGGGACAAAATACTGCCATCTATTCTTTATTTATCTTGTATATTCTAATTCATTTATGTGTTATCTTCCCTATTGAAATGTAAGCTTGAGTACAGAGACTATTTTTTTTTCTTTGCATTTCCAGCATGGTGGTTGAGATTTAATAAAGTGCTTAATAAATGCTTTTTGACAGACAGATTGATTGATTTCATTCATAACTACAAAGAACATCTCAGTAACCTGAGAAATTACCTGAAATTCAGTTAAGGAATTTACACCTGATTTCCTGCTCATACTCAATGAATAGCCTATGAGCATAGATCTTAAATCAAGATCTTAGCAGTTAAGAATTGGAAAAGACCTTGAGGAATATTATGTTCAATCCCGTAATTTTAGGAAGCTAATGAGAGTTTAATGGCCTCTACATCTAACCTCATTCCACTGAAATATGACACTGACATAAGTTCTCTGAAAGGGATTCACCCCCACCCCCGACTATAGAATTCCCCATCAGCCACATGATACTTCCTACCTTGGAAATACCCATTTCACTTTGAAAGAACATAAAGGACACTTGGATTTTGTGTTCCCCACAAGTCCTCCTGGCATAGAAGGTGTAGCCTATGTTTTTGTTTTTGTTTTTTAGTGAGGCAATTGGGGTTAAGTGACTTGCCCAGGGTCACACAGCTAGTAAGTGTTAAGTGTCTGAGGCCGGATTTGAACTCAGGTACTCCTGACTCCAGGGCCGGTGCTCTATCCACTGTGCCACCTAGCTGCCCCTGTAGCCTATGTTTTAATGTAGATGCCCAGGCAGAGGAGTATAACAAAATGGAAAATTGGGCAGGAGACACAAGGAGAAAGGGGAGATGGGAGAGAATCATTGGAGCCAAGGACACCAGAGGCATGAGTTTACAGAGCTAGTATTTTGAGGAAGGGGAATAGGGACTGGTGCTGTGTTTTCATTGACAATAGAGAGAAGAAAGAAGAAGAAAGAAGAAGAAAGAGGGAGGAGGAGGGAGGGGGAGGGGGAGGAGGAGGAGGAGGAGGAAGAAGAGGAAGAGGAAGAGGAAGAAGAGGAAGAAGAGGAAGAAGAGGAAGAAGAGGAAGAAGAGGAAGAGGAAGAGGAAGAGGAAGAAGAGGAAGAGGAAGAGGAAGAAGAAGAGGAAGAAGAGGAAGAGGAAGAAGAAGAAGAAGAAGAGGAAGAAGAAGAGGAAGAAGAAGAGGAAGAAGAAGAGGAAGAAGAAGAAGAAGAAGAAGAAGAAGAAGAAGAAGAAGAAGAAGAAGAAGAAGAAGAAAGCAGCGCAGCTAGATAGAGCAGTGGATAAAGCACCAGCCCTGGATTGAGGAGGACCTGTGTTCAAATCCGGCCTCAGACACTTGACACTTACTAGCTGTGTGACCCTGGGCAAGTCACTTAACCCTCACTGTCCTGCCCCCCCCAAAAAAAAAAGAAGAAAAGAAAAGATAACAGAGAACTCACAGATGAGAGAACTCCCTTTACCAACATGGATCAGTACCTTCTCTACAGCTGTGTGCCCCTTGACAAGTTACTTAACCAATATACATCATAGGCAAAGTTGAATTCAGGTTTTCCTGGTTCTGAGGAAGGCTGCTTGTCTACTCTACCACGACTGCCTCTTTTATGAAGAAATGGCCCCCTGATTCCATTCCCTCCTGGCCTTCAGATTTTACTTCTATCCTGGTGTGTTATCCAGACAAATGGTAATTCCAGGCATTACTAATCACTCCTAGACAGCTTTGTGGTGAATGATAGTTTAAACAGATAATACTAGAGTATCCTTTACAGATGGTAGGCTCAATGATTTCCTTCAGACACAGAAAAATTCCTACTACCTAAGCAACACTAGGGGCAGTAGGTGACACGGTGTTTGGTCTGGAGTCGGGAAGACCTGAGTTCAGATTTGACCTCAGACACTTACTAGCTATGTGACCCTGGACAAGTCTCTTAACCTTGTTTGCCTCAGTTTCCTCATCTGTAAAATGAGCTGGAAAAGGAAATGGCAAAACACTCCAGAATCTTTGCCAAGAAGACCCAAAATAGGGACATGGATATGGCTGAAACAACTCAACAGCAACAAAAAGCAGCAGTAGAAAACAGATAAGATGTCCTGACATTCATATTCTGTATTCTCTCAATAGCAACAATGTGCTAGATTCAGAAAAAACACAACCTATGTTCTACTTTTTTCCATGTTAGGGATATGTCCTTATCTTCTATATTAAACTTAGATCTTGTAGTTTCATGTCAGCCTGACAATCACCTTGTACCCTTCTCCTATTCTCCATATTTCTTCTTCTTGTGCCACGATCTGTCTCCCAAAGGATTCTAATTTCTGTCTTTTGCTATTTTTCTTAAGGGTCTTTTAGAGTTCCCCATTCTAGCCAAGGTATCTTTTCTCCCCTAGATCTTGCATATTTCTTTCTTTCTCTCTTTCTTTTTGGTGAGGCAATTGGGGTTAAGTGGCTTGCACAGGATCACACAGCTAGTAAGTATCAAGTGTCTGAGGCTGAATTTGAACTCAGGTCCTCCTGACTCCAGGGCCAGTGCTCCATCTACTGAGTCACCTAGCTGCCCCTTTATTGATTTTTTTTATCTTGCATATTTCTGATATCCATCATCAGGGTTGGGAGTAAAAAGTCATTAAACATTATATTTTTATGAGCCCATCTCCAATGACACAACAAAATATTAGGAAGAAAACAGGGTCAAAAAGCCCCTGTATCCTTCAAGAAACCATCTGCTACTATGGTATCAATGCATCATCACCTTCTATAATGAACTAAATTAGAAATAAAGCAAAGGTTTATAGAACAATAGCTGTATTGAACCTTCTCTATAGCCCTGAGACCTGGATATCCATCAATACAATCATCTAGAAGTTAGATACCTTGGGCCACCAACAAAGTTAGACAGCTTGATGTAGAAACAGTATAGTAGAGTGAGAAAAGTACTAGATTTGTTATAAAAAGACCTGACTTTAAATCCCAGCTCCAGGGGCAGCTAGGTGGCACAGTGGATAGAGCACCGGTCCTGGATTCAGGAGGACCTGAGTTCAAATCCAGCCTCAGACACTTAACACTTACTAGCTGTGTGACCCTGGGAAAGTCATTTAACCCCAATTGCTTCACCAAAAAAACCAAACAAATCCCAGCTCTACCTTCAGCTGCTAGGTGGCATAATGGATAGAGCACCTGGAGTCAGGAAGACTCATCTTCATGAGTTCAAAACTGGCCTCATACACATAGTAGCTGTATGACCCTGGGCAAGTCACTTCATCCTGTTTGCCTCAGTTCTCTCATCTATAAAATGAGTTGGGAACTGACATGGCAAACCACTCCAGTATCTTTGCCAAAAATACCCCAAGTGGGGTCATGAAGAGTTGGACACGACTGAACAAGGACAGTAGTGAAACACAAACAAAACAGCAGGAAAGTGAAGTGTACAACAAACAAACTTTTAGTATCTCGGACACTTGGACCTTCAGGAGTCAAGGCAAAAGTAGTTAGACCTGCAGGGTAGTAATTTGAAACAACTGCTACAAGGGCTATTGAGATGAATCAAGCCAGGTCCCATAAGACTTGCATACTTTGTGCTAAAATGTTACTATAGCACGAGAGTAAGAATTTCAAAAGGATGCACTGTAGCCTGGGTACTCTTGTAGGGAATCCTGCACAGATTGAGCTGGGAAAACCCTGACTACACAGGCCTGTTCATAGGAACAAGGCAACAGAAGCTAGAAGACAATAGGGAGATGTTAGAGTTACTGACCAGAGCATAAATTCTACCTTAGTCATCACTGCAGTACCCGGAGTGGGTTGGGAAAGCTGGAGGAAGAATGCCCAGAGGAACAGAGCCAGAAAGATTGGTAGGACAGCATTTCCCAAATTAATTTGGCGACAGTCACACTTTGGGGCTTAATGTATGTATATTGGCAGAAACACTAAGATCCTAGCATTTCAAGATTGCACATCATCTAGTCCAAATCTCTCTTTTTACAGATAAGGAAACTGAGGCCCAAAGAGGTTAAGCAACTTGCCTAAGGTCACACAGGTAGTGTCAAAGCATATCTAGTACTCCCTCCGCAGCCCAGACTGCTATCCATGTTGGTTCAGGAGAGAATGATAATATAGAACAATCCTAGGATAAAGCAGGAATCAGCCAAAATTTGGAGTTCGAATAAAGGAAACAACCCATTTTCTTTCTGAGAAAAGCTCACAGGAACAATGCTGGTTTTGCTGTGCACATAATTTTTTATTTCATATTTTAATGCAGAAAAGATCCCTAGCTTCAAAATTTGTATCAGGACTCTGATTCACACCCCCTTTAAACCTCAGGATTCCATGGGCCAGTTTGGGAAATGCTGTCCTGGAATATGCAGGGCACAGACAGAAGAACGTGGTGATCCAGTGACGGACTCGGATGAGTCCTGCAAAGGATAGGGGCAAGGCTGAGGCGCTGTGGCAGAAGAGAGATCACATGGGTGAGGGAGCAGAGGGCATAGACCTTATAAACAGCCAGGTCTACTTACTGTACCCACACAAAGCGGCCGTGTTCTCCCATCTGTGGAGAGAAACATGCTGTTCCTGCTCCTAAATTGCCCTCCTGCACTCTTCTCCTCCCCCTCATTCATACTCTTTTTCCAAGATCCTGCTCTGTATAGAATCTTATATCCTCTAAGATGTGTTCTTCTCTAACTATCCCAGCTCACAATTATCTTTCCCACCTCTGAACCCCTGCAGTTGCCAGTTTGGATCACCTAGCTGCATTATAAAATCTTAGAAGAGACCTTCAAATGGCATCTAGTCTAATATCATGCCTAATTCAGGAATTCCCTCTTCAGCCTCTAAAACAGATAGTCCTCTCTTTTCCCCTAGCTTCTCCTTCCTTCCTTCCTTCCTTTTGTCTTCCTTTTTTCTCCTTTTTTCTTTCCTTCCTTTTCTCCCTTTTTCCTTCTTTCCTTCTTCCTTCCCTCCCACTTTTCCTTCCTACTTCCCTCCCTTCTTTCTCCCTTTTTCCTTCTTTCCTCCTTCCTCTCTTCCTTTTTCTTCCTCCCTCCCTCCCCTCCTCTCTTCCTTCCTTCCTTTTTTCCTTTCTTCCTCCCATAAATACTGCATCAAAGTCAGTCCATAAACATTTATTAAGCACTTACTATGTTTCAGGCACCATGCTAAATGCTGGAAAAACAAAATACCCACTGTATGCAATTCTCTGTTCTCAGGACTGGGAAGGTACACTCATCCTTTACTTGAACAAACTCAATAATGGTTTGATACATCACCAAACACTCTCCATCATTGGACAATTCTAATGTTAGAACTGTTGAGCCAAAGTCTCTGTAGCATTAGCCAGTCATTGGTCCCTGTTTTGTACTCTGAGTCATACAGAACAAATCCATTTTTACCTATTACATACTTTAACTTGTCAATGTCCCTTTTTAAAATATGATACCCAAGTCTGAATACAACATTCCAAATGATGTATATGAGACTTATGTTATGACTGCAGTCATTCAATCTCACTGCTTCCCCATCTCTATAGCAGAGAGAATGCGCCTGAGGGTGCTAAGATCAGATGACTTTACAAAAGAGGTAGGACTTCATTTGGACCCTTAAGAATGGGTAGGCTAGGAACCGACAATTACAAAGCTATAGGAATAGGGGGCAGCTAGGTGGTGCAGTGGATAAAGCACTGGACCTGGATTCAGGAGTACCTGACTTCAAATCCAGCCTCAGACACTTGACACTTACTAGCTGTGTGACCCTGGGCAAGTCACTTAACCCCCATTGCCCCGCAAAAAAAAAAAAAAAACCATACAAAAAAACCCAAAGCTATGGGAATAGCTATAAAGGATCAAATTAAATAATAGCCATGGATGTATTTTGAGAAACTTAGAAGTTCAACACATATTGAAGCATGTCATTATGGCTAATTCATCACAGTGCAAGAACCAAATAGATTTCCTAATTTTTAAACAGTCTCCACATATCTAAGGAAGCTTCCAACTCTTCCAAAAGAAAGCCCTGGAAAATATCCCAAGAGTGAAAAAGGACATTAATTAAAAGACGTGGTTTAATGGAAGGATTGTGGAACCTGGAGTCAGGAGACCAAAACTGCAGACCTAGCTCTATCCATTTGGGCCACAGCTCATTTGCTCTAGATGCAAAACAAAATGGATGTGCTACTGCAGATCCCCTTCAAGGACAATATGCTATGACTCTACATGACCTAACAAGTGCAGAGATTAGTAGAACTATTACCATCTGTAAACAAAGAATCTATGATTTCATCGGTATAAGGAACTTATAATATGGGAACTCCATTAATGCAGATCACTTCCTATATATGATTTAGTAAATAAGTTTAGGGAGGTGCTTCAGGTGAAGTGAATTGTCCAAATTCACAAGGCTCATGATAGGATTTGAATCCAGACCTTTCCAACTTTCAAGTTCAAATACTTCCTATATACTTTCTTTCCATTAAAACAATCTAACATTTCATTGGCCATTTTTTAAAGCAGGCATAAATCACATAATTCTGGAAAGTCACCCACTCTGTACTTAGGCAATTGATTTATGAACCTAAATAAAGAATTTTATCCCAATGAAATTTCACGTTCCATTATTCTAATTCTGCCAAGTTCCTTTTGAATCCTGAGATTCTCTTCCAAAGTATTCGCAATCCCTCTCAGTTCTGTGCCATCTGCATATTGGATTATCATTGCCATCTATGGCTTCATTACTAATTTGGCATTTGTGAAAAAAGACAGTATTATGTAGGAAAGAGCATAGTCTGAGACAAGTTCTAATCCTACCTGGCTCATTCACAATTACTTAAGCAAACTGCTCATTCCCTGGCCTGAAAAATCCAAATAGCTGTTGTTGTTCTTTTTTTCTTTTTTTTTTTTTTTTGGTGAGGCAATTGGGGTTAAGTGACTTGCCCAAGGTCACACAGGTAGTAAGTGTTAAGTGTCTGAGGTTGGATTTGAACTCAGGTACTCCTGAATCCAGGGCCGGTTCTCTATCCACTGCGCCACCTAGCTGCCCCCCAAATAGCTGTTGTGAAAATCAAGTTAGATAATGCATGTGAAGACACCTTGGAAATTTTAAAATGCTATATAATATGTAAAGCATTATTATTATTGTACATGACATTGTACTATAAATTTTTGTATGTGTATAGTTTTACATGGCAATGCCTCCCAACCCCCCAATTTGTTCAGTGGGCACATGAAACTAGGCCATCCCAGGTTTAAGGTATGTACTTTATGAGTCTGCCGCCATTCGTAGCCATAATCCGCCAACCCCTACCATTGTGTTTATCCTTTCTAGTCAATCAAAGGAAAATTAAAAGCAAAGGTATTTAATAAAATAGCAGAATAAGGAAAGTATCAATCAACATGTTCCTCCATAAACCCTGAACACATTCATCTGCCAATGTCATAGCATCCAAGGAATGGACGCCTATAGGAAATAGACATAAAGAGGCACACAAGTCAGAGACAATTGCTAGAGAACACATGAGAAGGAACATAAGCAGTGAGGTGGCGCCACAGTGCATAAAGTATTGGGCCTAGAATCAGGAAGACCTGAGTTCAAATCCAGCCACATGGGCTGTAACCTTGGGCAAGTCTCTTAACTTCTGTTTGCCTCAATTTCCTTAATTGTAAAAAATTAATAAATATCTCTTGCCTTGTTTGTTTTGTGGGGCCTGAATGAGCTAATTATAAAGCTTTTAGCACAGTGCCTGGCACATAGTAGGTACTTTATAAATGCTTCTCTTCCTTCTCTTTTTCCTCATCTATAAAATGGGTATAATGAGAGAACCTATCCCCATAAGTTTGCTGTGAGAATCAAATGATATAATATATGTAAAGTGCTTTGCAAATCTTAAAATGCTAAATAAACATTATATTAGTAGTAGAAATATAGAAGGAACAAAAAGATTTGAACTCAGGTCTTCCTCTACTGCTCTAACCATTACACTACCTATCTGCCCCATGAAAGTTGCTTAGCAGGTACCCTTCAGATTGAATTGGATAACCAAGTCTTCTAAACAACTTATTCTCTTTTCTTTTTTGTTTTGTTTTGGGTTTTTTGTGGGATAATGAGGGTTAAGTGACTTGCCCAGGGTCATACAGCTATAAGTGTCAAGTGTTTGAGGTCAGATTTGAACTCCCGTCCTCCTGAATCCAGGGCCAGTGCTTTATCCACTGCACCACCTAGCTGCCCCATAACAACTTATTCTCAAGTTATAATTTGGCTTATAGGAGCAATCTTTCTTTAGCCTTTTCATAGATTTTAAGAAGGCTGACTTCAGCACCAGAGACTGTTCTACCATAGTTACAGAATCACAGAATATCTATCTTAACATCCACAACCCACTACTGAAGATAGCTTAGCCATCAGAGCCAGGAACACAGGAATTTCTGCAGTGTCTGAGGCAAAGGCCATTTTCTGGCAACGTATTTATCTGCATCATTCTAATGTGAGCAAGGAGTGCAGAAGGAAGAGGACATGCAGTCAATTCTAATTTAAGAGAAGAGAAGATGCTCTGGAGAGCATCTTGGGCCAGTTCCCATTGTAAGTTGTGAGTTACAATTACACTCACCAGGCAAAGTAAACACAGAATATGCAGAATTCAAAAATCAAGCAAGTTGAAAAGAAATGTAGGTTGCGCCCATCCATAAGGTTGTGAATCTGAGTTTCAAACAAGTTTTCTGAACAAGAAAATTAAATGCTGCCTAAAAGTTGAGTGTGTCAGGGTGGAAGGAAGGGAAAGTAATTGGAATAAAGAAATCTTCTCATGATTTGTGAATGTACTTTTTTTTTTTTTTTTGCGGGGCAATGGGGGTTAAGTGACTTGCCCAGGGGTCACACAGCTAGTAAAGTGTCAAGTGTCTGAGGTCAGATTTGAACTCAGGTCCTCCTGAATCCAGGGCCGGTGCTTTATCCACTGCGCCACCTAGCCGCCCCGTGAATGTACTTTTTAAAAATAAAATGGCCATGACTAGCAACTGGGCTCAGTCTATGGGAAGCCAAATAGAGAAAACCTTCCTTCTCTGTAAGCTTACGGAGATCAATCAATCATTCAATCCATGGATCTCAGGCAGCAAGCATAGTTTTCTGGAAAATATCCTGTAGAAGTAAGTAGGGCGCTGCAAACAGCTGTGGGTTTCTGTGGGTTTCCCCATCCAAATTCCTCCTGATCTTTGGGATCCCCATGCAAGCCAAGAAAGATTTTCATTTACAATTTATGGCAATGGGATGTTGAGAGTTGTTCTATTTCTGAAGCTTAGTAATGTAGGTGTTCTCAATACCTTGCCCCCAACAAATATACATTAGAAGAAAAGTAGGTTTTGTTGTGTAACCTTGAGAAAGACACCTAACAGCTCATGTCTTAGTTTTCTCACCTATTAAAAAAAGGAGTAGCTTAAAAAGAAGAAAGATTTATTCTGCTTGATCCCAGATGGTGGAACTAGGGCCAATGAATGGAAGTCAATGAGAGAGAGATTTTTAGCCTAGAATAAGCTTACCACCCATCCAGAAAAAACAAATTCCCAACAATAAAAGCTGTCCAAAAATGGAATGAGCTTGAGTTCCTCATTACAAGCTCTCCAAGGGAAAGCCAAACAATCACTTGTCAGAGCTGTTGTAGAAGGATCTAGATGACCTCTGGTTCCTTACCAATTCTAAGTTTATATGATTCTATGACCAGAATATGTCTAAGATTCTATGTCCAGAATATATCTTCCAGGGTTTTTAGTGTATCTTATATAATGTAGAAATATAGGAAAGAGGAATGTTGTCCATTAATCATAAGGGAATACCAAGTATTCTTTATTCTTATTCATTTTCAAGGGAAATAAAGACATTAACATGTAAAAAAAAAAAACCCGCCATAATAATTGCAACCTAATCCATTGAGAGGAATCTATGGGCAACTAAATACCAAACAAAGGGAAATTTTTAGATATCTTAGGATTCCCCTCTAAAAAAATCCTCTTGGGTCTGTCTCTCAAACATTTGTCAAGTTTTATTTCACTTTATTTGGAAACTGAGCTTATAAGCAAGTCACGTTTGTATAGAACTGGGTTTGTACCTATACAATGTATACTTAACCAGTCCTATCTTCATTGTTTCTGATGGATGAAAGTAAGTGGGGATGGCGATGACACAGCAATGACCAGCTGGCCCAAATAACCAGAGCAGAACCTACTCAACTGAGCAAAAAGACACCACCACCACCCCCCTTCACCCCACCCAGAAAGGGATACTATGATTCAGCTTCTCTCCGTTTGTGTTTAGCATTGTCTGTTCCTCTAGTGGTGGTTGGGAGGAAGGAGCTTCCATAGCTTGCATTTTAATTAAATCATCTGAAGGAAACTTACTTTCTAATTTGGATAATTTCATTGGATTACTGCTCCAAAACATTTTTGCTAGAATATTCATAATTTTGTTCTCTTTGAAAGGAAAATAGATGATAATTCAAATTGAGCTGTCAGAGATAAATTAATTGATGTTTTCAAGTTTTCATAAATTTTCCACCCATAATAATTCTTTCATCATAAAGGGCTTTTTTAAAAAAAATTCAGACAGCTAAGCTAAATATATTATATGAGAGGTTCCATCTACCTATGGGCATGCAGAATAGGGATTCCTTTAATTTTCCTGCTTTAACTTCATCATCATGACGACCTCATGACGACCATGATGGTGACGATGATGATGACAATGACAATATCTGACACATTTTCAGGTCTGACAGTGCTTTGCTGGCATCATCTCCTTTAGAAAACATAGGCCAGGAGGAGCTAGGTGTCGCAGTGGATAGAGCACGGGCCCTGGAGTCAGGAGGACCTGAGTTCAAATCTGGCCTCAGACTCTTGATACTTACTAGCTGTGTGACCCTGGGCAAGTCACTTAACCACAATTGCCTCACCAAAAATAAACAAAGAAAACATAGGCCATATACAGCTTCTTTTGAATAAATCAACCATATCTTAGACTAATAGAAGTCAAAGGCACTTTGGAGCTCATCCAGTACATTATCTTTTATCAGAGGTGAGTGTGGTAGAGGAAACACTTGACTGAGATGATGATTCTAGTGTTGGCTTCATCACTAGCAAGCTCTATGACCTTGACCAAACAATTTAATATCCGTGGAGTCCATTTTCCTGATAAGCAAATTAGGTGATGATCTCTAAAGTCCTTTCTAACAAGTCAACAAGAATTTTTAATGTCTCCTATGTGCCAGATACTTTACCAAGCTAGAGTTGTATTTAATATCCAACATATTAAATGTTTTTTTTTTAGTGGGGCAATTGGGGTTAAGTGACTTTCCCAGGGTCACACAGCTAGTAAGTGTTAAGTGTCTGAGGCCAGATTTGAACTCAGGTACTCCTGACTCCAGGGCCGGTGCTCTACAACATATTAAATATTATAAACATTTAAAGTTATGTTCATTTGGATACATTTATTCAATAAATGTTTTTTGAGTACCTACTGTTTTCTGTGCATGGTACTGAGCCATACTTTTTTGTTTTTCTCTCTCCTCTGAACTCCTATAGTACTTTGCCCTCTGAGTTTATACAGTATCCTTCACATTATGGGTCATTTGTGTATGTGTTCCATTATTTCCAGAAGATTGTAACTCTCCTTGAGAGGTAGAATGGTTTCTAATTGATTTCTGAATCCCTCATATCACCTTGCACTGTGCCTTGAATGTTGCAGGTGTTCAGTAAATATTCATTTCTATTGAGATTAATAATAACAGTGAGACAACATATCAGAATTTATGAAATACAGCAAAAGCAGCCCTTAGAGGAAATATATACATCACTTATATTACCAAAAAAGAAGACTAATGAATTAAGTTTATAAGTTAAAGGAAACACTGGAAAGGAAGCAAATTAATAAGCTTTAAAAGCCCACAAATGAAGAAGTTTTGAAAATCAAAAAAAAAAAAGAGAGAGAGAAATGGAAAAGAATGTCGAATATTAAATTTTAAAAGGTTTATTTAACTTAATATTTCTTGGAATCTCTTTTCATGGGCTTAATAAAATGAATGTCATCAGAGAAATGTATGACTTGGGGGAAAAAAAGATGAATCAGTCACATAATGAGAGTGAGGGACAACCCTTTCCACTATCACTTCAATTATTACAATCACGGTCCCCAATGCCACCACTTCCTCCACTCCCCAGTCTAAAGAGGACAATGAAAATTAACTACTTGTTTGGTGAATATATACCAAAGATTTTCCTATTCTTTTGTGCTTTAATACTTATCTTAAAGACTAAAGGCAGACATTTGAAAGACTTAAGAACTCTAATCAGGACATTTAAGCAACCACAATTCCAGAAGGCTCATGATAAAACAGGCTACTCATCTAGTTTGACAGAAAACTAATAGATTCAAAGAGCAAATGATAATACTTTTAAAAACATGGATAATGTGGAAATTCATTTTGCTTAAATGTACATATTTACAAGGACTTTGTTTTTCTTTTCTTTTCTTTTCTTTTTTTCTTTCTTTTTTTTTTTTTGTGAGGCAATTGGGGTTAAGTGACTTGCCCAGGGTCACACAGCTAGTAAGTGTTAAGTGTCTGAGGTCGGATTTGAACTCAGGTACTCCTGACTCCAGGGTCAGTGCTCTATCCTCTGCGCCACCTAGTTGCCCCATTTTTCTTTTATTTTCAATTGGGAGGGGATAAGAGGCTAAGAGGTAGAGAAAGTGGAATTTGGTTCATTGAAAAAAATATTTGTCTAAATGAATGAATGAATGAATGAATAAACAAACAAACAAACAAATAAATAGGGGCAGTTGTGACTTTCTTGCCAACTACTAGTTCCTATAGCTTTACCCAGGATGTAGTTATCCTCAGAAATGTCAAGGAGGCCTTTCTGTTCCCTTAAACAGGGACAAAACAAACAACAACATATTTTAATAGCATTTTGAGGTTTCTAGAGGTTTTTCCTTACAACAACCCTGTGATGTAGGTAGAACAAGTATTATTATCTTCTTTTTACAAATGAGAAACCTAAAGTTAAAAGATTTGCCCATTATCAACAGCTAGTAAAAGTCAGAGATAATGTTCAAATCCAGGCCTTAAGACTCCAAGACCAGCAGTCTTGTCTCCTATTCTGTAGAGCTTTCAGACTATATTAATGCAGTTCTATAGTTTGGATGGACTTGAGGTTTCATTCATGTGGGCATTTCCTCTCAGACTTCTCTTCCTCACCCTTCTACAACTCATCCTGTACAATTTTTGGACATCTTTTCCCACAAATTTTCCATAATAGATCTACTCAACATGATGGAGATCTGACCCTAATTCTTCTGATGTATTAGCAATACCAAAAGCTATACAGTACTGGGCCTCATTAAATCGGCATTTGACTTAAAAGTAAGAGCAGAGTAGAGACTGAAGTACAGTAGACTTGATTTAAGCATGGGATGAATTAATGCCATTCTCTAGGTCTATGGGCTTTTTCTAAAAGCATGAAAGGGGTGTGAGCAGTCTCTCCTTTGGCTTCCTACACTGAGCAGCAAGCGCCCCTCTAAATTGGTGGTGTGAGGGTAAATCAGTATCTACAGCAGGAAAGAGTAATGGGGACTGACATGTGACAGAACTGGGAGGTGTATTCAAAAAGGCCTGAGTGAGCCTCAGCTCAGGAGTCTCTAATTCCACTTGACTCTGTTGGTTTGATCCCTTCATGAACAGTATCCAGTGAAAAAAATTGTAAAAAAGAGAGAGGGCTTGGGAGTCTTCTCCCTAGAGAAGCCATTTGGCCCTGAGAAATGAGCCTTAGTCTTTGGTCTCTACATTTGTTTTTGTTTTCCATTGTAGTTGAAAAGAATGGAGCCTCAAATCTTGTGTTTCTAAAGATTAAGATGGTGCCCCAGCATTTTAGCATTCTAGAGCCTGAGTTTGTAGCCAGTGAAGCATTAATTCCTCAAGGATCACCTTTGAGAGTAAACTTTGGAACCTACCCCAGTGACGGCTGGATCAAAGACTCGTGTGACAGTAATATCACCATTCAATATGAACTTTGTGGGGTCAGTACTATATAGAAACTCAACTAAGCTTTCCCCACCCCCAAGAAATTGAAGTGGTATAGAGGTGAAGCAGTGCCAAAGATATTGTGGAAAATGCTTGTTCTTTGTTCTTGATATATTTTGGAAGTAACTATCACTTTGTAAAGATGAATTCATGTTAAATGGTCAAATGGAACTGGAGGCTAGTGATTGGTGCCTAACACTAACGGGGAAACAGGAATGGTGAGCTTACTTAGGGATACCCCAAGCTCCTCAGAGTTCCCTAGATCTCTGAATGACAAATATTTCACTCTGGAATACCGGGCCAAAGCATACTTTCAATAAAAGGATAAAGAAAACTCATCAACAATACCTACACATCCAAACAAGATCTAATGAACTTTACAGCCAACTGAAGCCTCAGGAAGGTCGTACATGAGGGATGAAGCAAGTCTTAAGGTGGGGCAGTAACAAAAATGGTTTCCCAGATTCTATGCAGGAAAGGTACACATTTATGTTTTACTAGTTTTCCTGATCTTCCATGGCATCTAGAGCAATGACAAATGGGGAAGCAAAGGTGCTATCGATGACTTCTGGGATCTTTCAACACTATAATAGGATAAGGTAATAAGAAAAAGGGAAAAAAGGAAGAAAGAATATAAATCATCCCATGACAGATTTGTTAGATTTATTCTTACAAAGAGAGGTTCTTACTCTCATAGTCTTGTCTGGACTTTGTAACATTTATCTGTAAGTTTCCCAGAACCTCTAAGGCTCATCCCTCACAACAGTGACCATGAGCTCAGAAAGCATTGAATGCAAAAAGAACAAAAGTGCAATTTAATTTATTTATTCCAAGAAATGGCATTGTTGGGTCTCTTCCCCAGGAAGATGCAAGGATGAAAGGGATATAAACACACAAAAATATTTGTGGCAACTCCTTTTGTGGTGTCAGAGAGCTGGAGTCTAGAGGAATGCCTATCAATTGGGGAATGACTTAACAAATTGTGGTATATAGCTGTAATGGAATACTATTGCATTATAGAAAAGGATGGAAGGGACAATTTCAGAGAAACCTAGAAAGATTTGTATGAACTGATGCAGAATAAAATGAGCAGAACCAGAAGAACAATTTATACAGTAAAGACAGACATCTTTGAAAGACCTGGGAATTCTGATAAGTACAATGAACTACAATTCTACTAAATTAATGATGAAACAGTCTACCCACTCCTGCATGATAGAATCAAGGTGCAGACTAAGCCATGTTTTTGGCTTTAATCTGTACCTTGATTCTATCACCTGGAAGTGGGTAGCATGGATTCTAATATGGATCTTATCAACTGCATTTTGGCCAATGAAGGAATTTGTTTTGTTTGATTGTGCATATTTGTTGCAAGAGTTTTGTTTTTCTTTTTCAGTGGAGCTAAGGAAGGAGAGAGGATAGATTTTTGTGCAATTAAAATTTAAAAATTGATTAAAAATAGAATTTGTTCATGGCCTGAATAGATATGATTGAGGTCATTCCCCAAAGCCAGTCTCTAGATTCTAAAGTATCCTTATAGGTACATTAAGTAGGCTAACATTCACCCATAGCATTTTGTTTAGTGCTTAATATATCATGGGGTCTTGAAGCTATGAATGGGCCAGCAGGTAATTACAAGTGTATGTGCTCACACATATATTTTTCTAGAAAGCAATATCAATTGTTTATATTCATAAAAGGACGGCACTTGCCATTGCAAAAAATCCTTAGTTGTAAACATATCAGTATATATGTTACCAGAAGGATAATGGCAGCTAGATACCAGCCATCATGGAATAAATGGCGGCAATCATAGTTTAGCTGGCTTTGCCACAATGGTACAGTCAACAGCACTAATCATGCAACAGAATACAGAATAAAGGAATATATGCAGGTATAAATAACAGTGAAGTTCAAAAAACCGATACTATTCTATTATTTCCATAGCAAATTTCTCACTGTGGATTCAAAACCTTCACTGAAGTTTAGATATAGTCATTTGATCCAGTTGATGGCTAACACTAATCCCCTCACCCCTTCTCAAGGCAATTACATACTTACCATTCAGAAGCCTGAAACAGAGCAGCTGGACTCATAAGAAAATTTGACCGGTCCATCACAGCAGAAGAATGAGTTGAAGGACAGAGACAATTGCAAATGAAGGAAGGAAGAGGTCTCTGAGCCAAGAGTCACTTCTTGATTTCATTCCTAAGATCTCACCTAAGCCAAGAGAAATAAAGCGACAATGAACCTTATAAAATATGCCATGTCTATAGTACTTTTTAAAAGGTTTGCAAAGGGGCAGCTAGGTGGCGCAGTGGATAGAGTACCGGCCCTGGATTCAGAAGTACCTGAGTTCAAATCCGGCCTCAGACACTTAACATTTACTAGCTGTGTGACCCTGGGCAAGTCACTTAACCCCAATTGCCTCACTTTAAAAAAAAAAAAAAAAGGTTTGCAAAGAAATTTCCATGGACTATTTCACTGGATCCTAACAACCCCCCCTCACACACACACCCATGGTATATATTCTGCACATATTATTATACCCATTTTAGAAAAAGAGAGGTAAAATATATTGCTCAAGGCCGAACAAAAGGTTAACTGATTTACAAATAGTTGAGTCAGAAAAGCTGAGGAAATTTCCAGGACCTATTAGTGACTTGCATGGGCAATGGAGAGGATGTGGGTGGGGTAGATTGATGACCAAGAGTGGCTATGTGGGAGAATACTCAAGATTGCTGAGACTTTGCCTTGTTTTTCCAGTTATTAGATGTGAACCTAAAGTGAAAAACTTCTTCCTGGGGAAGATGGAAGTGGAGAGGTACTCATCTGAGAAATGGGTGCTAAGAATATTTCTGTTACTTTCTGTTACCTGTTCTAATTAAACAATTCCTACTAGTTATGGACTTTTGTTGATCTGGGTTTCTATTAGCACAGTAACAAACTGAAAATCTAGACCTGAATTTGATTTTAGAGGTTCTGAGTTTCTTTCTGGGATAGAAACTTAAACAAGATCTATACCACTACCACCACCCAAAAAACACACACCAAAGCCCATGAGGGATTAGTTCCTATTGTCATACTAGTGACATCAATATTTTAGAATTATGGCGTTGGACTCCAAAAGCAAATAATTGTACCCCATGCACAATTTCCTTCCCTTTCTATTTCCCCAGAATTCCATCCATGGGAATCAGTATCATCCATCATTAGTGATCAATATTTATTAGACACCTGTATGGTGCATAGAACATAAGTTTATCAATAAGATATTCCACCTGATTTCCACTCTTTTGAGGTCAAATGAAAAACTCTCCTTTCTATTAATATTCCCTCTCTTCCTCTGTCATAAAATTCAACTGGATATACAACATTATTTGTCTTCCTGTCCTAAACTTCACTGTTAAGTGAACACTCTTAAGCATGTTGTAGCTTTGCTGAAGCTGGAGGGGGAGGGGGGGAGTACCTGAGCCTCATGAAAAAAAGAGGGTGCCTGGAAATAAGGAAGCCCAAGTTCCACAGAAATTGTGTGACTTCGGGTGATTTTTCTGGATATCTTTTTCTCCCAACTACAAAAATAAGACTAACAAGTTCCTCCCCATCAAGTTTGGCTCTGCTTCCAGGATGTGGACTGGGCAACTTTCCAGAATACCAGGTCACCATGTTTGACTTCCAGAGACAACCAGCTACTGCTGCTGCCTCCCTGCCATACCAGGGAAAGTATGGATAACTCTGATTATTCTACAGGCTCAACTGATGCCTGATAGCCATCTAAGATTGCCTAGCCCTTGTCCCTTCCCTACCTCCCCAGGATCCTGAAGGGATCATTGCACTAATGGGCATGAACTCCTTTGAAGTCAACTGGTGAAAATTACAAAAATGCATGCCTGATATTATGATTTTGTGGTCGATAAGAGTGATCCCAGTATTTGATCATTCGTCACAGTGAAAGGCTAGAATTCTGAGATACCAATATCATGATTACTTTTCCTTATATAGTATACTTTTCCATGTTGGAAGCCATGTCACTGGTGGAAACAATCATGCAATTACAAACAGTATGACCTGTTGCCTCACAATGGACACTGACTAACACAATAGCACAGAACCCTAGGCTACTGACAGTGCATCTGTTAATTACTGCCCATGCTCAGATGAATCTTGCATTTATGGAGAAAAATAGGCCAAGATCACAATAACTCAAGGCTATACAAGCTGTTATAACTAATTCTCCCTGGAAAATTTATGTCACTGTGCATAGAAATGGAACCATGATTGATGAGTTGCACCTCCAGTTTTTGTTTCAAGATTCACATTTCCTTTCCAGGAACTGAGTTAACACCAAGCCCTCCTTCAGAAATAACTAATCTATTAAATAGCACAAACAACAGCAATATCCCCCTTCTATATTCCATAGGGTTTGAGTGGCTTTACACCCTGCTGGCCAAAAACCACATTTTGTGGACAACTATTTTAAGCCACGTAAAACTAATATGTCCAAGAAATACCTAACTCACCATTTATTTCCAATGTACTCAGTTGTACCCCATGCACAATTTCCTTTCCTTTCTAATTCACCAGAATTCTATCCATGGGTAATCCATTATTTTAGGAGTAAGGACTGGTTTCATCTTGCATATTTTTAGCATATTTGATCTACTTTTTTGCCCATACATCATTCATTTGTTCTAAAAACATGTTAATGTTCACTCATTTCACTTGTGTCCAACTCTTCATGACCCTATTTGGGTTTTTCTTGACAAAAATACTGGAGAAGTTTGCTATTTCCTTCTCCATCTCATTTTAAAGATGAGGAAACTGAGGCAAATAGGGTTGAGTGAGTTGCACAGAGGCTGGATATGAACTCAGGTCTTCCTGACTCCAGGCGTGATACTCTATCTACTGCACCACTTAGCTGTTGTTGGGGAACAAAGGACCTAAAGTCATGGGTCACCATGGCAGACAAGAAAATATGTTTAGAACACAGGCCAGAAGTCAAGAAGGTAAACTGAGTCAACAATATGAGGCAGTAAAAGGAATTGTACCCATGCCTTCTTCACCTGAATTCAACAATCTGTCATTGTTCTTTTCCTAAAGAGCACCGTGTTTGGTGTAATCCAACCAGCATTTGAATGTCAGCTGGGCTGTTTTCTGATTATTTGATGCTTCATCCCTTTGAGCCTCCATTTGCTAATCTGTAAAATGAAGAAGTTGGACTAGATAATCTAGTGTTTGAAAACGCCTTTCCAAACCTCTGAAAAAGCCCCATTCAATTCTTCTTTTCTTCTTGCACTGTGTTTAAGTTTACCCTAGCACTATCTATTAAAAAAGGTCTCCTAAGCAAATTATGAGTGTAAACAAGATAGAAGTGATGTTTGTGTGTGTATGCTTGTAGAGAGAGCTTTGAATATATACAATGCTGCCGATTATAAATGAATTTTATTTATTCTAGTTACCATGACCCAAGTTGCGTGTTGACCGTTGCTACTGCTGAAGAGCAGGGATCTTCATAGGGATTCAGTCGAAAGAGGTATTGCAGAAAGGGTTTGGGCTAAAGAATTCACCAGTTCCATACTGTGGGTCAGTGGCTAATGGAATCTGTCCTAGGATGCAGGGAAGGATATAGGAAGTCATAGATGATAATGCCAATAAGACAAAAGATGAAGTCAGAGGAACATAGTGATAGAAGTACAAGGGAAATTAGAGGTTATCTAGTACAATTCCCTCATTTTTACAAGTGAAGAAAAGATGATCCCAGAGAGACTGAGTCACTTACCCAAAGTTATTCAGGTAATAACAGAACTAAAACGAACTCAGATCCTCCCACTCCATTATAAAATTATAACCTGGATCAAATGGAAAAAATACCCAGAAAATATTCCTCAAAATGCTGTTTTGAACCCAGTACTTTCACCCCTTAAAAGTGCATGCTAGGGAGCAGCTAGATGGCGCAGTGGATAGAGCACCAGCCCTGGAGTCAGGAGTACCTGAGTTCAAATCTGGCCTCAGACACTTAACACTTACTAGCTGTGTGACCCTGGGCAAGTCACTTAACCCCAATTGCCTCACTAAAAAGCAAAAGCAAAAACAAACAAAAAAAAGTGCATGCTACACAATGTCCACTAGGTAAGTGACAAACTTTTCCTGAAACTACTTGTGGGAGACCTAATATACCACACCCATACTCCCACAATATTCTTACACTTGGCTAGGTAAAAGGGCAAATTCTCTAGAGGGTCCAGGATTGGGTTACGTCCATGCCACAGGTCACTTACTTCATGGATGGCATTTTCTGTCACTGATCCTTTATGACTAGAGACCCTGAGACTCATAGTTACCAATGAATAAATACCAGTAACCAGGAATGTTGCCAATTTTCTCATAAAAGAGGGAAACGCTTTGGTTTGCCTGATATATGCATTCAATGCCACACATTACTGAAAAGAGGAATAAGTCTCATGACTGTGATAAAGGAAAGGACTTGCGATCATGGCTAGTCCCGATATTTTCATAACTTTGAAGCACTTTATATTAAGGATAAGGTTGTTCCAATCCTCTCCTAGTTGAGAAAGAATAAAACTCTCTTTTTTTCAGGAAGTCACTTTAAGAATACTTCTAGAAGGGGAAGCTAGGTGGCGCAGTGGATAGAGCACCCTGGAGTCAGGAGGACCTGAGTTCAAATCTGGCCTCAGACACTTAACACTTACTAGCTGTGTGACCCTGGGCAAGTCACTTAACCCCAATTGCCTCACTTAAAAACAAAAAAACAAAACAAGAATACTTCTAGGGTCAGGGATAAATTAAACAATAATAACTAGCATTTATATAACACTTTAAGGTTTTCAAAATGCTCCACATATTATTTCATCTCGTCCTCACAACAACTTGGGGGAGACAACTTCCCTGGGTCTCACTTTCCTCATCTGTAAAATGAAGGGGTTGGACTAAATGACTTCTGGTGTCAGATGAAGAAACTGAGGCCAAGAGAGGTTAGGTGACTTGTCCAGAATCATAGAGATAACAAGTTTCTAAGGGAAGATTTGAACTGAGGTCTTCCTGACTCTTAAGTTCAGCACTTTATCCACTGAACCACTTACTTGTCTCTAAATGAAAGGGACCAAGAACCTATCAAATAAACAATGTGATTTTTGAATGCTTATAGGACCCTATGAGATGCCATGCAGCTTTAGAAGTTTGTTCTACTTATACAAAAATGCTATGCAAATAAATATTAGTTTGCACATTCCATTCTTATCCTCCTAAGAAGCATCAATCAGTCCAGGGGCAGCTAGGTGGCACAGTAGATAAAGTACCTGCCCTGGATTCAGGAGGACTTGAGTTCAAATCCAGACTCAGACACTTGACACTTACTAGCTGTGTGACCCTGGGCAAGTCACTTAACCTGCCTTGCCCAGGGCAAAAAAAAAGAAGCATTAGCCCAGATATGCTGGGTTTCTTGGCAGATACAAACCAGTTCTGGGATGCAAAGAGTGTTAATGGAGATCTAAATACACTTCAAGCTTTAACCCTTCCCAGTATTCTTCCCAATTATAGTTGCTTTCACTTCAGTTGCAACTCCAAATTTATTTATTCTTCCTAGCCATCTATTATTATTAGGATGAGTTGAAGAATGGGTAAATGTTGCTTGAGATCTTCATGGGCCTTCTAGAAAAATGACTAGTGACATACAGCATGAATAATCATGGATATGAGAATTTTTAATTGGAAAACCATGGCCTTGATCTCTTGAATTATCAAGAAGGAGTCCACAACTCTTATCTTCCATTCCCTTCCATTGGGTAGCCATGCCCAATCTACATTGTCCAGGTTCACCTGGTGCCCAGTTGTAATGATTGGAATGACTCCACCTGCTGCAGACTTACTGTAGGAAAGCTCTGCCGTGAGGAGAAGGCACCTGAGGGCAAGACATGTGGCTTTTGTTTGGTGTCAGGAAGTGATGTTTGCTTGTGGGAGGAAGAAGGGGGCGAGGCTGGAGCTCTAGCTCTCTTTCATCAGGACTCTGGTGGAGAGTGGAGCTAAAAATGCACACTCCCTTTCATAGATAGATGAATCTAGGCCTTTCTCTCTCTCTTCACCAAATTCTTATTCTCCTTATTCTGCTTAAAAGTCTAAACTCTTGCTAAAACTTATAATTTATTGGCAGCCACTCATTAGATATTTTAGACAGACTAGCTAGAATTTTAGCCCTTACACAGTGAAGATTCATGCTTGTAGGTAACCTTGGCTAAATATAGAGTACTTGGAAGGCCATGCTGAGCACTTACCACAAGCAGTCAGCTGTAGGCCCAGACAGGCAGAATTTTTAAAATGTCATGACAAGCTATGAGTCAACTACTTCCTTAAGCTGAGACAGGCTGATATGGGGATTCAAGGCATAAGAAGACTTCAGGAAAGGATTAGGTGAAAGAACTCACCAATTTCAGATCATGATAAATAGCTCAGGAGTCCATTGAGAGAAGTAGGGAAGGATGCAGAAAGCCAAGAGTAACAATGCCAAGATGACCAAAGATGAGTCAATTGGTGAAGCCTAGATCAAGGATACATGAGTATCTTAAAATAGGAAGGAACAAAATTTAAGGAGCTGGCAAGTCCCCAGGAATCTCCTTGAATGATTAGAGCATAATAAAGTTTCAAAGCTTTTCCCACCTGAGCAGAAATGAGCCACAAGTGATCACCATTTGGTGCTAACAATAGCAGGCTGACAGGAGGTCTCCTTGAAAATACTGTTAAAGAGGCAGCTAGGTGGTGCAGTGGATAAAGCACTGGCCCTGGATTCAGGAGCACCTGAATTTAAATCTGACTTCAGATACTTGCTGTGTGACCCTGGGCAAGTCGCTTAACCCCCATTGCCCCAGAGAGAAAAAAAAGGAAGGAAGGAAGGAAAAAAGAAAGAAAGGGAGAGAGAAAGAAAAAGAGAAAGAAAGAGAAAGAGAGAAAGAAAAAGAAAAAAGAAAGAGAAAGAACAAACTGTCAGAATGGTATTAGGAAATGTTTTAATTACTAGATGAGCTGGAAATGAACAGTATAGTATAGTGTTAATGGTGCTGGATTTGGAATCAGAAGAAGTTCATTTGAATCCTTGTTTTGCCATTTCACCACTGTATAAATTTGGGCAAGTCACCTGGGCAGGTCTCAGTTTCCTCATATGTAAAATGAAGAGGGTGGTTTTGATGACTTTTAAGGTCCCTTCCAAATATCTATCTATTTTCCAATGAGATGGTTTTGTTTACTGAAAAGAATTCTCTCGTTCAGGGTGGTTTTCTTCCTACTTTGTATAAACTAATGGTTTACCTGTACCTTTCCAAGGGCATGAGAAACACTTGCCATGAAGAGAATAAAACAGAGCATTGTTGAGCACCTGAGGGGCACACCAAGCTTTCTTCTCTCAAAGTCAGTCCATGTGTTTGAAATAGATTATGAATAAGGTCTTCTCTTAGCTCAACTGAAGATCTATCTTTCCTGACAAAGGGATTGGCTATGGGAGCTCCCCAAAGGAAGGGGAATGGCATCCTGATGCCCATCTTGGAAAGGGTCATTGAGTAATGGATCTAGAACTAGAAGGAACAACTCAGAGATCATCTAGTCCAACCCCTTTGCTTTATAGGTGAGGAAAGTGAGGCTCAGGGACCTTAGATGATTTTCTAAAGGTTATATAGGAAGCATCTGCTGCTGCTATTCAGTCATGCTCAACTCTTCATGACCCCTGTTTGGGGTTTTCTTGGCAAAGATACTGATGTGCCATTTCCTTCTCCAGCTCACTTTACAGATAAGGAAACCGAGGCACACAGAGTGAAGTAACTTGCCCAGGGTCACACAGCTAGTAAGTGTCTGAGGCCAGATTTGAACTCAGGAAGATGGGTCTTGGCCCCCCCCAACTCTATCTACTGCACCACCTAGCGCCTTTAGTAAGAATTGTAGGAAGTATTTAATCCAAGCTTCTCTGTGTAACGATTGGAATAACGCCACCTGCTGGAGACTTACTGTAGAAGAGTTCTGCCATGAAGCGAAGGTCTTTGAGGGCAAGACCCAGGAGTCTTTTCTTTGGCGTCAGGAAGTGACGCGGGCTAGTGGGAGGAGGAAGGAAGAGACTGTCGATCAGTCTCGCTCTCTTTCCTGAGGACTCTGGTGGAGAGCGGAGCTAGAAATGTGCTCTCCCTTTAATAGATAGGAATCTAGGCCTTTCTCTCTCTCTTTACCAAATTCTTATTCTCCTTAATAAATGCTTAAAAGTCTAACTCTTGCTAAAGCTTATAATTTATTGGCGACCACTCATTAGATATTTTAGACAGACTAGCTAGAATTTTAGCCCTTAACATCTGACTCCAGAATTTGTTTGCTTTTAACGAAAATAAAAATGGAACCTGCAGATTCTTCCTTCAGATCTTAGCTATAAATACAAAGGTACTGGACTTACCATTAATTAAGCAACCGCATGTCATCTTAGCCTCTCATCTGTTACAACAGTGAATGGTAATGGTGAAACACAAAAAAATTGAATACCAGAATTTGGACCAGTCCTACAACCTACTGTTCTCAACCCCAGTCAAAGTCAGAGGATCCACCAAGGCTAGGCTATAGAAGAAAACGCTGTTATTTAAAATTTTCGTTAGATATGCTAATAAAATATACCCACAGCAAAGGCTTTGTGGGGCAGGTCTTGGGACAGACATCCTTTTTTTTTTTTTTTTTTTTTTTTTTTTTGGCGGGGCAATGGGGGTTAAGTGACTCGCCCAGGGTCACACAGCTAGTAAGTCAGACATCCTTTTTAAGAGTGTAAACTCCAGAGGTACGGGTAACTGTTCCTTCCATACTCAATGTGCCCGAGTCCTGATCCAGGCTCTTTATCAAAGTTTCCTATTCTGGGCCCTGACTTTGCTCTGCTCCTCCATTCTGTAGTCTGGCTTCCTCCCTGTTGCCCACCTTGTTGACTCTATCCTCAGCCTACCTACCTTGGTTCTCACCTTCTGGATTGGGTCCCAACCACAAGCTCTCACACACCTCATTGGCCCACTCCCTTTGCTTCCCTCCCATGAAGGGTTTTGTGTTTGTGGACCTGTACCCTCCCCTACCAGCTACCATTCCCCCAGGTCACAGTTGTAAGCCCCATGTTATTTGGCCGCATGGATACAGATGCTTGCTGCCCTCTGCTGGGCCTAATGAAACCTGGGAAGGCTCATTGACCCAGAATGGCTACAATTAACCCTGTGTATACTATAGTCCTGCCTCTGGTCAGTGCACTGTATAAAGAACAGATCAATCAAGGTACAAGGAGGTGGGGAAAGGATTTCTGGAAGAAACATAATCTGATTTGTGAGAAGAGGATAGAAGGGTTAAAGAAATAAACTAAGGAGTAGAAAGCAAAGATAGAAGCATTTTTTTTTTCATTCATTCATTCAATGGGCAGAAATGGGCTAGGAAAGTCATTTTAGGAGAAAAGAGTGGTTTAGAATTAATTTTATAATCCAGGGATTCTAAACCTTTTTTTATGTCATGGAACCCTTTGACAATCTGGTGAAGTCTATGAACCCTTTCTCAGAATAATGTGTTTTTTTAATTCATAAAATAAAATGCATTTAATTAAAAAGGAAATATATATAACCAAAGACTAATGAAAATAAAGCTGCAATTTTTCCCCATCCTGGTTTAAAGACCTCCTGAAATTTATCCACAGACCTTTTTATTTATCCACAATTTATTCACAAGGGGTCCATGGACCACAAGTTAAGAACCCCTGTTCTAATCATTTATATGGTCTATACTTGAATCTTTTACAGTGGTAATTATGTTGTCTCTCTAGCCTAGTATAAGCACCAGATGTAAGAACAAAGTCTATGTTTATGTATGCCTCTATAAGCATGTTTATCTCTGTGTGGTTGTGCATAAACATGCCTAAATAGACATGATGCCTGATGGGGCTAGTTTTTTTTTAATCATCTCTAATAAAACTAACCAAAAGTCATACATCATAGATCTAAAACTGAAAGGAACTTCAAAGACTAACTAATCCAACCTCCTTGTTTCACAGAGTAAGAAAGTGAGACCCAAGGTGGTCAAGTGACCTGTTCACACAGGGTCAAGACTTTTTCAATGTACTAATAAGAGGGCTCCAAGTATGACAATTCCAGGTATCTCCAACTCTTTCTACCATGGCCAATGGCAGCCAGGAAAAAGCTTCATATCCTAAAGGAGTATGTTCAGTACAATTGGTACTTTGAACAATAAAAACTTAAGGCCGATAAATTTCAAATATGAGGATTTTGTGACCAGCCAACCATATTCCTTTGGGGTTGTAAATTTTAAGAGATAAGGAGGATCAGAAAGGTTCAATAACAGGCTATACCAACCACTAAGCTTTCACCTTTGCTACCAACTCCTCATCAGTTGCTTCTGCCTCTAACTGGAGGGAAGAGCAAAAAACTCTTCCCAAAGCCTCCCTCTATAAAGGGCATAAAATGGCAGCCATCTCCTCATTTGCCCCCTAAACAGGGTGCCTTCTGGCATGCCTCACCTCCCCCATTAGACTGTAAGTTCTTTGAGGGCACGGATTGTCTTATATGTATATCTCCAGTGCTTAGCATAGTACCTCGCACAATAATTGGCACTTTTTATATGTTTATCATGTCATATCATATCATACTGAGTTTAAAACATAATTTGAAATTCAGCTACTGATTCCAAAGGCTAGTCTAGTGAGTTATGCCTAGGGTTAGTCTTCTGAGCAATAAATCACATTTAAAGTTTACAGAATGCTTTTCTCATGACAAAAGACAGATCTAAGTAAGCTACAGCTATATGTCAGTTAAGTGTCATAGTCGTGTTTGTACTTAAACATAGCTCTGAGACTTGAACAGGCAGACGGATGGACCTTCAGGAATCTTCCCCAAATACCTCTGTAAGCCTCAGATGAGTCACAAAGTACTCTGACTAACCATGAGTGACCATTTGGTCCACTTCCTGAAAGCTACATCCAGATTCAAAATCTATTCAAAATCACCATCAAACAACCTCGATTGGATGCTTCTTTCTTTACCAGAACAAACTAGGAGACATGTTTAAGTAAAATCAAAGAATTAATATTTATTAAGATAACAAATGGGGACAGCTAAGTGGTACAGTGGATAATGCACTGGCCCTGGATTCAGAAGGACTTGAGTTCAAATCTGGCCTCAGACACTTGACACTTACTGGCTGTGTGACCCTGGGCAAGTCACTGCCCCACAAAAACAAAAACAAACAAAAGAAAGATAACAAATAAGGAAAATTACTCCCATAAACCCTGGGGCACATTCTCCCACAGATTCCAGCAGCAGGTGGGAGGAGAAATACATATAACTCCTAGAGTTTTGTCCAACAGGACAACCCCTTCTGCCTCCAAACCCAATGTTAACCAGTTCCCTGGAGAGCTGAGGATGTCATTTACTAGGCTACCTTCTCCACTGTCTTTCCATCTACTGATATTCCTTTCAGGGCTAGCTACTTACTGATTTGCTACTGAATATAGCTACATGCTTTGGGTAGAGAATGGTTATAATTCTTTTCACAAGGATAATTCATATCCAAAGTGATATTTCATCTCTTTTGTGAATCAGACTCATAAAGCATACAGGCAACACAATGAGAGTCCCTCAAGTCAAATCTGACTTCTGGACTCCATTGCTTCCATCTCAATGGTAACTTCTCTAAAAATAATAATAGTTATGGGGGCAGCTAGGTGGCACAGTGGATAGAGCACCGGCCCTGGATTCAGGAGGACCTGAGTTCAAATCCGGCCTCAGACACTTAACACTTACTAGCTGTGTGACCCTGGGCAAGTCACTTAACCCCAATTGCCTCACCAAAAAAAAAATAATAATAATAGTTAGCTCTTTAAGGTTTGTTGTACATATGTTATATCATTTGATCCTCACAACAACCCTGTGATGTAAACGCTATTATTATTTCTATTTCACCTGTGAAGAAACTGAGAGTAAGAGATGAAATAACTCACCCACATTTACCCAGCTCAGAAAGTGTCTGAGGTAGTATTTGAACTCAGGTTTTCTGAACAGTAAATATAGCATTTCTATCTACTGAGTCACCTAACTGTCTAAACTTGGGGTGAATAAATTCCTCTAAATGAATAATATCCCTGGAAGATGACACCGAGGCCACATAAATAATCCTAGAGCCTTATTCTAGCCAACTTGGAGTAATAAAAATAGAGGTTCTAAGCCTTGTCCTGCATTCATCTAGCTGCACCAAAATTACCATTCTCCCTACAATTCTGCCTAACTTATTATGCTTGAAATCCTACCACTAAAGATTCATCCCCTTGACTTAGGCTTTATTCTCTTTTAAAATACAAATACTTCCTGAAAAAGATAATACCAAGAATCTTATCAATAATTATGTCTAGCTAGGAGTTTATCACATCTTTTCCTGGAAGCAAATGTTTATAGGGGCAAAGAGAAAGTCCAAAAGGATAGTGGACAACTGGGAATAAGAAGAAAATATTAAAGATGGTGAGAAGAAAGGGGATTAAAAGTAGCTTTCATCTACTTTGGTATGGTGGGTAAATGTTTTTGGAAAGGATGGAAGAAGCTCCCTAAGAAGGGAATGAAAAAGGATGCAAAAGACAGGAGAATTGTAGGCTATTGAGAGGTTGAAGGTAGAAAAATATGAAACAGAAAGGAAAGAAGAAAGCATCCTAAAAATTTGGAACTGTACAAAAAATTAATTATTCATAACTATAACTAACCTGGAAAAATTATAATAACTGGACTTATGAACAATTATGATTATATGAAAAATTATAAGTTTAGAGAAAATTATAATTGGGTCACAAGTCCCTTTGTGGTCGCCATTAAAATGTGAAAATATTTTTAAATTGACTAGCCTAATTTGGGGCGCTAATCTGACTGGAGGACTAATCTGGGAATTTTTGACTATTTGGCTATTTGACTTCGTTAATTTTGTTTTTGTCTTTGTTTTTGGTTTTTTGCAGGGCAATGACGGTTAAGTGATTTGCCCAGGGTCACAGAGCTAGTAAGTGTCAAGTGTCTGAGGCCGGATTTGAACTCAGATACTCCTGAATCCAGGGCCGGTGCTTTACCACTGAGCCATCTAGCTGCCCCCTGACTTCGTTAATTTAATGTGGGCCGTTTATAAAGTTCCACCACACTGCTCCACTCCCAAATTGATAAGCAAAATATTAAGAAGCCTCTTAACTAAATAATCAAAGCAGAGTTTATTTATGAGATACTATTTAAAATTAAGAATACAGGGAAATAAAATGTACAACCTGACTGCTTTCCTGTGGTCTCTGTCTCTTTCCCACCTGCTTCACTTAGAACTTCTTGAATACAATAAGGGCCTTAGCCGCCTCTAGCCTCAGGCCACGTTACACTTTCCCTGGTTTGTATTAAGGCCTGTAACCTTGTCAGCCCCGTCTCTCCTTTTCTGAACCGAACTCTCCTCCATCCTGGTCTGCGCTCCCCTCTAGGCTGCCTTTCTCCTCTAGTCCGTCCTCGAGTCTCCTTTTTTTGTTTCACTCCCAGGTCTATGTATACCTTTTCTTCTCTCCACTCAAATCTCAGGGCTTCCTTCGCCCCCACAGACCAAGCTAATCCGCTAGCCAGAGCTGCAGCTGGGGGGGGGGGGGTGCTCTCGAGCCTCATGCCTCAGCACAGGCTATCCGGGATCTTTCAGACAGCTCCGCTCAGGTCGGAGGGAGCTGGGGCTTTTTCCCCCCAGCTGTCTGATCCGGCATCTTGTATAGCCCACGGGGCTTTTTCACTCAGCTGAAGAGGGGGAGAGACCCTGAGGGCCTAAGGCTTTCTAATCAAAGCCTAAAGGTAGGGTCCCCAAATCAAAATAAATTTCCACAGAAGTAATAGGTATGAAGTTCTTGCAAAAGGCAGAGATCTGAAACTCTTAATAAGCAAGATACTTTCTTTGCTCCAAAGATTCTTGAAGTGAATCCAGAAGTCCCATCAGCTAACAAGTCATCCATTAAAGATCATAGGAAAGAAGAAATGAATAGTGGTTTTTGATGGCTCCCCACCAAGGGATGCTGAGATAGCTATTTGTCAATCTGACAGAAACAATAGAAAGGTCGGTGAGTCTTCCCAAGACATGTGAGGTGGAAAGAGGTAGTCTCCTGAGACTTATGAAAACTATAGACAACTATTACCTTCCTAGTGATTCACATGGAGATAAAATAGACTAAAAGAAAAACTCTATAAAATACTTCTAAAGAAAACAAAGTTATGGGCAAAAAAAAAAACAAAACCCTGAAGTACGCCTGGGCACAGGTGTTATTTTCATCACTACTATTGATTAAAGGTAAGAGATTCAAGACAAATTTAGAAAGTAGCTATCTGAGAAAATGGTTTCTTTTTCTGATTTCTGGACCATGGCTTTAAAATTGATGTATGAAGGGGCAGTTAGGTGGCACAGTGGATAAAGCACCAGCCCTGGAGCCAGGAGTACCTGAGTTCAAATCCAGCCTCAGACACTTAACACTTACTAGCTGTGTGACCCTGGGCAAGTCACTTAACCCCAATTGCCTCACTAAAAAAAAAAAAAATGTATGATGGGCTTTTGGACATGGATAGAAGTTCCCTAACGAAGGCTATTAAAAAATGTAGTCATGTCATGAATTTGATCAAGAAGGATTTAAATAGGGGCAGCTAGGTAGCACAGCGGATAAAGCACTGGCCCTGGATTCAGGAGAACCTGAGTTCAAATCTGGCCTCAGACACTTGTCACTTTTTTTATGACCCTGAGCAAGTCACTTAACCCCCATTGCCCCACAAAAAAAAAAAAAAAAAGATTTAAATGGAAAAGAAGAGAAATGAAGAAAACTGCCCACATATATCTATTAAGTCTGGTGCCATGGGGAGTAACAGCACTAAGACCAGAAGAGAGGATTAGTAATACATAGAGGATAAAATCGAAGAAGAGAGCTGGAAATAAAACAGATGGCCTTAAATACCTACATACTCTCTTCATATTCTCTATTATATGCTTCAGTAAGATAAACACGGTATCTAGAATGAGAGAGGTGATAGTTCTATTTTCATTGTCCTTTGTCTTGGGTAATGTCCTGGTTTAAAAAAAAAAAGGTAAAGTCCTGCAGGTCAATTTTAAGAGGGGTGGTAGAAATGGTAGCTGCTAAGTTGGTTGGTTTCTCTGTACAAAGAAAAGGAAGCTATGCCAGTATTGGATTAGTCCAGGGGACTATGGTTTGAATTATTGATTTGCCTTCTTTGCTCCCTGACGTATAAATGGTCCACCCTATGGGGATTTGATGCTATGGAGGTTTGCAGAATTTCTAATATCATTCAGGGATACCTATCTGATTTAGGATTGGCAATTATCATGGTGAAGGTGAAGGTGCAGGAAAGCAAAGTTTAATTTGAATTAGTATCTTTTTAATCATAGGAATTAATGCTCAGTAAATAAAATACTGAGCCTCAAGTCATGAAGAACTTGGTTCAAATACTGCCCCAGACACTAACTAGCTGTGTAACCCTAGACAAGTTATTTAATCTCTATCTACCTCAGTTTCCTTAGCTGTTAAATGGGGATGATATTAATAGCACCTACCTCCCAGGGTTATTTTGAGAACTACATGGGATAATATTTGTAAAATGCTTACCATAGTACCTATCATGTAGTAAACGCCTAATAAATGTTTGTTTCCTTCCTTCTTTTGCTATTAGTAAAATATTTTTATTTTATAGTCCACAAATGTCTCATTTCATTCTAATCCAAAGTTTGCATCACCTGACTGGCCTGAGTTGGGCCTGGACCAGAATAAGAGGCATCCAGAAGTTAAAGATCATTGAAATAAGGGGGCAGGCCTGGTGAGAGGACTGGAGATCCATCCAGTTTATATAAGTGAGGAAACTGAGGCCCAGCATAAGCAAGCCACTCACATAAGATTAAACAGGTTGGGGATTTGAATTCAGGTTTTCTGACTCCATGCTTTACAGGGATCAGATGGAGGAACTAGGGCTGTTAATATGGAAGAAGAGAATATTTAGGGGAATCTGATAACTGTCTTCAGTGTTGCACTTGGGATACCACCCCCCCCACAGGCCCCCAGAAAAGCCACCTTTGGTTTGACATATTCTGTGGGTCAGTGTCCACTCAAAGCCTAAGTTCATGAGCTCTCATTGATGTGTTTACTTTTATCAGCCAGCCAAAGGACACATTAACTTTGCTTTGTTTTATTTTTAGGTCATTTAATCAAATAATTTGGCAAATACCATGACAAGAAAAATATTCTCCAGCCATTCATAAGACATACTCTCTCACAGGTTACCATACCACTAGTTGGGGAGGGTGCACACATAGAGAACATACATGACTAGGGAACATACATGGAGTACATGGTAGATGCATGGCCAGGGCACATATGTGACCAGAGCATCTCATATCTCTAATTCTGTGGAGCTGCCGATCTCTTCTGGTGGCATCATTGAGCTCTCTATTGCCTATGCCCTGGTACACAATCTCTGTTGGGGTACACTGTCTCCACTGTTCATTGAGTCTCCATGCTGAGTATCACTTCTCCATTTTACATTATACTGATTCTGCTCAGAATCTCTACTGGTCTCAAGGTCAATCAATGATCCCTGCTACTGTCTACTGGCCTTCAGACCTCTAGCTTCTTCAGGAGCAGCTGTTCCTTGCTACTACCATCTGCTAGGGTGCAGTGGCTAGAAAGTCAGTTCATGACAAGGAGGATATAGATCTTTTAATGAATAGCTAAACAGTAAGCAGCCAGACAACAGCTGTCAACAAAAACCAGCAAAAGGTTCTAAGCTAAGATTAAATCTATTCTCATAACTACCTGTGTCTGGTGTTGATGCAAAGTCTCATGGGTTCAGATTTAGGATTTTAAAAAATTCCTTTTAATGAAAAATGAATGAAAACTTTTTTTTTTTTAGTGAGGCAATTAGGGTTAAGTGACTTGCCCAGGGTCACACAGCTAGTAAGTGTTAAGTGTCTGAGGCCAGATTTGAACTCAGGTCCTCCTGACTCCAGGGCCAGTGCTCTATCCACTGCGCCACCTAGCTGCCCTGAATGAAAACATTTTAATGAGAACATAATTAAAACCAATTTTAGGGGCTTCTCTCCAAAATCCACAGAAACTATGTGGAGGGACAATGAAACCCACCTCATTTCCAGGATCTCTTTGTATTAACATGAAAATGGAGCTGAGCAAGAACAAAAAACTAATAGAAGAACCTTTGCTTGCTCTTCAATTGCTTAGTCTATATTCCTGTCTTTATTATGCATATTTTCCAACAACTAAAACCTCCAGTTCTTGTCCTGTTTTCTGGCCACCACAAAACCTCAGTATGTCCATACATCTAAAATTTTAAGCTGTCATGGAGATTAATTAGACTTGCTGTGCTTAGTTGAAGAGAGAAGAATGAGGGTCATATCGTATAAATTGCATAAAAGACAGACTTTGGATTCATGTAAGGAAAAACTTCTTAGTCATTAGAGGTGTGAAAAAGTGAAATAGTCTGTCTGTACATTCAATGTACATCCAAATGATTACTTGTCAATGATATTATAGAAGGTGGAGAGCAAGCTGTGTCACTAGGGAGAAGGTCAGTCATCGACAAACAAAGCCTTCTTCTACAGGGCCTTTCACAGGTCATTGCTCCATCCCTTCCTCTTACCTACTGCAGTATTTATTGTCCTCACATGAAATTGGAAATTAATCAAACACTGCCTTGAGAAAGCTCCGCCATTGTTGTTTTAAGCTGGGTTTTCTTTGCCACTTGAACTTATTTAACTTATTGCATTTTAACTAGACTCTAAGTGTCTTGAGGAGAAGATTCAAACAGTTTTACACTTCCTTGTTGTCTTTGTCTCAATATTTCTTTGTTCTCACATTTTGTGGTGTCCCCTGAAGTCTTTGTATTCCAACCAAAACAGTGCCTAGCTAATATTAGGTACTGAAGAAATAGTGATCGCATAAAAGAAATACCTTGTAACACTGTTGTTAGGGGGCCAAGACTAGTAAACTCCTGGATTTAACTCATCTTGCAGTTTGGTGTAATGGAAATATTTGCAATCAGAAGGTTTGGGTTTTAATCTCAGCTCTGCTACTTACAGATAACCTGTATGACTTTGGGCAAGTCATTTTTACCTTTCAGTCTCAGTTTCCCCATCTGTAAAATAAAGGAATTGGCTCTCTTTCTTCTTTGTCAGACTTTTTTTTATATGTTGATTAGTTTTGCTGAACTTTTTTTGGGGGGGGGGAGGCAATGAGGGTTAAGTGACTTGCCCAGGGTCACACAGCTAGTAAGGGTCAAGTGTCTGAGGCCGGCTTTGAACTCAGGTCCTCCTGAATCCAGGGCTGGTATTTTATCCACTGTGCCACCTAGCTGCCCCCCTAGTTTTGCTGAACTTTTAAAAAATTCCTCTTTTTAAGTAATGGCTGCCTATGAGAGGGTGGGGGAAAGTGTACATAATAAAAATAATGCATTTTTTAAAATAAAGAGGTTGGGAACAATTAGATGGCACAATAGATAGGGCACCAGCCCTGGAGTCAGGAGGACCTGAATTCAAATCTGGCCTCAAACCCTTACTAGCTGTGTGAGCCTGGAAAAATCACTTCACTCTGCCTCCCCAAAAAAAGGGAGGGGAGGGATAAAAGGGTTGGACAAGAATTTTAAAGGTCCCTTAATGATTGCCTCCCTAGAAAAAAATAAAACTACTAAGCGCACTATATTTTTCAAATATGTAAACACATCCATCCACCCCCTAACTGCCACATTTTCTCCCCCAAAACAGGAAGCCCTTTGTGGGTAAAAACCGATACCATTTTCCTTTGTCCCTGAACATCTGTACCCCTCCTAGAATAATGTGGCTTCTGATAGTCATGTGTCTAGTCACGGATTTATCTCTGTGGTCATGGGGACAGCATGGGCTGCAGTCACAAAGGCACTTAAGTGTTTTTTGATGATGACAAAGGCAGTGTGAGCCTTGGCCCTCCAGGGTTCTGCCTCCCCTTCAGGCTGGGATGCAGCCTTGTGGGTTTCTGCAGCTGCACTGTTTACCACACTCCTGAGTGATATTTATCATCTATATCTGTAGATAGTTGCCCTGCTTCAAAGAAGCCAAACATAAATTCCTCTTCCCTGATGGCTTTTCCATGAAATGAGCATATATTAACTCAATTGTTTGTCCCTTTGCACTGTCCCAGAGCCAAGGTGATCCGTGGTCAGAAATTTTTACTTGGGTTTCATTAGATTTAGAACTGGATGAGACCTTAGATAGCATCTCTCCAACCTCTTAATTATATAGATAAATGAACCTAAGGCCCATGAAAGTCAACGAAACCATTCGTCCAAAGTCACACAGGTAGCAGGGTTGGGATTTGAGCACAGGTTTTCTGACTGCCAAATCAATGCCCCTTCATCAATATTTTAATATTTTTTATCTTGTTTGTTCAATGCCCAGAGCCAGCACTTAGAGGTAGATGACATAGGAAGCTACCTAGAGTTCAATATTGCCTAGAGTAGCAATGAGTAACACATTTTAATATTGGGGTTTTTTGTACATATAGAAATCTTTGATTTCAGAACGTTTGACTTTCTGTGGCAGTTAAGTGTTTATTCTGTAATCTATCATGTCCCATGTGTTCTGGAGAAGGCCCAAAGCCACTGGGAGACAATAACACATTAGGGCATTGTTTTCAGACCTTTTCTGGGAAGTGCAAAAATGAGGTTCCCATCTTCTCCTTCCTGATTGACAATAAAGGGAAATAACAATGGTAATCTGGTCTCTTTTCTGTACCATGGTCTGTTGGCTATTTCCTACTCTCTTCTTTTTCTTTTTTTTCTTTTCTTTTCTTTTCTTTTCTTCTTTTTTTTGTGAGGCAATTGGGGTTAAGTGACTTGCCCAGGGTCACACAGCTAGTTAAGTGTCAAGTGTCTGAGGCCGGATTTGAACTCAGGTCCTCCTCACTCTAGGGCCAGTGCTCTATCCACTACGCCTCCTACTCTTTTCTTTATACTGTATCCTTCTTCCATACATCTTAAAAGTTTGTATGTAATCTAGATGCTCACATAATAGAGAGAGTTATGGATTTGAACTCAGAAAACCTAGGTTTAAAATCCCAGCTCTGACCTTCACTACCTCTTTGACCCTGAGACAAATCACTTACTATCTTTGTTCCTTGATTTTTCAACTTTGCAACTCTGGTTTTCCTCTTTAAAATCATGAGGATGAGGTAGGTATGTAATCTCTAAGGTCCTTTCCAGATCTCAATATACAATCCTATGAACCATTCCTCATGAAGTAATTTATGAGATCATAGGAACCTTGGCAATCTTCTGGGGCAATTCTCTTCTCTTACCAAAGAAATGGAAGCCTGTGGAAATGAAGCACCCTGCCCGGCATTGCATACAGGCAGCTAATGCTGTGAGGAAGTGTCAGAGTGAGCAGAGCACTGGACTTGGGAACATAAGTCACTGGATTCAAAAGGTGCCTCACATGCTTACTAGTTGTAGCCCTTAAACAAGTCACTGAACTATTTAACATCTTTGAGGGTCAGTTTATGATTATAGTATCATAGATTTGTAACCATAAGGTATGTCCAAGGCCATCTTGTCCAACTGCCTTGTATATAAAATCACAGATTTATGAAGAGCAAATAATATATGTAACATACTTTGCAGACCTTAAAGGCTCTATGCCTATGTAAGCAAGTATTAATTAATTGTATCAAATAGTTATATTAATTAATATTAATGATTGATTACTATTATTTTAGACCTGGGACAAGAAATCATATTTCTCGACTCCTCTCCCAGTGTTCTTTCCACTAAAACATGCCATTTTGAAGTAACAATGTTCAAGTCCTCTTTAAAAGGCATTCTTGGGGCAGCTAGGTGGTGCAGTGGATAAAGCACCAGCCCTGAATTCAGGAGGACCTGTGTTTAAATCTGGTCTCAGACACTTGATACTTGCTAGCTGTGTGACCCTGGGCAAGTCACTTAACCCTCATTGCCCTAAATAAATAAATAAGCAAACGAACAAATGAATGAATACATAAATAAATAAACAAAGGCATTCTTAAATTCTAAGAACAACCCAATTCTCAGAACGACCAGTGGACTTTATGTCTCAATATATTTGAATATCAAAAAATGTTTTATCCTCTTAAGCAAAGTCCATGCATAACTGTTATAAGAAAAATGACTGGGACAGCGAGGTGGCACAGTGGATAGAGCACTGGCCCTGGATTCTGGAGGACCCGAGTTCAAATCCAGCCTCAGACACTTGACACTTACTAGCTGTGTGACCCTGGGCAAGTCACTTAACCCCAATTGCCTCACCAAAAAAAAAAGAAAAGAGAGGAAAAGAAAAGAAAAGAAAAATGACCACCCCACAAAAATTAGGCTATTTTTCTCCCCTTACAAATTTGACATATATTTCTTGATAAGCACACCACCATAGAAAATGTGAAGCAAGGGAAGCTGTAACCAACTGAATTCATGCTGTATCCTTGCTGAATATTCTTTCATGCTGTGGCTAAGTGAACCTCCTTTGTTAAGTTTTTAATGGTGGACAGCTATCTCCCTTTGTTCCAATTCTCAAATTATACTACTGAACCATGCTGAATCTAGCCCCTGACCTAGAACTTAGCCTCATCCTCAGTATTATAAAAAAAGGTTTCAGGGCAGCTAGGTGGTGTAGTGAATAGAGCACTGGCCCTGGATTCAGGAGGACCTAAGTTCAAATCCGGCCTCAGACCCTTGACACTTACTAGCTGTGTGACCCTGGGCAAGTCACTTAACCCCAATTGCCTCACCAAAAAACAAAACAAAACAAAACAAAAACAAAAACAAAGGTTTCCCTAATTCTAAATACATAACCTTATTCCAAAGATACTCTCTTCATCTACTTGCCTGACATACCTCAAATACAAGGATTTCATTGGTATGAGCCCTATCTCTACCAACACAGGCCACAAATTATCCATGTCTTAGTTTTCATTAGTAACTATAACCAATAATAACAGTAATAATAACAACCACCAAGTGGCAACCTTCTGGGTGCAAATTTCTCTTAATTTAGCTTCACTTGTGCGAGGATGGCACATATAAATTGTTAGGCCCAACCACACTATGGAGAATCCATGGTCACCTCTGTGTGATGCTGCATTCAATTAGGCCCTGAGCAAAGGTGTATATGACAGCTAATGAAGCTGATGAAACTCTAAGAATTTACATACCAGCTCAGCTCACTATTATTAATTAGCAATAGAGATTCTAGAAATATAAAGATGCAGCATCACTCCATTTGTATCAAACTGATAATGCTTTCTCACTTATCTGCCAGAAAGGTTAGTTCTCCAGTTTTCCTATTTCCCATTTTTGAAAATACAGCTTGTGATCAAATTATAGGCTTCTACCAGTCTTGTGTTCCAGCAGGTACTTAACAGTATCTCTAGGGACTTCTGGGCATCAAACCTGTCGCAGACCTGGGCAACAGGACCTGGCATAATGCCCACAGCTCCAGCCTGCCAAGCAAAATCATTTGTTTTCATCAAGTCTTTCAGCACAGAGCTCCAAGTGCCTATAAGAAGCTTCTTTCCAGCCCTCCCATCCAGCTAAGCTGCTGTTTCTCCATCTCCAGTAGGCAAAGAGGGGAGCTATCCATTAGGTCTGATTCACTGCTCCTTGCAGATTTGGAAGAAGAGCGAGCAAACAGAAAATAAAAAGCACCCAGGCCCAATGAGCCGAGGGAAACGTGTTTTCCTGAAATTGTTGATAAGCATATCTGTCACTGACACCTGGGGTGAGCCCCTGCATTTGTTTCCCCAGGCTCTCTCTGCTCCTGTTGCAATGATTTAATTTTGGGACAAGACCAATCCCCACCAGCGAGGCTGTGAAAGATTTGCTGGTGTAGGCACCAGGCATGAGAGATGCAGCACTTGTCTCTGCAGTTATTAAATCAAGGACTATACCCCCTTAGAAACCTGGTACAAGGAGTAGGTCGGATCATATCTAGTTCCTCCTGGCTTTATACATATCCTGTTCTACAGGCTTCTGTTTTAAATTAGCATCAATGAAATAGAATTAAAATATGGTACAGTTGCCTTTAGGTTACTCTGTTTTGCATTAATGTTCTGGGCAAATCACTGATTGTCACTTTTTGAGCATTTTCCACTTAAAACTGTCATCTGAGTTTTGGAGCAGATAAGAATGATTTATTTGGCTTCTCTTTAACAGCAACAACCACCCAAAAGGGGGGGCAGGTTTGACCATAAAGAATGCAATAAAACTGTGGGGGAAGGGAAAGGAAGGAAGAAAGAAAAGGGAAGAGGGATAGATAGAGACTCTTGGAAAACCCCATATGAATAGCTTTAGGGACTAGGAAAGTGGCCATCAGCAGAGTCCTTGTGTCACTTTCCTCTCAAAGCTAGACACACGAGGGAAAGGGCTTAGAATACAAACTTGACCTTTCATAGGATTTTAGATAAACTTGGCAGATTCTGCAGCCTTAAAGGCTGGGCCCATCTGTTTATCCATTTCACACTCTGCATCCTGTTCAAGTTGAAAAGTGCCACAGATTTGGAAACATGCATCACCATAATCTTCAAGCCCTGAATGGTGGCAAATCGAGGCGCTTAGATGTGGTAGAGTCATAGAATCGTGGAGTCTTAGAGGTCATCTATGTAGCACCATCTTAACCTAAATTATCAATACCCTTTACAAGGTGGTGGTGGTGGTTGTCGAGTTGTTTTGAGGAGACATGTCCAAATCTTCGTGACTCCATTTGGGGTTTTCTTGGCAAAAATACTAGAGTAGGTCCGGCTCTACAAGCCCCGTCCTTCTCGGGACCTAGCCCCAGACCTGGGATCACCACCAACTCTCACTAGAGCTACCCAGGAGGGAGTCCGCAGATTGTGAGCAGCTCCAAGACCAGTCTGTTTATCCAATCCCCCTTTCCAGGATGAAGTGTGACATAAGATATCAGCCATGGTGATGACTGTGACTCAAAACACCATGACCACTACCACTACCACTACCTCTTCTGGCCTGGGCTCACACACCATAGTGGGATCTCCTTGGGCACTGGCATCCAAGCTGGGCCTCCTGCGCCTGCTGCAACTGGTGTCCACCTGTGTGGCCTTCTCCTTAGTGGTCCCATGTGGGCTCCTGGGAGGGGGTCATGGGCCACTGGGCTATGTTTGCCTGGTGCTTTTGCTTTGCCATAACACTGGTGATTCTGATAGGGGAAGTGGATGGCTTCTAGCCCCAATTCCCACTGTCCTAGCATAATTTCCCCATTGCCTATGCCTGCTATGCCACCCTGCTCTGCCTCTCTGCCTATGTCCAGTTCATGGGCCAGGGCCAAAGACGAGACCACGCCATCGCAGCCACCTTCTTCTCCTGCGTAGCCTGCCTCGCCTATGCCACAGAGGTGGCCTGGACCAGAGCCCAGCCTCCTGAGCCTGGGTGACTGCACAGGCCAGCTGCCCATCTCGTTCCCCAGCTTCCTCATGGGCCTGGCCATGGCCTTCTATGCCTCATCCCTGGTGCTTTGGCCCCTCTATCAGTTCGATGATCGCAAGGGAGGCAGGCCTGGGAGGAGGGATGATTCTGGCTGCCCCAAGCACCGTGCCTTTGAGGTGTGTGACTGGGATGGCAGGCTCACGGTGACCATCCTCACCGCCATCAACTTCCTGGCCTGTGTGGCTGACCTGGTCTTCATTAGAGTGTGAGGTGGCCAGCAGCCTTAGCCTCTCCACTTCCAGTCTCCTTGTCCTTCTTTTTCCTTTCTTTGGTCCCTGTTGCTGCTTTTCTCACTGCCTGCATTTCCTTCTTTCCCACCAGCTCTCGGCCGCCTCTTTCTCCTGCCCTTCTGTCTGACCCAACTTCCCTCTAAAGAGGTGCTGAGATTCTTACCCTGGTCCAACCCCCAGAAGCTATTCTGGGGTCAAGCCCTGCCCAGGGCCATGGGTTCCCACTGCCAAAGCATGTTGGAACACCTGCTCCCCTCCCTGCCCAGTCTGTGTGAGTGTTAGGAGAGCTGGGGAGGGCTGTGGCCTCCTTCTTCATCCTCCCCCTGCCTGACTGGAGGTGCTCTCTGTGCCAAGTGTAACCTCCTGTTCTGACTGAAAAATGGAGCCCGAGAGAGACCTGGGACTCTCAATGGGAGGGAGGGCTCAAGCCTCAACCCCTGCTCCACCCTGGTCTCCATCTTCACAGCACCAGCTGCGGCTCCTCCTGGAAAAGTTCCTCCTTCTACCTGGGGAAAGTGAAGGGAGGAGGGTCAGCACCAGCCCTGCCCATTGGACCTTTCTGGTCTCTGGGAATGTCAGTCAAGACCAAGATGCAAGGGCCAGAAGCACCAGTAGTGTTGGCTTTCCTGAAGAATAACAGGCAGGTGGGAGGGATTTGAAGGATCAGAGAGCAAGGAGCAAATGTTTTCTTCCCAACCTCTTCTTCTCCCATGCCCCATTGATGTGTGTGTGTGTGTGTGTGTGTGCGTGTGTGTGTGTGTGTTGTGCTCATGCTCGCCAGTGTTTTTATGCAGATCCTGAGCACCCCTCCCCCAATTGCTTCATCTGGGGAGGTGATGTTGGAATGTGTTGGATGTGATGGTGTATTTACTGTGTTGTCCCTCCTCCCCACACATCTGCAATTAGTGTCTGCAATTTTTTTTACCTCAATATAAAAATCACATATGGAAAAAAAAAATACTAGAGCGGTTTGCCATTTCCTTCTCCAGATCATTTTATAGATGAGAAAATGGAGACAAAGAGGGTTAAGTGACTTGCCCAGGGTCACACTGCTAATAAGTGTCTGAAGCTGGATTTGAATTCAGGTCTTCCTGACTCCAGGCACAGAGGTTTGTGCCCTGCAACCATCTTTCCCTTTACAACCTCATTGGCAAATGATCATACAGATTCTGTAGGAAGAATTCCAGGAACAGCAAACTTGCTTCTGAGATAACCTATTCCATTTGGGGATAGCTCTCATTCTTTAAAAAAATATCCTCTTTGGGGCAGTTAGGTGGCACAGTAGATAAAGCACTGGCCCTGGATTCAGGAGTACCTGAGTTCAAATCTGACCTCAGACACTTGACACTTAACTAGTTGCGTGGCCCTGGACAAGTCACTTAACCCTCATTGCCCTGAAAAAAAAAATCCTCTTTATGTTGAACCAAAAATCTATCTCTGTGTAACTCCCATCTCAAGGTCCTAGCCCTGCCCTGTGGGACTAAACAGTTTAAACAGCTTCTTGACAAACCCTTCAAATATCTAAAGTTGGTGATGACATTTTTCCTGATCTGAACCTTCCTTTCTCCATGCCTAACATCCCTAGTTCCTACAACTCCTTCCTTTCTACATGCTACAGTTGATCAAGACTGCTCCTAACATTTGGCAACCAGAAATGGAAAAAAAAAAAGAAGGTACTGAAGAAGGCAACACAAGCTACAAGTTTCTGCTTTAAAAGGACTTCAGATGTGGGAGTGCAGCTTGCTTCTCAATATCATGGAAGTCTAATTTGACATTTCTAGGCCAAGATTGAATGTCCTAGTCATATGCCAAAGTAGTGAAATAGTTAGGGTATCCCCAAAACACTAGTAAGTTAGCAACTAGATATCTCAATACAGGGCCAATTAGGCTACCTATCTATTCAGGATACACAACCCAAAGGCATCTGAACACAGAGTGGAGGGACTACTCATAAGGCAGTACAGAAAAGTACATTGCAGAAGAATGGTTCTATCTGTCATCAAGGAGTAGTTAGGCAGTGGGAAGTTACCATAACATGAGAGGACCTCAGATTTTTAGCTGTAAGAGCCCTCAGAGAACATCTAGTCTGATTCTGACAATTTACAGACAAGGAAACTGAGGCCCAGGAAGGTTGCCCAAGGTTACATGGATAGAATAGTGACATAGGAGCAAAGCCAGAATTTAAAACCTCTGACTTCAGATCCAGAATTCTTTCCCCAGCATCTTACTGCCTCTTCACCAGTTCAACTAAATGATGAATCCCATCCCATGCTGGTTATGAACTCATTTCTGGCTACCTTAGTTCATTGAGATTTCCTGTGTGATGAGATAGATGCTAGATTGTTATTGCAGGGTACCTTTATAACAGGACTTCAAAAACTTATCTATACAATCCTTGGGGTTCAGTGTGGCCTTTGTTAAGGGCTAAAATTCTAGCTATATTGTCTAAAATATCTAATGAGTGGTTGCCGATAAATTATAAGCTTTAGCAAGAGTTAGGTTTTTAAGCATTTATTAAGGAGTATAAGAATTTGGTAAAGAGAGAAGAAAAGGCCTACATTCATCTATTAAAGGGAGAGCACATTTCTAGCTCCCCTCTCCACCAGAGTCCCCAGGAAAGAGAGCGTCAGAGGGCCAGGTTCCCCCTTCCTCCTCCCATAAGCAATCGTCACTTCCTGATGCCAAAGAAAAAACATGGTCTGCCCTCAGAGAGCTTCACCTCATGGCGGAGCTTTCCTACAGTAAGTCTCTAGCAGGTGACGTCATTCCAATCGTTACACCTGACTGTCCTCTCGGTCTTTTGTTACCTGCCCTGGGCCAAGGGTTTCAGCAACAGGCTCGGTATAATTTGTCTGAGTTTTCTGGAAAGCAGGGTCTATTATAGGTCTGTGATCATCAGGAGAAGGTCTTGGGTGTACACAGCTACTTAATATAAGACATGTGATGAAGCTTTACCCACAGACTATTTATCTGAGGCAGAACTATGTGAAACATTACCTTAACCCACCATTCATAGGAGATAGAAATATAACCTAAGAATGATTCTACCTAGCAAAGGACAAGAGGCATTTTCATCCTATACTTTGAAAACATCAAGATTGGTAGTAATCAGACCTGCCTATTAAATCTACCCTGTCATTCCCTAATCTTTTTCATGTCCCCTTCCCCAATCCTGAGGTTAACCTTCACCCAGAGGCCCTAGCCAAGAAAAAGAGCCAGGATAATGTCAGAGGCACATAGCACCCTAGAGTAAGAAGGACACATAAGAGATTTTCTAGTCCTATCCCCAATTTTATAAACTTGTGCACAGAGAAGTGAGACCAGAGGAGAAAAATCTAAGCATTTAGTTAATATGAGAAAGATCTGGGACTTCAACCCAATTCTTCTGAGTTGTTTGAGTTCTAGCTCAGTGCTCTATTCCCTACTGTCAAATAAAAAGAAAAGCTACATTTCCCAGCATTCTCTGGCACTGAGTCTAAAGTAGTTCTTGACTGTTCTTGAATTAAATCCTATACTTCTCAATAAGCAGAAAAGATTCTACTTAACTACTTACTCTTTCACAGGGACCAGTCATTCACCAGAAGGAAGTTATTTATGATAGTCTGAATTCAGAAAATAGGGTTATTTTATCTATTTCTAAAAATGGTTTCAATGGAACAGCAGTACCCAGGGACCTAAATACAGAAAAAGAGTAGAAGAGGTTGGTGTCATGCTCGAAGTACAGCATCATTTATTCATTCATTTGTTCGTTCGTTATAGTATTTATTGAGTGACTTACTCAAAAGGACCTGTCCTAGGTGCTGTGGAGAGATACAAGAATCAATAAAGCAAGATCCTACCCTTAAAGAACCTACAATCTAGTAAAGATGGCAGGGGGGAGGGGGGGGGGACACTGCAGAAATGACAACAATAAAATGGCATAGCATTTTCTACATAAATAACTATAATAATACAAGATAATAAATATGACAAATATCATAAGATGTATAAAAATGCTATGGGAGTACAGAGAGGAAAATCAGAGAATACTTCATAGAGGAGGCAGCGTCTAATGTGGTACCCTGAAAGATAAGAATTTAATAAGCAGATACAGAAGAAAGGGTAGTCTTTGTGAAAAAATAAACTGTAAACAAAAGCATTAGAAAACATACAGAGTAAAATCAGGACTGGGAAGTAGTCTAGTTGACCCAGAAATGGGGTCCAGTGAACTTATTTTTTTTATATTTGTAATTCAATGTAATTGGTTTCCTTTGCAATCTTATATACTTTATTTTATACTTTAAAAAATATTACTTTGACCCGTTTGTACAAAAATAGTTATAGTAACTTTTTTTTTGTGGTAGCTAAGAATTGGAAACAAAGGAATGCCCATCAATTGGGGAATGGCTAAACCCAGCTGTGGTATATAATGGTGATGGAATATTACTGTGCTATAAGAAATGACAAACAGAACAATTTCAGAAAGGCCTGGAAAGACTTATATGAACTAATGTATAGTTAAGTAAACAGAACCAGGAGAACATTGTGCACAGTGAGAGCAATATTATTTAATGAAGAACTGTGAATGACAACTATTCTCAACAATACAATGATCTGAGATGATCCTAAAAGACTAATGATAAAGCATACTATCCACCTCCAAAGAAAGAACTGATATTGACTGAACACAGACTGAAGCATGCTATTTTTCACTTATTTTCATTTTTTCTTTTATTCAAGTTTTCTTATACAAAATGACTAATATGGTAATGTTTTACATAACCACAAAATATATAACCTATATTTGATTACTTACTGCCTCAGGAAGGGAGGAAGAGAATTTGGAACATAAAACTTTAAATAAAAATGTTAGATAGATAGATAGGTAGATAGGTAATAGTTATATATGTTATATATAATATATAGCGCTATATATGTTATATATAGTTGCATATTGTACCATTAATTTATATATAATAAGAGTTATATAGTATATAATTAATTTAGTGTTTTCTATATTATACATGTGTATATGCACATATACACACACGCACACACACACACACACACACACACACATATATATATATATATATATATATTTTTTTTTTACTCTGAGCTTCACCTGGTTGCCAAAGGGGCTCATGACACAAAAAGTAAGAGCCCCTGAACTAGAGCATCAGCTCTATGAATAGGAGTAGTGAGCTTGGTTGGGACAAGATCAAGAAGAGACTTAGGTACAGTCCTAATGAATGTAGACTTTGCCCTGTAAACAAGGAAGCTCTGTTGAAGGAATCCGACAGTGAAAGTGACATGATCAGGTATTAATCTGGCAGCATATTATAGTATGGATTTGACAGGTGGAATTACTCCAGGCAGGGGCACTAGATGTGAAGTTCTTTTAATAATTTAAGAGAGAGGTAATATGGGACTGTTCTAAATCAGATAATGGATAAGCAAGACACTGTGAAGATAGACCTGAATGTTCATTTTAATAATATTATATGAGTAGCCCATAATTTGTGGAATTGAGGGGGGAATAAGTGGTCTAGTAAGGACTGCCCCCAAATTGATGAAGGACAATAGTAGTAGTAGTAGTAGTAGTGGTGGTGGTGGTGGTGGTGGTGGTAGTAATGGTAGTAGCAGCAGCAGCAGCAGCAGCAATAGTAGTAGTACTAGGAGGTAGGTGCTATTATTATCCAACTCCACAGATAAGAAAACTGAGGCAAACAGGGATTGACTTGCCTAGTCACACAGCTAATAAGTGTCTGAAACTAGATTTGAACTCAGGTCTTCATGACTTCAAGCCAGGTACTGTGTTACCTAGCCATGGAAGGAAGGAAGGAAGGAAGGAAGGAAGGAAGGAAGGAAGGAAGGAAGGAAGGAAGGAAGACTTATTAAGTATTTACTATATGCCAGGCACTGTGCTAAGTACTAGGGATACAAACGTAAGTAAAAAGACAGCTGAAATGGATGAGTTGGATTTACTTTTAGCCATTTTTTTGTTTAGAGTGTTTTAAAAATCTAATTAGTAATGCTATATTAAGGCCAAGAAAGATAATGAATATGTGATCTACACCCAAATTTCCACATTTGGTAGAAATTCTATATGAGCCATGGAAGAACTGGCACTGGGACTCTTTGGAAATGGCAACAGATAGTCCCCAAATATGTGCACTTCCATTTGAATAATGCAGCTTCCATATGGTTACTGTGAAAGGGGAATTTGCATTCTGACACAGCCCCCTCCCCTTTTGCCCAAATAGCCACACTATTATCACATCACAGAGTTATACACAGAGTTACTGTCAAGAAGCATTTATTAATCATCTACTATGTGCCAGTCACTAGGCTAACCATTGAGGATACCCCCAAAAAAGGCAAAAAAAAACCCCAAACAAACAAAAAAACAACCCTTATTTCAAGGAGCTTACAGTAGAATATGGTAGAGAACATGCAAACAACTATGCTCAAACAAGAAGTATACAGGATAGATTAAAGATAATCTCATGGAGGAAGCACTAAGACTAAGGAGGGCTGAGACAGGCTTCTTGCAAGAGGCGACACTTTTTTTGTGTGAGGCAATTGGGGTTAAGTGACTTGCCTACAGCTAGTAAGTGTTAAGTGTCTGAAGCCAGATTTGAACTCAGATACTCCTGACTCCAGGGCCAGTGCTCTATCCACTGTGCCGCCTAGCTGCCCCAAGAGGGAAGACTTTAGCTAAGACTTGAATGAATCTAGGAGGCAGAGAGGGAGAGGGAGAAGACTCTAGGCATGGGACATGGCAAGTAAAGATACACAGTCAGTAGGTGCATTGTCTTGTGTGAGAAATCACAAGGGGGTTAATGTTACTGGACCCAGAGTGAAATTGGGTTGGGGAAAAGGAATTAAGAGACTAGAAAGATAGGAGGGAGCCAAGGTGTGAAAGGCTTTGAATGACATACAGAGGATTCTATATTTGATACTGGTGGTAGTATAGAACCACTGAAGTTTATTGAAGGCGGAGGGGAGTGTGAAATGGGACCTGCACTTAACTAAAATCAATTTGACGACTTAGTGGAGGATAGACTATAGTAGGGAGAAACTTGAAGCAGGGAGACCAACCAAAAGGCTATTGCAATAGTCCAGATGTGAGGTGATTAGGGTATACAAGAGGGTGGTTTCAGCATCAGAGGAGAAAGAAGGTGTATACAAGAGATGTTATGAGGATAGAAATGATAGGAGTTGAGGGAGGAGGGAGGGAGAAAAATTTGAAACTAGAAATCTTATAAAAACAAATGTTGAAAACTATCTCTACATGTAACTGGAAAATAATAAAATACTTCTATAATTTTTTAAAATGTTGAGAACTGTCAAAAATAAAGAAATGATAGGAGTTGGCAAATGATTAGATTTTGCAGGGGGTGAGAAAATGTAAGGAGTCAAGAATTTCACTTTAGGTTGTGAGCCTAGATGACTGGGAGGATGTTGTCTATAAGATATCCAGTTCAAGATGCCCAAAAGGCAAATAGAGATGAATGATGGGAACTCAAGAGAGAGGTTAAGGCTGGATAAATAAATCTGTGAATCATCAGCAGAGAGATAATTGAAAACATGAAAGGTGATGAGATCACCAAGTGAAATAGTCTAGAGGGAAAAGAGAAAAGGGCCCAGGTTGGGGGATACCCACAGTTAACAGGCATGTCCTAGATGAAGATCTATCAAAGGAGACTGAGAAGGAATTGTCAGACAGGTAATAGAACTGTTCCTTGAAAATTTAGAGAAAATAGAATATTAAGGAGAAAAAAGATGATCAAAGGTATCAAAGGCAAAATGAGGACTGAGAAAAAAAGTCATTAGATTTGTCAACTAAGAGATCATTGATAACTTTAAAGAGAGTAGTTTCAGGTGAATGATGAGGTTGGCAACCAGGTAGTAGAGAGTTAAAAAAGAGAATGAGAGGAATGTAAGCAGAAGTGTGGATTATAGATGTCCTTTTCAATGAGTTTAGCTATAAAAAGGAGAATAAATTTATAGGAAGATAGCTGGGATGGATAGATCAAGTGAGGGTTTTTTGAGGATAGGGACATAGACATGTTTATGGGCAGTAGAAAAAGAGCCAGGGAGAAATTAAAGATTACTGAAAGAGTAGAGATGATATAGGGAGCAAATTCTGGAAAAGGTAGGGTGGGGTGTGATCACTCACGAATGCATGTAGAGGAGTTTACCTTCACAAAGGCCATCTCTTCATGAAAGACAGATAAGGAAGGAGATAGCACCAGAAGGCATCTGAACGAAGTGAGATAAAGAGGAACAAAGAAGTTCTCAGTGTTTGGTGTCAGTTTTTTCAGTAAATTACCAGGCAAAGTTCTTAGTTAAAAGGGAGTTGGGGGAGCAGCTAGATGGCTCAGTGGATAGAGCACCGGCGCTGGATTCAGGAGTACCTGAGTTCAAATCCGGCCTCAGACCCTTGACACTTACTAGCTGTGTGGCCCTGGGCAAGTCACTTTACCCTCATTTCCACACCCCCCCCCCCAAAAAAGAGGGAGTTAGGGAACTATGATAGTTTGGGGGAGGGATGAAAAGGTCTGGAAAAGAAAGCTGTTGTGGTGAGTGGAATAGTGAGTCAATTGTCTTTCAGTAGTGAGGGGCCAGTTAAGGTTTTGTAACAGAAATATGGAGTGGATCCAGTCAGCATGGTTTCATGATTTTCTCCAATTTCTTTCAGCAGCACATAGGGAGGAATGAAGACAGTGGGTGGCAGGAATAATCCAAGGCTAAAGCTTTAGCAAGGGTAAGATCATCTATAGAATAAGGAGACAAGGGACTTGAGAAAAGAGGACAATGAACTCATCCACCAAGGGATCTAGATGACAAAGGGAAGAGGATGTGATCAGTATAGGTGTGATTGCCTGGGAAAGAACTGAAGGGAAGAGGGATCGGAGGTCACAATGAAGACAAAAACAAAAAACCAGAGTTTGGGGTGGCAAAACAGGAAGAGGTATAATGGCAGCAGATTCTGATCAAACAAGGAAATTTTGGAGTTCATGCACATGGAAGTGGAATATTTGTGGCAAGATCAAGGGTATAACCATCTGTGTGTAGCTGAAGTATGGTAAAAGTGTAGGTTGTAAGAGATGAGTAAGTTGAGAAATTTTAGGAGGTTGGGGTGTTTGAGGGAGTAGTAATATATATATATATATATATATGTGTGTGTGTATGTAAATATGTGTGTATATACATACATGTATATATATACACACATGTGTGTGTGCATGTTGAAAAGCCCTAGTATACTAGAAAGCCAGAGTTGGAGAGAAAAGACTGTGATCCAGGCACTGATCTTCATGAGGAAAGAAGGTGAGTGTCCTAGTGGCCTGTAGACAGCTACTAGAATTTTGTTTGGGTAAAAAAATTTGAGTTAACTTCCAAAGAGAAGTTCCTGAGTGATGGTGGTAGTGGGAAAGCTTACAAGTAGCACTAGAGAACAAAAAGTGTTCCAACTCCTCCACCTTGGCCAGGGAGTTGGATGGATTATTGCAATCAGCCCTGGAAAGGTGGCAGGGAGGTTATGTCATTAAGGAGGGAGCAAAGTCTCGATGAGAGCCGGAAGATGTCAGGAGTGACAGATTTAAGATAAAACGAACAGATTTAAGATAAAAGCAAGTTTGTTAGCTACAGAGCAGGCATTTCAGAAAGCACAGTGGAAGGGGTGAATAGCTTTGGAATGGGACACTGGGGGGAAGAGAAGGTTGGATTAAGGGGTAAGGGAATAGGGGGATGGAGAGTGAAATATAAAGAATGATGGTTGTGGGGGCCCTGAATCACTGAGATAGGGAGGGTGTGACAAGGTAGGAGTGTGTTAATCATTGAAGAATAATTTCAGGTGGTTAACAACATCAAACACTGACCTTAGCCTGAAGGACTCTTAGGACATTAGGCAGCTATGGTGAAGGGACTAATGGGAGTAGGGAGGAACCAATGGAATAACATTTCTTTCTTGCCTCTCTATAGGCAGGAAGAGGTAAGATAAGGAGAGCAGTGTGTGAAAGAATGGTATTTCTCCCCTTCCCTGCAGGCAGGAAGAAGCTAGGCAAGGAAATTGGTGGATGATAAAATATTGAATGCATTCATCAAATAGAAGTCAAAAGTTTACAGAAAAAATTAAAGATTTTGAAGTTTCTAGCTCAGGCACTCTTAGTATGTCCTGAATTTTTATGTCCCCCACCTTCTATCCTGAGGTGTTGGTTTATTTTTTTTTAGCAGATGCATCTCAGTCTTTTTAGAAAGCATTGCTTGGTCTCAATGTCAAAAGAGGGGGAAAAAACGCCTCCCTCTTAATAGCTCCTACCACTTTACTGTTCCCATAGCAATTACCACTTGAATTTCTGACCAGCAGCCAAATGATTCCATTGGCTTCACTAACACAAGAGCTCAATTCCCAACAATAAACATAGACAAAGGCGCTACAATAAGATTTAATTCCCCAGAGAATATTGGCAATACCAGCCCATTCTGAGACAATGACCAAAGCCTCTGATGCCCGGCAGACACCATGAAGCTCAAGCAAAAAAAAAGAAAGTGAGCACTTCACAAGTGTAGGGGCAGTGTTCTATAGATTCTACTATGCTGCCTTATAATCACCCTGCAAGCAGTCTAGACTCAGTGCCAAACAGTCGACAACCTCAGCCACCTGAAACAGCTACATGTTCAGAGATAATATCCACCAATGGTTGGAACCTCTCCGACAATTTTCTAGTGTCTGACCTTGGGTGAATGGTCAGACTCAATTCTTTTGGTCTGTACTGATGGGTTAAGCTGTGCTGTTGTCAGCCCTTCCTCCATGCTTTTATGCACAGTTTGGTCCACTCTTCTGAATTTGAATGGGTGAGTCACTGCAGTGCTTTGGTCCTTCATTTCTAGATGTGTGAAATGAGGTGGGATGGGCTTGATCATGCAATTTCTAAGTTCACTTATGACTCTAAATTTTGGGATCTCACAGAGGCCAGTTGATCTATAGTGTCATGGGACCAACCGCCAACCTGCCAAGGCAGACAAATTCACTGCAGCACTTCCTGCCCAGCATCAGTAATTGAGGCTCTCGTTGTGCCAAGTAGCTTCATTTTATTCAAGTATGCCTTCTTTCCCTTAAAATACATAAACGGCCCTTGCTGGTATAGAACTTTTCATTTCTCATTTAACTGTGAACATTGGGGAAAATGAGTCTGAAGGGGTTAAAGAGACCAATGGGACTTCACTAACATGTTTCAAATAGTAAAACTGACCTGGCCTTCAGTGATTTTAGAATCCAAGCAGCCCCAGTGCTTAGGTTTTTTTTATAATAAACATTTTTATTTACAGTTTGGGGTTCTAAATTTTATTCCTCCTTCCTTCCCTCCCCTTACCCCTCCCTAGGGTGGTAAGCAGTCAGATATGGGTTGTGCATGTGTGATTATATAAAACATTACCATATCATTCATTCTGTACAAGAAAAGGAATCAAAGAAAAAATTAAAGTGAAAATTTAAAAATGAATGAATGAACAAATAAATGAACTAATAAATTAATAAATGAAAGAATGAATGAATGAATGAAATAAAAAAATGACAAACAGCTTTGTTCAGACTTTGGCTTGAATGGTGGCCAAATTCAAATGTGTACCACACGTTTGTGTTTAGGAGAGGTAGCATGGAATAGTGTGGAGAGTGTCAAACTTGGAGCTAGGAAAACTCAGATTCAAATCCTGCCTGTGATACTATAAGTTATGTGATCATTGACCTTTCTGAATCTCACTTTCTTCATGTGTAAAAATAAGGAGGATTGACTAAATAGCCTCTCAGGTCCCTTCCGACTCTAAATCTATGATTCTCTCATCCAATGACTCAGTTTGGCCCTGGACTGACAAAATCAGGTCTTGCCATCACCTTCATAAACCCTGCAATTTGCCTTAGAACACCAGATTATTCCCCTAATACATGTTATCAAGGGATATGCACAAAGAATTTTCAAAAAAAATTACAAATGATTAACAGCCATGTAAAAGAATGTTCCAAATCACTAATAATAAGAAAAATGCAAATCAAGATAACCCCGAGGTTTCATTTTAAACTCTGCAAATGGGCAAAGATGAAAAAGGATGGTAATGTTCAGTGTTGGAGGAACTGTGGGAAAATAAGCACACCAGTGCAGTGTTGGTGGAGCAATGAAGCAGTGCAATCATTTTGAAAAGTAATTTTAAATTACATACATAAAGTGATTAAAATGCCCATACTCTGACTAAAAGATTTCATGACTAAACTTATACCCCCAAGGAAGCCATTGAAAAGGGGAAGAAAAAGGGAAAGAGAAAAGTGGAAAGGAGTAAGTATTTCTATAGTACCAATGTCAGGCACTGTACTAAGAACTATTTACAAATATCATTTCATTTGATCCTCATAATAACCCTGCAAGGCAGGTGCTATTATTATTCCATTTTACAGTTGAGAATATTGAGGCAAACGAAGGTTAAGTGACTTCCCCAGGGTCACATGGCTACTAAGTGGCTGAGGCTGGATTTGAATTCATGTCTTATTGATTCTAGGAAGTTTTATCAACTGCACCACTAACAACCTAGTCCTCATATACACCAAAAAAAAAAATATATATATATATGTATATGTATATCAGCACTTTTTATAATAGTAAATTGGAAACAAAGTAGATATCTATCAATGGGGGGAAAAGCCAAACAAATGGTAATAACTAAAAGTAATGAACTATTACTGTGCTGTAAAAAAAAAATGACTAATATGATGAAAACAGAGAAGTATGGAAAGATCTATACTAACTAATATACAGTGAAGTAAGCAGAGTCAGGAAAACTAAATACACAATAACTATGACAATGTAAATTAAAAGAATAACCCCCCCCCCCCCAAAATCAGAAATCAATGTTGTAAAATAACACAGAACAAGCATGACTTGAAAGTAGAGATATGAGAACACATCCCATCCCCATTCCTTTCTTGAGTTTGAGGTACTTGGGAATTGAAGTCAGTACAACCCTTCCTTCCCTGCATGCCCCCCTTCCCGCCAAGAATAACACTGATTTCTCTCTCTCCACCCTAAGGCAAGTTACACTTGCATTGGAACTTGGCTAATATTTACCTCCTACTGCAGAATGGAGGAACATAGAGAGCTCCTCAATCTATCCCTACAGTCTTAAGAAGGGCGGGGTTTACAGCCTTGTCTCTGTTCTTTTTTTCTTCCTAGTGTTTAGTTCAGCTTTGGTGCCTTGTTGCATCACCAGGACTACTCCCCAGTGAGGAAGGGATTATGGGATAGGGAGCTCATAAAAGTCTTCCAAGGAGTATGTCTTCCTGGTCCTGGTATTTCTACGCAGAGGCTCCTTACATATAGGAATAAACTAGTTATACTGGAGGTGGGAAGAGATGAGGACAAAAATGTGACCCTGGTGTGCTTATTTTTGTGAAAATAAAATATTTTGCTTTTCTGTTTGCCATATCTCTGCCAGGCAGAGATCCAATTAGAAGTGGTCTTCAATATCCAATGGTTCAACATGCTTTGTTCAGCCAAAAAAAGATGTTATCAACTTCTGACATTTGCAGTCTGTTAGTCAATAGGGGCAGCTAAGTGGCACAGTGGGTAGAGTAGCCGGCCTGGAGTCAGGAAGACCCGAGTTCAAATCTGGGCTCGGACACTTACTGTGTGACCCTGGGCAAGTCATTTAACCCTGTTTGTCTCAGTTTCCTCATCTATAAAATGAGCTGGAGAAGGAAATGGAAAAGTACTCCAATATCTTTGCCAAGAAAACCCCAAATGGGGTCATGAAGAATCAGGCACAACTGAACAATAATAAGAAGTCAGTCCATAAGTTTTTACTAAACTACTATACATTACACTACTAAACTACTATACACCAGGTACTGGGCAGCCCACTAGGGATAAAAAAAAAAAAAAAGTAAAGGCAAAAGGCAATTCCTGTTTTCAAGGAGCTCTCAGTTTAATGAGGGAGACAGCATGGAAACAACTGTCTACAAATAAGTTATTTATGTGATTAATTGTAGATAATGAGTAGGAGAAACGTACTAGCACTAAGGGGTATTGGGAAAGGGAATTTGGAACCAAGCCTAAAGGGCTATAAAACTGTGCATACCCTTTTACCCAGCAATACTGCAACTAGGCTTTTATCTCAAAGAGATTTTTAAAGGGCAAAAGGATCTATTTGTACAAAAATATTTATAGGAGTTCTTTTTGTAGTGGCAAAGCATTAGAAATTGAGGGAATGATTATTAATTGGAGAATAGCTGAACAAGCTGTGGTATATGATTGTGATGGAATATCATTGTGCTCTAAGAAATAATGAGCAGGATGCTTTCAGAAAAACTTTAGAAAACATATGAATTGATGCAAAGTGAAGTAAGCAGAACCAGGAGAAAATTGTGCACAGTAACAACAATATTGTATGATGATCAACTGTTAATGGCTTAACTATTCTCAGAAATACAATGATCCAAGACAATTCTGAAGGACTTATGATTGAAAAATGCTGTCTGGAGAAAAAACTGATGGAGTATTAATGCAGACTGAAGTGTACTTTTTACATTTTTTCTTTGTTTTTCTTTTTAGTCTGTTTTCTTTTGTAACATGACTAGTGTGGAAATATGTTTTTCATGGCTGCACATGTATATAAAATTGTTTGCTGTCTCAAGGAGGGGAGAAGGGAAGGAAAAAGGAAGTGAATTTGGAATCCAAAATTTTTTAATGTTAAAATTGTTTTTACATATATTAGAAAAATAAAATTTTAAATTTAAAACAAAAATACCCATATTTCTTCATTAACCACATTGCAAAAGAAAGAGAAAAATAAATAAATATGCTTCATTCTGCACTCAGAGTTCATTGGTTGTCTCTCTGGAAGTAAAGAGGATTTTTCATTATGAGTCATTTGGAATTATTATAAGTCATTGTAGAGCAGCTAAGTTTTTCACACTTGATTATTATTACAATATTGATGTGACTGTGTACAATATTATCCCAATTCTACTTATTTTACATTACATCAGTTCATACAAGTCTTCCCAGGTTTTTCTGAAACCACCCTCTTCATAATTCTCTAAAGGAAGAGGTTCTTATGATCATTTCTTACAGCATAGTATCGCAATCATTTATCACAATTTCTTCAGCCATTCTCCAGTGATCAAGAATAACAAGGGAATCCATGAAAAAAATTAAAGGAAGATGGCCTAGCATTACCAGATTTCATACTAATGCTAACTTATTCTTAAGTAAATTTTTCTATTAGCTTGGTGGCCTAGTAGATACAGTGCTGGACCTAGACTCTGAAAGAACTGAGTTCAAATCCAATCTCAGACATTTACTAGCCATATGACCCTGAATAAGTCAGGTAGTCTCTCAGATATCATTACTATCATATTATATTAAAATAATAATTGTCATTATTATTATGAAATCTAACTCATTTTAAGATGGTTGTAAGGGAGAGGAAAGGAGGAATTTCCAACGTTTCTACCATAATAGTGGCAAATACACCAAAAGGAGTAGAACCAGGAAATAATGGAAGAAGCAGGACCTGCCCCACCAGAGAGGAGGGTCTACATAATTTCCTATTATGTAAAAAAAAAATAGTAGCACTTTTAGGAGGTTAGATTTTTGGAGTTGCTTCCCTCCTACTATTTCTCAAAATGAAATTATATAAAGGGATATAAGGACAAGATTTTTTTTCTTGTTGTTGTTTCTTTGTCCTTATGGGGAAAAAAACCCTGTTTATTATCACCTGGTTATAAAATTGAAAAAATAGAAGCCCTGAGCACTGCAAAGTACTGTCAAATTGGTTGTAAGGGAGTCCTTCTTGTCTCACAGCTAGCTGGATGCTAAGTCAATATCTTCCAACAGCCGGTCCACAGGCCACCATCTTCAACGGAAAATTTTTAGTGGTCAACAACACATTTACTACCAAAGGTTCTTATTTTCTTTTTTTGTTTGTTTGTTTTGGTTTTTTGGTTTTTTTGGTGAGGCAATTGAGGTTAAGTGATTTGACCAGGGTCACACAACTAGTAAGTGTCAAGTGTGTGAGGTCAGATTTGAACTCAGGTCCTCCTGAATCCAGGACCAGTGCTCTATCCACTGTGCCACCTAGCTGCCCCAAGAGTTCCTATTTTCTAAAGACCTATACATTTAACAGAACTAAATCCCCCTTCACAGGATCACAAAATCTGGACCTAGAAAAGACCTGAAAAGACAACTGGTTCAACCCATACCTGAACCAGAATTCCCTCTATAGATAGCATCTCAGAAATGGAGTCTTCCAAATATCTATTTGAAGATGCAGGGATGGGAAACCCACCATTTATTGAAGTAGCCAGATTCACTGTGGAATTGTATAAAATGCTTACATCTAGCCAAAAACTGACCTTTCTTCAACTTTTACCTATTGCTCCTTGCTTTGTCCCTGGGGATCAAGCAGAATAAACTGAATCACCAATCCTTGCTTTTTAGTACCTTCATCATTCTGGTACCTAGAACTGAACATAATACTCCAGATGTGGAGTAAACTGGGATGATGACAGTAAGAGCTCTTACTTTCCTCTTTCTGGATATGATGACTTTCTTAATTCAGTCTTAATACGGCCCTTAGGACTTTTTTTTTGGCTGCCAAATAACATCATCAACACACATTGAGCTTATTGTCCAAGGAAACCCCCAGGTCGATTTCACAGAAACTGCTGCATAACTACTTCTCCCCCAACCTGTTCTAAATCAGTTGATTTTTTTAAACCGAGTGTAGAATTGTTGATTTATCCCCCACTAAATGTTATTCAATATAACCACTTCCCTCCTTCCAATATTCTGCTTGTCCTACTTCCAGCTACCTCTACTTCTCTAGGTCATCTTTATCCTGAACATTGAAACTGTGTAGGGCAGAATATTCCACTGGACAAAGTTTTGACATTTTACTAACCAAAATGGAATATGAAAATTCTGATCTAAGTGTTCTAGAAACTTAAAGGATTTTTTGGAGTATAATTTGAGGGAGTTTATCTTATTTTTCCTAGAACTAAAGGGTAGCCTCAATTTTTTCTGGGAAATAATTATGTACCTATTCCTGGGGCTGGGAGGAGGGGGTATCAGTTATAGGCAAAAGAAGTATAACAATTTTTTTTTCAAAATGTGTTTGCTTCTACCTTATTTCTAGTGAATATAAAAATATACAGAGACAAAATTTCATTCAGTGATAGTGAAATGTAGGTTAAAAATACAGATAAATATTATAAACTGTATTGAACTGGAAGGAGTCATTTTTCATTCCTTCCCCAAAACTTCTTCTCCATTTTCTCTATTTCAGTTAACATTTTTCTCTAAGCCATCCAAGCTCAAAACCTCACTTATCTTTACCTACTCTCTCTTCTTCTCCATTAAATGTAATCAATCACCAAATTCTGCCAATTCTTCCTTCCCATTGTCTCTTCCAACTATCCCTTCATATCCTCACTCCTACATTGTTAGTTCAGACCCCAATGGCATAATGTTATAATGGAGTAGACTAAGAGTCAGTAGTCCTCCCTCAGGTACTGAAGAACTGTGAGCTCACAGGCTAATTGCTTAGAATCTCACTTTCCTCATCTACAAACACTTCTGCTACTTCCCTACAAGTTGGGAAGAAAACACTTCACAATAGTTAAAGTGCTACAGAAATACTACTGTTAGGTATTTAAACTATTGCTGCCACTTTTTAATTGGTCTGCTCATTTCTAGTCACAATGCTCTTTCAACCTGCTCTATATACATTATTATAAGGTTCATGTTTTGTTGCCGATGAGTCATTTCAGTCATCCGACTCTTTGGGACCCCATCCGGGGTTTTCTCAGCAGAGATACTGGAGTGGCTTACCCTTTCCTTCTCCAGCTTATTTTACAAATGAGGAAACCAAGGCAAACAGGGTTGAGTGACTTGCCCAGGGTCACACAACTAGTATGGGTCTAAGACCAGATGTGAACTCATGAAGATGAGTCTTCTGATTCCAAGCCACTGCACCACCTATGTGCAAGAGTACAAGATTAATCTTCTTAAAACATTGGATTGATCATGTTACTCCCCTGCTCAAAGTACTTTAATGACTATTGTCTATCATCTCAAGTCTTTATCAATATCAATAAGCCTCATCCCCAGAATCTGCCTTGTGATTTCTCCCATCCTCTAATTTCATTTATGCCTTTTACCTTGCCTCCTTCCTCTTCTTTCATCATGCCTATTCAGTACCCATTTTTCAAGGCCCAGATGAAATTCTAGGTTTTCCAAGAAGTCCTCCCGGAATTTCCTGGCCTTATTTGTCACTCCCTCCTTTGAATAGCTATAGTTTTTTCCTGTATTTGCCTCTGTTGATCGTTGTTGTTTTTTAAAATCATGTAACAAGAATTTATGATTCCCCTTCAGAACCAAGAACAACATATTCATATACATATATAAATATTTTTATTTATTTCTTTATCTATCAAGCCCCTACTATATATAGGTGCTTGATAAATATTAATGGATTTTCATTACATCTCCCCACAATACTTTTCACTCCTTTTTTAATTGTCAGAAAATTAATTATAATATTTATTCTAACACAAAAATATGGTCTACAGAAATAAATTGCTTGTTTATATTTAAAGAACACAATGCCAAATATAGATAGAGATATGACTGATGTTTTATGGTAAGTGTGTCTATGGAACTGAGACTTAATAAATATAGGGAACTCTTGGTGAGGGATCTCTCTACTGATGCAAATCTGCAACTACTCTGCAATTTATAGTCCTGGAGAGTTGTCTAGAGAAGTGATCTGATTTTTTTAATCCAGCATGCCTTCCTATCAGTAAAAAATGTTTGAGCACACACATCTAGTATGTATATATTTACTTATTTATGAAGTACAGACAGACTGAATCTATACCCCAAAGAGATCAAAGAAAAGGGAAGGAAATCTATATGCACAACAATATTTTATAGCAGCTCTTTTTGTAGTGGCAAAGAATTGGAAACTGAGGGGATGTCCATCAATTGGGGAATAACTGAACAAGTTGTGGTATATGGATGTTATGAAATACTACTGTGTAGTAAGAAATGATTAACAGGATGGCTTAGGAAAAAATGGAAAGAGTTGTATGAACTGATACAAAGTGAAGTAAGCAGAACTCGCAGAACATTGTGCACAGTAACAAAAATAGACATAATAATCAACTGTGAAGGACTTGGATCATCAGTACAATAATCCATGACAATTCCAAAGTACTCATGATGAAAAATGCTATGCATTTCCAGAGAAAAATCTGGTGAACTGAGTAGAGACTGCAGTATAGTTTTTCTTTATTTTGTTTGCAATATAACTAATGTGGAACTGTTTTTCATGACTTCATATATACAAGCAGTATCATATTTCTTGCCTTCTCAATAGTTTGGGAGGTGTGGAGGGAGGGAAAGAATTTAGAACTGAAAATAAAACTATTTTTAAAATAAAATATGGGGGGCAGCTAGATGGCGCAGTGGATAAAGCATTGGCCTTGGATTCAGGAGGACCTGAGTTCAAATCCAGCCTCAGACACTTGACACTTAGCTAGCTGTGTGACCCTAGGCAAATCACTTAACCCTCATTGCCCTGCAAAAATAAAATAAAATAAAATATGTAGGGCTAGACCATTTTTTTTTCATTTACAAAATAGGACAATCAAAAGAGTTTTCCTTCCACTTGGAACATCAGTACTAAATATCTCTATGGCAAATGTGGCCTGCAAGTAGACCTGATAGTGGTAACACTCTGTTTAAAATCTTTTGTCTACTTGCTCTATGGTTCAGCCAAACTGGGTTACTCTGCACATCCCTTTTTCCCCCACTTACATATATGTAATTGCATGTATATATGTACACATATATACATGCATGTGCATACATGCACACATACGTGTATGCATAGATGCATATATTGTGGCTCATGCCATTCCCTCTGCTTAAAAATTCCTATTCCCCACTCACCCTGACCTGACCTCTAATTGCTGAATCCATGTCTATCAATAAGGATTCAACTCAAAGCCTTTCTCAATTCCTTAGGTAGAAATTATATGATCCTTAAAAGATTCTATAATAAACAAATCTTAATAAGACCATAAGAACATAGATTTGTAGCTGGAAGGGACCTCATAGGCCATCTAATTTAACTTCCCCACTTTACATGTGAGAAAAAATCCACAGCCTTCATTTTACATATGAGGAAACTGAGGTCCAGAGGGGGAAAATGACATGTGCAAGGTCACACAGCTAATAAGTGACAGAGGCAGGATCTGAACCCAGGTCCTTTGACTATAGAATCAGTGTTCTTCCCAATGTTCTATTTTGCATTCTAATTATTAATGTATATGTTCTAGATAAATTCGTTATCTACAATATAGAGACACTGGATCTCTTCCGTGAAAGCAGTAAACCCCTTTGGCGAATGTCTCCTTATTTTATACCTTGCCTGATATTAACATGGAACAACTCCTTTTTTGTCATGTCTTTAAAAAACCCTTGCATTATTACATGATGACATGTGCATGGGAGACACTTTGCATATGTGGGTTATGTATTGTATCCCTTAACCAGTTTGTAATCTCCATGAAGACCAGGACTGTGTCTTTTTATTATTTTCTCTTCCCTGATACCTAGCACTGGGCTTTGCGCATCAGCAGTAAATAAAAGCCAAGCAGCAAAACAAACCCAAAAAAATGGTCTGCAAGTCAGACAGTACAGAGAGAAAAAAAAAGATCCAGGCAGACAGACAAGTTCTTATAAAACTATAACTCTACGGAAGCTAGCAATGACATTTTGACCAGGCACTTCTAGCAGAACAATAAAACCAAAGAACAAGTTAGAAAAGGAAGGTTCATGTTGTACTTTTGATTATATAGCTTCATCTTGTGACAGGTCTCATTCCAACTTTTATTTTCTCCATCCCCAGATTTTGTTCTTGCTATGTTGCTGCTAGAATACACAGTGCCCACTTCCCAAGGAGATGACTCACACCATGAAACAAATTATTTCTATTTTGAAAGTTTTCAAGCTCCTGAAAGAAAGAACTTAAACCAATTTAACAGCTAATAACAAGTTCTCTGTAGAGAATTTTTCACCCACTTCCTCTTCTCCTAGTAATTTTTTTAAGGAAAGAATCCCTGAGGTAAAGCAACAATTTACACTCCTTGAGGCCACCAACTGTTTCATGTTTTTCTTTGGGGTTCTCCATGGTGCCTAGCAGAGTGCCAATAAATATTTGTAGAATTGAAAACAATTATGTTGTTTTTTATGTTCACAATATAGTTTAGCAAGTGGGAAAACATGTTAACTCCATCATAGTCAAAACTTATGTTAGATAACTTTCCCATGTAGAGTCTGACCATATTATCCCTTCAGAGTAAAAAGAGGAGGAGAGAGCCAAGATAAAAAGGTGACAGGTTTGAAGGGAAAGGGGGGATGGTTCCCCTATTCTACCCTCAGTTCATTGGGCCTCCCCGTTACTGATGCAGCTGAGAGGGCTTATTCTAACCTCTTAATCTCTCTAATCCATGTTCTATACATGTGCCAGAATGATCTTCCTGGGCTATAGGTCTGTAATGATTGGAATGACACCACCTGCTGGAGACTTACTGTAGGTAGGAAAGCTCCGCCATGAGGAGAAGGCCTCTGAGGGCAAGCCATGCGGTCATGGTCCTTAGTGTCAGGAAGTGACATTTGCTTATGATTTGTCTATCAAGGCTACCAGCCAATCAACTTGAGGAGCCTCCCATTTCTGGGAGGAGGACACAAAGTAAGAAGCGGATGCTGGTGGAGGGGTTCTTTCTCTCTTGGTTCCTGACCTCATCATGGTGGGTCAGATGATAGGGTCTCTTAGAAATAGTTAGATTTTTACCTTTCTCTCTGATCCTAAAGCTCTGTAATAAATACTTAAACATTTAAATACTCTTGCTAAAGCCTATAATTTATTGGCGACCACTCATTAGATATTTTAGACAGACTAGCTAGAATTTTAGCCCTTAGAGGTCTGACTCTAAAATCACAGGGTTAAGATTGGAAGGGAGCCTAGAGGTCAGCTAAACAAACACACTCATCTTGACAAATGAAGAAACCAAAGATCAAAGAAACAAAGTGAGTTGCCCAAGGTAACTCAGATACTAAGTGGTAGAACCAGGATTCAAAACCAGTTTTTCATTCCAAATCCACTATACTGTGTCCATTCGTATCACTTCCCAAGTCAAAAACTTTCAATAGTTCTCTAATTCTCATTACATAAAATACAAACTTTTTTTTTTTTCGGGGCCATGGGAGTTAAATGACTTACCCAGGGGTCACACAGCTAGTAAGTGTCAAGTGTCTGAGACCGGATTTGAACTCAGGTCCCCCTGAATCCAGGGCTGGTGCTTTATCCACTGTGTTACCTAGCTGCCCCATAAAATACAAACTTCTTAGCCTGATGTTTAAGGTCTTCTATTAGCTGCTGTCAACCAACTTTCCAACTTTTAATTCTTATTGTTCTTGTTGTTTAGTCAATATCAGGTTATGTCTGATTCTTTGTGATCCCATTTGAGGTTTTCTTGGCAAAGATATTGGAGTGGTTTGCCATTTCCTTCTCCAAGTTCATTTTACAGATGAGGAAATTGAGACAGACAGGGTTAAGCGACTTGCCCAGGGTCATACAACTAACAAGTGTCTGAGACCAGATTTGAACTCAAGGAGATGAGTCCTCCTGACTTCAGGCCTGGCACTCTATCCACTGAACCACCTAGCTGCATAGCTAACATTTATATAGCACCTACTATGCACCAGGCTCTGTGTTAAGCACTTTAACAATAATGAATGAGGATCGTTTGATCCTCACAACAATGCTGGGAGATTGATGCAATTATTATCCTCGTTTTACAAATGAGGAAACTGAAGCAGAGGTTAAGTGATTTATTCAGGGTTACACAGCTAGTGTCTGAATCCAGATGTGAACTAAGATCTTCCTGACACAGGCCCAGGGCTCTACCCACTGTGCCACCTACCTGTAGCTCTATCCTGTCTGGATGGACAGGCCGAGCTCCTTTGAACAATTAGAAATATATTCCAGGAGGCTCTTCAATGTCTTGGGGCTTGATACATTCACCAAAATGTCATCTACAAATGAACACATCTAGAGAATCTCACCATCCACAGGAAATCCTGTTTTATGTTTTGTTTTATGTTTATTATCAGAGGATCATTGAACAGAGCTATTTCTGTTGTTAGATATTCCAAAGAACCCTGAAAAGCCTTGATACCAGAATGGGAGACAATCTGTTGTACAAACCTATAAAACAGTGCTTTGTTCTACTAAGGCAAATATTTTTTTCATAATCAACAACAAAAATCTAACAATAAGACCAGTGTAATCTTATATTCTCTGCACCTTTCAGTCTTTTGTGAGATAAAAAAGATGTGGTCCATTGTTGAATATCATTTGAGAAATCCTACTTATTTCCTATTGGGGCAGCTAGGTGGCACAGTGGAGGACCTGAATTCAAATCTCACCTCAGACACTTAATAGCTGTGTGACCCTGGGCAAGTCAGTTGCCTTAAACATCTGGGGTCATCTCTAGTCATCCTGATATATATCTTGCCCATGGACCCAGATCACTTTGGAGGAGAGAGTAAGGCTGGTGACTTTGCACAACCCTCCCTCACTTAAATCCAATTCAGTGCAAGTCATGAAATCACCCTGGTGTCATGGTCCTCTTTAAGAACAAAGCACAAACAACTTATTTTCTATCAATATCCTTACTGAAGGTGCTCTCAATTCATGTATTGATGGCCATCAAGATTTCATGTAGATAGGTATAAGGTTGACAGTTGTCAATATCTTCTGATATATATGATATGTTTGTTATATCTGTGTATGTAGATATATGTATTATCTGTGTTTATATATATTATTGGATGGATGGATGTATGAATAGATAGATAGATAGATAGATAGATAGATAGATAGATAGATAGATAGATAGATAGATAGATAGATAGATAACATCATAATTTTGAAGTCTAGTGTCAAGACTTAAAGGGGACTTCTTAGAAGAATTAGGCAGACCAGTCATTCAAAGCAGTAAGCACTTTCACTGAATTTATCATCAGAAGGGACCTCAGCAGGCAACTAAACGAACTGATACACAACATGAATGTCCACTACAACATATCAGACAAATGATCATCGAGCATTTGCTCCAATGCAAAAAAGCTTGCTACTTTACAAAGAAGCCCATTCCATTTTGGATATCTCTAAGTATTAGGAAGGTTTCCCTTTTATCAAACCTCAATTTTCCTCCATAACTTCTTTTTTCCCCTTATTTGTTTATTTAGAATTTTCCCCACCCTGTTTTTACCATCTGAAGCCAAGTAGAACAAGTCTAATCTCTTTTTCTGCATGGCAACCTTTCGAGTATTTAAAGACAGTTATTTGGTGCTCCCTCTGTTATCATTTCTGATTTATTGACCCATATTTGTTTGCATCTTCCAAGTGCTTCTGCAGGAAATTTATTAGTGCTCTGGTTGCTGCTGATTCTTGAACTGGGAAAGTCAACTTTTAGAATTTCTCTTCTTAGGTTGGCAAAAGGACATGGAAATCCCATGTGTTCCTGCCCCCAAAGGAGTCATTTCTAGTTCCTGGAAAGAGGGCCTCTGTTCAAGAACAGGATCATGCCCACTCTATTGCATGCTGGTCTGTCTTCTGACTATTCTGAAGAAATAAAGGAGGTCCAAAAGAGCTCAAACTAGAGTATTAGCTTACATTTATGAACCATGAATCACTTATGGACCATGAAGAGTCACAGGTCCTCTGACTTGTCCATCTTCCTGTATCCTACATAGTCAATCATCCTGAAGGAAACTCTGGTCACTGAAAACCAATCAGAAGTTCCCTATGTGCTATCAGCAAAGTATCATTGGGTATGCCTACATTCCCCATTGCAAGAATCCCCTCAGATTCCTCCAAACAAAGGTTCATACCCTGGAATCTAAACAAGTTGATTGAAGAACTCATCAGACTGACCAGGAATTCCCATGGTCAATTATCCTCACATATTTATTACTTCAAAAGTTCATCTAATTAGACTAAACCCAAAGTTTTACTATGTCAAGATCATTTTGGATCTTGATTCTATCATGAGTATGTTAACCCTTCTTCCTCAATTACTGTCTTCTGAAAATCTAATAAGATTTCTACCTTTATCTAAAATGTTAAAAATATATATATTAAATAGCACGGGACCAAGCTCAGATTCCCTGAAGCATTTTACTGGAGATCTCTTTCCTGGCTGATGTCAAATATCATCAAATGACTATTATTTGGACCCAAATCCACCAAACTCTTAAGGACCACCTCTCTTACTCTTGCTCTAACAAGAATATCATGAAATTATTTAACAAATTCATTACTAAAATCCAGGTAAATTGTATCTATAGCTTTCCTCTGATCTGCCAATTTAGTACCACTATCCAAAAAAAAAAAAAAAAAAGAATGAAGTGCAAAATGAGCAGAACCAAGAGAATGTTATATATAGCAATTGCAGTATGTTTTAAGAACAACTTGGAACAACAAAGTCATTTTGACTATTACAAATATCCAAATTAATTACAAAGGGCCTAAGGAAGAAGATGCTATCTGTATCCTGAGAAAGAACTGATAAACAGAAGTATGTATAGTATGGTTTTACAGAGATGAAAGGGAGAGATTTACAGTTTCATGTGTAATCCTCTTTTTTACAATTCTACTTTGTTAGAGAAATGCTTGTTTTATTTCTTAAGTTCAAACTTTTTTTAAAAAAAGAAATAAGGTTAGTATTTTATGACATTCTTGATGAAGCCAAGATGGCTCTTTATGATCACTGCTTCCTTTCCAGCTATTCACTAACCTTTTCGATAGTAATGCATTCTAGAAATTTTCTAGGAATCAGAATGAAACTCACTGGCCTAGAGTTTATGTAAACCATTCTCTTCCCTTTCTTTTGGAAAATAAAAGCAACATTTGCCCTTTTGTAGTCCTGCAATACCTCTCCTGATCTCAACAAACTCAAAATATCCATAACAGTAGCACCACAATCCTGCCCACCAGTTCTTTCCATACCAGAGAATATAGTTCATCTGGGACAGATGGAATGAATTTATGAAGAGTAGCTTAGTACTGAAATATGATCTCCTTACTTATTTGAGGTATCAACTTACTATTAGCCATTTTTGTTCTGTACTTTCCAGTCCAAAAGCCATTTTCCTTGCCAAAGATGAGCAAAATGAGATCCAAGCAGCTCTGTCTTCTCTTTTATGTTATTCTATTTACCCAAGCAATAGTGCTGTGCCTTCTTGCATTCCTCTCTTTTTTGTTGTCCTTAAATTTTCCTTTACAATCTCAGCTCATTCTAAGCTTTAACACTTGACACTATGTTGATAGTACCAAATTACTCCAGTGTTTTTGTCTTCAAGCTCTATTTCCTGTCTTTATTTACATCTTCCTGGGACCCACAGGCTAGAGAGGATCAAGTGGTTTAGATGGAGAGTAATGATCTTACTTAGGTGGATCCAATTGACTCCCCCCACCTTTGATATCTATCACAGCTGCTGCTGCTGGTGGTGGTGGTTCTTCTTTTCTTCTTCTTCTTCTTCTTCTTCTTCTTCTTCCTTTTCCTTCTTCTTCTCCTTCTTCTTCTTGTTTGTCTTTCACTCTTGAAAAGGACCATGACATCAGGGAGGTGATATCATGACTTACAGTGAGTTAGGTTTAAGTGGGGGAGGGCTGTGCAAAGTCACCAGCCTCACTCTCTCCTCCAGAACCATATGGTACAGACAGAGAGGCATCAGTTAACAAAGTTGCACTAGAGATGGAAGTTAAAAGCTCCCAACAGATTCCAGAAAAGTGAGGGGATTCCAGAAAAATCGAAAGATAAGGTGGAAGGGACAGAATGTGAAAGGATGTATGTTTAGAAAAGATTCAACTATCTTGGAAAAGACTAGCCATGAAAATCCAGAGGCTTTCCCCCAAATAATCACAAAGTAGTACCTTACATTTGTGTAACACTTTAAAGTTACAAAGTGCTTCCACATAGCTACAATTCTATAAGGAAGACAGAACTGACGACGATGGCTCAATTTCAAAGATAGTAGTCACAGAATTTAAGGCTGAAAAACACCTTTTGAGATCATAGTATCATAGAACTAGATTTGGAAGAGGCTTCAAAGGCCATCTAGTCCAACTCTTTCATTTTACAAATGAGTAAACTGAGGCCTAAACAAGTCGAGTGACTTGTCCAAGGTCACATAGGTAGAAAATGTGGTGAATTGAACTCTGGTCCTCTAACTCCAAAATCAGTGCTTTACCCACTATCATCTAATCTAACACCTTCATTTTATAGCTGAATATTCTAAGGTGCTTGCTTCTACCTCCAAAAAAGAAAACCTGAGGCCAAGAGAAATGTGCAAGTGACTGATCTAAGGTCACACAGGTAGTAATAGTAGAGTTGGAATTCAAACTCAGGAAACTGAGGCTCAGAAAATTTTGTTGACTTGCCCACAGTTACAGATATCATTATTATTGGAGGCCAGACTCAAACTCAAATCACCCTGACCTAAATTTCACAGGTCTTTGCCTTAGATCTTGCTGTTGAGTTCTATAAATTTAATTCCAAACATAGAAAGCTTTACATACTGCAGGGGGAAATGAGTTGCTCCTTCATGTATTTAACTAACTCATTTTTAGTGTCTTGAATTTGAAAGAAATTCATGCCCTATCATGAGCATATTTTTTTAACCTCAACTTGTAAAATAAATTTAGGATACTGATTGCATTCTGGCTACAGGACTCTTCTCTAAAATTACCAAACACTGAACAGTGAAAGGGTGCTAACATTAGCTAGTTCAGGACCTCAAGGCTAGCTAATGCAGAATATGCTAGGTCACTGTCATCAAAACAAGGAGGCAGTGCCCTTTCTTGGAGGAGATTAATCCTGAATTTGGGTACTGTCCAGGGTCAACACCACCCAGCCAAGCAGTCATCACAAAGAGTAGTTAGAAGTCAAGGTCAGGGAACCAAGGTGAGATTGGACACACAGATCAGGGTGATGTAAAGAAGCTTCATGTGTAATGGAAAGTGGGGCCAAGAGCCTGGAAGATCAGAGATAGAAGGGAGGAAAGAAAGCTCAAAGGGTAGAACCAGAGTAGTGGAAGAGAGTATCTTAATGGCCTGAGATACCTAGCTATACTTGTGGTGTCTACACTTGTCCATTGACCATTTCTGATATAGTGGAAAAATCATTGTCTTGGCAGTCACGAGACTTGGGTTCAAATCTTCCCTCTGATACCACCTATATTGCCTTGGGTAAGTCATTTAAACTTATGCTTCTGTTTCCTCATCTGTAAATTAAAAGGTTTGGACTGTGCAATGAAATGTGTGGCCTTTGAGGTGCCTTCCATTTCTAAATCTTTGATCCTGTCTGGCAGTTAAGACGTGTATCCCAAGTAGCCCTCCCCCTGCTATCTGGGCCCAATCCTGATAACTGCTCTGAACCTTGATAATTATAGGGTAAAGAAGTGTCCCCCGAAGAACATGTTCCTATGAACTTATTTACATAGAACAGCCACATGTCACCATCCTGAACAGTGTACCTAAGCTCTGGGTTAATTTCCCATGATGTGGAATGTTCAACATAAAGAGTGCCAGTGAAATTGAACCGATGAGTTTTCCGTTGCTAGGCAACCTCACTGCAGAATCCTCTCCTTTCCCTTCTGAGAGCCCCTGTTCCATCTTCTCTAACAAAAGTTAGAGTGCTTCCTGGGTACTTAACAGCAGACACATATTTAGGCGTGACATTAATAGACACCCAATGATTTTTTTGTATTAGACACCACACACTGCAACAAACTTGTCAGTGCTTTACAATTATGATCTCATGCATTACGGGAGAACTTGTAGTTTTCCAATTTACACATTTTTCTCCACTCAGTCAAGGGTGAGGCACTTCCATTTATTTAGGGCTTCAGTTACAAAATACATTTTATCTACTCTTCCCAACTACTCTGTGAAATCATCAGGGTTAGAATTATTACCACCATCTTGCTGTTGTTGTTTGTCCTTCATTCTTTTTTGTTCTTTTTTTTTTTTTTTTGCAGGCAATGAGGGTTAAGTGACTTGCCCAGGGTCACACAGCTAGTAAGTGTCAAGTATCTGAGGCCAGATTTGAACTCAGGTCCTCCTGAATCCACACCCAGTACTTTATCCACTGTGCCACCTAGCTGCCCCCATCCTTCATTCTTAAAGAGGACACTGGATGTGATATCATGATTTACGGTGAATTGGATTTAAATGAAGGAGGGTTATGCAAGGTCACCAACCTCACTCTCTCTTCTGGAGCCATCTGGGTCCAGTGGCAAGATATATATGGAGATAGCCCTGAATGTTTAAGGCAATTGGGATTAAGTGATTTGCCCAGGGTCACACAGCTAGTAAGTGTCAAGTTCCTCAGGCCAGATTTGAACTCAGGTCTTCCCGAATCCAGGGCTGGTGCTTTATCCACTGTGCCACCTAGCTGCCCCCGAAGCACTATGTTTTTTCAAGTATTATATTTGCTTTTTGCATAAAAGAAAAATTAGACTAAGAGAAATGAATATGCCCATGGTCACACAACTAATAAGCCAGTAGTATTCAGGGGCTCTGACTTCTGATTCCCAAATCAGTACTTTATCTGCTATACCAGGAAAAAGTCCCTGCCCTTGGGGAGCTTTTGCTTTCTGGAAGAGAAAAGAATGTTCATGTGAAACAACCATAAACCAGAGAATAGAGAATTAAATACAATTTTGTATGGCACACAGTATAAGGCTAAGGACAGGGACCAGAGCTCTTACCTCATTAGTATAGGGAAGATCCAAGTGTGGAAACACCTTCCCTCCAATTTAGTCTTAAAGAGTTGCCAAGAGTTCTGAGAGGCTAGATGACTTGTACATGGTCACAGAAGTAGTACACAGCAGATGGACTTGAGTCAAAAACTTCCTGGCTCTAAGTCAACTCTCCAAAAGAGAGAAAAGGGGAACTTGAACCTAAAAGTCTTCCTGTCTTCAAGAGCTCTATAAACTATGCCATGTAGCCTCTATGAATCTTAATTCATAAAACTATTCTCACCAGTGAAAAGGAACTGGTTGCTGGAGAGGAAACAATGAATAAGGTGGGGAAAAGAGATCAGTCTGTAAGGGGCTAAAATTCTAGCTATACTATCTAAAAGGTTCCAAAGGTTTGTCATGCCAGGGTGGGAGTGGGGATAAGCTCCCACTCTCTATAAAATGCTCCAATAGCATGCGTCTCAAATAGCCTCTGACAACCGAAGCCCAACTCCTGGCCTTCTCGTGGCAGAACTGTTTCTACTAACAGGAGAAGGTGCGAAGGCGGGTCATTGGTGCCTTAAAACCAGTCGCTTGGGGGGGGGGGGATGGCAGCTAGATGGCGCAGTGGATAGAGCACCAGCCCTGGAGGCAGGAGGACCTGAGTTCAAATCCAGCCTCAGATACTTAACACTTACTAGCTGTGTGTGTGACCCTAGGCAAGTCACTTAACCCCAATTGCCTCACCAAAAAAAAAGAAGAAAAGAAAAGAAAAGAAAGAAAGGAAGGAAGGAAGGAAGGAAGGAAGGAAGGAAGGAAGGAAGGAAGGAAGGAAGGAAGGAAGGAAGGAAGGAAGGAAGGAAGGAAGGAAGGAAGGAAGGAAAGGAAGGAAGGAAGGAAGGAAGGAAGGAAGGAAGAAAGAAAGAAAGAAAGAAAGAAAGAAAGAAAGAAAGAAAGAAAGAAAGAAAGAAAGAAAGAAAGAAAGAAAGAAAGAAAGAATTTGCAGAAGCTACAGATGACACATGAAGGCCAGCAGATGACACAGAGCCTATAACCAAATATGTAACCCAAATTTTACAATAAGGTACTGTAAACACCCCATAAAAGAAAAAGGAAAAAATCAGACTTCTTCTCTGCTATAAAGGGAGGGCCAAAAAATTTTATGAGGATTTTCCAGAACACAGGAGTACCGCAATCTCCCACAATGTAGAAGAGACAACTATGCTCAAATATTACTTTGCTTTTCTTTTCTGTGCTAGGAAGAATGATCTTTGGACTGAAAAGAGCAGAGCAAAAATGGCTAACAGATCACTGAAACCATAGATAAGGGAGAAGATAATAAGAGAGCACATCTATACAAGACTTCAATAAAATAATTTTTGTGGAAATAAAAGACAAATAATTGGACACTGACTTTCTCTGCCTGTTAATACAGTAAAAATTATTAAACTACCCAAATTACAGTTTTGGTGGTGTATTAAATCAAAATGCCAAAGAGTTTCAGAACTAGATATAATAACGACAAAATTCATTTGAAGGAATAAAAAGGCCAAGAATACCAAAAGATATAATGGGAGTTGGGTGGGGAAGAGAGAAGGAATAATGGAGTTGGGCACAGTCAGATTTCAAACTGTATTACAAAGCAATAATTTTTTAAACTATCTACTAAAGGATTAAAAAAAGAAAAATAGATCAGTGGAATAGGCTAGATAAGCAAGACCTAGGGGGAAAAAAAAGCCCACATAGCAGTCTGGTATTTGATAAACCCAAGAATAGAAATAACAGAGAAGGGACCCTTTCTTTGACAAGAACTTCTAGTAAAACTGAAAGCAACCAAATGAAAAATAGGTTTAGATAACTATCTTATGACATATGTCACAATAAATTACAAATTGATAGATAATCTAAACATAAAAAGTCACACCAAAAAATAGAGAAGGGAAAGTCATATCTTTAACAACTGTGGCAAGGGGGGAAATTTAAACATACAGAGGGAAAAAAGATCAGAAGAGACAAAATGGACAATTTCTTTTCTGTACAATTAAACTGTTGCACAAATAAAACTGAAACTGCTTAGACCTCAATAAAAGAGAGTTTTCAAAAAGGATGCTTGCGTCAAATATATATGACCAAAATTTGACTCCAAAATTTCCAGGAATTGACACAAATCTATAATATTAAGAGCCATTCCCCAATAAACAAGTGGTCAAATGATATGAACAGTTTAAAAAATACAAAATATCCAAAGAAAACCTTAAAAGTGTCCAACAATCACAAATAAGCAGAAACATGCAAATTAAAATAACTCTGAAGTGTCATCTCTCACCCATCAAGTTAGCAAAGATGGGAAAACTCCTTGTTGGGAGGACTGTGTGAAGACAAGCATGTTAATTCTTTGTTGGTGAAGCTACGAATTGGCTCAATCATTCTGGAAAACAATTTAGAATTATACAAGAAAAAGTACAAAACTGTTCACATGCTTTGACCCAGAAAGTTCCCTACTGAGACCATACTCTAAGGAAGGTATTGTTAAGAAACTATTCATAAAATCATTACTTGTGATAACAAAAACCTAGAAACAAAACATATGCCCAAAGATGGGGAGGTGTTTGAAAAAAAATATGCAACATGAATGTGGTATGATACAGGGAATGACAAATATAAATAATTCAAAGAAACTTAGGAAGACAAAGGAATACAGAAAAAAACAGTCAAAAGAATAATATATGCAATGATTAAAACAATGTAACTAAAGAAAACATGGCAAATCAGCAAAATTCTGGTCAAATGAAATGGTCAGTTTTTTCTATCATACTATTAAAGTAGGCACTGTACTTCATAAAGGTTATTTGGTACTGGGATATTTATTGGAAAATGTCTGTTGGGTTGAAATTAAATCTATCAGGGGCAGCTAGGTGGTGCAGTGGATAGAGCACCGGCCCTGGATTCAGGAGTACCTGAGTTCAAATCTGGCCTCAGACACTTGACACTTACTAGCTGTGTGACCCTGGGCAAGTCACTTAACCCCAATTGCCTCACTAAAAAAAAAGAAAGAAAGAAAGAAAGAAATTAAATCTATCCATTTTTTAATAAATAAATTTAATTCTAAAAGAGAAGACCTAGCTGCCCTGGTGGCTTGAATTCGACAAGTACAGGAAGGTACTATTATACAATCTCTTCATTTATCTTAGGTATCAACTCTCTATTAGCCATTTTTGTTTTGTCCTTTCTTCTCTCTCTTTTTTTTTGGGGGGGGGACAGGAAATGAGGGTTAAGTGGCTTGTCCAGGGTCACACAGTTAGTAAGTGTCAAGTGTCTAAGGTCGGATTTGAACTCAGGTCCTCCTGAATCCAGGGCTGGTGCTTTATCCACTGAGCCACCTAGCTGCCCCCTGTCCTTTCCTCTCCAAAGGCCATTAAGTCACCAGGCCTAGATGAATTACATTTCAGGTTAGAAAAAATGGCATATCTATTCAAGATGTCCCTCAGAGTTCCTCTGAACTTTGGGGCTGACTGTATCTTCTATGAAAGGGCCAGGAATGTGAGTGAACAGACACTGCCTGGCCCTGGCTCTTCTTTGTGTCTTTTCCCTATAAGTCTGGATAGGGAATAGGGAGAGATTTAGGCCTCAAAAACTGGGAAACCCCAAATACTACAATTTTGTGTAGATATTTGGAAACTAAGCATCTATTGGCTTATTATCTATGATTCAGAGGTTAAACTGGACCTAAGATTAATCCAACAACAATTCATCTAGTCCAACCCCCTCAATTTATAGGTGAAGAAACTGAAATAGTAAGATATTAAGTCAGTTGCCCAAAGTTAGCACACAGTCAGTAAGGAGCAGAACTAGCATTTGAACCTGGGTTCTTTGATTCCAAATGCAGTGCTCTTTCCTACTATTTCATGGTTCATTACTGAAATGTTGTAAGGACAGTGCTTAGGAAACCCTAAACCACTATATAAATGTGAACTAGTGTTTATTTCAGTTGTTCTGTTGTTCAATCATGTCTGACTCTTCGTGACCCCATTTGGGGTTTTCTTGGCAAAGATACTGGAGTGGTTTGCCATTTCCTTCTCCAGCTCATTTTAAAGATGAGGAAACTGAAGCAAACAGAGTTAAGTGACTTGCCCATGGTCATTTAGCTAGTAAGTGTCTGAAGCCAGATTTTAACATAGGTCTTCCTGACTCCAGGCCTGGCTCTCTATCCACCATGCCACCTAGCTGCTCAGTGTATATTTACAATATTCCAAAGAAGTAGAAACCCTCCCAATGATTAGCCTGTCTCTCGGTTTCAGAACACTCTTTCCATTTTCAACCTCCTTGGAGGTCGTAGTCTTATTCTCAATAGTGATAGCTACTCTCCATTCTACCACTCAGTTTATGTGACCTGTTCCCCAAAAGCCCAGGCTCATTATTCTGCCTTGTAACAGCAACAAAGACCATTAAGGACAATGGCATGCAAGACAACCCAGGGCTACCATTCTGAGGTAGTACTCTGCATTGTAAAGGATGAAAGCAGGAAGAGAGGCCCACAATGTTCCAGGGTCAGTAGCCTCAGGGAGATGGCAGACATCAAAGAAGGGGATATCCCACTGGTGGAATTTTAATGGGAAAAAAAAAGACCTGATGCGATCATAGAATAGTTTAGTAGGAATAGCAATGGTTTAAAAGTTAGTTAATCTGATTTCCTACATTTTATCAATAATTAGTTGTGTGACCTTGGGCAAATCACCTACCCTCTCAGCCTCAGTTTTCTCATCTATAATTTGATTTGATACAGCAAACATTTATTAAGCACCTACTTATAGTATATGAAACACCTTCATTAAGCATCTACTTTATGGCATATACAACACTGTACTGGTAGAGGTACAAAGTTGAGAGAAACAGTTCCTTACTTCATGGAGCTTACAGCCTAATATCAGAATAAAAAACAAACATAGAGGGGGCAGCTAGGCGGCACAGTAGATAAAGCACTGGCCCTGGATTCAGGAGGACCTGAGTTCAAATCCAACCTCAGACACTTGACACTTACTAGCTGTGTGACCCTGGGCAAGTCACTTAACCCTCACTGCCCTGCAAAGAAACCAAAACAAAACAAAACAAAACATAGATAGCCATAATATGCAAAATTAGATTCTGAATCTAATAAGTGCATTCCAAATGTTATGGGAAGCCTGCAGGTAAAAAGTTGTTACCAGTAGAGAAAGACTGGGGACTATTCAGCATTTGAGACAGGAATTAAGTTATAACAAGTTAAAAGTTAGTTATAACAAGTCAAAAGAAGACAAGGGGGAGGAAGGGTGTTCAGACATGGGGAACAGCCTGAACCAAGGAAGGGGGGGTGGAAAAACAGGATATGTTTGAGAAACTTGTGGGAGAAAACTAGAGGGCTTTCATGATCTCACTACATTGTCCTTTCTAGCTTTGATATTCTGTGGCTTTACAGACAGACAATTAGAGGCAGACTGCCCAGTCACCAAAGCACTAAGGATGGCTGCCTGGCAACAGGGCTTCTCTACAAGCTTTCAAACACATGCCCAAGAATTGCATGGTTTCCATTCATAACATCTCCTCCCCGTCTCTTCCCCTTCAAGTTTGCATTTACTCATTTTAAACAGATTTCACCTGTGCAATGAAGTGATGGGGTAGAAGATACAGGCAATAGCTTAGGTTATGTTAGATTCTTCCAGTACCTGCTAGTCAACCACCCATAAGACCAGGGCAAGGACAACTAATTAAAGGTCATTGAAAGCAGGGTATAGTAATGAATAATAGGTCATTGGACTTGGAATCAGAAGCTATAGATCTGAATCCCTCCTCAAACATTTACTAGCTAGCTGTGTGACTATGAGCAAGTCACTTCAAAGGCAGCTAGTTAGTGTACCTGAGGCAGCTGGTGGGTCAGTGGACAGAGCAGTGGACCTGGAAATCAGAAATCAAATCCAGTCACAAACACTTCCTAGCTGTGTCACTTAACCTCTAATTGCCTAAAAAATAGAATCACTTGGGGCAGCTAGGTGGCGCAGTGGATAGAGCACTGGCCCTGGAGTCAGGAGGACCTGAGTTCAAAGCCAGCCTCAGACACTTAACACTTACTAGCTGTGTGACCTTGGGCAAGTCACTTAACCCCAATTGCCTCACCAAAAAAAAATTAAAAAAAAAATAAATAGAATCACTGGATCCATTGCAAAAGAAAATGGGAAACCACTCCAGGATCTTTGCCAAGAGAACCCCAAATGAGGTCACAAAGGGTTGGACCCAACTGAAACGACTGAACAACAAAGGTTAGTGCAGGGGATAGAATGCTAATTGATGAGGTCAAATCCTGGCTCAGATACTTACTAGTTGTTTGACCCTGGACAAATCACTTAACCTCTGTTTTCCTCAGTTTCCTCATCTGTAAAATGAGGTTGATGGTGATGATGATGATGATAGGGTTGTCGTGAGGATAAAATGAGATATTTTCAAAGCACTTAGCACAGTGTCTGGCATACAGTGGGTATTTAATAAATGCTTATTCCCTTCCTCCTCCCATTTTACCTCTTAAAGCCTGGACTTCCTAATTTGTAAAATGTGAGAAATCATGATATGACTACCTATTGCACAATTCTGGACCCAGGTCATTATCTTATTTGCTATGTCTATCCAAGATGTATATATCAATGGTAACGTATTAAAGGTTGGTTGTCCATCCAATGGCAATAAATGCTCTTCATCCACTTAGTTTTCCCATTTGGTATAATTAGACCAAACTCTTTTGGGTGACAGTCGATCTCATTTAAGAGTCTCTGCAACATTTCAGACTTTGATGCCATTCAGAAATATGGCATCCACAAACATTTTGAGGACCACACAATTCATAGAGAACAATTCTTCCCTTTAGCCTCAATGTTGAACGCCCACTATCATGGTACAGAACAGTCTTGCCAAGCTTTTTCTCTCCCTGTTCTCTGTCTCATGACATTAGTAAGAAGGCAGTTGTCAAAGTGATCTCTGTTGTCACATCTTTCAAAGAAACTTGTAAACTCCCCATCCAAGTTCATAGACCCCCCTCAATCTATCCATGTACCACTCGATATATATTTGGGATACATTTTGTTAGAGGAGCGCTTTTAAGAAGACACTTTACTCTAGTGAATCATCTTATTCTTTCTAGTCACAAACAATAAGCACAGCGGAATCTTGTGTTCTCTGCATTTTCTGTCAATTGTGAGATGATGAATTGACTAAGAGAAGAGGAACAGGCTGAATTGCCCTTGGGAAGCAGAACAGTGCTTTTAGTAACCCAGGCTTCTCCCTGAAGCAAAGGTCTAGCAATATTCTTTTGGTGCTCTGTATGCTTACTGGTCTTGGAATATTCCATTCGCTAAAAATTTAAAGTCGTGCATTATCCAATAAACAATAGAGTGATACATGGTGTGTGTTAGTAAAGTACATTATATTATCAATAAGGAACTACATAGGAGAAGGGGTTTAAACATGTATGATCAAGGGACATTCAATCACGATGTGAATGAATGGGATAACCAACCAATGAAAGGTTTGTGTGCTCCATATACACAGTGTCAAAAGACTGACAAGCAGGGGATCTTAACCTTTCTGTGTGTGTCATAGACCCCACTGGCAGTCTGGTGGACTTTATGGGCCTCTTTTGAAAGTGATGTTTTTAAATTCATAAAAATAAAATACATAGGATTGCAAAGGAAGCCAATTATATGGAAATAAAAATTCCATTTTTCCCCCTCCAAGTTCATAGACTCTCTATAATCTATCTGCATATACCTTGAGAGCTCACAGAGTCCAGGTCAAGCTAAAGGAAGCCCCCTCCCCAACATGCTGGGAAGGACCTCCTGTGGAGGATTTATGGGAGGATGTCAACAAAAACCACACAAGATGGAAATGTGTGAATGGATTGAAATCTTTATGGTTGAAGTACCCACACTAATGAAATGATAGATGAACTGATGTCTTAAGTGCCAACCTCATAAGGTTATTATAAGGCATGTGTTTTGTATTTTGCCAGCCTTAAAATACAATTTAAATGTAAGTGATTATGGCTTACAAATCTTTGGACATCTCACAGGGTCTATCACAGAATCTTGCAAATAACCTGTGTTCAAAAGTATTAGTGATTGGCTGACAAAGCATTTACATGAGTCACCCGGCTGTGTTTGCCATCCCTCACATGTTTCCTCTTCTGTTACTCACTATTCCCACTCTCATCTCTAAACACTCCCCCAACTTCGACTGTCAGATAATTTACAAAGAGAAAGCTTGTTGTCAGAAATAGCATTCCCTCCCCATGCCATCTGTACCACTGGGGAAGTAGCTAGAACCTTGAGGAGCAAAGATCCACCACCTCTGTGGGATTGCCCTCCAGCAGATCAGACTTCACTCTATCCTCATCTCAGTGTTGCCCATACTTGTATAGTCAAAACAAAACATGGATTCTGGTTACTAAGGAGGAGTATGTCAGGGTGGATGAATAAAAACATCTTGCACTTCCTTTCTGTCCCCCTACCCCAGAGTTGTCACCATCTCTGAAAGAGATTGAACCATAGAATGTTAGTGAATGGAGGAACCTTAAAAGTTCATTCAGTCCAACCCTTTCATTTTCCCTGTTGGAAAGTAGAGGCCCAGAGAAACTGGAGTACACTCAAGATTACTGGAAGAGTTGACAGCAGCCATGGGATCGTAATGTAGGTCTTTGGACTCCTAGCCCTGGATGCTTTCCATAACTCATGGTTGATGGATTTGGTTCTTTTGGCTTTGTTTTTGGTTTGGGGTTTTTTTTTCGAGGTCACACACATTTGGCCCATGCCTGACATTTTTTGGAAGCACATAAGCAGTCATCACAGGATCCTGTGGAGAGGTCACCATTAAATTTGCTGGTAACAGCTGTAGGCAACCAGAGGCAGAAGGTCTTCGATGTTAAACAGAGAACAGTCCAAGCACCAGCAAGGCCTTTAACTGCAGTTGTTCTGTCTAAAGGTGGAGCAGCTAGGTCTTGTAGAACCCTGGATGGGCAGAGGTCCCTCTACCACTTCACCTGCCTTCTTGGAGAAGTCTGGGAGGGGAATGCAGCCAGGAAAGGTCGGATTAGAGACAAAGATTAGGGGCCATAGCCTTTATTCAAGGAGAAAGAAGGTGGGGTACTCTGGTTCGGGCTCCAACTCCAACTGAGCAGTGATTTCTATACTTATTCTTCTAAAGGTGAGTCAGGCCTGCCTCTCTATTGCTTCCCAAATTGCACAGGCTGATCTATCCAGGGCTCTTCTACTCAGTCCAGTTGTCTGGCTAGATTTCCCCCTTTTTGAAATCATCATTACTCAGAAAATTGTTGCCTTCAAGGTGCTTCTGCTTAAATTTTGCAGTATTTCTTCAAGGATAAAAGTTATGCTTACAAATAAAAGATCCATAAAATCAAAGCACAGCACCAGGCAAATAGTAAGCACTTAATAAATGCTTACTTTTTTTTTTTTAAGTGAGGCGATTGGGGTTAAGTGACTTGCCCAGGGTCACACAGCTAGTACGTGTTAAGTGTCTGAGGCCGGATTTGAACTCAGGTACTCCTGACTCCAGGGCCGGTGCTCTAACCACTGTGCCACCTAGCTGCCCCATAAATGCTTACTTTTTAATGATCTCTGATGTTTATTCCGGCTCTAACATCTAAGTCATACTTTCTAATTATGTAATTTTCAGGACTTTCTCTTAACCCTTTATTTATTTATAACTTGTTTGGGGTTTTTTGTTTTAAAGAGGCAACATGATGTACAAGAAAGTTCTGGACTTAAAAAACAAGAAACCTGGGGCAGCTAGGTGGCTTAGTGGATAAAGCACCAGCCCTGGATTCAGGAGGAGGTGAGTTCAAATCTAGCCTCAGACACTTGACACTTACTAGCTGTGTGACCCTGGGCAAGTAACTTAACCCTCATTGCCCCACAAAAAAAAAAAAAAACAAGAAACCTGGGTTATATAAATACATTTGAACCTCATAGCCATGAACAACTGTGAGATGGGATTATATAGTCAGCTTTGTTTCTCTCATCTTGGTGGTACAATATATAGAGTGCCAGGCCTGGAGTCAGAAAGATCAGGGTTCAAATCTGGCCTCAGACACTTATTAGCTTTGTGACACTGGGCAAGTCACTTAAGTTTCTGTTTGCCTTAGTTCTCTCATCTGTAAGATGGGGATAAAAAATAGCACCCAATATCTCCCAAGGTTTCTGTGAGTATAAAATGAGATATTTGTAAAGTGCTTAGCATAGTGCCTGGCACATAGTAGGTACTTTATAAAGTTAACTATCATCATGTACTCCCCTGTAGAGATAGGGTACACTAGCTACGTGATGCTGGCAGAATCATTTAATCTAAGTCGTAGTTTCTTCATCTTTAAAATAGGGATATCACCTTTTCTCACAGGGTAGTTGTGAGGATCAAATGAGATAATGTCTATAAAGGGCCTGTAAAACTTAAAGCACCATCTAAATATAAACTGTTATCATCATTATTCTAATTGTTGTTCAGTCATGTCCAACTCTACATGACTCCTTGGACTTGTCAATAGGGTGTTCTTGAGAAAGATGTGGGAATGGTTTGCCATTTCTTTCTCCAGAGTGTTCCCATTTTACAGATGAGGAACAGAGATAAATAAAGGCTAAGTGACTTGTCCAGGGTCACATAGCTAGTAAGTGTCTGAGTCTGAATTTGAACTCAGATCTTCCTGATTCCAAGCCCTAGTGCTCTATCCACTGCGCCACCTAGCTGCCCATTATAATCATTACTTGGGGGAGAAAAAATCTAACACAACAAATCACTAGACAAATTTTGGAAATAAGCCAAAAAACAGTAACATTTATTATCACCATTTCTGAGAGAAGTGTAATTGATACAAAAAAAGTTGATTTCATTGGATACTAAAATGATGTATCATAAGGAGGCCAGAAACCACCACAGGCAAAAAATACTTGACTCTTTACTAAAGCAGGATGACATGGCAAACAAGGGCCAAGACAGTGTTGAGCACAAGATTATTTGAAAAATATTCTTGAGGATGACAGACCAGTATGAGCATTATTTCTTGAAAAGTACATGGAGAGCGTGGAATATGTATAGGAGGAAGCTAAGGCTTCTGACTGGAGAAACAAAGACATGATTGGGATTCCTTCATGTCTAAGATTCTTCACTTCCATTTACTTTTGGGGGGGGTGGGGTAATGAGGGTTAAGTGACTTGCCCAGTGTCACACAGCTAGTAAGTGTCAAGTGTCTGAGGCCAGATTTGAACTCAGGTCCTCCTGAATCCAGGGCCGGTGCTTTATCCACTGTGCCACCTAGCTGCACCCCCTCATTTGTTTTCAAGGTAAAAATTGACCCCCAGAGTAAGTGACCAGTTAAACTTTGGATAAAAATTACTTCACTTTTTCTGCAACACCACTATTTATCAATTCAAAGCCCTAAGTTGATTCTTAAGCTTGATTCTTTTCTTTCTTTATCCATCCATCAACAAGCATTCATTAAGCATCTGTTAGGTACCAGTATTCAGTGCAAAGAATACCATATATACCATATGCTATGTATGTGCTGAACTTTGGGTAGACTGAGGCAAAAAAAAAACAAAAACAGAAAATAATGTCTCCTTTGCCAAGGGTGATGGTATACAGAAATATCACATCAATTGCCAAAATCTGTCAATTCCATCTCATTCTATATAATGTGGCCTATCTTTGCCCTATTTCCACTGCCACCATCTGAGCATATAACCTTCTTATTACCCATAAGGGCTATTACAGCATCTTCTAACCCTATCTTACCAGCCCCAGATTTTCCCTGAATCATTTCCTCCTTTATACTGTTGCTAAAGACATCTTCCTTATACATCGCTTTGTCAAAATCACTCCCAGGATTAAATCCCAGCAATAGTTCCCTATTGCCTACCAAACAAAGTTCAATTTCTCCCATACTCTGTTGCCACCATATCTTTCCTACTTTATCTCATACTGCACTCTTTCACATACTCTGTGCTTTAATCACTTTCCATACTTTTATGCCTTTGCTCATGCTGTTCCCTAAAACTGAATAGCTCTCCCCAAGCCAATCTGACTCTAAATAATCCTTATCTTTTAATTCCCAGTTCTAGTATCAGCTCCTACATGAAGCCTCCTCTTTTCCCTAAGTTAGTAATAATAAGGAGATTTTCCCTCTTGGACCCCGTAGCCACCCCTTGATTTGTACCTATGTCATACATTCATGGACTACTTTGTACATACATACATTTACATACTATTTTGCAGGTCATATATTTATGCAAAGACAACATGGCATGTTGGAAAATATGGTATTAGAGTCCATAGATTCAAATTCTGGTTCCTAGTTTGTATAAGTTATTTCCCCTCTCCAAGACTTCATATCCTCATTCTCTCTGGAACCATCTCAGCAAGATGGTGCAGTGAATGGAGCAGCAGGCCTAAAATCAGGAAAATATGACTTCAAATCTGGCCTCAGATACTAGCTGAGTGACCCTGAACAAGTCACTTAACCTCTTTTTGCCTCAGTTTCCTTATCTTAAAATGAGGATAATAATAACATCTCCCTCCCAGGGTTATTGTGAGGATCAAATGAGATAATAATCATAAAGTACTTAGCACAGTGCCTGGTAGGTAGTAAGTGCTATTTAAATATCAGTTATTTTTATTATTAAAAAGGGAACACAAGACTTGCACTATCTACCTCACCAGGTTGTTGTGACAAAAATATTTTGCTGACCTGCTAGTGCTATGTAAATGTGCATCATTGTCATTATTTTGTTGATAGTGTTGTATCACATTCTCCTCCTGATCCATAAGCTTCTAGAGAAGAAATGATTTCTCTTATCTAAACTTTTATCTCTGCCAGCCTCACATAGTATCCTACACAAAGAAACCACTTCCCCAACCCACTTTGCCTATTGAAAAGTACTCCTCCTTCTTCAAATCTTTGTTAGTTTGAACTGCATTATACTGGATTGGATTGGATTGGATAAAAGATATCCTGAACTCCACACCCATCTTATTAGGGCTTATGTCCAAGAATGAATTTAGAACCTAGGTGCTAATTAGCTAGAATTGGAGAAGCCTTTCTTAAGGTAAGTTTTACAGAAGTCAATCCTTATCCATTCTCCAAGCTTGGAACATCAGTATGGCTGCCTTTAGCCGCTTCTTCCTTTAGCCTTGTGCTATAGACTAAGCGTTGGTCCTGGAGAGAATTCGAATAACTCTATGTTGTATATGTCATCTTCAGTCCAATTTTCCACATTGCACCTCCAAAGCTATGAAAGTCTTTCATTTTCCTCTCTTGTAATGGGAAATACGAATCCTCAATGTAAAACCATGAAAATTGTCCTTTCACATTTTAGCATAGAGCTATTTTTGTCATGGCAGTGTATTTTCCAAAGCATCTTTCAGATGTATCAAGATATGGAAAGGGCTCACATAGCTCCCACCATTAAGTTGCACAGCATCCAGATTTTTGATAATGCAGCTATTTCCTCTGTATCTCAACACATCAAGATTTCTCATACTCTAAGGAATAACATCAAATTCATTCCTGAACAGGGAAATAAAAATGCCAACAAGATGAATAAAGGTTTTCTCCTTAAATGACTGAAGTAAAAAGAGGGTACATTTTATTAAAATTAAGGAGGCACCAAAATGAGATCATAACGTGTTTTAACCATGTTAAAAACAATAGTTTAATTAATTCCATTTGGGGAAGTGAAACATTTTACTAATGGGCTGATCCTTAAATGAGGGTCAATATCTAACATTCTTTATATGTTTTCTAGATGCACGATTGGACTCCTGGCTATTCTCAGATTGTTTTTCACTGGATTGCAAATATTTGCTTTCTCTAGGTAATAAATAGACTAAATTAAACTCCTACTATTAGCTGATCTTTCCAGTTCCAGTGGGAACTATACCAACAGTATTCCTATTGATATAGTTAACCCTACTATTTCTTGGTTAGGGGCAATATGGAATAGTGAAAGGAACTCTGGTATTAGAGTCAGAAGATCTAAATTCAAGTCCAGCTCTAACTTCTCTGAGACTCAGTTTCCTAGAAGTTAAGTTGAGAATTAGCTGTCTTTTAAGACACTGTTAAGAACTCTGGGGGCAGCTAGGTGGCGCAGTGTATAGAGCACCGGCCCTGGAGTCAGGAGGACCTGAGTTCAAATCCAGCCTCAGACACTTAACACTTACTAGCTGCGTGACCCTGGACAAGTCACTTAACCCCAATTGCCTAAAAAAGAACTCTGTAAATCTTAAGCTCTAGACAAATGGGAATAATTATTAAGATGGTTACATGGTAAACAATCTACAATGATGAAGACAGAAGATCATAGATTTAGAGCTAAAAAGGACAGTGGAGGTTATCATCATGTCCAACTCTTCACTTTACAGATGAAGAAATTGTGCTCCAGAAACATGACTCGACTTACCCAAAGTCACTCAAGTATTAAGTGTCAGACCCTGGGCAAGTCACTTAACCCCAATTGCCTTAAAACATTCAGGGTCATCCCCAGTCGTCCTGATGTCTATTTTGCCACTGAACCCAGATGGCTCCAAAGGAGAGAGTGAGACTGGTAACTTTGCACAGTCCTCCCTCACTTAAATCCAATTCATTGCAAGTCATGACATATGTCATGGTCCTCTTTGAAAACAAAGAACAAAGAACAATTAAGTATCAAAACCTGAACCCAAAACCGGGCCCCTTGCTTCCAAATCCAGCATTCTCTTCCCACTAAACCATGTTGCACCCTCCATGAAACATTTACTAAGCATCTACTTTAGGCAAAGTCAGGGCAAATGCTGAAGGTAAATGCCAAATCAAGGCTAACCTCATTCATAAGACAGAGCAGGTGAGCAAATTCAAAAGCTCACCAAAGAATATGAACTACTAATTAAAGCTAAAATATGACTACACTGGGTGTAACCTTCCTGGCTTCCTTTAAGTCCCAATTAAAATCCCATCTTCTGTAGCAGGGCTTCTTTTTTCCACTTGCAGACTCCTTTCTTCCTGAGATATTTTTACGTGACCCTGGACATATAGATTTATAAAATAGGTATACATAACCTTTTACTGTTGCCAAATTTTTCACAGCCCCCACATTCAGTTACACAACCCCATATAGGATTTTGACCCACAGTTTAAGAAACTAGGTTCTATAGGAAGCCTTTCCCAACCCCTTTTAATTCTGTTAAATATTTTCTATTTATCTGGCATATAATCTGCTTTTCATAAATTTGCTTGCATGTTGTCTCCCCCATTAGATTGTAAGGTCCTTGAGGGCAGGGACTATTTTTTTGCCTCTTTTTGTATTCCCAGAACTTAGTTCAATGTCCAGCACATAGTAGGCGCTTAAGAAGTGTTTATTGGGGCAGCTAGGTGGTGCAGGATAAAGCACCAGCCCTGGATTCAGGAGGACCTGAGTTCAAATCTGACCTCAGACACTTGACACTTACTAGCTGTGTGACCCTGGGTGAGTCACTTAACCCTCATTGCCCCGCAAAAAAAAAAAGTCAAGAAACCTGGGTTATGTAAATACATTTGAACCGCATAGCCATGAACAACTCTGAGATAACAAACAAATAAAATAAATAAATGGATGAATAGATGGATGGATTAATTCATTAATTAATAGATGGATAAGTAAATGAATGAATGAATAAATAGATTAATAAATGAATGAATGAATAAGTGAATAAATGAATGAATAAATAAATAAACAAATGAATGAATAAATAATAAATAAATAAGTACATTGATGGATGGATGAATAAATGAATGAATATATAAATAAATAGATAAGTAAATAAAATAAATAAATAAATAAATGTTTATTGATTGATTGATAATTCAGAATGAAAGCATTTTTTTTCACACTGAACTTGGTTTTCAACAACTATTATTACAAATCCTAAGTGAAAGTATGTTTCTGAAGGTAACAAACTCATGTTTAGGTTGAAATCAAATTGAAATCTAGTGTTGGAGGGGAAAAAAAAAACACCAACTCACAAGCTAATTCAATGCTACCTCAGCAAAGCATTTTCACTACTTCCCCCTTTGTTTCCAGACCCATTCACCTGTGAAAGTCACTTGCATGTCCCAGACTAAAGTTCTTTGCCACCCAACCATGGAATCGAGCTACACTCCATCTGTTCTGCAGAAGCATCACTCACAGCACGTTTCCCTTTCATGGCACGGAGCCACTGGAGTATTTTCAGCTTCTTTAAAATACAAAATGCTGCTGTACTCATTTCACAAACCAATAAATTACTAATAATATGTCATCTGTTCTATGGACCAAGTAAAAGGCCCAGGGCTTGATAACCCCAAAACTCCAGATCTAGGATTTGGGTGTTCTCCATCACCATGGCACAGTTTGCTTCTCATCTACAATGAAAATAAGACTTGGAAGCCACGCTACTTCTCTTTCTGAGATAAGCAGGAGGCTGATCTAACTAACATATTGTGTGCCTCTAAAATATAATCTTCTCCCTGTGAAGTCTTTATGGACTTAGCTATTCTACAGTACAGTTTCCTTTTCATTCTAAATCACATCCTCTGAGCCAGGCATTTGGAGCGTAAGACAAAGGAGAGTGTACAAGATGACCTCTCAAAGTCCCTTCCAGCCCTGTGATTACAGGATAATTAAGCTTTGGGTCAGGCTGCCACTTGGCATCAAAGAGCTTGGATTTGGAATGGAGAACCAAGATTCTTGGGCCAGTGTAGTCATTGTTTATAGTTATTTGTGCTGAATATATGTTGAATCAGTTTCCCTTTACTGTCCACAGCAGGGGCATGCATCAAAGCATATCAATCAACAAGCATTAGTAAGTACTCATACAACTGTGTCCTAGGTTCTATAGGAGATTGAAAGTTTAGATAAGATGAGGTCCTTGCCCTCATAAAGCCTGTGGCTTAACAAAGGAATATGACACAGAGATAACAATAAGAGACAATATTACATGATAAATGTAATAGAAGAGCTATGGGGCGAGTTTATTTATTGGCAGAGGGCAATCGAGGAAGGCTTCAGGAAGAAGGTGACATTTTAACTAAATGTTTAAGGATGGATAAGAATTCACGGTCAGCCAACCTAGCATTTATTAAGCATTTATTATGTATCAAGCACTGTGCTATGCACTAGGAATACAACTACAAGTAGAAAGATACTCCCTACCCTTCACATGAAAGATAGGTGAAAAAGGAAAAAAGGGAAGAAGATGCTCAGTGCAGGAGCCTGGTAGAGAAGTCCAGAGGACAGCCTGGAAAGTGGTCTGGATGCCCTCCTTAAACAGAGGGTCTAGGAGGACCCTCTACTTGGAGGAAGAAGCTGCAAGGGCAGGGGGTACTTCCAACTGGAAGTGGAGATGCAGCAGGACATTCCTAGCATAGGTACCAGCATAACCAAAGAAATGAAAGTATGGGGCTTACTTTGTAGGGAGAGTAGCTAGTAGGTAGGTGATCGGAATTTTAGAGTGTGCACATTAGAGTTATGAGATAGGGATTCATGGGGGGATTTAGATGAGGCAAGGCATCAGATTGGAGGGGGTGGGTACTTAAATTCCAAGTCAAGTAGTTTGAATTCTCAGTATACAATAGGGACCCATCGAAGATTTTGTAGCAGAATAATAAAAATAAGAATAATGACTGAAATTTATAGTCCTTTCCAAAGTATTTATTGTTTCATTTGATTCCCACAACAGTCTTGTAAGGATTATTGTTCCCAACTATTACAATTATCCCCATTTAGCAGATGTGAAAACTGAGGTTTAGAGACATTAAATGCTTTACCCAGGGTCACAAAGCTATTAAGAATAAGGGGTGGGGGCAGCTAGATGGCAGTGGATAGAGCAGCGGCCCTGGATTCAGGAGGACCTGAGTTCAAATCTGGCCCCAGACACTTGACACTTACTAGCTGTGTGACCCTGGGCAAGCACTTAACCCTCATTGCCCCACCAAAAAAAAGAAAAAAGAAAAGAAAAAAAAAGAATAAGGGGTAAGATTTGAAACCAGTTTTTTCTGATTACAAACCTTGCATCCACCTTGCCATGCTGCAATGACACAACCATTATGCATAGAGAAGATTATTCTAACAGTGATAGGGAGGCCACATTGGAAAAGGGTGTAAGCAGAGACAAGATCCAGCAAGAGGCTATTGTAGTAGTCCAGGTAAGTGGTAGTGCGAATAGAGAGGAAGGCAGACATGTGCTAGAGGTCCTTGAGGTAAAATCAGAAGGACTTGGAAACTAATTTGATGTGAGAAGTGAGGGAAAGGGACAAATCAAAGACAGTACCAATGCTATCTCTTTTTTATAGGCAATGAGGGTTAAGTGACTTGCCCAGGGTCACACAGCTAGTAAGTGTCAAGGGTTTGAGGCCGGATTTGAACTCAGGTCCTCCTGAATCCAGGGCCAGTGCTTTATCCACTGCACCACCTAGCTGCCCCCTACCAATGCTATCTTTGAGAAAATTCTCATTTCCTTTTTCCCACCAAGCTTCTCTATGCCTCAATTCTCTACCTTTCCCATGGTCCCGTTTACTACTGGACCACCACGGCAAGAACATTTCCTCCCCATATACCCCATCTTTCCTAGTCACATATCTGACCTAATACTATCTCCGTTTTCTGGAATTTTTACAAAATAAAAAAAGAAGTTAACATCTCTCCATGGTGACTGGTCTTCCCTTTGCGCCCAGTAGCAGCAAACATGGCTAAAAAGGATATTTTAATGATTACTGTATATGTTGTGGGCACAAGTTCACAATAACAATACCTAATTTTATCAAGACCTAGAAAAAGTTAGGAACAAAAAGAGTCACCCTCCCACACATAAACAGTCTCAGGGGAAAAAAAAAAACATTCTTATAGAAGGCGGTCCTACATCTGTAATACACAACCTATCCTGCTAGCAATACACACACACACACACACACACACACACACACCAGAAATGTAGACTACACATCAACTGTCTCCAATAATTTCTAGTTTTTCTTTTTTAAAATGCATTACTAATTATAGGATTGTTATAACAGCTGGAAGCCTTTTATCCTTGCTGGATATATACCATTTCCCTGCAAGGCTAAAAAACCTGATAAATACCGTGTCTGGCCTTTTTCCAAAAAAAAAAAAGGCAAATATGACAGAAGACAGAACAGGAATCATTTTTGTCCTTTGAATTTAATGCTTATTGTGATATAGAAAGGAAATTTTCCATTACATACTTTATTTTCATTTCAAATATTAGCAACTTGAAGTGAAGAGAGTTAACTATGCCACATTTGACACATCTTCTGACTCTGAGCCTCCCAACTAATTAGCCCTCTTTCTTCTTTCATATGTGAAGAAATATACATACACAGGCACATATAATATATCTGAATGTGTATAAATAGTATTCACAAGAAGGAGCAAATGATGTTTGAATTATAGAACAGCTCCTAAGTATGCATACATAGAGAGAATCTCTCTCTTTCTCTTTCTCAATAGACGTTGGAAGAGCATTAAGAAAGATAACTGAAGTTTTCACATCAGCCAGAAGATGATCTAAAGAAGACTATTGATTATCTTTTCTCCATTATCAACATACTTGTCCTTTCTGCTATATTTGACTACCGACCAGAGTCAGATATCAGGGCTGCCTAACCATGAGCTTGCTAAATATTACTGGCTACATGAATCAAGCTAACTCCATGGCGATCTTCATGAAGGGGTTGAAGACAATCTTTAGCATGCTGAGAACCAGGATGTCCAAACAAAAGAGTACAGCAGCATTGATGAATTCCTCTAAAGAAAATGTCAATGAAAAAAGTAAAATGTTGCAACATTGGACCAATCCTCTCTGCTCCAGTTATTTGTGGACAATTAACAGTGAGTGCAGCAGGTGGTGGTCTGCAGGAAGCAATTCAAGTCAAAAGAAGTAGGTGTAACCCTTGGGGGGGTCAAGCTTAGTAATAAGAAGTCATAATAGCTAGCATTTATGTGGTAACAAGGTTTATAAAACACTTTACATGTATTATCATATTTGATCTTTACAACAGCCTGTAAGTTAGGTGCTGTTATCATCTCCATTTTATAGATAAGGAAAGTGGCTAAGAGATTTACTTTTTTAAAGTCATATAGCTAGTGACTGAGATGAGAATCAACTTAGGTCATCTAGATTTCAAATCTAACACTCCAGTCACTACACCCTGCTTTTGTGAGAGAGAAAGAAGTGGGGGCTCTGAATTGGAGTATTGTAATGGACTATAACAGAATCTATACAATGAGAAGGCAGTTGGTACTACCCACAACCTACTGATACATGACTATGAAAGTCCTCCATACCAATTCTGAACATCTTGTTTTTTAAGAGAACCAATGACATCATGCAGTGGTCTTGATTTGCATGTTAATTAAGTTTAAGTGAGGCAGAGTTGCACAAAGCCATCAGCCTCACTCTCTCTTCTACAGTCATCAAAGTCCAGTGGCAAGACAAAAGTCAAGATGACTGGCCATGGGGGAGGATGGAGTGACTGACCTTGGTGTCTTCAATGTCTGACCAAGCTCTAAGCATTTCATAACACCTGCTTCAGCTGCCTTCATGGCCATTGGAACAAATTGTTCTCATGCACCCATTTCACTAGGGAAAATCTTTACATGCTTGGGATAGACACCCCTAGGAAAAAGAGTAAACTGGAGGTGGTACATAATAGCTTTTCCTATCCCCAGAAGACACTGATTAATGCAAGAAGTTTTACATTAGTCCTTGTCATTATTCAAAAGAAGGTATTATTGACTTGTGCTACTTACCTGCATATCTCAAGCATCAATAAGCCTTTAGTGTTAGTACAAAGTGACTTGTTGTTTCTTGAAGGGTCAAGGAAGAATATAGGCAACATCCTAGTGATAATGGGTCATTTGACCTGATACACACTCAGGCCTCTTCAAACAGGAAACAGAAGGCTTCTCCAGCAGTCCAGGTGTGGTAGGAGCAATATTTTTAGTGCATGGCTACCCTGCCAGGATCCATTTTGATCAAAGTTGACATTTTCAGTGCAAACTTCTAAAAGAGGTGCTCTACTTGATAATAATCAAAAATTCCAAATTATACAGGTCTGAGGAGATCCGCAGCCAGACTGCTTTATTTTACTACTCAATAGGTTGGTGGCTTTGAGGCCTGAGAAGAAGGTTCAATGTATCCAGTATATGGCTTTTCCAGTGCATTCATCTGCTACAAGGAATGACACCATATATTTTACTTGTTATGATTTGGGTGTCACCCTGTCTATTATTCTGTATTTTGGAGTCTTAGATGATAGTAAAAGATGTGGAAATCCATTTAGCTGAGAAATCAGTTGAAGGAGGTCTATACAGCATCAGTAACCTCAGCTCAAAAGAGTAAAGAGAGAAAAGGCAATGGGCATGATGTTAAATTCACTGTTGGGATCTGTAGCCAAAGAATAGATTCCTGCTATAAAGTCATGCTGTAAAGAGAAAACATATAACAGGGGATTGGTGGGAAGCCACCTCATACCAGGTAGTTAAAAGCCTGTAATCTACCAGTCTACTACAGTACCCGTGGAAAATGGTTGGGGCCCTTCATAATGATAAAAAGCAGCCACCTGATATCCACTAAGGAAATAGTTGGAATTCATAGGAAACAGGAGGACTAGAGAAATGGAAGGACAGCCAGGTGGCGCAATAGATAGCATGCCAGGCCTTGCATCTTCCTGGATTCAAATTTGGCCTCAGACACTTACTAAGCTGTATGACCCTGGGCAAGTCATTTAACCCTGTGTGCCTTGGTTTCCTTATCTATAAAATGAGCTGTAGAAGGAAATGGCAAACCACTCTAGTATCTTTGCCAAGAAAACCCCAAATGGGGTCACAAAGAGATGGGCACAACTAAACAACAATAACAGAGAGAAAGCGGCTTCCAAGAATAGACTCACTCCCCACTTTCAGGTGGACAACTGCTGTCAAATGATGGCCCAAATGAGGAGGACTCAGATCAAAATTTGGATTCCTATTTCGGAAGCTGTAGATGAGTACCCTATTAGGGGTGAAGAATCTCACCAAGAAGCATGTCTGACTACTGAGAAAGAGAAGTTAACACCTTCCCTCTTTGGAGCATGAATCTTTTGACCAATTCTTTTCTCAAACTACCCATAGAGAAATGAAAGAATACTTATTCAGGAATGTGGATAACATTATTTTTGTTCCTTTCTATTTTTTTTTTGTCTCAATTCCATGATTTACTGTTTCGGCACTGTTCCTTGCCTGGATCTGTCCTCCTGGGGAATAACTGAATTCTACAATTAACACCATCAACTAATTGCATCCATAAAACACTTAGATCCTAAATCCTTATCTTTATGTATATACTGTCAGGATCCTGGAAAGCAGTAAAAGAGTTCATTCTTTTTTTTTTTTTTTTTTTGGTGGGGCAAAGAGGGTTAAGTGACTTGCCCAGGGTCACACAGCTAGTGTCAAGTGTTTGAGGTCAGATTTGAACTTAGGTCCTTATGAATCCAGGGATGGTGCTTTATTCACTGTGCCACCTAGCTGCCCTACAAGTTGATTCTTTCTTTTTTTGTGGGGCAATGAGGGTTAAGTTACTTGCCCAAGGTCACACAATTAGTAAGTGTCAAGTGTCTGAGGCTGGATTAAGTTGATTACTTCTTTAAAAAAAAAATACTAGGGGGGCAGCTAGGTGGTGCAGTGGATAGAGCACCGGCCCTGGAGTCAGGAGTACCTGAGTTCAAATCCGGCCTCAGACAATACTTACTAGCTGTGTGACCCTGGGCAAGTCACTTAACCCCAATTGCCTCACTAAAAAAAAAAAAAGAAAGAAAAAGAAAAAAAAATACTAGGTCTCCTTATCTCACCCCCACTAAAAGTGGAGGTGCTACTCAGAGAGTAAACTAACGCAGAAGCTTCAACCTAGTTCATTTCTGATCTGGATCAGTTTTCCCCTCTTATAGGCAACCTGGGCTCCCCATTTTGAGGCTGAAATTATAGCCTTCTATAGCTCAGAATGACTGAGCTCAAGAGAACTGCCAGTCTCTGCTTCCCTAGTGGTGGGAATTACAGGCATTCACCACTATACCCAGCTGATTGCTTATTAAGATGGGCTTTGATGGATGTTAGGGATGCAAGAAATTATCATGCTCCATAATTTATGAGAAAGGGATGGGTGAGTTTTCCATTGCCCTGCAGAAAACCAAAGTCCAAAAGTCCTTAGACAATATTATAAATTTTATTTTCATGGGAGGAGGACCCTTTTTCCATGCAGTATGAAAAATTTGATTTGTGTGGAAGAGTGGTGATTTTTTTTCCTCTTTTGTTCAACATGGTTTGGAACAATTAGAATTAGAAGTAATTCAAAGGGCAATGCCAAGAAGCACAGTGGGTGGCCAAAGGATTTAGCATGCTAGGAACAATAAATTACTCATGAAAATGGCTTTAAAAACATGAGCAAAGACATTTATAGACTGGAATAGAGGTGGGCAAGTCATGGAAGGAGAGTAGATGACAACGAATGAATAGAGCAAGTACAACATTGATATACCTGAGACAGAAAAAGAATTTTTAAAAAGACCTCTAACATGTTGGATAAATTATCTAAGGAGGATTTTGAAGAAAAAAGACATGACTTAGAGTTGCATTGGCTGGGAAGTTATTGAGAGGTTAAATTTAGGATCAGTGCAGACTGCTCACACCACTGAAATCACTGGTCTGCCAAAATAATGCATTATATTCTATGTAGAACTTTGGAATAAAAGCAAATATGGTGGGGGGCAGCTAGGTGGTACAGTGGATAAAGCACCAGCCCTGGATTCAGGAGTACCTGAGTTCAAATCCGGCCTCGGACACTTGACACTTACTAGCTGTGTGACTCTTGGCAAGTCACTTAACCCCCATTGCCCAGAAGAAGAAGAAGAAGAAGAAGAAGAAGAAGAAGAAGAAGAAGAAGAAACTTTATGGGACAGCTAGATGGTACAGTGGATAAAGCACTGGCCCTGGATTCAGGAGGACCTGAGTTCAAATCCAACCTCAGACACTTGACACTTACTAGCTGTGTGACACTGGGCAAGTCACTTAACCCCAATTGCCTCGCACTCCCCCCCAAAAAAAGTGTATTTTGGGAGCAGCTAGGTGGTGCAGTGCACCAGCCCTCGATTCAGGAGGACCTGAGTTCAAAGACACTTAACACTTACTAGCTGTGTGACCCTGGGCAAGTCACTTACCCCCCAATTCCCTCACTAAAAAAAAATAAATAAAAGCCAATATGGAAGACAAAGGGGGAAAATCGGTGAGGATATCCTGATTCTGTTACTCAGTTTTGTCCAACTCTTTGTGACCACATTTGGGGTTTTCTTGGCAGATACTGAATTGGATTGTCCATTTCTTCTCCAGCTCATTTTACAGATGAAGAAACTGAGGCAAACGGGGTTAGGTGACTTGCCCAAAGTCAAACAGCTATTAAGTATATGAGGCCAAATTTGAACTCAGGTCTTCCTAACTCCAGGACTGGCACTCTACCCACTGAGCCACCTAGCTGCACTACTTGTTTTTGTTTTTGTTTTTGTTTTTTTTAGTGAGGCAATTGGGGTTAAGTGACTTGCCCAGGGTCACACAGCTAGTAAGTGTTAAGTGACTGAGGCCGGATTTGAACTCAGGTCCTCCTGACTCCAGGGCCGGTGCTCTATCCACTGTGCCACCTAGCTGCCCCTGCTTCACTTCCTGTAATTGAGTTTAGAGATAAAAGGAAATCAAAGTGGGGATTATTGTGGTATGGGACTTTTTTCAGGTTATTGAGCTGTGACCATCTAAATGTAACCAGGTTTTCTTAAAGTTTAAATATAGTGCTCTCTACCTATCCACACACAAAGATACAAATTTGTAAAACTGATAAACTGGGTCAGGGATCATCTGCCTTATAAAAAGACTCCGGTTCTCAAAAGAAGTCTGCAGTTCCCATAACTAGTACATTTAAAGTAAGATTCACCTGACAAAAATGCTGAATTGACACATTGAAGGAATACAGCTCCTACAAAAAGTGATGCAACCTTTAGTTCGGGGGATGCAATAATAATCTGTCTTTGGGGGGCAGCTAGATGGCGTAGTGGATAGAGTGCCGGCCCTGGAGTCAGGAGTGCCTGGGTTCAAATCTGGCCTCAGACACTTAACACTTACTAGCTGTGTGACCCTGGGCAAGTCACTTAACCCCAGTTGCCTCACTAAAAAAAAAAAATCTGTCTTTGAAGGGTTAGATATCTTGTATTTTGAAAATCTATAGATGATTCCTAAATAGAAACATATCTTCATGAAGGAGCTGGGGGTCTGAAGCCCCTGGTCATGAAACAACACAATAGAGAAAACTGGAAAGGGGTGAGTTGGCACTGAAACAGAAATTTCCTTAATTAGCCAACACAATCCTTTCTGCATTGCTGGTCATATGCTTGCTGGAGAACATCTCCATTCATCTGAGTTATTTGAAATTTCTACCGGAAGTAGAGATAAAAGAAGAGGGTTCTACATGATCAGGTCCAAGGACAGAACTTCAGGGAGATTTTTGAGAATTAGTCTTATGGGCTTGTGTGAAACAAAGGGGAAGAAGGAAAACTTTTAGTTAATGATATCAACCCGATATATGACCCTGGGCAAGTCATTTAACTCTGCCTCAGTTTCCTCATCTGTAAAGTGAGTCAGAGAAAGAAATGGCAAACCACTCCGGTATCTTTGCCAAGAAAACCCCAAATGGGAACATGAAGAATTGGACATGACTGAAATGACTCAACAATAAAAATCATCTATATTGTGAGGGAGCACAGAATATCTAGGAATAAGGACAACACTCACAGAAAATGTTAGAACTAGAAGAATGCTTAGAGATCAGCTAATCCAAAACCCTCTTTTCATGGCCATCTCTATCATATGTATACCATTATTACCACTGTATGAAAGGTTCTGTTGTTGCTGAGATGGGAATGGAGGATGATGGGGGAAGAGCCATGGATTTGGAGTCAGAGGATTTGGGTTTAAATCTCAGCTAACTATTTAATCTGTGACCTAGAGAAAGTTAACTTCTCTAGGTCTCAGGTTTTCCCATTATAAAAACAAGGAGTTGACCTAGATGGTCTGTAAGATTCTTTCTAGTTCCAGATACTATGATTCTTCTATCCACAATAAAGGAGTAAAATAATCAAACAACCCAAGGCATGATGCCTTTATTAGTCAAATAGGGACTATAAAGTACCTATACAAAGAATTATTACCAAATTTCTAGGAAGCATGGCATAGCAGGAAGAGTACTAAAATTGTCATCTACTCAAATACTAGATCTGCATCTGACACATAAACTGTATGGTATGGGCCAAGTCATTTCTCTCAGAACCTCAGTTTACTCTTCTGCAAAATGGGAAATAATAACATATGTAAAATGCTATGTAACTTTGGCTTATTATTCCTCTGCTTTGGCAAAATTAGAAAGCAAGATAGCCAACTCTTGGTTATTCAGGAATTCTCTAGGGGGGTCATTTGTTTCTCCTGAAACTTTACTGCCCATCTCATTTAATAGTTTCCCTACTTCAGCATGTCTACTAATGATGGTTAAGGCAGAAAGAGAAGATAATGCAATTCATACCAATCCATTTTGCTCCTTGGAATTAGTTCCAATAAAATAGCTAGTGAAGCAAAAAATTGTAGCTATTGACTTATATAGTGGGTTTGAATTATCGGTAGATTTATTTCATTTATTAGTGCTTTTCTGAATCTAAAATATAGTGAAAAGAGCAATGAACTTGGATTCAGATGACCTAGATTTGAATCCCTGCCACTTATTAGCTCTGTGACCTTAGAAAATTATTTAGACTCAGAGCCCCAGTCTCCTAGTCTATAAAACAGGATAATAATATACACGATACCTACTTTCTTCCCAAGGTTATTGTGAGGATCAAATGTAAAGCATTTCTTCCACCTTAGAGCTCTACAATATCTCTTCTCCTGGCTGATCAGAAGTTGCTTGTGTAATTGCTGAATAAAAATTTATAGCTGTCAGAGACCCCACCTGACATCACAGTACATTACAGGAACAAGCAAAACAAGAGGAAATAGGTAACATTCATGCCAAGGTATTAATGGGAAAAATAGGAAGAGCCAGGACCAGGAGCCCGGCTAATTAGGAGTAACCTGTCTAACTAAATGGAGTCCAGCAGACAGTAGAAGTCAAGGTAGGCAAGTAATCAAGGACAGGGAAGCTTCCAGGAGATATGCAGTAGTTACTAATCAGACTAGATACAGTTCAAAATCTGGTAGGTTAAAGTTGTTGTTGTTGTTGTTTGTCCTTCCTTTTTGAAGAAGACCAATGACTTAGTAGCTTAAAGAGCTAGCCAAGAGAAGAGCTATCAAGAATAGCTCTGACTCTAGGGCAAAGGCAATTTGATTGCTGCCTTGTATTGTACCAGAAGGTGAACCTAGTACTGAGACTTCAGGGGTTAATTGTAATAGTAAGGTCAGGTCTGCAGGTGGTGCCTGTTCCTGACTCAGTAGTGACAAAGTTGCTAAGATTACCTCTTAAAGTGAAAAGTGGTCAAAGACTGACTCAGAAGTAAGATGCGGGAAGAAAGCTAAAGGAAAATAGCAAGGAAGACAAGTAAGATAAAGATAATTACTTAATTAAAAGTATTGATTCCCCAAATAAAAGCAAGAACATTGAACCTAATTTAACTAATTTCATATTTTTAATTATGACAATGAGGTATTATTAGTCAATATGTTACAGTTAATAATGACCATTCCAACCTCCTCCATGAAACCTCTCTTTGACCCCTCCATACCCTCCTCAGAACTCCCTCCCCAAAGAAAAGGGATTTCTCTGTCTTATCAAATTCTCATAGGCCTTTCCTGGACCTCTCACTTACACATAACTAACTTTCCCCTTTATCACAATTATTTGTATATATGTCTTTCTACCCTATTAGACTGTAGTCATCTTGAGAGTAGAGTTTATACTGTATCTACCTTTGTATACTTAGCACAGTGTCTTTCCTGGAGCAGCCACATAATACACATCTGATGGATAAATGAGAGAATGAATGAATCCAGTGACATTGGCCTCTTTGTTGTTTCATGAACAACACACTCCATCTCAGCTCTGGGCATTCTCTCTGACTGTCCCTCATGCCTGGAACACTTATCCTCCTCCTATGTGACTGATTATTTATATTTAAGAAAGTGATGGAGAAATGTTAATAATGCATATTAAGGGACAGCTAGGTGGCACAGTGGATACAGCACCGGCCCTGGAGTCAGGAGGACCTGAGTTCAAATCCGGCCTCAGACACTTGACAACTTACTAGCTGTGTGATCCTGGGCAAATCACTTAACCCCAATTGCCTCACCCAAAAAAAGAAAAAGAAAAAAAATAATGCAGATTAAACTTAAAAGTATATTGTTATAGCAAAGAATTGGAAATTGAGGGAAATACCCATCAATTGGGGAATGGATGAACAAGTTGTGGTATATGAATGTAATGGAATACTATTGTGCTGTAAGAAACGATGAGCAGGCAGATTTCAGAAAAACCTGGAAAGAATTAAGTGGACTGATGCTGAGTGAAGTAAGTAGAACCAGGATATCATTGTACAAAGTAACAGCAACATTGTGTGATGATCAACTGTGATAGACTTGGCACTTCTTAGCAGTGCAATGATCTAAGACAATTACAAAGAAGTCATGATGGAAAATGCTCTCTACATCCAAAAAAAAGAATTGTGGATTCTGAATGCAGATAGGACCATACTGTTTCTAATTTGGGGCTGTTTTTTTTTCTTTTTGAGGTTTTCCCCTTGTGTTCTGATTCTTCTTTCATAATATAACTAATGCAGAACTATGTTTAATATGATTTTACATATATAATCTATATCATATTACTCTCTCTTGGGGAGGTGGGAGGGAAGGGAAGAAGGGAGAAAAACTTGGAACTAAAAATCTTATGAAAACAAATATTGAAAACTATCTTTAAATGTAAATGGGGCAGCTAAGTGGCACAGTGGATAAAGCACCGGCCCTGGAGTCAGGAGGACCTGAGTTCAAATCCAGCCTCAGACACTTAACACTTAATAGCTGTGTGACCCTGGGCAAGTCACTTAACCCCAATTACCTCACTAAAAAGAAAAAAAAGAAAGAAAAAATGTAACTGTAAATAATAAAATACTTTTATGGTTTAAAAAAAGGATATTGGGGCTGCTAGGTGGCACAGTAGATAAAGCACTGGCCCTGGATTCAGGAGAACCTGAGTTCAAATCCGGCATCAGACACTTGACACTTACTAGCTGTATGACCTTGGGCAAGTCACTTAACCCTCATTGCCCCACAAATATATAGATTTGATAGATAGATAGATAAATGAATGAATGAATGAATAAATAAATTTTTTAATGGATACTGTGAGAACTTTTTTGAGAGTCAGCTGTTAAACATTTATTAGCACATCCCTGGAAATAACCCACAAAGCAAAAGCTCTTTAGGGGGTCCTAAATAATCTTTTAGTGTGTAAAGGGGTCATGAGATAAAAAAAAATGAGAACCACTGTTTTAGTCTAAAGAATAAAAGGTCTAGAGGAATAATTCTTCAACTATACTCTGGCAAACTTGAAGATTGAGGCCAGATCTAACAAGAACTCACTCAACTTCCTTTCTTTCTACTTCAGAATTTTCCTGTGCTTTTAATCATCTTTTTCTCTTTACCTCCTGTCTCAGGAGAAGAAGTGTCCCTCATACCTTTCAAAATCTAACCCTCTATCAAAGGATTCCTTCCCCTCTTGCCTCTGGTCCTTTCTCCCATTCAATGAATGAGTGTTGCCTAAGACAAACTGAGGCCTGGGAAAGACCTTGATTTAGACAGGGCGAGGTTATCCACTTCACCCAGGGACATTGTCGGTCATCTTACCTTTTGTCTCGCCACTAGACTTCGATTGCTCTGGAGTATAGAGTGAGGCTGACGCCTTTTGCAGCTCCGTCTCACTTAAATCCAGTTGACAAGCAGGTTAAGCCACCACTCCCGTGATGTCATTAGTCCTCTTTGAGAACAAAGGATCAAGGGCAACAAGAACTCACCTCCTTGACTTCAAGTCCCACCTTGTACAAGAAGTCTTCCCTAACCCCTCTTAATTCCAGAGCTTTCCCTCTTTTAATTATTTCCTATTTATCCTGCATATAGCTTGTTTGTATGTATTTTTTTATTATTTCCCTCATTAAATTGTAAATTCCTTGAGGGCATGGACTGACCTTTGATTCTTTTTATATCTTAAGTGCTTAGCACAGTGCCTGGCACATAGTAGGTACTGAATAAAGATTTACAGATTGCTTAATTGAATGAACTATTCTGGAAATGAGAAGTTGGCACCTCCCAAAGATCCACATTCTATCACCATGCCAAGAGTCAGTAGTAAACTTCTTATCATTTCCCTTGTAATTTATTCAGGTTTCTTCAGGGTCATTCTTGGGCTTTATGCAAATCAAGGAGTTGGGCTATTGATGACATACCAGGTAATGGCCCTAGAGAGATGAAAGTAAGATTAAAGGTAGAATTCTGGTTGTGGATACTTCTTGGCATCCTTGCCCGTTTTCCTTTTGATATGTCTTCACTATCCTGACTCTGCATGGGTTGAAAGAAAGGACAAACAGTATTCTTTTCTTATACATGTTAGGTACAGTCTTTTCTTGAAAGCCTTCAAATCTTTTCACCTGTAAAATGAAAGGGCTGAAATAGGTCCCTTAAAACTCTAATGTCGGGGCAGCTAGGTGGCGCAGTAGATAGAGCAATGGCCCTGGATTTTCAGGAGCACCTGAGTTCAAATCTGACCTCAGACACTTAACACTTATTAGCTGTGTGACCCTGGGCAAGTCACTTAATCTCAATTGCCTCACAAAAAAAAAAAAAACACCCACAAACAAACAAAAAACAAACAAAAACTCTAATGTCCTTTGTCCTATAATTTACTGATGGACTAACATCCAACTTAAAGTGAAACTTTAAGTGACTTAAAGTGACTTCTCCTTTATCAATCTTTACCAAATTCTTGCACCTACAACCACGTTGTTAACTACTTGTGACACACTCTGGACTTTGGGGAGGAGAGAAAGACAACAAAGAAGAGAGAAAAAAAGCAAGGTGAGGTGAGACAAGGCACCTGAATCTCTCTCCTGAATTTCAACCATACATTGTATTAACCACCTGCTATTTACCACATTCAAAACAGAAATCACTGTGTTCCCCACATAAACTTGCGCCTCTTCCAAAATCCGTATTTCTATTTAGAGCATCACTCTACTAAACACTCAAGTTCACAACCTTGGAGTCATCCTTGACTTTATCATTTTTTACCCTTCGTATCCAATCAATTGACAAATTTTCTTCCACAATATTTCTCAAGTCTATCCTCTTCGATTTCTTTTTGTTTGTTTTTTGTTTTGTTTTGTTTGCGGGGCAATGAGGGTTAAGTGACTTGCCCAGGGTCACACAGCTAGTAAGTGTCAAGAGTCTGAAGCCAGATTTGAACTCAGGTCCTCCTAAATCCAGGGTTGGTGCTTTATCCACTGAGCCACCTAGCTGCCCCCCACCTCAAACTTTTTTGGTCTCAAGATCTTTTACACTCTTAAAAATCAGAGGCTCCTCCCTCCCATACCATCGATAGCTATAATATTGGAAATTAAAACATCTTATCATTATTTTGAAAGATATTTTTGACTTCATAGAACTCTAGAAAGGATCTCTGGGACCTCCAAGAGAGTGAAGACCACAGTTTGAGAACCTCTTTGGGTCTAATCCATTCTACAAAGAGCTATTAAAATAGTAAGCTTAAGACAGAGGATTTACCATGCCACTCTTGTGCTCAAAAACCTTCTATGACTAATCAATGACTAACCATACTAACCCTCATATAAAAAAGAAACTCCTTAGCCTGCAATTTAATGTCCTCAACAATCTGACTCCCACCTACCTTTTCAGCTTTAAATTCCTCAGCATAAAATTTTTTTTCCCCAACTAAATAGGGTTACTCAAGTGTCCATTTTCTGCTTCTCTTTTGTATTCCCACAAACTCTTCTTCATGCCTGAGTTGTACTTCCTCTTCATATCAAAGCAGTTTTAAATCACCTACTCTGTACTGGCCACTGTGCCAGACAGTGCAGACAAAACAAGAAAGCCATATTGCAAAGAGTTTAGAAGATAATAAGAGGAGGGAAGTAAAGGCACTGAATGTAGATGTCTTACTAAAGGAATTTAGCTGAGGAGGGGAGAAGAAATATAGGAAGATAGCTAACAGCAATGGTAGCTTCAATTAAGAGGTTTTTATAAGGATGGGAGAGAGTTGGGTGTTTGTAGGTAGCAGAAGAGAAATGATGAGGTAGGCAGAGACTGAATATTTGAGAGGGGAGATGATAATGAGGACAATCTGCTAGAGAAGATAGAAAGGGATGGAGTCAAAAGGATGTCAAGAGGTTAGCCCCGGCAAAGAGAAGACCCTGCCACCTCTTCATCAGAAACTCAAGTAAAGGAGTAGATAATAGAAAAGTGACATAAAGACTTGGGAGAAGAAGCTCTTGGAGAATGTCATTATTCTCAGTGAAGAATGAGGCAAAATCTTTTCTTCTCAGCAGATGGCGGAAGGCTGGTGCTATGGGAGACCTATTACACTCTTTTCTAAAAACCCCCTGAAATCTCAAACCCTTATCACTGACCTGAGTTCTCCAAAGTTATCTATGATCTCATAATCATTGTTCTAATGACCTGATCATTCTTCATCCCTTTGTAGCTTTTGGCACAGTTGGCCCCACTCTCCTTTTAGATAATCTTTCCTTGTTGGGTTTCTGTGACACTGCTTTCTCCTACTCCTCCTTCTTCCTGTCTTTCTCCATCTCCACCTTCTTTGCTAAATCATCATCCATGTCATGCCCTCAAACGGTGCATGTACCCCAAGGGTTCTCTTTTCTATATTCCATTACTTGGTGACCTCATCAGCTCCCATGGGTTTAATTATCCTCCACACTTTACTCTTACTCACCCCAGATATACAAGTCTTACTATTTCTACCTCCTCAATATTGCTTTCATATGTTCTCTTCAGTCTACTCACACAAGTACTTACTCATCCCAGCTCATAACCTAATGACATCCCACTTGAGCTGTTGCAATAGCCTACTAATTGGTCTTTCTGACTCTGATTTCTCCCTGCTCCATCCTCCATATAGCTGCCAAAGTGATTTTTCCTAAAATACATATCTGATCATGTTGTTCCTTTACTCCAGTGGCTTCTTATTCCCTTTAGGATTAAATATAAACTCCCCTGATTAGTCTTTGAAGCTCTTTACAGTATGATGTCATGTTACCTTCCCATACACTGTACTGAATTTCCTGTTGTTCTCACGCACTACAAGAGTGAAAGTGGAGGGTGATAGGTTTATTTATACACTAACCAGGAAGTATTAAGGCCAAATAGGATGGCCTGTTGGAGAGAGTACTGGGCCTGAAGTCAGGAAGACTCCTCTTCCTGAGTTCAAATGTAGCCTCAAACACTTATTACCTATGTGACCCTGGGAAAGTCACTTAACACTGTTTGGCTCAGTTCCTCATCCATAAAAAGAAGCTGGAGAAGGAAATGGCAAACCACTGCAGTATCTTTGCCCCAAAAAACCCAAATGGGGTCATAAAGAGTGAGACATGACTGAAACAACCAAACAACCACAAACAACAGGAAGGGTTTGTAGGGTAGCCCTATGATCCCAGCACCACATAATTCCTATGGGGTATTGTTTGTTATATTATTCAAATTAGGGTTTGGGGTGGATTCTAATAATTTGTGACTTAACAAAAATGAAAAAGATTTTCCTAAAACTAAGAAAAATAGTTAACTTCAAGTCAGGACTGAGAAAAAAAATTTGAAATGCTAACTTCTTCTTAGGTGCCTGGCTGGATGAGATGGTTCACAGACCTAGACTAAGCACTAAAAGAGTTTTAGCTCTCCCTTGCCAAGTAGTTGATCCTAGTGGAGAAGATAGTAACAGAGCAGCAAAAGGGTCCTGAAGAGGCTGAATACCTGGAGGCCAGCAGATGGTGGTAGAGAGCAGCTCTGCAGCCATGAGTCTTTGCAGAGACACCAAGAAGAGATAATCTGTCTGAGAATAGAGACATAATGCCTGAGAGAATGCAGCAGAAAGCGGAGTGATGTCATAACCATAGGAGAGAAGTGGGGGTACAATGGCCGACATGTAAGTTGTCCAGGCTATGTGTGCTGTTATGTCTGTGCCTTTCATGCATATACCCTAGATACACAGGCAATTGGTGTACATGCCCCCTTCTTATGAGTTCCCTAGCTATACTTGTTCTCTCTGGGTATATATTCTTTTTTTGTTTGTTTGTTTTGTTTTTTGTCGAGGCAACCGGGGTTAAGTGACTTGCCCAGGGTCATACAGCTAGTAAGTGTTAAGTGTCTGAGGCCAGATTTGAACTCTAGGTCCTCCTGAATCCAGGGCCGGTGCTCTATCCACTGCACCACCTAGCTGCCCCTTCTGGTTATATATTCTTGGCAAGCCTCCATGGGAAAACAGGTTAGCCCTTCCTCTTCACCATCCCCTCACACTACCCCTGACCTGGGCAGCATATTTAGGTTTTTCAGACCTTTCTATCTGCCTTGAGGCTAAATTCCTTTATAAGTGTTGTCTCCTTCAATTAATTAGAAAGTGAACATTTTGAATGTAGGACCACTCATTTTTCTTCTATTTGTATTTCTAGGGTTGAGCTAGCATAATGCTTGACACATAGTGTTGTTCTTTAGTCATTTCAGTCTTGTCCGACTCTCCGTGACCCCATCTGGGGTTTCCTTGGCAGAGATACTGGAATGCTTTGCCATTTCCTTCTCCAGTTTATTTTACAGAGGAGTAACTGAGCCAAACGGGATTAAGTGACTTGCCCAGGGTCACACAACTAATAAGTGGCTGAGACTAGATTTGAACATAGAGTAAACATTTAATAAATGTTTTTTTTCTTACTTTCATTAGCACATGCTCTCTGCATGTGTCTTCTTTAGTAGTTTAGTAATTTGGAAGTAACTTGCAAGCTTGTCACTTAATTTGCTAAGCTATTTGATTAAATTATTCTGCTTGGAACCAATAAATCCTCTGGCCTTTAAAAGCACACACATCAGCAAGGGCTTGTAAGCTATGGTTTTGTTGTTGAACTAAAAAGTACCTCAAACTATGGTATTTTCTATTATCCAGTTTAGACTGGCATCTAGTTAGTGCCTACATGTACAGTGTTTTTGGTTTTTGTTTCCCACTTGACCCTTCTTTGACAAAAACAATTCCCAAGATCAGAAAAAAACCTACTTCTTCTAACATTGTCCAATGTTCCTTTTCACTATATTATGGATGGTAAGCTCCATATGGTACATATGCTGCAATCTGTAAACCTAGCTGGAAGAGAAGTGTGTTTGATATATATGGGTCCTTGACAGTACAACTGAGGAACGTGTTCGCTCTTAAAAGTATTTGTAATAAAATAAGGATACTTGGCACTCTTAGGAAACTTGACAGGCTCAAATCATTTTCTAAATCGTAAATCCTACAGATAATGGTCTCAGTCTTTTCCTGTCAAGGATCTACTTTGAATATCTCCTCCACCCAACTCCACCCTTGGGTCTATCATTAATGCTCTGTAAATCGTAAGTATTTAATAAATATGTATTCAATTGGATAATCTCTGAGGAGAATGGGAGATCAGCTTATTTACGGATAATTGATATGGAGGAGAAAGTGACTTAAAATGAAGCTACTTCTAACAGAAACCAACATTATATAAAAATGAGGAAAAAAGTTTTATTAGGATGGAATCTTGAAAAATGAAGCTAAAAGTTAGGAAAATATATTTGTTGTATCTTCTATTTAACGAAAATTAGGTTATAATCACAAGTATGTGCTCACTAGAATGAACAAATAAAGGAATCACGTTGGGGGTTTTGGCATATTTTTCTGGCAAAATTACAGTATAATAGTAAAGGGTGCTGTTGTTGCATAAATGTCTGAGGACTTAATTTTTCTAGCCCTCTTAGTTTTTTGATATTCAAATAATTTTCCTTTAAAATACCTGCCAATCATGAGTGTGACATATGGGACAAAGATATAAACATGGGTGAAAATGGGTGGAGCTAGAACCTAGATCTTAATTTCAGTGCCTTCTCTCTGTTAATTATTGTTAATCATTTCCTATTTATCTGTGTATAGCTTGCTTTGCACATATTTCTTTGCATATTATCTCCCCCGTGAGATTGTAAGAGGAGCTTGAAGACTATCTTTTGACTCTTTTGGTATACCCAGCACAGGCACATAGTAGGCACTTAAGAAATGTTTGTTGATTGATAGATAAAACATTTATTAAATATTTATTATATGCCAAGCACTATGATAAACACTGAGGATGCAAATACCACAGGTAAATTAGACTGTCCCTTCCCTCAAGCTTACATTCTAATGGGGGAAGACAACACACAGGACCATTTCTCCTGAAACTTTTGGTTAACTGAAATCTTGTCTTATGTTAATATTAACCTCACCTGACCAAAATTTGACTCATAGAATAACAGTATTAAGGGAAAACTGACATTCCTCAGATAGAAGCCAAAGGGAGATATATGGGGGTGTGTGTGTGTGTGTGTGTGTGTGTGTGTGTGTGTGTGTGTGTATTGGGGGGGGCAGGGTAATGAGGGTTAAGTGACTTGCCCAGGGTCACACAGCTAGTAAGTGTCAAGTGTCTGAGGCCAGATTTGAACTCAGGTCCTCCTGAATCCAAGGCTGGGGCTTAACCCTAGGTTATCCTGAAAACATGTCAATCCCTTCTTCCTCAATCAACCCATTGTGGACCCTCTAAATGTAGTTTAACTTGTAACCTGACTTAGTTTACCGATAAACTTGGTTTAACTAGGTTTGTTTTCTTAGGGGATGTATGAAATTATGATTCTGCTTCACTAAGTTTGCTCAACTTTTATGACATTGAAGAAAGCATGGGATTGTGAATTGGTTGGTTTTTTTTTTAACTTTTATAACCTAAAAGAAGGTATGAGATTACAATATGTAAAATAATATTTTTCTCAGCCATTCTGACATTATTTTGTCTATAAAAGGGCTCTTTAAAATCCTACTCAGGGTTCAGGTTTTATTATTTTTTCTTTGAGGCCCAAATCTGTGCTTAAGCATAATAAAACCTAGGGTTTTGCCTCTCAGATTTCTGTGTTGTAGTAGATTTGTTTCTGCAGCTTTTCCCTACCACACAAACTCAATCAGGAGATATTTCTCCCATACATATAGGTAAAACTGACATTCCTTCTGCATTTCTGGAAAAACACATCAACATGTGTTTTTGAATGAATGAAATAAAAAATCCATTTGAGTAACTAAGTAATCAAGACTACAAGAATGACTAATAGTCCAATGATCTAAAAGACTAGATAGTCAACACTAAACTGATTTCCCAGGTCACGGCACCAAAAGAGAAACCAGAAAATACAAGATTTGTCTGCAAAAGTATGACAGAGGGACCCAGGACTTTGAGTGGCCATGGACAGGGGAAGGGAGCTGAAGCAGCTTGTGCTCAGAGTGCCTTCTATTGACTTCACACTTTTGATTCCTCAATTTTTCCATATTATTTCTGTCCATAAGACCTACTCTGATTTCTCTTCCTTCCCTCCCTAGCCTCAACTTGATTGCCACAGTCATCTGCCTTTTTGGCTTTTTGTTGAGTACTTCTAGAGGAAATGATTAAATTGTTCCAACTAAGTCCACAACAAATTGGAGACAGCAGCCTCATCTGGGTCCTAGCTGCTGAATGATAATCTTTCTACTCAGTTCCAAAACTGAGCATATCCCTACCCAAGAGAGCTGAAACTCATTCATTCATTCATTCTCTCTCTCTCTCTCTCTCACACACACACACACACACACACACACACACACACACACACACACACACACACCTTATTACTGTGATGAAATAATGGGATTTAGCAGATACTCAAAGACCCATCTGGAGATTAATCTATACTGATTGAATCAAGTGAGAGTGATTGACTGCTGATTAAGCCTACTTCAAGTTAATTGGATTGTAATCACACCTGGCTATCCCTTAAGAGGGTATTGTTCTCAGAAACTAGACTGTGAACTCAACTTGAGAACACCTTCAAAGCCAATGGATTTGGATGACGCCAACCAATCACCTTGAAGCAGTGTGTAAGGACCGCCTCTGTTCCAGATCTATAAAAAGCTTCCACAAACAGCTTGCTAGTGTGTTCCAGATTAAAGCAGGCTCTTGGAGGAGGACTTCAGGAAGAACCCAACCAGGCTGGAACTCTAGGCTAGACTGGTGCTGAAGCTTCTGATTTAAGGTGACCACAATTTAAATTTTTAAACATCACATTACCAACTAAAATTATCTTTATTTTAGCACTTAACCTCTCTGAGTGACTTGACATTATTGAATAATCCTTCCTTGCCTTCTACAAAACTTCACTTTCGTGGTCCTTTTCCCAATCTCTCTCACAATTCCTTCTCTAACCCTTTCAATGATACCACAGCCTTCTGTTATCCCTTATTATGCCTATGTCCTAAGCCTCTCTCCTTGGCTCTCTTTTCTTTGCTTGGTAATTTCAATGACAATTATGACTTCAGGTATTATCTCTCTTCCAATGGCTCCCAGTTCTACATTTCCAAACTCTCATCCATCTGCTGACTATTTCCATCCAGATTTCCTGCTGTCAACACCAAATCAATATGTAATCCCAATGCAATATCAATCAATCAATCAATATGTTGAAGAACTGCAACTATGTTCCAATTAAATTGGACTATGCACTATCTTCCATACTATTCTTTCTCTTTCCTCAATCTAATCAATATTTATTAAGGTCCTACTATGTGCCAGGTTCTATGGTTCTGCTCCTGCCATCCCCATTACCTGAAACAAACTTTCCTCTGCTTCTGCCTATTGAAAAATCCCTTCTTTCTAGGATCAACTCAGGTGTCACATTCTCCGTGAATCCCTCCACAATCCCCTCAAATGGAAGTGATTTGTCCCTCCTCAATTTGTTTTAATATGACCTTCCTTCACATACATCATACTCTCCTTGGTCTCTTAGTTATTGGTTTGTCTATATTATCCTTTTCCAGAGGCAGTGGCCCAGTGAATTGAGCACTGGACTTGGAATAAGGAAGACCCATCATCAAGAGTTCAAATCTAGCCTCACACATGTTAGCTGTGTGACCCTGGGCAATTCACTTAACCCTATTTACCTCAGTTCCTCATCTGTAAAATGAGCTAGAGTAGGAAACAGCAAACCACTCCAGTGTCTGTCAAGAAAACCCCAAAAAGGGGTCATGAAGAATTGGACACAATCAAAATGACTCAACAACAATTATCCTTTTCCATGAATTCTATCGTAAGTTCTTTGAAGGCAGGAACTATATCTTATTTCATCTCCATATCCAAGGAATTTAGCATGATGTCTTTCCTATAGTAAATACTTAATAAATGGCTAAATTGATCTCATTTAAATAAGAAAGGAAAGGTATGGGGCAGCTAGGTGGTGCAGTGGATAAAGCACTGGCCTTGGATTCAGGAGGACCTGAGTTCAAATCCAGCCTTGGACACTTGACACTAGCTGTGTGACCCTGGACAAGTCACTTAACACTCATGGCCCTGCCAAAAAAAAAGAAAGAAAGAAAGGAAAGGCATAAACAAGCTTTGTCTCTTGGGAAAGGCATGGTTATACGTCTCTATATAAGTTGGCTTTGTTATGTTTCTTGGAAGAAGTTCCCTGGGGACAGGAACTAAATGATCCACACTGAATCTCTCTAAACCAATCTATTATAGACCAGATAACAAAAGTTTCAGGTAATCTTTCTTAATCTTTTTCACTTTCCTGTTCAATAAGTTTTTTTACCTAGATGTGCTATGTGTTCTAATGGACATTCACATCTAACATAAACCATTTCATTATTTCCTACAGAAAGCTTCATCCAGTAAGGCACCCTCTTTTACGCTGAATTTACCCAGGAGTAGGAAGCTTCTAAAGGGAGGGGGAAAGGCATGATGATATTCATGATAGATTCCATAAGATAGTTTATCTTTATTTTAAATACTCTCTTTACAAGAGAATAAATAGCTTTGACACTAGGGGATAACTAAACAATATATTTCTGAAAAACCACAATACTCCCAGAAGCCCAAATAAAATGTGATTATGGAGCTGGCAAACATAGAGAAGTCTGATAGCCACTGAACAGGAAGAAATGGCTCCACTTTGTGAGATAATATTTCCATTTATAAAATATCTTCTATCCACGGGTCTCAAAACACAGATGCTCATTTTATAGGAGGGAGAACAGGAAAGGAAAAGAATTTGATTCTCTCTAGCGATTAAACCAGAAATAGAATTGAGGCCTTCTGATTCCAAATCTATTATTCCATCCAGTAACAAAAAAGAAAAGTCTCAGTAAGATGATAGAAACTACCTTTTTGCAAGAATCTTTTTAAACAGCACTAGATGATACACTGTACATACAAGAGGTGAGTCCTGTTACAGTCACAGGAATGAACTAGGTGGCTTGGTACATTTTCTTCTTTTAATTTTCACAGAAGTCTTTTTTTTTTTTGGATTGTTATATAGCCATCCTGGCTACTACAAATGGTGCCCAGTTGGGGCCCACTCATTCCAGCCCTAGTGTGACAAAGGTTTTATTCCACTGTATTTCCTCAAGAAAGGCAATATGGTCTATGTCAAAAGAACATAAGAGTTGGGGTCAAAAGGCCAGCATTCAAGTCCTGGAGGGTCCAAAAGCTTAGTAGCTCTTTAGCCTTGGGGAAGTTGCTTGATATCCCTAAAAAATAATAAGTAGTATAACAATATCTAATATTTATATAGAACTTGAAGGTTTGCAAAATGATCTTCAAATATTGTTTCATTTTATCCTGGTAACCACCCTGGGAAGTAAGTGCCATGCGAATAGAGAAACTGAAGCAAACAGAGGGGCAAGAGGAGAGACTGGAGGATATAGTAATCACATAACTATGTGTCAGGCACTGTCCTAAGGATTTTACAAATATTATCTCATTTGATCCTCACAACAACCCTATGAGGTAGGTGCTATTATGAGGAAACTGAGAGAGACAGAGATTAAGTGACTTGCCCAAGGTCACAACTAGGGTCTGAGGCCACATTTGAACTCAGGTCTTCCTGAGGTCCAGTGCTCAATCCAGTGCATGACCTAACACTTGCTATTACTACAGAAATAAACTTCTCCCAGTTTCCTCTAAGCAATTCAGCTCATCCTCATGACTCCAAGATCCGTCCTCTATCCCCTACAGCATGCTGAGTCACTATGTGTGTGAGTGTGCTTGCTTTGTGAGGAGAGATAGAGAATATATACAATTGTAGCAGCAGATATGGTTAATGGATATATTTATACATTATCAGTTTATATATTTAAAAGTTTCTTTGTGTTACTTCCATATGCATGCTTTAGGTGCCAATAATGAGCCCAGATTCCTAGTTCATCAACCTTCTTAATTCCCATAATGCCCCTTTCCCCCTATTCCAATCACACAGAGGGTCATCATAGCCTTAGCCTCATAATCATCTTTCAAGTGTTCCACCTCCACAATCCATAACTTTGAAATCCCTATCTGTGACCTTAACCTCTTGTCCTTCCAACTCTCTTTATGCCTTACCACTTACCCCCCGCAAAATTTTTTTAAACCTTAAACAATCTATCTTCACCACAACCTCCAGTTACTTCTCATTTCTCAGCTTTCCCAAGGTCTCCACCCCTGTTTAGGCCTCATTTTCCTTCCTTCAGAATCATGACCCTCTAGTTGACCAGTTTAAAGTTACATAGTCAGGGGCAGCTAGGTGGTGCAGTAGATAAAACACTGGCCCTGGATTCAGGAGGACCTGAGTTCAAATCCAGCCTCAGACACTTGACACGTACTAGCTATGTGACCCTGGGCAAGTCACTTAACCCTCATTGTCCCACCAAAAAAAAAAATAATAATAATAATAGTCACACAGTCTTTTACAATTAAGTTCCCTGCCTCTTTGTCCTATCTATCCCTTTCCAAACCCAAACCTTATATTACTCCTTTCTCTGCTCCTACTTAAATGCTGCTGAATGTCAGTGGAGGAAGTCACACAACTGACTGGATCAACTACAAATTTGTTATCTGATCTCAACTAAGCCTTATTACTACATGCCAATAATCCTTTTACTCTTTCCTGATTGATTTTCTATACCACTTCCCTCAGTTTCCATGTTAACCCTCTCTCCCCAAGCCACCTAAACCTTTCTTTTCTTCCCTTTCAGTCAAGGATTTATCTTCATACTTTACTTTTTAAAAATAAATTGAGGGGGCAGCTAGGTGGTGCAGTGGATAGAGCACCGGCCCTGGAGTCAGGAGTACCTGAGTTCAAATCTGGCCTCAGACACTTAACACACACTTACTAGCTGTGTGACCCTGGGCAAGTCACTTAATCCCAATTGCCTCACAAAAAAATAAATAAATAAATAAATAAATAAAATTGAGGATGCAGCTAGGTGGCACAGTGGATAAAGCACTGGCCCTGGATTCAGGAATACCTGAGTTCAAATCCAGCCTGAGACACTTGACACTTACTAGCTGTGTGACCCTGGACAAGTCACTTAACCCCCATTGCCCTGAAAAATAAATAAATAAGTAAATAAACAAATGAATAAAATGAGATAATATGGAGAGAACTCCATCTATTTCTCAATTCTGCACTTCAAGTCACATAACTATCATTCCCTACTCTTTTCACCGGTTTCAGATAATGAGAAGACCTTTCTTTTTGCCAATGCCAACCTCTATTTCTGCTCTCAGTCCCTTCCCCTCTCATCTCTTCCAATTCATCCCTTTAATCATTCCTTCAATTACCATAATTTTTAATCTCTCCTCCATTTGGATTCTAGATTATGAACATGTCTAGATGTTTCCCACCCTCAAAAACCTTCACTTCACCCTCACAGGCTTCAAGCTACCCTACATGTCACAGCAAAAATCCCAAAATGAGCACTTGATATGCCTTGCTTTCACTTTCTCATCACCCACTCACTTTTCAACTCCCTAAAATCTAACATTAAGTCAACCTGCTCTCTCCAAGAATATCAATGTCCTCTTAATGAACAAATCTCGTGCAGTTTTTCCTCATTCTTCATCTTTCTTGGCCTCTCTGTAGCATTTGGGACCATTGACCACAAGGCCCTTCTAGACACTCCTTTCTGAGTCTTCATAACATTGCTTTCTCCTGGTTCTCCTCCAACATCTCTGGTAACCCCTCAGACTCCTGTGCTGGATCATCATCCATCTGCAATCTCGCATATGCCTAGGTGAATGCTATTACAATGTCCTCTTTCACTCTGTCACTTAGTGATCTCCTGGAAAGATCAAGTATTGTCTCTGTGACAAGGACTCCCAGATCTATCTATCCAGCACTCATCAATCTCCTGAATTCCATTTTTATATCACCAATTGTCTACTGGATATTTCCAATATTGGATATCTCAAAGGCCTCTCAATCTCAATAAATCCAAAATAGAACTCATGATCTTTCTTTCAAACCCTTCCCTCTTCTTAATTTTTTTGCTTCTTTCAAAGACATCACCATCCTTCCCTGTACCCAGGTTCACTTTGATATTCCTATGGAATACAGAATTTTAATGTCACAAAGCTCAAGGAACTTTGGAAATGCTTTTTTGGGGGCGGGTCTCCAGGATAAAATAGAAATTTCTCTGATCAGCACTTAAAGCCTTTCACAATGTAACTCTAGCCTACCTTTCTGTGTTTTGTTCCACATTATTTTCCTGACATTCTCCCTTCCAATCAAACTGGTTTTCTTTTTTTTTTTCTTTTTTTTTTTTTTTTTGGTGGGGCAATGAGGGTTAAGTGACTTGCCCGAGGTCACACAGCTAGTAAGTGTCAAGTGTCTGAGGCCGGATTTGAACTCAGGTACTCCTGAATCCAGGGCCGGTGTTGTAACCACTGTGCCACCTAGCTGCCCCTACAAACTGGTTTTCTTGATCTTCCTCACACACAACATTGCATTTCCTACCTCCTTACCTTGGCACAGGCTGCCTCTCATACTTGGAATGCCTTCCTTTCCCACCTATACCTTTTTAAATCCCTCACTTTCTTCAAAGTATAGCTCAAGTGCTGCTTCCTACATGAAGCCTTAGTCTGACCACCACTAACTTGCTAGCAGATTTCTGCTCTCACATTACCATGTGTATATTTTGTATTTAATTATTTTCTGTACACATTCTGTCCCCCTCTCCCCACAATGTGCTCTTGAGATAATGTTTTATATTTGTCTTTGTATCTCCAGTGCCTGAGTTTATAGCAGTTAGTAAGGGCTTGCTAAATGAGGTGTTTCACAAGTGTTAGGAAAGTTGATCTTTGACCTCACCTCCTCCTCAGCCCATGTAATAAGATGTTAGCAAGGTGTTGAATTAACTGTAAAGATCCCTTTTAGGTATGTGAACACCTTTCTCTGCTGAAATTAAGGGGGGAAATTTCATTGGATGAGCAAAAATTAGATATGCTTGATTCGGGTGCTTAAATGGCTAAATCTTGGGGAGTTAGAGAGACTCAAGTCTCAAGCACCCATTGCAGAGAAGGCCTCTGCAGAGGAAGGGAGGGCATTTCTCTCTCTTCTTATCCCCCATCAGTCACTGTGTCTAGCAGCAGCTTGACCAGAAAAAACCATCTCATCCATCAGTTCAAGGGTTTAAGGCACAGTTTGAGGGAGACACAGAGAGACAGTCACTTGAGGGAGTAAGATACCTGGAGGGAAAAAGGGCACTGGCAATAGAGAAGACGACTGACTAGAGAGTAGACCTTTTGAATCTAGAGAGAGGACTCTATGAAGAGAGAACTTCCAGACCCTTCAGTACCAGATTGTGAATAACTTTTGACATACGTGTATCCTACAAGTTTACCTCACTACACCTTTGGTGTCCACCTTTCACCCATCTCTCACCTCCAAGAAGTTGTGGCATGTGCAGCAGCCACACAACAGGCTAAACCAGGTTGAAGGTAACTGACAGGCCTCAAACTTGTCATGAACTAGAAGAATATTTATCCCAAGCAAGTGAGGACTTCACCACGGCAGAGTGTGTAGATAAGAACAATTTGTTCCAACTGCCACAAAGACAGATGAAGCAGGCACTGTGGGGTGCTTAGAGCTTGGCCGGACATCAAAGACACCAAAGTCATCCATTGCATCCCAGCCACAGTCAATTGTCCTAAATTTGGCCTTGCCACTGGACTTTGATGACTGTGGAAGACAAGAGTAAGGCTGATGACTGTTCAATTCTGCCTCATCTAAATCCAATTCATACACAAGTCAAGTCATCACCCCCATGATGTCATTGGCCCTCTTGGAAAATGAAGGATGAACAACAACTTTTAATTTTGAGCTCACTTTTCCTATAGACTCTGTGTGTACTTACGAGGGTATGTGGCAGGTTTCTGGAGAACACACTTTGTGGCTATTGTTCCTACTGGATCACCTTAGTGAATGTCTTTGCTAAGAGCCAATTGTATATGCTGGCTGACTTTTCATGAGAAACACCTAATGGAGTTTGTGAACAACAGTGTTAAGAGTAGCCACACAGGGGCAGCTAGATGGTGCAGTGGATAGAGCACTGGCCCTGGAGTCAGGAGTACCTGAGTTCAAATCCGGCCTCAGACACTTAACACTTACTAGCTGTGTGACCCTGGGCAAGTCACTTAACCCCAATTGCCTCACGAAAAATAAAAACAAAACAAAACAAAGAGTAGCCACACAGGGGGCAGCTAGGTGGCACAGTGGATAAAGCACCGGCCCTGGATTCAGGAGTACCTGAATTCAAATCCAGCCTCAGACACTTGACACTTACTAGCTGTGTGACCCTGGGCAAGTCACTTAACCCCCATTGCCCTGCAAAAAAAAAGAGTAGCCACACAGAGGGTACCCCAGGATCTAGTTATAACCACCCTCTGGGAACTCAGCCCATGAATTCTAGTACAAGCTGAGAATTAACTCAAAAGGGGTGCTTCATGAGCTTATCCAATTTGGATATCATTTGGAGCTAATCAGGCTTTACCTAAGTCTATTCAACCATGTCTGCTTTCAGGATTTGCCTGAGCCATGAATGCATTGATCCCAAAATATTATTTAACACATGCCACTCTCATGCAAACCTTCTTCCAGCAAGGCTTAGGCAGTATTTTTATCCAAAATACCAAGAAAAAGAAGTGCTCAAGACAGGGTCAGCATTAAAGAGGTTTTATGTTATTTATTCGAAGGCTTGCTAATTAATCCTCCCTGAGCCTGACCCTCCAGTGAGGCATACTGAATGAATTTCCCTCTTCAGAGGAAAGTATTCCCTTGATAAATTAATGACATCTCCCAGAGTACCAACGGGCTGACCTCCATGTACAGAAAGGGTAACTCAGAGGGAAATGGGAGTTTTAGTTCCAGTCATGCTTGGTAACCCTTAGTAAGTTATTTCGACTCTCAGTAGAGAATAGCAGTGCCCCACCTCACAGGTGTGAGGGATAACTAATAATCCTGCTGGCAAAAGTTCCTGGCACAAAAGCTAAAGTACCAACTCGAGCCTGCCCAGGGTGTGCTCACAGGGGAGTTCTCTGGTCATGATTGGCTAATAAATCTTAATCACAGCCCAGTCAAGTGTTCTCCTATAATCAGGATTCTTGATTGGCTCTATTCACACTCCCCCAAGGTCAGAAAGGAGGAGGAGAATGAGGAGGAAGGAGGCAAGAGGAGAGAAATCAAAGCCTAATGATAATTCAGAGCTCCATAACTGTCTGGAGATGTCATTATTTCGAGTCCCTGAGAGATTGTGCAGACAAGGCAGTCACCGACCTACCATGCACCTCCCCTCTCCAAGATTCCTTTCACCCAGCACCACTGCCCAGCAGCAGTTCCCAGGGTAGCCATAGTAAGAAAGTACCTGACTCAGGGTGCATTATAAAAAGTAGGAAAGTAGGTAGAGTTGGGAGAGTGTGCCTGTGTTTCCTGGCAGGGCAGGATGATTCGTACATGACCTAACTTCAGGAGAGATAGCAACCAGTGCTGAACAGACTGCACAAATGCTTTCCTATTCTTGTCTCCTTGCTACCTGTTTCCACCGGAGAAGAGCTTTCTATTTCCTCAGCAGAATCTTAATAGCCTCACAAAGACCCTTTGGGTCAGAGCTGGCCTCAACCTTCCAGTAAAAAAAAAAAAAGAGTAATGTAGAGGCTGTTGGACATTCTTTTGCCTAAAGTTATTTCCTCCAAGACTATCTGTCCTATCTAGTTGACTGTTTGTACTTACTAATCACATTGTTCCCTGGGTCACAACATTTTCACAGAGTGAGATGGCCCAGCTAACTACAAGCAAGCAAACAAAAAACAGACAGCTACTAAGCACTCACTAAGTATTAGACAAGGGCAGCTGGGTGGCACAGTAGATAGAGTAGCAGTCCTGGAGTCAGGAGGACCTGAATTCAAATGTGGTCTCAGAGACTTACAAGCTGTTTGACCTTGGGCAAGTCACTTAACCCTGTTTGCCTCAATTTCCTCATCTGTAAAATAAGCTAGAGAAAGAAATGGCAAACCACTCCGGTATCTTTGCCAAGAAAACTCCAAATGGGGTCATGAAGAGTCAGACATGGCTGAAATAACTAAAAAACAACAACTGCAATCATAGCATAGTGGATAGAGAACTGGCTTTGGCATCAGGAAGAACTGAATTCAAGTTCCACTTCCACAGACAGATTTACTGTGGGCAAGTCATCTCTCTGTATCTTAGTCGATTCTCTAAGAATGTCAATTGAAGAACAGTTGCTAATATGTCTTGTTAGAGGGAGTTTCCTCAATAAAAGTTCTCTATAACTGTAAAGTCACAGATCCACACCAAAAGGGGGAGAGAGGAACAAAGGAAGGAAGGAAGAGAGAAAGAAAGAAAGAGAGAGAAAAATAAAGAGAAAATGTAAGGGAAGGAGGAGGGAGGAAGGGATAGAAGAAAAGAATGAAAGGAAGGGAAGAAATGGGAAGGGACAAAAAGAAGGAGGGAGGGAGGAATGATGGAAGGAGAAAAAAATGTACCAGGTACTAAGGATACAAAGACAAAACATTCTAACTATAAGAAAGTGACCTGCTTCTTGGGGGCAGGGTTTGGGGGTGGGGGGAAGGCAGAGCATGGAGTGCCCTAATATGGTAGCTATTTCCTAAAGAAAATACTTATTTCTTTTCACCATCTAGGACAATATTTTCTTCCTGAACCTTGATTACAAAGCTAGATTTGGCCTTAAGAGGCAGTCAATACTTTTGATGTTTCATTACTTTCCCGGGGCTTTATTCAGGGTCATATCTAAACTTCTCATTGGTAGACTGTAAAGAGCATTGAATTTCCAGTTAAAAGATCAGAACTGAATTCCTGTCTATGTCACTAACACCTCTCTGTGTGACTCTGAACAAATCACTTCAACTCTCTTGGCTTCAGTTTATTGATCTTTTATCTCCAGATCTTATGATCATGCCCAAAGATGAGTGCATATGCTAATGGATAAATTATGCAGAAACAGAAAACAAAAAATCATTTACCCACTGGGGTCATGGGTGTATCATAGGCAGAGGAAAAGATATGGGGTTATTTGGGTGTGTGTGCTGGTGATGTTCAATTGACATCATCATGCGACCTACTGATGCATCTTGAGAGTCCCTGGGCTTTACCATCTTGCTCTTCAGCTGAACCTTTCTTTCTCTCATAGAATGTGAGCTTCTTGAGAATAGGACCTGTCTTGATTTTCAATTTGTATCCCCCTTGTTTAGCACAATGCCTTACATATAGTAAGTGCTTGTTAAATGCTTTTTTCATTCATTCTCACTTTTGTCTCTCTTCTTTTCACTGAAGTTAAAGAAAACTTGGTATCTTTGGATCTGCCACAAATGAAGTGACACTTGTTAGTCTTAGAAATGTTTCTCAACTCTTAAGCCTATTAAAAATGGGACTACTGGGGGCAGCTAGGTAGTGAGTGCAGTGGATAAAGCACAGGCCCTGGATTTAGGAGGACCTGAGTTCAAATCTGGCCTCAGACACTTGACACTTACTAGCTGTGTGACCCTGGGCAAGTCACTTAACCCTCACTGCCCCACCAAAAAAAAAAATGGGACTATTTCTAGGAAAAGATACAGGTTACATTCTTGATCTTTGTATCTCAGCAATACCATTTTGGTTTTAAACCTCACAAAGAAGCCCCATGGAGGCCCTGCAAGGTTTGTTTGGTTTTTTACTTAATTCCTATAAAAGCCAAAAAAATGTTTGGAGAAACTGCTCGTGTAGTGCAATCTTAAATTTAGATTGGTCCTTAGGGCATCATTTGTAAACTAGGAAAGCTCAGGTCAGATGAAGCATCTGGTTTTTAGTTGAATCTTACTTTTGATTCAGTTTCCCGGCTGGGCTCAGTGAGTCACCACAAGGTCAAATCATTTGCCCTGTATCCAACAGTAAGTCTATAATTTAACTGTCCTCAATGGCCAGGATATTCCTGGATCACAGCTTTTTTTCCCTAAATGCAAAATTTTAGAGCCTTCCTAGATAAGTAAATTGAATTTGTGTCTACTAGCAAAGGCTAAATAAATCTTGCATTTTCTTTGTATTCATTAATTACCTGTTAAATTAAGCCATTTCATCACTGACAACTGTGTAAATGTTAATGGTATTTTTTCACTTGTAATCAATGTAACTGGTATTCACGAAGCACAAAGCTTACCACCGTGACCAAGAACAAATATAGGAGAGCTGAGGATTCCCCAATTGCCTATAAACATATTGAGAGTGAATATAATGTGAAATGTGGACTGAATCAACAAACCAAGAACTCTGGATAATTTTTTTGGCCAATTTAAAAAATATTAGCCAAGAAACTGTGTGACCTTGGCAAAATCAGTAAACTCTCTGACCTCAGTTCCTTTAAAAAATATAAGGTGACTGAATGAGAATGACCTCTAAAGTCCTTCCCAGCTCCAACTGGATTAAGCATCCTTCCAACAGGTGACCCTTTCAAGCATAAAAGTCTGACCTCTGCTGGTCATAACTGATTATTACAATACCTGACCTTCACTGGCAGAAATGATTTTACTATTGACTATCTGGGCTGTTCCCACCACTCAAAATAGTATAGAAAGCTAAATTTATCTAGAGATATCCAGCTACTTTTCCTTCTCATTGAATCCTATCCTTTCCATCCAAGGCCCAAATTCCAAAATGCTCAGATTCTTTATATCCTTCTTAATCAGACTGACTCTCATATTCTTTATTCAAAATAAATCAGATTAATTTTAAAAGTTTTTGTTAACCACATGCTATAGGATGGACCCTTTGCTAGGCCAAAGGATAGATAAAAATTAAAATTAAATATGGTCTAGTAGAAAGGACATAATAGACACAAGTAATTTACAAAGTAGAGTATATTAAAGTTATAACAAAATTAAGTGTTACATGAGAGAAAAATATGACTATTACAATTACAGAGATCAAACAGTCCCCACAAATCAGCAGGAATAACCCAAAGTTGACTGTGCTAGAGATAAGAATAAAGAAAAACAGACTTATCGAACATAAAGAGATCTTACTAAGATCTAATCTCATTTACAGATGAGAAAAATCTAGCAAGGTAAAGTTAAGTGACTTGACCAGAGTAATAGATAGTGACAGAGCTGAGATCTGTCATTAGTTAGGTCCCCTGATTCCAGGTGGAGGGCTTTTTCCCCCAAGCTGTCTCTCAGATCAACAAAATCCCATTTGAAGACACAATTATTCTGAGGTTCAAATTATGCACATTCTGTTCATATATTTACTTTTGTTGTTGTTGTCGGTGGTGGTGGTGGTGGTCTGGGTACTATAGTCATCAATGAAGAATGTAACCCTTTCAAGTGCTTAGTAGTTTCATAAGTTTTTGTCGACAAAACAAAAAAAAATTATCAACTCGTAATCTCAGAGTCAGAGGGAACCTTAACAGTCATCTAGTATTATCTCTACCTGAACAAGTATTTCCCATAATAATATAGGGGCTAAGTGAGCAACCAGCCTTGACTTAAAGACCTCCATTGAAGGAGAACCCACTAACTTCTGACATAGCCCATTCCATTCTTGGGTTGTTCCAGTTGTTAGAAGGTTTTTTATATTTGGAATCAAAATCTGTCTTTTTTGAACGTCCACCCCAAACTCCTAATTCTTTCCCTCTATGGGCCAAGCAGACCCAGTCTAGTACTTCCTCCAGAAGGGGCTGGGGTGCAGAATGGGTATAATAGCTATCTTCAAGTATTTGAAGGTTGACATGGAAAGAAGGAAAGGAAAGAAAGGAAAGAAGGAAGGAAGGAAGGAAGGAAGGAAGGAAGGAAGGAAGGAAGGAAGGAAGGAAGGAAGGAAGGAAGGAAGGAAGGAAGGAAGGAAGGAAGGAAGGAAGGAAGGAAGGAAGGAAGGAAGGAAGGAAGGAATTAGATTTGTGCTTCTTGGCTTATAATAGGTGGATTTGTAGTATGAAAACCCTTCTACCAATGCAGATTTGTAACTGTTTTCTAATTTATCTTATTAGAGAATTGCTTAGAGCTCTGAAAAGTGAAGTGGCTTACCCAAAGCCACATAGAATGTGTCAAAGGGGAGATTTGAATCCAATTATTCCCAATTCTGAAGCCACTTCACAGTCCAATATGCTACTGCCTCTCAGAGCTTTGAAAGACAAGATACAGATTTGAGGGCAGGGGACAAAGGAGAAAGTTAGGAGATATAGGATGGGTACAGAGAGGACAGATACCTTCAATATGAAACAAACTAAACAAAAACCAAGAGACTGGCAATCCATATGTGTCAATTATCTGAGAAATTACTGTTTACATATGTTTAACCTTGAAGATCTCTTAGATAGATGATGTTGAATATCTAGAAACCCCAAAACCTCACTTTTGAAAAAGAATTGGACCTTAAGGACCCAAGGGGAATTAGGTTTTACCAGATACTATGTAAGACAAAGGTACAAGAGGTAAAAGAGATGAGACCAAAGAAATGTAGTAAAGAAGAAGGGGGAGAGAAAGAGAAGAAAATTAGTTTTTGGACCTTCCAGTAAGGGTGATTTCCATGCCCAACGATGAGTGCATATGCTAATGGATAAATTATGCAGAAACAGAAAACAAAAAGTAATTTATCCACTGGGGTTATGGGTGGATCATAGGCAGAGGAAAAGATAAGGGGGTATTTGGATGTGCCTGCTGGTGATGTTAAATTTTCTATAGGTCCTTACAAACAAAAATAAAGATGACTTAGGTATGAATTCACATTTTCCCTTGAAAGAGAACAAAACTATATCAAATATTCAAATCATGAAGTGTCCAAGTATCCACATTGTTATGAGTCACAGGGGCCATGGCTGTACAAGTCAGAGGAGATGAGTGCTAACTGTATTGTGTTTCTTTAAATGTATTATTCAACATCAGTTATAGAAAATAAATCATACTTGTAACATTGGAAAATGCTGAGGAAAAACTATAAGAAAGTAACCATGGGAAGTATCAAGGACAAGAGTTGACTTACAGATTTCTTGTGAAATATTTACAATAGCACTTCAATTGTGTGTATACACATACACACATGTAACACATACACATATGTGTGTGTACATAACTGTGCATCTACACATGTTTGTACATATACACATGTGTTTACTCTTTTACTTTATTCAAAGAATATTTACTTAAGGTACATTCGTTTAAGGCAAGATGATTTAAATCAAGAGTCAAGAAGAGTGAATTTAATTTCTCCAACAAAAAATACATTTGTACTATTTGTCACATATGTGCGTGTGTGCATCTTCCAAACTCTGATAGATATATGCTTGTTTTCCCAAAGATCCACATTATTTCTAAAGCAATGACTTTATAGCTTGATTTTGTAATAATTTATTTTACATATTGTATATACGCACACATATATTTATATCTATATGGATTCTGTGATGTCATTGGCATGAATGCTCCTGCCATCTATGCAGATCACAACTACTATGATATGATCAGAAAACTGAATAATAATTTGGTTATTTTGTTTACTGAAACTAAAGAAAGCATATGCTTTGGGGCTATATCACCACCAACACAACAAGTTAATTGTGACTCATTGGGTTGATATATTTAGAAGGTAGTAACCAACATCAAAAGAACTGACCTATAATTCACCCTGCATTTCATTTAGTCAAAAAAAAAAGTCATATCTCTGGCCAGTAGAAATTGTTCTTTCTTGATCCTCCCCAACTCTTCAATGCCCTCTTGAGATACCTTTAGTCACACTGTATAGTGATAGCCTTGTTCAGAATCATAAAATCTAAAAGTCCTTGGGAAGAACTTCAGACATCCTTGAGTCCAATCCCCACCTGAAGCATGAATATCTGTTCATGGCATCAATAAAATAAGCAGCATTTATGATGTCTAGGCACTAGGAATACAAATACAAAGAATGAAACACTCTATACTCACAGTTGTTTTGTTTTGTTTTTGGTGTGGGGCAATGAGGGTTAAGTGACTTGCCCAGGGTCACACAGCTAGTAGGTGTCAAGTATCTGATGTCAGATTTGAACTCAGGTCCTCCTGAATCCAGGGCCGGTGCTTTATCCACTGCGCCACCTAGCTGCCCCCTCTTGAATTTTTCCTTACATTGAGCCAAAATCTATGCTCCAAGACTTACAGTGACAGGGAAGCCAGTAGCTTATCAGGCAGCCTATTCCAGAATTTTGGAACACCTCTAATTGTTAGGAAATTTTTCCTCATATTGAGCCAAAATCTATCTCCCTTCTACTTTTCATCAAATGGTCCTGGTTTTGCTTTCTTCAATAAAAAAAGAATGTCTCGGGGCAGCTAGGTGGTGCAGTGGATAGAGCATTAGCCTTGGATTCATGAGGACCTGAGTTCAAATCCAGCCTCAGACACTTGACGCTTACTAGCTGTGTGATCCTGGGCAAGTCACTTAACCCCAATTGCCTCACCACAAAAAAAAAAAGAATGTCTCATCCCCCCTCAACATTTTTGGTTATTTGGTAAATCCATTATTTTATCAATGTAAATAATGGGTCTAACAAAGCTGACTGCAGTCTCTTTATACTGTCTAGACCTATGTGAAACTTACCTATGCAAAACTTACCTATGTGAAACTTACCTATGCTTTTTGTCCTCTTTAAGAATGAAGGAGGGGGCGGCTAGGTGGCGCAGTGGATAAAGCACCAGCCCTGAATTCAGGAGTACCTGAGTTCAAATCTGGCCTCAGACACTTGACACTTACTAGCTCTGTGACCCTGGGCAAGTCACTTAACCCCCATTGCCCTGCAAAAACAAAACAAAACAAAACCAAAACAAACAACAATGAAGAAGGAGGGGCAGCTAGGTGGACTAGCTGTGTGACCTTGGGCAAGTCACTTAACCCCAATTGCCTCACTTTAAAAAAAAAAAAGAATGAAGGAGGAGGTGCAGCTAGGTGGCACAGTGGATAAAGCACCAGCCTGGGATTCAGGAGGACCTGAGTCCAAATCCAGCCTCAGACACTTGACACAACTAGTGTGACTCTGGGCAAGTCACTTAACCCTCATTGCCCCACAAAAAAAGAATGAAGGAGGAACAAGAACAACAACAGCAAAGGATTTACCCAAAGCTCTTGTTCTTTTAAGATCCCAGGGATAGCAATGTATCTGCCAAGCCATCCATCTGGTCTCTCCTTCTTCTTCCCTGACTGGCTCAGCTTTATTTCCCAATCATGTCTTTGATGTTTTTGATGAGCTCTAGCTATACCCACACAATGCAGCCTAACTGTCATAAACCCAGTCTCTGTTGTAGCAAGGGAACTGTTGCAGACAAAAGTGCCTTTATGTCCCCTGGGGTCCTTCTTTTTTCCCAAAGTTTTGGATGACTATGAATTCAGCACCTAATAAAGATGTAATTTTCTTTTACGTGGGTCTTCTTACTACTTTTTATTCATATATTCTAAATCTCTGGCACTTGTCCAATCTTTGCCTTCCTCAGGTTCACTCCCCAGCTCACCCTTCAAATTACATCAATAGTTCAATAGAGTCACGATTTGGGGGCGGCTAGGTGGCGCAGTGGATAAAGCACCGGCCCTGGATTCAGGAATACCTGAGTTCAAATCCGGCCTCAGACACTTAATACTTACTAGCTGTGTGACCCTGGGCAAGTCACTTAACCCCCATTGCCCCGCAAAAAAAAAAAAGAAAAAAAAAGAATCAGTTACATGCACTAATGCCTTGTTGGTGGAGCTGTGAACTGATCCAAACATTCTGGAGAGCAATTTGGAACTATGCCCAAAGGGCTATAAAGCTGTACATACCCTTTGACCCAGCAATACCACTATTAGACCTTTTTCCCAAAGACATCATTAAAAAGAGAAAAGGACCCCCATGTACAAAAATATTTATAGCTGCTCTTTTTGTGGTGGCAAGGAATTGGAAATTGAGGGGATGCCCATCAATTGGGGAATGGCTGAATGAATGAAATGGAATACTATTGTGCTGTAAGAAATGATGTGCAGGTAGATTTCAGAGAAATTTGGAATGACTTGCATGAACTGATGCTGAGTGAAATGAGAGGAACGAGTAGAACATTGTGCACAGTATCAACAACATTATGTGTTGATCAACTGTGATAGACTTGATTCTTCTCAGCAATACAATGGTCCAAGATAGTTCCAATGGACTCATAATGGAAAATGCTCTCCAAATCCAGAAAAAAGAAAAAAAAAAACAACTGTGGAATCTAGATGCATATTGAACCATACTATTTCTATTGTTTTTGTTGTTGTTGTTTTTTGAGGTTTTTCCTTTTTGCTCTGATTCTTCTTTCACAGCATGACTAATGCGGAAATATGCTTAATGTGATTGTACATATATAACCTATATCAGATTGCTTTCTGTCTTAGGGAAGGGAGAGGGAGGGGAAGGAGGAAGAAAAATTTGAAACTAGAAATCTTGTTTAAACAAATGTTGAAAACTATCTCTACATGTAACTAGAAAATAATAAAATACTTTTATGGAAAAAAAGAATCAGTTACATGGCTCTAAGGCCAAATCTTCAGGATACATTACAACTCATATCCCCTCATACCCCCTCTCAAAAGGATTCTGTGTCCTGGTTCCCAAGCAAAACAATACTTGACTGTAGTCTTTCTAAAGACTCATGAGGATTCAAAGACTTACTGATTGACAGTATTCCCTGAAGGAACAGAAGCCAGGGCCAGACACAACACCACCAGGAAAGTCAGGAGGGGAAAACCCCAAATCAATACCAAAAAAGAAGGCCTTTTGTCTGTTTCTCCACTTTCTTGTATACCATACTATAATTCACAGAACGGTTGGGCTGGCCTGTCCAGACTATATAAGCACTGAAGACAATACAAACCTGGCTTGAATATCTGCTGTAAGAAATGAATGGGGGCATAGGGGCAGCTAGATAGTGCAATGGATAAAGCACCAGCCCTGGATTCAGGAGGACCTGAGTTCAAATCTGGCCTCAGACACTTGAAACTTACTAGCTATGTGACCCTGGGCAAGTCACTTAACCTTCAGTGTCCCACACAAAAAAAGAAAGAAATGAATGGGGTCCTTGGTACTTGTTACCAGTTCATAGCCCTGGTTAAATTCCTTCATCCACATGCTTACTTCCCAGAGCCCAAAGTAACCTCTGTACCATGATGAGGAATTTACAAAGTTGTAATTGTTAGGAAGTCATTGATGGGTTTTTTGTATGGTTTCTATTTGTTTTTTATCTTCTTTTTTTTAATGTGTGTCTGTAAGCATATGCCATTCTGGAAAACTCACAGTTTGATAGGATCAGAACCACACTTACATCTATTCTTTTTTTTTTTTTTTGCAGGGCAATGAGAGTTAAGTGACTTGCCCAGGGTCACACAGCTAGTAAGTGTCAAGTGTCTAAGTCCAGATTTGAACTCAGGTCTTCCTGAATCCAGGGCCACTGCTTTATCCACTGTGCCACCTAGCTACCCCTATTCTTGAGACCATATCCCTTTTATGTTGTTAGTGTATCCAAGGTGATGAAATTATAGATCCCTTGAAGTGTAAATTTATATGTAATCCCTACATATTATATATTTGTTTGTATATATATATGTATATATATATATTGCTTATATCTCTATGGATCTGTGATCTCATTGGCATGCATGTTAGTGCCATCTATGCAGATTATAACTACTATGATAGAATCTATGTATATGATCTATGCAGATCACAACTTCTCTACACATTTTTATCATCCATGATTTTTGTCTATGCTTTTCCATTAATCCTGCATAAAGAATATATGCAACGTATTAGGGTCTTCCTCTCATTCTTTTCATATTTTGTGGGTCATATCAGTAGTGTCATATTCAAAATAGAAATGAGGATCAATAATCCTTACATAAGGATCCCTGAAGGTCACATATTGACTTAATTTTAGAATGTATATTATCTATGTTTTATAATATTTTCATTTATTTTGTTAAATATTTTCCAATTACATTTTAATCTGGTTAAGGACACACTCAGGAGTTTGGGGCCACATGTGACCTATAGGTCACAAATTTGACATCTCTCATCTACATGTAGTAGATACCACTATCAGTTAACCTGCAAGTTCTCTTCCAGAAAATCAGAATAATTGGTCAAGAACATGTTCTTGTGTGGGTAACATAGCATTCCTCATGAACTTAAAAGGTGTGTTCTTTTATGTCACCACCAAAAAAAATCACTCAGCTAGTTTTTGTACTTTCTGCTGTTCTTTAAGTCATTTTCAATCCTCTTCTTACTCTTTGTGAATCCATTTTGGCATTTTCTTGGCAAAGATAATGGGAGTGGTTTGTTATTTCCTTCTTCAGTTCATTTCACAGGTAAAGAAACGGAGTAAAAAGAGTTAAATGATTTATCCAGGGTCACCCAGCTATTAAATGTCTAAGGCTGGATTTGAACCCATGTCTTCCTGACTTCAGTCCAGTACTCTGTGTGCTAGTTCACCCATGCCACCTTGCTGTTATCCTTCTTTTGAAGAGAACCACTGACATCATGTGGTGGTTTTGACTTGTGTATGACTTGGATTTACATGAGACAGAGTTACACAAAGTCATCAGCCTCACTCTCTCTCTCTTCCAGTGGCAAGTCCAATGGCAAGGCAAAAGTCAGTATGACTGATGATGGCCCAGGATACAGTAGATGACCTTGTTGTCTTTGATGTCTGACCAAGCTCTAAGAACTCCATGGCATCTACTTCAAACCACCTTCCTGGTCATCGAAACAAATTGTTTTCATCTGCCCATTCCACCTGGGAAAGTCTTCACATGCTTGTGGTAGACAACCCCCTAACTCACTGATGGGTTTAAGACCTATCACTTGCCATTGACCTGGTTTAGCCCTTCTGCTGAAATGGTTTTATTGGGATGTGGCCGCTACCCAAGTTACAGCTTCTTGGAGCCACAGGTGAGAGTTGGGTGACTGGTGAACACCAAAGGCAGATGAGCAGCACTGAAAAGTCCTCACACTAGAGGAGCTAGTCCTCCTTGAACACTCCAGACACCCCAGCTCTATCCAATTGAACCACCTAGTTACCCCTTACGTAGCTTACCCCTCATCTATTAGTCCCTTTGAACTATGCTTCATTGAGTTGCTTCTACTTATTTAGTTATTTAATTTTTAATTTATGGAATAAAACAAGCATTTCTATAACAGTATAATAAAAAGATTATTTCATATGAAACAAATCTATTATATACAACTTGATATTCTTTTTAAACATCTAAAAAAGTTATCATGTAAATTTCTTTTTTTTCTTTTTTTCTCTCCCATTCCACCTTAGAGATGGCTAGAATTACACACAAATATGTATATATGTAAAATCATTCTATACACAGTTCTATTTATCACTTCTTTCTCTGGATACAGATAGTGTCTTCCCTCATATGTCCTTTGTAATAAATTTGGGTATTTACAATATTCAAAATTACTTATTCATTCAAAGCTGTTATTAAAGTAATATTGCTGTTACTATATACAATGTTTTCTTGGTTCTGCTCATTTTGCTCTTCATTCTTTCATGCATGTCTATCCATGTTTTTCTAAGATCATCAAGCTCATCAATTCTTAAAGCATAGTAATATTTCATCACAATCAAATATCACAACTTGTTCAGCCATTATTTTTTTAAATAATCAAAGTAGTACCATAAACAGACCTGTTAATATCAAACACAAAAACATATTTCATGACTTGAGACTTCCATTCAATCTATGCTCCAATCCCCAAAGCATAAAACTCTTTTTGAGTTAGCACCTGTTTCCAATCCTCTACACAAAAGCTAGGACATTGGACAAGAGAAAGTTAGCATATAAACACAAATATCCCTATACTTAATAAAACTTGGACTTGTATAATACTTGTAGTTGATTCATGATTGATTCAGATGTCACTGTAGAAACTTGAAGGGCCCCTCCTGGTTGCAGCTACATGGGCAAAATGGATAACAGGATCCTGACTCCAGGGATTCCTGTTTCTCAGAATTGGTAACTTTGCTGGACATGTCTGTACCTGTAACACCTAGTACTGAAATAGGATACAGATGAAATGTTCCAGAGGTTATACCCATTTGACGCAACCTAAAATCATAAATCAAGTGTCTGTTGAAGCAAGGGAACTGTTGCAGTCCCCTAGGGTCCTTCTTTTTTCCAAATTTTGGCCACACTCCATCTAATAGTACTTTTTTTTTTTCCCTTTTAAATCACATGCCCCATGGCCTTCACTCTGGGAGAATGTTCTCAGCATCAGAATGTGCATTGCTACAACCTAGAATAAGCCCCCTTCAAGTGTATCATTAGGATTTTTTATCTATCTCCCCTATACTCCCTACCTGTCTGGCCTACCTACTTATCAATTCATGCATATCCTTGAAAATGCCTTTTATGCCACTTCTCACATCTAAGTTATTACTTCTAACTTCCTGCATCCTACTTATGGCTTCCATGCATCTTTCCTTTGCCCTTTGAATCACTTACAATTTTAACTATTCTGAAATCACAGTATTCCATCACTTGTAGCCATCACCAGGAGTACTGAAATCATTTTGATAAATGCTTTCATCATTTAAAGGTGTTAATCAGAGATCATATCTTTACTTTTGTCCATATCCCATTTTTCAGACTCAAAAATCTCATTTAAATAGGTTGGGTTGAAACTGCTATAATTGCATGCAATGTCAACTCGGTTCATCTCCACAACTGCCCCTCCACCCATCCACCCACTTCATGGAATGAAACAGTAGAGGGATTGTTTCATTTTTATCTTTCTATCCCTAAAGCCTCACATAGTTCCTGCCTGTGATAGTCCCTTAATTTTCTTTTTTAGTTTATCATTGATGATGTTTGGCGCCCTCCTCCTCCAGTAACTTCTGATTCTCCTCTTGAGGAAAATATGATGCATAAATGTGGAGTTTCAGAAAAGTCTACAAGCCTTTGGCTGCTTTCATTCCTTGAAAATAATAACTTACATTTATTTATATGTTATGTATTATGCATATTTATTATGTTGTATAATAATGATTACATATTATGTATATTATATAATTATAATTTACATTTATTTATATTTTAAGATTGTCAACCTTTTTATATACATCCTTATTTAATTCTCACAAGAACCCTCTGAGATGGGCACTATAGTTATATTATCCCCATTTTACAGGTTAGAAACTAAGCTCAGAGAGGTCTTATCCCCCCCTCCAATATATATATATATATATATATATATATACACACATATATATATATAAAATAAAAGTATTTTATTATTTTCCAGTTACATGTAGAGATAGCTTTCAACATTTGTTTTCATAAGATTTCCAATTTCGAATTTTTCTCCCTCCCTCCTCCCCCCTCCCCACCTAAATATATTTTTCAACATATTTTTCATCCACCTCTGCATTGAATTGAGGTATGATCACTTTATAGGATGTTATCAAGTTCTTCATAGAATTTCTCCATTTTTTTACCAACGTAAAGAATTAATTGTTATTTGAGGTTTTTATGCCTCCGCGTGCACTGGCCTGGGGCTCCGCAAACCACACAGTGCTCCACCCACTGGTTGTAGCCATTGCCAGGGCTCTGGCACCCGTCATCACCACTTGCCGACGCCTACTGGGCCTGGCAAAATTATAATGATTGGAAGCCTAGTGAGGGCAGTCATGTGACTATCAGAGAGGCCATCCCATTGGCTGGGGCTGTGTGGGGTGTTTCTAGGTTTGGGGGAGGAGAATTGGGCATTCTAGGTAGAAGCTGGAAAGCGACGGGCATTCTGCTGAGTATTTTCAGCTGATTCCTGGGCAGTCGTATTTTTTCAGGTATTACAATTTCCCTTTCCCCATTTTATTTCCTTTCCCTTGATCCTACTGCTCCTGTTCGTGTTGTTTTTTTTTTTTTTAAGTTCGTTCTTGTTAAAATAAATCTTGTTCTGTTTTGAGGGAGGCTGCCGGTCTCCTTCCTTGCCCCAATATTGCAGCGAGCCACTTAGCTAGCACTCCCCAATTAAAAATTGGTCCCCACACCCTCTACAATAGATGCTTATACAAGCATGACAATTATCTTCCTTGTGGTCTGTTCACTTATGCTAATTTTAACACTGCTAGACAAAATGATCAGGTCTATTTGCAAATTATGTTTCTCATTACCTTCAGCAGCACAGTGAAACCAGTTCTTTTATTTACCTTTCTGAGGCATTAGGTGCAGAAAGATGATTTGGACTTAGGTAAATTAATGTTTGTAGGTGGTCTAAGAAGAATGTGACTCAATACCCTTTGCCCCCTTTTTCAGACTCATTACTGTGAAAGCAATCACATAGCACTGAGGACTGCCTGGTGTTTTAATCTATTTGAAAGATCATCATGGCAACAACAAGAAGTTCCTTCCAGCTCTGCAATTCCATGATTCTTCGGCATAATCTTAGCTAAAAATGAGCCCTCTGAACAAAATCGATTGGTTTATAACTGTGTTGCAAGATTCCAGGGCCATCAGGGAGACACAAGCTAAAATGTAATTAAAGTAAAATAAGCTGTAATCCAATTAAGTGTAACATGCCCATCTTGAAGTAATGTATAATGAAAGAAGCTTTTGGTGACTGATAAGAATCTTTTTGTTTAAAGGGTGTTAAATTACCAAGAATTTGTCAAAGTTTATCCATTGCTATGCATGGGAGTAATTGGCTTAAGAAGTACAGGTCATGCTTCCATCACTCTGCCAGTTAAAGCACCATTATTATTTCTGGTACTTTCAGCACACAGGGAACAAACTAAAAGCCAACTGTTTTCTGATATACTCTAGTGAACAAAACCCTTATCCTCTTGGGTCTAATCCTCAGTCTCCCCTTTGCCGGACTGGTTCCCTCTCCCAAGGAGCCCTCTAGCTCCCATTCTTAAGCACATCTGCATTCACAAGCCCCACATTTTGTTTTGTTTTGTTTTTGAGATTGGGTCCCATTATTTTCTAGGTTTGATGCTTCTAGTGATCAACATGGAAGCTTTGACCTCCTTTTCCATTTCTTACCTGGTTCACTTCACCTCACCTTGGGCAGCTGGTGCCCATTTCCCCTTCCCCCAGGTCCATGAGGCTCCACCATCACACTGGTGCTGATACAGATACATAACCAGCCTGAGCTCTCCCACAGCTCAGAACACAAGCTCAAGAAGCCACCAACCTCAGCCTCCCTAGTACCGCAGTCTACGGGTACATCACACAGAACATCAACACACCAAGCATCCCATGTAATTTTACTAAGTCAATTGCTCATTTTGAACTCTAAAAATAATATTAACTTGATCCACTCAACACATCTGCTGGGCTGGATTTTACTCAGTTAGCACAATGGATCTTGTCCTGTACCAGATGGATGTCTGAACCATTCCACAGGAGGAGGATGAGTCAAAAAACAAACAAACAAACAAAAAAAAAAAAACCAAAAACCTAGGGCTTGTAAGTGATAAAGTTTTTTTGTTTTGTTTTGTTTTTTTAGTGAGGCAATTGGGGTTAAGTGACTTGCCCAGGGTCACACAGCTAGTAAGTGTTAAGTGTCTGAGGCCAAATTTGAACTCAGGTCCTCCTGACTCCAGGGCCAGTGCTCTATCCACTGCGCCATCTAGCTGTCCCAGTGATAAAGTTTTAGAAAGAGCTCAACAGTGGTCTCCAAATGTTTGAAGGGCTGTTTTGGTCCCAAAGAGCAGAACTAGGGGCAATGGGTAGAAGAAGCAGCATTGCCTTTGATTCACCAATTTTCTTTGTGATCATGGCTATCCAAAAGCAGAATAAACTTCCTAGGGAGGGTCAAAGAATTGGGGACCTCCTATCGGACATTGCATGTCAAGGATTCTTATTCAGGTATAGGTCCCTCTAGATGAGCCTTGTAGTCTGAGATTTTGTGATAGAAATAGCCAGAACCTCAGAGTTCATTGAGTAAATTTCCTGCATTCTACCGACACAAAAACTGAGGTACAGAGTGATTAAGTGACTTATCCTCAGATCAGACGGCAAGAGAGATCATGTGGCATAATAAATGGAGAGTTAGCGCTGGAGCCAGGAAGATGTGGGTTCATGGTCTACCTTCAATATGTCCTGAGGAAGTCACTTACTTAACCTCTCAGAAACATAGACAGCTACGTGGCACCGCGAATAGAGTATTGAGCCTGGAGTCAGAAAGATATGAGTTCAAATGTAGCCTCAGAGACGTGTCAGCTGTGTGACCCTGGGTAAGTCGCTTAACCTCCCATTGCCTTGGTTTCTTGATCTGTAAAATGGGATGATAATGCGCTTACCTCCCAGGATAGTTATGGAGATAAAATAAGATAATGGTTTTTAAGCTGAAGCACTTGGCACAGTTCCTGGCACAATTTGTTGTTGTTGTTCAGCTATTTCAGTCACATCTAACTCCGTGACCCCATATGTGATTTTCTTGGCAAAGATACTAAAGTGGTCTGCCATTTCTTTTTCTGGTTCATTTTACAGATGAGGAAACTAAGATAAACAGGATGAAATGATTTGACCAGAGTCAATAGCTAGTAAATGTCTCAGACCAGATTTGAATTCAGGAAGATGAGTCTTCTTGACTGTAGGCCTGCCACTCTCTCCACTGTGTCACCTACCTGGCAAGCACCACATCTTAGAATTTATGAAAAAGAATACTGTGCACACTCCAACATATACCTTAGATTTGGTAAAAGCAGATTTAAAGAGTTTAGGGGAAAGATAGGTATGATCTCATGGAATGAAATTCCACAGGGAAAATCACCCAAGAACAATAAGATATTCTCAAAAATGAAATTCTAAAGAAACAAAGAGATGATATTCTGAGGAGGAAGAAAGTTGTCTAAAGTGAGAGATGTGGACCCACAGAGAACTAATCAACCACCCTCAATTTTTAAAAGACCCGTCAGGAACTGTCTTTGTTTCTTTAGAATAGAGTAGCTGTTTACCAGATGACCAACATTTCCATTAGTAAAAGATTAGAAACATTATGGTAATTAATGTCCCACTTTAGTCGGAGTATCTTCATTGTAGCATTCCTATTCTGTCAGCCTGTATTATTTATATTCAGTGGTCCCTCACAACTCTGATTAAAGGATATTTTTAAAAGCTTTCATTTTGGCAGACATACAATATATTGCTTTTTCAGTTCAAGGATTTATAAAGAAAATTTTAAAGAAAAGATTTAACTATTCTATTAGTTGAACTCAAAATTTAAGGATCAAGGAGGAATGTTATATAACGTTGTTGTTTGTCCTTCATTCTTAATGAGGACCATGACATCGAGGTGATATCATGACTTACACTGAATTGGATTTAAGGGGGGGGGGGGTGCTGTGAAAGGTCACAAACCTCATTCTCTCCTCCAGAGCCATCTGGGTCCAGTGGCAAGATGACATCAGGATGACTGGAGATGTTCCCAGATGTTTAAGGCAATTGGGGTTAAGTGACTTGTCCAGAGTCACACAGCTAGTAAGTGTCTGAGTTGAGATTTTAATTCAGGTCCCCCAACAACAACAACAATAATAACTCCTATTTATATAACACTAACATTTTCATATGTCTCCATCTGTCTCTCCCGTCTCTCCATCCATCGCTGTCTCCATCTCTCAATTTCTCTCAGTCTTTCTCTATGTCTCTCCTTATCCCCTCTCTCCCTCTTTCCCAGGAATGTGGCTTCAGGAGAGATTCTTCTGCCTCCCTAAAGATGATCTCCAGAACATGGCAAAGCCTGGGCTCCCACCTTCAAGTGACCTGCACATGTGAGCCCTTGAAGTGTCACTATGAAAAGGGTCAAGTTGAGTCTATCCCTGATCTAAAGCTATTGTCTCCTCTTCTCTGATATTGAGCTTAATACTGGGGGGGGGGGGGGGGGGGGACTAGAGCTTCCCAAAACCTCCTCTTAATTTCGGCTAACATTATCAAAGGAAGCTATGTTCTTCCTTTAGGAAATGTTCATCAAGACACAATTGTGTATGTGTGTGTGTTTTAAAATTTGTATTCATGTATAGATAGATATAGACTTAGCTATATAGATAAGCCTATCTATACCTATCTACCTGTCTATCTGTATGTCTATCTATGTGTGTATATATTGGGTGTCCCAAAAGTCTTAGTGCGAATTAAAGCTTTAATAATTTCAGAAGTATAGATGCTACAAACACTTGGAAGTTTATTTATATTTTTAAATAATGATATGTTTCTTATTAAAAATTAAAATAACCACTGTCTTAGGCTATACATCCTCTAGTCAATTTTCAAACTTTGTATAACCTTTCATCAGTTGCTTTAAAATCATCCAAAGAACAAGATTTTGATGCACAGATGACAGATTTGACATGAGACCCCCTCCCCTCAAGAAAAAGTCTAATGAACATAGACTGGGTGGGCAAGGTAGCCAAGAAAAAGGACATCCTTAGCCTATCCACTGGTCAGAGAAAGTATGATCCAGAACCTGTCACACAAATGCAGAATGACAAGCCACCTTGTCTTGTTAAAATTAAAATTAATTTATTATTCAGGATTCTCCAAACTAAATAAGTAATAGAAATTGAAAAAAATTCATGTGTTTTCTAAGTTTGTAGAATTTATACTTAAAGTTAAAACTGAACTAATTTATGAGACTAGACACAAAAATAAGTTTAAACCTTTTGGTTTTGTTTTTGTTTTTCAGGGGGTTTTGTGAGGCAATTGGGCTTAAGTGACTTGCCTAGGGTCGCACAGCTAGTATTAAGTGTCTGAGGCTGGATTTGAACTCAGGTCCTCCTGACTCCAGGACCAGTGCTCTAACCATTGCACCACCTAGCTGCCCCTAAACCTTTTGTTGAATAATAACTCATACTTTTATGTTAGATACCCTTGACACAGATCTTTCTGAAGATTTTCAAAGCACTTTGACATACATCGACTCTCAATTATCCAGAGCAGTTCAGTGCTTTTGTAGATTATCTTCGGTAATACAAAATAACCTTTTTCCACTGCCCAAATAGGTTCTCCCTAAACTGCATATAACAGAGCAAAATCTGGAAATGGGAATAGAGATACGGAAGAAGAGATACAGCATGTTGTGGTGGAAGCAACGCTGGATTTGGAACCTGAAGAATTAGGTTTGAATCCCAGCTCTGCTTCTTTTCCTGTCTGACATTAATCAAGTTCCTTAATCTGTGAGTCTCTGCTCCCTCATCTATAAAATGAGAGCTTTAGATAAGGTGATCTCTAAGGTCCCTGCCACCTCTACATCTGTGATCCTAAGTATAGATTACAGAAGAAAGGGCAAATAATGGAGAAGAAATATAAAAGTGTGTGACAATTCTGTAAGAATAGTATAGCAGGGCAAGAATCAGATTAAGGTGAGGATGATGAGAACTAAAGATGTGTTTTTGATTTGTTTTTTTAAAGCTATATTGGGAAATAATGATGTGTTTCTTATTAAAAATTAAAATAACCACTGTCTTAGGCTATATATCCTCTAGTCAATTTTTAAACTTTGTATAACCTTTCATCAGTTGCTTTAAAATCATCGAAAGAACAAGATTTTGATGCACAGATGACAGATTTGACATGAGAAGAATATAAAATAAGGGAAAGGACCTCTATTCAGGGTTGACAGAGTAGTAAAAGATGGAGAAAAAGCAGGACAATTCAACTCGAATTTTTACTACTAATTTCTTTGCCGATAAAAATCATCTTCAGACGAGGGGAAAAAAAACAAAAACAAAATAAAATGGGACAATTCAGCAGCAAAACCAAGGATTAGTAGGAAAATTAGTAAGAAAGCACCTGGCCGGGGGGGGGGGGGTGCGGCAGCTAGGTGGTACAGTGGATAAAGCACTGGCCTTGGATTCAGGGGGACCTGAGTTCAAATCCAGCCTGAGACACTTAACACTTACTAGCTGTGTGACCCTGGGCAAGTCACTTAACCCTCATTGCCTTACAAAAAAAAAAAAGAAGAAGAAGAAGGAAACCACCTAGGGGCAGCTAGGTGGTGCAGTGGATCAAGCACTGGCCCTGGATTCAGGAGGACCTGAATTCAAATCTGGCCTCAGACACTTGACACTTACTAGCTGTGTGACCCTGGGCAAGTCACTTAACCCTCATTGCCCTACCCAAAAAAAAAAGAAAGAAAAGAAAAAGAACGCATCTAGCAACCCTTTATGGTTTTAAGACTCCACATTCAAATAAATCGTCACCCAAGTCATTGAAAGAATTGGTGTATGTGATTTCTGCATGACAGTCAATGATCTTTGGAAAAGTGGGGAGCACAAGAGAGACATCATAAGAATAGAGATTAGATTTTTGTCCCAGTATTTAAAAACAAGAAAGATATTGGAATGCAAACTACCAGACTGTAACCCTGACTTCAGTTCTTGGTAAAATTCTCAAATATATAATTAAAGAGATGATTAGTGAATACCTAGAAAAGGAAGCAGCGATCAGAAGCAATTGCCATAGCTTTAAAAACATCTTATGCCAAACTAATCTCCTTTTGCTTTTTTTTTATGTAGTTAAATAACTGCTAAAACAAAGGAGTGCTGTCAGTTGAGTTTTCCTACATTTTAATCAAGCATCTGACAAAATCTGTCATGCTATTCTTGTGGACCAGATGGAAAGATGTGGGCTAAGCCATAATATAGTTAGATGAATTTGAAACTGATTAAGTGACCAGATCTACAGAACAGTCACGCTGGACTGTTTCTGTCCACTTATGAATTCTGCCCACTTAGAAGGGGACAGGATTATTCTGTCCACTTAGAAGGAAGCCCCTAAATGGAAAGCCTAGAGGTCTGCCCTAAGCCTTGTGCTTTTTATTGATATAATCAGATATTTGGATAAAAATACATATGCGTGCTTATCAAATCTGCAGGTGACCCAGAACTAGGAGGGATAGCTAACACATTGTATGACAGACTCAGGATTCAAAGAGATCTCAGCAGTCTAGAACACTGGGCAGAATCTAATAAGATTAAATTTAACAGGGATAAATATAAAATCTTATACTTAGCTTCAAGATATTAATTTCAGAAATACAAGAGGGAAGCATGGCTAGACAGGAGTTCATCCAAAAACAAGCAATAAGATTTTTAAATGTGACTTAGACATCATAAAAGCTAATGTGATCTTAGCTGAGGAACATCATATCCAAGACTAGGGAGGTAAGAGTCTAACTATACACTGCCCAATTCAGATAACATTTGGGGTATTATATTCATTTCTGAGCACCTCATAATAAGGACGTGAAAAATTTGGAGAGCACCCAGCAGAGACCAACTAGGTAATGAAACATCTAAAGGTCATGATGTACAAGAATCACTTGAAGAAGGCAAGAGTGTTTGGGGGCAGCCAGGTGGCACAGTGTGGCATGACCCTGGGCAATTCACTTAACTTCTGTCTGCTTCAGTTTCCTCAATCATAAAATAGGAACCCTAGAGAAAGATACTGACAAACTACTCCAGTATCTTCACCAAGAAAACCCTATAAATGGGGTCACAAAGAGTCAGACATGACTAAATGACAACAACAAAAAGGGATGCTTAATCTGGAGAAAAGAAATAGGGGTTGGGAGGAATCATAGTTTCAAATATTTGAAGGGCTATCATGTGTAGGCAAGTAGGTGACTCAGTGGGCAAGAGAACTAGATTTGGAATCAGAAAGACCTGAGTTCAAATATTGCCTAAGATACTTGCTAGCTGATCGACCCTAAGCTTGAGACCTAACCTCTCTCAAGATCAGTCTCCTCAACTATAAAACAGAGATAATAATAGTAACTACTTTACCAGGTTATGGTGAGGATCAAATGAGATAACATGTGTATGGTACTCTGTAAAGAAGGCTAGACTTGTTCTGTTTGTTCCCAGAAGGTAAAACTTGGAGCAATAAATGGAAGGTCCAGAGAGACCTATTTAGATTTAAGTAAAGGAAAAAATACATAACAATTAAAGCTATACCATAGCTTTAATAGAGTGGACTGCCTGCCCTCTAGGGTAGTAAACTCCCCTCACTAGAATTCTTCGAGCGAATGCTGGATGACCATGGTCAGTTCTACAACACTAGAAGGAATCTTTTTCAGGTAAGATTGGAGTAATAACTTCTGAGGTTCCTTCTAATTCTGAGAATCTAAGAGTCTGATTTTCAGAGAAAGTGTCTGTCTCCAAGAGAGTTGAATATCAGATTTTTATCTTGAAAGTACTAATCAGGGGGCAGCTAGGTGGCACAGTGGATAGAGTACTGGCTCTGGAGTCAGAAGGACCTGAGTTCAAATCCGGCCTCAGACACTTAATACTTACTAGCTGTGTGACCCTGGACAAGTCATTTAACCCCAATTGCCTTACCAAAAACAAAACAAAACAAAACAAAAAACCACAGAAAGTACCAATCAGTGAAGCAGAAGCTAATTCAATTAAGTTCAATAAACCCTCATTCTACAAAATGATCTTCTTGGCATGGGGCTCACAGATATAAAAACATGATAATTGCCTTCAAAGAACTTACCATCTAATAAGGATGACAATATACAGACACAAAGGTGGAATACAAGGTGGAATATTATGATGGCTAAAGATCCAAGAAAAGAAAAGATCTAGGAAAAACTGAAGAGAAAAATATCTAAACTTTTTGTTGAGGGAAAATCAGGAGATACTAGGTGATCTGTATGTATCTTGAAACTAGAGAAGGATTTCAACAGATGGAAATGAAAGTATATTCTAGGAATGTTCTATATGAATGCATGGAGTAGGAGAATGAAGGTCAGTAATGAAGTTTTACTAAAATGTGGAAATGGGAAGCAGTAGTGTGAAAATATATGAGAAAAATAGATGGAAGACAGATTGTGGAAAATCTTAAATGCCAGACTGAGTTGATATTTTATCTAATAAATGGGTAAATTTTTTGAGAAGAGGGATGATGAGAGAGATATTTCATTCAAGAATTATTTCAACAAACATTCATAGGATGGATGGTAGAGGAGAGAGATAAGAATCCAGGAGATCACTTAAAAGTCTATTATAGGGCAGCTAGGTGGCATAGTGGATAGAGCACCGGCCCTGGAGTCAGGAGTACCTGAGTTCAAATCTGGCCTCAGACACTTAACACACACTTACTAGCTGTGTGACCCTGGGCAAGTCACTTAACCCCAATTGCCTCACTAAAAAAAAAAAAAAAAGTCTATTATAACAGTCCCAGCAAAGGATGAAGAGAGTTTTAACTTGGATGGCAGCAGCCTGAGTGGAGATAAAGGAATAGATACAAGAGATATTGTAATAGTAGACTTAACAGATTGACAACAGATTGAATGTGGGAGGTAAGGAAAAGGGAATAATCAAAGATGTCTCCAAGGTTTTAAAATGTATAACTGGGAGGATGTGGCCATCTATAGATATAGAAAAGCTAAGAGGAGATGAAGATTTAGGAGAGAAGATGATAAGTTCAGTTTTGAGGTGTCACTGAGACATCAAGTAAGATAGCTAGAGATGTTGGAACTGGATATTGAGTATGGTGAGATAGATAAATCGATAGATCAATAGATCGATAGATAGATGGTTGGATGGATGGATGGTTGGATGGATGGATGGATGGATGGATGGATGGATGGATGGATGGATGGATGGATGGATGGATAGACGGATGGGTGGGTAGGTGGATGGAGAAGGAAATGGCAAACCATTACAGTATCTTTGCCAAGAAAACCCCAAATAGAGTCACAAAGAGTTGGACACAATTGAAATGACTGAACAACAACAATATGTGTGTGGATATATACTGTGTGTGGATATAATATATAGATGTGTATATATGTAATATATATATATATATACATTTTATACAAACACATATATTCAGGGGTCATCAGCCTGCAAATCATAACTAAAGCAATAAGAGTGGATGAGATCTCCAAGAGAGAGAAGAGGCCTAAAGACAGAGCCTTGGTGAACAATGACACTTAACAGTAGAGTGGAAAGAAAATGATAAACCAGCAGAAGAGACCAAGAAATAATGATGAGACACGTACAAAAAGAACCGGGATACAGGAGTTCCATGGAACACAAGGAAAAAGAGAATATCCAAAAGGAAGAATTGGCCAACAGTGTCAAATGTCATGGAAAGGTCAAGAGGTTGAGGCCTGAATAAAAAAGGACTGGATTCGGCACTTATGAGGTCATCAGTGTCCTTGGAGAGAGCTCAATAGAGTAGCAATAATGAACAACAGATTTCAAGAGGTCGAAGAGTAAGTATATACTGAAGAAATGGAGCCAGAAAGTATGACTTGCTCCTCCTCAAAGTGGAGTAGTAAAAGGAATAAAAGATATTATGAAACATGGATAGAAAGAGTATTTATTTAGGAAATTTAAAAAACAATGCTGTTACCTATGAGGATATTTATTCAGTGATTTATTTGTTGACAAAATATTTGCCATCATGGAGATGAACCCTTTAAGTAAAATATAATTTCACTAGATTTTATTACTGTAGACAAACACAAATTCATTATTCAGCTCCCCAAAGTTCCAATAAAAGGTAAGTTCATGGCTACTTTATTTATTTTGTGTCACTGTCCATTTCAATCAGAAATGGTCCTCAGAATTCATTCTTGGTAGTGTCAAACAGAGTCTTACTGCCAAGAAAATGACAGGGAAAGTGTAATGTAGACAATTGCAGAAAAGCAATCTTTCAAGATCACACATCAATATGTATACTCAGGGTAGGGGGAGAAGAGTGGGGGGCGGGTAACTGTTCTAAAATACAAGTAAGAAAGCTGTATGTCAAAGAAGCATTCTTTTTTTTTTTTTTTTGCTCAATGCTGGATCTAAGGCCTTGATTTATTTCTTAAGGTAAATAATACAACAGAAATGAGTACAAATTTCTAAGACTGAGGTTGGGTTTGCACATAATTTCCTTCCCTTCTTTTCATATAATTTTCTTAAGGTTAAGCTTTCTTCCAGATAGCAGAAAACAACCTGGAGTTAAGTACTGAATTATAGATTTTACAAATAGATCTGTATACCTTGAAGCATGGGCCTCTGCATGAAAGGCATTTCATTGAATCCCCACCACCTCTAACAAATACACTTTCCAGATCTGGCTTCTCCCCAGGATGAAAGACTCAGCAGGTTGATCTAATATCACATTCCCTATTCTGACCAATAAGGAAAAACTAACAGCCAAAGCAGAAATGGCCATGCCCTTTTAGAATTTGTGATAGAAGAGGGGAAAGCTAAGATGTCTGATGTGCCTGATGTGTCTGATGTGATTTGGAGAAAGCAGTTTTCAAAGAACTAAAAGAAAGAATACAAATAAATAAATATCACACACTAAGAATCTCTAAGGTTAGACATTTTTGTTTTGTGCTTTCCAGTATGAAGTGTCCTCCTTGTCAGAGAAAACAGAAACAGAAGAGGAACTGAGTAGTTTAGCCCAATCCCCCAAAACAGGATTCCCATTCCTTTTTTTTTTTTTCATTTTCTTCTTGCTGAAGAATGATAGGACAATTATGTAAATCTAGAACTGACTGAACAATTTAATTCAGAGCAGTGCTTAAAGGATAAATGACAAATTGAGGAGATTTAGAACTCATCAAGTCACAGAATCTCAAAGTTGAAAGAGACATAAGGCCAGCTCACACAGGAAAGTCAATCCTATTCTTATCCATCCTCCTTCCAAATCATATAAATCTCTAATGGGTATTGTGCTGTAAGAAATGATGAACAGGAGGATTTCAGAGAAACCTGGAAGGACTTACATGAACTGCTGCTGAACATTGTACACAGTAATAGCAACATTCTGTGATGATCAACTGTGATAGACTTTGGCTCTTCTTAGCAGTGCAATGATCCAAAACAGTTTCAAAGAACTCATGATAGAAAATGTTCACCACATCCAGAAAAAAGAACTGTGGATTCTGAATGCAGATTGAACCACACTGTTTCTACTTTGTGGCTATTTTTTTCTTTTTTAAGGTTTTTTCCTTGTGTTCTGATTCTTCTTTCACAATATGACTAATGAAGAAATAAAACCCCCCAAAAATATCTAATGGAATATAGGGTTTTTGTTCTTGCCAGTATTCTGTAAAACATTTTACTCACTAGTTCACTTATCATTTTAGCAGAAGACTTAAAGCTATGTTAGATGATAGAACCAATTCTGAAAGTATCTTAGAAGGTGAAAATGATGAACCAAATTTAAAAGGGCAAAATTTCATGGAGATAAGTTTTGGGTGTTTTTTAATCCTATATTAGAGTTCTTTTTTAAAAAAAAAATCCATCATGTGAAACGCTTGCAGATGTTGTCAGATTTGATTGATGTGTTGGCTAGTTTTGATGAACTGCTATTTGTTATTTCTCTCAAAAAATTATTTTTATAAGAAATGACCAGATGAGGGGAGGAAGCTGAATAGATTAGGAAATGAAATAATATAAAAATGAGAGATCTATATTTTTAAAGCTTCTTTCTAAATCAGTTGCAGAAGTACAGAAAAGTGGAGCTATAACCAGATAACATTTCTTGTAGAAAATCCCCAGTATGTTACCAATGTGATGTGACAAACAACAAAAGCTAGTTCTACAGACACATCATGTCCTGAGTGATGGCAGTTATAACCCAGTTGCATTTTGGCCTAGTCAGATCATGTGTAGAATACCGTAGTCAGTTCTGACTGCCCCCTTCTAGGAGGGACTTTGACAAGCTGCAATTGAAAGAGTCCTGAATTTGGAGTCAGAGAATCGGGGGCTTTGCTGCTTACTACTATCTCTGTGACCTTGGGTTATGGTACTTACCTCTCTGGGCCTCAGACTCCCATATTCAAAATGAACAGATTAGACTGGATGAACCCAAACATCCTTTTCCAGCCCTTCATCTAAAATCATATAATCCTGTGATGATGTCATACAGTGCAAAAATCTGTTGAAAGAACTAGGGATGTTTAACCCAAAGAAAAGAACCCTGGGAGGGACACGATAGCTGTCCTTAGCTCTTAATTTTTAAAACGCTGACATTTGATTCACAGGACTCTGACATGGAGATGTAGAATTCAATTCTGAATTGAATTGTTCAAAAAAATATTCACGGAGTATGGAAGAGGTGGCACAGTAGATAGGGTACTGGGCCTAGAGTTAAGGAAATCTGAGTTCAAATTCAGCCTCAGATACCTATTTGTTTTAATGAGAATTTAGTTGGTTGGTTGGTTGTTTTTACAGGACAATGAGGGTTAAGTGACTTGCCCAGGGTCACACAGCTAGTAAGTGTCAAATGTCTATGGTCAGATTTGAACTGAGGTCCTCCTGAATCTAGGGCCAGTGTTTTGTCCACTCTGCCACCTAGCAGCCCCAGCCTCGGATACTTAGGTTTTTACTCTGAGCAAGTCACTTAACCTCTATCAACCTTTAGTTTCCTTGTTTTTGAAAGGATGGAGATAATACAATAGCACTTTTCTTACAGGGTTGTTTGGAGAATCAAATGAGATAACATTTATAAGGTGCCTTAAAAGTGTTATGTAAATCTTAATTCTTATTAAATGCTATTTTCATTAACCCCAGAAATCTAGGACCAATAGGTGGAAGCTTCAAAGAGACAGATTTCCACTTGATATAAGGGCAACAATTAGAGCTATTCCAAAATGGAATGCCTCATACCTCATCAGTGAGTGAGTTCCTCATCACAGAAGGACTTTGCACCAGGATGGAGTGACCATTTATTGGGACAGTGTAGAGGAAGTTCAACTATAGATTGTACTGAGTGACTTTTGAGGACTTTCTCAATTCCTAAACTCTGATCCTTAAATAAGAAAAAGGAGGGGACAAAGAGGGAAGAGACTTGAATAACAGATTTAAATAGCATTTGTTAAATCTCTTACCCAGGCCTGACCAAGTATGGGTTAGTTTTACCAAATGGCAAAGCACTGGGACTTCCAATCCCCCTTCAGACCGACAGGGACAAACATATCATCTCATCATTTAGGCAGAAAGTTCTAGTACCCACCAATCCACTCCCACCTAAAGCAAAATCTTCCCTAATTAGCTGACATGAACACCCCAGCAACTCAGAGCTGCTAAGTGGTTTGCTGTGAAATCATTGCAAATAAGAGCTGCCTTCACAATCTGCTAAAGGGTACTTCACACTTCCTGGCTTCACACTCACAGGCCTTGGAAATAGGGGATGTATAATTAAATTCTGAATTGAATTATTCATGGAGTATTAAACTTTGGGGACCAAATAGAATGGGGATCCAATAGAATGTTAATTTCTGGAAGACTGGGACACCTTTCAGTTTTGTCTTTCTAACCCCAGATCCTAAGATACTGTCCCATACTTTAGTAGTTAATTGATAAATGCTTGTTGAGTTGAATTGAGAACCTACTAAGACAAGTCACTAGACTTTGCAGAGAATGAATAAGATACCATCCCTGCCCTCAAGGAGTTTACAATCTAGTACAGGGAAATAAAACAAATAAACAAATACAGTCCAAAGTTAAAATGTTCAAATGAGACATAGGAGCAAGCATTTGTTGCTTATGGCTTCTTTTAGATACCAGAAGATTGAAGATTGTCCATTGGTCTTTAAACAGTAGGACATTTAAATGACCTCTGGCCTACCTGCTGCTACTTACCATCTCTACTGAGAGAACTGAGATGTGCTCTTCAGTAGAAGGCTCCTATCCTTACTAGAATTATCAAACTATTTTTTTATTTTAAATTTTTTACTTTTTTAAAAATATTAAATGCTGCTCCAGAATTATCAAAAGGCTCCCTCACCCATCCCCAACCCCCAGCTGAAGAACCAGATTTGGAATCAAAGGACCCAGGTTCAAGTCTCAGCTCTGTATGCTCTCGGGCAAGTAATTTCACCTCTCTGAACCTCAGTTTGTTCATCTGTAAAATGAAGGGATTGAAATAGATGACCTCGGGCAGCTAGATGGCGCAGTGGATAGAGCACCCGCTCTGGAGTCAGGAGTACCTGAGTTCAAATCCGGCCTTAGACACTTAACACTTACTAGCTGTGTGACCCTGGGCAAGTCACTTAACCCCAATTGCCTCACTAAAAGAAAAAAAAAGAAAAAAAAGAAATAGATGACCTCTAAAAATCTCTTCTAACTCTGAATCTAAAATTGTATTGGGTTCAAATCCCAGATCTCTTATTGCCTGTGTAACCTAGGAGTAGTGATTATCTCTCTGGGTCTCACTTTCCTCAATTATAAAATGAGAAGGTTATATTACATGATCTCTTAGACTAGTTCTAATTCTAAATCTATGACCCGATGAATACAGAAGATTCAAGAAATTTAACAAAAGGGACCAGTGTCTCCAATGTACTTTGGGGGTATATCTACCATCTTCCTACATTAGAGACATTTTATAGCTCAGTCAATTTAAGCTTGTATGTTACAGTATCATAGCTATAGCCTGGAACTAATTGAAGGCAGGTAGAATTACTAGAAGTATTAAAAAGACCTTTTTATGTCACCATTTCACTTTCAATGGCCCTACAATGTTGACTCTGAAAAGTAGTGCAATAGTGAGCCTCTGATGACTTACTCATGATGATACATGGATAGTAAAGCTTCGTATATTTTTTCAAAGGGTTTTCTAATTTATCATTCAATTCTACCCTCTTAATAGCCTGACAAGGTAAGCATAATATATGTTATCTGTCCATTTTACAGGTGAGGAAACTGAGGCCCTATTAATATATTCACTAAAGGCTTGGTGGCACCACCACAAGATAAAGAACACCTGTACAGTGGTAGTCTACACCCTAGGGTTGTCATATACTGGCAACTGTTCCTAGCTCCTGGGATATCTGTCACTGATGATTTCTTCTTCAAAGCCACATTAAATCTACCCACATTTGTTCTCTTCTCCCACTACATAAATTACATAAAGTAATGTAGAAAAATCGAAGGCATTTTATATACAGAGCTCTGTTCCTGGCTCCACTACTAACTTATATGGTGCTTTGGAATAAATCATTTTGTCTTTCTCTGGCTTCATTTCTCCCTCAGTAAAAATGAACATAATTTTGTTTTCCACCTACCTTCCTCGAAGAGATATCATAGGAGGGAGTTAATCTCTGTGAGGTACTTTCAGCTCTTCTAGTGAAATGTGGAACTTAAATAGAAAATCAAGGGGGCACCATGGATTTGGAATCCAACAGCCTGGCTTCAGATCCTGGCCCTCACACTCTCTGTATGATTGTGGGCAAGTCAATTAACCTTTATAGACCTGCAAATGAGAGTGCTGGACTAGAGCAGTGATTTGACTATTTTTTGGCTTCAGGACCTCTTACACTCTTAAAAGTTATTGAGGGGGGCAGCTGGATGGCGCAGTGGATAGAGCACCGGCCCTGGAGTCAGGAGTACCTGGGTTCAGGTCTGGCCTCAGACACTTAACACTTACTAGCTGTGTAACCCTGGGCAAGTCACTTGACCCCAATTGCCTCACTTTAAAAAAAAAAAAAAGTTATTGAGGATCCCAAACAGCTTTTCTTTATGTGAGTCATATCTATTGATATTTACCATATTAGAAATTAAAACATCTAAAAACTATTATAAAAATGGTTTTGACTTTGTATATCCCCGGAAGGGACTCATGGATCCCCTAGGTCCCTAGACATACTTTGAGAACCAATGGACTAGAGGTTCTTAACCTTTGTCATGAAATAACTTTGGCAATCTGGTGAAGTCTACAGATCCCTTCTCAGAATATTTTTAATGCATAAAATTTGAAAAGAACCTATTCTATTGAAATAGTTACTAAAATATTTTGATTTAAAAAAACCCAATTCATAGACCCCAGACCCTTGGACTAGATGATCTCTAAAGTTCCTTCTAGCTCTAAGCCTTCTGAAATCTCTTCCCCTAGCCCTTTTCTCTAGAGACCCCAGGTCAAGAAACATTATTTTTCCAAGCACCCAAACCAGAAAACTCATAAACATCTTTAAATAATACTTTTTTTTTTTTTTTGGTGAGGCAATTGGGGTTAAGTGACTTGCCCAGGGTCACACAGCTAGTAAGTGTTAGGTGTCTGAGGCCAGATTTGAACTCAGGTCCTCCTGACTCCAGGGCCGGTGCTCTATCCACTGCGTCACCTAGCTGCCCCTCTATTTTAAGATTAAAGATGTTTATGGGGGCAGCTAGGTGACGCAGTGGATAGAGCACCGGCCCTGGAGTCAGGAGGACCTGAGTTCAAATCTGGCCTCAGACACTTAACACTTACTAGCTGTGTGACCCTGGGCAAGTCACTTAACCCCAATTGCCTCACTAAAAAAAAAAAATTTAAATCTTAAAATAGCAATATTTCATCTAAGGCAAAAACAGTTTAAGGGGAAAGCAGGGCGGGGGGGGGGGGTGGGGTGTTGAAGGGAACAGAGGACAAAGAAGATAGTCTGAAGAAGGGCACTATCTTTCCAGGAAAGAGAATAATTTGGCCACTGCCCAAAAGTTTGAATTGACTGGACCCAAGGGTGGTGACTGCATCATAAAGCAGACTGGCCACAAACCTAGAGGTAAATGGCTCAGCATGTGGTCTCCAAGGGACACAACTGAATGAAGAATGGCTATTGTCCAGAGTGTTAAATGAAGTTGGACAGACAACATATAGAGGTGGTCCCTTAGTATGCTACAGATTGACAATAATGTGGGCCCAGAAAAGGAAGAGAGCAGGCTAGGATGGCTTTGAAAAATTGCAAAGTACCTTTAGTAACCCCCAAGCTTATTCCTGCAACAAAGGCCTAGTTTAACTCCAATATTTTTCTGGTGACACAGCATGGCTCTAAATTAAGGAAAACCAATTTCTACAGAATTAAAGTTGTCAGTCACCAAAAGGACAGTGAAGGGGAGAATATGACTAGGCAAGGAGCAATCCATTCATGAGTCAAGAATATGAATTAACCAGTGGACATCCTACATTCCCCGTTGCTGTCCATCCAATGTCAAGAGATCTAGAGAGGTACACAGCCTTTTCAATGAACTCCCTATGGGATGTTTAGTCAGTTAATTAGTCTAGAAGTATTTATTAAGTGCTTGCTACATGCCAGGCATATAACTATTAGAGATACAAAAATACAGTCTGTTCCTTCAAGGAGCTGACCTTCTAATGGGGGAAATGACATGCAGAGAACAATGTACATAGAAAATAAATATAGGGTCAATGGGAGGTAATCTCAGGGGAAAGGCACTAGTAATGGTGGGGGGGGGGAGGAGAGAGAGGGAAGGACTTGAAAAAGGTGAGATTTGGTGCTGTAGTGGATAGAGTACAGGCGTGGGGTCAGGAAGACATCTTTATGAGTTCACATCCAGCCTCAGACACTTACTAGCTGGGTGACCCTGGGCAAGTCACTTAACCCCGTTGGCTTCAGTTTACTCATGTGTAAAATGAGCTGGAGAAGGAAATAGCAAAGGGCTCTAATATCTTTGCCAAAAATATTCCAAATAGGGTCATGAAGAGTTGGACACAACTGAAAAATGACCCAGCCACAACCTGAAGGAAGCCAGTAGGTAGAGGCAAGGAAATAGAGCATTCTAGGCATAGAAAGGACTAGAGACAGGAGATAGTCATTGTGTGCAAGAAACAGCCAGAAGATCAGTGTTGCTGTTAAGTCTGGTTTTCTTCAAGGTTTAACTCAAATCGCACCTTCTGAAAACCTTTCCCAGTCTCTACCTTTCGCTTTTCTCCCCCTCCACACTTACTACTAGCGCCTTCCTTCTGGGATTACCTTCTATCTACTCTCTACAGATCTTGTACAGACATAGTTGTTTGCATGTTGTCTCACCCATTAGAAGGTGAGTTCCTTGAGGATGAGGAATATGTTTTTGCTTCTCTTTCTATACCCAGCACTTAGCACGGTGCCTAGTGCAGAAATGGCATGTTCATAGGGTTGGAGCATCACGTATGTTATCAGGGGCAGCTAGATAGCAAAGTAGCTAGAGTGCCAGGCCAGGAGTCAAGAAGACTCATCTTCATGAGTTCAAATAGGACCTCAGACGCTTACTAGCTGTGTGACCCTGGACAAGCCACCAAACTCTGTTTGCCTCAGTTTCCTCATCTGTAAAATGAGCTAGAGAAGGAAATGGCAAACCTCTCCAGTATCTTTACCAAGAAAACCCCAAATGGGGTCACAAAGAGTAAGACATGACTGAAACACTAAACAACAATAACATATGTTGTCAGATTTGTTGATGTAGTGTCGTTTTGCTGATTATTTCCCCTTTTTCTCCCCTCTTTCTGTAAAAAAAATTACTTTATTATTTTGAATGGCTCTCTAGGAGGGGGAAGAGAAAAGGATATAGGAGGAAAGGTAGATGACATGAAGACAAAATATATCATAAAAAATTATTTTCAGAAATAAAAATAAGTACTTGTTGACTGTTAACAACTTTTGATCCTGAAGAGGTTTCCCAGATGTTGAAAAATTGGAGGAGATACAGGATCAAGAGCAAAAAAGAAAAAATATTTACCCTGATGCCTAGCCCTTACTACATGGAACATACCAAATGATAGTTAAATCATGCCTAATTTAATAGCCTCAAAGCCAGTTTAAGGAAATAGAACACTTATTTAAATAGCTAAATTCCAGGTATCTGCAGACAATTTGTCAAAGTACGTGCCAAGTACATGCCAAGATTTGTACTATGTCCTATTCTGGGTACCTTTGTGCTGTTCCCCAACTCCTCACTTTTCAACTTCCTTTGATGAGTTTGATGTTTGATCTTCCCTCGTTAGAATGTAAACTTCTTGAGGGCAGTACTGTCTGCTTGTATTTGTATTCCCTTCTCTTAACAGGGTGCATGGAACATAGCAAAAGCTTAATAAATGCTTGTTCACTTGTTGACTTCCATCCTCTTCCTATCCTCCCTCCCCAAAATGGATTGTCTTTAAAGAACAAGCCAAAGTGGGAAGCTAGGTGGCACAGTGGATAGAGCACCGGAGTACTTGAGTTCAAATCCGGCCTCAGACACTTGACACTTACTAGCTGTGTGACCCTAGGCAAGTCACTTAACCCCAATTGCCCTGCCAAAAAAAAAAAACCCCAAGCCAAAGTCACTAAGTATCAATTTACCCCCTTAAGCATAGTTATATACATTTTAATGCACTTATATATATTTATACTAGATCCCTAAGCAGTTAGCAATTTGTTTCTTTATTGATGTATTCCTAAATTAACATATAAATTGAATCCCTTTCCACCTTTGGAGGCCAAACATTTGCTCACACATATTTTAGGAGTTATTTAGAATGGGGGAAACACTTTGTTTTTCTTTTTGGCCTATTTTTTTTATTCAGTATTTTATTTTTCCCCAATTACATGTAAAAACAATTTTTAACATTCATTTAAAAAATTTTGAATTCCAAATTCTCTTCTTCCTTCCCTCTCTCTCCACCCCCCCTCATTGAGAAAGCAAGAAATTTGATATAGGTTATACATGTGTAGTCATACAAAACATTCCCATATTAGTCATGTTGTAAAATTAAAAATAGACAAAAAAGTCCCAAGAAAAATACAGAAATTTTTTTAAAAGTATGCTTCAATCTATATTCAAACTCCATCAGTTCTTCCTCTGGGGATGGATAGCATTTTTCATAATAAGTCATTCAGAGTTGTCTTGGATCATTGTATTGCTATAAATAGTTGTCAATGACAATTGAACATTGCTGATATTGTGTAAAATGTTCTACTAATTTACTTTGCATCAGTTCTTGTAAGTCTTCCCAGGTTTTTCTGAGAACATCCTGTTCACCATTTCTTATAGCACAATAGTATCCCATCACAATCACACACCACAACTTGTTCAGCCATTCCCCAATTGATGGGCCTCCCCTCAACTTCCAATTCTTTGCCACTAGGAAAGAGCTACCATAAATATTTTTGTACATATAGGTCCTTTTCCTTTTTGGTTTTTTAATCTCTTTTGGGATACACAATTAGTAATGGTATTGCTGGGTCAAAGGGTAGGGGCAAACCCTTTTCTTTTTACCAACAAAAAGATTCATATTTGACCTATTTCCTTACTACCAAGTGCTAGGGAGATTTATGAGAGTTAAAGAGAAATTGCTATGATTCCCTCCTTTAGTATCTTGGCCTTGGCCCTTCCAGGCTGATTTCCTCCACTAACCTCTTATCCTATTATAACACTTGCCTCCTAGAATAGTAGACAGATCTGCTTCTAGGTCTTTGTTACCTCAAGTTAATACTTCAGGAATCCATGATTTCATCAGTGTAGACTATTCTTTGGAACAATGTAAGTCACAGCCCCATCCATGTCTTGAGAGATCATCTTGAAATTCTGTGGCCAAAAATGATTCATGATCTTGTGACTGACTGACTGACTCCATGAACTTAGCTAGGCTGAGCTTCAAGTTACATATGTTCAACCAAATCCAAAGCTTTTCTAGCTTAATAGGACTGTGCTACACTGGCTTAAATGGGGTCCTAATCAGCCCTTTTAAAATGAAATTTCTTCTTCATACTTGATAATGTTCCTTAACTGTGTTTTCACAAATCATATATGCCATGTCCCTTCTCAGAAATATGCATCTGAAATAAGCACAGGTTTCAGATCAAAGGGTGTACATTATAATGACATTAATTAGATGCCATAGTTGAATACTGGTCTTCTCCCAGCATGACAGTCTGTCTAACAACTCCACACAAGGAACAAAATACAGAATAAGGAATAATGTCATGCTTTTCCTCTAATTTCAAAAATTACTCTAAAAACACAGACCTATTAATCTAAGGAATAATGGATGCTTGCCATGTTAAATATCAGAGTTGAAGTGAATACAGTATTCAGGAATTACAGCTTAGCTGTACTCGGGTCTGTGTTCCTGGGTCCAGGTTTTCTAATAAAAGTATATGTCTGTCTAAACTAATAACTTGGGAGAAAAAGAATACTCATTAATGAATAGCTCCTTTGCTAGAAAATAACTGTCATCAGGACACCCCAAAGCTAGTTGTTTGTTTTATATAGTAAAATTTATTTACTGGATTTTGGTTGTCACATGACAATATGGTTTGAAGTGCTTTTGTTGAGAAGCAGAGAGATGAAAGACAACAGAGATTAGTAGTTGCCCCTGCCATTTGACAACTCGTTATGTTACTTCTTACGTTGTATTTCTGCCTATTTTCACTCTATATGCAAATACTGCTTCATGAAAGCAGAATAGCTCATAGGATGCCATCTTAGCTCTAGCCAACTATGTCATGATCCCAAAGTGTATGCTGCTAGATATCAGTGATTCTATCATTCTGTACTAAATAACAATGTGTTCTAGTGGTTCCCAATTGTAAGAGGAAAATGATGAGGGTCTGGGAAAAGCTTTCAGGGTTAGATGTGATGACATAAGTAGCAAATTGGGGAGAAATGAAGAAAAGGGGAAAAGACAAGTAATTATCAAATATTGGAGCATCTTTTTTGACCGTGCAGCTAACCATATGAGGTCAGCTGCTATTATTTTTCTGACTGCTGGAACTACTGTTGCTGCTTCCCAGTTTTCTGATGATAACAAATTATTGGGCTCAGTATTTGTCTTTATTCCCACATTCCCCACTCCAACCAAGCACATCCACATAACCTATAGGTGTAGACTTATAGACCTTAAATTATCAAAGGCATGGTATGGCTCCTACTTTCAGAAAAAGAGAACAACGTGTACAAAGCAGCAATGGTGGATAGAGCACCGGCCCTGGATTCAGGAGGACCTGAGTTCAAATTCGACCTCAGACACTTGACACTTACTAGCTATGTGACCCTGGGCAAGTCATTTAACCCCCATTGCCTTACCAAAAAAAAAAAAGCAGCAATGGTATGTACAATACAATATAATAATACATATAAATGTATGTAGTTTTATAATTTATGAATCGTTTTCCTCCTGACAATTCTGTGAGGTAGGTGGCAAAAGTAAAATTGTTTCCATTTTTCAAAATATAAAACTGGAACAAAGATAAGTTATATGAATGAATGAATGAAAAAGGATTTATTAAGCACTTATTACGTTCAAAGTATCACACTACCAATTACGTGATTTGTCCATGGTCACATGGTAAGTGCAGAGTTAGCACATGAGGACATATCTTGTGCTGAGTCTGCTGCTATTCTCTATTCTCCTTACCTTGCTATGAAGAAAGAATGGTGAACGAGAGAACATTTTGGAGATTACTATAATAACTTCACTTTTCTTTTTTGGCAGCTAGGTAGCACAGTGAGTAGAATGTGGAGCCTGAAGTCAGGAAAGCTCATCTTTCTGAGTTCAAATCTAGCGTCAGACACTTACTAGTTGTGTGACTCTGGGAAGGTCTGTTTGCCTCAGTTTCCTCATCTGTAAAATGAGTTGAAGAAGGAAATGGCAAACCACTCCAGTATCTTCACCAAGAAAACCCTAAATGTTTTTTTTTTCATTGCCCTGAAAAAAAAAAGAATACTCTGCACCAAGAGACTGGATAAAGATGTAAAAGAGGACATCTAAGAGGAATGCTCAAGCCTTGAAGTGTGCCCACATTTAGCCAAATGTGCCCACCTGTAGCCAAGGATATCCACTTACCTACTTATTTACCGCCACCTACAAATTCTAGTTCAATTAAGCCTGAAATTAGTTCTTGTCCCAACAAGAATCATAAACTTTCCTGGCTGAAAAAGAATGCTTTCTCAAAATCAAGGCCTGCTCTGTCCTGTTGCCTCAACTCTGTCTGAACTCTTGATCTCAAGCTGCCTGGCCTCTTCCTGATTTTTGACCACCTGCTCAGTTTGAGTTTGACAGCATGTATATAATAATTCCTGACTCTGGGCAACTCACCCCCAACTCCATCTTAACTGCCTACCTATCTACTCAAGTCCAAACTATTCCCATTCCTCACTCCCTCCCTTTCTCTCCAAAGATTGCTAGAGTCCCATGCCCCACTTAGTCCTGGAGCTAACTAGTTTATCCTAGGACAGGAATGGATCAAGAGATGTCAGCATAGTTTATAGATTCAAAGCTACACGGGACCTTAGAAGTCATCCAGTTCAACTTCCTTATTTTCCAGATGAGGCTCCAAGAATTTATATGATTTGTCCAAGTTCCCATAGATAGCCAGTGACAGCACCAAAATTTGAGCCCTGATCTTCTGGCTACAAATCCAGTACTTTCCACCACCCCCCCACCCCCCAGGAACCCATGCTATCTTTCCAACCAAAGTCCATCTTTCTCCTATTGTGGTTAGATACTGTGATGTTTAAAATCTAAATTTCCTACAAGAAACAATACTGTTGAATGAAAGAAATCATTCCTTAGAGTATAGTGGTGGATCTGGAAGAGCACTTTTCAAAGCTTTCCCACTTCTCTCCCTTCCCCCATGGGACCCTTTCCTTGCAAAGAGTTTACCCTAGGACTATAGACTGAAAGCTGGAAAAGGGTTTTCAAAGCAGCTGCCCTGACCATTTAATGCAGAGATGTGAGTTTGACATTTATAGCTGAAATATTCCTGAGTGTGAGGATTTGTGTGTGTGTGTGTGTGTGTGTTACCTGCCTCATCTGAATCCATTTTATAAATGCTGCTCAGTTGGCTAGGAAAAAGCAATGCTTTTAGGGACCATTATGGAGCAACCTGAACAAGCTTCCTCTTCTCTGAAAGCTCATTCTTCTTCATCTAACTCATCACTGGAGACAATTTCCTTTATTGGTTTATTGGTTTATTGAATCAATATATATTAAGGTTAGAAGTCAATCATCTTGATAATGTCAAAACCCCATGGAGTTCACAGATTTATTACATGCATTTCTTTTCCTAAGGTGTTTTTAGAAATTATCTGTACTAATGAAAGACATTTTTCTCACACATCTACTATGACATGTGATAAGGATCACTTTAGCTCAGTAACTCATATCATCGAAACAATGCTGTCCCTTCACAGAGAGTGCTCTGTATCTTCTGTTGGGTGGCACGTCTGGTTCTGGGCATCCAAGGGATAATCTGGAAAAGGGTCCTAGTCTCTTTCCATTGCAAACTAAAACCTCCTCTTCCTCCTCCATGTATGCCACTATCAAGTCACTGACCTCGCTGTGCCTCAGTTTCCTCTTCTGTAATGAGGAGACTGGATTAAATGGCCCCTAAGGTCCCTTCCAGCTTTAGATCCATGATCCCGTGATCCTTCCACAAGACACCCTGAATTACTCATGAGGTCATAAATTTAAAGCTGAAAGAGACCTTGAACATTATCTAACTGAAGCCCAGTAAGGTTAAGTAACTTTCTCAGTGTCACAGACTTAGCAAGTATCAGAGCCTGGATTTAAATTCAAGTCATGTAATTCTAAGACTGGTATTTTTCCCCTGCCCCAAGGAGCATCTGGGTGATACAGCTAGACCTGGAGTCCAGAAGACCCAGGTTCAAATCTAGCCTCATATATTTACTAGCTGTGTGACCCTGGTTAAATCACTTAATCTCTGTTTGCCTTAGTTTCCTTAACTACAAAATGGATCTAATTGTAGCAGCTACCTCCTAGAGTTGTGAAGATCAAATGAGAACATTAGTAAATGCCTCATATAGTGCTAGAGACATAGTAGACAATAAATATTTATTTGTTTCCTTACTCCTTCCCTCCTTTCTTCCCTCTTTCCTTCCTTCCTTCCTTCTTTCCTTCCCCATGCTGCCTACTATTGCTTGAGCCACTACAGCAGAATGTATCCTTATCTCAAATCCCCAAACACAGAATAAAGCCAATGTTAGTGATCCTTACAAGACATGGTACAAAAAGGAATTTGTTCCCACATAAAAAGTTTGCAACTCAGGTTAAACAAAAAAGATAATTTCACTTTTAGTAGAACAATTGTGACTGGTCCTTAATTGCTAGGTTGCAGTTGTTTGGGTTTTTTTTTTTAATTTCTTTACTCGAAGTTTAAATGTTTTGATTTTATTCATTTAAAGTCTCCATGGGAAATATATTGTGTCAGCCAGGATCTTCTGCCAGGACCACTTTTGCCTTAGTCATTCTAGCTTCACTATCCAGAAAAACAGCCCTGTATCAAGTGACTGAAGGTCATATGGAAGGGCACAAAAAAAATAGGTACTGTCAATTCTCAGATAGCAACAGGAACAACGATCATTGAAAGATGAAATTCTGGCTAAACAAGTTGTAGTATATGATTATAATGGAATACTGCTCTATTGTAAGAAATGATGAGCAGATTGATTTTAGAGAAACATGGAAAGACTTGCATAAAAAAACAAGGAACGAACAGAACCAAGAGAATGTTGTACGTAATAACAGCCATATTGTTTGAAGAATAACTGTGAAAGATTAAGTTATTCTGATTAAGTTATAAATATTTAAGTCGACTACAAAGGACCCATGTAGGAAGATGCTATCCACCTCCAGAGAAAGAAGTGTGCATAGAGTATGGTTTTACATGTATTTGTGTGAAATGGTGGCCTTCTTTAGTGTGGAGTGAGGATGGAAGGAGGGAAACAGATCAGAACTTAAAATGTAACAAAAATAAAATAAAATTTTAAAATAGAAATACAGTACAAAATTCCCTATGCCAACAAAAAAATAAAAGATTAAATTCTTATTCAACTAATATAGGTTCCAATTTGGAGACGAAGCTATGTGATCTATACAATAGAATAATTAGATGGGTTTGGAGTTAGTTGAGTGACCAGACCCAAAGAGTTGTCATTATTGGTTAGAGGTCAGTTTGGAAGTAAAATACAGAGTCCCCTAAAGATTTCTACTTGGCCCTATGCTGTTTACCATTTTACCAACTATGCAGATAAAGGCATAGATAACATGCTCATCAAATTTTCTGATGACACAAAGCTGGAGGAGATCGTAAACTCCCTGGGTGGCAGTCAGGATCCAAAAAGATCTTGACAATCTCAAAAAATGAAATGAAATGAAATATAATAGTGATAAAAGTCTTATACCTGAATTCAAAAATAAATTCCATAACTGCTCGTTAGCAGTTTACATGAAAAAAACGGGAGGTTTTCATGGGCTATAAGCTCAATATGAATCAACATTATGATATAGCATCTAGGAAAGCTAAGACAATCTTAGACAGTCATAACTTCCAAGAATAAGGAGATGGTAGTCTCTTTCTACTCCTCCCTGGTCAGGCTACATCTGCAATAATGTCTTTAGTTCTGGGTGCTACCTTTTAGGACAGACAGCCTTGAGCTGGAGAAAGCCCAGAGAAGGGCAATAAAGTGGGTGATGGACCTTCAGTTTATGCCATTTGGTTAGTTGGGTGGTTGTTGTCCTTTGTTCTTGAAGAGGACCGAAATGACATCACTATGTTAGAGTCAAGTTATAGTGTATCCAACTGTGGCTGATCAAACCAATATGAGCTCAGAATGCTCTACCACAGGTCAGGCACAAATAGTCCATATGAACCTTTGGGGTGGATTCCCTAAATTTGAGCATCTCATGTTTCTTTTGAGCTACTTCAGTTCTGCTTTGCTCAAAGAGCACTGCAACTTCTCTGATGAGGGCATATGCCATGCTGGGCAGTTCTGTGCCAGTATCTCCCATATCATGCAATCAATCCCAAAGTTCTTAAGAGAGACCATAAGAGTGTCCTTGTATCACTTTTTCTGACCACCTTGTGAGTGCTTGCCTTGTGTGAGTTCTCCATAAAATAGTCTTTTAGGAAAGCATACATTTGGCATTCGAACAATGTGGCCAGGCCATTGGAGTTGTGCTCTCTGCAGGAGAGTTTGAAGGCTTGGCAGCTTAGTTTGAAAAAGGACCTCAGTGTCTGCTACCTTATCCTGCCAGGTGATCTTCAGAATCTTCCTAAGACAATGCAAATGTCAGTGATTCCGTTTCCTGGCATGGCACTGGTATACTGTCCTGGTTTCACAAGGCATACAACAATGAGGTCAGCACAATAGCTCTGTAGACTTTCAGTCTGGTAGTAAAGGTAATACTTCTCTCCCACACTTTCCTTTGGAGCCTTCCAAACACTGAGCTAGCTCTGGAAAGATGGGCATCAACCTCATTATCAATGTGTACATCCCTGAAAAGTATACTGCAAAGGTAAATGAACTTATCCACAATATTTTAAACTTCTCCATTTGCTGTAACTTATAGTTCCATGTATGGATGGTGCGGTGCTGACTGCTAGAGCACCTATTACACCATATAAGTTCTAGTCAACAGAACTAGGGATGTTTTGCCTAGAGAAGGGAAGATATGGGAATGAGAGATATTTTCAGGTATTTGAAGGATTGTCTTCACAATAAATAAAGAAACTTCTTTAATAAAGAAATAAAATAATAAATATAACATATTATATGAATAATATAATATGAATTTATAAATAAAATAATAAAGATACAAAGAAGACACTTCTCTTTCTTGGCCACTGGAGAGTAGAAAACATTGGTAGAGCAGAACAAGTGCTAGTATGGAGTCAGAAAAACTGCCTTTGAATCCTGATTTCTACTTAGTCCTTGTGTTCTCTAGATAGTAGCTCTGGCAAATGATTTGGTAACAGAAGGTAGTTGGAACTATTAGTTGAATAATAATTTCATTTTTCAGTGATCCCTATTCTTTATTACTACCCCCATGCAATAGCATATACTTCCCATGGGAAGTGATTGAGCCTAATTTTTGTGCCTTTCCATATGACCTTCAGTCACCTGACACCAGGTATATGGTTCTCTGGATAGCAAAGCTGAAATTGACTAAGGCAAAAGTAGCCCTGGTGGAGGATCTTGGATGGCACCGTGTATTTTCTGTGGTTATTTAAGATTAATAAAATCAAAATCCCACACATCTACACACGATATAGCCTTTTCTATTTGCCAAAATGTTTCAAATAAAACTGTATTGCAGCAATACTTTTACTAGTTATTAATAATGGATAGGTTCATGTTTTGTATTTACCTAAATTCCTAAAGGACACAAGTTCATTGGTGTGGGCATACCTTTGACCATTAAGATCTTTAATTTTTCCACTGGGTTAAAATACCACCTCTGTTGATGTATATGGACTTAGAAAATAATGGGATTTGGATTAGATGACACATGAGGTTCCTTATGCCCTTGCACATTTTATCCTTTGATCCTAAAAAAGATGTTATCAAAAGCTTTACTAAAATCTAGGTATATTATATCTATACTCCCTCCCCCTGATCTACCAGTCTACTAACCCTGTCAAAAAGGGGAAATAAGGTTTGTCTTTATGAAGCTCTTTTTGATCACCATTTGCTTATCTAGATGTCTACTAATTGTTCGAGTTCATTTCTGAAACTAAGGAGTCTTCACATCAGAATTAGTCACTCAAAGCCAAAAACAATAGGTTCTTTCATTAAAGGAAGGCTACAAGGCTTAAATGAAGATGTCTAAGCAAGTACCAAAGGTGAGGCAGGGGCAAAAAAAAATGTTATTTTGACACCATTCAACTCTCAAACTGGGGCCCTACCTGAAACCTCCAAACTACAGTAGGGCAGCCTACTAACCAGAGATGTGCAGGTAAATGTTCAACAACCAGCTCTCTGCATTATTAATGTTTCCTCCATCACTTTGTTAAGTCTAGACAATCAACAAAACAATAATTCAAGTATGGATTTTTAACATTTATCAATTTCCAAGGTATTAATGCTCACTCCATTGATGATCATATAATCATAGAACTCTTTTCTGAGTAGCAGTGATTATCTAATATAGCCCCCTTGGGGCAGCTAGATGGCGCAGTGGATAGAGCACCGGCCCTGGAGTCAGGAGTACTTGAGTTCAAATCCGGCCTCAGACACTTAACACTTACTAGCTGTGTGACCCTGGGCAAGTCACTTAACCCCAACTGCCTCACTAAAAAAAAAATTAATAATAATAATAATAATAATATGCCCCCATTACTTTGCAGATACAGAAACAGAGGCCTGAAGAATCCAAGAGTCTGATCAAACAAGTATATAAACACCTACTATATGCAACACGCTGTGTTAGATACTAGGGACACAAAAATAAAAATTTCAATTGGTTCCTGTCCCTAAGGAGCTTACATTCAACTGCAGAGACAAAATATGTAAGCAGATAAATATGTAGACATGGTGATTTGATAAGGAGGAAAAGAGTTTTCCTATAGGAGATGCCACGTGAACTGAGCCTTGAACCTAGAGATTTTAGGAGATAAAGGTAAAGAAATGGTGCATTCTAGACATGGGGCAGAGGGAAGTTTATGGGGTATTGAGCTTAGGGAGAAGTAAGCAGGCCAATGAAGCTGACTGGCATAGATGGATATAAGTGCCTAGGATGGATTCAATATACCTGGAAGTCCTCTCCCTTTTACAATCCATTTTTCTTCTCCTAATTTATTCTGCTTTTAATTCTTTTTTGGGGGGGGGGGCAATTGGGGTTAAGTGACTTTCCCAGGGTCACACAGCTAGTAAGTGTTAAGTGTCTGAGGCTGGATTTGAACTCAGGTCCTCCTGAATCCAGGGCCAGTGCTCTATCCACAGAGCCACCTAGCTGCCCCTCTGCTTTTAATTCTGAACTCAATCCTTTGTCTACTTGCATTGTTTCAGAAAGACACACTGATGGACAAGCTCTTTATCTCCCAAATGAATATCCTTATATGGGAAATAGATACTTTTTCATCCATGCAATCTTATGTTGATGATCAAGCCATACTCTTTAGGGAACTTATTTCTCTCTTCCAGGAGGCTCTGCAATGTTCTGGGTCTTCATACCACCAATAAAAGTGATCCACAAACAGGAAAACATGGAAGACCTCAGTATCCAGAGAGAATATCCCTCTTCAATTTGGACTCTGAGCTAGATCTCCTGCACTAAGTACACTGGCAAACACCTTTAGGGAGCACACAGCTCCCTCTTTTATGCCATGCCTGATGTTTATGATCAAAGGGTCATTGAACAGAATTGTTTCTATTCTTATCTTTTAAAGAACCCTAAAAAATCTTGATAACTATATGGGAGTCACTCGACTGAAAAAAGAGCCTTGAAGGTGAAGTTTTGCTATATTGAATCAAGTACTTTTTCATAATAAACAATAAGAACAGTGGGATCTTATATTCTGCACATCTTTCAATCAATGGAGTGATTCAATTGTAGAATCACTTGTCAAAGTCTGCTTGTTCTCATGTTCATATATTTGGTCAAACTACTCTCAATGCTTCTGGAGATGTGTCTCAAAGATTTTGTATAGATGGGAAAGTAGGCGTATAGGTGAATGATTGCTGCTGGTCCTTTAATTGCTTTAAAAAAAACCATGATTCATCCTTCCGATTGGTTGCAACATCTTTCTTCTGATTTCCCTTATAATAAAAATTTCAAGATTGATATGACTCAGTTCCTCCAGTATTATGTCTATTTTTTAGCCATTGGACCAAATTCTCACATTTAGAGCAACATCTTGTGAAATATTTCATAGACAGTTTATCTGATTCTTAGTACCCTCTTCCCTTTTCTGATGCCCTCCTAGCATCACTGTAGACACGGAAAGAGTCTACAATCCCAAGACCACTTTGTATTTGCCTTTGTTTCATGGATTTGCATATACTTATATGTATACATGTCACCTCCAATAGAATGTTAGCTCTTTGAGAACAGAGAATGTTTCATTTATGTTTTTGCATTTCTAGCACCTATCACAATGACTATCACATAGTAGCACTTAAATGCCTACTGATTGATTCTTTTTTTTTTTTTTTGGTAGGGCAATGAGGGTTAAGTGACTCACCCAGGATCACACAGCTAGCAAGTGTCAAGTGTCTGAGGCCAAATTTGAACTCAGGTCCTCCTGAATCCAGGACCAGTGCTCTATCTACTGTGCCACCTAGCTGCCCCCTGCTGATTGATTCTTGAAAAATACAAATGCACACTTGACTGAAGCCAGAAGGATTCTAAGATAATATAGCATCAGCCTTATATGTTAGGAAAAGTGAAATAAGGTCATTACATTAGTATTAGTCATTAAGCCAAGATTTATTACAAAAATTTGAACTGCAAATATATCTTCTGGTTGAACAAAGGTATCTTTTGCTTTGTCCAAGATAAAATGACATTTCTTCATACATTTCCATTTTCCAATTAGGTTGATTAATGCTTTCTGGTTTAACACAATGACTCATCACAAGAACTTGGATAATTCCCCCAGCATCCCTCAAAGTGTGGGGGGGGGAGATTATTATGAGTTGCAGGGTTGTATAGTAGAAAGAATGGTGCTATGAAGTCAGCAGACCCAACTTCCAATCCTGCCTCTATTGCTTAGTAATCAGTGTGATCTTGGGTAACTCATTTAACCTCTCTAGGCCTCTTAGGTTCACAGCTAGAAGGGACCTTAAAGACCATCTAGTCAAAACCAATCATTTTTCAGTTAAGGGAAAAGAGGGGTTGAATGACTTAAGTACCCAGAATAGCATAGACCCTAAGTATTAGGAATAGGATTTAAAATGTTATCCTACTGATTCCAAGCCCATCACCCTATGATATGATATATGATAAGATATGATAAGATATGATATGATATGGTATGGTATGGTATGGTATGGTATGGTATGGTATGGTATGGTATGGTATGGTATGGTATGGTATGGTATGGTATGGTATGGCATGGCATGGCATGATATGATATGATATGATATGATATGATATGATATGATATGATATGATATGATATGATACTATGACACACCTAAGTTTACTCATTTATAAAATAGGGAGTTAAGCTAGATGATCTCTATAATCCATTCCAAAGGTAAATATGTGATCTAATATATCTATTTTAAAAAGAGAAATAGAGATCCTGGGAGAATTTAACTTGACTTACTCAGTGAAGTGATGATCCTTTTACAAATAGCAATCAAGGGGATAGGTAGGTGGCGGAGTGCATAAAGCACCAGCCCTGAATTTAGAAGTATCTGAGTTCAAATCTGGCCTCAGATATTTGACACTTACTAGCTGTGTGACTCTGAGCAAGCCACTTAACCCCCATCGCCCCAGAAAAAAAAAAAGAAATAGCAATCAAATATCCTGTCTACAAACTTAGTAGCCTCATCCAAAGTGAACTACATTGTCACTTGTATCAAAGTTAATCATGAAGTAAGCTAGTCCAGTTGAGTCCCAGCCCAAACTCTAGTGGATAAACATGCCCAGTAGAATTCCATACTTCTATGGGCTAAAACAACCAAAAAAAGTCTACAAGGACAAAATTGTATATTTTTTCCCAACTTATTTCTTTGTATTAATGGTGTTAACAGAATGTATTTCTTCATAAGAACAAATAGTAACTTGTTTTATTTTTTTTTAATTTAGGCTCTTCTGCTAGCATGCAAATTGGTTGGTTATATCAGCCTCTACAAAGAATAAAGATAGCAAAAATATTCATCCTTGAAAGTGTTAAATTCAGCATGCTTTATTTTTAATTTCTTCATCAGCAAGTATCCATATGGATACATCAGTTGCTTGAAAAATGATTGTCATCTTTCTCAGCAGTTCTGATAGGAGCCCTATTTTTAACTCCAATCTAAAATATGTTAAGGGCTGCCATCTAGTGTTTCAGAGCTAAAATTTAAAAGTTACATGGAACATCCCTTCTCCTAAAATATGTTTCCCATCTACACACCTATTTTGAATTCTAAAGCAGACTTGAAATCAAGAAGCATATATTCCATTCAGAAGAAAGCCAAGATTTAAAAAAAGAACTTTCCTTGCTATTTGACACCTGACTCATTGCTACCTGGAGCAACTCATTTAATTCCTTAGTTATTACCTGTTCCTGTTTGGGGAACTGGCATAGAAAAGTAAATTACAACTCTTGATCCATTGCAATAAATGTTGTATAGGTTAGTAAGCGTGGCTAACAGCAAAGGTTTGGTGGGGTTTTTTCCCCCAAAGAGATAGGGAGATGAGGACATAATGAAGGGATAGATGGATAGAGAGAAAAACCAATAAATAGGTAAATAGACAAGCAAACAGATAGGAGGGAAGGAGGGAGAGGAAGAGAGAGATGGGTGGAGAGATAGACAGAAAGACAGACAGCTGATGGATAGATAGACAGACAGACAGACAGGCAGGCAGAGCCAGGGATGTGCTGGGGCCAATTCTTACTGGCTGAGAATCAATTGTTAAATATTCAGTGTGAGCATTTATATCTCAGAAATGAGCAAATGCTATAAACATGGCTTGATTTATTATTCTGTCAATTGTTTAGACTTAAGAAAATGATGGAGATACTGGTAAGAATGCAGATTAAACTGAAAAATGTGTCATTAATTTCTTTTTCAGAGATCCAGTTGTTATACGTTTACTGGCACACCCTTGGATAGGAGCCACTATTGAGTGTTTGCTATGTGCCAGGCACTGTGCTAAAAGAAAACACAGGAAACACATAGAGAACTGAGTCAAATTTATTAAAAAGACAGCCATTCCCCAATTGATAGATGATCAAAAGACATGAAGTTTTCAGATGAAATAATCAAAGCTACCTATAGCCATATAAAATAAAACATAGGGAATAGAATAAAGAGGAGGGGAGAGGGAAGAATGTGCTGGGAAGTATCATATGGAGGGGCAACTAGGTGGCGCAGTGGATAAAGCACTGGCCCTTGATTCAGGAGGACCTGAGTTCAAATCCAGTCTCAGACACTTGACACCTACTAGCTGTGTGACCCTGGGTAAGTCGCTTAACCCCCACTGCCCCACAAAAAAGTAGAAAGAAAAGAAAAGGAAGTATCATATGAAGATAGCTAGAAATTGCATGAGGACCTGGTTCCATGCAAAAAAAAAAAAGCAAAAGCTCACCTATCAGAGGTCCCAGTTTCCCCAAAATAGGACCAACTTTACTAACAAGCAAGCTAAATGGCCACCTAATAATTCATATTTGCATCATACTTCAAAGTTTAAACAGCACTTTACCCACTATGAGGGAGATAATACAAGTATTATCATTCCCATTTTACAGATGAATATATGAAAGATTAAGTGAATTGCCCAAGATTAGATAGCAAGTGAGAGAGAGAATTTAAATGCAATTCCAGAAATCAATATAAGTCCCAAATTGAGTCCAATCTACATTCAGTTATTCCATATTGCCTCCTATTTACAAGTTATAATTTTAGGGGCACTGGGAAAAGGATCCCCCAATTTTCCCCCTTTAGTGTAGCACTTCCACCCATTATATCATGTAGATCCAACTTATGTGCATATCTTATATTAGCTGTCAACAGGTGAAGCCTGTTGGACAGAGGAGTCCAAGCTGAGTTGAAAGCATAAAGGTTTTATTAGAAGGAAAATCAGATTCTAGTTCTGAGGCACCCCAATAAAAAAACACAAGGGAAGCCTAGGAGAGGCAGGGACAATTTATGCTTGGAAAACCACAAAAGGGGAGGTTCAGGGAGGGATTGTGGTAAAGAATGAACGAACAGTCATTCCCAGGAACAGGTGGGACACAAAATCAGGATGTTTTGCAGGAACAGTTGACCACAAGGCTGGTTTAAGCCAGTTTTGAGGTGCATAGTTCAGCAAGGTCAGCCAGCAACACCAGCAAAGACATCTGGGAGTGAGCAAGACTTTGGCTCATTGTAGGCTCCCAATTAGCTCCTTTTGGCAAACAGACTTACTCTGTGTCCATTCTACCTGCCTGGTAAGGTAACTCATAGAAAATTAGACATATTAATCTTGGGGGCACTCTCACATAGCTCATAGACCAAAACGCATTTATCACAAAAACTTCCACAAAATGTAAAAAAGAGTAGAACACAAAACAAAGCACTTTAATCAGCCTAGTCTAGCCCCTATCAATCTGCAAAACCTAGAATAAATACCCTTCAAAGGGAAATGCCATGAGAAAGACAAAGTATATAGATGAAAGGAAGTATACCTCTCCCATCACAATTCCTCCTTCCGGGACAGCTAGATGGCGCAGTGGATAGAGCACCGGCCCTGGAGTCAGGAGTACCTGAGTTCAAATCTGGCCTCAGACACTTAACACTTACTAGCTGTGTGACCCTGGGCAAGTCACTTAACCCCAATTGCCTCACTAAAAATAAAAAAAAAACCACAATTCCTCCTTCCACACCAATTCCTACATCTTCTAGAATCCATAAATATCAATCAGGAGAAATAAAGATTTAGATATAGATATAGATACATACATACACACAAATATGTGTGAATATATACACACACGTATAAGTATGTTTGTATGTGTGTACATGCATGTGCACATACATATGAACCAGCACACAGGAAACAATTTGAGAGGTCAGTGTCATAGCTTAAGGTCTCCTATATTTCTTTCTTTTCTTTTTTTTTTTTTTTTTGGTGAGGCAATTGGGGTTAAGTGACTTGCCCAGGGTCACACAGCTAGTAAGTGTCAAGAGTCTGAAGCCAGATTTGAACTTAGGTCCTCCTGAATCCAGGACCGGTGCTCTATCCACTGTGCCACCTAGCTGCCCCTGCCACCTAGCTGCCCCTCCTATATTTCTAATATTCTGTGACTTCAAAATACTCTTGGCATCCTAGAGGAAATGAATTTTTAAATCTATGGGGTCTTTTGCCTTTTGAGGTAGATTGCAGATTAAAGAGACTGAGCTACTCTAGCACAGATGAGTCCAGCTTTTCAGAGAGACTAATATATTTTCTATTCTACTTCTATTTTACTCACTGAAACTTGATTGTCTCTCTTGAATGCCTGTCAGCTGAAATTTGGTCATCAATGGTCATATCCCCTCTCAAGGCCTTGCTGGTCCTATATAAGAAATTAAGATAAGAAACTCTCTCTTTCCTCTAAATTCTCATTGCGCTGTGTTTTCTCCTCTGTTTTGTATTCTTCTTTTGGTTTTTTATATGTCTTTTCTCCCTTATAGGTTATCTAGTCCTTTAAAATATGAACCAATCTTACATAGCTTGGTTTCTCCCACAGTGTTTTACACTTATTAAGTACTTTAAAACTTTGTTAAAGGGAATTTTATAGTGGGAAATTATGCTTACTGACAAAAATTCAGACTCTCCTATTATTCTCTTCACTCAAAATTCACTTAAGTAAAGGAAATGACTGGGGAATTACTGATCAGTTTAGAGGATAGCTTGGTCATCTTGGCAGAATTGTAGAGCAAAAACCATTATTCAGAGGCAAAAGATAGAAACCTCTTCATTGAATAGGGGAATTCCCACTGGTGCCTTACCTAGAACTTCTAAACTGTTGTTTGAAAATCAGCCACTCTTACCCTGTGGTCTATCAAATAAAGTTGCTCAAGACAAAAGGATATCTTTAGGGACAATGTGGTAGAAGAATGAATAGTCTGCCGGATTTAGTGCTAGAAAGACACTGGTTTAAATCTTACTTCAGACCCTTACTAACTTTTTGAGCCTGGGCAAATCACTTAATCCCTCTGTCACTCAGTTTCCCAATAAAAAATAAGCAGGTTTTGATTATTGGCCTCCAAAGTCTCTTCTTGTTCTAAATCTATAATCTTTAGATTCTATGAGAAAAGGACATCAAGGGCCTTGTATTAATTTCCTTGGCCACATGTTTTTTCATGGTACTCTGAGTTTGTGTTCACTCTTCCCACTAATTCTATTTGTATTTGTGAAAGAATGTGCCCAAAGTTTATTGGGAAGGCCTTTTTGTAATGACTTCTTACTATGTCATCTTACTCCATATTTGCCTTGAGGAAACTGTGTACTGAATGACTATTAAAAATAAGCACACTAAGGGCAGCTAGATGGCGCAGTGGATAGAGCACCAGCCCTGGAGTCAGGAGGACCTGAGTTCAAATTCGGCCTCAGACACTTAACACTTACTAGCTGTGTGACCCTGGGCAAGTCACTTAACCCCAATTGCCTCACTAAAAAAACCAAAAAAAAAAAAAAACCCACCAAAAAAATAAGCACACTGGTGGCAGCTCATGAGCTATAGTTTTAATACTGTTGACCACAAAGTATCCTGAAAATGGGATAGTAGTTACTTCATGGGCACCCAACCTGAAACCTTCAAGTATAAATGCAAAGTTGTGAAGGTAGGCCCAGAGTGGTACTATACAATAGGGACTTTACTCGAAGTATATTTGGGTACCTTAAACATTTGTATAGATCCAGTAGAGAGATTCTTCAATGGGGACTTTCTTTCTTGGATGCCCTAGTATTTAAAGGATCTTCTAGAGGAAAAACTTATAATTTTTTCCCTTTTGCTTTCAGACTATAATTAGATCATTTAATGGTGTGTCCCTTTATAAGTCAGACACATGTAAGAGATAATTGTGTCTACTGACTGACTATTGAAGGTAAGGGCAGAAGTAAGAGCTAATGAACTGTAGTTTTAGGAATGAAGACCCATAACATTTCATAAATGCTGAGATTAATCATCCCCTGGGAATCTAGCCTAGATTACCTTGGGGAATTGGAGATGCTACATCAATATTTTGTATCTTCTGTATTTCTGTAGAGTGAAATAAAGGACATCCTATGCCTACCATGCATCTGGTATCTTGAGTGGTTGTATAGGAGTTTAATCCATACTGGGGGTGGGGGGGACTATACCTAGAGAATAATGAGAAATTTTCCTGTAGCAACTTCACATGAGAATAATGAGTCAAAGAAAACTAGTTGGGTTTTTTTTTTGCATCATCCCCCATAATTGAGTCCAGAGTCCCTAAGTCATGGGTTACATGGAAGTGTTATAATTGGTAATCTTATGATCTGCTGTGAATGACTTGGTTATTTTCAGCAATGCAATGATCCAAGACAAGTCTGAAGGTCTTATGAAAAATGCCGTTCATGTACAGAGAGAGAACTGATGGTGTCTGAATATAGATTGAAGCATAAAAAAATTGGTAATCTTAGACTTCCCCTTCTTCATACTTATATCAAGGCCCCTATCAATCTGCAAAACCTAGAATAAATACCCTTCGAAGGGAAATGCCATGAGAAAGACAAAGTATTTAGATGAAAGGAAGTATGCCTCTCCCATCACAATTCCACTGTTCTTCCTTCCTCCCTCAACTCCCTTCTTTCTTTCTTTCTCCTTATTCTTTCCTATAACTCCTCTGCTATATCAACCCTGTTACATCTCTCTGCTTCTACTCCATTTCTGAGATTCCTCCCCATAACCATTGTTGTCAGGATGTGTGTACACCCTGTGCAGAATGGGACTGAATTTGTCCCCCTGCCTTTGGAGCTCAATTTCCCTTTGTTTCTGAGCAATAGTTAAATCACCTTCAGTCTCATCTTTTCCCAAAGTTCCTTTCTTTTTCATTGTAGCAGTCGTGGAAGCTGTGGCTCTTGTCTGTCCCCCTGTGGAAATTCCCATATTCAATGAAGAGGTGTCTATCCTCTGCCCTACAATTCTGCCAAGATGACCAAGGTATCCTCCAAACTGACCAGTCCTCTAAGCCTCTTTGGGAGAAAGGGCTGACTGCTACTAAGAGCCACCTACAGATGAAAGGAGTTCCTTAAAAAAAAAAGTCTCATCACACTCTTCTGAAGAATGGAAGAAACAGAACAGAACCACTATCAGCTAGTCTACAAACTATACTTCCAGAAAAATAAACTGGTTCTGCACTAAGTGACCTTAGGCATGTTATTCTTGTTAAATTGTTTCAATAGGGTCCAACCCTTTGTGACCCCCATTTCTTGGCAAAGATACTGAAGTGGTTTGCCATTTCCTTCTCTAGTTCATTTTACAGATGAGGAAACTGAGGCAAATAAGATTAAGTGACTTGTCCAGGATCAGACAGTTAATAAGTGTCTGAGACTAGATTTGAACTCAGGAAGATGCCATCTTTCTAATTACAGGCCTAGCACTTTACCCACTGCCACCACCTAGCTCCCCTCTAGATATGTTATTTTACCTGAATTTCCTCTAAAATAAAATAAGAAAACTGAATGAGATGATCTCTCACTGGTGGCATTCAGAACTACAATGTTTGCTGCCCTGTGATAGATAAAATGTCTTGGGATGGTCTCTAACTCACATGTGATTTGAATAGGCTGTTCTTCCAGCTTTGTACCCTAATGTTACTAGATGGCAATGTTCTACCAATAGTAATGAATCATCTCTCACATGCAGGAGAGAATATTCACTGCTTGGGGGGAATTATTTCCTCTTGATGCGTATAACACCATACATCAGTACAAGCACCTGTTCCCATCTGTTCAATCTATAGTCTGAATATTTAAAATGCATTTTAAAAAGAAAAGCAGAAACACAGACTGATACATCCAAACTTTGCCTAAAAGCATTTGGCAGAGAAGTAAGAAAGAGGACCAAAATTTTAACGCATTGCAATGAGAATGGGCTAAATGTATTTTTCTCCCTGTTGTGATGAAAGACCCAGATCATTTGTTAAATGACCTTCAAAAATATTTATATAAATGTCCTCCCTCCTCTCTCCAACTCCCCAAAGGGTAGAATTGGGGCCTTTTAAACAGAGGATTCAAGTAATTCATATTATTTTTCTATTCACCTTGCTATGAATATTACTTTTTATGATCTATCAGATCATAAAATTTTAATATTTCCATGTTGTAATTTTATATTGTATTTTTTTTGCAGGGAAATGAGGGTTAAGTGACTTGCCCAGAGTCACAGAGCAGTCAAGTGTCTGAGGCCCAATTTGAACTCAGGTCCTCCTGAATCTAGGGCCGGTGCTTTATCAACTGCACCCTCTAGCTGCCCCCTATTACATTGTATATTTAAACATTTATAAATAAATATATATTGATAGTTTTATCAACAAATATCAAGATACAGGTATTTGTATATAACATATGCCTATATACACATATATATAATAGAAAATATGTTAGAACTAAAGTTTTGCCAACATGAAGAAGCCCTTTTTCTTAATGGTATTTTTTTTCCCAACTATATGTAAAGAAAAATTTTAGCAGGAATATTACTTTTTAAAAAGTCTTTCTCAGGGCAAATCACTTAAACCTCATTGCCCCATCAAAAAAACCAAAAAAAAAAAAGTCTTTATGCTACTTGTTATATATGCTACTTGTGTTCATATCCTAACAGTGAATTCCATCAAAGCTACCATACCAAGCCATGGACTCTATTCCTCTGTGGTGGTGACCCAGGGTAAAGGAGAACTAGTAGACATTGGCAAGATGTTCATTCAGTTTCATTCTCCTAACTTCCTTGCCAGGAATGCCTCTCTTTTATGATGGTAATATGTTATAGTAGCCTTTCCTCACATCACTGTCTCAGTGTTGCCAAAGTTCCAAATAGCATCCAATCCCCTCTATGCCTTAGGAGATAATTTCATGACATGATGTGACAAAGAAAAAAAATACGACCTTAGTACCAAATTTCTAGTGATATCTCTCTCCTGTACTTACTTACAATAATCCTTGGACAACAGTTTGTCACTGAACCTATTCTCAAAGCCTTTCCAAACTGGAAGCATCTGCTGGAGGTTGCCATCCACTAGCATAACTTTCAAGAACCTGTGGTCACTTACAAACCTTAGTGAACTTGGGTGAGGAATAGTATAATAGAGAACCCATATTAGAAATATAATGACATTGCTCTGGATTTTAGCGGGTGTAATGATTGGAATGATGCCACCTGCTGGAGACTTACTGTAGGAGGGCTCCGCCATGAGCAGAAGGCGCCTGAGGGCAAGACATGTGACTTTTCTTTGGTGTCAGGAAGTGACATTTGCTTGTGGGAGGAAGAGGGGGTGAGGCTGGTGCTCTCGCTCTCTTTCGTCAGGACTGTGGTAGAGAGTAGAGCTAAAAATGCGTTCTCCCTTTAATAGACAGATGAATCTAGGCCTTTCTCTCTCTCTTCACCAAATTCTTATTCTCCTTAATAAATGCTTAAAAGTCTAACTCTTGTTAAAGCTTATCATTTATTGGCAACCACTCATTAGATATTTTAGACAGACTAGCTAGAATTTTAGCCCCTTTACATATGGCAACCACAAAGGGATAAGCTGAAACCTCCATCTTTTGATCTTCCGGTTGGGTAAGAAATTTCCCCTACCCTATCCCTTTAAATCCGAAGTATTGCAAAGTACCAGCTGTTTTCCCTTTAAATTTTCAAATGGGTTTTTTCAACTCCCTAAGAACCCTGTTCCTGATTTTAGTCTGTTTAACTAGACAAATGGGGGATAAGATCATGTTAATGCTTTGTTTTTGTGGATTTTCTATTTTTATTTTTGTTAGAAGAGCCAGCAAGGTGCTCACACAAGGGAATATAAATATCCCCCCCCCTCTCCAAACCATGCCTTTTCAGAGAAACCTCTGACTCCTGCAGCTTTTCCAAATTCTAACACTAATTGTTGCTCTAATTTTGCATGCCTGGAGGCAACGACCCAGTCTCTAGAAGCCTTTATTCCCCTAGAATCAGGGGAAGGGGAACCCAGGCTTGAGTTCGAAACCAAGCCTGATTCAAATTGCCCTATCAGGACCCCACCCCTTCCAGTAATCAGCAAGGTATTGATATGAGCATTGGGGATATTCGATATTGGAATCAAAAGTGTTCTAAATTCACTCAGAGAAATAATGTCAGTTCAGAGGTTACATAGGATTTCTATGCTATTACATCTACATTTTGAAATTAGTGGTATGGGTTTATTTTCACAGAGATTTTCATGCTTTTGAGATTGTGTTTTATACTTAGCTTTAAAAAAAAGAGAATATTTGTAAAAGCTTTTTATAGTCATGTGATCAAGTTTGTATTTTGTAATACTCTTATTAATGTTAAGTTCATATTCATTTAGATTTCCCTAGTTTTAATTTCATTGTCTTTTATTCTTCCATGTGCATTTTCTTCTATTCATTCATCTATCTAATTTTGAAACAATGCAAGATGGTTTTGATTTCATAATACAATGTTAATTCTGGGAGTATTGTGCTCCCATATTCTAAGTTCATTTTTGTTATTTTTTTCTCTCAACTGATTATTTGATCAAACTGTATAAAGCATTGCCAGTGTCAAAGTGCCAGTTCATGAGGGACTGCCTCTCGGGACAAAATTTCCTCCTTCTCCTTTTCTATATTGTTATTAACATATTGTTTGTTAGCATAGGGTATTCTGTTATTTTTGACTGTTTCATCAAGGAAACACCCTGTGTTTCTTGAAGAAACAAAGAGGGGGACTGTAACGATTGGAATGATGCTACTTGCTGGAGACTTACTGTAGGAGGGCCCCGCCATGAGGAGAAGGCACCTGAGGGGAAGACATGTGACTTTTCTTTGGCATCAGGAAGTAACGTTTGCTTGGGGAAGAGGGGGCGAGGCTGGTGCTTTCGATCTCTTTCGTCAGGACTGTGGTGGAGAGTGGAACTAGAAATGCGCTCTCCCTTTAATAGATAAATCTAGGCCTTTCTCTTTCTCTTCACCAATTTCTTATTCTCCTTAATAAATGCTTAAAAGTCTAACTCTTGCTAAAGCTTATAATTTATTGGTGGCCACTCATTAGATATTTTAGACAGACTAGCTAGAATTTTAGCCCCTTACACAGGTCAATAAATATTGGGAATCTGAGGTGTTTGTGAATGTTGGCTTAATGCTATTTTATAAATTTAGTCAATTTGACATATAAATTTAATATTCCTTAAAATTTACTATTTACTAATTTACTATTCACTTTAATGTTATTACAATCCTAATTGTTTTATGATATTAGGCGGCATGAACTTTTCAGAGTCCCAACTTAATCCCCAAGTGAAAAATTGATTTCTGAGATGTTGGTCAGAATTGACAGCCTGCTTGAGCCTAGAGAAACAAGCTAGGGACTTTCACAAGATTAGGAGACCCAGGAGAAATTTTTACTTAGTGTTATTGATAGACTTTCCAATCTGTTTTCAGATCAGGCAGACAAGCTTCAAATTTATTCATAGAACACATTTCACACTTCCTCTGTGTCATAAGTTGAAAAGTCTTCCTACAACATATTATACCAAAAGGCAAAACTGAAATTGGTTCTGTTATATATTGTTTTGAAATAAGATTTTGAAAGGAGATACATAATGTGGGGTTATGTCCATGTGCTCAGAGCCATTGATTGATACAGACTCTTCAATAACCGTTTGAAATTACTTTGCTCTGATATTAATATACTTGGGGTCCCATTCAGTTTAGGTCCTTGAAAACCAAGTTTGTGTTAAGACATATTTTGGCTTAATATCTACTGAAAACAACAGCTTTTAAGCCCTCCACCCTATGCTCCTTTTATTTTTCTAACAGAATACATACTAAATCAAAGCAAAGACAATTAATTAAACAATGGCAAGGTTAAAAAAGTGGAGAGGGTAATCTGTCCCCATACAAAAAGCAGCAAACTATCCCATAGAGAGTACCCTATCTAATGTCCTTGCCAAGCTAGTATCAATCAAGATGACCAGAAAATTCAAAGGAATTAAGGGATTAAATGCAAGATATTTGAGCAATGGAGAGAGGAAAGAGACCCTAGAGAAAGATAAGAGGAAGAGAGAGAATCAACACAAAGCCAGTCTGCAGCTGCACCTGATGCCCACCATTACTAAAGGGAGACTTCTCTTTGATCATTCCAGTGCTGGCGTTTTGGTTATTGAGACTATCAGGTTCATCCAACTTTGAGGTTCCTGTGTTCATCTGATGAGCAAGCTATTACATTTTTTCTGCTCACTAGCTGCCATCACTGTGCATCAACTCAGGGAGTAGAGATGAATGGATTGAAACTCTGACAGAAATAGAGACACAAGGGGGGTTTAGTTTGGGGAAAGAAAGAATGAAAAGCCTGCTGCTTACGACAATTCCTCATTATTTACCTTGTGTTCTAGTTTAAGGAGATATCTTTTTGCCTTTCTCTGATGTCATGTCTATAATTTTGGTGGAGAATCAGAGGAAGATGATGGCTTGCAAGGAGTGGTTTTGAATATATAATGGGACTGAATAGGTTCTAAGAACTTGAATGCTGCCATAGAGCACCACCTAACAAAAGAAATTCTTTATTTGGCTGTTTCCCTTCTCTATGCCTTTGCTCACATTCCATAATGCCTTTCTCCCAATTCCATAATGCCTTTCTTATTCCACCCAGCCCATCTCCAATCTCAATGGCATCTCCAGCCATTGAAATTCTTCCTGTCCTTCAATACCAAATGCAAGAAGCACATCTTCTTTGAAGAACTTCTTTGATCACAGTACTGATAAAAATGATGTTTCCCACCTCTAATTTCACATAGAACCTTCTCTTTACTTTTCACATTCTGCCTTGTTTTATATTTATGTTTATAAGAGTAATGGAATCCAGCAGCAGTATTCTGAAACTCTATCACACAAGCCAATAGACTCAAGCATGGGTGAGGAAATTTGCAGAGCTCAGATAAGGAGGGAAGGGAACACACCTCCCCATATCACAGCATTTTAGAAGCACTGAAAACTTATGAAAAGGACATAAAAAGACAGAAGCTCAGGACAGATTTCCCCTATCCTCACCCCTGTGTAACAATATATGGGCCAGCATTAACACAAAGTCCAAAGTAAAGTAGACTAGAAGAATGAACAAACAAAAAGGAACCAGCTGCAATGGTGACAGAGAAGGTCAAGACAGAAACACAGAAGATGACTTGAAAATATCTACAAGTGAAGTCACAGAGAAAAATGTAGATTGGACACAAGTCCAATAAAAATTCCTAGAAGAGCTCAAGAGTTGTTGTTGCTGTTGTTGTTGTTGTTCTAAGAACAAAAAAAAAATTAACTTTATGAGAACAGTAGAGGAAAAAAATTTTTAAATAAATGAAAACTGGGGAAGAAAGATATAAAAAGAAAGTTAACAGCTTGTTAAAAGAGGTTAAAAAAACTTACTGAAGAAAAAAACTTCTTTAAAATTAGAATTGGCAGGGGGCAGCTAGTTGGCACAATGGATAAAGGACCAGCCCTGCATTCAGGAGGACCTGAGTTCAAATCCGGCCTCAGACACTTGACACTTACTAGCTGTGTGACCCTGGGCAAGTCACTTAACTCCCATTGCCCTGCAAAAAAAATAACAAAAAACTAGAATTGGCCAAATGGAAGCTAATGACTTCATGAGGCATTAAAAAAATAATAAAACAAAGTCAAAATATTGAAACAATAGAAGAAAACATTAAAATTTTATAGGAAAAACAACAGATTTGGTAAAAAGAGAAAATTTAAGAATCATTAGACTACCTTAAAGCCATGAACAAAAAACAAAACCTAGATATCATACTTCAGGTATAAATTACCCATGTATCTTAGAATCAGAGGGCAAAATAGAAATTGAGAGAATTCAATGGGCTTCTCCTGAAAGAAACACCAAAATGAAAACTCCCAAGAATATTATAGCCAAAATTCAAAGTTCCTAGGGCAAGAAAAAAAAATACTTCAAGCAGCCAGAATAAAAGAATTCAAGTACCATAAAAACACAGTCATGATTATTCATGACCTAGCAACAACCACCTTAAAGAAATAGAGAGCTTAGAATATGATATTTCAGAAGGCAAAGACTTTAGACTTACAACCAAGAATAAACTACCCAGAAAAACTGAATATAATCCTATGGGGGGAAAATGGACCCTTCATGAAAGAGAGAAGTTTCAAACATTCTTGACAAAAAGACCAGAACTGAGTAGAAAATTTGACATTCAAACACAGGAATCCAAAAAAGCATACAAAGATAAACATGAGTGAAAAACTATAAGGGACTAAAACAAAGTTAAACCATTTACATTTTTTTTTGGTAGGGCAACGAGAGTTAAGTGACTTGCCCAGGGTCATACAGCTAGTAAGTGTCAAGTGTCTGAGGCTGGATTTGAATTCAGGTCTTTCTGAATCCAGGGCCAGTGCTTTATCCACTGCACCACCTAGCTGCCCCCTACAATTTACAGTCTTAAATATGAAGATGATACATATAAGCCCTCAGAACTTTATCACCACTAAGTGTCTTAGAGGGAGTCTAGTTAGACATTGGGCCTGGGTATGATTCTATTGTGTTTGGATGATCTTAAAATAAGAATAGAAGGGAGGAGAAGAAATGAGAGGAAGAATGAAGAAAATTGGTCTAAGTAATAGTGAGGACCATTGTCCTCAAGTACTTGCCAAAGACTTCTTAATCCTACATAGCATCCCTTGTCCTTCTTTTCCATCTTGTATCATACCGAGTGGGCATTTCAGTTAAGTGCATAGCAGCATGGGCTGGGCTCAATTCTGAGTACATGTGATAGAATGGCCTTTCCCAAACTGCCTTACCCGAACTCACCCCCACTTCAGAATAATCTCAAATATCTTCTGACTGCTTCCTGTTGGAGGTTTTTGCTATGAGGTGATGAACAGTCTTTTCATTGGCTTTTAAGCTAGAACTCCATGGATACACTAAAGTATATCTTCAATCCTGGCCCAAAGTACTCTTCTATCTGCCAAACTAGAAATGTAAGGACAACTCTCTAAGCTCCCTATAAGCCTTGTATCCATGGCCTTCTAGGTAAGTCTACCTCTAGGATGAAGTCATTTCCTATTTGTGTCTTCTTTCCTTTGGAACAGGGTCTTTTGAGACTTCAAAAAGCCAATGATGTCTTCCCCTTCCTGGCTACCTGAACAACAGGTTAGCAACTACTGAAGCACTTGCGGTGGCAATAGTAGTAAAGGTAAATTAGTAAAAAAAAGGAAAGAGAGAAAGACAAAGACAAACAGACATGACAGAGACAGAGAAAGATAAACTACTGGAAAGAAAGAGGCTATTTAGCATGGGTAATCCTGAACTCAGTGAAGGTAAAATGTAAAACAGCTAATTAGCAGCCCTAGGAAACAAACTATTTTAAAATGCCTCAATAACCCTTAAATATTAGTTTCTCGACCAATTGTAATCACTCCATGATTCTTTAATACTTTGCATTTCCTTTTCTGTGTGGGAATAAAGCTGCCTTTCCCATTCCTTCCCCCACCCCACCTTGTAAGGCAAGTGGAGCTAAGTGCCTTGCCCGGGGTCACACAGCAAGTAAGTGTCAAGTGTCTGAGGTCAGATTTGAACTCAGGTCCTTATGATTCCAGGGCTGGTGCTCTATCTAGTGCACCACCTCGCTGCCCCCCATTCCTAATTCATATTTGTACTCTGGGTACCTTTGCACTATCACAGCCCAAGCTGGGGAGAACCACTTAAACTAATGCCAAAAATAGAATTGTTTCTCAGGAATCTGAAATGGGAATGGAATGGTCCTTTTCTCCTCCATTTGGAAAGTGAATAGGTGGAAAATGCTAGGCTGAGAACACAGGGGCTGATTATCTTCACCAATTCCTGCCCTTTACCTGCCTACTTGGTTTGACCCAAGTATAATGCCCTGAGGCTGATGGTTTTCTTAATAGAGGAAGTAGACCACCCATGGGGTCAGTTCTATTCCTAGAAAGGGGAAGATTCCAGCTGCCTCTAGATATTCAAAGCAAAGAGGACACAAATAGGAGGCAGCAGCACCCCAGCATACAGTCATGTGGGAGGAAGTTCCTTCTACTGAACCTTGTCTTTATACTTCAAGACCAGCAGGGAAAAAAAAAAAAAAGGTCTTGAGGGCAGGGATTAAACTTTTAGTATATCCATAGAGTTATAGCTCAGCAGCCAATTAAAATACTTTTATACACACACACACACACACACACACACACACACACACACACACTCCCTCAGTAAATCATGGATAACAGTAAGTAGTCCTAAGATACATGAATGTACTATAAATTTGGAGTGAGAGGTTAGTAGGAAAGGCCCTTTCTACCACACATATGATAGCCTGAACATGCCCCAAGGAATAGGGTATGCCAAGGGGTTCTACACTCAGCAAGGCTTTCTTGATTTCTTTTTATAGTATCATTTGTACTCAGCTGATTCAGAAGAGGTAGCCAATACTCCTTAAATAAGTTGCTTGCTGAAACCACAAGAGAATGGGTATCGGTGATCCTGTTTGGCTAGATCATTTTCCTATTTATCTAAGATACAAATATAGTACATAAAGAGTTACAGTTCAGTTCATCCAATTTATTTGTGTGGGTTTTCTCTTTGTTTTCTATACATGTTATATTGTATGGAATTTTATTGTCTCGATGTCTTTTAAATTTCAATTGTGTATTTAATTTCGAATATTTCCATTCCAATTATGCAGCATTTCTTTTTTTCCCTCCTCCATTATTATTTTGAATAATGCATTCTTCAATGCTTATTGGTGGGGAAAGTCAGGATGATGAGACCACCACTGTCTTTGGAGACCACAGAGCATTTATGGGTGTTTTATTCAGGCATCTTGTTTTAAAGGAAGGAAGGTGAAAATAGACTAGACAAGTATTTGGTTCAAGAACTTTGAGTTCATTAACTTAACACTTCCTTTAGTGATCCTTTTCAGATACTGCCAGCTTCTGTTTGGAAAAATAGGAGTAATTTCCACATTATTCCATTTCATCTCCTTACACTTATTTGTCTAAGAAGTCCTTTAGCTGGGGTTTTCAGCTGTATACTTTCAGCTACAAACCCTAGCTAAAAGAGGCTCAAAAATATTTTGTCATGTTGTCTTTCCAGAACATGTATCCAGTATAGGATAAAGGACCTCCTGAAACTTATCAAACCTGATGACCACAGCCCATGGGGTACCATTGCATATTTGGAATATATATTTACATAAGGAAATCCATGAATCAGAGAGGCTATGTTCTCTACAATATAAACACCCAGTTCTTTCCATTCAAATAAACCAATCAACAAGAATTCATTAAGAGTGTATCATGTGAAAGCCATGGCCTAGGTGCTGGAGATAGAAAGATTAAAAAGGAAACAATTCCTGCCTACACTCTTCTGTTCTACAGTCTACATTCTATCAAACAACCTGAATATTGTGTTCTTTCTCAGACCTCCCCCCACTTTTTTTTCTGCCCAGCAGACCCTAATTCTGACTCCTATACTATGTATCTGCCATAACTTATCTCCATTTCTCTTCCATGGATTCTGTTCACCCTCCCCCTTCAGCTTTTCACAGCATACCTCAGGAATATTTCAGGTTTGGTTCCAGATCACCACAATAAAGTGAATATTACAGTAAATTGAATCACAGAAATTTTTTAGTTTCTTGGTGCACATAAAACATTTATATTGTCTATCAAGTGTATTGGGTCTAAAAAGCAATGTATATACCTTCATTTTAAAATACTTTATTGCTTAAAAATGCTAACCATCATGGGGGCAGCTAGGTGGCGCAGTAGATGAAGCACTGGCCTCAGATTCAGGAGGACCTGAGTTCAAATCCAGCATCAGACACTGTGACCCTGGGCAAGTCACTTAACCCTTGTAGCCCTGCAAAAAAATGCTAACCATCATCATCTGAGCCTTTGGCAAGCTATAATCCTTTTGCTGGTGCCTTGAAGTTGATGGCTACTGACTTATCAGGGTGGTGGTTGTTGAAGGTTGGGATAGCCACGGCAAGTTCTTAAAATAAGAGAACAATGAAGTTTGCCCCACTGATTAACTGTTCCTTTCATTTGAATACTTAAAAGTCATTGCAGGGTTATTAACTGGCCTAATTTCAATATTGTTACATCTCAGGGAATAGGAAGGCCAGAAGAAAGGGAGAGAGGTGGAGGAATGGCAAGTTGAGAGGCCAGTCAGAACACATATAACATTTATCAATTAAGTTTGTCATCTTACATGGGCACAGTTTGTAGCACTCCCAATTACAATAGCAACATCGAAGATTACTGATCATAGACCACCATCACAGATACAATTATAATGAAAAAGTTTGAAATAATGCAAGAATTACCAAGATGTCACACAGAGACATGATGTGATCACTTGCTATTGGGAAAATGGCACTGAAAGACTTTCTCAATAAGGGGTTGCCACAAACCTTCAAGAAAAAAAAAAGCGGTATCTTCAAAGAATAAAGCAAAGCACAATAAAAGGAGGTATGCCTGGGGCAGCTAGGTGGCACAGTGGATAGAGCACCGGCCCTGGAGTCAGGAGTACCTGAGTTCAAATCCGGCCTCAGACACTTAACACTTACTAGCTGTGTGACCCTGGGCAAGTCACTTAACCCCAATTGCCTCACTAAAAAAAAAAAAATGCCTGTACTCTGAGACACTATGGGTCTTAAGAATATCAAGAGGACATGGTAAAAAAAAAAAAAAGAGGACATGGTAACAAACATTATACTGCCCCATTCCCAAGCTATCCCAAGACCCTCTAAGACCGAGAGTTTTATACTCCTCAAGAAGTAGATATAAAATTGTTGACACCAGTGGGAAAATATTTATCAAACTGAATTTCATTAAATTTTGTCCCTGGGATTAACTTCTAAAGGGCTAATTTCTAAAGGGCTGTTTCCAGATAAAAGCCTCCTTAGCTGGCTTGGTATAAGGCATCAGCAAAAGACAGGTGAAGGCAGTACCTGGAGAAAGCTAATTCCTGGGAAATAGAGACCTAAGCAGAAAAATAAAACTCAAGACACAAGCACATGATCATACAAGCAGCCCTAAAGGATTTTAGACTTTTGGACAATTTATAGCTTAGTAATTCAACTATTGCCTCTCACAAGCTGTTCTGGTTTGGAAAGAAGCTGATTCAACTAGATGGCAAGCAAACTCTAGACCAAGTTTCTCCAAGGTGAGTATGGTAAGTAACATGTTCAGTTCTTCACACCTTCAAGGTCTCTAATACAGTAAGCCTGCCTTTGTACATGAACATGCCTCTGTTTCTACTTGTATTCAGTAGAGACTCACAAGGAAACACAACTGAGGTGTGGTTTCCTTTATCTACTTTCTGTGTGTCAATTCTGCCTCAGACAAACTGGGAAAGACTTCAGATTAAAAAGGTCAAGGTCCCCCACTGCATCAGGGGCTATGGCCAGTTATCCTGATCTATAGCTTACCACTGGACTCAGATGATGCTGGAGGAATGAGGCAGATAACTTTTCACAGTCTTTCCTCACTTAAATCCAATTCGCTTGCAGGTCAAGACACCACCCTCCTGATGTCATTGGTCCTCCTTAAGAACAAAGAACAAACAACAATGTGCCAGTCCAATTCTATCCATGGGGATACACCTGCCAGATCTGTTAGTCATATCACAATCATGAACAGAATGATAGTTCAGAAATCTACTTGGTCTCTGTGAGTTTATGTCTGACAGTCCCGCTTTTGAACTATTACCTTCATTTCCTGCTTCAAGAGATATGCCTTAGGGCTTTAGGACATCTCCATTGATTGAGGAGGTAAAAAGAGGGCTGGCCTGAGCAGTGGTTAATCTTACAAGTTATCTCATACAGCACAAATATAGGTCCTATATAGAGACTTGAAGAGCCCCCTCCTTTATCTCATATGTATACATAAAGCAGGAATTTGGGGGGGGGGGGGCAATGAGGGTTAAGTGACTTGCCCAGGGTCACACAGCTAGTAAGTGTTGTGAAATTTTCTAAGTCCAAGGAAGAACAAGAAACAGCAAAGTCTCCAAGCTATAGGGAAATAGGTTTATTGAGAGAGGACCTATCTCACAATAAAGCCTGTCTCAGGTCTAGGACCCAAAGACCCTGAGCAGAGCCAGAAGCTGGTATTTATACCCCATACAAGGCTTAAGAGTATCAATACAATACTATTTTTAGACAGACTCTTCCCACAAACACCATTTACACTACACAATTACAAGTCCACATAAAATGATGGAAACCTCAGTCATGCAAAATTATGTAATCCAACGAGTGGATCCACCATAGTGCAAAAGTATTAACTGCTTAAATCCACTATAATTTCTGCTGATCGTAGCTGTTGGAAGCTATCAACTTCCATTTGATGATGGCTTTCCTTAAGTTCTGATTGGTCCAGAGTAACTATTTTTAGTATTTGACCTTTGAGCTGATTGGTGAATATCTAACCACAATGGATTAATGGTTTCAATTATGTGATTTCTGCATCAATCTACATGCTACTATATAGCATGTACATAAACTCTTCTAATATCAGTCTTACTTATTCTATTATCATTTGATTAAACTACTGAAAAATACCTTAATATGTAAAATCAGAATCCTTTAGTCTATATATTGATTATTACTATAGTTAAATCACTTATATCTAAGTACTGGGGAAAATCTCACTCACAGTGTCAAGTATCTGAGGCTGGATTTGAACTCAGGTCCTCCTGAATCCAGGGCTGGTGTAAAGCAGGAATTTTTAACCTAAAGTCTACAGGCCTTATCACAATGGTTCATGCTTAGGTCCTCTGTTAAAAAACAGATGTCTCTAACAATGGGCTGGGGCTTTAGCTTCAGCTGTACTAATAAATAAACAAACAAACAAACAAACAAATAAATAAATAAATAAATGTTCTTCTCTCTTAAGCAACTCCCTTTGCACTCTATGCCCTCCTGTCCCAAATAAAGGACACCAGGTAGCTTAAAGACAAGATCAATCACAGGGTATGGGGATTTTTTTTAAATAAAATTAATAGACTAATGCAGAAATATGTGATTGCACATATATAAATAATCTATATCAGATTGCTTTCTGTCTTGGAAAGAGTGGAGGGAAGGAAGGGTTGGGAGAAAAATTTGGAACTCAAAATACTATGACAACAAACGTTGAAAACTATCCTTACATGTAACTGGAAAATAATAAAATACTTATATGATTTAATTTTTTAATTTTAAAAAATAAAATTAATATTCAATATCCAACAAATGTAGTGTTCTAACAATTTTGTTAAACAGGCAAATCAGTAGAAGTAGGGCAGGGGGTAAGTAGAGTTTTCTCTCAGCACTCCTATTTGTGGAGTGAATTGCACACCATAGACATGAAATTTTTGGCTTGTTCATGCAGAGGTCACTTCTCAGGATTGGGGGGCTGGGGGGGGGGGAAGGAATTGCAGGTGTCCTGGTTTCTCTTCACATCCCACCACCTTGTAAAGAACTCTATTTCTCTCTCCCTCCTCTTTGAACACTGATCTCCTGTTAGTTTCATTCCTTCCCAAACTGGGAAAAACTACAAACCCCAGAGGGTTTTGCAATCCATTGATAAGGCTTAGGTGGTTACAAAATTTGTTCAGGCTCTTTTTCTTCCAATGCAATTTTCCTTTTTGGGGGGGGGGGGCAATGAAGGTTAAGTGACTTGCCCAAGGTCACATGGCTAATAAGTGTCAAGTATCTGAGGCTAGATTTGAACTCAGGTCCTCCTGAATCCAGGGCCAGTGCTTTATCCACTGTGCCACCTAGCTGTCCTAATTCTCCATTTAAAAAAAGGGGGGAAAAAAGAATCCTGAACTAGTAATTCTGTTTGTATAGATTCCATCACAAAAGCAAGGATTATACACCAAAAGAAAATCCTACTAGGTTTTTAAATACTTTTGGTGCTTGGTTAAAAAAAAAAACTTTTTATTATTTACTATCCCAAATTTCTACATGGCTAAATTAGTTTCTATATAACCACTTCCTGGAGTTAGACAAGGACAAGCATCTTCCCAATTTCAACAATTTTTTAGATTCCATATGTCAAATATTAAAATATAGGTTTTGTATCTGCCTGTCTCCTACAAACAGATCAAAGAAATTATAATACGTTATATCTCCTACAAAACGAACCAGATCAGAGAACATGATACCTGTCCTCCTATGAAACAGATCAGAGACAGACAGAAAAATATAATATCAATTTAATATTTTGTCCCAAGAAGAAAGATAACACAACATGATCATGTGGACACTTCCCTCCTAAGAGAGAAGCTCGGGGGACTCCCCATTTCTGAGGGTATATTATGGTTTTAGTCTACTGATTACAGTGTATTGTCAATTTCAGTGGTATGATACAGAAATCAACCCAGAGGCAAAAAGCAGTTTAACAATTTCAGTTATGAAGGGAATACAAAAGCATCATGATAAAACTACAGGATTCCAAAAAAGGGTTTGGCAAGGATGAGGACGCCCAGATGTTACCATAAGATAGGGACTTACTATCCTGAGGGAAAAGAAGTCACCAGGTAGGGTCTTTTATCTGCTAGCTATCTAGGTTCAGTTTTGGAGTCGAGTTGAAGGACATTTTGCTCCTATTAACCCAGGGTCTCATAAAAAATACCTTTGGATAATAAGGTACCTCCATCAAATCCAGGTGATCCATATATTCATTTAACACATACAATGATTCTAAAGCATTTTGGAATTGTGATAATTTGTTGTTATTTTATTTTGTAACATTTGCTTGTTCTCATATTTACCTTCTCTATCCCTCCCTATCTCCCAAAAAGTTCGGGGGGGGGGAGGGGAGGGGTTAATTTAAATTAATTATAACTAACAACGTTTTGAGAATTTGACACCTATAAGATATTCATGTCATGTAAAATGGGTATTTCCTTGCAGATTGGCTTGAAGTTGACATGGATAGATATCTCTTTAATCTAGTCCACCCTGACTTCCTCCTTGAGAGGAGCAGAAGAAGGGTGGTGACTGGGAGCTTGGTCCTTTTCTGACCTCTCTCCAAGAGGAGTATTGGGCTAGAATTATATCTCTCTGCTCTCTCAAATATTACTGATGTAAGATCATCATAGATTCCAAACAAATGTCACTTTCCTGGTTACTCTTAAGGGGAAGAATAGTCCTTAACCCCTCTCAACCCTTCTTAGATTAAATAATGTGTTCAAGTTTAGACAGGTCGTGACTAAATCAGAATTTGAACTCAGGTCCTCTAACTCCCAAACCATTGTTCCTTCCATTATATAAACCTTCCTCTCTAAGAGTTGTGTATTTGGAGTCAGAGTGCTAATGTTCAAATTCCAACTCTGATACTTAACATCCCATTCCTTTTTTCTAAGCTCCCTTTCCAGCTATAAACCTTACGTACATATTATTTGCCACTAGATGGGGATAAAGTGAAAGTTTCCATTAGATGGCCACTTCTGATGTCAAAAGTGAAAGCAAAAATTGACAAGTTTTTCTTTCATTTCTGAAGTCAAACTCATAGCAAATCCAGCTGTTTTCAGGAAGCTACAGGTAAGAGGAGAATGACTGTAAACTAAAAGGTAAGTTTTGTAAAATAATGATTCATTGATTTTATTCAAGAGATAAATTAGTGTCAAAGGAAGGAACTGGAGATTTTTATCTAAGAGAGCAGGAGGAGGGTGTGATCATTGGTTTTGAATTTCAGTAACTAGGAAATGGAAGAAGAATCAAATTGCTTATCTTCAATAAGGAGTAATGGATAGACAGGGCAATAATTTTGGCTTGGTTTAAAGGGAAAACTTCCTTTGGGGGGGGGGGGCGGGGGCGGGAAACTTCTTAACAATTAGTTTCCAAAAGTGAATTCATCTGCCTTGGGGCATAATGAGTTCTTCAGCATGGGAGGTTGTCCGGGAAGTTTGGATGACCATTTCAGATTTTTGGTGGAGGGGAGTCCTGTGAGAGTGGCAGGTGAGAATTTGAAAGTAACAGCAAGGACCAAGACATATGCAAAAAGAAGGGGAAGCCAGTTATGGAAAGGGTAACAAAGGATAAGGTGCCTTCAGGAGAAATATAGTTTTCAGTAAATACCAGGAGGTAGAATGAATAAAAAAGGAAGAGATCTAGAATGAAGAGGAATTTTTTAACAGAGGAGGGTTCAATAGGGAAGGGTGGAAAAGAAAAGCAAAAGAGGATAGGGAAAGGAAGGGGAAGTGAGGAAGTACTTCTTCCACGCTGGCAAAACAGCTATTGGCCAACTAGTCTCCAACTCCTAAGCTGTCACACCCAGGGTCTCATAGTCCTCATGCCCATCTCCTTTCTTTCCAGGATGGACTGGCCCTGATCAATTACCTGACAGGGATTCAGGATACACAAGATCAGTGTTAGATTATGATGAATCAATGAACATACATTTATTAAATTCTCACTGTGTTTCAAACACTGTGCTAAGCACTGGGAATATAAAAAAAGAAGAAATGGTACCTGAATTCAAGGAGCTTAGGGGAGGGCAGTTCACACCAAAACAAGGCTGGCCTTCTTGCATGGTGACAGACACTAAAACCAAAATATTTTCCCCTATACTACCTCAATTTATTCTCTTCACTCTTAACGTTGTCTGAAGTCCGTTTTTTCTCCTTTCCTCCTATGCCAGTTGTTCCCAGGCAATGGGACATTACAGTAATCTAACATTAGCAATTTTTAAAATTTTATCTTATTAAGTTCACCCATCTTATTTCCTGAGTAGAGAGGGACATGAAACTCAAGTGAGCCTGCCTTTCTCTTTTCCCTCTCTTAAATCTTGGCAGTCATTCTATCCAAAATTAATACTAATCTCATTGTGATTAGATAAAAATATGCAATATAGGCATTCATGCTTTAGTTTTAATTGATTATATTCTAGTGTTCCCAAGCCCTTGATAATTACTAGTAGATGTTCACACCAGCTTGTATATACACGCTATAAATTCTGACTATAATAATTGATTGTGCCAGTGACAAGCAGTTGTTTTCAGTTGTGTTCAATTCTTCATGACTCCATTTGGGGTTTTCTTGGCAAATATACTGGAGTCGTTTGTCCTGTCCTTCTCCAGTTCATTTTACAGATGAGGAAACTAAGGCCAACAGGGTTAAGTGACTTGCCCAGAGTCATGTAGCTAGTAAGTGTCTGAGAGCAGATTTGAACTCAGGAAGATAAGTCGGACTCCAAGCCTTAGCATTCTATCCACCTAGCTGAGATCTGCAGTAGGACTCCTTATTACTGAAAGCTAATGCAGCCAAAAATTGTATTAATTTTTTGGACTGTAATATCATATTCATTCTGTTAAAACTCCTGATTGTTTTCAAACAAGCTGCTATCTAAGTATGCCTTCACTGTCTTGTACTTGTGGTATTGATTTCTTGTAGCAAAGTAAATTTAATCTTATTAGATTGAGCCCTCTCAGTCTAGACACTAAGCCTTTCATTGATTTTTCTGAATTTATTTTCAACCACTCTTTCTTATTATAGATATATATATACGTAGTATGTATTATTATATGTTATATAATGCACATCATAGTATATGTATATATTTGTATTTCTTATAGAAATTTAAAAATAAGCCTGAGAAATTTCCATGACAAAGACATTAGTGTTTTTGATAACTCTTCACTTCAGAACTTTCCAAGAATCAAAAACAGCTGAATAGACATTTAAAAGCTTTATACTTTAAAATTAAACCTGTTGTGTGTGTGTGTTTTTTTTTTTAAAAACACCTATTTTTTTAAAAGCATTGGATGGGAGGGCAGGGCAATAGGGGTTAAGTGACTTGCCCAGGGTCACACAGCTAGTAAGTGTCAAGTGTCTGAGGTCAGATTTGAACTCATGTCCTCCTGAATCCAGAGCTGGTTCTTTAGCCACTGTGCCACTTAGCTGCCCTGGATTTGGAACTTCAAGGAATCTTAGAGATCAACCAGTTTAACCCCCTCACTTTATAAATAAGGAAATAAAGTAAAGAGAAGTGGGCAGCTAGGTGGTGCTGTAAAGGAAGAACTAGGCTTAGAATCAAGAAGACTCATCTTCCTGAGTTAAAATCTGACCTCAAACACTTATTGACTGTGACCTTGGAATGTGTAAACCTGTTTGCCTCAGTTTCCTTATGTGTAAAATGAGTTGGAGAAGGAAAGAGCAAATCACTCCAGTAGCTTTGCCAAGAAACCCCCAAATGGGGTCATAAAGAAATCAGTCATGAAAAGTCAGACACAAAGAGTCAGATGCAACTGAAACAATTGAACAACGACAAAAAAGAAGTAAGACAACAAACCCAGGATCACACAGTTATTTTAAAGTGTCAAGATTTGGAAATCGTTGTTTTGACCAACAATTCAAACCAAAGAGATTTCCTCGCATTTGTATGATTTCTCAGCCTCATCAAATGTCTATTTATGGTGAAAATTTAAATGCCAGGGAAAACATCTTCCAAGAACATATTCAGTGTGATCGAATGCATTTGACACTCAGGGTGGCGTTTTTTGCCTTCTAATTTTTTTCCTCATCTGTTCAGTTTAGGTTAAAAAAAATGCCTCTGATGTTAAGGAAAGAAATATCTGAAGAAGAATTCTATGAACAGTTTTGCAACACAACAGCACCCCACCAAACTTTGCTCTGCTTTAGTCTGAAAGAAGATGATAAAACCCTATGGAGATTATGGGGTCATGCTTACAATAACCCAAGCCAATGTCATGCTGAAGTCCTCGTTTTAAGGGAAACTGAAGACTATCTAGGGGCAAATATTCCCAATGCTACAAAGTTCAGCATTATATGGTTTCTTTCCTATAGCCCCTGTCACTTGTGCTGTGATGAAATAACCAATTTTTTAACAAAGTGTCAAACTAAAATTGAATTTATCATCAAAGTAGCAAGGCCATATTATTTCAGTAATGATCAGAATCAGAAAGGCTTAAGGATGCTCAAAAGACAGGGAGTTCTGATCAAGATGATGGAATACAGTGACTATGAAGAATGTTTGTACTTATTTGTGGATCCTTGCTCCAACTTCACTGCATGGCCTGATTTAGAAGTGCAAAGTACAGCACATAAAATTATATTTCATCATTTACTGGCCCAGGTATATTTCATATTAACCATAAGTAAGATAAGAGATATCAGAGAAAACAAGTCCAACAAATGAGTACCTACTATATGTGGAGGTCTATGGTAGTACTGTGGGAGAGATGAGGGTTAAACTTCCCCCCCCCAAAAAAACCCCAACATCTCTGCCCTCCTGGGGTTCACAATCTAGTAAAAGAGATTGATAAACACTTTGTCCAAACCTGTGATTTCATCAGAATGAGGAACTCCCAGTGTGGAAATTCACTCCATCACTATAGATCACCAATTCATCAGTAATTTATAATCTTGAGCTATTTGGAGGACTAATGTTGAGTGACTTGGCAGTTATCACACATCTAGAATGTGCCAGAGGTAGGGTTAATCCCAGGTTTCCTTTTTGAATTTTTATCATTCCAAAGCCAGCCTTTGATCCACTATGCCACGCTACCTTTCATATATAGATCTCTCTGACAATGAAGAATATATGAAGAGTATTTAGAGAGATAGAAGGCAAATGCTGAAAAGGATTGAGGGGATTGGAGGGAATTGTTATTGATTAGCATAATAGGAGGTATAGGATCAAGGAAGCCTGCATGGAGATAACGTTTGGGTGCCTGAAGGTCCTTGCTTGTGTCTCCCAACTTCTGAACTGGAGCTGAATGTTGAGGCACCCAAAACAATACTCTCTCTCAGATTGCTCTTTCTGGGTTGTTCATAGAGAAGGGTTTCAACCTGAAAGAATATCAGAGATGGTGTTCTGCACATCCTGGATACAAAGGTTCTTTCACATATCCATCCATGCCCCAAATCATGACATCAAAAATAATGCTTTCAGGGCAGCTAGGTGGCGCAGTGGATAAAGCACCGGCCCTGGATTCAGGAGTACCTGAGTTCAAATCTGGTCTCAGACACTTGGCACGTACTAGCTGTGTGACCCTGGGCAAGTTACTTAACCCCCATTGCCCCACAAAAATAAATAAATAAAAATAATGCTTTCAAATTTTATAAATTACAATAAGCTGGTTGATATCAATTTCCAAGGCTCATGGCAGATTAGATTGGAATTTAAAATGACATCAAAAAGCTCTATGTGGTCAAAGTCAAGTGACTAATTCTATATAAGAAAAAAAAGCCTGGGGGCAGCTAGGTGGCACAGTGGATAAAGCATTGGCCCTGGATTTAGGAGGACCTGAGTTTAAAGCCAGCTTCAGACACTTACACTTACTGGCTGTATGATCCTGGGCAAGTCACTTAACCCCCGGTTGCCCAGAAAAAAAAAAGAAAGAAAGAAAGAAAAAAAAGCCTAATGGAGTTGAACTTGCCAGATTATTTAGGGCACAATAGCAATAGAATGTAGAACAGTAGATATAAAGTAAAAACCAAGGATTCTTATAAAAATAGTGAAGTAATCCTAAACATTGGCCAAACCCAAATAGTGTTGATGTCTTCAGAATGAAATAGAAAACTTAAAAAAGATCATAGGGAACAACATGGAAATACATATTAACTGAGGTGGAGTAAAGTAATAAGAATCAGAAAAATAATTCCATATAAGTGCATCAATATTATAAAAATGAACAATTTTAAGGATTTTCATAAACTGATAAAGATGAAATAAGCAGAACCAGAACAATTTGCATAATGATGACTCTATTAAATTTTTTTAAAACTTTGAAAGCTGTAAGAATTATGACTCAATGACCATGGCCATTGATGACTCCAGAGAACCAAAAATGAAACATATTATCTATTATAGAAATTGATAAATTTAGGGTGCAGAATAAGATAGATACAATGGGTAGAAATGGAATTTTTTTGTACACAGCCATTGAGGGAATTTGTTTTGCTTGACTATGCATATTTGTTACAAGAAATTCCTTTTTTCTCCTAATGGGGTAGAGGATAGGGTGGGAAGGAGAGAAACAGATTTCTTTTCTTTTTTTTTAAATAGAGAGGTAAGGGAGATGCTACAGATGTGGAATATCCTGTGCACTTTCAGACAAGATCATGGTATTACTAGTTTTATTTAAGTCTTACTTTGTTACAAGAAACCTCTATAAAAACAAAACACAACAATAAAACTTTTTTTAAAAGGAATTTTTTTTTGCAGGGCAATGAGAGTTAAGTGACTCGCCCAGGGTCACACAGCTAGTAAGTGTCAAGTGTCTGAGACCAGATTTGAACTCAGGTCCTCCTGAATCCAGGGCCAGTGCTTTATCCACTGCACCACCTAGCAGCCCCTGAAAAGGAAATTAAAAGTTATGGAGAAATATTAAACAGCTTAGAATCACTTAGATTGGAAAAAAGAAGGCTTAGAGTAAAGTTAGTGACAAGATTTTTATAAAGAGGATAGCCATTAGCTATTCTTTACTCTTTCAGTTTGTATGTTTTAAAATTATGCATATTTTCTTAATAATTTTTTCATTTGTTCTTTCCAGGAGGACAACACATTAGATGCCCATTCATTTCCAACTAATGATTCTTCTTCAGGTAAGGTCAACAAATTAACTGTTCGTAATGTGTAAAGGAGTGAATTTAAAAGAGGAAATGTACCCTATCCACAATGGGAAGTTACGATTCACTTAAGCTTAAGTGGAACTCTTCCCAGACATGTCTGTCTGTCTGTCTGTCTGTCTCTCTCACATACATACACACACACACACACACACACATATGGATGGATGGATATGGATGTGGATATATACACATATACATATATATTGTTATGTATCTTCCTGAAGCCATATATGTAGCAATATAAATTCCTAGAGGATGATAACTAATGAAATTGGCATTATATATGAGGCTGATAATTTCTAAAACATATTGAATAGTAAATATTTCTGATAACCATATGAACAGTGACACCTCTTGACTTGTAGATATGTGACTAATATGAATCAACCCACCCATCCCTGAAGAGTTTCAAAAGCACTACAAGCCAAAGATTAGAATTATTTATGCAAAATTTCTTCTGTACTTTAGAAAAGATGAGAGAGGAAGCATGTGTATTACAGCGACAATGGCTGATGATATAATGAGGTGATTCTTTACTTAAGGATCATACCAAAAGAAAGTGATAATACTTGCTTAGATACTTAAATGAATTTATGATTTCATCTATGTGGCCATTCCCTCCAAAGGTGAAACTACAACTCTTCTATGCGTTCTCATTTTATGTAATTCTAGTCCATATTATTCTGCAATTCTCCCTAGACACTTTTGACAGTCTGGTGAAGTCTATGGAATCTTCAAAACAATGTTTTTAAATGCATTAACTAAAATATGAAGGATTACAAAGGAAATCAATTATATTGAAATATTAAAACCAAGGTCATGGACCCCAGGTTATGAAAGTTTGCCCTAAAGGATCCACTTCATATGCTGGATGACTTTCTCTTAATCTTTTCACATTTCAATCATGTCAGTGTAGTAGCTCTCTACCTTCTTTCATTTTTACTCTGTGTTCTCTCCTTTCCAAGTGATATCTTTTAAACCAGTGAACAGTATTACCCCTTTTTACAGTACTTTGATCTTCACAAAACACTTTACATACAATATCTCTTGATCTCATTTAGGCTTCTTCCACTCAAGTCATTGTTAGTAATTGGCTGTAGCCTACTTATCCCCTTCCCTCCTCTTTCGATTTCCCTTTGGTATACAGACAATTTTGATGTTTTCAAGATCAAAGTGCTCCCTGACTCACAAATTTATCGTCTCACTAGAGGACTTTAAAGTATAGAGGTAACAGAAGTACTAAGTGGGCCATTAATGTACAAAATAATTAATAAGATGCAAAGTAAATACTGATTATAAATCTAAAATTTTAACTCTACTTGCTAAAATCATCAGGGAAGAAGTAGAACATTACTTAGAGTCTTTTTTATACTTGCATTATTAAGACAAACCATTTGTTTTAAATAGGTTATGACTTTATTAAAGTCATTAGAACCACAAGTGAAAAACAAAGTGTTTGAATTCCCACAAGCATATTGAAATAAATACATTTTGCATTTTGGAGAAGGGACCAAAATCCAGTCAACACATTCCTGTAGAGATGTAAGATAAGTAATCAAAGCATAGGACCGGATTTAAGCTAACATGATTCTTATCCTTCACAGTGGAATCAACGAGTCATAAATTTTCTAATTGTACTCCCTGCTATGGACATTAGCCACTATTAAGAAGGCAGGGAGACAGGGAGGGAGGAAGGCAGGAATCAAGCATTTATTAGATACCTACTATGTGCAAGACACTTTCCAAATATTACCTCATTAGAAAATCCCAACAACCCTCCAAGGTAGGTGCTCTTGTTACCCTCATTTATTTGATTTGCAGTTGTATTCAAATATGGATAGGATGTCTAAACATCACACTTGTAATACTGCTATCCATGGAAATTCATGTCATGGGATTAAGTGATAAGTAATACTAGAGCATTAAACATTCCTTTTGGTATTTGAGTAACAAAGCCACCTTAGACTGAGTCCAAAACAGGTCTGATTTAGGAAGTATGAATTTCCCTTCTAAATAGAAAAGGGTCATGTGACAATTCCAGCGTGTTTGCATTATAAATATGGCAGTTACTTTGCTCAAAGAATATGGTACTAAGTAAGAGTCATCTATGATTAGAAAAAGTTACATTCGGTTGTTCTCATTTTAAACAGGGAGGCCAGGTGGTACAGTGGATAGAGTGCTGGACCTGGAGTCAGGAAGACCTAAGTTCAAATTCTACCTCAGATATTAACTGTGTGATCCTGGGCAAGTCACCTAAACTTTGTCTGCCTCAGTTTCCTCATCTGTAAAATGGGGGTGATAATAATAGCACCTGCCTCTCAGGGTTGTCATGAGGATAAAATGAAATAATATTTGTAAAGCACCTTGGAAACCTTGAAGCCCTGTATTAATACTAGCCAATAATAATAATAATAATAAAAATTTTCAGGGTGCTAAAGGGAATTGGAAAGACAGGTGAAGGGTTCTAAGGAAGTTACAATCAATTTCTAACAATGACATAATAGAAGTGTAAATGAGATCAAGAGATATTGTATGTAAAGTATTTTATGAAGATAAGCTAATAATAATGATAAAAATAATAATATTAGAATAGTGAATGTTATAAACCTGCTACTACTGTGAACAGCTAAAGAAGGACTGAACCTATTACAAATAGAGATGCAAAGCTACCAATTAATGTTCTCTAATTTAGATTTTTTAAAAAGACCTAATAATCTAGCTTGTTCTCTATAAAGGAAAGGAAAACAAACCATAGTGACTTTCCTTAGGACTAAGTCACCAACTAATTATGCAGGTGTGCCCTAATACTAAATGAATAAGACACAGAAGAAACATTTGTCCAAAAAAAAAAAAAAAGAAAATGATAGCAATTCTTTTGAACTATCAGTAAAAAAACAAAAAACAAAACACCCTCCCTCTGTCAATACAGATCTGCAACAAGGCTTCAATCTATAGTCTTAATTATCTGGGGGCACCCAGGGGAAATGCCTCTTCTAAGCACCACTCTCATCCTTTATATGTTGTGGCCTCATTTCCCCCTTAAAGTTTCCTTTTTGGTTGTTCATTTTCATTTGATTTCAACTGTATAAAAATGTTGAAAAAGAATGAAACTCATATAATGATTTTCCCTAAGCTCCCTACACCCCTATGATAAGAAATTACCTCATCTATGTTTGCTATTATTAATGCTTTTTTGTGTTTTTTTTTACTTTGTGTCCCTAAAACCTAGGATAGTGACTGGAAAACAGTAAGTGCTCATTTTTCAGTCATGTCCGACTCTTTGTGACCTCATTTGGGGTTTTCTTGGCAAAAATACTGGTTTGCTATCTCCTTTGGTTCATTTTTACAAATAAGGAAACTGAGGCAAACAGGGTTAAGTGACTTCCTTTGGATCAAACAGCTACTAAGTGAGTGAAGCCAGATTTTAACTCAGGAAGAAAGTCTTTCTGGCTTCAGGCCCAGCACTTTATCCCATACACCACCTAGTTGCCCTAAGCAATTATTCCCAGGTTTAAATAGTAAGGCAATACTTAATCCTTGGAATAAGTCCTGTTATATTATTTGAAAATTAATTGTCTATTATCAGAAAGCAGGTGCTTCTAATTAGAATAAGTAGTGAACTGATTGTGAGTTAGACTCACAAGTCCAATGCAGTGCCCTAAAATCCCTTATTGCATAGTAAATTTCAGTGATGATTCTGTTTTCAAAATCAAGTGTTATTCCACCATTCTAATATCTCACTATCTGAGATGACATTAATTCAGAATTGATAACAACTTTTCTGGGCTGAACTTAAAAGTCACCTTTACACTATGGGGAAGGACAAGACCTGGTAAAGTATTCAATTGAAGTGGGATGTTTAACTTATTATAAGGAGAAAGAACCCTTGGTTTTTGTTTTTTTAATTAAAAAAAGTTGTGTGCAAAAGGCTACAACTATAACAAATGAATTAATAAACATTTCAAGAAGACTCAGCAGGACCCTAGACTAAATTGCTAGCCCTAAATCTAAATTATTAGATATACTTGAAAGCAAAACTTCATTTTTATTGTCTTATTTATGAAATTAAACAAGCATTTCTGTAACATAGAATGATTTTTTAAAAAGTAAAACTGCACATCTATCTACAAAGGTATAATATGGAGACATAGTTTCTGCTTAATTTCATCATTCTAATAAGACCAGCAGATTATTAGTAAAATGATGGTCAACAGTCATCTCTCTCAAACCAAAGACCAAACTGGCAGTAGGCTCACAGAAGGCTCACAGCTTTCCAAACAGTAGTTGGTTCATCAAATAGCAATCAAATCTAATTGGTTAACAGAAATCAAATCTGATTGGTTAACAGCAATCAAATCTAATTGGTTAGCTTAATTTGGAGGTAGGGTATATTAAAATGAAGGGCTATACCAGACCACCCACAGCCTTGGCCTATCAATTCAAAGAATGCATACCCTTTTCAGTGGGTCAGCTGAGTGACCCTTCCCTGGACAGACAGGCCTTCCTATCTTGACAAAAAGATCTGTCTCCACCCATTTGAATAGAATACAATGAGCTTCTCCAACCTAGGTTAAATTCCTCGCAAGGTTGGATGGGCCTGACTAAGATGAAGAGGTTTAATGTAATCTTATTTTCAGGAGAACTGGACCTTGGAGTGGGGGGAGTGGGGGAAGAAAGGACTTTGGAAGAGGGGGAGAACATTTAATATCCCCAAGATATCAATTATTAATAATTATTTCTCACAATGGACAATTAAGGAAGACACTATCTGCATCCATAGAAAGAACTGATAAATAAAACTTCATTTAAAAAAAACTATAATTCAGACTTTCCAAAGATTCAAAGCACTCTGAATTAGCAAGTTTTCACAATGTAGTGTGATACAAGCACTCAGTAGTACTGGGAGATTTCAGTGACAATCCATAACTCTGAGCAGTCATCAGATGAAATCTAGTTGTTGTCAGGATTTATTTTAGCATGATAACCTATATCTGGAAACAATTTGATAGAGTAAAAAACCTGACTGGGTCTGCTCTTGGAGTGACAGAGCTTAAAGCTTATAATGCTGCCATTGGGGAAGGAAGGATAGAGAGAGAAAATTATTTTAGTTGCTTTTGAAAGCCCAGGGAAGATCTGACCTGACCTACCTTTCCTTCTGGATGCCCTGAGCTATCTTTGAAATTGGGCCTGTGCTGAGACCGCTGTGTCCTCAAAAACCCAGAGCTAAACAAGCCATAACCAAAATGGGTAGCTACTCTGTCTCCTCCTCCCTCTACTCTCACTCAGCCTACAGATAGGGCATTTTGACACATTTGAAAATGGAATGTGTTGCATTTGCCAAAAGTAGAAGGACACAGGGTCCTCTACAGGATGATTTCTTTAAACGGACTATACTCTAACCTGTCTTATACAAGTTAAGTAAGGAAAGATGCCCCCTTCTCCCAGAAAACCACAGCATTGAGAAAATCTGAAACAGTCTCAACCTTTCTGTCCTGATAACTCTTCTGTAACAGGGTACACTTCCAGAGAAGCCTATACCACTGTACCAAGGGAGATTACCACAGATGCCTACTAGAACTGATTAATAATAATATGCATTATTATATAAGGGGTATCAGGTGTTTTTTCTTAAATATTTTCCTTTGTCACAAGGGAAATTTCAAAGGAAAGGGGAGAGAGGATGGATGGGTAATGGTGAAAAGATTTTGAAACAGATAGAAAAGGCATACATAGATGCATTTTTTTTTAATAGAGTGAGCTCCAGTGAGTATTCTATCCTTAAGAGAATAGGCCCTACAGTAAGAGAACAAATCATAGACTGGAAGCAATCTTAAAGATCATTTAATCCAACCTACTCATTTTACACAAGAAGAAACTGAAGCCCTAAAAAGTCAAATGATTTGCCTGAGGTCACACTACTCATTAATGACAGAGCTAAGACTTACAGAAGTCTGCATTCCCACAAGTCCCACCCAGTCTAGTACCCTTGTGTCACCAGGTCCCATAGCCTATGATGTTGTCTGTCTTTCCCTCTCCATCTGTCTGTCTGGCTAGCTGGCTGGCTGTCTTTCTTTTTGAAACATAGACTTATTCAAATTAGAAGTTAATAAAAAAAACCCAAACCTGACTTCCCTTTCTATCACCTTTTAAATGTGCTTTTCCTGATGCAATGGCTAAGGTTTTGTTTTAACTTTGTAACTGAAGGGGTAGAGTAGGGTAATAGCCATGGTTGCTTTCATAATAGTTTGTATTTGAATTGTTATAATTATGTTATTATTAAGAAAATCTCACAGCACCTCTAAGCTACAAAATGCCTTTTCTGGAAGAAGTCTTATGAATCTTGACACAGCTATTAAGTGTCAGAGCCAAGATTCAATCAATCAGTAAAAATGTAAGTACCTACTATGCTCTGGTCATTGCACCAGGCACTGAAGAAACAAAGACAAAAGTGAACTAGTCCCTACCCTCATGGTGCTTATACTCTATTAAGAGTGGAATCCAGCAGCAGAAGCAGGACTAGCGTTTCCGAGTCGCCACCATGCAGCTGTTTGTCCGCGTGCAGGCTCTACACACCCTCGAGGTGACCGGCAGGAGACTGTCACCCAGATCAAAGCCCATGTGGCATCCCTAGAGGGCATAGCCCCCGAGGATCAGGTCCTGCTTCTAGGTGGCTCCCCAATGGAGGATGAAGCCATCTTGGGGCAGTGTGGGTTGGAGCCGCTGTCCACTCTGGAAGTGGCTGACCGAATGCTAGGAGGTAAAGTCCGTGGCTCTCTGGCCCGAGCTGGAAAAGTGAGGGGGCAGGGGGCAGCTAGATGGCGCAGTGGATAGAGCACCGGCCCTGGAGTCGGGAGTACCTGAGTTCAAATCCGGCCCCAGACACTTAACACTTACTAGCTGTGTGACCCTGGGCAAGTCACTTAACCCCTATTGCCTCACTAAAGAAGAAGAAGAAGAAGAAGAAGAAGAAGAAGAAGAAGAAGAAGAAGAAGAAGAAGAAGAAGAAGAGGCAGGCCAAAAGGAGGATGCAATACAACAGATGATTTGTCAATGTGGTGCCCACCTTTGGCAAGAAGAAGGGCCCCAATGCCAACTCCTAGGCCTGGGTAGTCTGTCTGTCCCCAATAAAGCCACTATGACTCTTAAAAAAAAAAAAGATGGCAGCTAGATGGCGCAGTGGATAAAGCACCGGCCCTGGATTCAGGAGTACCTGAGTTCAAATCCGGCCTCAGACACTTGACACTTACTAGCTGTGTGACCGTGGGCAAGTCACTTAACCCCCATTGCCCCACAAAAACAAAAACAAAAAAGAGTGGAATCCAAATTTCTATATTACTTTACCAAGGAAGACCAGGGGCAGGTAGGTGGTGCAGTGGATATAGCACTGGCCCTGAATTTGGGAAGACCTGAGTTCAAATCTCACACTGGCTGTGTGACCCTGGACAAGTCACTTAACCCCAACTGCCTTAAATATTCAGGGCCATCTCCAGTTGTCCTAATGTATACCTTGCCACTGGACCCAGATGGCTCTGGAAGAGAGAGTGATGTTGGTGAATTTGCATAGCCCTCCCTCACTTAAATCCAATTCAGTGCAAGTCATGACATCTGTCATGGTCCTCTTTGAGAATGAAGGACAAACAACAACAACCAAGGGAGACTGTTATGGAGCCTTTCCTAGAGAATATAGCATGCATTACACATGCCTACTATGGGCCAGCCAGGCAATGGGGACACAGAGACTAAAACAAAATAGTTCCTTCTCTCAAGGAGTTTACACACTCCTCTACCCACTTCACCCTCTAGCCATACTGTGCTCACATAGGATGCCCCACATCTGACTCTGTTATCTGCCATGTCCTCCCTCATCCGCTCAGCCTCAGAGAACACCTAGCTTCCTTCAAGACTGTGATAAAATGCTTTGTTGTTCGGTTGTGTCAAATTCTTTGTGACCCCATTTGGAGTTTTCTTACTTATCTTTTTTTTGTGTGTGTGAGGCAATTGGGGTTAAATGACTTGCCCAGGGTCACACAGCTAGTAAGTGTTAAGTGTATGGGGCTGGATTTGAACTCAGGTCCTTCTGAACCCAGGGCCAGTGTTCTATCCACTGCACCACCTAGCTGCCCCTGGATTTTTCTTAGCAAAGATACCGGAGTGGTTTGCCATTTCCTTCTCCAGCTCATTTTAGAGATGAAGAAACTAAGGTAAACAGGGCTAAATGACTTGCCCAGGGTCACACAGCTAGTAATTTGTCTGAGGCCACATTTGAATTCAGGGACATAAGTCTTCCTGACTCCAGGCCCAGCTCTCTTGCACTGTATGATTAAAAGATACTTTCTGCAGAAGGTCTTTCCTGCCCACTTCCCTCCAGCTGCCCATCCCTTTCCCACTAAGGTTATCTCTCATCTCCCTTGTGTGTATGTTATATATAACTATTTTAAAATACGTTATCTTCCCCCCCCATTAATCCTTGAGAGCAAGGATTTTTATTTTATTTTATTTGCATTATCTTTGTATACCCAGCACTTAGCACAAGGTCTGCCATATAGAATCACTTAATAAATACTTGTTGATTGATTACCAAGGAAGATGACATATAAGTTTATATAAAATAAACTGCAGGAGTAAGGGCAATGAGATTTCTGCAGAGCAAAGAGAATAGTTGCTTTAATTTTGGCATTTAAATAATGAAAGATTGTAATGATACAGTATGGTAGGTGTTCCTGGAAAAACATCTTAAATCAACAATATCCTTTGGTATGTATGTATATTCTCTTCCACAGAAAAGAGCACAGCAAAAGAAAAAAAAATTTATTTTGTATTCATTCTCTTCTCAAAGTAGGCTGTTGTGGGGGTGTGGCTCGGAGGAGATGGGCTTCGCCAAGAAAACAAAAGCCTTATCCTGCAATGACGATTGCTCTCACCAGCTGTTCATAACCAGCCAACCCATTGGCTTCACTGTATCTTCCAAGAAACCCAGCTACAAAGACAAACATTAGGGTTATCACTTTGAGCTAAAGAGATGTAACCCCTCTAGTACCAAGTGTCTGTCTCTACTTAATGATGCTTGAGCTGCAAAATGCAAATTTCTTTGAGTTAAGATGAAAGGGCAAACAAACATCTACTTTCAGCCATTCTTACGTTTTGATGCTATGGATAGTCATCTGATTTTGTCAGATTTTATCATCTCTTTAAAAAAAAAATCTTAATTACACATACCCATAGAATCACAATCTGCTTCAAATAGAAGTCTCTAAAAGAGGTAATTAGCTGGCACTTAGTAGTAACCTAACTAGATTAGAATTAGGATTGTATTTTATTTTAAACCTGCACAGTAGACACTGGGCAATGTTAGAAAAAAAAAAACCACAATGTTTCAAGTTCAAGTTAGATCTCAATACTTTAATGAATCTGTGATCTCTTCAATGTGGTCACCTCTTTCATTGCCCAACCATGCCCATACTTTTAGATATTTTGTTATTTGTAGAATGTCTTTCTTTAAATTCTCCATAGAAGACACACCTGATATTCTTAAGGTCTTCCTCCAGTTTTTTTGAACATTTCATGGGTGCCTCTAAGCACTGGAGAATTGTTACATTATTAAAAATATTAAAAATACTTTGTATGAGAAGGGGCCCAAAAGATCTCATCAAGGACTTATATGACCAGAAGAAGAACTAAGTTACTCATGTAGTAAAAGTGAGAGGCATGATTTGCACTAGTTCAAGTTACTAAGTCAGTGTTGACATTGATTTGGTCACCTTATTTCAATTTTTTTTTTAAAGCAGATGAACCTACACACCCTAGTCTAGTTAAAGTCTGGTGCCAAATGACTTTGGATCCAAAGACTGTCTATGTCTAATGGTGTGCCTGGAGCAATTTGAGACAAGGAGTTCTGTTTGAAAAGAGCAAAACGATTGCAAATATGCTAAATTTTCACTTGAGGATATGGTCAATATTGTACTAATCATTTTTTACAATTCATTCTAGTTCACACTGGATCAGCATCTGATTTTGAAAGCCACATCTTGGTCAATAAGATTCTACCAGAAGATCCTAACAAGACACCAGATAAGAAAGATGAGTTTTCAGACATAAGGACTCCACAGAAAACATGTATCACCCAGAGAACAATAGAAGATGGGAAAGAAGTCAAAAGAAAACTCTTCTGAACAAGGGGAACCACTATTTTTTTTCATTTCCCCCCACACACTATAAATATGTCATTCCATGTGTGACTACATTGTTTCCTTACATGGTTAATTATGTTTAATGATTTAGTTTGAAATTGTGGCAATCAAGGGGATCATTACAGGATTTTGTAATACTGTGCAGAAGCATTCTCTTTCAACTTATACTTTAACTCCTGGGTACCCAGCCAGCCTGTTCTTGGAATTGCTCCTTGCTTCTTCTTGCATTTCCTAAATGGTCCAGCTAAGATTCCCAAGGCAGTTGGTTCCAGATATAATAATTCCCCTTCCTCATATTTGCTTTAGGATACCATTAACTTATTTGTAACATGATCGAAAAGCATGAGCTTATTTGAGAGAACCTATTCATGAATTTATTAATGATTGCTTGAGATTAGAATGTTCTGCATGGGGGCAGCTGGGTGGCACAGTGGATAAACCACCGACCCTGGATTCAGGAGGACCTGAATCAGACATTTGACACTTAACTAGCTGTGTGACCTTGGGCAAGTCACTTAACCCTCATTGCCCCACAAAAAAAATTTTTAAACAAACAAACAAACAAAAAAAGAATGTTCTGCAGTGCTTTGCTTAGGACTGGATAATTTTGTAATGCTAAGAGCTGATTGATTCTAGGCTGTGACTTTTGCTGACTCCTGGTACTAAAAACTATATTAACACTTGCACTTTTGGCCATCCTCTTGCATTACCTTACCTTGGACAGCAGTTCCAAGTCTATGTCAGGGACACAAAAGAATCTTAGAGCAATGGACTCCAAATTCAACTGTAGCTCTCCAGTAACTTATAACAACACCTTCCACAAGCCTTCCCTCCTGATATTTTTCCACTACATGAAATACGATTAGCTACCACCCAAAGTAGACTCTGTACAGATTACAAGCCAGTGTTTAGGAATTCTGAGGGCTAGATATGATTATGTTGATGTGAAACATATATGTTTCCTTTGAGTAACCTTGCCAATGAATATCCTTTATCAATCAAATAAATGGTGTGTTGACTGGGGGGGGGGGGGCGCCTCAAACCCAAATTTTGAGGCAAAGTCCAGTTCTAATCAGTTTATCAGGGGGTCACTGTTAAATTTTCAGGGTGAGCGTTTATACCTCAGAAATCATCAATCCTTACTTGATTTTTTTGTTGTTCAGTCATTTGAGTCATGTATGACTCTTCATGATCCCATTTTGGGTTTTCTTGGCAAAGATACTAAAGTGGTTTGCCATTTCCTTCTCCAGCTCATTTTACAGATAAGGAAACTGAGGCAAACAGAGTTAAGTCCAGGGTCACACAGCTAGTAAGTATCTGAGGTCTGATTTGAACTTAGGTCCTTCTGACTCCACCCCAGAAAACTATCTACAGTTCCCTTTAGCTGACTTAGGGCTTGATTTATTATTTTGCTAATTGTCTAAACTTTTAAAAATCTTAATAATGCAGATTAAATTTAAAAGTATGTGTTACATGTATAACCTATATCAGATTGCTTACTCTCTTGTGGAAGGAGGGAGGGGAGGGAGGAAGGGTGAAAAATTTGGAACTCAAAATCTTTCAAAAATTGAAAATTGTCTTTACATGTAATTGGAAAAAATAAAGTACCATTAATGTATTTTTTAAGTGTGTGTTCACATACTCCTCTCCCTCCAGCCCCAATATACACAAACACACTCTGGCTATTAAACATTTATCAGCACACCCTTGTATTACTCCATAAATATTGCTTGAGCTAAGCAAGAATATAGGATCATTATTACACTGTCATCATTAGACTGGAAGCCTGGTAACAATAACAATAACAATAACTGGCATTTACATAGCACTTTAAAGTTTGTTGCTAAAAAAAAAACATTTAGAAAAAAATAGTTTGTTGTTCAATCATATCTAATGCTTCATGATCCCATTTGGGATTTTTCTTGGCAAAGATACAACAATGGTTTGCCATTTCCTTCTTCAGCTCATTTTACAGATAAAAAAACTGAGACAAACAGGGCTAAGGGACTTGCCCAGGGTCAGGCTACTAAGTATCTGAAGCCAGGTTTGAACTCAGGAAGATGGTTCTACCCACTTTAAAGTTTGCAAAGAGTTTTCTATTATTTCATTTGGGCCTCACGACACTCCTAGAAATCACCTATTCTGACTCCTCCTATAGATGAGGAAACAATCCTTAAGAGGTCTTCTGATTTACCTAAAGTCAGCAAGTATGAAAGCTGGAATTCAAAACCTGAGTTCTCCATTTCCAAGGCTAGAGCTCTTTCCATTATTTCTCATTGAATTTATTTATAGGGAAGGAGCCATTTTTCTTATTGGATCCTTTTCTCTAGTCCAGCCTCTGTATTTCACAGATGAGGAAATAAGGCCAAGAGAAAAGTAATTGCCCAAGGTCATACAGGCAATATGAAAGAAATAATTGCAAGTGACATTAATCTAGTGTTTTAATATTCAGGAAGCATTTCACACTTAAGCCTCACAACTGTGTGAAGTATGTATTGCAGATACCTCTCCTTTTTTTCCCCCAGAGGATCACAGATTATGAGCTACAAGGAAAAATAAAAGAAGAAAAAAAAAAGATAGGAAGAGCTACAAGGGACCTCAAGGCCAATGAGTCCAACCCCCTCATTTCACAGATGGGGAAACTGAGGCTGAGAGAACATAAGTGATTTGCCCAGGATGATGTAGCTAAGATGGCACAATGAAATGAGTGCTGAAACTGTTTCCAATATGTCCTCAGACATTTACTAGCTATGTGCTTGTTCCTTTCCTAACAAGTATCTGAGGCAGAACTCAAACTCAGATCTTCCTGCTTCTGAGTCCAGTACTCTATCCACTGTACAAAAAGCATATAGCTATAGTTTACATGTGGACAGGGTTATCATAGGCACTATCCTGAAAATGGACATGAGAACAGAACCTTCTTATCCTTTACCACCTTCTAGCCCTGGGATGATTTTATATTTTTCTCCAGTCCAGAATCCCAGACCCATGGCCAGTGATCTATGTTCCAACCATCCATCAAATTTCTGCAGAGCCATAATTGTGGCAAGGTGACTCCTGGGCACTGACATGAGGGTAAGGGAGGGGTAGTGCATCCTCCCTGTAGCCATCCATCAGCCCAATTCTCCAGCAGCTTGCTCCCTGTGGTGCAACAGCAACCACTTCTTAATTTTTTCACTTGAGGAAGATTCTGTTGAATGGGAGCTAGAGGTGGAATCGTGTTCACAAGATAGGCTGACCTGATAATAGATGCATATTTTAAAGTTGATATATAGACTTCCCACTAGCAAGGAGTTTTATATGTATCTCCCTTAGTGCCAGTAATCTTCCACACACACACACACACACACACACACACACACACACACACACACACACTGATTGGGGAATTAATGGCTTTCTCTTAAGATTCACAGTGTAACCTTTTCAGGAGAGTCAACCCAGCTGGTGTTCCACTTGTAAATCCCTTCCCCCAACCCCTCCATTGATTTTGTTCCAGATATAAAATAACCTCCATGAGGTTTTTCTATTTCCTTATGAGAAAATTCTAGAAGTGATTTAGAGATGACACAATAGTCATTCTTCCGTGACCCTAAAATCATGATTCTGGAGATATTCTACAGTCACCTATATCCTATTTTCTTAAACTGTGGGTCTCGACCCATATGGGATTACCTAACAGATTGTGTGGGTCACAAAACATTTGGCGATGGTAAAAGGTCACATATACCTTTTTTATATACCTATATCCCTGGGGTCACATAAAAATTTCTCAAGCGAAAAGGGGTCATGAGTGGAAAAGGCAAGAGCTGAACAGTTACACTACTGACATGGAAAGAAAAGGAAAATTCTCCCTTTCAGAAAACAAAACAACCTTAAAGATAGTCTTTCTGTCTATAGCAACACACTCACCAACACAGCCACTGGAGAACTGAGTCAATTCATGAAGCAGTGAATCAACATTTATTTACTTAAACAACATTTATCAAAGGCTTACTATGTGCCAGACACTATATTGAGCAGCACTATGCTGAGCATACAAAAATGAAAATACAGTAGTCTTTGCCCTCAGAAAGCTTACATTTGATATATGAAGTGTTTGTGATGACATAGCACGTAATGAAAAAGACCCCCTTTTCTACTAAATTTAGGTGACAGTCAAAAATCAAAAAGCTAAGGTTCTATTTTTTTTCCCCCAGGGGTCAAGGATGGAAGAGGGAGAAGCATGACCTGGTATGAGGAACTACTGGTGTAACAACTTCCTTTACCAATTAATATTAGCAACTCGTTCATAATTTATAATACTAAAGGTGACATGTCAAGGATATGTCAGAAGTAGGATTTGAACCCTGGTATTCCTGACTCCAAGACTGACCCATTCTCCATTATCCAACAGTTCCCAAGAAGAAAAACACAAGCCTCCTAATGCTTTGTACTAGGGGCAAGAAGAAGACAAAGATCTTTCTGTAAGTATAAATATTGTGACTAAACAGAATCAAAGAATTCATACAATACTAATCTCTCCCATAAGGAAAACAAACCAATTATTTATTTCGAGATTCATTCAATGAGTCTTTATTAAGCACCTCTGATATGCAAGGTATTGTATTAATAATAATTGTTGCTATAAATAGAGCACTTTTAAAATTTTAGAAATTGTATTACAAACTTAATATCTAAATAGTGGTTCTGTGAGGAGAGATTATATCTATTCTGCTTGATCCCAGAGGGCAGAAACTGGAGAAAATGGAAAGATATTGCCAAGAGATAAAATTTACACTTTGTATTAGGAAAAGAAATATTCCTAACAATTAGAAATGTCCAAAATGGAATCAATTGCCTCAGAGAGGAGATGGGTTTCCCCTGCATGAAGGCTACCCAAATCTTCCAACTCTCAAATTCTGTGATTCTATGATCTCGTACATTTGGATGTTGCTTCCAAGGCTCTAGGCTGCAGTTCATCTACACTAGCTGATCCTATGCAACTGTCGTCTACACCCTTTGGCTGCCGCACTGGATTATAAGAACTGGCCTACTGCTAAGCCCCAGTTGACAGAAATGATTCCATATTTGATCACTGATTGACCTACCTATATGCTGGGACAATCCTGTTTACCTATTAACTGGCATGGTTAGGGTTATGAATGCGAGGTTATCAAAAAATCAGTTTAGCAAACTTCATTTAATCCATGCATGCAAGGTTATCAAATGCCCTTGTGGTTGAAAAAAGGAATGTTGCATTACAAATCACCGGCTGACTGAGTGCCCCAAAAATCCATCCCCACCACCACCACCACCATTCATTCCCTATGGATCTACTCAGCAACAACAATCAGCTTATAAGGGCAGAGACACAAGAGATTTGGGCTCTCAGTCACGGTCCACATCCATCATGTTCGTGAGCCAACATTATGTGCCTATGAGACTGTAGGGTGAGGGAGCCACATGCTTGCATGCCTCGTATTTGCCTGTTGTGAATAAAAATCTGCCTGATTTATGATTCTTAGAGTCCTTATGTTGCTTCTCAATACCTCCTCACCCCAAATCTCCTCACAAGGATACACCCAACACGATATGATAATTGAATGCCTTCCTTTCTATCTCCTGAAATTCTGGGGATATCAATGAAATGCTTGGGATGTGTGTTATCCTTCGCTCCCCTTCCCACCTCCTTTCTTCCTCATTACCAAGCACTGATTTCCTTTATTCATTTCCCCTTATTAGTTACATATTGCAACATTCTCACATCCACAATGTCCCTCTCCATTGCCCTCTTTGACCTATTATTTTTTAATTTTTCAGAGATTGTAGTGTCCAGTGGCTCCTAGCCATATGATGTCAGTAGACCATCGGCATTAAAAAGTTGAACCTTTGTTTCTGCGAGAGGTTTGGGAATATTAAAGTTTTTTTTTTTTGCAATTTCTTAAAGACAATTTAACTTACTCTCTAGATCTCCATCTATGTAGGGTGTGATGGTAACAATGTACTCACTGAGTGTGAAAGGCTCTCTATACTCTACTAATGGTCTCGCTGAGGATGCCCTTGATGCATGTGGAGATGATTCTTCATAAAGATTTCATATAGAGAGTAGAAATACAGGTTGATAACTGTTATCAGCTTCTTTTTTTCCAATATTAATAAAATCCAATACTTTTCCCACACTTTGGCATTTTCCATTTCTTTAAATACCTTGTGAATTAGTTCCTTAGTGCCCTCATAATTATGTAACTTCCAATTTTGATCTTCTCTATGTATACTTGTCTAATCCAGCTACTTCTCCCATCTCTGTTCTCTTTAGTCCCACTTCTTCCTCCTCTATAAGTACATGCAGGGCTGTGGTGTTAGAATGTGAGTGTCCTGGCTCTGTGGTTCTAGATGGTGAAAAGAAGTTGGTTATAAAAAATCTTGGCATACCTCTTCCAGTTTTCTTCAGTTTGTTATTCTCAAACCATTTTAATCCTTAAACATCCCTAAAATGACTTCATTTAGTTGAGTATTTTGCCAAGCTTTTTTGTTTTTGTTTTTGTTTGGGGGGGGGGTTGGTGAGGCAATTGGGGTTAAGTGACTTGCCCAGGGTCACACAGCTAGTAAGTGTTAAGTGTCTGAGGCTGAATTTGAACTCAAATCCTCCTGAATCCAGGGCTGGTGTTCTATCCACTGTGCCACCTACCTGCCTCCGCCAAGCTTTATTTAAACTGGCTTTATGGCATCTCACTCTTTTTTGAGATTATGCTGCTCATAATCTTTCATCATTTTTCTCTGTAAGATTTTTTAAATGAGTTTGTATTCAAAATCAGTATTGTTTTTAGCTTCCATCTGCCTCCACTTGACAAATAAGTTAAATGTTTGCCAACTAAGGTGTTTTTGAATCGGGTTGAGTTCCTTTGTTAAGTCCATTAATTGATATCATTTAAACTTCCTATGAAATGATTATGTCTTTTCTTCTATCCATCACCCCTTTTAAATTAACATTAACTTATTTGAATAGGTCAGGATTGAATCATATCAATTGCATATCATTTTCCTCACTTTATTCTTACTTCTAGCTTTATATTCATTTTTATCTTTGCTCTGACAAGTTTGTGGTCTGACTAGAAAGAGATGGCTGATTCAAGAATGACACCCACGTTGGTAATGAATCATTTCCTCTCTGTTAAAATATAATTAACATTAAAATATGTCATTTTATGGGACTGGTGAACAGGCATTTCCCCTTCACCTGGTCACTGCACCATCTCAACTTCTCTTTCAAGGTCTATAACTCCTGGCAAGTCAAGGTATTTCTTGGGCAAATCCTTCTCTCAGAGGTAATCTTCCCTTCCAAGCTGGCACTGACTAAGGAATCCAGAAGTCCCAAATACCCAAGGCATCCACCAGGCTCCAAACATCCAGTTCCTGGGATCACTGATCCCCTATGTTCTGGGGGGGGGAGGGAAACGCCACAACATACAGAACAGAAGCAGCATCTAGGACTTCTGAAATTCAGCTTCAGGCTTACCTAGACAAGTACATATTTTCATGCTTTCAGTTTGCCAGGAGGGTTGGAGTGGAGGCAGAAGGAAAGGTGTCCAAATGCCAAGTCACATGTTCAGAAGAGACAAAGAAGACACTAAGTACAGAAAATGTGTCTCCCTTTTAAGTCTATCGAGTGGGCAGCTCCTGCTGCTCCGGCACCAATCCTCTTTGACTTAGTCCTCCAAATCCTATCAAAGACTGGAGAGAAATGGTGGCAAATAGAAAACAACCAGAAGCTTCCGGTTGTACATGTCTTTTAACAAGAGAAGAAAGGAGGGAGGAAGGGGAGGAGGAAGAGAAAGGGAGGGGAGGAAGAGAGAAATTGGTTATAAAAATGAAATGTGTGGGATGTGTGTTATCCTTTGAGAGGGAAGAAAGAAAAGGGAAGGAGAGGGGAAAGGAGGGAGTGGGAGAGAGGGAAGGAAAGAAGCGTTTATTAAGCATCTACTATGTGAAAAGGCACTGGGTTAAGCACTTCACAAATTTGATATGACTTGGTCCTCACAACAACCCTAGGAATTAGGTGTTATTATACCCATTTTGCAGTTAAGGAAACTGAGGCAGAGATGAGTGACTTGCCCAAGTTCACACAGCTAGTAAGTGTCAAGTGTCTGAGGTTGGATTTGAACTCGGGTCCTCCTGACTCCAGGGACAGTGCTCTATCCCCTGCGCTACCTAGCTTCCCATATAATATATTTTTATGGTGGTCTTTTGCATGTCAGCACAAGGATTATGTCGGCCAGTGGAGCTAACCACCACCAACTCACAGGGCTTCACAGATCTGATAATAAGAAGACAGTTTATACTGGAAGACTGAGAAAGCAGAGTGGTGCCTGCTGCTAGTATGTAGAGTGTCAACCCACTGACAGATCCGGTTGTTTTCACAGAGACAAACAAACACCGAGACAGAGAGACAGAGGAGACTAAGCCTCTGGGCCTTCCTAAAGGTGTGGCTGCATTCTTGGGGCTCCCTGGGAGCTGCCCTGGATTTAGGTATGTCTCTCCTGGCCCGGAGAACTGTTTGCTGTGTCTGCATTTCCCCTTTTCCTGTAGAGCTTTCTTCTGTGTTTCTGTTCTGCTTGAAAGCTTCCAAGTGTCTGGGCTTCTGCCTCCTGGGGCTGACAATGCAATGATGATACGCGGCCTTCCTGAGATAACCTGCGTGACGCCTCTGACCCAACCATCATTTAGGACTTCTGCCTCTTAGGCTTATTTGAAAGCTCCTGGTATAACAACAGCAGGGAGCCACCTCCTCCTGTGCGCTGCGTTCTTGCTGGAATGAATGGCTTCCTTTGCTGCATTAAGGACAGAGATATGCCTCTTGAAAACGCGACTACAGATGAGTGGTCCTCCTGCCATTCTCTCAAGGGCGGGGTCCAGCTGTCCTAGCCTTCGGCAGCTTCTCAGCCCCAGCCACTGGCACGAACTTCCCTTCTATTAGAGGCATGCCTACCTGAATTGAGGCAGTGCTAATTCTTATTATAGAATAATAAGAGCTAGCATTTGTACAATGCTTTAATGGCTGCCAAAAGGCAGCGAGCTGGCGCAATGGATAGAGTGCTGGATCTGGAGTCAGGAAGCTGAGTTCAGATTTGGCCTCAGACACTTACAAGTTCTGTGATCCTGGGCAAGTCACTTAACCCTGTTTGCCTCAGTTTTGTCATCTATAAAATGAGTTGGAGAAAGAAATGGCAAAACACTCCAATATCTTTACTAAGAAGACCCCAAATGGAGTCACCAAGAATCAGACATGACTGAAATGAATGAACAACAACAATATAACTGCCAATACCTTCTCAAAGAAACTAGCATTGCTTCCATACATAGAATGACTTATTCAAACAAAGTTTTCTTGTTGAAGATTTTGTTCATCAGGATGTGGATGTATACAAAAATAAATTTGCAGGTCTAAAGTAATTCAAAGATACTGTGTGTATACATACATATATACACATACATGTGATACCCTGTATAACTGTATGGGTGTGCATATGTTTATATATGTATACCCCTACATATATGTGTGTACACATATCCATATATACCCATACCTATATATACACATATAAATGATACTCTAATCATGTCTAAGTATACATGAATACTTTATTTCATCTCTAAATTTTTCCTTAGTGTGGCCCTAAAATTAGCCAGGTGCATTCATTACTGGCCATTTCTTTATAGCATCTTTCAGTTACTTAGAATCCCCAGAACTTCCTCTGTTCTTTAAAATATAACAAATGTCAAGAATTTATAATTTCATGGGAAAGATTCATATTTATTTAACAATGATATACTGTTTTCTATATGACAAGTATATATTGCAGAAATGTATAAGGGTATATCTGTTTTGAATAGAATCTTATATTTTAAACAAAAATGTAAACGGAGAGAGAATCTCTAAATTATTTTAGACATATGAATGAGAAATATACATAAATACACACAGAGCAATTGCAGATCTTGTATACAGCAATATGTACTATATATTTATGCATCCATGTATGTATATACCCATTTAGATGTGCAAGTTCTAGTATGGTACACATACATACATGTATGTGTGTATGTACACACACACACACACACACACACACACACACACACATGGATCTAGCTAGATGGTTCAGTGCATGGAGCACTAAAAGTGGAGACAGGAAGACCTGAGTTCAAATTTAGCCTCAGACACTAGCTATGTGACCCTGGGCAAGTCACTTAACCTCTGTCTGCCTATCAAATACCTGTCTCCCAGGGTTGTTGTGAAGATTAAATGAGATAATATTTGTAAAGTGCTTTGCAAGCCTTAAAGCACAATATAAATGCTAGCTATTGTTAATATATAACCATATATACTTATGCTACATATAACACATACATGTGGGGCTTGATAATGTTATACTCACATACCATATATAAAAAATGTGGATCTGGTTATATAATTCATATATATATGTGTATATGTATATATACACACACATAAACATATAGCATATATAGCTCATATAGGAATTTTGTTCAATAATCCAGGAATACATGCATGTGTTACAATGTATATGCATTCATAATATACAACATACATAAAGGTTTGCTCATGTAATATAGAAATATATACAGCATATAGCATGAATATGTGGGTATGTTTGTATAAAATAGCAATAGTTTAAATATATATGTTGTATGTTTAGACAACAAAACAATATATAATATATATTCTAAAAGCAGTGCTCCAAGCTTCTTTTCAACTTTGGGCAGTAACTACACATGAAAAGTCCTCCAGTGTTATTAAGAAAATACAAGAGGCATCCTCACGCCTGCTTATCTAAGTGTCTTTTTCCCACCAATCAACTTCCTTGGTAGAACATGAGAGACTTCAGACTTCAAATACTAAGGAGCCTCAAACCCTGAAGCTGTTTGATGGTTATAGTGCACATAAGCATCACCTTGTTTATAGGTTAACCTTCAAAAATCAAAGTTTGGGAGGTATTAGAAATGCTCACCACAGTGGATAAACCACCAGCCCTGAATTCAGGAGGACCTGAGCTCAAATTCAGCCTCAGACACTTGACACTTACTAGCTGTGTGACCCTGGGCAAGTCACTTAACCCTCATTGTCCCACCAAAAAAAAAAAAGAAAGAAAGAAATGCTCACCATGATGATTTGGACAGAGGGATCTAAGACATTGAGCAGCAAATCAATGGAGATTGAGATCAGTGGTGAGGAGCACCATGGTACATTCTGAGGGCTAGGTTGGGCAGGGGCACCTTGTATACACACACACACACACACACACACATATGCATACATGCATGCATATATACATACATACATGTCTGTGAGTCTATGTATATAAATGTATATAAATGAAACTAGAACATTTTAACTCCTCTCCAAACCCAAACTGACTTCCTTAAAGGAAACTTTGTCACTGAGGATTTTGTTTTGTTGTTTTTTTAAATGGGCTGTTTTTATGTATATATGTGTATGGGTTTTGTTTTATTTATTTTATTTTTTTTTAATGCAGAGCAGTGAGGGTTCAGTGACTTGTCCAGGGTCACACAGCTAAGTATGAGGTCAAATTTGAACTCAGATCCTCCTGAATCCAGGGCTGGTACATTATCTACTGTGTCACCTAGCTAGCTACCCTTATATATGCGTTTAACATGGGTATAGACCTGATTTACTTTCTCTCCAGATTGGCTCCCTCACTCAATCTGCATTCACACAGTCATGTTGGAAGCTCCCAGATTGCTACAACTTGTTCACAGTATAAGGAATGGCACCTTACATCTTCGAGTCATCTCTTCCAAGTAGTAGATGTTGGCAGAAACTCTGAGGTCTCCTCCCAGACCCAACAGGAGATCTCCTCTGGCATCCCCATCAGTAAAAAGAATTTTAGCCTGCACTTCTAATATATGTATAGTTATAAATTATATATATATATATATATATACATATATATGTGCTATTGTGATAATATAATCTGGACATTATAAAATATACATAAAAGACAAAGTTTTAAAAGGATGAGGTTGGGGGGCAGCTAGGTTGTGCAGTGGATAAAGCACTGACCCTGGATTCAGAAGGACCTGAGTTCAAATCTGGCCTCAGGCACTTAACACTTACTAGTTGTGTGGCCCTGGGCAAGTCACTTAATCCTCATTGCCCTGCCCCACCCCCAAAAAGAATGAGGTTAAAATTAAATATTTTTAAAGTTTATTTATTAATGGAGCAAGAAAATGTTGTGCTTTGAAAGCCAATGTGGGGGGCAGCTAGGTGGCGCAGTGGATAGAGCACTAGCCCTGGAATCATGAGTACCTGAATTCAAATCCGGCCTCAGACACTTAACATTTACTAGCTGTGTGACCCTGGGAAAGTCACTTAACCCCAATTGCCTCACTAAAAAAAAAAAATAATTAATTAATTTAATTTAATTAAATTAAAATGAAAGCCAATGTGATTGAATATACTTCAGTATTTTTGAAAAGTCCCCATGTATGTGCCAGGGGATAGGGCAGAATTGTAAATAATTATTATTGGTTAGCAATTATTCAATTAATTTGATTGATTTTATTGATGTGGCTAAGCTAGCAGGTGAAGGGTTTTTTTCTAGATACTCTCTTAATCAAAAGATACAACATATAATAATCAAATAATAAGTCTAACAGTTAAGGACCATAACTTTTTAGCAGGAATCATGTTTATCTGTGTGTTGATATTTATTATCAATAACCAAAAATAAAGGCAAAAACAAATCATCTGATTTTAATTCAGCAGAAAGTTTCCAATAGAAATTCATTCCTCTTTCTTTATGTGGTTCTGCTTAATGGATGGTAACATCCATCCATAATGTCCTATTCATATTTGGATATTTCAGTCATGTTTTTATGTATGTAAGGAACAGCGAGAAAACCAATTTGGCTGGTTCATAGAAGGGAAGAAAGGAAATTATGTATAATGAGTTTGGAATCAGGTTGTGCATGCTTTAAATGACAAACCAAAGTGTTAATATTTGATCTTAGAAGTAATGGGGGGGGCAGCTAGGTGGCACAGTGGATAAAGCACCAGCCCTGGATTCAGGAGGATCTGAGTTCAAATCTAGCCTTAGACACTTGACACTAGCTGTATGACCCTGGGCAAGTCACTTAACCCTCATTGCCCCAAAAAAAGAAGTAATAGGGAGTCTAGAATTTACCATGCAGGAGAATGACATGGAGATGTGCACTTTCTGAAAACTGCTGGTAGATCTGTTAGAGATGGATTAGAGTGAGGAGAGAATTGAATCTGGGAGGAAAATTAGGAAGTGCCTACAATTGTGCAGGTGATGAGGTCCTGAACTAGGAAGGCACCTATGTAACCAGAGAGAAGAAGATCAACTTGAAAGATGTTATAGAGATAGAAAAAAGATTTAGCAACCTCTCACATATCTGAGGTAAGTGAAAATGAGGAGATAAGAATGATAACAGATTTGCAAAATGGGGTGGCTAGAAAGATGGTTGTGTCCTTGAGAGAGAAATTTAGAAGAGAGGTGTGGGTTTGAGTGGAGAGGTAATATGATACATCTAGGCCTGCTCATCCCGATTCACTCTGGGCCATCCAAAATGAAGAGGAGGACAGGTGGGGCTCTTGTTCACCCATCTCTGCTGAGCTCCAAAGGGCACCAGCCAAAGCCATGATGTAATCTAAGAAGGTAAGGGAGAGAGGAAGGGTAAAGGGGCAATTGTTGTGATGGGTGCTCTACTTGTGGTACAGATTATAACTGCCCTGAGGGTAGAAAATAATTTAGTAATAAATGTTATCACTTAGGTGTTTTAATACCCTAAAGTCAGGCTAGCTTTAGGGAGTATCATTTATATATTTAAAAGTGCTAGGGAAAAAAAACACAAAACGCCTGAATAATTATCAAGTATGGTAATTACCAGGTAAACCAGTTAAATGAAATATGATAGGCTGGATGGATACATGAAGGCTTGTCAGATCTCACAATCATGCATCACTATAATCTATCAACAAGCACTATGTGTCCCAGTCACTATGCTGTGCTAAGTGCTGGGTCCCTGTCCTCAGGGAGTTTACTTTCCAGTGACTAGGACAACATGTAAATACTGAGGAATATAGAAGACACATACGCAGTAATTGGAAGATAGCCTTAGAAAGAAAGATTCTGGCCTCTGGGCTAACCTGGAAAAGTATTTGGGTCAAGCTGAGAAGAAAGTCAAAGATTCTAAGAGGCAGAGGTGAGGAGTGCGAGTATTTGGGGGACCTTTCAGAGAATTTGGGGTTTCTCAGGTTCTAGGCATTTCTTCTGACTGTTCCCCCATACCTGGAATGTTCTTCCTCCTCGTTTCTGCCTACTGACCTTCCTGGCTTCCTTTAAGTCTCAACTAAAAATCCTATCTACTACAGGAAGAATTTCTCAACCTTTTTTTTTTTTTTGGTGAGGCAATTGGGGTTAAGTGACTTGCCTAGGGTCACACAGCTAGTGTTAAGTGTCTGAGGCTGGATTTGAACTCAGGTCCTCCTGAATCCAGGGCCAGTGCTCTTATCTACTTCGCCACCTAGCTGCCCCAACCTTTCTTAATTCTAATGCCATACTTCTGTTAATTACTTTCCATTCATCCTGCATTTGGCTTGTTTGTATATGTGTACATATTGTCTCTCCTATTAAATTGTATGTTCCTTGAGGGCAGGGACTATCTTTTGCCTCTTTTTGTATCCCCACATCTTAGCACAGGGCCTAGCTAGTACTAGCAGGGGCTTAATGAATATTTATTGATTGATTTAATTCCTATGTACACAGATTCTATATTATACAATCTTACATAGGAATTTTCTATTTCCTTGCATTGTCTTATTATGTAGACAGCTTCCTGTTCCCACAATTTAAACTGCAAGGAGGCGTGGGGGGAACATAAAGGGGCAGGATGTATTCTCTACTTCTCTAATCCTCACAGTCCCTGTAGTACTAGGCATTACAATAACACTCGAACACTGAGTACAAGAGAGGCCAATGAGCAATGCCAGGAAAAAAACCAACAACATAAGAATACCCACACTGTGCCCATACAAGCACAATACTTAAGGTGGGCTACCTACCACCTGGCCCCTATCCAGAGGAGAATGAACAAGATGGCAAAAGGGAGCTGTGGCCACATTAAATAAGAACTGGTTAAACAGAGATTTTGAAGACTCATGAGTCTACCCTCCATTCAGAGGGACAGAATATTTATAGAGTATTTAAGTTTTGAAAATTATTTTGTACATATTATCTCATTTGATCCTCACAACAACTCTGTAAGGTAGATGCTATTATTATCCCCTTTTTACAGATGAGGAAACTGATACTAAGAGAGATTAAGTGACTTTCGAAGGATAGCACACAGCTATTAAACATCTGAAGCAGAAATTGAACTCAGGTGCTCTGGATACTTGGTCCAGTGTTCAACCCACTGGACCACATAACTCCCTCTGTAAGTATCTTCTGTCTTCAAATATTTGAAGAACTGTCATGCAGAAAATGGAGCAGACTTACTCTGCTTTGGACCTCAGAAGGACTGTTGTTGTTTCGTCATTTCAGTCATGTCCTACTCTTCATGACCCTATTTGGGGTCACGAGTAGAAAAAGTTTAAGAAGTTCTGGCCTGGACTATTCCATCCCCAACACTCATTCAACCAAGAAAAAGAATGAAACCCAACAGAAACAGAAAACTAGTTGCACCATGTCCTCATTTGTGGCTCATCAGTCCACATTGGGAGAGTAGGACACTGCCCTACCTCTTCTTTCTACCCCAGGTGATTTACAGCAATCCTGGATTAGATATCAGGAAGAGGAAGATTTGGCCGGTTCTTCATGCCTTTTATAATCACACCCAGTTACAGTTCACCAGACATTTAAAAGGCTTTGCATTATTGCTCCCTCCATAAGCCCAATAGGAAACAGTTACAAAATACCTAGGTATTCCCTCAAGGTTAGGGCAGGGCTCCACATTCCACTGCTCCTGAAGGTCCCCAAGCATCCACATGGGTTGGTGGTAGGCAGAGATCCATGCACATGCTCCCAGGATTGGGTTCTCATTTCCCTGTCTCACCCCCCATCAGTTCACCCTCTCCACCCCGACCCCATACTCACACCCCAATTATTATGGATAAGAGGCAGGCTGGAATACTAGAAAAAGACTAGAGATTGGACCTTAGAGATAAGAAGACCCCAGTTCAAGTCCATTCTCTGGCACATACTTTCTGTGTGAACCTAAGCAAATCACAGGACTCTTGAATGTTCTACTCTCTAACTGATATAGACTGTGCCACCCTGAACTGGTAGAAGGATTCCCCTCCTCCAGAAGTTCCTTATATCAATGAAGTCACAATCCCCAGTCTCTATCCTTCTGGATAAGTAGGTACTAAAATCAATTATTCCTTTTCTGCACTTGGTCTTTATGAAGTCTGATTACTGTTCAGCCAACAGATGTTTTGGGGAAGGTGAAGACAACTCAGCCCACCAAAAAACAAACAAACAAATAACACTCTAAGTGTTTCATTAGAGATAGCTAAGAATTTAGGGATTGCCCACTCATTCCAACTTTTAAATTTTACAAAGGGGTAAACTAAACTAAAAAAAAAAATGGAAGTGACTTGGGCAAGGTGACAAAGAAAGGCTTATTCAACTCTGTCACTTAAAAAGTTTGGGGGGGCAGCTAGATGGCACAGTGGATAAAGCACTGGCCCTGGATTCAGGAGTACCTGAGTTCAAATCTAGCCTCAGACACTTAACACTTACTAGCTGTGTGACCCTGGGCAAGTCACTTAACCCCAATTGCCTCACTAAAAAAAAAAAAGTTTGGGGGGCAGCTAGGTGGTACAGTGGATATAGCATGGGCCCTGGATTCAGGAGGACCTGAGCTCAAATCCAGCCTCAGACACTTGACACTTGCTAGCTATGTAACCCTGGGCAAGTCACTTAACCCCAATTGCCACACACATACACACACACACACACACACACACACACAGGGTTTATAAGGGGGCAGCTAGGTGGTACATTGGATAAAGCACTGGCTGTGAATTGAGGAGGACCTGAGTTCAAATCTGACCTTAGTAGCCGTGTGACCCTGGGCAAGTCACTTAACGCTCATTGACCCACAAAAAAATTAATTAAAATTAAATTAAAAGGTCATAAGACATAATTTCTGGGTAATTTTTCATTTTAGTAATAATGCCAGCATTTAAATAAAAAGAGGTCAGTGGCACTCTTGAATGCCAAAGATCATGGAGGAGGGCTCACAGTTTATATGCCCTTGGAATAGGAGAGTTCCTGAGGGTGACAATCAGCTCTGATTGGTTAACAATTAATGAAAGAATAAATATTAGAATGAGAGGCTGGACCTATTCTAATGAACTTAGATTATGTCATTTACTTCTAAATTACCCCAAGATGTGAGCAATTTATTCAAAGAATTTATCCCCTCCCAAACCTATGTAAAAGCTTGGGTGGGGTTTGATCAAGATTGAGGAGAGTTAATTTAATCTCATTATTGGTAATGTCCTTCAGGAGACTGAACTTTGAAATGAGGACTGCAGAAAAAGGGGGAACTCTGGATATCCCCAAATCATTGGTTATTAACAATCATTTCTCTCAACTTACTCTGAAAATAAAGCTGAGCTGAAACTTTGCCAAAGTGAGTTCAAATCTAATAGGTTCATTTTTGGAGAAGGAAAGACACCACTTTGTCTATGCATTTAACAGGGACAAGAATTGACATCTCAGGTATCCATTCCAAGGCCAAAACTTTTAGCTGAGTTGTTTAAATCTATCCTCCAAAATTTCTACTAGCCTTTGTATAGTAGCTGGTCTCACAATAATATGAGCTTGTATTTACATAGCACTTTAAGGTTTTCACAACACTTCACCTATATTCATTTATTTGAATCCTCATAACACCTCTGCAGGTGTGGTTGTTACTATCCCATTTTACACATGAAGAAACTGAGGCTGAGAGGATTTGTTTAGAGTCCCACAGGTAGTGGTGGTCTCAGGCAGGCTGCCAATTTAGGACCCAGTTCAACATGCCACCTGGGTAGCTCTATCCTCTGAACCACCTCAGAATGAGCAATTTAGCAGGAAGGGGACCCTTAAAGTCTTTCAACAACACCCTGGCCCTCAGCTCACCACCACAGCCCTTCAACTCCAGCATAGAGATTCAGGGGCTGCCTCTCTCCTTTGTTGTCCTTTCCTAGTCTCCGATCTATGGGCAGATCAAGCTGAGAGGTGGAGAAAAACTGCTAAGCCTCCTAAGCATTGTCCTAACCCTTAGCTCACCCCCATTTTCTCCATATTTAGAGAGCTTGAGATGCCAGAAAGGGCAAAATCAAAATCATGGGGAAAAGACAAAGGTCTTTAGGCTAAGTTAGGCAGAAAAACCTACAGAAATGTATTGCCTCTCTCAGGAAGACCCATTCCAAATCTGGCCTCAGATACTAACTAGTGATGTGACCATGGGCAAGTCACTTAACCTCTCTATGACTCATGTTCCTCAACTGTAAAATGGAAATAATAACCTACCTCACAAGGTTTTTGTGAGACTCAAATGAAAAAATATCTTTAAAACTATTAACAGTGCCTAGCAATAAGCAATTAATAAATCCTTGTTTGGCAATGAGGGTTAAGTGACTTGCCCAGGGTCACACAGCTAGCAAATGTCAAGTGTCTGAGGCTGGATTTGAACTCAGGTCCTCCTGAATCCACAGCTCGTGCTTTATCCACTGCACCACCTAGCTTCCCCATCCTTACTCTCTTTCCCTTTTCCCCTAACCAGAGGCACTGTTTCTCTTCCCTAGTCTAGATCCCCACCTAAAGGCCTCAGAGATAGTGAGGAATAGAAAGAAGAACTCTTGGCAGTTAAGGATGATCTCTGGGCTTAAGGCATACTAAGAAAACAGGCCTCTGCTGTGGACACAGTAGGGCCCAGCTTGCTGGGCCTTCTCGGTGCTCACAGCCAAAGAAAAGGCACATATGATGAATACAGGAACTGGTCCTCAACAAGTCTTCTTCCCATGCCTAGGCTATGTCAGAGGCTGGATTCTACCAGTTTCTTCAGGCAGACAGAAAAAACCCCCGAGACCCTGACAGATCCCTACACACTTAAGACACACTGTTCCTGGCAACAGTTCCCTCTCTTTCCTTCACTAGACTCTACTCCCCTCTCCCCTTCTCCTCTCTTTTTTCTTAGAGGAATGAAAACCTGTGGTCAACTGCTCTTTAAATCTCTTGATCTTAGGCATATTATCCACCTTTGGGCAATTCTCAGGACTATAGCCAAGACCCTTTGGACCTGCCCTAGTTATAGCTTGGCGAGAGATCACTAAGTAAACCAGTTTGACTGGAACTTAGAGCGAATGAGGAGTAATAAGAAAAAAAAATATTCTAGAAAGAAAGGCTGCCTATCTTTTAATAAGTGAATTTTGCCACATTTGTATAACCATATCCACCAAATGGAGAAGGGCAGGTTTAATGATGATCTCACCTTGATCTTAACTTAAGGAGAAGGCCACCAACAGGGTATGATACTGAAGTAGTGAATTTTTGACTCAAACGTTGTGCCACTTTTAGAATAAAACAGGGCTATAAATCCCTTTTGTTTGTATTAGGTTCCGATTCAACGGAGAGAAACTGTTTCACAGAAGAAAATACACCTGTCTTAAAATACCAAGTTATTATGCCCTATTAGGATTCTTTTAAGTTTTTTAGATAACTAGATCAGACTCAGTTATACATTAGTTCCCAGCTTTTTGTCTACAATTATTATGATTCTTTAAACCAGAGTAAACTCACTCGCTGTTGCCTGTGGCATTCTATCAGTATCTTCACATCAATACTAGGCACCACCTTTCCTGATCTTAATTGCCAGGGTCATTTTCCCCACTAGGGAAAAGTATACATTAGCATGCTATGTATTTATTCTTCAACTTGCTAAAACATTTTTCCCAGGGGACTATATTAAGAGAAATGCTTCAAACAGGGTTTGAAAAATAATCATTTTAAGTGGAAAAACTGATTTGCTATTCAGAAAATTCCCCTTTCAGATAATATAAAAATAGACAATCCACATACCTGTGAGAAATGTTTCTTATTTACATACTCACATTACTATAATAGGATTTTAGTCTTTTCTACAGGAATACCTCATTTTATTGTGTTTCACTTTATTGCCTTTCACAGATATTGTGGGTTTTTTGTTTGTTTATACAAATCGAAGGTTTGTGGCCACCCTACATCGAGCAAGTCTATCCAACAGCACATGCTCACATCATGTCTCCATGTCACACTGTGGTAATTCTAGAAATATAATAATAATGAAAAAGTTGAAAATATCTATTATGGTGACCTGTGACCTTTGGTGTTGCTATTGTAATTGTTGTGGGACACTACCCCACATAAGACATCAAACTTAATTGATAAATGTTGTGTGTTTTCTTACTGCTTCACCAGCTGGTAGTTTCTTCACCTTTCTCCCTCTCCTCCAGCCTCCCTATTCCAGGAGACACAACAATGTTGAAATTAGGCCAATTAATAGCCCTGCCATGGCCTCTAATTGTTCATGTCAAAGGAAGAATCTATTGATGGTGCAAATGTCATTTTTGTCTTATTTTTTTAAATTACTACCACCACCCCCATCCTTCAGCAACCCTAAAGCAGTCAACAGCCCTCAGCATCAAGGTAAGACCTTCCAACAACAAGATGATCATAACTCAGGGCAGCTAGGTGGCATAGTGGATAAAGCACTGGCCCTGGCTTCAGGAGGACCCGAGTTCAAATCTGGCCCCAGACACTTGACACTCACTAGCTGTGTAACCCTGGGCAAGTCACTTAACCCTCATTGCCCTAAAAAAAAAGAAGATTATGATTCACTAGTATTTTTAGCAATAGAGTATTTTTTAAATTTAGGCATGTACATTTTTAGACATAATAATACTGCACACTTAATTGACTATAGTTTGCTATAAATATAAATTTTATATGTATTGGGAAAAAATCATGTGATTCACTTTGCAATATTGTGGTAATCTGGAACAGAATCCGTAATCTCTTTAAGACAGAGCTTCTTAAAGTTTCTCCACTTGTGACCCCTTTTTGACCAAGAAATTTTTATGTGACCCCAGGTATATATGTACATAAAATATGTATACATAACTTTACTGTTGCCAAATTCTTCACAACTCCCACATTCAGTTACACACCCATATGGCAAACCACAGTTTAAGAAGCTTTGCTCTAAGGCATGCCTGTACTAGAAAATGAATAGCAAAGCTATACTTTTTTCCTAAATTGAAAGATAAGCTATTTAAAGACCATTAGAATTTTTAATCCCACTGAAATAATTTAGCATAATGTTGACTAAAATATCAATGGAATGTTTCATATAATTAGAATAAATGTTTGGGAATTTTATAAGGAAAAGCAAACAGGGAGAATAAAAAGTCTACAATGAGTTTCTTCCTGACTTTAAAACAGCTTCACGTTATCAAAATTGCCTGATAAGGCAGATTGATGGAACAGATAGAAGTCACAGAAATGGATTTGAGTACATTCTAAAAATTAATATGATAAACTTGTCTTGTCAAATGAAAAAGGGATCATTATTCAATAAGCAGTGTTGAAAAGATGGGAGAAAAATCAAAGAAAAATGCACTCAGGGGGGCAGCTAGGTGGCACAGTGGATAGAGCACTGGCCCTGGATTCAGGAGGACCTGAGTTCAAATCCAGCCTCAGACACTTAACACTTACTAGCTGTGTGACCCTGGGCAAGTCACTTAACCCCAATTGCCTCACCAAAAAAAAAGAAAAATGCACTCAGACCATACACTAACAGTGTTGTTAGATAGCTGCACGACAATAGAACAGTCTTTCAAAAATTGAAAATTAATATCTATAAGTATTAATGGCAATAGAAAGACACATGGTGAATGTAGGCAGAGAGCAACATATGATGATGCAATATATGACAAACATAACACATTGCAATATGTAACAAAAAGGAATTTCGAAGAATAGGAATAAAAAATGTCATCAAGGAAAAGAAAGAGAAGTGTAGAATTAAAAAGAAATTGACTGGGGGGCGGCTAGGTGGCGCAGTAGATAAAGAACCGGCCTTGGATTCAGGAGTACCTGAGTTCAAATCCGGCCTCAGACACTTGACTTACTAGCTGTGTGACCCTGGGCAAGTCACTTAACCCCCATTGCCCAGCAAAAAAAAAAAAAAAAAAGAAAGAAATTGACTGGTGATAATAAAAGGATAAAAAATGACAGGTGGGGCAGCTAGATGGTGCAGTGGTTAAAGTACCGGCCCTGGAGTCAGGAGTACCTGAGTTCAAATCCGGCCTCAGACACTTAACACTTACTAGCTGTGTGACCCTGGGCAAGTCACTTAACCCCCATTGCCCCGCAAAAAAAAAAAAAAAGAAAGAAATGACAGGTAGGCAACTGTGGCATCAGAGAAAATAAGGAAGGACTCTGACATGTTGGGTAGATCCCCTGTGGCAAACTGATGGAAGACATAGACAAGAGTAGCACAAGGTAGCCACAGATAAATTGTGATCTGCTTCAATGGAAGGAACACCCAGGTCAAAAAGATCAAAGATCCATTTGAATGTGGCTTAACACCTTCTATCAATCAACATTTAAGTATCTATATGTCCCAAGAACTGTGCAAGGCACTGGGGATATAAGGACAAAAAGATAGACAGAAAGACACACAGACAGGCAATCCCTGCTCTTTGCTGAAGGAGCAATATGTCTGTGTCTATGTCTATGTCTATGTCTGTTTCTGTGTCTATGTCTGTGTCTATGTCTATGTCTATGTCTGTGTCTGTGTCTGTGTCTATGTCTGTGTCTATGTCTGTGTCTATGTCTGTGTCTGTGTCTATGTCTATGTCTATGTCTAGTTCTATGTCTATGTCTGTGTCTGTGTCTATGTCTATAGAATAAATACGAAATAAATTTAAGGCAGCTAAATACAAGGCCATTAGGAAAAGAGAGCACTGAGATTTGAGGGAATCCGAAAGACTTTGTGTATAAGGTGGTACTTGAGTTGTCTTGAAAAAAGTGAAGAACTCAAGGAAGAGGAGGCAAAGAGTGTGTGCATTCCAAGTATGGAATGTGAAAAGACACATCTCTGTGAAAAGACACAGAAATGGAATGTCATTTGTTAGGAACAGAGTTCAATTTGAGTAGGTAGTAGAGGTGCAAAAAGGTAAGGTAATGTGTGACCCTGGGCAAGTCACTTAACTTTGTTGGTCTCAGTTTCCTCATCTGTTAAATGAGCTGGAGAAGGAAATGGCAAACCACTCCTGTATCTCTGCCATGAAATCTCCAAATGGAGATGCAAAGAGTCAGACATGACTGAAAAACAACCAAACAACAAAATATATGATAAAGCTAGAAAGAGAGTTAGGGGTGGGAGTAGCTAGGTGGTGCAGTGGATAAAGCACTGGCCCTCGATTCAGGAGGACCTGAGTTCAAATTTGGCCTCAGACATTTGACACTTACTAGCTGTGTGACCCTAGGCAAGTCACTTAACCCTCATTGCCCTGAAAAAAAAAAAGAGAGAGAGAGAGAGAGAGAGAGATAGGGGCCAGGTTTTGAAGAACTTTAAAAGCCAAATGGAAGAGTTTCTCTTTTATCCTAGAGGCAATAAGAGAGTAGCAGTCAGATCTGTGCTTAGGGGAAACCACTTTGTCAGCTGTTTGGAGGGTGCACTGAAGACAGGAAAGACTTTAAGCTGAAAGACAAATCAGGCAGCTATGGCAATAGTTCAAGTAAGAGGTGATGAGGGCCTTGGTGAGGGGGATGAACTGCATTCATAACTTCTTGGAAAAGTGCTTTCGTTTCCTTCCGTTCCACTCTATTTAACCATTTGCAACATAGCTTGTGTTTGCTGAAAGTAGATACCAATGACCTCCTAACTGCCTAAACTAATGTTCCTTTACAGTGCTCATCCTCCTTAATCTCTCTACCATATGTGATTATTGACCACCTTCTACTACTATATACTCTTCCCCCAAAGGATGGAACAGGAAGGCAGCAGTGTATGGCAGAAAGGACAATGGCCCTGGAATCAAAGAACCTGAATTCAAATCCTGCTTCTGATATTTACTACCTGTATGACCTTGAGCAAGTCAACTAACCTTCTTGGGGCCCAGTTTCCTCATCTATAAATGAAGATTGGACAAGAGGATCTCTAAAGTCCCTTCCAATTCTTGATTATATTGACATCCTTTCCTTGGCTTCAGAGACTCCACACTCTTAATTATCTACCTATATTCTTCAAACACTCCTTTTTTTTTTCCTCTTTCCAATGTTCCTCACTTTCTTCCAGACTTGTTAATGGGGGAAAGGTGTTCTTTGTTGTTGTTGTTTATTGGATTGGGTTTTTTTTGGTGAGGCAGTTGGGGTTAAGTGACTTGCCCAGGGTCACACAGCTAGTAAGTGTCAAGGGTCTGAGGCCGAATTTGAACCCAGGTCCTCCTGAATCCAGGGCCGGTGCTCTATCCACTGCTCTACCTAGCTGCCCCAGAAAGGTGTTCTTTGAAGATTCTGAATTTTACCCTCTTCTTTCTCTCTGTTCTCCTTAATTCTACCTAGTTCTAATCTACCAGCCCTAAACTCCTCTAAATTCCAATGCCTTCCCTCAGTCAATTTTTTTCTATATATCCTGTCTATAACTTGTTTTGTATATATTTTTCTACATGTTGTCTCCTTTATTAGATTGTAAGCTTCTTGTGGGCAGGGACTGTCTTTTGACTCTTTTTGTATCCCCAGTGCTTATTTAACATAGGACCTGACATATAGTAGGTGCTTCATAAATGTTTATTGATTGTTGATTGATTGGCTAGGGATATAGATGTATGTAAATGTGATAATTGAAAATGTGGGAGTGAATTAGGTAGATTAGAATTAGGTAAACAACACGGTGCCCTGGAAAGAGTACCAGATTTGGACTCAGAGGACTTCTGTTTGAACCCTAGTTCAACTATACACTCTACCTATATGACTCAAGATCCTCTTCATCTCTCTAAGCCTCAGTTTCTCCATCTGTAAAATGAAGAGGTTGAAAGCCCCCATCAACTCTAAACATGAAATCATCTGTTCTCCTAGAATCCTAGTATACCTACAACATATACCTACAACAGGTATTTCATTTGACTATTCTTACAATGCCACCTGCTGGAAAACTTGGGAAAGAGTTGACCTTCTAATCTCATGACCTATAAACTGCAGACAGGGTGGAGGCTTTCAAAAAAAAAAAAAAGGAGGGGCGGTGGAGAGAAAAGAAAGAACCAGTTACTGCTAAGTAGGCAGCTGAAGATTTGTAGCTGGCTTTTCATCCCTGCTAACACAAGCACCGCCATCCTGTTTTGAAATACATCCAGTTCAGAAAATTGTACTGCTTCACAAGTTAATCAGCTTTTCTATACATAGTTCCTTTCTCGGTATATAATTACTGGCCTGGCTTTGTAGTATTTTAAGAGAGTGTCAGCAGCTAATTGTCCTACCGGCTGAATGCTTTGAAATTCGCTTAGCTAGGAATGAGACTAGCTTAGCAAATTCTGTGCTGTGCCGGCACCATCCCCCCAATGCCATTGTTTAGAGCAAGGTCAAGGTCCCCAGGGGCAGCGGCAATCTCTAATTCAAATCTCAAAGGGCTAAAAGGCCCAGCCAACAGACATCAGGGGGAACTTAGTGAGCTGCAGGTTGACATTCCTACTCTACAGCCCAGGGGCGTTTTGGAGTAACCCCCAGGACCTTATGCTGAAATGCAGCTAAGGCATTCACACTGGGCATATGCTCACGTAAAGCTCAGATGTGTTGGACTGGGAATCCCCAGAGGAGGAACACCTAAGCAGCTTCTATAAGGTGATCTGGCATCGAGACAGCCAAGGCCCGATAAGAAGAGCATCTAGGGGGTAGCTAGGTGGCCCAGTGGATAAAGCACCGGCCCTGGATTCAGGAGTACTTGAGCTCAAACCTAGCCTCAGACACTTAACACTTAGTAGCTGTGTGACCCTGGGCAAGTCACTTAACCCCCATTGCCCTGTAAAAAAAGAGAAGAAAAATCACCTAATGAAGCATGCTTTGTCTTTCTTGTTTTGTTTTGCCTCAGATGGAGCAGCCCGATGCAATAAGAAATTGCTTGAGATTACAGTTATGAAAAAAAAACTAAAAAATAAAAGAAATTCATTTAAATTTTTAAAAAGATTACATAACCATAAATGAGGGAGGGCTACAAAGCTCGGCAACAACCCCATATGTGTACTGCAAATCAAAAGACCTGAAAAATCATTCCTTAGGATTCTCATCAGCCTCATACAGCAGTAAAGTCCAAAAGTAATTTTTTTTAGCATGTGAGGGAAGTGAGAGCCATTATTTTAGGAGCACATTCTCCCCTAAAATCTGGTTACACTGGCATACTTGCTGTTCCTAAAATGTGACACCATTTCCTATCTCCATGCCTTTGTACTTGCTGCACCCAGGCCTGAAATGCCTTCTCTCTTCACCTCCACTCCTGACCTCCCTGACTTTTTTCAAGACTCAACTGATTTAACTCCTACCTTTTAAAGGATCCCTTTTCTGTCTGTCAGAGGCAGCTAGGTGGGGCAGTGAATAGAGTGCTGGCTCTGTAGTGAAGAGGACCTGAGTTCAAATCTCACCTCAGACACTTAACTAGCTGTGTAACCCTGGGCAAGTCACTTAATCCCAATTGCCTTAAACAATATCTTGCCACTGGACCCAGATGGCTCTGAAGGAGAGAGTGAGGTTGCTGACTTTGCACAGCTCTCCCTCACTTAAATCCAATTCAGTGCAAGACATGATATCATGGTCATCTTCAAGAATGAAGGACAGGAGCAGCTAGGTGGCACAGTAGATAGAGCACCTGTCCTGAGTCAGGAGGACCTGAATTCAAATCCAGTTTCAGACACTTAACACTTACTAGCTGTGTGACCCTGGGCAAGTCACTTAACCCCAATTGCCTCACCCAAAAAAACAAAAAACAAAGGATGAAGGACAAAGAGCAACAACCTTTTCTGACTGCTCCTCCTGAAATTGCCTCCTATTTAGATAGTATATATCTTGTATATTATTTGTATGTTGTCTCTTCCCATCAAAATCATCAAAATTTGAAACGCCCTTTAAGGTTCACAAAGTGCTTTGACCCACACAACCACTCCAGAAGGTTATCTTCCTCTTACATTGTATATACACATCTTGTTTGTACATTATTGCTTGCATATTGTCTTCCCCACCCCTCATTAGAAAAAGAATAATGACAATACTCCACATTTTAAATCACTTAAAGATTTGCAAAGTGTTTTATATATGTTATCTCATTTGATCCTCACAACAACCTTGTGAGATGATTCTGATCCCCATTTCATAGACAAGAAATTTTAAACTGAGGGAGGTTAAAGGACTTGACTATAGTCACACAACCAGTAAGTATCTTAATTAGAATGTCAGTTTCTCTGTGAATTGCACCACCCACCTAGCTATCTCTACGTGAGAACTCCAATAGTAGAGTAACCATATTCTTGCATTTCTTTCTATCACCAACACTTAGCAGTGTCTGAGTTTGTTGACTGTCAACAAAGTTCAATTCAAGAAACAAGTTTTTAAGCTTCTGCAATGTATAAGAAACTGTTAGGCACTAGCTAACAATAATAATAATAATAATAATAATAATAATAATAATAATAATGGCAGCTAACATTTATACAGTGCTTACTATTTGTCCAGAACTGTACTAAGCACTTAATAATCGCATCATTTGATCCTCACAACAATGCTGGAAGTTAGGTATTAGTATCTGTCATTTTACAAATGAGGAAACTGAGAACTGAGGCAAACAGTAGTTAAGTGACTTGTGTGGAATCACACAGCTATTCAAAAATATCTGAAGCCAGACTGGAACTCAGTCTTTCTGAATTCAGGTCCTACTCTTAATCTGCTCTATCACCTAAGAACTAAAACAAAACAATCCCTGCTACATGCTACTGAGAATATATTACATATATGCAAAGCATGCTGATTCAGTCTCTCTACATGCAAAATGACAGTCAGTGCTCAGACTCCCCACATTAGATGTTGATGTGGGGGGTGGGTTTAATTGATCAAATTGACCGCGAGGCTTCCCAAAGAAATACAAGACTCAGTGACTCGGTTTCCCAAGTTTTATTAAAATACTATGCTGACCACAGGGAGAGCACCAAAAGGTGTCTCAAATAGGAGGAAGAAGAATAGTTATATTTATCTTAGTTTCTTCCTTGTGGGAGGTTCATGGGAGGTCTTATCCTAATTTGGACTTCCTGGGGTCCTAAGACAACCTCCAAAGAAGGTACCTTTTTCCCTGGAGGTGTGTTTTTGGGGTTTACATGTCATAAGGTGCACCTAAGGACACATTTGGTCTTTTCTGAGCATGATCCTAAAGACATGCTTAAACTTGTCAGACCCAGAGGGTCTCTCTGTTTTTGGTAACTCTTTACTTAAAATCTGATTTCTAGGTGTCCTGTCATCTAGGAATATTAATGGTTATTAATGGTTAACGGTCCTTAGTTATAGTCTTTGTTGATGGTGTGGGTTGATATGGACAAACCCTCTTGGTTACTATAAGAACAAAAACCTTACTTTCTCTGTTAACCCTTTTAGGTACCATTGATAAAGACTCAAGCCTCAGTTTATCTGTTAATCCCTTTTTGCCTCCTCCATCAATATATATGGAAATGTAACAGATATTAGTGTTCAAAAATACACAGTTGTAGACTAATTAGACTTTCTTGGAAAATTGATAGAGGGAAAGTGATATGGGATCAAAATTGAGCAAGAAGACATGAGGCTTGACTACATTTGGAAACTGCATAAGACCTTCAAAATCTCTGAGTCCACTGTGACAAAAGCTTCTCTTCTTAAAAAAAAAAATTGAACTTAAATACATAGAGACAAAAAAAGAACATTTCCATGTATACAGAACAACATAAAAAGGACTCACTATTAAAACCATGTATTTATGTTTCATACTGTTTATTTTTTAAAAAAACAACTATATAATATGTACTACATATTGTTTTCAAAGCTGCTCTGCTTTCTATGCTTGCTTCTAAAAAAAAAAAAATTCCTTCTTCTTAATGCAAAAATTTTCCTAGTGAAGAGAATTATGGAACACCATGATCTCAGAGGAATTAGAAAGACAAAAACCCCAAATTGATCAACACATATTTTATGAAGTACCTATATGGAGCTAGGCTCTGAGAATGAAATAAATCCTACTCACAAATAGCTTACATTCTAATAGGGGAAACAAGTATACATATAGATATGTATGTATATACACATCTGTCTCTATATACTACATATATATATACACACTGGTTTCTCTACTATTTTTTCCCTTTATGTATTTTGATATTTATGGAATAAAACAAATATTTCCATAATAGAATATAATAGAAAACATGATACACATGAAACTACAAGTCTATCATATACAACTTGCTATTCTTTTTAAATATGAAACAGTTATTATTTTTTCTTTCTCCCCCTCATCCTTCCACCCTAGAGATGGCCACCATTAGAGAAAAATAGGTATATGCATCAGTATATGTATATATACACACATATAACATATATAAAATTATTCTATCCATCCTTATATTTATCATGTCTTTCTATGGATGCAGAAAGTGTCTTTCTTCATATGTCCTTTATAGTTCATTTGGGTATTTATAATAGTTGAAATGACATTCACTCAGTCATTTTTTTTTTTTTTGCAAGGCAATGAGGGTTAAGTGACTCGCCCAGGGTCCCACAGCTAGTAAGTGTCAAGTGTCTAAGTCCAGATTTGAACTCATGTCCTCCTGAATACAGGGCCAGTGCTTTATCCACTGTGCCACCTAGCTGCCCCAACCTTATCATTTCTTATAGCACATTAGTACTCCATCACAACCATATACCACAACTTTTTCAGTCATTCCCCAATTGATGGGCATTCCTACAATTTCCTGTTATTTGACACCACAGAGAGCTGCTATAAAAATTTTGGAACATATAGCTTCCTTTCCCTTTTCCTAATCATCTTTAGAATAAACCAAGTATTGCTGGGAGGGAAGTCACCAGCATTTGGAATCAGGAAAGGCTTCATAAACAATCTAGTACTTGAGATGCATCTAAAAGGAAGAAGACTTCGTAAGGGGGAGGAAGTGAGTACATTCAAGACATGTGGAACAGGTAGTATCAAGGCATGGATACAAGAGATGGAGTGTTATGTGTAAGGATCACAGAGAAAGTAAAGTTGGTATCCAACTCAAAGAACCCATAAAAGGCCTTTAGCAATCTGAATAGAACCTCTATTTAGAATTTACCACGGCAGTAGATGGAGCACCAGCCCTGGATTCAGGAGGACCTGAGTTCAAGTCCAGCCTCAGATACTTGACACTTACTAGCTGTGTGACCCTGGGCAAGTCACTTAACCCTCATTGCCCCACAAAAAAAAAATAGAATTTACCAAGACAACATAGATATTAATCACACAGGACAAAACCTGGGCAGTTTAAGAAATGTGTTGAGAACAGGAGTTGTGCTCATGAAATAAATGGAACCTTCAAAGCAAGATGCTCATGAATGAATAGAAATGGGTAGCCCAACTGAAACACAGAAAATACACTTTAGCAGAGCGAGTCTCTTTATTCCAATTGAGTTTAATAATGTTAGTAGCCTGAAAACAACCACCCACACAGAAAGACACTTGACTCATTCATTCCTTTTCCTCCCCTCAAAAACGGACAACCCACTCATTTCACATATGCCTTGGCCTCATTCCATTATTTAAAATGAGGGAGATAAACATCTCAGTCTTTCCTCTCATTTGGAATGAAGCACAATAGAATAATTAATAAGTAATTTTTTTTCTAAAAACCTACTTACCAATGTGATATAGTAGAAGTATAAATAGAATTGGATTTGATGACATGAGTTCAAATCTTGGCTTTGCCACTAATCACCTGTGTGACTTTGTACAAGCAGCTGAACCTCTGTAAGCTTCAGTCTCCTCACCTGTAACATGAAAGAATTAGACTAGATGAGATCTAACATGAAGCAGTGGTGTGCTACAGTCAGCTCAAGACAACTGATTTTAAAGTTTTAAGATGGGCAATTATAACTTAGAAATGTTAAAACACTGCAAATCAGGGTTTGATTTTATTATTTTGTTGCTTGTCTGGACCTAAGAAAGTAATGGAGAAAATGTTAATAATTTAGATCGAAGGGGCAGCTAGGTGGCACAGTGGATAGAGCACTGGCCCTGGAGTCAGGAGTACCTGAGTTCAAATCTGGCCTCAGACACTTAACACTTACTAGCTGTGTGACCATGGGTAAGTCATTTAACCCCAATTGTCTCACTAAATAATAATAATAATAATAATAATAATATAGATTGAATTTAAAAGTGTATTGTAGGGGCAGCTAGGTGGCGCAGTGATTAAAGCACCGGCCCTGAATTCAGGAGGACCTGAGTTCAAATCTGGCCTCAGACACTTGACACTTACTAGCTGTGTGACCCTGGGCAAGTCACATAACCCCATTGCCTACAAAAAAAAAAAAAGAAAAGAAAAGTATATTGTGGGGGCAGCTAGGTGGCACAGTGGATAAAGCACCGGCCCTGGATTCAGGAGTCCCTGAGTTAAATCCAGCCTCAGACACTTGATACTTACCAGCTGTGTGACCCTGGGCAAATCACTTAACCTTCATTGCCCCCCACACACGCAAAAAAAGTGTATTGTGTTCAATGAAAAAGAGGACTTTCAGGTATTAATGATGAAAAGACCTGAACTGAATGGTAAATTTGACTTTCAAATAGAAGACCCTAGAGAACCATAAAAAACTGGAGTTGGGGGACACACCTGGGGTCATGCAGCAAGTGACTGTCTTGTGTCTGAGGACAGATCTGGGCTGGGATCCCCCTGGGTCCAGGGTGGATGCTTTATCCACTGTGTCACCTAGCTGCCCTATGATGACATCTTTAGAGTTAAATTGAGGGGTGAGAGGAATGCACTGGGGAAGGGGGAAGGGCAGAGGTAGCATGGGGTGAAATCCCACATGAAAGAAACAGGAAAGGGCTTATGGAGTGGGGGAAGAGATGGGGGAGGAGCAGGGTAGTAAATGAATTTTATACTCATCAGAATAGGCTCAAAGACCTTAATCTCATCAGAGTTGGCTCACGGAGGGATTAACACACACACCCAATTGGATGGAGTATCTATCTAACCCTGCAAGAAAATAGGAAGGGAAGGGGATAAAGAGAGAAGGGCAAAAGAAGGGAGGGCAGATTTCGGGAGGGGACAGATAGAAGCAAATCCTTTTTGAAGAGGGATTGGGTGAAAGAAGATAGATAATAGAGTAAATATCATGGGGAAGGGAATATGATGGAGGAAGACAGTTAACAATAGTAATCATGAAAAAAGAGAAAAGGGGGGAAAATTGTACAAAAAATATTTATAGCAATTCTTTGTGGTGGCTAAGAATTGAGAATCAAGGGCATGTCCATCAATTGAGGAATGACTGAAGAAGCTATGGTATATGATTGTAGTGGAATGGTTTTGTGCTATAGGAAATGACAAACAGGATGACACCCGAAAAACCTGGAAAGACTCATATGAACTGATGCATAGTGAAGTGAGCAGAACTGGGAGGACATTGTGCATAGTGATAGCAGTATTGTTTGATGAGCAGTTATGAATGACAACTACTCTCAGCAATACAGTGATCCAAGACAATCCCAAGGGACTAATGATGAAGCATACACAGGAAGAACTGATAAAAAGAGCACTTGTGAATTGTACATATATAACCTGGTTGATGTCTTGTGGAGGGGGGAAGAAAGGGAAGGAGGGAGAAAAATTTGGAATTCTAAATCTTATGAAAACAAAACAAAAAGTGTGTTGTGGGGGCAGCTAGGTGATACAGTGGATAGAGTACCAGCCCTGGATTCAAGAGGACCTGAATTCAAACCCGGCCTCAGACACGTGACACTTACTAGCTGTGTGACCCTGAGCAAGTCACTTAACCTCAATTGCCTCCCCCCTCCCCCCCAAAAAAGTGTATTGTGGGTACTTTTTTTTCCTCTGGAAACACAGATGTTACACATTTATCTGTACACCTTACCCTTAAAGAATCTGAGCTCTGTCTCAGCTCTGAAGCTATGAAGTTCTTCATAACCACTCCAATCTTTATCATCTTAATCTTATCTTTAACCAGTTACAAAGACTGGTTAAATTTGTTTAAGATATGTAAAAGTATGTATTATATACATATAATATATAAATTTATATACACACATACATACATATACACATATACAAAATTAGCCCAATACAATGCTGCTACTTTACAGGATTTTTGAGAGGATCAACTGAGATAATGTATGTAAATTCATTTATAAACCTAACCACACTATATAAATGTGAATTATTATTATTCAGTATTATATTTTAATAACTGTATAATTTAAGGGTGTGATCAAACATCTAATAGTGAATTTCATTACAATGAGGGTTAATTGGTCATTATGCAATAGAAAAAAGACCAAATAAATTTAATTTCATCTCCATTGCCAAGGCAGTCACCAATTACAGACTTCAGAAGCTCATGACCTAAGCATATTGCTTAGTCACCATTATTTTGAAGTCAAAAGCCTTTGCACTCTCATTTTTATCACATCAAACATTGCGTTGATATTGGAAAGGTTAGAAAGATTTAACCTTAATGGTGGTGGCTGTTGTAGTGACTGTGTTGTTTATTCATTCAGTTGACTCTTTGTGACCCCATGGACCATACTGTCCATGGGGTTTTCTTGGCCAAGGTATTGGAGTGGTTTGCCATTTCCCTCTCCAATGGATTAAGGCAAACAGAGGTTAAGTGACTTGCCCAAGGTCACATGCCTAATAAATGTCTGAGGTTAGATTTTAACTCATATATTCCTGACTCCAGGTCAAGAGCTCTATCCACTGAACTGCCTAGCTTACCTCATAGAAGCTTTTATTTCAGCTTTAAGCTATTACATTTTTTTAATGTGGTTTTTATATGAGAGAAAACACTTTTACATCATAAAATATAAATGTGTAATTTAAGTACTTATTGACCAACCTGAAGTCTCCACAGCTCTCTAATACCCTATGAATGAGGCCAATGCCATAATTACAAATTCCGGTAATAAGGATTTTTAGTGCCAAATTTTAATAGCTAAGCAGTATCCTCTGAACATAAAAGAACGTGGCTAATTATATTAACACTTTTTCACATCACTGCTTGGAAAAAATACAAAGGTAAAACAACTCAAAGTAAAAAACAAATTTAGAGCTTGGGAACTTTGGGAAGTCATGGAATGCTTCTTTGATACTTTTAAAATGCCTTAAGAGATAAGTGATTTCATTGGTGTGGCTACTCCCTCATCCCCCCATTTCCCAAGCCTAACTCCCACTCTTCCTAGCTTCCCTATTACTACTGAGAATGCCACCCTCTTCATAAGCTTGAAACCAAGGTGTCATCCTTAACTACTCACTCTCATCCCCCATACATTATTTATTGCTGAGGCCTATAATAGTAATATCATATCATTCACATAAGTCCCATTCTCTGCTCTTACACAGGCACCATTTTGGTCTACCACCCCTGGTCCACACACTCATCTCACGACTGAGCTATTGCAGTAACCTATTGGTTGGTCTCTCCCTACTGTGGTCTAATTTCTACTCAGCTGTCAAAGTGATATTCCTCAACCACATGTGTGACCACATCTGCCCTTTCTCAATAAACTTCATCAGCATTTCCTTTATTTACCCATGTTTACGATGTCCCTGGATTTCTCCAACTGAAGCAATAACAAAAAAATTTTAAAACACAGTTCCCACCAATGTAAAAGTTTTACATGCCTTATTCATTTGATCTTCATAATAACCCTGATGGCAGTGAGTATACTATTCTCATTTAAGAAATTAGGAAGAGGCATCTAGGTGGCGCAGTGGAAAGAGCACCGGCCCTGGAGTCAGGAGGACCTGAGTTCAAATCCAGCCTCAGACACTTAATACTTACTAGCTGTGTGACCCTGGGCAAGTCACTTAACCCCAATTGTCTTACTAAAAAAAAAAGAAAGAAAGAAATGAGGAAACTGATTCTGATAATTTGTCCAAGATCATGGATCTAGAAGATTCAGGAAAAGAACCCCTTCATACAAAAATATTTAATGGAAGCTTTTTTTTGTGGTAGCAAAAAATTAGAAACTAAGGGATAGCCTACTGAAAGAAGAATGGCTGAACAAATCATGGCATATGAATATATGGGAAGACTTGTATGAACTGATGCAGAATGAAGTGAGCAGAATCAAAAGAAAAATTTATAGAATAAAAATAACATTGTAAAGACTCAACTCTAATCAACATGATGACTAACCACTAATTCCAGAAGACTAAGGATGAAATTTGCTACTGATTTCCTGAACAGATAAGGAATGGACTCAAGGTGTTGAAGAAGACATTTTTGGGATTAGCCAATGGGGAAATTTCTTTTCCCTCGACTTTACATATTTGTTTTCTCTTTTTCTCATTGGTCAAGGTAGAGGGATGCAAGATAGAAAAAATAAATGTTTATTAATTGAAAAAATAAATTAAAATAGTTGTTTTCTTTTACACCATTGCTGCTATCATTTAAATAGTTTCTTTTTGTTTTGTCACCTGGAAAGAAAAATGAATAAGCATTTATGTAGTATGTAATATGTGCTAAGCACTTTTGACAGATATTATTTCATTTGATCTTCACAACAACCCTGCAACATAGATGCTATTATTATCCCCATTTTTACAGTTGAGGGAACTGAGGCAGGCAAAGGTTAAGTGACTTGCCTAGGGTCATGGTCTGAGGCCAGATTTGAACTCAGGTCTTCCTGATTCCAGTTCTAGTGCTGTATCCACCATACCACGCAACTACATAGCAGATCAACATGTATATTTACTAAGGAAATTACTTATCACCACAAAGTAACTCATCCCTATGGCCACTAGGAAAAATTCTTAAACTGCTGATGGTACCTATAGATCTTCACCATTCCTTGGAGAAAAGAAAATCTTTTTTTTCTCAGAAAGATCATTTTAACTCTCCATGAGAAGAGGTTCATACCTATTAAATAATATTATACAATTTTATAATAATATGTGAAAGACAGCTTGGTGGAATGTAGAGAATCCTAGACTTGTCACAATGACCTGGGTTCAATGCCTACCTTTATCACTTAGCAGCTGTATAACAATGGCTAAGTTACTTAATCTCTCTGAGCCTCAGACAACTAACTCTCTAAAACTATAAGCTAGAGACAGGTTACAATTTTCATCAGTAAAGAGAGCTTATCATCCTTTGGACCCTTCCAATTGTTTGAATGCATTTACTTTCCTAGGTTTCTGCTGCTTGTGAAAAGGTAAAGAATTAGTGTGAGTGATTTTTCTGTGTCGGGGTGGGTGGGGATGGGTGGGGAAATGAGGGTTAAGTGACTTGCCCAGGGTCACACAGCTATTAAGTGTCTAGTGTCTGAGGTCATATTTGAACTCAGGTCCTCCTGAATCCAGGGCCAGTGCTTTATCCACAGTACCACCGAGCTGCCCCCAAGTGATATTTTTTATACTACTATTCTGTTCTGTTTGGATTTCAGGCTCAGATTTGAAAGTGTATAAAAACTTCTCAAAGGCCATAAAGAGTGAAAGTTATAGGGAGGGAGGTGGAGCCATGAGGGTGAGTAACAGGAAGCAATGTAACCTAGTTCTCATTCACAATTCCTCCAAACAGAACTAGTAAGTGCACCAGACTGAAACCTGATAGGGAAATCCATAGAAAGTAATGGTGAGTCATTTGTCCAGCCGAGGTCAATGTGGGAAGACAGAAAAGTCTGTTGACATTGGGGTTGAGGGTCAGGTCAGGAGCACAGTGTAGTGAGTACTCCAGTGCCCAGGGTGAAGTTGTGCACCAGGACAAGAGGAGGTCACTGAGGCACTGTGATGAAATGTGGATTCTCTACACTTCACCATGCTGCTTTTCAACATTATTATGTAATTACATAATCTTGTTTAATATGTATGAACCTCTTCTAGTCAATATGGTCTTTCTGAGGGGAAAAAAATATTTCTATTCTCCAAAGAACAGCAGCCAGAACATAGAGATGAGATACGTTTTGGTGGTCAGTAATTGACCGAGTAAAAAATATGTATGCTAATTGGTTATGTAGTTGGGATGTGATGGATACAGCACCAGAGAGATCGGTGCCAAATGACAGCTCTGTCACCCACTACCCAATTTTGAGTCACAGATCCAGGGTAGAGTAAAGAGGGAACTTGCACACAAAGTGGTATTCTTCTGTAGGGAAATCTTACACAGTGTATTAAGAAAGGAGAGAGGGGGCAGCTAGGTGGCGCAATAGATAAAACACCAGCCCTGGATTCAGGAGGACTTGAATTCAAATCCAATCTCAGACCCTTGACACTTACTAGCTGTGTGACCCTGGGCAAGTCACTTAACCCCAATTGCCTCACTGAAAAAAAAAAAAAGAAAAGAAAGAAAGGAGAGTTCAAAATGCACCAGCAGCAGTTTGGCTCAGACCTAGAAGCAAAAAAATGGGATCTCAGTTCCAGCATCTAGCCCAGCCTACAGAGGCATAACCAGGGCAAGAATCCCAGATCAAAAGGGAGCTGGTACTGCTGTACTTAACTGGTTGATAGGGACTAAGTAAAACAGCAGTGGTGCTGTAACTGAAACTGAGGTCAGGAACTTGCAGAGCTCAGACCAGGGGAGCAACAATCAGGCATTGCCCCAAACCAGACTACTTTGAGAACACTGAAAGCTTACAGGTCCCCAGCTGGTCCCCCAGATCCTGAAATTATACAACAATAAATACTCCAAAAAGATCTTCCCTTCAGTAGAGCCACAGAGCCCAGCCCTAACATCAAATCCCATGTCAGGATGTAGGTGAAAACAATACACTAACCTAAAAAGAACCTCACCCTAATAAGGTTTATCCCCTGATAGTGATGCTCAAGACACAAATGCAGAAGATAATGATTCTAAAGCCCATATCAACAATGCCTCAGAGAAACACAGCTTGGGCACAAACTCAACTAAAATTCCTATAAGGAATGAAGCAAGAGGTTGGGGTTTTTCCCCAAGAGTTTAAAATGTTTTTATAAATGAAGGGAGAGTGCTTGAAGAAAAAAATTGGGGGAAAAAATGAGAGCTAGGGAAGAAAGCTTTGGAAAATAAGATTGGCGTGAGAGGTATGAAGCTTTGCTAAAGCGACACACTTGGAAAAAAAAATTAGAATGGACCACATAGAAGTCAATGATTCCATGAGACAACAAGAAATATTAAAACAAAGGTGAAAGTCTGAAAAAAATAGAAAATTTGAGGTAACTCATAGCAAAAATAAATCTGGAAAACATGTACAGTAGAAAAGTTTCTAGAATCATTAGAGTAGCTGAATGCCATGACCAAAATAAAAGCCCAAGCATTCAACTTTAAGAAATCTTAAAGAGGAGGCAGCTAGGTGGCACAGTGGATAAAGCACCAACCCTGGATTCAGGAAGACCTGAGTTCAAATCCAGCCTCAGATACTTGACACTTACTAGCTGTGTGACCCTGGGCAAGTCACTTAACACTCATTGCCCTGCCAAAAAAAAAAAAAAAAAGAAATCTTAAAGAAAAATTGCACAGATCTCCAAGAACCAGAGAGCAAAATGGAGATAGAAAAACTCTACCAGACACTTTCTGAAAGAAATTCCCAAATGAAAACTTCCAGAAACTTCATAACCAAAATTGAGAGTTTCTAGGTCAAAGAAAAAATACTACAAGCAGCCAGGAGGGAAGACTTCAAGTACCAAGGAACCACAGTAAAGATCATACACACAATGTATTAGGCAACACTCTAAAGAGACAGAGAACAAGGAATATGATGCTATAGAAGGCAAAGGATATGCATTAGCTTACAACTAAGAATAACTTCCCCAGCACAACTAAATATAATGCTAAAGAGGGAAAGGAGGCAGGTAAGTGGCGCCATAGTGCACATAGTGCCAGGCCTGGAGTCAGGAAGACTCATCTTCCTGAGTTCAAATCTGGCCTCAGACACTTCCTAGCTGCGTGACCCTGGGCAAGACACTTAAGCCTGTTTGCTTCAGTTTCCTCACCTGTAAAATAAGCTGGAGAAGGAAATGGCAAACCACTCCAGTATCTTTGGCAAAAAAACACCCAAATGGGGTCATGAAATCATCAAGAATGAACAACAATAGGGGGCAGCTAGGTGTCACGGTGGATAAAGGACCGGCCCTGAATTCAGGAGAACCTGAGTTCAAATCCGACCTCAGACACTTGACACTTACTAGCTATGTGACCCTGGGCAAGTCACTTAACCCTCACTGCCCTGAAAAAAAAAAAATGAACAACAACAACAGGGCAAAAAGTGGATCTTTGATGAAATAAAGGGCTTTAAAGCATTCTTGTTGAAAAAACCAGAGTTGTGTAGAAACTTTAAAGTTCAAACACAAGAGTTAAAAGAAATATGAAATGGTAAACATAATTGACTAAACAAGGATAAAATTATTACATTCTAATATAGGAAATGATACATGTGTCCCCTCGGAGTCCTATAATCATCAGGGGTCATAGAAGGAACCCAATTAGGCAAGGCCTAGGAGTAGTCCAATTACATCTTGATGATCTTAAAAGAAGAATGGGGGGGCAGCTAGGTGGCGCAGTGGATAGAGCACCGGCCCTGGATTCAGGAAGACCTGAGTTCAAACTTGGCCTCAGACCCTTGACACTTACTGGCTGTGTGACCCTGGGCAAGTCACTTAACCCTAATTGCCTCACCAAAAAAAAAAAAAAAGAATGGAAAAAGAGTGAAAGAGGAATACACTGAATAGGGAGGAGGGGAAAAAAAAGTTAAGGGAAATTATCTCATTTAATTAGGGTCCACAAGTAGACCTGTACAAGTATAAGTTTACTACTAAACAAGTAGACTTGTATAAAATATACAAATGAGGAAAAGAGTAAAAGAGGGTGGTAGGAAGAAGGTGACACTTCAATCTCACTCCTATGTGAGCTGACTAAAGAAAAATACACACACAGTTGAATACAGAAACACATTTCATTCAACAGGGAAGTAGAAAGAAAGGGGAGACAAGAGAGAAGGAATTAGAAGAGTGGATTAGAGGATCAATCCTAAGCAAAACAACTCTAAGGATATTCAGACATTTATGGCTCTTTTTGATGTGGCAAAGAACGGGAATCTGAAGCATTACCCATAAAATGGAAAATGAATGAACAAGTTATAAATGTGATGGAATACTATTGTGCTGAACTCTTATCAGCAAAATGACCAAACAAAATTACAAAACACTAAAGAAACATGCTACCCATCTCCTGATAGAGTTCTGAAGAAGAGTGCAGAATGACTTTTTTTTTTGGATACTGACAATGTAGAAATCTGTTTTTAATAATTACATATGTTTGTAAGGGAATTTGTTTCTCATTAGGTCTCAAGGAAGAGAAGCTGGGATAGGTAAATTTGAAGGCAAATTTTTGCTTATTGAAAAAAGTATGTAATTTTTAAAAATAAGTTAAAAATTTTAAAAGATAGTTATGAAGAGAGAGATTTGGACTCATTTTAAGAAAGAACTTCTAAAGAAGTCTAGTTATTCAAGAGTTGATCAAGCTGCCTTGAAAAATAGTGAACTTTTTCCACCCAGAATAGTGAGGATGAGGTTAGATAACTATCAAGAATGCTATAGAAAAGATTTCTATATTGAGATGAAAGATACTGCTAAATTATTTCTAAGGAGCCTTCCTGTTCTCAGATTCCATAATTTTACTGAAGTCCATTCAGGGCAAATAAATGTACCTTCTACCAACTGCTGACATAGATATTGTGAGAGCCAAAATTTGATATATGGAGCGTAATTTGGGTGACTCGCCTCAATATTGGGGACCCAGAAGTATGAGGGGCCCTTTTAGGTTTAACCTCCCCTCTGAACTGCCCTTTTTAGATATTTCTCTCAGGCCAATAAGAAAGGAGCCTCTAAGATTTAGTTCACAAAAGGATCATATTTTATTACTTGGGAATTAATTAAACAACAAAAGTGAAACTAATAAAAATCAAAGATAAGGAAATAGGAAAATAGAAATATAGATAGATATTCTTAACTCTAAGCTTAACCCAGACCCTTTCCAATTTAGCTAGTTCAAAGGAATTTAGGGTTTTCCGTAAATAATTCACTGAACCTGAAAGTTTATAGTTGCTGACCAGAGACAGCAGTCGCCTAAGACAGAGCACAAACACGCACCATGCACCACCACCACAAGGGCCCAAGCAGAAAAGCCAAGTTCCAGAAAAAACCTAGCGTTCTGGAAGCAGCCTGCCTCCCTTCTGGAAGCATTCAATCTCCACTCCCCCAAAAAGGGGAGGTCCTTCAAAAGCTGCCTTCGTAACCTCGGGGTGGGCCAGGTGTGGCCCCTCCCAAATGAGTTAGCTAAAAACAGGAATATTAATCTTTACCACAAATAATTTTTACCACAATAAGTCATGGGAGCTTATTACCAGAGTTCTCACCAGGTCAGTTTATTGAACTTATTTCTTCCCCTATAGAATATAGATATGTGGCAGTATAAACTGTAGGCATATCCAATGTTGCCTTCTTGAAGAGACAGTTGATAGATACCAATTGGGTTTCAGGGACTGAGGCTGCCCCTAAGATGAATGGCTGGGTAGGATGCAAAAGGCAGACTTCTGGTCCAAGGAATCACCTCTGTACCAGGCTAGAAAAGTGAGCCTGTTTTGCCTTTTTCTTCTTTTCCCTCTCAAAAAATAGAACAAATCGAGGAGAGTAGACCTGTGGGAATTCGGGGAGGAAGGAGGGAAATGAAGCTTGTGCATACACACAGCCTTCCCTATCATCACCGCCAGAAATTGTTTATAGCAGCCTCAGGACAGAAATCCAAAATCCATGGGAGCTATGGGAGCTCACCCATAGCTAGAACACAAGTCAGAAACTGGAAATAGGTTAGTGGAATTTCCCAGCCTAAGGGATGGCAGAAGTTGGAAGAATAATAGAGTTCCTGAAGAAGCACATGACAAAAGTTGGCCCACTCTGACTGAAAGAAAGTTAATGGACAATGTTCCTGAAACCAAATCTACTGTATAGGGAAGGAGGGAATTTAATTTCCTAGGCAATATGGTCCCTGAATTTAGCCTGCTAGCCAGAAAAGACAGATAAGCAAAGCACCAGTGTTGGGGGTTGCCTTAAGGTTAGCTTCAAGTTCAAAGTTTCTGGAATTCAGCCTTGTAGACAAAGAAAAGGCTATACCAGGCTGTAGGATCCTAAGAACTAGCCTTCTAGTTAGAGAAGGGAGATTTCTTGGTCAGTGCCAGTGTCTCAAAAGTAACCCCAAATTGGACAGTCCAGGGACCTAGTTTTCTAGGGAGACAAGGGTTCCTAAGCTTATGTAGTTCTTGGAGAAAAAAGGATTGGCCATTGACCCATGTGGCTGTAGGAGTAGTGAAAAAGGCCTGTTACTTAAAGAAGAAATCAATTTGAACCTTGCCTACATAATCCTACTCCATGAAGATATTATAGTGAATTACTCAAAAAGTGCAAGTTCAGAAGTCCTAAGGTATATTTTTATTTCTAGGTGAAGTCTGAAATGCAAGAGGCACTATAAATCTGGAGGTAAAAAAGGGGAGTGGGAAGCAATGCATCCAAAATTAGAAGGGAGGCAGAAAGCTGGTAAACAATTTTTATAGCCAGTATTTCTGATAAAGGCCTCATTTCTAAAATATATGAGGAACTAAATCAAATTTATAAGAATGCAAGTCATCCCCCAATTGAGAAATGTTCAAAGGATATGAACAGACAGTTTTTTGATGAAGAAATCAAAGCTATTTATTGCCATATGAAAAAATGCTCTAAATCTCCATTGATTAGAGAAATACAAATTAAAACAACTCTGAGGTACCACCTCACACCTATCAGATTGGCTAATAGGACAAAAAAGGAAAATAATAAAAGTTAGAGAAGCTGCGGAAAAAAATTGGAACATTAATGCATTGTTGGTGGAGCTGTGAACTGATCCAACCATTCTAGAGAGTAATTTGGAACTATGCCCAAAGGGCCATAAAGCTGTGCATACTCTTTGACCCAGCAATAACACTATTAGGTCTTTTTCCCAAAGAGATCATAAAAAAGGGAAAAGGACCCACATATACAAAAATACTTATAGCTGCTCTTTTTGTGATGGCAAGGACTTGGAAATTGAGGGGATGCCCATCAATTGGGAAATGGCTAAACAAGTTGCGGTATATGAATGTAATAGAATACTATTGTGCTGTAAGAAACGATGAGCAGGCAGATTTCAGAGAAACCTGGAAGGACTTATATGAACTGATGCTGAATGAGATGAGCAGAACCAGGAGAACACTGTACACAGTATCAACAACATTGTGTGTTGATCGACTGTGATAGACTTGACTCTTCTCAGCAATACAATGGTCCAAGATAGTTCCAAAGGACTCATGATGGAAAATGCTCTCCAAATCCAGAAAAAAAAAAAAACCACTGTAGAATCTAGATGCAGATTTCTACTTTTTTTTGAGGTTTTTCCCTTTTTTTTTCTGATTCTTCTTTCATAGCATGGGGAAGAGGCGCGGGAGGGAGAAAAATTTGAAACTAGAAATCTTATAAAAACAAATGTTGAAAACTATCTCTACATGTAACTAGAAAATAATAAAATACTTCTATGATTTAAAAAGAAAAAAGAAAGGGGAGTGGGCCATGGGTAACATGTAACAATAGAAAAATGTAGACAGATGCCAAATTATACTTGATAAAATTTTAGCTGAACAAAGATTGGCTACAAGTAACAGGAGAGAAAAATAGCTGAAGAAAAGATAGGTTTGTCACCAAAGAGGAAATTTAACAAAATATATTTCAGCTTTGCCTTATGAGAATACTGGGGGTCTTTTCGAGGTAGAGATTCTTAGCCTTCTACAGGTTATTCACAAATAAACTTCCTCCTGCTTTTTTTGAGAATTCCTTTATCATTTCTGGATCTCCCTTCAGGATGGTTTTTGCAGTTGTAGTAAATTTTCATTTATACCATTTATCCACAGTAATCCTCAAACACAATATAAAGCCTATCACAGGATACCAATCTATCAAACAGGCCAGATCTTACTTTGATCTCTAGATTGGTTCAACCTATATCTTCTGCTCACCTTTTCCTGTGAGATTTTTGCTCTGACTAGAATAAAAATGCATTACTATCCTGGAGTTGAGCTCAGGAAAAGGATGAAACCCACATCAGAGGCTTTCAGGGATATACTGAGTATGACCTGAATTCTTGAAATAGGGAGGTGCTTTAGAACAAAGTTTTAAAATAAGCTATGACTCTCCAAGTTTAACATTTCCAACGAGGTCACACCAGTCATGTTTTGATATAAATGATAAAAGTGACTGTACCTTTTTTGTCCCACTGCCCCCTTTTGAAAAGTACACACTCCTTTAGAACAAGGACATAAAGTATTGCTACTTCCATGAAATTACACAGATTGTTACCTCTTTGAGGTGGTGGTTACAATGGTACCAATTTGATCCACATGTTCTGCCAAGGTACACCTATATTTTGTTTTATGTGATTTTTTTTTAATATTCTTGCTATTCTTTTCTTTACTCTGCTGTTGTCAAGTAGGTTCTCTAGTACAATTTTTCTTTCCAACTTCCTTCTAAACAAACACTGTTGAAAACAACAGTCTTGGGGACAGCTAGGTGGCTCAGTGGATAAAACACGGGCCCTGGATTCAGGAGGACCTGAGTTCAAATTTGGTCTCAGACACTTGACACTTACTAGCTGTGTGACCCTGGGCAAGTCACTTAACCCTCATTGTCCTACAAAGACAAAAACAAAACAGTCTTTTCAGTTATGTATATATAGTCCCTGGGAGGCCCACCTTTCTGGGCCTTTGGTTAACTACTCCAGGTTCTAAATATTTTATGAGTCAAAATCCTCTGCCGGTCATAGGTCAAATGCACCAATGGTTGTGTTTTATACCACTCAACCACAGGACTTAGAGTATAACAAAAGGATTTAATTAAATAGCAATAGAAATAAAGCAGCAATAGAAAATCAATCTCTCTCTCTCTCTCTCTCTCTCTCTCTCTCTCTCTCTCTCTCTCTCTCTCTCCCTCCCTCCCTCCCTCCCTCCGTGTGTCTGTCTGTCTGTCTCTCTCCCTCTTTTCCTCCCTCCCTCCATGTGTGTGTCTGTCTGTCTGTCTCTCCCTCCCTCCCTCTGTGTGTGTGTGTGTCTCTCTCTCACTCACACACACACACCTTGAACTGGTTTTTCCCACAAGTATATTCACAGTGAATGGGGAAAAAAAGAACCCTTAGAGAATTATACATGGGGCATCCACACATGGGTAATGCATAAGGCCAAGATAAATGCATAAAAGGATACCCGAGCAGGGAATAACGAATGATCAGGAAACATCCAAGGAGAGACAAATCGTATGCCTGCAGCTGCAAAGCTGCGGGAGTCTTCTACTGTCAATGCCACTACTCTTGGCTGACGCCCCGCTCCCCACCGACTGACGTCAGGGCCATTGCCCTGACAGGTCCTTTGCCTCCACTCTAGCCAGCCTGTTAAAAAGTTCTTTCCGTGATTTCCACTACCCAGCGGCGCGGAAGAAGGTTACTATGGTTCCTCCACCTCTCTGTCAAACAGAAAAGGTTACAGGTCTTTCAGCCTGCCTCTGTCAGCCCATTCTTTCAGGGTCCTATTATGCCTCAACTAATAATCCTCATGTGAGGTGCTGTTTTCAGAGCCACCGGCAACTCTTACCCATCTATTAGAGGGGCTGCAATTAGATAGGAAAAAAAAAGAAAAAGAAAAAAAGACTCCCATTTTCGACCTGAAGTCACAACCAATAACTGCGGTGCTTTCTTCAGTCTTCTCACTTAAGAACTACGAAATTTTCTTCCGTCTTCTCAGCCAACCTCAATTAATGGGCCGTGAAAGTCTCCTCTGAGCGAGGCTCTATGAGGAGGGACAGAAGCCTAAGCTGCCTTTTGAGCTCCTCTTAGAATTCTTTCAATTCCATTTAACTAACATTTTTTAAGGATCTGCAATGTGCCTGACACCGTGCTCGGCGCTGCAGATGCAGAGACAAAGAGGAAATAATCCCTGCAGTCGGGCAATTTACATTGCACTTGGGGCGAGAGGGAGGGGGAGGCAGACCCCGACATAGATAATAAGTAAATTCAGTTACACCGAAGGACTTCTTTTTTTCCTTGTTTTGTTTTCTACAGTTTCCAAAGGAATTCATTTCGATTGTTTCCTAACATAGTCAGAAAACCATTTTCGTTGGTAGAGCTTCTTTAGCAAACAGTCTGGCCGAAGGAAATCTCCCCTAAGCTTTGCTTCTTCAAATGGAAACGAACAAACAGAGTGACATTAGTATCAAGAAATAGTTTTCAGCTCACTCTATCGGCCTCTCTGTTCTTTGAAAATAGCAGTGGTTGTGCTAGCTAAAGAATCCTGAAAAGCCATTGTCCTTTGTCCCACTTCTCCCTAGCAACAGATTCTCTCTCTCTCTCTCTCTCTCTCTCACACACACACACACACACACACACACTTTCTCTCCTTCTATATGTGTATTACTACTCTCAGCTTTCTCTGTTCTTTATGTTATGTTCCGCTGAAAAGCTTGCATCAGACTGATTCTGTATTGTTTCTGGAGTCTTCTTCCATTTAATAATCTCAAAACATTGTTAACTGAAATATAATCTCAGCTGTTTGCTCAAATTAAGTTCTCTAAGCAGTCTAGCAATGTTTATTTCTCATAGCCAAATCAAATTTACTTGGCTGAATCTCACTGAAGTTCTGAATACTAAACCTTAGGGTACTTTCCAAAGTTTAAGAAGACTTACATCAGCAGCAGTCACATGACTGAGCTATCCTTAACTCAGCCTCGGGAATGGTGATGTAAGCCCTGTCGCTCCACTCCTTATGAAATCTTTACCTTAGAGGAATCATCCCCAGGTTATGAAGTCTACTGGCTAATTAAAATACTCCCTTTTGTGTTTTCTCACTTCAGAGTTAAAGAATACTCAGTATCATAATTGCGAAATATTGTTTTAACCAAACAGACAAGAATTCAACAAGTACAGACAAGAAACAAAGTACATTTCTGGAAAATAGTTAAGTAAAACAATACAAAAGAGTGATTGTGACCAACTGTATGTGGAACTATGTATTTCTGTTACAATATTTATAGTTTGTTAGAAGACAGGAAGACTGTGCGCCTTAACTAAGGAGGCTACACCAACCTCCCTTATTTTTAACCTGAGTTTTGTGGTTATGATTATCCAGTGTGACAATGGGAAAAAAAAATTCCTGTTCTGGAGCAAAAGAATGTCAGTTTGAATCCAAGTCCAGATACTTATCACCTTTATAACCTGGGGTACTCCTTCTTCCACACTTAAATTGTTTCCTGAAAAATTTACCTGATGGGAATTCATTCATAGTCTCTCTGACTTGTAACATCAACATTATCAAATAACAAATATTATTTAATTAATTGTTATCATTGATAATTTATATAATTTATGATTATTTTAAATTAATATCAGTTAACATGAATGAATATCAAATAAAGATAGCACAAAGAGACATTATACAGTTCTTAAGAGCCACTATCAAGATGAGATGTAACAAAACTAATCTAACTACATTTTACTTTAAGTTTATAATGGTAGGTAAAAGACTTTCTCCAAAACAGCAAAAAAATTTTAAAGTAAGTAGGTACAGGAGACATTACAATTCATGGGATTAAAAAAGATATGTTTATTGCACATGGATAACCTATATTTGATTGCTTACCACCTCAGGGAGTGGGGAGGGAAAAGAGGGGAAGGAGGGGTAGAATTTGGAACTCAAAACTAAAATGTTTCTTTTTTAAAAAGGGAGATGTTTGGGGCAGCTAGGTGGTGCAGTGGATGAAGCACCAGTCCTGGATTCAGGAGTATCTGAGTTCAAATCCAGCCTCAGACACTTGACACATACTAGCTGTGTGACCCTGGGCAAGTCACTTAACCCCCATTGCCCCACAAAAAAAATAAATAAATAAAAAGGGATATGTTTTAGGGCAAGAGTTCTTAACCTTTTTTATGTCTTGGGCCCTTTGAGAAATCTAGTGAAGCCCATGGATACTTTCTCAGAATAATGTTTTTAAATAATCAGTGGAAATGCTAAACTTTAGTTAGAGATTAGTGAAAATAAAAGTGTAATTTTTTCCCATCCAATTTCACAGAACCCTTGCAATATATCCATGAACTCCTTGTGGGTCTGTGGGGCCCTAGTTAAGAACCTTTGTTCTAGACAATATTTTGCAGGCCAAGACTCATTCCATGCTTTCTTACCCATGTTTTCCCATAAATCCACCGTAGAGCAGATGTATGATGTGTCTTTGGCAAAGACAGAGCCATTATCATCACCATCGCCATGATGCTTTTAGGTTTGCAAAGGGCTTTAAGGGCAATCACAACAACTTTCAGAGGTAAGTGCTATTATCATCCCCATCTTACAAATGAAGAAACTGAAGCAGATACAAAGCTAGTAGTATCTAAAGCCATATGAAAACTTAGGTCTTCTTGACTCCAGGCCCAGCACTCTTCCCTCTGTTCTGCTCCTAACGTAACTATAGCCCAGTTATATTTGAACCTACACTTTACTCAGTACTCAATATATCTATCATGTGATGAAGTGGTAATAACACTTAAGAATATAGGGGCAGCTAGGTGACACAGTGGATAGAGCACCAGCCCTGGAGTCAGGAGGACCTGAGTTCAAATCCGACCTCAGACACTTAACACTTACTAGCTGTGTGACCCTGGGCAAGTCACTTAACCCTAATTGCCTCACCAAAAAAAAAAAAAAAAAAGCTCACACCCCAAACCTTATAGAGGAAAATGAGATCATTAACTAATGCTACCTCCCAAAATAGCAAAAAGTGACTAAAGGGAAAAACTTGACTCTAGACAGCTTAGTATAAAATGCAAGTAATCTGCAATATCCTGAAAATGTTTGTGGATCAGACTAAAGAGAGGACAAACACCCATGAAATGGAACAGATCTGCAGGTGCATCCCTTTCCATCTATGTAATGATGGATTCTTGTCAGTCACATATTGGAACCAACACATTTGCAGTCACCTCAATACCCGATATGAGGAAGCAGCTTACATTTGAAGATGTACAAGACATTTATTTTCTCACAAGAAAACAAAGAGGCAATTAGGGCAAATAATCTAATCTTTATTTTACACATGAGTAAATTGAATCTTAGAGAGGTTAAATGACTTGCTGAGCTTATAAGTGTCAGGGTCAGGACAAGTACATAGTGTAGTAATATTAAGTTTTAGAGAATGTTTCCATTTTTGTTTTTATTATGTGTTTCATGTGTAACAACTAAGATTCTGAATTCCCTTAGGCATGTTTTTGAGAACTCTCATTGTTTGATTTGATTATTGACAAAGCTATTTTAAAGTTGTGTTAAGCTCAATTTTGTAGGAAATTTTCCTGGCTGATTACCAGCATCCACACATCAACACCTGAAAAGACTTCTATACCACAACTACACCCAGAGGGCATCCCAAGAATCATCTGAGAAAAGACTTCCAAAGACTTAAATGGACATTTTCCTGTTTTTCTTTTCCACATTGTATACACTGTTTATAATGTCCACTGACTAAAGGGCAGTGCCCCCTTTAGTTTTTCTGCTTGTGATGTCTACCTGCTAATAGGGGAGTACCCCCTTTAGCCTTTGTCAATGCATCGCTCAATTTCTTTTTCTCTCTTTTCATTCCCTTTATTTAGTTAGTCATAAGCATCTGTAATGTTATTGCTTCATGTGAGGAAACAATAGGGGGCACTGTGAGAGTTGGAATAACGTCCCCTGCCGGGAGGAACATTTTGTGAGCTGTGGCCTTGGCGTCAGGAAGTGACGTTTGCTCATGGGTACTGTCAATCAAAGCTACCAGCTGATTAGCTTGGAGGTGTGTGTGTGTGTGTGTGTGTGTGTGTGTGTGTGTGTGTGTACAACCCTGTTTCCATTTTTGCGGGAGGCTTCTGGGACGAAGAAGGGGCGAGGGCTCTCTTTCGCCTGGGACCTGGGTTTGAGTGGAGCTGAGATGCTGGCTCCCTGAGATAAATAGATGAAGGAATATTGGCCTCTTTCTTTCTCCTTACCAAATTCTTATGCTCCTTAATAAATACTTAAAAGTCTAAACTCTTGCTAAAGGTTATAATTTATAGCGACCACTCATTAGATTTTTAGACAGTCTAGCTAGAATTTTAGCCCCTTACAGATAGCACCTTTACAACAGGTCTCTCCTGATGCCCAAATCTAATGCTCTGCCCACAAGAGCATTTGAGATGAAGTCAGGAAAAGCAGCTTATACCTGATCAAACTCGTACTTAGAAAATTATCTGTTTTTATATCTGGATCTGTTATCTTATTGGTGTGGCTATTTCCTTGATTGATGTAGATGGTAACCACTCTATCCTTTTCCTTTCCATCTTCTATGATTTTTATCTATGTCATTCTGTAAATCTATATAAATTCACTGAAAGCCTTTCTTTGGTTGTTTTATTATCTCAAGAATATCCATATAGCATTGTACATCTGTTGTCTGTTCCACTGTATTGACCAGTCCATGTCTTTACATATAAAAGATATCTGTGTTGGAGGAGACACAGATTTACAGGCAAACACTTATTTTTAAAATATATCAAAAGGCACAAAAAATACATATATCAAAGGGGAAGACTCTAAAAACAATCGAAAAAGTACAACTATTGGGGGGGAAAATAATGGAGAAAATATCACTAGCCACTTACTTCCTCATATCTATAAATTCTCATGAGAATAGTCCCTGGACATATTGAGATTATCCTTAGTGAAAACAAGATAAGGAATGGATGGACTTTTGCAACTGATTTTTTTTTTATGGCATCCCCAAGAGAATCTCTAAGATTACATTACTAACCACATACAATCACTGTAAGTGGACAATGAGACAAAAGTATTTAAATAGGAGGTAGGCCCGCCTAGCTGAATCAGTGGGGTACTCTGAAAAAGTCAGGAGGCAGAATGAGCCAAGCAAATTGAACTATCACTCACCTCCTTGATCACCATTTCCCCTCTAACCTTTATGGAAATGGCCTAGGACCATGAATCCATCAGCCTGAGGAATAAGAATGCCCCTCAAACCACCAGCCTTGTTTCTACCCCAAATACCTCAGCCATTATGAAAGACAGACATTGTAGAGAAGGGCCTCACCTACCAGTAACAACTTCTAACCAAATGCTCCCAACAGGCAAATTAAGCATAGAAACCCTGAGAGCACCCTCTAGACCAGTTTTGTCAAACTCAAATGTAAATGGCGGCCACTAAACCATATATAAGTATCCTTGCTACATATTTATTTAAAGAATCACATCTTAACATAATCCATGCTCAACTATATTTTTATTTATTTTGTTAACTATTCAACAGTTACATTGTAATCAAGTTCCTGGGGCAGGTAGCACGTTTGACACCTTTGCCCTGGACCTGTCCTTCCTGCTTCTAGCCTAGCCCTTACAGCTATCATCCAGAGAAGACAATTCTATAATGAGAGAGCCAGCCATTCCCCCTGAGTACCAACCAATTCCTATTCACATGGCAGGAAAAATGTACTAGATAAGGGAGTGGAGAACCCTGAGGGAGAGACAGAAGGAAGCATGTGCCAGGCAAATCAGAAGACTACTACCAAAAAAAAAAAATAGGATTCCCACTAAGAACAGGTGCAAAACAAGGGCAAACACTTTCATTACTTTTATTTGACATATAATACTAGCAACTGTAGTACTTCTTTAATACTTCAAGTATGTGTGATTGCTTGTTTGTCCACCAGCAGACATCACAACCATTTTATGACTTCAAAGAAAGTTTTCAAGAATTAATGTGGCTAAAAAAAAGTCAATGTCATATGCTCAACTTGTTGATGAGCCTCCCAGAATTAATTTCCATTAGACCTCAGACAAGAGATATATAGTGCATCATTAGAACTATATTAGAATTCTTTCCAGATTGATAGGACCCAACAGACCTTGTGCCTCACAGGCATAGCCTTTGAGAAAAGAGGGTCACCTTCATAATGAGGCACCAGAGTAGAAGTTCAGGGAAACAAAATAAAAGATGGAAAAGACATTAGAAGGATTAACATTGAAAATGAAGAGGACAGTATTATTTTCAGTTGACAACACCTAAAAAGTCCACTTTTCTTGACAAAATGAATAACTGAAACAACAAATGAGTTAACTAAGGTTATGGGATTTAAAAAATAGCACGCAAAAATGCATGTTCATTTTTAAAAACTAATAGTAATTATCTATATAATGACATAAAAAGAAATTCAGTTTACAACCACAATAAAAAAACTAAATATTTAAGAATTAATTTGTCTAACCAAGCAAATTGCCTTTTTAAGGACAACCACAAAATTGTAATGATGAGAATAAAGGTCTAAATGATTGAAAAGACAGATGGTAAAAATTACAATACTCCTAAAATTGATATTATATTTGATGCAATAGCAAATAAAATGCCAATGAGTTTCTTTATAGAACTAGATAAAATCATACTAAAAATAAATGTGGAAAAAACAAGCAGGCAAACTTATCAAGGGATACACACTTGAAAAAATAATAATTCATAAGGGTATCCTTATACTTTGAGACTTTAAACATATTACAAAATATTTACCAACAAAACTACATAGTAATATCTATCTAAAACTGAAAGCTGGCATCATATCCAATGGGAATACACTAGAACCTTTTTTCCAATATATATGGGATTAAAGCAAGGTTGTTTATTCTCCCCATTTTTTAATACAGTTTCAGAAATGATAGCAATAAGACAAGAGAAAAATTAAATGCATAAAGGACATAAAATATCTCTCTTTGCTAATGATACGACGGTTTATTTGACATACAGTACCAAGACAAAGGATATTTTGCCTGTCCCTGGGGACCATAAACACTGCCTGCCCCTGGGCTTGGAAATTTGGGCTGACCCATCCCTGAGCCTCCAGTCTCCCTCATTTAGAGACCACAGCAGGGAATACACTTCTCCCCGCAACTGGGAAGCTATTGTAGCAGCTAGGGAAATTAAAAATGCTAGAGAATTAGTAAAGATAATAATAGAGACAATTAATAGCTTCAATAAAGTTGTAGGCTACAAAATAAACCTTCAAAAATGAAAGATATACTGTGGCAGCTAGGTGGCACAGCGGATAAAACACTGGCCCAGATTCAGGAGGACCTAAATTCAAATCTAGCCTTAGACACTTGACACTAGCTGTGTGACCCTGGGCAAGTCACTTAATTCTCATTGCCCTGTTTTTAAAAAAAAAAAAAGAAAGAAAGAAAAGAAAAGCATTTCTATATCAAAATGCTTCAAATGCTTGGAGATCAATAAATCAAGCACACAAAATACCTGCATACATCCAATTACAAAGTTCTCCTTACAGAAATAAAGAACAATTTAAATAGCTGAATGACTAGTCCATGATCATGGCTGGGTCATATCAATATATTAAAAATATCAACACTATCAAAGCTAGTTCATAATTTTAACACTATACCAATTATCAAGTATCCCAAGTATTTGTGATACTTTATAGAATTGATAAAATAATAACAAAATGCACTTGGAAAATATTTATGCCAACACTTTTTGTCATGCCTACCAATTGGGGAATGATAAATAATTTGTGGTACATAAATTACTGAGCTATAAAAAAAAAAAGACAAATGTGAAGAATTCAGTGAATAATGGAAAAATTCACATAAATCGATGCAGAATGAAGTAAGCAGAACCAGAAAATATACATGATTACAACAATGTAAATGGAAAAACCAACCCCCAGCTCTCCCCTACACAAACCAAAAGCGGATATCACAAAATCATAATGAAAAAGTATGTCTTGAAGTTAGAGATATGAGAAAACACTATGACTCCAAACCACTGCTGGGAGGTCTACAAATGTTGCACATTGCACATATTTTCAGACTTTTTTTTTCTTTTTTTTTAGTGAGGCAATTGGGGTTAAGTGACTTGCCCAGGGTCACACAGCTAGTAAGTGTGTGTTAAGTGTCTGAGGCCGAATTTGAACTCAGGTACTCCTGACTCCAGGGCCAGTGCTCTATCCACTGAGCCACCTAGCTGCCCCAATTTTCAGACTTTTTTGATGTGTTGATCAGTAATACTGACTTTTTTTCTTCCTTTTTTAGTCTTAAAAAGTGCTGTTTTTTACATAGGATGGCACTTTTTGGAAGAAGGGGAAGGGAGAATGGGGTAAACTAAGGTGATATAAGTAAACCCAAGATATCAATAAAAACTTATTTTGAAAAACCTACATAACAATGGGCAAAAAAAGATGTGAATGAAAGGAAGTAAAAATTCCAGAAATCAGGCCAAACAAATATAAAAGAGTATTATTTGGTAACCCCAGAGAAAATTAAAAATGAAGAAAGGAATATTTAATAAAAGTGGTTTAGAAGATAACTTTACAATATTCCAGAGAATAGATGTAGATCTATATCTCATCCCATAAACTCCAGATGGATTATAGATTTAAATATTTTAAAATGAACTTTAAATCACTGAAGCAAATTAAAAAATGTATTTATTTCAATTATGTTTACCAAAACCATATGCCCAGTAGATACCACTTTGTCAAAACATACAATTACAAAAGAGGAAATACAAATTGCTAATAATCACTTGAAAAATGTTCAGTCTCACTAATAATTGAATAAATAGAGATTAAAGCAACTTTGAACTGTAGCTGCAGCCTCATATCCCTAAACCTGGCAAAAATAATTAAAAGCAATAAGCATCAATGTTAAGAAAAAAGTAAAGAAACAAATATAATTTATTCATTACTGGTCTAACTCTAAACCTACAGAATCTTTTTGGAAAGCAACCTGATGGTATGTTACAAACAAATGAATGAATGAACGAATGAATGTAGGAATAAAAAAACAAATAAATAAGTGAAAAATGAATAAATAAATGAGTAAATGGATGAATGAATGAATAAATGAACAAATAAATAAATAAATGGATGAATGAATGGATAAATAAATAGATGAATGAATGAATAAATAAATGATCATTACTTTAGACCCAATAAGCTCATAGTTAAATATAGAACATGCTCAAGGGCTATGATCCCAACTTCTAGTCACTCTGGGTCTCCAGTCTAGTTCCCTCCGTGCCCCAGACCCCTGGTGGCTCACCGTATTTGTGCCAGATTTAGTGCAGACACCTGATGAGCTTTATTTAGCTCTACTGGCACTAAAAACTCCTGAGTTTAAGTGACTCACCAGCCTCAATCTTCCTACCAGCAGGGATCACAAGCATACAACACATTCCCAGACAAGACCATTTGTCAGGTATGTTGTACAAGGAGAATATGTGTTTAGGGGATAGGTCAGACTGGAAGGCCTCTGTGGTACCTTCCAATCCTGACACTCTATGGTTACATAGTGCTTTCAGAATTACAACATGCTCTCTTAAAAATCTATTGAAGTAACTAATGCAAGTGTTATCCTCATGCCATATAATATCATAGAACTAGAGAATGTTAATGGCAAGAGGAACCTAAAACCCTTGGGGATAGGGGGAGAAGGATAACCTCAGAGATGGTCAATCAAGAGTTGAATAATTTCCTCTGACTTCAGATTCACTGTTCTTTCTACTAAAAAACATGACTCCTCTCTACTTCTATTTTATTTTTCTATGTGTTATTATCCCAATTAAACTGTAAGATTATCGAGAAAAGTTTTCTGTGTCAACACAAAGTCTATACCAATATCACACATGATATTTGCTACCACCTGGGCTCTCTTAGCTTGGTGACATCGGAAGCAGCAAAAGTGGCAATCTCTTTCCAAGTTTTCTCTGAACCACTCCTTTCATTTTTTATTACGGTCCAATAATATTATTTCCTTACATTAATATAATTTGTTCAGCCATTAACCAACTGATGGGCAACTTATTAGTGCCTTGCTCTTTGAGACTACAAAATAAAGCTGCTATAAAGATTTTCATAAGACCTTTTCCCCTTTCTTTGATCTCTTTGGGATATAGACCAAATAGTGGCAGCTAAGTGGTGGAATGGATAGAGTGCTGACCTTGAAGTCAAGAAGACCTGAGTTCAAAACTTGCCTCAGACACTTATTAGTTGTGTGATCTTAGGCAAGTCACCTAATCTCTGTCTATCAGTTTCTTTCACTGAAAAAAATGGAGATAATAATAGCACCTATGTTGCAGGGTTGTTGTGAGAACCAAATGAAACAATATTTGCAAAAAACTTAGTGTATGGTACATAGTAGACACTATATAAATACTATATCTATTCTATGTCTGTATCATATATACATATATATATATAGAGAGAAAGATATAGAAATATCTACCTCTACAATCTATATAGAGATGTAGATATACCCATACCCATATCTATATCTATAGTGTAGTATTGGTGAGTCAAAGTAACACTTTAATGACTTTTGAGGCATTGTGCCAAATTATTTTCCAGAATGACTAGACTAATTCAGAACTCCATGAACATTTCGTTAATATGCAGCATCATTTCCCCAATCCCACCCTTATAGCCCTTGATAATTTTGTCATTTTTCTTTATTTTTTGACAACCCAATAGAGTCATATCTGATTAGATGTGAAGTAGAATGTCATAATTGTTTTGATTTGCATTTTTCTAATTACTAGTGATTTGGAATATAACCATTGACAACTTAGATTTCTTCCTTAGAAAAGTATCTCATGTCCTTTGACCATTTATCATTGGGGAAATGGCTTCTATTTTTATGAATTTGAAATATCTTGAAACTGGAACCCTTAGGGAAATTTGCTACAAAGATTTTTTTTTCTCAATCCTCTTCTAATTTTAGCTTCATTTGTTTTCTTAGTACTCACAAAGAGTTCACATTCTAATAGGAAGGAGAACACATAAGGAAAGTTTCCAGTTGCAAGTCAGACAGAAAAGTCTGTGGTCCGGAGGCCACAAAGGCAAAGCAGATGGTGATTCTTCTTCTTTGCTATCATTCCCACTGATAAAATCCTATCAGTTTCTGAAGTTCAACCATTTAACAATGCTAAGGACTTGGGTGGCAAGAACTTTCTTCATTGTTGTTCTGGTTTCACTCCTCTGGACATTCTCCATCTTATTATTGTTCTAAAATGTGGAGGCCAAACCAGAATACAATACTAGAGATGTGGACTAACAGGGCAAAGGACAAAAAGACCATCTGCCCTTTAATCCTGGATGCTTGGTCATGGGCAATGCAGCATAATACTGTAGCAGCATTTGTAGCTAGTATACCAGCAAGTTGACTCATTCCAAACTTCCAGAACGTTAAAACCTCTAGATCTTTTTCAAACTGTTGCCTAGCTACACCTTTTTCATATTTCACTTGTGAAGTTGAGGGTTTAGTGGTTTTGTTTTTTTGTTTTTTTTAAACACAACTGTGAGACTGTTTTTATTCCTATGGAATTGTCTTTTTAGATTTGACCTAATGTTCTTTGGTTTTTTGTTGGTTTTTTTTTAGTGAGGCAATTGGGGTTAAGTGACTTGCCCAGAGTCACACAGCTAATAAGTGTTAAGGGTCTGAGGCCGGATTTGAACTCAGGTACTCCTGACTCCAGGGCCAGTGCTCTATCCACTGTGCCACCTAGCTGCCCTTGACGTAATGTTCTAACCTCTCGAGAACGTTTCAGATCCTGACTCTTTCATCCAATGTGTTACAAGTGTATTTGTATTATATTTACTACCATAAGGATTATTGTATCATAGATTTAAAGCTAGAAGGGAAATGATTAGTCATTTATTCCAGCTCTCTCACTTTACAGATTGAGAATCTGAAAAAGAAATAACTTGGCCAAGGTCACACAGTTTGTATATAGCAAATCCTGGATTCAAATCTGTCTTCTATCTCTAAATCCAGTATTCTTTCCACTGCACTATTCAGTGATTTGTTCCCCATGTAAAAGACAGAATTTCTGATGAAAAGGTTTGAAACCTGTTGAAAATGGTGGGGAATAGTGGGGGAATAAAAACAACAGAAAAAAGGAAATTGGCATGATAACTATTATATATTTAAAAGGAATAGAAATTTGTACATAATAAATTTGCAGTTTCATGTAAATCATCTTTTTTATTATACTATGTTATGGAAATGTTTGTTTTATTTCATAAATTAAAAAGAAAAGAAAAAAAACTGCATGATAACCAGAGATGTGCTGATATATTTAACAATCAGCTCTCTGGGGGAAAAGAAAAATGTGTACATGACATTTAGAATTTAATCTGCATCATTTACACTTTCTCCATCACTTTCTTAAGTCTGAACAATCAACAAAACAATAAATCAAGCCCCTATCATAACATTCGATGATTCCCAAGGTGTAAATAAACACATTGAAAATTCAATAATCAGTTCTTGCAAGACTATTCAAGCTGGCTCCAGCATACCCTTGATTACAACCTACTATAATTATATCTATACTGTAATGATTAGTATTTATTTAAAAACCCTAACTTATCTTTAATTTATGAGTAAAAAACCCCCCTAAATCCAAATAAATGTGTATTGCAGCAGTCTTGTGAACAATTTATGTATGTTCTTTCCAAGGTAAACCAACAAGACAGGAGATGAGGCAATACTCTAAATTAAAAGGTCCATGTTTAGTTCTATCAAAAGGACTGTTTCATTAATAACAGCAGCCTTAAAGTGTTTTCACACACATCATTTCATTTAACCTTTTTCTCCTAACGACACTCTGATGAGGTTGGAATGGAAAGAATATTATCTCCATTTTAAAGATGAGCAAATACACCCCAGGAGATGGCCTGACTCCTTCAAGATTTCACAGTTAAGTTACAGAGCTAGGATTCTGACCAAATGTCTTTTGTCCTAAGACTTGCCATGTTTCCACTATGTCCTGCTGTCTGTCGGGTGCATGCTAGTCTCACTAATTCTAACTAATGAGCAATGATGCCTGTTCTTTAGTGGTCAGATTGATATCTCCATTTCCACATGCCACTATGCCTTAGAAAAGAATAGCTACAAATGGAGGCTTCAAGAGACCTACCAAGGTGATTCAAAGGTTTAGGGACAAGTTCTTTAAGAAAAGGTTAGGGGCAGCTAGGTGGCACAGTGGATAGAGCAGCGGCCCTGGATTCAGGAGTACCTGAGTTCAAATCTGGCCTCAGACACTTAACACTTACTACCTTTGTGACCCTGAGCAAGTCACTTAACCCCAGTTGCCTCACAAACCAAAAAAAAAAAAAAAAGAAAGAAAAGAAAAGGTTAAAGAGGGGGCAGCTAGGTGACGCAGGGGATAGAGCACCGGCCCTGGATTCAGGACGACCTGAGTTCAAATCCTGCCTCAGACCCTTGACACTAGCTGTGTGACGCTGGGCAAGTCACTTAACCCTCATTGCCCCACAAAAAAAAAAGGTTAAAGAAATTGAAATTGTTTCTCACATAGAAATCTGAAAGATAAATTGATAATGGACAAATCTACAAGGGTTTATGATTAGAAGAAATTATTTTGAATGTTCTCTCCAAGAAATAATGTTTTCAGAATAAGCTGGACCCATTCCATCATAATTCATTCCTTTCCCTTGAATAAGAACTCTTATATTACTTAAGAAATTGACATGGATTTATAATCATCTTCAATAGCGAATATTTATATGACACTTTAGAGTCTTACAAAGCACTTTACATACATTCTGTTATCCAGCAGAAAGAACCCTAGATGTTGATTTAGAGGTGCTGAGTTCAGATCCTGATTTGTGACCTTGGGCAAATCACTTTACTTCTCTTTCAGTTTCCTCATTTGTAAAATGAAGGGGTTGGATTTCATAACATTTAAGATTCCTCCCAGTCCTAAATCTACGAACCTATGATCCTCTTACAACAATTACTTGGTTTGGAAACTCTGATCAACACAATGACCAACTATAATTCCAGAGGACTCAGGATGAAACATATTGCTCATCCCTTGAAAGAAAGGTGATGGAATCAGAGTGTGAATTGAGCCTTTTTTTTTGGACATGACCAATGCAGGAATTTGCTTGCCTATACATGTTTGTAACAGGGTTTTGTGTGTATTGCTTTCTCAATGGGAGGGAGAAAGAAGGAGGGAGGGAGGGAGAGGGAGAGGGGGGAGGGAGAGAAGGCAGATGTTTGTTTAAAAATAAAACAAAATTTTCATCACTAATCCCACTCTTGTATACAGGTATTCTTTTGGGGATGAAATATAATTGTATAATTGTGAATCTTGGAATACTACAGTCTACAAAGAATCAAAGTTGGGGATAAGCCAAAGGGTAATGGAAAGAGCCATGGTTACTGAAAATAGGATGCAGTTCAGGTCCTACAATAGCTTGTATGCATTATATGACATGAGGGATTTTAGCAAATAAATATATTATTGGAAAAGAAGGTAGGTCAATCATGTAATGATATAGAGGGATTACATATGGATGAGTGTCTTTCTGGTGCTCATAAAATGTGGAAAGACTTGAAGAAGGTCCCTTTCATGTTGGGTAGATCTTCTATAAGGGAAGGATGGAAGAACATGAATTAAATTTCACAGGATGAGATGATGTGGTTGAGATGGGATATGCATGGCTATATAGAAAATGCCTACATGAGAAAAATTTTTTTAAATGTATTGAAATGTATTGTTCATCACTGAGAGAAACAGTATAGGATAGTGGATTAGAAAGCTATCCTTAAAGCCCGGAAGATCTGGGTTCAAGTCTTGTCTTTGACACATACTAGCTGTGTGACCCAGGGAAAGTCATTTGCTTCTCAGTGCTTCAGGGCAACACTCTAGTACAATAAGTGGTAAGAAGATATCAGCCTGCATTGGTGGAAGAAGTATATGTGATAGTCATTTAAAGCAGTATAAGATACTGGTATGCCTAAAATAGTCTGTATGCCTATTGATATAATGCTACTCCTAGACTTTTATATATGTATACACACACACTCTCATACCTGTGGCCTAACAGACTTTCTTCTTGCACTATAGACAGGGGAGAGAGACCATTTCTTAGTTCTAAAGTGACATTTTTAAAAGATGAGGAAGCTATCACTCTTTCTAGTACTTGACACATCATTTAGTAGCAAATATTCCCTAGATAGTTGGTTATGCAATATCTTCCAGCATTCTAAAGAAGTGAAAAGACAGCCCAGTAACAAACATATATCCTAGCAAAATATATTAAAGGCTATAGGTATAGCACAGTGGTTATCTAGTAAGAAAACTAGAGCTGAGAACATGGCTGCTGTAGCCCTACTGGGTGCTTCCAAATGAAAGATGTGTCCATTTCACTAACCATCAGTGACCAAACAAATACCAATATCCAGGGATTAGCTCCTGGGATAGGTCATCAACACTAGACAAAAATTTAATTTCCCCCTTAAACAAATATAATTGTTGTTCAGGAAACATAATAGAGGAATAATAATCCAGCAATTCTTCAAGTTACCATTTTTGGGGGGTACCATTAAAGTTACCATTCATTTTGGGTAAATATTTGTAAGCTTTATGAGAAACCTGTGTCTGTCTATGGAATACAATTATAGCACACCTCTTGCTTGTATGAAATCCAAACAGTATGCATGTCCACCCCTTACTTGTGCTTGTGTTCATGCTGAAAAGGGGAAGAGTCTCCCATCTCTTTAAAGAGGTTTAAAAAGAAATCTTCTGCCCAAAGAGCTATAAAACTGTGCATACCCTTTGATCCAGCAATACCACTGCTAGGTTTATATCTCAAAGGCATCCCAAAAAAGAGAAAAAGACCTATTTGTACAAAAATATTTATAGCAGCTCTTTTTGTGGTGGCTAAGAATTGGAAATCAAAGGAATGCCCATCAGTTGGTGAATGGCTTGTACTTACAATTGCAAATATGTTATTCTAATACCAACTATTTATTTCTACTTGAAATCCTCTCATACAAAGGGCATATAAGAGTTTGTTTGCACAGCACCTTTAGGAGGATTCCTTTATTTCTGAAAAACTGGTTTAACCAATCAAAGAGGTTGGACTTTTGTGCAAAGTTTCATATACTGAAGTGTGAGAAAATAATTATTAATAATGGGGGTTTTTTGGGGGAGGGGGGTCACCCCCTTCTTGAAGGTTTAGTTCAGGAACTCTGGCTGGTGTCTTTCTGGGCCAGCTCAAAGGTACTTAGAGATAAGGCTCTTTTTGACTAGCTCAATGAAGTAAGGAGATTAAAACCACACCTATTTGAATTCGCCTTTGCCCTCAGGGGGTCTGCTGCTATACCCTAATGTAATCACTCATAGTATAGCTCATTTTAATACGGACCACCCTCAGGTCAACCAATGGAATTGAATGATGCTAGCCAATTAGCTTTGATCAGTGTGTAAGAGCCACCTCTATTGGAAGAGGAAAAGAGACTGAGATCATGAGGTGAATGCCATTCTGGGTTATATACTAGGCTTAGAATGCAGTCATTCCTGAGCACTCTCCTCTTAGTAATAGGTAATGCAGAGACAGTATGGCACTGAAGGGGTTTGGGCTTGGGTTAAATGCCATGTGGTCAGCTCTTTACTTACAGTTAATATGATTTAATAAATGTTTAATGCGGGGCAGCTAGGTGGCACAGTAGATAGAGCACTGGCCCTGGAGTCAGGAGGACCTGAGTTCAAATCCGACCTCAGACACTTAACACTTACCAGCTGTGTGACCCTGGGCAAGTCACTTAACCCCAATTGCCTCACTAAAAAAACAAAAAACAAAAACCAAAAATGCTTAATGCCCCAAACTGGTGCAATGGCCATTAATTTATAAGTAGCAATATTTGTAAAAACCCCAGTCTAGTTCCCCAATTATTTAGAAAGAAACAGGTTAGTCTCGCAATATTTAAAAAACATAGAAGTATCTTGAATTTGTGAAGTGGATCAAGTAATTGTAACATGAGATTATCTATTTTATATTATATAATTAAAACAGACAATTTCAACTACATGAAATTGAAAGACTTTTCTATATATAAAAATGCTACTAAAATAAAAAGAGAAATTGTCAATTGGGGAAATTTTGTATCTAATATCTCTGATAAAAATCTGATATTCAGGGGCAGCTAGGTGGTGCAGTAGATAAAGCATTGGCCCTGGATTCAGGAGGACCTGAGTTCAAATCCAGCCTCAGACACATGACACTAGCTGTTGTGACCCTGGACAAGTCACTTAACCCTCATTGCCCTGCCCCCCCCCCCAAAAAAAAATCTTATATAGGCAACTAATAGAAACATATAGGACTGAAAACCATTCTCAGTACTTAAGTGACCAAAGGATATGAACCAATAGTTCTCAAAAGAAGAATCATAAACTAAATAACAACTATATAAAAAATAATGTTCCAAGTTACTTACAAGAGATATACAAATCAAAATGACTCTCAGGTTTCATCTCATACCCAGCAAATTGGCAAAGATGACAAAAGATGGAAATACTCAGTGTTGGAAGAGTTATGGGAAGACAGGCACACGAATGCATTGTAGTTGAAGATATGAATTGGTCCTACCATTCTAGAAAGCAACTTGCAAACAAAGTGGCTAAAATGACCAGTTCTTTTGGCCCAGAAATTCCACTGATAGGAATATTTATCTCAAAGACATCAATTTAAAAAAATAAAAAAGAATGACACCTAAGACAACAAAATATTGTGAGCAGCACTTTTTATAGTAGGGTAGAAATGGAAGTAAAGTAGATGTTCCCCAACTGGAAAATGAATATAATTGTGAGGGAAAAATCCATCCTCTTCTCAATAATCCTCAGGAACTCAGCAGCGAAGTGACAAAGGCTTTATTTTCTTCTCATGAGAAAGAGGCACCCTAGTGTGCAGCTAGTGGGTGCCCAGAAAGGGGGCTCGAAGGCCCTGTTTTATACCCTAGTCCCTAACGCAAATGGACCCTTCCCTTTTTCATCACTGGTGGGGTTACAATCTACGCGCAAAAACTAGATAATCAGAATGCAGTATTCCTACCCCTCTTCCTTGTATGGGCATGACTCAGGAGTGGACCTTATACTTCCTTATATGGGCACAACTCTGGAGTGACCTTATTGAGACCAGGGCTCCTTGAACCATGTGACCTTGCTAACCTGAGGGGGAGGAGGGGATCTGAGACCTTTGTCCTACAAACAGGTCAGGGGGAGTATGACTGACTGTTATATCCACATTGAGAGGAGACAACTACCCATTTCTCACAATCCCTCCTCTTTATTTTTGACTATTTGGCTCCTCTCATTCCATTTATTGAATATCTCCTCTGCCTTTTGGTCTAAATCTGTGAATCCTATGCTATCTAGGCAGATTAGAGCATCAGATGACCCTTTTTGCCCCTCTGGGCTGTGTTTCTTTCTTGATTTAGACTCAGATTTGGAGAAATGCTCAGATGCCATGGTAAAGGGGTTAACCAGCCGCACCAACCCACAAGTCCCAGCCCAGTTAGGGGGTAAGGTTGATCTTCTACCACAATACCACCATAGGTCGGCTCGAGAGAGGATCAGGGATGAAAACTCTACCAAGTTGTTCTCGGTTACTTCCCATGTTTGGACACAACTCATATTACCCAAGACCAGAAAACCTCTCACCCATCTGGAGAGACAGGTGGGATGGTTTCCTGGGGCTCCAATAAAAGTGGGTATGATCTTTTCTGCTGTCCTTTTTATTATAGGGAAGGGTAGCTCCAAATCCCTTCAGCTCTCACCCTTTGCCAACCCGTTCTGGTATAATTGAAGGAGACACCAGAACCCCTCCAGGCTAAAATGTAGAATTAGAGTATGGGTAGCTGGTCTTCCCAAAGCACTGACCCATTCCATCTGAGCATCTGAATCTCCAAACCCAGTCTCGTCTCCATTGTCTGTCTCACATCCTTAACTTCACTGACTTATAACTCAAGAGTTTCAGGGTTTCCTAATTTCCCTTCTGGACTTGGAGAGGTTATTTCTGGAGTCTTAAAAGGATAGGGGGATGTAGGATCCATGAGATTTTCAAAGGATATTCCTATTCTTCCTACAGGATCAATTCCTCCTTCAGATGCCCATGTAAAAAAATCCTTTTTGCTCCTCCACTACTTGTTTGCCTGAGCAGCTCCCACTACCCCAAAATGTTACCTCCCTTCCCCCTTTTTGTACCAGGCTTGGTATATTGTACATTAAAGTCTTTTTAAACTTCACCCTCGGTCAATCAGATTCCCTATTAACAGTCCACTGCTCATGTTTTGGCTCTGGTTTTTCTTCTGGAAAAGGTGTCCCTTTTACTTGAGAGTAGTGAGTCCAGTTTTGCTCCTCAGTCCTCACTGCAGTGTCAGTGAAAAGTAACACCAAGAATGGCCCTTCCCAATCAGGTTCCAACTTGTTGCTCTTCCAGGCTCTTATCAATACCCAGTCTCCAGGCTTAAATTGGTGAGTTGGAAACTCGAGGAGTCTGGGCCAGAAGTCCCTTCTGTCAGAGTAAAGAAACAGAGGCAGAGAGGCCAGAAATATCTGAGAAATATGCTTTTCATTTCTATTATTGGGAAGTCTGTTTCCCTTCCCAAGCAAGGATCATATATACATTTAAGGCTTGGCATACCTGATTTTCATTAGGCCCAAATTTAGGCAAAAGGACTGAACCTCCCTTGAGGGGAACCCCAGCCCATATTAGGCAACAATATTTTATCATTTTCTTCTTGCATTTTCCTCTATACTTCTCAAGTTTATCCCCGATTTCTAATTTGTCTCCCAAAGGGCTGTCTTTGGGAATTTTAGGGAGGTGTACTTTCTTCCTTTTCTGTATCACTAGACATGGCATTCCTCATCTTTAATGAACCCTTTGAATTCTTAGGGACCACCCCTGCCTGGCACACTGTTTGGCATCTCCTGGCACCCTGCTTGGCCTGGTTGGCACACCTGGCACCTACAGATGTTAACCGCCTGGCACCCTGGTTGGCACACCTGGTACCTACGGACTTTAACCGCCTGGCACCCTGGTTGGCACGCCTGGCACCTAAGGACTTTAAGTGCCTGGCACCCTGCTTGGCACACCTGGCACCTATGGACTTTAACCACCTGGCACCCTGGTTGGCACACCTGGCACCTATGGACTCTAACTGCCTGGCACCTTGGCACACCTGGCACCTATGGACTTTAACCACCTGGCACCTTGGCACACCTGGTACCTATGGACTCTAAAGAACAGAAGTTGCCAAGCCTCATGGAATACAGTGCAGGGGAAACTGAGTCCTCTCTCCCCATGGATAGTTGGCACCACCAACTATCAGATCTGATAACTCAGTATCAAGGCAATTAATGTAAAAGAATGAATATCTCTATGAATAGAAAACTTTTATCTGAATCAATGAGGAAGAGGGCTATATAGGTACAATTTCTTACACAAAAGCTGCATTGAAAGCTTTCAGTTAATCAATAAACTCAAACAGTATTTAACCCTTAGCAAAATCATAAAAACCAATTTACAATAGCATGCAACAATTGCTAAATATTACCATAATGTCCATCTGTCAACAGTTTACCAATTAAAACATGGAATCAGTTTTCTCAGGATTTTAAAGCAGAATTCTCAAACTTTTTTTTTTTAACTTTTTCTTTTCTAAGAAAAGGCACTGAATTCACACTCCCCTTTTCCAAGCAAATGAATTGCCTGGGGCTAACGATCTTTGTTAATCCTAGACTCTTGAAGGACCCATCCTAATTCCTGAAAACACACTCTTCTATTGCCTGGGAGGGTAACAGTGATAACAGCTTCTCTAGTTGCAGGATTCTTTACCTAAAGTCTATACACTTGGGTTGTTGTTGGTTTTGGTTTGGTTAGGGTTTTTTTTGGTTGGTTGGTTGGTTTTTGGTTTTGGTTTTTTAGTATTTTGATATGTTGCAGTGGATAGTGTGCCAGGCCTGAGTTCAAATCTGATCTCAGACACTTATGTTAGAAACAAAGCTAACAGGTTGAATAAGTGTTACAGCTCAAGTGTTGCAGCTCAAATAATCCAAGTAGGCAGTAGAGTGTGTTTAAAGGCTTCTTTAATACATCTTCAAGAAGGTGGGCACTCTCCTGAATGTGGAAGAGAGTGCACTGAAATGAAGACCCACACAGCTATTTATACACACAAAGGGTCTCTTCCCAACCAATCACATTCCAGTATTTACCATCCCCCTATTTATATACAGTATTGACCAATCAAATTGTATCAAGTGGACCAATCACACTGCATCGTGTTGACCAATCACATTGTACCAAGTTGACCAATTACATTGTATGAAATTTGATACCAGGCATTAACATATTCTGAGCAAGAGTGTCTGCTCCTCCTTATCACAATGCTCTGTGTTAGCATACATTACTTAACTTTCAAGAAACAAAACTTAAGTCAGGATTTGAAACAAAACTTACTTTCTGTTTTCATGGCTCTGAGAAGAGTCCAAATTTATGGTCTTTTCTCTCTCTTACTAGCTGTGTGACCCTGGGCAAGTCACTTAACTGTTTGCCTCAATTTACTCATCTATGAAATGAGCTAGAGAAGGAAATGGCAAATCACCGCAGTATCTTTGCAAAGAAAACCCCAAATGGAGTCACAAAGGTTTGATGATGACTGAAATGACTGAATTTCAATATAATTGATTTTCTATATGTTTTATTTTATTTATTGGGGCATCTAGGTAGTACAATAAAGTGCCATGCCTGGAGTCAGGAAGACCTGAGTTCAAATTTCATCTCAGATACTTCCTAGCTATGTGACCCTGTGCAAGTCACTTATTCTCTGCAGTTTCCTGATTTATAAAATGGAGATAACAATAGTACATACCTTCAAGGGTTGTTGTGAGCATCAAATGAGATAATAATTGTAAAGCACTTAGCCTGAGCTGCAACACTTGAGCTATAACATATGCCTGGGATACGGTAAGTATTATATAAATGTTAGCTACTGTTATTATTATTTTATGTATTTAAAAACATTCTTTATAACCTATATCAGATTGCTTAATGTCTCAGGGAGAGGGGAGAAGAGAGAGGCAGAAATTTGGATAGAATTTGGAACTCAAAACCTTTTTAAAAATATTTTAAAATTGTTTTAACATGTAATTGGGAGAAAATAAAATATTATTAGAAATAATAAAAACATTATCCTAAGAAGGGTTCCATAGGTTCACCAGAATGCCAAAGAGGTCCACAACCCCCCAAAATGCTAAGAATACCCTAGTTTAAGCATGGTCTCTACCACAGGATGCTACATCAGATAATGGGGGGTGTAAAAGATCTCTACCCACAAACATACATCCACTATCATTAAATGGATGTATAAGGATGGGTTTAAAACCACCATACCCCATTTTAGTTCTGATATATTATTATATAAGACTATGCCAATCAATAAGTCCTAGGTCTTAGATTAAGTATGAAAAGCCTTTGAAAGCCATTTGATGAAGTGAAATGATGGCAGACAAGAAGTCTGTTCTAATTGGCTGATTTTCTCACATGCTCTGGATCCTTTATAAAAGCATTGAATTAATCAGAACACAGGAGTTCCATCCTGAAAAGGAACTACTTAGGGTGGAAGAGAGGCCTTGCTCAGCCTTGACCTATGTCTCCTTCCTCACCCTACTTTCCCACTGAGGACCTTGAAAGTTTTAAAGGGTCTGGAGGACCGAGGACTTCCTAACTTTCCATCAGCACCCTAACATCCCCTCAACAGGATTAGGTGGTAGCAGTGTCTGCATCAAGAGCCAAGAACAAATTGGATATAGAACTAATATTTAAGATGAATTTCTTGAGCAATCCATAAATGGGAGAAAAGGACTTCCAGCCACCAGGAGCCATGAGTTACTCCTTTGTTTCAAGTGTTCTAAAGCTCGTGTCCACTTCCCCCTGGATTCTGTATGTATTTGTGCAAAAGTGTGTCATAGATTTTCAGTGGAATGGTTTGTATCAACTACTCTTACTCTGTCACCTTAGTAAACACCCTTTCATTTCTCAAAACTACTTAAGGCTAGATGACTATAGATGACTCTCATCTGCCAAAAGAAGCACAGTGGTGAAAGGATTGACCCAAAAGAATTTGAAAACCCTGCGGGGGTGATGTAGCTTGCCACATGCTAAAAGAGTAAGTCCAAAATTTCACTACAGCTGTTTGATGTCACTTCTCTCTCTTTTAATTTACAATGTCACATTTTTCTTCTCCCCTCTTTTTGCTCCAAATGTCATGACCTCCACCTAGGGTCCCCATGTTTCTTGTGTGACTATGCTAGTGTCTCCCACAGATGGCCTGGGTTCAAATAATGAGAACACCAAGAGAATAAAAATCACAGTTTGATAGCAAAAGAAAAAAAAATCTTTCATTAAATGGGAGTTCACATTTCTAGCAGCAGATGAAAACCCCAGTAGAGGCACTGCAAAATGGCAACCAGTAGGGGAATTTTCTGGCATCATTGACTAGATTCAGACAGAAGCTTCAACTAGTTTAATTTAGGTGATCTTTTTATGTAGACCACCCTTGGATATGCAACCTAGAGAGTTATTTAGACTTCTGGGTAGGTTTACAGTTAAGAGAGTTCACCTTGCCGGATTCATGTCACTATCCGACTGGACAGGCTTCTACTGACCATGCAGTCACTACTGTAACTGAAAATGGAGAAAGGCCCTTTATTCAACCTGTATTTCTATATAAAGTCTTCTGTTTCTTATAGAAGGGCACTAGCAAATTGGGGTGGGGGATTAAGAAAGGTTTCATGTTTGATTTGAATCATGAAAGAAGTAGGGGGTTCTATGAATGGGAAAGGAGGACAGTACTTTCCAGGCACAAGGGATGACCCGTGCAAAGGCACACAAATGGGAGAATGAATGTCATGTGTGAGGAATAACCAGAAGGCTAGTTTGGCTATATAAGCTAAGATGAAATTGTTAGCCCTTCTGATCCGTTCCAAGGCTGACTTTCCCCTGGATTTGCTCTTTTTGTTGAGAAAGAAAAAAGAGAAGTGTTTAACGATACCAATATGACTGCACAGGAAGCGTATCAAAGAGCTCCAATTTTAAAAAGAAATATAGAAAGGATGGGAGACAAGGGGATATAATTCAATACAAAAAAGCACAGTCCTAGAAGAATAGCATTTGCAACAGTAAAAATCAGAATGAACTGAAGCTTAATATAAGGGTTAAAAATAGACCCAAATGGCTTTTTGAAATCATTCTGTAGAAAAAGAAAGAATAAGAAAAAGACAAGACCACTACTGGGGTTGGATAAGACAACAAAGGATGGTAGAAAAAAAAAAGGCAGACTGACTCATTTAGTATTTTACTTCAGTTTTAACAAGTTAGAAAAAAAACATTTTCTATAAAGGAAGTATAGAACCAAAATGAAACCATAAAATTTAAATCCGAGATAAGTGAAGAGATAGTTAAGAGACAATCTGACTGCCCTCAATGAGTTGAAGTTTCCTGGCACAAATTATATCACAATCTACTGAAGGAAACTGTGGATGTTACAGCTGAACACAGTAGGTATTTCTTAAGAAATTACAGAGAGATCAGGAAAAGTGCCCTAGGACCAGAAATGGACAAATGTACCTATTTCCAAAACAAGGAAAACTATAGACTAGTGAGCTTGACTTTGATTCCTCTAAAAAACCTAGAATTGATCATTAAAATTATAGTTTGTGAGTAATTAGAAAGAAAAGCATAATTCATATGAGCCATTATGGGTTAATTAAATAAATCATGGCCCTGGGTGTGGTGACACACACTTGTAATTTCCCACTGCTAACAGAGGATGAGGCCAGTGGATCACTTGAGTTCAAGACTTCAGAGCACCAATAAGGAGAGCTAAAGCCCATTGGATGCTGGCACTGTCAGGCACCAAAACAGGGAGTTGCCAAGAGTGGTGGCCACAGGCTGTCTACAGAGGGGCTGACACACCAGCTCTGGTCAGAAAGAGAGCAGGTCCAAGCTTCTGGGCTGATGAGCAGGAGGTTTGGAGGAGGTTAGGGGAAGAGGCAGGTACGTGCTGCATTTCCAAGCTGCGTGAGACAGGGAGACCTGGTCTCGAAACAAAAAACAAACAATGAATTGTGCCAAACAATTGTGAGATATAGGAGACACTGGCACAGGACTGCCCAGCATCGCATGCCTGCATCAAAGAAGGCTCTGTGCTCTATAAGCAAAGCAGAATTTCAGTAATTCAAAAGAAACATGAGATGCACAAATTTAGAGAAATCTCCACTCCAATGTTCATATGGACTATTTGTGCCCGACCTGTGGTAGAGCCTTTTGAGCTCATATTGGTCTGATCAGACACAGTTGGATACTCTGTACCTTGTCCCCACGTGATGATGTCATTTTGGTCTTCTTCAAGAACAAAAGACAACAACATACCAAACTGCCTTCATTGTCTTTTTCCCCCAAAAGGGTTTTTTTTTTTTTGGTGATTTTTGTTTTGTCTTTTAAATTAACCCGTGAATTTATTTGTGTGGAGAGTTTCTGATGATGAACTCCCTGTACCAATAAAGATCTTCACCTTCTCTACATCTAAATAGTTAGAGAATTCCTGGAGACACAAAGGTGTGCTCCTAAACATTTAACAATCCACTTTCCGGGGCAGCTAGGTGGCGCGGTGGATGGAGCACCGGCCCTGGAGTCAGGAGTACCTGAGTTCAAATCCGGCCTCAGACACTTAACACTTACTAGCTGTGTGACCCTGGGCAAGTCACTTCACCCCAAATGCCCCACAAAAAAAAAACAAAAAAAATAATCCACTTTCCAAAAAATGTGGCAGGCCACATTTTTAAGTTTAATCTTCATCATTAACGTTTTCTCTATCATTTTCATAATTCTAAACATTCAATAAAATAATAAAACAAGCCCAGCTTTGTTACAATTGCTGATTTCCTAGGTGTAAATACTCACACTTGAACTTCCCATTTGAACTATCTATAGCACAGCCTGGACTGCAAGATTGTGACTTGCCCAGGATCACACAACCAATATGTGTAAGAGGCAGCAGAAAGCTATTGCACTAGTCACATATGAGCATTAGAGTTGGCATGACATAGTGAATAAAGGTCTAACTTGAAGTTAGCAAGACTCTGATTCAAGTCCTATGTCCAACAAATGCTATTTGAGCCAGAGTGAAATATTTAACTCCTCAATGCCTCAGGCAACTCGTCTTTAAATTACAGAGATCGGTATCTGTGGCAGGAATTCCACACCAAAGGGTTGCCAACAAAGATGAAATTAGAGGTCTCTGACAAATTAAAAAGAACAATAGATGCAATAATTTCTATAGCTATTCAAAAGAGATAGACCTAACAAATCATATAAGAAACACTATATGAATGAAAAATGACTATGGTCCAGAAGATGATGTGAAGTTAGATAGACAGTTCATTGAGTATGATACATATGTGTGGGGTGGGAACTTAAGCTGAACCCAGATTTAAATAGGAGGGAGAAAGTGGATTTGATTTGGGAAATTGTAAATTACACTTAATGATTCAAAACTATAAAAACCTATCTTTTTAATACAAATGCTACCCCAGTGATACTGCATGTTTTCATATCTTAGAAGCAGCAATTTGATTTTATTCATCAAGCATTTATTAGATGTGAGAAGTTAGAATCCTGTGTCACTCATTTCAGAGAACAACTTCTGTTCTAGCCCCTCCTCAAACATTCCTAATGGAAGATGAAGATGTTCTGCATTACTGCACAAGTATGACATATTGAACTGCTTGATCTCATAGGGAGGGTTGAGGAGGGAGTGAGGAAGAAAAATTTAGAACACAGAGTGGGCTCATGGAGGGAATAGCTTTCATACCCAATTGGGAGGAGTAATCTATTTAACCCTGCAGGAAAGTAGGAGGGGAAGAGGATAAGGAAGGAAGGGTGAAAAAAGGGAGTGCAGAGCGAGGGAGAGGATAGTCAGAAGTAAAACACTTTTGAGGAGGAATAGGGAAAAAGAAGATAGAGTAAATGTCATGGGAAGGGAGTGGGATGGAGGGAAATAGTTATGATGATTGATTATAATGACAAAATGTATGGTACCTACTCTGCTGGGCTTTTATGAAGAAAATTCTCTGTCATGCTTAAGGTACTATATATATATATACAGGTTATGATGAACAGGATACTATCAGAAAAACCTGGAAAGACCAACATGAACTGAAGCAGAGTGAAATGTACTGTATACAAAATAACAGCAATAGTGGGGGATGATCTGCTGGGAAGCATGTAGTTATTTTCAGCAAGGCAATGGTCCAATATAACCCTGAAGGACTTATGAAGATTGCAGTCCATCTGCAGAGAAAGAACTGATAGTATCTGAAAACAGATGGAAACACATTCTTTAATTTTTTTTTTCTTTTCCTCTTTGACAATTCCTTAATCTGAAGTTTTGGGTGGGGTTTTTTGACTGTTTTCTCTCACAACTAGCTAATATGGGAATGTTTTCCATGACTACTCATGTATAACTTATCTTGAATTGCTTGAGTTCCTGTGGGTGGGGGGTGGGAATGAAGGGAGGAAGAGAAGTTGGAACACAAAGTTTTTAAAAATTGATGTTAAAATTTGTTTTTACATATATTTTGGAAAATAAAATTATATTCAAAGCGAAAAAATTAAAATAAAATAAATTTTTTTTAAATAAAAAATCAAACATTCCTAATGGATCCTAAAGTGTGTGTGTGTGTGGCGGGGGGAACTGACTGGATCTGGTTGGTGCTGGTTGAGGTGGGCTAAGTAAATTTTAGTAAATGCAATTTCTTTCTGCACATTCTAAATAAGGATTAATGAGATCATGAATATTAATTTCCCCACCTCTGAGTGGGATTTGACAGTCATTTTCTGGATGTGCTGTATGGAAATATATGTAATGGGGGAGAACATACTAAGGGGTTACATAGGTAGACTTCTGGAAAGACTGTGAACCTCTCATCCACTTGGAGAAAGGAGGGGAGGGACCTTAAGGGATATAAGCTTGTCTGTGGCTTTGTTCAAACCCACTTCTCTGAGCATAGGCAGGGGTGCCCATTTTCATGAGAATGCAATAAAAACCCTTCATTCATGCTCCGCTGCAAGTCTGATTATTTGCAAATACTTTACTTCCAACATTAGATGCCTACTATTTGCACTGTGCTTGAATACAAAGACAAAAATAAAACAGTCCCTGATCCTTAAGGGACTCTAATAGAGGTTATAGAAAGGGTCCTTATTAAGATCAAATGAGGTAATATATGAAAGATATTTAGAGGTCTTAAAGTGCCATAAAAATTATTATTTATACAGAGAAATGGATACAATACAAATACAAGAATTTGATGAGAGAAGCATCAGTAACTAAGAAGATCAGGAAAGAATTGACTAGGGGTGGCACCTGAGCTGAGCTTTGAAAGAAGCTAAGGATTCGAAGAGGCAGAAGTGAGGAAAGAATGCGTCCCACCCTCAGAAAACAATCTTTGCGAAGACTAGGAGATTGGAGACGGAATGTCATATATGGATAACAGCAAGTAAAAATTTGAGTGGAACACAAAGTATAAAAAGGAGCAATGTGAAACAAGACTAGAAATGTAAATGAGAACTATATTGTAGAAGGCTTAAAGTACTAAGGACATGATTTTGTGTTTTATCTTAGAGGTGCCAAGGAGTCTCTGAAGACCATATAGTGGAGTATCTTTGGACCAGTGTTTTAGGAATATTAATTTGGCTGCTTCGTAGCAGATAGATAAAAGAAAAGTGAGTTGGTGGAAATAAAGAGCCAAAATACGAGACAAATTGAGATAGTCCAACAGTCCATGAGAGATCTGATAAGAGTAGCTGAACTAAGGTGGCAACCATGTGAATAGAGGGAAGGGGACAGATGTAAGAGATAGAAGCAGAATCAACAAGACTTGGCAGCTGATTGCCTATGGGGAAAAAAGAGAGGACAATTCCAGGGTTTTGAACCCTAGTGACCAGAGGAAAGATGATGGTCTTGATGGAAATTGGGAAGCAGTGAGGAGGGATAGGTTGTGGAAGTGTGGAAGAGGTACTACATTTGGTTTGCACAAGGTATTTGCTGACATGGAACTGGAATTCAAAATGGAACTACAGTTCAGGAGAGAGGTTAGGGCTGGCTATGTAACTGAGATTCATCTGTGTACGATGATAATTGAATCCACAGGCACAGTAGCATTAGAGAGAGAGTATACAGAGACAGGAAAAGAAAGCTCAAGACAGAGCTTTGGCAGACATCCAAGGTCAATGAGTGAGAGATGAGTGATAATCCAACCAAAGAGACTGAGAAGCATATGGTCAGAGATGGAGGAAAACAGCCAAAATAAAGCAGTGTTGTGGCATCTTAAAGGAAAAAAGATAATCTGGAAAGAAGGGGTGGATAACCATGAGAAGAGCTGTAGATAAATCAAGCTGTAGACAAGAGGACTTGGAAAAGGTCATATGATTTAACAATTAAAAAGATTCTAAGTAGTCATTCAGTAGAATGGTGGCATTAATCATATTAATTATCCCATAATATGCCAGATAATAAGGATTTAGGAGTGAGTAAAAGACACCAGAGAGTTGATATACTTAAAATGCAGGATGAGATATATTTTTGAACATAGTGTGGGAATTTTATGTATATATTTGTTACCAGGTTTCTTTTCTTTTCTTTTAATTCACTTGTGGGGGCAGGGGGATGGGAATGAGGAAAGAAAATAAATGCTTATAAAAATAAAAAAGTGAACTTGGCAAAAGTAAAAAAGAAAGGTGAGGAAATGGATACAATAGAGTATTGACAATTTTTTTCCAGGATTTAATAAAAGGAAGAAGTGATAGCGTGATAGCTTGAGGGGTTGACTGGGTCAATTGAAGGTTTTCTAAGGATAGAGGATAGGTGGGTATGCTTATAAGAAGCAGGGAAGGAGCCAGTAGATAAAGAGATTGGAGTTGAGAGAAAAAGAGAGTCATTGAAGGAATGGGCTCCTATAGGAAATAAGAGAGGATGGGATCAAATGTACAAGTAGAATTTGGCCTTCATGAGGAAAAGGGCTACCTCTTGTTCAGAGACTAGAGCAAAGGAAGGCAGAATCGGGGAGAAGTTCATGGAAGATGAGTTATACTCCTTAGGAAAGTTGGAATAAAGATCCTTGATGGAAATGGTCTTATAGAGGAAGGAAAGGAAGGTTTGAAATAGTCAATGCAAGGGGCAGCTAGGTGGTGCAGTGGATAAAGCACCAGCCCTGGATTCAGGAGGACCTGAGTTCAAATCCAGCCTTAGACACTTGACACTTACTAGCTGTGTAACCTTGGGCAATTCACTTAACCTCAATTGCCCGGCAAGAAAAAAAAAAAGAAAGAAAGAAAAAAAAGAAATAGTTAATGCAGGGAGTATGATTAAGAGTCAATGAGGAAAGAATAAAATGATTAGTATGTAACAATGCTTGCTAAAGCTTGTATCCACTTCCCCTGGGATTCTGTATGCACTTATATGAAAGTGTGTCATAGACTTTCAGTGGAATATTTTGCACCATCTTCCATCAACCCCAAAGCATCTGTATCAGCACAAGCCATCTTCCAACTTCTGCTGCCATCTCAATTTCCCAACTGGGATGTGAAGAAGCTCCAGTTCAAAGAAAAGCAATCCTCCTTTGCACTTCAAGCCTCCCATCTCCTGCTGTACTTGTCCTTTGAGGGTAGAGGAGTGGTGCCCTCCACTCAATGATGAACAATGAGTTCACACCCAGTCATACCCTTCATATCCCAGTGACTTTGACCTCCTGTATATCCTCATCCAAACCCTACTCCACAGCCCCTACAAACTCATTCCTCATTCCTACTCCAAAGTTTCATGCTAACTCCACCCAGACCTTCTGCTATGCCCTTTGGAATGCCTTTTCCATAGGCAAAAGACTCCCCTTCATCTTAATTTTATTTCTACTAGCTCTTACTGAAACCTGGCTTCCAAGGCCACCCTTTCCCAGTACTGCCTGCACCTTCATTCATTCTCCTTGGCTCACTGTCCAGGCAAGGGGGTTGGAATATTCCTTGTTCCCCATTGCCACTTTCAGGCTCCCTCCCTTCCTCCTTCACTGAGCAACCTCTCTTCCTTGGAGGTTCATGCTATTCATATCTACCACTCAATCAAAATCCTAGCACCTATTATCTACAACCTCTAGGTCACTCCCTTCCTTCCTCAATGAGTTTAATACTCTGCTTACAATTTTTCTCTCCTCCCCAACTCCTGCCCTCATACTAGGAGACTTCAACATACATATTGTTTTTCCCTCAAATACCCTAACTACTCAGTTCTTCAATCTACTCACCTCCCATGAGCTATTCTTCCACCCCATTTTAGGCACACACAAAGACGGTCATACCTTTAATCTTGCCATTGCCCGCAAAAGTACCACCTCCATGTTCAAGAATTACAAAATTCCTTTTGTTGTCCAGTCATTTTCTAGTCATATCCAACTCTTCATTACCCCATTAGGGGTTTTCTTGGCAAAGATACTGGAGTAGTTTGTTGTTTCCTTCTCCAGTTCATTTATAGACTTCCGTGACTTACCCAAGCTCACAGAACTAGTAAGTGTCTGAGGTTCATGATGATGTCTTCCTGACTCCAGGCCCAGAACTCTATCTACTGTTGCACGTAGCTGCCCCTTATCTGACCATAATCTATTGGCTTTTCACCTCTCCCTCTGTCTTCCCTTACAAAACCTTTCTCTTCATCCTTACCATGACTTCCAATCTCTTGACCCCACAATTCTCTCCCAGGCCATCTCCCCTGCTCTAGCCACTCTCTCCATTTCTCCCCATAATGACTCCCTGATGAACCAATTCAACTCCACATTGTCTTTCTCTCTTACATTCTAGCCTGATTATGCTGATTATGTCCAGCCATGCCTCGGCCTTGAATGACTCCCACCATTCACTGCCTTCATGCCTATACATGTGCTGCTGAATGAAGGGAGAGAAAATCACATAACTAGAGCCACTACAAATTTTTGTTACATGACCTCAACTGAGCCCTCACTGCTGCTAGGCAATTCTACTAAATATCCCTTATCAACTCACTCTTCCAACTCTCCACAGTGGCTCTTCTACCCTTTTCATCCCTCCTTAGACCTTCTATGGCTCCTCCCCCACACCTACCCCCACCAGTGTATCAGATGAGAACCATGTCTCATATTTTACAGACAGTTTGAAGCCATTTACATTTACTTATTCTTTTCCCATCTTCCTCATTTCCTTAAGTGCCTTCTGCCACTATCACCTTCGTCACCCCATCTCACATGATTAAGTGGTCTTACTCCCTAGCAAGGTTAACCCCTCTACTTGTTCTACTAATCTCATTCCATACCATCTCCTCCATCAGATTGCTCCCTCTGTTGTCCACTCTTTTCTTTATTTTCTTTTTTGTTTGTTTGTTTTGGTTTGGTTTGGGGTTTTTTGTGGGGCAATGGGGGTTAAGTGACTTGCCCAGGGTCATACAGCTAGTAAGTGTCAAGTGTCTGAGGCGGGATTTGAACTCAGGTACTCCTGAATCCAGGGCTGGTGTTTTATCCACTGCGCCACCTAGCCGCCCTTTTCTTTATTTTCAATGACTCCTCTATTGGATCATCTCCTACTGCCTACAAACGTGCCCATGTCTCCCCTATCCTGAAAAAACCCTCACGTGATCCTTCCATCCCTGTTAATTATTATCCTATTTATCTTCTACCCTTTACAACTAAATTCCTCAAAAAGGCAGTCTAAAACAGGTGCCCCTGCTTTCATTCTCTTCTTAACCATTTACAACCGGGTTTCCCATTGCTATCATTCCACTGCAATTGCTCTCTCTCCAAAGTTACTAAGTTACTCAATTGCCAAATCCAATGGCTTTTTTTTTTTGGTGGGGCAATTGGGGTTAAGTGACTTGCCCAGGGTCACACAGCTAGTAAGTGTCAAGTGTCTGAGGCCGGATTTGAACTCAGGTCCTCCTGAATCCAGGGCTGGTGCTTTATCCACTGTGCCACCTACCTGCCCCTCTATGGTCTTTTCTTAATCCTCACTCTCCTTGACCTCTCTGTAGCCTTTGACACTGTGGATCACTCTCCCCTCTTGACACTCTCTTCTCTCTAAGTTTTGAGGACACTACTCTCTCCTGATTTTCCTCCTACCTTTTTGACTTCACTGGATCTTCACTGGATCTTCTTTCAGATCATGCTCTCTAACCCTAGATGTCCTTCAGGGTTCTTCTCTTCTCCTTCTACACTACTTCACTGGGTAATCTCATCAGCTCCCATGGATTTAATTACCATCTCTAGGCTGATGATTCTCAAATCTGCATCATCCCAAATCCAACCTGCATTTTAGGAAAACTGCTCTAGTGGCTGAATGGAGAATGCATTGGAGTAGGGAAAGATTTGGGGCAGGCAGACCCACCAGCAGGTTATCACAGTAGTCCAGTCATGAGATGATAAGGGCCTGCACTGGAGTAGTGGCAGTGTCATAGAAGAGATAGGGGCTGGGGGCAGCTAGGTGGCACAGTAGATAAAGCACCAGCTCTGAATTCAGGAGGACCTGAGTTCAAATCCAGCCTCAGACACTTGACACTATCTGTGTGACCCTGGGCAAGTCACTTAACCCTCATTGCCCCACCAAAAGAGAGAGAGAATCATCAACCTAGAGATGGTAATTAAATCCATGGGAACTGATGAGATCACCAAGCAAAATAGTATAGGAGAAGAGAAGAAGGCCCAGGAAAGAAACCTAAGAAACACCTAGAATTAGAGTGCATGATCCGAAAGAGAATCCAGCAGAGGAGACTGGGAAGGAGAGGTCAGATAAGCAGGAGGAAAACCAGGAGAGCAGAAACCCAAAAACTTTGAGAGAAGAATGGTGATGTCCATGAAATAAAAATAAATGTTCTTTGAAATCATCTCAAGGTACTGGAGAAGTTTAGCCTGGAAGAAGAAAAACCTTAGGAGGGACATAATTTGTGTCTTCAAACATTTGAAGGGTTGACACATAGAAAAAGCATTAGATCGGTTCTTCTCGACCCCAGAGGGCCAAATTACAGAAAGGTAGATTTTAAACTCAAAATACAGAAACATTGGGGCAGCTAGGTGGCACAGTGGATAGAGCACTGGCCCTGGATTCAGGAGGACCTGAGTTCAAATGCAGCCTCAGACACTTAATACTTACTAGCTGTGTGACCCTGGGTAAGTCACTTAACCCCAATTGCCTCACCAAAAAAATAATAAATTAAAAAAAAAAATATATATATATATATATATGTAGAAACATTTCCTGACCATTAAAGCTGTACAAAAATGCAACAGTCTGCCTTGGGAATTCTGTAAGTGGCACAGTAGATAGAGTGCCACACCTGAGGCCAGAAAGACTGATCTTCCTGAGTTCAAATCTGGCGTCAGACACTTACTGTGTGACCTTGAGCAAGCCACTTAACCCTATTTACCTCCGTTTTCTCATCTGAAAAATGAGTGGGAGAAGGAAAGGGCAAACCACTCCATTGTCTTTGCCAAGAAAACCCCAAATGGGGTCACAAAGAGTCAATCGTGACTGAACAATAACAACTGGATGACCACTTGTTGAAAATGCTGCCAAGGGGATTCCTATTATCTGAATTGAACTATGTATCCTGGAAGTTCTCTTCCATCTTTATGATTCTATGTCACCAAGAGTACAGGGTATGGATTTAAATTGGAGCATAAAAGATTTAGCTTAAATAAGTGTGTCCTAAAAGTTTTGGTGTAGTTTGAAGCTATTCAAGTTTAAAACTGCACTAAGTCTTTTGGGACACCCTATATAAGAAGGAATATCTTGAGAGTGGATGAAGCACTGGCCCTGGATTCAGGTAGACCTGAGTTCAAATCCAGCCTCAGACACTTGACACTTACTAACTGTGTGACCCTGGGCAAGTCACTTAACCCCCATTGCCCTGCAAAAAAAAAAAAAAGAAAAAAAAAACAAAGAAAATTTTTTTAAAAAAGAAGGAATATCTTGCTAGTAAGGATTGTTAAATGCTGAAAAAGGCAATTGAAAGGGGTGAGTTTGGGGGACTTGGAAGGGTCAGGGGATGAATAACTCTTAGAGATGTTTAGACATTGTTTTACCTAAAAGTTTTGAGTGGACTTACTTTCTAATCCTATGAATTTATGATTTAGAATGGAATGTTTTAAAAAGGTCCTTACTGAAATATTTCTCAAGATTGTCCCTATCTCAACTAGACCCAAAATGGAAACTAGTAAGAATACAGGAGAGAGAGTGACTGCTTCCTGTAGCAATGAATATGTGAGCAAACTGTGATGGACTGGAGAAAAGTGATGAGTATATTTCAGGAAATAACTCTTGGGCTCAAAGGTTACCAGGGGAAGTTCATTCTATAAAAAGGAACCAACTGGCAACATGCCTCCTTTCCCACTGTTCTTGAAATTATTTAGTATGTGAAAAAGATAATTCCTCCTTGCATGAGATAATATATATGAAGTACCTTGTAAACTGTAAGGCATAGGACTGTGAGAGCTGATAGTCAAAGATCATGTACTCTACCTCCCATAAAATCATGAACCCTATTATTCTATCTAGTCTGTGGAAATGAGGGCTTCAGAGCTGAGGTGAAAGCTGTTAGCTATTCTGCAGTCTGTTTTTAGAGAACTTAAAGAAATAGTCATTGATCTTGATCAGTGAGTGTGTATGACCATACCGTCTTGATATCTTTGTGGGTGGAGGGAGTAGCAAAGGGATTAAAGGAGAATTAGATTTGGACTATTCTAGAGACACAGGAGGTTTTTAGCCCTTTGTGTATGGCTGCAGATAATGTTTTGCTACATGATTAATTTCTCTATTGTATACATTGCTTCATATTTTAATTAAGTGCTTTTTCCCCATTAGATTTGTTTGTCTGTGGTATGCCAAACATTAGAAAGATGTACTGGGGGGCAGCTAGGTGACACAGTGGATAAAGCACCAGCCCTGGATTCAGGAGGATCTGAGATCAAATTGGGCCTCAGACACTTGACACATATTAGCTGTGTGACCCTGGGCAAGTCACTTAACCCTCATTGCCCCACAAAAAAAAAAAAAGAAATAAAAGAAAAGAAAGATGTACTGAATAGTTGTTCAGGCCAAGGTTTGAGTAGCTGTACAGCATGCTGAACCTGGGTGTGGCTGGGACAGGATCCACTACTATGTTTGAGATTGTTGTTGTTTGCCTTTAGTTTTCAAAGCGGACCAAATGACATCACAAGTGATGTCTTGACTTGTAAGTGAATTAAATTTAAGTCAGGCAGAACACTACAAAGTTGTCAGCCTCACTCTGTGTTCCAGAGATACCTTAGGAACAAATGCATTGTTAATAACTATTCAGAATTGAGTAGACAGGAATTCAATTTAGCTCCTTGTTTGTGACAGTTTATTAAAAAACTAAAAAATGATCTCAGCTATAAGGAAATCCCATATAATGCACTCAAAAGACATGGCTACATGAAAGTTTCAGTATACTGATTTCCTAAAGAGCTAGGTCACTAATGGCAATGTTCATACTTCAGTGCAATGATAACATGTCTAAAGTAATGCCCACTTTGCCCATATACTTTACATTAAGTTATTCTTGGTCTGGATACATCTCTTTAAAGAATAGTTTTTTAAATCTTTGCCTTGTCTTCACTTTCAAAGCTCCTCTTTAAAATATACTGTTTATGTCAAGGATAGAGTAAGTTATAAGTGGTTTGAGAACAGCAGAATCAAGAGTTAGAGTGAAAAAGGGTCCTCAGAAGGCTGAAGGGTGTAGAAAGGGGTAAACAAGTTGAATAATGATGTCATTTGGGCTCACTCTACAGACACAGAATTGCAGCTAAGCCTTTTCTATTTATTTTTTTAAAGTGGGGAAGACAAGATTTAGGAGTTTGAAGAAAGGATCCCAATGAATGAGAAAAATGAAGATGAAGTTACAACAGGTGCTGCTCCTGAGTTTTATAATCTCCAGAGGCAAGTGTACTTTATCCAGCATGCTATAATAAAAGCATAGCATAAATACATTGAATAAAATAATAAATAATACTACTATTATTATAAATATAAATACTGAATAAAAATACTATCTTTCAGAAATACTATCAAAAATACTATCTTTTTGCACTGGTATTGAGGGAACTAAAAAGAAAATCTCAACTTTGCATAATTCTCCTTGTGAGTTACTGAGAAATCTGGCAACTTATTGTATTCACTTTGATATTTCCATGGATGTATGATGTCATTAATGTATACACTCTTCACTAATGCAGACTGTGACCTTCACATGCTTTCTTAACTGTATAATTCTCATGCATGTCCTTCCATATATTCTCCATTGAAGATCCGATTAACATGCTCTTTCTCTGGATCTTTTAATATTGGCACAGTGCAGGAGTCAGGAAAAACTGTGTTCCTAATACATTGTTGGTAAAATTGTGAACTGATCCAACCATTCTGGAGAGCAATTTGGAACTATGCCCAAAGGGCTATAAAGCTGTGCATAACCTTACTAGCTATTATCTCTGGTTGTCACTTAATTTCTCAACCTCATTTTCCTCATCTGTAAAATGGGGATAAATAATAGCACCTACTTCTTAGGATTCTTGTGAGGATTGAATTAATTAACATATATATCTATATCTGTTTAAATGATAATCATCATTGTTATTGTTGTATTCCATGGATACTACTACATCCTTTTCTGATAATATATGTGTCCATGATTAAGTCCTTTATGCCACATCTTTCACAAAACTCATTATTTGTGGTATCTTGAAGCCCACTTATAGCCACCAAATAATTTTCCAGTGCCCTGAGTCACCCTTAATTGTGATTCTTCTGAAATTGTGGAGTTCCAAGACTTTATAGCCACGTAGTATCACTGAGAGAATATCAAAGTCAAAAAGATGCACTTTGGTGGCAATGAGCAATTGGAATCATGAACAGTAATGGATCATTCATTTATTTAACAAGCAACTATTAAGGAACTTTCATAGGTAGATTGAGGGTATTACCTTAAGGCTAGATTCTAATCTAGTCTTTGCCTCTCCACACACTTGAAGGAGTGAGGGGAGTGGTAGCAGAGAGAATGGAATTCTGAAATGTTAACCTTCAAGCTTCTGATAACTATTATCTGAAATCTTCTTAGGGCAGAGAGTTCTGTTGGAGGGTAGGGAAGACTATTCACTTTGGTAATCTCTCCTAAAACAGAAGTGGCTTGATAGATTAATGAATAATTAAATAAAATTGTCTCTGGAAGACTTGGTTTTAAATTAGAGTCCAGTATTAATTTTTCTTTCTTTGATAACTACTGAGGATACAAAAACAGTCCTCGGCTTCAAGAAGCTAAAATTATACTGAGGGGCAATAGAAATTAAATACAAAGCAATTACTCAAAGGGGGAGGAGGAGGGCACTAACTACTATAGGAATCAGGATAGACTTCTTAGAAAAGGCAGAATTTCATTAAAAACCTTGAAGAAAACAGGATTCTAAAAGGGACAGGTGAGAAGGGAATGTATTCCAGACATGGAGGTATTGGTATATGGGAGATAGAATGTGATGTGTAGAGAATAGTAAATAGAGAACAGAAAACAGTAAATTTGACTGGAACATAGGATTCATAAAGAGTAAAAGTGCAGTAAGCCTGGAAAAGTAGACTGGGGCCAGATTGTGAAGATTTTAAATGCTGAGAAGAAGAGTTTCTCTTTTATTCAAGAAATAAGAGCAGGCCACTGGAATTTCTTGAGCTGTCAGAATGCTCATACCTGTGATTTTGTAATATCAATTTGCTAGCCATGTGGAAGATGGATTGAAGAAAGGAAGGGATAGAGACAATTTAAAGATGATTGCAATGGTCCAGGTGAGAAGTAACGAAGGCCTGAACAAAGATGGAGATGAGAGAAAATGATATATATGAACAATGCTATGTAGCTAGAATGAACAAGACACGGCAACTGATATAATGTGGGGCAGGGGTTGGGGATGAAGGAAAGGAAAGAGTTTAAGATGGCAGATTTGGCATTTATAAGATCATTGGTATTTTTGGAAAGAACATTATCAGTTGTCATGAGGTCATAAACCAGGGTTGAAAAGTGAAAAAGAGAAGAGGAAGTAAAGACAACTAGAGTAGATTATTTTTTCTAGGAGTTTGATGGTAAAGAGGAGGAGAAATATTAGAGAATAGCTTCAGGGAATAGTAAGGTCAAGTGAAGATTTTATTTTGTTTTATTTTTAAGGATTGGGAAGACCCTGCAGGGAAGGAATTGACCACATCACCTTCCAAGGATGTAAATATCATCTCTATGAAGATACCCTCCACATCTGTATATTCAGTCCTCGAATCTATCCTGAGTTCCAGTTCCTCATCACCAACTGCTTAGTAGACATTTCAAATTGGATGCTCCATAGGCAACACATGTAAAACAGAATCCATTACCTTGCCCCCAGGCCTCAAACTATTTCTCTTAAAACTACTACTCACCTTCTAGATATACAGAGGTTCTCAATCTCAGAGTAATCCTTTGTTCTTCACTCTTTCTTATCCCCACATATCCAATCAATTAACGAGTCTTATCATTTCTACTTCCATGGCATCTCTCCCACTCATCCCCTTCTCTTCACTCACCCAGCCACCATTTTCATTGTCCGTCATCACCTCTCACCTGAACTATTGCAAGATAGCCTGCTAATTAGTCTCCCTGACTCCTTTCTCTCCTCTCCCATGCATCCTCCACACTGCTAAAGTGATTTCCCTAAAGCACAAGCCTGACCATGTCACTCCCTTACTCAGTCAACTCCCCAGGCTCCCTAAAAACTCCAGGATCAAATTTGGACTCTTCTGCTTGGCATTTAAAGATCTTCACAACTGGGCACTGATCTTTGTTATGTATTACTCTCTTTTAGCTATTCTTCAGCTTAGACAAACTCAGCTTCTTCCACTTCCTCACGCACTACAATCTATGTCCTGTCTCTGTGCCTTTGCCCTGAATGGATGTCCCCCTTCCCTAGCATGAACTCCCTTCTGCTTCTCAGAATCTTTAGTTACTTTTAAAGCTCAGCTCAAGTACTATCTTTTACATGATGCCTGATTCCCCCAGCTGCTGGTGCCTTCTCCTGCTCCAAATTAGCTTGTAATTATTTTGTATATAGCTTATATGTATATTTTCCTTCCCTAACAGATTTAAGCTCCTTGAGATCATGGATTATTTTGTGTCTTTCTTTGGATCCCTAGCACCTAGTATAGTGCCCCTGGGAATTTAACAAATGCTTATAGATTGATTGAAGATCAAATCATTAATTTATCCATGAGATGTATTCCCACCAAAGGTGTTCTCCACCATCATGGGGAATGTTCTGCAGAGTCTAAGTGGAATAAGGATCCCTTGTAGAGACTACGATTCACCAGATGCTGTTTGTAGATGACACTGTACTTACTGCATCTAGCTGGTACAGTACACATGTGGCCCATCTTTAGTGAGAAAAGAGAGTTAGCTGAAAAGAGTTTGGCTTACTAATACTGTATTCATACTGGAAAAAACCAGACATATGAAGAATGCATATGTCCCAGATTATGAAATGCATTTAGACAAGCAATCCATTGAGTGAGCTATATATATATAGAGAGACACTGCAAGTAGGCAGTGAGCTAGGCCCAGAATTGAAGATAATAGTGGACTAGATTGTGCTTGGAAATTACATAAACTTAACTTATGCTCTTTTTCAATGCCCCTTATAAGCTGTACTGGCACACTCTGAGTTTAAGGGTTCCCTTCAACTACTGTACACCTTTGGGACAACTGGGAGAACACAATGTCTATGCAAGGGCAGTTTGTAATTTTGGACAGTGCAGCTTGCATGGTAGACAGGATGAAATGTGCCACAAGTGTGGTCCAGCAGCTGCTGCTTTATCTGTCACGGGTCACAAGTACAGACAAACGTATCCATGGTGACCTACCTGACCTAGTGAGGGTCGGAACTGTGGGATTAACGACATACCATTACAGGAGCAACCACAGTGAAGAGAACAGCTTTGACTACTGTAAGTATGTCCAAAACTTCAAAACTTACAGACAAAATAGAATGTAAGTTTTAATTCCATGTCCAAGAAAAAGTTAGCAGGTAGTAGGGTGGGAAAGCCCAACACCTTTTCTTTCAATGAGTAACCCAGGAGACTTCTTTTAGCCCCCTAGAGTCACTCATTTCTACAGATTTTGCCTCCCAAGAGGCATGCTGTAGGCACCTTAGAAGAAAACGAGAAGGAATTGATTCAGAGAACTTGCTAAATATAAAACAAGCCTTAAAGAATGAAGACTCATCATTCTTCACTTCTCTTTAACATTATCTTGTGTAAATGAATTTAGGAACCTAACAATACATTGGAGGAAGTATCATAAAAGTCAGAATCTGGATAAAAATGTTGTGTGATCTGTACAGAAATCTGAACAGGTAAAAATGTTTGTGGGTTATTTTTGTTTGTTTTCACATATAGGTGGTTCAGGTGAAAAACCTTTCCAGGACCAATGTATGCAAACAGCTGTTTTCCGTGAACAGGATCCTTGAATCACCCAGGTAAGACAATAATGGTCAGATTTTAGTTTCATTCTTTCCCTAACACCTTCACTGAAACTCATGTTTCTTTATTTCTTGTGTATATTGCAAAAACCAAAAAAACCCTGTGTCTTCCCCTCAAAATGAAAATAGTAGGAAGTTGCTAAAGCAAATTTAGGCTTCTTGTCAAGGAAAACTTACAAACACCTACAACTGGGGCAGCTAGATGGCGCAGTGGATAGAGCACCGGCCCTGGAGTGAGGAGTACCTGAGTTCAAATCCGGCCTCAGACACTTAACACTTACTAGCTGTGTGACCCTGGGCAAGTCACTTAACCCCAATTGCCTCACTAAAAAAAACAAAAACAAAACCAAAAAAAACACCTAGAACTACTTGTAAGTGGAATGGAATGCCTTAGAGGCTAGTGCCTTTCTTGTTGGAAGCCATCATTAAACAAAGGCCACCCAACCACTTGTTAGGTATTCTGTAGAGAAAATTCTTTTTCAGGAACAGGTTGAACAAGATGGACCCTGGGGTGTCTCTTCCAAGTCTAAGTCTGTAGTTTTGTCCATTTCACTTACTCTTCACAAGATCATGAGAGCCTTCTGAATTTTCTGACCAGATTTCTAAATAAACCTAAGAAAAAGTATTTTAAAAACAAATTCCCCAAGTGTCCCCAAAATATTCTCTTTGAACTACTACTCAGTGTTCTTATTATGAATTCCTCTTAATTCTAGTCCTTTCTTTTTAGCATTGCAGAAGACAGAAAAAGCATCTTCCTGAGTTTTAGAGCAGTCAAGTACATAAAAGAGAAAATATTTTTACATTGTAGGTGAATAATTAGAGGCACACAGTGATCAAATGTCTTGTTCAAGAAAAAAGTCAGTGGTAAAGCTAAAGCTTTCTAGCATGTTATCCCATTAGAGAATAAGTATTATTTAATTTTATATCACTCTCAATAGCTAGTATAGTGCTCTCCACATAGTAATTAGTACTTAATAAATGTTTGTTAAATCAGATCAGTCCATGCTAGGAATATACATACATACACATGCATATTCTGCCTCAGAATAGCTGTGTAACCCTGAGTCAAGTCGCTTAATGTCTCTGGAACTCGGTTTCTTCATCTTTAAAATGGGAAGATAATACCTATCCTCACAGAGTGATTGTGTGAAATAGACAATACATGTAAATATGAGCTATTATCACATACCATCTTATAGTTTATAAAGCTCAATATAAGAATCATCCTCATTGTACACCTATGGTCAAGGACTAGAGAAATTAAGTGACTTATTTGCCATTGTCAGTCCCATAGCATGCTTTAAAAGATTCCTACATATTTCTCTTTCTAAAGAGTTATGTTTCAAATGGTTGATATAAAAATCAGATTTCCCTAACCAATGATTTAAGGAGATATTATATGTGGTATTGGGGATGGCATGTTGATGGATAGCCTCAGGAAGCTGATCAATAATAAAACTAATATTTCATTTGATGGAGGAGGTGGGGAAGATAGATCTGTAGATTCATCATTGTAGGAAACTCCTGGTGAGAAATTTCTAGGGATCAAATCAGTACCTTCTCCAAAATGTATAGTGTAATAGAGTTGTCTGGGTCACTGAGAGTTTAAGTGAGTCGAGCAAGATCACACACTATGCATCAGGAGGAGGATTTGAACCCAAGTTGTGCTGACTCTAAGACCAGCTTCCTATCCAATGACTCCATGATGCCACTTTCACTTATTTTACCGCTGTCCTCAGATCAGATATGGTTATAATCCACAATTTCTCCCCATCTCTTATATATTCAATTAATTAACTGGGCATCCATTGAGCTCCTAGAGGACCTAGAGCTAGATGGGAACTCTGATTTTACTGATGAGGAAGCTGAAGACCAGAGAAGTTTAGTGACTTGTTTCTAAGTGACATCCATTATAAACATCAATAATAAAATTTGGACTTAGGTCCCTTCACTCTAGAGACACTGCTCTTTTCATTCTATCACACAGTCCAAATTCCTAATTATTGACTAGATACTGTAGTCTAGAAGACAAATTATAATCTAGAGAACGTTCTTTCTTAACAAGACATATGTATCATTTTGTTTTTTTAAAATGTGTCTATATCCCTAGTTTAAAGTATCAGGACCAACATTTCTATTATAAGCTTTTTCTAAATGTAATTATATTTTAGGGGAAATGATTTGATCTGTGCTATATCTGAATTCATGGAACTAACAAGATGTCACAAAGGAGTCTCAATGTAGTTCTTGTTTTATTATCCCACATACCTCTAAATACTTTAAAAATATGTATATTATTACTTTTCCCTTAATAGGTAGTATTCAGAATTTGTTACTACCTGTTGTATATAGAACTGTTTTAGGCACTGTGGGAGATTCAACATTTAAATAAGACATGGTCTCTGCACTGATGGAGTTTACATTCTCTAAACACAGACATGACTATACTGTACAATAATATAAATACAACAGGGTTGCCAAAGTGTAGGGTAAGAGAAGTGATTTGATAAAAAAAAAATAATTCAATAGGAAAATTTAACAAAATTGCTCCCATGTGACTTTACATTTAAAGCTGTTTCAAAGCTAGTTTCTTCATCTATAAAATAAAGGGGAGTTTGGAATAGATGACTTATAAGGTCCCTTCCAACTCCAACTCTACATGATCCTTAGGAGGGAAGGGAACAGAACAAAGATTAAATATAAACTAAAGTAAGTAATCAGGCATATATATTCATAAACTAAGATGAAAGAGTATTTTTGCATATTCATTGTTGATAAGTGATTATTTTAATTCCATGGTGACATAATGATATTTGTAAGAGAAGATTATATGTAGATCAAGTATGGGATCCTGAACAGGTAATTTAATATTGCTTTCTTAGTCAATAGATCTTACTGCATTGGTTAAAAAACAACCCCAAATTTAAGAGTACCAAAAGCTGTCAGTGCAATTTTTCTTGTTTTGTTTCTAATTTATCTTATTTCATATCAATGTTCTTCCAACTGGACAAGGGAAAGTTCATCAACTTCATAATTGGTGCATTCTTTGAATTTTAAAAATAATTTCTGGATTCAAAGATGCAAGAGAGAAATGGAAAGAGAATAGGTCTAAAGTTTTATTTAATACTATATAGATTTAATACTACTAGATCACTACTCTGGCTTCATTAATATGCATACTAATGCACTAGCTCAGAAACAGACACTGGGTGGGTGGAATTAAAGAGGATGAGTTATTTGGAGTCTTCACTTTCTATGGACCTGTAATATATTTGTAACACCAACTACAGGAAATAGTGTAGGAAGGCTTGATGTCACAATAATACTTTATGCCTCCATAAGGAGGGAAATTTTGTGTGTCATTGTATCTAAACAGTAACCTAGTTGCTGCTGTAATCTCTGACTAAACGAAGAGGAAAAACATGATGAATGAGTCATCTCAGAATCTTTAAAAATAATCTTGGTTCAGGAATGCTTAGAATAAATAGGGTCATAATTCTATTATCTGTATATTCTGAATAATCCTAAATATACAGAAAAGATAACAAAGATACAATAATTCAGCACTGGGTCTGCTTTCTATCATTCTCTAGGAAAAATCTTCCAAATCTGAATCCTACTTAATATAGTCATTTTTACTTTGGATGAAGCCTCAAACCAAAGGTTTAAAATCTATCTATTACATTTAAATGGAAAAAAAAATTAAAATTAGAATCCAATAATAAAAAGATACTCATTCTTTGACCAGCTCCATCCTTACCAGTTATTATATTTAACCAATAAGAATATATTTGACATGGTCTTGTCTTCTAAAGGTCAACAAATCTGTCTATGTCAAACCAGAAGGAGGAGGGAATTCCTAAGCAAGGAACTCAGCTCAGGAAGTACAGTACCATGTCTCCAATCCCCTGAAATCCGAGTCGAAGCTGGAAACATAAGGATAAATTGCCATAAGGTAAAAAATGCTAAAATATATAGGACTATGTCATGGGAAAAAATGAAAATTCCAAACTTAGATTAACAGTGAGACAACCTTTATGTGTGCAAAACAACACTCCATTCTCCTTTATCAGAATCCCTGAACAAAAACAACCCCATAAAGGTCCTACAGCCTAAAATATATTCCATTCATTGACCTTTTATCATTTGCACAAGTTTACTACTAATAAGAAAACTACTAACTCGTTACTCAATACTGCTAACAAGAAAACTCATATACAGAACTAGAATTATTAACTTTGCCAAATTTGGAAGCTTGATCTGTAATAAATATTTAGTCTATAAGCCCCTAGAACAAGGTTCTAAAATAAAGAACCACATACAGATATGGAGTGAATTTAATCCGTCATGTTACATGTTATATCTTATGTTGCATAAGAGCAAGAAATAAATTTATTAAAACAATTTCACCCTCACATTAGTTAATCTTAGGGCACAAATTTCTCCCTTTGTTGGGATGTTCTCTGGTTGTCCCATTCAGAGCTGTATCTCAGGTTAGTTTTGTGGGGTTTTTTTTGTTGCAAATGTTGTAATTAGTGATCTACCTATCATTTATTTCCAACAAACCTTAATTGAGTACAGTTTACATCTTTGAAATTACTCTTATCCAAGCAGGCTTCAGAATTTCAGAACTATTGCCTAGAAACAAGAATCCTTTATTTATATAGTCAGCAAAGGTTTTAGTGCCTAATATCAGTTGTGTGTGAGCACCGATTATGTTGTAGGTGCTGTTTTTCCTACTCAGGACTGGTGGGGGGATACTCAAGGAAAGAAAACATGGAAATGTGAATCATTGTCACACTTAATGGCACAGGATAGGTTAATATCTCTGGGGAGATTAATGTCTAAAAAGCCTCAGAGAATATCTAATATTCAAATTAATCCAAAACATCCTTCATAATCAAACTCTTCACATTCCAAATCATAGAGGGGGAGATTTTCTTTGAGTTTACATAGAAATTAGCCAGTTTAATATTAGCATGTGGGTCAAATGAGTTTCATCAAGTATTCATATGTACATGTGACATACATATATATTCATATGGGTGTGATAAATATAACAAAGTTTTTTACAAAGTCACTTGCTTTAATAATGAAGCTAGTCCTTATTTTATTAAAATTATTTTCATAGTTGATTGTAAATAAAAATTTCTATAAAAGTGAACCCTATTTTCCCATTGACCATATATAAAATGTGAGATGCATTCCCATAGTGAGGAAAGTGTACAATGAACTAAATTGGGAAATTTGGTAGGATAAGGGTTAATTTAAGATATGCTAACCACATAGCATTTTAAATAAATTGTCAAGTGCTTCTACATAACTGTGTAAATGGCTATGTAAATATTAGTGTTATGATTAGCTCGGTTATATTATACCCTTTGGAAGAGAGCATTCTGGACTTCCTGACATCTTATTACTGTCAGTCACCCTCTCTTTCACTAAATCTGCCATTAGTTAAGGTCATATGATTTTCTACTGTGCTTGGGAATCTCATTCTTTCATACTTAGAATCTAAGAAATTTGGTTTTTTCCTGCTGTTTTTGATTAAATATTTACCAAAGAGTGTTAAATGGGGTTAGTTTGTGATTTCACAGTTCACCAGCAGGTGACACCACCTAAAATGAAAATTGATTAAAAAACAAACATGTTGATGAAAACACCCTTTATATAAATAAAACCCTCTTCATTCTGTTTTTAAGGGCTCCAAATGACTGTATCAAATTATGAAAAAGGAATGGTCTTTATTTTTTTTAACATACTGTTTATCAAGTTTATTAGTCAGGATTCATGGTCATAATTAAACAAATATTTGAAATTCATATGCAAGTGAAGCTAAATGCTTATATTCCCATGGGTTTACATTTCAAAAACCAATGTCCAGGCAGCTAGGTGGCACAGTGGATAAAGCACCGGCCTTGGATTCAGGAGTACCTGAGTTCAAATCCGGCCTCAGACACTTGACACTTACTAGCTGTGTGACCCTGGGCAAGTCACTTAACCCCCACTGCCCACCCAAAAAACAAAAACACAAACAAAAAAAATGTCCAACTGATGTTAGAATGCAACACACAACCACAATGTAACTAAGCAAGGCAATCGGCTAATTTTATTTCAATGTCAATTTAGTTTCTCAGTGGCCAAATTTCACTCAAATTTTAGAGAATTTAAAAGTTAATTTTATAGTGCAGAATCCTCCACAGAATACTAACTACGGTATCTACTCGCACAAGTAAACAAAAAAGGAACCATACTCAGAATTAATGGAAAGGATCTCACTGTTTGATGAACTATCAATAAAGGAGTAATATAAATTATCCACTTCAGGAAAAAGTGTAAACATTAATTAGAGCCATAAATAGAGCCCTGTATAGGGTTCCAATCTAGAATGGCTATAATCTTTAAACTAAAAATTGGTACATTCTGGCAATTAGTATTCCATTTTCAAAATCTGCTTTGAAATATACTTTTCTTGAAATTAGAGGTGTCCTGGAAAATCCGGGCTATATAACCACCATAGCAGAGGGGAGCCATAGGGCAGTTAAATCTCATTAGGGTTTTTTTTTTCTCTACAGTTCGATTATAAGAATTCTTGTAGAATTCTTAAAGGGTAGGGGAAAGAGCTAAAATATTTAATAATTATTTCCTTAAAATTAATTTTATATGCTTATTTAAAATGATTATAGAAAGCAAACAGCCTAGTGGGTCAAGGCCATCCTTGGATTCAGAAAGACCAGGGTTCACAGTAATCAAAACAAACTCTAAGACTGAGAAAGTCACTAAACCACTCATTGTCCCGCCAGACAACTGTAAAACCAAATCAGAGAGAGCTACCTAACCCCACTTAGTGAATGAGGATCTCCACACAGGGATTTCCCATAACATTGATTTACGGGTCCATCCCAGAAGAAAAATCACTAAGAGATGATGAATGAAGGAAAGTAAAGCGTTCCAACTGCAAACCTTGGCCAAGCTTCATCCTTTCACTTAATTTCCCATCTTAAGGCGTTTTATATTCCCTGCAAAATAGGAAGCCAGTTGCCATTAGCTTCCCAGGGTTCTCTCTCCGTATTAGCACTTATGAGGAACCCTCTTTCATTTAGGATTACTCTGCCTTACTACCCTCCTCCGTTTGAATGACCCTTGAATTGTTCCAGTTCCTCGAGGGCAGTCACCACCCCACCACACCCCACCCCCAACAGTTCAGCACCTGTGGGCAGGCACTCAGTCTATGCTGGCTGATTTATCCCAGCACCTTGCCCTCAGAGAAGGCAGAAAGGAACATTTTTCTCGCATCAAGGAACTGTAAATGGAAACTGGGACTCTTTGGTCCTGGGTTGCCCCATAACTCTCAGTCCACTTCTTCCTGCCTCGGTTTCCCCACATTGGTCTTCAAAAGGAGACACTACCTTTCCTGCCCCCTTCAGGGTGGAGTCCCAGAAATTAACATATAACTGGCCTAGCCCGGACCCTAGTGCGCCGGTTCAGATAGATGTATTCCCGCCCTCCCTCGAGGTAGGAGGCAGTTCTTCAGCTCTCCGGGGATCCCGTGGCTGACACGGCCTGCGCCTCTAGATTGAAGGTGCAGGAGGAGATCCCGAGCACCCCGGCGGTAGACAGAGCACCGAGGGTAGAAAGAAACCCCAGGGAGCTCGCGCGGCTCTCGGGGCGGATCCAGCGTTGGGGGGGTGGGGTGGAGGGAGGGAGTAGCGTGCAACGTGGTCACATTTGGCGGGAGAGAGGAGAGGAAACGCAGGAAGGAGGGGGGTGTCTCGAAGCCTTCTTCGGCCAGGCCTGGCGGGAGTCTGTGACTCACTCCCCGATCCGGAGAGCCTGAGTCACGCAAGCTTCTTGGAGGGGGCGGCTCCCTAGGGAGGGAAGAACCAGGGGCGTGGTTCGGAGGAGGGGGCATGTCGAGGACTACGTCCCACCCCGCCGTGGTCCTCAGGCCTGGGCTCGGAGGAAGCTGGGGAGAAGGGAAAAAGGGATAGCCAGACCGCGCACGGTGTCCAGGCTCGCCCTTCCTTTCGCGAAGCTCGCGCCTGAGCCTTCCACCAGTGACCGACCCCACTCCCCTTCCTCCCCACCCCTCCCCAACTCTGCCTAGACGTACGACCCAGGCAATCGCCAGACCGCGAAGCACCACCTCCCCACCCCCAATCCCCCTAGCACTAACCCCGACTCGGCCCCACCCGCGCGGCCAATGACGCCGTCGCAGGACGGTGGGGTGCGCGACCAATCGGAGCGGGCCCGGCGGAGAAGGCCGCCTCGGCCTCGAGCCGCCGGGACCAATGAGAGGCTGGCGGCGGTGTCCGCGGGGTGGGAGGGACAGGAGGTGAGAGGTCACGAGGCCCCGCCCCTCCTCTCCTTTCCCCTTTGCCCCGCCTCTCCCGCGCCCCAGCGCCGCCGCGGCTGCTGCTGCTGCTGCTGCTGCTGGTGGTGCTGCTGGTGCTGGTGCCGGCAGCTCGTGTCCCCTCCCCCTCCCCGCCCGCGAGCGCTCCCGCCTCACGGCTCCGTGTCTCTCTCCCCCTCCTCTCTCTCTCCCTCTCTCTCACGCTCAGCGCAATGGCGGCGGCAGCGGCGGCGGCGGCCGAGCAGCAACAGTTTTACCTGCTCCTGGGGAACCTGCTCAGCCCCGACAATGTGGTGCGGAAACAAGCGGAGGTAACTGAGTCTCTCCTCCCCCTCCCCCCCACCCTGACCCTGATCTTCCGGGCTCCCCTCGGCCCGATCGCCGGCCCCGCGGGATACCGCCCCCCCACCCCGGGCCCGGGGCCCCCAACCGGGTCATTCCCTCCACTTCACGCTCCTCTCACGGCCGCTGTCCTCCCGTCCGGCCTGATCTGGGCCCGGGCAGGCGGAGCAGAGGCGCCGGGCCGGCCCAGCCCACGTGGGAGCTGGAGCCGACGCGGCCGCCGCTGCCCCCGCCACCGAGGACTTTCCATCCCGGCCCCTGCCGCCCCTTCCAGCCTGAGATGGGGAGGCCTCGGCTCCCCTCCCCCCGCCCTGCCCTGTCCGGTCTCGTCCCGCCTTGGCAGTTACCCCCCCCTCCCCGCCCCCCACCGTGGTACCCGGGTGCTGTTATGCATGCACATAGTCTATGGGGTCAGGAAGGAGAGCTTCGATCCTGCCACCGGAGATGGGGGTGGGGAGGTTGGACCCCGACCCGACTTGGATCATCCTCTTCCCCTCCCCCTCCCGCACGGTTTGACCTTTCCCATGCCCCCCCATGCCCCTTTTCCCGCTTTCTCCTAATGGGATTTCCCCTCCCCCATCCAGGCTTCTGTCTCCACCTCTGTCCCCCTCCCCCCACCATTCCACCAAATCCCGTGCTGCCGCCTGTCCCATTTCTCCTCTTCCACTCATTCTTTTCCACCTGGTACTTACTGTCCTCTTATCATTCCGCACCTTATCCCTTCCCCCTGGCTTTCATTCTCGGCTGCTGTCACTCTTCCCTCCGGACTCCTTTAGCCTCCTTTTGCTAATTCTGTCCATTCCCTAAGCCGAGGGGGAGAAATAGAGGTTTGTTTTCTCTGGTATTCTCTTCCTCAAAAGACTGCTTTTCTAAAGAACTGTCCACAGCCAGCTGCCCAGCTTTATGTATCATGTCGCCTTTTTTTTTTTTTTTCCTTCAAATTTTCTCCCGACTCTAGGGAGCCATGTGCACTCATTTTTGTGACACATGAAGTAAGTTAGGGGATTTTGCTGTATTCTTAGGTCCAATAGCACATGTTTTAATAAGTTCAAAAGGACAGAGAAAGTACAGCTCAGTATTGGAGTACTTGCCTGTTTGGTCTACAGCTTCATCACGTTGGTTACCTGCAGGGACTTTAGCGATATATAATCTGGACTAAATTTTTTTCTTGATTACCTATGAATGGACTTCGTTGCCCAAACTTTTGGAAGCTGGGGAATGGAGAAAAGCTTTTCTGAATTTATTATTGTACTATGTGCCAGATATTACCACGTTGCAAAGAATTGTTTTGTTTCTGGGTTACCATGGCCAAAGAATTGTTTCAGATACACCTACATCCAAGGAAAGTTTATTTGGCATCTTCTCTCTTCTTGCCCCTCCCCTTGAAGGATTTGGTGACTTTTCTTCAAAATCTCGAGTGTATGACTTCAGGTTTTCAGTACTAGAAATTTGGTCCTTGAGGAAAATATTTTAAGGAAACTTACTACTTTTGCCCGTGGTGTTTTTTGGTAGCTGACTATTTTGGGTTTTGTCCCCCCCCCCCCCCAAGACAAATTAAAACACTTTGTCTCTGCTAGCTCCCTGAAGTAGAACTTTTCATGTATTGCAAAGCAAAGAATGGTATTATAATTAGTAAGCTAGGTTAATTCTCCTTCCTCCACTTGCTTAAGTCTCTATTGTCAAGCTTAGTGGGGAATCTCTCTCCTATTGAACTAAAATACCAGTGTCTGTTCAGCATGAATTCCTATTGGTGGCTGTCTTTGGTCTTTTATCACTTGCATCACTTTGTTAGTGAGTTCAGCACATTCTTTCATAAACAATTGGGGGAAAAGCAGTGTTCTCATTAGTTTCATAATGAAGACTCAGGCACTGATTAATTTTTTCTCTTATTTCTGTTGATTATATATCTCAAATCATTTGTGTCTAATTTTTTTAAGTGGCAAAATGATTAAAGGAGATTCTACTACTTTATAAGAAGTCAACTATAAGTCACATAGATCTAATTTTTGTGACAAACTAATATTAAGGAGTAGCTGCCAACATCTGAGTTTCAATAATAAGAAGACTAAATGCTAATGTTACATTAAATCAAATTTACACATGAAATAATCAGTTTGCTTTAGTAAATCAAACTAAAGATAATTGGCCATTTTAGGTTAATAAGAAATATAAAATATTTTCACAAATTTTCTTTGAACTTGAAGAATTGGTGTTTAGGAAATGTCTAAATAAAATATACTTTGTTGACACCAAATGCCAAACTGTTGAAGAAGTAAACTTGTTTTGTATTAAAATTTGATCATATACAGTAAATGTCTTTCATTTCTATCAAAGTATAAATTCTATTTTGGAAATTTTGTTTGGTGAGATGTTAACTCTTATGTGGATCATGTTTGTTTCCTTGTGTTCCCTACATATAGTGTGTGACTCATTTATCAATAGGCCTTACTACTTCTCTATCTTTATTGTTAAAAAAGGAGGCAGTATTACCAGGTCCTACAAGGGTGAATTTTCTTATAAGCTAGATTTAGCTTCACGGTAAGAAAAAAAATCATAAACGTCTTGATTTTTTTTCTCCTTTATTCCCAAAATGAATCTTCAGATGTTTGGGGGGGAAAGAGAATAGTCCCAGTAATTAGAAACAGAAAAATCATAATGAATTGGTCATTATGAAAAAGAACAAATAATTGAAAGAGGGGGTATTCAGTTGAGGAAATTGATTTCTGTAAACCCATGCATAGAATTCTTGGTATAACTTCAAGTCAAAGTTTTTATTCTGAGTGGATTTTCCCCAGAAAGTTTGTTTCTCTTTGATCCTGGGGGAAGGAAAAAAAAACTTCATTAATATCAATGGAAGTTGGATGAAAGGAAGAGAGACTAGCTTAGCTCCCTTGAAATGTATTTAATGGTCTTAGTCAGGGACAGATAGAAGCTGCTTTTTCTCATTTTACTACTCTCTTGCAAATAAGAGAAGGGTAAAAAGGCTTTCCGTAACAGTGACAGAATTTGATATGACCAAAATATTGGTGGATTTTGTTTGCCAGCACTTATGAACCAATAAATGCCTGGTAAATTACCTAGACTAGTGTGTCTGGTTTTCCTTCTATTGAAGAAGTTATAATGTATAGCAGCCTCAAACATGCATAACAATAATGCATTTTCTATAAAACTACTTCTGTACCTCTATATAGTGTGTGAGATAAATGACCCTTAATTCCAGAAGTCTTGTGCCAGAGGAATGCAAGCTCTAGAAGGTCCTGCTGGGGCTGAAAGGATTCCAGTAATAGGCTTATGTTATGTCTCTTGTCCAAAGACCAGCATGGCTAAGTTCAGAAAGACTCATCACCAGTTTGGTGTGGTGTAGTCAAAAAGGACCATCTGCTGAATTGTTCAGAAGGTCTTAATTTTCATCCCCGAAATAGGTGCACACCAAGGAAGAAGCCACACAGGTCCTTGGATTATTGAAGTACGCACAGAGCCAGGTTTAACAGACCTTGTAGAATCTTGGGTGTAGTGCCACAGTTCACAGGATGACCCTGTTTCACAGATCTAGAGCTGCAAAATGACCTTTGAGGTCATCCAGTGAACCTAATTTTAAAGGTGGGGAAACTCAGACCCTGAAAAATGAATTGACAGCCAAAAAAATTGAACCCAAGTCTTGTGACTCCAAATGTAGAATTCTTTACACCATACTCTTGGAATAAATTGAAACCAACAACTAACATGGGATCATTTGGAGTTTATTGATATTGTTATATATAGTCTATCAATAGATAGAGAGTGGTGTGCTTCTTTCTTAAATTGTATTGTAAGAATAGTATTAGGTTGAAGGTAGTAAGCAAACAGATTTTACCTTTTTATATGGTATGATGGAAGAAGAACTTGACTAGAAGCTGGGAAGACCTGGTTTCAGGGACCATATCTAACACATACCAATTGTGTGACCCTGGGCAAGGCACCCCAGCAATTCTCTAAGACAAGTTTGCAGGAAAAAATGCCTACATGAAATGAAAGAGGGAGTTTCCTCATTTAGTAAGTTCCCTATACTAATGAAATCACAAGTCCAGGTGATATCCCTATTAATCTTGACATTAAAATTTTAACTTGTACTATAGCCAGAAAATTTGCTCACTTTGAACTTTTAAAGGGTCAGAAAAAAATCTTCTGGGTATTTTTTTTATTGAAGGCAAGTGTTTCTTTTTCTCAGGATAATTAATCTTTTAGTTCTCATGCTTCCTCAGCATCCAAGTTTAGATTAAGCTCTTTTTGGGAGCTAGAATGTAGCCAGGCTTTTTTTTTTTTTGTCTAAGCCAGTTATCTTTATAAGAAATGATCTGTAGTCACAAAATAGCTTTCATTTCCAAACTATTCTTTTCTCAGAAACAAAATTCCAGCCAGAAGTAATGAATATTCACAGGCTTGATTCGATAATCACTAAGGCAGTCAAAGTGGAAAACGTATCATAAACTGAAAATTAAAAGAATCCCACTTCCTAGTGGGAATCATATTCTAAGATTATATTCCATTGACTGCAAATCTGGAAGAACATAATTTGGTATTTTGATTTTTTTTTTTTTAAGTGAGGCAATTGGGGTTAAGTGACTTGCCCAGGGTCACACAGCTAGTAAGTGTTAACTGGCTGAGGCCAGATTTGAACTCAGGTACTCCTGACTCCAGGGCTGGTGCTCTATCCACTGCAACCTAGCTGCCCCATGACCTTTATTTTTAAGGCTATTACTAGGATAAACTAAGGTATAATATGCCATGCAAATATTCTCCTTAGGCCTTGGAGGCTGCTGAAAGAAGGTTGATCCAGGCATTTCAGAGAATTGTGGGCTAAGAAAAAAATCTTTATTGACTGGAATTTCAGCCTTATCTTCATGATTAGATTTGATTTATATGTGCTAAAGAAATCAGTGATAACATAAATCTTGAATGTTTTGAAGGATCTTTTTGTAGTTATCTTTGAGTAAGCATAGAATATGTAGACTTAGTTCTAGAATAGCTTAGTATTTGGGGAAAACAATAATTATTCTAGAACTAAGGCTATATACATTTTTTATGTTGTTTATGCTTAAAGGTAAATAACAAAGATTCTCCAAAGCATTCCAGCATGAAGATTTATAGCTTTTCATCTAATAGCATTTAAAGAAATAACAATATGCCTAGCCTAATAATAGTAACTCAGACTCACATAGTTCTTTCTTTACTACCTGAATATTGTATCATGCCTAATTTACAGAAGAGCAGACTGAGACTCAGAAGTTAAGTGACTTGCCCAAAGTCTCTTGACTGGTAAGTATTAGAGCTGGGATTTGAACTTATGTTCTGACACTTAAATCCTATTAGTACACTTTCTATTTTACTTTGCTGCCTCTCATACCATCCTACTGTGATGGTAGTTTGTGTGATATTGTATTTCATTTTTATTTCATTCATTTATTTTTTTTTTCAGGGCAATGAGGGTTAAGTGACTTATCCAGGGTCACACAGCTAGTTATGTGTCAAATGTCTGAAGCTGGATTTGAACTCAGGGCCTCCTGAATCCAAGGCCAGTGCTTTATCCACTGTGCCACATAGCTGCCCCCTGATATTGTATTTTCTGTTATATTCACTAATATTCACTTCATATACATTCCTAAAGAATCTTAAGATTCAAAAAAGTCTAAAGAATCTAAGGAGTCCATATCATTACACTACAAGTTTTCTGTAAAATTTCATGGTCCTTCAAAGCAACATATAATAGCTGTTCAGATAGGTAAACCATTTGATCTAAATGTACTGCACGTCCCCAGTTTTGTTTTTACCTTAAATTAAAAATTATCCACAATTGACTTCTCATTTTGAGATTTGCAAACTGCATTCACCAGCTTCTATAAAATTCTGCATTCATCAGTATCACTTTGAATTTGTGAGTTTGCCATGTTATCCAAAAAGGAGCTTAAGTTTACCAAAACATCTACCTCCCCTTCACCCCCAAATTTATCTGTTTTCCTCCCAACGAGCAGCAATGTGCTTGCAGTGAGAGTATTTCTTAAAAGGATGAGAAGAATCAGGCTGTCACGTGCAAGGAAAAATGTACTGGACTGGGAGATAGACTTGCATTCAAGTACTAGCAGCTTGACTTGTTTGTCCTGGGCGAGTCTCCTAAGCCTCAAAATGCCTTGTCTCACTGGAATATATGATCAAACCAGAGAATATGTAGATGTGCTTTCTAAACCTTAACCATAAAGTTATCAGCTAAACAGCAAACTTTACCTTGGCCTACAGTGCTTAAGTCTGAGAGAGCTAGTATAGTCATGGAGCATATTTGATGTAATACTGCCTTTCTATTAATATTTAGTAAGTGGATAGTAATTAAGTTAGAGGAAAAGAGTAACATCTTGAGAAAAATTAACTTTCACCCAGAAAAAAATAAAGTGGACTGTGAATTTAAGTATTGAGGTACCTTTTTTAAAATTCAGTCTGTGTGTCCGTATCACTTTGTCTTCTGATATCTACGCTTATTCCTCTTTTCGTAGTAGATGATTATACAAGAATATTTTAGTTATGGTCTCATTCTAGTAAAGATAAGGAAAATGTACCTCAGGAAATGGTGGATTGTCTTATCTTTCCTTGATTGCTAATTCCAGGTCAGATGTAGCTCTGTAGTGGCCTTATGTAATTTAAATCAATTCTGGGTTTTCTTTGGTCTAGACCAGAGCTTCTTAAACTTTTCCCATTCGTGACCCCTTTTTGCCAGAGAAATTTTTGTGCAACCCTAGGTAAGTATATAAAATAGGTATGTGTAACCTTTTACTGTTGTCAAGTTTTTCGTGACCATATATGGCGTCATGACCCACAGTTAAAAGAAGCTTTGGTCTAGAGAATGTGGAGGAAATTACCTTTCTATTCATGGCCTTGCTTTTGGAAAGAGATTGGCACAAAGTGGAGATGTAGTCCTAAAAAGGAGGGTGATAAACTAATGGGTTACTTGCAAAGGGTCCTAGAATCCACGTATATGTGGGAGTATATTTATTGAAATATCATTTTGATGTTATCAAATTCTATCAGAATACTTGGGGAAAGAAAACCTAAGTTCTAGTACCATGCTGGTAAAACCTTGGCTATGTATTCTCTGTGACCTTGAGCAAGTCAGTTTCCTTATTTATAAAGTCATAGCTTTGGACTAGATAATTTCTATGGTCCCATCCAATTCTAAATTTATAATAAGCCAACATCTTTTTTGTGGGCTAAATTATGTAGGTGCAGTTGTGACTAATAAAATACCAAATGTAAAAGTTACTGATTTAATTTTCTCATTGAATAGATTAGTATAACCACTGTTATTCAGGGGTCCTCAATTTTTAAATGTCCCCATATTTTTGAAAGGTTAGTAACAACCCAACTAGGTCACTGTTTCCTCACATGGCTCTAGAGAAATCATCATCCTTGAGACATCATTACAATCTCTATTTTTCATTCTCTGCCTTTGTGTGTGTGTGTGGGGGGGGACTGGGTTGTTGTTTTTTTTTTATGGCTGGGCCAATGAGGGTTAAGTGACTTGCCCAGGGTCACACAGCTAGTGTCAAGTGTCTGAGGCTGGATTTGAACTCAGGTCCTCCTGAATCCAGGGATGGTGCTTTATCCACTGCACCACCTAGCTGCCCCCTCTGCCATTTTTTTTTTAACCTGGGAGATGGGAAGAAAGTGGGGAGACAGGAGAGGAGCTAGAAATAATGACAGCCAGGAATGAAGAAGGATAACTATATCTCATGTATAAGAAATTGATAGGGGAGGGAGACAGGCAGGAAGGAGGAAGGATTTGGAAGAACAAGTGGTTGGATAAATAGCAGGGAGAAAATTGAACCCCTGACACAGGTTCCTGACCATTGTATCCCAAGTATAAATTGTGTCACATATTGAAGAGGGTTGGGAGGCACTGGACGGACACAGTGACCTTTGTTGATCTCTTCCTACCTAGATTCTATATTAGCCCCTTTTTTCGTGCAGCCTTATATCCAATAACATATACCTACCTCTATAGCTATATTTCCTTGAGTCATTATCTTTTCTAGAGATCTCATCCATACTTCCTCATCCTGGGAGAATCTTGACCGTGTCTTCTTATAAAGCCTCTATGAGGTGCTGGGGACCTCTAAATCTAGACACTGCAGACGAAGCAGATTAGGGTTGTGCGTGAGCAAGTCCTAACTCTACCTAGTTCCCAGCTTCCTTTTTCTGGGCATATGTGTCTATGATATTCTTTGTTACTGTCGTTCATTTTATCATTCAGCAAACATTTGCTGATTTCTGACTGTGCTTAGGTGTTGGGAATTGTGCTAGGCCTGAAGAATCCAGCTTCAGCCTGTAACCTCTGTTTGTCTCAGTTTTTTCAATTGCAAAAGGGTGATAATAAAAACTACCTCCCAGGGTGGTTGTGAAGATTACATGATATGTTTGTGAAGTACTGGCATATAGTTGATATTATAGAAATGCCAGCTATTGGTATGTAAAGAAAAACTGAAACAGTCTTTGCCCTCAGGAAAGGTACATTCTGTTAAGGGGAGGAGAATGACAGTATGTACAAGGACAAATATATTCAAAATAAATACAAACTCTAAAAAGTAACATAGGGGATGATGCTAACAGTGGACTTGGAGGGGGGGAATGACAGGCCAAGGATATAAGTACCTCATTGTAGCTCCCAAATCTGGGACAATTTGTACAAAGTTACAGACATGGAAATTAGAATGTGGTGTTCAGAGAACAAGTAAACCAGTCTGGCTGTGTGAAAGGAAGTGACGTGTAGTTGTTGGTAAGCCTGGAAAGCTAGGCTAGAGTGAGATTGTGGAAGTTTTTTAATGCTGAACAGAAAAGCTTGGTTTTTTTATCCTAGAGTCAAGAGGGAGCCACTTAATTGGCTTTCTTGCATAAACATGGTCAAATCTGCTCTAAGAATATCATTGGCCATTCTATGCAGGGCTGATAGGGTTGCAAGATTAATTAGGGGCTATTATAATAGTCAAGGCAATATAGATGATGGAAATTGGAACTAATGAGTTGGCTCTGTGGGTAGAAAAAAGTTTGAATGGAGAAATATGTAGAATCAACATGATTGAATGGAGAGGGGAAAGAGATAATGAAGAGTTGAGGTTGCAAACATTGGTGACGGGTAGGATGGTTTAGGAGAGATCAATTGATTTATATATTAATCTCAACTTTTTTTCTCCCCACAGGAAACCTATGAGAATATCCCTGGACAGTCTAAGATCACATTCCTCTTGCAAGCTATCAGAAATACAACTGCTGCTGAGGAGGTATCAAAAATTCTGAAAAAACTTCATTCTCTAAACATTTAATTGGATTATTGTTAGTAGATAATGGGGTAGTAGGGAGCTCATGATAAGTTTATGTACAGATATATACAGTGGGTCTACCCTAGAAGAATATAGTTCAATCCCTTCATTAGATAACTTGAGAAAAATGAAATGTAGAAATATAGAACTGGGACAGACCTTAGAAATCTGGTTCTGTTCCTCAATTTATAAATGAGGAAACTGAGGTTCAGGATGAATCTGCTTACCCAGGTAAGTAGCAGTCATGAATTTGAATCCATACTCTCTTTCAAAATCCACTGAGACCACCACACTGCTGATGCTATTCATTGTATGTTTGAAACATTGAGTAAATTCTCCAGTAAGACCAGTGTCCATGTTGTTAAACCATCAAACGGTAAGTTGAGGGGATGGGGGTGTTTTGTTTTTTGCTAGATACAAGACAAACATTGGTAGTGATACTTAACAAAATTATTTCCATTGGGGTGGGGGATATGTTTACAAATCAGAAAAATATTTTTAAAAATCACTGCTGTTATACAGCTTTGTATATAAAACCAGTGACCTTGGAGTCCAAGAACCTGGGATTAGGTCTCACCTCCCCATGGTCTTGCTACTGAAATGTTGAGGGCTCCATTATTGCTTGAGTTTTAAGGTCACAACTCAGTTTGAAAGAGTGTGCTTTCAGATATACTGTGTTTGAGTCTATAAGTAACAATTATCTAAAAACCTTCAGTTTAGAGGTCATGAAAACATGGAAGAAATTCAGTGTTTGCCTAGTAGGGAAAAAAATCTGTATCCAAAAGCTAACTTTATGTTCTTTAGCTAAGTAAAAGGATTTTCACTCTTTTGAAAGTATACTAAAATGATATGTATGATCTGTTAACTTAAAACTTAATACATTGAAGTGATAGAGAATGCTAAAATTTTCTCTACTATCAAAAAGGACAAATGGAAATAAACATGTGAGATTTGTCTCCGTTTTTTGATGCCCCAAAATGTACTCATAGGCACATAAAAAGCTAACATTTCTTGTGTGGGACAGACAAGTGTAATGAATTTTATGTGGCCTATAAAAGGCAGCGTTAGTGTAATGGATAGAGCCGGCCTGGGAGTCTAGAAGACCTGGGTTAAAGCCGACCCCTAACTTTGTGGCCCCAAGCAAGTCACATGTTGCAAAGCAGCTACAGATCTGCATTATTAGAGAGTTCCTCACCAGGAGCTTCATGCACTGTTGAAATCCCACATTGGCTTCCTGCGCCTCCCTCTCTGTCCTCAGCAAAAAAGAGTTGGAAGTGACAAAGAGAGATTGTGTGTCTTTTGGGTTCTATCTTCAGTATATACATCGTAGTCACACTTTTACCAGGCCACAGTCTAAAGGCTGCTTCTGTAATTCTATGTAGTTATATCATTTTGGGAAGTATTATAAAATATCCTTTTATACATTCCTACAGTCTCCCCAGTGTGTTGAATGCGGCAGCTAGGTGTGAAGACTAGTGACATGGTATAGAAATAAGTATCTTGCCTTACCCACTTGCTTTATCTCCTGATCTTTTCCCCCCAAAGTTACAGGTTAACTCTTTGTTTGCTACAGACCAGATTGGGGTTGTCAGCATTTCACAGTTGACCTAATAAAATTTCTTTTGTGCATTCTTATCTCTGGCCTTCAGATTTTCTATATAATAGGTACTGATGTAGCTCTTTCCGGGTGGATTGGATGCTTGACTATCTACACTTGCTCTTCAACATCTAGTATAACTTAAAAATGACATTGATAAAGTTGCCGAAATAAAATATCAAATGTGTGACGTGTGTGTTCCCAGAATCATAGAATTTAGAAGTAGAACAGATCTTAGTGATCAACTACTTACCCGCCTTCACTTTACAAAATAAATTAAATTATTAAATAAATTATTATGGTCACACACAACCCACTGGTATTGTCTGTTTCATAGCTATAAAGAAGACAAGGAAAGAATCTTGCAGGATAAGAAGGCATGGAGGGGTTGTTATCTAGATCAGTGGCATCTCTACCCACATTGATGAGATCACAGATCATTCAGAGTACAATCAGTTTTGTATGATATGATATATTAGGTAATATTCTGAGCATAATTTTGAGTTTGCTTCTGCTCTATTTCTTCCTCAAGAAACAGCAAGAATGCAGAAAATTTCACAAAGCCGCAACCTACTTCTGCAAACAAACATCAAATTTTTGAGTTCTGTCTCCCAAGCCCTTTTCCCCCATACGTCCTGTGGGTTTTATTGCACAATTTTGCTTAGCTTTGAGGGAATGCATGTACCTGTCACCTTATCACAGAACTGACTATAGTGACTTTTCAATGGATCTGTGATATACTGCCCTCTTCAGGTTTCGATGATCCATGCCTCTCCCTGTGTGTCCTTATAGCCTGTCTTTGTAAATAGACCTCCTGTTGTAAATGTTCCATGGATGCCTGGGTGACAGTTGGACTATGATTGTCTGTTATCCTTCACTTTCAAAGTGTGACAACTTGCTCTGGTCTTTTTCTGATCATGTTGGCCTTAACAACAATGTTTTTATGACATTTCTCTTGCTTGAGTGATCATTATGACCGTCAGCATACTTACACCCACCACAGTTCTCTCCAGTGGCCTTTGGGTCACCTGCAGTTTGTATTCTTCTAAAATCATGAATAATAATTGTGTGTGTGAGATAGAAGTATTATAAATATTCTCATTTTACAGACTAGGAAGCTGAGGTTTGGGGAGTTTGATTTGCTCAGTCACAAACTAGAGAGCATCACTAGCACCTGTAGCCAAGTTTTCTAAATCTTAAATCCAATACTTTTACTACTATGCTCTTGTTTTTCTCCTTTCATGTTAGTGTTATACTGAGCTAAACATTTTTTAGCTGAATTTAATGAACATTCTTAGTTTGGCATTAAAACATTTTGATTTTATGGTATAACTTTGCCCTGTGTGCAATGAGAGTTCAATTTTTGTATCTGTTGTCTTTTTGCATACATTTCTAGAGTAGTCCTAACCCACAAAAGCATTCAGGTTGATTTTTAAATCTTTGCTGATCTTTATATATATTATCAGGGCATACTTACTTTTACAAAAGAAACTATGATATAATATGAGCTTGAGTTTAAATTTCGCCTCTTCTATGTATTATCAGTGAGACTGTACAAATCACTTAAGGCCTCTAGGACTTTAGTTTCCTAAAGTGAGGGAGTTGGGCTAAATAATCTTTTTTTTTTTTTTTTTTTTTTTTTTTTTTTTTTTTTTAGTGAGGCAATTGGGATTAAGTGACTTGCCCAGGGTCACACAGCTAGTAAGTGTTAAGTGTCTGAGGCCGAATTTGAACTCAGGTACTACTGACTCCAGGGCCTGTGCTCTATCCACTGCGCCACTTAGATGCCTCTAAATGATCTTTTACGGCCCCTTAAAGTTCTTGATCCTATGATCATTATTTTTATATGTATATGTACATATGTGTGTGTATATACATACATGCATGCATATAATGTAACAACCTTTAAGCACCTTCAAAAGGGAAGGCAAAGCATTAGGTCCTAGGGAATACAAAGACAAAAACATAAGTCTACCCTCAGGGGGCATAGATTCTGTTGTGAAATATTGCAGTCGTGGCCACATGCAGAATGTCTTTTTGCCTAAATTTTAAGTATTTACATTTTGCTTGTGATGATAGAAAACAGCTGTTTTTTTCTACAAACTGAAATTGTGCAAGAACACTTCAGTGTCTTAAACATAGCAGGAAATCTTTTCAAAGACAACTAATCCATCAGTATGAATCTTTAATACTAGTTAAAACTTGGAAACTAGGCTGTAAATGTTGTTTTTTCCAATGTTTGGCATCAATTCCCTTCCTGTTTAAATATGTTCTTATATATCGATCTACTGTTTCCTGAATTACCATTCTCATAGTTGTCCTTACCAAAAAAAATTAAGACAAATAATATGTTTAAGGTGAAATTTAACTTTTTTTTTTTAAATTAAATAATCCTTAAAGTTTTTTTGGTTTGTTTTTGTTTAAGATAGAGAAGTTTGGTATCATGAAGAGTTTTGATATTCATGTTACCCTAGTTTGACTGTAACTTACTAAGGTTAAAAGTCCTGCTAAGGTGTCTGAGGTTTGAGACAAAGATGAATTGGGCTAATTCACTTCCTTGACAAAGCCTTGCTTTGGAGATCCTGGGTTCCCCTGAAGCCAGTTAGTAGATGGGATATCTGTTGGGCTCATGAATGGGTTGCAAATACTTGTATCAGTCAACAAGTACTTTCTGTGAGCTATGTACTGGATTTATAAATGCAATGACTTAATACTTACTCCTGAGATTACATTATCCCACTGAAGACAAGAGCTAATATTTTTGTTTGTTTTTTTGAAGAGCTAATCTTTTTAATAAACTCTAAGAAATTATGCTGAAGTTAATGAATTGACATAAAAAAGAGTCTTTGGTAAGGTCGAGTTGGGCCTAAATTTGATAATATTCCTAGTAACAATAAGAGCTAGGATTTATATAGCTCTTTAAATTTTGTGAAACCCTTTAAAGTAGTATTTCATTTGATCATCACAACCACCCTGGGAAGTAGGTGCTATTATTATTTTTTTTTTTTTTTAAGTGAGGCAGTTGGGGTTAAGTGACTTGCCCAGCATCACACAGCTAGTAAGTGTTAAGTGTCTGAGGCCGGATTTGAACTCAGGTCCTCCTGACTCCAGGGCCGGTACTCTATCCACTGCGCCACCTAGCCACCCCAATAGGTGCTATTATTATCCCCATTTTACTGATGAGGATACTCAGAGGTGTTAAGTGACTTGCCCAGGATCACAGAACTAGTATCTGTGGTAGGATTTGAACTTAGGTCTTCATCACTCCAGGTTCAGCGCTCTATCCACTGTGTGACCTAACTGCCTTTAACAACAGCCATCTTAACAATATGTATGAGAACCAGAAGGTACATAGTATATGAAAGGACGGTCAAGAAGAGCACTAAATCCGGAAGGATAGATGATTACTCTATGGTCCGGGACTTTTTGATGGTCAAAGGGAAAGAAATAAATATTTATTATATGCTTACTATGTGCCATGCTTTGGAAAAGAGAATGTTAGTAATATTGGGTCTTCAGCTGCTATATAAGATTTAATTGAACATATGCAGAATGTATGCCAGGATTAATGTAGAAAGTTCTATTATCTATCAAGCTTGGGAAATTAGGGTATTGTTTTAAGGATAAAACAAGGAGATTGGGCTAAACAATTTTTGAGGTTGGCTCCTAACGACGATTTTACTTAGCATATGTGAATTCCAAAACTACAGTAAAACACTAATGATATTTTCAAAGTAATTTAAATCTTAAGACATTTGAGCCTTAAGGATCATCAAAAATTTGGTGTGCTAGTGAATAAAGAAAATACATTCTGACAGAACATTCTTATTTCTGGAATCCGGAGTCATAGGCTTACTTTAGGGATTTTAAACCTTGCATAAAATAACAATTTATTATTTTGGTCAATGACGCCTCAGGTTTTATAATAAATGCTGACCTGAGAATTCCAATTGAATTTGACAAATAATTATGTTGTTCTAGGTGCTAAGAATTCAAAGATGAAATAAAAAAAATAGTCCCACACTTTGGGCTTAGAAATCTGTTTTGGGGAGAAAGTATGGATAACACTGGTAACTAGAATATAAGTTTAAGTTCCTAAGAGAAGTGTGAAGACTTTGGTAAGAGCTTATTTTTAATAAGTGGGATCAGAGAAGCTTCATAAAGGAGGTAGCAGCACCTGAGCAGGTCCTGGAAGGGAAGAAATAATTCCAACAAAGTGGCAGACACATTAGAAATGGAAAACCAAGGGGGCTTCCATACTGTGCTCATTTGTGTAGATGATAGTTAAGGAATAAAATGGCCTTGAAAGCATTCTTCCAAGCTACTTTGTAAATGGGTAGCCATGCAGAATGATGGGCAAGAGCTGAAGAACTATGTTTAATATGGAAAGATGAATTTAAAAGGAGTATTAGTGGTTTTCCATAGTAATGAAGGAACAAAGACAGATAAATAGATGGAAAACTTTGCTATACTTTAACCTTTTTTGGGAGGGGAAGGGGGATTCAAAATCAAAGGAGTAATTTTCTAATAAATTATAGAAATCTACTAACAAAAATGAAATATGCATTACACGTTAAGGATGGAATGAAATTTACTTAGATTATTTTTCTCCAATAATACACAAGGTAATAAAGTTTGTTTTCTGTTTTAGGCTAGACAGATGGCTGCTGTCCTCCTACGACGTCTTTTGTCCTCTGCTTTTGAGGAAGTCTATCCAACTCTTCCTTCTGATGTTCAGAATGCCATCAAAACTGAACTACTCTTAATTATTCAGATGGAAACACAGTCTAGCATGAGGAAAAAAGTCTGTGATATTGCTGCTGAGCTGGCCAGGAACTTAATAGGTAGGTATGAAATGAAAATGCACTAATAGAAAATGCATGTGTATTATTCCCTAAGTATCTTTTGGAGTGAGGGCCATGGTTCACTTATGAGGACCTATGTTCTTTTCCAAATGAGTCTAGAGTTGGGATTATTGTGGAGTCTTTTGAATGGTCTCTGAAATATACATATTATGCTTCTCCAAATGCAATAATTATCAATTCATATTTTCAGTGTATGACTGGCAAAAAATTATGCATCAACCAATGTATATGCAGATGTGCTTAGAGAGATCAGTTTACATGTCTTTTTGTAAGACCACTCCTGTTAACTTTGTAATTAAGAAACAAATCGTTTGAGTAGGCTTGTCAATCAATGTTTTACCCTTACATTTTGGCAAAGATTTAGAAGTACAGGCAAGCCAATAGTAAAACTATTAATTATGCCAGTGAAGCTGTGGAAAATACAAAATAGCAATTCATTTTAAAAATTACTTGATTTGGGGCTTTGGAATCTTTCTAGATTTGAATATGGGTATGCCTAATGTCTGGAAGTAGATAAAAATGGAGTAACAATTAGAAAGTTGCCCAGTTTTGTGTTTGTTTTTTGTTTTATTTTTTGGCTTCCATGTCTGAACTTCCTAGTTCCCTCACCCCATTATAAAAATAAATGCTATTGCATCTGATAGAAATCACTGTTTAGCCACATCTTGTTTTGGTTTAAAGGACAAATTCTGTTTCAGTTTCATTTACCTCTAAATCCATCAAATCCATCATATTAAATGCTGATAAACTCCAAGATACCCAACTGAAACTTATTTTAGTTGGGGGTACTGAGTAGCATACTGGGAAAAGTGGAGGAAGGCAAGAACAGAGTTCACATCTTATCTCTGACACTAACTGTGCAACCATGGGCATTATATCACTGAACCTTTCTGAACCTCAGTTTCCTCATCTCTAAAGTGGGGAGTAGAGAACTTTAGTGCCAGTTTTACTTTGAGATAGCTTGTAGTGTTGTGGTTAGAGTGCTGGGCAAGTTATGTGCTCTACCCTCCTTTCTTAGGGTCTATGGCTTCACCCCAAATCATTTCCCCACTGCCTCTCAGAAGGATACTGCTTTCTCTCCATTTTACATTACTCACAAACTCAGTTAATTCAGTAAGCAGTCATTCTCACATAGACATTTTCTTGTGAAATCTCTTTAGTTATCCAAGAATAATCCTCTTCCTTCCATTTATAAATCTAAAACAGCTCTATTGGTCAAAATGCAAAGGAAATTGTGTGCCTGTATCCAAGAAGACCATGAATTTTGACATGGAAATAGACATAAAAACTATATAGTCACCAGCTTCTAGGCTACTCACTGGTCTTTAAATGGAGGAACCCCTGGAAAGCACTAAAATTATTTCAGAGGCTACCATTCCTTTTGTGTATATCTTGATCTTTATTTAAATCCAGAAAACAGTGTGCCTCCACATTAAAAATTGGGGGGGGCTGGGGCAATGAAGGTTAAGTGACTTACCCAGGGTCACACAACTAGTACCTGTTCTTTTTTAAAGCATTACTAAATTTGTAATAACCTAAATTTATTTATTTTCTTTTTTTTGCTTATTTTCTTAGTTGGGAATCCATGACATTTTTTGTGTTTAAAAGGGCACCCCTTTAATTATAAATATCTTATTCAATTTTATTTCTAACTATAACAATACTTATTTCCTACTATTTCAGTGCATACTGTGTTGTTTCTGTTACTTTTTTCCCCCCAGGGCAGTGAGGGTTGTGATTTGCCCAGGGTCATACAGCTAGTAAGTGTCAAGTGCCTGAGGCAGGATTTGAACTCAGGTCTTCCTGAATCCAGAGCCAGTGCTTTATCCACTGCACCACCTAGCTGGCGCCCTCCCCACCCTTTTTTTTGGGGGGGGGGGGCAGGGTTTGGGGCAATGAGGGTTAAGTGACTTGCCCAAGGCCACACAGCTAGTAAGTGTCAAGTGTCTGAAGCAGGATTTGAACTCAGGTCTCCCTGAATCCAGGGCTGGTGCTTTATCCATTGTGCCACCTAGCTGCCCCATGTGGGTTTTTTTGTTTGGTTTTTGGTTTTTTTGCGGGGCAGTTGGGGTTAAGTGACTTGCCCAGGGTCACACAGCTAGTGTTAAGTGTCTGAGGTAAGATTTGAACTCAGGTCCTCCTGAATCCAGGGCTGGTGCTCTATCCACTGCGCCACCTAGCTACCACTTGTGTTGTTTTTAATAGACTTTTTAGGCTGGGGAGTGAACTACTATGAAATTATTTCTATGGGAAAATGTATTTTAAGTTCCAAACAACCAACTTGTAAGTGAAGCTTTAGAATGCAGCCCATTTATAAGTTAGTAACTCTGTTCTTAATGCTACATAATTGTCTTCTTTCTTAATAAACCTTTGCAATTTCCTCTTGTCTAATCAAATATTAATGAATTTGTGGGGTTTTTAAAGAGAATGTATCTGTGAAGCATGGTTGATATCCAATATGTTTATTAATTAAAATCACTTATGTAATTCATTCTCCCCAAAAATCAGTCTAAAGTACTTTGGAGAAGATTCTTTTACTATTGAACTCTATTGTTGTCCCTTATTTTCAAGCTACCGCATCATGTGCATCCCCCAAATGATGGTTCTCATCCTGTATGGTACTCTAATTTCAATATGGACTTTAACTAAAGTATGTATATGGATGTAAATATATACTTCATTGAATTCTTAAAGTGAAAACATACAAAGTAAGGAAGGTTGAGGGAGGCCTTAGTGACTTTTTAAATTAACTATATGGATCGTTGAAAAGTCAACCTAAGAAAATTCCTTCTGTGCTATGAAACTAAAATTTGCTTTAAAATATGAAAGAAAAATTCAAATGGTTTTGAGTGTAGTGAAAGTGATATGAAAGGTTAAAATTTATTCAGGTTTTATGATTGGTACCTACAAATTTAATATTAAATAGTGAATATTATGAACACATGGCTTGACCCTTTTTTGGCGATTAAACTTATCCTTCTGAATTTATTATACTACTTTTAAACTACAAAATAATACTACATTGACTTCATTATTTTTTTTTTTCTAAATGAGCAGTCACCCTTTAAGAAACTAAATTTGTTAAGTCTACATATACATTTACTGCCTAAATTTCTCTGCTTCCAGATGAGGATGGCAATAACCAGTGGCCAGAAGGTCTGAAGTTCCTTTTTGATTCAGTCAGTTCTCAAAATGTGGGACTGCGGGAAGCTGCCCTTCACATTTTCTGGTATATTCATGGATTTAGTTATTGGTGTACTTTTTGGAAGAAAATAAAACATTTAATATTTGTTGCAGCACCTGTCTAGGAGTTCTAAACTTAAATTGTTCAACTTTTTGTGGTCTTTAAAATACCTTTCAGTTTGTGTATATATATCTATACATATATATATATATATGTAAATATAAATGGTCTTGCATTTTGTATTAAAGATAGATAGTAATGTCTTACACATTATACCTTCTATAGACAGACTACTTCTGATAATCATAAATGGAATTCTAATGGAATTATCTTGCTTTTCTGTATAATAATGGGTTCATACAATAACAAATTAGCCTTTCTCTTTCCTTCTGTGGCAGTAGCATCAAGAAGTGGTTTAATTATGTGTTTTTCTATATAAGCAGTTTTTAAAAAAAAACTGGTGTCCCAGTTTAAGAAAAAAATTACATGTATGTGACATTTATTTGTATATACAAATTAGAAAAATGATACATATGGGATACTTACCTACATTACAAAATAATTATTTTACTTCTAGGGTTATTTCCATTCTCTGGTTAGAGTTATGATTAATTTACCAAGAAACAATCTATGTTCACTAAAGTATGCTTTTGTTTGCTTGTTGTTTTTTTTTTTTTTTTTAAGTGAGGCAATTGGGGTTAAGTGACTTGCCCAGGGTCACACAGCTAGTAAGTGTTAAGTGTCTGAGGCCGGATTTGAACTCAGGTCCTCCTGACTCCAGGGCCGGTGCTCTATCCACTGAGCCACTTAGCTGTACCTAAAGTATGCTTTTAACTCTCAGTTCAGCATTTAAAGAGAAGAGAAATGTAGCATCTGATAAACCTGTTCTTTTTTTCCACTGTTTTATCATATTTCTCTTTTAATCTGTATTATCTTGGCCATCTAACCTCAAACATCAGTAGATAACATTCAGTTTTTCATTGACTTGAATATACAAGAATTTCAAATAACCTGGATTGCTGGGAGTAGGACCAAGTATTCAAAAGCTCCTCCCCAATCATCATTCCTGCTTCAGATTTGATCACTGCTCCTATTCATCTCTTAAACCAGAAGCAGCTTCCAACTAGGAACCAAAGTGATGACAAAGGGAAAAAATATCAGGGAGAAGTGGTCCTGGGCAAGCCTAAGGCACCACCTTTGTTGATATTAGCTTTGCTTACATTTTCCACCTCAGCCAAAAATTATATTGTTGGAAGTGGTAGGCAGGATTCAATGGTAATTATTAAGAGAGAATTCAAACACACAAACAAACCAAAAAGATAATTTAAACTTAACATAAGCATTTGACATGAAGGCCTCATTATTTTATACATTTGTAACACTTTTAGGAACTTTCCTGGAATTTTTGGAAATCAACAACAGCATTATTTGGATGTCATCAAACGGATGTTGGTTCAGTGTATGCAAGATCAGGAACATCCAGCGGTAATAAAAATTTCTATTTCTTAAGATAAACAGTTTAACTTGGCAGCTTATTAGTAAAGAAATGTATTTAGCAAATATTTCATGGTATTTTCATTTCCAAACATTAATAATTAGGATGTAATTTATAAAGTACAATAAAAAGGAAGTTTACACAGCAGTATCCAGTTGGAGGATTTGAATTCACAGCACAATATTTTATTTTTTAATTTCCCCTGATCCATACTGTGCTGACTCTTTCAGATCAGGACATTATCTGCAAGAGCTGCAGCTGCATTTGTGCTTGCAAATGAGCATAATGTTGCATTACTCAAACACTTCGCAGACTTACTACCTGGAATCTTACAGGTAAGGAAATATTGTAGAATGGGGTATTACTGTCCTTTTTTTGTTGTGTTTAAATGTATACCAGCTCTGTGCCTCATAAAATAGGTGTTGTGGAGTTTTAAATATTCCAAATTTACAGTTTGGTCAGGGTACTTTCTACAGAGTGGAAGGTTATATATTATATGCATATGAAAGTGCATAGACAAAACTATAGATTTAATTCTGTTAGTCCCAAGTTGTTGGGTTTGTTTTTTGTTTTTTAACCAGTATTCAAAGAAAAGGTTATTCAGTTCATACAAGTATGAAGTTTCTGAATGTTTCTGGGATATTTTTGGATACTTTGATTACTTTAAACCTAATGCATATTTTCTCCCTATCTTTTTATACTTTTCCCAGTGCCTAACTTTGCACTAAAGTGACTAAATATCAAAGTCTACATTAGACTTGGTTAACTTCTTTATAGTATTTCTCAGTCTCTGTCCTTTCCAAGAGATGCAGGCACACAAAGGGCTATAGAACTGTGCATAGCCTTTGATCCAGTAATACCACTGCTAGGTTTATATCCCAAAGATATATCCCCCAAAAGAGACAAAGACCTATTTGTACAAAAATATTTCTAGCAGCTCTTTTGTGGTGGCTAAGAATTGGAAATCAAAGGAATGCCCATCAACCGGGGAACAGCTAAACAAACTGTGGTATATGATGGTAATGGAATATTATTGTGCTATAAGAAATGACAAGCAGAATGATTTCAGAAAGTCCTGGAAAGACTTGTATGAGTATAGTCAAGTGAGCACAGAACCAGGAGAACATTGTGCAGAGAGATAGCAAAATTGTTTGATGAAGAACTGTGAATGACTTAGCTATTCTCAGCAAATACAGTGATCCAAGACAATCCCAAAGGACTAATGATGAAGCATACTATCCACTTCCATAGAAAGACTGATATTGATTGTCTTGAAGCATGCTATTTTTCACTTGCTTTCATTTTTTTCTTTTATTCAAGTTTTCTTGTATAAAATGACTCATGTATAATCCATATTTGATTGCTTACTGCCTCAGGAAGGAGGGATAAAATTTGAAACTCAAAACTATAAATAAAAAATGGTTATCTTTTTTTTTAAAGGAGATACAGGCTTTTTATGGATCATATATAATTGGCATTAACTAACACACTGGCCCATTTTTTTTAAGTCCTTGACTGAGTACTAGATGCACTTAGATTTACATAACTGTTTTTTAAACTGGACTTAAGTACCAATACTAAAAGAAGATAAAAGGTTATAAACTCTACATTTGGCTGCCTATAATTGTCATCATTCTTTTTTTTTTTTTTTTTTTTTTAGTGAGGCAATTGGGGTTAAGTGACTTGCCCAGGGTCACAGCTAGTAAGTGTTAAGTGTCTGAGGCCGGATTTGAACTCAGGTCCTCCTGACTCCAGGGCCGGTGCTCTATCCACTGCGCCACCTAGCTGCCCCAATTGTCATCATTCTTAAAATATAAAATCATCAGCAATGGAGAAGAGGAATTCTTAAAACAAACTTAAAGTCTCAGCACTCTGGGTGCAGTTTTGCTATGATAGAAACAATGTCATTCACAAGTTCAACAATTATATAAATTACACACACATACACACACACATATATATATATATATATATATAAAAATTGAATCTCAGCAATAAAGGTTTTTCCCGACTGGGGTAAAAAAAAAGATGCAGGCATACATATACACATATACACAGACAAACTCATACACAAAAACATATAGTTATCGTCATGGGGGTCTTCCCATTTAAGCTAATGAGCTCTATAAATGGAGATAACCATGAGTCTCATGAAACATTGTTCTTTTTGGCCTTAGGAGAGAACATGATAAAACCATCTACCAGTTTCTTTCCCCTTTTAGGTGAGGGGAGGAAAAGGAGTACAGAACAGTCTTATGATTTTTCTCAAAACTTTTTCCAGTTTCATTTTTTGGGGATAATATTGATTTAATTAGATCTAACTAGTTTACTGGTCAAAAAGCTACCAAGTAGTTCAATAACTATTTAGATGGACTAAAAAGTGATTCTTAAAATATTTATTTAAATTTATTTTTATACATATACATATTGGAAAATTGATACATTATTCATAGTTGTCCTCATTGTAAAATAATTATTTGCCCTCCCTAGAGTTAATTGGGTTAATCCTTAAATTTCATCACCAGTCTTTCCTAAAGACACCACATGCAAGTATTTCAAGTATAGCAGACCATGTCAGAATTCTTGATGGCAAAGCCTTTGAGAATCCCATATCATCTCTCTATGGTGATGAGACATATAGTAGGAGTTTACGAAGTCAGTAAGCATTTACTCAGAAGGTGATGAATATGACAAGTACACACATGCACAAAATCTACAAGAAATGAAACAAACAAGAATCACTTGATTACTGATTCAGAAATGTCAAGAATGAGCCAGATGTGCACACCACTGACTAGAGGAAAGCTTCTTAAACTCTGGGTCATGATCCCATGTGGGGTCGCAAAACTGAACGTGGGGGAATCACAAAAAAAGTTGGCAACAGCAAAAGGTTTTATATACCTGGGGTCACAAAAAATTTTCAGGTGGGAACCCCTGTACTAGAATAAAAGCCCACAATTATCATATTTTTTAAAAGTATACAGATGGGGGGAGCTAGGTGGCACAGTGGATAAAGCACTAGCCCTGGATTCAGGAGGGCTTGAGTTCAAATTTGGCTTTAGACACTTCACACTTACTAGCTGTGTGTGACCCTTGGCAAGTCACTTAACCCTCATTGCCCCACCCCCAAAAAATATACAGATGAGAATATATTGCAAACAATTGTAAGAAATTCAACCTGAAATTCAAATGAACTATTGAGACTCAAAAATGGGAAATGGAACAGGATACATATACTGACCTTGTTTTACCATTTCCTGTAAAAGTTTAATTGACTCACCCAAAGGATATGTCCAGAAGAACCCATGCACCAGCTAATACTTAGCTTCAAAGCCACTTATCACCTTGTTTCCTTGCCAAGGGGAAAGACATGGCAGCCAAAAGTAACACTGGTTTGGAGAATTAGAATTGAAACCCCATGGCTGATAGGTGAAAACAAAAGATTTACTGCTAATGTCATTGGCAACAGAGTTTAGCAAAAAATAATTTGTCATATAACGTTCTTAAAACTTAAGCTAAAGTGCCCAGAAACAAGTACTAAAGGATATTATTATAAATTAATATATCTTCATTCGTAGTTTACATTTAGAGTTATTGAGAATTTATGTGATTCTTTTTTTTTTTTTTTACAAAGTATTAGATGTAACCTGTGATTATTAAGAGTTTTTTTCCCCCCATGGGAAAGCAGCTGAGTTGCTCTGCAGATAAAGTTGTACAGTGGCGACTTAAGTTACTGAAGTTCCATTAGTAAAGTGGAATGGTTAAAAGTAATTATCAGCTTTCACATTTTAAGATATAATGTTGATGATCATAGCTGATATCAACTCCTGGAATGTTGGACTGGTGGGGTGAATATGGATATACGTATGGGTGTGGACAGCACAGAACATGACCCGAAAGTATGCCTTCCTCATAGGTTGGCTATGGCACAAATGTTGAATTGAAAATAAAAGAAGATAATCCTTGTGGTGATAGGAAATTTTTATTTGACCCTGGTTCCATATTTTACAAAGAATACCAGAGTTGGAGACTGGAAAGACTTGGTTTTATATCTCATTTCAAAGATGAGTTGTATGAGTATGGACAAATCAGTTAACTTCTCTGAGCCTCAGTTAACTCATATATGAAATAGGGATAATAATATAGTACCTTCTAGGGTTTTTATGAGAAGCCACTGTGATAATATATGCAGAGCACTTGCATATCTTAAAAGCAGTATATAAATATCAGCATCTCAAGAAGATCTTATAAATAGGCACAAATGTAGTAAAATACTAGACTTTGCTTTAAAAGAATTCTTTGCAGAGCATCCATAGCTATATAAAAGTAGAGCTTAAAAGATTTTAGAGTAGATGCCTAAATTGGTGCTTAAATAATAACTGCCCTTGATCAGAAATGTACAAAATGTAATTACACAGAAGAAAATTTAATAATTTTGAATTTAGATTTGCTGTATAGAGGGAATTTAATGGACAAAAGTCTAGTAAAGCAACATTACTGGATATTTCTAATTAGAATTATCATGGCAAGCCTGAAACTAGGAAAACTAGAAATCTGGGCTTTTTAAAATAAAGAAATGTTTAATGTATATCCCCGGTGTCTTCTGAAAACTTCAGAAATCAATGTGGGTTCTTCATATCTTTGTTTAATAAAAATTTATTAATTTTCTACAGCAATCAAATGAGAAATTTAATAACTTTTGGAGACTAGACATATTTTCATCAAACTCCATTTAAACCATTTCAGGTTTTTAAATTTTTTTAATTCTTTTTTTATTAGGAATTTAACAGATGCTACTTTCCTGTTATTAAATATTGTAGTAGCTTTTAATTTTTAGATTAGTCTGTAGTTTTGACATAGGATTATAGACTTAGAAGAGACCCTGGTGGCTCTTTAGACCAGTCCCCTCATTTTACAGATAATGAATGCAAGGCCCAGAAAGATTAATTGACCTGCCTAACACACAAGAAGTGGTAGAATTTATATTTGAACCTATGCCTTAGGATTGAAGTCCAACATTCTTTCCTCTACATTATAAATACATATTTCTGTAACAGACATCTTTCCCATTATAACAGTACAAAGCAAAGAACAAATGTTAAAAACTGGTTAGAAAATAATCCAGAATCTTATATTTTGGTCACTGGAAGCGATTTGATTTTTTTTTCTAATTATCAGTGTATGGAACATTCTAAAACAATGATTACTGAATGAATTGTGTGACTCAACTGAAAAAACTAGTCATGTTAATGTTTATCCATTTACCTGACGTGGATGTCTTGGGAAGGAAGGCACTATATAAATAAGTTTTTCCATTCTGTTTCTTATAGGCTGTAAATGACTCCTGTTACCAGAATGATGACTCAGTCCTAAAATCCCTTGTTGAGATTGCAGATACTGTTCCAAAGTATTTACGTCCCCACTTAGAAGCTACTCTACAGCTGAGTCTAAAGGTAAACTTTATCACTGTAAGAACATTGTTTTCTAAATATTTTTTACTTGTAAATGTACTTAGATCTTCTTGTTTTTATAGTTATGTGCAGACACTAGCCTCAATAATATGCAACGTCAACTTGCCCTTGAAGTAATAGTGACCCTGTCTGAGACTGCTGCTGCTATGCTGAGAAAACATACAAATATTGTTGCACAGGCTAGTAAGTAAAAAGTCTTTGTGACATACTTTGTTTGGTTTAAATAATACTTAATTGAGAGAAAGTCAGTGTTCTTGAATAATGTCTTCGTTGTTAGTGAGAAGTTTGGTCAGTTTTATATACTACATACCTCACTGAATTAACAGATTATGTTGACTATTTGGGAAAGCAGGCAGATTGGTCGGCACTCTCTGCCCTATTACCTTTTCCGTCCCTAAGCAGAACAAACAGATGTTACTTTTCCCTTTTTTGCAACTCATCTGAATAGAAACCCCCTCTATAACATCCCTGGCAAATAGTAAGCCAGTCTTTACTTGAAGAGCTCTAGTAATTTTTTTAACACACTCTCTCTACTTTTGGATAGCTCTTAACCATGAAACTTTTCCTTATATCAAATCTAAATTTGCAACCAAGTGGCGACTTCAATTGCTATCATTACTAGTTCTGCCCTCCAGAGTCAGAAGTAGTTTCATGCTTTTTCATGTAATAGCCTTCAGTTACTTAAAGGAAGCTATCCCATTCCCCTTCTCTTCTCTAAGTCACACACTACCCTGGTACTCTCATTTGACACTGTCTTCAGTGCCTTCATCTTCCTGAGGACCTTTAACAATTCTTTTTACTTTGCAGTTTTACATATTTTATTTTATGCGTATGTGTTGGAATTTTGCCAGAAATTAAAGTGAAGCTAATTGATCCTAGTTTGAATAATCTACCTGCCACCTTTTTAGAACTTGGAGTTGCATATGCCGATCTTTTCTAAAGCCCCTCTTTTTGTTCTTTGTAATTTCTAAAAGGTCATTGATAGCAGCTATAAAGTCAGTTATGTAACTTTGTGTTTCTTGGGTTATAGATCATCTAGAACTATTGGTTTGAACACATTGAGAATAATTAGGTCCTTTCCATTTCTTTCCTCATATAACCTTTGGCATCACATTTCTGTTAACCATTTTTCTTTTATTTTGGTAGTCTAAACGTTTTTCTTACTGAATAGAAGATGAGAGTTGAGTATTTCTGCCTTTGGGGGGGGGGTGGCACATTATCATTCTGTATATTTACCAATAGCATAAATCTGATGCCTATTTTGTCTTCATCACAACTCTTTAAAAAACAAAGCCCAGTTTATTTATTTTTGCACTCATTATCATCTCAGCATTCATGTCATCGTTCTTAAAGGACCATGCTGTTCTTTTCCATTCCATTTATCTGTTATTAGTTCTGTCATCCATATGCATCATTTAAAAATTTTAACTCATCTCTTAATTCCTATGTATCTTACCAGTCTTTATCCAGCTTTGACTTTTCTTCCTTACTGGAATCATTTGTGTCATCAGAATTTTCATTCTTGACAGAGGTACCATAGGGAGGATAGGGTGTTGGACTTGGAGTTTGGAAGAATACAGGTTTAAAACTTTAACCATTATGGCCATATAAAGTCCTTTAATCTCTTTGAGTCTCAATTTCCTCATCTCTATGGAGTTGAAATCTTTAAATGTATGAGCCTCTTCCTTCATTTAGTTATTACTATGTAAAATTTTTGGCCATGGGGCCCAATCTATTGTTCATTACTTGAAAGCCACTCTGCTTAATTGTAGACAGATGGCAAATCTTCATGAAGTCTAAGATGGAGTGTCCTCCCTAGGTTCTTGATTTTTTAAATTTTAATTTAAAGGAAAAAGAACTCGGGAACAGATGATAACTATAGTGAGAAATCCAAGACTCAACTCCTGCCTGTGCTACTTCCTTCCTATGTGACTTTAGACAAATGGCTCCAGTGCTTTGGGGACTCTCTTACCTGTAGAATGAGGGAGATTAGGTGACTTCTAATACTTATTTTGGATTCTGATCAATTTGAGAGGCCTTTCTTATCCTCTGCCCCTGGGGGGGACAGAAAGGAAGAACATGTAGGATTGGACTACCTTCGTCTTTTTGGTTGGGTAAGCTAAACAGTAAAGGTGTGATACAGAGTTCAAGGCTCATCAAGCAAATAAATCTATGCTGATTACCTTTCTGTATAAATAAGTTTTGTGTGTTGGCTTTTTTAGAGTTGTAGAATGCTCAGGTTAGAATGGAAATTCTCTCCTCAGAGACCCAGGGAAGCTTAATGACTTCCCAAAGATTATAGAACTAGAAAGTCATGGAATTGCTATCAAAATCTAAGTCTCTTGACTAGTGGAGTTTAGTGGGGTTTTTTCCTACTCAACTACTCATCTCACCTTGCTTTCTGATGTTCTCAGTATTTACAAGTGGGGGTTGTTACTTGGTTTTTTACTTTCATTTGAAGTAAGTCATGTGTCGACATAAATTAACGACATACAAGTTCATTGTCAACATATTGTTGTGTGCCTAGCATAGGTAGTTTATAATGTTAGATGATAGCAAGGATAGAAGTACTCACACAGTTCCCTCTCTGAGATAAAAATAGTTTTGGGCCATGATAATATTTATAGGCTTTTTTTTTCCAATTGGGACTTAGTTAATATTGTTTTACAACAATATTTGTAATACATTTTAGCCAAATGCTACCATAATTTCATGATATCCTATTGTTACATAAGTTTGGATACATACTGTGTAATTATTTTCCCAAAAGAAAGTTGTAGAACAAGATTAATGTCTTTCAGTGTTCCAAAATCCTTGGAAAGTTTCTTTGTAGAAAGATTTCTCTACACTCTGAACCTGGATATTGTCACATATCCCATTATTAGCATACCTTCAATAGCCTTGTTATATCCTGACAGTAAGAACAGTGACCATTTTCACACCTTTTGTAATAGTCTTGCATAAGTGTTGAACTCTTGAATTCTTGCTATGTGTTTAACTAAATGATGAATATTTCTTGAGTTGATGTTTACAGCTGTATTTCCCTGTTTCATTAGTGTGTATATATTGGGTTATGCACTTTTCTTGCAAGTAATAATAAAATGGAATTACATAGTATCTGTTTGACAGAGCATTTTATCATTTGCCGCTTTCGAAAAGAAATATTTAACCTATTTTTCTTATCAACAGCTGAGGTTGATATGACTCCAAGAAATTAAGTGATTTGGATATGTGGTCTCAGCTTGTAAATATCAGGCAGGATTCAAATCCAACTCAACCCTGAATCCAAGTCTAGAAGTCCTTCCACTATGTCACATTCCTAACAGAATATTTGAATTTGATCAGTCCTTTTCAGGCAAAATATTTTACTTTCTAGTATGTGTTGGGTAGAGGGGGGCGGGGAAATCAAATTAAAAAACCTGTTTCTGTAGGTAGGAAGTAAGTAATTGTTTTTTATTTAGTTCCTCAGATGTTAGCAATGATGGTAGATCTAGAAGAGGATGAAGACTGGGCAAATGCTGATGAGCTGGAAGATGATGATTTTGACAGGTAATTGCTCAGAGAAAATTCAAACACATGACCCAGTAGAACTCAAGACTAGGAGTGAAAGCTTGTGAAATTCTAATTCCAGCTCAATTCGTTGGCTTCTGGTGTAATGTTTACATCCTTTATCTGTGAAACTACTTTGGAGGAATAAATGAGTAATTGCATTTCAATTAAGCATGATTCAAAGTAATAGGCAAAGAGATTTGTCTAGCTTAAGTCTAAAGTATTTGTCGATTACCCTCTGAATCAATATATTTTCTCCAGTTCAGTCCTTTTCTATACTCTGTATTCTTTTACTCATTATCTTTCTGTTCATTTCACTTGATTTTTAGACCTAGACTACATGGTCTATTTTTCCTTCTACAGCAAATATTTGACTGCCTGCTTGGTGCATAGCACTGTATTAGACATTATACAGTTATTAATCTTGATTTTAACACTAGAAAGAGTAAAAAAAAAACCTAACAGGTACAAAATATTAAGAACCTTTTTTATATTATCAGAAAGAGTAATGTATTTCCTAAGAACGGGGTTTTTTTTAAATATATCAAATAACAAAGCTTTTTTTCGTGTTCTTTGCAAACCAGAATCCCTGGAAACACTGACTTTGAGGTGTATCATATAGCTTTTTTTTGATCTTTAATTGTTTATACTTGAAGGTGGTGTTTTGATTGACAATAAGCATTAGTTAGCCATGTAGGTAAAAAGTCTTGACAGCCTGTCATTTTTAACATTTGTGAATAAACAGGAAAAATCTGACATTCTGTCATATAACATTGTGTCTGAATGAGCAAGGAAACCTGTTGGAAAGTCAGCTTTGTTCCCCAGAATATAGTGAATGAATGTAATAAAAGATTACATAATCAATCGAGTTGACATTTTTTGAAGATGAATTTAGATCTGTTTTACTAGCTTGTTCCTGTTACTGTTTTGCTTGACTAAATTCTTGGGATTTTTTCCCCCTCGTCTGCTAAGAGGACACAGACTTCTTTCTGTAATCTGTTGCCACCTCTTTTATTAGTATTATTCTTTTTCTGATCACTTGTTTTGTTTTTTTTAATTCAATTAACAATCATTTCTTTTTTTGTTTTGTTTTTTTAAGTGAGGCAATTGGGGTTAAATGACTTGCCCAGGGTCACACAGCTAGTAAGTGTCAAGTGTCTGAGGCTGGATTTGAACTCAGGTACTCCTGACTCCAGGGCCGGTGCTCTATCCACTGTGCCACCCAGCTGCCCCTGATCATTTGTTTTTCATACTACCTATTAACTCATTTATTCATTGAGCTCTTTTCCCACAAAAGATTATTGGTTTATTGAAAGAAAGAAAACAATGAAACCTAGTTGGAACTCTTAATTTTGTGAAAAATTCCTTTCTTTGTCGGAATTCTCTTACAGCTAAATTTGATTGAGTACTTTTTCCCACTGGCTTTATATGATTAGAGAGAGGACTTCATGTAACAAAATTCCCAGTAGACACAGATGCGAAAATTTTGACTAGATGGGGATAAGCATGGTTATCTAGGCAAAGTGTACTGAGCTAAGAGCAAAACATATTTGTTTTTATGCAGTACTAAATATGTTTTTTGTATTTCTTACACAAGTAACTAAATTCATTATTTTATCCAACATACTAACATTTTTTTTAAAAAATTTTTTATTTTTTTAACATATAAGGTATTTTATTTTTTTTCCGTTACATGTAAAGATAGTTCTCAACTTTTGTTTATACAAGCTTTACAATTTCAGATGTTTCTCCCTCCCTCCCCCCTCCCCTAGACAGCAGGTAATCTGATATAGGTTATATCTATATACATATATATATGTCTATCTATCTATCTATCTATCTATATATATATATATATATATATATATATACTCATATATATATATACACATAATAACATTAATCCTATTTCTGTATTAATCCTGTTACAAGAGAAAAAATCAGAGCAGTGATGCAAAACATCAAAATAGAAAAAAAAAAACACAACAGCACCCAAAACATAAGAAATAGAACATACTAACATTTTAAAAAGAAACATGGCATTTCCTTCCCGAGGCTTATGTTTTATTCTTCCTAATGTTTACACATAGTTTTAACAGTGCTTTTTTATTTGAGCTGTTAGTGCTTCATTACACAAACCAGGTGAATAGGAGATTAAGAAATGTAGGCATTTTTAGAATATGAAAAAGATAACTTTATTCTAGTATGAAATAAGATTCAACTGCAGCATATGGTTTAGGTATTTTTTATTTTTAAAGAAATAGTGAATTAGCTTATGTGGGACAAAATGTTCATTTCAGATGGAAGAATCAAAGTATATCATTTTGCTTTTCATTGCAGTGGCGGGGGGGCATCCTTTTTGATACTCATTTACAAATCTGGAATAGATCTAAGGACAAATTTTTATACCAAAAATGTGAAATAACTTTTATCAATGCTTCATTTCTATAATTCAGCAATGCAGTTGCTGGTGAGAGTGCATTAGACAGAATGGCTTGTGGGCTTGGTGGAAAACTTGTTTTACCAATGATCAAGGAACACATCATGCAGATGCTTCAGAACCGTAAGCCATTTTTATGACATTGTTTATGTTAGATTTAATTTTTATCTTTTTTTGGCAAAGTTGTATGTAGATATAACCATTTAACCACTTGAGTATCCTTTTCTTTTAGTTGATCAAAATTGTACACTAGGAAAATTGTATAGTTTATGGCTAACTTCAGAATATACTGCACAACCACAAACCTAGAGATTTACCTTTGCATTTCCCTTTCCACTAGCTCATAATTTCAGTCAACTTTGATCTCTTTAACATCTTCATTTTTCTTATCTTCCCCATTGCTTGCTAACTTTTAATTTCTTAGACATTAAATATCTTCTATAACTGGTTTTTTTAGAATACTTAGTCTTTTCTTTTCATCATTTCATTTCATAGCATAAGATTTGGTCACTTGGAAATATCGTGAATAATTGCCACATACATTATATGCAGCCATTTAAGTGGGTGAGCAAACAGCTAAATTTGAAAAGGGATTTCAACTCAGGAAACATTTAATATGCTCCTGCTTGCTGTGTACCAAATATTTAGATGTTTGGATGTCATCATAAAACAGCATAACCCTTGGCCTCAACAAACTTTTAGTTTAATATGGACAATGAGATATACACAAATAATTATAATAGAAATTAAAATGTGATTGTCTCAATTAGATTGATTGAACAACCAATGAGACTTTTTTTTTAAAGCAAGGAAATGATGTTACCTCTTTGGAACATTAGGAAGATTTCCTTACCAGTAGTTGAAAAAGATGAATTTAAAGGAGTAAATACTAAAAACAGGAGAGCCATTCTAGGAATCTTTTACGTTGATCTAAGTGTGATGATGGTTGGCAGTGGGAATAGCATCATTAGTAATCTACTAATCTCTTTCTGCCCTCATAATATATATTTCTTCCTAAAAGAACATGGAGAAGTTATGATGGGCAAATAGCTATTCCACACTCACCCTTTTTTTTTTCTTGTATGTGAGTTTATAGAACAGACCTTCCTTAAATGACCCTCTCCTTTGAGTAATTTCTAAATTTTAAATCCTTTCAGTTTTTCTCAAAGTAAACTGAAACTTTTTGTCCATTTATCCAAAATTGGGAACATCATCTAGTGTTATTATCTAGCATGTAAAGTTTAAAATAAGACAGTAGACATATCTCATAAGACATATCTCCTGTGGTTTCCCTTTGTTCCCCCTACCCATCTATCTATCTGTTTATTTAGCACTAGGATTAGTTTCTTTATTTTTGTTTGTTTTACCAAATGTTTCTCAAGGACCATATAAATTATCTAATGAAGTTACATATACGTGCTGTTAATTTTATAGATGAGAATATATGCAGAGTCAAATGATAAATATTATCATAGGTATGTTGATTTCATGATCTGGCATTTGCATTCTTGGAAATTAAAAGGTATAAGTTGGAAAGGGGCAAGTAAGTACATCAAATGGTGATGTATTCACTTTCCCTTTCCAGTTTCACAAAAGTTAACATTTATGTTAGAATTAAATAACTGAAACTAATTAGAAGCATTTATAAAAGTATAGTTGGTTGTGATCAAGAGTAGTATTATACAGGCTCAAAAGCTCTATACCTTGTTATAGTAGCCAATTTTACATTTACTCAGGTATAAATTACTTAAAAAAGATGTCTAAGATGACATTTCACATATAATGTTAGCCTTGCATTCCAAACCAATTTTATATCTATAAAGAAATTCTGTTTCATTTACATTTCATTTTCACATAAAGTTAAAAGAAAAAGATTGACTAATTCTAATGAGCAAAAATGGGTATGCTTTATTGTAAAAAGTTTCACTAAATTTGACATTTATCCTTTGTATAGTATTACTGACATTTGAGCTCTTGTGGAAAAATCAACAAGCCGATACTATAGAAATTTTAGCTATCACTCCTTTATCCTACAACATGATATGTTTTCCTATACCAAACTATTGTTTTCTTGGAACTTTGAGTTTACCACTATTTGTCCTTTTTTTTTTTTTTGTATCTATCCCCATCTATAAAAATCAGGATACCTATTTATTTTCAACCTTGCAGGATTTATATGATGATATGAGATATCAATAGTTTCCCTGGAGAGTGGATTCTTATAAATATTTTGTATTAATGCAGACCTAGTTTGTTGTTTTTTTCTGTCTGATCTTTGAGAATTGAGCATGTGGTTGTGTGAAATATTTACTATGGCTAATAAAAATTACTTGCATAGAACTTCATATCTACTTTTTTAAGTGAGAACGTTTATGAGATTTTGAAAGTTATTGGGGGGGGGTGGCTGGGTGGTGCAGTGGATAAAGCACCAGCCCTGGATTCAGGAGTACCTGAGTTCAAATCCGGCCTCAGACACTTGACACTTACTAGCTGTGTGACCCTGGGCAAGTCACTTAACCCCCATTGCTCCGCAAAAAAAAATTAAATATGCTTGTAATTTTGAATTCTTAATTCTTAGATCTAATTTTTTTCACCTTGTTTCTATTTGTCTGATATTCATTTGTTTCATTATTTGTAATGTTTTTCTGCAGCTGATTGGAAATACCGGCATGCTGGATTAATGGCTTTATCTGCCATTGGAGAGGGTTGTCACCAGCAAATGGAGGGGATTCTAAATGAAATAGTTAATTTTGTTTTACTTTTTCTTCAAGATCCTGTAAGTGCCATTAGCTACTTGGTTTTTTTTTTTAATTCACTGCAGCTTTAATTACAATGCATTAACATTTGTATCTGTGAAAATATGATTTTAGCATCCAAGAGTGAGGTATGCTGCCTGTAATGCAGTTGGACAAATGGCAACAGACTTTGCACCTGGTTTCCAAAAGAAATTCCATGAGAAGGCAAGTAAGCTCTCAAACACACACACACAAAACCCCAAAGTTACAAAATGTCCATTTCCTAAAGAATCTTTATTCTGTACAGGTGATTGCAGCTCTTTTACAAACCATGGAAGACCAAGGTAATCAGCGTGTCCAAGCACATGCTGCAGCAGCTCTGATTAATTTTACCGAAGATTGTCCCAAATCGCTGCTTATTCCATATTTAGACAATTTGGTGAAACATCTTCATTCCATAATGGTGATTAAACTGCAGGAGGTAGGTTAAACTAGAATTCATTGCAGGGCAGGGGGTGGGGTTAATGCTACTTTCATTTTTGCTAAATATTTTCTCTGTTTGAAAAAATTCATGTATAAAAACCTTTGATTAGTTGAGCACACATGGTATAATTTCTAGGCTAAAATAACAACGTAGTACATATAATAGTATGGTGTTTTATAGTATAGAGCTGAAAAGGTTATTGAGAATAAAAAATGGAAAAAGAAAGGGCTTCAAACCTGAGACATTAATGACTGGTCCATTTCTTTCCAGTAGACTGCAGTTTCAAAGCCAGTGTTATATCAGTGGAAACAAATATCTCCTGTTTTTCCTTCCCTCAGTGAGTTCCCAGGACCTCAGTTTGCTCATGTGTAAAATGGCACATTACATAAGATGTCCATGGATATCCCTCTAGTTCTGTGTCTTATCCTTTGAGCTGTTGCCAGTAACCTTACTGCTACTGTTGTGGAAATTGCTCTGCACCCCACCTTACCCTCACTGTTGACACAAAAGAATTGACACACACTATTACACAAAATAATTACAATATGAGACATACTTTAATGCATTGATCAAGGAACAAGGTGTGCATAATATTGCAATTCCTGGTTCCTAAACTTCTAGGGGAGGGAAGACCTTCTGAAGCCCAGAGCTGTCCTCCCCATCAAAGTGGATCCCTACATGCTTTTCTCTTCTGAAGTGGCCTCTTCCCCTCTGGAGCTTTTTAGCCAGGTAACAATCCAGTTACCTCTTCTCTTCCCCCCCCCCCCCCAGGGCAATGAGAGTTAAGTGACTTGTGCAGGGTCATACAGTACAGCTAGTTAAGTGTCAAGTGTCTGAGATTGGATTTGAACTCAGGTCCTTCTGAATCCAAGGCCGGTGCTTTATCCACTGCGCCACCTAGCTGCCCCCCTAGTTACCTCTTTATAGCATATTTCACTTAATCTCACTATGTTCTGAACTCCAGTTGCCAAATGGCCCTACAGCAGGCACATCCAAGGGCCAGGAGAGATTATGTACCCTCTTCTCCTTTATATTGATCCTTGCTGACTTCTCTCCCTCTTTTGCCTTTTTCCCCTCTCTAGAGGGGACTTAATATAGAAACCCTGAACATCACATATTGTTATAATTTCAGTAACAAAAATTATACGAAGAGTACATTGTCTCCATCCCTTCCCAAATAATTGGACATGATTATTCTATAGATTTATTAAAGAATTACTGAACAGTAGCTAGTGCCAAATTCACATGAAATACCATAGTGGGATGGATTTGCATGGTATTGCTTCTTAATAGCTCATATATCTAGAGGACCCTACCTTTTACAATGTACTATACTCCAAATCTCCGAAGTAGTGATAAAATTATATTTTTACAGATGGGAAAACTGAGTCTTCAAGGGGTTAAGAAAGAAGTAATATACAGCTAATATTTCTCAGAACTAGGATTTACTGCCCCATAGAAGTTACAACTAGAAGTGACTTGGAAAGAATCTCGAATGGGTAGAGGCTGGTCTAGATAGGCTTGAAGGTCTCAGTCTTAGAACCTGTAATCTAGTCTAGCCCCTTTTTTGCATTTCAGGAAATTATGACCAAGCTAAAACTGACTTGCCAAAGCCATACACAGCTGAGTTGTGAACCCAGGTCTTCTGATTACAAATTCAGGGCTTTATCCAAAGTACTGCATTTCTTGCCTCTGATATTTTTCCAGGTTTGTTTCTGCATCTGAGCAGAAACATGAACAGAACACATGGTCTGAGAGGTTCTGAAAGCAGCAGCTCTAACATAGTGTTTTGATTTGGCTAATCATAATGAGGCAAAGGAATAATTTAAGTTAGTGGTAAAGATATGGTGGGAGTAAAGGGTAAAAAGTAATCTAGTTCATTGGAGAGCTTGTTTAGAGCAAAGTATAAGTAATGTTAAGTGATTGTTTCATTCAGTTTGAGATGGCACTGCAAACGAGGTATTGGGGGTAAAGTGATACCAGGTCTATGGTCCATTCATGTGATTAAGGTTAAAATTGTTTGAGTTGTAAAAATGAGTAAAGCAGTCTAGTCATAGGTTTGGGTCATTATTTTGAAGCAGGGGGGAGGGGGGCAGTTATGAGGTTTGAGGTCATAAGAGTATAGCTTGAGAGACCCATATCTGGCTGTCAAGCTGTGGGCGTTCAAGGCAGAGAAGGTGGATAGCATGGTGGTAGGAAGGATTTGGGGAATGATTCACAGAAAAAACAAGGTTTTTACCTGAAGTTCAAGAATGAGTGACCCAGAAGTGACACTAAGGCACAAAACCAAGTCTGACCTTCCATCCTCCTGAGATGTGAGGGTGACTTGTGGCCTCAAACTACTGGAGGGGGACAGAAGCTGGCCTTGTAACATAGTGGGGTGAAGAAGGAAATGTAAAGAATTGTTATCTGAGGTTTTTATGCCTCAGCGCACACTGGCCTGGGGCTCCGCAGGCCGCGTGGTGCTCCACCCACTGGTTGTAGCCATTGCCAGGGCTCTGGCACCTCGCATCATCATCACTCACTGACACCTACATGGGCCTGGCAAAATTTAATGATTGGAATCCTAGTGAGGGCAGTCATGTGACTGTCAGAGCAGCCATACCATTGGCTGGGACTGTGTGGGGTGTTTCTAGGTTTGGGGAGGAGAATTGGGCATTCTAGGGGGAAGCTAGAAAGTGACAGGCATTCTGCTGTGTATTTTCAGCTGATTCCTGGGCGGTGGTATTTTTCAGGTATTATAATTTCCCTTTCCCCATTTTTATTTCCTTTCCCTTGATCCTACTGATCCTGTTTATGGTGTTTTTTTTTTTTTAAGTTCGTTCTTGTTAAAATAAATCTTGTTCTGTTTTGAGGGAGGCTGCCAGTCTCCTTCCTTGCCCCAATATTGCAGCAAGCCGCTTAGCTAGCACTCCCCAATTAAAAATTGGTCCCCACAGAAGGGATTTCTGCTTTACAATTCTTTCTGTACACATTGTGTCTTTGGCTAGAATGAAAGGACTTTGAGGAGAAAGAGAAGTAAGTATTCATCCTAACTACACAGTGGACTCTTAGAAGGAGGTCATTGCTAAATAAGTTATATAGAAGGTTTGTGGTTTAGAAAAAATGAGGTACAGTAGGATCAGGGTGGGAAAAGACTGAGGAGTAACCACCTGGTAGTAGAAAGTGTTGAACAGTGTTGTATGGCAAATGAAAGAGAAGTATAGGGGCTTGGTAGGAAAAGGTACAGATGTGATATCAGTACACTAAGTATAGAGAGGTGCCAGAATATTTGGGAGTGTGGGTACAAATATTCAAACATAGTCTGTCCCCCCTGCCCCAGATGAATGCCTGGCAAATTATTCCAAGAAAATATCTGATTGACTTTGTGATTAGGGAGGAAAAGAGGGGAGGTTCGTATAAAAGAGAAAAAGAAACAGTTCAGCAAAACTAATCAACACAGGGAAAAGCATTCTATGCAGTGTTCCCATACCCATAGTTGGGAGAAGGTACCTTTTTATATTTGTTCTTTGGGGGCCAAACTTATAATTTCACAGCTAACAGTTTTTATTGTTTTGTTGATGTTTCCCTTTAAATTGTTATAAGCCAAGTATAACTTCACTTTGTATCTCCCCATAAAAATGTTCCAGTGCTTCTCTCTAGCAATCAAACGTCATTTTTTACAGTGTAGTAATTTTTCATTATATTCACATATCACAAATTATCTTTTTTGTGATTAATTATTTTTCTGTGTATTTTTCTTTTCCAAGCTGATTCAGAAAGGCACCAAATTGGTTTTGGAACAAGTTGTGACTTCTATTGCATCAGTTGCAGATACAGCAGAAGAAAAATTTGTCCCGTATTATGATTTGTTCATGCCATCTCTAAAACACATAGTTGAAAATGCTGTTCAGAAAGAACTCAGACTTCTGAGAGGAAAAACTATTGAATGCATTAGTCTTATTGGTCTTGCTGTTGGGAAGGAAAAGGTAAAAATTATGAAATAGTTTACATTTACTGTTTATAAATTGGCAATTTAGAATTGTAACTTGAGAAATGTTCTTTTATAACTTGATTTTGTGCCTCTTATAAACTAGTTTTCCATTTTCATTTATCTCGTATCAGTTGCCCTTTTTCTAAAAACATAACTTAGAACAAGGAAATAATATAAAAGAATGGCACATCTTTGCCACTTCTTATCCAAAAAGCAACAAGTCTTCTGAAAGCATTGTTTATACATAAAACTCTTCAGAACAGTATTTATTAAGGTCATCACAACCCTACTGTCTTCTTTCTTTTAGTCTGAAATTTTGAATTTCTAATATTCATAATCTGTGTATTTTTAGAGATGTAGCTCTTGATCTAGGAAGACTTATGAACAATTCCTGTATGTTAGTACTCTGCCACTATCTCAAGAGATCCTTCCTTGTATTCCTTGTATCCTAAACTCCCCTTGCCCAACTCTCTTCTGACCTATTTACCCAGTCATTAAAGGTTCAAAAGAACTTTGGTGGCAATAGGCTACATTAGTAATACTGTAATTCAACTGCTGTGTGGTTTTAATCAGCTTTTATAGTCTTGCCTAAGAACCCAGTCATCATTTATAATTGAGTTCCAAACATCTGACTTTAAAACAAACTAGAGTATATAGCGTAAAAGGTCTATGAAAGCATTGTACATAAAGGGTTTAGTTACAGTTAATTCTAGGATACAAATCTAAATTTTCTAGTCATTCTGGATTTTTTTTTTTATCTTAAAATTATTTAAAAGTGAGACATCTGCTGACCCATTAAGTTACGTTGTGGATGTGGTTTTTCAGAGTAACCCTATAATATATATAATATATAAGAGCAAGTGCTTTTCTGTTTTCTAATTTGTTTTAGTAATATTTTCATCTTTGAAAATATTTTGTTTCTAGTTTATGCAAGATGCATCAGATGTAATGCAACTATTGCTGAAGACACAGACAGACTTTAGTGAATTGGAAGACGATGACCCACAGGTAAATTATTATGATATTACTCTATTGTTTTTGCCCAATTATGTACATCTTTTTATTAAATGTAATTTTTCTTATATCACTGAAGACAAAAATTTTTGAAGGTGTTGTTATCCCTTTTTGTTGTTGTTGTTGTTATTTGTTTGTTTGTTTGTGAGGCAATGGGGGTTAAGTGACTTGCCCAGGGTCACACAGCTGGTATGTGTCAAGTGTCTGAGGTTGGATTTGAACTCAGGTCCTCCTGAATCCAGGGCCAGTCCTTTATCCACTGCGCCACCTAGCTGCCCCTGAAAGTGTTGCTATCTAAAAGAATTGCTCCAAAAGAAGATAATGGCTTAAAGTTGAGATTTTTGTTAATATATTTTATATATGAATTTATAAAAGAGATGATAAATGTGTCATTCCGTTTGAGAATCTGTTTGGAATAAAAGAGATAATATTAAGCTTATAGATATTATCCATACATAATTAAACCACTAGCAAGGTAGCAGCCATGATAATTTAAAGTATCTCAACATTTGAACATCAATGAAATAATGTTTTAAAATTTGAATTTATTTGACTGATGTTCAAGTTATTCGTATCTCATTCCTTTGCCACTTTTCACTAAGCCTCCAGAGTAATTACTGGATCAGTAAAAGACAATTGGGGTGCCAAATTGGTTTTTCTGGCAGTCTTTTTCCCTTTCATATATGCATCATAAAATCCTCTACACATTCATAATGTCCTATTCCATATAGGACACCTCTGTGACACCTCTGAACATAAGAAATCAAAGCATCCCTAAGTATAGGTTTTAGTGGGATAGGGAAGTGTTCACTTTCAACCCATAGGTAACCTTTGAACAAAATCACGAAGCCATAGTTTTTTCTTCTATAAATGGGGATGGGACCCATCCTGCGTACCTTTCAGGGCACTCCAATTTGTAATTTAAAGTATATCTACATATGTGGCCAGTTTTTATAAATGTTATCTATGTGATACAGTGTTAGCTCTTGTTATTATTTCATCATACTTAGTGACAAGTTCATGGTTGGAGGCCACCGATGGCTCATTTTAGGATTATTTTGTATACGTAGCATTAATTATGATCGAAACAATAAAATGTACTTTTTTTTTTAATCACCCATTCTCCCTCCTTATATCCAATTAGTTACTAAATCTTGCTGTTTCTACCTCAGTAGCTCTTGCAGCAGTTCTGTTCTCATTAATGAGACTTCCGCTTTAACTAAGGCTCTTATCACTTCTCTTGAATTATTGCACTGGTTTCCTAATTGATCTTTCTCTGTCAATCTTTCCACTCCAATCCATTTTCCACAGAGCTGCCACCAAAGTGATACTCCTGAAGCTCAGATTTTGACCATATCACTTCCCTATTTAATAATCTCTGCTGGCATCCTGTTGTCTCTGGGACCAAATGATAAGCTCCTGCATTTGACTTTTATAGCCCTTCACAAGCCATCTCCATCCTATCTTTATAGTCTCATTCCATCTTGTTATCCTTTCTCCATTGTAGTCTAGGTCTGTTGGCTTCACTCTGTGTATCTCACACAGGGCCCTCCATCTCCCTGTGCCTTTGCATCTTTGCACTGCCTCTTCCTCATGCCTGAAGTATTCTCCTTCCTGTGTCCCCATGAATCACTCACTTTCTTTAGGCTCACTTCATGTACCCTCTTCAGTACAAAGCTGTCCCCCTTCACTGAGTGGTTTATCTTTGCTTCGTCATATATTTCCTATATGTAATCTCCCTTGATCAAATAGAAGTTCTTTTCAAGAAGAGGGAATTGTTTCATTTTTCCTTGTGTTCCCAAGAACTCTGTTCCCTGCTTGGTAAATAGAAGATTCTTAGTAAATGTTTACTGATTGATCAATTATATAGACTATTATCTTTGTCATAATCATTAACATTTAGTTACACACACTTAAAGCAAATCGTTGGAAGGTTTTTCCTCTTTGACCCCGTAGATATCTTACATGATCTCAGCATGGGCTAGAATGTGCAAGATCCTGGGGAAAGAGTTTCAGCAGTACCTTCCTGTGGTTATGGGTCCATTAATGAAGACGGCATCAATTAAGCCTGAAGTGGCTCTCTTAGACAGTAAGTTTTCTGATGTTTAGTTTAGTTGTGGGGATTTTTTTTCTCTTTGTTCTAAGGTCTTTGTTCTAATCTCTTTTCTCATCACTTTGATAGCACAAGACATGGAGAATATGAGTGATGATGATGGCTGGGAATTTGTGAACCTTGGAGACCAGCAGAGTTTTGGAATTAAAACAGCAGGCCTTGAAGAAAAATCAACTGCTTGCCAGATGTTGGTAAGAAATAAGAAATCTCTGTATACTTGTATTATCTTAGGAAATTATACTTCATAGATGCCATTAAAATTATTTTGAGAAATTAGAAATGTTTTCTCTTAAAAAGAGTTTGTAGGATGGAGTGTCATCTAGAACTATGGTGTCATCCTCACTTGCCCATATTCACATGTGCCACGCTCTTAAGTGTGGCCCAAACCAGATTAAAATGTAATTGGGAAATTACATTTCAAACAATACAATAAGACATAGATAATGTTAACTTTTTGTTTTCTAAGCCAGTATGCAGCCTACAGGGAACTTTTTATCTTTGAGTTTGACACCACTTGATCTAGAATACATATTGACGTTAACACCTGCATTCATATTACTTACTGCCTCCTACTTTGTGTATTTCTGCTATTTTTGTCATTTAGAACCTTCAATTTTCTTAAAGATAACTGGACTTCCTGCATCCTTTATCTGACCATAGACTCGCAGCATCCTCTACTTTACTGTACTTCACTCCTCCTACACCTGTCCTTAGCTTTCATCGAAAACTTCTTCCTCTGTACTCCTCAGGACTTTTTTGGGCCTTTCATCTCTGTTCATGGATTCCTTGCTTCCTTGTTCTATGCTGCTCTTCTCTTGCCAAAGGTTATTCCCACCATTTCATTTGTCTACTTAAAGTCCCACAAGCCAACTGGGCAATTACAAATTTATGTTATCTAATTTTAGCTGTATGCTTATAGTCCTTTCAATCATCCTCCCTCTCAGAAGCAACTTTAAACTTTCTAGGAGGCTCAGTTGCACAAAGCCTTGGGTCTGGGCTTGAAGGTGGAAAGACCTAATTTCTTTTTTTTTTTTTTTTAATGTATAAGGTATTTTATTTTTTCCATTACATGTAAAGATAGTTCTCAACTTTTGTTTATACAAGCTTTACAATTTCAGATTTTTCTCCCTCCCTCCCCCCTCCCCTAGACAGCAGGTAATCTGATATAGGTTATATCTATATATCTCTATACATATACATATATATACACATACATATATATATACACATAATAACATTAATCCTATTTCTGCATTAATCCTGTTACAAGAGAAAAAATCAGAGCAGTGATGCAAAACCTCAAAATAGAAAAAAAAACCAACAGCACCCAAAACAAAAGAAATAATATGGTTCAATCAGCATCTATACTCCACAGTTCTTTCTTTCTTTTTTTTTCTTGGATTTGGAGATCCTCTTCTATCATGAGTTCCCTGGAACTCTTCTGTACCATTGCATTGGTGAGAAGAATATAGTCCATCACAGTAGGTCAACACTCAATGTTGATGATACTGTGTACAATGTTCTTCTGGTTCTGCTCATCTCACTCATCATCAGCTCACGTAAGACCCTCCAGGTTTCTCTGAACTCTTCCTGCTCATCATTTCTTACAGCAGGAAAGACCTAATTTCAAATCCAATCTCAGACACTCAGTAGCAAGTCACTTTACCTCTCTGCCTCAGTTTCCTCACTTGTAAATTAGAATAATTGTAGTACCCTCTACCTTGCAGGGATGTTGTGGGGATGAAATGAGATACTATTTATAAAACATTGTGCAAACCTTAAATAGTACTATATAAATGCTAGTTGTTAATGCTTTCCCATTTCCTCTCTCCCACTTTTCTATAAGCTTTTGAACTATATTGAAACAAAATGAGACTGTTCATGAGCTCTCTCTTTTTCTCTTGACAACAGCTCTCCTTTTTTATCCAGCCTCTGAGAAAGGTGACCTGTTTTTCTTGCCAACACTAACTTTTCCACATATATGTGCACTTGATTGTCTACCCTCCCAAATTCTTCATCAGATTACATCTTCAGTCATCTCTCCTTTGAATCATCATTTTTTCCCTATTTAGTTCCTTCCCTGCTGGCTTCAAATATTCCCATGTAACATCCATCCTTCAAATTGCAATCCTTTATCTCTCCTCCCTTTCTCAACCAAACTCCTTGAACATGTTATATATACACACTCTTTCCCTGCCCCTTCTCTAAAGTAGTCAGCCTTTCACCATCAATATCACAACCCCTAGGGGTGGATTCTGTCCTGGGGCCTCTCTTGTTTTTGTTTTGCATGGCAATGGGGGTTAAGTGACTTGCCCAGGGTCACACAGCTAGTAAGTGTCAAGTGTCTGAGGCCAGATTTGAACTCAGGTACTCCTGAATCCAGGGCCAGTGCTTTACCTACTGGGCCACCTAGCTGCCCCCGGGCCTCTCTTGTTAAACTTCAGCTTCCATGGATTTAACAAGCATCTCTATGCCAGTGATTCTCAGTTCTATATATCCATTCCAAAGCTTTCCTGTGAGCTTCAGTTCCAAATCATCACTTGCGTATTGGACATTTCAAACTAGATGTCCTGAAGATATTTTAAACTGAACTCAATATCTTCCCTTGTAAAACCTTACCTGCTTCCAGACTTGGCTATTTCTCTTGAAGGTACCATCGTCTTTGTAGTTTCCTATATTTGTAACCACAGCATTATCTCAGATTCCTCTCTCTTCCTAACCTCACATAACCAGTCAGTTGCCAAAACTTTCTATTTCGTTTCTCAGCCAACTCCAGTGGCTTCTCTTTAGATTTTAAAGGTCTATACAATCTCGTCCCAACTTGTCCTTTTAACACCATTGGACCTTATTCATACTCCGTGATTCAGCCAAATGGACCTTCTCTGTTCCTCATAGAAAACATTCCATCCCTGGTGTCCATGTCTTTGCACTGTATGTCTCCATGACTAGAATGTACTTTCTCCTTAACTCTGCTTTATAGAGTTCTTCTCTTCCATGAAGCCTTCTCTGATCCCTCCCAGGTTGCTGTTTTGTATCTATTTATATTTATTCTGTATATATACTTATTGTCTCCTCTATTAAAATACTCATTGTTAACAGGGAGTTTTCCCTAGCACAGTACTTCCCAGTAGATTCTTCATAAATACTTTTTTATTGTCTGATAGTTAAGGGAGCTTTAAAATAATGAAGCTAAATAGTTCAATATTATAAGCCAATATCAAATGGTTAGGTTTCTCTTTTAGTTTATTTTTAATGAAGTTTGCAACGTGCTTGTGGCATGCAAAATTGCCTCTGAGAGGTAGAAAATGGAAGCCGTGTTATTTTAACTTATTTTACAAAGGAGAAGTTGGAGGATAAGAACTTCAGTAGTATACTGCAATCCTAGTTATCTTTTGTGTGAGCATAGTGCCCTTACTGGTGTCCCATTCTGCCTCTTAGAGTTAGGCTAACATGAGAATCCAACGATATTTCAAAGCCTTTTACTCAGTGCTTTGTTAGGTTCATTGTCTTATTTGAGATTCCTGTATGCAAGGTAATGACTTCTGTTATATTGTGTAAGGGCTAAAATGAGTGGTCACCAATAAATTATAAGCTTTAGCAAGAGTTAGACTTCTAAGCATTTATTAAGGAGAATAAGAATTTGGTGAAGAGAAAAAGAAAGGCCTAGATTCCTCTATCTATTAAAGGGAGAGCGCATTCCTAGCTCCTCTCTCCCCCAAAGTCCACACGAAAGAGAGTGAGCCAACGCGCCAGGCTCCCCCTTCTTCCTCCCACAAGCAAAGTGACGCCAAAGAAAGAATGTATGGTCCTGCCCTCAGGGGCCCTCTCCTCATGTTGGAGCTTTCCTACAATGTCTCAAACAGGTGACATCATTCCAATCATTACAATTGTAAGATTCTAGGTGTTCTTATTCATTCTCTCTTATTCTTTTCATCCTGAGTAAAATCTCAGAAAAGTAGGATGACACATAGATATTTTCATCAAAATTAAGAACATTTTGTCTCCAACTTTTAGAGACTGAATGAAAATTCTTTTGACATCCAAAGTATTCACATATAAACACACTTAGAAAAAAGAAATTGTCTGAGTCTGAGAACTTTGTTTATCACTTTCTGTTGGAATTGTTGTATCAGTACTGAAGCAGAGCCACTAATATTGACATTTCGTTGTTTATGTTTCAGGTTTGCTATGCAAAGGAATTAAAGGAAGGATTTGTGGAATATACTGAACAAGTTGTTAAGCTGATGGTTCCCTTGTTGAAATTTTATTTTCATGATGATATCCTGTGCCTTTTAAATATAAAATTCCAGTTGTGGGAAAACAATTTTTATAGAGCCTTTTAATGGTGGTATTGTTATCACCATATGATAAACTTGTTCTTTTAAAAACAGGTGCTTTAAGTAGAAGTTGTGAATAAGGTCTTAACAATACATTGGCTTGTTTATTATTTGAAAAACTTCACTTCTATTCCCTCCTGGCCACAGTGTCTGTGGATTATATTGCCTGTGAGATTTTAAGAATTAGCTTGTTTTTATGAGTATAATTGTGAAATAATTCATAGTTTCTGTGTTTCCTGATTTCTTACAAGTTAGAGACTCAAAAAGAATTACCTAAGCCTGTATAATACTAAGCATTGAGGATAATGAATCATATATTTAGCAGGTTTGAAAGTAATAATTTTCAATATTTGATTTTTTTTTTTAAGTATTTGAGTGTTTTTTTTTTAACTTTTGGTGTAGATCCTGCACTTGCCAACTTTGGGTAGAAAGTCATAGGAACCAACGCAAATTTGCTGGCTTCTATTCACATTCAGACCATTTCTTTGAAAATTGAGTTCTGGAATATAAGAGAAATGGGGCAATTGAACTACCAAGATTTCACTACAAATGAATGGCAAACATTCATTTAATCATCATGTTCGTGTGGTTTTAAAAAATTCTCAAGATGCTTGTACTAATTGCAGCAGATTTATGTTTGGTTTAGTTAAATGCCTATTTAAAAATCACTGTGGGGGGCAGCTAGGTGGCGCAGTGGATAAAGCACTGGCCCTGGATTCAGGAGTACCCGAGTTCAAATCCGGCCTCAGACACTTGACACTTACTAGCTGTGTGACCCTGGGCAAGTCACTTAACCCCCATTGCCCTGCAAAAAAAAAAAATCACTGTGGGGGCGGCTAGGTGGCGCAGTGGATAAAGCACTGGCCCTGGATTCAGGAGAACCTGAGTTCAAATCCGGCCTCAGGCACTTGACACTCGCTGTGTGACCCTGGGCAAGTCACTTAACCCCCATTGCCCTGCCCCCCCCCCAAATCACTTTGTAGTTATTAGATTTTATTCTGTATCATAAAATATAAGCTTAATCCAGATAAGCTCAGTTTAGTCTAGCTTGTCCTAGGTACCTTGATATCTATCATTTGGACATGATCACTTGGAAAGGTCTCTTTCTCTGCTCTTGGCGCACTCCCACTTTTCATACTGATTGATGAGAACTAAAACTGCTGTCCATTATAGATTCATTGGCCTTAGACGTAGATAAACCTGTTCTGCCATATTGCATACTGCAGCTCACACCATAATAAAAGTGTTCAAGAAATAAGGGAAAGGATAACAGACACATCTGTTTGGCAATCTCTCTTGTCCCAATTATTCTCTTTCCTTAATAATAAAACGTGTCCGAGTCGCAGCTGCAGAGTCCATGCCCCTTCTCCTGGAATGTGCAAGAGTCCGTGGTCCTGAATACCTCACCCAGATGTGGCACTTCATGTGTGATGCCCTTATCAAGGCTATTGGGACAGAGCCAGATTCTGATGTCCTGTCAGAAATCATGCATTCTTTTGCAAAGGTGAGTGTTTCAATTTTATTTTATTTTTGGAGCAAGTTTGTGTTGTTTGTTTACATTTTCTTAAAATGAAAAAACAACTCAGATTTTACATCTAACCTAGAACAAATGTTTCAGTTGAACTATTATAGTTTGGTTAATACTTATTCAGCTTTTTCATTGTCAGATCTAAGCAGTCTAAGAGGTTTGTTTTTTTTTAATGCCCAAATATTTCAGAGGTCATCTATTAATCCACACACATTGTTAGATAAGTGAGGTTCAGGTTGGCAGAATTTACCCTGCAAAAATACCTTTGTCTCAAACCCTTTCATAGTAATTGTCAAACAAAAGACAGTTCTACAACAGAGTAAACAGATAATCAATCTCTCTCTCTCTCACACTCACACACACACACACCCTTTGGTTCAAGTGAGACCAAGGTTGCTGTTATGTTATAATATAAATTCTTAATGTTTTCTAACACAGCTAAGGCCTTAGTGTTATTCTTCCACATTCCCCTCCTTTTTGTTCTGAATACAAATCAGTTTTAAGCATAAACAATGGTCATTACTTCTGGGATCTCATTTTGCACCTGCTCTTTTTTTGGCTTACTAGAAATAAGGTGCTCTCTGCTTTTTTTATTTTTAATTTTTGAGTTCCAAATTTTCTCCCTCCTCTTCCTATTGAGAAGGCAAACAGTATGATATCAATTATATATGTGAAGTTATATAAAATATCTCTTACCATGTTGGAAAAAAATCAAGCAAAAGCAAGAAACAACGTTTTTTAAAATTCTGCATCATATCTCACTTTGGAGGTATAACATTCTTCTTAAGGAGGAGATATTGAGTTAGTTCTAATAACTTGCTAACCTTAGGTAGAGTTTTTGGGCTTTTATCATGCTGATTGTTCCAACTAGCAGGCACATCTTGGAATTAATGTATACCTCAGAATGAAATTGCAGCTTGCACATTAATTGAACCTTGGAAGATTTATTTATGGTCACTGTATGATCCTGGTTTATTTTCAGGATCAACAAGTAATTTTGATTTATCTCTTAAATGACTTTAATTAGTGTAATATTTTAATATTAATTAATTTTTAATGGCTTGTGCCAGACTATTAAGCATAAAAATAAACATTAAACCACTCATACTTTTTTTTTTTTGCTGGGCAATGGGGGTTAAGTGACTTGCCCAGGGTCACACAGCTAGTAAGTGTCAAGTGTCTGAGGCCGGATTTGAACTCAGGTACTCCTGAATCCAAGGCCGGTGCTTTATCCACTGCGCCACCTAGCTGCCCCCTCATACTTTCTAACAAAGAAAAAGAGCCTGAGTTTGTATATCTATTCAGTCATATATAGTCCGGTACTGAAATATAGACTGACCATGTTATAGCCAATTAATATTGGCCTTTCCAGGCCTTTAGTAAAATCCGATACCATTTGAAGGGGGATTATTTTCTTTAAAATATAAATTAACAAACTTTTTGTGTTTTACATTTAAAAAAAAAAACTATTTTAGTGCATTGAAGTAATGGGAGATGGATGCCTTAATAATGAACACTTTGAAGAGCTTGGAGGAATACTGAAAGGCAAACTTGAAGAACACTTTAAAAATCAAGAATTAAGACAGGGTAAGTTATTTGCGATTTTTATTTCCAGTTTTGATAATTAAATGCTTGATTCCAATTTCTAAAATGCATGTATTAGCAATGTTTAGCTTCCATTTAATGGATTTTATTTGGGTTTATTGTTTTAGTTAAAAGACAAGATGAAGACTATGATGAACAAGTAGAAGAGTCCTTACAAGATGAGGTAACTTACTCTCTTGTTAGAACGTGTGTGTTGCACGCCCATGCACGTGTCCGTGCATAGACATACATTCATCCACAACATGCATGCATAGTCTATTTCCCAATTTCATGTAAAAACAATTTTTAACATTTGGTTTTGTGGGGGGTTTTTTAACATTAGTTTTTTTTAATTTTGAGTTCCAAATTCTCTTCTCTCTCCTTGAAATGGTGATGTTATACATGTATAGTCATGCATTTCCATATGTCATGTTATAAAAGAAAACACAAACAAAAATAAACCTGAAAAGTAGTATGCTTCAATCTGCATTTAGACTCCCAACAGTTCTTTCTATGGAGATGGCTAGCATTTTTGGATGGAATTTCTCATCATAGGTCCTTTGGAATTCTCTTCAATCATTGTATTGCAAAGAGAAGCTAAAACATTCACAGTTGATCATCATACAATACTGCTGTTACTGTTTGCAGTGTTTTCCTGATTTTGCTCATGGAACTTAGATCTTTTAGACTGGAAATAGAGTCCAAATTTAATTGGCTATTTTAATATAAAACTAGACTGTACAAGCCTGTCAAAAAAAAAAGTTTCTGAATGTTTGAATCATTTCTTTTACTAAGCCATTTGCTTTAGGTGAAGGGAGAGCACACTTGATTGGGTTTTGTAGCAATAGTAATGATAACTTTTTAATTTTTACTTACCTCTTGAAAGGATATCATACTCACTGATTGTACTCCCATTTGACCATTTTTACAACCCAAAAGACCTGGCTTGCGATGGAGGATTATTATGAGAACATATCCAGTTAACTTTCTGCTCTCTCCCAATGCTTTCTTCCTTTCCCTCCCGGCCCCCCACCCCCTCCCCAGTTGTAACATTCTTTTGTTCCATCTTTGGCCAACCGTTAAAACTGGTAGCTACCATGTGTTATGTAGAGATTTGAAAACATGGCTCCTCAGGGTGAAGTATTATTTTTCATACTGGGAGGTTTTGAAGCTGGGACAAATTTGATTAAATTGGTGGTAAACGGAAATGGAAAAAAAAAATGTATCCTCTAAGATAATTGGATCATACATTTCGTTCCTGGAATTATTTTATAGATGAAACTGAGGCCTAGACAGATTATAATGACTTATTTACCTGAGGTGACATTGCATATCCAGTTCTCTCTGGATTTCCCATCTTAGTCCTAATAAGGAAATGTATTTTTTATATTTACAATCTTATTTTCCATTAGAAAAGCCTTTGACAGAATTTAGATGTGGCAATCTTGAGTTAGTACCCATACCTGACCCTAATGCTACATACATGGTGTTATGTTGTCAGTGTACATAGAGAAACTTTTAGTAGACATTTCTCCTTGAGCTCCTAAAGGACATCTGAGCAGCCAAACTAAAATAGAGTTTTTATTTTGTCTTATTGAAAAGATCATAAAACAAGTTCAAGAGACCCTATTACGGAACCAGTATTTTTTTTTCTAATTGGTTATCATAGAAAAATTGAAATAAATCACTAGTGTAAATTTATAACTGTTAACCAGGATACTGCTTTGTAAAAGTTATGTAAAGGTTAAACTCTTGTTCGTTTTTTCAGGATGACAGTGATGTTTATATTCTGACTAAAGTGTCAGATATTTTACATTCAATATTCAGTAGCTACAAGGAAAAGATACTGCCATGGTTTGAACAGCTGCTTCCACTAATTGTCAATTTAATTGTAAGTATTTTCTCCCTGTTTAAGTATTCTGAGGTTGAGATATCTGATTATTAGCTATATATTCAGGCAAATAGAGATGAGAAGTTTAAATACAGGTTCAACTAAAATCATAGAATGATAGCAATAGAGAGGAACTTAAAAATACTCTAGGGCAGCCTCTGTTTTTCTGATGAGCAAACTGAGATCATAGAAAAAACTTGTAAACCACAAATCTTTCCAGGTACCCTTTGATTGTCTCCACTATATATTTAACTCACAAACTTTTTCCCCATTGCCTTGGGGAAAAGCCTTCCCTTACTAGTAATATCCACCATAGGTTCTTGGATTGGTATCAAATTTGGCCTAAGAAGGTAAGGGCTGCAAAAATAATGCATTTCAAAGACAAACAAAATTACCTACCGTTTTAGTTTATCCATGCTAACTTAATCTTTTTTTTATGCTCCATGAAAATTTTCTGAGGGGAGGCAGTATTTTTGAGGGGAGGCAGTTATATGTGCTGCTTATGATTGGAATTATATCACAAGAAGTTGTTTGTCTAAGTTTATGCTGTGACACTTTGGTAAAGACCTTTACTCAGAAAAGTTTTGGATTTTTTTTTTCTATTTTGTAGTGTCCTCACAGACCGTGGCCAGACAGACAGTGGGGATTGTGCATCTTTGATGATGTCATAGAGCACTGCAGTCCATCTTCTTTTAAATACGCAGAATATTTCCTAAGGCCAATGCTACAGTATGTCTGTGACAACAGCCCAGAAGTCAGGCAAGCTGCTGCTTATGGCCTAGGAGTTATGGCACAATTTGGTGGAGAAAATTATCGTCCTTTTTGCACAGGTACTTCTAGTTTCAGAACTTTTTCATTCTAACAGTGTTAGTCACTATCGTAACAGGCAGGCCTTATGTATTCCAGATTTCTCACTGTATCCATGCAAAAATGTATGTTTAGATTTTAACCAGTCTTTTATTGTTTAATATTTTATTTTTTAGAAGCACTTCCATTGCTGGTAAGAGTGATTCAGTCCGCAGATTCTAAAACCAAAGAAAATGTTAATGCAACTGAGAATTGTATCTCTGCAGTAGGGAAAATAATGAAGTTCAAACCTGACTGTGTTAATGTTGAAGAAATCCTACCCCACTGGTTATCATGGCTTCCACTTCATGAAGATAAAGAAGAAGCAGTTCATACTTTCAATTATCTATGTGACCTAATTGAAAGGTATGATCAAAGTACACTGTTTTTTAACAAAGAAAAATAACAATACTTTTTATTATGATATATTGTTCTTTTTCTTCATGGACATTTTGAAATGGATTAACTAGAGTATATCTCTCTTTCTGTTCAGAATCCTTAAAAATATAACCTTCCTGAATTATCTTTGTTTTTCATACTAAAAGATCACTTTATAATTAGATCCTTCTGGTATAAGAAAGATGTACTTTGTCCTGAAATTTGTGAAAAAATAGGATTGAGAAAAATCCCTTGCAGTTTCCTTTTTTTTTTTTTTTTTTAAAGAAGAAGAAATCAAAACATTATTTTACTGCAATTGTCCACCTGTATGGAAATTCTGATATTTTGATTACTAGTCCATGAATTAATAATTGGCTAGTCAGCTCAGCCCACAGGGATTCTTGACTTTTTTTGTGTTATGGATCTTTTTGACAATGACAATGTGGTAAAGCTGATGGTTCTCTTATCAGAATCGTGTTTTAAAATAATTGAAGGAAATTCTAACTTTTCTTTAAAGGTTGGTGAAAATAAAGATGTAATGTTTTCCTCATAAAAATTCTTAGACAGAGCATTGCTTGATAATAGAGGTCGAATTTTTTGTTCTGCCTTTGCTACCAACTGTCAACCTTGAACATCCTATCACCTTTCTGGGGATCAAATTCCTTTATTATAAGATGGGGGGGTGGCAGCTAGATGGTGCAGTGGATAGAGTACTGGCCCTGGATTCAGGAGTACCTGAGTTCAAATCCTGCCTCAGACACTTAACACTTACTAGCTGTGTGACCCTGGGCAAGTCACTTAACCCCAATTGCCTCACCAAAAAAAAAAAAAAAGATGGGGGGGCAGCTAGGTGGTGCAGTGGATAAAGCACTGGCCTTGGGTTCAGGAGGACCTGAGTTCAAATCCAGCCTTAGACACTTGACACTTACTAGCTGTGTGACCTTGAGCAAGTCACTTAATCTTCATTGCCCCACCCAAAAATTTTTTTTAAATAAGATTAAGGAATTTGAAGGAAAGGATAATAATATTTTTTAAATCCTTCTAGTTCTCTGTTTCATTTAATACCTCACTCTTCCAGCATATCAGTGAAGTTCTGCTAAATAGTTCAAGAGAGGGTTAACATAGATACATTGGTACATACATATGTACATCAAAGTATATTTTGAATTGCATTGTTCAAATCCACACAGAATTACATGTTGTCTCCAAGCTGACATTAGACTCTGTGCATTCCATGGTCATTCATAAGATTGTCCTTTATGATACTAAATTGATCTCTTTCTGAAGAGTTAAATACTCTTGTAATTTTTTTTTTCTTCTGATGGTACCTGATAGATTGAGCAAGCATGCAACCTGTTTTGAAACCATCTGTTTACTCTCTTGGTCCTGATACATAAGCCACACTACTAAAAGGAAGCATCTTTTGAAAGAAAAACCACTAGGGGGGAATTGTTTAATGGAGATAATTTATTCAGGATGCTCAATTGGCATTGTGTCCAAGTCCCATAATGAGATACACAAAAAATGTTGCTTCTCCTCTTATTTAATATTCTATTTTCCCCCCAATTACATATAAAAACCATTTTTAACATTCATTTCCGGGGGGTGGGTTGTTTTTTTGCAGGGCAATGAGGGTTAAGTGACTTGCCCAGGGTCAGGCAGCTAGTGTCAAGTGTCTGAGGCTGGATTTGAACTCAGGTCCTCCTGAATCCAGGGCCCGTGTTTTATCTACTGAGCCACCTAGCTGCCCTATTTCTGGGGTTTTTGAGTTCCAGATTCTCTTGCTCATTCTTTTCCTCCCATCCCTCTTCATTGAGAAGGCAAGCAATTTTATTTAGGTGTCATATATGTGCAGTCATGAAGGACATATTTCCTTATTAGTCATGTTATGAAAGAAAACACAGAAGAAAATTTTTTTTAAAGTATGATTTGATTTGCATTCAGACTACATAACTTTCTCTGGAGGCAGATAGCATTTTCATCATGAATCCTTTGGGATTGTCTTGGATCATGGTATTGCTGAGAATTGCTAAGTCATTCACAAGTTGATCATCATAATACTGCTATTAACTGTGTACAGTGTTCTTTCTGCATATTTCACTTTTCATTAGTTTAAGTCTTTAAAGTTTTTTTTTGAGACCATCCTGTTTATTTTTTACAGCACAGTAGTATTCCATTACAATCAATCATATACCACAACTTGTTCAGCCATTACCCAATTGTTGAGCATCCCCTCAATTTCCACTTCATTTGATATTTCTGCAAATTTTTCATTTATCTTAGAAAGGAGAGTCTCTTATTTTAAATTTTAACTATATGTAGATGGTACTTTCTACTCATAAGTATCTGTAATCAGGTATTCTTTTTTTTTTTCTTTTCATCAGTAATCATCCAATTGTTCTTGGTCCGAACAATTCCAATCTGCCCAAAATATTCAGTATAATTGCAGATGGTGAAATTCATGAGGCTATTAAACATGAAGATCCTTGTGCCAAACGTCTGGCTAATGTCGTTCGCCAAGTACAGGTACGCTCGGTTCTGTTAAGTTAAGTTTAATCCCATTTTCAAATGGGATTAAATTACAGTTTTATGATAGTGAATTAGTTCCCATTTCTTTTGTTTCACCATTGATGCTTGAAGAAAAAAAAAATGAATGCTTTCAATTTCAGGAACATATTAAGTATTCATAAAACTAGGCTCAAGAATTACAAAGACAAAACAACCAACCCAGAAGGTAGCATGGTATTATGTAATGAGTGCTAGGTTTGGGATCTGAAGGCCTGAAAGGAGGAAGGCTAGATGACATCTAAGGTCCTTCTAGGCCTTGATTCTCTGATCCTATGACTATCAAAAATAGCCACCAAGCAAATTCCTCCTTTTAAGACCTACAGTCATTAAAGTAGTCTTTGCTTTCTAAATCACTTGCAACACGGAAAAGAAACAATTCAGATAAACTTGAGGAAAATTTGTTGAAATTGTACACATTTACTATTTCTAAGTCTTGATGGAAATATTTTTCTTCCGTAGACCTCTGGAGGATTATGGACTGAATGCATATCACAGCTCAATGCTGAGCAGCAGGCGGCTATACAGGAGCTCCTGAATTCTGCTTGAAGGGCCTTAATATCACCTACCAGAAAAACTAACTCCAAATAAACGTTTACCCTTTTGTTTAGGTTTCTTTGTTTTGTTTTTGAGCACAAGAGAACTGTAGTGCGTGTAGGCCATTCTTCTGCAAAGCGGCCAGGAAGAGAAGCGCTGGGTGTCAGAAGGGTGTTTGACGGGATGCCCACCATAAGACCGAAGAAGTTTCTTCCCTATAAACCTTACCGTAGCACTGAAGAGTATTTTTCTATCGGTATATGCCACCTGTGGGAAGGTGAAAGGGAAACAATGAATTTTCTCATTAGACATAATGAATTTAAGAAAAACAGCTTTAAGACCAGTTATTCAGCAGTAGATGTGCATTTTAACAGAAAACATTTCTATACATCTAGTGTTAATTGTATTAATTGGAGTGTGAGTCTTTTTGTAGGGTAGAAAGAAACCTTCTACCCAGCACACCAGTAGATCAAAAAGTTAAAAAAAAAAAACAACTGAAGACAAAAACATCAAGCATGAAGATCTCATATTGATGTCACTTTGAGTTCTTTTTTTCCTAAAAGACTTGTGCAGTGACTCAATGTGGGGAGCTATTCAGTTTCTAACCCTTGAATGTGAAGTGTCTTTGGCATGTCGGACAGAGTCTCTCATTCACTCCTCAATAAACAACATTGAAATACAAAAGAGGCTTGTGTACAAATTCAGTGCTGTGTGGCTTTTATTCACTTAATTCTTTTTAAAGATATAACAATAACTTGATATTCTTTAAGCCACAGCTTGGCTTATATGTTGTTGGTGGTTTTTTCCCAGTAAGATTTGCCTTGTGCAATTCACATTTTAAGCAGTTTCTATTTTTACTTTTTCCCACTGATTTTAAAATAATTAGCCATTGCTGTGATACTGTTAACTCTCACAATTGATGATCACATGTTTCTTGAGATTTACATATCTCAGCAAATACAATTTGTTTTAATTAGGTCATCCTGATTAATTGCCTATTCCAAACCTAAAACATTTGGTTAATATTTCTGGTTTTAAATTGCAGCTACTAGAGTGCCACACAAATTGCCAATCTAGTGACATTATTATGGGACATTATGACTAAAATATTTAATTGATAAATTCAGCAAAAAGTTTCATGTGTCTGAATGTTTTTTTTCTTTATGTATTTATTAACCTCATAGCAGTAAATAGCTTACTGTTGTTTCTTTGAATATACAATTTTTCTAAGGGATCTTAAAAGATTTCTGTTGAAAGCTTCAGTGTTAACATTTTATAGTTTGTACTAAAACTTAACCGTGATATGAAAATGGACTTTATGCCTAGACCAGAAAATTAACTTTTCAGAATTAAAGATTTTTCACTAAATGATTTGCATCACTTTCTTAAAACAAACCCTAAATGTACTGAAGTGCTTGTTATATTTTTAAGGTCTCCCCATTGTTATTTGAAGCATTTGCAGATTTGAGCACAGAAGCTATGAAAATATGGTTTTCAGTAGCTATAACCAAACAAAATATTAATTTTTATTATTTTGAATTATTCAGTTAACTGTGGTTGAGTGATCACTTAGTTTGTGGCAGTGTGTAAAGTGCTATATCAATTCATATGTGTATATGTGTGTAAATATATATGTACATACATACATGTACATACACAGTATTTCAATAATGAGGTTTTATTCTAAGGCTAGTCATTTGAAGCTTCTATAAACTCCAATCCAAATAAAGGTGAAGCCTAAGAAAAGGAATAAGTGGGAGGTCCTTACACTTACAGACATTAAATATCATGTCTGCCCCATATAATTAAAGCTGAATGTTTTAAATCCTTTGATCAGCTGAAAACACTTTGAAGTATGTCCTCAGGTTCTTGTTCTGAATGTCAGGTGAAATCATTACGTACAGTGGTGTTCAAATTGGGACAAAGTAAATCATTGATTTGTACAATAAACCTTAACATTTTTATATCTTTAAAACATTTTATATGCTCTGTCCCCTTTTGGCTGCAGTTATTTAACATTACACTAAGATTTTGACATTACTCATTATGAAACCATGCTTACCTCATTTTTGGATATTAAGCATCTCTGGACAAGACATTTTTCTAATTCATTCTTAGACTATTGACGCCTATTCGTCTCCATCTTTCAAATAAATTTCTTAATTTCTTGTGACTTGTGGCATGATACATGGTCATGTTGCAGAATTCTAGCTTCAATTTAGGAATTTCAGAATTCTGGAACAGTTCTGTTTCTTGTTATTGAGCAATGTTTATCATGCCCTCAGTCATAAGATAGCCAAGTCCACTGGAAGTAAAATCCCCTAGACATTTTTTAGGATATTTTTTTTGGTCTAATGAAAATCTCTCCACTTCCCAAACTCATCTAGATGTATTCTGAGAAGTTTATATAGCTTTGAATGAAGAAGTGAGTTTCACCAATAAAATTTTTAGTCTTCAGTACAGAGTTTATATGTATTTATAGCACATATTTTTTCATCGTGGCAGTTATGAGCAGGTGTGCGGGTGTGTTTGTTTTTTAACCACTCTTTGTTCCTCCAGCACCAAGAAACCTTAATCACTGTTAAGGAGAAATCACTGATAACCCTTCCAGGTTCTCCTCAGTCTATTTAACTTCCCCACATCAAAAGCCACTACAGTATCATAAAGTGTATTCTTTAAAAACTGAAACTTTTGCGTGTTTGGGAGTGGTGATGGAGATACATTCTTTGTATTCCTAGCCATTTGTCACAAAATGAAACCATATAAAAATTATTTCTTGTCTCAATTATATGGTTCTCCCCCATTCAGAGGCAGTTTGAACATAGCTAAAATGTTTGGTTATCAAGAATTGGCAATCATCATGCAACTAAGCTTTAGTAATGTCCCAAGTAGAAACTACACTTAGTTTTGGTATGCTCATTGCTTATGATACATGATACTATATTTGAGTTGCGAGGAGTAGGATGACAACCTGAGTTCAAGTCCAGCCCTACATATTCCTTCCATGTTTCAACTTTCCCCATTGCAGTTCAATATATCTCAAGTGAGAGCAGCACAAGACATTAAATAGGAATCCTTTGGGAATTTTGTGGAACCCTCATGACAGAAAAGGTTTAGAAACTCAGAAATTAATAAACTATTACATTTTATCTTAACATGGTAGGAAGAGTGGGTCAAAAAATTTTATGGGATTGCAGGTGCACTGCATTCCTAACCCTCGCCACATGGATAGAATAACTAATAGCTGTATAAAATGTTTTCCTTATTTCTAAAAAATGGGCATAAAAGCGCCTACCTCAGGATTGTTGTGAAGATCAAATGAGATAACAGTGCTTTATAAATCTTAAAGCATCTGCCAGATGTTATATTTTAGACTAGTTTTAGCTATATTTGGATTTTTTTCCCCATAATATGGAAAACAATTGAGTTGTATGTTTGATGGTAAAAATCACCTTTAGCAGTTAAGTAAGGCAATTAACTTTTTTTTGTTTTTGTGGGGCAATGGGGGTTAAGTGACTTGCCCAGAGTCACACAGCTAGTGTCAAGTGTTTGCGGCCGGATTTGAACTCAGGTCCTCCTGAATCCAAGGCCAGTGCTCTATCCACTGCACCAACTAGCTGCCCCAAGGCAATTAACTTTTTTTTTTCTTTTCTTTTTTAGTGAGGCAATTGGGGTTAAGTGACTTGCCAGAGTCACACAGCTAGTAAGTGTCAAGTGTATGAGGCCGGATTTGAACTCAGGTCCTCCTGAATCCAAGGCCAGTGCTCTTTCCACTGCACCACCTAACTGCTCCGCAATTAACTTTTAAGAGAACAAAATTGGCTTCATATGCAAACTAGCTGCTGAGTCTCTATTTGCCTGCCTACAATAAAATCCCTTAATACTGCTAGAATTAGCTAACATCTTTTTCTATAGAGGAACATTTTTGGGGGGTCAAAAAGAAGAGGAACATGATGAAATCAAATTCTCAAACTAGGAACACTCTTTTCCTGTGGATAAAGGCAATGGCTTGCCCACTCAGCATTCTAAAGTAGCCAAATGTTAGGGGAAGCTTCATTACAAAAAATATTAATGTGACAATCAGAAATTATGGTCACTCCAAGAGCTCCATACCTACAGTTCCATTTAAAGTAGTTGAAAATGTATAGAGGAATGAAATTTAAAACCATATTGCTGGGGGCAGCTAGATGGTGCAGTGGATAAAGCACCGGCCCTGGATTCAGGAGTACCTGAGTTCAAATCTGGCCTCAGACACTTAACACTTACTAGCTGTGTGACCCTGGGCAAGTCACTTAACCCCAATTGCCTCACCAAAAAATAAATAAATACTTAAAGGGTAATGTTATCTATGTTAAACAAAAACAAAAACCATATTGCTTGCATAGCAGACTTAAAGCTTTCAGAGTCAAACAGGAAACAGACTAAGGGAGAATAAAATAAAGGAAGTACTGATTTTTAGTACTGAAAGGGTCCTAGCACAAACCCCTTATTTTAAGGATATTAGACACTAGAACTTGATGCATATGTGGGAAGGTTGAAGCAAATTTTGGTAATGTCTCCATCACTTTGTAGCTTAGTATATGTGTTGCTATTTTTTTTTCCAGAAGCATTTAAACAGAAAATAACATACTGCAGGGTACAACAATGATGTGCTTCTATGCCTTAGAAAAGAACAGCTACAAATGGAGGCTTCAAGAAACCTACCAAGGTGATTCAAAGGTTAGGGGACAGGTTCTTTAAGAAAAGGTTAAAGAGGGGACAGCTAGGTGGTGCAGTGGATAAAGCACCAGCCCTGGATTCGGGAAGACCTGAGTTCAAATCCTGCCTCAGACAATTGACACTAGCTGTGTGACTCCGGGCAAGTCACTTAACCCTCATTGCCCCAAGGGGGTAGAGGGGATCAAATAAATACAATTTCATTCATGTGAGATGCAACCACAGTTTTATAAAGCAAAGCTTAAACTGTGGATCATGACTTGTATGGGGTCAAGTAACTGAATGTAGGAGGTCACAAAAAATTTGGCAACAGTAAAAGGTTATATATATCTGTTTTATATACCTATATACCCAGGGCTGAGTAGAAATTTGTCCAGTGAAAAGGGGTCGTAAATGGAAAAAAGTTTAAGAATCCCTCATATGCCTTCACCCAACTTCCCCCAGGCACCACCAGTGGGGGATGTCCCTCTCCCAATAAGGGAACTCCACAATCAGATGATCACCTCATGGGACCACCATCGGTCCTCTATAAAAGCATCTGCCTGTCTCCTGTTCGAGGAGAAAGGTATCTCAGAGAGCCATGCCTCTGTGGCATGCCTTCTCTCCATGAGAAGTCCAAGGATTTCTTTCTTGGTTTCCTTTCCCTAGCACCTAAATAAAGTATTATTTTATTTAAAAAAAAAAATCATCCCGGGGCAGCTAGGTGGCATAGTGGATAGAGCACCAGCCCTGGAGTCAGGAGTACCTGAGTTCAAATCCGGCCTCAGACACAACACTTACTAGCTGTGTGACCCTGGGCAAGTCATTTAACCCCAATTGCCTCACTAAAAAAAAAAAAAAAATCATCCCTCATGAGGGATGAGGGTAGGGGGAGTGTTGTACATTAACTTTATGAAATAAAATTATTCATACTTTATCTCTTTTCCATAAGTGAAGAAAGCCAGGATGGAATATCTTGAGACTGGTAATGTCCCTTTGGCAACTGACTTTAAGGAGGCTCAGTTGTTGAGGATCATAAAGTACATGGAATCGTCATAAATATACAATACTTAATAAAGATATCTTCCATCATTCAATACCAGATCTCTCTAAAAATTGTAAAAATCGAGGAGTTTTTTCAGTGATGCAGCTAAGCAAAGTTTTGTCAGATAGTACATAATTCTAGATAAAATGTAGAGAAGCTAAGGGACTCTACAAACTCAGAAGTAAATGTTTTATTAAGATACTTAAATGTTCTTGTTTTGAAAATCTTTTTAATCAATGATTCAAAGGCAGAAGTGTTACTGCATTACTGTGTTTGCTCTTCATTACCAAATAAGTGATACCCAGTATAAGGGTAAACGTAATGGATTTGGAAACATAGTCCTTGCGCGCAAATCACCGATCTTCCACTGACTACCCCTATTATAGCTTATGCCAGTCATTTAATCATTTGCGTTTCCCCCGCCTGTATAGTTAGAAGATTAGACTTATAAAGTCCTTTCCAACTCTTGATCTGTGATCCTAAGACGCAGAGAATCTTAAAATAGGAGTAGTGAGTAAACTTGGGCCCAAGAAATGTTAAGTGACTTGTCCAAGGCCAAATAGCTAGTAAATTACACAGTAATATGGGTGGACATAGTATAAATTTCATAACAAGCTGGATGGTATGTAAACCACTTGAAAAGTACTGTCACAATATTTCAGGATACAAACCTTCAGATGTTTCACAGGCAACATTTCTGAAATATTCTAAGTATCCCTGAAATTTAGCAGCAAGGCCTTTGAACAAACCAGTCCCCGATGACTTGATTCTCACCTATTTCTGATGCTACATCGGAAAGAAATTGGGTTTTTTTTGTAAGTATGTCAGATTAAGAGAGAAATTAAATTGCTAAAACAGAAAAGGGTTTTCTTTGTCAAAGTTTTCTGTTTGAGGAAGTCTTTGGAGAATATAAAAATAGAAACGCAGAAAATGAGAGTGCATAGGTTTGTATTTGTCAACTTTTCCTCTTTTTTCTTTTTCTTTTTTTTTTCCTTCAGGGCAATGAGGGTTAAGTGACTTGCCCAGGGTCACACAGCTAGTAAGTGTTAAGTGTCTGAGGCCAAATTTGAACAGGTCCTCCTGAATCAACGACCGGCACTTTATCCACTGCGCCACCTAGCTGCCCCCTTGTATCTTTCTTTTTCCTCCCCTCAGATCCTTTTTGAAAAGTGATTGCCTTACAGATCTATTTGACACTGAAGTACCCGTAAGTCCAATAACTAATTGAAAGGCTTCTTCAATTTTTAGGTTTTTAAATGGTTTCTCCCAAATTGAAAGTACAAGATTCTTTAACTTATAACTTCAAGTGTAACAAATGAAAGCAAGGAAATTAAAAAAAAAAAAAAAGCAAATGAAAGCCAAGTGAAAAATTCATACAACTTAAACTAATTCTGGAAGAACATTCCAGAGCCCAGAAAGCCAACTAACACCTAGAACTAGCAGTGGTTCAATGTATAGATAAATAGCTGATAAAAGTCCCTACCTGATAATTTATTTTCCCTAAGGATAGCAAGTCCCTATCTTATGGGGAAATCTGGGCATCCTCATCCTTGCCAAACCCTTTTTTTGGAATCCTGTAATCTTATCATGATGTTTCAGTATTTCCTCCATATTTGTTATAACTGAAATTGTTAAACGGCCTTTGCTTCTGTATCATACTATTGAAACTGACAACACCCTGTAACCCATGGACAAAAAACCTTGTATGCCCTCAGAAGGGGGTAGTCCCTGAGCTCCCTTCTTAGGAGGGGAGTCTCCACGTGATCATGTTATATATTTCTTGGGATAAAATTAAATTAGTATTATTTTTTTTTTCTGTCTCTGATCTGATTTGTAGCCATGTTCTCTGATCTGGTTTTAGTAGATTTATGTTTCTCTGATCTGGGTTTTTGTAGGAGGACAGGAATGGAAATAAATTGTAGGAGATATTATAAGATATAATTTCTCTGATCTGTTTATTAATTTTGGAGGAGAGATTAAAGATTAATTTCTCTGATCTGTTTGTAGGCAAAATAAACTATATTTAATAGTCAACATATGTTACAAGGCAAAATATGATGCTGAAAATGTGTAGACAGAATGCCTTAAGAAACTTGAGACAGGTTAAAACATTGTTGGAAGGAGCAGGGAAAACTTAGATGGAGTACCATCTGACCAAGGCTTGGAAGGAAGAGAAGGATTTCAGGAAAATTTTTGTCAGAAAATAATCTCATTGAGATTTTAACATTGTGTCTTGATCTCATTGAAACTGCCCTGCATCCTAAAGGAGGAAGAGGAATGATACTGGACAGCTATGTGGGGGCCAAATTGTGTATGGAGCTAGAAAATCAACAGGGACTTATGTTTGATTCTAGAGGCAATCATAAGACACAGAACTTTATTGAGCAAGAGAATTGACATGGCTTAAGGAAAATCACTTTGGAAGATGTAAATAAAATAAAATGAAGTGGGGAAAATACTTTAGGTATGGAGACCACAACTAGGAGGCCATTGAGATTTTTTTTTTAAAGTGAGAGTTGATTGAGGACCTGAACTAATTTGGTGACTGTGAGTACAGAGAAAGAATCAGATGCAAGAGATATGGAGGTACAAATGGCAAAGAGGGATAACAACACAGATGGGAGAGTGGAAGAATGGTGGTACCTCCACAGAAGCAGGGAAGCTTTGAAAAGGGTGGTTTGGGGAAAAAAAGAGAAATTGTTTTTCATGTGAAGTTGAAAGTGTCTTTGGGGGGCAACTAGGTGGCGCAGTGGATAGAGCACTGGCCCTGAATTCAGGAGGACCTAAGTTCAAATCCGACCTCAGACACTTGACACCTACTAGCTGTGTGACCTTAGGCAAGCCACTTAATCCCAATTGTCTCAAAAAAAAAAAAGTGTCTTTGGGACATTTAGTTAGAAATGTTCAATACATACTGATCTGGTACTATTGCTCATATGAGACTGGAAGTCATATATATGGATCTATGAGTCATCTACATAGAGATGATGAAACTACAGGAGGTAGCAGAAGAAGAAAAAAAAAAGTCGAAGAAAAGATACCCCAGGGGCAGCTAGGTGTCGCAGTGGATAGAGCACCGGCCCTGGATTCAGGAGGACCTGAGTTCAAATCCAGCCTCAGACACTTGACACTTACTAGCTGTGTGACTCTGGGCAAGTCACTTAACCCCAATTGCCTCACCAAAAAAGAAAGAAAGAAAGAAAGAAAGAAAGAAAGAAAACATACCCCAAGAGAGAGCCTTGGGAAGCACCTACACCTAGGGGTTATCATATGAATGATGAACCAAAAAAGGAGACTGAGAAGTGACTCACTGAGAGGAAAACCAGGAGAGAATAGTGACAGACCCAGAGCAAAGCGTATCCAGGAGAGATTGGTCAATAATGTTAAATGTAGCATATAGGTAAAGAAAAATGAAGACTGAGAAAAGACCTCAGATTTGGCCATTAAAAGATCATTGTTGGGGCGGCTAGGTGGCACAGTGGATAAAGTACCGGCCCTGGATTCAGGAGTACCTGAGTTCAAATCCGGCCTCAGACACTTGACACTTACTAGCTGTGTGACCCTGGGCAAGTCACTTAACCCCCATTGCCTCACCAAAAAAAAAAAAAAAAAGATCAGTTTCCTGGAAATTGATCCCTTTTGTTAAAGCTCAGGTGCCAGCAAGGTCTTTTGGTTCTCATGTGAATCTTACTACACTTTCCCTTAACCTCTGCAGACCTGGCAGACTGCATTTTATGAATGGGATGGCAGAATGAAAAGCCTGAGGCTTTGGGGAATGTGACTGAGATGAAATAAATTCCCTAACCTGTTTAAACTCTCACTCTGCTCCATGCCTAATGATTGGAGAAGGTGGAAAGATGATTGAAAGCATGATGATCTGGCCAAATGGAGTTCTTGAAAAGGTCTCCTCTTCAGTATTAGAGAGCGATTCTTTTTTTGTTTGTTTTTTGTTAGTGAGGTAATTGGGGTTAAATGACTTGCCCAGGGTCACACAGCTAGTAAGTGTTAAGTGTCTGAGGTCATATTTGAACTCAGGTACTCCTGACTCCAGGGCCGGTGCTCTATCCACTGCGCCACCTAGCTGCCCCAAAGACATATAACAGGAATCAACAGTTCTCAGTACCTTTTTTTTTTTTTAAAGCAGGCCAATGAAGGTTAAGTGACTTGCCCAGGGTCACACAGCTAGTAAGTGTCAAGTGTCTGAGGACAGATTTGAACTCAGGTCCTCCTGAATCCAGGACCAGTGCCTTATCCACTGCACCACCTAGCTGCCCCGAGCATCAATTCTTGAAACGGAAGTCACTCAACATTCCAGGTTTGAAAGATTCCATGAATCAAGCAAGTGTAGAATGCCCATTCTAGCCACCATGTTCCTTCCCCACTCTTTTTTTTTTTTTGTGAGGCAATTGGGGTTAAATGACTTGCCCAGGGTCACACAGCTAGTAAGTGTCAAGTGTCTCTGGCTGGATTTGAACTCAGGTCCTCCTGAATCCAGGGCTGGCGCTTTATCCACTGCACCACCTGGCTGCCCCCTGTTTCTGCCATCTTTGCAATGTTAATTTAGACACACTTCTGGAAGCACCATCATTATGGCCTCTGAGGAAAACTTCAAGTTTCGTTCAGACTTGTGTCAAACTAGCTGACCAAGAGGAACTTGGCGATCTGAGAGATGCTTATTACAGCCAAACAGTGTGCCAATAGAATGTCTGATGCACCTCAATGGCATAGAGAACTGGTATGAGTTCATAGAAAATATCCCTGTAGTTTATGACAACAAAATGGATATTAAAGACATAAAATTCAAGATGAAATCCAGTATTTTCCATAGGAAGAATAATCTATAGTATTATGACATTTTGGTCATAAGTAACTACAACTTTGAGAAGACCTTCCTTTGACTTACTAGAAAATGTATTGGATCCCCTAATTTGGAGTTTGTTGCCATGCCTGTTCATGCATTTCCAGAGATTGTCATGGACCCACCACTGGCAGCACAGTATGATCTGGATTTGCAGATTGCTCAAACAGCTGTGGACCCTGATGGAAGATGAAGATCTATCTATAAGAGAGTGAAGCTAGAGCCCAGTGTAAGAGATCTAGTGCTGTAGACAACTGTCTTGTGATGTCAATGGTTGTAATTTGTCACTTTACTATGCAGGTGAGCAGAACATATGCTTAATTTGGGGGATGTTGAAGTAGATGAATGGGCTTTGGAGTAAATTTGTCAGCTTAAAAATATATAATATAATATACATATATATACATGATTCATCTATTACTCCTCTGTATTTATTTTGGACCCCAATTACGTTCCCCTTGAGTTTCAAATATGAGATTGCTGTAGTCTCATTACAGTATTTGGTGGTGACACTTGTTTATTATTGTCATTCCCATTTCTTTTTCATTTAGATCACAATAAAATTATATTTTAGACATAAGGGAGGGCAAGATATGGGTGGGGAGGGAGAGGAAAGGGGAGAGATCAATGGTAATTTTGAAGAGTTCTCATTGAAGGGTGAGGTTAAAAACCAAATTGCAAAGCATTGAGTGAATGAGAGGAGAGGAAGGGGAGGCTACAAGTGTAAGTAGTTTTTTCTTGGAGTTTGGCTGAGGAAGGGAAGAATGATCTAGGATCATTTGAGGGACTGACCTTATATGGTGAAAGTTTGTTTTTTTTTTTTTAAGGATGGGTTTATATTTGAAGTCAGTAAAAAAGGAAGCCATAGATAGGAAGAGGGTGGTGATTGAGGGGAGAAAGGGGAATGAGACTTACAAGCCATCTGCTTAAGAAGATGAGAAAAAATAAAAGTAATTTAAGTTTTGGTTTGTTTGTGTGTGTGTGTGTGTGTGTGTGTGTGTGTGAGGCAATTGGGGTTAAGTGACTTGCCCAGGGTCACAAAGCTAGTAAGTGTCAAGTGTCTGAGGCCAGATTTGAACTCAGGTACTCCTGAATCCAGGGCCGGTGCTTTGTCTACTGCACCACCTAGCTGCCCCGGAATTTAAGAGTATTTTAATGTTAAAATTAAATTCTTTAAAATTTAGCAGTTTTTACTAGTAGTTAGAGCCCAAGGATAGAAATTTGCTGTTTTGCTCTTCTACATCTATATACAAGGATTATTTAAAATATTAAATTTCTAACTATTTATACATACATTTTTTTTTCAAGTTCCTTCCTAAATGAAAAGGCTGGAGTTTTTTGCTTAGAAAGGAAACAATAAAAAGAAAATAGATGTTTGGAAGAGGATATTTTTTAAAATCCTAAGTTTTATAACATGAAAAATACACAAGTTTAAGGTTTTTACCTTTAGATTGTGTATATTTTAAAAAATATTTCAACCACCCACCATTTCATCAGTGACTCTTGAATGATGCAAAAATGTCAGCTCTTTACATCTTTTTTTTTTAAGTTTTTACATAGTTTATTTATGCTCTGATGAAAAATCATCTTCATGGATAAACATCCTCCATAGTGCCTTTTATTCCTTCTTTTTTTTTCTTTTCTGGTGAGGCAATTGGGGTTAAGTGACTTGCCCAGGGTCACACAGCTAGTAAGTGTTAAGTGTCTGAGGTCGGATTTGAACTCAGGTCCTCCTGAATCCAGGGCTGGTGCTCTATCCACTGCGCCACCTAGTTGCCCCTATTCCTTCTTTTTGCCAGCACCGACATTTGCCTTTGCAGTACCCCGACTTTCTTCATTCTGTTCTTGCATTTCTTTCACTGCTTTCTTGACATCTTTTTCTTCTCATATAGACCATGCCTTGCAAATCTGTGCTTTGGTTCGTTTTTCTTTGCATAATCAAGGGAATCATAAATCATGCCAAAGCCTGTTGTTTTGCCACCACCAAAATGGGTTCTGAATCCAAAGACATCTGGAGTTGTCTTGTACATCTTGGCCAGTTTTTCTCGAATTTCAGTCTTGGGCACTGTGGTCTTTCCAGAATGAAGGGCATCTATAACTATCTGTTTATGCTGAAGAAATCTGTTTGTCATGAACTTCTTGGTTCTGATGGTCACAGTGTCATTCACTCTTGGAGCACGGTTCCCGGCTAGTTTCAACATCAGAGCGGATAAGAAGCCTCCAGGAGACAGGCTGAGAGGAGAGTTGAGACCTGAGCCGAAGGATGGCGCAGATGCGAGACGGATGGCGTCTAGACCCCAGGAAGACTCACCATGGTCAGCTCTTTACATCTTAGTAGACTTCAAGTGTTCAGGTGTCCAAAAAAGCCTAGGGGCAGCTAGGTGGTACAGTGGATAGAGCACTGGCTCTGGAGTCAGGAGGACCTGAGTTCAAATCCAGCCTCAGACACTTAATACTAGCTGTGTGACCCTGGGCAAGTCACTTAACCCCAGTTGCCTCACCAAAACAACCACAACAAGACAAAAAAGCCTATTACCCTAAAGCCAATTTGGTAAGAAGGGTCTAGATCATTGGGTGGTCCTCTGGAGACAAACATATAATTCTGACTAGATTCTAAGCCTTTCCAGCTTAGAGTAGGACCTACCAAAGCTTCCACTCCACTGGGTTAGCCTTTAAGAATCCAAGATCTCTATGCTTTAATGACACAGCAGAATAAGACTATGGAGGCAATAAGGGAGGAAGGAATTTTTTCCCCCATTTGTAATATATTTTTTAAAAATTATAACCTTCGGAGGGCAGTAGAGAAGCATCACAGACCAATCCAAGATTTAATACTTTTGTATGATTTTAATTTGCAAACATTTAGAACTAAGTTGATTCTTAAAGGTTTTTCAGTTTCTAAAATGAATTTTCCAGTTTCTAAAGGATGATAGATCAAGGAAAACCTAGTAGAGGCCTCACTTCAGTTGAGAAGTCAGAAGTAATTTCCTTATATCTATACTTTGCTAATTTGAAAAACTTAATGTTGACAAAGTACTAACACTAATGTTCATTCTGAACATTACAGTCCCACTGAATTTAAAGACTCCCTTTCACAAAAAACAACAACAAAAAAAGGGGCAGCTAGGTGGAGCAGTGGATAAAGCACTGGCCTTGGATTCAGGAGGACCTGAGTTCAAATCCAGCCTCAGACACTTGACACTTACTGGCTGTGTGACCCTGGGCAAGTCACTTAACCCCCATTGCCCTGCAAAACAAACAAACAAACAAAAAACCCAAAGACTTCCTTTCGATTAACGCAGAAAACAAAGAGGTGACTAGGTTTTGTGATCACTTAATAGAATGGGAACAAAACTTTCTTATGTTAGTATCTGACATTAATGAAATAGCCTAGAAAACTTATGGAAGACTTTGGAAGGGAATGTAAAATACAATTATAAAATTGGAGTGAATTCCATGACCTGAAGGACAGGCTTAGTCCTTGCCTCAATTTCACTTGGTCCAGTACAAGATGAAGTTAAGCAACAGGCAAAAAAATTATACATTAAAGAGGCAGCATGATATAATGAACTAAACACTGGAATAGGAGTTAGGAGACTTGAATTTCATTAGTCTCATCCTGACTACCAATTTGCTATGTGACCTTTACGTTGACTTTGAACTCATCATTTAACCTCATGGCTTAATTTGCCTCATTTTTAAAAAATTAATAAAGTATTTTTTCCCGTTACATGTAAAGATAATTCTCAACTTTTGTTTATGCAAGCTTTACAATTTCAGATTTTTTTCCCTCCTCCCTCCCCCCCGCCACTAGACAGCAGGTAATCTGATATAGGTTTTATATATATACATAATAACATTAAACATATTTCTGCATTAGTCATGTTATAAGAGAAAAATCAGAGCAATGACGAAAAACCTCAAAATAGAAAAACATCAGCACCAAAACTAAAAGAAGTAGTACGGTTCATTCAGCATCTACTCCACAGTTGTTGTTTTTTTTCCTGGATTTGGAGATCCTCTTCTATCATGAGTTCCCTGGAACTCTTCTGTACCATTGCATTGGTGAGAAGAATATAGTCCATCACAGTAGATCAACACTCAATATTGATGATACTGTGTACAATGTTCTGGTTCTGCTCATCTCACTCATCATCAGCCCACGCAAGACCCTCCAGGTTTCTCTGAACTCCTCCTGCTCATCGTTTAATTTGCCTCATTTGTAATCTCTGAGTTCTGTTATGGGTGCAGAGCACCCCAGAAGTTCTCTGGGGGCACATCAAGTAATCTCCTTGAGAAACTAAACCAGAGGACAGATACGCTTAGAGAGATAAGCAGAACCAGTTCGGAGGAGCTAGCTTCGGGACCTCCACCCTTCATTCTGGTCTCCCTTCCTTACCCCTGGGGAGATAAGTTTGGGTGTGGCAGTTGCCTTTATGTCCAGAAGAGAGAGATGGCTTGAGAGATCCGTAGCCACCCCTCACCCAATTCCTCCAGTCACTACCAGTGGGGGATGGTCCTCCCTCACTAAAGGAACTTTCCACAGTCAGATGGTCACCGCCCCCCCTCAGTCCCTCTATAAAAGTACCTGCCAGTCTCCTGCTCAAGGAAATTGGTATCTGAAAGCCACATGCTTTATGCCATACCTCTCTCCCCATGAGAAGTCCAAGGATTTCTTTCATGGTTTCCCTTCCCTTGCCCCGAAATAAACTACCATCTTATTCTAACTGCTTTTGTGTGCAAGAGGGTGTAATTCTTTACAGTATTCGGCATGTAGCTGGTAGTCAAAAATCTGCCCAACTCATTCCCATCAACTAGTTAATTCCTTCTGAGGTGAAGCAAAATAAATCAAATCCCTCTTCCACATGACAATCCTTTGGCTTTTTGAAGACAGTGATGGTGGCCTACTTTAAATCGTCTCTTCTGAAGGCTAAACGTTCCCAGATACTTAACTGATGCCACGTTTCAAGCCCCCTTAAAATTTGAACTTACTACAATATGCCAACATCCCTCTTAAAATGTGATGCCTAGGGCAGCTAGGTGGTGCAGTGGATAGAGCACCAGCCCTGGAGTCAGGAGGACCTGAGTTCAAATCTAGCCTCAGACACTTAACACTTACTAGCTGTGTGACCCTGGGCAAGTCACTTAACCCCAATTGCCTCACTAAAAAAAAAATGTGATGCCTAGATTAGGATCTGACTACAGCACAATCTGTAGTTACAGAGGAAGTCTCACCTCCTTTTCTCTGGATACTATATTACAAGTGCAGCATAAAAATCTGAGTGGGGAAAGGACTTTTTTTTTTTCTTTTTGGTTGGGGCAATGAGAGTTAAGTGACTTGCTCAGGGTCACACAGCTAGTAAGTGTCAAGGGTCTGAGGTCAGATTTGAACTCAGGTCCTCCTGAATTCAGGGCCAGTGCTTTATCCACAGTGCCACCTAGCTGCCCCCCCCCCCCGCCTTGAAAATCTTTATAAACATATAGCATATCGTCAACATTCATGAACAGAACAGGGGCGAGAACAATATCCTATAACAAATCACTAGAGGACTCTCCCTTTAATTTTACACCAATCCATCCCAGGTATGTTTATCTCATTCAGTCATGTCTCACTCTTCATGACCCTATTTGGGGTTTTCTTGGCAGAGATATTAGAGTCCTTTGCCATTGCCTTCTGTGACTCATTTTACAGATGAGGAAACTGAGGGCAACAGGTTGAAGTGACTTGCCCAGAGTCATGTAGCTAGTAAGTGTTTGAGGCCAGATTTGAATTCCCAGTGCTCTATCCTGTGAGCCACCTACCTGCCTGCCCCTGTGTGTCTTAACCAGTCATCAATTCACCTACCAATATCATTCTATCCACATTTCTCCATCATTTTTTTCCTCTTCTGCTCTAAGCACAATACTAGGTGCTTGCTTTGGTTTCATCTTTTTAAAGGTGGACCTCTTCCCGCTGGCTCTCTTCCCCTCACCCCCAAACCCCACTCCTGTTTGTTACACCTTTCCCTTTGGGATTTTGCTTTTTAATGCCTTTTTCTTTCCTGCTTTTTTTCTAGTTATTTAATTCTTTTCCTAGACTCCCTCTGCATCTCCTCCCCTTCAACTAGTCCTGTTAATTAATTTTTTTTTCACTTTTTGCCCTCCTTTCAAGAGAGTTTCACTTGCTCTCTTCATTATCCAACCTCTCTGTCTACTCTAGACCCTGATTCTCTGGTTCATGACCCCTATAATTATCTAATCTCTCTTTATTCTCTGTGTTCCTCATGGAATCAGAACTTCAGATGTATCCATTCTCGGTTCTCCTCTCTAGGAAGTTATTGCCACTGCCTTATAGAGTTTACCCCGGTATTCTCCTTGTGCCTCATTCACAGAACAATACCACTTCCAGCAGGTGACAGAAAGGACACTTCCCCCTTGTAGAGCCCCCTCTGCACCCCCATATCCCTGATTAATCAGCCCACCACTGATCTATACCTTCCCTCTGATTACTTTCTTTCCCCCATTTGCCTCAAAATCCTCCCGCTTTTGTAGGTACCAGTTGTCCCAGGAGTTCCAACTCCCCTTCCCCTCCCAAAGTAGGACGTCTTTTCAAGTCCTGAATCCCTCAGACCACAACCGGTATAAGTTCCCCATCTCCTTTCACAGTACCCCTCCCTTCACCCATCAGGGAAGCCCCCTCTCACCACCAAAGGCCTCCCTCCTTCCCACCCATCCCCCTGCAAGCTCTCCTCTTCCTGAGATCACAGTCACCACCCCTTCACTGCTAGCCCTTCATTTGACCCTGGCTCATCACAAACTCTCCCTCTACCTTTCATAGTTTTCCACAAAAGCCACTGATTCACCTGTAGGCAGGGTGTTGCTAGGTTCTTCCACAGTACCCCACACCCTCTTCACTTTTACCTCCACCTGCCTTTAGCCTTCAGCCATCTCCTTCTGCACATTTACAAAGAAGCCTCTTATTGGTTTCTCTCTGTTCCTATTGCTGACCTTGACTGCTGCATTTGTATACCCTTCCTATATTTCTATGGCCTGGGGTGGTTTGAAAAGCAAATCATCTTGGCTTTCTCTCTAAGAATGTTTCAAACGCCTCTTTGTTATTGACTATCCATCTCTTTTCATTTGTGGTCCAAGCCCAGTTTGCAGAGGAGGTTACTCTGGGCTACATCCTCTGCTTCCTCTCTTACTTTTAGGAACACATTATTTCATTCCCTCCAGCATTTTCTGATGGGTGCAAAATGGTCTCCGGTTTTTCCAATTTACAAACCTTGTGTTTAAAGATCTTATTCTGAATCACCTGCAGAATTGATTTCTGAATTGAATTGTTGGATTTAACCACTGGAGTCTGCAGCCTTGGGTTTTTCCCCCTTACTGGTGATGCATGAATTCTTTTAATTGGCATGTCATTTTCTGTGTTCAGAAGTTCTGGGAAGTCCTTCTGTATTATTTCTTTTGGGGGGGGGCAATGAGGGTTAAGTGACTTGCCCGGGGTCACACAGCTAGTGTCAAGTGTCTGAGGTCATATTTGAACTCAGGCCCTGCTGAATCCAGGGCTGGTGCCTTATTTACTGTGCCACCTAGCTGCCCTGTATTATTTCTTGCATCAAGGCTTTCAGGTTTTGGTCTAATGTTCTGAGACCCATTATCTTTATGTTGTCTCTGCATCCTTTGAGATCAGTATGTTTTGCTTAGTGTCTGTATTTTTTTAAATGTTTTTGATTCTCTTTTTTCTAGATTATGCCTCTCTTCTTTGTATTTGTATTCCAAACCCACTGTTCTCGTTCTTTTGTAAAACTTGCCATCATACATACAAGTTTTTCTATTCTTCCCATTATTTTTGCTGCGTGGGCCATAAATTCATTCTCATTTTTCCTTTAAACCATTGCAGAACAGTGTGTTTTGGTTCATGTTCCCCTCACATTCCACTGAGTCTTCTGTCTTATCAAGAGTTGATCCTTTGAGCTAGGTGGTGAAATAGATAAAACCCCAGCCCTGGATTCAGGAGGACTTGAGTTCAAATCCAATCTCAGATCCTTGACACTTACTAGCTGTATGACCCTGGGCAAGTCACTTAACCCTCATTGCCCCACCAAAAGAGAGTCAGAGAGACAGAGAGACAGGAGCTCTATGAAGTAAGCCTCAAAAGATGGACAAGAACCAGATCATGTAGGGTTTTCCATGACAGTATGAGAACTTCATATTCACACTTGAGGCAAGAGAGAAGAACTTCAGATTTTTGAGTAAGAGAGTGACGTGGTCAGACCTATGCTTTAGGAATATCAATTTGGCAGTTGTATGGAGAATAGAAGAAGGAAAAGACTGGAAGAAGGGAGATCAATTGAGACTATTGACTATTTTTTTCTGATAAAAGTATTTTATTTTTTTCCAGCTACATGTAAAGATAGTTCTCAACATTTGTTTATACAAGTTTTCCAATTTCAGATTTTTCTCCCTCCCTCCCCTACCTTCCCCCTCCCCTAAACAGCAGGTAATCTGATATAGGTTATATATATATAACATTAAACTGCATGAGTCATGTTATAAGAGAAGAATCAGAGAAATGAGGAAAAACCTCAAAATAGAGAAACAACAGCACCAAAAACAAGAGAGGGGCAGCTAGGTGGCGCAGTGGATAAAGCGCCGGCCCTGGATTCAGGAATACCTGAGTTCAAATCCAGCCTCAGACACTTAACACTTACTAACTGTGTGACCCTGGGCAAGTCACTTAACCCCCATTGCCCCCCCAAAAAAACAAAAAAAAAACTCCAAGAGAAATAGTATGGTTCAATCAGCATCTATACTCTACAGTTCTCTTTTTTTCTGGATTTGGAGATCCCCTTCCATCATGAGTCCCCTGGAACTCTCCTGTACCATTGCATTGGTGAGAAGAATCTAGTCCATCACAGTTGATCAACACACAATGCTGATGATATTGTGTACAACGTTCTTTTGGTTCTACTCATCTCACTCATCATCAGTTCGTGCAAGGCTTTCCAGGTTTCTCTGAACTCCTCCTGCTCATTGTTTCTTTTCTTTTTTTTTTTTTTTTTAATAAAAGTATTTTATTTTCCAGTTACATGTAAAGATAGCTTTCAGTATCTGTTTACATAAGATTTCCAATTTCAAATTTTTCTCCCTCCTTCCCCTCCCTCCCCTCCTCCCCCAGACAGCAGGCAATCCAATATAGGTTATAAATATATATATACACACACACACACAAATATACATATACATAACAACATGAAACATTTCTGCATCAGACATGCTATAAGAGAAGAAGCAGAGCAATAAGGAAAAACCTCAAAATAGAAAAACAACAGCACCAAAAATAAAAGAAATAGTATGGTTCAATCAGCATCCATATTCCACAGTTTTTTTCTTCTACATTTGAAGAGCCTTTTCCATCATGAGTCCCCTGGAACTTTCTTGTACTATTGTATTGGTGAGAAGAATACAGTCTATCACAGTTGATCAACATATAATGTTGATGATACTGTGTATAATGTTCTTCTGGTTCTGGTCATCTCACTCATCATCAGTTCATGCAAGTCATTCCAGGTTTCTCTGAATTTCTCCTGCTCATTGTTTCTTACAGCACAATAGAATTCCATTACATTCATATACCACAACTTGTTCAGCCATTCCCCAATTGATGGGCAACCCCTCAATTTCCAATTCCTTGCCACCACAAAAAGAGCAGCTATAAATATTTTTGTACATGTAGGTCCTTTTCCCTTTTCTATGATCTCTTTGGGAAAAAGACCCAAAAGTGGTATTGCTGCGTCAAAGGGTATGCACAGTGTAAGGGGCTAAAATTCTAGCTAAACTATCTAAAATCTAATAAGTGGTTGCCAATAAATTTTAAGCTTTAGCAAGAGTTAGACTTCTAAGCATTTATTAAGGAGAATAAGAATTTGGTAAAGAGAGAGAGAAAGGCCTACATTCATCTATCTATTAAAGGGAGAGTACATTTCTAGCTCCTTTCTCCACTGGAGTTCTCAGGAAAGAGAGCGAGTCAGAGCGCCAGCCTCCCCCTTCTTCCTCCCACAGGCAAATGTCACTTCCTGACATCAAAGAAGACACATGGTCTTGCCCTCAGAGACCTCCTCATGGTAGAGCTTTCCTACAGTAAGTCTCCAGCAGGTGGCATCATTCCAGTGGTTACAACAGCTTTATAACCCTTTGGGCATAGTTTCAGATTGCTCTCCAGAATGGTTGGATCAGCTCCACCAACAATGCATTAGTGTTCCAATTTTCCCACAGCTTCTCCAGCATTTATTATTTTCCTTTTTTGTCATATTAGCCAATCTGATAGGTGTCAGGTGGTACCTCAGAGTTGTTTTAATTTGCATCTCTCTAATCAATAGTGATTTAGAGCATTTTTTCATATGGGAATAGATAGCTTTGGTTTCTTCATCAGAAAACTGCCTGTTCATATCCTTTGACTATTTCTCAATTGGTGAATGACTTGGATTCTTATAAATTTGATTTAGTTCCCTATATATTTTAGAAATGAGGCCTTTATCAGAAGTACTGGCTATAAAAATTGTTTACCAGCTTTCTGCCTCCCTTCTAATTTTGGATGCATTGCTTCTGTTTGTGCAAAACCTTTTTAATTTAATGTAATCAAAATCATCCATTTTGCATTTCATAATATTCTCTATCTTTTGTTTGGTCATAAACTGTTCTCCTTTCCAAAGATCTGAAAGGTAGACTATTCCTTCCTCTCCTAATTTACCTATGGTATCACCTTTCATGTCTAAATCATGTATCCATTTTGACCTTATTTTAGTATAAGGTGTAAGATGTTGGTCTATGCCTAATTTCTGCCATACTATCTTCCAGTTTTCCCAGCAGTTTTTGTCAAATACTGATTTCCTATCCCAGAAGCTGGAGTCTTTGGGTTTATCAAACACTACATTACTAGTGTCATTTACAACTGTGAGACTATTGACTATTAGAGATGATATGGGACTGAACTAGAATGATGGCTCTGTGAATTGAGAGGGGGGAAAAGTGGGTGTAAAAGATGTGACAGTTGAATTGACTTAAACTTAATTAAATATAAAAAAGTCAAAGTCAATGATAATTCTGAGGAAAACAATTTATGTCCAGATAAGAGGTAGAGAATATTATGAAATGCAAGATGGATGACTTTGATTACATTACATTTAAAAAGTTTTTTGTATAAACAGAAGCAATGCATCCAAAATTAGAAGGGAGGCAGAGGGGCAGCTAGATGGCGCATTGGATAGAGCACCGGCCCTGGATTCAGGAGTGCCTGAGTTCAAATCCGGCCTCAGACACTTAACACTTACTAGCTGTGTGACCCTGGGCAAGTCACTTAACCTCAATTGCCTCACTAAAAAAAAAAAAGAAGAAGAAGAAGGGAGGCAGAAAGCTGGGAAACAATCTTTACAGCCAGTTTTTCTGATAAAGGCCTCATTTCTAAAATATATAGGGAACTAAATCAAATTTATAAGAATATAAGTCATTCCCCAATTGAGAAATGGCCCAAGGATACAAACAGGCAGTTTTCTTTCTTTTCTTTTTTTTTTTTTAGTGAGGCAATTGGGGTTAAGTGACTTGCCCAGGGTCACACAGCTAGTAAGTGTCAAGTGTCTGAGGCCGGATTTGAACTCAGGTACTCCTGACTCCAGGGCTGGTGCTCTATCCACTGTGCCATCTAGCTGCCCTCAACAGGCAGTTTTCTGATGAAGAAATCAAAGCCATATGAAAAAATTGTGCTAAATCCCTATTGATTAGAGAAATGCAAATTAAAACAACTTTGGGGTACCACCTCACACCTATCATATTGGCTACTATGACAAAAAAGGAAAATAAGAAATGTTGGAGAAGCTGTGGGAAAATTGGAACACTTTCCTCCACCTCCTGCTCCTGCGGCAGCTGCTTCTTCCCCCTCCCTTCATCCCCCCATCCCCCACTCCATTCCCTTGGAGCGGACCATCCTGGTGCCTCTTTTGTGAAGCAGCTGCTGAGGAGACTCCCGAACTCGCTATGGCCGACGAAAAGTCGAAGGAAGGAGTCAAGACTGAAAACAACGACTACATTAATTTGAAGGTGCCAGGGCAAGATGGTGCAATTTAACATTAAAAGGCACACACCACTTAGTAAACTAATGAAAGCCTATTGTGAACGACTGGGTTTGTCAATGAGGGAGATCAGATTCCGGTTTGATAGACAACCAATCAATGAAACAGACACACCTGCACAGTTGGAAATGGAGGATGAAGATACAATTGATGTATTCCAGCAGCAGACAGGTGGTGTTTACTAAAAAGAGAACCTGCAACTCTACTCCAGAACTGTGCTCCCAAGGAAAACAACACATTCACAATTAGAAAACCAAGATTTGGTTCATCCACATTCTGACTACTGCAGTATAGTTTTCTCTCTTCTTTGATTACCTTCCCCCATTCCTTTATTATACACAATGTAACTGGTGTATGTGCACAGGCATAATGTGTATTTTTTTTAACTAAATGACCGAGGGTATGTTTTGATCAACATCAAATGGAGATGGGGAGGGGAAAAAACAAACTGGTTCTGTGAAAATATCCCTTTTCTTCATTAGTGGCATGCTCATTCAACTTTTATCTTTATTTTCCAGTAAGTTATTTTGCTCTCACTATTTAACAAACAAACAAAACAAAACAATAACACAAAAAAATCCTCACACCTTGTTCGATTGGATAATTTCAATATTTTTCTTTTATCATTGTAAAACCAAGGATGATTTTATAACTTTTTTGTACATAGCTGTTACATGTAGGGCAATCTCTCTCTCTCAGTAGGGGTAAATTACTATAAAGAAATTGATCCTAGATCGTTTTCCCTTCAAGTCAAACATCTTGTTATTTAAATAAACTTCTTGTTTAAAAGAAAAAAAAGAAAAATTGGAACACTAATGCATTGTTGGTGGAGCTGTGAACTGATCCAACCATTCTGGAGAACAATTTGGAACTATGTCCAAAGGGCTATGGGACTGTTCATACCCTTTGACCCAGTAATACCACTGCTAGGTCTGTATACCAAAGAGATCATAGAAGAGGGAAAAGGACCACATGTACAAAAATATTTATAGCAGCTCTCTTTGCAAAGAATTGGAAATCGAGGGAATGCCCATTAACTGGGGAATAGCTAAACAAGTTGTGGTATATGAATGTAATGGAATACTATTGTGCTGTAAGAAACAAGGAGTAGGGGGGCAGCTAGGTGGCACAGTGGATAGAGCACCAGCCCTGGATTCAGGAGGACCTGAGTTCAAATCCGGCCTCAGACACACTTACTAGCTGTGTGACTCTGGGCAAGTCACTTAACCCCAATTTCCTCACAAACACCCCCCCCCCCAAACAACAAACAAACAAACAAAGAAACAAGGAGTAGGCGGAGTTCAGAGAAACCTGAAAGGACTTACCTGAACCGATGCTGACTGAGAGGAGCAGAACCAGGAGAACATTCTACACGGTAACAGCAACATTGTGTGATGAACAATGGTGATAGACTTGGCTCTTCTTGGCAGTGCAATGATCCAAAACAATTTCAAAGAACTCATGATAGAAAATGTTCTCAACATCCAGAAAAAAGAACTGTGGATTATGAATGCAGATTAAACCATAATGTTTCTACTTTGGGGCTGGGTTTTTTTCCTTCTTTTTTGAGATTTTTTCCTTGTGCTCTGATTCTTCTTTCACCATATGATTAATGCATAAATATGTTTAATGTGATTGCACATATATAATCTATATCAGATTGCTTTCCATCTTGGGGAAAAAGGAGGGTGGGAGGAAAATTTGGAACTAAAAATCCTATGAAAACAAATGCTGAAAACTATCCTTACATGTAACTGGAAAATAATAAAACACTTCTATTATAAATAAATAAATAAATAAGTGAACAAACGAATGAATGAATAAATAAATGAATAGTTAAATAATTAAATAAACAGATAAATGAATGAATGAATGAACAAATGAATGAATAAATAGAGAAATAAATGAATGAATGGATGGATAGATGAATAAATAGATAATTTTTTAAAAAAGATAACTGAGGTTGTGAAATTGAATGACTGGAGGGATGCTGGTTTAAATATACTGGAAAGTAACATATCAAATTGAAAAGAGTACTGGACATAGATTCATGAGAGACATGTCTTTGAAACCCATTAATCACATTAGCTGTGTGGCCCGTAAGCAAATCCTTTAACTCCTCTGAACCTCACTTTTCATAAGGGAGTTAAGCAATAACCTGTAATCTCTACCTCACTGAGATTTTGTGAGAATCACATAAGATGTAAAGCATGACATGAATAAATAAGTTATTATTTTCAGGTGCTGTTACATCTGCTCGAGCTTAGTCTTGGACTTCCTTCCTTGTTCATACTCAAGGGAAGGGCAGAAAAGCAAGATGGATAGATTAGAAGGCAAGGTCAATGGCTACTGGGGCTTCCTCCTGGCCTCTACACGACCTAGATTTTTGCCTGGGCCAAATGTGCCCAGGTCTCTTTTAGTCTCTTCCAAAAAAATCATTTGAAACAGTCCCATAAATCCTTTAAATTATGGGTAGGAATCAATAACATAAGTAACATCATTCCTTTTCTCTTCTTCCTTTGAAAGCTGGGTTGGGGAGAAGGGGAAATGCATCTATCACCTAAATCCGAAACAAAGTCATCAGTTCCTGGGAGGGAGATTGGACTAGGGGGTCTCTGAGGTCCTTTCCATTTCTGATTCTATGATTTTATGAATTTGGATAGACTTAGAAGAGACTTTGAATATTTCAATTTTTAAATTCTGTTCATTCTTAAGTCTGTTTTAGAAATTTCTGCATCTGTCATTGGGTGGAGTTCCATTAGGTCCAAATGGAAAACATGAGGAAATGACTTGCTTATTTTATTATAATTGTGAGTTGTGAATACAAAAGGGAGTTGAGAGAAGCCATCTGCTCTAGCTCATGCCATATTTTCCAAATGTTTTCTCTTACAATGTGGAACAAAGTGAGGCAGTTTTACAGAGTGACAGAGCCAATGACCCCAAGCTCTAGGCCAAACTCAACAAGGAGGGTGTTACTGTAAACTTGAGTCAGCCACATATCCAACTTCGTTCATTCACCGATATTAATTACCTAAATATAAACCTATTGTTACAGGCACTGTAGTTATAAAGATGAAAAAATATGACACAATCTCTGCCTCCAAAGAGCTTTTAGGACACTTGAAAATTATGGCATACATAAAAATAAATGTAATACAGTAGATGGAAAGGGGTATAATAGAAACAAAGGGGAGGTCTGGAAATTGAGTACCAGGGAAATTTGAGGATTCAGAGAACACCTTTGACTGAGGTACCATAGAAAGTTTCACAAGAGGTGGTGGCTTCAGGGTGGAGATGAGGAAGCATGCATTCTCAGCGTAAGGGATGCTCTCTGCACCTGCTGAGGAAGAAGACATGTTGTGTTTGGAAATCTGGTTTGCCTGGAACATCGAATATATGAAGAGAACTACTGTGATAGAAGAGATAGATTGTAGAGGGCTTTAAATGACAGGCTAAAGCATTGAAGTTTATTAAAGAGTTCTGAGCCAGGAGAATATCATGATTAGACCTTTGCTTTAGGGAGAATAATTTTTTAACATTTAATTTTAATTTTATTTTCTAAATTACATGTTAACAAATATTTCACATTCTTTAAAAAATTTTAAATTCCATATTCTCTACCTCCCTCTCTCCCATCCCTCCTCCTTGAAAAGGCAAGCAATTTGACATAGATTATACATTCAAAACATTTCCGTATTAGCCACATTGCAAAAGAAAATGCAGACCAAAAAAACCAAGAACAATAAACCAAGTTTTAAAAATGTATGCTTCAATCTGCATTCAGACTTTATCAGTTCTTTCTCTGGAGGTGGATAATTTTTTTTTTCAACATCAGTCCTTCAGAATTATCTTGGGTCATTGTATTACTGAGAATAGCTAAGTCATTCACAGTTGATCATCATACAATATTGCTGTTACTGTGTACAATGTTCTCCTAGTTCTGCTCATTTCACTTTGCATTAATGTTCATGTAAGTCTTCCAGCATCCAGCTCATCATTTCTTATAGCACAGTAGCATTGTATTACAATCAACTTATGGAGCCATTCCCCAACTGATGGGCATCCCCTCAGTTTCAATTATTTGCCAACACAAAAAGAGCTGCTATGAATATTTTTGCACATATAGATCTTTTTCCATCTTTTTAAAATTTCTTCAAGGAACAGACCTAGTATTGGTATTCCTGGGTGAAATGCTATGCATAGATTTATAGCCCTTTGGGCATAGTTCCAAATTATTCTCCATTCCACCACCAATGCATAAGTGTTAGGGAAATTCTTTTCAAGGATTTTTTTAAAGTGTATGTCAATAATATTATTAGGAACTGGTAAATCAAGATTGACATTTAAAAAGTCCTATAATGAAGCCAAACAACCAGTCTTGCTATCCTAGTTCTCCTAGGCAGAGGACAAGCAAATTGATAGGCAAGTTATTTAGCAAGTTACTGGGAGAAGAAATTACTATATGGATTTTACACACACAAACACACACACACACACACACACAGAGTCACTTAGTAAAAATCACCTGTGAGGTGATGAAAAATAGAAAAGCAGAAAACTTGGCTGAAGGTTGTTCAAGGCAGAATGGTACCTTTAGAACAAAGTTAATGTGGTACAATTCATGAGGCAAATAGCAAAAAAAACCTTAAAGGCAAAAAAAGCTTTTGCCACAAACCAAAATACAATTTCCATGGAAATAAATCATGAAAAGAACTTTTTTTTCACATTCTTTATCCATATAGCACAATGTTATCTAATATAGAGGACAGCGTTCATATGATACCCGTTATGTGTGCATGAAAAATGTATTTACTTATATTATCGCTTTCATTTTTGCAGATATTTTATCAATAAAATAATGAAAAGAAAAGATTATGTAGGTCCTGGGAAAACTTAAATCCTGGCAACTATTGAAACCCAGAGCATAATGTCTCTCCAAGGTGTCAGCATTCATGTGGGTTTCACTTACTTTCAGAACACAGTATTAAGCACATTAAACAACTCTTTCAGTGTTCTTACCAAGTCATCAGAGGTTTAGGGATACAGTGGCCTACTGGGAAAAATCAAGTGGAGAAAAGCACCCCATGTAGAACTGGCAAATTAATTTCTCAGGAGAGCCAAAAAGTAAGTAACAAGGACATGAGCGGCTACTTCTCATTGACGCAATCTATAAGAAACGACATCTATATTATTAAACTGTAGATTCCAAGAATTCAAACATACAGGTAGATGATGGGTGTTTTTTTAAAGTGTATAAGTTGATAACATGCAAGAAATATATAGTGTCTCTACAATCACAAGGTAAAGCGATATTTTTGTCAATCCAACTTATTCAGCATATGGAATATGCATAGTTATAGGATTTAAAGATGTAAAAATCACCTCAATTGAAAAAAACTAAGGATCATAGACCTGACCTGCAAACAAAAAAATTAATGGGTAGCACATTGCCTGTCTCCTTTTTTTTTTCTTTACAGTATAATTATTTCAGAATTAATGAATTTAGTACTGGGGTCTTTTCTATAGAGCTAATGATTGTAGAAGTGTTTTGTAAACTGTAAAATAACAGGTGAACATGAGCTATTCCTATATATAATTATTGTGGTCCTTTTCTAAAAAAGATATATTTTTCCTTTATTCAAGTTTTCTTGTACAAAATGACTAATATGGAAATGTTTTATGTAATTGCACAAGCATAGCCTATATCTGATTGCTTACTGCTTCAGGGAAGGGGAAAGGGAGGAAGGGAAAGAGGAATAGAATTTGGAACTCAAAACTTTAAATAAAAATGTTTATTATCAAGAAAAAATATTTAAATAAAAAATAAATAAAAGATATAACAAATTCCCACTAATTAAGACTAATATGAGTAAACCAGACAAAATTAATGAAAAGTCTGAATACAAAAATCTTCTTTAAAATATATTATATTTTATATAATTAAAATATAATTTTATTTCTCTCAAGAGTCTAATACAGTAAATAAACTAATAACAAATTATACAGAATAGGTCCTAAGGAAGCTTGTTTTGATAAATAGATCTTTAAATATTTGCAAACTAGCATATCAATTGCACATAAGTGAGCAATTTAAAGTATATATTGCTGATACTTGAATTGAGTTCATTTTCTCAAATATAATATATTTATGTAATAAATATATAAAATACAGTGATGTTATTCTATATAACAGATTCTATATAATAGATTCTAGATATTCTATTCTATATAATCTATTTTATATATTTATATAATATTTAAATTTTCTATATGTTCAATTGTATATAATATTCTATAATATAATAGTGTATTATATTATAATATACATAATAAATTCTATAGAATAGATTTTCTAGAACATCCTATTCTATAGAATATATAATGCATATAAATTCCATATAATCAATTCTCTATAATAGAAATTATGTTGCATGCTACATGTTATTGTATAGGAGTGCTATAGCATCATCATTATCTTCACTGACCATGTAATTGTAAAGAATTAATTGTTATTTGAGGTTTTTATGACCTCGTCTTTTGGCTAGAATTTTTTTTAAAAACCTCGGCGTGCACACTAACCTCTGGGGCTCCGCAAACGGCATGGTGCTCCACCCACTGGTTGTAGTCATCACCATGGCGCTGGCACCTCACATCATCACCTCTTACTAAGGCCTACATGAGCGTGGCAAAATTATAATGATTGGAAGCCTAGTGAGGGCAGTCATGTGACTGTCAGAGCAGCCAGCCAATTGGCTGGGGGCTATGTGTGGTCAGCCTGGGGTCTGCTGGGAAGAAGGGAAGTTTTCTGCCATTCTAGCTGGAAGCTGGAAGGCAATAGGACACTGCTGTGTGTTCTCAGCTGATTCCTGGGCGGTGGTGTTGTTCAGGTTGTATAATTTCCCTTTCCCCATTTTATTTCCTTTTCCTTAATCCTACTGATCCTATTTGTGTTTTTTTAAGTTCATTCTTGTTAAATAAATCCTGCTCTGTTTTAAGGGAGGCTGTCTGTCTCCTTCCTTGCCCCAGTATTGCAGCGAGCCGCTTAGCTAACACTCCCCAGTTAAAAATTGGTCCCCACATAATGTACCACTACTATGTGCAACGAACATTTAGGCTCTTGGCATACAAAGAGATTTCAGAGGGATGTACAATCTATACAGATAAAATCATTCCCTCTGAGATCTTTACTAGGATGGGAATGTATGAGTATAGTCCAGGAGTGTGTTGGAGTCAGTTCTAATGTCTTGAGCTTATTGTTAAATTTTTAGCATGGGCATTTACACCTCAGAAATCATTGGTTCTATAAATCAGGGCTTGATTTATTGTTTTGTGATTGCCTAAACTTTTAAAAAGTGTTAATAATGAAGATTAACTTAAAAGTGTTATATATATATATGTATGTATGTATATGTATTTTGTATATATGTATATATTCCCCCAACGCCCAGGAAAGTCCATCTGTTAACTATTTACCAGTATACCCATGACCCAGGGGATGGGGAAAGTTCAGAGAAATGAAGTGAGTTCAGAACTGGTTGAATGTTGGATCCCAAATACTCATTAATGGTTCCATATTAAAATCATAAAAAAGATTTCTAGTGGAACACCCCAGGAATCTATGCTTAATTGTACAATGTTTTAAAATTTTTAATAGTGATTTAATATCTTATCAAAGATCTTATTAGTGTCATCTATATGACAGTCTGACACTCTGCTACCCTAGTGGAGGCCTTGTCACCATATACTTGGAATACTGCAATAACCTAATAGTCTTTCTATCTCAAGTCTCTCTCTCCATTCTATATTCTGTAATAAACTCTATATGGATATATAATATAACTAAGGTAAAAAAAAGGTAACATCATAAACTGGAGGAGAAGCAAAGAAGATAACTTTCTCAACTACAGATTGGAGAAAACTTCCTGACCAAACAAGGGAAAGTGAGGATCCCAGGAATTAAAAAGTGAAATTTTGATTCTACAAAAATGAAAAGATTTGTTCAAACAAAATCCATACAGAATTAGAAGAGAAGCAGTTAACTGGGAGGGGGCAGAAATCTGCAACAAATTTCTCTGATAAAGGTCTGATAGCAACATACATGAGGAATTGACATAAAGAAGTAAGTGTCCATCCCCAATAGATGTTCAAAGGAAATGAACAGGAAGTTCTCAAGAGAAGAACAGTAAGCTTTTAGGGACCATATGAAAAACTGTCCAAATCACTAATAATAAGACAAATGAAAATTAAAATAATTATGAGGTTCTACCCATCAGATTTTCATAGATGACAAAGAAAAAGAACACAATTTTGGGAAGGGTGTAAGAGGATAGGCACACTGATTCGCTGTTAGTGGAGCTGGGAAGGGACCCTGTCATTTTAGAAAGCAATTTGGAACTAAGCCCCTAAAGTCTCTAAACTATGTATATGTACCCCTTGACCCAAGGCCACAGTTGCTACATCCTGGGCCATTGCCAGTCATCTTGATTTTTGTCTTGCCACTGGACTTAGAGTGAGGCTGGTGACTTTTTTCAGCTCTGCCTCACTTAAATCCAATTCACTCTCAAGGCAAGAGATCACCCTCCTGGTGTCATTGGTCCTTTTCAAGAATGAAGGACGAACAACAACAACAACAAGGCTACAAGGTTATACCCCCCAAATTTTTATAACAAGTTTTTTTTTTTTTGTAGCCAAGAACTGAAAACAAAATTGTGGTACATAATATATGAATACAATTATCATGCTGTTGTTGGTTGTCCTTCAGTCTCAAAGAGGACCATGACACTGGGGTGGTGTCACAACTTGCACTGAATTGGATTTAAGCAAGGAGGGCTGTACAAGGTCACCAACCTCACTCTCTCCTCCAGAATCATCTGCATCCAGTGGCAAGATATACATCAGGATGACTGGAGATGGCCCCAGATGTTGTTGTTGTTGTTGTTGTTGTTTTTTAAGGCAATTGGGATTAATTGACTTGCCCAGGGTCATACAGCTAGTAAGTATCTGAGGTGAGATTTGAACTCAGGTCCTCCTGACTGCAGGGCCAGTGTTTTATCTACTGTACCACCCAGCTGCCCCTTTATTACACTGTAAGAAACAGCAAAAAGGATGAACTCAGAGAAACCAGGAAGGACGGGTGAATAGATACTGAATGAAGTGAGTAGAGCAAGGAGGGCAATTTATGCAATAATGAGGACACTGTAGAGTGTAACACCTTTGAAAGACAAGAACTCTGAGTGATGCAATGATTAATCACAGCTCTGAAGAATGATCTTATTTCTCACCTGTTGACTAAGAAGTGATAAACTAGAGGTACAGAATGAAATGGGGAGGTTTTATCTTTCCTCTCTTTTTTTTTCTTTTTCTTTTTCTTTTCTTTTTTTTTTTTTGGTGAGGCAATTGGAGTTAAGTGACTTGCCCAGGGTCACACAACTATTAAGTGTTAAGTGTCTGAGGCTGGATTTGAATTCAGGTCCTCCTGACTCCAGGGCCGGTGCTCTATCCACTGTGCCACCTAGCTGCCCCACCTCTCTCTCTCTCTCTCTCTCTCTCTCTCTCTCTCTCTCTCTCTCTCTCTCTCTTTTAAATGTTTTGCAGGGAAATGAGGGTTAAGTGACTTGCCCAGGGTCACACAGCTAGTAAGTGTCAAGTATCTGAGTCTGGATTTGAATTCAGGTCCTCCTGAATCTCTGAATCCAGGGTCAGTGCTTATCCACTGCACCACTTAGCTGCCCCCTAGAGGTACAGAATGAAACACAGGTTAGGTTTTCAGACACAGCCAGTCTGGGGATTTGTTTGGTGTGGCTATATTTATTTGTTTATAAGGCAGAGCTTTTATGTTTTGTTTTGTTGGTGGGAGACAGTGATGATGATACTTTTCTTTTCTTTTCTTTTTTTTTTTCATGGCAATGAGGGTTAAGTGACTTGCCCAGGGTCACACAGCTAGTAAATATCAAGTGTCTGAGGTAGAATTTGAACTCAGGTCCTCAAAAATCCAGGACGGATGCTTTATCCACTGCACCACCTAGCTGCCCCCATACTTTTTTTTTTTTAAAGGGAAAATAAAGAAAAGAGCATCATTAAACCACTAAAAAAATAACAAAAAAGAATAAGGAAGTTCAGAAAGGGACGAAGACAAGCAAGGGAGTGCAGGAACTATCATGTTAATTTAGAATTTTTTTAAAGCAAGTTCTTTGTCCCAGAGATTGTGTCATATGCAGTTCTCTTTTTCTTTGAATAGGGAAGTGTTCATGTTTATTGATGTTTGCTAAATTCACAACAGTAGCAAGGAGGATTTAAAAACCAAATGCAAGTTGGGCACAGGAGATTTCAGACTAAAATTCTTTTGAAAGAGCTTTGAGGAGTTTATTACTCTAAAAGCTCAACAGCATGACCTGGTAGACAAAAAAAGAGCAAGTTTGATCTTAGGATACATTAACACAACAGTAGTAGTAGTAATAGTAGTAGTGGTGGTGGTGATTGTTAAGATCAATGACATGGAGGGGGTAAAACAATAATGCCCCCCCAAAGGGATATTTTTTTGCTAATTTCAATTTCATTCAGTCATTTATGTGCCTACTGTTTGCAAGGCTCAGTAGTAGGTGCTACAGATATGAGAGGGGCAAACCTGTGACCCCTACTTTCAAGGAACTTAGATTCAATGTAGGGAGATGCAACCCACACACAGACAAGTAAGTATAATAAGGTAATCTGAGGAGGAAGATATCACTAAACTACTGAAGAGATCCCAGAACCCTTTTTGGAGGATATTATACCTGAGCAAAGCCTTGAAGAAGCCTGAGATGAGGACGGTGTGCTTTCCAGTGATGGCCTGTGTGCAATGTTTGGATGTGGGAGGTGGAGTGCTGTTTGGGCAACAGCTTATTGTCCAGCACAGCTAGAATATAAAGTACTTGAAAGGGAATAATGTGAAATAAGGCTAGAACTCTAAGTAGGAAACCTATTGAATGCTTTGCTATATAGGAACTGCCAAGGATGGAGGGCAGAACTAGAGTCCTCTGATGTCATAGAATATTGTCTCCCTTGAACATTTGAGCCTTAGACACTACAGAGAATAGGAACCCAGGAGGCTAACTCCTAGCACCCTAGCACCAAAGCTGAGGCAAATCTAGCCTCAATGGACTATAGTAGATCCCTATGTTGGATATCAAGAACATGTTATAAGACTGACCCCTAACTTCATCCATCCATATGCAAGAAGTATAGTTTCTCCTCCCCTGAATTGGCTTTTCCCAGGAGATTTTTGCCCCCATCCATTATTTTGGGAAGTAGTAGAGATTTTATGGGGTATTGGGAAGGGACGGAGCTGAGATTTACTCAACCATCTAATTATTTCTCCCATTATTATGTTATTTTGCCTTAATTAAATGCTTTGCCTTTGGATTTGTGGCATGCATTGTGTGGGGACCAATTTTTAATTGTGGAGTGCTAGCTAAACGGCTCACCACAATATTGGGGCAAGGAAGGAGACCGGCAGCCTCCCTCAAAACAGAACAAGATTTATTTTAACAAGAACGAACTTAAAAAAAAAAAACACAAACAGGATCAGTAGGATCCATAGAGGTTCATTCAACTGGTGAATGATTACATTCAGTTGGTTATGTTTGGCAAAGGCTACAATGGTGTCGTTCCCAGCACAAGTACCAGCTTTTTTCAAATCAGCAACATATTCTTCAAAGGGAATATCTGTTTCTATAAAAGATCTAAAGTCTTCTTTATGACTGAGTATATAATTAGCAGTTTCTTGAATGTGTTTGAGATGGTTTTTGGAATGACCTTCTAACTGGTCTCCAGGGGCTCTGAAAAGACAATTTCCATCTCCTAATACCTTACAGAGTTTGAATCCCAGGGTTTGCAATTGAGTGATAATGCTTGCAAATTGGAACTGTCTATTACCCCTATGCTCTGTTTGGTTTCTTTGCTCTTTAGCAGTTGGTTGAATTTTATCTGAAATTACTTTACCCACAAATGGTATGGGCTTCATGTGGGAACAATGAATTCAAGATTCTTTTTCTCCAGTTTTAATAGCAGTAGGAGTTGTCAATAATACCTGAAAAAGTCCTTCCCAAGTGGGCTGGGTCCCACTGGTCCACTGAAAATTCTTAATATATACATTGTCTCCAGGACTTAAATCATGCAAGGAAAAGTCTAAAGGACCAGCTTGTACAGCAACTCCTGCTTCATGGAGTTCATGTAACCTAGTTTGTAGTTCCTGTATATAGGAAGCAACAGAAGTATCACCTCCCACCAGTGATGTATAGACTGGGGAAAAAGTTTTAGCTTGGATAGGAGGGTGACCAAAAAGCATCTCATAAGGAGATATGTGGAATTCACCTCTTGGTCTACTGTGCAGATAGAATAATGCCAAAGGTAGAACATCAGGCCATTTTAAATGGGTTTCAGTACATAATTTGCCAATCATGCTCTTAAGTTCTTTATTCATACGTTCATCTTGGCCTGAGCTTTGAGGGTGGTAAGGAGTATGAAATCTAGGAGTTACTCCCAAGAAAGAATAAATCTGGGAGAGAATTGAATCTGTAAAATGTGTACCTCTATCAGAGTCAATGTATGCTGCCGGCCCAAAGCGAGGAACAATTTCTTTAAGGAGAGCTTTGGCCACAACACCAGCAGTTGCTCGTGGGGTAGGAAAAACCTCCACCCATCGAGTGAGCTGGTCAACAATAACAAGGCAAAATTTATATTGTCCTGCTTTGGGCATAGAAATAAAGTCAATTTGTAGATGTTCAAAAGGTGTATATGCCAAAGGGCGCCCTCCATATGCTTTAGCACAGAAAGCATGTTGATTGTAAGACTGACATGTGGAGCAGCCCGAGCAGATTCGAGATGCTATATTAGTTATACCTGGTGCTAACCAGGTCCTTCTAACTGAGGCCACAATGCCTTGTGTGCCAAAATGGCTTTTCTTGTGAATAGAGAGGTATACCTGATGATAGAATTTCTGGGGGAGAAGTGGTTTTCCCTCCGAAGACATCCAGACTCCATTGATCTGTTTAGCCTTGAATCTCTTTTTCCACCTTTCCACTTCAGAATCATCATAAGTTAGGTGGAGAGAAACATCCTCAGAAGGTGAGAGGTTAAATACATGTTCAGGGGCTTCTAAAGCAGCAAGCTTAGCCACTGAATCAGCTCGTGCATTCCCCGTTGAAACAGGATCACTATTCCCTGTGTGGGAAGGGCAATGTACAATTGCTAGAGCAGAGGGAAGTTTCAGGGCACATAGGAGGTCCTTGATAAGGTCTCCGTTAGCAATAGCTTTGCCAGAGGATGTTAGAAAGCCCCTCTGTAGCCAAAGCATGCCTACAGCATGGCATATACCGAAGGCATATCTGGAGTCAGTATAAATGGTAGCACTCTTCCCTTTGGCAATGTTACAGGCTTGTGTAAGAGCCACAAGTTCATCAGCTTATGCACTAAAATGTGAAGGCAGAGAAGCTGCCCAGATAATATCATAATCAGAAACTACAGCAGCCCCAGTGAAATGGGTGCCATCTTTCATAAATGAAGAACTGTCTGTATAGAGGACAATATCAGGGTTCTCTAAAGGTGTATCCAAAAGGTCATCACAGGGTTTCTCAGCCATATCAACTAAAGAGGCACAGTCATGCAACAGCTCTCCCAAGAGTGGTAAGTTAGGGACCAGTGTTGCTGGGTTAAGGACTGTACAGCATTTTAAAGTGATATTTTCATGACCTAGCAGGGTTACTTCATACTTAGCCAGCCTTTGGTCTGAAAAGGCTTGTGTTCTATGACGTAGTAAGAGGGCATCTACTTCATGGGGACATTGTATTGTAAGAGGATTACCTAGGATCAAATCAGAGGCTTTTTCTACCAAAAGGGCTGTAGCCACCGCTGCCCTGAGGTAGGGTGGCACCCCAGAGGCCACAGAATCTAGTTGGCTGGAATAATAAGCTACTGGATGCTGTACAGGTCCTAATGATTGAGTCAGGACCCCAGAAGCCCCTCCCTTCTGTTCATGCACAAAAAGAGTAAAAGGCTTACCGTAATCTGGGAGTCCTAGTGCAGGTGCTGATAACAATGCCTGCTTCAATTCTGTTATAACTGAGAGATGCTGGGAATCCAGCTGTAAAGGTTCTGGGACAGAATTTTTGGTTAGAGCTATATGAGGCTTAGTAATTTCACCAAAAGAGGGTATCCATTGCCTGCAATACCCAGCTGCTCCCAGAATGGCCCTTAACTGCTTCTTAGTAGAGGGAGCAGCGAGTTGTTGAATAGCCTGGACTCTCTTAGAAGAGACAGAGCAAGTTCCAGCAGCCATAATGAAGCCCAAATATTCTACTTGAGGTAAACACCATTGTACCTTTGACTTAGAGACCTTGTGGTCTCTCTTGTATAGTTCTAATAATAAATGGCGGCTGTCTTCCTGACAGGTGTCAGCATCAGGGGAGGCTAAAAGTAAATCATCTCCATACTGCTCTAAAGTGGAACCTTTAAAAGTAATAGAGTCCAGGTCCTGTTGTAAAATTTGAGAAAATAATGTAGAACTATCCACAAATCCCTGTGGGAGTCTAGTCCAGGTCCACTGTGTATTTTTCTAGGTAAAGGCAAATAAATACTGGAAGTCCTCATGCACTGGTATAGAGAAAAAGGGAGAACAGAGGTCTACCACTGTGAAGCTTGTAGGCTCACATGGGATTGAAAAAACTATGGTGGCAGTATTAGGGACTATAGCATATCTAGGAATAACATAATTGTTAATAGCTCTAAGATCTTATACAAAACGATAAACAGGTTTGCCATCTGGGCCAGGCTTGGGTTTTTTAAACTGGCAAAATGGAGAATTATTTATTTATTTATTACATGGAGAATGATGGCATGGGGCAATAATACCCTGACTTTTCAGAGCCTCAATTATAGGGGTGATCCCTTCTATAGCTTCTTTAGACAATGGATACTGCAGAATGGATGGAGGTGGTCCCCCTTTAACTTTAATAGTAACAGGCATAGCAGATTTAAGGAGCCCCACTTCAGTAGGGGATGAGGCCCATAGGGACTCAGGAATGTCAGAGGGGATTTTGGATGTATCCCATACTGCTCCTTGAGCATCTGCAATCAAAATTGGTAATAAATGAACAGTATCCTCTGGCAACCACAGAGAGACAGCCCCATCTGAAACACAAGATATGGTTGCTCTAAATTTACAAAGGAGATTATGACCTAATAAATTTACAGGGGCATCGGGCATAAGTAAAAATGAATGTTCCACAGTTAAAGGCCCCATAGATACCATGCAAGGGGTTAATTCTGCCACTCTTTGGGCCTTACCTGAGACTCCTACCACATTTAAAGATCCAATAGCATTGCACCCAGGGTCTAGTTTACGCACTAAGACTGATTTAGAGGCTCCTGTATCTAACAGACAATCATAATACATGTCCCCAACTTTGAGGGTCACATGGGGTTCGTTACTCTGGGGAGGTGAATGGATTGGTATAAGAGGGTTCAAAAATTCAGGATCTGGAAAAGTAAAGCTTTCTGTATTTATTTTCCACTCCTCCCCTGGACACTGTCAGTCCTGTGTCTCCCTCTGAGGAATTCTAGAGTTACCCCGATTCTGATTCTGTCCTTCTGTACCTCCCTGATAGGGTCTATGATTATACTGATTCTGGTTATAATAAGGTCTGTAATTATCTTGGTTGTTTCCTTTCTGGTAAAAATTTCCATAATTATTCTGGTTTCTCCTGAAAAAATATTCCAGACCCTCAGTTACTGCCCACCTGAGTTCTTGCTTTCTAATTCTACATTCTCTCAATGAGTGTCCTTGCTTTTCACAGTACTGACACACCTTAGGGGTTTTGTCCTGACCTTTAAATGCCTGACCTGAAAGTGCTGGTGCCAGAATGCTTTGCTTAGCCGTATTGTCTTCATTCCCCTCAAAGATATAGGTGGCAATTTCTTTAAGCCTTTCTACAGCCATATCTTTCCAGCCTGGACACTGCATCATAAAAAATTTACGTATTTCTGGCAATGATTGATCTACGAATATATTCTGTACAATATAGGAATCTTTTGAGTCTAGTGGGTCCAGTCTTGTAAATTGCCTAGCAGCTTCACAAAGTCTATCATAAAATCTATTAGAATGTTCATTAGGCTCCTGAGCAAGTTTTAAAAACTTTTGCCAGTTGTCAGATTTCTTAGAACAGGATTCCATTCCTTTCAGGAGCGTTTCCCTAGCATTTTTTAATTCTTGGAATTGCTGTGGATCATTATAATCCCAGTTTGGCTCCTGGAGAGGCCACTCTGTTAACGCTTCCTCAGAGGCCACCAAGGAATTTCCTGCTGTGACAATATCTGCAATTTCACTTGGGGATAGCATAATTTCCATAAGACAAGTGACATCGGCCCAAGTGGGTTGATATGTATTAAATATGGACCTTAACTGCAAAATTACTGACTTCGGATTCTGATCAAACCTAGGTATAAGTTTCTTCCATGCACACGGATTCTTTGGACTGAATGGGCTATATATTTTACGCTGTGCTGCTCTGCGGGCTGTAACATTCTGTAGGGGGAGCAGTTTCTGTTGATCTGATTCTAAAGACTAGTCTAAATCTGTTTCTGAACCCAGGTCATCTCCAATAGAGAGACCTGTACTGGTATCCCTCTGAACACGTGGTCTACTATGATCATATCCCTTCCTCTCTTTACAGCTTTTTTGGAAAAAATACCACATTGCAATAATGACAATAACAAGAATAAAATTTATAGCCATTTGAGTTATAATGATAGTGGTATAGTAAAGTTCTAATTTAGTTGTAATGCTTTCAGTAATATTGTATATGTGCTCAGTGGGAAAGATAAACTCTCCCATACCATTGTTCCAAAGATTTTTTACTGTGTTTGTGAGGAGGAAACCAGCAATGCCATGAATAAGTATTGAGCAGGCCAACAGTTTAAATCGGGACAATATGCTGTCCCAAAATATGTCAATTAGAATATACAAGGGGGGAGCCAAATATTCAATCATGGTGCAGTTCAAAATGAACCGACTTTTCTCTGACCAGCAAGATAAACGCTAAGGTTTTTTGTTTTTTTTAAGAGCAAGGGAGATTGCCTAAGGGGGTAGTGGGGGAGGGGCAAGAAGGTCCCCCAGGTTAGTTGACTCATGGCCAAATAAGGGGGAGGAGGGGTGGGTTAAAGAAATTCACTAGGTTAATCAACTCCTGGTTGACTCGCCAAAAACTGTGGGGACCAATTTTTAATTGGGGAGTGCTAGCTAAGCGGCTCGCAGCAATATTGGGGCAAGGAAGGAGACCAGCAGCCTCCCTCAAAATAGAACAAGATTTATTTTAACAAGAACGAACTTAAAAAAAAAAAAACACAAACAGGATCAGTAGGATCAAGGGAAAGGAAATAAAATGGGGAAAGGGAAATTATAATACCTGAAAAAATACCACCTCTCAGGAATCAGCTGAGAATACTCAGCATAATGCCTGTCGCTCTCTAGCTTCCACCTAGAATGCCCAATTCTCCTCCCCCAAACCTAGAAACACCCCACACAGCCCCAGCCAATGGGATGGCCGCTCTGACAGTCACATAACTGCCCTCACTAGGCTTCCAATCATTATAATTTTGCCAGGCCCATGTAGGCGTCGTCGGTGAGTAGTAATGATGTGAGGTGCCAGAGCCCTGGCAATGGCTACAACCAGAGGGTAGAGCACAGTGGGGTTTGCGGAGCCCCAGGCCAGTGCACGCAGAGGCATAAAAACCTCAAATAACAATTAATTCTTTACAATTGTCTGACTAGAGTATTGCATTTGGGGTAGGGGAGCCATGATTTATATAACTGATTGCCCCAACACTTCATAGTGAAACTAGAAAAAGTAACAACTTATTCCAGAAAAGACCAATGATAACTACAAATTTACTGAGAACTGACTGATTCCCCACCCAGTCCCCCCTACCCAGGCAGGTGAATTGCCTGGGGCTGACTAGTCTTTTTCAATGCCAGATTCTTGATTGACTTATGGACCTCCCCCCAAGCAAAAAACAAAAACAAAAAACAAAATGATCCCCCACCTTTCTTCCTAGACTTTATGTTATTATGTAAAAGGATCCACCTACATTAAGTAGTTTCTATTTAGAGTTAAGTAGCATCTATACTTAACTCTGGAGCAGTTCTATAGTTTCTTTTGTTAAAGGTTCATTTACATTAAGTAGTTACTAGCTTCTGTACTCAACTCAGGGGCAGTCTTTTGGTTTCCTTTTCTTCTGTTACCCCATAAAAACCCTGTCCTCAATTCCTATCTTTGGGTATTCCTAGCTTTTTGCTTTGTGATACTAAGAGCTATAGTTCCTCTGCCAAGATTAAAGACCTTATTTTCTCCTATGTTGATTGTTTCCTTAATTTACAAGTTAACACCAACATGATCTGATGCAAAGCAAAATGAGCAGAACCAGAACATTGTACATAATAACAGCAATGTTGTAGAATACCAACTGTTAATGACTTAGCTATTCTCATCAATATAAAGATCCAAGATAATTCTGAACGATTTATAATGGAAAATGCTATCTACTTCTGGAGAAAGAATTGATGGATTCTGAATGCAGACTGAAGCATACTATTTTTACTTTATTTTTTATGGCTTCTTTTCCTGTTTTCTTTCACAACTTGACTAATATGTAAATATGTTTTGCATGACTGCACATGTGTAACCTAGATAAAATTGCTTGCCTTCTCAGGGAGATAATGGGAAGATAGGGAGGAAGGGAGAGAGAGAATTTGGAATTCAAATTTCTTTAAAAATGAATGTTAAAATTTGCTTTTAGTATGTAATTGGAAAAAATAAAATATTATTAAAATGAAAAACAAACAGATGATTCCAAAACCAGACTATGGAAGAATTACAGAAGGGAAAAGGGATATGGAGAAGTAGTGTTGTAGATTTAACAATATGCCAATAAACACAATAGAAAATCTCCCCCACATTAGTTTTTTCTTACAAATGAACCTCTAGATCTGGGATTTTACACCATCTCTACTGGAAGGTTATAGAATGACTCTTTTCTAAAGAACATTGGAATGAACCTTAGCCAGCTTTTTGAAAAAGCTCTTGTACAAAAACTGTTTGAGGCACTCGAAGGATGATGGTAAGTGGTCAGTGCTCTGAAAAAGTAAAACTAGTAATTAGCCTGAAAATAAAAATGAAGAAGCCAGAACTAAGATGCCTTTCCTCTTGGTAGATGAATAGTCAAGATTCTGTAAGCAAAGTTCCTTGATTCAGGATTAGGCATCCGGAAGACAAATTAGCCCAAATTGAATAATGCAAATGGATTTCAAAGTCAGCATACAATAAAAGTTCAGGTCACTTATTTCACAGAAAGGTCACAATGAAAAAGACTGCAGTTAAAAGCCAGCATTTAAAAAGAACAGCATCAGTTTTCTATTATTAAATCTTTAAAATGTTTCAATAGTGACAGAATAATGTGTGTTTAAAAAAAAAAAGAAACCCAACATTCCAAGCAAACATCCGGGAACAGTTAGCTTGATGGAAACAAAGGCTGATTGGTGGAGTTTTGCCAGAAGCATAATTTGGTTTCTTACTAAAACCAGTGGTTCATCTCTCAGCATGTGTAGATATTTTTCTTGCAGCAGGCTCTGGCTCAAAGCAGATTGTAAATGTAAATTTGGCAGGTTGTGGGCCTTACTCCTCTTCCCTTTAACTTTCTTCAATTTCGAGGGGGAAATGAGGACCTTGCTGAGTAAGGCATTTTTGTCAATTATTTCTCATCCTTCTCTATTTCCCTTATGTGAGGGAAAAATCCATCCTCTTCTCAATAATTCTCAGGAACTCAGCAGCGAAGTGACAAAGGCTTTATTTTCTTCTCATGAGAAGGAGGCACCCTAGTGTGCAGCTAGTGGGTCCCAGAAAGGGGGCTTGAAGGCCCTGTTTTATACCCTAGTCCCTAACGCGAATGGACCCTCCCCTTTTTCGTCACTGGTGGGGTTACAATCTGCGCGCAAAAACTAGCTAATCAGAACGCAGTATTCCCACCCCTCTTCCTTGTATGGGCATGACTCAGGAGTGGACCTTATACTTCCTTATATGGGCACAACTCTGGAGCGACCTTATTGAGACCAGGACTCCTTGAACCATGTGACCTTGCTAACCTGAGGGGGAGGAGGGGATCTGAGACCTTTGTCCTACAAACAGGTCAGGGGGAGTATGACTGACTATTATATCCACATTGAGAGGAGACAACTACCCATTTCGCACACCTTATAATTGATAGATACAAAAGATGATGAGAAGGTTTGGGGGTTTTGTTTGGGGGAGGAGGGTACAGCTCTCTTTATTAGGTTTGGTTGATACCTTTCATTTTTGTATCAGAATCTTTTCAGTTTATTTCCTTTCTCACTCTCTATCAATAAGCCCTCCCTAGGAATGTAATTAATGGGCAGCATAAGTCACCCTCATGCAGACTTCAAACGGCACTGTCAGTCAGTCTTTATAAATAGTTAGGAATTTTAATTAAAATGTAATTCTTGGGGCTTTTAGAGATCATCTATAATGATCCTGAACAGGAGTCTCAAGAAATGTGTGAGTCTCTAGAGCAAGAATGATGTCTCCCTGATTTAGCCTAAAAGACGAAGTTAACACCTTGTATTACTTATGCTTATACGATAAAGAGTTTGCTTTATAATATCATCTTAATGGATCATTAAAATCCATGGATAGTACAAATCTGTTCATTGGACTTATCCAACTCATTTAGCTAGTAGATATAAATTTCTCTTCCCCCACACCCAACTCACTCCCCTGCATAAAATTAAAACCAGCCAAATTAACTGTTTTCAGTTCCATGTTTCACCCTTCTCTTTCCCTTTTCTTGTCTATAATCTATCTTTCCATCCATCCATCCATCCACATGCAGGTACTAATGTCCAAAAGGTAAATACCTGAAAAGAGGAATATCAAGAGGCACAAATTGGATAATGTATAGTGGCAGCTAGGGCAGCTAGGTGGCGCCAGAGTGCACAGAGTGCCAGGCTTGGAGTCAGGAAGACTCATCTTCCTCAGTTCAAATTTGGCCTTGGGGCAGCTAGGTGGCGCAGTGGCTAGAGCACCAGCCTTGGAGTCAGGAGTACCTGAGTTCAAGTCCGGCTTCAGACACTTGACACTTACTAGCTGTGTGACCCTGGGCAAGTCACTTAACCCCAATTGCCTCACTAAAAAAAAAAAAAAAAAAAAAGGTAAATTTGGCCTCACACACATATTAGCTGTGTGACCCTGGGCAAGTCACTTAACCCTGTTTCCCTTAGTTTCCTCATCTGTAAAATGAGCTGGAGAAGGAAATTTCAAACTACTTCACCATTCATGTCAAGAAAACCCCAACTAGTCACAAAGAGTCAAATACAAATGAAACCACTGAACAACAAACAGAGGTAACTAGCTGGTGCAATGGATAGAGTGCTGAACCTGAGTTCAAATCCAGCCTTCAATGCTTATTAGGTATAGCATTTACCTTTCCAGGGTTTTTGTGAGAATAAAATAAGTTAATATTTGTAAAGCATTTTGCAAACCTTAAAGAGCTATTTAATTGCTAATTGTTTGTTTTTGTTTTTTTTTTTTTTTAGTGAGGCAATTGGGGTTAAGTGACTTGCCCAAGGTCACACAGCTAGTAAGTGTTAAGTGTCTGAGGCCGGATTTGAACCCAGGTACTCCTGACTCCAGGGCCGGTGCTCTATCCACTGCGCCACCTAGCTGCCCCCGCTAATTGTTTTAATCTAGGACTTGGAGCCACCCAAGTGGGGTTGATACTTAAGAAACTTAGTCTGGGCACTCCTATACCTGGGCCCTCAGTTTTTGTATATATGAAGTCAGGTGAACATTACCATAAAGGGCGGACTTGAAAGGAAAAAAAGAGAGGCTTATTGTGGAAGCTGACCAGAAGCTTTGCCTTGGTGACAGTGGTAACAGTAGTGACACCAGTATGAGCTGCTTGTAAGCTTGTACATGAGTAGAAACTCTAGTGTCAGGGGCTCCCTCCTAACACAAAGAGAAGGACACTTTGGGAACTTCTCATTTCTCTGGCTCACTGTTCCCATCTGTGTGATCTGGAGGCAGGGGATGTCACCTGGTCTTGGGGAACCTCAATTCCTCTACCTATAAAATGAGAAGGTTAAATTAGATGATTTCTAAGTTTCCTTCCAGTTTTAAATCCATAAACCTATGAAATTACGTCTAGCAATTTGAAAAAGTCTGGAGAACTGGTAGGGTTTTTTGTTTTTTTGTTATTGGTTTTTAGGATTAATGGGCAATGAGATTACAATAATGGGCACTTGGTGCTTTTTTCTTTGTTTCAGCAGAGGTGCTGCTGTATTGGGAGGGAATAGGGCAAAGGAGTGGATTAAAATTCTTCTACTTTTAAGTATACAATCTCAGTTGTTGATCTACTCTGAGCCCATGACCAGTCAATCCATTAACAAGTATTATTCATTACTTTTCAACTCTTTGACACTGTGCTAGGCTCACCAAAACTTAGAACAGGTGGAGGGATCTCTAAACACTTTAAGGAATATCTGAAGTTATTATTTCAACCTTTCTTTACATCAAAGGGAACTGAGGATAAAGATGAATGAGATGGTAATTTCAGAACATGACTGTAAATTAGAAAAACTTAAAATAAGATTTCATTTTCATTCAAATTCACCGGAGAGCAGAACCTTTACTTGGTGTTTCAGAAAACCCTTTGTAAAAATAAAAAATAAAAACTTCAAGACTGAAGTTGATGGAGTTTTAGGAGACTGAGAATCTAGAGGTAGCTAATTATTGAATCTACAGTCAAACTCTGATGGTAACCATCAAAAAGAGTTTGGATTCATTTGGATGTATTTTTTTTTAATTTATTTTTTTTGTGGGAAAATGGGGGTTGTGACTTGCCCAGGGTCACACAGCTAGTAAGTGTCAGTGTCTGAGGCAGGATTTGAACTCAGGCCCTCCTGAATCGAGGGCCAGTGCTTTATCCACTGTGCCACCTAGCTGCCCCCCGATTTGGATGTATTTTCAAACTAAGCATACAAAGTAAAGACAATCTCCATCCCCTTATCCATTTGCATGAGAATAGCTGGATAGAGGATAAAAATAAGAAAACTTCCAGAAAGATAACAGAGTGAAAGCTTACCTGGTAGCCAGGTTCCTTATGACCCACCCCCCTTCTAAAAAAAGGAGTGGGGAGCCAACAGAAGCTCTGAAAAGGAGGAAAATTTTCTTCAAATTTTTACAGCATGGTCCAGTGGAAAGAATAATAGCTTTAGAGCCAAAGGAACTGGTTTTGGATCCCAGTCCTCCATTGAACTAAAGTGAAAAAAGGGTAAGAGAAGATAGCAGTAGTACAGGAAGTGGGGTATATATAAGAGACCGGATTGATTGGTTGGTTGTTGTCCTTTGTTCTTGAAGAGGGCCAAAATGACAACAGGGTACTGTGTTTCCTACTGTGGCTGATCAGACCAATACAAGTTCAGAAGGATCTGCCACAGGTTGGGCACAAATAGTTCATATGAACATTTTTGGACTGAAAATGTCTCTAAATATGCACATCTCACATTTCGTTTGAGCTATTGCAATTACGCTCTGTTCATGAAACACAGCACCTTCTTTGATGTCAGGCATGCCAAAGTGTTAGGTTCTATGCTAGTGTCTCCAATGGTTCTACATACAGATGGTGTGGTGCCGCCTGGTAGAGAACCTCTATTTTCTTGTCATAGGTTGTTAGGCCGAAATGAGCACTTCCTGGCAACTCAGCTTTAGAGGCTGCATTGAGTACACTATCATTTGTGAACAAAAAAAATCACATGCCGATTCTTCCTCCAACTTGAGTCTTGGCTTGTAACCTTTTCAAGTTACACAATTTGCTGTCAATGTGTGGCTGATCTTGATGCCGTTTTTTGTCCTTCTTGAAGGTATCTGTCAACATCGCTGAAAACATCATGCTAAAAAGGATGGGAGCAAGCACACAGCCCTGCTTCGCTCCATTGGTGAATGGGAAAACTCAAGAGTATCATCCATTACCCAGAAGCTGTTCAAGCATGGCGTCTGACATACAATACTGATAAACTCTGGGCAACAAAATATCACCATAATTTTTCACAAGCCCTCATAAATGACAGTATCAAAGGCCCTCGGTCAGATCAATAAATGTTGTATACAGACTTCTGTCCTGCTCTTGGCAATTCTCCTGAAGTTGTTGAGTGGCAGACAACATACTAACCATTCCTTGGCCATTTCTGAAGCCACACTGGCTCTTGGGTCAGTGACCATCTTCCAGGTGAAGGATTAGCCTATTAATGAGGACTCTGCCAAGAATCTTGCCAGCAATCACTAAGTCAGATTCCTCCCCCTCCCCCAACCCCCACCTCTTGCCCATGACTGAGAGTTAATTAAAGAAGTAACGTTTGAAAAGCTGCTCAGTCAGAGTTGGGACAGGTGAAGATGAGAGAAGGCTTTTTGGTTCAATGGTCTCTGATTGGTCAGAGAGAATCGATGTCATTGGCCTAGAGCTCTGGTAACAGCTATTGCCCTTCAGTGCCACTTAGAGTTGGAGAAACATGAAGCTTTACCCAAGGGCTTGTTGCCCTACTGAGAGCTCTGGCTTGAGAGGGAAACTCAGGATTTTGAAGCTGCTTTGATATCCTGTGTTGAGGTGGGCTTTATTCTGATTGGTCAGGACAGCAATTCAGTGAGTGGATAAATGTCTGGGCTGTTCTGTATCACCCGGAGATAGTTTGATGAGTTTTGCAATTCTCTAGATTAAATAGAATTGCCTTTCACAATAAGAACTAGCACTTTTGAAATGTTTAAGGGTAATGGTTAATTGAAAGAGTTTATAAAGGTTGTGTTCAAGTAGAGGAGAAGATTTCTCCGGCAGAAGAGAGGTGAAGATCAATAGTCTAGGAGTGGACAGAAAAGCACTTTTTTGTGTTGCTGAATGAAAAAGTAACATTGAAGTGTATATAATCTAGAGTTGTGAGTGCCTTAAGCACCTAAGTTTTCCTCCTTAGAAACTCATTTATTGTGTTACATTTTGGAGTAATTGAAACAGACCACAGACCACTCACACCATTCCTATTATTACAAATATAAATCATGAGATAGACACATCTGTCAAATATACACTTGTGAGGGTTATCTGTTTAGCATTTCTTTTATGCATAAGAAACAAATAGCTGTCTCCATGCCTATTTGTATTGTAGATTGAGTATTTTTCTACTCCTCTTTTTGGACAGATCTTAAATATGAGGTCAAACATTGGGTGTAAGTAAATTAGCATTAGGGTTAACAGTTAATGAGCTGAACTGTGTGAAGAAATGGAGCCTAACCCCTCCAATTAGAGGAAAGGCTTTCCCAAGGGAGAACAGCTAGGTGGGACAGTGGATAGAATGTGGTGTGTGATATCTGGAACACTCATTTTCCTGAGTTCAAATCTCAGATACAGGGGCAGCTAGGTGGCGCAGTGGATAAAGCACTGGCCCTGGAGTCAGGAGTACCTGAGTTCAAATCCAGCCTCAGACAGTTGACACTTACTAGCTGTGTGACCCTGGGCAAGTCACTTAACCCCCATTTCCCCACCAAAAAAACAAAAACAAAAAACAAAACAAAATCTCAGATACTTCTTAGCTACGTGACCCTGGGTAAATCACTTAATACTATTTGCCTCAGTTTCCTCATCTTTAAAATGAGCTGGATAAGTAAGTGGCAAACCACTCCAGTATCTTTGCCAAGAAAACCCTAAATAGAGTCAAGAAGAGTCAGACACAACTGAAAACGACTAAGCAACAATATGCCAAAACCAAACTCAATTGGACTACATGCAAGGACCTTGAGCATGGGAGTTCCTTATTGACAAAGAATTGGGAGCAGCAACACTTACTATTATCATAATCAGAATAATAAATATTTTTTAAATTGTGATTAACTAGTTGTTGCCTTACTATAAGAACCACTGTAGGTTAATTTTGTTGTTGTTGTCGTTTTATGGGGCAATGAGGGTTAAGTGACTTGCCCAGGGTCACACAGCCAGTGTCAAGTGTCTGAGGCTGGATTTGAACTCAGGTCCTCCTGAATCCAAGGCCAGTGCTTTAACCACTGTGCCATCTAGCTGCCCCTGTAGGTTAATTTTTTTAAATGCAATGTTTTTTGGGGCAGCTAGGTGGCGCAGTGGATAGAGCACCGGCCCTGGATTCAGAAGGACCTGAGTTCAAATCTGAATTCAGACACTCAACACTTACTAGCTGTGTGACCCTGGGCAAGTCACTTAACCCCAATTGCCTCACCCCCCAAAAAAAATGCAATGTTTTGTTTAAATTGCTAATCGGCCATTATGAAAACTGAGAGTTTTAAAGTACATTAGACTTACAAAATGTTTCTTATATATTATCTCATTTGATCCTTAAAACTGTCTTGTGAAATTGGCATTAAAGGTATTTTTATTTTAGTTTTAGAGAAGAAAGAACTAAGAAACAGAGACAAGACGTTAACAAAAACAAAGTTAATAAATGACAGTGACATGATTTGAACACGTTACTCCTGACAAAGTCCAGCATGCTTCATGAGATGATGCTGACTGACTCTCAATACTATTACAGGTCTAGCAAAAAAAAAGAAAAATCAAGGAGGTGGGGAGAGGAGTGAGAAAAAAAGTTAGAAATAGCAACAAAAGATTAGGAAGTAGTGGCTAAATTCTAGGCATAAATACAGAGCATAAAATATGGAGATTTTGTTTAGTGCTCTTCTGTTTAGTTTGGCTTAAGAATAGAAATAGTAAAGTAAAAATCTATATTCTTTTTTTTGCAAAAGCCAATAATTTAATGAAGTATGGTACAAGATCAGTCAAGTTCAATAAATGTGACATTGATCATGAGTAGATTAACTGTCATGTTGAGAAGAAAAATCGTTGTAGAATAGATTAACAAACTAAAGTCAACAATATGTTTTATATAAGATACATATAAAATGCAAAATGATTCCTATAAAGTTATGGTGAAAAGATGGACTAAAATCAATCATGCTACAGTTAGTGAAAAAAAAAAGATCTGAAATTGCATTTATGGCATCTGAGAAATTCAAGTTCAAACAAGAAGGCAATAAAAGAGATGAACAAGGAAATTATCTCCTGGTTAAAAGTATCATTAAAATAAGAACATATTAATTTGAAATATATAAGTACTTACTAATGTCAGTTAAATGTATAAAGGAAACCATCAATTGTGCAGAAAGAAAAACATCAAAATTAATTCCTATAGAAAATCTCAGCACCTTGATAATTAATCATACAAAGATAAATTTGTTATTGTTATTAGTAATGACACGTTTATGTAGTGATTCAGTTTAACAGACATGGAATGAATCTCTACATGGAATGAATTCCTTATCACATGCCCAGGTTACTCTGGTTTCTTGAAAATTATGCCACTAGAGCACACATTCTAAATAAACTGAAGAGGCTTATAGGATGGTGCTACCAATATACTATGTCTTATTTCCTTTTTTGTTTTGTTTTGTTTTGTGTGGGGCAATGGGGGTTAAGTAACTTGCCCAAGGTCACACAGCTAGTAAGTGTCAAGTGCCTGAGGTTGGATTTGAACTCAGGTTCTCCTGAATCCAGGGCCAGTGCTTTATCCACTGCGCCACCTAGCTGCCCCATTACTATGTCTTATTTCCAAAGACCAGCCTGGTTAATACAGAGAAGATTATCACCAATAGGCTGATTATTTGGTCATGACTTATTTGGCTGTTGTAAACTAGGAAACAAAGAAAAATACAAAATGACTCTCCATCCTTTATGGCCCTGCTTCTTTAGAAAGTGCCTTAGAATCCAGATTAGCTTAAATGCTTCCATTTTAGTAAACTATTCTCCATTGGGCTTGAAGTGAAAGAACATATAAACCTGTTTTTCTCCCTTGTTTCAGCAACTACATTTTTCTATAGCGAACCCACATTGTCCCATTTTTTTATGCTCAGGAAGATATTACCCATGAAAACTGTTCCCGATTAATATTTACCTGTTCTTTTAATTATGCTCATTAAAAACTTTAGCACTTTGACCCACCATAGAGACATTCTCTGGAAATTATGATTGTTTCCCAGATGTTTTAATAAATTCTTGGTCACTTGGTCTACCAAAGAGTAATCATTATTCTACAGGATTGGAAAGAACCACTTAGGTTTTATGTCATCTATAAACATTAACTTAGAGGTTACCACTTTAAATGTGAGATCCTGACCAAATAGATATACTGTACTACTGGGGGGACTGAATCATATTAATATTGACATTTTCACTTATAAAAGAAAGCAGAAGTCAGAAAGAAGTCACATTCAATGGAAGGAGGGCTCAAAGGTTTTCCTTAGAGAAGTAAATAAATATACTGACAGAGTTGGTTTTATTGTGTATATAGAAGCAACATTAAGTACTATTTCTTGGGGCATCTTGTCATTTTATACTGCAGGGTTTAGTATCTGCAAAGAGACAACATGAAAATAATTGCTGTTTACTCTTTTTTTATTTTATTTTTATTTTTAAATTTTTTGCAGGGCAATGGGGGTTAAGTGACTTGCCCAGGGTCACACAGCTAGTAAGTGTCAAGTGTCTGAGGTCAGATTTGAACTCAGATACTCCTGAATCCAGGGTCAGTGCTTTATCCACTGCGCCACCTAGCTGCCCCCTGCAGTTTACTCTTACAGATGAAAAAGATGAGAAATTCTGTGAAGAACTTGGTAAGACCAAATTAAATCAGTGTATAGTTTGATACTCAGTGACTTTAATGCAAAAGTGAGACTGGACTTTAGTGTATTGTAAGCAATTAAAGTGATAAAAGGCTTGCAGGATACAAGGAAATCTTATACCTAGACATCATGAGTGCTTTAAGAAAACAAATCACAAGACATTAGACATGGTAAAAACCAAATAATATTTAAAAAAATGAAAACTGTTATATTTAACATAGCTTATTATAATGTGGGAGTCATTCCTGAATCAGTTGGCTATATACAGTTAGATCACTGACTTGGTAGAACAAAGATAAATTTTTTTAAAATTGAAAAAAAAATGAGGAAATATATGACATTCAATTAAGACAATTCCAATCTGACCTACTATAAAAATTACTAATGCTAAAAAATGGCAACTGGGTAGAGGAAAAGACATTGACAAAGATTGCAGTAATTTCATATAGAAATTTAACCCATGTAAATTGATTGCTATAACGAGGAGGCTAAAAGTTACTGAAAACTGTCATAGTCAGCAAATCATTGACTTATTTGCTAAAGAGATAAATATGGCAGCCTAGGGCAGTACTAGTTTAGAATATAAACTACAATCTTAAGAATGGTACAAGATTATGAGCAATCAATATTGCCTCTAAAACAATAAGATGCAGTGGAGTAGAAAATCATTTTAAAGACTTTTGCAAAGTCAGTCCAGACATCTAAGGATGAAACTGGAAGGAGGACAACAAGAAGATGAAAGATGCTATGAAACACAATTCCCCTCTACCCTCCACTCCATGTAAGCTGAGCTGGTTCTTTTTCTAAAAGGCAATGAAGCAAATTGCAGTCTTGATTGACCTGACCATTTGTGTAGCTTCTTTTTGGTCTCGGGCCAAATTGACTGATTTCCTGGTCAAAGGGATAAAAGAAGTCAGCTCACATGGAATCAGACACTTAAGATTAGGCATATGTCCCAAAGCCACTCAAGTCACCACACCCTACCCTGCTCAACAGATGTGTTTCAGTCTGGAGATCAGGAAGTTGGTGTCTACCCAAGCTAAGCGATATATCCTTGTTGAGTATCCTTTCTGTGTTGAGGATTAGTAAACATCCATTTGTTAACTATTGAATAACTTATGATTTTCTGGTTCAAATATTGGACTTACAGTACCAGAGGCCCAGTCTGAGTTAGGCCCACATTATAACATGTGGAAAATACCTGCAAAGATTTTTATAATAAACCCTTCTCAACATTGAAGACAGTAGAGCCACCATATTTTTCATCACAGTCCCATATATGCTTATCAAGGAAGTAAAAATGATGCTAAGGAATTCAAAGTTGGGAAAAACAGCCGGTCTCCATGAAGTATAGAGGAAGAGAAGGTCTCTATACTTCAGAACTCTGATCAATTCACTGACCAGTCATGACTTCAGAAGACTATGGATAAAGAATGCTTTGCGGGGCAGCCAGGTGGCACAGTGGATACAGCACCGGCCCTGGAGTCAGGAGGACCTGAGTTCAAATCCGGCCTCAGACACTTAACACTTACTAGCTGTGTGACTCTGGGCAAGTCACTTAACCCCAATTGCCTCACTAAAAAAAAAAAGAATGCTTTGTACCTGTTGGCAAAGAGAAAATGGCTTATAAATTTTAAAAAAGACATATTTAGATAGTCAGTATATTGATTTGTTTTGCCTGGCTATACTTATTTGTTACAAGGGAAGGCTTCCATGTTAAGGGATGGGGGGTGGGAAGGAAGGGTGGTTAATGGAGTAATGATAGAAATGCAAAAAAAAGGGAGGAGGAGGAGGATTAGGAGAAGAAGGAGAAGGAGAAGAAGAAGAAGAAGAAGAAAATTTAAAAAGCATTTAAAATACCCAAAAGAAATTAGAAAGAAGTTCAGAAGGGGACAATTTTGTTGCTACCTTGGTAATTTTACATACATATTTCTACAACAAACTACAGAACAGAAATTCATCATTTCTTATATGATCCTTCCTTTTTGTTCTTCATATATTGAAATGTTTGTATTTGTTAATGATTAAGTTCATAATAAAAGGGAAAAAATTAAAATCTAGGATGCTTCGCAACACATAAAATGGGCCCTATGGCAAACTCATGGAAGGGAAGGAACAATAATTGCACCACATGGGCAGGATGTATGGATTACAATCTGAATCACAGGAGTGAATCTTCCTCACAGGAAAACCTTACTTGATTGTATTCCTCCTTTAACCTCTCTCCATGCCAAGGGTGGGGAGACCTCCCAGATCCCAAACTCAATCACTTAAAAAGGAGAGGGAGGAGAAGAGGGAAAAGATTCCAGTGCTGACCTTATTTAAGGAAACAGAGAGACAAATGTAAAGAGTAATGACAAATGTTTAGAGGGAGAAATTGCTCTCCTGGGAGAAGAAGGAGATGTGAGGAGACAGGAAGGTAGAAATAAAGGGAAAGATTCATTTTGGAGGAAGCCGATTCTAAGTTAGTCCTTGAAGGAATCAATCAATCAACAAGCATTTGAGGGAAGGACTTCCATAGACAAGGATTAGGTAGTTCATTCCAGGAATGGGGAATCATATAAGCAAAGGAATGGAGACAGATGGAAGAAGAACCAGAACACCAGCCAGGAAGTAATTCAATTTGCTTGTAACACATAATAAACAAAAAGAAACAGTTTGAGATAAGGTTGGAAGACAGTGAAATTGGAAACAACCTCAATGTTGAATGACTGTGGAATAGCTGATATATTCATATAACAAAATACTATTGTGCCATTAAAATGGCCACACTGAAAAATACAAATAAATATATAAATAGAGACTAAATAATGACATATAAAGTGAGACAGAAAGAAGATGTTAGAACTGGTAAAAAACCAGACATATTGACTCTAACCACAGGGGGAAAAAATATCAGCAAGAAACCTAAAGAACTACAGAGCAAATGTTAAAAATTGTTAAAGTTTTTCGTTGATCAAAATATAAGTAATTTAAATTTTTTAATTTGAGAAGTTTTTCTTCATTTTGTTTCTTTAATTATTGATGCCTATTAGCTTGCTATTAAATTAATAATATAATTATTGTTAATTTAATATAAAGTCATTCTACTACTTATAAGCTTAAGGGTAAGACATGTATAGACAGCTAAAAATGGAATTTGAGCATTAGATATAAAATTAGGGGGTAGTATTTGAAGTTAATAAAAAAGAAAATGAAAACCCTAAAATCAAAGTAGCAATATCCTTGGCTTTCCAACTTCCTAGAATTTTAATTCCTTATGTTTTATCATAAGGAAGCAAAGTTAAAAGAACACTATTGCTGTGGTCATAAGGTTTGAGTCTGGGTCATCCGTCAGTTGATCAACAAGCATTTATGAATGGCCTATTATATGGTAGGACACAAAGAAAGGCAAAAGCACGCTTCCTGTCCAGAAAGAATTCACATTCTAGTGGGAGAGACAATAAGCAAAAAACTATGCATACACAATATATATACATGGTAACTTGGAGGTAATCTCAGAGAAAAAGCTGTTGTTTAGTGATGGTGGTGGTGGCCTTTGTTCTCAGTCTAACATTAAGGAGTACCATGAAAAGGTTTCTTGCAGAAATGGGATTTGGATTGAGTCTTGAAGGAAGCCAAGGAAACCAGGAGACAAAGATGAGAAGGGGGAGCACTTCAGGTACGCAGAACAGGCAGTAAAAAGGCAAGGAGTAATTAAATGGAGTATTGTATGGGAGGAACAAGTAGTGTAAGAATATTGGAAAGGTTGGAAGGGGCCAGAGAATGAAAAGCATTAAAAGTCAAACAGAGGAACCATATCGATGAATTTTAGACCTAGAAAGAGCCCTAGGGGCAGCTAGGTGGTGCAGTGGATAAAGCACTGGCCCTGGATTCAAGAGGACCTGAGTTCAAATTTGACCTCAGACACTTGACACTTACTAACTGTGTGACCCTCGGCAAGTCACTTAATCCTCACAGCTCCACAAAAAAAGAAAAAAAAGGGGGGAAAAAAAAAGAAAGAGCCCTTAGAGATCATTTGTCCCATCCTATGTTATTTTATAGATGAGCAATCAGGTTGAGAAAAGTCCCAAATTGAAAGCTCTTAGCTAAGGTAAATGAAGTTAATTTTCTATCATGTCCTGTCAACAAGACAATTTAACAGTTTAATAAGCACTGAAATAGGCAAAGGGGAGGAGAAGAATAGGGAAGAAGAGGAAGAAGAATTAGAAGAGGAAAAAGAATCCTTACTATTAAGGAATGCATCAATGAAAATACATATACAGTATAGAAGCTCCCAAACTATGCATAAGAACAGTAACATATGTACATATATTAGTGCTGAAAAATCTCAAAAGAATGATAATGGTGTACTCCCCTTTGAATGCAAGCATAATATTGACCCATCTTCAAAAAGGAATGACTCTATACTTACCTGGCAGGGGTGATTCCATGATCATGAAGGTGGTTTTCCCAGGGTGAGGCTTATCCATTGGACTCCAGATGGGCTGAACCCTGCAATTTCCCCAAATGCAAAAACAATTTAATAATAATAATAATAATGGGGGCAGCTAGGTGGCGCAGTGGATAAAGCACAGGCCCTGGATTCAGGAGGACCTGAGTTCAAATTCGGCCTCAGACACTTGACACTTACTAGCTGTGTGACTCTGGGCAAGTCACTTAACCCTAATTGCCTCACCAAAAAAAAAAATAATAATAATAATAATAATAAAAGGAATGAATCTCCCAATCAGGAGAATGGTGAACACATAAAATAACCAAATTACCAAATCATAATCTTTTATGGTGTGGGGAGAAAAACAATATTGTGGCTTAAGATATGTGTTGCTCCAGCCCTATGTGTTCCCTGGTCACATGTTGTTTGTACTTCATGTCCAAAAAGGACCAGTAACATCACGTGTGATGTCTTGACTTGTACGTGAATTGGCTTTAAGTGAGTCAGAGTTGCACAAAGTCATCAGCCTCATTCTCTTTTCAAGAGTCGTCAGAGTACAGAGGCAAGACAAAAGTCAAGATGATTGGAGATGGTCCAGGATGCAGTGGATCACTTTGGCATCTTTGTCATCTGACCAAGCTCTAAGCACTCCACAGAGACTGCTTCAGTTGCCTTCGTAACTGCTGGGACAAATTGCTCTCATCCACCCATTCCACTCAGGGAAGTTTTCACATGCTTGGGATAGACATCTCCCTAATTCTTCTTTTCTTTCTTTCTTTCTTTCTTTCTTTCTTTCTTTCTTTCTTTCTTTCTTTCTTTCTTTCTTTCTTTTTTTTTTTTTTTTGTAGGCAATGGGGGTTAAGTGACTTGCCCAGGGCCACACAGCTAGTAAATGTCAAGTGTCTGAGGCCGGATTTGAACTCAGGTACTCCTGAATCCAGGACTGATGCTTTATCCACTGCGCCACCTAGCTGCCCCATCTCCCTAATTCTTCAACGGGTTTGAGGCCTGTTGGTTACCCTTAACCTGGTCTAGCTCATCTGCCAACACTGTTTTACCAGGATGTAACCACTACACATGATACAGCTTCTTGGAGCCACAGGTGAGAGTTAGGTGAAGGTAAACACCAGAGATAGATGAGCAGCCCTGAAGAAGGCTTGGCAAGCCCTCACACCATAGGTGGTAGTCCTACCAAACACTCTGTATACCACTCTTGTCATATATGTTCTCTTTGTATATTCCCACCCCCACTTGGTGCTGTGGTAGGTAACCTATACTTTTCTGTGTATGGGTAGGAGGGGGGAAATCTTTCTTTTTAGTTATTTCACTATTGTTTTATAAAATATGTTTTGCTTTGAGCTATTGGAGCCTTTCTGTTTGGTTTAGGTCATCCTTTCTTTCTTTCTTTCTTTTTGTGAGGCAGTTGGGGTTAAGTGACTTGCCCAGGGTCACACAGCTAGTAAGTGTTAAGTGTCTGAGGTTGGATTTGAACTCAGGTCCTCCTGAATCCAGGGCCGGTGCTCTACCCACTGCACCACCTAGCTGCCCCCCATCCATTATTTCTATACAGATGATTCCCGGGTCTACCTATACAATCTTGTTCTTTCTCTTGAGCTCAGGATGATCCACAAAGTATCTTGAACCTGAGGTACCTTTCTGGGGTCCTATATATGAGGACCCTCCTGTATATTGGGAGACACAGATGCTACAGTAGCTAATAAGAACTTTAGTGCTCATCTATTAAAGTCACCTCTCTTTACAAATAAGGAAACTAAAAGTTAAAGCCCAAACTTAAATTGAAAGAGCTTGTAAAGGGGCAGCTAGGTGGCGCAGTGGATAGAGCACCGGCCCTGGAGTCAGGAGTACCTGAGTTCAAATCTGGCCTCAGACACTTGACACTTACTAGCTGTGTGACCCTGGACAAGCCATTTAACCCCAACTGCCTCACCAAAAAAAAAAAAAAAAAAAAAAAAAAAAGAGCTAGTAACTCTACTCATATAGAGAAGTTGCATCATAGATAATGACAAGCAGATAGATGGTAGAAGGAAGAATCATGCTGGGCATGGTGACTCATGCCTGAGCTTCCAGCTACCAAGGATGCTGAGGCTAGTGGATCACTTGAGCTTGGGAGTTTTAGCTACAGTGGACTACCTGACTAGTTGCCTGCACTAAATTTGATATTTATATGGTAGAGGCCCTAGCAGCCGGAATCACCAGGTTGCCTTAAGGAAGGACAAAAGACCCAGGTTGAAAACCAAGAGGATGAAAGGTCCAATGCTGATCAGTAATGGGATTGGTCCAATGCTGATCAGTAATGGGATCGAATCAGCTTTTTCTTTGAAATTTTAAAAAGGAAAAGGAAAGCATCAGAAGTTTGGGAGAAATAAATAGCAGAAAGCATGAGGGAAAATATATAGAATTACAACAGAAACCAATTATATTAAATAAAGTTATTTTTGAGAAGTTCATGTTCTAAGCTTAAGAACGTGTATCCTAGACCCGTGGTGTCAAACTCAAAAATCCACACTGTGCCACCCAAACCAGATTACAATGTAATAGGGAGATAGCTAACAAAAATGAATAAAAATACACTAAAACATGAGTAATGTTAATTTGTGGTTTTCTAAGTCAATATGTGGACCATAGAAATTGTTTCTATTTGAATCTGACACCTCTGTACTAGACAATACCATTCTTTGTCTATTGTTCTAAAGTGGATTATATTGTCAAATTAATAGAGATCTGGGGTTCATCTGCACCAAAAACTCTTTTTCATTGCCTAGATAGGCACATACACAAACAAGCTATGAGATAGGGAAGAATTTTCAATGAGACTCATTTTAAGAACACCCATCTGCCAGTATGTGCTCAATGTAGCACTGGTTTATTACAGATATCCATCTAGAACAGGGGTTCTTAACTTGGGACCCACAGGACCCCCCCAAAAGTGTTCATGGATAGATTTCATAGGGTTTATGGACTTAAATGGGAAATGTATATTATATATATAGTATATATATATGCATGTACACACACGTATATTATTGTTATTAACCTCTAATTGAAATTTAACACTTTCTTCAGCTCTTTAAAAAATATTATTCTATGTAATGGAATTCTATTGTGCTGTAAGAAACGATGAGCAGGAGGATTTAAGAGAAACCTGGAAGGACTTGCATGAACTGATGATGACTGAGATGAGCAGAACCAGGAGAACATTCTACACAGTATCATAAACATTATGTGTTGATCAACTGTGATAGACTTGATTCTTCTCAGCAATACAAGTACAAGATAGTTCCAAAGGACTCATGATGGAAAAGACTCTCCAAATCCAGGAAAAAAAAAAGAACTGTGGAATATGGATGCAGAATGAACCATACTATTTCTTTTGTTTTTGGTGCTGTTGTTTTTCTTTTTTGAGGTTTTCCCTTTTTGTTTTGATTCTTCTCTTATAACATGGCTAATGCAGAAATATGTTTAATGTTATTGTACATATATAACCTATATCAGATTACTTGCTGTTTTGGGGAGGGGGGAGGGTTAGGGGAGGGAGGGAGAAAAATTTGAAACTAGAAATCTTATATAAAAACAAATGTTGAAAACTATCTCTACATGTAACTGGAAAATAATAAAATACTTTTATAATTTAAAAAAAGAGAGAGACTAGAAAAAATATTATTCTAAGAGGTCCAAAGGTTTTACCAGGCTTCCAAGCAGTCCATGACACACTCATAAAAAGGTTAAGAACCTCTGATCTAGAATAGCAGTGTTCTAAACAATCACCTAGGCCTGAGGGAGAGAGGCTTAGAAAATGGACTTGCTTTAGGTAGAAGGCATAAATTTGAATTCCTGGTTCCAGACACTATGATGTGAGTAAGACCTCTGTCTGGTTTGTTGCTGGAAGAGATCAGACCTGATCCCCTCCCCACCCAAAAAAAAGCTCATCCATAGGTCCTGTGAAAGCTCCATCCTGAAAGTTTTGGACTGGGAATGTCAGAGGTGGGTAACTGTTGAATGTTTTTTTTCTCCCTCCCTTGGTTTACTTCTATTTATTTCTGTTGGAAAATCCTTAAAGCTTTGTGAGACAGTGTATTGCCAAAGCATCTGGTCAGTACAGCATAAGCAATGCAAGATTAAGTCCAAAGTATAAGCAAGCTGGATATTTGGCATTATCTAGAATGGAACTCTGGTTGATTCGGGGTGGAGGGGGTTCTTGGATCCAGGTGTCTTGCAATCATGCAGTCAGTCACAGAAACAGACAGTCCTCTAATAGTCAACCCAAGAGTATCTTAATGGTTTTCCCTTTTCCCTCCCCCTCAACTTCATCTTCTCTGTCAATGTTCTGAGATTATTCCTCTATTATTTCACCATCAGCTGCAGCAATATAGATCCTAGACTAGCCCATAAGTAAGATGCTAAAATAAGTAAATGTTTGTCTCTACTGGTTCCTCTCTCACACTTGCACTTTCCTTGAACTTTGATATACAGAGCTCCTTGACTGCTTAATTATCCTTATTATAAGGAGAAGCTAGGTGGTGCAATGGATAGAGTATGGGCCCTGGAATCAGGAGGACCTGAGTCAAATCCTACCATAGACACGTACTAGCTGTGTGACCCTGGGCAAGTCACTTAACCCCAATTACCTTCCCTAAAAAATCCTTATTACAATATTCAACTTGCATTTATACTTTATAATACCACCCTGCTATGCTGAGCAGTAAGTTATAGTGGAGAGGTAACTGTAAAGGAACTTGTGAGACTTATAGAATTATGGAATGTTTGAGTTGGAAAGTACCCAAGTGGTCACTTAGTCAAACTACCTCACAGCATGAATCCCCTTCTCATTATCCATTATCAACTAGCTGGAAAACTCAGTGACATAGAACTTATTATCTGCCAAGCTGCCAATCCATTATTTTTCATAGTTCTAATTATTAAGAAGTTTTCGTTTCTACCCATTGGCTCCTGGGTTTGTTTTTGGCCCAAGAAAAGCAGGTCTGGTACCTCTTCTTCTTCTTCTTTTTTTTTTTTGAATAGAATTTGATTTTCCAAAATATATGTAAAAACAAAATTTTAACATCAATTTTTTAAAAACTTTGTGTTCCAACTTCTCTTCCCCCCCTCAATTTTCACCCTCCACCCACAAGAACTCAAGCAATTAAAAATAAGTTAAACATGAGTAGTCATGGAAAAATTCCCATATTAGCTAGTTGTAAGAGAAAACAGTCAAAAAACCCCAAAACTTCAGATTAAGAAATTGTCAGAGGAAAAGAAAAAAAAATTTTTTAATGTGTTTCCATCTGTTTTCAGATACTATCAGTTCTTTCTCTGCAGATGGACTGCAATCTTCATAAGTCCTTCAGGGTTATATTGGATCATTGCCTTGCTGAAAATAACCACATGCTTCCCAGCAGATCATCCCCCATTATTGCTGTTATTTTGTATACAGTACATTTCACTCTGCTTCAGTTCATGTAGGTCTTTCCAGGTTTTTTTGATAGTATCCTGTTCATCATAACCTGTATATAGTACCTTAAGCTTGACAGAGAATTTTCTTCATAAAAGCCCAGCAAAGTAGGTACCATACGTTTTGCCATTATAATCAATCATCATAACTATTTCCCTCCATCCCACTCCCTTCCCATGACATTTACACTCTCTTCTTTTTACCTATTCCTCCTCGTCTGGTACCTCTTCTGTGTTACAAGCCTTCAAATATTTAAAATCAGTGATCATGTCCCTAAGCCTTCTTTTATCCAGAGTAAGCCTTCTGATTTCTCCATTCATTCTTTTTTAAAAAAAAATATTTATTTATTTTTCTGCAGAGCAATTGGGGTTAAGTGACTTGCCCAGGGTCACACACAGCTAGTAAGTGTCAAGTGTCTGAGGCCAGATTTGAACTCAGGTACTCTTGAATCCAGGGCCAGTGCTTTATCCACTGCACCACCTAGCTGCCCCCTTCTCCATTCATTCTTTTTTTTTTTTTTTTTGCGGGGCAATGGGGGTTAAGTGACTTGCCCAGAGTCACACAGCTAGTAAGTGTCAAGTGTTTGAGGTCAGATTTGAACTCAGGTACTCCTGAATCCAGGGCCAGTGCTTTATCCACTGCACCACCTAGCTGCCCTCTCCATTCATTCTTAACATGGCACAATTTAAAATCGACTAAACAATCTAATCATTCCTCAAGACCCAGGCAAGCTTATCAAAACATTTCCTAAAATGCAGGGCCCAAAACTGGATTTGATATTCCACATATGGTCTGACTAGAGCCGTGTAGAGTGGAATGATTGCCTCCTTCATTCTGGATTCCATTATTGCTATTATTTTAGCATATTAAATATGGAAGAGACTTTACAAGATATTAGTCTAACCTCTTCATTTTATGGAATAGGAAACTGAGTCCAAAAGAGATGAAGTGCTACAGAGTAATAGTTACACAGAGATTAATTGACAGTCTTTCAAACTCATTCAAAGCCAGTGCTGAGAATGGATTTGAAATGATTCTAATCCTGTCTCTGCTATGTGACAAGTATGTGACATTGTCAGCAGCTATGTGACATTGAGCAATTACTTAGCCTTATTCAGGCATTGTATCATGGGATCATAGATTGAGAATTAGACAGGATCTTAGAGCCAATATGGACTAATGCCTTCATTTTGTAGATGAAGAAATAGAGACCTAGAGGAGCAATGTAATTTATCCAAGGCCACACAGTAGTTAAGTAAATATGGGATTCTGACCCAAATCCTTGGCTCCAAGTCCAAAACCTTTCTGTATAACATCTGGACAGTTTTCTCATAGGAGTAAAATACATAGCACTTGGAAGCGAAAATGAAACAGATGAAGAATTTGGGAAACATCGCAAACTTGGCACAGAGGCATGATATAGGAATGATGGGAGACCAATTATCTACAGAAATGCTGGAGCTCTCTATGAAGCAAAACTTGCCTTCATGATAACTTTATTCTTCCAAAGGTGAAAGAATGAACAAAGGGAAATTTTAGATCCTAGTCGTTGAGTTGGAAATAATGGGAAAAACTTAGGGGAAATTGATCACTTCATCCTCGAGTTTTCGATTGAGGAGAGGAAATCTGGGCATAGTTGGATATACTCTCTAGATTTTGGGAGAGCAGATTTCAAAGGAGAGACAGGTGAGGAGTCCATGAATTATAATGGTTCAGAGAAAGTTGGCTCAGGAGGGATAGGAAATTCTTAAGAATGAAAGTCTGAACACACATAGGGAGACAATGAGGGAACATTAGGATTGTCTAAAGAGACTAATGTTGATGTATAGGGAATTTAACAAACAACTTAGATTTTTAAAAGAAATGTACAGAAAATAGAAGCAGGGCCAGGTAATGTAATACAGAGGTAAAAGCAAGGTACTGTCCTGTAAAAGCAGTGTCAGGAATGATAAAGCTCAAAATGAACAGATTTTAATAAGAGGAGATAAGAACAAGAAGGGTTTGGGTTTTTTTAAAGCTATGTGAGATAAAAGGAGATCAAAGAAGGGATAGGACGTTTGCTTGGGGTAGATGGGATGATAATAACATCTACAACAGAAAGAAGATAGAGCTTTTCAATTGTTATTTGTTTTCTCTGCAAAGGACAATTACCTTAACAGTGGAAAAGACACAACAACAACAACAACAAAAAAACAAACCCAAAACTAGCAGAGTTAGTACCTAAGATAAACAAGGAAATAATAAGGTACCTAGCTTCCCTTAATAATCCAATTAAACTATATCCTCAAGATCCTGAAAGAAATGGTGGATGTGATTATTGAGCAATAGCTTGTCTGTGATATTTGAAAAATTATGGAAAATGTCAGGGGTACCACAAAAATGAAGGTCAAATGTGGTCTTAGTTTTCAAAAAAAGGGAAGAGGAGAGAGTTCACAAACTATAGGCCAATGAGCTTGACTTCAATTCCTGAGAATTTGAGAATGAATCATTTAGAGATAGTTGACAAACATATATAGACAGGGCAGCAGTGATTACAAAAAATCCATTATTTAGAGGCAGCCAGGTGGCACTGTAGTGCAACAAGTGCTGGTCTGGAATCAGGAGGATCTGAGTTCAAATTTGACATTGGATTCTTAATGGCTGTATGGCCTTGGACAGTTCACTTAGTGCTGTGCCTAGCACATAGTAGGTGCTTAATAAAGACATATCCTCTTTCCCCTACCCCTTTCCCATCATCAAGAACAGGTCATGCCAGACCAATTTCCTTTCCTTTTTTGACAGAATTATTAAACTAGTAGATGAGGAGGATGATTTGAATATCGTTTACCTGGGTTTGAATGGAGTTTTTGATGAAGTATTTCATACTGTTCTTGTGGAGGAGATGAAAGGATAAGATGGATTCAGACCTGGTTAGATGGCTGAACTCAAAGAGTAATTATTACCAGTACAATGTCAATATAATAGGAGATACAGAGTGGAGTACCCCCTGGGATCTGTGGTTGGTTCTGTGCTGTTTAATGGGAAATGTTTGAGTTGGAGATGAAGTTAATTCTTTTCTACTTTCTTAGAGGTTTTTTTCTTACTATCTATCTTCTTCTTCTTCATCATCATCATCATCATCACTGAAATTTATATAGCCTATTAGTTTCCAGAAATAATTCCTTAAATTTATAGAGTGATCTATATCCACAGTATTAAACTCAAATAGATGAGGATCACAGTGAACCCCAAGTTGGCTTAGAAAAGCACAAATTAACATTATCTACATTGTATTATATTTTTATTTATTGTGTTAATCATTTACTATTTATATTTTAATCTGCTTCATCTACGCTGGGGAATTTTGTGGGCAACCTGAGGGTCAGTTTGACATCTCTAATCTACAAGTTAACTTTTATGGACATCATCTCATGCAATTCCTATAACTTATATATCTAGGGTACTTTGAGGCTAACAAAATGCTTTTCCTCTTAACAACCCCGTGAGAAAAGTAATTTATCATCATCATTCCTGTTTTACAAATGTGGAAGCTGAGGCCCAGAAAATTTAAATGATTTGCCCATTGTCATAGTACTAGTGAAGTACAATAGTTAGAGAAGCAGCTAGGTGGTGCAGTGGATGGAGTGCTGGTCCTGGAGTTAGGAGTACCCAAGTTCAAATCCTGTCTCAGATACTGTGTGACTCTGAACAAGTCACTTAACCCTGTTTGCCTCAGTTTCCTCATCTGTGAAATGAGTTAGAGAAGGGAATGGCAAATGACTATAGCATCTCTGCCAAGAAAACACCAAATGGGGTCATAAAGAGTTGGAGACAACTGAAACAACTCAACAACCATGGCTGGAGTTTGAATCCAACTTTCCTGGGTCTAAGTCCTAGGTAAATGAAGCCGGTTATATTTCCATTTTACAGATGAGGAAACTGAGGTAGGAAAAAAGTTATTTGATTTATCCAAGGGCATATAGCTAGTAGTTGACAGAGGCAGGCCTTAAACTCAGGTGTTCTGATACCAAGTTTTTCCACATTTCTTTTTTTCAGTGTGAAGAAACAGGCTGTGATTCCATGTCTTTTTTTTTTTTAAGTGAGGCAATGAGGGTTAAGTGACTTGCCCAGGGTCACACAGCTAGTAAGTGTTAACTGTCTGAGTCTGGATTTGAACTCAGGTACCCCTGACTCCAGGGCCAATGCTCTATCCACTGTGCCACCTAGCTGCCTGATTCCATGTCTTAAAAGAATTTTCATCTTGTCCAAAAAGTTGGACATTTGTTATAATATGTATCCTGTGCCTCATAAACATATAGCCCAGGTCCTATAGAATGCTGATTCAAGGTTGTGACCAGAAGGGTAGGAAGGACAAGATAGAAAATGAAAAGGGGGGCAGCTGGGTGGTGCAGTGGCTAGAGCACCAGCTCTGGAGTCAGGAGGAACGGAGTTCAAATCCGGCCTCAGCCACTTGATACTTACTAGCTGTGTGACCCTGGGCAAGTCACTTGACCCCAATAGCCTCAAAAAAAAAAAATGAAAAGAAGAGGGGAATTAAGAACACAAAAGGAAAAAAAGAGAATGCACCATTTTTATACTTCCAAAGTATGGAATCCATCTTTTTTTTCTTCCCACTTTTCCATTGTCTGAACACAGCATTATTAACCTGGGTTATTTAGCACATAGTGTTGATTTTTTTTAAAAAATAGCTTCTTCTATTTCTCTGAAATAAATAATGTTTATTTAAAATTGTAGGATCCAAATAGCCTGGGCAACATCTGTGTGACAATGAAATAAAAGTATTTCTCTTTTATCTTTCCCATGGATTCCTGTTTAAATTAGTTATTCTACTTATTTTAACAGCTATGAATCTAAACCCAGTTGGCATGTGGGCTTCAATTCTGAGCTGGGGAGGACACATTCTCCAAAGCAAAAGGTCTTTTCTAAGCAGCTTTGCTGTTTGTGACATGTCTCAGTAGAAAATCTAAAATGTGACAAGCCTTCTAATACCCAAGATGATGATGGGTGCTGCAAATCCCAGACAATTCAGTCACATTTCCTGTGTTTTATGTGAATAATTTTCATTCAGGAGGGATTGTACTTTGTTGAGGAAGGAGAAAAAAATGAAATGAATACTTCTTCCTGTTGTTAGTAATGCATACAGGATTATGCCGAACAATGCTTATTTTTAAAAGTACTATCCAAATCAAATCTATGTCAGGCACAAAATATGTACTGACGAGACCTGTCTAACCTTTTCAAAGGTTTATAGATTCCTTGTGCATGTAAAAAATGCTCACACAGTGCTTGAATATTGGATTTGGCATCTTTATTTGAGCTCCCAGAATGATTTGGAAATGCATGCATAAGCAAACAGTTTCCTTATTGACTATTCATCTAGGAGGTTTGCAGGTGTTGTTTATTTTTTGGAATCACAGTATTGGAAGGGAACAAACAGCTCAAGAGATCATCAAGTTCATGCTCCTCCATGTACTATGTGTAATGGGAGAAAAGCATTGATTTGGAGGTAGAGGCCTAGCTAAGTGACTTTGGGCTTGTCCTTAACCTGTCTAGGCCTCAGTTTTCCTCATTTGCAAAATTAGGGGATTGGTATTTGGGAAATGATTCAGAATTACATTTTGCTACCATTGGAATGCTTGTACTCTTTCACCCAAAGACCTCGTGGCTAGGCATATCTCCTAAGGAAATCGGAGACTTGGATAAGTCAAATAACTTTTTTCTACCTCAGTTTCCTCATTTGCAAAGAAAGGTATCATAAATACCAAAAGAGTTATGGCTACATTTTAGTAGTAACAAAGAACTAGAAATAGAGTAGGTGCTCATCCATTGTAATGGAGTATGACTGCATTATAAGAATTATGGCACGTATATGTAATGAATTATTCCTGTACTACAAGAAATGACAAATATGGAGAATTCTTATTCATGGGAAGATTTATATGAACTGATGCAAAATGAAGTAAGCAGTACCAGCAAAACAATATATGCAAAGACTAAGGTATAAATGTGAAGAACAATAAAAATGAAACTAAGTGCTATATTATTATAAAGTTTGAATTTAGATCTGGACCTCAAAAAAAGTGGAGAAAATGCATTTCCCTCTCTTCAATGTAAAGGTGGGAGAATATGGGTAGAGAATACTAAATACATGGTCAGATGTCTTTGGTGTTTTGATTGAGTTTGCTTGACAGCTTTTCTTCTTTTAAATCTTTGTTATAGAGAAAGCCTTACTGGGTAGAGGCTGGGAACAGACATTTATTTGGAAATTAATGTGGTATAAAAAAGGCAATTCTTCCCCCCACCCCCATTTTATTTTATTATTTTTTTAATCCTTTTTTTTTGGGGGGGGTAAGGCAATTGGGGGTAAGTGACTTGTCCAGGGTCATACAGCTAGTAAGTGTCAAGTGTCTGAGGCTGGATTTGAACTCAGGTCCTCCTGAATCCAGTGCCAATGCTTTATCCACTGCACCACCTAGTTGCCCCTAATTCTTTAAGATTTAAAGAGCACTCTCCTCATATATCTCTTAAACACAAAATCTCAGAGGTGTGAGGTGCACCAGAAACCATCAAGTCCAATTTGTATCTGGCCAAGAACCCCTCTTGATAATATCCTCCCAAAATGGCTATCTGGTTTCTTCTTGAAGAGCTCCAGGGAGGAGAAGCATCTCCTTACAGAATCTCAGAGTTGTATTGAATTGTAGAGTCCATCTAGTCTGATCCATATTTAAACAAACATTATCTCCCATCCCACAACATGCACAAGTTGTTGTCTATCCAGTTTTGGGGACCTTCAATGAGTAGGATCCTATTCCCTCCAAAGGCAGCCCATTACTCTTAGGGATAGCTCTAATGGTTAGGAACATTTTTGGACATCAAGCCTAAATTTATAACTCTTTGCAATCTCTAACCATTGCCTCACAACCTCTCATCTAGTTCTTCCCTCTGGGACCAAGCAGAATAATAATAATAGTTCAGATTAGTTTTGTTTTTAATTTATGAAATAATACAAACTTTCCATAACAGTAGAGTTTTTTAAAAAGATGATCGCACATGAAACTGCATATCTATTATATTAAACTTGTTATTCCTTTTAAATGTGTTGTTTGAAATTATATGGGGGGGCAGCTAGGTGGTGCAGTAGATAGAGCACCAGCCCTGGAGTCAGGAGGACCTGAGTTCAAATCTGGCTTCAGATATTTAACACTTACTAGCTGTGTGACCCTGGGCAAGTCACTTAACCCCTATTACCTCACTAAAAAAAAAAAAAAGAAATTATATGGGGGTGCCTATCTCTGTCCCAAGTTTTAGGGAACTTAGCTGGGGTTTCTAATATATTGCTGCTTATAAATTAGAGGCTGTAGCAACAGTCTTTGGCACTAAGCATTTATTAAAGCATATTAAATGTTAGTAAAGAGCACGTTGCTCAGAATTAGAATTCAGAGGCCCTACGTACCTAGATAGAAGAGAGAGAGAGAGAGAGAGAGAGAGAGAGAGAGAGAGAGAGAGAGAGAGAGAGAGAGAGGAAGCCATGTGATGACCTCCTCCAGTGTCCCGGGCCAGTAGAGCAAGTGAGAGAGCATATGCTCTCTGCAGTCTGGAGGAGAGGTGGCCCTTACACACTGCTCAAAGCCAATTGGCTAGCATCATTCAAATCCATTGATTGACATAACTTGAAGATGGTTGCCTAGGTAGTCAAGAAGGTCAATCCACATTTCCTTTACAATTCTCCTGACTCTGGGCTGGCCTTAAAAGAAGTTGGGCAAGCCTCCCTCAAGTGGGGGAGGGGAGCTCTGGGACTCCCAAAACCCATTATTTTTTCACATAAATATATAATAAAGTTATCGTGTAACTTTCTTTTTTCCCTTTTTTTCCTTCCCCCCTCTAGAGATAGATAGCTACCATTAGACACAAATATGCATATGCAAATAAAATCATTCTATACATGCTTCTATTTATCAGTTCTTTCTCTGGAGGCATATAGCATCTTCCTTCATAGGTCCATTGTAGTCAATTTGGGTATTTGTAGTAGTCAAAATGACTCAGTTGCTCAAAGTTGTTTTTTAAAACAATAGTGCTATTACCATATACAATGTTCTCTTGGTTCTGCTCATTTCACTTTTCATTATTTCATGCAAGTCTATCCTCATTTTTCTACAATCAATGAGCTCATCATTTCTTATAGTACTAATTCAAATTTATGTAGTGCAAAGGGTTTTACGTTTAGTCTCTTATGTGACCTTCACAACGATCATCTCAAATAGGTACTGTTATCATTGTCAATTTACACATGAGGAAGCCAAGTTTCAGAGAGGTTAAGTGACTTGCCCAGGGCCACACAGCTAATAAATGGATGAGATAGGATTTGAACAGATGTTGTTATGACTCTAAGTCATATGCTCTATCCACTATGCAGAAAAAGCTCAATTCCTTTTCCCCACGACAGCCATCTAGTTAAATCCAATAAATATTTATTGGCTAGGCACCATGCTAGGTGCTGAGGATAGAAAAAAAAAAGTCCTTTACCTTACATTGATTATAAATGGTATTTCAAGGATGCCAATAATGAGGGAATGAGGAAAAGTTTTATAAAGGAGATGGTACCTGAGCTCTAGAGACTCTACAGGGCAGAAATAAGAAGAGAATGAATTTCAGACAAAAGGGACCTCAGACAAATAGACAGAAGAGGAGAAATAGTGATTCAGTTATACTGGAGTGGAGAGTGTGGAAAGGGTAGGAATATGAAAGACTGGAGAGGTACATGAGAGTCATATTTTGGAAAGCTTTAAAGACCCTGCTGAGGTATTTACGACCATCTTAGAGACAATAGGGAGCTCATTGAATTTATTTGAGAAGGGCATAGTGGTGACATGATCAGATGTATATTTTAGGAATATAATTTTGGCAGCTGGGCAGAGAATGATTTAGTGGCAGGAGAGATTAGAGACAAGAAGACATTTATCATGTTGTTCTCCATCCCTACCACCAACTCTTCTCTTTTCCAGGTTAGATTTCCTCATTTTCTTCAAGTGATCCTCACATGATATGAAATCAACACCCTTTACTATCTTGGTTGTCCTTTGCTGAACACTGTACAGTTTACAAATGTCTTCCATAAAATTTGACACTCAACCTTATCATAATAAGATGATTGGACCACACAAGTACTTGAAGGCCATTATCATTTATTTCCCTGACTCCTCCCAGGTGATTTTTCTTCTCTAAGCCTATAGACATATTCCATCCCTTTAACTAATCGTTGTGTAGCATTGTCTTGAGTTTCCTCACTATCCTATGAATGAATGCTCTTCAGCTTGTCAATGGCCTTTCCAAAATGTGACACAAAGAACAGAACAGAATATTATGCTATGAGCTGATCAGGACAAGAATATAGTGCTACTACTACCTCCTATGTTCTGAACATTGCGTCTCATAATGTCACCAAGGATAACATTAAGCCTTGTCCTATTGTGTACTTGCAAAACTAATTTATTTGAAGCATTTTACTTATTCAATGTACCCTTACTAAATTTTATCTTACTGGATTTGGGAAGTTGACAATAGAACTGTTCTCAGAAAATCCAAATAACCATCTATCAGGAGGGCATAGAGAAGATGCTTTTATTGGCTATAATTCAGGTGTACTGTCCAATGAGGGACTAGTCCTTTAAACATACATGGATATTCCCTACTTGGGTCAAGTTCAGTTGATGACATAGAAGCTTGGGGTAAGGTATTCCTGGTTCATGATGACTCAGTAGTTTATACTATATAATAATGGAGAGTTCTCAAGCTAGATGAAGAACCATAAGAAACAAGTGGTTGCTGAGACAGGACTCAGAAAGAATGGCCTGCTTACCTCTCTCTGTCTCTGTCTCTGTCTCTGTCTCTCTTTGTCTCTCGCTTTCACTCATTCTCCCTCTCACACTCTCACTTGTTCTCACTTGCTCTTGCTCTCGCACTCTCGCTCTCCTCCCTCCTTCCATCCTTCCCTTCTTCCCTCTTGGCTTTGAAGTGGAAGGTGTCTCTTGAGTTTCTTCACAAGAGCCAGGTGAGGGTAAGGGTGGCTTCCTAGGCTCCCACCTGGTCAAATGGCAGCCTTAAGCACACCTTCTTCAGGTAAGCCTGTGCCCAGGGGAGGGCCACATCTCTTTTGAGTTTATTCTTTCCTGATCTTAGTTGCATTAGTATGCTGAAATGGGAGTGCCCAGGCAACACTGTGAATTTGGGAGATCCAGAGGATCTTTTAGAGCGTCTATTCTCAGAGTTAAATGGCAGTTGAGTCCACTGTGGCTGATAGCAGCATCTGTACTGGGAGCAGAAACATACCAAAGACAAATGCAGAAGGGGGGAAGCTAGGTGGCGCAGTGGATAGAGAACCAGCCCTGGATTCAGGAGGTCCTGAGTTCAAATTCGGCCTCAGACACTTGACACTTACTAGCTGTGTGACCCTGGGCAAGTCACTTAACCCCAACTGCCTCACCAAAAAAAAAAAAATGCAGAAGGAATGATAGTTATCAAAAGGAAGATAGTTTCAAGAAGTGGGACCCCTCATGACATGTCATGAAATGCCTCTAATGGGCTCAAAAGAGGCATGGGCCTTAAGAGCTCTGCTGGGATACCTACCCATCAGAAAGCTATTTGGAATAGGAACTTAGTTAAGAATCCACAAAGGGGAGAAAGGATTTCCAGTGCCAGGAGCTACAAGTACCCTTCTGCCCCACATGTGCCTCATTACTTTTATATTCTAAGTTTGAGCCCACTCTTCCTAGGGACCTTGTGTGTATGTAAGGGGAGAATGTATACTGCATTAAGGTAATGTTTTATGTTTTGCTATTGGCTTTGCTATATTTTCTCAGTAAATCCCTTTTCTAATAGCTAATGGAGTCAGCTGGCTGATTGTTAATGGAGAGCACAAAAGTGGGAGCTCAGGAGCCATTATGGTACTAGACGTACAGACCCTCAGGGTTACCTACCCTTAGGATCCTCAGAGAATTAGCAGCTGGGGCAGCTAGGTGGCGCAGTGGATAGAGCACCGGCCCTGGATTCAGGAGGACCTGAGTTCAAATCCGACCTCAGACACTTAACGCTTACTAGCTGTGTGACCCTGGGCAAGTCACTTAACCCCAATTGCCTCACAAAAAAAAAAAAAAAAAAAAAGAAAAGAAAAGAAAAGAAAAGAGAATTAGCAGCTAATTATTCTTTAGAGACCCCAAACTGTGAATTTGAGTGCCCATTGATGAGAGTAGTCCTAGAAAGGGTGCTACAGAATTGTAGGATTTAGAGCTAAAAGGGGCATAGAGATCATTTAACTCAACCTTTTCACTTTTAAAAATAAGAAAAATGAGCCCCTGGGTGGTTAAGTGACATAATAGCAGTAATAATGGCAATAATAACAAAATTTTAAGTTAATATAGCACTTTAAGGTTTATGAAACATTTTATATACATGACCTTGTTTCATCCCTATAAAAACTTTGTGAGGTAAATACTATAGGTTGTTGTTATTTTTCCTTCATTCTTGAAGAGCACCATGACATGAGGGTGATATCATGACTTGCAATGAACTTGATTTAAGTGAGAGAGGGCTGTGCTAAGTCACCAACTTCACTCTCTCCTCCAGAGCCATCTGGGTCCAGTGGCAAGATACACTTCAGGATGACCAGAGATGGCCCAATATATTTAAGGCAATTAGGATTAAGTGATTTTCCTGGGGTTACACAGCTATGTAGTTAATATTTGAGGTGAGAGTTGAACTCAGATCCTCCCAACTTCAGGGTCAGTGCTCTATCCTTTGCACCACCTAGCTGCTGCAAACACTACGTGTTATTATGCCCCTTTTATAGATGAGGAAATTGAGGCTCAGAGAGGTTGTGACTTGCCCAGGATCCTACAGGTGGTATATTATGGAGTTAGGATTCAAACCCAAGTTTTCTGATGCAAAATCGAGTGTTGTTTCCACTAAATCTTACCACCTCTACTGAGTAAGAGAAGGCCTCTAAAATCCCTTCTGACTCCAAGATTCTATATTTCTTCAGTGGATTCCCTGATGACTAAGCATCAGAACATTTTCATTTTAGCTGGTTTGTAACAGAAATATTTCTAACAGACTACACATATACATATATACATACACATACACATATACATACACATACACATGCAATACACATACACATACACATATACATATACATACACATGCATATATACATATACATACACATGCACATGCACATACACATACACATATACATACACATATACATATGTATGTAGGTACATATATATGTGTATACACACACACAGAGGTTGCCTTCAAGATCTTGCTAGAATACACTGAACATGATTTAAACTTTTGCTAATGACTCAAGGTTGTCATTCTGATTATCAGTGATTATGATGTGCTGTACAGTAGATGGAGCTGTGGATACAGATATTGGGACTGATGTCAGCAGAGTAGGGAGAAATAAGTCCATCTGGGGACGGTGGTAGAAGAGAATTCCAGCTGTGCACAATGCCCAGGATTCTACTCATGGAAGATGCTTTGACAGTGCTATAGCTACTAAGGACAGCTGCTGAAAAGCTGGCTTATTTCCTCTACATATTCCCCTGGGTGACTGCAGCCAGCATCATTAAGTGAAGCAGACAGAGGGAAGGTTGCATACATGTGAGTATGCTTGGATAAACATTCAGCTTCCCCCCCTCCCCGCTGGGGATTGTAGGGTATTTAAATTTGAGAGCAGATTTTGAAAGAAGTCAAAGGAGGTTTGCAGGCAGGCACAGTAAAGCAGTGGGGACCCATGAGACCCTGAGAATGACCCTCATGTAGGACCTTTTACATGCCTTCCCTTGGCACATGGTATCAGGAGAGTTGTGGTATCTGTGACCCTGAGAGGCTATGTTTCTCACCAGTATTTTTCAGTGCCTGAGAAACCATTTTGTCTGAGTTTAGGGAGCAGGGCTGTGATGAAAAGATTAGGAGGTAGAGAGAGTAATACAATGGAAAAAGTACTGAATTGGGAGTCAGACTATCTATGTAAAAAAAAAATACTGTCCCTGTCACTTTGGGCATGTGGATTAACCTGGCAAGAACCTTAACCTCCCTGAGACTCAGTTTCCTCACCTGTAAAATGAAAGGGTTGGACTAAATGCCTATGAAGTCCCTTCTGGCTCTGTATCTATGATAATAGAATGATTCTATGACCTACCACATTTCCATGAAGGTTGCAGGCATTTAAGTAATGTTTCATTATAGTTTGTTGTGTCATGAAAATATGAGGCACTGCCTTCAGCCTGCCAAGTGGTAGCCTTGCTTTCCAGAAAATTATCTTCTTTCCTCTTGTCATCAGTGTCCTCTGACTTGTCAACAACATTGAAAGCATGGCTGCATCCTTAACACAGTGGAGCACAAGTACTTCCTGGTCACCCACTCTTCATTCTCACTTGGGATTGTTAATTAACTAGGTGTGAAGGAAGAGTTCTCATCTTTTCAAGAGATCCTGTTTCTGTGTATTAGGGAGGGCTTACTCAAAGGCAACAATTCTTCATAATGAGAAGTCGATAAACTTTTCTCCAGACATGACATCAGGCCATATTCCCCCCCCCCAAAATTAAGTAAGAGAAGATATAATAGGGATAAATATGAAATATTACATTTGAATCCACTAAATCCACTTCACAGGGAAAAGATAGGAGAGATGTAGTGAGACACCAGCAGTTCATCTGAAAAATATCTGAATGTCTTAGTGGACAGTAAGCTTAAGGTGAGGCAGCTGTGTGATATGGTAGCCAAGTTCATGCAATTTTAGGGTATAATGCAAGCCAGAGTGTTGAGGACTAGAGAGGGGATAATCCTGCAATACTCTACCCTGGTTAAACCCCAGTGGCAGTTTTGTATTCAGGCCTAGGTGCCACATTTTTTTTTTTTTTTGCAGGGCAATGGGGGTTAAGTGACGTGCCCAGGGTCACACAGCTAGTAAGTGTCAAGTGTCTGAGGCCGGATTTGAACTCAGGTCCTCCTGACTCCAGGGCCGGTGCTCTATCCACTGCACCACCTAGCCGCCCCCTAGGTGTCACATTTTAAGAAGGAAATTGATTAATTGGTGAACAGTCAGAGGAGAGCCTGAAATTCATGCTACGAATGAATCAATTAAACCAGGAATGGTAGCACACCCCTGTAATCTCAGCTGTGGGGGATTCTGAGGCTGGCAGATCTCAAGTTCAGGAATTCTGACCTGGGAGGCACTAGGCTAATTAGTTGTTGGCATTAAGTCTAGTACCAATATGGTGAACTCCTGGTGACAGACAGGGGTACACTAGACTGTTTGAGGAGGAGTGAATGAGCACAGGTCAGACATGGAGCAAATCAAAGCTCCCATGTTAATCAGCAGTGGAATCAAGGCCACCATTGGTGGCTGCAATTCTAGCCTGGGAGAGAGAGACTCAGCATCAGCTGAAAGAACTGAGAATGTTAAGCCTAGAGAAGAGAAAACTTGGAGAGATATGATAGCTATTTTTAGACATTTGAAAGGCTGTGAAGGGATCAAATTTGTTCTTCTTGCCTGAGAAGGTAGAATTGGGAGCAATGGGTGGAAGTTACAAAGACATAGATTTCAGCATTGTGTAAAGAACATCCTCCCCAAAATGGAAATGGGTTCTTTTTCACAGGAGAGCTTAAAGAACAGGCCAAGTGACCACTTGACCAGTACATTGCAAAGGGAATTCTTGTTCAGTCCTTGGAGATCTGTTGAAAGGATCATCCTTAAAGTTATTTTGTTGTTTTGTTTTGTTTTGTTTTTTTTTTTTTTTTTTAGTGAGGCATTTGGGGTTAAGTGACTTGCCCAGGGTCACACAGCTAGTAAGTGTCAAGTGTCTCAGGCCGGATTTGAACTCAGGTCCTCCTGAATCCAGGGCCGGTGCTCTATCCACTGTGCCACCTAGCTGCCCCTTAAAGTTATTTTGAATGAATATAGTTTAGCTATTGGAAATTGGATGAGAAGTATAAGGGATTTCTAACCCTAAGACAGATAGATGCCTAAGATAGAGGCCTTGTCCTTGGTGAGCAGGAAGTTGAAGTCTAAAAATAGACTTGCTTTCAGACACTCTGTTGGTTTTTATCTTTGAATCTGCACCACTTACAACAGAGCTTTTCAACTACCAGGCACTGAGTAAATTTTTGTTGAGTTGCATCAACACATAGATAAATTATAGTACCTGCTATTTCAAAATACTCTCTCCCTTTTCCTAGTACGTTAATATATGTGTGTGTATATATATATATATATATATATTTTTTCCATTTGCATGGATTTACTAACAATCTTTTGTGTATGTTTAATTCATGTTTTTGAATCCTCAGTGCCTCGCATAAGACCTGGTACACTGTAAGTATTTGATAAATGTTTACTGATTGATTGATTGAATATCTAGAGGAAATATAAAAAAGATCAGTGGACAGGGAATCAGGAGACTTAGGTGTTTGTTTTTTTTTCAATGACTTTTTCATTAGAAAATGTCTTTGAGGACTTTGGCAAGTTTTATCAACACTAAGCATAAGTTAAAATGAAAACAATCATACTTGCCCTGTTGGCCCCACAGTGTAGTTATGAAGATTTAATAAAATAATATATTGGAAAGGAATAAAGTGCTACCCACTTGTAAGTTATCATTACTGCTTCACCTTATCTTATTTGTCCTTCAGTAACGTGTCAGTGATGGCTAGTAAAAAGGATTATTTCTGTAAATGTTATGAACTTGGAGAGAGAGAGAAATGTTTGATTTTCCTTTTATTCTCCATTATCACAAGATTATGTGTAATAACTGCCCCTGTCTGACCTTTGCAAGAAATGGTACTTTCGGAAAACATTCTGTCAGCTGGTAATAGTTGGCTTGTATCTGATTGTTCTTTAAAACTGTCACCTGCCAGATATTTTTTAAAAATCTAAAAAGCAAAATTGAAGATAAAATTCTTGATAAGCAATTCATCTTCTCTAAATGTACAAAGAGAAAACATATCCCACCAAATGTTCACATAATATGGAGGTGAACAAGGTTTCACAAAGAATCTTAGTAGTGATGGCTAGGATATGAGTGATTTCTTTTTTTTTTTTTTTTTTGGCGGGGCAATGGGGGTTAAGTGACTTGCCCAGGGTCACACAGCTAGTAAGTGTCAAGTGTCTGAGGCCGGATTTGAACTCAGGAACTCCTGAATTCAGGGCCGGTGCTTTATCCACTGCGCCACCTAGCTGCCCCGGATATGAGTGATTTCTAACAGGAGACAATAGCAAAATGGCAGCTTTGTTTTGCTAACTTTCCTGAGAATTTTTGAACTTATCACAACAGAAGTTACTTTTAAAAATATATTCTGTTACATTGACTGATTTTCGAGTTGATCAGGATCTAAAAGTATTAACTTTCAGGAAAAATATTCCTTAAAAAAAAGATTATTGATATTTTGATGCAATAGACACATTCCAATATAATCTAGTCATACCCATCTCCAGAGTCATTGCCATGGAAATTGGGTGTGAGTCTTGCCTAATAACTGTGCAGGCTACTCAGAGCTCCTGAGGTCCACATAATCTTGAGGAGGGGAGAGGCTGGAAAGAGAAAGGGAAAGGGGAAAAAAAGGGAGAAGGAAATGGAAAGTCTTTACAAATTCAAAAGGGACTAGAACCCTGTAATTGACCAGAATTCCCTTGCCTTTCTGTGTTGACTCTACTTAAATTGTTGTGATGTTGACTTGACTTAAATGTTGTAAGTAGCAAATCCTAGGAAAGGAGCCAAAATGGTACCACAGAAGGAAGAAGTAAAGCAAGCTCATCATCACTCCTCCCCAACTACCCACCAAAACTTTTCAAAACAGATCTAGAAAATGCACCAGACTGAATCTTGATCAGAAAACCCTAGAAAAAGTCAGAGTGAGTCATTTTTCCAGCTGAGATCAGCAGAAAGAGACAGACTTTTGGATGCTAGTCTGATCACTAGGAGTGCACTGAACAGAGCATTCCAGAGCCCAGGGACTGGAAGAGGACTAAGAGCCTTGCATCAGGCCAGGATGAGGTTCCAGACCCATATGGGGCACCAGAACCCTCTCAGGCCACAGGAGCGGGTTCCAGATGGCAGCTCTGTCACCCATTACCCAGTTCTTGGTAATAGATTCAGCGTGAACCAAGGAGGAAATCTGCTCTAAGGGTGAGAAGAGGCACAGGGGCCTTGCCTGTGTGACAAACAAAGAAGCAGTTTGGAAGCAAGCAGTAACACTGTGGTTCAGACACCAGGAGTGGAATGGGAATCTCACTCCACTCCAATTTGAAGTTTGCAAGAAATAACTAGGGCAGGGCTGCTAGGTGATACAATGGATAGAGCACTGGCCCTGGAGTCAGGAGGACCTGAGTTCAAATCCAGCCTCAGACACTTAACACTTACTAGCTGTGTGACCCTGAGCAAGTCACTTAACCCCAATTGCCTCACTAAAAAAAAAAAGAAAGAAAGAAAGAACCAGGGCAGGGTTATGAACCCAAAGGAGAGTCTGCAATTCTTTCATTTTGAAACTGATAAAGGCTGAGTTGTGCACAACCTGAGGGAGAGACTTCTGAGATCACATCGGACTGATCAGTCACAGTCAAACACACTACACTCTGACCCCCAACTTAATAAAGTCATTGGTTTTCTTTGAGTATGAAGGACTAACAACAATGATAAGGGCTGAGGTTACTAGCAATCATGATAGGTGTTAGTCAGACTCAAACAAGGTCAGAAACTTGCAGCACTCAGACCAGGGGGCCTGTGATGAGACTTTACTCTGGTTTGGACCACTTTGAAAACACTCAAAGCTTGTTGGTCCCCATCCTGAGATGTCCATGAGAGCTTGGTATGATTCAATACTCAATAGCTCAAGAAAGCAGCAACCAAACGAGCAGAGATCTTCCTTCAGAAGTGCACTGAGAGTGCACCTAGCATAAAATCAGAAAGTAGGATGAAAAAATGAGAAACAAATTAAAACAATCACACCATAAAAAGCTATTGTAGTAACAGGGATGGTCAAGACACAAACCCAGAAGAAGAGAATTACTTCAAAACATCTAGAAGCAAAACCTCCAAGAAAAAAAAAAAACAGCTTAGGCACATATTCAACTAGAATTCCTGGAAAAGATGAAGAGATTTTAAACAAACAAAAAAAGAGGTAAACATGTTTTACCATGAAATGAAGAGGCTAGAGGGAAAGAAATGAAAAAGAAATTAGATCTATGGAAGAAAGAATTGGAAAGGGAATTAGCAGCTTGGCACAAGAGGTACAAAACTTTGCCCAAGTAACAAATTTCCTGAAAATTAGAATGGACCATATAGAAGCCAATGACTCCATGAAATTGCAAGAAATATTAAAACAGTGGGGCAGAGCCGTGGAGAGAAACCAGGAGTTGCCTGAGTTCTCTCGAGTTTCCCTCAAAAACAACATTAAATCAAGCCTCTAAATGGATTCTGGAACTACAGAACCTACAAAAAGAGAGACACAATCTTCCAACTTGAGATAGGAAAGGCTGGTCTCACTTGGGCAGAAGGGGAGTACAGTGTAGCTCAGTGCAGTGCCAAGGGGGTCTGGGCAAGTCAGCAGGAGGCTCTTGGCCACAGAACAGATCAGCATCTGAAGCCTCTTGGTCCTGGCTCAGCAGGCCAGTTGTGAGACCCAACAGTCCTGGATGAGAGGGCAAACTGCCAGCTAGTGAACCACCCACAGGACAGGCACTACTAGGCCAAGTCATCCCAGCATAGGGAACAAGCCTAGGGCAGTGAGGAATCCACAAGCCACAAAGACCTCAGAGCAGAAAGTCAGTGACCAGGTCCATATCCCCCCACACAAGAAGTTTGCAACAGTGGCTCCTATGCCCCAGGAGCAGACCTCAACTTTAAAAGTCAAAAAATAGGCATTGACAGCTTCTATAGCAACAGGGAAGAGCAAAATATAAACTCAGATGAGGAAAATACTGTCAAAATGCCTACATGTGAAGCCTCAAGAGGGAAGATTAATTGGTCTCAAGACCAAAAAGCCTTCTTGGAAGAGTTCAAAAAGGATTTCAAAAATCAAATAAGAGAAGGCAGCTAGGTGGTGCAGTGGATAAAGCACCGGCCCTGGATTCAGGAGGACCTGAGTTCAAATCTGGCCTTAGACACTTGATACACTTACTAGCTGTGTGACCTTGGGCAATTCACTTAACCCTCATTGCTCTGTTAAAAAACCAAAAAAGCAAAACCAAAAAAAAAAACAAAACAAATAAGAGAGATAGGAGAAAAAAATGGGAAAAGAAATGAGAAAAATGAGAGTAATACAAGAAAATTATAAAAAAAGAGTCAACAACTTGGAAAAAGAAGCACAAAAATTGACTGAAGAAAACAATTCCTTAAAAAATAAAATTGGTCAAACGGGGAAAAAATGGCCAAATGGAAAAGGAGGTGCAAAAGCTTAATGAAGAAAATAATGTCTGAAAAATTACAATTGGGCAGATAGAAGCATGAGCTAGAAGCAAGTCACTGCATGAGACACCAAGAATCAGTCAAACAGAATCAAAAGAATGAAAAATTAGAAGAAAATGTAAAATACCTCATTGGAAAGACAACTGACCTGGAAAATAGATCCAGGAGAGATAATTTAAGAATTATTGGACTACCTGGAAAAAAACAACAACAACTGAGTCTAGACACCATATTCGAGGAAATTATCAAGGAGAACTGCTCTGATATTGAAGCATAGGGGATAAAATAGTCATTGAAAGAATCCACTGATCACTTCCTGAAAGATACCCCAAAAGGAAAGAAATATTAAAACAAAGTCAAGGAATGAAAAAGTAGAAGAAGGGGCAGCTAGGTGGTACAGTGGATAGAGCACTGGCCCTGGAGTCAGGAGGACCTGAGTTCAAATCCGGCCTCAGACGCAACACTCACTAGCTGTGTGACCCTGGGCAAGTCACTTAACCCCAATTGCCTCACTAAAAAAAAAAAAAAAGAAAGAAAAGAAAACATCTAATCCTTTTCAAAAAAAAAAGAAAGAAAGAAAGTAGAAGAAATTCTAAGGTATCTCATAGCAAAATCAAATGAGCAAAGGAGAAAAAAAATTCAGAATCATTAGACCACCTGAAAGCCATAACTGGAAAAAAAAAAAAAGTCTAGACATCATATTTCAATAAATCTTAAAAGAAAACTTCCTATACCTCTTAAACTCTGGGGGGGCAAAGGAGAAATTGATAAGACCTATCAGTTGCCTCCTTTAATTAACCACAAAATGAAAACTCCCATTATAGCCAAAATGTAGAGACTCTGGTCAAAGAAAAAATACTGCAAGCAGTCAAAAAGGAATTCAAATTCTAAGGTGCTAGTTAGAATCAAGCATGATTTAGAAGCCAGCATTAAAAAGGAGGGGAGAGCTTAGAATGCAAAATTCCAGAAGGCACAGGATATGGGCTTATAGCCAAGAATCACTTCCCAGAAAAATTGAGTAAAATCCTACTAAATTATAAATATACCTTTAATGAAATAGAAGATTCCTAAGTATTGGTGATCAAAAGATCAGAACTAAGTAGAAAATCTGAAGTTCAAACTTAGTAGTTAAAAGAAACATAAAAAAGTAAACACAAATGGATGACAAAAAAGGACTAAATAAAGGAAAACTGCTTACATTCTAATATGGGAAGATGATACTTAGGGCTGGGAATAGTTTTGTTATGTCTTGATGACCTTAAAAGAAGAAGGGAAAGGGAGAGGAAGATCATACTTGAGAGGAGAAAGAGAAAGGAAGGTTAGGGAAAATTATTTCACATAATTGAAGTGTACAAGTAGAAGTCTATACAAACCAAGAGGAAGGGGTGAAGGAGTAACAAATTTGAACTTCACACTCGAGTCAATGGGAAGAATATATATATACACAGAGTAGGGTTCAGAAATCCATATCACTCAACAAGGAAATAAGGAGGGAAAGTGGAGAAGGGAGAGGGAAGAATTAGAGGGAAAGTAGATTAAAGGAGGGATTACTCTTAAGAAAAACTAACCCTAACTAAGGATATTCCAAAATATTTGTGGCATTTTTTGAGGTTGCAAAGAATTAGAATCTAAAGGAGTGCCCACCAAATAGGGAATAGGTGAACAAGTTATAGTATACAAATGTGATAGACTACTACTATTATGTGTAAACATTTAGGAAAAGGACAGTTTCAAAGAAATCTGAATGCACTGATACAGAATGAAGTTGACAGAACCAGGAGAAAAAAAATTACACAAAGACAACAATATGGCAAAAACAAACTGCTTTGAAAGACTCAAGAACTCTCATCAGTGTAATGACCAGCTATTATTCTAGAGGACTAATGATGAAATATGCCACTCATCTCCTGGTAGAGAGGAGAAATTTTATATGTATATTTATAAATATATAACATAATCATGTAATATAAACACATATGGATGCATATATACATGTACACATGTATATAAGCACATAGATATTCTTTTGGACATGGTCAATGTAAAATTTGTTTTGCTTGACTATTTTGTAACAGGGGTTTTGTTTTTCCTTCATTCTCGATTGCAGAAAGGGGCAGGGTATGAAGGCACATATTTGCTGATTGAAAAAAATACATATAATTTTTTTGTTTTTTTGTTTTTTGTTTTTTTTTTAAGTGAGGCAATTGGGGTTAAGTGACTTGCCCAGGGTCACACAGCTAGTAAGTGTTAAGTGTCTGAGGCCGGATTTGAACTCAGGTACTCCTGAATCCAGGGCCGGTGCTTTATCCACTGCGCCACCTAGCCGCCCCCATATAATTTTTTAAAAGAAAGAAAATCCTGGGTTTGATTCCTCTTGGATTAAAAATATTGGATAGGGGGCAGCTAGATGGCACAGTGGATAAAGCACTGGCCCTGGATTCAGGAGTACCTGAGTTCAAATCTGGCCTCAGACACTTGACACTTACTAGCTGTGTGACCCTGGGCAAGTCACTTAACCCCCATTGCCCCCCCCCAAAAAAATTTTTTTTAAAAGAGCTGCTAAAAATATTGGATAGAAGATTAAACTATAGGTGAATTTTTCAATTGGTAGAACCTGGATTATTGACAAAAACAATTCAGATTGTTTTGTTGCTGATCTTAACAGGAAAAGTTGAGGTGGTAAATTTTGTCCATAAAAATACTTGATATCAAGGCTCACACTATGCAGAAAAGAACATGAATCCAACCTGTTGGGTTTTTTGTTTGGTTGGTTTTTTCCGGGCAATGAGGGTTAAGTGACTTGCCCAGGGTCACACAGCTAGTAAGTGTCAAGTGTCTGAGGCCAGATTTGAACTCAGGTCCTCCTGAATCCAGGGCCAGAGCTTTATCCACTGCACCATCTAGTTGCCCCCCAACCTGTTTTATTTTTAAGATGATAAATCAACCAAGAAAATAATGAGTTAAATTCTCCAGGCTATCCATGTTTTATTGAGATCATTCTCCTTTTTTAGTAAGGAAGATGACAACATCAGTTCTCCACCCAAGATTCACTGTTTGGAATAGGCTCATAACTGATTAACAAGGAGATTTGCTTAGTTTTAAAATATAACTTTTTATTCTGACCTTAAACAATAAAAAGGAACATTTCTGCATACACAGCAAAACACACAACAAGATTACATATGAACCTATTAATCTCTATTCTTTATTGCTTACTTTTTAAAAAGGATATAATAGGGGGCAGCTAGGTGGTGCAGTGGATAGAGCACTGGCCCTGGAGTCAGGAGGACCTGAGTTCAAATCCGCCCTCAGACACTTAACACTTACTAGCTGTGTGACCCTGGGCAAGTCACTTGACCCCAACTGCCTCACACACACAAAAAGATATAATAAATTGTGCATTACTTTTTAAAAAAATGCTGCAAGCACTTCATAAGTATTTTTATTTTTGATACATTGACTTGTGCTTTTCTAGGTGGTATTGCTTCTTAATCCTCTCTTGTGGCCTTCTCTGTTCTCTGCTTCTGTCTCCCTCTGATTTCAGTGGGTCTTCTTTTTGTTCCAAATGATTACTTTGGTCAAATTCAAGAACAAACTGATCACCAAATATATATTAAATGCCTACTATGAGCAGCTATCTCCCCTGCCCCCTTCTTTCTTTCTTTTTTTTGGGGGAGGGGCAGGGCAATGAGGGTTAAGTGATTTGCCCAGCGTCACACACCTAGTATCTGTCAAGAGTCTGAGGCCAGATTTGAACTCAGGTCCTCCTGAATCCAGGGCCGATGCTTTATCCACTGTGCCACCTAGCTGCCCTTGTCCACACCCCTTTCTTTCAATCCAAACCAGTAATTTCAATGTTGTAGGGAACTCCTAGTGAAGAAATACCTGCAACCAATGCAGATCAGCAACTATTCTATAATTTATAGTAGAGATTTGCTGGGGAATTAAGAAGTTAAGTAGTCTGCCCAGGGTCATGCAACTGGCATGTGTTAGAGTCTGAACTTTAACCCAGGTTTTTCTGACTCTGAGACTGGCTTTAATTTTTTATACATAACCCAATGTGTATGACCTCTTCCATGTGTGTTACCTGATCATACATGTTATTTATGCATGCATCCTTTTCCATTTGTTTCCTGACCACATGTGTTCCTCAGGCATATTCTTTCTTCTACCAGTGGTTGTAGGTGTCTTTGGGAAAGCATACCTTAATATATTTGGGACAGTTTTCCTTGTAATTTATTTTCTTGTACTTTCGATGTAAATTATTTTTGCTTTAAATTAGTTGTCTCCTCCTTGGTCCGGTAAAAGAAACACTGGTGTGGGCTTATGTACTAGGTTTTTTGAGTGAGTGCTTATCTAAATTGTTCTTTCAACATAAGGTAGCTTTTGAAAGTATTCACATAAGAGGTGGGAAAAATAAATGGAAAAATTAGTATCTTAATGAAAATATATGCTCAGAAAAAGAAGCCTGGATGTTTATGTAGAGAGAGAGGGGGAACTAGATAGATACCCAAGTACTATACTGGTGCTCATAAAAAGTAAAAAGATCTAAAGGAATACCTTGTAATGATTGGAATGATGCCCCCTGCTGGAGACTTACTGTAGAAAAGCTCCGCCATGAGGTGAAGGTCTCGGAGGGCAAGACCATGTGTCTTTTCTTTGGTGTCAGGAAGTGACATCTGCTTGTGGGAGGAAGAAAGGGGGAGCCTGGCACTCTGACTTGTTCTCTTTCCTGAGAACTCCGGTGGAGAAGGGAGCTAGAAATGCGTTCTCCCTTTAATAGATAGATGAATGTAGGCCTTTCTCTCTCTCTTTACCAAATTCTTATCCTCCTTAATAAATGCTTAAAAGCCTAACTCTTACTAAAGCTTATAATTTATTGGCGACCACTCATTAGATATTTTAGACAGTATAGCTAGAATTTTAGCCTTAACAACCTCCAGCACGTTGGCTAAATCCTCTTTGGCACATGTATGGGAGAACGTGGACTAGATCATACAGGATGAAAAGGCATGGACATATTTGAATTTGCATTAATGGAGAGAATGAGAACATTGAAGTACTGATGGTTCTTTAACAGAATAATTGAAAAATAAAAATATATTGTTCTGATGGATCCTGGCAATGGGGGACATGTTTTTGTTTTTGTTTTTAATTGTTGTTGTTGTTTGTTTTTGGTTTTGTGGGGCAATGAGGATTAAGTGACTTTACCAGGGTCACACAGCTAGTAAGTGTCAAGTGCCTGAGGTCGGATTTGAACTCATGTCTTCCGGAATCCAGGTCCAGTGCTTTAACCACTATACCACCTAGCTGCCCTGGGACATGTTTCAAATATCATGTTTTCTTTCATTTTTTTTTTTTTAGTGAGGCAATTGAGGTTAAGTGACTTGCCCAGGGTCACACAGCTAGTAAGTGTTAAGTGTCTGAGGCCAGATTTGAACTCAGGTACTCCTGACTCCGGGGCCTGTGCTCTGTCCACTGCGCCACCTAGCTGCCCCTCATTCACATTTTTTGAGACATTTTTCTTTTTTTGGAGAAAAATTTTATAAGGCTCTAAAGAATGTTTTTTGATATATGATCATTTCCTTCCTTCAAATGACTTAAAGGATTCTATTTTTATTGTTGTAGTTTTGAAGACTGATGATAATATGCACTAAAATTTTCTATTTTATACCCCTATGTGTTCATTTTATTTGTATACTACCACTTCTCTTTGTTAGTTCTAGAAAATGTTTTTAGAATAATTGCCTGAAATATAGTGATTAGATTTTTTTCTTTTTTTTTACCACTGAGAATAAAAAAATTCTCAGGTTTCCTTTTCATGATCTGTCTTTCATATCTGTCCTTTCAGCCTATATTAGTACCAAATCTTTTCCCAGTTGAATTATAAAAGCCCTTTTCTACACCAAACCTCATTTGCATTCCTAAAACTATAGCTTATAGCTCCCCATCAATGTATTTATTTTTGGTTTTTGTGGGGTTTTTTTGTGAGGCAATTGGGGTTAAGTGACTTCCCCAGGGTCATACAGCTAGTACGTATCAAGTATTTGAGGCCGGATTTGAACTCAGGTCCTCCTGACTGCAGGGCTAGTGCTTTATCCACCATGCCACCTAGCTGCCCCAATGTATTTATTTTTTACATTTTTTTTTTTGCCCAAGGTCACACAGCTAGTAAGTATCAAGGGTCTGAGGTCGGATTTGAACTCAGGTCCTCCTGAATCCAGGGCTAGTGCTTTATCTACTGTTCCACCTGGCTGCCCTTGTATTTATCAGTTTAAAGCAAAGGCATTTATTGACATGACATAGCATAAATAGTAGTGACAAAATATTCTCCTCATAAACCTTGGACATACTTTCCTGCAAACATATAGAGAGCCTTTGAGAAGAGAGAGTGAAAATATAGAATATGCAGTAGTAAAGTAGCTAGTAAAGAGGAATACTTATAAAGAATATCTTTTCACACTTCTAACACTCTCAGCCCTGATTTCTTTTCATGGTATCCTCACAGTCCTATATGCATAGACATTTCACTTTTTGGGCCTCCTTGAGCCTGCTCTTCAGCTCAGTTTAACTCCACAACCAGGTCGGTCCTATGGGCCTTATTTATGATGGGCAAGGTATAGTAAGTACACTTGATGAGTTGTTCTGCTATAAGACACCATTGTTGATGGAGTAAAGGGAATCCCTTGCCCTCAGTTGCATTCTGAAAAAAAGTATGAGTAAAAAAGCAAAGAGTATTATTTTTAGAGTTAAGTTCCCTCTCCATAGGTGGCCTTTTTCTCTACTATGTGAGATGACTGACTTGACTAACAGCCTTTCCTTGTTTGACTGACTCCTTAGGGTATCTTGCTTTTTAAAGGCCACAAAAGGTAGGGCTATTCCATTAGCCAGACAATGGATAACTGCCCTGTAATTCCATCGAGAAGTTGATTGAAGAACTTATTCACCTCACCTAAGGGAAAAATGAAGTGTAAACACTTCTTTATAACACTTTTAACATAAAGACTTTGTACCACCTCTTACAATATGTGAATGAAGGCTACTCCAAGTTACAGAATCGCAGAATTTGAAAGGCGGAAGGTGCTTAGGAAGTCATGAAACTCAGCTTTGAAAGGAATCCCCAGTATCACATAATCTGATAAGTGGCCATCCAGTTTTTGCTTGAAAATCTCCTGACCTGGACATTCAGTGAATTATCTATCCCTTCCAGCTTCGTGTCCTCAGAATATTTGATGATGGATTTGCTATCTGTGTCTTTATCCAAGTTATTGATAGGGACAGGGATAGGAAAGGGACCAGACTTGAAATTTTATTAGTATAGGAACTTCTGGGTGAGGAAACTCCTACCACTGCAGGTTAGTACCTTCTTTGAAACTCAGTCTCAGAAAGCTATCTAAAGCACCAAGAGGCTAAGTGATGTACCAAGGGTCATACAGTCTGTTTTTTGTTTTTTGTGGGGTTTTTTTGTTGTTTTGTTTTTTTAAGTGAGGCAATTGGGGTTAAGTGACTTGCCCAGGGTCACACAGCTAGTAAGTGTTATGGGTCTGAGGCCGGATTTGAACTCAGGTACTCCTGACTCCAGGGCCGGTGCTCTATCCACTGCACCACCTAGCCGCCCCAAGGGTCATACAGTCTGAATTATAGTGATTAGATTGTTTCCCAGTATGTGTAAAAGGTGGCACTTGAACCCAGATCTTCCTGGCCTTGAGACTGCTCTTTATCTACTATGCCACACTGCCTTTCGAATTGCAATAATTAATTAGAGAGCACAGAGGCAGGCACAAATCACTCCTACCACATTGACACTGAGCTATTAACAATTACTCTTTTAATTCAGCCATACAAGCTCTTCTGAATTTATCTAATTGTATTATTGTTTCATTCATATCTTTCCATCTTCTTGACAAGAAGAGCATGAGATACTTTATCAAAAGCTTTGCTTAAAGTCTGGGGCTACTATATCTACAGCATTCGCCTGTCAAAGAATGGAAATGAGATTAGTTTGGCTGATATGACCAACTGTTCTTGCTCTTTATAATCATTGCTTCTCTTTCTATGTGTTCATGAAATTTCTCTTTAATGGTCTGTCCTAGAATTTTCCTTAGAATCAAAGTTAAGTTCTCTGGTCTATAGGTTATAAATGTTTTTTCTTCTTTAAAAAATTATACTCTTTGGGGCAGCCAGGTGGCATAGTGGATAAAACACTGGCCCTAGATTCAGGAGGACCTGAGTTCAAATCTGGCCTCAGACACTTGACACTTACTAGCTGTGTGACCTTGGGCAAGTCACTTAGCCCTCATTGCCCCCCCCCCCAATTATACTCTTTTAATATTTTGTGGATGTCAATATAGCCCTCAGGTTTTCTATTGATTCTTCTCTTTCTATATGGGCAGATCAAATCCCGTTCCATTCACCTGTCCTTGGAAAATGTCTCTTATACCGCTTCTCTTGGACACAGTTTTTCACTGCAAATATATTTCAGTCTTCCTACTTCCACTAAGCATCTTTCCATTGCTTTCTGAGTTGCCTGCAATTCTCATTCTTCAGAAATCATGGTATTCTAAGATTCACAGCAATATAGTATCACCCTTCAAATACTCTATGTTCCAGTCAACACGATCTTCTTGCTGTTCCTTTAAAATTCTGTCTCCCACCTCTGCCTTTGCACAGGTTGTACCCCATGCCTGGAATGCTTTCCTTCTTCATTTCTATCTCTTAGAATCCTAGCTGCCCCAAATATTACTTTTTAAGACTTTTTTTTTTTTGCGGGGCAATAGGGGTTAAGTGACTTGCCCAGGGTCACACAGCTAGTAAGTGTCAAGTGTCTGAGCCGGATTTGAACTCAGGTCCTCCTGAATCCAAGGCCGGTGCTTTATCCACTGCGCCACCTAGCCAACCCCCCAATATTACTTTTTAATACATAAATATTTGTATAGACATATCTACAGATTTGTATTGGCCTATCTATATAGGACCAGGGGATCAGATGTAGAGACAGAAGAGACCCTCAAAGTCATCTAGTCCAACCTTTTCATTTTGCAGATGAGGAAACTCAGGCCTAAAGAAATTGAGTTTTTTGTCTAAGGTGACACAAGCAATAATTGACTGAGCCAGGATTTGAACCCAGGTCCTCTGCCCCCAACCTAGTTTTTTTCCCGTACTGCACCACACTCTCTCTCCCCATGTTGTTTCTGGCTTGAGAAAAAAAGAAAAAGACACTGGGTCTGTTAGGGAACAAAACAGGGGATGTAAAGACCATTTACTGATAGCAAAATTATCCCTAAAGTAAGTGGTGGGAAATAGAGATACATAATTTCATATAAAATCCTCTTTTTTTGTATTCTACTATGTGTGGAAATTCTCTTCTTTTGGTGTTTAAGTTTAGAACTTAAACATTTAAAAAGTGAGAATGAAGCAGTTCTGTCTCCTCTCTGTTATTAGTTACCATTGTCCCATCACATGAAGCAAAGTACTTCATGTTTCTTTTTTTAGCCTCTATTTTCTCTCAATACCACTTAAAAAAAACCCAGCAATAGGGGCAGCTAGATGGCGCAGTGGATAGAGCACCGGCCCTGGAGTCAGGAGTACCTGAGTTCAAATCCGGCCTCAGAAACTTAACACTTACTAGCTGTGTGACCCTGGGCAAGTCACTTAACCCCAATTGCCTCACTAAAAAAAACAAACAAAAACAAAAAACAACAACAAAAAAAAAACACCAGCAATGACTTTTTAGTTGCCCTTTGCTTACCTCAACAGCTTCTGCTCATTCTGACAATAATTTTCATAGACTATGACTGACATACTACTAGATTCATCCTCTGTTACCTAATCTTTCTTCCAACTTCTTTACATTAAAAAAAAAAAATTCTAGTTGATCAATGAGTTCCTTTTGTTTCCACATTGGTCTCTTCCGCCAAAGCCCATATTTATTCTTTATAGGAATTTTTTCTCCTTGTATCTTCAGAATTTCATTCTTGAATATCTCTTGTCCCTTCTGGGGATGAGTTTGCCTATAGTGTTTAGTTCATAGGATCCTATCTATGTTTCCTCTGAACTCTTTGAAATCTACTTTCCCCAAATCTACAATTCAGTAAAGACTATGAGTGGATTTCTTTTCTTCTATCATAGACTCTCAAAGAAGGACTAGTCAATTCCCTGATGAATTCCCATCATTTGCTTTGTAGGATTTCCTTCTTATTAGTGAGAAACAGATTCAGAGTTGAATTTCCTCTTGTTGGTTCTTCAACCAACAAGAAGTATAAAATTATCACTAAGGCAAGTCAAGAAGTCATTTGTTGCCCTGCATTTGGCAGAGAGAGTTCAGCAGATGTCTGAGTAATTAAAGTTTGTAATCATTGCTGGATTGTGCCCTCTGTGCTAGGATTGTGATCCGAAAAGTCTGAAAAAGGGAAAAATGCTAACAGCTCATTGTCTTTGTTGCCTACTCCTTACATTCTATCATTTTATCAAGTGAAATGGGGGAATTCAACTAGTCCAGGATCCCCTACTCCAACCCCACCTACAGAAATGATTGTCCAAGCTTGTCCCCCCCCCATTTCATTGTATTGTCTGCCGATTTCTTTGTATTAATCCTGCTTTTGATGATTCCATTCACTTTCAAATTATGTTTTCCATTTTGATGAGTTTTGCCAATATCTAGTCCTTTTAATTCCTCTCTAATTAAAAGAAAACTTGATTTTCTATAATCCTCAAGTGCATGTTTTATCCATTTGAATGCATCTCTCAAGACATGTTGCATCATTTCTGGTGCTACTTCTGATATTGATTTGGCATTCATTTCTTGTCCTCTTCCCTCCTTGTTTTCCTCCTTCCCTTTAATTTTAATTTTCTTGTGAGAATTGCTAGCAATTTAGTTTTTTCAATGATTTTTCATTATTGTTGAAGGGCATCATGAGGAGCCTGTATTCCCTGTGGTCTCTACTATCTACTTTTACTGCTTTATTCTCTCTTCTTTATTTTTCTATGACTTGCTCTATATTTCTCATCCATAATACCTTTGGGATTAGCTTTTATAGGCATTGCCAACCAGTGAAAGTATTACTTTTCTTCCACTTACCAACTGGTCAATCATACTATGTCTTATATAATTTATAATCTCTGTTTTGGAGTCTGCTGTAGTCATTGCTTGCGTTCTGATCATGTTTTTTGTTAAATCTGGTTTTGAGGCTATCAGGAACAGTGTGAGGAGATATATGAGCCCTAATGGATCCATAAAATGATAGGACACCATGTAAATATCACTTGCTAAATTAGATCATTTTAGTAAAAAAGAATCTTAGCATCGGAAGAGTCCTTGATGAGGCAGCTGGGTAGTTCAGTGAATAGAGTTCTGGGCCTAGAGTCATTGAGGAATAATTATATCTCTGTAAAATGGGGATTATGGTAGCACTTACCTGACATTGTAAGGATAAAAAGTGAGGATATTTGTAAAGCATTTTGTAAAGCTTAAAGTGCTACAGAAATGCCAGCTATTCTATTCTATCTAGCCCACCAGTAACTGAATAAATATCCATTCTACCGTATAACTGGCAAACAGTCATCTACTTTTTGATTAAAGACCTTAAATAATAAGAAAGCCATTACCTACCAAGGCAACCTATTTAAATACCCTTTTTTGCAGGGCGATGAGGGTTAAGTGACTTGCCCAAGGTCACAGCTAGTAAGTGTCAGGTGTCTGAAGCTGGATTCAAACTCAGGTCCTCCTGAATCCAAGGCCAGTGCTTTATCCACTGCGCCACCTAGCTACCCCTAAATACCTTTTAAAATAACTCTACTTAATAGGAAGTTTTTCCTTACCTATAGTCTAAATCTACCTTTCTGCAACTTAACCCCATTTTTCCTTAATTCTGCCATCTAGGGCAAATAAAACAAGTCTGCTCCCTCTTATACATCACATTTCCTTGAATACTTTAAGACTGCTATTCATTTCCTTTCCAGGTCTTCCCTTCTCCAGGTGAAATATTCACAGCTTCTTCAACTGATTGTCATATGGCATTGTTTTGATATCTTTCACCATCTTGGTTGCTTTCCTCTGGATGCTCACCAGTTAGTCAATGGCTTTCCTAAAATATGGCACCAACAACTAATCACAGTACTCTAGATATAGTCTGTCTATAGGGCAAAATCCAGCAGGACCATAACCTCCCATCTTCTGAACATTTTGCTTCTATTTCTCAACATCCCATTTACTATTGTCTCATATTGAGTTTAAAGTTCACTAAAATCCCAAGATCTTTTTCAGAAAAACTCCTACTTTCTACATCTTAATCTTATGAAGTTGATTTTTTCACCCCTAGTGTAAGACTATATTTATCCCTATACAATTTGAACTGACTAACTCTAATAAGCCTAACATTCATAGCTATGCTGTAACATGAGTTGGTGCTGCTGACCCATACTTTAATGCCTATATGCTTACTATTGTTGTCTGTCAGGATCTTTTTAGATCCTGATCTATCATCCAACATGTTAGCTATCCTTCCTAGGTATGATCTTTTACAAATGTCATTAATTATTCTGTCTTTGCCTTCACTGAAGTCCTTGGTAAAGCACAGGGTCAAGCACTGATCCCTGAGGGACTCCACTTCTTCTCTACCTTCTTCCATGAAACCATTAATGACTGCTCTTGGTCTGATTAATCAACCATTCCTGAATCCACTGCATCTCTGTACTTCATCCATGTGATTGATCACTGAAGTCCATTCTGCCTCTGGATCTATGATCTCTGAACTTTTAGGACTCCGAATCCCTAAACCTGGAAGGCTGTTTGTGGGACAGCAATACCTGTGATCTGAGCTGCTTTATCCAGCTTGCCAATTGCTTTTGTACTAATCCAGATAAAATGGGTGCTTCGTTGCCCATAAAACTGATACTATGAACTCCTCCAGATGGTGTTTGGATCATTGCAAAAGGTGGCTAATTGCATTGTTGTTAATGGGTCACTTTGAAAAAATAAGTGCTCCTGCTCCAAAATTTCAGTGAGGGTGGGAGATGGGGGATATGCTGAGGCTGAATTCTCCTGTCTATTCATATATCTAGAAAGGGTACAAGGGGTGGGAGGAGGGGAGAATGAGTCAATGCAGGAGGGAGAGGGAGAAATGAAAGAGCTATTTCATTGAGAAGTTCCAGCCCAGCCCAGAATGTGGGTCACTGGAATGGCCTTGGGCTCCCTGATGCACTCTCAGCAGTCTCTGAGAATTGGTGAGGGAAAGTTTTAGCTTATTATATATTTTCTTGTTGTAAAATTGCCATCGCTTGTTCTCTCCCCTGCTTCCAGATGCTATTTCCCATGTACATCATATTTGCAATTTCTCTTTCAGTCCTCTCATCTACTCCCCACTCCTTTCACTAGTTTGACTGTTTTGACATCTAAAAATATCCATAATCAGAAAATTATTCATATAGCTCATTACCTGGAGCTTTGGAGAGAGGGATGACATGATAAATAAGACCTATAAATAAAGCCCTGAAATGCGATTTTTAAAGGTTTTGCTAATTTCCCCGCAATCAATTTTGATCGATGTTTTGCTTTGAATATCTTCTAGTCTAGGAGTTCCTAACTTTTTTTTTTATATGTCTGTGACCCTTTGAGCAGTCTGGTGAAGCATATGGAACCCTTCACAAAGTAATGTTTTTAAATAACAGGAGGAAATGCTAAATTTTTATTAGAGGTTAGAGAAAATAAAGATATGCTTTTTTCCTTTCCAAGTTCACAGATTTCCCCTGAAATCTATCCATAGACTCCCAAGTTAAAAACTTTTGTAATAGTTTTGTAAATGTAGGTTTCTGTATCATAAACTTGTATGTACATATTTGTGTATATATTTACACACTTATAGGGATTCTATAATTGAACAATCAAATAAGTTTCATAAAGCTTTGTCTTATATATAGTTTTATGTGGTTTTCCTACATCTCTGGAAATTTAATAACATTCTTTCATTAAAAATGCAATGAAATATATATATTGTATGAAACAGAACCAACACATACTTTCTAGGCCACTCCTATGTATTTAAGGTTTTTTTTTTTACAGTCCTTAAAACAGGAACTCTTCCTTCATTGCTCATCCAAGAAAAGATATTTCCCAAAGTGTTTTCCAAAATTTTAACTATATAGCTGGTCTGAAATGAGGTCAGTATTTATTTTTTTGGTGGTGACATTTTCTTCCTTATGTCTCCCCATACAGTGAATGTTGGCCTACTTAGTCTCAGTATAATGATTTTTAACCCAATTCCAGTGCTCCTACTGAATCAATGTCACTATCACAAAAACTACTTTTTCAATTGGCTTCTTTCTCAGGACCCACAGGGAGCTGAGGGCTGTTGTTCTTTTTTTTTTTTCTTTTCTTTTCAGAAAAGGTCATAGGACATATTTCTGAGGCCAGGTGGAAAAAGTCCCTTAAGGCTCTTTTTTTTTTTTTTTTTTGGTGAATCAAAGGACTGAATTCTAAAAGGTGGCTGGTTTTAAAAAAACAACTAAAATTAAGCAGAGGTGGAATATAAAATGGAGAAAAGACAGTAGAAAGTCTTTAATTCAGATATTACATTATATTTTTTGAAGTTCCTTTATTGCATTGTAAAAATGACAGATTTATAAATATGCATAGTAATTATTAAAAAATCTAAGGATTAGCAGCGAGATAGAAGGAGAAATTCCATTAAAAATAACTGTAGAAAATATAAAATACTTGGGAGTCTACCTGCCAAGACAAACTCAGGAACTATATGAACAAAATACTTTTCACACAACTAAAGTCAGATCTAAACAACTGGAAAGATATAAATTGCTAGTGGGTAGGCCTACCCAAAATAATAAAAATGATAATTATAATTCTACCTAAATTAATCTATTTATTCAGTGCATACAAAATTAACAAAAATTATTTTATAGAGATGGAAAAAATAATAACAAAATTCATCTAGAAGAACAAAAGGTCAAGATATCAAGGAATCAATAAAAAATGTGAAGGAAAGTAGTTTAGCCATACCAGATCTTAAACTATATTATAAAATGACAATTATCAAAACAATCTGATACTCGCTAAGAAATAGAGTGGTAGGTCAGTACAATAGATTAGTATACAATATATAGCAGTAAATGACCACAGTAATCTGGTATATGATAAACCCATAGATCCAAGCTTTTGGAACAAAAACTCATTATTTGACAAAAACTACTGGGAAAACTGGAAAACAGTATGGCAGAAACTAGGTATAGACCAACATCTCATAACATATACCAAGATTATGTCAAAATAGGTGCATGATTTACACATAAAGGGTGATACCAGAAGCAAATTAGGAAAATATGGACTAGTTTATGTGTCAGATCTATGGATAAGGGAAGAATTTGAGACCAAACAAGATATAGAGAGCACTACAAAATGTAAAATAGATAATTTTGATTATATTAAATTAAAAAGGGTTTACACAAACAAAACCACTGCAACTAAGATTCAAAGGAAAGCAGAAATCTGGGAAACAATCTTTTCAGCAAGTCTCTCTGATAAAGGCCTCATTTCTCGAATATATAGAGAAGTGAATCATATTTACAAGAATATAAGCCATTCCCCAATTGATCGATGATCAAAGGATATGGATAGCAGTTTTCAGAAAAAGAAATCAAAGCTATAGTATTATGAAAAAAATGTTCTAAATCACTATTGATTGGAGAAATGCAAATTAAAACAACTCCGAGGTACCACCTCACACCTGTCAGATTGGCTAATATGACAAAAAGGGAAAATGATAAATGTTGGAGATATGGGAAAACTGGGACACTAATATACTGTTGGTGGAGTTGTAAACTAATCCAACCATTCTGGAGAACAATTCGGAACTGTGCCCAAAGAACTATAAAACTATGTATACCCTTTCATTCAGCAATACTACTTCTATGTCTATATCCCAAAGAGATCAAAAAAGGGGGAAAGGATCTATTAATATAAAATATTTATGGTAGATCTTTTTGTGGTGCCTAAGAATTGGAAGTTGAGGGGATGCCCATCACTTGGGGAATGGCTACACAAGTTGTGGTATATGATTGTAATGGAATATTGTAATACTGTAAGAAATGACAAGGAGGAGGATTTCAGAAAAACCTGGAAAAACTTACATGAATTGATGCAAAGTGAAGTGAGCAGAACCAGGAGAATTTTGTACACAGTAATAGCAATATTATTTGATGAAGAACTGTGAATAACTTAGTTATTCTCAGCAATATGATGATCCCAGACAATCCCAAAGGACTAATGGTTAATTAAGCTATCTGTCTCCAGAGAAAGAACAGAGATTGTCTGAATACGGACAAGTAAACTATCTCTCTCTCTCTCTCTCTCTCTCTCTCTCTCTTCCTTTCTTTTTTGAGTCTTCTTTTACAAAATTACTAATATGGAAATATTTAACACAATTGCACAAGTATAATCTGTATTGGATTGCTTACCATCTCAGAGAGGGGGAGGAGGGAAGGGAGGGAAGAAAGGAAGAAGGGATAGGATTTGGAACTCAAAACTTTTTTGAAAGTTAAAAAATGTTTTAACATGTAATTGGAGAAAAAAGTATTATTATTTTAAAATCTAATAACTACTGTTTTTTCATCTTTTAAGTGAATTTCTCAAATGCTTCTTTAATAGATGTGTTGCATTTATAAAATAGCACTCAATTCTTTAATGAAAAAACCTTGAAACCAGTTTAACATTTTCCATTCTAACTTAAGAAATATTAATCACAAATGATAATATTAGATGTGGGTTGAAGTGTGAATTGGAGGATGAAGCAATAAAACAAGTCTTTTCAAAGTTTCTTTCTCTTCTATTCTTATGTTCTCCAGTTATTTTTATTCATCTGAAATTTTATGAAACAGTAAATTTTTGTGGTTATTATAATAGATACACAACTCTTACCACCTTTAACATTTTAGTTGTGTAATGATTCATTAATTACATATTTGCTCTGAATGAATAGCATTATATGTGCTTATTGCTTTCAAATTCTCAAAGATTTTGAGAATCAAGGAAGGCAGTAGAAATAACTGAATATTAGACATAGGCATATGTTGTTTCAGTTTTCAAAGACACGAAGGTTGACTTCCTAAAAGTACAAAAAGTATGATGCTGATCTCTGCCTGACAAAATTCTGGAATGAATCATTAGACAAATAGTTTGTAGTTGGTTAGATAAGAAAATGGTATTGTGGGTCACATGACCAAAAAGATAGAGGACTATACATTTTCTCCTATCCTTGTGAGTTCTCAAAATTCTTTAAATATATGAATTATTCCTAAGAAATAAGTAATTGCAGCTGTCTCTCTGGGCCAAGACATCAAGAAGTCTGATGAGGCAACATCTTGATGAATTAACAGCAGAGAAGGCTAATCACTAATCCCTACCACACTCATCTGGTGTCCCTTTTCCCCCTCAGCCCCCATACTCTGAAAGGGCACCATGACCAGACCCATAAGCTTGTGCTCTGGGATCTATGCAGCAATTGCATTGCTGCTACAATAGTCTTTGCCAATATAGCCAATCTCTGCCCTCATGCCACCATTCTGTGGTAACAGAAATCAGTTCTCCAACTCCTCCCCCCACCCCACCCCCACCCCCTGTGTCTCTCCTACCTATGCAGAGGAGGTTTGACAATTCCTCAATCTGAAGTTTTGGGTTTTTTTTTTACTGTTTTCTCTCACAACCTGGCTAATGTGGGAATGTTTTCCATGACTACTCATATATAACTTATTTTGAAATGCTTGAATTCTAGTGGGTGGGGATGGGAATGGAAGAAGAAGAGAAGTTGGAACACAAAGTTTTTTAAAAATTGATGTTAAAATCTGCTTTTACATATGTTTTGGAAAATAAAATTCTATTCAATAAAAAACCAAAAAAAAAAGATATAGAAAAAATGGAAGTGTGTTTTTCCTGGAGCCACAGCAGCATCACTCAGTTAAAGAACTAAAAAACAGAAGGAATTAGGACAGGATTATAGCTTGTGTGTGCTGCTGCACCAGGCCTGAAGTAAAGGGGACTGGCATTCAGCTGGGCTTATTTCTATTCTCCCAGAAGTTACTCCAGGACAGGATTAAGGCAGGTGAAAATTGAATTCTTCAAAGTAGCAAGAGGCTGAGGCAGCCTTGAAGTCCAGCCCTGGGGGAGTCTGCCAACAAATGGGAAGGAGTTGAAAAAAATGAGCAATAGGAGAATAAAAGGGAGGAAGCCTGAAATTACTAAAGATTTCAGGAGGAAGAAATTTTATTTTAAAGCCTTAAACAAAGAAAAATAAATCAATATTTGATGAGGCAAAGGATTCTGTCAATTTCTAATATTCTATAAAACTATAGCAGTTACTGGGGGTGGCTAGGTGGCGCAGTGGATTAAGCACAGGCCCTGGATTCAGGAGGACCTGGGTTCAAATCCGGCCTCAGACACTTGACACTTACTAGCTATGTGACCCTGGGCACCCCCCATTGTCACACAAAAAAAACCCAACAACACAAAAACAAAAACTAACAAACAAAAAAACTATAGCAGGTACCTAGATGGTTCCAGAGAGAAATAAGCATCATGCAATCAGAATTTATGGCCTACATAGCAAAAATCATTGGCAGAATAGAAAAATTTGAATCATGGTGATACATCTTTATAATTAAATGAAAACAAATGAAAAATGAAAAAATGAAAAAAAGGACTAATTAGAAATGCAAATATGTATAAATAAAGGATAATCTTAAAGAACAGAAGTAAAAAAACTAATGTTAAAAGAATAGGTGATCTCCAACAGTCTCACTGTTAGGAGTACAGGATCTGGTTCTGAGGACAAGTATGTTCTACTGGCCAAAGCTTTTGCTAGAATATATCATTAGACCTTAGACCTCTAAATATCACCTTGAGACATTCTATAGTGGCTGCCTGTGAAAAGACTTGTGAAAAACAGTGGGGTTGATACCAATTCATTTAAAAATCTGCCTAAAACCTTTGTGGTTACATAGATTACAGGATAGCCAGAGAGTTTCATATTTATGCACTCGAGCATTGTGACACTTGTGTACTTCTTGCATACTGCAGCCTGTGGCCCCCTCCCCCCAACAGTTAACAATGGGTAAAATACTTCCTCCCATTATTAATTTATTGAACAAACATTTATGTGCCTACTGGGTAGAAACTGTGATTTAATAAAAGAGATAAAACATATGCAAATAATTTAGAATGTGAGGGTCTAGGCAAGGTGATCCATGAAATATGAAAAGGGAAAGTACCGCTTTCATCAGGGAGGGGAGTAGGAAAGGTTTCAGTGGAGGAAGGGGCATCTGAAGGTAACCTTGAAGGAAAAGGCAAAGATTTAAAGGGAATATGTCTGAGGCAGAACACTACCCTACATCAAAAGTGTCAAACTCACAGCCTAAGGAGGGAGCCAGGTTCAATATTATAATAAATATATAATATAAATAAATAAAATAATAATCATATAATAAACAATGTTTAACAAAACAGACATAATAAAAAAGGAAAAAAGAATAGGTGATCTCTGCACAGGCAAAAAATATTGATCTCAAAAACTGAATGCATAGAGACAACTTAAGGATCACAGGTCTCCTAGAGGAACATAACACATCAAAACACCACAAGGCAAGAAATTATAGAAGAAAATTGCTCAGAACTCCTGGACATACAAAATAAAGTGCCGGGGGCAGCTAGATGGTGCAGTGGATGGAGCACCGGCCCTGGAGTCAGGAGTCCCTGAGTTCAGATCCAGCCTCAGACACTTAACACTTACTAGCTGTGTGACGTTGGGCAAGTCACTTAACCCCAATTGCCTCACTAAAAAAACCAAAAAAACAAAATAAAGTGCCAATCAAAAAAAAAAAATCCACAAATCACCTAAAAAAACCCCCACCATGCTACAAACTCTATAAAGTAGTTAAATTTAACAATTCCAATGATAAAAAAAAATATTCTGCAAGTAACCAGAAGACCTTTAAATGTAAAGGAAATGAAATTTGAATAATATGACTAGTTATAGACCAGAATCTATAGAAAGACATGGAATAACATGGTCCAAAGAGCAAAGGGGTTCAAGATGAAATCTGAGGTGACATGCCCTGCAAACCTGACCTTGATTGTCAATGAAAACAGATTCATTTAATAAAAGAGAAGCATTTGAAGACTTTCTATTAAAAAATCAATATGTGAGCATAGTTGCTTTGCAAATACCCCACACAACGGAAATATATAAAAGGTAATAAATACAGCTACCAAGGAAAGCACAGGTGACAAAATAAATTACCTCAGAGGATGAAAATAAACTACAAGGAACATCCATGGGGTTAAAAATAACAACAAAATAACAATTGAGGGACCATTAAGAAATTTCTCTCTAAAAATATTCAAAGAGATAAAAAGGAAAACAGAACCTAAGGAAAAGAATTAATCTTGGAGGAATAGGCCTGAAACACCATGGACAAAACCTTACAGCACCATACCTATTATTGAATCAATATTTTTTATGGGATTATACTGCAGAATAGGAGGGAGAAAGGAAATGAAAAATATAAAGGGGAATGTGTGATGTATCCTCAAGAAATCAATGGTAAAAAAAAAAAAAAGAAATCAGTGGTAAATAATGAAGGAAAAATAACTCCCATAGTCTATAAGAAAGAGGAGTGCTGTGGGGGGGGGGGGGAGGTGGCAAAGGGAAGGACTGAAACATGAGAAAAGTAAGGGGAAAATATTGATTCAGTGGTGGGTAGGGATACCACTGAAAAAGGTGTCTTCACCCTTTGGGAAGAGAAAAATATTCTGTAATTGAGGATAACAACCTGACAATGGGTATAATCTGCAGGAATTTGGTGCTTAGGGAAACCACTGCATTGGAAAGAGTATCATGCCTCTGTGGCTAGCATCCTGCCTCAGAAGAGGGGGAGTCCAAATTCCTGGGGACCACTAAAATCTCGAAGAATAAGATTTGTCCAAAAGTGAGAGAAGGAAATTATAATCTCCTGCTGCTATTGTATTGCTGTCCATGTCTTCCTGCAATTCAGTTAATTTTTTTTCTTTAAGAATTTAGATACCAAGATATGTGGAAAATGGGGGAAGGAGATGACTCCAGGGCCCTGAGGTCTAAAGGAAAAGCAAAGGAAGGGAATAAGGGAACCCCAAGCAGGACCAGGAGAAGGAAAGAGAGTTCCTTTGGTGATTCATGGGTTTCCGCTCATGGTAATGAGCTTAATAACTCCAGTGAAGATAAATCAGAGACTTAAAAGGGTACTTGAGATTATATAATGTCTTTTCTTTCCAAGTACTTCATGTACCTTAACATATTCCACATAATTCTCATTCCAGCTTACACTTAAAACTTTTTTCCCCAAGGAGAAGGATTAAATTTTAAAATTATTTTAAAAACCACAAACTTCATAACATTATTCTCTGGCATTATTAGGTTATTACATTTGTTTCAATCAAGTGTTGCTCCTATTCTTTCTTTTAGGGTTAGGGATCTGTGATTCCACTGGTAAAGGGAAGTTTCAGATGAGGAAATTTTCTCAACCAATAACAGGTCAGCACCTTCCCTGAAGTTATAGTCTTAGAGAGTTGCCTTGCACCTTGATATTAAGTGACTCCCTCAGGGTCACACAGCTAGTATGTGTCAGAAATAAGACATGAACATTTTATTGCCTTTCGGGTCAACTTTCTCTCTACTATGTCATGTCGACATATTATTTTGTTGGGGGGGGTGGGGCAATGAAGGTTAAGTGACTTGCCCAGGGTCACACAGCTAGTAAGTGTCAAATGTCTGAGGTCGGATTTGAACTCAGGTCCTCCTGAATCCAGGGCCAGTTCTTCATCCACTGCCCTTAGCTGCCCCATCTTTCTTTAGACACTAAAAATCAAATTTCAACCTAAAGCAGCAATAATGCCTCAAAATTAAAAAAGCCTATTCATACTCATTTTGATTCTCATAGTAATTTTTTAAGGTTAATAGGACAGAGATTATGAGTCCCATTTTTCAGATGAGCTGAGGTTCAGAAACATTAAATGACTTATGTAAGGTTATAGAGTAGCAAACTGGACTAGAATAAAGGTCTTTGAAATGCTATTCTATCCCACTCTCCAATGCCTTTGAATTTCTTTTCTTGCTCATTTCTCCTTATGGAGAAGATTATAAGGTCATTCATGGTCAAAACACCAATTTTGTGTTTTCTGTATTTTATGTTATAATGTCCATCTTGTTTCCACATCATTAACTATTGCAGTAAGCCATATAACTTCTCTATGCTCTTCACTTTTCTGTGTATTTCAAGCATAGTTGTCAGGAAACAGTGCATCTTCAGTAAATGTTCTTGGCTGATTTACTGACCCAATATACTTTTATATTTCAACTCCTTGACCCCTGCTACTCCCAAATCCTGTACAGAATGAGCACTAAAATATCTTTCTAGGGAAGAACATCCATGCAAGATACATAGAAGACAGATGGTATCATATAAGAAAATGGGGACATAGTTTAAATGACTTACCCCCAAGCAGAGTTATTGGAACTAGGGGACCATTTCCCAAATGTTCTGATTCTTAAACTTTGCCATTTCAATTAAATCAGTACCTCTAAAACTTACTGAATTTTTAAAGCCATATACCAATACAGCTTTGCAACCAAAACAGGAGCATCATTATTTAAAACAAATTATATATCATCTTTTGTTTTTAGATCACCCACATATCCTAATCTATCCCACTTGACATTGGATATGTTCCCTCTCCCTGTCTTTTTCTTAAAACTTCTGTACTCCATGTTCATACTCCATTCCTCTACTTCTTTCCCTCTTCCTCCTTCTCCTGTCTTCCCCCTCTCCCTCTTTTTCTCCCTTCTCGAGAACCATCTCTTATATTAAAGAATTAGAAAGGGGAGGGGAGTTCAGGAAAATTAACCATCAAATTTTTTAAAGTGTGATATTATTTGCACTGTTCCAAATTCATCGTCCCTCACCTCTACAAAATAAGTAGGAGATTGGGGCAGCTAGGTGGCGCAGTGGATAGAGCACCGGCCCTGGATTCAGGAGTACCTGCGTTCAAATCCGGCCTCAGACACTTAACACTTACTAGCTGTGTGACCCTGGGCAAGTCACTTAACCCCAATTGCCTCACTAAAAAAAAAAAAATACAATAAGTAGGGGGAGGTTGCCTTCTCATTTTCCTTGGGTCCGACCTTGGTCATTATAATTTCATCACTTGGTTTAAAATGTTTTGTTGTTATTCTTCTTTCTACTTACATTATTGTAGTAATCATATATATATATATATATATATATAAAATTTGCCTGCTTTTTCACTTTGCATCAGTTCATATGTCTTCCTACGCTTCTCTGTATTCATCATATTCATATCTTAGAGTACAGTAATACTCTATTACATTTATGTACAGCCATTTGTTTAGCCAGTACCTCAGGCAATGGGTATTCACTTTGTTTATAGTTTGTTGCTACCACACAAAGTTCAAGCACTATGTTTTAAAAAGTGGTTCTGGGTGTGACAAGTAAAATTAAATGTGGTTACCCTATTACTGTCCCAAGTGTAGGGAAAATTAGCTGGGGTTTATCATATATTTGTTACTTAGAAATTAGAGGCTACTGCACCAGTTTGGGGGCATTAAGCATTTATTAAAGTATATTAAATATTAGTAAAGAGAGCGTGCATGGCTCTGAAAGATAGGAAAGCCTAGAGAAGAGAGAAAATGGGGAGCCCTAGAGGGCTGCGTCTGCACTCATCCAGTTCCCAGCTGAGGGCAGGAGCAGAGCCCACCCATAAACATTGTTCAAAACTAATTGGCTATGGGGCAGCTAGGTGGCGCAGTGGATAGAGCACCGGCCCTGGAGTCAGGAGTACCTGAGTTCAAATCCAGCCTCAGACACTTAACACTTAACTAGCTGTGTGACCTTGGGCAAGTCACTTAACCCCAATTGCCTCACTAAAAAAAAAAACAAACAAAAACAAAACCCAAAACTAATTGGCTAGTATCACTCAAATCTATTGGTTCACTGGACGTGCAGTTGTGCTGAGGTCAGAGAACAGATCCTCTGGCAGGAACAAGGCTTTCAGGTAGGTGTGGTTTTGAGTGAGGTAACTTCCTGACTCTGGGCTGACCTTAAGAAAGGTCAGGCCCAGCTCTCTCAGCGGCCTCTGGGGAGTCCCAAAACCCCATTAATTTTCTCACATGGGGACAAAGGGACAGAATTTGCTATTGAAAGAAACAAAAATTGGATCGCAGAGAGTGTGATGGCATAATGGAAAGAGGAATATAATGGAATAATGTAATAGAAAGACTTCCTGGGAACTGAGACCTGAGTTTTAATCCTGGTTATGCTATTTATCAGGTGTTTCCCTGTCATAAAAGTAAAGAGACTGGGCTAGGCAAAGTCAACGATGGCTTCCAGCTCTAAAAAATATCCTCCTAAGTTTATGGGCCTTTGGAAAAGGACTGAGATGTTCAGCGTCTGCACAAGCCAAGGCGTAGCACATCTCCAGGCACATAGTTCTGCTTATCTACTTAACTTCAGGACAAAGGGGTGCTTCAGCTTTTACAGAGTATTTATCACTACTTGTATACTTCAAGGTACACTTGGCCCACAACTCAAAATAAGGCTAGTGTTTCCTGAATCCCAAGGTCGGACTGCATAAGTCAAATGGAACATGAAGAAAACACCTAAAAGAAGGTGTATCAGCTTGAATTTGAGTTAGTTGGAAATAGAGAGCTGCCACAAGACCAAATTTATAATAAATGTAAAAATACATGAATGAAATGTAAGATTTAGTCATTCAAACAGGGAAAAAGAGATATCGCATCTACTTCATTAATGAATATAAAATGTACCAATGCAGCATGCTGTCATGGCAACAGCCTTGGATTAAGTGTCAGGAAACTTGGGATCTACTTAATAGCTTTGGGACTATTCCCAGGCTATTCAACCTCTCTGTAAAATGAGGGGTTTGGATTGGATAATCTATAAGATTCCTTCCAATTTTAAAGCCAATGATCCCTATTAATTAGTTCACAATTGAATAAAAGAAAATAAAGGAGCTCAGAGAATAATAGATCAAGAACTGGAAGGATTTCAGAGAACTTCTAATTCAATTCTCTCATTTTATTGTTTTGGGTTTTTTTTTTCCACTTTATTGTTAAAGATAGTAATAGTCAGGAAGATTAAGTGGCTTGGGAGGTTACGAAAGTAGTACATGTCAGGGGTGGAACGCAGGTTTTCTTATCATAGAACCAATGCTTCCTATACCCATGGTCAACTGTGGGTTAAGTCACTGAAGAAAATTAAAGCAATATTAAGTTGCTATTAGAAGCCAAAAAAATAACAAACAACAACTAAAATTTACAGTTTCTCTGTTACCAATAAGCCTCATTTTGGGCAGGAAGTCTCTCTTTTAGTGCAGCTAGATGACTCCGTGGATAGAACATTGGACCTGAAATCAGGAAATTCAAATCTGGTCTCAGACACTTAGTAGCTGTGTGACCCTGAGCAAGTCACTTAACTCTCTTTGCCTTAGTTTTCTCCTTTGTAAAATGAGCAAGAGAAGGAGATAGCAAACCTCTCCAGTATCTCTGCCAATAAAACCCCTAATGGAGTCAAGAAGGATCCAACACCACTGAACAAAAACAACAACCCTAGACATTGATCACATCCCTTCTCTTGGTCTTTTTCTTGAAACTTTCATACCCCATGTTTGCGCTCTCTAAATGTCTGGGGTCTCTTTTTATCAGCTAGTACCTATCTCCCTTTTTGTATCTTCAGAGATGAAAAATCAATCCCATTTTCCTAAGTAAGAGCCTACCACCTCCCAAGAAGAACTATGACCATCAGCAGCCACAGAGAGTTGCCCAAACAAGATACACTGTCTCCTTTCACATGGGGCAGTTAAAATGATGAAGAGGTTAGAAAGGTGGGTTTTTTTTTTGGTAGTATTTTATTTTCCAATTACATGTAAAGATTGTTTTCAACATTCATTTTTGTCAGATTTTGAGTTTCAAACTTTTTTTCTCTCTCTCCCTTCCCTTCCCCCTCCTCAAGGTGGCAAGCAATCAGGTATAGGTTTATATGTATATATATGTAATCATGTTATACATATTTCTGTATTAGTCACACTGTAAAAGAAGAATCAGAACAAAAGCGAAAAACCACAAGAAAGAAAAAATAACAAATTAAGTGAAAATAGTATACTTTGATCTGCATTCAGAATTCACAGTTCTTTTTTCTGGATGTGGAGAACATTTTCCATCATGATTTCTTTGGAATTGTCTTGGATCATTGTATTGCTGAGAAGAGCTAAGTCTATCACAGTTGATCATCACATAATGTTGCTGTTACTGTGTACAATGTTCTCCTGGTTCTGCTCACTTCACTCAGCATCAGTCCACATGAGTCTTTCCAGCTTTTTCTGAAATCTGCCTGCTCATCATTTCTTATAGCACAATAGTATACCATTACATTCATATACCACAACTTGTTCAGCCATTAATGGGCATCCCCATAATTTCCAATTCTTTGCCACCACAAAGAGAGCTGCTATAAATATTTTTATACATTTGCGTCCTTTTCCCTCTTCTATGATCTCTTTGGTATACAGACCTAGCAGTGGTATTACTGGGTCAAAGGGTATGAACAGCCTTCTGGCCCTTTGGGCATAGTTCCAAATTGTTCTCCAGAATGGTTGGATCAGTTCACAACTCCACCAACAATGTATTGGTGTTCCAATTTTCCCACATCTTCTCCAAAATTAACATTTTCCTTTTTCATTATATTAGCCAATCTGATAGGTGTGAGGTGGTAAATTGCATTTCTCTAATCAATAGTGATTTAGAGCATTTTCTCATAATGCTATAGATAGCTTTAATATCTTCATCTGAAAGCTGTCTGTTCACATCCAAAAAGGTGATTTTGTACAAGAAAAGAGGTGATTTGTATTTATTGTCAAAGAATGTAAGATATTGCCACTGTTGTGGAAGAACATTTTGATAACTAATACAAGTGGGAAAATACCTTTATTTTAATATAAAATGCTAAAATAAGTATATGAAGAAATAGCTTTCAGATGGAATTTTGGAAAGAAAGTAATCTGTGGTATGGATTTGAGGACTTGGATTTCTTTGTTAACGACATGGACTTATTGTGTGGGAACAGTTTAATATTCCAAAGAGGCAGAGAAATTATAACCAAAAAATTGAGAAATATGAGCATGAAGAAACACAGAAGCTCCAAAGAAGCTACCGTGTTAAGAACCCCCAAACTGTAAAATGTGATGGTATATCAACTAATTTTCATAGAACTGTTTTATAATTAAAGATGATAAAACTATGGAAATGAGAAATTATATTAACATTTAGAGATGGAGGTAGGCTTTAGAAAGCACTGTAGATTTGGTAGGATCAACTTGGAGAATTATGAATTTTTGAGTAAAAGGTGGGACACAAAATCAAGATGCTCTAATTTAAGCCAATCAACTATAGTTACTCTAAGGGGAAGACCCCATGACAAGAGAAGACAGCAGCAGCAGCAGAGGGAAAGGGACCAGAGGAGAAATGTTGCTGTTGTTTGTTCTTCATTCTCAAAGAGGACCATGACATCGGGGTGATGTCATGACTTGCAGTGAATTGGATTTAAGTGATGGAGAGCTGTGCAAAGTTACCAACCTCACTCTCTCCTCCAGAGCCATCTGGGTCCAGTAGCAAGATATGAAGACACTGTTGGCAGGCTAGAGGCAGTCAATTCAGAGAACACTTTCGCCAAGTTATTCCAGATTGGTTGGTGAGGATTGACATCATTGGCTAAGAGTTCTAGTGACAAGTTTTGCCTTCCTGTGCCATCTGGAGTTGAAGAAAGGTGAAGTTTTACCTAATAGTTTGCTCTCTGCTGCCACCTCTGCCAGGAAGGAAAAGTAAGGGTAGTTTTATAAGTGGGTTAGTATCCTGGTGGACTGGCATTGAGTGAACCTGAACACTACTGGTGTGAGCTTCATTCTGTTTAAATAGAACAGCATCCATGTAAGTTAATAATTGGCTGGTCTGGTCTGGTCTGTATGGTCCTGAGATTGCCAGTTTGATGAGCTTGGCAGTTGTCTAGCTTAAAGAGAACTGCTACTTATATTGTGAGCTCTTTCTAAATGCTCTTTTAAGGGAGATGGTTAATCTCAAGAGCTTTAAAAAGCTCTGTTCCAGGAGAGAAGAGGATTTCCCCAGCCGAATAGTGGAGAAGTTCAACAGTCAAGAAGTGAGAAGAAATGCAGTTTCATGTGGTGCAGATTTCCCCAAATGGACCGGTTATATACATATATATATATATTTTTTTTTTTTAGTGAGGCAATTGGGGTTAAGTGACTTGCCCAGGGTCACACAGCTAGTAAGTGTTAAGTGTCTGAGGCCAGATTTGAACTCAGGTACTCCTGACTCCAGGGCCGGTGCTCTATCCACTGCGCCACCTAGCTGCCCCCCTTTTTTTTTTTTGACCAGCAATATTGAAGCCTATGGTCCAGATCATGAGTTTTCTTAAGCACCTTTGTTTTCTTCCCTTATAAGTTTCACGGCTAGGTTTCTCTAAGTGTGTGTCCACTCAGAGTGTGATCTCATTATATGTGTAATATGATGGACTGTATTATGTATGTATTTTCTTTAATATATTAATTTTAACTTTCATTTAAATTAATTTAACATATTCATTAATTGATTGCTTTATCATTTTAATATACTAAAAACAATAGCGTATTCTTTTGCATTGCTATTAAATAAATGGTTATGTTTAAGATCCAAAAGTAGCATTACAACTTAACTATTACAATGATCCAAGAGAATCCCGAACAACTAATGATGAAACCTACTATCAACCTCCAAAGAAAGAACTGATATTGATTGAACACAGACTGAAATATGCTGTATTTTACTTTCTGTCATTTTTTCCCTTTTATTCAAGTTTTTTTATACAAAATGACTAATATGGTAATGTTTTACATAATTGTACATGTATAACCTATATCTGATTGCTTAGTGCCTTAGGGAGGAGAGAGGGGAAGAGTATAGAATTTAGAACTCAAAACTTTAAATAAAAATGTTTATTATTTTTAAAAAAGACAAAAGCATTATTGTTGAGTGTCTGGTTTTGTAAATAGAAAACATTGGGTTAGAGTGGCAGGCAGGGAGAAGTATATTTACTCTTAACAGTGTTACTCTTGGGACTCTGAGAGAGTTCCAATGTAATCATATTTTGGTGTTCTATCTCTGGAAAAAAAGATCTATTAGTATGAGAGCATATGGGAATGAGTAAGCCAAACCCAGAAAGCAGTGGGTGTGTCTCACACACTTAGGGAGGGATTTTTATATCCCATATTGTTGGTAGACCCCACCTACAGCACATGGAGGGTGTTACATCATGGAGGATGGCATTGGAATAGACTACAGATCACCTCCTTCCAAGTATTACAGTTACATTAACTAAGATGAATGCATGAATGCTAAGCAGGCAGCTAGGTGGCATAGTAGATAAAGCACCGGCCCTGGATTCAGGAGGACCTGACCTCAAATCTGACCTCAGACATTTGACACTTACTTGCTGTGTGACACTGGGCAAATCACTTGACCCTCATTGCCCTGAAAAAAAAAAGATGAATGTTAGAGAGCGTGGTGGAACAGGATATGTCTAGTCATAGTGTGACCCCTCCAAAGGATTCTATGAACACCCCTTTCTGCTTCTGCTATGTCCTGAGGAAAACCACTATCTCAAAGGTTCTACCAACCTCTCTTGTTCTCCTATGTTCCTACCCCAGGGCATTCTATTTCAAGCCTCAAGACACCATCCCACCCACCTTAGGTAAGTTAAACACACTGCAATAAAGACCTGCTTCTTTACTTATTTTTGCCCCTGCGGATTTTTAGTTCCATAACTATGTTTGAGGAAGGGAACATCTAAAAATGCATGATACACCTGACTGGAGCCCAGGGTATGGGTGGGAGTGGAAATAGTCTTGTTATACACCATCTTGGTCAGGGCACAAATGAAGTATGATGTCTAGTCGTGGGTGCCATATTTTAGAAATGACATTTTTAAGCTGAGGACAATGAAGAAGGTAAAGAATTTTGAGAATATGTCACATGAGGAGCAGTTGAAGGAAATGAGGATGTTTAGCATAGAGAAGAAGTTTTGGGGAGATATAATAACTGTCTTTGAGTATTTGAAAGACTGCCATGGGAAAGGGGGCTTTTTCATGCTTGGCACCAGAGGGCAGAAATAGAAGCAATGAGTAGGAGCTGTAAAAGAAACAAATTTAGGCTCAATATATATAAGGAAGACTTCCCAACAATGAGAGTTTTAATGACTCCTGTTTTTTGGCAAAGAAGTGATGGACTAGAGAATACATTCATCTGTTTTGCTTGACTGTTTTTATTTGGCTAATTTGGGTAGTGAGTTAGTGAATGGTGATAGAGATAACAACCACCACAAAAAGAAAATCTTATTATTATTTTAATTGTTATTAGAATAAGAAAGAAAAAAAGCATCAATAAGATTTTTTTTTTTTGGTGAGGCAATTGGGGTTAAGTGACTTGCCCAGGGTCACACAGCTAGTAAGTGTCAAGTGTCTGAGGCTGGATTTGAACTCAGGTCCTCCTGACTCCAGGGCCAGTGCTCTATCCACTACACCACCTAGCTGCCCCAATAAGATATTTTAAAATGCACAGAACCACCCCCCCGAAAGAAACCCCATAATTCCAGAATGTGATACAAATAGTAATTTTGTTACCCCTTTGATTTATTATAATTTTTAAAAAAACCTTTGTTCTTTATATGTTGAGATGTCTGTTGATTACTGGTAAATTCGTACTAAAATGAACATTCACATTGAAAAAATGTTTTTTAAAAAAGAATTAAAACCATTCAAAAGTGAAATGAGCTGCCTCTAGAAGTAGTGGATGGAGTCCTATATTCTAGAAATTGTGCAATGCTTTCATTGATCCTCAGCTGCTCCTACTGTAAAAGCCCAACTCTTTGATACCAATGTTTCCAGCGATGACATATGGTTCAGAATCTTGAAACACCACATTCTTGGAAGAATCTGAATTAAAACAGAGGGAGGGGGGCCATGATGGTAATATTATTGCAACTAGGTGGCATAGTAGATTTAGTGCCTGGCTAAGAGTCAGGAAGACCTGAGTTCAAATTAAGCCCCATATACTTAAGAGCTGTGTGACCCTGTTTGCCTCGGTTTTCTTATCTGTAAAATGGGAATAATGAGTGGAGAGGGGATAATGAAGATTGTTGTAAGGATCAAATGACATAATAATTATAAATCACCTAGCATAGTAAGTACTCTATAAATGTTAGATATTTTAAAAAATTATTAACACATCATTGCTGGTGAGAAATTGCATAAAAGATATGTATGACCAGAAAAGGAGATGAACAGTGATGAAGGGTGAGCAAGTGACAAGGATAAGAAGTGGGGAAATCTTCTATAGGAGATTTCTGAAAGATGTGGACAAGAATCATATAGGATGAGGAGTGAAAGAGGAGTTACAATATGTTTGTGGGAGGTTATGCCTGCACCATTGAAATCACAGATCCAACACAATACCAAAAGTCATATGAAAAATGGAATTTTAAGAATCATTATGCTTGCAACATAACCAGGATCAATGATTATAGGAAGTTTATAATTTCCTGGATCTTTAGTCCTTATATTCCCCTCTCCCTCAATAGAATTTATTTTCATGCATCGTTGTTTATGGAGATTTTCAAAGGTACAAGATTCAAGCCTGAACAGGAGCTGTACAGTATTTCTGCCCTCTGAAGATCAATGTAGTTAACCTCAGAGAAGCCAGACATCAGCTTCTATGAAGGCTGATGAATATTTTTGGCCATGGCAATTCTCAAAGACTGTTTACAAGCTTATAAATGTCCACCAGTGGAGGAAGTCCAGCTATGAAAAGCAGTATCCTTGGAGTATGTGAAATATCTCCATATATATCTCCATATCTCCATATATATATATATATATATATATATATATATATATTTTTTTTTTTTTTAGTGAGGTAATTGGAGTTAAGTGACTTGCCCAGGGTCACACAGCTAGTAAGTGTCAAGTGTCTGAGGCCATATTTGAACTCAGGTCCTCCTGAATCCAGGGCTGGTGCTCTATCCACTGTGCCACCTAGCTGCCCCGTATCTGCATATATTTAATGCAGATTTTGTGCTAAATTTTCTCTTTCAGGCAATATGAAAAAGTCAGACAATAAAAGAAGCCAAAGAATGAAAAGGCTGAGTGTGTTGTTTTTTTAAAGGCCACTGAGAGTAGAAGATGTATGATTATATCTTTCTATCAAAAAAGATGGCCTTAAAAACATTAAATAAGACATTATAATTAAAGTACCAGGATAAAAATAGAGATAATTTAAAAAAAGGAAGCATAAGAAATTCTTCTGTAGAAGAACCATTAAAAAAATCTCATTCCTACAATAGACTGGGGTGAGCTTTAAATCAATAGTTTTTTCATTTCCATATCAATAAATCAATCAGCTAGATGTCAGTAAGCACTTATTATGTGTCAGTCACTGTGCTAGATGCTGGGGAATATAGAAATAATTGCCTCTTGAAATCAGCTTCTGTCCTAATGGGAATAGATAAAAAGTACATATATAGAGATATATTGGGCACAAATATAAATTAGTAGTTGTTGTTTATCCTTCATTCTCAAAGAGGATCACGACATGAGGGTGATGTCATGACTTGAAGTGAATTGGATTTAAGTGAGGGAGGGCTGTGCAAGGTCACCAGCCTCACTCCCTCCTCCAGAGCCATCTGCATTGAGTGGCAAGATATACAGCAGGACAACTGAAGATGGCCCCCAGATGCTTTAAGGCAATTGGGATTAAGTAACTTGCCCAGGTCACACAGTTGATAAGTATCTGAGGTGAGATTTGAACTGAGGTCGTCCCGACTTCAGGGCCAGTGCTCTATCCACTCTTGCCCAATTAATAATTTATTATTCAAAATTTTAAATTAATTAAATCATTTAAATTTTTATTTTGAATTTTTAAAAATCTAAGTCTTAATTTTAATTAAAAACAGAATTTTATTGTTAAAAATAATAAATTAGTAAAATATATACAAAGTAGACAAATACAAGGTAGTTTACTAGGGAGAGCACACACACATTTGAAGAGGATCAGGAAAGGCTTCGTGCAAAAGATGGTTTTGAGCAGTATCTTAAAGGAAGAAGGACTCTGGGGGAGAGGTAAGGAGGGAGTGTATTCCAGGCATTGGGAAAATCTGAGCAAAGACAGAAGAGATGGAGTATTTTATGTGAGGAAGAGAGAGAAGGCTACTTGGGTGGATCACAGGGTGTAGGAGAGAATGTGATATCCAATAAGGCTACAAATATAGGTTGGGGCCAGCTCGTATAGTACTTTAAATGTGGAGAGCAGTTTATATTTTATTTTAGAGGGAATAGGATGCCTGGCTGATTGAGTAAGAGAGTGTGACATGGTGGGATCTGGATTTAAGAAAAATTACTTTGGCAGTAATATGGGAATGGGAAGATACTTGAGTCAGGGAGACCAATCAGGAGACTGTGAGGGGAGAGGTGATGAAGGTCTGAACTAAAATGGTAGTTGTATAATTGGAGAAAAAGGGTCAAACGTGAAAGATGGAAAGGTAGAAACAGCAAGATTTGGCAATGGATTGGCTAAGTGGGGTGAGTGATTAGTCTAGAATAAAGCTGATACTGTGAACCTAGGTTACTAAAAGCACAATAGTCTTGTGCTGTAAGAAATGATGAGCAGGAAGAGTTCAGAGAAACCTGGAGGGTCTTACATGAGCTGATGATGAGTGAGATGAGCAGAACCAGAAGAACATTGTACACAGTATCATCAACATTGAGTGTTGACCTACTGTGATGGACTATATTCTTCTCACCAATGCAATGGTACAGAAGAGTTCCAGGGAACTCATGATAGAAGAGGATCTCCAAATCCAAGAAAAAAAAAGAAAGAACTGTGGAGTATAGATGCTGATTGAACCATATTATTTCTTTTGATTTGGGTGCTGTTGGTTTTTTTTTCTATTTTGAGGTTTTGCATCACTGCTCTGATTTTTTCTCTTGTAACAGGATTAATGCAGAAATAGGATTAATGTTATTATGTGTATATATATGTGTGTGTATATATCTATATCTATATGTATATGTATAGAGATATATAGATATAACCTATATCAGATTACCTGCTGTCTAGGGGAGGGGGAGGGAGGGGAGGGAGGGAGAAAAATCTGAAATTGTAAAGCTTGTATAAACAAAAGTTGAGAACTATCTTTACATGTAACGGAAAAAATAAAATACCTTATACATTAAAAAAAAAAGCACAATAGTCCCTACAAGATAAATACAGAAGTTGGAAGAGGATAAGATTTAAGAGGAAAGATAATGAGTTAAGTTTTAGACATCTCCAGAATATCCAGTTTGAAATGACCAACTGATAATTGGTAATGGGGGACTGAAGCTTAGGGGAGAACCTGGGGCTGGATATTATTCAGATACATAGGTCACATTTCATAAGACCACAAGACTGGATCAAGTCCTAATTCTAATGCTTCATTGTGGCATGGAGGTGGGCCATATAAAATTTTAAGTTTCAGATTTGGGACCTAAATATTGTCTATTTGTTGGGTTATATGAGCTTTTGTAGGGGAAAATATTTTTCTTGACTTCCTTCTGAAAATATGCATTTTGGGATATAAAATGTGGTATTCTGGAGTAACAAGCATTAGATTCATATTAGAAAACCTAGGTTTAAGTCCCAGATCTGTTTCATATTAGCAGTGACCTTGGGGAGGTCATTTTACTTTCCAATCTCAGTATTCTCATCTGGTCAATGGAAATTAGAATAGTTATACTACTCACCTCTGAGGTTTTGATATCCAAATGAGTCACTGCAAATAGATTTGTAAATAATATAACATTGTATATATATCACTTATTAGTTACAAGGGCATGGATTACATAAATAATCTCAGATACTGCTCTTGGGACCAGGGTTCTCCTAGGTGAACCCTCCTTATCTTGCCTGGAACCAGGTAATCATACCACTTCCCACTAATTTCCAAAGCAGGAAGCATTCTGGTCTCCCTTTGATTCCTACTAAAACTGCTTGGGGACCTTGGGCTCTGATAGGTGACCTTCACTTTATCTTGATCAGAATAGGTTCCCACACTATTTTCCAGCCCTTTTCATTCTGTCTTGAGTTGCTACCTCCCTTGCCTCTTTCCAATTTAGCTCCCCTTTAAGTGTTGACCTTAATAGGGTCAACCTTAATATGTAGACCTTAATAGGCTGCCTTAATAGAGGGCAATTGGTCCCTTGAAAGCAAGACTCACTAACTTGTCTTGGTATTCCCAGAGGTTAGCAGTCACTGGCACATAGTAAGTGCTTAATGTAGGGGCCAAAATTTAATATATGGAAAGTTAATTGGGTGACTCATTGAAATGTTGGGGTCCCAGAAATAATGAGGGACCTTTAGATTCAAAGCTCCCTCCCCTCTGAACTGCCCTTTTAGATATTTCTCCTAGGCCAATAAGAAAGGAGCCTGACAGCTTTATTTCCACAAAAAGATCAGATTTTATTACTTGGGAATTAATTAAACAACAAAGGTGAAATTAATAAAAATCAAAGATAAGGAAATAGGGAAAAAAGAAATGCAGATAAATTCTCCTTAACTCTAAACTAAGTCTATGCAATCCCCAGATCATTTCCAATTAAGCTAATTCAAAGGAATTTGTGTTCACTCACCACACCTGGGACATCTGCAGTTGCTCACCGGAAAGGCAGAAGAGAGAGAACTAGCATTCCAGAAGCACCTCAGCCTCCCCTCAGGGAGCATTCAATCTTCCTCCCCCAAAAGGGGAGGTCCTTCAAAAACTGCCTATGGGGGGAGACTTTAGGACTGAAAATAAAATAAAATTGACTTAACCACCCCCCCAAACCGCCCCCCCCACAAAACTGCCTATGAAGAGTTCTCCTTCTGATCTCAGTAGCATATGTAACTTCAGGGTGGGCCAGGTGTGGCCCCTCCCAAATGAGTCAGCTAAATTCTAATAATTTTTACCACAAATAATTTTTACCACATTAACAAATGCTTTTTTCATTCAATCAATATTATAAATCCTATCATAACACTTGTGGATATGAAGGTTGTTTTAATTAGGACCTTAAATGTATAACTATAAAACAAGACTACAAGGAGATTAGTTATCCTTAGGAGGAATACACATAATATGGAAAAAACTAGGTATAGACCAACATCTCACACCATATACTAAAATAAGGTCAAAATGGGTACATGATTTATACATAAAGGGTGATACCATAAGCAAACTAAGAGAGCATGGAATAGTTTGTCAGATTTGTGGACAGGGGAAGAATTTAGGACCAAAGAAGATATAGAGAGATATATTTTACAAAATATAAAATAGGAGGTGGCAGCTAGGTGGCACAGTGGATAAAGCACCAGCCCTGGATTTAGGAGGACCTGAGTTTAAATCCAGCCTCAGACACTTGACACTAGTTGTGTGACCCTGGGCAAGTAACTTAACCCTCATTGTCCCACCCCCCAAAAAGTATTAAAATATAAAATAGGTAATATTAATGTTATAAAATTGAAAAGCTTTTGCACAAACCCAATGTAACCAAAATTATGAGGAAAGCAGAAAACTAGGAAAGAAGTTTTGCAACAACTATCACTGATAAAAACCTCATTTATCAAATATATAGACAACTGAGTCAAATTATAAAAATACAAGTCATTCCCCAATTGATAAATGGTCAAAGGATATGAGCAGGTAGTTTTCAGACAAAGAAACTAAAGCTCTCTATAGTCATAAGAAAAAGTGCTTTCACTATTTATCAGAGAAATGAAAATTAAAACAACTCTGAGATATCACCTTACACCTAGCAGAGTGACAAATATAACAAAAAAAAGAAAAAGAAAATATTGAATATTGGAGGGGATGTGAGAAAACTGGGACTCTAATCCACTGTTGGTAGGGTTATGAACTGATCCAACCATTTTGGAGAGCAATTTGGAACTATGCCCAAAGGGCTATAAGGCCAGCAATACCACTGCTAGGTTTCTATCTGAAAGACATAACCCAAAAGAGAAAAATATCTATTTGTACAAAAATATTTATAGCAGCTCTTTTTATGGTGGCTAAGAATTGGAAATCAAAGGAATGCCCATCAATTGGGGAATGACTGAACATGCTGTGGTATATGATTGTAATGGAATATTATTGTGCTATACGAAATGACAAGCAGGATGATTTCAGAAAGGCCTGGAAAGACTTATATGAACTGACATACAGTGAAGTGAGAAGAACCAGGAGAGCATTGTACACAGTGACAGCAATATTGTGTGATGATCAACTGTGATAAACTTCGCTCTTCTTTGCAATACAATGATCCAAGAAAATCTCAAAGGACTAATGATAAAGCATACTATCCACCTCCAAAGAACTGATATTTTTTCTTTTTTTTTTTAAAGTAATAAATATTTTTATTTATATTTTTGGGTTCCAATTTTTATATGTCCTTTTCTCTCTCTCCTCCCCCCTCCCTGAGGTGGAAAGCAATCAGATATGGGTCATACATGTATGATTATGTAAAACATTACCATATTAGTCATTTTGTACAAGAAAACTTGAATAAAAGAAAAAAAATGAAAGAAAGTGAAAAATAGCATGCTTCAGTCTGATCCATCAATATCAGTTCTTTCTTTGAGGTGGATAATGTGTTTCAATAGTCCTTTAGGATTGTCTTGAATCGTTGTATTGTTGAGAATAGTCAAGTCATTCACAGTTCTTCCTCAGACAATACTGTTGTCTCTGTGCACAATGTTCTCTTGGCTCTGCTCAATTCACTATACATCAGTTCATACACGTCTTTCCAGATCTTTCTGAAATCATCCTGCTTTTCATTTCTTATAGCACAATAGTATTCCATTACAATCATACCACAGTATGTTCAGTCATTCCCCAATTGATGGGCATTTGTCGGGGTCGAGGGCCAATGCCCTAACGATGGGGGTTAAGGATGAGAGACGATTAATCATTGACACATCAGCACCACATTATGTGTGATAAACTGTGTGCATTTTATTATCCAGGATAGCCCAGTATTTATAGCAAAACCCCACAAAGTTAATCAAATAAAATCTCTGCAAGAATAATTCTAGAGAATAAGAGTAATCTTTCAACCTTTCAACCTTGACCTGTCAGAACCTGTTCTAGGCCTTAACAGAGCAAAGTTTGTACAGCTGATTCTTTGGACCCCTGGGAGGCCAGCCAAGCATTGTCTCAGGAATTCAGGCCTTGACCACAAAGTTTCCTAGGAGACTTGCTGCCTCAGTGACCAAGGCCCAAGCATGGGTAGGGGGAACTCAGTCAGAGGGGCAACAGAGAGCCTCCTGGGTTCCCCAACAGGCATTCCTTTGATTTCCAATTCTTAGCCACCACAAAAAGAGCTGAGATATATATATATATATATATATATATATATATATATATATATATATATATAAAAAATTTATTATTTTTTTTTACAAATAGGTCTTTTCCCCTTTTTTGGCATGTCTTTGGGATATAAACCTAGCAGCCATATTGCTGGATCAAGAGGTATGCACAGTTCTGTAGCCCTTTGGGCATCTGAAAGAACTGATATTGATTGAACACAGACTGAAGCATGCTATTTTTCACTTTCTTTCATTTTTTCTTTTATTCAAGTTTTCTTATACAAAATGACTAATTTGGAAATGTTTTATGTAATTGTACAAGCATAGCCTATATCTGATTGCTTACTGCCTCAGGGAGCGGAGAGGAGAGGGAGAAGAAGAGGGAGAGAATTTGGAACTCAAAACTTTAAATAAAAATGTTTACTAAAATAAAATAATATAATATAATTGAACAAAGCTTCAAAAAAATGGAGGCATGAACATAATGCATTTATAACTTTCTCATCACAATCCTAATTCCTCTCACAGGCAAGTAGGCAGGCAGGCAGCAAGAATTTATTAAGCACTTACTCTATGCCAGGCACTGTGCAAAACATTGGGGGTACAAATGTAAGTAGAAAGATCCAGCTCTCAAAGAGCTTAAATCTAAGACAAAACAAAAGGAAATTGAAGGGGTGGGGGGAAAGAAAGGTACTTGTCCCAGGGCATGGTGTTGAACTCTGAAATGTCAGAAGTAGAACAGGGAGGGGAATAAGGTTTGAAGGACCTAGAATTCTTCCCCAAATGGAGGCCCCTGGAGGAGTCATCATTGAGAGAAGGAGGCCTGCATGTTGGTAATGCAAGAATTTCAAGTAATCTTCAAACATGACCTATAGTCCCCATTTCACTCTCCAGAAATCAAAAGGCAAGACTATAGCTGAATTCAAAATATTTGCAGTATGATGCTCTTTTTGACACTTTCCTGGATTTCTACTATTTTTTAGAAAAGCAAAGGGAAAAAAAGGATGGACCAGCAAGTCTCACTTTTTACCTTATTCTACTTTACTTCTCCCAAAGAGCTATGCATTCTAATATTCTTCTTCAGACTCCAGGAGATGTGAGATTGGAGAGGCGGTGAGAAAAGAAAAGATTTCAGAAGGTTTGAAAAGCAGATGTTAGGTATGAGGTGACTGCTTCTTTATCTAGAACAGCTCTGAGATGTACATAAAGTTTTTTGACCAGTTGAGCGCAGCACTGGAAATTGATGAAAACAATGAGGATTAACTGGGGACCTAAAGGTTTCTGAATTTTTAAGCTTAAATGTGTTGAATAACTGACAAAAAATGACAGATAATTTTTGCTTTTCCAGGAATTTCTTTACTGAAGATATTGTTGTTTTCCTATTATCTTCTCACTTAGAATCATTGAGAGACTGAATTGTCTTTTTCCTTTCTTTATATACCTAGTATTTAGCACAGTGCCCATAGCTGGCACATAATGAATGCCTGTTGACTGACGGGAAAGAGTACTGGTTCTGAATTGAGGAGCTCCATTCAAATGCCTCCTCTGAGATTACAGATATGATCTATAATGCATTTATTATATGTATATAATAGATATATAGCATATATAATCCCACCTTTGAGATTATATATAATCTATAATTATATATGTGTATATATAGTTTATAAATGCACATGTATATATACAACACATATATAGGCAGTATTTGTGTGTATATATATGTATGTGTCTCTGTCTCCATCTATGTTTCTATGTCTATATTATTCATCTATCCATCCATTCATCCATCTATCTTTCATCTTTGTGACACTGGGCAAGTTTAGACCTCCCTGAGCCTTAATTTCCTCCTTTATAAAAGGAGGGGGAGTAGGCTAGATGGTTTCTGAAGTCTCTTCTGAGGTATGTATCTATGATATATACTCATAATTCGGTTTGTGAATTGGGAAGGATTTGGGATTTTCCTGAGCTAATTAGATTTTTTTGAGTACCCTGGCACTTACCTTCTCATAACTAATACTGTATTTAGCTCTTGAGATAAGGAACCTTTTAAAATTATTTTCAATTTAATTAAAAATTATACAAATTTTGGAGCCAAAAAGTATCATACATATATTCTCATCCAATACCCAATTTTACAGGCAAGGAAACTGAGGTCTAGAGAGGGGCAAATATCTTACCCAAGGTCATACCAGCTAGTTAATGAGATGTCTTTTGACTCCTAGCTCAGTTCTCTTTTCATTACATTTCACTCCTGCTAATCCCTGGAATAATATTAAAACCACTCAACTGGAGAGGGAGGCTAGCCCCTGAGCTTAACCTAATGGCTCCCTCACACTGTGAGACTCAGCTCCACTAGACTTATTGTTGAACTTCCTTAGATCTACTGTTTGACCTTGCCATCTTCAGTTGGATTTTTACTACATATGGAGGGCCAAAGAAATGAGATGAAAAATTTTAAAGTCTCTTGGAGCCATTCATTAAAATGAGGTCTCCTTAAAGGTTTGAGTCTGGGCGAAAGTGAGACATTTGGCTTATCTGTAAATTTTAAGTTGTCCAAAATAAGGGATACTCTTCCTGACCCACAAGTTGGCATTGATGGTAAATATAAATACTGTACTGTTTATTAAAACTTTTCTTGTTAGTGGAGACATTCGGACAGCCTAGGATCTATAATCCTGAGTAGGAGTCAGACTGGAAAGGGTCCAGTGTCCCTTTGATTTGAACACACACAAAAACGTGAGACCTTTTTAGTGGATATAATGGCAGGAAGATCTGCTTGTACCTTTTTGTTTTTCTCGTTCATATCTCTTGCAGCTCAGATTCTGAACAACTGCCACAAAGGACTTTTCAGATTTAAAAAAAAAAAGAAAGAAAGAAAGAAAGAAAAAAGGGTGGGGGCAAGAGAGATCTTATCTGTTAAGATAAGGGAAAAGAGAGAGAACCGGGAAGCTCAGAAGGTGCAGGAGGGGCGGTAAAGAAAGATAGCAGTCTAAAAGGCGAATACTTATGGCAACACCTGCTGGAACAGTCTCTCTTTTGTCAGTCGGGCCACTGGAGCACGCCCTCCTGGTCTTTTTGAGTTCACAGGAGCATTGCAAATGGCTGGGGTCAGAGTCCGAGAGCCTTTCCAGCCAAGGGAGTGCATTCTCCCCCACGGAAAAAAAAAAAATAATAAACTGGTTATAAGGACTTTGTCTGCTCTCAGGAGAGCCACGCTTCTTGCTGTGGGGAGAGTGCGGGGCAGGGGATTGAAGGGCTGGAATCCAGGTGTGCCTCCCACCAGAGCGAATCTGTCCTTGCAGCAAAGTCCAGGAGAGGGAAGGAAGGGCCGGAATGGGTGGGAACAGACAAGGATACCGGTTACGTCTGACCTAGGGCCCACTTAAGGCTCCTCCAGCCGGGTGGGATGGGCTTTTGTGGCAGCTGATCCCTTCGGGATTAACCCCTTTGCCGCCTGTAGGTAGCAGTGGCGCGGGAGAGGAGGAGCGCCGCGCTGGAGGAAAGGGCTGGCGCGGGTGCTTTCGCAGCAAAGACGAGCTCCTGTCCCCAGGGGACCGCGGAAGGCAAGACACACTTAGGTGGGTAGCTAGGTGGGACGCCGCTTCAGATTACCCCAGGGAGAGACTGGGAGAAATCCTGGGGTCTTGCTACCCTCAGTTATTCTGTGCAAACCTCTCTACGGTCTCAAGCTTTACCTGTTCATCAGCCTGGCTAGTTTTCTTTCTTTTAGCAGCTTTTTCTCGTAAAAGATATAAAGAAAGGCTCAGACGTCCCTCTTCCTTCTCCCATTTTCGTTCCCTTCTTGGTGGCGTCGCAGAAAGAAAACATGCCCCGACCTTCAGTTAAGATCAGGAGCTAGGCTAGGGAGTCCCGCGTGGAGCCTGGGGGAGGGGGTTGTCTCTTCGGGGAGAGGGGAGCATTGTTTGTGCCGGGTGGGGGAGGATGGGTGACGATCCCCAGCCCAGAGGCTCCCGCTGCAGGGGCTGCGGCGGCGACAGCCTGCCCAGGCACCTCTTGGCTTCCTTTCGGCGCTGCCCCCCAAGCTGCGTCCCCCGGACCCGGGGCGTGTCCTGGGGTCTCCCCGGGAGCTTGGGGCGGGGCGGGGCGGGGCGGCGCCTGGGAATCAAGCTGGCTGGAAGCGGGGCCGAACGCTGGAGGGGGCTGTAGCTCTCCCTCTCCCTCTCTCTTCCCGACCGTAGCTTCCCCTTCCCCCCACCCTCGCCTTCTTTCCCCCCTCCCCCCTCCGGAGGGGGCAGGCTTAGGGGCGGGGAGGTGCGGCCACCGCGGCGTTGGGGCCGCCGAGTTCAGTTCCCGCTCGCCGGCCGGGTCTACCGGAGGCAAGCCCGTGGCCGGCGTCTTTGCAGTCGCCGTTCCGCCTTTTGAGTTTGATTTGAAGGGGTGGGGAGGGAAAAGGGGGCGGGGAAGGAGAGAGGCACGGCCACCGCCTCTCGGGCTTCTCCCGTGCAAATGGTGTTTGCCTAGGCGTCGAGCCGGACATGGCGACCCTGAGCCCGCTACCTTCCCTCTCCTTCTCCCCTCGTCTTTCGTTCTCCTGCTCCTCCCCTTCTTCTCCATCTCCGGGAACCCTTTAATGGCTCGGACCTCCGCCGGCCCCTGCCAGCTTTACTTGCGCGCCGGAGACGGGAGCCACCAGAGTCCGGGAGTATTAATAGAAAGCAGCCGCTGCAGCCCCAGTCCGGGAGCCGCGCGAGCAGCAGCAGCAGCAGCCTCTCTCAGCAGCCCGGGGCCCGCGGCGCGGGGGAGGAGGAGGAGGAGGAGGAGGAACACGGGGAGTAGCAGGAGCCCGAGCCCCGGACGCTGGGTTGCGGCGGCAGCTCCAGCCCCAGCCCCAGCCCTAGCCCCAGCCCCAGCCCCAGCTCCAGCTCCAGTCCCGAGACGTGGAGGTAAGTAAGAGCTGCTATGGGAACAATGAAGACTGGGGAAGGAGTGGGGGGGGGGGGCGGTGCGGAGAGGCCAGGTCCGAGAAAGGGGAGGGTATCAGTCTTGTACCCGAGAGGGAGGTGTGAGTGTGGACAGAGGGAGGACAACTGCAGCTCCACCAACTTGTGGAAGTCTCTCGGCTACTGGAGAAAGCTGGGTGGTGATGGTGGTGGTGGTGGTGGTGAAGGGCCCAGGAGCAGGAGATCGGACCTTGGGCGGCCCCTGGAAGAGGAGTGGGGGCATGGGGCAGGTGAGGATGGCTTCGCCTCGGTAGGAGATAGGGTGGTGGGTGGGGCTGTTTGGAAGCCGGAGGTTCCTGGGCCGGGCTGGTGGACACGGCAGTAATATAACAATAGTAGGCGATTTCGGGTGCCCTGTTGGACTCCCGGGGCAGCGCTAGCATGGGAGTACGCTTACCATTGCTCTTCTTTACCGGCCCCCCTCCCCCGCCGGAGGAATCCCAGGGACCCTGGGTCTCCAGCCCCTTTCCTTCTTAACCGAACTACCCCGCCCCCATCCCTGCTCTTCGGTGACAGCCCTGGGAAGCTTCTTCTGGACGCTTGGCTGTAAATCTTCGTCCCTAGAGCCGAGAATCTGGCGGATGGTTGTTAAATCTGATTGGGTGTCCTGCGAAGTGTCCGGAGCTTGTACAGATCTGGTCACAAAGTTACACTTCAGTCCCTAGACCTGTGTGACAAAGACGGATCTGGTCAGAACACAAGTTGGATTTCATCTCCCCCCCCCCCCCCCCACTTCCACGTGTGGCAAACTTCTGTCTTTGAAAAAGAAAATATGGTGCACATTAAAAAAAAATCTTTTTAATGTGATTTTAAAATCTTAAATTTAGGAAACTTTAAATGTGTGATCCAGCTTGGTGCTGAGTGTGCGTCTGTTTATTTTTAAATCAAAGGATAAATTCCTCTTAATGAGTCTGAAGTGCATTTATAGCTGTAATGCCAAATGGGCAACTCATTGCTTCCTGCTGGTGTGGGGAATCTGTTCTGTGTCCCCTTGATTGAGCCTTACAAAGGAATGAGTTCCCCGTGTAGCCCCTTGGGCTTGTTGAATGCAAGGACTTGGAGGGGGAAAAAAAAATCTTGATTTTCATCTGGAACAGCTTAGCAGGACATATAAAAGCAGCGTGGCTAGTGTGCCTTTTTTTTTTTTTATCCTGTTCTGTGGTAAAAAATCACATTGAATTTCCAGTTATTTGTTTAGCAGACTGGTCGAGAGAGAACGGATCTTTCCTCTGTGACTCTTGTAATGCAGTTTATGTTTTCTCTTGCTTGCAGCCTTTCTCTAGCACGTGTAGTCCATTCCTTATGAACCAAGCTAGGATCTCACTAGATTCCCTTAACAAACCATAACTCTTGTCCTTCAGTAGACAGCATAATCTTAGATCCAAAACCGCTATGCAGATTGTGGAAGAATTGAATGTGGTCTAGTTGACCTAGGAGACCATTTGTCCCTGTCGGTTGATCGTATTTTTCTTTACTTGGCTTTTCCCATCCTAAGAGTGAGAAGGGCTTTGAAGATTGGTTTTTAAATTGGCTTCATTGTTAGGATGAGGTAAAAGAAAGCTCTTTGGAGTTTTGCACATCTGGCTGCCTTTTTTCCCCCCTCTTCCCCATTCTTGCTGAGGAATGACTCAATTTGGTGCATCATAGCCTTTATTTTATTTTATTATTTTATTTTATTTTGCACAGGTCTACCTCCAAGCAGTTTGTCTACAGGGAAATAAAAACCAGCAAAACAAAACTGTGCCCTTTAGATATATATACAAGGTGATGGAAATCCAGGCCAATAGGATTGTTCTGTATTCTTGCAGCATGTATCTGTGGCAAGAATTTGGTGTTGGAATTAGTTCAGCCATAATGAAATTGGAAGTTTGGTGGAGCCATGAAGAAATGGAATCTAGTCCTTACTAACACATACTAGCCCTATGACCCAGGGTAATTCTCTAAGGCTGTTATATAGGAGAATAGCTGCCAACTGCATTGATAGAGCACTTGAACTTCCTCACACAAGGGAATGAAGTCACAGGTACAAATCCCCAAAAAGAAAAGGAAGAGATATTATTTTTTAAAAAATATCTGAAAATATAGTTATTTAAAGTTTACAGAGCTCTATATACACATTTGGTCTTCATAGCAATCCTGTGAGGTGGCTGCTACAGGTGTCATTAACCTCATTTGACATATGAGGAAACTGAGGCTCAGGGAAATTCAGTGATTTGCTCATGTTCATACAGCTAGTATCAGAACTATAATTCAAACCACCAACAAAACCCCACAAAAAAACCAAAAACCCAACCCTTAGTTCTCGGCTTTTTATAATAGTGACAATACTAGGAGTTACTTAGTTTTGGATAACCTAAACTAACCTTATCCTCATTGCTGTATCAGGCAAAGAAATACTGGTGGTGAAGGTATAATGCAGGTTGGGGGTACAGATAACCAGATTCTAACCTCTCCATGTTTAATTTAGAAAATCTGTAACTCCTTTGCTTACCATGGAATGGAAAGAACCCAAGATTACTTGGATTATGATGTAGGTTTTTCAGATATGACTCCTAGTCCCTGCAAGATTTGAGCCTGTGATTTTAGAAAGCGTATTTCACTTTTAAGTGGAAATCCTGGCATTCAAGCTAACTAAAGGATATAGTGTGGAATTTGGTTTCTATAATCTCTTTCCTTATGTATCTTCTTTCTCAAAGGATCCTGGGGATTGAATATCATTGGTTCATATTAGAATACTAATGGCACTTTGCTAGGATTCTCATCAGCTATGTTTTAGCTATCCTTATTCATTTTTCTTGATTGGTTATAGAAATTACATCATGAAAATACCAAGATTGTGGGGCGGCTAGGTGGCGCAGTGGATAAAAGCACCGGCCCTGGATTCAGGAGTTCCTGAGTTCAAATCTGGCCTCAGACACTTGACACTTACTGGCTGTGTGACCCTGGGCAAGTCACTTAACCCCATTGCCCCATAAAAAAAAAAAGAAAAAGAAAATACCAAGATTGTAAACCGCACAAGTATTATTGCCCAAAAACATAGTTTCCAAGAGATTTATTTAATTACTTATTGAACAATAAACAGTGTAGAAATTTACACTCAGCAATCATGGTGCTTATAGATATTTAACTATATAATTCACTGGGAAATAAGCAATATGAGAATATTATTTTGAATTAATAATAATAATTAATGAGATTCTATCCTGAAGTGAACAAGTATAAAGAGAGAAAGGAAATTTAATCAACATGTAAAAAGTTCTAGAAAAGCTGCTTTTTAGAATTTCTCCAGAGAATGGGGGAACTTGATTTAAGCAAAGATTCTCACCTAGGTTTTGGTAAAGTGGTAATTAAGCTCCTTAAACAACCTATTTGCAAACACCCTTGTTTTTGCCATGTGTTTTGAATAATATTTCTTTTACCTAATTGAAGATTTTGCTGCTGATCGTGGTGGTGTTTGTTATCCTTGTGGACTCAGGCTACTGCTGCAAGTGACAGTTATTTTTGCCCCTGGGCACACAGTTAATCTGTCTCCTGGTTGGCTATGGACTATGGAGACTGTCCATGTTTGTGGATTCTTTGTCTTCCATTCATGTTAGTTATATGCTGGTTTTGTTCAAATTGGGGCCATCCCATCTCTGATTACTGAATTCCAAGTTGATCTATTTCTTTTGCTTGCACTAGTCTCTGATTGTGGTGCTCTGCAAAAATCTCCTTTTCTGCAGAATGTACTTGTTAGTATTTCTTCTGTCCCTGTGCTTAGGTTACTATACAGAAGCTGCTTAGGTATTATGCTGTCACTCATTTCCCAAATGCCCAATTTAAAGTAAAATTAACTAGAAAACACCCTGACTACCAAAGGCCTTGACAAAGGAACTTTTGTTTTAAATCAACTTTTCTTTTTTTCAATTTTTAAATTACTAGCAAGCATGAACATTTTTGGAATACAGAGAGTAAAAAAAAAGATTGGCAATGAAACATTTGTTTTATGCACATTTTTCCCTCCCTTCCAGCTCCCCCAATTGAATAGAAAGGGAAAGCAACCCCCCCATCACAAATATGCAAACCATTTATACATTGAGCATGTTCAAAAATGTGTGTGTCATTCTGAATTTTAATCTAGTCCTTTCTTTGGCAGGAGATGAGTAGCACATTTCATCCTCTGTTTTCTGGAATTGTTTATCATTGCAATTATCATAGTGCTAAAGTTTTTTAGAGTTGTTTTGCTTCATAGGGCTGGACAAGTAGTTTCTGGAGTCATTTCTTGCTAAATAAAGATTTTTGGTTTTGCTCATTGTCTCAAAAATATTTAGTTTATTTTAAAGGGGAGAAAATTCTTAATCTAGATGTTGTTTTTCCCCACTCTCTGTCTTTTCATGTGTAGCATTTAGGATCATAGTATCCTTGCAATAATAATACTAAAAGCTTTAGTCGAGACATTGAAAAATATTGTGTCTGGAGAATTTGATACTTATACAATGAGTCTGATAGGACCAACAAATACAATGTAATTCTTAGTATCTGTGTCCATTACTACCAGTGATCTTCAACTTTGACCTGTAACTTCCTTTCTATTAAAGTACTGAATGAAGGTTGCCAGACATGGCTGAGGATTTGCAGAATGAATTCATGTGGGAAGTAGATAAGTTCACTCAATTCAATGTATAAAATTGTCATATGTGACCATAAGTTTTCAAGAGAGATACCATAAGGTAACCTGGATTGCATTTAGCTTCTAAATGAGGGAAAAGGCGGCAGATAGATGGTGCAGTGGATAGAGCACCAGCCCTGGAGTCAGGAGTACCTGAGTTCAAATCCGACCTCAGATGCTTAACACTTAATAGCTGTGTGACCCTGGGCAAGTCACTTAACCCCAATTGCCTCACACAAAAAAAATAGAAATAAAAAACTAAATGAGAGAAAAGTTACCTTGGACATTGCATTATTATATTAGAGCCATTCCCCATAACCAGTGATCTCTTTTGAGCTTACTTTATACAAGATTTTATTCTAGCCTGATATTTGTTTCAAATTACATCACAAAGATGGGAATATCCAATTTTAAGATAGTTTTTGTTGCTCTTTTTTGGTTTGGTTAGGTGCTGACCATGATTTTAGAGTACTTAAAAACTAGTCTTTCATTTTTTAAAAAAAAGAAGTTTAGGGGCAGCTAGGTGGTACAGTGGATAAAGCACTGGCCCTGAATTCAGAAGGTCCTGAGTTCAAATTTGACCTCAGACACTTGACACTTACTAGCTGTGTGACCCTGGGCAAGTCACTTAACCCTCATTGCCCTGCAAAAAAAAAAGTTTAATAATAGTGCTGACAACTTCTTACTATTCTGAGAATTTAGAAACTAGATTTTTAATTGTTTATCTTTATTTACTTTGAATTTGTTCATTTGTAAGAGATGCATAAAATAGACTTTTACCTTTCGATGCCCAATTCGATTCCACTCCCCATACTAAAATGGGGGGGGGGGAGCCAAACCTTTGTACACATGGTTTTTAAATTAAGCTTGTATCTTTTTTTTTTTTAGTGAGGCAATTGGGGTTAAGTGACTTGCCCAGGGTCACACAGCTAGTAATCTGGCCTCTGTCTGAGGCCAGATTTGAACTCAGGTACTCCTGACTCCAGGGCCGGTGCTCTATCTACTGCGCCATCTAGCTGCCCCAAGCTTGTATCTTTATGAAATATTAATTATTGTGGAAGTAATTTCCAGTGGTAAATCTAAGGGTAATGCCACCCCTTTTAACTCAGAAGATGATTAATTGCTACATGTAACATGTTGCACAAAGAAGTCTACACTTTGGTAATATCTGACTTTTTATTGCTGAATGATCTGGCATATTAAAACCTTGCCAAATGGGGGCAGCTAGGTGATGCAGTGGATAAAACACCGACCCTGGATTCAAATCCAGCCTCAGACACTTGACACTTACTAGCTTTGTGACCCAAGGCAAGTCACTTAACCCTCATTGCCCCACACAAAACAAAAACAAAAAACCCTTGCCAAAAGTGGTCCCTGATATTGCTTTGTGGGGAAGGCAGTCCATTAGGATGAGCTAACTATTGGAGCTAGTAAAGGTCAATTGACTTATTCAACTCTGAAAGTATAAAATAGCAGTAGTCTTGTTCTATGAATTATGAAAATTACTTAGGAATTTGAGGTCAGGTTACATTATATTTGAGCACAATTGTTAACATGCTTGATCACAACATATGGGAATTTTGCTATTGCATCAATAAAACTGAGCTTAAAAGAGCTATAAAATGAAAATATTACATGCTTGTCTTAAAAATACAGGAAATATGAGCTTAAGACTGCAATCAAACAAACAGATGGTCTGAAAGCAAAATGAAAAGTTGTTCTTCCTCAGAGTGCAGAAGGAGTTTGAGGAAGAAAAGGAAGACATTATCTATTTGATTTAATTGCTAGCACTTATTATAGCACTTTATAAATATTATCCTCACAATAACTCTGGGAGGTAGGTGCTATTATTCTTCTCTTTCTACAAGATGAGGAAATTAAGGCCAAGAGGTTAAATGACTTACCCAGGATCATACAACTAGTAAGTGTCTGAGGCTGAATTTGACTTCAGATCTTCCTGGCTCAAGGTCCAGTGCTCTATCCTCTGTGCCAATTACAGAAATGATGCCCCAGAAGAAGCAATCTGTTACCTTTAAAATAAGGTAAACATGACCTTGTAAGAAGTGTCATATCTCTATAAGCCTAAGACATATTGTTATTTTAATTAATATTATATGATGCTTTAGAAGAAGATAAGATGACATAGCTATTCCTGCTATGGAGTAGACTTTTGTGTAATATAGGCTTGTCTTTTAGCTTATTCGGGACTCTTTAAACTATCATTTTTGCTAATCTGCTGTAAGGTTGAACTTCATAGTTGCTTTGACTTATATTTCTCTACTTTTACTGGTGATTCAGAACATTTTTTATATGATTACTTATAATTTGGATTTCTTTCTTTTTAAAAATTGCCTGTTATCTATTGGGGAATGGCTCTTATTCTTATAAATTTTGTCTCTCTTCTCCTGTAATAACTTACCTTCCTGGTTTCCTTTTAAGTCCTAACTAAAATCTGACCTTTTACAGGAACCCTTTCCTAACCCCTCTTAATTCCAGTGCCTTCTCTCTGTTAATTTTTTCCTATTTGTCCCGTGTGTAGCTTGCTTTGTATATATTCATTTGCATATTGTCTCCCCCATTAAATTGTAAGCTCCTTGAGGGCAAGGACTGTCTTTTGCCTTTTTTTCCCTCCTAGCACTTAGCACTGTGCCTGGCACACAGTAAGCACTTAATAAATGTTTATTGAATGATTGATATAGCTTGTAAATGAGGCTATTGACAGAGAAAACTAGTGCAAAGATTTTTTTTTCTTAGCTTTTCCCTTTTTAACTTTAAATGCATTGGTTTTGTTCTTGCAAAAACTCTTAAATTTTATATAATCAAAAATTTTCTTTTTATCTTCAGTGATCATCTGTATCCCTCATTTCTCCATGATCTGTTCCCCTATCCATAAATGGGAAAAGTAATTTCTTCCTTGCCCTTCTACTTGTTCATGATATTGTTTTCTATATCTAAGGCATGGATTCATTTGGAAATTATCTTGATATATGGTGTAAAGTGTTGATTAAAAACCTAATTTCTGTCATATTATTTTGTAGTTTTCCCAACAGTTTTTGTGGAATATCAAGTTGAGTCTATAAAACTAAATACTACTAGATTAGTTTGCTGCTTTATGTCATAGAGCTAATTTGTTTCACTAATCAACTCCTCTATTTTTTAACCAGTACCAAATCAACTCTATGGTTCATTACATTATTTTCTGAATATATCCCTCCCCTCTCCACTACCCAGGGAGTCATTCCTTTTAGCCATGATTATAAAAGAAAAAAAATGCAGTTTAGCAAAAACAATTCATAGTACATTTCACATATCTTGCCAAATTTGAACCCTGGATTATTCCTTCATCTGTCTCTATTCATCAACATTCTGCTGAATGGAGCTGTAAGAAGTTATGTAGATGTCTTGACAGGGTCCACAACAGATTTTATTATCTAATATCAAGTGGATCCTCATTGCAGCAATGTAGTTTTATTCTTCTATAATTGATTCTCTGTCCTATTCACTATAATGGCTGTTTCAAACCTTATCTTCTCTCCAAAAAAAACCCTCCTGTGGTACCCCCTTACTTTTCTGCACTGCCACATATTGCTGAAAAGTGGAGAAGTACAAGAATCCTACAAGAATATAGAGTTGGAGTTGCTTTTGCCAACTTTAGGATGAAGGTTAGTGACTTTTCCTAAAAGAGTACTATACCACTTAAATTTTTTTTTTTTGGTGAGGCAGTTGGGGTTAAGTGACTTGCCTAGGGTCACACAGCTAGTAAGTGTCAAGTGTCTGAGGCTGGATTTGAACTCAGGTCCTCCTGAATCAAGGGCCCCTACTTTATCTACTGTGCCACCTAGCTGCCCCTACAACACCACTTTAGCTGAACACATCCAGTAAGCCTGAATCCAGAAGTGATGTCTACTACAGTTGCTACAGAGGAATAAGCTTAGCTAAGCAGAGGAACATCTTGGAAGAAAAGCATCAGAGAAGCAGCTCCGTGGATGGACTATTCTGGTTCATATGTCAAGCACAGCATGGTTTAGCACGGGTTAGCACTGGATATATTTGTTAAACCAAGAAACTACACCTTTCAAGGGCCTTTTATGTACAGCCTCTAAACAGAACAAGGACAGTGAAGCCTACAGTTATGGAGTTGTGAGTTGTCCTGGTCCCAGGCACTTCTCACATGTGCCTCACTACCCTGGGATTTTGAGAGTGTGCCAACGCACTCTATGGATACTCTGCATTATGCATTATTGTAGAGTGGGGAAGTATAATTGTGAGATAAAATTACATAAATGTGTTTGCTTTGCATTTATGATAAATGTTTCATTGAAGGTTGAGTATTAGTGGCTGATGTGTTCATGAGAAATAAATTAGTAAAGGCTATAGAGCTATAGTGTTTATAGGATGTCAACCACAAGGACTATTCATTAAGTACTTGAATATTAGACTCATAGCCAAGTGGCCACCTCTCTGGGACACCAACCCAAACTGCTGGTATGGATTGGTAGGGGGAGTGAGCAAGTTCTAGCCCAGGAAGAGAGATAGACTAAGGAAAATTGGGGATTGGTACTACACATTGGCACATTTCTGTCTCCATGTTCCTGCCACCAAAGGAAGGTACTTCTTAGTGTCCTATATCTTGTAGGCAGCCATTCCATCTCACTCCCTCTCAGCACCTTCTATGACTTGCTGTAACTCCCACTCCATCAGTTATGGTGCCTGAGACTTCACAAATTGCTGCTTGATACCCTGGGAAGACTTCAACCTGAGACAAATCACATTGGGATGATGAGTACCTATTTGAACTTATTCCTCAATGATTACTGTACATCATGCCCTTCCCCTTCTCAGTGAGTCTGAACCCCTAACTATTACTATTCAAATCCCTGTTCTCTGTCTCTCACTGACACCCCCCCCCCCCCCCGCCAGTGCCCCACTCTAAAACTATCCAGCCCTTTGGCATGCTTGATCAAAAAGTGACAAATTTGCTTCCATTTTAAACCTTTTCTTTTCACACTCCTTTTATCTTCCTGCTCTTGAGTTTTGGGGCTTTTCCTGATGTCATTAGCTTTCCTGGCCACACTTTCCAAGCACTGGCTGCAATTTCCCTCATATTCCCTGTTCCCCATTGCCACCTCCAGGCTTTCTCTCTACCACCATTACTCTTACTTTGAGTTTCATTCAGTCCATAGTTATCACCTAATCAAGATTTTGTAATTGTTATCTAACAATCTTTAGGACCCTCTCCTTTCTTTTTAAAAACTTTTAAAAATTAATTTTGCCAAATATTTACTAATTACATGTAAACTTTTTTCCTAACTTTTTTTTAACATTTTGAGTTTCAAATTCTCTCCTTCCTTCCTGCCCCTCCCCCTTGAGAAGGCAAGCAATTTCATCTCACTTATACATATAATATCAGTCAAAACACATTGCCATATTAGCCATGTTGCAAAAGAAAACCCAAACAAACAAAAAAGAAAAATAGAGAATGTAAAAAAAAGTATTTTTCAATCAGCATTCAGAGTTCATTAGTTCCCTCTTTGGAGGTAGATAGCATTTTTTCATCATGAGTCCTTTGATCCAAGACAATTCCATTGGATTGCTGAAAATGTTATTCACATTTGATAATCATATGATATTGCATTGTGTTCAATGTTCTCCTGGTTGTGCTCACTTCATTTTGCATCAGTTCACATAAGTCTTTCCAGGTTTTTCTGAAACCTTCTTGCTTGTTGTTTCTTAAAGTACAATAGTATTCCATAACAATCACATACCACAACTTGTTCAGCCATTCCCCAAATGATGGGTATTTCCTCAATTTCCAGTTATTTACCACAATGAAAAGGTCTGCTACAAATTTTTTTGTACAAATAACTTTCCTTACTTTTTTTTGACCTCTTTCACTTTTTATTCCCAAACAATATGTAAAATTAAATTTTATTTTATTTTTTACATTTTAAGTTCCAAATTGTCTCCCTCCCCCATTACCCACCCTGCACTAAAGAAGGCCAGCTTTTCTCTCTCTCTCTCTCTCTCTCTCTCACACACACACACACACACACACACACACACACACACACACACCCATGCTATACATTCTTCTGTTTATCAGTTCTTTCTATGGAGGTAGATAGCACCTTCCTTCATAAGCTCTTTTAATTAAATCTATTTTTAGGTTTAACTTTGTCTGGGCTCCTGAACTCAGGTACTCCCCTCTTCCCTGAGCTTCAATCAGGGCTCCCAGCAACACTGTTTAAACTCTCTTACTGCAGTCCCTCAGGTGACTGTGAACTTCAACTCACCCATCTACCCTGGAACTAAAACCAGCAATTTTGTTCCCCTGCTAGTAACTACTGCCCTTCTGCCACCACCCTCACTAGCATGTATTTGATTCACCTTACCTATAGCCACAGCTTGGGACCATGTCTGGTCAGCATATTTGGGCCCCAACTCCAGGGAATATTCTATCCTATTTTTTTTCTTTGATTTCTCATGACTGTAGAATGATCCTGGTTTACTCCAATTAGAAGTCTTTCAGTTTTGAAGGTTTTTCTCCTGGCTTCTTAAAATTTGTAGTTTGGCATTGAAATTATAAAATTGAATCATTATATGTTTTTACATTTTCAACATAGTATTCTTCTCTGATAACAATCTGTGTATCTAATCAATCATTTATTTATCTCTATTCAAAAGTTTGGGGTAATTTTCTTTGATGATGAAATTATCCATGTGCATCCTGTCTTCTAAGACAGTTTCTTTGGCTTGTATAGAATTCATCTATTATTTTAAAGTGCTTTCTTTTGCTTCTCTTTTGGAATATTTTCTTCTACTTCTATATTTCTGTGTTCCAGATCTATTATTCCTTTATTAAAAACCTCTATTTTTTCAGATAAGAAATAGCGTGGCATAGGTGACAGAAAAGTGGTTTTGAAGGCAAAAAGACATCAGTTAATGTCCTATTACTTGACACAATGGCTGTATGATGCTGGCAAGTCATAGAACTGCTTAGTTCTTTAGACATCTCTCTAAGACACTAAGTTGCAAAGAAAGTGATGACTTGCATGGATAGACAAAGTTTCTCACCTGGGTATTCTCTATACTAATGACATCACAGATCAATGTCCTATCTCTAATCCCTATTTTTAGGATAGTTTCTGTATCATATTTTATTTGTTTATGATACATACTTGTTTGTCTTTTTAAATTCTGCATTGAGAACAGAGTTGTTTCTGACTGAATTTCATTCCTAATGCATTTTAAAAATTCTGTTTTTCTGTCAAATGATTTCAGAACTTATTATTAGGAAGGATGCAGAATTCCTTCTTTCATCAGAAATTTTGGTTCTTTTCCCTTAATTGTATAATACTGGTTCATTGGGTTCTGTCCTCTCATTGAATTTTTAGTCATTTCTCTTTATGAGTCTCTTGGTTTGTCACAAGACAGGAGAAAGGAACATCCAGTGGTAGAGGCAGTCGGTATAAATGCAGAGTCTATTGGAGGGTGCCAACTTCACAATCATATAAGAAAAAAGGAAGGAGTGCAAAAGCATTAATCTAATAGGAATGTGAGTTTGCTTAAAAATAAATAGATTTCAGGAGACTATAAAGGAAGAATGATAAGAAAATAAGAAGATAGGAGGGTTCGAGCTGACATGAATGGAGAGGAGTTCCCTTGAATTACCAATTATTGGTATATCTTTACTTTTTATTTCCCATTTGATTTTCTGTATAAATTTGGTTGCCCTTTAATCTAATTTTATAGAGTAATCCATTGGTATTTTGATTATAATCATATTGAATTATTCATAGAATCTCATAATTAGAAGGGGCCTATGAAGTCTACCAGTCCACATTGGTTCCTTACCAAGAACACTTAAGAGATTTAGATTGAGAATGAGGATCTTAAGTAATATGATTATAACAGGGATTGTAATCATGTTACTGATGTAAAAAAAGTTAGTAAATAATGCAGGATTGGGTGGTAATAAAAATAACACTAGTTGGATACTTAAGAAGCTGATATAGCATGCCTCAGGAAACAAAATGAATTGGAATTTTTCCCAGAGTAAATGCAGCAGAAAGATAGCAGAAATTGTAGAATGAGAAAAATCTTTAAAAAGGAGGTAATTTGATAAATGAATTAAACAATCTGAATTAATTAGTGATTTTCTACCTACTGGTTTATTGAGAGGGACACCAAAGAGAGCATTTCTAGGATCCCTTTCAGCTCTAAAGTTCTATAGTTCAGTGATCCAGCTGTTTGTTTTAAGTAAGGAAAGGCCAAATCAGTGATCCCAGCAGGAAGTGAATACATATAAAAAAGGAATAAGTCTTGTAAATGTTTATCTGAAAAGAAAACAGTCTAACTTTAAACTTTAGAACTATTTTAAAAATGCATATGCTATGTGTGAGAATGAATACACGAACAGTAGTGCTAGTTAAACTATAAAACAATTCAAAAAGAATCAGTTGGGTAAAATATGCACTCTTAACCATGGGAAAACAACAAACAAAATCTGGTGAAGAGCTAGTATCAGCAAGCCTTTTGAGATTAGTTCTAGTAACAGATATGTTCATTTGCATATCATTTGAATTTTAGGGGCTTTTTTTAAAGTAAGATGGTCAGAAGGTCAGAACATTGGACTGGTACTCATGAAAATTGAGTTCTTGTTCCAGCCCAGCCAACTAACTAGCTGTGCGACCTTGGGAAAATCATCTCCCTTCTCTGATCTTTTATTTCTTTTTCAATAATATGACTGGATTAGGTTAGGAAATCTATACAGTCCCTTCCAAGTCTAAACCTTTGTCATTGTGTGCCAAAATGTATGCTTCCATTCCTAAAAGAGCAAATCGAGTTCTGTTAAGCCAGACAGAAACCAAGTTCTGCACCTGTTTCTCACTCTCATTTCTAATAGACCAAGAAAATAATAAATGTGTTATTCAAGATACATTTTAGGGGGCAGCTAGATGACGCAGTGGATAGAGCATCGGCCCTGGAGTCAGGAGGACCTGAGTTCAAATGTGACCCTCAGACACTTAACACTTACTAGCTGTGTGACCCTGGGCAAGTCACTTAACCCTAATTGCCTCACCAAAAAAAAAAAAAGATACATTTTAGACCTAGAAGGTTAAATGACAGTTTGATAAATTAGCTCTGTTCAGAGTAGAAATGAGATTATTACTGTGTAATCTGGGCTTTTGTTTTTCTTCAGATTGAATTTGTCCTTTAAGCTATCACAGTGAATTCTTTTCTATTTTGATCAGTATTCAAAATACTGTAATTCCTGTTGTGAATATGGTTGAAGTGATGTAATAGTAAAAGGGGGCTACCTTTCCTTTCTTCTTGATTTTAAGAATTATTGGTATATTTGTCTGTTCTCTTATTGTTTGATGAGATACTGACTGGTCTAGCTTTGCAAGTAAATAGTGCTAAGGAAAGGGGCTTAAATGTGGGAGTGGATATACTTCAGGATCTATTGCTGTTTGGGTTCATTGAGCATATTCTAATGGGCACTCTCAACCTTGTGGCATTTAAAGAAATGGATATTTTTTGTTTCTTATATCACCACAGTATCCCATGTATTCCTCCCTCTCCTCCTATGAGTCATTCCATATGAGAAATAGCGGTGTGGTGTTTTGTTTTGAGAAAGAAAAAAATATTAGGGTAACCGATCAATAATTGAGAAAGTTTGAAAATATGTGCAGTGTGTAAAAACTGTGGACCTCCAACCTCTACAAAGATGTTGTTTAGGGATAACCTCTCATATCTCTACTCAAATCCCACTTGGTCTTTATAATTTTGTTACATTTACTTCTGATTTTTTGGCATGCAGTTCTTTACATTAACATTTTTGTGACTACTGTGTATATTATTGTCTTATCTCCACTGTGCCTCAGTTCATATAGATCTTTCCATAGTCCTCTGTATTCATCACATATATATTATACAGCACAGTAGTATTCCATGACATTCATGTGCCTATCTTTCCACAACCCTTTCAACATTGACTGTTGCCATTTTTTGACTCCCCCCCCCCCCCAATTTGCAACAACCCTGTGGCATTTTTTCCCAGGCTTGTCTGAGGATACTCTATGACTAAAACCAGCAGTGGAATGAAAGAAATAGAGGTTATTAAATTCTCTCAACTTCTTTTATTTCTCCTTCCTAATCTTGGTTGACAGATTAGCAAGATTTGGACTAGGGTTAGGTCATAGAAGCAGTAAGGATTTTGTAAATGTATAGTTAGTTTTGTCGCCCAATTCACATTATATTAAATTTACAGGAATCCATCATCTACCTTCTTGTACTGTTTCAGAGGAAAAGCACCCACACACTTAGATTTTCTATTCATTAACACATTTGCTAGGCTACCCTCCACTACTGTCTTATTCTAGGATTATTTCAACTGTCTTTTGCCTTTATTTGTATGTCTAGCACTTAGCCAAGTGCCTGGCGCTTGAAAATTGCTTATTAACTGACTATTTACCTTGCTTAAGAATCCTGAAATGATTTTGTTCTACTTTAGCAAGTAACTAACACTAAGGAAATGGGAGAGGGCTGGGAGTGGCTCATTGGCCATCTAAAGCAAAACTATACGGTCTGCTAACAATAAGAAAGATTATAATATCGAATAGTTACATAGCACAGTAGAATTTACAAAATTCTTTACATACACTAGCATTGGAATCGTGGGGGAACAAGGAAGCTCATAATTGAGAGTGATCATAGGATGATCCAAAAAGGAGAAGTGGATGTTTCCCCTCGGGATGGAGTATGCACCTCTATATGTTTCCGTGTCCTGACTTATCCAAAATTGTAGAGCTAAGATAGTGGCAGAATCAGAATGAAGAAAAACAAGTCTTCCAATTCCAAGTGCACTATATTGTGGTTCTTCTTACACTTGAATGCTCATTTTTAGAACTAGAAACCTACTTCTAACTAGTGGATTTCCGTTTCCTATGCTACCTTTAAGAGCTAAACCATTTTCTTCTCAAATGTATAGTATGACAGATTTCTGATAATCCCTGTGCACCTTTCTTCTGTCCTATGCATTTGCTTCAGTGCTCAGCATAGTAGTAGTAAAAGGGGGAGAGGGGAAGTAAAATAAAGAAAGATCTTCTGTTAATAGGATAAAGCTGACTACAGCTAACAACTAGATTTATCATTACACTTTCTTATAATGTAGCTGAATTTTTTTTCTTCATGGAAGTTTAATCACCTTGCAGAAGCTTTCAAATAGAACTTAGTTTTGCTCTTGAAGATTGTGCTTAAAAAATAAGCAATTGTTGAAACCCTATGGATATTATATATATATTTTTAAATTCCGGCTTTGATAAGACTAATAATGTAGATTTGGATAAAGTCTGTTAATGTCAGCATGGCCAGAAAGCTATGTGTTCGGCATCAGTGTACTAATGTATCAGAAGAAAGGAGTTCTGTTTTTAAATTAAAGTCACATAATAAAAGGGCTGGGAAATGAGGCCTTTGGAGAATGCTAATGCAGTGCTACCATTTTCTTAGCAATTGCGTGCTGGAGGCATAATAGGGGGAAATGGTCTTTCTCAGACTGAAGACTGTCTTATCACTCGGTTTTCTTTTTCAGGTGCTGAAGGTGTCCCTGCCACTCCTAGAGAGTGAGTCCTTCAGGGGACTTTAGTGTACCTCATGTGTACCTTTAATGTACTTTGGCTAAGAAGGACTGCAATTCTAAAACCAACTCATTAAGGTCACACATGCGTGGTAGGACAGCCTCATAGAGGCATTTTCCGCTAAGAACAGCCATGGGCAGACACCATTGAAGGGTACAGAGGATGGCTTGACCTTTGAACATCTGTAGCTTAAGGAAGTTTACCTGAAATATGCTTATCTCACAAATGAAGAGAGAGGAAGAATTAGAATAAGCTACTTCCCCACTTCTTGGAAAGTGATTTTAAGGGCAAAGAATTCCACCCCCCCCCCACTCATTCCCTGTTTGCTTTGTTTTACATTTTGTGGGGTGAATGAACTCTTTATTTGGCTTCTAAAAATACTGTCTTAAAGCTTTGGAAGACCACTGGACTCCAAGTTAGAAAGCCTGGGTTAAAGTATTGGCTTTGCTATTGACTTGCTGTGTCATGTTAGTAGGGAAGTCATTTCTCTCTTGGTGTCATTCTCCTTGTCTGTAAAATAAAAGGTTTGGACTGTGGGCTACCTAAAACCATCTTCTCTGACCTTCTCTGATTCCATGTTTTAGAAAATTAAGCCTTACAGAGAAATTACAACCTTCTTGTGCCCTCTTTTCTTTGCTTGTAAAATGAAGGAATTGGGCTAGATATTCAATGTCTGTCCTAGCTCCAAAATTCTGGTTCTATTACTTACACAGGAAAGTTTTTCAAGGTGAAAATTCCATGTGCTGGGGCAAATAAACTAGAACACAACTCTTGGAAGTTAGACAAAGCAGTCACCTTCATTGGTAATCTCAAGATTTACACCATCCTCAAGGATTTATTAAGCACTGGGCAGTAGTTAGCCAAGAGCATTATGTGAATCTACTTTCTTACTTATATGAAGTAAAAACAGTAGATGATAGGCAAATGTTGGAATTTTGTGGGCCTGCCAGGCAGATCCTTGTCTAAGCTGTTTGGGGAAAGTTTTGTTTTTGTTTTTTTGAGCCACTCAGTAACATAGAACTTCCTCTTCTTCCAAATGAAACTAGCTATTTCTTTTTTTTTCTTTTCTTTTTTTTTTTTGTGGGGCAATGAGGGTTAAGTGACTTGCCCAGGGTCACATAGCTAGTAAGTGTTAAGTTTCTGAGGCTGGATTTGAACTCAGGTCCTCCTGAATCTAGGGTTGGTGCTTTATCCACTTTGCCACCTTGCTGCCCCCATTAACTAGCATTTTTTTTGTCTGTTTTTGGGTTTTTTGTGAGGCAATTGGGGTTAAGTGACTTGCCCAGGGTCACACAGCTAGTAAGCGTCAAGTGTCTGAGGCCAGGTTTGAACTCAGGTCCTCCTGGCTCCAGGGCCAGTGCTCTATCCACTGTGCCACCTAGCTGCCCCCAAATTCTTTTTCTTTTTTTTTTTTTGCAAGGCAATGAGGGGTTAAGTGACTTGCCCAGGGTCACACAGCTAGTAAGTGTCAAGTGTCTGAGGCCGGATTTGAACTCAGGTACTCCTGAATTCAGAGCTGGTGCTTTATCCACTGCGCTACCTAGCTGCCCTTAACTAGCACTTATTAAGCACCTACTAGGTGCTAAGTGCTGAGGATACAAAGAAGGACAAAAAACATTCCCTAGATTGAGGAACTCACAGTTTGATAGGAGAGACAACATGCAAACAACTACATTGAAACAAGATATATACAGGATCTGAATTGGGGATAATCTCAGAAGGAAGGCACTAAGGTCATGGAAGACTGGGAAAGCCTTCTTAGAGAGGGTGAGACTTGAAGGAAGTCAGGGAAGTTAGGGACAGAGATGTGGAGAGAAAATTCCAGGCATGGGGGACAGCCAGTGAAAACAGTGATAGAAGATAGGAGATTAAGTGTTATCAGTAGACAGAGTATTATGTGTAAGGAACAGCAAAGGAGGCCTCAGTCACTGTGTGGATCAGCCTTATGTGGAAGGGGAGAAAAGTGTAAGAATCCTGAAAAGACAGGTAGGGGCTAGGTTATGAAGCACTCAAAAAGCTAAACAGTAGGTTTTATTTTTTATCATGGAGCTGATAGGAAGCCATTGGAGTTTAATTAATGGAAGAGGGGTGGGGTGATATGGTCAGATGTGCGTTTGAGGAAAATAATTTTGATAGTTTAGCAGGGAATGGATTGGATTGGGGAAAGATTTGAGGCAGGGAGACCCAGTATCAAGCTATTGAAATAGTCCTGGTAAAAGATGATGAAGGCTTGTGTCAGGGTGTTGTAGTAACAGGAGAAAAGGGGATATATCTCTGAGATGTTAAAAAGGTAAAAACAAATAAGACTTGACAACTGATTGGATTTAGGGGGTCAGAGTATTAATCAGCTTCTTTCTCTGACTTTGTTCTTTGTTACCTCTTCATAGTATAAATAGGCATGTAGGAGTTATAATAATAGCAGTAACTCACATTTATATAGTGTTTCAAAGTTTGATACCTTCATTTATCTGTTATATTTTATTCATTTTACTTATTCATATGTTTATAAGAACCATATTTTCATAAAACAAACAATATTGTAAAATATATAATATATTCATATTAAATGCATCACATTTATTTTTATATATTTTATTCTCAACCCTAAAAATAACCTTGTGAACTAGGAATTATAATTATCTCCACTTTACAGATGAGGAAACTGAGGCTCAGGTTAGCTTGTGTGCCCAGGGGAAAACTGTTAATAAGTGTTTGAAGTAAATTTGAACCCAAGCCTCTCTGATAACAAATCCAGTGCTTTATTCACTGAAATGTGTGTTGTTGATTGTCAGGATGTGTATAAGAAGGCTTACATAATTAATTTTTAAATTAATAGTAGATCATAGGAATAAAATTTAAAATTGTTAAAATTTTGTGTATCTAATTTTAGTCTTATTGATTATATTCATTTTATGTTGTATACCTTAAATTGACTACCATTCTTTTGGATGATAAGCATAACACAGTAATTATTTAAAAGATAGCTTAAGTTAAAACAAGTAGTGTGAAAATACTGAGGCAGTAATACTGATACTAAATGGTCTATTTGGTATATCCAAACCACCTTAATTTGGATATTATTAATAAATCTGGCAAATTCACACTCTTGCGACTGAAGATTTCCTTAGTAAAAATTACTAATGAAGATCCAGCAGATTGTGAGAAGAAACTTTTTAAGCACCTTAGAAACATATAAAAAAACATGCTAATTAAAAATAATTTATATTTATTAAAAAGGCCAGGCAGGACACCTACTTGTTAAGGTTTTGTCACAGAGAAGCTTGATATAAACAAAGGTTGGATAAGCAGGAGAGTGGATAGACTGGGAAACTGGACAGTTTTGTCTTTGGATAAGTTGAATATTGCAAGGGATATTATGCATTTTCTCCTGAATAATGAGATGTCAGCAAAGATGCACTCAGGCAGATGACTATTTTCTGGTAAAACTATCAGTTTTCCCCTAAATTTCCTTAAATATAATGTTCATTTAATTGTCTTCCTTCTGCATAACTGCTCCCTCTCCTCTCCCCCAAATAGTAATTCACAACCAATTTATAGAATTCTTAGACAATGGAAATTGTTCACTTAGGTAATAGCTCCAGGACAGAATAATGTTATTACTTTGCATTTGATGTTATGTCTGTACAAATCTGAATACGTGTGTGTGTGTGTGTGTGTGTGTGTCCAAACACATATCACATTCACTGTTTATCGTCCATTTAATTTTGGAAATAAATCAGCTTTAAACTTTTGGTGAGGGAATCTATTTTTGTGGGTTCCTTCTTTTTACATTAGAAAAAATGGCAACAAAAATTGCTATTGTCCTTTTTATTAGACTTTATGGTCTCCCAGCTCTGAGTTTCCTAGTTATTTTTTAATGAGTTTTCTAGATATTTTTTACTCATCCACCATTCTTCAATGGCGATTTGAATTTTCTTTTAAAATAAATGTTCTTTTTGAAATTAGCAAGTATTTATTCTCTCCCTCCCCCTCTCCCTTCTCTCTTTTTCCCTCCTCACCCCCAGAAACAAAAAATAATGGAAACAAACCTTTGTCTAGTCAGGCAAAAAAAAAAAAATTCCCCACAGGGCCATGTCCAAAAATGTTTCTAATTCAGCATAATGAGTCTATCACTTTTCTGTCAAGAAGTATAGCATACCTGATCTGGTACCATGAATTGGTCTCTGCATTGATCAGAGGTCTGAAGTTTTTCATGGTTATTCCTTTTGACAATATTGTTATCATAGAACAAATTGTTCTCCTGGTTCTGCTCACTTCACTCTTTATCAGTTCATCTAGATCTTCCCAGGTTTGTCTGTTACTATATCTTTTGTCATTCCTTATGGAAAAATAGTTTTTCATTCTATTCATGTACCATAATTTAGGTGACCAGTCCCCAGTTGAATTTTCCCAAACCAAAAAAGCCCCATTTTGAATTTTAAATAATGGACAGTTTAAGTCCAAGTAGCATTTATAAAGCAATTGGCTAGGGAATAAATGAAGAGAATAATAGTTAAAGGATTTTGGATCTTGAAGGGACCCATGATAGCATCTATCTAGATCAGTCACTTCATTTTATAGATAAAGTTCCAAAGAGGTTGTTACTGGTCCAGAGTGACTGAGCAGCTAACTTGTGGCAGTGCCAAAATTGTAACACAGATGTTTTAAATTTCAGGCTAGTGTTTTTCTATTGTCAACTGCCAATAATGCTTTGTGGTTTTTGTGGGGGTTTTGTTTGTTTGTTTGGTTTTTGTTTTTTTGGCGGGGCAATGAGGATTAAGTGACTTGCCCAGGGTCACACAGCTAGTGTCAAGTGTCTGAGAACTCAGGTCCTCTTGAATCCAGGGTCAGTGCTTTATCCACTGCGCCACCTAGCTGCCCCCCAATAATGCTTTGTTATTCTGTCTCACCAGAAAAAATAGTGTGTACCAGGTATCATAGTTTAAAGGGACTTTAGGTGTTATCTTGACACATCCTAACCAGAAGCATGAATCCCTCCAGCAAATCTTCACCAAAAAATCTCTGATGAACCCTTCTAGGAAATTCACTGTCCCATAAATGCAGTCTGTTCTATTTTCAACCTTTATTGTTAGGAAGATTTCCTTTATTTTTAGCTGAAATTTGTTTTCCTTCAGTGGTCCAAGTTGTGCCCTCTTTAGTCCTGATATCTGATCTAGTACACTGGAAAATGCCTTAGTTACAGCTGGCAGTACCGAGTCAGTATGAAGCGAAACTAGGGATAGGAAACTTGGTATAGTGGGAGGAGCTCTGGACTAAGAGTAAGGAGACCCTGACTCTGCCAACAACTAGCAATTTGACCTTGGGGAAATATTTTAACATCCCTAGGTTTCACTTCAGTCATCTCTAAAAGGAAGGGGTTGGGTAAAATCTAAGATATACAACATTTTGTTTTATTTTCAGTAGTGGGTCACATATCAGAAGTCTATGTGTTTTAAGTGAATTTTTTTTTCCAATTTCTAATTTTGGTGACACCTTGGAGATTGTAAATTACATGGTGGCTTTGCTAGTTCATATGTGTTAGCTAATTTTATCTCTTTGGAGATTGGGAGACCTGGGGATGGTGGGACCAAACATATCTGCACTTTTGTTAGCTGACAGACCACATGTTTAGATGTCTGGGGTCTTTTCTTAGTTTGAGAGTTTTAGATTCTAAGATTGGGTAAGTCGGAGGAAAAGGAAGGAAAAGGAAAAAATGATGGAGATAGAAAAAGAATTATGATATGAACATAGTGGGATGTCACCAACAATTTACCTTTGGTAATTGTCAATTTATAGTTTTCTGACCATTAGGTCACCTACTAACTTTTCTCTGTCTATATAGCCTAGATATGTAACTGTATAGCATATATATATATATATATATATATATATATATATATATATATATATATATGTGTGTGTGTGTGTATATATATATATATGTATATATATATGTATATATATGTGTGTATATATATATGTATATATATATACCTAAATACTATCCTAGCATATATATATATTATATATATACTATTTATATCGTATCATATATACGATATATACTATTGAGCTAAATATATAGTAACTAAAACGTTAGCAGTAAAAATGTGTTTCATCTAAGTATCTAAATCTGTTATGTTAACATATGTATTGCTGGGAATCTGGGGAGGGGGAACAAGTGTCTACTTAAAACAATTAGTTATGACATATATTGAGAGTGAATCTTGAAACTAGCTACATGTAGATATCCAGGACAATTGTGATTTGCCTCCAGATAGCATTTAGATTGTGAACATTTAGAACTATGTTTGGACAAGTCCTAAAGATGTATTTCAGGGAGCCAGAAAAAGTGTTTATCTTATCTCTCATCAGATGTTGGAGAAAGCATCCAATGAGAGAAGCAAAATGGCACTTTGGGATGCCCCTGTACACAGCAAGGCCCATTTAATTTTTTATCCTCTTGATACATGTAGCAAAAAATTCCCCACCTATAAGGATAGGAAGATACTTCATTGTTTTGATTGGCTCCAATATAATTTCACTTTTAAAAATTTTGCTAGGCTAATTCATGTAACACATTTTAATTTGTTTTGTAAATTAAGGTATGCCCCAACTGGGAATATGTCTGACAAGATTTAATTGTATCTTCAAATGTGCTTTATACAAAATTGTACAATAAACTATATGGCTATATATAATTTACATATGTATGTATATATGTGTATGTGTGTGTGTGTGTGTGTGTGTGTGTACACACACACACACACACACACCCTCTCTTTTGCTTCCCCTTTTAATCTCTTTTAATTTCTAGCCCCCCTCCCCCAAATCAGCCTGGTAGCAAAATTTTTTAAAAGACTGAGGACAGCAATATTTTCACTATTCCTTTCTTTGTTTGACAGACTATCTAGCAACACTTACCTCATTTTAGCACTTTTCCTCTTCTCTTCTGTATTGAACAAAGAAAAGATGTTACATTTTAATAATATAGAAATCCTTTTTTTCTTTTTTCCATCATGAAAGAGTGTGCATCATAGGGTGTGGTGGGAAAAAAGTTTGAGAATGACTGTTTATCATCAGTAATTTGGTTCAGAGTAGAGAGGGTGTGGCTTATATATATATATATATATATATATATATATATATATATATAGAGAGAGAGAGAGAGAGAGAGAGAGAGAGAGAGAGAGAGAGCGAGCTGAAATGAAAAGATGATTAGTGTTGGAGAGAGTGAGAAGGAGAGGTAAGGTGAGGGGGCAAAACAGATGTGTCTGGAAAGAAGAGAAAGCATCTGTGTTAATGCTGTGGAAAGATGTAATCCTGCCGAGCTGAGTTGCTGTCACTTCCAAATAGCTGTTTGAAGTTCTAGAGCTACAGTCTCTGATGCCCTCCCCCCCTTGGAATTTCCCCATGACCTCACCACCCCAGGGGTTACAATCTTCAGTGTGAGAAACACTGGACTGCCTGAAGCCAAATAGCCTCGAAGTTCATGCACAAAAGAATTCTTATTAAAACCAAATATGAAATAAGAAAAGTAAAGCCTATTAGAACTTTTATTGGCCCATTTCCTTATTTCTTTTAGACCCCAGGCAATCAACATACACTTATCCCTATGGGAGTGGAGAAGTTGGATAGAGAAGGAAATGAACTAATGCCCAGCTTTTCAACACTGTACTAACTAATTAATGTCTCTATAGGATTTTGTGACCATTGCCTTTGTTTTGAGAAAGTTACTTGTCTGGTTCTCTCCTAGCCCCTCAACATCTGTTGAAGTTTGAGGAGGGTGGGGTGCTAAAGTTAAATTTAAAAAATGGAGTCATTAGACATACTTCTGGAAGGCCAGAATTGTAATTCTGGGGTACACCCTATTGTGGCAGCAACTTAATACTATATGTTCTGCTATAACACTTGTTATAAAAATGAGAATTTATTCCAATGTGAATGATAGATAGGGAGCAATTAAAGCATCACATGAATTTTGGGTTTGCTAATGTGAGATTTTATCCTCAAGAAACAGTGAGAACAGAGAAAACTGTAACATTGAATAATAACTCATAAATTCTCTTTTTGACTCCCAATTCCATAAGCAAACTTCATCTTTTTCCTGGGTTTGATGTTTTTGTTTGTTTGGTTTTTGTTTTGTGGGTCAGTGAGGGTTAAGTGACTTGCCCAGGGTTACACAGCTAGCAAGTGTCAAGTGTCTGAGGTCGGATTTGAACTCAGGTCCTCCTGAATCCAGGGCCAGTGCTTTATCTACTATGCCACTTAGCTGCTCAAACCTCATCTTTTTCAAGGAAAAGTGATGCATTTATTGTTTATCTTCTGGTGCAGTAAGAGTTGTTGGCACCCACACACTCCCCACCCCATTTATATGATCATGGCATCCCCCCCACTCCCAAGATTTGCTTGAACACCTCTCTGGTAGCCTTCAACTTTTCCAGGTCAGGCCCTATAGGAATAGAGTCAGAGGCTGAGAAGCAGCCCAAAGCATTGGTCCACAGCCACAATTTACTATAGTATTTATGTATTTCTTAACAGTTTAACATGCGTAAAACTTTGCTACCATTTTTATTAGTTTCCTATCTTTTTTCTTTTTCTTTTTTTGGGGGGATGGGGCAATGAGGGTTAAGTGACTTTTCCAGGGTCACATAGCTAGTAAGTGTCAAGTGTCTGAGGCCAGATTTGAACTCATGTTCTCCTGAATCCAAGGCCAGTGCCTTATCCACTGCGCCACCTAGCTGCCCCTATCTTTTTTTTTTTTCAATGTGTCACTGACAAAGATTTGAGTGTTGTACTCCTACTAATTTCAGTTCCCCGTAAGCCCTGTAGTTTTTAATTGCATGATATTGCATAGCAAGTTGATTTTTAGGATCACACGTCAGATTGTAGTAGAACTGACTACTCCCGGTTGACTTAAGTTTATTAAGACATCTTCAGTAGCTCCTGGAGAGCTAGGCCTTATGGATGACCCTGAGGAGGCCACATCTTTGGCCCATATCCCTTAGGGGTAGAGGCCTATTGGAGAGATTGCTTGCAGTTTCAGCCAGGGATTCTCAGAGAGGAAGAAGTCTTCTCCAAAGCCATTGATAGCCAGTATTTTTTCCTGTAAGGATGAATATCCCAGTAAAAACTCTCCCTTTTCTTTCTATCCCAATCCAGGACCCAAAACTTGGCTTAACTCCTCAGAGAGGTACAAATGATTTTCCTTTCCCTTTTTCACCAGGAGGTACTAGGGGAGAGGGACAGAGTTATCTTTGGGTTGTTTTTTTTTGGGGGGGGGTGAGGCAATTGGGGTTAAGTGACTTGCCCAGGATCACACAGCCAGTAAGTGTCAAGTGTCTGAGGCCGGATTTGAACTCAGGTCCTCCTGACTCCAGGCCGGCGCTCTATCTAGTGGACTACCTTGCTGCCCCAGGACAGAGTTATTGATAAACCACTGATAATGTGCTACAAATCAACCCATTTCTCTGGTCAGGGTACATGTATCTGGTACTTCTTTGGGACAGATGAGTCAATTGGGCTTGGGCACAAGTATCTCTCTCAGTTCTCTGAGGTAAGGGGGAGTGACTATCAACTATATTAAGGATTTTTTTAAAATGGTTTTTTTTTTAATTTTTAAAAAAGCATTATCAAATAATGATTGCACCAAAAGGTTCATTCATGGTGTTACATGCTAATTACCTTATTATAATGTCCATTGTGAATGGAAAATGAGGACAGAGTGTCCAGACCTGTGATTTAATTGGATATAGAGAACTGCTGGTGAGGAAACTCTGTGCCAATGCAGATCTGCAACCGATCTGCTATTTGTAATGTTAGAGAATTAGAGTTGCCTGGGACACTGAAAGATTAACTGACTTGCCCATGAACAGACATTAGTGAAAATATGACTCCAGAGAGACCTACAGTATGAATGCTAATAGTGATAGTGCCTTTTATATGGTGCTTTAAGGTTTGCAAAGCACTTTACAAATATCATTTCACCTTATCCTCAAAACCAACCCTGAGAGGCAGGTGCTATTATTATCCCAAATTTACAGATGAAGAAAGAAAGAGAGAGAGAGATTAAATGATTTGGCCAGAGCCACTGATGATAAAAAATATACAAGGATACGTAACATTTCCTTAGTTTTAATTTGGCTTGGTTTCAGATAAAAAACAAGTATAAAGAAATTAATTTGGCTTTTACATTGTCTCTGAAATTATGAGTGACCACTCTGAAGTAGCTATGTAGGGCAGTGGGTAAGGGCTCTGGACTTGGAGTTAGGAAGAACAGAATTCAAATCCTGTCTAATATACCTACTAGTTGTGTAACTTTGGGCAAGTAATTTAACCTTACTCAGCCTCAGTTCCCTCATCTTTAAAATGGGAATAATAATAGCACCTGTCTTACAGGGTTGTTGTGAGGATAAAATGGGATCTTATTTGTGAAGTGCTTTCCAAACCTTAAAGAGCCATATAAATGTTAGTTATTGTTATTTTGGAGATCTGGAGTTTTGAAATAGTAAAACTCTTGAGATGGTCTTAACTTAGCTCTGTTTTTGTAGAAAAGAAGCTCTAATTACGAGAAGATGCCATAAAGAAAAGGTTAAACTTAAATTTGTTCACCATCTTTTAATGGCTCATTTTTCTTCAATTACTTATTTATTTTATTTTTTTTTTCCCGGAGCAATGGGGGTTAAGTGACTTTCCCAGGGTCACACAGCTAAGTGTCAAGTGTCTGAGACTGGATTTGAACTCAGGAACTCCTGAATCCAGGGCTGGTGCTTTATCCACTGTGCCACCTAGCTGCCCCCTTTCTTCAATTACTAATGTCACATCCTTAATTTATCATAGAAATCTGATATTTCTGGTTATAACAAGATCTTTCCTATAATATAACTTGAATTTCTCTATATGGATATGCAATTTTTGACTTGTCCTTGCTATATGTTAATGGATTCTCTGTCTAATACTGTTCTTATCAACTTTCTCTCCCATTGCCATTTAAACCAAAGTTAATGGGGCAAAGTCTTTGGCAAATACTTGAGCCATAAGCTGAAAGAAGCTTATGCAGACCCTTCCTTGTTTGTCTCTTTTGAGATAAAACCCAGCTGCTAATAAGACCAATTTAGAAAAATTGGGGCCTGATTTAGAAAAAGGTTTTTTTTTTTAACCTTAAAATGTGCTACAAATAAGGGTGATGACCGAGTTTGTTGGAAAAGCTATTGATAAATTTGAGATGTTTAGCTGAGTTTGGAAAACATAAGAAGTTCACCATAAATATCTGAAGTCTTTTGATAGAAAGTCTGGTGGAAGGAAACAGGAAGGAAAACCACAGATTATTAGAAGTTTCTCATTTCTGCTTGCATCCTTGTTTGAAGGTTTCAGATCAGGTGACTAAAATAATATTTTGACAAAGACTTTCTGAGGAGTAGATGTCAATGCTTATAAATAGCTTTAGAAGCTATTATCTAGGGTAATAAGATTTCTTAGAGCAAAGCTGTATGTAACATGGGTATTTAATACAATAATGAAATAGCAGACTGACCAAATGACTCAGCTTTAGAATGACTTAAACTATTTGCTTCACATACCATTAAACCAGCAGCTCTTCTTTCTAACTTGGATCCTCTAACAATAGATTGTGAAGTTTTTCTTCATCTCACTATACAGCATCTATGAGTAGAAATATTACATAGTATTGGTTGAATAAATGCCAGTACACTTAATAGCTCTTGTGAAAATTGGACAGTGGACAATATTGACAAGGAAAATATGATTTATTTAAATATTTTGTTGTTGTTATATTTGGTCCTTACCTGTAATTTCATCAGAGTAGAAAACTTGCTGAGCAAACACCCTCCACTGTTTTAATTGATTTGCCTGTGTGTCAGGGACAATATCAGTTGAAATTGAGGTTTTCCTGAATCCAAGCAGGCCATCCATCTACTATGCCATATTGACTTTTAGGATCTTGGGATCATAGAATTACAGCTAGAAGAGAGACCTTAGATGCCATCCATTTATACCTTCTAATTTAAATTTAATTTTTTGGACATGAGTAATCTGAGGGCCAGGGAAGTTAATTGTTCATTGTCTCACAAGTAACAAGTATCAGGGCTGGGATTAGAACCAAGATCCTTAGATTTCAGATCTAGCATCCTTTCCACTACTTCCTTACCTATGCTTGTTAAAATTTTGGGATTGTGGAAGCATATTTTAAAAATAATCTCCATTTTAGTTTAACTGAAAAATATAAGAAGAAATAATATTTCTCTGATCAAAAATCCCTTTTTCCTGTTTGAAAATGTGTAAAAGGTAAGGAACAAAGGCCAAGGTTCCAGGAAATGGATCAAAGAGGGAGAGAGGAAATGAGATTTAACTCTTATTTAGTTCGGATCATTGCCTCTACAACTCCTTAATTGATTGAAACTCACCTTATGGCATTATCCTCTTTTCCATTTAAAATCAAGATATTGTTCATTGGAAAGAAAACCTTTCAATCCTTGAGAGGAAGCACAGAGGAAGGAATAATTATTGATTATTGTTCTAGAATATTAACCTTAAGCTATATTTTAACATTATATGACATTTTCTTTCTTCAATATTCCTATAAAAGTTCATTTCAAAATCCTTAGGAGAAGGAGATGTCTAAGGTAGTAAGGGGGGGGTAATGTGCTGATTTGATCATCTTTCTTTTCCTAACCTAGAAACTGCCTGGATATTAGGTTAATTTAGATTACCAGTAATAAGAGAAATTCAAGTAAAAAAAAAAACTCCCTGAATTTTAACCTCATATGCAAAAAACTGGCAACATGAGAAAAGGATGGGAATAGTCAATATTGGCAAAGTTGGGACACACTAATGCATGGTTGATGGAGCTGTGAATCAGTACAATTATCCCTTCCACATCAAGACTTTCTCTGGTTTCAATCTATCTTGGGTCAGTATAAGAAATTAAATGAGAGGGCTGGCAGCTAGGTGGCGCAATGGATACAGCATCAGCCTTGTGTTCAGGAGGACCTGAGTTCAAATCTGACCTCAGACACTTGACACTAGCTGTGTGATCCTGGGCAAGTCACTTAGCCCTTATTGCCCTGCCCAAAGAAAAAAAAGAAAAGAAAAAGAAATTAAATGAGAATTCTGCAGAAGCCACAGACACAGGCCAGCAGATGACACAGAAAAGGTTTAGAAACTCAGAAATGCATAAAGTATATGCATAGTGTTGTTTAATATTAACATATTTTACCTTTTAATACCTTTAATAATTCAGACTTCTTAGGTATGAAGGGAGGGTCAAAAATTTTTTACACAGATTTTCCAGATCACAGGGGCACTGTGCCCTTAACTCTTGTGATGTGGAAGGGATAACTGTATGCATTTTGGGAAGCAGTTTGGAATTATGCAAATAAAATGACTAAAATATTTGTGCTTTTTGACTTAGAAAGTCCATTATTAGGCTTATATCCCCAGAGGCTGTTGATAAGGAGAAAGACCTTAACTACACCAAATATTTATAGCATCGCTTTTTGTGATAGCAAATAATTGGAAACAAAATAGATGCACCAAAATTGATGTGGTAGATGAATGTAATAGAATCTTACTGTGTTGTTAGAAAAGACAAATGTAATGTATACAGAGAAAGCATGGAAAGTTCCTTATGAAGTGATGTAGATTGAATGAAATAAGCCAAGAAAAAAATACCCACAGTGACTTCAACAATGTAAGTCAAAAGAACCACAAAGAAAATCAGAAATGAATGTTGCAAAATTATAAAGAACAAGCCGGGCTTTTGAGATTCCTTTGCAGAATCCACAAGGTGTTGTACATTGCACATATTTTCAGACTTTTTTTCATGTATTGATCAACTGTGCAGATTTTTTTCTTTCCTCTTTTTCTTTTTAAAATGCTATTTGTTGTATGGAAAGGTTCTCTGGGAGGAGCAGTAGGAACAAACTATGGTGATATAAAGAATACGTCAATAAAACATATTTTTTAAAAAATTGTTTTGGCCAGACTTGTGCCTAGAACAGAGTATATATTAATATTTTTCTTTGACAGGATAGTACGGAAATCATAGTGAATCTACAACAGTCTTTGTTTTTATTTTTCTACCTAAACAATGTGCTGTTTACAAATTGGGCATGGCTTTCACTATTTCCAGAATATGTCCAACTGTTTGCTTTAGTCATGTTCTCGCTGAGTTTTCAATATTGTGTTGAGCAGTGCTGACAGACTACACTATCCTTATGAAAGTCTCTGTAGCCAACTTGCAGAATTTATGAGGAAAGTCCTTTGTACAGATAAAGTAATTTTCCTATCCTTTTTAGTTAGAAGCTAATTTAACATTCACATTTATGGCTGACTATACTATCCTTTTAGGTTATGGCTATTTTATTTTTAGGATATATAATTTTATTGTTAAGACACTATTCAGTTGTGAATGGGAAAGAACGATTCCCCTTAGCTGGTGAATTTTAACAAGGGCACAGCAGGGAAAGTAAAATTAGCATTCAGTGTTCATAAATATCAGTTGTTTGGGGTTATTTTAGTCAAGCTGTGGATTGTTGGTTCTTTTTGGAGCATTTGGACTGAAGTAATGTCTTTTTTTAAAGACTGTAGGAATTTGGAATCATAAAAAAGTGTTATAAATAATTAGAAGTAAGAATATTATGTACTGGTTTTTCACTAAATCTCTGTCTATCCCTGACTATACTTTCTTGCCATCCCATTGTTTCTTCCCTATCCTGACACTAGTCCCTGTCCATAATCTTTTCCTTCTGATCCTTTTTTCTTAACTTTGAAGGTTTTCCCTACTACTGATGGAATTAACAATTTCTCCACAATTTCTTATCCTGCTCGATTCTTGTCCATTTTTTCCCTCATAAATACTCCATAGAAAACCTATCTAATGATTTGGAAGCTCAATTCTTGAGCTTTCAATATCTTGAGGGTAATAATTACCGTTTCTGTTATCTCTTTCTCGCCATTTGACTTTTCTATCTCCTTTGCTGGTCACATGTTTATTTCCTTCATGATGTCTTTTATACTACTCCATGTGTGGGGAGAATGCTTTAGCTTAATTATGTCCACTATGTGTCTTTTAATTGTCCTTTCCACGTCCTTTCCATTGTAATTTTGATTTTCCGGGGTCATGGAGTTTCACAATTCATAGCCATGCATCAAAATCAGAAAAAAAAAATGTTGGTATTAAGATTGGTTTTTGTGGCAACAGTCCGAGATCATTGAAGGTGTGATTCTGTTTCCCAAATGCCATCTAGCCTAATTTCTTTTTGCTATTCAATTTCTGGCCTAGTTTATTGTCTCTCTGTACTTTCTGGCCAGAGATAATATGTAAAAAGTTTAAACAGCAGTGTATGTTGAATCAGGAAAGACACCCACAAATATTGTGACTTTTTCAGGGTCACATAGTAAATAGAACCAATAACTGAACTCAGCTCCTCTGATGCAAATCCGGCACTTTCCCCTGCTTACCAATGTTGTTGCCTTGTATCATAATTTAGCTGAAGACTGTCCTTGGTTGGATTGGCCTGAATTGTGTTTGGTGGCATCTGATCCTTAAGCTCTTTCCCATGATTCATCCTTCTCTGCACAAACTCACTAGCAAACTCCTCTTTCTTTTGGTACTGGGAGCAGGGGTTATTCCTGATATAGGGCAGTAGACTAATAACTGCCTTAATTTATTCACTCTTATTTAGCAAAAGAACCTTTAGGTTGAGATAGCTGAACATCCTCACATCATCTTATCAGGTACCTTAATACAGGCCTTTACTTTCAGGGTTTTCTTCCCTTATAAAAATGTGTGTTGTTGTCTTTTTTTTGTTTTTTTTGTTTTTTTTGCGGGGCAATGGGGGTTAAGTGAGTTGCCCAGGGTCACACAGCTAGTAAGTATCAAGTGTCTGAGGCCGGATTTGAACTCAGGTACTCCTGAATCCAGGGTTGGTGCTTTATCCACTGCACCACCTAGCTGCCCCTTTGTTGTTGTCTTTTAATAAACATTTTTATTCATAGTTTTGGGTTCCAATTTTTATCCTTCTTTCCCTCCCTTCCTTCTCCCCTCCCTGAGGCAGCAAACAATCAGATATGGGTTATACATGCAAAATATAATGCAAAACATTACCATACTTGTCATTTTGTACAAGGAAACTTGATTAAAAGAAAAAAAATGAAAGTGAAAAATAGCATGCTTCAGTCTGTTCCATCAATATCATCAGTTCTTTCTTTTGTGTGTGTTTTGAAGCAGTTATCTCCCCTCTTCCTTTTCTCCCTCCTACTCTACTGAATTCCTGCCTGTTATCCTTCTCATAGGGTCCATGAAACCTTTCCTAACTCCTATTACACACTTTTCTTGAATTGTTTCATTCTAGGTTTAGTAGCTAGAATTATGTAGCACTTCAAGATTTGCAAAATACTTTACCTGTTATCTCATTTGACCCTCACAACAACACTGTGAGGAAACCAAGGCTAAGTGGTTAAGTGAATTGTCTAGAGAAACATAATTAATAAGTATCTGAGGCAGAATTAAAACTTGTCTTCCTGACTCCTGGTCCAGCAGTCTATCCACTATGCTACCTGCTTAGCTAGATGCATTTTTAAAAATTTATTTATTTATTTATTTTGGGGGGGGCAAAGTGACTTGCCCAGGGTCACACAGCTAGTAAGTGTCAAATGTCTGAGGTCGGATTTGAACTCAGGTACTCCTGAATCCAGGACTGGTGCTTTATCCACTGCGCCACCTAGCTGCCCCTAGATGCATTTTTCATATTAAGCTCCGTAAGAGCGCCTTGCCTCAGCTGCTTCTTGGGGGAAGGGCCCCAGACCAGCCGTCCCTGTATCTCCAGACTAACCCCCATGCCTTAACTACATCCTGATTCTGCTCCTTATACCACTAGTGAGTTCTCACCACTGTTGAGCCTTTATTTTGCAGAAGGCTCCAGGAACTCCTGATTCTCTGGGCTCCACTGCTAGGCTCCCATGTGGGTATCATCTCCCTTCTCCACCTGCTTCTCAGTCTCTGTTTTCTGTGTCCTCTTTCCATTATGTGAATGTAAACTCTTTGAGGACTGATACTGCCATTCTTTTTGCTATTTGTATTTTGGCTTAGCACAATGCCTAGGATATAATAATCAATGAACAAACATTTAATAGGTGCCTACTATGTGCTGATAAGCACGTAATAGATGCTTGTTGCTTGCTTAAGATCAGGGACCATACATAGGTATGTCAAGTTAGAGCTGAAAGGGACCTTGGATGGCGCTTTGTCCAACTCTTTATTTTATAGATGAAGAACTGGAACTCAGAGTGTTTGTGACTTGCTCAAACTCACACAGGCAGTAACAGTTCTGGGATTTGATCACAGATCCTCAGAATCCAAATCTATTCCTCACTCCACCATGCCACACTTGTAAACTTTGTAACACTCCTCACTCCTAGCAAAGGGTTCTGAACACAGTGGACACCAAATAAATGGAAAATAATAGGAAGTAAATTTCTCTTCTCTATAAAGAATTTCCTAATAAGTAGAATTATCTGAAAATAGAATAAACTGCCTCATGATGGTATGGCTATCCATCATCCTAAGTGTCAGAACAAAAGCTCTGTGAACACTTGGAGATATGGGAGAATTGATTTTTATTCCAGGTTGGTAGTTAGAATGGATGAACTGTTCTAAGATCCTTGCTACTCTGAAATTCTAGGATTCTGAGAGGGCAGTGGCTCAGGTGACTAGGCTTCCATGGGTACTCTGGAGAGGGGGTGGTCATTTGTTGTTGCTATTCGGTCATTTTAGTGTCCAACTCTTCATGACCCCACTTGAGGTTTTCTTGGCAAGGATACTGGAGTGGTTTGCCATTTCCTTGTCCAGCTGATTTTATAGATGAGGAACTGAGGCAAACAGGGTTAAGTAACTTGCCCCGGAGTCACACAGCTATTGTCTGAGGGCAGATTTGAACTCAAGAAGATGACTCTTCCTGACTCCAGGCCTGGCACTCTATCCACGGTACCATTTCACTGCCCATATTACTGTTCAGCAAAATTTATAATGAGGAAAAAGGAATCCTTTCCATGAGGGACCCAAGATAAACCATCCAGAATATTATTTTTCTTTTCTGTCCACTTTTAATTTCCTCAGTTGTCACAGGGAAACAAACTCCTTGACCTTTGAAACCAGGATATTTCGGGAGTTGAAACCCTACCCTATAAGGATATGAGAAGTGGGACTTTATCAGGATGCCAGGAAGGCGCCATGGAATTCCTTAGCTTGGTGCCCATAGGCCAGTGGAAATAATGTCACCTGTTCTATCACACTTCCTACAATGCTGAGTATGCAGTGGATGCCCAGTGCATGCCAGCTGACCAAAACTTACTTAGTAAATACTGACTTACTAGACTGACTTGACTGAAATTTGTCTGCTGGAAAGCATTAATTACAGGGAGAACTCAGTCACAGAATTTATAAGACCATGCAGGTATTATAAGTAGATATTCCAGGCTGAGTTGCGTATGTAGCCTTGTTATGATTTGTGATTTGTGGAGGTGAGATTCTCCCTCTCCATATAATGCATGTATGCATGCCTGCAGATATAAATATATGTAATTTTATTTTATATAAACAAGCATTTAATTTTTTGCTCCCTTCTATACCCCCTCCCTAAATTGAAAAAAAAGGGAAAAAAACCCCTTTTAACAAATGTGCACGTTCAAAACACATTTATCTTATAAAAAATAGTATACTTTATTCTGCATCTTGAGTTCATCTTCTCTCTCAGGAGTTGAGAAGCATGCTTCATCATTGGTCCTCAGGAATCATGTTTGATTACTATATAACTCAGAGATCTTGAAATATTTTTTTGGAATTTAAATTTTTTGGGGGGTTACATTTGAGCTCCAAGCCATTTCCCTCTCTCCCTCCCTCCTGATCCTGCATTAGAGAAGGCCAACATTTCTCTCTCTCACAAATACATACACATACTATATAATACATCACTCCATCTATCAGTTCTTTGTAGTTGATTTGAATATTCATATAACTCAGAATAGATTAGTCATTCTTATTTACTCATTGAACAATATTGCTATTACTGTGTCTGCTCATTTCACTCTTCATTATTTCATGGAAGTCTTTCTATGTTTTCTTAAAATCAATCTGCTCATCTTTTCTTATGGTATAGTTATATTCCATCACAATCATATACCACAACTTATTCAGCCATTCCCTAATTGATGGGCATCCCCTCAATTTCAGTTCCTTCCTACCACAAAGAGAACTGCTATAAATATTTAGAACATATAGGTTCTTTTTCCTTTTCCCTAATCACCTTGGGAAACAGACCTAATAGTGGTATTACTGGGTCAAAGGGTATACACAATTTTATAACTCTTTGGGCATAATTCCAGATTGCTCTCCCAAAATGACTGGATCAGTTCACAGTTCCACCAGCATTGTATTAGTGTCCCAATTCTTCTCCATCCCTTCTAACATTTGTCATTTCCCTCTTTTATCATCATAGCCAATCTGATAGGTGTGAGGTGGTATCTCAGAATTCTTTTTTTTTTAAATGTATGAGGTATTTTATTTTTTCCATTACTCAGAATTCTTTTAATCTTAAGTCTTTCAAAGTTGTTTGTCTTTATAATGCTGTTATTGTATAAATTGTTTCTCTAGTTATTCTGTACCTACATATTCCCATGTTTCTCTGAAACTGTCTTTCATCCTTTCTTTTTTTCTTGAGGGTTAAGTGAGGGTTAAGTTGACTTTCCCAGGGTTACACAGCTAGTAAGTGCCAAGTGTCTGAGGCCAGATTTGAACTTAGGTTCTTCTGAATCCAGGGCCAGTGCTTTATCCACTGCACCACCAACCTGCCCCCTTTCATCCTTTCTTATGAAGAAATCATATTCCCATTCCACAATGGGTTGCTCCTTAATTTCCAGTACCTTCACATGATGGAAAGAACAACCATAAATATATTTATTCCTCTGGGTTCTTTTCTTCTTTCTTTAATCCTTTTAGGCATATTTTAAACAATTCCACTGAGGAAGCAAGAAACTAATTGAAAATTTCCAAGTTGTCAGTTAAAGGCTTTCAATCTCAGCTGTGTTATTTTTTTAAGGTTGTATTTATGGTATCTTCATGGCTCTTGGTCTTTTATAGACTGACTTCCTAGGTAATGCTCGTTAGTAAACTTTTGAGGTTTTTTATGTCAAGAAATCACACATGCAGAATTATTGCTTTTGGGGAGATGATGTGAAGGGAATTCAAATAGGTAATATAGTTCTTAACCTAAGAACATGAAAAATAATAAATAATTACCTCGATATATGAATTCTTCAGATCAGAAATTCCTCAACAAAACATAATAATAAAATTAAATACAAAGCTCAGTATGCTAAATGTTGTTTTAAAATTTTTGTAATACATTATAAAGAATTTGCAAGCCACGCACTGTTGAATTTTGATTTCAGCGTTAAGTTGAGCTATTAATAAGACATGAATTGTTCTTTTATTCTTGTTTCCAATGCCCCAGGAAGACTTCCTGTGAAGATATGTAATCACAGAACCTTAAGAACAGCAGCTGATTTTTAGTTGATTGCATTTGTATTTTTTCCCTTCTCCCTTTCAGCCATCTATGTCTTTTTTGTCAATAGGGTTTTCCCCTCCTGTTTTCTCCTTTGTTTCCTTGGTAATTTTAACTCTTCAGAACCCACATTTCCTTTGACAAAAATGTTTATATATACATATATGTATATATGTACACACATATGTGTATGTGTATATATATGTATACACACACTTTACTTCCTTTATATGTCTCTTTTCTGCTTCTTGTCTCTTCTCTCTGACTCCACCTCCCATCTTTGTAACAGCATTTCTTAACTTCTCTCTTGAGCAGATCTGCTGAAAGAAATAGTGTTGCTTAGCAATGCCTAGATATTAGTTGGTACTCTTTCATGGGTCTTGAGATTAAGGTGGGGAATGAGTGTGCCCTAAAACACAGGAGGAATATATACCATCTACTGGGATTTATTTAAATCATTCTCTTTTTAAAAGAGGGCTTTGCAACATTATTTCTTTCAAAAGATGTTTTATGTTGAATAATGAACATGCAAGAAATACAATTTAAAGCAGCTTTTTTTTTTCCTACAAAGAACAGGGCAGTACTGTGAAGAATGGCAAAACTCTTTGTGAATACTGCTCCATCTATTCTTTTTCACCAAAGAAGTTTTCCTTAGAGATTAGCATGTGCACAAGCTGCTGCCTCTGCTAAAGTCCCATAGATTCCACTAACCACCACCATTAACACTACTACCACTGGGGGAACTAGAAGAGGCATTAAAGCATAGAATCTTAGAATTGAAAAGAGACAATGATTTAAGCAGCAGGTAAGTTTCCATTTAGCCCAATCCTTTGGTTTTCAGAAGAAAGTAATGCGCAGGGGCAGCTAGGTGGCACAGTGAATAAAGCACCAGCCCTGGATTTAGGAGGCCCTGAGTTTGCCCTGCAAAAAAAAACAAACCCAAAACAAAAACAAAAACAAAAACGAAAATAATGCTCAAATAAATTAAGTGACTTGCTCATAGTTGCATAGTAGGCATGTGGTAAGGTGGGACAGGAACTTAGAACTCCTTACTGGGACAGATTGTCTAGCAGTGCATTGACTCTGTGAGTAAGGTCTGGTGTGTTTCTGGTATCCCACTTTAGAAGTTAGGTTGCAGTTTCCCATAAAACATTTTATTGGTGGCTAAGGTCTTTAGTACCATAGTTCTGCTATAGTATGAGAAGATAGGCTATTGTGGGCAAGCCAGGCACTAATTACCTATTTTAGAAATGGCTATTTCTGAAGGAAGAAGATGAATTCTGGGTCCCAAGAGACAAAACAACTTAAAAACAAACTTTTGGGAACACTCCTTCTCTGAAATAGGGGGACTGCTTGTTTAACATCATTCCATTTAGGAAGGGAGTATAACAGCTTATTCTACATTCAAGCAAAAATTCTCAGAAATATGTCTTTATCTTAAAGAAAAAAATCTAAGATCTCTGAGCAGCCGTGTTAAGTGAGAAAGGCAGAGAAAATCAATAACAGTGAAAAAGCTTCTCTGTAGTAATCAGGGTGGTAGAGAGGGAAGGAAAAGAAGGAAAACTCTGATATTGATGAAAATTTTTTGGTCTTCCCAATTTTCTGCCTTTTCCCAGTCTAAGAATAAAGTAGTATCCAAGATTGTGGAGCAACCACATTTCAGGAGTATATTTGCCATGCTGCTGACCCCTGTTTTCCTAAGTATAAGGCAGCTCTCATACTGTAATATTGGTCTAATCTCAGATTTTTCCCATTACTAGATATTTTGTTTTAGTACAAGTAAAAAACTTGGTGTTTTTATTCAGAGTAACTTAGGTAATATGATGTAATACACTGCTAAAATGTACTTAATGCTGTATTAGGTAATTTTGCCATTTAAAAAAATTATTTGATAAAATAAAATTTGCTACTGTTTAAACATTAGTGCTGGTTTAATTTTTAAAAAATATTTTGCAAATATATAAATTTATATTGAGATTTGTAATAATGATTAGTTTTTTCTGCTTATGAAACCCTAGTCCATTCATTTATACAAACTAATATGTGTCATATAACTTTCTTCTTTGAAACAGTAGTCATTTAATTTTCAAAATTTGCAATGATTTTATTTTGAATACTAAATAGGAAATTTACATATGTGCAAAAAAAACACAAAAGAGGATTCAATATGAAGCTATGAATGTTCATTTTATGGCTTATTTAAAAAATTTTATCTTATTTTAAATTTATGGAATAAAATAAGCATTTGCATAACAGTGTAATAAAAAAGATGATTGCAAATGAAACTGCAAACCTATTATGTACTACTTGCTATTCCTTTTAAATATATAATAAAGTTATCATGTAAATTTATTTTTCCCTTCCCTCCTGTCCCCTCCTTGCCCTAGAGATCACTACCATGAGATATAAATATGTATGTATATATGTGTTGTGTATACACATATATGTAAAATTATTCTGCATATACTTCTATTTATCAATTCTTTCTCTGGATGCAGATAGCATCTTCCTTCATATGTCCTTTGTATTTTACTTGCTTGGGTATTTATAATAGTCTAAATGACTTATTCATTCAAAGTTGTTCTTAAAACAGTATTGCTGGGGCAGCTAAGTGGCGCAGTGGATAGAGCACCAGCCCTGGATTCAGGAGGACCTGAGTTCAAATCAGGCCTCAGAAACATGACACTTACTAGCTGTGTGACCCTGGGCAAGTCACTTAACCCCCATTGCCCTGAAAAAAAAAAACAAACCCAAAACAGTATTGCTATTATTGTATACAATGTTCTTGGTTCTGCTCACATTATGTTGTGCAAGTCTATCCACGTTTTTCTGAGTCTCAAGCTCATCATTTCTTATGCAGTATTCCATCCCAATCATATACCACAACTTGTTCAGCCATTGTTTTTAAACGTTGTTCAGCTTGTTTTTTTAAAAATCATATAATAAATTCTATGCATTATTTTCAACCACAGGTTCTTTTTTCTCCCCAATCTTAATAGTATTTTTCCCCAGTTATGTGTAAAGATAGTTTTCAACATTTGTTGTCATAGGATTTCGAGTTCCAAATTTTTCTCCTTCCCTCCCCCATCACCAAGACAAAAAGCGATCTGATATGGGTTATATACATGTACAGTCACATTGAAATATACACATTACTTTCAAAACTCTTCTTCTTGCTTAGCTTCCTTCTACCTTCATACAGTTCTGTACATTTTAAAACATCTTTCAGTGATCCTCCTTATTTTTAAAATTTTTATTCTTTGATCCTCCTTATTTTGATATCGCTATTGCTACCCTCTCCTCCTTTCAGGTTCTTCTCCCCCCCCCCCCCTTTCAATTAAAACTGAGAGAAAGGAAGGCGGGGGCTCTTATAATAAATAGGTTGTCAAGCAAAGCAAACCCACACAGTGGCCATGATGAGGAATGATTGTCCCATTCTAACTTTTGTCAGGGGGTGCATAGTATGCTTTATCATAGGGCCTCTGAAGACATAATTAGTCATTGTATTGTTCAAAAGTCTTCAGTTTTTCAACATTGCTCTTTTTTACAATGTTTCCATCCTTGTGTGATTATTTTCCTGATTCTGCTCACTTCATTCTATATTCTTTATCATTTCATACTTCTCAGGATTCCTCCAAAATTGTTTCTTCTATCATTTCTTACAGTATAGGAACATTCTCTTATATTCACACCTTAAAGTTTGTTCAGTCATTACCTAATTGTCTAACATTTTCTTAGATTCTAGTTGTTCCCCCCCACCCCCTTCCCCTTTTAATCCTGTTTTCAGGATTAGAAAGTTTCTTTTGCTTGTAGCTCTTCCTTCCTTGGTATTATCCTCCTTCTTGCCCCCTTCCCACCTCTATATGTTCTCCTGTTGATATCCATTGCATCTGACTCTTCATGGCCTCATTTGGGGTTTTCTTGGCAAAGATACCGTTTCCTTCCTTCTCCACTTCTAGCTTCTCCAGTTGAGGAACTGATGCAAACAGGGTTAAGTGACTTGCCCGGGGTCATCCAGCTAATAAGTGTGTGAGGTCAGATTTTAACTCAGGAAGATGTCTTCTTGACTTCAGGTTCAGAGCTTTATCCACTGGGCCACCCAACTGTTGCTGAGTTTCATACATGCCAACACTAAGCTCTCTTTCTGTGTGTGTGTGTGTGTGTGTGTGTGAGAGAGAGAGAGAGAGAGAGAGAGAGAGAGAGAGAGAGTGAGTGTGTGTGTGCGGGTGCGCGCGAGCTCAGAGCAAAGTGAAGTTCATGTGGTTCCTTCTCCCTAAACTTCTACCATTTTTATTTACTCTTCTCATAAGTCCTAATTATGAGAACTACCAAGTTCTATTTCCTTTCTTCCTTTTTACACCAATGTATTCCTTTTACCCTTCCTTCTCTTTGCTCTCTTCAAATCCTCAGAACAGAACCATCCCTCCTCCAGGACATATTTTTCTTATTTAATTCCCTTAGTAACTTTTAGTTGTAAGCCTGTATCTTTTGCCTTTTGGAATATTGTATTCTAAGATCTCTCATTTTTAGTAGGAGCTGTCAGGTCATGTGGGATCCTGATTATACTTTCTGGATGTTTGCAGCATTCCCCCGCCCCTTCCCCTTTGACATGGGAGCTCTAGATTTTGGCTATAACATTCCTGGGAATTTTTCTCTTCATGTTCCCTTCAGGAGATGATTAATAGATTTCCCTCCTTCTCTTTGGCCTCTGGTTCTAATAGATCTGGGTAATTTTCATTTGTAAGTTCTCGAAACATAGTGTCTAGACATTTTAAAAAGAAATCATGGTTTTCAGAGAATCCAATGCTTCTTAAATTATTGCTCCTTGACCTATTTTCCAGTTCAGTTGATTTTGATATCTTATATTTTCTTTTATTTTTTTCAGTCTTTTGATTTTGTTCTAAAATTTATTGTAATTTTCTAGGGTTGTTTAGGACCTAGGTCTGTAACAAAATTGTAGTGATCTGCTTCATTTATTTAAAATGCAGTATGCTTTTAAAATATCAATGTACAAAGTAAATGTGTGGTATCCTAGAGAATAAATAATTTATGTATTTTCTTAGAGTAGAAGTATCCTGAAGCACAGAATCTTATATCACTACTATAAACTGACCTTAAAATGTCTTTATCCTTATTATAGAATTTCCCATTTTCATTTCCGTTACAAACACTATATTTGGTAGTTTGTAAGTTCATAAGATAATAGGAAAATAAATTTAAAGTGGGAAAGTACAGAAGAAAAAAAATGAAACAAGCATTTATTAAGCACCTACTATGTGCCAGGCAGTGTTAAAAGCACTTTCTAAATAATACTTGATTTAATCCTCACAGCAACTCTGGGAGGTAGGTGCTGTTGTTACTCTCATTTTCTATTTCAGGAAACCAAGGCAAACCAGGGCTGTAAGATCTTGGAATTTTGAACTTTGTAGAGAAGCAATTTGCCTTTGGTTTTTCCTTATACTTAACTTTTACTTAAAATAATTGCTCTTTTGAATGAGAGGATCATGGACCTAAATGACTATAAATGTCATTTAGTCCAATCCCCTTATTTTAGAAAACATGGAGCCTAAAAAAGTGAATTGCCCATAGGCACACATATAGTAAGTGATAAATTCAGGTTCTTTTATCATGCAGATTACTTCCAGATCATCTGTAGTCTCTCTCCTAAGATTCAACTACATATCACCATATGCCAACTGAAGGTTTTGAAGTAGATGCTCCATAATAATCCCAAGATCAGGATATACAAAACAGACCTCATTGTCTTTTTCCCCAAACCCACCTTCCTTTCTCCTTTATTTCTTTCAAGGTACTGCCATCCCTGCCAGGGTCGTCCAGATGTGCAACCTTACAGACTGCCTTGACTCCTCATTCTCCTTGACCTCATATATGTTTATTTAGTGGCCAGACCATGTCAATTCCAGTTCTATATCATCTCACATTCATCTTCTTGTCTTTACTCACATGGCCACCCATCCTACTTCAGGCTTTCATTACCCCTATATTAGAGTTTTCAAATAGTTTCCTCTAAATTGTTCTAGCTCCTTCAAGTTTCTGCCTTTTATAATTCACCCTCCATGCAATTGTCAACATGATTTTCCTAAGAAACAAAGAAACAAAAAAACCCCAGTCTCATGTCATGCCCTTGCTCTGTAAATTTCACTGTTTATCTGGAATGTAAACTCTTTTGTTTGTTATTTAAAGCCCTTTAGCACATTTCATATAGGTGTATATATCTGTATACACATAATAATATAGATATATTTTCTACTTTTCATATTTATTTGTATATATAGGTATATATGCAATGCATATGTGTGTGTACACATGTGTGTATGATGCATTTTAATTTAATCCCCCTCCAAAAGAATGTAAGCACTGACTTGATTCTTGTTTTTGCATCCCCAATACCTAGCATAAATTGCCAGACTCAGACTCATGAAACCCTAGGTTAGAATCCTGATTTAGATATTAATTTGTTGTGTGTACTGTGGGCAAGTCACAATAGTTTCCTCATCTGTAAAATGAGGAGGTGGGACTTCATGTTCTCAAAAGTTACTTCCATCTCTATATCTATGAACCTGAGTGGGTACTTAATAAATGCTTGTTGTCATTTTTGGTGTTTGTTTTGTTTTGTTTTTGCAGGGCGATGAGGATTAAGTGACTTGCCCAAGGTCACACAGCTAGTAAGTGCCAGGTGTCTGAAGCCAGATTCGAACTCAGGTCCTTCTGAATCCAGGGCCAGTGCTTTATCCACTTCGCCACCTAGCTGCCCCCAATAAATACTTTTTGATTGTTGATTTGATCGATTGATCAGAGCCAGGTCTTCTGACTCCAGATCCAAGATATTTCTGCCCCGCACGGCATTGAGGATAAATATGAGAAAGAAAAGTTATACAGTGATGGACTGGTAAATGTTTAACAACTGGTTCTCTGGAAGAAGAAAAAACACCGCAACACACACTTTTAAGTTTAATCTGCATTGTTAACATTTTCTTCATCACCTTCTTCAGTCTTAGACAATCAGCAAAAATAATAAATCAAATCCTAATTCACAGTTTGCCAGTTTCTGAGTTGTAATTGCTCACACTGAAAATTTAACATTGCATCTCTGAGCAGGTTCAACCTGACTCTAGCCCAGCCCTGGTTATATGAATGATACTTTATTAAGTCATGTGTTCTTTCTAGCAGATAGGCTTCAGTGATACAGAAACAAATTTATTTAAACTTTGAAGCATCTAAAGTAAACATGTACCTAACTTTTAAAGGCCTTTCAGAATAAATAGATTTTACATTCTTTCCTGATGTGGTAATTTTAGATAGTCTGGAGACATTTTGATGGGAGTCATATTTGCTATGTCAAAATGTTACAGTCTTTCCTCTTCTGGGATGCTTGTGAGGCAGTAGGAATTCACCCAACTATATCCTACTGATTTAAGACTTCCCCTCAACTTATGCTTTGTGCACTAAATTTTCTGTTGTCTGATGAGGCTGAAAAATAGAATTTTCTGGTTGTATTGAATATTTTAGTTACAGTCACTATCTCATAAATGGATTACACATTTTTCTAAGAATTAGGAATAAAATTATACTGAATTATGATTTAAAAATAAAAATATTTCTTTGATTCAGAAGGCACTTCAGGAACTTCAGGGTCATAGTACTACTCTATTGCACCTTCTGCACTGCTCCTTGAAATCATCCATGTGAGTATTGGTATGGATCCATTCATGCCTTCTCATTCTTTGTGACTCTTATTCATAGTCTTTGATAAATTATCCTTAAAGGATTTTTTTTAACATGCTAGATTTCTCTCTCTCTCTCTCTCTCTCTCTCTCTCTCTCACACACACACACACACACACACACACACAGCCCAGGACAATATTCAAATTATTAATTATTTCTCATTTTTTCTTTGACTGGCCCATTATTTTTCAATCATGAAGATACCATTTGTGCTACATCTTATATGCAAATCATTTGTAACATGCTGCCACCTGCATACGTTTTTCTTTCATGTAACCTACAGGAGCAGCTAGGTGGTGCAGTGGATATAGCGCTGGCCTTGGAGTGAATAGGACCTGAATTCAAATCTCACCTCACATACTTATTAGCTGTGTGACGCTGGGCAAGTTATTTAACACCAATTGCCTTAAACATCTGGGGTCATTTCCACTTGTCCTCATATATATCTTTTTTTTTCCTTTTTTTGGGGGGGGGGCAGGCAATGGGGGTTAAGAGACTTGCCCACGGTCACACAGCTAGTAAGTGTCAACTGTCTGAGGCTGGATTTGAACTCAGGTCCTCCTGAATCCAGGGCCGGTGCTCTAACCACTGCACCATCTAGCTGCCCCCTCCTCATATATATCTTGCCACTGAACCCAGATGGCTCTGGAGGAGAAAGGGAGTGAGGTTGGTGACCTTGTACAGCCCTCCTTCATTTAAAAAATCCAATTTACTTCAAGTCACGACATCACCCTCATGTCATTGGTCCTCTTTGAGAATGAAGGGCAAACAACCACCAAAACAACAACAACAACAATGTAACCTACAATTTTGATTCTCCTGATACTCTGGTGTTCCTTGAGTTGTAGCCATATAGCCTTACCAGGCTATCAGTATTTGAGAAGAAGGGCTTTGTGTCTGGGAACAGCAAAGAACATCAGTTTTCATTGTACTGTAAAGCAGTAGAAGTGCTGGTTACTAGAAACTTCTGGCCAAATAGTAAGAGAGTTTAATGTGCATTGATCTAGAAACACAGCAAACATTTATTAAGTTTCTACAAAGTGCAAGGTGCTGTGATAGGCCCTGCATACAGATACAAGAATAAATAAGGCATGGTCTGTGTTGTTAAGGATTTGATTGTTGAGTGAAGGAGAAAGGAGGAGAAAGAAGCCAGCTGGCTGCCCAGGATTCTCATGCTGGTTACAGACTGGAGAAGTCACTTCAGGTTAAACTGTGAATGCCATGCTAATTCATCTGAACTTTTTTATGTGGCTACTGGAAAGTCATTTAAAATTCTGATGAAATAGAATCATGTAAACTGGGCATCAGGAAGATTATTTGGTAAGATGGAGGGGGATGAGTGAGAGAACTGTTAGTGAGGAGGTCAATTAGTAGGCTATGAGGATAATGCAGATAAGAGTTAATGAGGGCCTGAATTAGGGTGATAGCTCTGAATGGAAAGGAGGAGATGAAATTAAGAGAGATTTTGGAAGTAGAATCTAAATTTGGTGACTAAATGTTGAGGAAGAGGGAGTCAAAGATAACAGTTTCAAGCCTGAGTGATTAGGAGAAAAGTGGTAACATTAATAGGAATATGGAAGTAAGGGAGAGGAAGAACAATAGGGTTTGGGTTTTTTTGGGGGAAAGATAATGAGTTCGTTTTGGGGTCTGTTGATTTAGAAATTGTTTGATCATTCAGATGGAGATAATCAATTAGCAGTAGGAAATATGAGTCTGGAGTTCAGGAAAGAGGTTGGGGTGGGAGATTCAGATTCCAGAGTTTTGTACATAAAGGTGATATTGGTTCCATGGTTTAAGTCCTTGTAAATTGTTTGTTCAAGTAGATAAGCATTTATTAAGTACCTACTAGGCATGATGCACTGTATAAGGTGTTGAGGATGTGTGGTTTTCTTTAAAAATTATAGATATTAAGTAAACCCACACTAATGTGCACACAGGTGAGTATAATGCAAGGTGTAATAAGGGCAAGCAAGAGATACTGACAAAATGTTCGAGGAAAACCTTTCCAGTCCTTGCTATCTTCTTCAGGAATTCAGCAAGATGGTAATAATTTTCTACTAGACTGAGCTTACTCACTTTGATTTCAGATTCCACACCTGTAGTTCTTTAGTCTAAAGTCTCTGGGATCATTGTGGTGTCCTCCCCTCCCCCCAAACTTAAATTATTATTGACTATCTTTTTTTCTTATTTGCCTTTCAACAGTTTTTGTTATTGCTTTACAGAGCACATATGTAGCATGGGCATTGCTCCTCTGCCAATGTCTGTCTGTCTGTCCTATCTGTCTACTTATCTACCTACCTACCCACCCACCCATCCATCCATCCATCCATCCATCCATCCATCCATCCATCCATCCATCCATCCATCCATCCATCCATCCATCCATCCATCCATCCATCCATTCATTTCACCACCTATGCCTTGAGTGTTACATTAGGCTTACTATGTGTGGGGTTTTGTTGTGTTGTGGGGTTTTTTTTTTTGGGCAGAGCAATGAGGGTTAAGTGACTTGCCCAGGGTCACACAGCTAGTAAGTGTCAAGTGTCTGAGGCTGGATTTGAACTCAGGTCCTCCTGAATCCAGGGCCTGTGCTTTATCCACTGCACCACCTAGCTGCCCCCTTACTTTGTGTTTTATGTGGATACAGAAAAAGGATGTGCCAGTAGACAAATTGCTTAAATCTCAGGTTTACTCTCTTAGAGACTAAGGTGGCAGTAAGGTTCACTGAGATAGGAAATGTGACATCTGCCCTTCAAAAATATAAGAATTGGAGGAGAGTAATTGAATGGGTTTTTCTGGAAATGTAAACTGAATTGATATCTGGTTGTTGATTACCTTGTTTATCCTTAGTTTGGTTCCACCTGGAAAGAATATTATTTGGCAAATGTTTTTTCTTTTTAGTGTTCTCAGTAAGGTTTCATGGATGACTGGCTCAGCAATTTGGGCCTAAAACACTTTTGTGCTAGAAGGTTAAGGCAGATTTTAGAAAGAGAGGGGTGCTTTTTAATTGATGGCATGTTAAATGCAAAGCGCCTCAATTTCTTCATGAAATTGTTTTAACCTGTAAAAAGATAAAATGGTGGTTATTAATTAGATTATGACTTGATCATCATTGTCATTGTTCTCTTACATAATGCTGGGTTTTCAAAATACATCTTTGGTTTTTATATTAACTTTTAACTATTAACCTTTATTTAAAAATGGGAAATTACCCCCAATAAGTATAGCTTTTCAGTTCTTTTGTATTTATAATATTGTTCAGTTAACAGCATGCAGTAACATTGATTGGTTTATTTCTTTATTAATATGGGAACTATTGTTGTAGAATTTAACAAATAACTTTTACATGTTGTAGCTTAATAGAGATTGATTTTCCTCTTTCCTCATTCTACCCTGAGGGGAAACTGTCTTATTTCTAATATGTCAGGTTTGAAAACATTTTCCTGTACCTCTTAAAATTATGTAAACAATAAATTATAATTCACTACAAGATTGATGTCAATGAAATACTTTTCTTTAAAGTAGGATATGGTTATGTTTTGTCATGTAGCTCCTAGAAAATGTTTTTCATAGTGGTCAAACTACAGCAAAAATGGTGGAATGGGGGGGCAGCTAGGTGGTTTCTATAGCACCTGCCCTGGATTCAGGAGGACCTGAGTTCAAAACCTGCCTCAAACACTTGACACTTACTAGCTGTGTGACCCTGTGACACTTAACCCTCATTGTCTCCCCTCCCCGCCCCAAGAATGGTAGAGTGACATTCAGTGAGGTAAGTTCTAAAAAGTTTGTGAACTTCATAATAGAAACTTCATTATTAATTAAGGAAGTTGTTAGGGTTATTCCGTCTACACTTCTTTCTGAATTAATTTGGAAATACTTTAACAAAAAATAAAAGAAATACTTAGCATTTGTTTTGATACATTATCCCAGACTCCTTAATTAATTCATCACTTTTACATAAAACAGAGGAGCATGGTAAATTCATATTGCCCCATGGGACATATGAGTTAAATTATTTGCCTCAGATGGAGAGTTCCTATAATCAAGATTAGATATCATAGCTACAAGTTCTGGTAAGATTAATTGTCTATAGTCCTCATAACATTCACCTACATAGTTGTTTCAAGGGGCTTATAAACTTAGATTTCTTCTGCCCTCTGATAAAAATAATGAATGTTCTTGTTTTGTTCTTCCATAACACCAGTGTTGAAAAATAGATACTGGTCTTATCTTTTTATTTTTGTAAACTGTTAAGACACTAATTCTGAAATAACACTAAACAATGCTACTGTGAATTTGGTAAACTGCATAACAATAAATTTATCCTTTGCCTTTCCTAAATAATTAGTACCAGCAGTAGGAGGCACTCAATAAATGTTTATTTACTGACTCATTCAATAGATATTCTGCTTCCTCATTCATTGGAATTATGGTTGATTTATTTCTCCAGGCTTCATGTACAAATCTTAACATAAGGCTTTCTTTGGTTGGTGGGGGTATTGCAGGAGTGAGTTTTACTGGTTACTTAGTTTTAAATAGTTTTCTGGCTGAGGAAGATCAGAGGTCTTAGTACCTGTTAGTGAGTGAATGTGAGTAAGTAGCAAATAATAGTTTATAAACTAGTGAGATGGACTGTTATGTAGAACAGGGAGCCACTATGTTTTGTGTGTGTGTGTGTGTGTGTGTGTGTGTGTGTGTGTTGGGGCAGAGGGAGAAACCTTATGGTATCAGAGTTTTTTAATCCCCTTACAGATGCCCACATGACTGTGAAGAGAAAGTGATCATTTTATGTTACCGATTGTTGGGAATTGTGATGATTATAGTAAAACCTCACCAACTTTTTTTTTTTCTGGGGCAATGGGGGTTAAAATGATAAAGGAAATCATGGGCCTGAAGTAGCAACCAAATGCCAGGGTCACACAGCTAGTAAGTGTCAAGTGTCTGAGGCGGGATTTGAACTCAGGTACTCCTGAATCCAGGGCTGGTGCTTTATCCACTGAGCCACCTAGCTGCCCCACCTCACCAACTTTTTAAAGAAATTAAGTTTTGTTATTTGTGAGTATATAGGTAATTGAAGTTGGATTAATCAGCTAAGTGTTGCTTGACCGAAGTCTTATTTTAATGAATAGATAAGAACGAGTCAATATCTGTGGCAAAGCAGGAACCTAAAGATGAATGAACTTTGAGTCAAGAAGACTTGTATTTGAATCGTGCCTCCTACATTTGTCAGCTATGTAACCTCTTGGCCTCTATTTCCTCATTTGTACAATGAAGGGGAGTGGCTGTCTAATGTCCCATACAGCTCTCAATTTACTGTGATCTTAAATAGAAAAAAACTTCCAGAATATTGACATTGCTTTTATAAAAAATGGATATTTCTAAGAGTGTTGGAAAAGTATGAGACGATTGCATCTTTTTACCTTTTCCTACCCAATTTTGTTTTTTAGAATCACCCCATCACACTCAACTCAGCCCCAACCTTTCTTTCATACTACCCTAATGATGATTTGACTGTCTACTACTAAGAAATACCTTAATAATAACATTTTCCTATATAAGAAGTAAACAGTTTGACCTTAATGAGCCCTTTGTAATTAGTCTTTAATATTTTTCTTATATTTCTTTTGGATTTCTTTTTCTTGAATTTTCCTTTGAGTTCTGGCCTTCCCCCCCCCCCCCCCCACCAGAAAGTCTTTCAGTTCATTGAATGTCCTTTTTTTTTCCCCATTGAGGATTACACTTAACTTTGCTGGGTAAATTATTGTTGGTTGCAATCCCAGCACTATTGGTCTTTTAAGTGTTCAAGGAATTTTCTGTAATTAAATTTTCCATTTGTTTAGCAAAACAAAACAAAGTAAATGAAACAACAACCCAACTATCTATCTTGTTTATGGAGTTTAACTTTGTACTACCAGATACATCATAAAGTAAGCATTAGTGAACTTTGAATTATTAGTAACAGCTGTTATTTACATTACCTCTTTAAGGTGTGTGGTGTTTTGTTAGCCATTGAGCCTCTCAACAATTCAGGTCTAGTGGTTACAAGTAGTTATCCTTATTTAAAGATGAGAAAACTGGTTTCAGGGAGGTCAAGCAACTTGTTCTTGGTCACTGAGCAAGTACAACAGGTGAGATGAAAATGCTCATGTTCCCAGCTTCAAGTCCAACACACTCCATCACACCACACTGGCCATTATAGTGTTCTTTTTATTGTGTGAACCTTACTTCTTAATTTGATTTCAGCATACTGCTGTTCAAATGCCCCAACTCTACTTAAACAGGTTATGCTAAAAGTCTTAGTGCAGTTTGAAGCTTTAATAATTTAAATAGCTTTGATAGCTATTTGAGAACTTAAAACTTCACTAAGACTTTTGGAACACCCTGTATTATATTCTTCAGGTTTTGTTTTGATGCTTGATCTTTGATCAAGCTCAAGAGGCAGAGTAATGGATAGAGTCTAGAAGATATGGGTTCTAGTCTCACCTTTGATGATACATAAATGGTTCAGTCTCTTTGGGCAAGTTTCTTAAACTTGAGGTGCCTCTATAACATAATTGGTAATCAATTGTTAATTTGTATTGGTAAAGGGAGTTTCCTTATGGGATCTTCTTAAGTTGATGAAATCACAAGTTGGACCTAGAAATAATGAAGTTTTATGGTATGCTGAGCTTTTGGATATTAATATTCTCTACAAACCCAATAAGATATATGTATATATATGTGAATGTATGTATATACATATGAATAAAATCAAATGAACAAAATATGTATATGTATGTATATATGTATATGAATAAAATATACAAAATGTATAAAAATAATGGACACATTTTGCAGCTAAAACATAGTTTGTTTAACAAGGCAGGGAAAATTTGAGAGTTTTACAGTGTTACTTTTTATCACAAAGGTGGCATGTGGTAATAAACTAAGTAAGACATTTCAATTCAGTTACATTATCTTAACTCACTTCTCAATTTGAGAAAAAAATGAGCCAACAAAAAGTTGTTTGGGTCAAATGTAGCCAGCTATAGATTTAAGTGGACTCTTCTTTGAGATGATTGAATTTCTTGTGCTATGATAGAGGAAAATGATATTTTTATGCAAATGACCGTAGGCATTTCATAGAATGTTTTAAAATGACTTTTTATGGATTTTTCTTATGATTGGAGAATTTTTGGTATAATATATTTTTAATGGTATTTTGATTATCTTGAAAGATGTGTTTAAGAAGTTCAAGTTATTGGGACGAAGGGTGAATATTTTATTTGATTTTAGAACTTTTTTTTTCTTACCATGGCAGTAGGATGGTGTGCTGCTACTTAGAGAAATCAAACATCCACCTCTGGTCTTCCTCAAATTGTCAAATAGTCCAAATAGTGCCTGTCTTAAGTATTTGCATGCTTTGAAACAGTGGCTCTTAGGAGGTTTTCCTTCTGACCACAGACATATTGAAATAAGTAAAGTGACCCCCAACAGATAATACTTTGAACATTCTTACAAATGCCTTATCTGAGTCTCCATAAGTAGTCAAAACAGAGTCTGCCCTGCCGCTCTGATTTAGGCTTGTTTCTTCCCCACACAGCCCTAGTATAACCTTTCTTCAGTATGTTTCTTTAAAGCTTAGATAAATCAGGTTTGGGTAAGGTCCCAAACATGGAGGAAAATTCAGTCAATTAAGTAGATTTTGTTATTTGTCACCCCCACCCCCTGAGTTTCTAACAAGAGGGTGTGAGAGGATGAGGATGGTCATCCTCACAAAGTGGTGAATTTTCTCTCATCTTTGTACCTCTGAAGCATATTTGAGATTGCTTTTGGAGATCAAATCATTATTCTGCCTGTGGCTTTGAATAAATCTACTTTTTTTTCTTTAAAAACTTATCTTAAAACTGATTTAACTTAGTTTGAATTTAACATGCAGCCTTTTGAATGGCCTATATTTTTGAGAGCTTAATTAAGACATAGCATTACATCTTCAGCCTCTATGTCTTTGGGTAATTGGCCCCATTTCTAGATTTCACTTTCTCTTCAACTCCATCCTGGAGAATCCTTGGTTAACTGAAAGCACACCTGAGCTGCTACTAGCCATAAGAGACATTTCCTGTTTCCCCCAAGTATTAGCTCTCTCTCATTGTCTTTAATTGTTTTGTATACTTGTATACAAAACTTGTATAATTGTTTTGTATACTTGTATTTCTTCAGTGGAATGTAAGCTACTTTGGGGCAGGGATGGTTTCATTTTCAACTTTTTACTCTTAGTGACTAGCTCAGTGTTTTACCCATAACAGGAGTTTAATAAATGTTGATGTTGTAATCCCTTGAAAAAAATGAAGGGATCGGACTAATGATGTTAGAAGTTCCGATCAGCAATCTTTAATATTGGTACTTATAAGAATATTGGTTATGGGATGGTGATAACATATGAACATTATATGGAATTTATGGAAAATTATGGTCTTCCAGTTTGTGTTTTTTGTGAACATGTGTAATACTATAGTGATTGCTAAGGGCTCAACTGTGATGCTTCTTGTTTAAGATAAAAGTGGAGATTTAATATTTATTTTATTTGCATTCGGTTTTTATCTATATATGGACATTGTTGTCTCTCCTTTTAGAATGCAAGTTCCTTGAGAGCATGGATTTGTTTTTGTGGCCCTAACACTTAGCACAGTACCTGACTAATAAATACTTGTTGATTAAGACTCTTGAGAATGGGATTGACCTTGTCTCAAGTTCAGTTTTCCTTTTACTCAGTCTCAGTCAAATGTAGTATAATAAGGCAACTGTTTATAATAATGTGGCATATTTTGAATCTCTCTGTAAGTAATCATTGATCAAGAGTATGCCAGCCCACTCTGCTCTTCTTTCCTTGATAATGGATTCCTTTCATTACCTACCTCTTTGTATCTTGCTGATGCGAACTGAAGTAAAAACCTAGAATAGTTTCCTAAAATGCTCTTCTTGGTGGGAAGAAGGGTCTTTTTCTTTTTTAAAAATTATATTCATTTTATTATGAACTTAAGAAATAAAACAATCATTTCTATAACATACTAGAATAGAAGAAAACCATGCAAATCTATTAGGTACAACTTGCTATTCCTTTTAAATATAGAATAAAATTGGGGGCAGCTAGGTGGCACAGTGGATAAAGCACTGCCCCTGGATTCAGGAGGACCGGAGTTAAAATCTGGTCTCAGACACTTGACACTAGCTGTATGACCCGGGGCAAGTCAGTTAACCCTCATTGCCCAGAGCAAAAAATAAATAAATAAACAAATGAATGAATGAATGAATATAGAATAAAATTATCATGGTGCTTTTTTTGTTAACTTTTTTTTCTCCCCTTTCCCCCCACCCTAGAGATGGCTACCATTAGGCATAATTATATGTGTATATGTAAAACCATTCTATATATTCTTATACATTCTAAACATTCTATACATACTTATATTGATCAGTTCTTTCTCTGGATGAAGATGGTGTTTTCCTTCATATGTCCTTTGTAGTTAATTTGGGTATTTGTAATTGTCAGAATGAGTCACTCAAAGTTGTTCTTTAGACAATCTTATTACTATATGCTCATTTAAGTCTTTCTGTGTTTTTCTAAGATTGTTGAGCTCATCATTTCTTATAGCACAGTAGTATTTCATCACAGTCATATACCACAACCTGTTCAGCCATTACCCTATTGATGGGCATCCCTGCAATTTCCAGTTCTTTACTACCACAAAGAAAGCTGCTATCCAGTAACATTGATACAAGGATTTCTTTTTTCTGTGAGAGAATTTCTATTCTACTGAGCCATCTAGAAGGAGCTGCCCCTCTTCCCAACTCTGCAAAGGTGGCTTTCTAATCTAAGGAATCCTGTTTCAGCCTAGGGTTTATCTTCTGCAGCCCATTCTCAGCTTAATTCCCCATAACACTTAAGTTCTACTGGGAATGGTATTTTTTAAGGTAAGACCCAGTCCAGAAGCCTTGTCCACATCCAAGAGGCATGCCAAATCATCCCCCAGGACCCTTGGATTTCTTCCTCCCCTTTGTATATTCATGTGTGCTCCTATTCCCTTTAGCAAAAGATAAGCAAAGATGAAGAAAGAAAGAGATTATAGCCCTGACCTGTGTCTTGTGATTTTCTCCTCTCCCCTCCCTGCCTTCCCTCCTCTCCCTCCTCTTCTTTTCTTTAAACAAATACCCATTCCTTGCTCACGTGCTAACTATGCATCTGGCTAATGTGCCTTCAATTCCCTAAGAATCCGATGATCTTGACCATGAAGTTAAATATTTATAAGTTGATTCAATATATTTCAAGCCCCAAAGTATACTGTGGCCAGATTAGTTTGGGTAATTTCCCTACAACATTTTTTGTATTCTTGAGGATTGTGGGTTTATATTTTCACCCTTTATTTATGCCATATCAAATGCATAATGTGGGTTATTCTGAAAAGCAAAAAGAATGGAAAAACTACCCAAACAAATAATATGAGTGGTCTGAGTGGTTGCCTGGAAGTAGCAGATACAAGAATGGCCTTCAAGTTAAAAATATTTGGGTTCCAGTCATGTCATCAACTCACAACTCTGACCATGGGCAAACCATTTTAGGAAGTGCCCCAGGCAACTGTCTGGAAGTTGGTCTATGTTATTGATATGCATTAGTGGAGGGAGTTTACACACTGAGAATTTTTCATATAAATGATGTCAGAATCCATGTCTCCCATACCCTCACTAAAATGAGTGGCTTTAGGACTCATTACAAAACCAGTAATGCCCTGAGGGGAGGAGTTAGGGTTGAAATTTAAAGTGAACATTCTGAAATTGTTTCCTCATCTATAAAATGAAAGGGTTTGCTATGATGGCCCGTAAGCAAGTCCCCCTTCCAGCTGTAAATCCTATCATCCTCTGACCAGAGCAACTCTTAAGAAAAGCCCCCCCCCCCACCCCCCAAAAAATTTGATCCTTACCTAGGAATCTTGCCATAGCACATTACCTTTAAAGGTGTACAGGGAGTAGCCATATTTGGGGGAGATGATGAAGGGGTCACTGAATATTAGCAGGCATTATTAAGATGATATGCAGGCTCCCTTTCTGTCAGATCAAAGGAAATCCCTTTTAGGAAGTGGTAGCCAAAGCCTTTTCCTGTTTTTTGTTTTTTTTAGTGAGGCAGTTGGGGTTAAGTGACTTGCCCAGGGTCACACAGCTAGTAAGTGTTAAGTGTCTGAGGCTGGATTTGAACTCAGGTACTCCTGACTCCAGGGCTGGTGCTCTATCCACTGCGCCACCTAGCTGCCCCTGCCAAAGCCTTTTGAATAGAAGAAAAACTGCAGTAACTGTGCAGTAAAATGAGGGGTAAGAAAGAATTGAAGTTTAGAGTTAAATTCTGAACCTTCTAAGTTTCTGAACATCAATTCTGAACTAACTAACTGGAGAGGCAATACTCAATGCTTTCTTTTTTTAATTGGAGTTATGGATGTGTTTAGTATGATTCACAACAATTCCAGATCTGCCTAGGATTTGTTGAGTCAGGCTCCTGGGTACTCGATTCTTCAGACAGTAATCTATTTCATTTTGTTGCTCTAACCTTGGATGTGAGAAGGACTATGCCTTGGTCTGTTTTATAAAGCTTGAACTGAAAGATGTCAAGAACTGAGAAGTCTTAAGGGAGGACAAACAAGGATTAAGCAGAAATAAATTTTTCTGGAAGAAGAGAAAGGTGAAGTTAACTTTAATTATTGTCTTCAAGTATATAAGGCTTTCTACTTTTTAACATAGTTGATGACTTCATCATTCTTGAAACTTTACTTCTTTGATGCAAAGTTACCATTTTGCTTTTCTTAACTCTTGGAACTTTCTATTTGTTCTTCTTTCTCCCCAAGCCCTGATTCTAAGACTCATTCCTTGACTGCTTGAATTTCCTTTATAGTCTTTCTCTTTGAGACCTCATCTATTTGTATGGCTTCAACTATCTTCTATGTTGGTATGCTTAATTTTATAACTTTAGCTTGGTCTTTTCCCTAAACTCCTGTTTTGTATTTCCATCTGGAATTACTCCTAACTAATCACATGCAAAACAGAACTCAGCTTTCTTTCCTGTTTCCCTTCCCTCATTGGTCTTCACTCTCATTGGTCTTCCTTTTCTGCTTTCTCTGTTTTCTCAGTCACATCAGTCATCTTGTAATATTTTTTTGTTTTTGTTTTTTTACTCTTCCTCCTCATTTGTTCCTATATAGAACCATAGAGTGTCACCTGGAAGATTTTCTTATATTCTAGATGAGGAAAATGAAGATTGTAGAAATAAAGTAATTCACCAAAGTCACAAGTTTTAGTTAATGTCAGAGGTGATACTAAGGCACAAATCTTCTGATTCCTCGGATTGCATTTTCCACAGCAAAATGTGGCTTGGCTGGTTTCTTAGTTAAACGGAACACTGTGATACCAAGCTTTGAAAACTATGTGTATCTTTGTTGGAGAAGCACTGTGGGAGATTGGAGAGTGTTACCAGATTTGGAGTTTGGATCTCATCTCTGACACTTAACTCTGTAAATACAAGCAAATCCCTTAACCTAAGTCTGTTTCCTCATTTGTAAAATAGTAGCAATACTTCTAGTGCTCACCGTAATTTTCTGTGGGTATCCAGGAGAAAGCTCTTTAGGTATTTATCCCTTTACAATATCTAGTTTAATTCCTACTTTCTTATGAAGCACTTCTTCATCTCTCTAGCTCCCTTCTTTCTACCCCCCAAAACGTATCATTTGTTCTATTCATTTGATATTTCAATGATGTCATTTCACTTCAAATGATGTATGTCATTTCTCCATAACCAGATCATAAGCTTGTTGAGGGCAAAAATTGCGTCATATTTATTTTGTGTTGTATAAACCCCACAGCACCTAGTTTAGTTATTGGGCAAATAGTAGGTATTTAGCAAATATTTGTTGGATGAATAAATGAATGGGGGTGGGGTGCTCTGGAGTGTTTGAGAAATCCAGTGTGGATAATTGATCTGAAAATGAAGTTTAGAAAAAAGATGTACTGTATTCCAGAGAAGGAGGATTATTAATCTCTAGAATATAGTACTAAGTTGAGGAATGATTGGATCTCAAAGACCCTTTCTACCTCTAGATCCTATGCTCTCTAGTAAAACCTTTGTGATTCTATTAAAAATAGCAAGGTGACCTGTCATTTTGGTTTATTTTATGGGTAGTATCGTAGAAACTAAGGGACTGACAGGGAATTACTCTTTTATAATGTGTAGTACTTCTGGTGAAAAAGTGTAAGTGGTGACAACTACTGTAAAATGGTAACAACAACAAAAAGTACTCTTCTGATTCAGTTTCTTTTCTTTTTTTCCCCCTCCTAGATATTATATAGATTACTTTAAACATGGGTGAAATAGAGCAGAAGCCAACTCCAGGATCACGGTTAGGAGCTCCTGAGAATGCTGGGATCAGTACTTTGGAACACGGACAGAAATTGCCCACAGCACCACCAGGAAAACTTATTTCCATTAAAATCCAGATGCTGGATGATACCCAGGAAGCATTTGAAGTTCCAGTAAGTTGTTGGCAAATAAGTAAACTCCAAAATATACCTTTTTGTGTGGTGGTGGTGGTGGGAATGGGTAGGCAATACTTCTGCATTCTATAGATGAGTACAAGGATGGGGCTACTTACCCATTCATCTGTCCTGACTCATTTCTGTGATGTTCTATGCAAGTTTGAGATGCTATATTGCTAGAGGGCAGAGAGTAGTTACATGCTTTTCTCTTTGTTCAGGACATAATAAAGTGCTATGGACACTTTGAATGCTACATGAATTTGATAAATATGGTTACTCACACATTGGTAAATAGAATATTTCATGAGCTAGAGAAGACTTGAAAAAGACTAAAGGCAGGGAAGGAAAGGGTCAGAGAGTGAAAGTATTTTAAGACAATGTAAAGAAAAATGCTTTGTATGCAATATAGGAAAGAAAAGAGCTTTGTGGATGGATTCTAGGTTTCTTTATCAATTACTGTTATTTCTGTTGATTTAGAGTAACCCATTTCTTAGAATATTGCTATAATTTGAGTGACCATATTGGTACCTAAAAATTATTACAAAGGCTTAAGATTAGCATCACGTGTTATTTGGGAAGAGAACTCTAAGGAGAGGTTCATATAAAACTGCCTTTTTAAATACATAGTGTAGAAAAAGCCCTGGTGATTTCCTCATTTTCTGTTGTGGAATTAAAATCTGCCAAGGACATAGGAATTAATGTCTGCTGAATAAAACTATGCTAATCTTTTGAAACCTTAGGATATATTATGGGATATCACCTGCTAAAATTAGATATTTGAAAGCTTTACTGTGTTTTCTGTAGTTTTTTTTTAAAGGTGGAGTGGGAGGGTGTTGCTTGTTATCAGTCTCCAAACAGGTTTATTAGTGAGATATTTACTTTCAGCATTTCCTACTTGTGAAAATATTCTGGGCTTAGTGACTGTTATGAATTGCTAAACCAAATTGTATCCCAATAAACTATGTTAAATGATGTTTCCTGCATGCAGTTTAGAGCATTTTTCAAATTCTATTTTGTGTGACAAGTGCAGTAAACATTAGACTGGATTCTCCTGCAGCCCTGCCCCAAAGGAGGTAGAGTTGCTTGCCAGTCAAAGAAATTGTGAGCACAGAAGATAGGTATTTCCAGGGAGTTTGCAATAGTATTGAATGTATAAAACACAATAAAATTGAGCTTTTAAAGTGATTTCTTCATTGGCAGTTTTCTTATGCCTGCAAATAGCTAGTTTAATCTTGAGTAAGGGACAGTGGAGAGTGATGGGGATGTGTGTATTTTATTTTATTTTATTCTTATACACAGACTCTCTTTTTGTCTGTAGGAAGTATATATTGCACTTTGTTGTTGTGTCCAACTCTTTATGACCCCATTTGGGGTTTTCCTGGCAAAGATATTAGAGTGGTTTGCCATTTCCTTCTTTCGCTAATTTTACACATGAGGAAACTCAGGCAAACAGGGTTAAGTGACTTGCCCAGGGTCAAACAGCTAGGAAGTATCTGAGTCCAGATCTGAACTCCTGTTTCCAGGCCCCTCATTCTATCCACTGCACCACGTAGCTGCCCCATTTTGTACTTTAAGACTGTCTTATTCATGGGGTTTTTTGTTTGTTTTTATAGCACAATCACTTCCCCAAAACATTGTTCCCTATCTTTAATTTTAAAAAAAGAAGACAGGTATCTGACTACCATGGCAACATTTGGAACTATGCTTTATAGACCTTATATGTTTCTTAAGAAGAAAATGTCATTAATAAAATGCTTCATGAGCTATTAGGATTTTTTTTTTCTCTGTGTATACACATGTAGCCAGACAGAAATGGAACGTTTTTTTCTCTTTTGGAACCCATAGTAACTTTTAGAGACCATTTCCTGTGATTTGTATCAGTGGAGGGAGTAATCACAGGAACGAAATCATGTATCACTTAAAGCATTATGATCTTATCATGGAGGAAAGATTGTATATGTGTTGCCTTAAATTAGAAAACAAGCATACTTACCTGCTAGTATATGAGAAAATACAAGGGCCTCAGGTAAGGTTGGAGGAGTGAGAATGGAAAACAAAGGACAGATGTTAAGTGACTTTATTCCCCCCTCATCATTTCATTGCTTTACCCTTTTCAGTCTTTATATGCATTCTTTCTAACTTTTTTGCCCATTTTAATATTTAAAAACAATTTGTGACAAATTCACATGTCAGTGTTAGCTTTTGAATAATTACATTTTTCAATTTTTATGAATGTATATTTGAGCATATTTTTCCATATTTGTAGTTTGTACATTTATGTTTTTCAGTTTTTTTCAATTTTCTTAGACTTTTCATATTTCTGTATTTTAAAAATTTGTCTTTTTTCCTAGTGGTTACAGTACTCTGTGATAATGATGTGCCACAGTCTGTTTAGCTCTTCTGCCTACTGGACGTGTACATTGTCTCTAGTTTTTCCTCTCATAAAAACCCAAAGTTTTTCCCTATTACAAAATCTCTATCTTTTCCGACCAATGTACTCAGATTTCTCATACTTTATACCTCTTATTTATAGATTATAAACCCCTTCATTATTTTATTTTCTGCTTCTATTGTTTTCCATTATACTTAGTAATAAATACAATTTTAGAGGTAGAAAGAATTTACTTTGTAAATGATTTGTTAGAATTTTCTTCCGCGGACCACAGCACATGTCTCTCTCTTTTTTTTTTTTTGTCCTTTGCAAAGGAAAGAATAGGAAGAAAAGAAAAGAAAGTAAACACTGTATCCATGGGGTAGAGGCATTGCCCTTTTAAGAAATAGAGCAGTTAGACCATAAAACAGCTGGGAAACATCCTCTGACCACTGATTGTCTATGCTAGTGCTCACTGAATTGGAGGGCTATAAAACAGTAGACAATTATGCAGCTTTGCCAAAAAGAAAAAAATCACTAAGTCTCTAACCATTTAAAATCTTTGTTACTAAAAGTTTGCTATTAACCGATTGGGTTAATAATAACTTTCCAATTATTGTGCTAATTTAGGTCTTCTACTTTTATTTTCCTTTTTGAGTCACAAGTCTTCAGTGAATGAATTCTGATGCTTTATTTTTCCCTCCAAGAAGATGAACTGGGGCATATCGCCAAGATTATTTGCAGTTTTCCTTTGGGAAAGTTCTGTGGACTGTGTCTTCTTCCCCTGGGGATTTGGTTTCCTGGACCTTTCCTGATTGTTTTTATTTTATTTTAAAGTGGCTGTGCAGCCACAGTAGTCATTTTAGTACAGATTCTTTGAATATTTTTCCAGTCCCAAATACCACATCGTACTCCTGTGGTTGACATCAATCGTTATTTATACCCGCTTTGCCTAAGATTGATAACCCTTTAGATGGCACACACTATATGACATGAGTTTTCTTCCTATAGACAGATCTACACCCACCCCTTGCTACTGACTTAAACGTGGGCATCTTTGCAAGCTTGTCAATTTTCCCCTTAAAAGAGTGGGAAGCAAAAAATATATATACTCATCCCTTTTTTTTTACAGTAGTTAATCTATCTTTACCTGAATAATAGTGTGTAAACAAGCTTTGTCCTGTTGTTTATCAATATACAAGTTGTATTAAATTAGTCCTATGGGCCCTAAAGTCAAATATGGCATCCTGAAGTAATCAGTTTACTTCTTTCTTCCATAAGAGTAAGACTTTGAAGTTAGTTAGTAGGAAAATTCTACCCTAAAAACCTTTTGAATATGATCATTATAATTTGTACTCTCTCAGAGGCCTACTGTCAAATTCTTCAAAAATTATTTGTTGTATGAGGCAGACCGTTTTGGCTCTCTATATAACCGGAAGAATGATTTACCCATTTTGTTGGGTATTTTTTTGTTTTTGTATCCCTAGCACCTACCATAGTACCTTGTATGTAGCAAGTCTTAATGCTTGCTAAATGCCACTGCAAGGAGGGCAGGGAGAAAGTAAAATAAAATTCATATCAATTCATTTTTACTAATTCTTCCTATTGACTCTGGGTAATATATACTGTAATTTTGTTAAAAGGACTTGGGGAGGGGCGGCTAGAGGACCTGAGTTCAAATCTGGATTCAGATACTTACTAGTTGTGTGACCCTGGGCGTTACTTAACACCAGTTGCCTGGAATGGGGTGGGGTTGGGGAAAAGGGCTTGAGGAAGAAGCTTGAAGCTAAGGCAAGGTCTTCCTTGGGCTGAACGTTCATAGAAAATGGTCAATATCCAAGCATCTACTGCCTAGTAAGATGAACTGGTACAATTGATATTAATGATAATAATTGGCTTTTACATAGAGCTTTTTTTTTTTTTTTTAGTGAGGCAATAGGGTTAAGTGACTTGCCCAGGGTCACACAGCTAGTAAGTGTTAAGTGTCTGAGGCCAGATTTGAACTCAGGTCCTCCTGACTCCAGGGCCGGTGCTCTATCCACTGCGCCACCTAGCTGCCGCTTACATAGAGCTTTAAAACAGGCAGAAATTTTTTATTTACTTTATCTTATTTGAGTCTTATTAACAACCCCATGAGTTAGATGTTTGTTATAGGTTTTGTTTTCCCCATTTTATAGATGAGGAAACTGAGGCCTAAAGAGGTGAAATCACCTGCTGAAGGTATAACACAGCTAGTGTCAGAGACATGAGTTGAATTCAGGTTTTCCTGAATCATATTTCAATATTATATTTAACACCATGATGCCTTCCAGGTGGACATTTGTCAGCTAGGCAGGAAGGAACACTCCAAGCAAATACCACAAAGTATGTACAAACCTCAAAAATAATTTGGCATAGAGTCAGCCAGCAGATATAGGAAACAAAGCAGGTAGACCAAGTACGCATCTGTTATTCTGAGAGATTCTTATGTTCTGAATGAGAGTACTTCACAATCCATGAGGGTTAAGATGTTCAGACAACCTGAGTCTCATCAATTGTAAGGATGCTGCTACAGACTGAGGTACAGTGATCATGTGAAATATTACCTACTCCATGCATCACTTTTATCATGTGACTCCTTTGCTCAGAAATCTTTAATTGAATTCTCAGTGTCTACAGGCTATAGTCAAAACTTCCTATCCTGGCAAAGGAGGTCTTCCAAAATTTGATCAAAACTTACTTTTGCTTCATTCAGATTTATCCACCGAATACACTGTGTAGATTTCCAACTCTTGTGTTTCTATTCATGCCATTCCTCCTACTAGCAATGCCTCCCCATCCTTCCAAATCCTACCCATTTTCCAAGGCCTTCTCAAATCTCTTTTCCTCAATGAAGCTTTCCCTGACTACTCTAGCCAATCAGATCTCTTCTTTGGATTTCTGACACTAATTTGTATGTTTTACTCATTTGGTATTTCATCATGGAATCTAATATTGGAACTTCCAATAACTACTGCGTAACCAGTACAAATAGTATCTTAGTTGCGTCTCAGATTTTCTCAGTCATAACATGGAAAGGTTCTCTAGATGACTTATCAGGTGCCAGTAAGCAGGTTCCAAATTTTAAAAATCTATGTTGTGCCTTGTGATATTTCCTGTTTTTGTCTTTGCCTGTGTGTCTCTCTTTTTTTTTTTTTTTTGGCGGAGCAATAAAGATTAAGTGACTTGCCCAGTGTCACACAGCTAGTAAGTGTCAAGTGTCTGAGGCTGGATTTGAACTCAGGTCCTCCTGAATCCAGGGCTGGTGTTTTATCCACTGCACCACCTAGCTGCCCCTGTATCTTTTCTCTATCTAGATAGATTGGAAGCTCATATAGGGCAGGGACCCCATTTTATGCTCATCTGTATCTCTTAGTGTCTAGCATAGTATTGTTGTTGTTGGGTTGTATCTGTTTTTTCTTGATCCTTCATGGTCCATGGGTCTTGGTAAAGAAACTGGAGTGGTTTGACATTTCCTTATCCAGTGTGTCCCCGTTTTACAGATGAGGAACTGAGGCAAGTAGGGGTTAAGTGACTTGCCTAGGGTCACACAGCTAGTAAATGTCTGAAGCTGGATTTGAACTCTGATATTCCTGACTCCACACCCAGTGAAGAGGTCAAGAAATTGATAACAGAATTTTAAAGTTAAGTTATTTATTTTTAGAAATAGATTTTTATCAGTATATTTTGTTTTTACATTGTCTACATTTCCACAGAATCCTTCTCTACCTTACATCTGATAGGCCCTCAATGGTGGCCTCAAATCAAAATGGATTGAATCCGGAGTTGCCAGAGTAGGTACTAGCTTATTAATTTGGTGGGGTTCTGAACTAGTCAAATATATTTTTACTGGTTTACTCAGATTTCTTTTGTTACCTTTTTAAAATTTCTGATCCATTTTACTTTTGGCACATATTATTGGTAAGTTTCTGAAATAGGCAATTAATTTTTCCCTATGGTTTGTTCACTTTTTGTTTTATTTACAGTTGAGGACCCAACTAGTGCTTTAAAAATGAATGCATTCACCTTTGCTTCTACTCTTAAAAAAAAAAAAAGGAAAAGAAAAACATGGCTTCTACTTCTCCCTTTCTCTTTCCATCTTCCCTACGGGATATGCCTGCACAGTGTACCACTTGCTTTTTAACAAGTTTGCTGGTAGGCATTAGTTATTTGTAGTCATATGTCAGTTGTTTCTTTGCTTGCTTACCTGCTGGTACCAATTGAAAGAAAAATAAAACAAAGATTTGGACAAGACTATACTCAGTTTCCTTGTCTATTTCTGTGTCTAGAAGGCTAAAATAAGAGCTACTTCAGTATATTAAAAATATTGTAGAATGTTTTAAAAGAATTACTTTAATCTTCTTTTTATCCCTTCCTTAGAAAGGGATTTATGTACTTGGCCCTGAAGAATTTGCCTAATGGAAAAGAGCCCTTGGTTTTGACTCAGAGGACCTGGGTTCAAGTTCTGAATGTGCCATTTCATACTTCTGTGACTTTGGGCAAGTCATTTCATCTCTGCGGGCCTCAGTTTCCTTGTCTGTAAAATAAGATTGTTACAAGACGTGGCCATTAGGGTCCCTTTACAACTCTAAAACTATGATCCTATGATGGTCCCTTCACCTTTAGTTTAGACATTTTATAAGCAAAGCAGGTTATCCAAAGTTCTGAAAATAATGTAGCATTTATCTTTTAGTTGTATAAGAATGATTACTCTAATTAGTAGAACCATTACTATAAAAACAATGAAAGGCATCCTAGAGGTACTAAATTTAGGGAGAGTTTTGGAGACAGAAGGGCCTAAGCTAAAGTTTTGCTTCTGATTGGTACTGACTGTATGACCTTGGGCAAGTCACTTCTCAATGCCTCCTTCCCCACTCCAGGCAACTGTTTATGACTAAATTTCAAATCAGCTACTAATTTCCCTTCTTGGAAGGAATTTCCTCACCTGGCTCTTACTACACTAAACAAATCATAGGTCTGTCTCTCCCCCTCCCCCCCCCTCCAGAAAAAAATAAATTATTTGCATTAAAAATGAAGTGCAAATCATTTTAGGACTATTTGACATTTTGGATAGTCCACACCTTTGTTTTCTTTCATTAATGTAAATTCTTTTATTCGTACTTAGCTAAAAATTACATTTTTACACTTAGTGGACCAAGAAGAATAGTCCTTAAAGCTTAATGAACTTGGAAAGGCCTTTTAAACTCTCTGCCTCAGTTTCATAATTTGTAAAATGAGGGGTAAGTGTAGGCAATCATTTAAAGTCTCCTCCCATTCTGTTGTATTTTTAACTGTGACTACAGGCATACTTCATAAATAAAGGAAATGGGAAAAAAGTCAACATAAGTATTAATCTTACTCTTGAAAATTGTTTTGATTAAAGTTTTTACTTCTCTGGTTGGTATAAATTAGATTAGTTATTTTAATAGCACTAATTAAAGACTGACATTTTATTAACAGAAAAAAATTAAAATTTCTAAATTAGGCATAAAAGCTTATGAGTAAAGATTGTGCAAAAATGTAAACAAGATAATAGCAGAAATAGAAGATAGGTTGACTAAAACATTTGCATCCTTTGGCATTTTCTTTGAATATATTACCACAGCAGAACTAATTTGAGCCTTGTTTCTCTGCATGCAACTGCTTGTAAGTCTTGACTGAACATATTTTCCCTATCAGTTCTGGGAAAGGAAGTCATCAGTAACTTTTCCATCTAATTTCATTATAGACTTAACTTGGAGAGATTACATTAAGTTCATTTGGTCATAAGATGCTTAAGTGGGCATTTGTCTATATGTCTGTTGTTATACTTGTTACCTAATAACACACAACTGGTATAACTTAATAAATAGCTACAGTATTGGAGAGACAAGTTTTTGAAACCTCTTTGTAAGCTGCTTGGTAACAACTACATTTTTTCCCTGTATTAATTTAGTTAGTGATATGCTTTTAAGGTCACAAGAAAGGTAGTTTTCTACATTAATTAAAAATGAAAACAAATTCCAATGTAAGTCTCATGAAGGATTCCTTTAACACTAGTTTATTTGTACTGTACTAAAAACCGCTTCAACTTCTCAATGGAAAAAAAAATGGAAGAGTGATCTTTTCTTTTTTTTTTTTTTTAAAGAGGATATTGGGGAGGAAAAAAGAGGACTGACTTTTGGGTAAAATTATAACAATTATTAAGACATATACAAGAGAACAAATGCTATAAATAGCCTGTTTTTTAAAAAAATAAAGTATTTTATTTTTTTTCCCATTACATGTAAAGATAGTTCTCAACTTTTGTTTATACAAGCTTTCCAATTTCAGATTTTTCTCCCTCCCTCCCCTCTCCCCTAGACAGCAGGTAATCTGATACAGGTTTTATATATGTGTGTGTGTGTGTGTGTGTGTGTGTGTGTGTGTGTGTGTGTATACACATAATAACATTAAACATATTTCTACATTAGTCATGTTATAAGAGAAAAATCAGAGCAATGATGAAAAACCTCAAAATAGAAAAACAACAGCACTAAAAACAAAAGAAATAGTATGGTTCGTTCAACATCTATATTCCACAGTTTTTTTTTTCCCCCTGGATTTGGAGATCCTCTTCTATCAAGAGTTCCCTGGAACTCTTCTGTACCATTGCATTGGTGAGAAGAATATAGTCCATCTCAGTAGGTCAACACTCAATGTTGATGATACTGTGTACAATGTTCTTCTGGTTCTGCTCATCTCACTCATCATCAGCTCACGCAAGACTCTCCAGGTTTCTCTGAACTCCTCCTGCTCATCGTTTCTTACAGCACAATAGTATTCCATTGTATTCATATACCACAACTTGTCCAGCCATTCCCCAATTGATGGGCATCCCCTCAACTTCCAATTCCTTGCCACCATGTAAAGAGCAGCTATAAATATTTTTGTACATGTGGGTCCCTCTCCCCTTTCCATGATCTCTTTGGGAAAAAGACCCAAAAGTGGTATTGCTGGGTCAAAGGGTATGCACAGCTTTATAGGCCTTTGGGCATAATTCCAAATTGCTCTCCAGAATGGTTGGATCAGTTCACAGCTCCACCAACAATTCATTAGTGTTCCAATTTTTCCACAGCTTCTCAAACATTTATTATTTTCCTTTTTTATCATTTTAGCCAATCTGATAGGTGTCAGGTGGTACCTCAGAGTTGTTTTAATTTACATCTCTCTAATCATTAGAGATTTAGAGCATTTTTTCATATGGGAATAGATAGCTTTGGTTTCTTCATCAGAAAACTGCCTGTTCATATCCTTTGACCTTTTCTCAATTGGGGAATGACTTGGATTCTTATAAATTTGATTTAGTTCCCTATATATTTTAGAAATGAGGCCTTTATCAGAAGTACTGGCCATAAAAATTGTTTCCCAGCTTTCTGCCTCCCTTCTAATTTTGGATGCATTGCTTCTGTTTGTACAAAAATTTTTTAATTTAATGTAATCAAAATCATCCATTTTGCATTTTATAATATTCTCTATTTCTTGTTCGGTCATAATAAACTGTTTTCCTTTCCAAAGATCTGAAAGGTAGACTATTCCTTTCTCTCCTAATTTACCTATGGTATCACCTTTTATGTCTAAATCAGGTACCCATTTTGACCTTATTTTAGTATAAGGTGTAAGATGTTGGTCTATGCCTAATTTCTGCCATACTATCTTCCAGTTTTCCCAGCAGTTTTTGTCAAATACTGAGTTCCTATCCCAGAAGCTGGAGTCTTTGGGTTTATCAAACATTACATTACTAGTGTCATTTACTACTGTGTTTCCTGTGCCTAGCCTATTCCATTGATCTACCACTCTATTTCTTAGCCAGTACCAGATAGTTTATAGTAAAGCTCCAGGTTTGGTACCACTAACCCACCTTCCTGTGAATTTTTTTTCATTATTTCCCATAAACAGTCTGTTTCAACAAATTTTAAAATAATGAATTTTAAAGTTTTGAATATTGAATTCTGAACAGCAGCTATCATCAAGAGTGCAATGGTATATGGCTGAATTATTTTTGGAAGGTAGAAAGCCCAGGAAAAAAATGAATGCAATAGCCTTTGTGATTCTTAGTCCTGATTATTCTGTTTTTCTTTTATGCATTATGAATTCAATTAAGAAATGGTTCAGTGAGTCAGACTAGAACAACAAAGATTAAAATAAAAAAGAATGCAATAGCCTGGTATTCAATAAACCCTAGCACACAAATTACTTGGGAGAAGAACTACCTATTTGACAAGAACTACTATGGTAACAGAAAGTAATTTAGAAGAATTTATCTTTAGCTCAGCACCTTATACCATATACCACAATAAGTTCCAAATGGATAAGCATCAAAGTTCACATCATTTAAAAAAAGAAAGGAGATGAATGAAAAGAGCTATCTTTCATAACTATGGCTATGATGAAAATTCATAAGGAGACAAGAGATAGAGTTGATCATAAAATAAAATACTTATCTTTGACTATGTACATAAAAAAACTTTTCCATGAGTAACAGAAACTGGGGGCGGGACCCAATTTCAAATATTTCTGATAAAAATCTGTTATCAATAGTTTATATGGAATTGACAAATTGACAAATGGAGAATGGTTCTTATTTCTTCATTAGCCAAGTGCTCAAAGGATATAAACAAAAATGTTCAAAAGAAGTTGAAAGCTATTAATAGCCATATAAAAGGTTTCTCTAAGTCATTAATAATAAATGAAATGCGAATTAAAACAACTTTGAAATTTTACTTCACACCCAGCTAATTCCCAAAGAATGCAAAAGACAGAAATAGTTAATGCTTGAGGGCCACACTAATTCACTGCTGGTGGAACTGTGGATTTTTTCAAAAGTTCTAGAAAACAATTTGGAATTATGTAAGAAAAGATAATATATATCAGAGTTGTAGCACTGGGCCTATATCTCTTCTAGGTCGAAGACAGAAAGACATGCCATATGTACTAAAATATCAGTGGCATTACTTTTTTGGGAGGGCAGTGAAGGTTAAGTGACTTGCCCAGGGTCCCACAGCTAGTAAGTGTCAAGTGTCTGAGACTGGATTTGAACTCAGGTCCTCCTGAATTTAGGGCCAGTGCTCTATCTACTGCACCATCTAGCTGACCCCACATGGCATTACTTTTTTTTTTTTTTTTGGTGAGGCAATTGGAGTTAAGTGACTTGCCCAAGGTCACACAGCTAGTAAGTGTTAAGGGTCTGAGGCCGGATTTCAACTCAGGTCCTCATGAATCCAGGGCCGGTTCTTATCCACTGTGCCACCTAGCTGCCCCGGCATTACTTTTTATGGTAGCATAAAGGTCCCAAAACCTGGAAACAAAATTTGTGCAGTGGAAACAAATGTGTTTCATCTTTTGCTCTTCTAAGCCAAGATAGGTCATTACAATTACTAAGTTGGACTTTCATGAAGTGGTCTTTTCACTTAGAAGTCATTGTGTATATGACTCTCTTGGTTTTGCATAGTTGACTTTGAATTGGTTCATATAAGTCTTCCCATGGTTCTTTGAAAATGTATTCACACACATATGCAGATATATAACTGCAAGGGACTTTAGTGGTCATTGGTCCAACTCTCTTACTTTATAGATGAAACTAGAGACTATGGATATAGAATGTTGTGAGCTTGGTTAGATATAGTTATTGTGTTGACTGTTTTTGCTTGTTTTTCTTTGTTACAAGGGAGACTTCAAAGGAAAGATATATCTGAAAGTGACTGTCATATAAGAACAAGAGATTTCCATTAAATGTAAAAATAAAATAAACTGAGACTGTGTCATGATTTTAGAAGCCACATAGGGAAAACCATCAGATGAAAACCAGGGTACTGTAGTAATTTAAGAATGCAATATATTCTACTAATAGACATTAAAATTAAATTATTAGGAGATCTCAAAATAAGCTAAACAAAGATCTCAGTAGATTGTGTGGCATACACTGTATTTCAATTAAATCAAAACCTATACATCAATTTTTAATTTTATTACTTTAAAATTTAATCTCATTAGTTTAAAAAGTATCAAGAAAAGTTATTAGAAATGCTAAATTATAAATCTGTTCTCATAGGATTGCATTCCCTCCCTTTATTGCCTACTTTTTAACAGTTATTTTTAACAGTTCATTGCATACAGTTAGCTTTTACTCTGATGACTGAAGTTTCTTTTTGCATGATAGGGAAAAATGACAGACTGTTTTGATTAGAACTCAGGTGATATATTAAGTTTTGTTATATCCCCTTTGTGCCCATTAAAAAGTAGATAATTATTTTAAAGCTAGATAAGGGAATAATTTCGACTATTTAACACTGCCCTTTCTGAAATTCCATTAAAAACACACATAACCTTTATGGGTTTTTCTGGTTTTCTTTCCCTCCTAACACCTCCTCACCCCTGGGGGCCTGTTTTTTGGTTTTGTTTTATGAAAGAGGTTTCTAACATACTAATTGGTTGACTAATTCCCCTAAGGTGACCTTTCCCACTGTCTGGTTTCTCCTCTTTTCCTTTTTGCCTTGTTGCTTCCTTTTTGAAGCTACTGAAAGGTGCATGGAATAGATATCCTTGGAAAATAACATTCTCATTTTGTTCACAAAACTGGTTCAGCACTGGCCAAAATGCTGCCAGCTTCCCAGTTGTCCTGCCAACCTGTGCCCTATTTCAGAGAGTGCTTTTATGTGGGCAAGGGGGTAGCACAGCTTCCATCTTTATTCTTGGGCTCTATCTTGTTGCTGAAATTGTTGACAAAGGGAGTCAGTGAATTTTGGTTTTGATAATTGTTGAAAGGAACACAAGGAACTGAAGAAAGAGAAGCTCTTTTCAGAACTTGCCATTGAACCCATATGAACCCTCAGATGGCTCTTGCTTTTTAGTGAACCAAATGAGGTTTGGCAAGACCTAGATTTGTGACCTAGAGGTGGAAGTGTTGCATTTTTTTATGCTAAGCTTAGTAATGATCTAATTTGTTATTTGTTGATATTCATGCCATGGGTGACCTTGTTCTTTTCTCATATAGCTTCAATTCATGGAAAGATTAAAAAAAAAAGATTTATGGCTCTTAACATTGGGATTCTGAACACCCAAGTGACCAGTCACACAAATGCTTCACTTTTCCTTTTTCCCTTAGAAAGGGCAACATAAAATGACACATTTCTCTGGGAAATAAGAACAAAACTTGGCATAGGCCAGTGATATAGTGATGGAGTGTGTTATAAAAGGGTGAATTGGATGGAACAGGCCAGTCAGAAACAGGTCATTGTTTAGCTATGTTAGATTGAATATCTTTATTACTTAATTCACTTGAATTATAGGAAAGAGCATCAAATACAGTAATGTTTGGAGACTCTTTCTCCCTCCCACTAAGCCTTTGTCACTAGTTTTAGTTAATGAGGATGCTGTCTGAGAGTCACTTTATACTTCCTCTCAACAATATCCTATTGAGTAACTTAACAGTTATCAATCTCATTCTAGCAAACAGACATTCCTTTCTCTCTAGTCAGGGTTGAAAAGACTAAGCCTTCAGTATAAATTCAGGACCCTCCCTGTGTTTAGGAGGTGACAGTAGAGTACATTGTGAACCAGACCCAGCAATAACCACTTCTTTTTGGTCAACTTCTAATTCATAGAAAAATAGTCTAACTGTTCGTTTCCTTTGTGTTATGTTTAAGTCTGATTAGGTATGTATTTCCTCATTACTTATAGTTCTTGATTTGAAGAATAAAATGGACTTCCAAGTGAAATGTGCCTACAAAAAAAAAAAGAAAGAAAGAAATGTGCCTACAATTCAGGCATGCAGGTATTCTTATTTCAGCTTTTTCGTAAGTTATGAAAGTGAGCATTTGCTTAGATCTCTTCTTGACAATTTTACATTGCCTTGTGTTATTCATTTTCCTTTTTATATAAATATGTCCTGTTTCTCCAAATACATGCTAATTCCTCATAGACAAGACCTTGTCTTATAATTTGTGTCCCTGGTTATGTTTAGTACAGGGATCTATACATAGTAGGTGGTTTTTTTTGGCCACCATTTGGCACCATGGTGCCTAATCCAGGAATTTACTTTATACTCAACCCCTCTCCTTCCCATTGCCCCCAAGAACCTTGACCACTGCTCCTGAAACTATCGTGGACACTAATAGGCACAGTATTTTGCCACCATGCTGCTCCCTGGTCACCATATTTCCAAACCATGCAATCTATATTCTAGCCGTCATCTCCATATTCCTCTTGGACTCTGCCCTTTGAACACTATCCCGCAATTTCTAGAACTCTTTTATGCCCTCTCCTTCCCATTAGAATATAAACTATTTCATGTCAGGGATTGCCTTGTTTGCTTGTATTTTTACCTTGGTGTTTAAACAGCACAGTGCCTAACACATATTAAGCACTTAGTAAATGCTATATTTGTCTGTCCCTCCCTTTGTTTAGTGGTTAATTGAGTCACTTGTGGCACCACAGACAAGAGGTGTGACTTTCAGAGTAAATTTATTTTACATTGGAGTTCGTTTGCCATTTTCTTTCAGGATTATATATGATTTTATGAATACAAATTTTCATTGGAATGATAAAAGCAATAAATATTTAGAAGCTTTCTTCAGACTCATTTCTCTATGAAAATATGAAATAAATATTGCTGATAGATATTAATTTATTTGAAATTTAATTAAATTTTTCTTGGATAAAATATGCTAAAAAAGTACAGTTATTTAGCACATACCTCCTGTAATTTAAACCATTTTTTCAAAGTTACAGCTAGTGATATATTATGTTATGTTATGTTATATTATATATTCCTAGAAAAATGCTGCTGAGAGATAATTTGTAATATGCTCCAATTAATTCTTAGTCAGTGGTAAATTCGTTTTCCTTCTTCCAATTTTGGTTATGTTTAGCCTCTACTACAAAAGGTTCATTTAATAATGAAAATGAGGAATATTCATGCTAGAGTGTTGTAGTTTTGGGCCAAGTATTTCTAGCATGCAATTTTAAATGATTTTTGTCCTAGCAGTACAACACACAGAAGAACCTGCCTAGCATTAAGTAGTTGACCAGATGCTTTTTCAATTTACATATTTTTTACAGTAGAAACTGTGTGAACCTGTCAAGCATTATTAGTTATTGTAATAGTATTCTCTTTTTGAGCCCTAAAACATACACATATAGATTCATCAGTGACAGACACTTGAGGTGGAGGTGAACAGGGTGAGCATCACAGCCATGAGTGATCGTAGCATAAGACAAATTTAACGCCACTGGCATAAGGTGTGACTTTGAAAATCCTGCCAAAGCTTACAGGTTTTCATTTTCCTTCCTCTCTTACCTCCTCTTACCAAAGAAGAAAGGAGGATAGTGGGAAAGGGAAGGGAGAATAAGCATTTATATAGCGCCTATTGTGTGTCAAGGATCTTCACAACAACCCCGGGAGGTAGGTACTATTATTAACTCTATTTTACATTTGAGGAAACTGAGGCAAACAGTTTAAGTGATTTTACCAAGGTCACCCAGCTAGTAAATGTCTAAGGCCAAATGTGAACTCAAATATTCCTGACTCCAAGCCCAGTATTCCATCCAGTGCACCATCTAGCAATCTTGGTAGTGTTTGAAGAGATTAAATAAATCTATCTTTGGTTGAAGTGTGGGAGAATTCTTCAGTGGGAAAACATAATTTACACACACACACAATTCAAATTTTATAAAGTACTTTAAGGTTTTCAAAGTATTTTTCAAGTTATTCTTTGAGGGATCTCTTCTTCTGATTTAGGTGAATTCAGCAAACATTTTTTAAAGCACCTGCTGTGTGCAGAACAATGTGCCATACACTAGATGAGATGAAGACTTTAAGTAAGACAGGTCCCTTCCCTTTTTCTAGAATTTATGGTCCAAAAGAGGGATTGGACATGCATACATATAATTAGTTGTCCTCAATAAGTTCAAATAACCTAGCATATATGAACTCCACCTGATTAGATTGAAAAGGTTATGATGCAGTGTCAAGATTTATGGACGTCGAAATAAGAAGGTTCTAGTTTTAGCTGTGTCACTTATTAACTCTGTGACCTTGGGTGAAGCTTTTCACATTTCTTCAGTTTCCTTATCTGTAAATGGAGGTGTTTAGGCAAAATGACCTGTCTAGTCCCTTCTAGTTCTCTGTTTCTATGAACTTGCAAATGTGAGTGCTAGACTGTATACTAAAATAAGGTCAAAATGGGTACATGATTTACACATAAAGGATGATACCATAATAAAATTAAGGGAGTAGGTAATTGTCTGTCAGATTTGTGGACAGGGGAAGAATTTAGGACCAAAGAAGATATAGAGAATAAAATAAAATGTAAAATAGATCATTTTGATTATATAAAATTTAAAACTTTTTGCAAAAACAAAACTAATGTAATCAAGATTACAAGGGAAGTAGAAAACTGGGAAAGAATTTTTGCAACAAAGATCTCTGATAAAGGCCTCATATTTCAAATATATAAAGAACTGCATCAAATTTATAAAAATACAAGTCATTCTCCAATTGATAAATGGTCAAAAGATTTGAACAGGCAGTTTTCACACAAAAATATCAAAGCTATCAATAAGCATATGAAAAATGCTCTAGATTGTTATCAGTCAGAGAAATACAAATTAAAACAACTCTAAGGTATCACCTCACACCTATCAGAGTGCCAAATATAACAAAAATGGAAAATATTGGTTGTTGGAGGGGATATGGGAAAGCGGGGATGCTAATCCATTGTTGGTAGAATTGTGAAAAGATCCAGCCATTCTGGAGAGCAATTTGGAACTATGCCCAGAGAGCTATAGAATTGTGTATACCCTTTGATCTGTTAAAGGCTAAAATTCTAGCTATACTGTCTAAAATATCTAATGAGTGGTCGCCAATAAATTATAAGCTTTAGCAAGAGTTAGGCTTTTAAGCATTTATTAAGGAGAATAAGAATTTGGTAAAGAGAGAGAAAGGCCTACATTCATCTATCTATTAAAGGGAGAGCACATTTCTCGCTCCCTTCTCCACCAGTGTCCTCAGGAAAGAGAAAAAAACAGAGCACCCGGCTCCCCCTTCCTCCTCCCACCAGCAAACGTCACTTCCTGATGCCAAAGAAAAGATGCATGGTCTTGCCCTCAAAGACCTTCCTTTCATGGCGGAGCTTTTCTACAGTAAGTCTCCAGCAGGTGGCGTTATTCCAATCATTACAGATCCAGCAATAGCATTACAAGGTTTATATTCCAAAGACATCCCCAAAAAGAGAAAAAGACCTATTTGTACAAAAATATTTTTATAGCACCTATTTTTGTGGTGGTTAAGAATTGGAAATCAAAGAAATGCCCATCAATTGGGGAATGGCTAAACAAACTGTGGTATATGATGGTGATAGAATTTTATTATGCAATAAGAAATGACAAGCAGGATGACTTTAGAAAAGCTTGGAAAGACATGTATGAAATGTTGTATTGGGAAGTGAGCAGAACCAAGAGAACACTGTACACAGAGGCAGCAATATTGTTTGATGAAGAACTATGAATGACTTGACTATTCTCAACAATACAATGATCCAAGACAATCCCAAAGGACTATTGATGAAACATATTATCCACCTCCAAAGAAAGAACTGATATTGATGGAACAGACTGAAGCATGCTAGTTTTCACATTCTATAGTAAAATAAATATAAAAAATAAAATAAAAATGTGAGTGCTAGAAACCCCATCAATGATCTCCAAGGGATCTTGGAAAATGGAAGAGGAATTGCAGGACTAAGGATGGACAGATATCTTTAAAAAACGAAATAAGATGAATTCTTCAAGCTATGAGCTAATAATTAAGTGGCATTAGTTCCTGTCAGAATTCTGGGATGAGTTATTAAAACAGATCGGTACAGGTGTTAGAATGTAAGCTTACTGTAGATAGGCATCATTTCATTCTATGTACTTATATCCCCAGTGTGTAGCACAGTGCATTGGACATAGCAGTTGCTTAACAAATATGCTGGTTGATTCCTTGATTGATTGGTTTGTGAGCCTACATATAATGATTTTATTTATTGTATGATTTGCCATTGTAAATGTCTTCTCTATCCTTGTTCATTGTTATCTCTTCCTTGAAGCCCATCAGTACCCGTGGAGGGGAGAGGGAACTACCTCCAAGAAGGTAGATCACAAGGACAGAGGAATTGGACATAGACAAACTACCATTGTTATCATTAATTTGACAGATATGTATTATGTCCATTTCATTTTAGAGCACTGAGCTAGGTGCTAGTTGAGATACAAAGATGAAGTGCTGCTGGCATTCTGGAGTTTACAATACAACAAGATACTGTCACCAGGTATCTGTTAAAAGTTAAAACTGCACTGAGACTTTTGGGGCACTGTCTATATACAAATGAGTATAATACAAAATAAAATGTAAGTACATAAAAGAGTTACAATTAGGTGTTATATGAGACTGTGGGAAAAAAGAATTATGGTCGGAGGACTTGAGCTAAGTTTAAAGAGTCAGTAGGATTCCAATAACCCAAGGGGCAATACAGTAAAAGGAAGGTCCTGTGTTTGCAATTTCTATATCAGTCAAGAAGTGAGTAGTATTTGTCAGGTTTGGCCATGTAGATCCAGTGATTAGGCTTTTCTCCAAGTGTGGATAGTTGGGAACATCATTCATAGCACATTTTCTGGTAGCGTGCTTGTTCTATTAATGAAATAACTATTAATTGAAATAGGTACAGATGACTTGGGTTAATAATTAAAAACTTATTTAAGGCAAAATTCAATTTAGAGCAAAATTTAAAGAGATACAATCATGTAAATTAATGTACAGCTATTTAAAGGTTACTAAACTACATCTTCACTTCCATATCCAGGAACATTTTTACTTTCTTTTAGTTTAAATTTCCCCTGGTTATTGAAAAGTCCCAGCCTTTTTGCCTCCTGGGATAGCTTTAAAGTAACAATGACATTTTCTTCAGGTAACTGTGTAATTAAGATCTGTTGATGGCATGACATCCTTTTGCTTAATTCTTATTAGAAACTAATCCTCCTCAAAGACAGCTTTTTTATTCATCCCAGGAAATGGTCCTATTTAGGAGGATCTACTATATTTCTTGTTTTTTTCTTTTCTAGGCCAGAAACAGAAAATATGGAGGAAAGAGATTATGTTATGTCTCTTCCTCCATTTTAATAAAGTAAACATCTATTCTCATTTTTTTAATATAAGAAAGTTGCCATAGCAACCAGATTGCTAACTTGCTCAAGTCACTCATGCATCTTCTCTTTTTTTTAATCAATATTGAAGTAACAATAAATCAATTTATTCCTGAGACCTGTAGTTTTCTTTAAAACAACCTGTCCATATCTGAAAGAAACAAAACTTTTTCCTCTGATTATTTTAAACACATTTGAATTGGCACAACAGTTATAGTTTTCATTCACTCTACTAGTGTGAGAGCAATTTTCTTGAGAATTTCAAGTGTAGATAGTATAAGTAAACTTCTTAAGTAAGATTGTCTTATAAACCATAGACCTTTAGAAGAAAAGAATGTGAAAAAAGTCTTTAAGACATTTCCCCCTCTGAATTAGGGGAGGTATCAGGAATTACAGGGAGTGAAGGAGTAGTTTAGCATGCCTTAAGTAAATGCAGTACTTATGTAGAGAATCATGACCCCTAGTCCAGTCCTTGCCCTGGAAGAGAGATGGTCTTCATAGAACAAATCACCCATTGAAGAAGAGAATTCTTTCTCCAACCTTCCTCATGGAGTTTCAGAGAGCATAGATACACCAAGTTTCTTAAATTCTCCTTCCTGGCAAGGATGTTTTCAATTCCAAAGCCCAGTAATTATATGAATTTACCAAGTGGGAGAAGGTAATCTAATAATATCTCTAACAGGTGATTGGTGTGGCAAGAGAGGAGTTTGGCAAAGGTAATGAGGGCATAGTTTTGGGTAAGCTGGTGGTTGGGGTCTTGGAGGTCCCTTGGTAAGCATCCAGAAGAGTTCTGTGGGTAGAGTCATACCTGTAGGTGGTAGTGAGTTGACAGCAAACAATACAAATTTTCAATGAAATGATTTAATGTTCAGGGATAAGAGCCCAGTCAATAAACAGCCTAATGCAAGCATGGAACCTTATATTTTATCTTTCTAAGGCATGGATTGGTCCCAGAGCTTGAATTAAGGTTAAGTTTATAGGTAGGGGTTAAGAAGCTCCCATTCAAATCTTTGAGCAGGGGAATATATTTGCACGACCTCATAGTAACTAGATCTGAAATAAATACATGAGATGGTTTCTTTTTTTTTTTTTTTTAAGCCACCAGGGAATTCTGCATAAAGAGCAGAGGCAATTTGGTAAACCTGGGGTTATTTTTTTTTTTTTTTTTTTTTTTAGTGAGGCAAATGGGGTTAAGTGACTTTGCCCAGGGTCACACAGCTAGTAAGTATTAAGTGTCTGAGGCCGGATTTGAACTCAGGTACTCCTGACTCCAGGGCCGGTGCTCTATCCACTGCTCCATCTAGCTGCCCCGGGGTTCTTTTTTAAAGAGATTTCAGAGTAATTTTCTCCAGGAACTCTCCAGGGTCCTGGAAGGCCTTTGACTTGCTCTGACCCATGAAACTAAGATGTTCTTCCTCTTCCTCTGCTAGCTCTGAACCCTGTTGTACTGACTTAAAAGGATCTTTGGTACGAACTGCATTTTCTAACTAATGTTGATTGATGTTGACTTGTTCATTTATAACTCAGATAATTATTCTTATTTGACATCTACCCCAGCATTGTTCTAGACAGGCAGTCCATTTCTCCACCTAGTTTCCTCACAGAAGGAAGAAAGGTTGAATCTTATGTCTTAATCAAAAGTCTTATTTAAAACATATCTGTGATATAAAACTCAATATAAAGTTTAATCTCAGAAAATAGTATAAAACCTCATCACAGATGTATAAAATGTATCAGAATCTACTGGGTTTCCAGTGTTTTTGTTGTTGTTTTGAAAAATTAAGATGATATTAGTACTGACAGAAAATATGCTTAGTTTAATTGTGGTTTCTCCCCTTTCTAGACTGAGGTTTCTTGAATGAGAAGCAATTTTACTTTACTTAAAAAAATGAAATTAGTTTTTTCTCCAGAATCCTATTCCAAAAGCACATTCTGGTGTAGCGTTGACCCTAGGTTCTTGAAGTTTATGCAAGAAGTTCATAAGCCCTGGTATATCATATGAAACTGGAAAAATCTTAGATTGTGGGCCAAGTGATAGACTGTGTGTCTGTTGTATGAAGACCAGCCTAGGTTACTTTGTGGAAGCTCACCAACTTCACAAGTTGACTTATCACCAACCAACAGATTGGTTGCAGGTGATGGATTTTTTTTTTTGTCTTAACTCTCAAATAGCATCTTTTAAGTCCTAGATAAGTTATAATTTGCATTGGTCAAGAGAAGAACACCACCAACAAAATCATAATTCCTTGAAGTAATGTTTTGTATTTATTGAATGTACTTTTCTCATTAAACCAACTGATATGCCTTCTTTTAAGTTAAAAAGTTAAATACTTTCCCTCATATTCTGATTTTGACTTGTTTTGTGTAAAAAAACATTTTTTGGAGGGGGCAGCTAGGTGGCGCAGTGGATAAAGCACCGGCCCTGGATTCAGGAGTACCTGAGTTCAAATCCGGCCTCAGACAGTTGACACTTAGTAGCTGTGTGACCCTGGGCAAGTCACTTAACCCCCATTGCCCCGCAAAAAAAGAAAAAAAAAACAACCAAAAAACATTTTTTGGAGTAAAATGAGGTAAATAGTATATTTGTCAACTGCCATTACTTATTATATTAATTGTTCACTAATGTTGAAACTGTCATTACAGATAAGTATGTGTCCATATCCCCCCATCACATAAGCAGTAAATGGCATGAGGCCATGTAAGTCATGGATAAAAAAGAGTTTGGAAATTACTCCTTAGATACATACTGGATGTTACTCTAGGGAAATCACTTAACCTTTTATTTCCTTTGGCAACTCTCTGAGGCTATATAAGTTTCAGAATAGCTGCAGAGGGAGTTCCTCACCAGAAGTTCCTTACACAAATAAAATTGTATAACTGGACCAAAAAATTATAACCAGTCTATGCTCCTTTTAGTATCAATTAGTTGGCACTATTTTAAAAAAATAACCACTATTTATATATTTTCAGTTTCACATTATTTATGAAACTGTAATTTTCCAAGCAAATATAAGGCATGTTACTGAAGTGAAGAAGGGGCAAGGGAGGGAAAAATTGGGATGAGTTTTTAGTTTATTGGTTTGAGATAAATAATGACTTTTGTCTTTGAGGGTTTGTATGCTTAATATTTTTTTCTTTTTCTTTTTGCTTTTTTGCGGGGCAATGAGGGTTAAGTGACTTGCTCAGGGTCACACAGCTAGTGTGTGTCAAGTGTCTGAGACTGGATTTGAACTCAGGTCTTCCTGAATCCAGGGCTGGTGCTTTATCCACTGTGCCACCTAGCTGCCCCCTATGTTTAATATATATTTTTAAATTTCATTCTACATTGAAGTATTTTTCATAGTATAATCATTAAAATATATTACATTTTGAAATGATAGCAGCTGAGAGCCAGCCATCCTCTGGTATGGAAAGGGGATGTGGCATGGATAAAGAGTGAGTAGATTAAGGACTTCATCCAGGAATCCTCACCCCTTCTTCAAAATAATTAAACAGTGCACTCAGAGTTATGAGTGTAGCAATGTGAACTTGCTGATAGTAAGTGGACATAATAGCAATACAAATTATTTACAAGTATAGCTTTTTACATGTAATTGGAAAAAAATAAAATACTATTAAGTGCAGTATAGCTTTTTAAAGTTCAGTATAGCTTTTGTGGTTTGTGAATATGTGATGCAGTACCTTTTAGGTGCATTGGGAACAACTATAGCTATCCTTACCATCTTGTTATTCTCTCTCTCCCTCTCCCTCTCCCTCTCCCTCTCCCTCTCCCTCTCCCTCTCCCTCTCCCTCTCCCCGCTCTGTCTCTCCCCCCCCCCTCCAACTTCTCTGCATCTTAACAAGTTGTCCAAGTAAGAACAAAAGATAAAGAATTTGTTATCCTTTTTTCCCCGACATCTCAGTCCACATGCATCTTTTCCTTGGTATCTTCCAACTCACTAAGTCAAATTTTGAAGTGCTAATTAAATGAGTTGCTTTTTCTTGGTCCTTATCATTGTGATCATTATTTCCTCTTGGTTCCATTGCCTGATTCTTTTTATTCTTCTGATCTAAGCTGTCCTTTTTTAACTTATCAGAGAAATCTAATCTCCAAATAATTTTCAGAATTAATCTTCTCTTTTTTCTTAACCTTTTTGTTTTTTCTAGCCTATATACATGATTCCTCAGTGATCATGGAGATTTTTCTTCAGGAAGGCAACAAGACATCAGAATCAGACCAATTACCTGCTTTCTTTTTTTTGTGGGGCAATGAGGGTTAAGTGACTTGCCCAGGGTCACACAGCTAGTAAGTGTCAAGTGTCTGAGGCCGGATTTGAACTCAGGTCCTCCTGAATCCAGGGCCGTTGCTTTATCCACTTCACCCCCTAGCTGCCCCTACCAATTATTTTCTTTAATTATAAACATAGAATTTAAAAGGTAGGTGTGTGTGTGTGTGTGTGTGTGTGTTGTGTGTTGTGTGTAAAGGGATCCTTGAAGTTACTTAGTTTATTCCTTTGTTTAATAGATGAAGAACTTAAATCCCAGAGAAATCAAGTGATTAGCTCAAGATCAAGAAAAGATCTGCTCAAATGATTTGCCACATTTGTGGCAGAACGAACACTAGAGCCTAGTATGCTCTGACTCGTTATTCACTGAGATCAGGAAGAAAAAACAACTGTGCAGAATGTGTATCACATTTTGGCCCAAATAGTAAGGGATAGTTCACTGCAAGCACATATTCAAAAATATTTGAAGATGAGGTGAGAGAATTTAAAGGGACTGTAAATAAAGATTATGTTGTTTGTTCTCAAAGAGGACCATGACATAGGGGAGGTGACTCAATGAATTGTATTAGTAAAGGAAGGGCACATTAAGAGGAGGCTTTAATAACTGTATTCAGATGTATGAAAGGATATTATGAGAAGGATTCTAAGGAGCTCTTCTCAGTCTCTATGGAGTACAAAACAAGATAGCGGGTGTCTGAGATGCAGAAAGATCAAAGGACTTGTGGTTGCCAGGAGGCTGTTAAACACTCAGACTACCAAGGGATGTAACAGTACAAAGATTACGTTTGGGGGAGTTTCCTTTAAGGCTAGGTGTTCATTCATTTTAGAATCATATTAAGCACTTGTTATCCATAGAATACTGCCTAGGCACCTGGGAAGATACCAAGTTTAAGATAGCGTTCCTATCCTAGTGCATGGGGTGGTTTAAGAGCAATCTTGCTTGAAATAAAGGCTGTGGAATAGATGACAGTTTGAGGCCTCAGACCTTTCAGTGCAATTATTGTATGATAGCACGGGGGATTTACATAGAGGTTTTTAACCTGGGGCCCTTAGTGTTTTATAGACATGAATTAATTAAGCCCTCTGACTTTTATGACACCCTCGTGCATGGGTAACAGGCAGTTAGAGGTTTCACTTCTCACTAGTGAAATAAACGCAGCTGCCTGTGATGCAGTGCAGCCCAAGACCCCCTCCCTAATTCCCTCTTTAGTTAAAAAAAATGGTGCTCTGATACGTGGATCATATTCACAGGCATGTATAGCTTCTTTTGCTTTACCATATCAAGGGGGCAAAGACCTAAAAGTTATTTTTAAAAATATTCTTTAAAATATTCAAACATGCATGCATTTTTAGTCTTTCTATGGTGAATATGAAGTACTGGAATACTGTAGGGATTGGAAAAATCAGCAGTTTGGTTGATATACTTTTTTTTTTTTTGCATTATCAGGATTCATTCATCCCACAATTCATGTCTTTAATTTTTATTAACTATTAAAACTCTTATAATTATCATATGCCACATTTTCATGAAAGGATATAGGAAAAATGCGTGCCTACAATTTGCATTAATTTCCCACAACTTAGATTTTTTAAAGGGCATAATTAAATGGCTATAAATTTTATAGTTTCTTATAATCCCTTTAAAGGTATTGTCCCTATTGTTTGTTTACTTCTGATTTAATTAAATGCTAATTAATGAACATTTTAGCAGTAAATAACACATGCCTTTTGCATTTGCAGTTATTATTAATGATACTTTAAAACTGAAAACCAGGTTTTGCCTAATTTATTAATTTTTGACAATTAATCCCTTATTTCAGCCTATGGTCTCATTAATCTAGACCATACTCATGTGCAGTAGTTAATTCAGACAGTGGTTTAACTTAAATTTATCTTTGTTTTATCTATAAAAAGTTGTGCCCAGGAAATTAAAAATATAAAAAAAGATTGTTGGGGAAAATATTTTAAAATTTAGTATTATTTAGTATTATTTGCATGCAAATGGATCTTATCCATTGATTGAAGCAGATCTTTGGTTCTCTACTCTATAACATATTGTTGGCATTAAACTATACTTTTAAAATACTGAGTAATAAAAGATACTGTGCCATCTTTCATTTATTTTATATCAGTGAGATTTTGCTGAATTGACTACATTCCATTCCCGGCTCCAGAAAATTATGATTTATATTTAAGTTCTATTAGGTCATCCCATAATATAGTTTAAAATGAGGCTAAAATATGCTTCTCTTTTTAATGAATGGATTAGAATACTTCTCCATTTTAATAGTAGATATTTTTTTTTAATTTTTTTTTTTTTAGTAAGGCAATTGGGGTTAAGTGACTTGCCCAGGGTCACACAGCTAGTAAGTGTTAAGTGTCTGAGGCCGGATTTGAACTCAGGTACACCTGAATCCAGGGCCGGTGCTCTATCCACTGCGCCATCTAGCTGCCCGCAGTAGCAGATATTTTTAATATTAGCTTTTTTCTTTAGCATTTTTCCCCCAATTATGTGTAAAAACAATTTTTAACATTCATTTTTTAAACTCTGTGTTCCAAATTCCCTCCTAAGGCAAGCAATTCAACTTAACAAAAATGGATATATTTTTTTTTTTTTGGTTTTTTGGTGAGGCAATTGGGGTTAAGTGACTTGCCCAAGGTCACACAGCTAGTAAGTGTTAAGTGTCTGAGACCAGATTTGAACTCAGGTACTCCTGAATCCAGGGCCGGTGCTTTATCCACTGAGCCATCTAGCTGCCCCCAAAATGGATATTTTTTAAAGGAAAAATCAAACCACAAATGATCTTATATCATTTTGAAATGGATGGTTATTGCTAGATTTCAATTAGCTGCTTTTCTGACAAAAAACATTTGGCCTAAAATGCTAGATTTTCTTTTTTTTGGGTGAGGCAATTGGGGTTAAGTGATTTGCCCAGGGTCACACAGCTAGTTAAGTGTTAAGTGTCTGAGGCCCGATTTGAACTCAGGTACTCCTGACTCCAGGGCCAGTGCTCTATCCACTGTGCCACCTAGCTGCCCCTGAATGCTGGATTTTCAGTTAGTATTTCAAGACTCATTTTAGAGTCTAGTATTTAAAATCACCCTCCCCCCTCCAAAATAATCAAATATATAATAAATGAAAATGTGAAAAATAGCTAATATATAATCATTATCTTGGGAGCATAAGTTATATTTTATTAGAAAATTACTGAAATTATGCATAATATTGTCTTACAAATTATCTTTTAAAAAATAATATGATGTTACATTTAAGGCTGGCAGGAACATTGAAAGTCTTCTAATCCAAACCCCTTATTTTATAAAAGACATAACTAAGGCTCAGAAAGGTTAAGTGATTTTCCCAAGGTAGCAGTGGAGCTATGATTCTAACCTAGGTCCTCATTCTCCATAACTCTTAAGTTTTGTACCTTTTCTTTAGGGAAATGTGTTGCAGGGAAATAAAACAAAGCAAAAGATGAAACTAATGACATTCAAAGATATGTTGATTTTAAAAGCATATATAAAACATGTAATTTGCAATTATTAAATAAAGTTTTATATTAAGGTATTATAAACTCCCATATTTAGATGGTGGGAGGCAGAGCTGGGAAAAAGTCTTACCTTCTCACTTCCAAATAAACATAGTATCCTCAAACATTTTCACCTCTTCTAGCTCTCTTTTCCTTAGTGCTTAAAACAAATTATGTTTCTGTATTTTTTCTTTCCTTAGTTTGGTAAGAGAATCATATTGAATTCTTATGACATTGCTCAAAGGAAATTTAATAATTTTAAGTGGAGCATAACAACATATATAATTGTTAGCATGAATAGTAATAAGAGCCAACATTTATATAATGCTTTAAGATGTGCAAAGTGCTTTACATAGAATATATTATCTCCTCTTTACAGATGACAAAACTAAGGCTGAGAGAAATTAAGTGAATCTCATAGGCTCACAGAAGGATTAAGTGTGTGATGCCAGATTCAAACTCAGGTCTTCTGACTCCAAATCCAGTGTTCTATTCACTACCCTACCCTATGGACAAGTTAACTGTTTTGTCTGTGTGTGTGTGTGTGTGTGTGTGTGTGTGTGTGTGTGTGTGTGTGTTTTGTTTTTTTTTTGTCTTATTAAAATTCAAAGGGGCTTGTGTTCAATAGTCCCCAGACCCAGATTGCATTCTTAGATTCTTGGCATCTATTAGTATGAAGAGACCCGCTGATGGTTAGTTGAGTTTAGATAGAGATGGCAATACTATAACTCTTCTATCTGGCATGATTACAGAATAAAGAGTTCCACAAGTGAATTTCCATATTCTGGAGCTTCGTATTAAAATTTTTGTTTCACCATTTTTATAGGAATCTTTCTAAAATGCACTTTTAAACTTGCACTCAATAGAATTTGACCTTTTCCTTGACTACTAAGGACCACCATTATAAAAGTGGTTTGTACTGCATGCTTATATAGTGATGTTCTTAAGATATTGAGAAATGTAAGGTTGTTTGCCTATAAATGGTAAATGGTCTCAGATTGTTATGTTCTTATTCTTATATTTGCTTTTTTTAGTTTTTCTATCTTTTCCCATATTATGAGTAATTGGATTTTTTTTTCCTTTTCTGCTATCAATCTTTCTGGACCTGCCTCCCACCCCTACTTGGCTGCTTCTAATCTCCCGTGGTTTGAGTAACTAGATAGCTAGGCTTGTTGGAATTATGTGCAAATAAAGAATAAAGGGGCTATGGTTGAACTCTTGTGGACTTCCATTGTATAAAGCTAAAAAGTTTTCATGCATGTACTTTGTGCCTTCTATTATAGCTACAGGGAGGCTTTTGATGCTTCCTACCTGGTCCTTGGTGTGTTCTTGGGAATTGAGGTCTCCTTACAACCAACTCTGGAAAAACAAGATTATCATTGTACTAGAGATCCCTCCCCCCCCATTGTCATCTGATTTCAGGGTCATAGCTTGTAGTTTAACACTCAATAAATACATAGCTGAGGTTTTCAAAAGTAATGTGCTACTGTATAATAACTACTGAAAGGTAGTCCTGTCTTGGTTTGGCTAATACTTTTGAAATGGTACTCCCAGTTACATGATTCTTGAGTATTTTCTGCAGTCGCCATTGACAAAAACAATAATATGACCTCTGGAGGCTTGGTTAAGACTTTGTGTAGTATTTAGTAAAGAAGTCAGGGATGGTTAAATTCTAAGATGTAGAACTAGAAAGAGAACATCTGTTTTTAAGAGAACAGTGGTTTTTAACCTTTTTTATGCCACGGCACAATAGGGGTTGGTCTGGTTTGGTCCCCTTCTCAGAATAATGTTTTAAATGCATAAAAATACATAATATTACAAAGGAGACTAAGTATGTTGAAATATAGTCACCAAAATATTTTTTAAAAACAAGTTCAAGACTCCAGATTAAGAACCCTAATAGAAACATGGCACTTGAGACCTATGTTGTATTATTGTTTTAAAGTAATCAATGTAATAACCTACTAATTAGACCTGTAATTATAGATGTGAGTGGATTAAACTCCCATTTAACCAGATTGGTGTGCCAGGTAACTGAGGTTATATACATATGTGAATATATGTATAATTTTAAATCTGGAAGGGATCTTAGAGAGTATACAGGTAAACTCTTCATTTTGTAAATTAATAAACAGAGGCCCAGATAAATGAAGTGATTTTCCCAGAGTATTTAAGTGATTTGCATGCCATTAAAATTTTTGTTCCCTATCCACTGAGAAAGGTTTGAGAATAAATTAATGTGGCTAACAAGTGCTTTCAGGTTCTTCAAAGAACCATGCTATTAAAAAAAATTGCTGCTACTGCTGCTTTGCAAAAGGAGTATTCCCTTATTACAGAGTTCAAGTAAAATAATTTTGCTTATTAATTGCTAATTAAATTGACAGCATGGAAAATTTTAAAGAAACTGAATTTTGTCATTTTCTTAACCCAAAATATTGACAAAACAGGTATGCCACTTACACAGTTAATTTTTGTATTTTATTCATTATCGGACACTCTCTTAAGACTATAACATTTCAGAATCGGTGAACTTAGCAGATATGACATTGATAAAGGGAGTTTCCTTATGTGGGGTTCCCAATTCCAGTGAAATCTCAGGTTCAATCCAAAGGGGATTCATTTTTTGACCCTCCACTCTCCTAAGGGGTAGTTAGGTTGGAAGTGGGTTGGGTGTAGTTATGGATTTATTTATTTTATTATTTATTTAATTTTTTTTAGTGAGGCAATTGGGGTTAAGTGACTTGCCCAGGGTCACACAGCTAGTAAGTGTTAAGTGTCTGAGGCCGGACCTGAACTCAGGCACTCCCGACTCCAGGGCCAGTGCTTTATCCACTGCGCCACCTAGCCTCCCCTTGTAGTTATGGATTTAAAGGAACTCTTCCTTTCTTTTCAAGACTCCCAGACTCTTAATCTTTGGTCTTAAATTTCATTCTTGGAATATCTTTGCTCTACCCTGGGTTTCTCACACCTCTGTCATCAACAGCTCATCTCAACATAGCCTTTTGGCCCAGAATTTCCTGGATACTCTGGACAAGGGAAGAGGGACAGAGAGCAGCTGGATACACAACTTGGGACTTCTCTATTGATCTGTGGGGTGTATTACAAAGAGGTCTAGTGTAGGGCTTCTTAAACTTTTTCCACTCAGGACTCCTTTTTGCTGGAGAAATTTTTATGTGACCTTGGATATATAGGTATATAAAATAGGTATACATAACCTTTTACTATTGCCAATTTTTTTGCAATCCCCACATTCAGCTATGCATCCCCATATGGGGTTGTTACCCACAGTTTAAGGAACTTTTCTCTAGATAGGTCAGGAGACCTGGGCTTTTATGCCCTTTCTCTATCACTGTTTAGCCATCTTTCTTTGGTAATGTCCCAGTTCCAGCGGTTTTCTCGGGTTGTCCTCTTCTGCCTCACCTCTCTCTGCCTTTTAGCTTCTCTGGCTTCTTTTAAGTCTCAGCTAAAATTCCACCTTTGGGAAGAAGCTTTTCCAATTTCTCTTAATGCTTGTGTCTTTTCTGTTGATTATCTTCAGTTTACCCTGTATATATCTTTTTTGTACATAGTTATTTCTTCCATCAGACTATGAGCTCCTTTAGAGCAGGATTGTCTTTTGTCTTTTTTTATCTCCAGTGGGTAGCACAGTGTCTGACACATAGTAGGTGCTTAATAAATGCTTGTTTGTCTGAGTGACTACCTTAACTTTTTTATTGTTTCCCTTTATGTGAAATGGGTATAACTACCTCACCATGTAGTTTTAAGAGTGAGATAAGTTAACATATATAGAGCACTTTGTGTTATTATGAAGGGGAATAAGTCAAGTCAGGAAGTCAACAATAAGAATTTTTTTGTGTGGAGCTCTGTGCTAAGTTCTGGGAAGGTGCCTCTTGATTTTAAGAGGGGGCAGGAATCCATGATTTTAATGTTTAAATCTACTATTTTTTACTTCTTATGTGTGTCTGTGAGAGAAAGGAGAATTAAGCTATATGTGATATCGCAGGAATGTCAGCTTTGAGAATAATTCTAGAGGACTAATAAAGTAAGAAGAGAAAAAGAATGAAGATTTGGCCAGGCTGTGTGAAAGTTAGTACTAATTCTAGTCATTTGCATAAACTGTTTATTATTTGTGCCTAATTACCATGCAGCCCAAAAAAACTCCCTATTATTTGTAGCATTAAGTATGCGTCAAATTAATTTCTCTAGGTTTTCCTTGATCTGTGGCAGTCTTCATTTGTGCTTAGACTTCATGGTCTGCTGCTTATATAAAATCACCCTCTATCAGGAGACTCTGGGTGGGCAGACATAATACCTTGCATTTAGTGTCATTTTTGCTTTACACAGTGCTTTGCCATAAATCTATCCTTGGGATTTTATACCACATTGAGAAGTAGACAGGGTAAGGTTAATGTAATTAAAGCCTGGTAAACTGCTGTAGAGATTCCTAACTTTTAAGTATCATGGACCCCTTTGGCAGTCTGGTGAGGTGTCCTATGGATCTAGACTTCTCTGAATGAAGTTTTTCATTTATATTGAAATGAAGTGTTTTACATAAATACATATGCATATATATAGATATATATGTATATGTATATATACATATCTATGCATGTATGTACACACACACATAATTTTCTCCCCCTTCCAAGTTCACAGAGTAAGTAAAATCCATCCATGGATCCCTTGGTTAAGAACCTTTCAACTTGGGGCAGCTAGGTCATGCAGTGGATAGAGCACTGGCTGGTCCTGGAGCCAAAAAGACCTGAGTTCAAATCTAGACTCAGACACTTACTAGCTGCAAGTTGCTTAAACTTTATTGCTCCCCCATCCAAAGAACCAGTGGAACCCCTTTACAGTGAGAAAACTGGAGAGTTGAAGTGATGACCACAGTCATGAAGAAGTTAGTGGCAGAGGCATAACTTTAACTTAGATATCACTTAGATTTCATGAAACTATATTCCCTCCCTTATGTTCCTCCCTATGATAGATGAGCAACTTGGGATACCAAGAACCTTCCCTAAAGAGCTCCAAAGATTTTTGGAAAGAAAAACAGGATCAAAACGTGGCTCTCAAGACTCTTAGCCCAGAGTTCTTTTGAATGCCTCCAGTTTCTGTTCATTGATCATTGCCAGAACTAAGTTGTAGACTGCAGTAATTCTGCTCTGGTACTTTACTAGAAGGTAATAATTAGTACCTAGCAATATATATGGGAAGTTGCCTCTTCTGAACTTCCCAATATATAATTTTTCATGTGTATAAGAACATCCTGGTTTTGCTTCATTTGGTAGAGTAGCTAAGTTCTTAAGTTTCTGTGTGATATATTTAGTCCTTAGAAGGCATTTCAGTGTAGTTTTTTTTTTAAAGGCAGTTGGGATTATATGACTTGCCCAGGGTCACACAGCTAGTTTGTGTCTGAGGTCAGCTTTGAACTCTGGTCCTCTTGACTCCAGGGCCTGTGCTCTATCTACTGTACCACCTACTTGCCTGTCAATGTAATTTACTCATATAAATTTTCTCTCCTTCACTTGAACTTTTAAGGATTCCTGCTACCATTCCAGTTGTTACTATTAACAATTATTCTTTTACTTTTATTTCCACAAAACTAAAAGTTTTAAATAATACTCCTTTTTAAGGTAATTTATTGCTGATATGTTGGTTTTTTTAAAAAGATGTAGATTCCTAGAGGGAAAATATTATAGGGAAATATTTTGATGTGGTATAAAGAACGCCGGATTTGCTTTTAGAAGGCCTGGGTTAGCATCCTTGTTCTGGTACTTACTGCTCATAATAAGTCACTTCACCCCTTAGATTCCTCATCTGTAAAATGAGAGTGTTTGACTAAATGATTTTTAAGGTTCTTTCCAGCTCTAAATGTGTGTGTGTGTGTGGGTTCTTGAGCATAGACACTATTTTATTTCATCCTAATATTCCTAGTGTCTAGCATAGTGAATTGCTGTTGGTTTATTAAAAATAATGGATTTGATTTAGTAAATGTCAGATTATAGGCCCTTTTCGAACAAGGTATCCCCCATCCATATACCAAAATAATGTAAGATTCTCTTTGGTTGTGGGCCTGCAGTGCCTTTATCAAAAGGTTCTTTTCAGGGGCCTCAGATAAACTAACATTTTGTGTGCTTATTGAAATAGTATTTGACATTCCCAATCTATTATTCAGTTCTGGAGGGATGAGAAGCTGGTAATATAATGGCTATTGGTGTCTTTTTCATTCGATGAACAGGATTTTAAAAAAAATCCTTGTTTGTACTGTACTTGTGAATTTGATTTGTTCTTTTACTTGGTAAAATGTTGAACTTCAATAGATAATTTTTATTTTTCATTACTGAGCCCTGAGTGGATTCCATTTTTTTGTGTGTGTGTTTATGTTGTAGAGGGAGATGCTATTCAATTTCACTGTTTTTTAAAAAACTCCTTTAAGATATACTGTCATTTATTCTCAAATGACTAAATATTACTAAAAACACTTTTCAGTGGCATATCCTCAACTCTCAAATTTCTTACTCCTCCTTTAGTGTAGTTCAAATTGAGTATCAATTATCAATTCCCTGAAGGAAATTTTGGACCTGAATAAAATTACAGCTAGACTTTCATTTTGGGTTAATTACAGCTTGGAACTTAATGATGTGAATACTGTGAGGTTTTAGTGGATGTGTTTTCCTCCACCTATATTAAGAAAGATTTTAAAATAAAACTACCTTACTAGTGAGTGTGTGTTTCTCTTTTAAAAAGGAATTATGTGCAATCTATCATTTGGACATAGTTATTGTCTAAATCTTCATTTTGTTTTTTCTACTGAAATCACTTCCAAGCATTAAATGCTCATTCTGCTTAAAAATACAACTCATTTATATCATGCTTTAAGGGTTATAGAGTTCCCTTTATTAAAAACAGTTGTTTATTCAAAAAGCAGGTGATACAAGTTCTGTTATATGCCTTGTATATATCTAAGAAAACGGTGACACAGAACTTGCTTCAGTAATAGGGAAAGAGGGGAAATGTCATGAACATCTATTGTAGGCAACATGGTGTTCAGAGGATTATAGATGAGCTAAAAAGGACCTTTGGAGGTCACTTAGTCCAGTTCCTTCATTTTAAAGATGAAAAATTGTGGCAGGAAGAAGTGAACATGCCTGACCTGAACTATAGGGGAAGAACTGATCAATCAGAGTAAGTGGCTCCCAGGGTTGGATATATCTTCTGGAATGGAAAGCCAGCTGAGACATGGTAGGGGGAAAAGTACAGAGAGTTAGAATAAGAGCCCAGAGAGGAATTAAGGAGTCACTATGGCTGGCCAGAGCCTTTTCTTAGGACGTTCTGGGAGGAACAGATCAATAAGAGGAAGGGGCCACAGGGGTAGAGGAGTCTTTCAGGGTAAGGAGGAATTGTCAATTTTACCACCTTCATTTTCCACAATTTTTGCAAGAGTAAGCCTTTTATCAGTTTCAGTGAAAGGGCTCTATTTCTACCTAACATCTATTGATTTGCTGGGATAGAATTGAAGACTAGGATAGGATAGGAAAACTGATTGGCTTCTTAGCTGCTCTTAAATTGGGTATTTACATTGTGGTTTCCTTATTTTGACAAATTAATTCTTGGTAAGTCAGGCTTGATGATTGCCATAAAATAATTATTCTCTTCTTGCTAACAGAAATGGAGTGCTATTGTTTAATGTTTAGATTATTTGTTTTTAATTGTGAGCTTGTGGTAATATAATTCTAGAGAAGTCATTCTCCTAAGCAAGGGGATAAAGGAAGAGCGACTTAATTATGAATCTTCAAACAGAGATAACATGGTAAAGTGAGCAGAACTGATTACATAAGGTAAGAAAGATATGATCCTTTATTGAGTTCTGCACTTTGTTATCTCTACTCAGCAAATGAGCCGAGTGCTAACATTGCTCTTCAGAATCAAAAGAATAACTTAGCAAGAGTTCCAAAAGGGTAGTGATTTCAAAATGGAATGGAAAGAGTCTGCTGGTTGGCCACAAAGGAGGTATAGGTTTCAGGAAGTGATGGGCTTGGCCAACCTATCTTCATATTCTCAAAGGGAAAAGGAATAGGTATTTATTTTGGGGTGTGTGTGTGTGTGTGTGTGTGTGTGTGTGTGTGTTTGTTTTTTTAGTGAGGCAATTGGGGTTAAGTGATTTGCCCAGGGTCACACAGCCAGTAAGTGTTAAGTGTCTGAGGTCAGACTTGAACTCAGGTACTCCTGACTCCAGGGCTGGTGCTCTATCCACTGTGCGACCTAGCTGCCCCAGGAATAGGTATTTATTAAGTGAAGATGAGTAGTAGTAGTAGTAGCAGCAGCAGCAGCAGTAGCAGTAGTAGTACCACCACCACCACCACCACCACCACTACCACTACCACTACCACCACTACTACTATTTATATTGGTCTTTGTGATTTACAAAAGTACTTGCTACAGCTGGTGATTTTAAGACCTAGGTGTCCCCAAATGGGACAATGTTCCTAAATATCTCCATGTAGGTACAAACCTGGATGCTATTGAAATATTTGAAAGGTGTTAAGCTGATATCTTCCTTGACTTCATGATTCTCTCTGATCATGGTTTTTTGTATGCCTGTGTTTTGTCTTATCTGAGCATCTTTCTTTTGTTGAGCTTATTGTTGTTATAGTTATTTAATACAGAAGGAGGGAGCTGGTTCTGGATACCTTGGTGAGGTAAGGCAAGGTGGAAAAGCATTGTTACTTATGTAACTGAATCTGTTCTGTATGGTGGCAATTCAATTACTACTTTGTCTGAAAAGGCACATATCAAACTGTGACCTTTTAGAAAAGAGGACAAAAGCTTTTCTGCTATGGGATATTAGAAGCTAGATAATGGTTGATTTCTTCATTCCAGCCTTAGCTTGGTTTGAAGAGAATAAAGGGAGAGGAATTGTATTTATTGCTTGGTCTTGAAATTCTTATCCTCTTCTCATTCCTCTCTAAACCCAGCTTCTGTCCTAATTTAATTCATTTATTTTTCAAATGTTCATCAGAATTACTGAGGTCTAATTTATAAGAATTTGTGCTTTTAAAAATATTTAGTAGGAAAACCTCATTTACCACCTACCAGTGCCCTGTGCTATCTTCAATGATTTTCTCATACATTTTTCAGCTCATATCATTAGAATGTAATATGACTTGTGGAATACTGAAGAGACAAAAAACATCCAAATATCTATATTGTTTAATTTATGATTGTCTGGGTGACTTTCTGGTAAGAATTTCGAAGTTGTTTATAGATAACAATAAATTTTGTTGAGACTGGCCTTCAGCTCCTGTGTTTGATTCAATATTTCCATGACTGAATGATACAGTATAAATAATATAGTAAAAACTTCTCTAATTGAAAGCAAGAGATAAGTGCATTTTTTTTCAGGGTAACATGCAGGTCACTTAGCATTTTCTGGAACACAAACTCAGTTATTTCTTATCCACACTAGTTCTCTTCTGCAGGGAGGATGCATAAACAAGTCCAAACTGCTTAGAGTAGCAAATATTTCACTTTTAAAATTTATTGCTTTAAAGTATTAGCCTCTTATCTTTAACAGATTTCCAACTTCTGGGTTCATGTCAAAAATAAGCTTTTTCTGATGTTTGTTAGTTTTGGTTTTTTTAATGTGCTTTTCTTATATTGTGTAGCTAGGGAAGACTGGCAACAAATATTTTGGTGAGGCTTTATGTTAATAATATTTATTGGTATTTTTTGTAGTCTTTCCTTTTCACATTTACAGGTGTTAGGTTTTTTTGTTGTTATTTTATTTATTTTTTTAAAAGTTTATAATTCTTAGTCATAAGTACTGGGACAATACTGTGGCATTCACTTCAAAAAGTTTAACTTTAACCAGGTGCCTGAGCCCTATGATATCACTTAGAAATTTACTTAATGAATAGATGTTTTGTCCCTGTGCTTCTATATTTTGCTGCTGAAATGTAATATAAATTGTCAATTGAGTTAAAAATAAGTCCAGGGCAGCTAGGTGGCACAGTGGATTAAGCACTGACCCTGGATTCAGGAGTACCCGAGTTAAAATCTGGCCTCAGACACTTGACACTTACTAGCTGTGTGACCCTGGGCAAGTCACTTAACCCCAATTGCCTCACCAAAACAAACAAGCAAACAAAAAACCACTTCCTTGTTTGTAATGTGCAGCAGACCAATAAAATGCATCAATGCTCATCTCCATTGCTCTTTGAATGGTCCTTAATTTCAAAACTTAAAAAAAAAATAAGTCTAGCTACTTGATCAGACCCCTTTAGTCTATATGTGTGATTTCTGTACTTTCAGCCAGGGACTTCATCTGTCCCACAGCAAGGTGGTGACATCATCAAATCAAGCTTGAGGCTTATTTCAATCAGTCTGGTAGTTCCTACCCTTTTATATCTCAAGAGGCTTTAAAGTGGTCATGGACAACACTTCTAATTTAAAAAATTCTTTTAGCATCATGAACAAGCTATTCATTATATTAAATGATAGACAAGGTCACCACCATTGACGCTCTGAATCTGAGCCAGTTCAATAGCATAGTAACTATGACTGCCAAAGCAGAACCCTGCTGGACTGAGCATGTGCAGAAGATGTAGCCCAGCAGGATGCCTAAGCACATACACTTGAGAAAAAGTGGGATCACTGAAAGAAGGGCTGGAAAGAAAACACTTCAAAGAGATGGGAAGCATGACTTTTGTATATACACATGCACCCACGTATACCATCAAGCAGAAGAATTGAAAATACACTCTTGAATTTGGTTTAGACTAAAGAATTTAGAACTAATTTGCCTTATATGGTAAACTAGGCAATCTCTTTTCCATAAAGATAATAGTTTGTTTCTGAAGTATTAATTTTAACAATTTATGCATGTGGAAGAAAGCTAGAGAAGATATGGAATTAGAGATTAAGAACTCATAGGAGGTAATGAAGTTCGAGGTGTAAAGGGCATCTGTTTATTGGTGTTTTATGCTAGAAAATGCTGTTTTCCATGGTACATGGATCTATACTTTGTGGATAATTCAAATACTTTATCACATTGAAGGCTGAGTGACTATGGTAGGCAAAAACACATGTTCAGTCTCGGAGCTACTAAGGACAGAATTGCTCTGCCTTTCATTTTTGTGGAGAGCATGATATTAAACATTGCTTATGGCTCATAATGCCTAGTTTCAGATCTGTTCTTTGATGTCAGTTTCAAACCCTTATTTACCATCCTGATAAGTGTGGTCTGGATATAATGAAAATGATCTCTGTCTCTCTTAAGTAGAATCATTCAGAACTGAAGATGAGACTCCATGTCCCCTCTGGACAGGATACTATTGGCTTTTTTTTTTTTTTTTTGGCAGGGCAATGAGGGTTAAGTGACTTGCCCAGGGTCACACAGCTAGTAAGTGGCAAGTGTCTGAGATTGAATTTAAACTCAGGTCCTCTTGAATCCAGGGCCGGTGCTCTATCCACTGTGCCACCTCGCTGTCCAATGCATTAGCTTTTTAAGCAGTTATATCATTCCTTGTTCTGAGGCAAGATGCTTGAGGTTTTGTCCATAAATTCTGACTTCATCTATTTAATAGGCTCATTTGAATTCCCATAAAATTTCCTAAAGACTGAAATGTTTTGCTCACCAGAACTGATGTAATATAGGGAAGGTATATGTGTTTACCTTTCTCTCTTTTTCCCCTGTCTTCTCTCTCTGTCTCCTTGTCTTCTCTCCCTGTCTCCTCTCCCTACTTCCTTTCTTTCATCTTCCTTGTCTTTCTCCTCTCTCTCCCTCTCCCCCATGCTCTCACTATTGTTTTTCTTCTTCCTCTCTTTCTTCATTCTGGCCCTCTCCTCCCTCAAGCCCACCTCCTTTCCCACACACAAAGATTTGCAGGAACTGGCAGGTTTTAAATCCATGCAAGAAGAATCAAATCTATCACAGTTGATCAACACATAATGTTGATGATACTGTGTACAATGTTTTCCTGGTCCTGCTCATCTCACTCATCATCAGTTCATGCAAGTCCTTCTAGGTTTCTCTGAAATCTGCCTGCTCATCATTTCTTACAGCACAATAGTATTCCATTACATTCATATACCATAACTTGTTCAGCCATTCCCTGATTGATGGTCATCCTCTCAATTTCCAATTCCTTGCCACTATAAATACAAACAGTTATTTTAAATGTACATAGAGATTTAATCTCTACAAATTAGAAATCAGTGAGAATATTAATTTGAAACTAACAGACTGTGGATAGCCAAGTGAATGTTTTATTTATATTATTTTTCTAAAGTATAGCTTTGTATTTGTGTATATTTAAAAGCCTGCTTATGTAATTCAAAGTATTTTCTTCAAAAATTAAAAAAATCCTTTTTAAAGGATCTGGGACCACTTTTTTTTTTTTGACAGAGCTAAGGACCTCAGAATTTTGTAATTCATTCCTTTTTCTTGGGGGTTAACTTTGTCCTCCTTCAGGAACCAGCCGCTCTGCCTGATGGATGACAACATTAAGAATAACTTCCTACCTAGTCATTGTTTTACTTTTCCCTTATGGTTGCAGGGAGTCATTTTAGTGGTGTTAGCATAAATCTTACACTTTCCTCATGTTCTCCACAAAAGTTACCGTCCTTTGCAGATGACACATTAAATTGTTTGGCTATTGAAATGATTGATGCCATAGGGAGATGCATCTCAGTGTGAGGCATGAACAAAACCAGATGAACTTCTAAGAAATCAAAATCACACAGGACCTGTTTCTAAGCATATGCCTCTAGGAATTATCAAAGAAGAAAGGCAGAAGGAAATGTGAAATAGTATCGTTTTCTCAGTGACAGTGTGCAGACGGGCTTTTTAAAAAGAATTCTGGCAAGAACAAAACACTTATATTACCCATACCTTCTCATTTTCATCTTTAGTGTTGTGCTCTCTAATTGGTTTGTGAGAGAGGATGTAAGCCCAGCAATCTCTTGTTGATTGCTTAAAATTGACACATCAGTGTAGAGATTAACTTTCTTGATACTCTACTACAAATCTTTGGCATCCTATATCTCTTAAATTTGAATCTTATTTTCCCATCTCTTTAGCTTATCCTTCCTTGTGCCCACCTTTGCATCGAAATCACCAAGTACCCAAGTACTAAGTTATTTGATTTGGAAGATCTTGTTCTGAACTGATTTTCTTCATCTCTTCTACAACAGATCTTGGTTTATAAGTACTGTTTAGCACAGTTCCTGACTCATATAGTATGTGCTTACTAAATGCTTGCTGATTAATTAGCTTCATGTTCTTCTGTTTGCTTGTGTTCTGCAATAAGATGGACAAGTGCCCTTTGGAATGTTTGAACATGTTGAAACCAACTTTGCCAACTCAGGATAACCAGGAGTCATATTTTTATTTAACTGCAACTTTCTTTTGCCCTTTGGTTTTAATCAAATATAGATGCTGACAAGATGTGAGGTAACAACGTTTTTTACACTCTTAATTGTATTTAAAAGTACAAAAAACATTCTTGGCTCATGATAGGGAGCTCTAGTTTACTGACCCCTGATCTAGTGTATCAGTATTGATGTGGTTCAGTTCCTCCACTAGTATTCATTGGTCATTGGATAAAGATTTCACATTTAGAGTACCTACATTTCAGTGAATTTTTGTGTAGCATCTAAAAACAGTGCAATTCTTAGCATCTCCGGCTCTCTTTTCTGCCACACCATTACCATCACTGTGAAACTGAAGGAGGCCTGCTGTTTTTCTTTCATGATTGGCCAAGACCAAAGGATTCATCATCTAGTGGCCAGCCTAATTATAGTGATCCTCTCTGTACTTTAATGTCGATTGGTCTTTCAGGTAGCAGAGCCAGTCTATCACTGAGATTAGCCTTACTTTTGACATGAGGCCTTTCCTGATCCCTTCCTCCCACGTGCCCCAAAAGCACTTCATATGTATGTATTCATATTTACCTATTGCCTTTTCCCTCACCTATTTGTAATGTAAGCTCTCTGAGGTAAGGGCCTAATTAACACTTTGTTTTTATCATTAGTAATGGATAGAGAGCAGGTCTTAGAACCAGGAAGACCTCAGTTTAAATCTCACCTCTGGACACATAGTGACTGTGACCCTGAGTAAGTAATTTAAAGTATTCTTGTAAATTTCTAGGACTTTATAAGTTGCATAAAATGTGCTGACCTGAGTTGGTGGAGAGAATTTCTTTTTCGAAATGACAGGTCCAATACTTATTCCTCACTGTATATTCATATTTATTTATATATGGGCCGATCCTAATTGGCCACTTAAGAGCCTTTAGGCTGAAAATGTGAAGAGGTGTCTTTATCATCTGTGTAGAATAGTATTTTAAGATTCCCCTCTTTATAAGAAACTCTAGTGTACGTTCTCTGTAAATAGAGTGCAGTTGCATTTAATGTGATTTTGATGATACTGATTGAAATCTTAACTATCAATCTATACCAGATTCTTTGCATTTTTCTGCAGGCATCAAATTTTGTGTGTCCATGGTTGTATATGTAGATGAATTATTGTGCAAAGATATTTACAGAAAACTACACTATCCCACTAAAAGCACTAAAAAAATAATAATGGGCCCTAGCAGTGATTCAGACTTCAGGAGAACAAGTAATTATAGCATACCCCCATATTATCATAGTAAGTTATTTTTTTTAAAAGAAACACTTTTATATGATTTGGAACTAAAATAGAGCAGCTCTTAAAACTCAGTTTTGGCAGGCATCTTCCACTGCGATTTTAAGTAGCTTTTATGAAAACAAAATCAACTGCTTTCCAAGAGAAAGAGAAACTTCTACTGACACTGATATAGTAAGAATAGAGTGTGATAAATTAATAACTGCAAGTTTGTTTGGGATATAATAATAAAAGTAATTCTGCATGGCTACATTGTTCAGCCAGAAAAAATATTTTAATTTAGAATCTTTGAAAAAAGTCTTGAGGAGACTTTAAAAAAATGTCAAGCATAAGAAATGCCTGGTGACTGACCATGGGATTTGTATTGGGAATATTTGTAGTAGTTTTGCCTGTTGGCTATAAACTGTTAGTATCATTTATTATAGCATATCAATAGTTTTGAATATCCATATTGCATGCATGTGGCAGATTAAATAATGGAGGAACTGCATTTGGAACATCTATTTCCCTGAAATTTACCTGGAAATGGGTAAATTCAATTAGTTCTGTTTTATGGTCTAATTGGCTATAAGCTGAGGAAACTGAAGATAAGAAAACTTAGGGAAAGGGTTAGAGGGGGAAGATGGCAGAATGGCTAGGCATGATAGCTGTCATCAAATATTTGAAAGGCTATCATGGGGAAGAGGGAGAATCAGGTTTTGGCTCCATGTAAGGAAAAATTTCCTAATAATTATAGCTATCCAAAAGCATAATGAGCTGTTTTGAGATGTAGTTGAGTTCCCTATCACCGGAGGTCTTGAATCAAAGGCTGGATGACAGCGTGTTAGGATGTTGTAGGAGGGATTCCAACTTTGAGATTTTGAGAGTCAAGAAATGTTGTTTCTAATCCTGGCTCCATTTATTATGTGAATGCCCTTGGGCAAATTGTTAACCTCTCTATCTTAGTTTCCCATAACCATAAAATGGGGTTCTTTCCTACATGCTTCAGAAGGTTGGTCTGAGCATTTGACCCATTTATTTGTGGAGTTTCTTTTAATAAGAAAGGCATTCCTCTCAAAATCATGTTCCATGTTCTAAATGAGATTTAAGCCAGAACACAAAATGTAAAATAATTTAGCCATGGCCAGCTGGGTACATATTCAGATTCAATCTCAGCATAAATAGCCTTAACATGAATTCTTAAGAAACTGCTGAGAATTCAGTATCTTAGCTCACTGCTGGGATTAATTTCTTTTCAACAGACTGGCTGTCTAGAGAATACTCATAATGCAGTAAATGAAAACATATGTTTGTGTTACTGAAGGCAGTGGGGAAATGGAAATGTAACTGAGGGATATTCAGGAACCACTTCATGGAGAGAAATTGCTGGCTTGGCAACTGCTGGAGCAGGGAACAAGATGCACTTAGTAAAAAGTTCCTTTTTATGCCCTATTTTTCTCCAATTTGTTTTTTAAGATTAGAGTGCATTGAAAAGCTCCAAAATGTGCGAATAATTTTTCATTAAATAACCATTTTCTGCAATCAGAAAAAATTTGATCTTGAGATTAAAACCTTGGTAGAGGAAGGGTTAGTGGCCATTTACTTTTTCAGGCACTTTGCTTGTCATCTCAAATTAGCATAAGTAAAATCCAACTGTTTACATGGGGGAAAAAAGATCATGACAAGTTTGATAATTTTTACTTCAATTGCAAAAGAGGTTGTGTTATAGTCATCAAAGCCACTATAGCATGAATAGGTCAAAAGATAATGAAACATTGTTCTTTCTAATTTCGTTTGCTTTTATTGGCTTGGTTGTCTTAAAAAAAACTTTCAGTAATGAAAAGGAGACTGGTTATGTTCAAATAAAATGGCTATGAAAAGAGGAATTGTCTGTTGTGCATAGGAGTACAATCTTTTTGGTTAGTTCTTTTTTTTGGGGGGGTTAATTCTTTCCTATTGTCTTACCCATCCTTATCTTCAAACCCTTTAAAACAAATACTATTATTATTTTTTATTAATATGTACAGTTTTTATTCATTTTAGTCCTTCACTGTGTCCCACTAATTTGCTCTTACCTTATAAAGCTGTTCCCCAATTCTATCTTTGACTTCCCCTCCCTCTTGTAATCTCTTGGTGATCTCATCTACTCCCCAGACTTTATCCATCACTTCTGTAAATAACTCATATATCTATAGTTCCAATTCAGCCCTGATCACTACATTCACATTTTCAATTGCCTGCTGGACATTTTAATCTGGATGTTACTTGGTCAACTCAAGCTCCACATGCCCAAAGTTGAACTCTTTCTTTCTTCCAAAACCCACTCCTCCTTCTGGCTTGCATATTTCTGTGGGTGTTAATGCCTGTTCTCAAAGTGACTGATGATCAAAACCTCAGGCTCTTCCAACTCAGCCATCCCTAATACATTCACTTACCAAATTCTGCCAGTTACACCTCATAATATCTCTGCCTTGGGTTCCCTCCATTTCTCCCCAGATGTACGCAGCTAGTTCAGGCCATTGTTGCCTCATGTTTGGAGTGTGACGATGTACTATCGTATTGGTGTTCTAAATTCATCTCATGCCTTTGGTTTCTTTGTGTTCCAGTATATACTATAGATGACTCACAGAGAATTATTCCTAATGCATATCTTTGATTACATAATTCTCTCACTAAGAAGCCTGCAGAGGCTCTCTACCTCTTTTTAGCTACCAAATAAAGTTCAACTACTTAGCCTGATATTTAAGCTTTTCCACAGTCTAGCTAGCTCTAACCTACCTTTCCAATCCAATCTGTGAAAGGTAGAATAGTATAATGGGAGTAGTGCCACCTTTTGCCTCTGCTACTTTTTTTTTTCTTTGACTTTTGGTAAGTTATTTTATTTTTCTGGGTCTTGGTTTCCTCAACTGTGAAATGGGGCTAATGATCATACCTTTCTCCTAGGGTTATTGTGAGGATCAGATAAGAAAATATTTGTAGAGTACTTAGCATAGTAGGAGCCACCTCTTTAACAAAGCCTTCTCCAAACTTCCATACCCTTTGCATCTTTTAATTTTGTCCTTATTTATATTTGTATCTGTCAGGTTTTCCCTTCTAGAACCTAGAGGATGAGCTTCTTAAGGAGAGGGAATCTAAATGGCTTCATATTTATCTTTGGATACTGTATCAAGCACAGTACTTTGCTCTGTTAAACACAGTCCTTAATGTTTAAATGTCAAGTAAAATTTCCTGCTGGAAATATGTCTTTTTGAGCCCCATGTTAAAATGTATGGTATTTATCAAGTTATTTTATCTATATGTTAGGTAGACCTCTCTCTTTGGGGAAATGTCTTTTGAGTTAAGGCTGCAAGAAAAGAAAGTAGAGTTATGTGGAAGACAGACAAGACAATTGCTTTGAAACATAGTTTTTTATCACTAGAAATTAATATTCTCTTAGGTTATGTCTTAAGAATATATTATACATATCCAGTATACTTTTATTAAATGATGTAGGGGGAAATCAATGGTGTATCTAGGAGCATAGCATACTGACTTCATTTAAAGTAATAGGATAGTATTTAACACAGAGGCACTGACTGTATTATTGTTAATTATCTACTGATTGACTTAGTGACTTCCACAGTCTCTTCAGCATGAGAGTATTTATGGTGCCAGGTAACTAATAGTTGTGGAAAAGAAAGTTATTTCCCATGACTGAAAGCTTTCTTAAAATAAAAATGTCTTAATTCAATCATAATTTCCTCTTTAAAATTTCAAGCTTGTCATGAAAATGGTAATTGACTTTGGTATGTATTTTTAAAGCTTGTCATTGTGTCATTTGTCATTGAACTTGCTAGTATATGTAATTGTGATAATATGAAAGTAGCTATCAGTATGGAGTTCTTATAGCTGCCAACTACGATATTCACTTAAAGAGGGTTAGTGTGGCAAGATGTGCTCATTTTTCTTACTGAGAGAGCCTAAACTTGTCAAATTAGACATGAAAATTTATCTGCTTTTCCATTTATCATCATCTTCCTCTCGTCCCATGCTGATTTCTCTCTCTCTCTCTCTCACTCACACACACACACACACACATTTGTAAAATTAAGATCTTTTTGTAAAGAAGTAGATTTCTAATGGATTTCTGCCACAATAAAGGAACCCAAATTCACAATCACAATACTGAGGGCAGCTGATGTGCTATTATTTTAGATCTTTGTTGTCATTGTTCAGTCATTTCAGTGACTCTTCATGACCCTATTTGGGATTTCATGGCAAATATACTAGTGTGGTTTGCCATTTCCTTTTCCAGCTCATTTTGTGGATGAAGAACTAAGACAAACTGGGTTAAGTGACTTGCTCAGGGTCATGCAGCTAGTTAAGTGTCTGAGAACAAATTTGAACTCAGCTTCTCCTGATTCCAGAGCCAGCATTGTATCTAGTGTGCCACCTAGTTACCACTGAGACAGGTCTTAGGCAAACAGTCCTTGTGCCTTGGTGAATTTGTTTTCCTTTTGAGAAGGTTAATCAGAGAAGAATTTGATGTTGGCACTTGTTAGACTTGTAGCTGACTCAAGATTATTTATGGAGTATTTTTAACATCTCTAATGTTTCAGATTTGTAAATCACTAATAACTTTCCCCCTGCCCCCTATTTCTTAGTTTCTTGAAATTATTTGGGCTACTTTGTGAGTATTCGGCCATTTACTTTAAATGAGTGAGAAAGCATTTACTATGTGCCAAGTATTGTGCTTGGCACATTTCCATTCATTTTAAGCAAAACTTTAGTAAATTTAGGTAAAATCTAGGAGACATCCATTTAAATTTGAAAAGCAAAATGTCTGATATGGTGTAGAAGTATTACATTAACAATGAAAGGAAAATGTAGACCAGACAACAAATATTCATTAAGCCTTCTTAAAACTACCTAACCATTGTTTTTAAGAGCATCTGGTAAAAATTCCACCTGGTCTTTGCAATTCATGAGAGGTGGAAGGAAATATGATAGACCAAAGTAGACTATTTATTTGATATTTTTTTTAAAATAGCATACAAGTTGTCTACAAGAGAACTAGACACGATTGTTTCAGCCTGTGATGGAGAAGCTCTTTTCTTGACTATTTTACATATTGAGCCTTTTGAAACAGAATGTCTGATGAGAACTTGTGAATTTCTTCCTTATATTCTTCTCTATACTTGTGTTAATACTTAAATTACCTTAAGATTGCCTCACGTGGTATGTTTTTCTCTTTGGTGTACTTATAAGAATTTCCCATTTGATATTCTGGCTTGGGCCTTGAAAGTTTTCCTGAATGGCCACCAGACTGATGACCAGGGACTTAATGGAATCTCTGCCAATTCATATACAGGCCAGATTATCTACTGAGAGCCTCCCCAACACATTGGTCCTAGGCTTTCCTTTTGTGGACTGACTGGTAACCAGGGTCCAAGCTCTACAAAGTAGGATGAGCAGATTTTTATCATGTCAGGCCAAGAGTAAAGTTCCTTTGCCATTCTGGATAAGAGCCTCATTACCAAGGGTAGACATTTTAAACTTGGTGATGCTAAGGATCACATGGGCTTCCATTTTTGGTAGCATGTAGAAAGGCAGAGTACCAAGTGTCAACCTATTTCTCTTTGTCTCTGCCTCATTCCATCCTCCTTTCTCTTCCTCTCCTTCTGCCAGACCCTCTCTCCCACTTCAGGACCTTTTCACACTGTTCTTACCCACTCCAAATACCACCTCCTTCCTGAAGCTCTTTATGATTCTCCCTTCCCTTCCCTTCTCCCTCCAATGCCTTGTAGTAAGACATTTCCTCCCCAGACTTGAAATAAATAATACTTGGGTTTTGTACCTTATCATGCGGTATTGTGTAATATAGTTATGGATTTGTGTTTTCTTCCCCTACTAGATTGTAATGCTTTGGAGACAGAAACATTGAGTCTTTTCCAAACTTTGCATCTCCCTTAATTACTAGTGTGATACTTTTCATACAGTACTGTACCACTTAATAAATGTCTGTTGCATGGAAGTATGTATGGTTTTCCAAATGAATGAGTGGACTAGTAAGAACCCACGACAGTACTTTCCACCATCAGGTGTATATTGTCTTGGTGATTACAGTGTCCATCATGCAGGAGGAAATTTAAAAACCTCAGGAGGGGTGGATTTGGGTGTGTGTTTAAGGAATGGAAGGGAAATTGTCAATAGTGGAGCATATGGAGAGCTAGAGATTTGATTTGGGTTCTTGAACCCGGTATATTTGTCCCATAGCTTCTTTAAACTTCAGAGTAGACTGGTGGTGGTGTGCTTTTTGATATGCCAAGATGAATAGCAACTTGAATCCTATATTTACAGCCTACACCTTGTATTTTGATACAGCCTAAACCTAGTATTTTGAGGTTTGTTGTTGGGAATCTGGGTGGAGACCTAGATAAGTAGAATTCTTTTCCTGGGCACTTTTGCATTCCACAGAAGGCAACTTGAATATATTCCTTACGTACACATGCTTGATGGTGGTAATTGGGAAGATGAAAAGAGAGTAGAACTCAAAAAAGAATCCCACCTACACATTGAAAGCACTTTTAATAACATGTGTGGCTTTTAGAAACCATCTGATTATACAAAAACCCCAGGAGATTTCCTGAATTGGAGACTAAGCAGAAAAAAGTCACTCTCTGATTCTATGTAGGTATCATAAGCTTCTTAAGAAGTCTGATTATAAGATGTCTTATTCCTCTCAAACATTAAGACCTGTGGGTTAAAGGGCTTTTCATCTCTCATATGATTTTTAAACTCATCTAAAATACTAAAATAAATAAATAACCAAGTGAAGCTTGGAGTTAATCAGAAACTAAATAATAATAGTGTGCATTTATGTAGAGTTTTGAGATATACGAAGCTCTTTACATGTTATGTTCTTTGATCCTTACATCAACTATGTGAGGTAGGTGGTGTTATTAGTTAATAATAGTAATAATAATAATAATAACTGGCATTTGCATTGCATTTTTAAGTTTACAAAGCACTTTACGTGTGTTTTCTCATTTGATCCTTACAACAACCCTGTGAAGTAGTTGCTATCATTCGTCCCATTTTACAAATTGTGTAACTAAGTCTGGAAGGGATTAAGTGAGTAGCAAAGAGTCACAAACCAGTGTGTGTCTGAGGCAAGATTTAAGACCCAGACTTCTGACTCTTCAGTCTAACCACCTTAGGGATCAAGAACTAAAATTTCTTATTCTGCCTATAAATCTACCACAGGTGATTTGAGGACCTTCTGTCTCTTGTATTGGATATGCCTATCATAGAACAGATAAAATAAGAACAATATTGACTTCGGTTTTTAAATTGCAAATACTTGTGGTGTCAGAATTTCAAAGTGTATTACTGTAGATTTGGACTTTTAAGAAGACAGTACAGAGAAAAAGGACTAAAACCTTAGCTGAAATTACAGCATGACAGATTCATATGAGAGAAAATTAAGAACTTTCAGACGGTGACATGAATTTGGGCTCATTACATAAACATTTCAGCTTTAGTCTCCCCATGTATAAAATGCTGAATTGGACAGGATTTTCTCTAAGAGACAGTGCTTAGTGAAAAGAGCACTGAATTTGGAGTTAGAATACCTGAATTTGATTCATATACCATAACTTGTTAAGCCTTTGGATGGGAAAAGGCTTAACAAGTTATGGTACATGAATGCAGTGGAATATTATTGTGCTGTAAGAAGTGATAAAAGGGTTCAATTCAGAGAAGCCTGGGAAGTAATGATACAGAGTAAAGTGAGCACAACCAGAACAATTTGTACAGTAACAACAACTTGGATAGACTTAAAATCTCTGGTTGAAGCAATGATCAACTATGTTTCAGAAGGACTGATGATGAAACCTGCTTCCTGACAGAGAATTGATAGATTCAAGATGTAGAATGAGACATATAAATTTTTGGACATGGACAACATGGATATTTGTATTAACTATGCAATTTTTATAAGGGTTTTCTTTTTCTTTTACATTGGGGAGAGGTAGGATGGAGAGAAAATATTTATTTTTTAAATTAATTTTTGTTTCTTAATTCCTGTTTCTTGTTAATTTTTTAAAAAGCAAATATAGTGAAAAAAGACAGAATAGTATCAGAATAACACAAAATTTAGGCTGGAAATATGGTTTGGAAGCATATTGTGGAAGGTTTGAATATCATGGTCATAAGTTAATACTTTTTTTCTTTTTTGAGTAGGGCAATGAGGGTTAAGTGACTTGCCCAAGGTCACACAGTGTCAAATGTCTGGGACCAGATTTGAACTCAGGTCCTCCTGAATCCAGGGCTGGTGCTTTATCCACTGTGCCACCTAGCTGCCCTGTGCAAGCTAGCTGCCCCATAAGTTAATACTTGACTTGGTCAGTAGTGGTGAGTAGAAAGTATTTGTATAGGAGAATGGCATAATAATACCTCAGGTTATTGTAAAGAAACCTTTCTGTAAACTTTAACTTCCCATAGAAATGTAAGCTAACATCTAAGCTTTGTTCTTCTTAGAGGGCACCGTGATTCTCTCTTATTCCTTTCGGTCTTTGGTACTTTTGGATAACTTGGACCAAGGTAATTTATGTGAATTTGGCTCCAGTGTGGTGCTAGATGCCTTTAATTTCCTAGATGAGTGGCTCATTTCAGAAACCAGAGGATTTTGCAAGAAGCATGATAAAACCTCAGAAATTGGGATTCTGACAACTTAACACATGCCTGGTTTCCAAATAAAGATGTTGTGCTTTAAGGACTCCTGTCTGCCTCTTATTTAGAAGGGACACTTTCTAATTTTAGTGAAAAAAAAAATTCCATCCAGCATTTCAAAAAAGTGCTATTACCTTTTTAATCTGGAATATCTGAGTAGATTACAGGCTTTGGACCTTCCTTCCTTTTCCCAACCTTTTCCATTTATGAACATGGCACACTGTCTAAGTTGACCTCAGGGAACCAAGGCACCTCACCAAAGAAGTTGTTATGTGATGGCTTTTTATTCATACATGGGCATGTCCTAGTTACATAGATGTAAAAATATACTGTCTTTTTCATAATGCTGCAATGTCTATGCCCAGATAAAATACTGTTACTGTTAATGCAATTAAGTGACTTTTCCAGGGTCACACAGCTAACTTAAAATCCTACCCCAGATCCTTTATAGCCACATATCTTTGGACAAGTCATTAACCTTTGTGGCCTGAGGTTTCCATAACTGTAAAACTGGGGGGTTGGATTTGATGACCTTCAAGGTCCTTTCCAGTTTTAATTTTATGTCTCTCTGATAATATTTCTTTTCTTTTATACTTGATTTTGATATATTGAAAAAAGTTTTCCCAGCAATGACTATTACCTCTTTTGGTCTTAGCCATTACAAACAGCGACTGACTTCTAAGTAAACATCATACATAAGCATTTGAGAGATAGAGTTCAATGATACTCAGTGGTCTGGAACAAACTGAAAACAGCCCCAACTCTTCAGTTTGTGGAAGCAGAATGAAGATTTAACCCATTCCAGTCTGTCCTGTGTGTACATGTTTGTTCTAAAGCACCTTATTGACCTATTAGATTTCCATTCTTAGAGTGAATTGCTCTCTTGCTACTTCCTTTGGGAGAGCACAGGAAAAGAATCATGCCATGTGGACAGATGCTCTGATTCTGCTCTATTCTCTGACTGGCTCCAACATCTGCAGAATGTTAGCAACAGGCCAAGCCAAAATTTGAAGTTAGCTTTGTACTCCGGTCTTCACAGCTTTCATTGAACATTGTCAGCAGGGTGAAAGTAAGAGGAAAAGGCATAGCTGGGGATAGCTCTCCGAATCCCTCCTTTTATTTGGAGATAGTGTAAGCTTTCTTCAATAATAATCCAGAGACAGAAAGATTTGGAGGGAAGATGCTCACAGCCTGTTCCTTTGCTAAAATATCCTGTTGTCTGGGTTGGAGTGGGATGGAAAAAGTCCCGCTTCTCAAGGAGAAAATAAAGGTGACAAAATGCATTCACACTCAAAGCAAATTCAGCCTCTTATTCTACATTGTTATTGTTTTCCACTCCTCTCATCAAAACTCCCCCATACATTTAAGCTGTCTTTTCTAAATCTCAGTGACTATGTACTTTTTTGGCTGGGGGAAAAATTGGCTTTGAATGGAACTAGTGAGTGGGAAAGGTGTGGGTGGGAAGGAGATTGTATGAAGTTATATGAAGGGCATTTACTAATGTTTACGAAAATATCTACGTTTGTAGTACAGATGGTACTTTTTTATGCAAAACATGCTTGTGTGGGAGTTGAAAAAAATCAAACATATGTCTTGAATTTTCTCTGTGTAGATCATTCCTTAAATAGTCTTCCTTGTGTTACTTTAGCTTGATGCCTGTTGAGACCACTGTGTCTTATAGCCCATATAAACACTTTTCCCCTTCCCCCACCATCCAAACCAAAACACAGACTACAGTTGGTTTATTTGGGAGGAGGGGTGGAGAAAGCCACCAGCAGCTGGAGGTTAGTCTGTAAATTAGACTACAACTTTTTTTTTTTCCAGAGCAGGTTAAGTAACTGGATCTGTTTTCCTTGCTTAGTATAACTGAAAGCTGAGCAAACCCTAAGGCCGTTTCACAAGCCTACTTTAAAGTGATGCAAAAGGCAAAGGATGATGCAGTTATGTTGTAGAAGAACTTGGGATCACTTTTGCCATAGAATAATGAAACTAGCTCTATTATTTAAATTTTTTTTATCTATAATCAAATCAGGAAGTATTTCTTTGTCAGCTGCTGCACTAGGCAGCTAAGGATACAAAAAAAAATTTGCAAAAACAATCAAGAAACTCATCGTATAAGGGGGAGACAGCACATGAACAACTGTACAAACAAGATATTTGCAGGGTAAATTAGAAAAAAGAGAGAAGGCACTAGTATTAAGGAGGTCTGCCAGTTTCATTAATAGCAGAAGGTTAATAAATTAAAATGGCACTTGCCCATTGTAGATTGTATAGAAAAAGAACTAGGCCTTGTCATTTTTATTTAATGAAATATTTTTAACACATAAAAATAGGAAGAATGAGAAGCCCAGAGTATAGTCCCAAATAGTTCTTTTAATGCATTATCTTTTTCTAATTCTGATTATCTGGTGATTCTGTGTTGCATAAAGCATCTGTTTATTTACTTTTGACCAAGTTTTACTATCAATAATGGACAACACGCCATGGTGGATATAGAGAGCCATTCTTAGACCTAAGAGGACCTGGGTTCAAATCCTATGTCTGACTCTGTGACTTTCTCATGAAACTAGGCAACTCTGAAACTATAATTTCAGAGAAGGAGTGAGCCTGTATTGGTAGAGGGTATTTCCTCATCTATACCAATGAAATCACAGATCTAGTTCTTATCAGTCTCTAGCAGCATCTTTATTATTTGTTTTTCTGTTTTCATATAAATTTCCTACCGATTTTTCCTCTGTTGATGCTAATTCCATTTATGTTATTTTATTATGTGTTATGTAGCAACCCATTTTTTTCCTCAAAAATTAATCTTTTGGCCTTTTTGGGACTTTTTTGGGCAACAATTCGTTGAGAATCAATTAGTGTCCTCTTTTCAGAAAGATAACTACTCATATTTAAGCACTTGTGCATTTAGGGACCTATGCATGTTTTCAAGATTTGAGTTAGGGTCTAAATAGTCAATGGAAAAACCATGAATTGATAGGGAATTCCCTATAAAATCATAAACAAGTGAAGTATAATGATGGAGAAGCACCAAGATTCTCATGGATAAAAAGTAATTTATTTTTATTTAGGTATAAGACAGCTTTGGAAATGGGTAATATTAATTTGATTTACTTAATTTAAAATAATCCTAATATTGTTTTATTTTGGAGTTAAGTTTATTAAAATCATTGTAACAACATAAAATATTTATAGCTGCTCTTTATGTGGTGGCAAGGAATTGGAAGTTGAGGGGATGCCCATCAATTGGGGAATGGCTGGACAAGTTGTGGTATATGAATACAATGGAATACTATTGTGCTGTAAGAAACGATGAGCAGGAGGAGTTCAGAGAAACCTGGAGGGTCTTTTGTGGGCTGATGATGAGTGAGATGAGCAGAACCAGAAGAACATTGTATACAGTATCATCAACATTGAGTGTTGATCTACTGTGATGGACTATATTCTTCTCACCAATGCAATGGTACAGAAGAGTTCCAGGGAACTCATGATAGAAGAGGATCTCCAAATCCAGGAGAAAAAAAAAGAACTGTGGAGTATAGATGCTGAAGGAACCATACTATCTCTTTTGTTTTTGGGTGCTGTTGTATTTTCTATTTTAAGGTTTTTCATCATTGCTCTGATTCTTCTCTTATAACATGACTAATGCAGAAATAGGATTAATGTTATTGTGTGTGTGTGTGTGTGTATATAACCTATATCAGATTACCTGCTGTCTAGGGGAGGGGGGAGGGAGGGAGGGAGGGAGAAAAATCTGAAATTGTAAAGCTTGTATAAACAAAAGTTGAGAACTATCTTTACATGTAACAGGAAAAAAAATACTTTATTAATTAAAAAAATCATTGCAACATTATTTAGAGTTGAAAGTTATAATTTTTGTGTTAATTTGAACTCTACTTGGCTTTTTTGTTTTGTTTTGGCAGGGCAGTGAGGGTTAAGTGACTTGCCCAAGGTCACACAGCTAGTAAGTGTCAAGTGTCTGAGGTCAGATTTGAACTCAGGTGCTCCTGAATCCAGGGCTGGTGCTTTATCCACTGTGTCACCTAGCTGCCCTTGAACTCTACATGAGTTAACCATTTTCATTTGGAAGTTTTAACTAGTTTTTCTTTTTTCTTTTTTTAGTGAGGCAATTGGGGTTAAGTGACTTGCCCAGGGTCACACAGCTAGTAAGTGTTAAGTGTCTGAGGCCGGATTTGAACTCAGGTACTCCTGACGCCAGGGCCGGTGCTCTATTTACTGCGCCACCTAGCTGCCCCGTTTTAACTAGTTTTAACCAGTTTCATTTGGAAGTGTTTTACAAAGTGAAGAACTGACCTCCATTGAGGATCCTGGAATATGAACATCTGCCAGATTTTCTGCAAGTAAAGGGAATTTTGGCTTTGAGAACTGGACTAAGGCTTGGGAACTCTGGGTCCTAGTTCTGTCTGTCACTAATTTACTGTGTAACCACGGGCTACATGCTTCTCACTTTCTCTGGTTCAGTTTCTTTATCTTTGAAAATCATAAGAATAATGATGATGATGCTATCTATCTTACCATCACGGGTATTGTCAAGACAAAGCAGAATAATATATGTTGAGGCATTTTGAAAAGTATAAAGTCCATATACATAATGTATTATTCCCCAGGTATAGTCAAATGCAGTTCTTAGCTCTAGAAAGTGATTATTTTGCATAATATTCAACTAACTTGTAGTCTTATAATCTGTATGCATTTATTTCTTACCATAAATCACATATAATTATGTCATATTTTCAATGTTTTATCTACTGAGAATTATACCGTGATTCTCTGAGATGGTTCTAATTCATAACATAGGAATGAAGCATGAATTATGTCAGTAACATGACTAATGGTTACTTTACTGACATCACAAAATTCTGCACACTGACAAAAATATTCAGTGTGATTCTTGGCAGGAAAGGGACAGACATTGATTATCTTACATGATAATAAAAATAAACTAAATTGCATCTAAGTAGATAAATTGGTAGGTGTTCATGGGTTTTTAGAGTTGGAAAGGGATAAAATAATGTGCAAGTACAAATTCTTCAATTTACAAGAAAAGAAAACTGATGGCCAGAGATTTGCAAAGTCATATGGCAGCTAGGTGGTTCAGTGGATAGAGCACTGGCTCTGGAGTCAGGAAGACTCATCTTCCTGAGTTCAAATCTGGTCTCAGATACTTACTAGCTATGTGACCCTGGGCAAGTCACTTAACCCTGTTTGCCTCAGTTCTCCATCTGTAAAGTGGGGATACACTGGAGAAGGAAATGGCAAACCATGACTGGACAACAACAAATGGGACTTAAGAGCAGAGGCAGAATGAGAAGTTGGGTCTCCTCATATAGGATTGGCTACTTTAATGCTATCCTTGCTACTTTAACTTTATACATTTTAAAAATTACTGTTGTCAAGTCAAATCAGCTTTATACTGATCTGTGTAAACCTGTGCTGGTTACTTTAGCTTTTATACATGTCATTTTAGTGTTATTTATGTGCTGTCTCTCTACATAGCATACACTATCTGTAGGACTGAGTTTGGCAGTGTCTAATCCCACTTCCATGGTGTTGAAATGATTTAGTTTGTTTATTAAGGAAGAACTTGATCATTTGCTTGCTTTATGTGGGAAGAATCCAGATGATTAGGTGAGTTGGGAGTCACCATTTAGAATGCCATACTTTTTTGGCACCGTAGATACCAACTTGATTAAAGGCAATTGGAAAGTGTGTCTCAGTCCCAAATTTCACATAGGCTTTCAACATTTACAGAGTTGAAATTTGGGTTAAAAAAAAAAAAAAGACCAGCACCCAAGTTGCTTACAAAGTTCTTAACAATTGAAATACAATGATGGTACAGAAACATTTGTGGTGTGTTGTAACCAAACTGAGATCATTTAAAGAAAGTATGACGTTTTAATTTCAAGAAAGAATTTTAGCCAGTGGCTAATCCTGAAACAAGCACTACTTTGTACTGTGCAAAGAAATACTCCAATACTGACATAACCTTTTTATTTCCTGGCAGTGTCCAGGCAGACTGGCTAGAATTGCCTCACAGCTTTGTATCCTTAGCAAGTGGCCTAGCTACAGCCTGTCTATTGGGGAGTAAAGTTGTTAACTAATTCTACTTTGAAAAGTGTGCATTTGCTACCATTTTTCCTTCCGTGTTGATTGTTTAGAGTGAAAGAATGCATCTTATTTTCCCTTTTCCCCCTTTCCTTGGACTTTTTGAACAAATTTAGCTTGGCTGTGACCCAACTCCTCCCCTTTGGTCAGGAGGGTAAATACATCCTGATACGTCAGCCAGCTGGCTACCTTCCCTTGTTAACAGCATTAATATACTTCCACAGAGTATTCAGCTGCTATTGGTTGAGGGAGACTGGAGACCGGAGACCGGTGGAACCTATCTCAAACTCAGTTTTTCCTGCTTTGTAACAAAGAAATCTGCGCTACCTCTACTAGCCAAATCTAAAGGAATGTGTCTGACAAAAACTCTCAGGCAAGGTCAGAAGAAACATGACAGAAATCCAAGCAGTGCCTGTCACCGTCATTTTAGAGAATGATTTTAGTTTTGTATTTACTGTCCATATCTTCTCTGTGTTAAACGCAGTGCTTTGTGAGTGGTCAGTGTTAGTTAATGGTACTTTAATGCTGCTTCCAGTGATCTTACATTACAATGAGGGAGTCAACAAGGAGATACATACATAATACATACACACATGAAACACATACAGAATAAATATGAAGGAAATAAATACAAAGCAAATACAAAATACCTTGAGAGGGGAGGGCACTGCCAAGTGAGGGAAACATGAAAGGTTTGATGTAGAAGGTGTCGCTTGAGAAGCATCTTGAAACAAGAGTGGGGTGAGGGTTAGGAAAGGAATGCATTCTAGGCATGGATCCCTCTTGTGAAGATGGGAGGTAGAGTGGCCTGTGTGAGGAACAGAGAGAAGAACAATATTGGTGGATTGTAAAATATGAAAGAATGAGTAATGTGGCTGAAAAAAGGAAAAGGAAAGGGCTTTAAAACTAAAACAGAGGAGTTTATATTTTATCCTACTGACAGTTTTGGCAATAATAGGTCAAGGTGACAGTTTATAATGATCATATATTTGTCCTAATTTTAGGTAGTTGACTATATTAAAAGAATAAGTTCTCTTAAGTACCTATTACAGGGGGTTGGGGAAAGAAGACTCTTTTAGTTCCTATATATAGGAAGCATTTGATAGTTGTTTTTTTTATAATTGGGATATAAACTTTTTCAAAAAGCACTTTGCCCCCTCTACAACGATATTCTGCTTTATTTTGTATTACATCATCTATATGTATGTCCTGTCTCCCTCCTAAATTGTAAGCTCCATGAAGACAGGAACTCTGTCTGATCTAAATGTTGTCTCTTCCTCTTCATCCAGCATGGTGCCTTACAGGTGACAGTAAATCCATTGATGTTTTCTGAGTGAATTGGTGGGGCCATGGATGCAAAGATGAACTTCCTCATGATTCTGAGAGTTGCTGTGGTTGAAAAATTCATCACTCTGTGGCCAGACTGGGGACAAGCCTGTCAGAGTTTAGCTAGGCTGCCTATCCAGCAAGGTTGTTTGTCACCAGTCCCCATACTTGAATTCTTTCTGACTTAGTCCAACCTGACAGAACTTTCTGATTTCTATTAGCATAGACTTATAGAATCTGTGGTTGCTTTCGTGTCATGAGGTGGCATGGAAAAAGATTTTCAGTGGAATGTCAGATAACAAGAGATGGTAAGTGACTGGTGAAGATGAGTATTGTAGGGACTAAAGGATAATATAGTGTGAAATGGGCCTGAGAAACCTTTTAGTTTGGAATTTTGAACCTTTTTTGTAACATTTTTGTATGGACCCCTCTGGAATCAACCCCTTATCAGAACAATATTTTGTAATAATTGAAGGAAATGCTTAATTTCAGTTAGAGGTTAATGAAAATAAAGATATATATATTTTTTCCCATCCTGGTTCATGGGAAGAACCCCTGGTGTAGTCTAATCCCTCCTTCCAGTTTTACAAATGAAGAACTTCAGACACCAAAGCCTAAGTAGAGAGAGTTCTGAAGAGCAAATTTCATTTTATTTTTATGTAAAGATAGTGTTTACTTTGTGATACACTTTGTTCTTGAGGGGAAATGTGACTACAGTAGGAGAGGCAATGGTTTATCTTAACCAATTACATTTTGCTTAGATACTTCATATACACTGGATCATAGAGTTGGCCAGTGAAGACCATGAGGCCTGTGTGTGGTGGAAGGGGAAAATCATGGTAACCATAGGTCGAATTTAGTATTGAATTCTGGGATTCTTAAATGTGTGTGTATGTGTATTATGGATCCTTTTGCCAGTTTGATAAAGCTTATAGACTCAGTATAATATTTTTAAATACATAAAACAAAATACTTAGGATTATAAAGGAAAACCATTATATTGAAATAGTTTTCAAAATATTTTAAAAAACAATTTCATGGACTTCAAGTTAAAATAGTCTCCTCCCCCCCTAGAAAAAAGTGAAATATAAGCTTTCTAATTTTTTTTCAGGTAATAAACATTTTTATTTATAGTTTTGAGTTCCAAAATTTATCACTCCTTTCCTCCCTCCCCTCTCTGTGGTGGGGGGAATCATATGTGGGTAAGCTTTCTTGAGGGCAGGGATTGACTTTTTTGACTTTGTATTCCATCTGTTTTAGCACCATTTAGCATGTTGTTCATTGATTTCAGTTGTGTCTGATTCTTTGTGACCCCGTTTGAGGTTTTCTTGGCAACAATACTGAAGTGGTTTGCCATTTCCTTCTCCAGCTCATTTTACAGATGGGGAAATTGAGGCAAACAGGGTTAAATGGCTTGCCCAGGGTCTTACAGCTAGTAAGTGTCTGAGACCAGATTTAAACTCAGGAAGATGTCTTCCTGACTCTACCTACTGTGCTACCTACCTATCTCAGCATAGCACATAGTAGTATTTAAAGATGCTTGTTGCATTGAATAATAGTCGAGTCAAGCTAGCAAAAATTTATTAAACACCTCCTCAGCGCTAGACACTGTACTAAGGGCTGAGCATATAAAAAAGCCCAAAATACCCTAGCTCCTGCTGTCAAGGAGCTCATAGTCTAATAGGGGAAGCAAGATGCAAATAACTAAATATAAACAAAATCTATTCAGGGTATTGGTTGTCTATCTATGTTTTTAAAGGAAAGATGGAATAAACTTAGATTCCTCTGATGTTAATAATGCCAAGACAACTATTGCATCTGCTTCAGTTTGGGCCATTTTATAAGTGGCTACAATCCAGATTGATTTAGGACAAGAACCATTTATTAAGCTGTAATCTTTTCCCTTCTGGCTCAGTTCCATCAGTACTTTTTACAGAGACTACATTGGTCAAGTTCCTTCAGTTTCACACTCTTCCTCTTGTCATTGTCAAGAGAAACAAGGAAACTATGTAGTGAAGTCAGTGGTGAATGTGGCAAAATGTATTGTTTTATTTTAGTGTATTTTCCCACAGATGTCACAGGCAGCCATAAACACTTTATCACTCTAAGAATATTTTAGCATTTCATATATATATATATACACACACACACACATATATATATATACATATATATATACACATACATACATACACACATACACACACACACACACATAGAGAGAGAGAGAGTCTACCTATGCATAGGTATAACACATATTCACACAGAAAGTTTTATTGCACTTTGATTTTTACAAATGTTATATGGTTTCTAATTCTTCAGCATCTCACTTTTTAAAAATCTGGGAGCAGCTAGATGGCGCAGTGGATAGAGCACCAGCCCTGGAGTCAGGAGTACCTGAGTTCAAATTCAGCTTCAGAAACTTAACACTTACTAGCTGTGTGACCCTGGGCAAGTCACTTAACCCCAATTGCCTCACTAAAAAAAAAAAAATCTGTACCATTGGGTCTTCAGTAACACTTGCTTACAAGATAGCTTTCTGCCTGGTCATTTGGCAGCATATGTATGGGAACCTGAAGCTTTTGTCTTTTGAGCTGTCAGCCAAGTGTATGAAATCGATAGGTCCTCTTAAAGTTGATAACTTTGAATTTAGCCTAAGCCTCCCGAGGAAAAGATCGATTCTCCAAGGCTGTTATTTTCCCTTTCCATTATTATAGCCCCTCATTTTATTCATGGAGACTTTTCTTAATCTATTTCAATGGGAACAATTTTTTTTTTTTGGTCCACTTCTTTCTCTGGTCCCAACTTTATCTTGTTTTAGAAGTTAATTTGGTTGGGAGGAAATCAGTAGAGAGCTGAAACTAGTGTGTATGCTGGTGTGTGTATATATTTGTTTGTATTTTATAAATAGAGCTCATGGGAGGAGATTTGGGGTTACACTTAAAAATCTTTGAATATAAAGAGACATAGAAGACAATATAATGGCAGCTAGGTAGCATAGTGGATAGACATCTATGCCTGGAGTCAGGAAGACTCATCTTCCTGAGTACAAATCTGGCCTCAGACACTTAACTAGCTATGTGACCCTGGGCAAGTAACTTCACCCGGTTTGCCTCAGTTTCCTCATCTGTTAAATGAGCTGGAGAGGGAAATGGCAAACCACTCCAGGATTTTTGCCAAGAAAAATAGAGTCAAGAAGAGTCAGACATGAGTGAAAATGACTGAACGGTAACAACAACAAAATGCGACCACATATTTGATAGACATATTCCTTTTTAAGTTCTCTACCAATAAAAGTCCTTTAAAAATGTCAAGAGTATTATAATAATTTCACATATCAAGATGACAGAAAACCTAAATACAGCAAACAAGCCAGTTTATGGCTTACACACAAACATGGATAATAGCTTACATTTATAAAATATGGCCACAGGGGATATTTATATACATTATCATATTTCATCTTCACAACCATCTATGTTTTTCTGTATAGGAAAAACATAAACCCTGCTTATTACTCTGTCAACTATGAAGATACAGTGTAAACACTGTAATTAAAAATCACTGCCTGTGCCACCTTGTATACATGGATAATTGAATTAGAGGAGATATCGGAGTATCCATTGCTAACAATGGGAGGTTCATTACTTTAGACTTGCATTGAGGGATATGCCTTGACCTGGGGACACAAGCAAAAATGACTTTAAGTAAAAGTTAAACAAAAAACGCCCCAAAGTGCTGGTGTGTACATTTAATAAATATGAGGATTATTGGTAGAGAATGACTGATTTCTGTAGTTTGTAAATGACCTAATTATATAAAACAAATAAACCTTTAGTGGTTAGATGGTTTGGGGAATGGTATAGAACTTTCAACATTTGATTATTTTTTCTCATCTCCCTCTAAAATACTGAAAGAGTATAAAATAGGCATCTGAGTGAATGCCTGTGGATAGTTACAAGGAAACAAACAAACAAACCTTAAACAAAAGAACAACTTACCTAACTCTATTCTATATCTAATCTCCACTATTCCCTTATTACACTTGGTTATTCCATCAGTGTGCTCTATAGTTATATGAAATTGTTTCAAAATGAGAACTAATTAATGAAAAAATATTTATTAAGCATATATATACTTATCAGGCACTGTGCTAAGAATTGGGGATATAAATCCAAAAGAGAGACAGTTCTCTTCCCTCAAGGATCTTATATTCAAAGGGAGAAAATGACACGTGTAGAAGATTGGGAGCTTGGGAAAGATGTTTTGGTCTTTGGAAGTCATGGAAGGTGGTGAACGGTGCCGTGGAGTGGTTAGTTGACTTGCTTTTAGCATATGTGATGGTGGTATTGAGTTGAAAAGTGGGAGTGAAGGGTGAGCCTGACCATATTGATTATGTGGCAGGAAGATGACCAAGACATCAATTTAAACATTTATTAAGTCGATCACTGTGTGTCAGGTTCTTTGCTAAGTGTTGGGAATGCAAAGCAAAGCAAAGCAAAGCAAAACAAAATCCATAGACCCTGCCTTCAAGGACTGACCCTTCCTTCCTTCCTTCCTTCCTTCCTTCCTTCCTTCCTTCCTTCCTTCCTTCCTTCCTTCCTTCCTTCCTTCCTTCCTTCCTTCCTTCCTTCCTTCCTTCCTTCCTTCCTTCCTTCCTTCCTTCCTTCCTTCCTTCCTTCCTTCCTTCCTTCCTTCCTTCCTTCCTTCCTTCCTTCCTTCCTTCCTTCCTTCCTTCCTTCCTTCCTTCCTTCCTTAATTTTTTGCCTCAAACACTTAATTAGCTGTATTATCCTGGGAAAGCCACTTAACCTACTTTAGCCTCAGTTTCTTAATCTGTAAGTAATGGAAATAATCATTGTATCTACTTCCCTGCATTGTTGAGAGGATCAAATGAGATAAACATATCTAAAACACTTTTTAAACCTTAAAGTGCTATATAAATGCTAGCTATCACTTTAAGGGAAAATGTAATTTAAACCTTTCCTAAGGTAAATCTGGAATCAGGATTACAAGATTTAAAGTTGAAAGTGACCTTAAGAGAGTGATTATGGAGTTCAAAGTTAGAGCAAACCTTATCCTCAGTTATCCTCCCCACTGTCCCCATCCTCATAATATAGCTCTAGTTTCAGTCATAGATGATTAGGAGTTTTGGTGTAGGAGCACAGTCAATTCTCAAGTAACATGATTACTTGACAAAGTGGACTACTGCCACATGATACTGTTCCTAGCCTTCAGGAGTTTGGTGAATTAGGCACATGGAAATACTCCTTATATTACTCTCTTTGGGAAAGATCTGAAAGATTGGAAATATAGGTCTTGTTCAGTGGTAATATGCAACGAGTAAATAGTTTAACCTGTTTTCTAAGGTAACAGTGTTTTCAAAAGAACCCCCTCAAAAAGTGAACTCAAGTCTTTGTCATTAATCATGGACTCTGACCTTTGACTGTTGAGCTGTGGGATACAAGCAAATGTTACTTTTTAAATTTAAAAAATGGTACCTACATGATTTTTTGTTGTTGTTGTTTTTTTAGTGAGGCAATTGGGGTTAAGTGACTTGCCCAGGGTCACACAGCTAGTACGTGTTAAGTGTCTGAGGCCGGATTTGAACTCAGGTACTCCTGACTCCAGGGCCGGTGCTCTATCCACTGTGCCACCTAGCTGCCCCCCCTACATGATTTTTTTAAAGTGCCCCCCCCCAAAGCAAAACATGAATAACTGGGGGGGGGGAATCCTGAGCCCAGAACAATAAGGTACCATTTTGGTATTTTGGAGAAAAAAATCTTTTCCCTTCCTTTTTGTACTTTTCCAAGACCCAGCTGAGCTATTGTGACAATTAATGAATATAAAATGCCCCCCTCTCCTTGTGAATAGTTTGGCAGTGGTGGCTGAACAATTTCAGGCATGAGAAGAGAATAAAGCCTTAGACTGATGAATAGCTGACATCTAACCCCTGTTCATTTCCTGGACTGGAGGCACACATTATTCATGTAACAGTTAAAGAAATAGACCTAAAATATTGTGCTATGCATTTCTTATAGATTCTTTGCTCTTAAACATATCTTTAAGAAATTCTAATAATCACAATCTGTCTAGCATAGATGTGAACAAAAACATACAAAATAATGGTTAAAAGTCATATGCGGACCTAAAAATACCATTTCCCTTACTCTTTGGAATTTAGTAAGACAGTAAGAAAAATGTAATTTGTATTTATACAAAAAGTCAATTTTATTTATATAAAATTTTAAAAAAATTAATCAATTCTGTTTTACAATTAATTCTATGTGATGGTAGGTTGAGTTAGCATTGACGTCACTTTTGTCAGATTCCTTACACGTCACCGGTGATGTGAAATGTGGCTATATAGTAAACCTCTCTTTTTTGGCCCCATAGTTGATGGAATCTACATATAAAGATGACTTCCTTCAGGAATATTTTGCTTCCCTTTCATAAAAGCTTCCAAAAAGAAATAATCATCAAATTCCCATTTATAGCTTATGAAGCTATCCAGGACCCTAAAATACACATGAACATATACCCAATCATTGTATAAAACGGGTTCAGTTCTGTGTTCTAAAAAATTAGTATGAGGGAAACAGAGAGCTCAATCCAACCCAGATAAAACTTACTGTGTGCAAAGGTCATGCCCAAACTAGACTTTAGAGACTAAAAAGGGGAGGGGGGGGAAAGGGAATTGGTATTTTTAAGTGCCTTGTGTCAGGCATGGCAGCAAATTAATCCATTTTAGATGAGTTGATACATTTTATTAGGAAGAACAAAGATACTTTAGCCTAAGACATGGGATGTTACCACTGTGTGGTATCAAATTGCAAACAAGTGTTGAAGTTCAGTGATTTTTAGCTCTCTGTGATGTTCTTCCCTTATTTTTGAGTCTTGTCCAAGCATATTTGATTTTCTCCAAAGTGACAGAAATTGACATGTTTTGTGCTTGTGTAGAAAGGTGTGTGTGTATATGTGTGTGTGTGTGTGGGGGGGGGGAAGATTCACATTTCCCCCTGAAATTAAAACTATTTTTACTGAAGGGCAGGGTTGAAGAGAGGAGTCTAAATTTTAAGATAAGACCATTGGAACCCATGTGCTTAAAAAAAATTTAAAAGATCTGTGGGTTTGTTCATTACTTAAAAATACTTGTCCACCAAATTCCATGTAGAAATATGGAAGAGCTACTGGTTGGGTTAGGATAATGTGCAAAAAAAATTTGTGATTTGTTTTTTAGGGAATATGCATATTTAAAGATGAATTTCACAGAAAATCCTTGTAATTTTATTCCAGTTTTAAAAAAATAAATCCATTGACCCTTTAAATTTTATCTTTGGATGGGGTATCTAGAGAAGAAGATTGTATCTACCTCCCCCTTACAGAATTATATTGATTTCTGCTCCATGATCTTTGATTTAAAGCTTTAAGTATCATATGTCTACAACCATCATAATTTAAACATGAAGATTTTAATGTTTTAGGGAGATTGATGATGTTTTCCAACTTAGTGTATTGCCCTCAACAATTTTCTGTCAGTTGTGCTTTTGTTTGGTAGAGAAGGAATTGATCTTCCCTTCCCCATGCCAATTTTTAAAACATGGCTGTAATTTCTCTTAGTGTTCTCCTAAAGTTGATTCCCTGCTGATTCTGTTACTTAGTGAATTGAAGGCTATAGGTTCAGTTTTATTGAAGTTTATTTTTGGTATTTGTGTTTTGGCTTGAATAGCGAATACTTTTAACAATGAATAGTTTCCCCTGAGGATTTGAAAGCTCTTCTTAAACAGTACATAAATCACCATTTAGGTAGAGAGCTGCAACCAGATGATGATTTGTGATAGAAACTTGGGCAAATGCTTATTAGCATTAGTTCTAAGACTGTGGTCTCCAGTGGTCCTTTGGACTGAAATGTTTTAGGTTTAATCCTATTCCCCCTACCCAGTCTATTTTCTATTAATTTGAATCCATGATGTTAAGTTAAAGAACAAAACAAAACACCAACCCTCTAACTTTTTCCCACCCTGGGCAATGAAGGTCAAGTGTCTGAGGCAGATTTGAACTCCGGTTCTCCTGAATCCAGGGCCGGTGCTTTATCTACTGCGCCACCTAGCTGCCCCTCAACCCTCTAACTTTTTTTTTTTTTATTGAGGCAATTGGGGTTAAGTGACTTGCCCAGGGTCACACAGCTAGTAAGTGTTAAGTGTCTGAGGCCAGATTTGAACTCAGGTACTCCTGACTCCAGGGCCGGTGCTTTATCCACTGCGCCACCTAGCTGCCCCAACCCTCCAACTTTTAAAAGTATAAAGGTAGGGGGCAGCTAGGTGGCGCAGTGGATAAAGCACTGGCCCTGGATTTAGGAGTACCTGAGTTCAAATCCGGCCTCAGACACTTGACACTTACTAGCTGTGTGACCCTGGGCAAGTCACTTAACCCCCATTGCCCCGCAAAAAAAAAAAAGTATAAAGGTGATTTATTCAAGGGGTATTTTGCTTAGAAGAGAGTTGAAGGAACAGAATCCCAACCCAGCACTCTTTCCATTGGGTAGCAGTGAATTCTGGGGCAAGGAGGTGTACACTTCAGTCACTGAAAGAAGCTACATTTAGAATCTCTCCTTTCTAGATGCCCTAATGGAAAAGTGAAGAGTTGTATTAGGGTGGAGGCCCACTACTTTCCATTTCTCATTCTCATTCTTCCTCTCCATTCTTGGGCTGCCCTGTCCTCAAAGAACTAACATTCAAAAAAGAGACTTAAGACTCTTGCTGTCCTAATGGAAGAGTGCATCATATGGTCCGCTCTAGCAAACTGCCTCTCTCCACTTTGCATATTCCACTCCAACCATTTCATTCATTCAAAAAATTCACCTATTCTCCTTTTCTTTGCTATTAAATTGAGATAGTTCTGAGAGGGCTGAGACTGAGGTAGTTAAGAGCGCTAAGCACAGTGTGATCCCTTAGAAGGTATTTAATCATTACAGATATAGCTCTACCTATTGCTGTTCATTGGGTTTTCAAAATTATGATTTTAAGCAAAAGGACAGTTAATTTCACAAGAGCGATTATTATAAAAGAAGGTTGGACTAAGCATTGTAACAGAGAATTGTGGATTAGTTATAATTTGTCCTAAAGATACTGGAAAACTGTTGAAGTAGCCTTATGAGGGATATATTTACATATACTGATAAATTCAGAGAGATCCTTTAATAAGGCTGGTTCTGGGGTCTCTCCAGAGCAGGTATAGAACAGGTGAACACCTTTCTCCATTAGATGTTAGTATCCATCATCATGCTCACACTCCAGCAGTGACCTTTATGGCTAGCATGGCATTAGCATGACACAATGTGCTGTTCATTGACACAGAGGCTCCTTGAATCTATTATGACCTGAGTCTGCATTAGAATGCTGAAAACCATGTTGGGATAAGGAAGATTGCTGGTTTGGCCTGAAATATGGGGAGCTTCCTTGTCATTTACTCACTTGGTGGGTGACTTTAGCCTGGCCCCATTAAGCAGTCAGGGAGGAAGAAAAGAGGAGTATTCTCACTGTAATACTTGATTCATGACCATCTTGATATAAAGGCCTCTTGTTGTCCCCTGTTAGAGAGGTGATAGACCATAGATTCAGAGTGAAGCAGAAATTAGCAAACAATTCCAGTGTGTTTATTTGTTTAGCGTCTTTGTTTTAAGTGAAGGTCGTGGTTGTCGTCATCCTTCCCCCCCTCCCCCCATCATCATCTTTTCCTCCTCCTCTGCTTTTGCCTTCTCCTTCTTCCTCTTTCTCTTATTTTTCTTCTCCTTCTCCCTCCCTCCTTCCCCTTCCTCTTTCTCCTTCTCCTTTTCCCATTGTAAAGCAACCATGGTTGCTTTTTAAGCATCAATAAAACATTTTTTTAAATCTTCAAGTCTTTGAAAAAAATGTTTATGAAATATAGTAGCCACTAGGTTGAATGGAGACTGACGTTCAGTTATCTGCCTGTGAAACTGAAATAAACACAAAGCTGAGCGCCAAGGTTATGATGACTTTAGAATGGAGCCTTCTTAGATCATCGCTGCTCCAGCCATAACACATATTTTTCAACTTTGCTTCAGTTAGCTTTATCAGGGAGGCCATTTCTTAGACTCATCAGAAACTGGAAAAGGCAGTGGGGAAAAGGAAGAATAGTATTTGGTTTCTTTGAGAAATGATCTGCCGCTGTGTAATTCTCCTTTTCCAAGTTTTTTTTTCCTTCCATTTTATTACGTGCTTTAAAAAAAAAAACAAGCAAAGAAACAAAAATAATTAAACTACAAAAAGGTTGGGTTTTTTTTTATCTCAAGGCCTCTCTGTATATACTTTCTAAACTTTCAGTTCTAGCTTTCATTCCTCTTGACCAATGCCAGTTAGCAATCAGGGTGTGAAAATTCAAGAACTGTTTGTTCATTAGATTATAGTTTTGGAGTACTCAAAAGGAAAAAAGTGTGAAACCCATTTCCAAATGATCTTTCTTGGGCATATCATATAACAAATTGGTAGTACGAGAAAAAATTACAGGAGAAAACATTCCCTTTAGTTGACACAAGAGAGGATAGGAACCAGACCTTTGCTTTAAGGTTTCATTTGCTTAAGGAACTCTCAGATGAGGAAGCTACCCCTACCTATGTAGGTTGGCACCTTAATTTTGAATTTAGATACCTTAAAGTTTAGTCTTAGAGAGTTGACTAGAGCACTGAAAATTTAGATGATTTGTTTAGGGTCACAAAGCCAGTATATGTTCCAAGCAGGACTTGATTCCCAAGCACAAAATATGGAAATATTATTTGATGATGCTTTTAGATATAATTATATTAAATTTCTTTTAAAAAATGTTGTATGAGGACATTTTACAGTGAACACAATGTCAACTCCTGGGATCATCAAAGTGATACTGATAATGGTAGAGCTAAGGATACCCTAGACTTGATTGGGAGGATATTTGAACAGATTCCCTACATTTTGTTTGCATCATTGTTTTTAGTAAAAGGGTGCTGAATTTGGAGTCCCAAGGCCTGCTGGATTCACATCCCTTTTGTATCATTAAATGCTTATGTATTCTTTTTTTTTTTTTTTTTAATTTTTTTTTTAGTGAGGCAATTGGGGTTAAGTGACTTGCCCAGGGTCACACAGATAGTGTGTATCTTAAGTGTCTGAGGCCGGATTTGAACTCAGGTACTCCTAACTCCAGGGCTGGTGCTCTATCCACTGCGCCACCTAGCTGCTTCGCTTATGTATTCTTTAGATTGTCACTTAACCTCTATGGGCCTCAGTTCCCTCATCCATAAAATGAGAGGGCTGGGCTTAAATGACCTCTGAGGTATTTTCTGGTTCTAAATCGATGATCATATAATCCTTTGATCCAATGTTTCACTCAGCTGTCAAACTGATCTTCCTTTAGAAACACAACACAGGTCTGACCACTCAGTAACTTCCAGGGCTCAGTATTATGGTTAGGATCAAATATAAAATCCTCTGTTTGACTTTTAAAGTCCTTCACAACTTGGATCCTTTCTACTTTTCCAGTTTTCTTATACCTTACTCCCCTCCACATAATCTGTGATCTTGTGAGAGTGTCCTCCTTGTTGCTGTTCCTCATACTCAAAACATTCTCCTGACCCCCAAGCGTTTTCACTCAAGCTCCCCTATGTCTTGGCTCTTCTTCCTCCTCATCTTTGCCCCCTGGCTTCTTTCAAATCTCTGCTAAAGTCCCACCTTCTTCAAGAAACCTTTCCAAAGTCCTCCTTAATTTTAGTCCTTTTTCTCTGAGATGATCTCCAATTTATATTGTATCTTTTTTTTTTGTCCAAAGTTGTTTGCATGTTGTCTCTGCCATTAGACTGTGAGCTTCTTGAGAACATCGAAGGGTTTTTTGTTTTTGTTTTGTCTTTTTTTGTTTGTTTGTTTGTTTTTAAGCATTTAACACAGTGTAGGTGATTAATGAATGCTTATTGGCTTGGCATGACTAGAACATAACTAGAGGAACTTTTATAGTTGAGGACAACCATGGAAATATTCTAATACAGATTAAAAAAAAACCAAAAACCAAACAACAAACAAACCTGAGGCACAAGAAAGGGTAATGACCTCTTGAAGTTCACCAAGTTAACAACAAACCTAGGCACAATTTAGATTTTCTGACTCCTATTAACAAGTAGACTTTTGATATTCCTCTTCTAAATTCCAAGATTAATAGATGAATGGATCTTTGTGGTTGAAATATTGGGACTTGAAATTTCTCTCCTGCTTGTTGACTGATTGTTTTGGTCAAATGTTATTTTTTTAAATGAAGATTGTTATTTTATCACCTTCACTACTATTTTACAATTTATTGAATCTCCATAGAGTGCTGAGAAGAGTTCAAACTAGATACTATTTTTTCCCTGAGAAGAAAATACAAAACATATAGGTGAGGGATGATTGGGTCTCAAAAATTCACAAAAATAAAATTTTAGAATGTTTAATATGAGAAATATATAAATTCATAGTATTTGTTGATTTTTACCAATTATAATTAATCATAAAGAATTTTTTTCAAATTTCACTTCAAGGAAATTATAAGAAAAACTAACGATAATTATTTGTTTTGAAAGATGATGTAACTGAAATTATTAAGGGAATGAATTTCTAAGTGGCATGCTTTTAAAAATTAATATCCACATAAATTACATGTATCTTTTATTTCTTATCTTCTCCCTGGTTTTTGGTTTTAGTCACTATTGAATTATGAGTGTTTGTATTTTTAAAAGATTCTTCAATATGCTTTTTTGTTTGTTTGTTTTTTGGGCAGGGCAATGAGGTTTAAGTGACTTGCCCAGGGTTACACAGCTAGTAAGTGTTAAGTGTCTGAGGCCGGATTTGAACTCAGGTCTTCTTGACTCCAGGGCCAGTGCTCTATCCACTGCGCCACCTAGCTGCCCCTCCAATATGCTTTTAACAAAGTATTACTAGCCCACTAATTAAGGCAATAATCATATCCTTAACTTATCTCCCTCATTTCAGTATTGTCAATAATCACCAACATTTTCTCTTACAAATTATCTATCAGTTTTTTTCCCATTTGAAAGGCTCTACCAGCATGAGATTATTGAGTGAATATTCTTTTTTTATTCACCTAGAATATATTCTTATTTGTGCCAGACAGAACATGAGGGCCTCTTGGAACAGTTTGTAATTAGTTAAACTTACATGATTCTGTTAATTGCATTTTGGTGTATCTTCCCTTTCAAGCTGCAGATTCTTGAGAACAAGGACCATATTTAGTTTTTATTAAAAAAAAATCCATGATTTATGCATCTAATTTTGGTGCTTTCCTATTGTTATATGCTTTGTGGACAAATTATTATTTAAAGATTGGTCAAGTATGAGTATAAGTATTGGTATGAGTAGCTTTAGAGGTAGCCAGTCTCAAAACTTCACTGCATTTGCTTGAACATATAATTGAATGGCAGCAGGGACTGTTGTGTCTGGTTGTTTGATGAGTCTTGCATATTAAAAACATGTGCTTTGGCTTTCTTTGTGACATTAACGCCACTCTACTACCTCTTCAACAAAGCAATAGCAGAAGTTTAGCACTTTGAAAATGTAATTTCCCTCAGAATCATAGAATTTGAGTTACAAGGGACAGCAGTGACCACCTAATGCAATGTATACCCCCATGATGAAAGTGGTAAAAATGCATCAAATTTCAGCAATTTTGATGTCATTTGGATTTGTTTTATTATGTCTTGGTTTCTCATAAAGTCACTAGTTTACATTTGTTCAATCCTAATTCTTAGGCAATTATTTTCTTCAGAGAGCTTTTCCATTTGGCTTTTCAAGCTATTGACTTTTTTTTTCTTACGAATTCCTGAATCACTAATTTTTTTCCTCTACCTCTCTTACTTTATCTTCAAAGTCCTTTTTGAACCCCTCTCTGGCCTGAGACCAATTCAAATTTTTCTTGGTAGCTTCGGATGTAGGAGCCCTGATGTTGCTATTCTCTTCTGAGAGTCTATCTCGATCTTCCTTGTCAACAAAGAAACTTTCTGTGGTTCACATCTTTCTCTATCTGCTCATCTTGCCCACCTATTTTTTGACTTTTAACTCTTTCTTAAAGTGGGGCCCTGCTTCCAGGCTGCACTGTCCCAAGCTTCAGGGGATCCAAGGTGGTACAATTTAAGGAGGGGCAGGTTCTTTACTCACTTGGCCTGTGCTCTGGTCTGTAAATAATCCCAAGCTGACAGGTGAGCCTGCACCCCTCCTCCATCTGGGTCACTGCCACTCAAGATTTCTTCCTGATTCACCACTGGGATAGAACAATGGAATTCCATCTCTGCTCCAGCAGAGATCCCTGTATTCTCCCCCAGACAACTGCTCAGCCCTCTCACCAGACCATGAACTTAGTTCTAGAAAATGCCGGTGTTGCAGCTGATTTGGAGGCTCTGGGGGTAAATTTCTCTGGGGCAGCCTGCCTGGGGCTGGATCTGTGTAGGCATGAATATGAGGTTGGGCTCCACTCCCACACCGGTACAGCAGACCCCTCCTTCTGAATTTCTAAGGTGTCTTTGATTGGAAAATGATCTCAGTACATCTTTTTGTGGCTTTTGCTGCTCTAGGAATTGTCTTATAGCATTATTTGGAGTTTTTTGTAGTTATTGTATCAGGAGCCTGGAGAGCTTACTGCCTTTCCTCCACTATCTTGGCTCTGCCCCCTTGAAGCAGTTTTGATAATAGGTAATTTTAACATTAAATGTCTAGTACTAGTACTGCTAATCTCGTGTGTGTGTGTGTGTGTGTGTGTGTGTGTGTGTGTGTATAAACTCTGTCTCTCTGTCTCTATATGTAGTTTACATTGATATAACATCATTAACACTGATTTTTGGCACTTACATTGTGGATAAAGCCTTTTTGCAAACTGTTTTCTAACTTTTCTGGACCTCTGTGTAATGAAGGGTCTGTCCTAAAAAAGATATTGCTTAATGAGGAGTTGTTGAATAGATACTGGTGGGGAGGGGAGGTCCTTGAACTTGGGGGGGAAATTATATCATTATTTTCATCAAACTCCAAATGAAGTTCAGCATTTTGTCCAGTTATTTTAAGAACATCATTCAGAGAAAGGTTCCATAGATTTCCCTAGACTGCCAAGAGCATCCATAACATAGCCCCAGATAAGATTAAGCAGCCCTGGCTTACTTGATCTTTCAGATCACTTCCAGCTCTCAAGTGCTGTGAATATAGTTGATCTTTATGATCAGTTAACAGTCACATCTCTAACTGGGATTTGGATCTTCTGCAAAAGATATGCCAACTGTAATTATATGTACATGGTGGGCCAAAAGTCACAAAGGGATCTGATGTTTTAATAGTTTTTTGAAAATTATTTCTTATTTTTCGCCATTTATGTGATTTGATTTTTCACATGTAATGCAAATTCATTTCCTATATATACCGTGTATGATGCTATGGTATTGTAAATTAAAAAAACAAAAATAAAGGAGTTATTAAATATTTGTGACTTTTGGCCCACCTTGTAGTAACACCCATGATTGTCAGAGGGGTCAGGTCTCTACTACCCTCAAACCCCTAGAAAAGAGCTTAAACCGTAAACTAGGAGAAAAAATGGCTGAGTCCTTAAAATAACAGTTCCAAAGCCCTTCCTCACGCCAGAATCTTAATTCAGCTCCTTGTGAATTAATTTCATATATAATTTTGAATCATCTTGATTCCTGGACTGATGACAAATAGAAAATTAGATAATATTAGAAGAGGCTGTAAAGGTAGGCAGCCACCTGTTCAGCAGAAGTGTCCTGAGCTTCATTTTTTAATCTTTTTCTCTGTAGTGTCTGAGTGACTGTCATGTAGTAGGTGTTTAATAAATACTTGATGATTGAGTGATAAGTGACAACTTGACATTAGGGAAGAGAGAGAGACAGGAAAACTACAAAAGAATTAATTGTATCGTGCTATTCACAGTGTAATAGTGGATATTCTCATTGATAATTCTGAGTCATCAAGAAAAGGTTAAGTTATGCCAGTAGCCTCTGTTAAAGAGTTGGTGAAATAGATAATGTATGTTAGAAATATTTTCAAATACACACACACACAAATTACCTTCCTAAATTGTATGGGGATTGTTGCTCTGTGTAGAAACCACACATTTCAACTGGTTAAAACAAAAGATTTATCTCCTTGAGGGATATTTCAGTTACTTGGAAGATTCTCTTAGTTGGAAAAGCTCATTTTCCAGTGGTGCCAGACTTAGGAGGAGGGGAAAGAAATTGTGTTAACGAACTGGTGTATGCTACTACATATTTTCATTGCCTCATGAAAAACCTTATTCAGAGAACACATCTTTGTCTGAATACTTACTATTTTTGAATGAGTTCCTGACCTCATCAGTATGAAGACGCCCTCTACCACTTCAGATTGCCACCCATACTTTATACTGTGCAGTTGTGTATGTCTTTCCGCAAATCCTCCATTAACGTTCCATTCATGTTGGAAGCCTTTCTCTTGATTTATTTATATTTTGGAGATGCCAGTGCTATACTAAATATGGTATACTCAATCTGTTTTTTAAAAAGACTTGGCTAATTTTTTCATATTAATCCATCTCAGAATGACAGGGTTTAGAAGGGTTTGGGACGAATGCTTTGGAAGCCAAATTAGTGTCAACAAAGAGCTTAATTATTCAGGAGAGGATTCCAGTCTAAATTCCCCAAATACTTTGCAATCTATGATGTCTCCAGCAGGTGAATAATAGAGGGTGTCATTTTCAGAGATTACACTGCTAGCCATTTTACTACCTAACCAAGGACCTAATAGGCTTGGTTAGAGAATTGGAGTAATTAGTTATGTTGTTGTTTACTATGGCTGTTTCTGCTCCTCCTTGCTCCTTCTTAGGAACTGATCTTTCCATTAGAGAAACGAAAACAGCAAGTAAAAAAAAAAAGATGCATTTTATTTCGTATTTCTGACAATGTATACAACATTTTTAGTACTCTTTCCATGACACACTTTGGCTGTCCAGTGAGTTTGCTAGTTGAGATATGAAAATGTCGGCATACTTCTCTTCAAGTCCCTAGAGACTGCATTTTTCTCTCTGTCTCAACTCATCCTACTTTCTCTGGCCTTATCTCATCCCTTGAACATTGGTAATAGAATTCTCCTTTCATATTCACTTGGAAAGGGAGGAAGAGTAGGCAAACTGCTAACTCTCTTGAGCTAGATCTCATCCCCTGATGAGAACTGACTCCGTATAACCAGGCTCTTGTTTGTGAGTGTGACCTGAGCACTCCACCATCTTTACTGTGAAGAAAACAACAGCCAGGGAAGAAAATAGAACCAAGTTATTTGATGGAGAAAATGAGAGACACTCCATTCAGATGCTATATTACTTAAGAATATGAGAACACAGATCCAGAAATATAAAAATTATCAATCTTCTAACTGCCAGTTTCAGTATTAGTTATTTCATTTGTTTTTTGAGCAATTAGTAATAATTTGTAGCTTACTATTCCTGTCTCTGGTCCTCAGTAATCCTTTGTTGTTGTTCAGTCATTTCAGTCATGTCCAGCTCTTCATGACCCCTTTGGGGCTTTTCTTGGCAAAGATACTGAAATGGTTTGCTGTTTCCTTCTCCAGCTCATTTTTGCTGGTGAGGAAATTGAGGCCAACAGAGTTAAGTGACTTGCCCGTGGTCACACAGCTACTAGGTGTCTGAGGCTGGATTTGAACTCACTGAACATGAATCTTCCTAATTCCAAGCCCAGTTCTGTATGCACTGTGCTATCTATCTGTAGTTCTACTCTGCTTTTATGAAAGGTTCTCTAGCAGGGGAAAGATCGGATTCTTTCTTTTACATTAAATTGGCATTTTAACTTTTTCTAAAGTATTCTCTCCCCTCTTCCCCCATTTGAGCTGTTGTTTCAGCATCTGGCCAGAACCCCCACCTCCCTCTTTTGATAAAAAAAAAAACCCCACCTCCAAATAGGTGTGAATTACCTGCAGTTGATATGCAACACAGGACAACAAAGGAGAAAAAAATGTTGAAACATTTTAGAATTAAAACCTGAACAAAACAAGTTAAAATATAGCCCCAAACTGTTCAAGTTCAGAAGTGCCAGATAAGTCCATTTTCTTTGCCAGAATGCCACCATAAAGGCACTCTGGGCCAACTACCGAGTGGGGAAAAGCAGGAAGGCTGGGGCATGGCAGCAGATCCCTCAGATGGGGATCCCCAGCATCATTCCCCAGCAGCAATAGATTCCCTTGGAATTTGAAGATCTCAGGAGAGGAGGCATTTGCAGATTGCCCTGGTGAGTGAGCATTCATTCGATGCCTCGTGGTAGACAAAGGAGGTCTGAGAATTTAGAGGTTGCAGGATAAGATGGCCAGAAGGGAATATATCACCTGGGGAGGCAGCTTCTGCCACCCAGCACCATACTGAGCAAAGACACACAGCACCATTCTGTTCGGGCTTAGTCATCTCCCCAGCCAATAGCTGAACCAGTTTTTTTCCCCACTGGTGAGAGACACAAACTAGACTTGGCAGGCAAGACATCCCTCAGTTTAGTAAACACAGCCCAGAACACATCCCTTTGTTGCTTGAATCAGAGCTGCCAGCTAGTGATGAGGCAGGAAGAAGACTCTTGTGTTACTGATACCTGGCTAGAGATTCCCTATACCGCTTTGGCACTGTAGTAGGACATGTATCAGTGGACCATTTGGTATGGAAAGGAGAGACACTATTAGATGGCATTACTGGGATCCCCTGAGTCTTAAGGGGACAACTGGAAATGAGAGCACGAGTTAGCTAGTACTATACCAGTGCGGGGGGGGGGGGCATTCAAAGGATGAGAGACTTGGGATGGCTTGGTAGGCAGGTTTGGAGCCCACTAAGAGTAAAAAGGGAAGACTTTGGTCCCTGCTATTCCCCCTCCTCTACCCATTGAGGGCCTGCTGTCCCAGCTTGCTCAATGGCAGCTGGAGACTTGAATTTTCACTTTGAACATCTTCTTAGTTGGCTCCCGTTGTTCAGCATTGGGGGTGGGGGGGTCGCTCCCACTTTGCCAGCTGATGTGCAGTCTCTTGAGCGGATGAGCCACTTCTGTGGCTTTAATGTTTTCTTGATGTTAGTGATCTTGACCTCCATCTGTTGCTGAGTCCATCTGAAGTTCTTCTATTGGGAGGCTCTCAGGACCTGTTGCTCAGCCCCTAACAGAACTGCTTCACGTCTGTCACATCATCCCTGCAAGGTCTTGATGAGCTTGTCCATATCCTTCTTTTGAATATCTTGGCCAATGCAGAAGTCCACCTCGAGCAGCTAACTGAACTGGTGCTGCTTGCCTTTAATGATGTCCGTGTAGACAGCTTCAATGATGAGATCTTCTAGCTTCCAAACCATCTGCATCTTGAGTTTTTTCAGCAGCACTGAGGAAGTTCCAAGCTTACAATAGTGAGGTGATTCAGCATCTTTTTCTGGGCCATGGTTAGTTCAGGTTGCTCTTCTCGTTGACTATATAATCTGGGTATGTTCCATAGGCAAGCAGGCTCAGCAGCTGAAAATAATCAGCATTAACCCCTTCTGCAAGTTTCTGCACATTGCTCTCCAAACATTTATACCCCAGAAGCCTCCAGGACTTGACTTATAAGACCAGTGAGGACTGAGCCATTGGTGTCTTTGGCTAATACAATAAATTGCTCCAGGAGTTTATAGGAGGGTTTCTGTTTGCCTGACATTCCATAACCTGGTGATCTGCCTCTGCACCAAGACTGTCTCCTCTTCCTCCTCCTCTCCCCCTCCTTCTCCTCCCTCCTCCCCCCTCCCCCCCTTCCTTTTCCCCCTTCCTCTTCCTCCCCTTTCCTTTCCTCCCTTTCCCCTCCCTCCCTCCCTCTTGTCAACTGCAAGTGCCTCCCCACAAGTTGTCAGATGGCACCACAGGCTTATTTCTGAAGGTCTTTTTCACGGATAACTAGGTGAGGGCAAACACTCCAGGCCCAGCCAGTGAAGGAGAAAAGTATACCAACAACTGTCAGTTGTTATCAAATGAGATAATATTTGTGAAGCTCTTATCACAATGCTTGGCATAGAGTAGGTGCTTAATAAATGCTTCTCCCCCACCCCCATCAGAAGAACAATTCAAAAAGTAAATTACTGTTCACAAAGAGCTCAGTATGGGAGAAAATGTTTTGTTTCTTATATGCTATCTTTTAGCAGGTGCCAGTCTTCATTGTCTGCCCATGTAGTTCTTCATCAGAAGTTCCCTATACCAAATCAATAAACAGATTTGATTCAAAATTAGCCATTATTGTCTGCTATAGTTTGCTGGATTATAGGGGAACCACTGTTATTTGCAGAAACCACACATTTAAATTCCTTAAATAAGGTAGGAGGAAGAACTTCAGTGAAGCAAAGCAAGCGCCCCTCCCCCTCCCCATTTTGATTACAATCAGCTCTTTTTGTAGTTTTGTAGGTTGTTCGTGTTTTGGCTTTTGGTTCAGGATGGGTAGATAAGTGCTGGCCTGTGAGTATGCTTCTCTTTTTTAAAGGGGGTGGAGGTAGGTGGTAAATGGACCTGCTGTGATTTTATCCTTGTTGGGAACTCCCATTTCTCCCCCAGTGCTGATTTGTAGTGGTTTGGAATCTTCTGGTCTTAAGCATTCATTGCCTGGAGCACTGAGAATTTAAGAGACTTAAGCTGGGCCTAGGACTCCCAGGATGGCCCTCTAGCCACTAAACCATTCTGCCTCTCATCAATATGCTCAATTTGCACACTCTGCTTCCCCAAGAACTAAACAAATTTGGTTTACATTCAGCACATAAACGAAAAAGTTACTTTAAAAAACCCAGCTGTACCTTATTCCTTGGGGCTGAGCCCTAGGAGGGTTTAAATAGTTCCATAGAAGATTATAAATTCTCTTTCTGTGTGTGCAGGAGCAGCTGCCCATTGCTTTCTAAGTGTATGATCAGTCTCATTCGGTGGGATGATATTTTATTTTATAACTTGCTAATATTTGGCATATATTGTACTCAAACACACAGTCATCTGTAATAGATCCTAAGAACCCATTAGAATGTACTTTAGTAGTATAATGCATTAATCCGGTGCCAAAAATCAGAGAGAACATATTGAATCTAGTGACAGTCTCAAACCATATGCCAAGACTTTGTGTGTGAGTGTGTGCTTAAGGCCAAACGTTCTAAAAATAAAACAAAAAGGAATATAGCTTTGTTATTTTGAATAACTCAAGGTGTTTCCATTGAATTAAGTACAGTTGAGGAAATTCCAGAAGGTTATCTCCACAATTAAAAATTCCTCTTTATCCATGCCCATATGGTGCTCAGCATCATGCACTGACTGATCTGAGACTCCTGCAATTCCATACACAGCATGGTGTTTTGAATTAAGGACATAGGAACAGTCCTAGCTCAAAGGAAAAAATCTCTTTTCCCCCCCATATTTAACAACGATTGTCCAAGTAGCATTTGGATAAAGGTTCCTTTTATTGTCAGTAAACTACAAAATGTTAATGTAATGTTTGAATCTTAAATCAACTAATATGACAGAAAACGATGCTTTTTTTTCTTAAACTCGATGCCCATAAGAGAAGTGGATTTAGTATCTCGGAGGTTAAGTAGTTTAACCTATCCGGAATAGATAAGTAGATATTCTCATAGAGAACCTGGCATCTGGGACTGTCAGCACTTATCAAAAAGATCCAAGGAGACAAAATTAAAATCTTTCCTTACAGAAAATTTGCAGGATCAGCCAAATAAAAGTATATTCTGTGTATTAGACTTTCCATCTATATAATATATGTGCTTATCATAATTTCAAAATGATAGATCTTTAAAGTTCTTCCTAGCCCTTGATCTATAGTCCTCTGATCGAAGATCCCTTCTTAGATAAGCTAAGATTTGTTGCAGTATGAAACCCTCAAGAAGCATCCCAAGATGATAGACTCATAGTCTTTAAGAACTGCAGAGTTCGTTAGACATCATCTAAGTCAATGCTTTTATTTTACAGATGAAGGAACCTAAGACTCAAAGGCGTTATTGTCCCATTTCTCTGCATGCCTCAAACTGAAATCTTGGGTTCATGCAGAAGTGACTCATGAAGTAAGATTATGGGTCTGGCTTAGAAACTAAACTACTTTGTTACCATCCGGCACTGTGCTGAAATACATAGTAAACTCTGGTGAGCCAATTTAACCTCATTGCCTTAATTATGGCAATATCCGAAGACCATTAACAATTTGTTTGAATGGTTCTGTTTTGCCATCTGCTGATTCTTTTTCCCCCATTATTGGAACATAGACTTTGGAGATTAAGATCTAAAGAATTTGGAGCTGAAGAGGCCAAGTACTTATATAGATGGCACTGTGTAGAGATAGCAATAATGTGGAAACAGCCAACTTGGGATAAAAGATTGATAAGCAACGCTTATATATTCCCTTGAATTTCTTCCAAGAGTAACTTTAAATCCTAAAGTATGTGGGATTCTTAGGGAAATTTTATTGGAGAATTTAGTTCAGATCTGTTAAGGTGTTTTTTCTTTCTCTTGCTTTTGTTATCAGACTTGCTAGGGGGTTACTTATACACAGAAATTTGTCTCAGAAAATCCAAAGAAAACTAAGACAAAAATTTATGGGTTGGGGATTTCTGATGTCCTAAAGCACTGACCACCAATTTAATATCCTTCCTTTGTTCACCAATTTCCTACTTATAGAACTAACTCATTCATCTGATTTCCCTCTCTCATACTTTAATTATGGTGTCAAAACCAGTATAAAAACACTTCTCTCATAATAAAACAAGTCGTAGTAGCAGTACTAGTAGTAGTATGAATTATGTCTAGTAAGAAGAATTAGAGTTAACTACCATCTTTAACATAGGAGTTCTGTGTTAGAATTTGAAGTGGTTGAGAACACATCCATTATGGGTATGTGTGGAGAGACTAAGAAGAGATTGTTGAATTTTGTATTTCTGGAGGAAAGGGTATACTTGGAAATTAATTTCTTACATTTGGTAATCTCTTCAGTTTCTCACTGGTTCAAGGCTCTCACTCATAATAATGATTGCTTAGAAATATTTTATAGAATGATCAGGTAAGTATCCATCTGATAATAGCTATGCTACAACATATTTCATTCTGGCTCATGAGTTGCTTGGACTAGGTGATGCCTAAGCTCCTTGATAGCTGTAGAATCTATGATTTGTAAATACTTTTCAATTAAAAAAAAAAATCCCAGGGCAGCTAGGTGGCGCAGTGGATAGAGCACTGGCCCTGGAGTCAGGAGGACCTGAGTTCAAATTCGGCCTCAGACACTTAACACTTACTAGCTGTGTGACCCTGGGCAAGTCACTTAACCCCAATTGCCTCACTAAAACAAACAAACAAAAAATCCCCACGAAAATAGTTCAGTTGCTATCTTGAATAGTTTACTTGACTAGAGTAGTACCTTTTTTTTTTTAGGCATTTGGGGTTAAGTGACTTGCCCAGGGTCACACAGCTAGTAAGTGTTAAGTGTCTGAGGCCGGATTTAAACTCAGGTCCTCCTGACTCCAGGGCCTGTGCTCTATCCACTGTGCCACCTCTACTTTCTTTAATAATATTCATTTGCAGCTGCCTTTTATCTGTGCTATTTCCCATAGCTCTGGGTCACACTTTTAGAAATAGGAAAGGACATTTTTTTGCTGGTTGTTAAGTTCACAAAAAAAAAAAGACAGGCATGACATCTTTGGAGATGTTACATGGTAATGGTATCATTCCCTTGTCAGGGCATACTGATATTTTATGCATAAAGACAGAAATTAACGGAGAGGGAGAATGAGAGTGATAAAGATCTATAAATATTAAAAACTACTTATTAGTTATTTTATTCTGTCCAAAAACCTGTCTTTGTGGGAAACTTGCATTTTATAAAATGATTTGAATGGATTTTATTTGTTTAGCATTTTCAGAACCTGTAATTTCTCTCTTTCCTTCCTTATTAATCCATTCAATATTGAGAACATGCTCTGCATTAGGATGAGTCAATCAGTTCTTACCTCAGATTTCTATATCTGGCTTTCCCAGTCCATGCTTCCCATTCAACAAGGTCTAGACAGCTTGAACAGATAGCTTTCCATCTTAGTCAGTCATTAAGCATTTATTAAATGCCTTATGTGTTCCAGGCAGTGTACTAAGTACTGGAGATATAAAGAAAGGTAAAAGACAGTTCCTGCCCTTTAAAGGAGGAGACAACCTGCAAATAACTATGTACAAACAATCTGGTGCACAGAATGAGAAAATGATAATGCCTTTTCACTTTTAAAATGTTTGAAAATAGGTACAACCTTGATATAGTTTCACTTTGCTCCAGGATACTTTTGGCCACTTCACCTCTAGAATGGCTTTGAGAAGCTACAACATTTTCATAGTCCAATTAAAGCTACTGAGGACATGTGAAGCCATCACAAATAAGTGTTTCATTTAATGATGTTTCCTCTAATCTGTGGCATTACTTGGAGACACAAAATGGTACAATTTCAGTTGTCATCTTTATTCTCTCCTACTTCATCTTTCTCAGTCTTATCTTCCACCCTTACCTTTTTTTTTTCTGAGCAGCTTTTGCTTCACACTTTGCCTTCATGAGATTTCCCTTTCAGTTTTAAATTCTTTCTGTTCTTCAGTTTAGTCACCTTATTGTTATAATAAAGTTACTTCTCAATTTTATTTAAGTGGTCTTTATCCATCCATTTATCCATTTATCAATCCACCCATCCATCCATCCATCCATCCATTCATTTCACTAGACTTGATTTTGGGATAGCATTCTAAACACAACATGAAAGAGTTTGATGATAGCCATTTCAGGGCATTGGGATTCTTCTTCTTGGTCCATAGTCCATCATTTCTTTATCATATCATATCATATCATATCATATCATATCATATCATATCATATCATATCATATCATATCATATCATATCATATCTCATATCATACCTTGTCAGCCTTTGGCATCTCTTCATATGTGGAGTTCTCTTTCCCTGACCTCTCTGAACGCTTCTTAGAAAGTTCTGCAAACTTGACAAGGTCCTCTAGATTCTTCTTTTTAGTCACTTCATGACATGTGTATGCAATGAAGACATCAGTAGATACCTTGCCCTTAGGTTTTGTGAGATCACCTTTAGTCAGGAATCAGCTAGTAAACGTTTAAAAATTGGCTGGGAGGTGGAGGGGAGAGTACTTAAGACTCACTTTTAAGTTTAATCTGTAATATTAACATCCTATATCACTTTATTGTGTCTAGATAATCAACAATATAATAAATCAAGCCCTGATTTGTAGTATTTGAGATGTAAATGCTCCCCTGAAAATTTAAGGCTCTTATGAGGATTAGGAGCTAACTCCAGCACTCCCGCGCCTTTAGTGGCATTGAACTCTATATTGTTCCCAGAATAGAAAATTAGCAGATGCATTTTGTTCTATTTACAACTAGAGTTCAGTTCAATTCAACACTTAGTAAGTGTCTATTATGTACCAGACAGGGTGCCGCTGCTGGGGGGTGTGGTGGGGTGGGGGGGAAGAGGGCAAAAGGGAGGGAAGGGGAGAGAGGGGGAAAAGCAGGGAAGGGGCACAGAGAGAGAGGGAAGGGGAAAGGGAGGGAGGGAGGGAGGGGGAGAGAGACAGAGACAGAGAGACAGACATTTCTTCATCTCAAGGAATTTAATTTCTCCTGGGGTGGTATAATAACTGTACAAGTAAATGTAGTCCACAGAAAATTGGAGAGAGTATTAACAAATATGGTGGGGATGGGGGAATCAAGGAGGTATTGGAGAGGAGGTTGTACCTAAGATGAGCTTTGAAGGAAGATAAAGATTCAAAGAGACAAAAGGAAACATTTCAGGCATAGAGAATCCAGTGTGCATGTGTGTGTGGGTGCATGTGCGCGTGTTCATGTGTGTGTGTGTGTGTGTGTGTGTGTATGCAAAGAGGGAGGGAGATAGAGTTAACTGGAATGTTGATGTCATGAAGACTGAAATGAAATTGGAAAGGTAGATGAGAGCCAGATTGTGGTGTGGCTTAAATGCCAGCCAAGGAATTCAGGTGTTTTTGTTAGTGGGTATTCTTTACTACAACTGAAATCCTTGACAGCTTAGCAAAAGTCTTTTTCCTAAAACCTGAAATCCTTTTTTTGGGGGTGTGTGTGTGTGGGGGGGGGCAATTGGGGTTGTGACTTGCCCAGGGTCACACAGCCAGTAAGTGTTAAGTGTCTGAGACCGGATTTAAACTCAGGTACTCCTGACTCCAGGGCCAGTGCTCTATCCACTGTGCCATCTAGCTGCCCCACTGAAATCCTTTAAAAAAAAAAAAAAGGTTTTTAACTCAGTGGATAATCCTGCTTCTATCCCCATCAAGCTAACTGAACCATCCATCCCTTCCTCCCCTGTCCCCCTTTTTAAAGCTATGATGATCTCCTGGCTTTTCAGTAGGCTCTCCACAGGGCCAGGTGGTTGCTTTGCTACCTCCTTGGGCAACATGACTGTCACTTCCCAGGGTTTCTACCCTTCAGTGCATAAGTGACCCAGTCTCTGCCAACCCACTGTGGTCATCAAATCTGCCTGCTCCTCCCCTGGTTCAAGCTTGTACAGTGTGATCTAATTAGTCCCAGTATTTTCTGGAAGAGTACTTATCTTGGAATAAACTTGGAGACAAAGCCTTACTTGAAAGACAGTTGAAAATAATGAGGGTTTCTTTGGAAGTATACTCTAGATACTTTGGTAAGTATGTTCTAAATTTGAATGGGCAGATAGAGACATTGTTTTTTAATAGTGAACAAAACTGTAATTAAACTTTTCTTATTAACTTCTTGCCTACCCATATGTGCTCCTTAACAAAGTCAAGTGTGGTATGATGAAAATCATGAAATGTGGTTTTAAATCAAAGCTATAACACCTACAATATAAGGGATTTGAAGATCTTCTAGTCCAGCAGTGTCAAACTCAAATAGAAATACAGCCACTAATCCTTACCTTATGTGAGGATCCCTGTTGGTGCATATTGACATAGAAAACCATATATTATCATTATCTTTGTTTTATTGTATTTTTTTAAGTGAGGCAATTAGGGTTAAGTGACTTGCCCAGGGTCACACAGCTAGTAAGTGTTATGTGTCTGAGGCTGGATTTGAACTCAGGTACTCCTGACTCCAGGGCCGGTGCTCTATCCACTGTACCACCTAGCTGCCCCTGTTTTATTGTATTCTAATTTATTTCATTAAATATTTCCCATTAATGTTTTACTTGAGTTCTAGCCATACCTGTGAGTATTAAAGTCCATATGTGGCTGGCTGCACATTTGGCCTATGATTTAGGCCAGAGCCCTCATTTTTTAGATGAGGATTCCGAGGCCAGAGAGGAGAATGATTCATGGTATTGTTGAGTATTGAAGTAGGGGAGTGACATAAAAGACTTGGAAACTAGGAGGTTTGCTTTTGGCAGTTATGTGAAGGATATGGAAAGGGGGGAGATAGAAGCAGACCGACTTGTTCAGAGGCTCTTGCAGTGAGGGTCTGAATAAGGGTGGTGGGTACTAATGTGGGGGTAGAATCAGAAGTGACTGGGAGAGAAAAGTCAGTTATGATTTCAACATACAGGACGTTAAAAGAATGAACAGAATGGCAAATTTGGAAATATGGCAGAATTGGGGGAGAAGGTGATTAAGATTAATTAGAGGCATTGAGCTTGAAGTGTCATTGGTTTACAAGCATGTGGAAATGTCCAGTAGCCAATATTGAAATGTAGTCCTGGAACTCAGGGCCGTATATGTAGGGTGAGGCTTCATCTGCCATCAGAAAGCAGCCAATAAGCAATGATTAAGTGCTTACTGTGTGCTAGATGTTGTGTTAAGCTCTGAGTATCGACAAAGGCAATAACAAAGTCTCTTTCTCAGAGTCTTACATTCTAATGGGGCAGAAAACATTCACCTAATTACAACTACATACATATAAGATGTATACTGTTTAAATAATGGAAAGTAACCTCAGAAAGAAGGCAGTGGGTAAAGTGGATTGGGGAGAACAGACAAGAAAGACCTTCAGAAAGCAGGACATTTGAGTTGAGACTTGAAGGAAGCCTGGGAATCTAGGAGGCTTTGTGGCATAGAAGTGGTAAGTAAAGCCAAGGGAATGAATAAAAAGGGTGATGAAGATAAGAATGTAGGGGAAGAAGAGATAAGGGCCAAGGATAAAACCTTGGGGTACATAGGAGGCATGCAGAGGAAGGTGACCCCCCCCCAAAAAAAAAGATCAGTAAGAGAGGTAAAAGGAGATAGCAGTATCAAAGAAACCAAGGAAGAAAAGAGTATCACTAAGTGGAGAGAGGGTTTTCAACAATGTCTTACACTGTAACTGTTCAAGGAGGATGAGGACTGTGAAAAGGTTATTGGATCTGGAAATTAAGAGCTCCTTGATGATCTTGTAGAGAACAATTTCAGTAGAGTAGTGGGAAATTGAAGCCAAGTCACAGTAGGTTAAGTGGATGGTGAGGAAATAGAATCAGACTATTTCTAGAATTTTAGCACTAAAGGAGAGAAGAGTGGTAGGATATTTACTTGAAGTAATATCAGGGTCAAGGGAAGATTTGAAGTTTTTAAGTGGCTGTCAGGATTAGAGAAACCAAGGCATGTTTCTGTCAGTAGAAAGGAAATATTGAAGGTAAGAGAGACAAGGAATGCTCAATGGAGAAAGGTCATGCTGTACATGAGATGGGAAGAAAAGGAATGCAAAAAAAAAAAAAAGGAAAGGAAAGAAATGAGACTGCAAAGAATGGGTAAAAATATAGAATCATCTTGAGGTATAGATGAGAAATTGACAAGAGATTGCTTTTGTCTTATCTATAAAAGAGGGGAAACTATTACATGGAAGAATTATATTTGCCAAGGCTTCTTTTCATCTGAGGAAGCAAGATGATACATATTAACTGCACTTTTACAATGTTATATTAAAAAAATCTGCAAGAATTGTAGCCATTTAGTACTTTCTCTGTCAGTCTTTCAGCTGAATACTAGATAGAAAGGAAAACAAAGGACTTGAGATCTTAGTTCATCTGAAACTATTAATGTACTCTTACATGTGGACAGCATTTGCACATCTCAGTTTTGATGTGCACTAATACTAGGAATATTTGTCAGGGTTGGAGAATTGTGTATAGCATCTCAGTTAAGTATGTGACTTGTTTTCTTCCACCTAGCATCATTTTAGACTTAATTGTTGAACCCACAAGGTGATTTCATTTAGAAATGTATGAAGATACTTTAGATTTAGAGGGAACTGTGCCTGAGAAGATAAGTGGGCAGTAGAGGAGGTGTTTTATAACAACTATGAATTTTTGGGTAATAAAAACTTCCAATAAAGGGCTCTTCACTAAACTTTGCAAGTTTTCTGAACTCTGTTCTACACAATTGACATTTTATTGTCTTTTTATCAGTGCATTTTAAATAGAGCCAATTGCTTCCCCTCCTCCCCCTTAATTCCAGCAGCAGGCACATTGAGTTTATCACTTTTCTCCTTAAGCCTGATCCGGCATGCTGGGTAAATATTTACTACTGACTAAGGCTTGTGAAAACAGGAGTGGGGACATGGATGCCTCAGAATGGCTAACATTTCCCATCATAGCAGTCATGTGAAAGAATTTTACTATGTGAAGTAGAAAGGTTGAAAAACCCTTTAAAAATTCCCAGCCATTTATTAAATAATGTGAAGTTGGGGGAGGGGGCAGAACCAGAAGATTAGATCCCACACTAAATATGATACATTAGGAAAAGTGAATGGAAATGAATGTACAAAGAAGGAGAATGGGAACTTACAGAGAAGGAACACCCCCCCCCCCAAGTCTCTCCTTATGTTACCATCAGCCTTCTCTTTACCCATTCCATTTCCTTCACTTTTCCTCATCATCAGTGGCATCGAACTCAAATAGAAATGGATCATTATAGGCTGCAAATTGACTTAGAAAAGCAAAAATTAGCATTACCTATGTTGTGTCATATTTGGGAGGCAGTGAATAGAGCACTGGGCCTAGAGTGAGAAAGACTCATCTTCCAAGTTCTAATCTGGCCTCTAGAACTCTACTCACTGTGTATCCTAGGCAAGTCACTTAACTCTTTCTCTGTTTCTTCATCTGTAAAATGAGCTGAAGAAGGAAATGGCAAACCACTCCAGTACCATGGCCAGAAAAACCCCAAATGGGGTCATGAAGACTTGGGCACAACTGAAAAACCACCAACCAACAATTGAGGGTTTTGTTTTTGTTTTCTTAAACATTTCTTAATTTAAATTAAATTAAAATGAGAAAATTTAAACATTTTAAGATCATCGTCTCGGGTTCTCCCTTGTTCAGGTTCTACATCACAAACATCTTTGAATCTATTTTGAGTGTTCTGAAAGAGATTTTCATACTGAAAGAGAATGCTAAAAAAATCGGTGTTCCAATTAATGGAAGAGTTTTTTTCCATTTTTTTTCCAGTTGTTTTTCTGGTATAAAGCTGTCTCTCTTGAGTTTGGGTTGTGTAATCTGGATAAAGTGGCCATGAGGATGACAGAAGAGACAAATTAATAATCTAAACCTCGAAATCATGCTGACACCTATCTATAAGCGTCCACCTTAAAAAAACCAGGCTAGATTATTCTCTTTTATAATACCTTTAGTTATTTTCCACAGGAAGGTTTTGTTAAATCTTACTTCCTTTATCTCTCTTTTTAACAGTCACTGTAGTAGTAGGGGATGTAAAATTAGCAGTTCGGCAGTATTTTGCCTTGAGTAGAGCTATGTTAACCATATACTTATATTTGACATCGATGTTTAAGATTAACTGATCCGTCAGTGACCCCAGAGGAAACATGTTATGCAGCTATTTTTATGAATAGGGTACAGTAAAATCCTGTTTAACTGGTACTTAACTAACCAGAAACCTGGTAATTTTTAATGAATATTTTTTAATGTAAAAATAAGAGAGCTGAGACTACAGAGAAACCCTGGTGCCACCTCAATTTAAGGGGATTAACTGGGGAGATGATCAAGTAACTAATAAAAGGAAACCTTTTGGCCAGTCCATAGAAGGTAAGTTTGGAAAAGTGAGATGAAGATAAGGCAAAAAGGAAAATAGCAAACTAAAAACTGAATGGGATACCCTATAGTGGGGATAACTTCACAAGTACAAGATTGGGGGGGAGGTATTATTAAACAGCAATCTGGAAAAGATCTGATGATTTTAGTGGCCTGCAAGCTCAGTATGAGTCAGTCGTGTTATGGGGAAGCCCCACCCCACAATCCCCAATGCTCCTAAAAACTTGGACTGGATTAAGAGGGGGCCAAGAATTAGGGGGTAATACTCCCACCATATTTTATCTTGTTCATACCACATCTGGAAACATCTGTTTTGGGGAACCACAATTTAAGAAGAAAATTGATAAGTTGGAGAACATTCAAAGAACAGCCAAGATAGTGAAGGTTTTGAGTCCATATCTCATGAGGATCAGTTGGAGCAACTGGGGGTTCCAACTGGACATGATCTCAGAATAACATTTTTAAAGGCATAAAATATATAGGATTACAAAAGAAACCAATTATATTGAAATGCAGTTATCAAAATATTTTTAAAACAAGTTCCTGGACTCTGGGTTAAGAACCCTTATTTTAGAAGGCTGTCTTGGGCAATGATGGGTTCAGTGACTTGCATAGGGGCATACTGCTAGTAAAGGTCAGAGGCTAGACTTGAATGTGAGTTGTCTTGACTCCTAGGCAAGTGCCAGAATTTCTTTTTTTAATAACCTACAATCGGGGCAGCTAGGTGGCACAGTGGATAGAGCACCGGCCCTGGAGTCAGGAGTACCTGAGTTCAAATCCGGCCTCAGACACTTACTAGCTGTGTGACCTTGGGCAAGTCACTTAACCCCAATTGCCTTGCTAAAACAAAACAAAACAAAAAAAATAACCTACAATCATAGAATCTCAGAGTTGGGAGGAACCTCTAAACCAAAGCATGTCTGGAACTAGAGAAACAGTAGATAAGGGTCACAAGTATGCCTTCAAAAATGAACTACTCATCCACTATGAATGTGGCCAAACATCTCTAAAGTTTATGGAAGTTTTCTTGTGTTGGGCACCTAGCATTTTGAAAAAGCTATTCTCTTTTCTTCATGTGTGTATTACATGGAGGTCACTTAAGTACTTATTCGTTCACTAGCAGATTGTCTACTAATGTATGGGCTCTCTGGGAGATAAAAAAAAAAAAGGATGACACACTGGTTTCTGGCTTCATAAGCATATAATCTCATTAGAGAGACAAAAATCAATGCATAGGGAACAATGACAAAAATACAAGACAGAATATAATTAAATGCTTGTGTATTGCAGAAATTGAGAGGAGAGGCTCTCCTAGAATATAAAAGTGATTGTTTTTAGGACTTGGAAGTTTATTGCTGGGAAACTGGGGGAGGAAAGCTGTTTGGGGATTATGGGTCAATTTTATGAATTATTTTCATAATAATTTTCATAAAGTATGAATTTGGGGTTTCTCAATCTAAGAGGTGATTTGCTATGCATAAGGAAGCATGAGTTGAGGAATTAAGAAAGATGATAAGCCAGCTTGAGAAGATAGAGGGAAGGCAAGTGCTTAGAGAAGCAGGTATCAGAAACCAGAATACAAAAAAGCAGATGGAACTGAGAAGCTGAAGGGATCTGAACACTGTGACCAGCTGACTAAAGGTTGATGTAGGGAGACGATCTGATTGGTGAAAAGTTTTCGTCCTGGACAATTGATTTGAGAAAGCAGCATCCTATGCTGTGTGAAGGAAGAGCTGCCTGGGAGATGGGTTGCTTTACTCTCTAGTACCATCTAGTTTGAATGATGGGCAGCTAGGTAGTGCAGTGGATAGAATGCTGGGCCTGGAGTCCAGAGGACCTGGGTTCAAATGTGACCTCAGACACTTACTAGGGCCTGATAACTTCTGGGCAAGTCACTTAATCCCTTTTACCTCACTTTCCTCATCTGTAAAACAAGCTGGAGAAGGAAATAGCAAGCCACTCCAGAATCTTTGCCAAGAAAACCCTGAAAAGGGGTGACAGAGAGTCAGACATGACTGAAAAAACGACTGGACACCAACAGGTAGTTTGAATGAAGGAAAACCTTTCAAAGACAGTCCTTTCATTGCCATCTTTGGCTCAAGAGGGAAAACCCCTTCAAAGCCCACAGAGAAAGCCAATCTGAATTACTTGGTAGATGCTAGACTTAAAGGGAAGTAGCTAAATTTAATGTAGGGATTCCTAACCTGGATTATGTATAACTCTTGGGTGGGGAGTGGGGGGAGAGCAAGAAGCTTGTTAAGGGGATGAAGGGAATATGTGGTAAATAACTATTATCCTATTGACATTAATCTTATTTTCTTTTATGTGCATGCTAAACTTGAATATATTTTCGTTCATACTGAATAGGGATTATAGGAAGGCTTACTAAAAGACAAGGAATGAAGGAAACAATTTATTAGCTCATATAAATTAGTATCTTAGTGAAATTTCTGGTCATATATGTATATTTTACATACTCTCAGAAATCCTACCTTTTACCCTTCTTGGGCCTCACTTTGTTTCTCTATAAAATAAAGTTACTTTACCAGATGGACCCTTAAGTGCCCCTTCTAGCTATGAACTATGAGCTCTAGTTGTCACCAAGGACTGTGTTTAACAATTTCTTTCCTTGTTTTCCCTTAACTTTAGCAGCCATTAAAATCATAGCATATAGCAAAATCTTATCAGTCCATGAAAATCTTGGATTAACCCAATTCTTTTAACATTCTTCTCCTTCCCCTTATGCCTGCTTCCCTATTATTAGTAAAAATGAATGAAATCAATGGATTGGTACAAATAGTTACTTTCTTTTTGAGTTAGTGAAAGGGTATTTAAAAGGCATGCCACTATGAGAAAAATTGATTAGATTTACCTGTTTAGTTTAACATTTTCAAATCTAGAGCCATCAGTTAACTTTTAAAAGCATTGAATTTGGTGAGATAAATATGAAATAAAAGTGTGGTGTCCAATGGAGAAGGTTTTGAAAAATTGTATTTGGTTAGTTGGTTGAGTTAGTTTGAAGCATGTATTTGTGATATTGATCTTGTTTGTTAATTTCTCTGTACCAGAGTCTTTTGAAGATTGGAATCAGATTCAGGGTTTTTACTCCCCCTCTAGTTAGATGAAGTCTCTCTTCTGCCCTCATGGAGAAAAGAAGAGCAACTTGAACTTGATTTGACCTTAGTTTAGTTTTTTCTGGGGCACCAGGAAGTGTACAGGTTAAAATTCTTCACGTAGCATTAAAAATGTATAAGGGAGTGTTTATGTGTGCATGCATTTTGATCCAGGCAACAGATTTTTTCAGACTCTCTCTCTTGAAAATAATATTGGAAAAAGCAGTGGATTTAATGTCAAAGGACATTCAATTATGGCTTTGCTACTTACTATCTGGGTGACTTTGGATGAATCTTAAATTTCTTGGGCCTCAGTTTGAGGAGTTTGACTAAATTACTTCTAAGATTCAGCTCTAAACTCTATGAAAATATAGAATGAAAAAATTTCTGCCTTTTTCAAGATTAAGGGTCGAGACTGTTGTGGGTTTTTTCTTCTTCATTTCAGTTTCTAGTATCCTTGTATTATAGTGGGTACTTAATAAATGGTTGTAGAATTATTGGAATGGTATAATTGGTGCATTTATATGTTAATGTTTTGATTGAGATAATAATAATTCAATACTTGCCATCTTGACTTTAAACAAAGAAAAACTAAATGCTTTCCCAGAGTTTAGAGCATCATGTTACATTTGCTAATCAGATTTTTTTTTATCATCATTTTAGAGCTGGAAAGGACATTTGAGGTCATCTAATCCAGTTCCATTTACAGATGGGGAAAATGTGATGCAGAAAACTGCCCAAGGTTAGATAGGTAGCAAGTACAAAGTCAGAATTTGAACTAACGTCATCTGAACTACAAATCCTGTGCTCTTTCCACTGGTGCATTCTGTTCCTCCCTCTGAGAGGGAACTGGAGGTGGGAAATAGTAGAATATGCAGTCACCTGAAAACTAGAATACAAGTAATCATTTGCAGCTAATTAGGTAATTCACTTGCCTGGGGAAGTATACATGGTGTTCCAACATTTTTTCCAAATAACTAATAAGCCCATGAACTTTTGTTTTTTGTGGACTTAAACCTATTGCAGCCATCTGTGAGTCTGTTTCTCTGAAGCCATTTTGTTGCAGGTGTCCTAACACAAATGAGGTAATGGTTTAATTATCCTGTGAAGTACTGTATCTTTTGGCCAGTAGAAGAGCTTCACAGCCTTCTCATCCTTTGATTGTGACAGGTTTTACTACAGCTGGAAGTATTGGGGCTGGAGTCAAGCTTTGTATGGAATGTAGTCAGGTGTCATATTTAAATTAAAATAGAACAGCTGTTTGCTTCTCAAGTTAATTCCCTCAGTAAACCCATCATGTATCATACCCACTGTACAAATGGTGTTAGAAGGTGCAGATTCACTTTTAGGTGAATTGCGGATAAGTGTATTGTTGATATGAAAAGTTGAGTTAACTCTTTCAGAAATGGATTCATTTCTAGATGATTCTGATTCCTAACTGCTCCTTCCTGTTGCTTGAATGAGATCAGGTCAGCCCATTTCAGGGAACATGTTGCATAGCAAACTTGCCTATTAATAAGCAATACTATTGTTTTGTCCATTTTCTTCTGCATACACTGAGACTAATTCTAGTTTGTATGAACTAATCATGAAGAATTAGAATGCCAGAGAAGTTGAAATGTATCTGTTTGGGAACTGAATTTCCTATTTCCGTCTTTGTTCTTTTTTCTTTTTCTTGAGGCAGTGAAGATAAGAGGTGTGATAAGACTGAAGCTATTGGATACAATGAATTCTTATAGATTATCTATGGATTTCAGTTACTATTTCTTGTTGTGACTGGCATATATAACATTATAACAACAATAATAATTAACAATCATATATACAAATGACATATATCAATACCAATTATATATACAGATATAACAATTACCAAATAATAATAATAATAATAATAATTAAATAAGGCATTATAATGATAATTAACAGAGTACCTAAAAATTATAGTTTGGTGGGGGGGGTGTTAAAAACATATTTTAGCTCTTTTGAGCCTGATAGCTACCTTATGATGTAGGGTTTACAGTTCCCATCATAATTTTTTACAGATGACGAAACTGGATCTCAGAGAGGTTAATGGCTTTATAGATTTGGAGCTGGAAAAAATTCCCTAAATTATTTAGTTCAACCTTCTCATTTGATGATGTTGACATGTGAAGTGATTTGCCCAAGACCACCCAGTCAGCAAAATGGCAAGACAGAGTTTCAAACCTAAGTCCTTTGGCTCCACGTCCAGAACTCTTCCCACCATTCTGTGCTTCTTCAAGCTAAATGGCTTGCTCTTGGCCACAGAGCTAGAGAAGTGTCACGGATGAGATTGAACCCAGGTCTTCCTGTTTCTAAAGCCAAGCTCTTTGCCATACAACAATCCTTCTTTCAATAATAAGAGTAAGGGGGGCAGCTAGTGGCACAGTGGATAGAGCACTGGCTCTGGAGTCAGGAGGACCTGAGTTCAAATTCAGCCTCAGACACTTGACACTTACTAGCTGTGTGACCCTGGGCAAGTCACTTAACCCCAATTGTCTTAATAATAATAATAATAACAGTAAGGAGCTGTAAAACACTTTGTGGCTTACAAAGGATATCCCATGGGGCAGCTAGATGGCGCAGTGGATAGAGCACTGGCCTTGGAGTCAGGAGTACCTGAGTTCAAATCCGGCCTCAGACACTTGACACTTGCTAGCTGTGTGACCCTGGGCAAGTCACTTAACCCCAACTGCCTCACTAAAAACAAAAAAACAAAAAAACAAAAAAAAACAAAGGATATCCCATATGATAATTCTCTTAAATCTATAGAGTCTCATTTGCTCACATTTTACAGATAAGGACTTTGAGACTTAAAAAAAATTAAGTGATTTGCCCCAGAGCTTAAATTGATCATGCACTGGGGCAGCTAGGTAGCACAGTGGATAAAGCACCGGCCCTGGATTCAGGAGTACCTGAGTTCAAATCCGGCCTCAGACACTTACTAGCTGTGTGGCCTTGGGCAAGTCACTTAACCCCCATTGCCCCGCAAAAAATTAAAAAATTAAAAATAAATAAATAAATAAATAAATTGATCATGCACTAGTGACCCAGCAAGGACTTGAACCTGGATCTTCAGATTCCAATCAATCAACAAGTGTTTATTAAACACTTAAACTGAATTAAGCTCTGGGAATACAAAGAAAAAGCGAAAACAGCCTCTGCCTCAATGGGCTTAGATTCTAAGGGGGGGAGAAAACATAAAGGAGAATGTACATCTATAAAAAGAGATATAAGGTAACATAGATCAGATGCCATGTAGTACTGGGGGGAGGGAGATTGACTTCTTTTAGGTAGCCTATATTAATGCAATATTTTTAGATTTAGCAGAGTACTTCCTAAATGACAACCCTGTAAGGTGTAGCTGTAGTATAAGTGATGTTATCTTCATTTTGCAGATAAGGAAACTGAAGCTGAGAGCTTACTTGCTTGAACTGTCATTTGAGTCCAGGTTTCCTACCTCCAAAGTGAAATAAATAGACACAGTTCCCTGTGGGATTGTAAGACAGGGATGGCAATCTTTGTGCAAACTTTTATAGATAGTGTTAGCCTTGGTAGTCAGGAAGACTTCTGTTTAGATGCTTGCTTATTAGCTGTGTGACCATGGGCATGCCAGTTAGCTGCTTGTTCATCTGTAAAAGTTGGGGATTGGACTGGATAATCTCTAAGGTCCTGTCTGGCTCTAAGTCTATGACTATGTAACTGACATGCAAATGGAGCCCATACACAAGTGGATGAAAAGTGTACTCTTCCTTTCCCTTCCAATAATCTTGAAAGATGTGGAGAATCTACACCGAACATTTTCCTCTTCTTGTTGGGCCCTGAAATGTTGCTACTGGATGGGTTGTCAATATGGGAACCTGCTGCTAAGATGCCACCTGATCAATTGGGCCACGTGCTTTTCTAGCTTTCCAGTCTGCAATGAATAATGTATAGATTATTTGGCCAAATAAGTTCCTGTATGGGTGGTGTTAGTGCTATCATTTCTCTAAAATCAGCCCCTTTCTTTGGCTTCTTCCACGTCTCCCATCTTCACAGCGTCTCTCATCCACTGAGAAAGATACACACCAGCCAGGAGCAAAGAGAATGTTGCAGTTGTTGTTCTCTGTCTTAATTTAAAACACAGATCCCAGACAGGTAAATTGATGGAAATTGAGAGGCTGTTTTTGAAATGCTTAAAATTTGACTGTGTATTCAAATTGTTCTCTCTCCTCCACTCCACATTCTAATTGTGTGTGTGTATCTGTGCTTCTGAGAGGCAGCATAATTATCAATGGGGACAGAGTATAAAGAAATACAAGATTCTAGTCCAAAAGACCTAAACTGAAGACTTGACTTGGACAATTGGCTAAGAAACTTGAATTTACAAATTAAAAGAAGACTATACAATTGGCAGCAATATTCCTAAGGAGTCTGTGTTTTTCTCTGTCTTGGGCAGAGAAATGATTCTTTAATCATTTCAGTAGAATTTGTTGAAGCAAATAATTTGGTAGACCATAAGTATTATGAGGAGTGGGTGGGGTTTTATTTGCATAATGTAACTGTAGCAAAGATTATACCCAATGCATAAAAAAGTATTCATACTAGAGCATATAATTAATTGGTAATGGATATTTCTGAATCTAGCTTTGTCTCCATTTCTCTAAACCCTTCTGTTATATAGTTTTCTTATTCCGATATGAGCTAAAATATTACAGTTTCAATGAAAAATCCCACTCCCCTTCTGCTTTAATGTATTTACATGTATCTAAAATTTCTTTAAAATAATTTCTTCTTACTGACTCTTCCTGGGAACCAATAATATGCTAGGTATTAGAATCAAACCAGTTCGGAGGTACTGCATTGACTTCTATCTAAATTAGGCATTCATTGAGTTCAATCTTAGGCTAAAGAAAACCAGTTACCCTTTAGAATCACAGAGTTCTGGAACAAAGACTGGCCAACTACCAAATACTGATGTAGATTGAGGGCAGATATTATGGCTTATTTTTCATTTCTGTCTTCCCCAGTAGACTACTTATTGTATGACATTTGATTGGATTTTAATAAATGTATCTTGAATGAATGATTGAAGCAGGAGGTGTAGTGGAAAGAGTATTGGCTTTGAAGTTGTAGGACCTGAGTTCAAATCCTGACTCTGCCATTTACTGCCTTTGGTATCCTTTGGAAAAACATTTAATCTCTTTGAGCCTCAGTTTCCACACCTGTAAAAGGAGGGATTTGGACTGGATTTGGCTCTAAACTTATGATCTCAGGCGATAATTATCAGGTTTCTTAGTACCCAGACTGGCAGTCAGTTAAATTCCCCTTAATGTACAAATGATGTGGGAAGGATATCTGTTCATCTGTAGATCCATCAAGGGCCACTGTCAGATATGGAGATCAGTCCTAAAAATTACTTAAGTAATTTAATTCTGTATATGGGAATCTAGAGAGTATAAAGACAGAAAGAAGGAATTAATTTAGTACCTGGGGGGGGGTGGTAACATGGAATTAATGCTATTTGATTTTGGTATTCATTAGGAATCTTTTCAACTTGTGCTCTTAGAATTAAAAAAATTTCAAGTCCCTCGTGTTATTGTATTGGAGCCTTTAAGAAGCAAATCTGGTCTCAAAACTCTTATTAGCTGTGTGACCCTGAGCAAGTCACTTAACCACTTTTGCCTCAGTTTCTTCAGCTGTAAAATAAGCTGCAGAAGGAAATGGCAAACCCACTGCAGTTTGCCAAGAAAACCCCAAGTGGAGTCATGAAGAGTCACACAAGACTGAAATGTCCAACCTACTATAGAGATAGCAAACAAAGTGCTAGACTTGGAGTCAGGAAGATCTAGGTACAAATTCTGCCTTTTATGCTTATTTGCTGTGTGACAATAAACAAATCATTAAACCTCTCTGCCTCAGTTTCCTGACCTGTAAATTGATAGGATTAAACTCAATGACCTCTAACATCCTCCTTGTGAGCTGTAAAACTATGATCCTGTGACCCTGTGATCTTAAGGGGAAAAGAGGCTAACATTCTCTTTTATCGCTCTATTATGACCCCTTTCCTCACCTGAGAGCAGTGCTATAGATCATGGCATTGTTAATAACCCATTTTAGAAGAACTCTCTGTACTACAGAGTACTTTGGCTCCTCCCTCTTCCAGACATATTACACATATTGCTCCCCTACTTGCCTTCTGTACTCTAGCTGAGCTATACAGCTTATCGTTCTTTAAGCTTCAGCATCCCTTTTTCTGTCTTTGTGCCCTGGGCACAGACTGTTCTCATGACCTAGAAGTCAATAAACTAACAATCACTTATTAATGTTTGTCTGGTGCCAGAGACTTCCTAAGTGCTGAAAACACAAACAAACAAAGACCAAAGACTGTCCTTTCTCTCAAGGACCTTCCATTCTGGTGGGAGAAGACAGAACAGGAAAGGGAGCTGAAAGGGAAAGTGGTATGTCTTGGGTCGTGCTAGTAAAATCAGGATCTAGACTGGGGAAGGCATAGAAAGATGGTCAGCTAGGGCACTAACTCCAATGGAAGTTCTAGTTGGAACTCACCAACAGGTGGGAAAGGCCAAAGGGGCTGAGGGCTCTCTTTCAAGGTGAGAATGCTGCAGGGAGGAAGTGAGAAGGTAGTTGAGGTTGTGATGGTGAACTCAGAAGGAGAGCAAGGGAAAGGAGTGAGGCCTAGAAGGACAATCTCTTTCCTCTTCTATCTCTTAGTCCCCCACTTCCTACAAAGCTCAGCTCTTAAATTAAACTTGTCTTGACTCCTTAATCTCAGTGCTTCTTGTCCCCTCAAAAACATTCCCTTGTCTTTACTTTGTGTACATTTTGTATTTGTTCTTCCCCCCCACCTCCTAGTGGAACTCAACTTGAAAGTATCTCTTTATTTTTATCTTTTTATGGTCAGCATCTGGCACAGGGGGCACTTAACAAATAAATGTTGATTGATTGACCAGGAGTAGAGGCAACATAGTGGTGTGAAAAGCCTTTGGAATCAAAATGCTATTGCTACATTTTAACAGCTGTGTGACTTTGGACAAATCACTTAATCTCCTGGAACCTCGGTTTTCTCTTCTGGAAAATGAAGTGGGACACACTTTTGTTGGTCTCTAAAGTCCTTCCAGCTCGGACATTCTACTGTTCTGAGATTCCTTTCTTTCAGGTTAACCCGGGGAAGTGCCCTATACCTTACACTGTGTATCTCTTCTCTTGGGACCTTGCTTTTCTCCACAATGGTCGATTTCATTTTCAGAGTCCATTTGTCAGATGCAGACTCTTTTGGGTGAGGAGATGAGATCTCTTCTCATGCTTTGTGAGTGTGTCAGATCAGTCTGATTATGAAAAACAGTACTTCCATTGTCTGGCTTGCCTGAGAAGAATTGAATCAACAGTTGTATGAAGGTGTCGGTTTTCTAAGCCACTTTTTAAGTGTTTTTGTTTTTGTCTTTTCCTATTTATAATTTTCCTGGCAGTGACACTGAAGCTTGGCATTTGGGTACTTTTTGATATTTTGTTTAGGTCTCATGCCATTTCTGTGACATGGATGTTTAGTTTCTTAGACTTTCAATTCTTTATTAAATCAACTCTTAATTTTCATAGAGGTTAATGCCAGAGGGAGAACAATTAAGGTAAGGATTTGAAACAGTTTCATTTATACTTTTTAAAGACAAAAAAGAAACCATGGTAGATGATGATAAAAAAGCAGGAGAATTCCTTGAATTTTTTGTTGTTGTTAGCTATGGATTTTGATTTTGTTTTAATTAAAGTATAGTCTCCTGTACTGAAATGCCTGTGCACTTTTTTAATGTATTCTTTTGGAAGTGAGAAATTGAGAACATCATTTAAAATACAAACAAGGCACAAATCTGGGCAAGTATGCTCAGTGTGATTGTCTTTATCATATTGAGCAAATTTTAAAACTGAAGCAACATACCCCAGTTGTGACATTCGTCATTCTGACAAATATTTATTTCTCCACAAGAGCTGCTTTTCCTTAAAGAATATTTATTATGGATGTGCCATAATCTTGACCTAAATAAGCCTCTTCATTCGTTTGTTCCTGAATTTCCCTGAATAGAAGCAGGAAGGGAACATAGCTCTGTTTGGCTTACATGGAATTGTGACTTATTTGGGGGCATAACAATGACTAAAAGTCTTACTTACCAATCTATTTTGTGATGAAAAACTATTAGAAGGTCTCTTGACAGTGTCCTGAAACAGAACTTTTGTATCCTGGGACTTGAGGTAGGGTGGAAATGGCCTTTGGCTGACAATTACTAATCATGGCTCTGTCACTGGCCAGCTCTCTGACCATGGCCAAATGAATCCACCTTTCTGGGCCTCATTTTCTTTCTTATCTGTAAGATAAGGATTTTGAAGTAGATGACCTCAAAGATTTTACATCTATTAAAAAAAGTCATGGGGTTGGTATTGAATTATCTTTAAGACCCCTTCTAGCCTTAAATGTTCTATAATTTTATTCCGTTTCTGATCAGTAAATTACCAATCATATTGTTGTGCTTGTTGATGGTGTATGCTCTCCTTTATTTCTACCTATGGCTTTGGCCATAGGTAAAAATAATGGGGGAATGATTGGGGTGGGGGCGAGTCTGATAACCCTACTGTTACTCTTACCTGATAATAATTTTTTAAAAAAATTATATTCTTGACAACATCAATTTGGAATATAATTTATCAGAGATTTGAAGAATTTGGGGGGGGGTTTAAAGCACTTTGCGGGGGGCAACTAGGTCACGTAGTGGATAAAGCCCAGTCCGGATTCAGGCAACGGAGTTCAAATCCAGCCTCAGACACTGACACTTACAAGCTGTGTGACCCTGGGCAAGTCACTTAACCCTCATGGGCCCACACTGACACTTACAAGCTGGGTGACCCTGGGCAAGTCACTTAACCCTCATGGGCCTCACCCCCTCACCCCAAACCATATTGGGGTAGGATATTCCTGATATACTCTGATTTTATTTAGTTTTTCACCAGTCTTTCATTTTCAAAAAATGCCATTTGTGAAATAAATGTTGGGGAGGCATGAATCACTCAATATAGTACTTCTTAAACACTTAATCCAGTGGCTTCTTTCTCTTTTGACTAATTTGTATCTGGGGTTCCTTTCTTTTGAGGTCACTATTATTCCTATAAGGACCAGGGTTAGGTAGTAAAGACCCATTTTTAAAAAATGGCTTAGATTTAAAAGTACTCTAGAAGTGATTTGAGGGAAAACAAAACAAAAAGATGAATTGACATTAAATTTATGAATTGAGATGCATGTGAGTGCATTTGTGTGTGTGTGTGTATGTGAAAGGACAGAGAGAGACTGAGACACAGAGAGAGATGGGGTTGGGGGGCATGATATAGTGAATAGAACCAGTTTTAGACAAAGGAGGACTTAGGATCAAATCCTGCCTCTGACAGGGCAAGTCACTTAACTGTCTTACGTATATTCCTAAGACTATAAAATATGGAATAGTTATTGATCTGTTCTATGGAATGAATTTCTACACCAGTAGTTCCCTTTATTATAGAAATCACAGGTCCAGATTATGGCTCCCCTGCAAATCTAAAATTGCTTAGGTGTTGGTTTTTTTTGGTTTGTTTTTTTAATCTTCTCCCCTTAATTCCTTCTTCCAAATAAGTATATGTCCTCATGTGTGACACAGTTACAAAACTGACAAAAGGTAGATTAATATATTAGCTTTTTAGATTGGCACTTAAAACAGGGTACACATATATCTATTAGCTTAGACTTTAAAGGTTAAGCACATCATATGCAGTGAACAGGTTAAATCAGTAACCAATGAAGCTCTTGGTGTCTCTACTTCCTTAAACTATATACTGTGGACTTTGCAGTACTCCACACCTATGTGGTAAAGCATTAACTGTGACCATATCTTAGTGAACTATTAACAGTGGCCATGATGTATTTTCTAGGGAAGATAAAAAGGTAAATGAAAGTTTTTAGTAATTAAAGATATACACTTATTTATTTGTATTGCGATATTATAATAGGATGCTTTCTCAATATAGTCAGTCATAAGTAAATCTTGGTTTTAAAGCTATAAGAGGTCTGTCATTTATTCCAAATGTCCCATTTTACAGGTAGGGAAACTGAGTTCCATAGAGTTAAATGATTTGGCCAAAGGTCATACAGGTAAAAAGCCAGATTCTGAGCCCATTTCATTTGATCTCAAATCTAGCACTCTCTCGCTCACACACTCTCTCTCTCAATGGGGGTTAAATGACTTGTCCAGGGTCACACAGCTAGTAAGTGTCAAGGTGTCTGAGGCCAGATTTGAACTCAGGTCCTCCTGAATCCAGGGCCAGTGCATTTATCCACTGTGCTAGCACTCTTTATATACAATGAAATTTTGACCCTTTAAGGTGAAGTGCGTGGTATAAAAGTCTTAATAATAGCTTGATCTAAGTTGGGAGATGGTCTGCTTTTTGGTTTAATCATATCAACCTTTTTCTACATCCCCATTTTATCCAATTTTCACAGCTGGGAATCTATACTGATGATTATTGAGTTTAGATGGGGAAGTGGTTGAGAATATGACCTAGGTAGTGAGTATGTCTGATTCTGATGTAACATCAACCCAAATTTAATATAAATGTCTTTTGAATTGCCAGTTTTTGTTGTGTTTATTTGAGGCTTAACTCTCTTGTATTAGCGAGATAATTAACAACAAATAAAAAGAATATAGATATAGATACAGTACAAACAAATGCAAAGAAGTTAACTCACTTAGGAAGAGGGAAAATGCATCCAAATCCTAGTCTCTACTCTACCTAAGATTTTATTTCTAATTTAGGACCACAATGCAGAGTTGTTGGGTTGGTGAGATGTCACTTATGATGAGAACTTGCCTAGCCTTTGAAATACTCCATATCCCTCAAGAGTGAGTCAGGTTCAGTTCAGACAAGTCAGAAATTGGATATTTTTTTTTTTTTTGTCCAGAAGAAGACTTTAACTAGCAAGTAGCAGAGAGAGGCATAATATAATATAAGTAATGGCTTAATGAGTTATAGAGTACAGAAATCTTACCATGAGATGACCATAATCTGACCGAAGGTGACTGGCATAGCTTTCTGGGTGCTAACCTGTCCCTTGATCTCCTCAAGCCACCATCTAAGCATGGCTTTGCTGTATGGCCAGTTTCTGTGTTTTCTTTGGTGAGGGCTTGCAAGCACCATTAAAACACAATTCCTTTTCCTTCTTTCTATTATAATTTACCTGTGCTCAAAGTTGGCACCACTTTTGGGACATCCATGGCAGATTTCATTGGCATAGCAAAGATAACCAGATGCCCTGAGGTAACCGAATGACAGATGCCTTTCCCTGGCTTGTTTTCCAACCTCCGTCCTCAAACCACTTATGAAGTATTTATTAAATGCTTGCTGTTTAGCAGGTATTCTACTAGATGCTAGGGATAAATGCAAAAGTGAGACAACCCATGCCTTCAGCAGAGCTTTCATTTTACTGGGAGGATACAACATGTTTCTAGATAAATAAAACGTGTGTGTGTGTGTGTGTGTGTACACACATGTTTTATTTATGTATATATGTTTGTATATGTGTGTGTATATACATATATATATTCAAAATAAATAAAAAGCAATAGAGTATTCACTAGCAATGGGAAATCAGGAAAGGCCTCTTTAAGTTGAACCTTGAGGTGAACTTAGGGTTCTGCAAGGTTCAAGTAGTAAAGAAGTGAAGAAGTAGAGCCAGTGAGGTGGGAAATGTAATTTAGAGTACATTCAGCAGAGTAATGCAGAATCATTCTAGAAAGATAGGCTTGAGCCAGATTGTAAAGGGATTTAAATGCCAAACTGAAGAGTTGGTGAGAGGCAGAATGATGGATAGAATGTTGGACTACAAGTCAAGAAGACCTAGGTTCAAATGATGTTACAGTTACTAGTTGTGTGACCCTGAGCAAGCCACTTAATCTCTGTGTGCTTCAGTTTTCTCATCGGTAAAATGACTTTTAAGGATACTTGCAGCTCTAATCTGGTTATGGTTGTTGTCCTTCATTCTCAAAGAGGACCAAAATGACACCACCATGTTAGAGTCAAGTTACAGTTATGTTGGCCTGTGCCTGATCAGACCAATATGATCTCAGAATGCTCTACCATAGATCAGGCACAAATAATCCATATGAACATTTGGGTTGGATTCTCTAAATTTGTGTATCTTGTGTTGTTGGGTGGTTTTTTTAATTTGTTTTTTGTTTGTTTTTTAGCTACTTCAATACTACTTTGCTCATAGAGCATAGCACCTCCTCTGATCAGGACACACCATGCTGGGTGGTCCTGTACCAGTGTCTTGCATGTCATGCAGTCGGTTCCAAAGTTCTTAAGAGAGACCTTGAGAGGGTCCTAATATCACTTTTTGGGGGGGCAGGGCAGTGAGGGTTAAATGACTTGCCCAGGGTCACACAGCTAGTATCAAGTGTCTGAGGCTGGATTTGAACTCAGGTACTCCTGAATCCAGGGCTGGTGCTTTATCCACTCTGCCACCTAGTTGCCCCTTTATATCATTTTTTCTGACTACCATGTGAGTGTTTGCCCTCTGTGAGTTCTCCATAAAAGTTTTTTAGGCAAGTGTACATTTGGCATTCAAACCATCGGCCCATCAGAGTTGTGCACTCTCCACAGTAGAGTTTGAGTACTTGGCAGTTTAGCTCAAGAGAGAACCTTAGTGGCTGATATCTTATGCTGCCTGGTGATCTTCAGAATCTTCCTAAGACAATTCAAATGGAAGCAATTCAGTTTCCTGGCATGGCGATGATAAGTTACTGTCCAAGTTTCACAGGCATAAAACAGTTAGGTCAGCACAACAGCTCTGTGGAACTTCAGTGAAGGGAGTGTTTATGCATGATTTTTTGTTTGCAGATGATTGTGCAGGCTCTGAAGCTGAGATGCAACAAAGTATGGACCAATTCTCTGCTGCTTGTAATAATTTTGGCCTAACAATTAATACCAATAAAACACAAGGTGCTCTATCAGCCAGTACCACACCATCCATATGTAGAACCATCAGTTACAGCAAATGGAGAAGTTTTGAATACTGTGGATAAGTTTACTTATCCTCGCAATATACTTTTTTTTTTAAGTGAAGCAATTAGGGTTAAGTGACTTGCCTAGGATCACACAGCTAGTAAGTGTCAAGGGTCTGAGGCTGGATTTGAACTCAGGTCCTCCCGAATCCAGGGCCGGTGCTCTATCCACTGCCCCTGGCAATATACTTTTTAGGGATGTACACGTTGGTAATGAGACTGATGCACGGATTGCCAGCTGGCTCCACAGCTCTTATCTATGATTAGGTTATGGGAATTTATTCTACAGGAAACAAGGAGCCACTGAAATTTAGGTTCAACTTAATTTAGCAAGCATTAAGTGCCTACTATGTTCAAGACACTTTTTTAGGTTCGGGGGGGCATAAAAATAGAAAAAAAAACATGTTCCTATAGAGGAGATGTGATATACACATATAATTATACATTAGAAAATGGATATGTGCAAACACAGTGGCCTGAGAAATAAAGGCATCAAGAATTACTTCTAACTTGGGGGATCAGAAAATGCTTGATGGAGGAAATAGCTTCTCATTTCAGCCTTGTAAGATTTCAAAAGGTGGAGATGGAGATGAGGGTATGGGGGGGGAGGGGAATTCTATTCTAAGATATATGTAACTATGCAGTTATGGGAGAGGACAGTACAACATTGGGAAGATCCAGTCATATGTTTGGCTAGGAGTTTTGAATGCAAAATGAAGATTAACATGAAAAGTAAGTTAGAGGGGCAGCTAGGTGGCACAGTGGATAAAGCACCGACCCTGGATTCAGGAGGACCTGAGTTCAAATCCGGCCTCAGACACTTGACACTAGCTGTGTGACCTTGGGCAAGTCACTTAACCCTCATTGCCCTGCTTTAAAAAAAAAGTTAGAAAAGTAGAGTAGCGAGGCAGCTAGGTGGCGCAGTGGATAGAGCACTGGCCCTGGAGTCAGGAGTACCTGAGTTCAAATCCGGCCTCAGACACTTAAAACTTACTTGCTGTGTGACCTTGGGCAAGTCACTTAACCCAATTGCCATCACTTAAAAAAAAAAAAAGTAGAGTAGAAACCAGATTCTGAAAGAGCCTTGAATGCCAGACTAAGAAGTTTGTATTAGGTTTGGGAAGAAATAGGGAGCCATTAAAGATTTTTGATCATGGGCAATCATATGATCAGACTTTTTCTCTAGGAAAGATTATGTTCGACGTGATGCTAGAGGGCAGCGGATAAGAAGTGCTTATTCCTGGTAGTTAGAAACACCTGAGTTCAAAATAAGTGGTCTGGGACACAAGCTGTGTACACAGAGCAAGGAACTATAACCTCTTTTAGCCTCACCTTCCTTATCTTGTAGAATGGAAATAATAATAGCTCCTACCCCCAAAGGTTGTGAAGATCCAATGAGATATTTGTCAAGCATAGTTCCTGGTACATAGTTGGCACTATATAAATGTTTATTCCTTTCCCCCTTCTCCAGGCCACCTCCATGTGAGAGGTGAATTAGAAGGAAAAGAGATTAGAAGCAGGAGACTATTATAATCATCTTAGTGAGAAGTAATTAGGACCTCATCTAGGGTAGGGGCTATGAGAGTGGATAGGAGGTACCACATGTGCCCTATGGTGGTGCTCAAAATCCTGGCTAAGGGATATCAACTGAAAAGTCACCCCATAGGGAAGGGGGACTCCAATGGAAATCCCCTGCCCCCATTCAATTTCAGAGTCAGGACTCTGATCTAATAAGAATCGTGACTTAGGGAACTTTCCTGAAATTTAGTTTCTTAATCTGTATATTAGACAATCTCTAAGGTCCTTCCTTTATCTAAAATTCTAGTACTCTCTGCCATTTTGTTCTGAATACAAGCTACATTTCTTCTCCCAATAATTTTTTTAAATATCCATTACTATATTTTAATTCATTATTTAAAAAAATTTTTTTTTTGGTCAGGCAATTGGGGTTAAGTGACTAGCCCAGGGCCACACAGCTAGTAATTGTTAAGTGTCTGAGGTCAGATTTGAACTCAGGTCCTCCTGACTCCAGGGCCAGTGCTCTATCCACTGCGCCACCTAGCTGCTCTTCTCCTAATAATTGAACTTTTAAGACACATAGCTGTCAACTCTTGTTCACAGCTACAAAGGGGCACACTGGAGCTCAGAATCATGGCGTGAGCATGTAAGTGCTAAAGGAAGTAGGGGTGAAGGGTTCCAGAGAGTCAGATAATATCCAGTCTTTGGAAGTGAGCCAAGGGGCTACCCTAGGGTTGAGTGATAAGCTAATCTAGAAATCCTTTGCTTTTATTTTAAATATATACACTTATCTGCATCTGTGTGTATGTACACATATGCATATACATAGAATTAATCACTACAGATATAAACAAGTCACAGTGACTTCAGTAACATGTAGTCTGTGTGTCTTCGTCTGTCTCTCTTTTTGTCAGGGCAGTGAGGGTTAGTGACTTCCCAGAGTCATACAGCTAGTAAGTATCAAGTGTCTGAGGTCAAATTTGAACTCAGGTCCTCCTGAATCCATGGCCATAACTTTATCCACTGTGCCACCTAGCTGCCCCCGACATGTAGTCTCTAAGGTGCTTTATGCATTACAGTATTTTATGTAATTATTTACCATTTCATTTTGTCCTCCTTCTCCTTGCTTTTCATTGACAGGAACCTAAGAAATGTAAGACCACACCTTTTACCTAACTTGCATAGAAAGCGAGAAATTACCTGACCTTTTCTTATATCCCTTTAGGTATCCATTAGGCCCTACCTTTTTGAGTAGGAATTCCATAGGCATACATGTGGAAAAAATGGGTGGTGAGGTGCCAGAGCTTGGAGCTTTCAAACCTTCAAGGGAAATTGTAATTATTCCTATTGTTATTTGATGACCTTCTGGGCTTACTTCCTTTTAGCTTCCTTCCCCTCTGTGTTTTGAGAGGTCACTGCTTTGGATTCTATGGTTGATTTATATGTAAAAATAGGAAATAATTTCTTATTCAGAGAAAGTAATAAATTGGAGGTTACTTTTGAGATTGGATGCTATTCCAGTACGTTCTGTAAGTATTCACTAAATGACACTGATTTATAATTGGTTGACTTTAGCAACAGGCTAAAGGGATTTTTGAAGGTTTATTGGAAGCTGGTTTAGAATTCCTCATTCAGGTTATCTGATGAATGGAATTTTGCTTTGAGCACAACTGCCTCCTGATAGAGAAGTTAAAGGTCACTGGCTTTCTTGCTTTCCTAACAACATGTCATGTCTCTTGGAACACTTAGTTTAAAGAGTACTGTTTAGTTAGGCGTGTGAATGAGAGCCAGGCATGAGGAAAACCTTTCAAATCTTAAGTTATGATACCACCATAATAGGTGCTATAGTAAGTAAATAATAGAAAGGAGGAGGGAAGTGAAGGAGTGGATATAGGGAGGAGGAAAGACCAGAGAAAAAAGGGAAGAGTAAAAGCCTTTTGGTTAAGTTTTACACTCTCTCCCTCCATTAAAAAAAAAAAAGCAATGGAAAGAGGACAAGAGGAAAGGAATAAGGAGAAAACATAAGTTTTTTTTTTAAGTTATTTATTTAATTTATAGTTTTTGGTTCCAATCTCTATCCCTCCTTCCCTCCCTCACCTCCCCACTCCCTGAGGCAGCAATCTGATATGGGTTATACATGTATGATCATGCAAGACATCACCATATTTGTCACTTTTTACAAGCAAATTAAATCATTAAAAAATGTAAAAAAAAAAATCTAAGAATGTGAAAAATAGCATGCTTTAGTCTGTTCCATCAGTATCAGTTCTTTCTTTGGAGGTGGATGGTATGTTCCATCAATAATCCTTTGGGATTGCCTTGGATCATTGTATTGCTGCGAATAGTCAAGACATTCGCAGTTCTTCATCAAATAACATTGCTGTCTCTGTGTACAGTGTTCTTTCAGTTCTGCTCACTTCCCAATACATCATTTCATACATGTCTTTTCAAGCTTTTCTAAAGTCATCCTGCTTGTCATTTCTTATTGTACAATAATATTCCATCACCATCATATACCACAGTTTGTTTAGCCCAATTGATGGGCATTCCTTTGATTTCCAATTCTTAGCCCCCACAAAAAGAGCTGTTATAAAAATATCTTTTGTACAAATAGCCCCCCAAAAGAAAAAGACCTGTCTTTGGATATAAAACTAGTAATGGTATTGCTGGATCAAAGGGTATACACAATTCTATAGCCCTTTCAGCATGGTTCCAAATTGCTTTCCAGAATGGTTGGATCTTTTCACAACTCCACCAACAGTGGATTAGGGTCCCAGCTTTCCCCACATCCCCCTCCAACAACCAATATTTTCCATTTTTTGTTATATTTGCCACTCTGATAGGTATAAGGTTCAGAGTTGTTTTAGTTTTCATTTCTCTGATCGATAATGATCTAGAGCATTTTTCATATACTTATTGATAGCTTTGATATCTTCATGTGAATACTGCCTGTTCAAATCCTTTGACCATTTTATCAATTAGGGAATGACTTGTATTTTTATAAATTTGATGCAGTTCTTTATATATTTGAGATATGAGGCCTTTATCAGAGATATTTGTTGCAAAAATTCTTTCCCAGTTTTCTACTTCCCTTGTAATCTTGGTTACATTAGTTTTGTTTTTGCAAAAGCTTTAAAATTCTATATAATCAAAATGATCTATTTTACATTTAATTTTATTCTCTATATCTTCTCTGGTCTTAAATTCTTCCCCTGTCCATAAATCTGACAGATAAACAATTCCCTACTTCCTTAATTTTATTATGGTATCATCCTTTATGTGTAAATCATGTACCCATTTTGGCCTTATTTTTGTATAGGTTGTCATGGAAAAAACATAAGTTGTAAAGACTTAGGATATCTCCCCCAAACAGGAACAGTGCTAGAGGTAATAAGTCTTCAAGTAGAAAACAATCTGGATCTTTCCTTTCATGGTTACCTTGCTGTGGACAGGCAAATTAAATTTTAAAACTATACACGTGGAGCTTGAAAGAGAAACAAAAAAAATGGGAATTTAATATTATTTTCATATTATGGTCAGTTTATCTGTCCCTAGCTTTTTCTCTTCCCCTCCAATGACTTTTTCCTAGGGTAGAGTGACATCCACTTACTTTTCTCAAATAACAATTTAGATAGGTTAATTAATTCATGCCATCTTCTGTCTGGGCCCTCCTCTTCATGCTTCTTCTGTTTTCCCTAGAGATTATAATGTTAATGCATTCCCAAAATAAGGCTGTGGAATCCTCTTTCTCCTCTGTGTAACACTGATCCAACTGGAATAAACCCGAATATAGATAAATAGGCATACATAAAGATGAAGTAAATGTCATTATTATTATTATATACAGCTGTGCCTAACTTTTATGAGCAGCTGCATAAAAATGCATACATAACATACATATTTAATTGAGTGGTTTTTGGCAGAAGGCTTTTGAGGGCTCTAGGGGTGGGAAAGATATAAGGCTGTTTTATGGCTTGGAATGTTGATTCACAGGGACATAGAGAACGATCAAATCCAAAATTGGATTTAAAGGATAAGTAGGCTATCAATCGCTGGGTGTGTAAGTTTTACTTCAATATAGACACCAGAAAAAATGTTGGCAAAGTCTGAATGATAGGAAGGGAATACCGTCTTAAAATGTGTTGCATTTATTAAACCTGACTTAACTGTGGAGTTTGTTGACATGAAGTCATATTTCAATGGGGTGTTATTTAGGTGAATTTCCTTTTTTTTTTCCTTCCAGCCTGATGATCATCTATCCAACACTTCTCTTTTGAGGGTTGTTACCCCCCATTCCCCCCCCCCCCCCCGCCTTTTTTTAATTTAAGGAAGGAAGATGAGTGAAAAACAATGTATTCTGGCTTAGTGAAATGAGACTACTTTTTTTATCCATCCCATTTCCCTTACAGAGAAACTAAAGATAATTATAAGTTTGTAATCCTGACCCCAGATGCTGAAGGTTTTTGCTCAAGAAATCAGTTATTTCATTCACAGCATAGGAATAAAAGAATTGGAAAAGGTTGCTAAATATATGTCCTCTAGGCTCCTTTAAAGACAGACCTTAGAGATGGTATGTTTTCCAGTACTACTAGACCATAGTCTCCTAAATTTCCCTAGATCTTAAAAACAATCCTCGCCAGACTATGCTATATGTCTAATTGCTACATTAAAACTTTTTGCTCTTTTAAAAGTCTCCTATCGTTCCATGTTCCTTAGTCATTTGTCACCTCCCCTTCCCACAGACTCTCTCTTGAGACTTCCCTCTTACTTCTCCCTCCTTGTAATCGCTCTTTGGGTTTGAGTCTCTTTATGGTTTTTTGTCTCCTGTTCATAACCCCCTTTTTTTCTAAGTCAGTTCTCTTGCATATTTCAGGGAATACTGGTAGGGCTAGATAAGATATATTTTGTTTTATTCTTTAATAATAATATGATAAAAGATGGATTTTGAATTTCTATTACACATTTTTGATATGTAAAACTAGTCCTTTTCAATTTTAGAAATATTTTTGCCTACAGCATAGTTTTAAATGATTTTCAATTTGTAATAAGAGTTTCCATTTAATAACACACCTTAAATCCTAAAGAAAGTTAGGTAAGCTGCCTCTGGAAATTTATTTATTTATTTATCTATCTAGCTATCTATCTATTCATTCATTTATTTGTTTGTTTGTTTATTTGTTTATTTTTAAGTGAGGCAATTGGGGTTAAGTGACTTGCCCAGGGTCACACAGCTAGTACATGTTAAGTGTCTGAGGCCGGATTTGAACTCAGGTACTCCTGACTCCAGGGCTGGTGCTCTATCCATTGTGCTACCTAGCTGCCCCTGGAAATTTATTGAGGGAAATTATTTAATTGTAACAGTTGGCTTGCCTGTATATTAACTTCTCTCTCTCTCTCTCTCTCTCTGGTGAGACAATTGGGGTTAAGTGACTTGCCCAGGGTCACACAGCTAGTGTCAAGTGTCTGAGGCTGGATTTGAACTCAGGTCCTCCTGACTCCAGGGCCGGTGCTCTATCCACTGTGCCACCTAGCTGCCCCTATGTATGTATTTTAACAAAGTAATAAGATACCTATGCTGTATTCTAGTAGTATGATAGGAGATGTGACAAAGAGCAAGTAAAAGTGTTTTGGGACCAGACTTTTGGGTGATTTCATTGGTATAGAGAAGTGCCCATGAGGAAATTTCCTCCACCACTGGAAATAGGACATCTTCTCTGCTAGATAGATGGCTTCCTAGGGCACTGAGAGGTTAAGCGATTTCCCTAGAGTCACTCAACCAGGAAGTGTCAGAAGCAGGACTATTATCCATATCTTCCTGATTTGAGGGCAATACTCTCTCCATTAAACAATGCTGCCTCTGTCTAAATACAAAATATATACGAAGAAAATGCAAGGGATTTGGCGGGGGGGTGGGGTGTAAAATGGGGTAGGAGACCCTAATAAATGCGGGCATCAAGAAAGGCTTCATATAGGAGGAACCTAGGAGGAATCTTGGAGGAAGCTAGGGATTCTGAGAGGTATGCCTGAGAGAGTGGCTTCCAGGCATGGGGTGAGTCTTGTATGAGGAACCAACCAATAGACCTATTTGGTTGACATGTAGAGTGCACAAAGGAAGGTGATATAAAATGAACTAGGTGGCGCCATAGTGTGCAGAGTGCTGAGCCTGCAATCAGGAAGACTCATTTACCTGAGTTCAAATCCAACCTCAGACATTTACTAGCTGTGTGACCCTGGGCAAGTCACTTCATCCTGTTTGCCTCCATTTTCTCATCTGTAAAATGAGCTGCCGATTAAAATGGCAAATCACTCCAATAGCTTTGTCAAGAAAACCCCCAATGGGGTCACAAAAAGTCAGACAGGACTGAAACAGTGGAACAACATCAACCGCTTAGAATAGTAAGTTGGAGCTGGACTGTGAAAGACTTTAAGTGTCAGATGAAGAAGATAGTATCTGATTCTAGAGAAGGAGCAGTTGAAGCAGCTTAAGAAAGGGCGCACTGTGGTTGGACCAGTCCTGGGGAATATCAGTTTGACAGCTGTGTAGAGCCTGAATTGAAGCACAGTCAGACTGGTGTTAGAACCATTTGGAGGGAATATTATAATAGTGTAGGTGAGAGCTGTTGAAGGCCTTAACTAGGTTGGCTGCCATGTTAGTTTAAAGAAAGGAATGAAATGGATATAAGAGACATACTTTGTGTGTTGTGTTTGTAACTTCTGTATTAGAATATAGTGTAACTTGGGGTCCTGGATTTATGACAGAATTTCCACAAATATATAGCCAGGAACATAGGATTTTATTTTCAATCTTCAGGCAAAATTTTAGGGGATATGTAATTATATTGAGGTATATTGGTAGTTCTTTTAGCATAGTCTTCCAGTCAGTGGGCTGGGACAAATTGATTAGACTCTCACCCTCAGGGAATGTAGGGTATGTATGTGGCCTCTTATCAGAGTAACAAAGATAAATACAGACATACCTCAGAGATGTTGTGGGTTCAGTTCCAGACCACCACAATAAAGTGAATATCGCAATAGAGTGAGTCAAACAAATTTTTTGGTTTCCCAGTGCACATAAATGTTATGTTGACACTATACTATAGTCTATTAAGCTTGTGATAGTATTATGTCCAAAAAACCAATGTACATACCTCAATTAAAAAATACTTAGTTGCTTTAAAAGATGATAATCATAATCTGAGCCTTCAGTGAGTTATAATCGTTTTGCTGGTGGAGGGTCTTTCCTCAGTGTTGATGACTGCTGAGTAGTCAGGGTGGCAGTTGCTGACGTTTAGGGTGGGTGTGGCAGCTTTTAAAATGAGACAACAAGGGGCAGCTAGGTGGCACAGTGGATAAAGCATCAGTCCTGGATTCAGGAGGACCTGAGTTCAAATTCAGCTTCAGACACTTGACACTTACTAGCTGTGTGACCCTGGGCAAGTCACTTAATCCTCATTGCCCCGCAAATAAAAATAAAATATAAAATGAGACAACAATGAAGTTTGCCATGAGATTGATTCTTCCTTTCATGTTAACACTTGGAGCCTATTGTAGGATTATTAATTGGCCTACATTCAATATTGTTAAATCTCAGGGAATTGGGAGGCCCAAGGAGAGGGAAAGTAACTAGGGAACAGCCAATTGGTGGAGGAGTCAGAACACATGCAACATTTATTGATTAAGTTCTGCATTTTATATGGGTGCAGTTCATGGCTGCACCCATATACAATACAATAGTAAAATTAAACAATTACAATAGTAAAATTAAAGATTACTGATCACAAAATCACCATAACATATAATAATAATAATAATAATGTTTGAAATATTGTGAGAATTACCAAAATGTGACACAGAGATATGATGTCAGTACATGCTGTTGGAAAAAACAATGGCATCTATAGACTTGCTTGATAGTACAATTTGTTAAAAAACAAAAACAAAAAACCCCACAATACTTGCTGAAGCAGGTGCTAAATCTGAAGCTTGATAAAACAAGGTAAGCCTTGTGTGTAGTGGCCACACAACTACTCATTGGCAGGGCCAAACACAAATGTCCTGTTGTTCTCCACTCTTTAACTAATAGCAGTATGGCCAGGGTAGAAAATGTAGTAGGGAAGATGAAGCAATCAAGGCAAAAAGAAGTTATGGAAATGTGAAAGGTGTTAATATCACTTTCAGTGTTAAACCTCATTAGCTTGCTGAATTTTTCATGGGTACCAAGTGAGTTGCTATGTTTTAAAGACAGGTTTTAATTTTAATTTTAATTTTAAAAAATTAATATAAACAATTGTGGTCTAATTTCAAATGGTGTGGCTTAACTTTAGACATACTTTAATGAGAAAAGAAAGAAAAGTAAGACAATTAGGAGAGTTGGGGCAAATACTTATCCTTTAAAAATTATCATCCCATTTTTGGACACATTTCATTCTTATCCATTTTCCTTCCTCCTTATTAGAGAAAATGGGGGAAAGAGACCACATGTCAGTTTTGCCTCCACAAAAGTAAAACACTCACATTGGGGATGAACAGAAGCAAACTATCTTTGCTTATTGTTTTTATAGGTTGCTGAAAGTTTTTTTTTTAAGTTTTATTCTTTTATCCCAAACTACCTTTTCTTTAACTATTATATATATATATATATATATATATATATATATATATATTTGCATTCATTAACCTCATATTTATGTGATACTTATGATTACAAATACTTCTTGTCTCCAAGTAGGAATTGTTTCATTGTTAGCACTATAGTACTTAATAAAAACTGTTGATTGGTTAATTATCTCTCTATTGTTCTTTCTGTCTGTCGGTCTATCTGCTTATGTTGTAAGCAGCAGATGGTAGGAAGAGTTGAATCAGAGCATTTTGGAAAAGTATTTTACGGTAGCATTAAGAAAACCAAGAAGCTGAGAAATGGAGAGTTAATTGGCCATGAAGAAAAGGAAAAGGATCTGTTGGCTCTTTGTTTTAAATATACTTCTTTGAATCTGTTCAGGAAGTTGAATAAGAGCAGTTGATGTCTGATTAAAGGATAGATATTTTTTAGGGAAGATGTTCAACAGCTTCCCATAGGTATAGATGCTTTTCTCATCAAACCTGCCTTCTCCACCAGTCACTGTCAATTGCCTAGGAATGTAGCTGCACTTGGGGCAATGAGATGTTTCATGGACCATAACAGTCTTAGTTAAAATATATGGTGGATGCAGCCTGCTGCTGCATCTTTCCCTTAACTTGGTGATGCTGCTGAGAAGAAAAGAGATGAAGGTAACAGTTAATTTTTGAGTCATTATAATTAGGAGAATTCTTTGCTAGTCTTTTGTGTTCTAGATCAGCAGTATAAACTCCTTGGGGAGCAAGAAATGCCAAATTGATTTAAGTATCTGACTGAGTCTTTATCAACCTCAAATAATATAGCACAAAGCCCTCTCCTAACTTAGAACATTAAATTATCATTAACACTTATAGCATACTGTAGCTAATTAGCAAAAAGGGCCTCCTTTCCATTTTAAAGCCAGCTTTTCCCATTCATAAAAATTAAATAAACTCCATATAACTAAGCTAAAAATATTTATAAATTTGACATAATTATTCAGATTTCATTGCACTGATTTGATTTCTGTTTACTTCCCTTCCCTCCATGCCTCTCAGTGTTTTATCGAATTCTGTATTCCCTGGCATGATATTGTTGTTCAATGAATATAGCTATAAAGTCTCAAGGGTGTCTGTAATCGTGATGTAATTGTTGATAATTGGCAGTTTATATTTGCATTGGAGACATCTGTTATTGGCCTCCTCTCACTCTATTGTAACACTCATTGCTATGAATTCAGTGTAGCAGGTGATACATTTTGGTAATTTGAATGTATACAGTTAATTTTTTTCTTTTATAAAGCACTAACTCAGAATGGGAACAATTTGCAAAAAAGATAGATATGCCTTTTCCATTATTTTGATAGCTAGCATTCACATTAGATTAAGGGTCCTTGACCTTTTTTGATGTTGTGGGCCCCTTGAACAATCTTTTAAAGTTTATGGACCTCTTCTCAGAATAATATTTTTAAGTAATTGAAAAAAATTCTAGCTTTCAACTAGAGAATAGTGAAAATAAAAACATAAATTTTTTTTCCTTTCCAAGTTCATAGACCCCTTAAAATCTGTCTATGGACCACTGATGGATCCAAATATCTCAGGTTAATAATCCCCTGCATTAGACTAATAAACATAAAAAAGAAAACCTGTTAAGTTGATTAAAAAAAATATGACCAAATATTATACATGAAATGCTAAATGTTTGTGGCTGTGGTATCAAAGCCATATTCACCCCCAGATAATCCTGGGAAATTCTTAATTATATGGCTGTGTATAATCTAAATCAAAGTATATATTAAGTAATTTGATGACATTTGTGACTCTTACCCATAGTCCCCAACTTCTCCAGTGAAAGGAGGGAAGTACTCTCTTTTCTAGGGGTAAGACATCATTAGAATGATTAATTTTAAAGACTAATCATTATAATATCCTGTTGCAAAACCAATTTCTCTTTAATATGTTTAATGAAGTATATCTGCTCGCTCTTGCTCTCGTGCTCTCTCTCTCTCTCTCTCTCTCTCTCTCTCTCTCTCTCACACACACACACACACACACACACACACACACACACACACACACACACACACTTCACCAATCCAAATATCCAAATAGTGGTACATCCTAGAGTCAAACAAAAATCATCTTTGAATTTAATCCTTGTTTTGTATTATCTGTCCTATTTCTTCAACAATAAAGTAACACCTTCCATAGCACTTTAAGGTTTACAAAGCACTTTCCTCACAATAATCCTATTATTTAGGTATGGTAAATATTTATTTCCCTCATTTAAAAAAAAAAAGGAAACTGAAACTTAAAGAGGTTACAGTGACTTGTCCAAAGTATCACTGTCTTGATCATAGATTTAGAGTGTTAAGGGTCCTCTGAGGTCATTTAAGGTCAAGGTGACATCCTTATTTTATCAATGAGGAAAGCAAGTTTAAAGGAGGCTAATTGATTTGCCCAAGTTCACACAGGTAGTGTCAGAAATGAGATTTCATCCTGGATCCACCATTCTCCAAATCCTGACTCTTTTTAGTGTACCACACTTACTAGATAATTGAAATCTGATTTCCTAGGTCTAGAGGTTCTTACCTTGGGGTCCATTGATACCCCCTATAGAGCTATAGATTTCAGGGGATCCATGATCTTGGAGGGAGGGGAAACTACATTTTTATTTTCATTAACCTTTAACTGAAAAAAATATAGCATTTCCTTCAACTATTTAAAAGCATTTATTCTGAGGAATTCATAGGCTTCAGCAGACTGACAAAGGGGTTCACATCATCAAAAAGAGCGTAAGAACCCATGACCAAGTTCAGCTGCATCAGGTTATAGTGAGAAACCTGTAACCCAGAGAGGAAAATTAACCTGCCCAGTCACCCAGCTAGTAAGTGTCAGAGGTCTTCCTGGTCTTCCTCCCACATCTTCCTGACTCCAGTACCAGCACTCCTTGTCCATGTGACCATAGTTATTTCTTTAAGCAGAGTTAAACCAGCCCAAAGCCTGGACAGATCATCTCAAATTCCAGTTTAGCAGAGCATAAATTTTTATTGTTCCCCGTGGGCCTTAGCAGGTCTTGTGGATTCCTTAAGCTTCACTAGCCATTGGTTTGCCCAGGATAAAATCTTGGCATATATTCAATGATTCTAAGTCACACACACTCACTATATCTTCAGTCACTTGGGGAAATGTCAAAACTTAGGGTTGCTTCTTAGCATAAGCAGTTATGTTACTAAACTAGGGCAGCCCTGAATTTCTGGGAAGGACTTGAGAGAAAGGAAACCTGCTTAAGAGGATGGGAGGCTCTCAAGAACAAAGTCTGTTCATACAATCATAATTGATGTAGAGGAGAAGGAAGAGGGAACTCTGTCTTAAGAAATCAGTGTAGCTGTATATAGAACTCTAGTGATATACATGGATTTCTTTTCATTTAATTCTGAAATTTATTTGAAGTTGGAAGGCTTCATGGTGTGGTTTAAAAAAAAGATATTATTACAACATCCTAATATATTTATTTGTCATCTGGTAGGGAGATGATATAGAGTGATTTGGTTTTAAATTGGAGTATATATTTTTAAAAATTCTTTTTAAACAAACATTTTTATTTAAAGTTTTGAGATCCAAATTCTATCCTTCCCTCCCTCTCCTCTCCCCTCCCTGAGGCTGTAAGCAATCAGATATAGGTTATCCATGTGTAATTAAGTATGTGGATTTTTAAGTCCCATCTGAAAGAACTGCATGTAAGAGCTGGTAGCTGAAGGACATAAGGATAAACTCCCTAAAAATAAATAGATTTGTTTGACAACTGCTTTGCCAAAGTAGCTAGCTTTGAGAGGTCATTGATTCTCTGTTATTGGAGGTCATCAAATAGAGTCTAGAGACCACCTTTTGGGGAGGCTGAAGTACCTACTAACTCTGAGATTTTACAATTCTATGTGTGGATTATTGTTCAGTATTCTTCAGCAGTTAAGGGGGTGTGTTTATATTATATACGATACTATACTTTATATAGTATATAGTATAGATTCTCTCACTCCATATATATATGTGTGTGTGTGTACACACACACACTATATAGTATTCTACATAGTGTGCACACTACTAAGAAGTGCATACTTCTTAGCTACATTTTAAAAATTACTAAAATATTTCAAAGGAAGAACTATAAAATCTGTTAAGAAAAACTGAAAAAAAAAGTACACATTCTCTACTTATATTTGCAGGGAGAGAATTTAACTGCAGTGAAGCATGATTTTATTTTTTAAAAAGACAATAAAATACTTTCAACTTAATTTAACTGGGCAGAATGAGTTTATTTCTAAAAAATAAAAGAAAATAAATCATTCTTAATTTAATGTAACTAGGTGAGATGAGTTTCATTTCTTAAATATCTTGTTATAAGCCACTGTTATCATGTTTTATCCCAAGTGTCAGCACAGTGAGATTTATTTAACCAAGAGATGGATAGTCGTTCATTGGCCCAAAATAAATTAGCTGTCTGAAAAATATTTCTTATAGCTATAATTCTAGGTACATTTCTCCTAGGTGGATAATGTTTGCCATATTGTTACTTAGGCTGATTATATTTCTGCTCAATCTAATATTTGTTGAAAATTCCTTCAACATACATGTTAAACTAAGTTGAACATTTGTTTTCTTTTGTGGTTAGCATGTTGGTTGGGAGGTGTAAATATAGATTGTGTGAGAGACACCATTATTTCTTATCACTTCTTACTTCTCCCTCTGGCTAAGTTCACATCAGTGTTTATCATTGACAACTGACATAAAAGATATTCTTTGGAGTCAAAACAAGAAAAAACAGACATCACTAGACTTCATGGATGATTCTCTTTTGATTTATGGGCATTTGTTATTTTAATTAATGACTCCTTTAAAAGTTTGCTATTTTATTTCCAATTTACTCACTTAACAATTCACTTTCATTTATTCAGAACTCAGACTGGTTGACCATATGCTTAGGGAAATTACAAAGAGAATTTTTGCCTTGGATGGAAAGCTTTCTGAGATGACCTTTAAGGTTCTTTCTAGCTTGAGGCTTTTTTGAGTTTCAAAGCAGTCAGTTCTCAGTGGAATAGAAAATATCTTAATTGTATGTGTGGGTGTGTCCAAGCCATATTCATAGATTCATAACTTTGTTGTCTTCCCTATAACTGTTTTGCTCTGTTTATATAATGAAACTTGAATGAAGTGCCCATACTCTGCAAAATATAAAAAACAAAACAAAACAAACACTTTGAATAGTTTTTATTACTTAAATATAGATGGAAAATCCACCTTTGTGGAAATGTATTATTTCTTTTAAAAAAATTTTTTTGGGTATATTTCTAAAAGGTAGAATTTCAAATATCTGAAACTGAAAAAAAAACACCATGAAATAATTGTGTATAGTCATATTTCTTAAGCTACATTTTTTTCTATTTGAAATTTAAAGTCATCCTAGTCAGTCATTAATGAAAACACTAAAGAAATGATGACACAAGAATCTTCTAACTCTTTAGTTTTTGATTCTGATATGGCTACCGCTATTAGTATAATAACTTGGAATCAGTACTATCAAACAGCTGTTAAGTGCCCTTGGAATGAAGTGGAGTGTTTCATACACTTCCTGTTGGACCCATATATTCCCCATCAAGGTCTCACTTCATCAGATAACAGACAAGGAGAGGAAATGTCTTTCTTTTGTACATCCACTTCATTATCAAAGATGGATCCTGTGATAATAAGATTAAATTTAATGAGGAACATTTCATATTGATGAAATCTAGTTCAACCTCTTCTTGAACATAGGAGCAATCATTTAAAAAATAATCACCTAATTTCTCTATTGGAATTAAAATGAATTTTCTTTATTTCCTAAAATGATACATTTTGGAATTGTGTTTCCATTGTACTCAAAAGCATGGTGTTATTCTATAGCAATGAAGGTAGCAAGCATTTGGGGAGGGGGTAGCAAGCATTTTTTAAGAGCCCACTATGTGTCAGGCACTGTGCTAAGTGCTTTAGAAGTATTGTCTCATTTGATCCTCATAACAAACCTGTGAAGTAGGTACTATTATGATACCCATTTTACAATTGAGGAAACTGAGTCAGAGGTTAAGTGACTTGCCCTGGGTCACACAGCTAGTAAATGTTTGAGGCTAGATTTGAGCTCAGGTTTTCCTGACTCCAGACCCAGTGCTCTATCCACTGCCCCCAGCTAACAGTGGCACTATAATTGCCTGTATCCCTCCCTACCTGTATCAGGTAGAGAGAGGGGGAAATTACATAAGGCAGTTGCCCCAAATTCTTATGTTCCTTCCTATAACTTAAGCAGTTTTTGTGGTGAAAGTCAGACAGTTAGAATTTATTAAGTTTCTACTATGTATTAGGCATTGTTCTAAGCATTGGAGATAAAAAGAAAGGCAAGAACTCAAATCAAAACAAAACCCAATCCCTGGTTTTAAGGACCTCATAATCTAATGAGGGAGACCACATGTAAAACCACCTATGTATCAATGAGACATATATAGGATAAATTGGGAGTGGTAGTTTATTGCAAAAGGTAGGACTTTAGCTGAGATTTGAAGGAAGGCGAGGAAGCTGGGGGAGGGGTGCTGTGATGAAGAGAGACAGTTTCAAGTGTGGAGGTTCCAGAACTCAATTTGGGCACCTCTGAGGTACTGAATTGGTTCCCATATGCCAGGATATAGCAGAGATTTAGACATTTTATTTACTTTGTATACATTCGTGTTTATCAGTAGGCAAGTTGCTTCTCTCTGACAGAATGCAAATTATCATTAAGAAATGCTTGCTGAATTGACGTGAGTTGAATTCACAGCTTTTTCTTGTTTTAGGCACACATTCTGGAATGTAAAATTTGAATATAACAAAGTCTTGCTTCTGAGTTAGAAGACTATAAGCCTACTCTGCAGGTGATTCCTGAATAGCCCTTGGTATATTTGGGTTGTAAGCATTATATTATAATTAAAGTATTTAGCATTTTATCTTTCAGGGTCTGTTTTATAAGTTTGTGGGAAATAATATCATGAATCTCAAAGCAATCAAACACTTAGTAAGCACCTACCATGTGCCAGGGATTATGCTAAATTCTGGGGTTACCAAAAGATAGTTCCTGCTCTTAAGGAGCTTACAGTCCAATGGGGAAGACAACGAGTAAACAAATATATCCAAAGCAAACTGTATACAGGATCTATAGGAAATAACACAGAGAAAGCAACCAGAATTAAGAGGCATTCGGGAAGACTTCTTGTAGAAGATGGAATTTTAGTTAGGAATTGCGGGGGGACAGGGAGGTCAGTTGTCAGAACAGCAGGGAGAGCATTCCAGGCATGGGAATCGCCAGAGAAAATGCCTGGAATAGAAGAGCCTAGAGATGGAGTTTTTTGTTTATGTTACAACTAGGAGGCCATTGTCACTGGATTGAAGAGCATCTCACACTTTTAGGGTTTTGAGGGGTTTGGGGTTTTTTTTTTTTTTTTACACTTTTAGTTTATGAAGTGATACCATGCATCTCACAAGATCCATTTCATCTGGTTAGGTCGGATAGAGGCTTCGAAACTGCTTTCTAGAACAGAGAGCCCAACAAATAAATCACCCACATGACCGAAAAGGAGAGGAGTCTTTTTCCTTCTTCCTATTTTCCTTTCTAACCTGACTTTGAGTGAAGTAGAGTCTCTACTTTTCATCTCTACAGAGCAGAGTCGCCTTTATCAGCCCTGGTTAACCACCCTTAAGCATCCTTAGTCTGAATTGATACTTTTAAATAAAGTGCAAGTTATTTATGAAAATTTAGATCCATTATATCTATTTTATAGATATTTAGGTCTACAGAATGTTATATAATCTTTTAGAAGTATAAAATCAAAACCAGCTCCATTTCAGAGAAAGAAAACACAAGACATCATACAATTCAGCCAAGGTTTTTATGTTCTCTGGCTCTTTAATGTGACCTATGGATTTTTATGAAGAAATACATTATAAAGGGCACATTGTGGGAAGGAGAAACTGCTAGTGATGTTGGGAAGAAAGACATGTTTTAGAACATTGTGCAATGGATGGTTGACAGGTGTTGGGGTTTTTTTGTTTGTTTTGTTTTGTTTTTTGTTTTTTTGGAAGCATATAAAGGAAAGTCTCTTTGAACAGTATACCCTCCAAATTTCAACTCTTAAGTTGCTTGAAAGGAAGCATCACCTTCTTTGAGTATTAAAACCTAATGAAAGGAAATTTTGCCAACAATTAGTACTGTCCAAAGGTGGAATGGAGTGTATTCTTCTTTTCCCTAGCAGATTTCTTGTGAAGGCTTAATGGCCATTTATTGGAGATGTCATGGAAGGAATTTTCAGTTAGGTACCCATTGCATTAAGTGAAGAGGTTAGAGATAGATGTGAAAAGAATGTTTACCTGTAATATAACCTATCTTGGTAAAGGCTAGAACAAGAGCCGCTCATTTTTTTTTGTGCTATGGACAAAGCTGAAAGCTGAAGCTTTCCTATGGACCCTTTCTTGTAAGCTTGCTTTTAAATGCATCTGTGTGTGTATTTACCAAACAAACTGATACTATTGAAATAAAGATGTAATTCTTTCCCACTCAAGTTCTACCCTGAAATCTGTTCATGGACCCCAGGTTAAGAACTTCAGGTTGAGAGGTAATACAGTGAGAGGCATTCAACTGCACATTTTAATTTGTGACAAGTAATCATATAATTCATTGCATGTCATCAATAAGTAGATCGATTGTCTTTTTGTCACTTCATTGTATTTGTTCTTATAATACCTACTTTAGTTCCAAAATGGAACTTTTTCTACTTAATACTTGCAGGGTTTTTTTTTCACATTATGTATTCTTTTTTTCTTCTTGCTATGTTTTTCATCATCATGGTTAGGTGGCTGCCCCAAAGCAGTGAAGGTAGATTGGCAATGACTTTGATTTAAAATGTGGTTCATTTTTTTCTAATTAGGAGCCCTTTGGCTGTTTGCATTTTTTATTATGCTCTGCTGCACTAATTGAGCACAAGGCTGTCACTTTGAAGATATAGGCAAACCTTTAGAATCCTTCTTCCTAGTTGGTCTAAGGTAACAATTTCATTTCTTATACCTGAAGCTGACATTTGGGCTATACAGTAAGTATCACTGTTGTGTTATAAGGATTTACATTATTGTATTAAAAATAAACAATTCATTAAGTTTCTAATGAGAGAATGACTTTGACTTATCAAAAATATATTTATCACTACCCCCTACAAATGAAGGTATTAAATAAATACATTCTTTTTTTTTCTTTTAGTGAGGCAATTGGGGTTAAGTGACTTGCCCAGGGTCACACAGCTAGTAAGTGTTAAGTGTCTGAGGCTGGATTTGAACTCAGGTACTCCTGAATCCAGGGCTGGTGCTTTATCCACTGCGCCACCTAGCCGCCCCTAAATACATTCTTAATACATTCATAATCTGTTTCATTCCTTTTTTAAAGGGAGGATTCTTAAGGGCTGTCATTTTAAAAGGTTCATAGTTTGTACATGGAACAGCACATTGATTATTACCATTCATATAAAAATCTTGTTTTTCCATTATGAATTTTACATTTATTAACAAACATGAACATTTTCTATATAAAGGACAGAAAAGAGGATTACACGTGACATTAAAATCCACTGAGTACAGCATGCTGTCATTTTTTTTAGTATCAATTTTAACATGTTAATATCAATAATCCTCTTTTTTGTCTTTCTCACCTTCTGAATATCTTCCTCTCTTCTGCGTATTTATGTGTCTTATTGATATGCTTGTTTCCTTTTTCTGTTTTGCCTGGCTATCACTATCTACCCATTCTCCTATAACATTTCTCTCTTCCCTAATAAAAACCCTCCTTTGTAACAAATAAATATAGTCAAGAAAAACCAATTTGTGATGTATTGGTTATGCCTACAAAGGTATGTTTCATTCTGTGCCTGCAGTTCATTACCTCTGTGCCAAAAGGTGGGAAACATGTTTTGTTATCAGACTCACGGAATCCCAAACGGTTGTTCAATTGCTCACAATTCTTCAGCCTTTCAAAATTGTTTTTCTATACAAGGTTGTAGTCAGTGTATAAATTGTTCTGTTTTTTACTTCCCTCTGAATCAGTTCCTACAAGTCTTCCCAGGTTTCTCTGAATCTTTTCCTTTTGTCATTTAAAAATTTTTACAGTGTTATTTATTTTTCAATTTTGAGAAGACCAGAGACAGCATGGTAAGAATGGAAGATTAGGGGACTCAAACCCGAGTACCAGTTCCTGCTGTGGCACTTACCAGCAGGATGACCCAGGGCAAGTCAGATCACTGCTTAGTTTTCACTAAGCACTTTTACTTAGATCACTGCTCATCTATATGAGCAGATTAGAGTAGATTTTTTTAAAGTCCATGCTAGTTCTAATATTCTCTGACTCTTGAAGGGTAGCATCCTCTAAGCAAAGAATAGATTAGATGAAAGAATCCCATTTTTTATGAAAATTATACTTTGTCACTTTATTTTTTCTTTTTTGTCATAAAAGTATTTTATTATTATTTAGTTACATGTAGAGATGGTTTTCAACATTTGTTTTTATAAGATTTCTAATTTCAATTTTTTTTTCCTCCCTCCCTCCCTCCCTCCCTCCCTCCCCAAGACAGCATGCAGTACTTTGTCACTTTAAAAGATCTGTGGTTTTTACAGTTCTAGAGGACCCATGATAAAACCCTATCAACCTCCTGACAGAGAGGTGATGGACTCAAGAAGTAGAATGAAGCATTTTAAAAATATATAGTCATTTTGTTTTGTTTGACTATGCATAGCTTTTACAAGGGTTTTGTTTTTCTTTCTTTTATTTTTTCAATAGGAGGGGTTGGGAAAGAGAGAAAACAGATTTTTGTTTAGTGAAAACAATAAATTTAAAAGACCTGTGGTTTTGTTGCAAACGCTGTGATTTCCCTCTGATGCTGCTCACAGTCCCACCATGCAGAGTGGATTCCCATGAGTGAATTCCCGTGGTTGAGGAATTCATTGTCTTGAATGGTGGCCAGTCTTATGATCATAGACTACTTCACTGTATTTCTCTTGATTGGTTCTTTGACAGCAGACATATAATCCTGTTGTAAAAGAACTCTCCTTCCAGAGTCTATTTTCTGCTGGGGTAGCCTTTAAAAACCCAGAATCACCTCAATGTCAGCATGGATGAGGCATTTGGGGATGCGACTTTAATGAGGTGCTTAATGAGATTATATAGAGATTGTAAAGTGGTCATTCTCTGTTTGTTTCCATCATTTAAAAATGTATTGTGCGGGCAGATAGGTGGCGCAGTGGATAAAGCACCAGTCCTGGATTCAGGAAGACCTGGGTTCAAATCCAGCCTCAGATACTTAACACTTACTAGCTGTGTGAACCTGGGCAAGTCACTTAACCCCAATTACCCCCCCAAAAATTAAAGAAATGTATTGTGTATATACTTGTATACATACATACGTACTACTTTTCAGCTTTTCTAGTGATATTTTTTTCACATGACAAAAATAACAAAAATCCCAAGGCACATATTTTTCAAATAATTCTGAAGGTGTTAAGAAATGCGCACAGTTCCCCTTACATTTCTTGTTAAAATGTAAGCCCTTTGAAACAGAGACCAGTTATACTTTCTTCTATGTATTCCCAAGGATGATTGGTACAGTTCCTGGCACATTGAGAGGACTTAATGAATAATTATGAAACCTTTTCAATGTTTTGACCAGTTTTTTTTCTTTTGTCTCCTCTTTTGTCTTTTTCTTTTCCTTAAAATTTTTTTGTTATATGGAAGTATTTTCTGGGGGGAAGAGGAAAAAGTCATACTAGGGGAAATTCTGTTGACATAAAAAAATCAAAAGATAATAAAGAAGGAAATAAGCATTTATGGAGCATCTATTATGTGTGAGGCACTGTGCTGAGTGCTTTATAAATTCTCATTTGATCCTCACAACAACCTTGTGAGGTAGGTATTATTATTATCCTCATTTTATAGTTGATGAAACTGAGGCAGCAGAGGTTAAGTGACTTGCTCAGGGTGGTACAGCCAGTAACTGTTTGAGAAGCTTACATATTTGAATTTTTTCATGTTGGACTTTCTTAAAAGAATGGATTTATACTTTTGTAATAAAAATTACCCTTTTCTGAGAGGGAATACCTTGCTATGTAAATGGTCTCTGTTTTAAAACAACTTTTAATTTTCTTCCTTCCTTTCTTTCTTTCTTTCTTTCTTTCTTTCTTTCTTTCTTTCTTTCTTTCTTTCTTTCTTTCTTTCTCTCTTTCTCTCTTTCTTTCTTTCAGTCTGTGGTTAAGAAAAAATATATTCAGGTTTCTTTCATGCCTTTAACATCCAATCTTTATAAAGGAAACCCCATTTTCACATGGAAATTTTGACAGGGCCAAGGTTGTATATTTTGGCAATATGGATAAGGAGAGTACAGTTCTCAGTGTTCCCAAAGGTACTTATGTAAAATTTCTTTTGTGGGGGATACCCTTGGTATTTAAGTTTTCCCCACTTAATTTCATAACTGTCTGCAAGTTTTCAGCAGCCTGAAATTCATGATCCATGAGGTGAGCTTGAATTGTTTGATGTAATAATAATTTAAATGTTCCTATGAGCTTAGTTTTCTTGAAGCAAATTGACTTACCCTTTATGAAATATTACCCTGGAGAGAATGCTGTTTTCACAACTTGTTCAAAACAAAGTCATTCTTCACCACCATTAAAAAAAAAATCTACCGAATACTTACTATGCTACTTTCCACTGTCAAAATGTGTTGTCATCTCTCAGTAAATATGCCAGTTGGCATGTCTCTGCAGATATTTTTATCTGCTCCCCGTCTGTCCCTTCTCATAACCCTTATTCAAATAGTATGTTGTTCTTACCCTCCCCCAGGGAGATTATGAGATCCTTGAGAACAAGGATTGTTTCATTTTTGGTTTTGTATCCCCAACACCTAGCTCTGTTGTAGGCATTTATTAAAGGCACGTTCAACTTCACCAATTTAATCAGGTGGCAAAGGGAGCTTTCATTTAAGCCTATGCCATGGATAATTCCAAAGCCTGGCAGTGTAGTAAAAACTGCAGCATTTTTCTAAGTGGTAAATTGAAGAGTTCAGGAGGATTGTTTTTATGCCATTTGGTGGGAATTTCTCTCCCCACTGAAGGAACTAGATCACTGACTAATAGTGATGTGGAGAAATTTTAAACCCCTGGTTATGGGAACGTGTCTTAGCTATCATTTGTTTAGGGCAGTTTGTACCAGTTGTAATTCTAGCTGTTTGGCATATTTCTTTGTAGATTATTGAAAAGTAGTCAACTTTAATCACATTTTAAAAAAACAGCTGGTCTGAGGGATAACTGGAAAGAGAGATTAATGGAATTCATTATACATAATAAATACTCATGACTTTCAGGGGGCAGAGCCCACATGGCAGAGAAAAGGCAGGGACTTCCCAGAGTTCCCCCCCAAAACCCCTCCAAATTCCTTCAAATAATGCCATAAGAAAATTCCAGAGCATCAGAACCCACAAAAGGATGAGGTGAGATCATTTTCCAGCCAAAAACAGCTTAGGGGGGCAGCTAGGTGGCGCAGTGGATAGAGCACCAGCCCTGGATTCAGGAGGACCTGAGTTCAAACCCGGCCTCAGACACTTGACACTTACTAGCTATGTGACCCTGGGCAAGTCACTTAACCCCAATTGCCTCACACACAAAAAACAGCTTAGAAGGAAAGCTCTGTTGTGCAGGGGTGAGAGTAGATCACAGCCCTCAGTTCTCACAATGCAGATCTAGCCCCAGGCAGACTGCTCTGGAGGAGCCTTTGGCTATTGCTGTGGCCACTTCTGGAACCCTGCTCATGGACTGGTGAGGGGTGTCGAGCAGTTGGTCAGGGGAGATTGCAGGGGCTTTTGCTGGCTCTGAGGCAGGACTCTGTTATTTTGCCCCTGGAAGCAGTCTTGAGTGGCGGCCCAGGTGGGGGAGGGGCACGGGCACAGGCACAGGCACACGGAGCTTGTAACCAAAGTGAAACAGGTTTCTGTTCCCAGATTAAAGAGCAAGCAGGCTTATGGTTACTTACAGACCAGAGCACAGGCCAAAGGAGTGTAGAACATGCCTCTTCTTAAATTGTACCACCAGGGACCACCGGAAGTGTGGGACAGTGCGCTCTGGAAGCAGCCCCCCACTTTAAAAAGGAGTTAAAAGTCAAGAAATAGGCTGGCAAAATGAGCATACAGAAAAAGATGCTGACCCTAGAAAGTTTCTTTGGTGACAGGGAAGATCAAAATATGCCCTCAGAGGAAGATAACAAAGTCAAAGCTCCTACATCCAAAGCTTCCAAGAAAAATATGAATTGGTCTTAGGCCATGGAAGTGCTCAAAAAGGACTTTGAAGATAAGGGAAGAGAGGTAGAGGAAAAAATGGAAAGAGAAATGAGAGTGATGCAGGAAAGTCATGAAAAAAAGTAGCTCGAAAAGTCAAATGGAAAAGGAAATACAAAAGCTCTTTAAAGAAAATAATTGCTTAAGAATTAGGATTGAGCAAATGAGTTTATTGAGCTAATGACTTTATGAGAAATCATAATAAATACTTGCTATATTTCAGAATGTTCAGAATAATAGTTGAAGTATCATAGTTGTTAGAAGGTTTCAGGAATGGGGTGTAGGTTTAGTACCTTTCTGGTGTCAGTCACTACTGTGTGATGGGGTTTTTGCATTCTAGGTAATACAGTTATTGACAGATTGAGTGATGCCAGTCTCTATAGGACCTTATGAATTCATGGCAGTACTTGGTATTTTTGGTGTAACTTTCTTTCTTTGGATAAGCCTTCTTCTTAGTCATATGCCTTCTTGTTTTTACTGTCATGGGAATTTGAAAAGATTAAGTTCATAGGATTATCATTAGGACAGGGAAGCAGAGTGGACTTATCTAGGGTTATTTATGATTTTCAAATGCCCAGGGGTACCTATTTTAGCTCAGGCTTATACCCTATAGTTATACATGAGAGTGGATTGAGATGGCTCTTGGAGGGGTAGGTAATTAGAGCCTGGGGATCTCTACAAATTTTTCCAGTGCATTTTTCCAGACCCTTCAGTAACTCTAATTTGGGATAACATTAATCCTTGTCTTTTGTTCTTATTTCCTTAAAAGCTGGGGGAAAAAAACACAAAACAAAACCCTAATATGACTCGTAAGTATTTATGTTGGCTTTTGGATCCAAAGTAACATTGTTAAAACCTGTCATCATCTACGATAAGCATGCTCAGATTGTACTACCTGCCCATGCAGGAAACCGTTGTACTTTGTGGTATGAGAATCCCACCCTACCACTTTCAAGAACAAACAATGGATACTCTGTCCCCACTGCTGTAAATCTTTTACGCCACAGTCCCTCTTCAAGAGACTCTCTGAGACACAGTGTTCCCTATAGCTGAAGACAGGGCTTATTCACAAAAATCTTCAACCTGGGGGTGGCTGAAGTAGTGTAGGGAGAGATTCATGAGTGCTGTATTTGCACAGTCCTCCTGGAATCAGTCAATAGAAGGAGGAGGAAAGGAAAGTCCCTTGTCCTTCCTGCTTAAAAAGTATATAGATAGACTAGCACAGCATTCATGATAAACATCAAGAATGTAACTTGCAGCTGGAGAAAATGGTTCATATTTCATTTGTAGTGTCATCAAAGCAGTATGAGTTTGTTATTTTAAAAAAATCCCACTACCACCATAAGTTTATGTGTAACATATATTTTTATGGGCTTCAAACCTGTGATTTCTTTAGGATAGAGAACTCTGCACTTAGAAACTCCATTGTGATTTATAATCTTCGAGAATTGCCCAGGGCAGTGAGAGGTTAAGTATATATCAGTGATGGGACTTAAAACCATCTCTTTCTGACTCCCAGGTTGCCTTATATTCACTGTCTCACTCTTCTTCATAATATTCAGTGGAGAAAAGCTGCTCTTATTTTAAAAAGCCAGTCAAAGACTCTTAAGGTGAGGATTTAATAAATAAACATCCATCAGAAATATTCAATGGAGAAGCTATAAGTAGGTATGTGAATCCTGAGTTAAAGATTTATCTAGTATCCAGGTTTAGATTAGCCATGAATCGAATTAGGTTTTGTTAAGCTCTTGGTTATGACAATATACTTTCAAAAACAGCCAACTCTATAGTTAATATGTTGACCTATCGAGTTTCCAGTTTACTTTTCTGAATTTCCCTGTTCCTGGATGCCCCCACTGACTGTCCTGATAACTTTCTGGAGCCAAGTTCCCTTCCTTCATGACCACTTCTTCATGTATGTTTTCTTCACTTTGTAAGGGAGCTTGTTAAGGGCAGAAATGGTCTTTGCTTTTATGTTTATATCTCCAGAGTTTGGCACATAGTAAGGGTCTACTAAATGTTTTTTCATTTAAAACCCTTGGATCTTTTCCCCAGCAATCAGGTAAAAGGAATTGGAAAAGAAAAATCAATGAACAAAAGGAAGAAGAAAAATGAATCCTTTATTCCTTTTATGATGTGAAAAGTCTTTATTAACCCTTTGTCAAATGCCTCTTTCATAGGACTAAGAGTATTTCCCTGAATACAGGATGGATAACTTATTAGAACTGGGGATATGGGAAGCCAACAAGAGTCATGGTTCAGTGTTAGCACAGGGCTTTACCCTGGTGATTAGCCTTAAAAGGGTTGGTGTTCTCGACCAGCCTGAGGTGTGGTCCTACCACAACTCCAGATAAATCTTGATTTAAGTCGTAGTCCTTCAAGCTGTGCCCAGAGTTTACTGCCTTAGTGGCACCCTGACAAATGTTCATGCTCATTCCTATACAAAATGTAAGAGAGTCTCATGTGTGGTAAAATAGAATGATTTCTGGATCTAAAGTTAGAGGACCTGAATTAAAATCTCAGCTCTGCTCTTTACAACTTACATAAATTTAGACAAGTCACTTTTTAAGTGACAAGTCTCTATTCTCCAGTTCCTTTGTTTATAAATCGGGAGACATAGATTAGATGACTTTTAAGGTCCTGGCCAACTCTTAAATCATGATCCTAGATTAGATATTGCTCCTATCAACTCCCAATTCATTATTCCTGGTGACTGTTCAGGGAAAAAAAAAAGTTTTCCTCTTTCTTCTAGCTCTCAACATCAGCTTTGCCCAAAATTCAAACTTCTGAGCAAATCCCACACAAAAGATGAGGAAACTAAGGCTCATAAGGGTTGTCATTTGCTCTAGGCTACATAATGGTGGACCTGGGGACAAGATCCTAGGTTTTTCATTTCTAGTCCAGCATTCTTTTGACCATACCACACTATATCCATTCTATTGGTCATAATTCTACCCTGTGGAGTAACAACAGAAATAATCTCCTTTTTCTTTCAAATTCTGGAATATCATTCATAATTATTCTTTTTTCCAGGCAGTTGTCCTCCTGACTACAGGTCTAACACTCTGTCCACTGTCTCACCCAGATTCTTGCAGCTACAGTGGACAGAGTGCTAGAGCTGGAATCAGGAAGACTTGAGCTCAAATCCAGCATCAGACATTTCCTAGCTGTGTGACCCTGGGCAAGTCACTTAACTTCTGTTTGCCTCTATTTCCTCATCTGTAAAATGAGGATGATAATAACACCTTACCTCCCAGGGTTGTTGTGAGGATCAAATGATATAATAATTGTCAAGTGCTCAGTACAGTGCCTGGCCCATAATAAGCACTGTACAGTAGAAATGTTTAGCCTTTATTAACAACTCTTCTTGCCAGACATTGTGCTAAGTACTGGAGATACTCAAGAAAGGCAAAAACAAAAACTCGGCTCTCAGACAAGACTGACAGGGAGATAAGATGAGAACTATTATGTGCAGACAGGATATTATGGGACAAACTGATTAATATCAGAGAAGATGCTAAGATGAAGAAGGGCTAGGAAAGGCATCTAAGCGGATGGGAGATCTTCTTGTCTGCCTTTCTTTTGGATGGTCCTTAATTGAAGAATTCCTAAATAATTATACCCAATTCCATTTCTCTCTGAATGGGGATACATTCAGCTTTGGATCAATTGAGGTTCAAGGACAGTCATCACATAGATGATTGCTGATTGAATAGTTTGACTATAGTGTTGTAGAGGTGTTTTAGAGTTCCGAAGGGTGTAGTTAGAACCAGTTGATTCTATGAGACGGTGCTGTTTACCTATCAGCTGGCATGTTCCATCTTGCATTTGTCAACTATACAGATTAGGTATATAGAAAGTAAGGTAGGTAAAAGCACTAGACTTGGAGTCAGGAAGACATGAGTTCAAATACTGTCTTAGACATTTGTTGAGCAAGTCATTTAATCTCTCTTGGCCTCGGTTTCTTTAGTATAAAATTGAAATATTAATCACATCTACCAAACAGGGATCAAAGATCCTCAAAAGAAGTGAAGCACTTTGTAAACTCTAAAGCACTGTGTTAAGTGTTTTTTTGTTTTGTTTTGTTTTGTTTTGGTTTTTTTTGTGAGGCAATTGGGGTTAAGTGACTTGCCCAGGGTTACACAGCTAGTAAGTGTTAAGTGTCTGAGGTCGGATTTGAACTCAGGTCCTCCTGAATCCAGGGCCTGTGCTCTATCCACTGTGCCACTGCCCCCTATGTTAAGTGTTAAATCCTCTTCCTCCTTCCCATGGAACATGCCCAGTGCGGGAGGTGGCAAATACCTAGTCCAGAGATCAGCAGCTTAGGCCTGCTTCTGCATGGCTTGGAGCTAAAAATGATTTTTACATTTAAAAATAAAGTTGTATCGTATTTTAAAATGTAAAAGCTATCCTTACATCTCTGGCCTACAAAAAGTAGGAAGCTGACATATTTGGCTCTCTGACCCTACTTTGCCAACCCTCCTAGCCTGGGGATTGGAATTTTCCCACTGAATAAACTAAATATTTGAATGTCTCAAATACTACACAAAGTTATCATGACAAAATATATGATTCCTTGCTAAAAACCCAGATACCCTATGTTACGCTTTCATCCAACAAATATTTATTGTGTCTTCTGTGTGCATGGAACTATGTTAAACACTTTGGAAGATACAAAAATAAATAGAACAGTCACTACCCACCATCAAGGGACAAACGATTTAGAAAAGCCAAGTATATACAAATATACATAATATACAAATATGCAAAGAACCAAGTATACACAAGCAGTATATGCAACTGTAATGCAAGACAGAAGAACCTTTGCAGAGAACAGAGTGGCCTTCAAAGGAGACCTTGAAGACAGGTGGATTTTTTGAGAGGCATAGATGAGGGTTGTCAGAGAAAAGTCACATTAGATTGGAAGAATGACACGTGAAAAGGTGTGGACAGAGGAAAATCCCTACATTACTAATTTAGTAAACTTAATTTCCATTTTTTTTTCTTTTTAAATATAAGTTAGTTTGGCATGCCAGCATTTTTAATGAAATAATACCATCTCCTTATCACCACTTCCTTTTATAAATGCTCACAACCATTTGTTCAATGATCCATTCCACAATTTTGTCAGGGATTGATTTCAAATGGAGCATTTTGTAGTTTCTACAAGTCAAATCAACTACAAGCACTTTTTAAGTGCTCACTGTGTGCCAGACATTATGCTAAGTGTTGGGAACGCAAACCCAAGCAAATAGAAAGACCATCTGTGCCTTGAAGGAGCTCAACTTTTTGTCCTTTTCTGAGTAAAAATTAGTATTACATTTTTAGCATCTCCTGTCTTCTGGCATTCTCCTAGTCTTCGTGGTATATTAGAACTGACAACAGTTCTATAATTGTACCTAAAAATTGTTTTAGTAAATTAGTATGTACATTTTTTCTGGGTCTGGAGACTTAGCTCATAAAAAGGTAGGTAGGTCCTCTATTATTTGGATTTCTGTTCCTTCTCAGTGGTGTTTATTGTGCTTTTTATGATTTGGAAATCATTCTCTTCCAGGGAGAAAATGAAATAAAAATGGGAATTTAGTGTTTCTGATTTCCTTGGTCATCCATTAATACTTCACTAATCTTTGGATCTTTCTTACTTTTTCCCTTCATTTTGCTGTAAATATTAGTGGAAACAATAAAAAAGAGGAAAGAACATTGGATTTATAGAGGACCCCATTCAAATCACATTCTCTCATTCCAATTCACACAGTTAAGAACTCTGACCTTAGACAAAAATTAGTTACTCTCTAGGACTCAGTTTCCTCCTATGTAAAATGAGGATTTTGGATTGGTTCGTTGACTTTTAAGATTCCTTCCAACTCTAAGTCTATGATCCTATGAGTTCTATGCTTGGATAGGGCTGTAGTCCAACTTCATTTTTCACTGTAGCATTTTCCTTATTTTGAGTTGTCTCTTCTACCTTTTCATACGAGTTCTCATGCCTTTCCCAGCTCTACTACAAACCAGACCTTAGTAATTTTTCCTTTGTCTAAAGATCCCCTGACTCCAAACATATATTTTATATCTTGACTTCTCTTTGGTTCCTTCTTATCTGGGTAATTATAGTCTTGTTAAAAACTAAATTTCAATATCAGACTTATTAATTAGCAGTTGTTAATGTTGTCCTGAAAAGAATGCAGAAATTGGAGCCACTGGATCCTGGCTTTGCTATTAGTACCTTTGTGATCTTGGCCAACTCAGCCTCTCTAACTCAGTTTTCTCTTCTATAAATGAAGGAGTTGCAACAGATGCTCTCTAAGGTCCTTTCAACTATAGACAACATCTAGCTATATGGTCCTACTTATAGACTCCTATGATTTTAATTCCTTTATTAATGGTCTAATTTCAGAGTGGTAGTAAGGTTCCCCTCACTTTTCTTTCCCTTGATCACAGAATGTTTGTCTTATTGCAACAGGCAAGGAGTTCCCAAGATTAAAGCATGAGAGGCAGCATAGTGTTCTGGATAGAGAATTGAACTTTGAGTTAAGAGATCTGAGTTCAATCCTAACTCATTCTTTTGTTTTGTTTTTGTTTTGGTGGGGCAATGAGGGTTAAGTGACTTGCCCAGGGTCACACAGTTAGTAAGTGTCAAGTGTCTGAGGCCAGATTTGAACTCAGGTCCTTCTGAATCTGGAACCAGTGCTTTATCCACTGCACCACCTAGCTGCCCCGCACCCCCCCCCCTCCCTTAGTAGGTGTAAGATGTCGGCAAATTAATTCTTGAGTCTTAGTATCTTCATAGGTAAAACAGTGATAATATTACTTGCCCTACATCTCTTTCAGGATAGTTTGTAAACCTTCAAGTGTCTATAAATATAAGTTATTATTAATGGGTTAAAAGAAGAAGAAAATTAGAAAAGATAACTTTTTAGATTACTATAATCTTTCCTTACACAAGAGTACTAAACATGTGCCAAGTCACAGAAATTTTAAAAAACACATAATCTGGCCCTAATCCCCAACCTGTCTTAAAAAGATAATTAATAAAATAGACCTTTTAAAAATAATTGCCTCCCATAAATTATTACCGGGCCTGAGGATTATGGCAAGTCTCTATACTCTCCATAGACATCTTTCAAAAATGTAGGTTATTTAACTGGTTCTTTATCTTTTTATAAATTCTGGGTCATGCCAACCTACCTGAACCAAGCCATCTTAGGAGAGGTTACTATATACATCTTAATTGGTTAGCTAGTGATTTTAATGCCCAGAGACTCAAGCTGAAATTAGGTGTTATTGATGATCATAATGACTTTATTCATTTAACTTATATTTTTTAAGACAGAATCAGAATTCCCCATAGCATTATATATCTGCATCTAAAAGATTCATGAGTCAGATCCCAATACCTTAGTATAATACCTGGCATTTAATAGGCCCTTAATAAATGCTTATTCCATTTCCTTCCCCTTTGGTTATATAACATTGCTAAGATGGTTTTCCCTGTAGATATATACTTAGGAGTTACTAATCTTCATTGTTATTTATGTTTGTAAATGCAAATAAATACATTTATTTCTAATACTCTTCTATGGATTGATAGTTTAGACTAATGTTTTTTGCACAGAAGTTTAAAAAACAAGGTGTTGTCTTTTTTTCTTCCATTAGTTTCTATCTGCAAACTATGCATGTTTCAATGTGGCTGGTAGTTATCTAATTTAAATTCAGTAACGTCAAATCTGGACAGCGTATTAAAAAGCAGAGAAATGATCTTGCCAACAAAGATCTGTATAGTCAAAGCTATGGTTTTTCCAGGAGCAATGTATGGCCGTGATAGTTGAACTATAAGGAAAACTGAGTACCACAGAATCTATGCATTTGAATTGTGGTGTTGAAGACGTCCTTTGAAGAGTCCCTTGGATAGCAGGGAGGTCAAATCAGTTAATACTTAAAGAAATTAATTCAGGCTTTTCATTGGAAGGTCAGATACTGAAGCTGAAGTGTAAGTACGTTGGCCACATAATGACAGGACTCTGGAAAATACCCTCATGGTGGGAAAGTTAAAGGCAAAAGGCAAAGGGGATGGCAGAGGATTTGATGGATAGATAGTATCATGGAAACAATGAACATGAACTTGGATAGACATTTAGAGATAGCAGAGGATAAAAGGCCTAGGGTGATATGGTCCATGGAGTCACAAAGAGTCAGACATGACTGAATACCTGAACAACAATGTATCTGAGCTGGGATCTGTACCACCCTATTTCCTCCTTTGTGGAAAGTTAAAAAGAGTTTGTTAATGTACAGACAGGATCCAGGATTTCTGTGGCTGGGAGATTTCTCCATCTCTCTCCTATTTCCAAAAGGGATGTTGGGCTCAAATTATGTTTAGCACACATCAGATATCTATAGTCTAGAGCAGCTGTTCTCAAAATGTGGTCTAGGGACCTCTGGGGTCCTTAAGACCCTACAGGAGGGTTTGTGAGGGCAAACCTATTTTCATAATAATACTAAGATGTTTTAATTTTTGGTTATAACCCACAAACAAAAGCTCTTTGTGGGGTCCTCAACAATTTTTAAAGAGGTAAAGGAGTTCTGAGACATAATGAAAATTGAGAACCATGATCTATGGGAACAATAAAGGGTACAGAATCAAATCTACTTTTCTTTTTTTTTCTGAGGCAATGGGGGTTAAGTGACTTGCCCAGGGTCACACAGCTAGTAAGTGTCAAGTGTCTGAGACAGGATTTGAACTCAGGTACTCCTGAATCCAGGGCCGGTGCTCTATCCACTGCGCCACCTAGCTCTCCCTCAAATCTACTTTTCTTGATCACAATCTTACTCTCATCAGTGTAGTTCATTCCCACCAATGATAGTTTACACAAAAGAAAATAAGGAATCAGTCTCTTTATCAAAGAAGCAATAAACACCAATTGGAGAAATTATACAGATGAGGGTAGATAATAGAAGACAGCAGAGTAAATTACTCATCCTCTTGGGATCATGTCCATTTTTAGCAGTCTCTATGTTGTAAGTGTTGGGAATCATGGTGTATTAGAGACCTGCTTCTCCTAAAGTCTATGCTTATCTCTCTGCCAGAGGTCCCCAAATTCCTCTCTGAAGTATCTGCCCTTTAGGGTAGATGTAGAGCAGTAAAACTGCCCCAGGCTTGGGTGGGAGTGGGGTTACATATAAAACATAATGGAAACTGTGATTCACAATGGATATGTGGCCTTAATATGCTTGAATGGTTCCATTGCCACTAAAAATGTTTTTGAATTGTTAACTCCTATTGTTCACATGACAGACCTTATTGGCAGAGGAAGAAAAAAAATTAGTTTTTGAAACCCTTCAGGACAGTTTCCCTGGGCCAATGTGAGCTAAGGGTATTTGATGAATTTTCTTTAGGTGAGAGGAACTTTGTTGTTGTCAAAATATAGCCATTGCGTGGCGAGGTGATTTCAAAGCTTAAGCATGTGAACCCTGCTTGAAGAAACTAGGGAAACTTAGCTTGGACTAGAGAAGACTTAGGAAAAAATAATTGCAATGTACAAAAATATTTTTAGTGTTATATGGAGGGAGATAATGTGACTTATTCTACTAGGCACCAGAGGGCAAATCTAGGAACCAATGGGTAAGAGAAAGTGCTTAGCCCATTGCCTGGCACAGAGGTGCTTAATAAGTATTTATTGACTAACTTAAAGTAACAGAAAAGTAAATTTCTGCCCAAAATAAGGAAGAAATTCATGTTATCCAAAATGAAATGAGCAGTTTCAGGAAGTCACAAATGATTGGAGGTATCCTTGTACGATCGTGTATTGAGAATGTTGTTGAGATAATTCATGATCCAGATATGTGTAGGATTTGTGGCCTCCTGGGTGCCTTCCAACTCTAGGATTCTAGGAATTCTTTTATTTTATGTCCTTCGTTGTTGTTTTTTAAATTACTTGCTTTAAACACCAAAAGTTCTTATGTTCAATTAAGACCCTTTAATGTTGGTGGAACACTCTCTCCATACATAACAAAGTTGTATACTTAAGGAGGCAAATCAGTTTTTAATGGTACATTAAATGGTCCGTAGATGTTGCCAAAATTTTAGTTATATAGTCTTTGCCATGAAATCCTAAAACATGAAATGATTTATCTTTTTCTTTTCTAGTAAGGACTGTTCAATTCAACTCATAGCATTTTGTTATGGTTTCTTTTGATATGCTTTTCAGAAAAATCTGTAGAATATAGTAGAAGCCCTTCATAATGCTGGCATAGAGACAAATAAAACCTGCTTTGTAGACTGGCCAAGTCCAATTATACTGAATTTAGTTGATGTTTCAAAAACCTGATGTGAAGCCTGAGTTCTATTTTATATTGTGTAAAGTAAATTTATTTTCACCATCAGCCACCCTTTCACCCACCCTCCTCAATAACAGGACAACTATTTTAAGTCAAGATTCTACATAAAATGGTAATTTGCTAGAATGACCTTTTTATCCTTTTGTCTTAGGGACTTGAGCAATGAAACAAACCAGATTAAGACTCACTAATCAGGAGTATCCCAGCCATACTTCTGTTGCCAATTGTAGACCAAATTTTTTTTTAAAGGAAAGCAAATAAAAGCCAGTACAAGTTCCACTCTTTCTATGAATCCTTTTCCAATCTCTTACAAGTGAAAGTGATCTCTTGCTTTCTCAAATTTTCCCAGAGCTCTTCAGAGTGCACAGTTGCCTCTATTTTGATTTTTATTTATATGTGTACATTCTTGCCTTCCCTTTTAAATTAAACCCCCTTGGAGGGGTAGAGACTGTGTTTCTTTATGTCCTCAGCTACTTAAGACAGTACTTGTACATGGGTGCTTACTACATGTTTGTTGAAATCAATTCTTTATGTTGTTTTCACATAATAAGATTTGCTGCACACTGAAAAGTTTAACTCTTGTATTAGGTTAAAGTTAGAATTATATTCTTTATTTTGCCATTCTTGGAATATTCGAAGCAATTGCCCTTTCATTAATTGTTTGCATAATTGTTTTGTGGAGGGAAGAGGTAAGGTTTTTGAGCAAGAATTATTTGAAATGAAAATGAATTTTCCGATTGGCCTCTGCTAGTAAAGAGAAATCCTACACTGGGTAATATTCAGTTCTCCAGAATTACATGTAGTAGGGCATGCCCTCAACATGCCTCCAGAGGAGTGAGTCTTCCTTTTACTATCTGCTAAGTAAAGCATGAAATTCCCTTGACAAAGTGTACTGCTCTTCTAGCAATGATGAAATTCACATGAGATGGTGACAATAAGAATTGACAAACTCATTAATACATTACTGGGGCAGCTAGGTGGCGCAGTGGATAAAGCACTGGCCTTGGATTCAGGAGTACCTGAGTTCAAATCCGGCCTCAGACACTTACTAGCTGTGTGGCCCTGGGCAAGTCACTTAACCCTCATTGCCCCACCACAAAAAAAGAAAAAAAATACATTACTACTCAGGAATTTCACAAATCATACTATACCTTTCAAAGGAGGAGGAGAGCACTTAAAGTAACAGCTTGGTCAAGGAGTAAAGATAGATCACACATACATATCCCACTTACCATGGGAAAGCTAGAGGGACACTGTTTCCTTAGAGCCACAAACCAGAACTAGGTTCATGGAGCTAGACTGAATTAGGTTCCCTAGAAAAACACCTATGTATCCAAATAGCTTCTCAGAAGCTTGGAGGAGAAACAACTTGGACCTGCCCCAGTGATACTATGATCCACCTGGACTGTGTAGGTTCCTGGGAAAGCTGAGACCAATATAAAAGGTTGTCTTGACTGTTTGAGTTGAATTATCCTGACTTCTTATTGGTTTGGATGTGAGTCCTTTGAATTTTCTGTCAAATTAAATAAAATTTTTACTATCTCCATTGTCCTGTTAGCCTGAATGCTTTCAGGGGAGCTGAAAACCCTATTAATTTTCCTTCCCAACCCCCCCCCCCAAGATATGAACCAAGTTCTTTTGTTCCCATGAGAAACCTTAGGTGGGTGTTATGAGTCAGAGATTTTACAGAGAAGTCCTAAGATTGAATCTATTCATTGTGAACCCAGAATTGCAGTAATGGGCTATAAGTAACATGTAATTTTAAAAATGATTTGATAAGCATAAGAGAACCAAATCAAATCTCTGTCTTACATCAATAAAAGTTAAATTACTTTGATAAAACCACTTCACTTATGAAGCCACTTATAATGTATTCATGTATAAAGTTAGATTTAGGTATTTGCTACCAGTAGCAGGGCTTTCTTTTTAAAAAAAAACATTAGTCTCTAAAATAATTTCTGAAAAGATACATTTCCCCAGAACCTATTGAAGAACACAGTCAAATTTCAAGATTTTAAAAATGTAATTTCAAGCAATAAAATGAAACGAAATGAACATAACCGAATGAACCTTTAGCCATAGGCAATGTTTAATCTTTGGTACTAGGTGGAAATGCATGTATTTTGTCACATCTACACAGATCAAGATGCTCTCCAATCCAGTCTGTCTTCCACTCAATGGTGAAATTGATCTTCCTACATTACAGGTCTGATAATGTCACCTCACCCAACTCAGTAAACTTCAGGGGCTCCCTATTACCTCCAAGATCAAATATAAATTTCTCTTTTGGGCATCAAAGTCCTTTATCATCTGGCCCCTGCCACCTTGGCTCCCTAAATGTACTCTGTGATCCACAGACACTGATCTTCTTGCTATTCCTAGCATAGGTTGCTCCATCTCCCTCCCAGCTCCTAGTATTTTCATTGGTTTTCCTCCATGCCTAGAATCCTTTTCCTCCTTATCTCCAATTCTTGGCTTTCCTTCAAGTCTTAGCTAAAGCCTTACCTTCTGTCAGAAGTCTTTCTTGATCCTCTGTCTCAGTGATTTTCTTTTGATCTTGTCTCTAGTTTATTATATAGATATAGGTATATAGCTAGCTAGCTATCTGTACACACATACATACATACATAGATACACACAGATATACATCTTATTTGTACTTACTTGTTCATATGTTGTTTCCCCCATCACGCTAAGCTCCCTGAGAGCAGGCACTTTCCCCCATGGCTTTGTATCCACAGTGCTTGGCACAGTGCCTGGCACATGGTAGGCATTTAATAAATGCTTGTTGACTGACTAGTGCCAAAGGAATAAAACCACCAGAGTTCAAAGAGTTTCGTCAACAAGTAAATGATACAAACTACACAACATTTTGTTATTCTCTGTGTCCAGTCTTACACCCTCTGGTAGCAATTCTGCCAGGAAAGAAAGGTTTGAAACATTCCCATTCACTTTCTATTTCAAACAAAATATAATATTTAAGAAACAAACATACCTCCATTTACACATGAGCAGAGTTATGAAGTAGAATGTTAATTCAGGAGAAGAACTTGAAGAGAAAGTCAAATATAAGTGATGGCAGACTCCTGGACAGCATTCCAGTGAGATGTATCCAAGGCAACCTCTCTTATTCACTCACTGACTTTGAACAAACTTAAAGGCTTTTGGGCTAAATTTGTTCAAGAATATGCAATAATTTAATAAGAAAGCCAGACTCTTCTTATCATGAATTGTATAGGCCAGTGTTATCAAACTCATCTAGAAAAGGGGGACCACCAAGTCATTATACATAAGGATCCTCGTGAGCCACATATTGGCTTAGAATACCACATATTAATATTATCTATGTTTTATTGTGGTGTGTGTATGTGTGTGTGTGTGTGTGTGGCAATTGGGGTTAAGTGACTTGCCCAGGGTCACACAGCTAGTAAGTGTTAAGTGTCTGAGGCTGGACTTGAACTCAGGTCCTCCTGAATCCAGGGCCAGTGCTCTATCCACTGCGCCACCTAGCTGCCCCTATTGTGTTTTAATTTCTTTTTAAAAATATTTACCAATTACTTTTTAATCTAGTTCCAGACCACACTTTGGGTTGTTGTGGGTGTAGGGTTTGCAGTGGCAGCTGAAGTTTGATACCGCTAACATAGGCCACAATCATTCTAGTTAGTACAAACAATTGTAGTACATATAGAAGCAGGGGGCAGCTAGGTGGTGCAGTGGATAAAGCACCAGCCCTGGATTCAGGCGGACCTGAGTTCAAATCCAGCCTCAGACACTTTACACTAGCTGTGTGACCCTGGGCAAGTCACTTAACCCTTTTTGCCCTGCCCCTCCCGCAATGCACTCAGTTTATGTGGATCAGTGGTCTTGTGTGTGAATACTCTGTGGATCTCATTCATTCACATTTTTTATTGCAAACATTATAGTGTAGAAAGCATTTCATTTTTATTTGTCTCTAATGGTAACTTTTATGCACTTTGGTGCATAAAGGAAAGAGCTTATTGTTGTTCATTAGGAATTTGGTTTCCTGGACCCAGTTTCAGGCCACCTTCCCTGTCTTCACCTCACCTAATTGCCAGTTGGTAGATGCCTTCAGACCTCACCAGGAATGCCATCTTGAAGAGATAACACCCTGAAAGAATTTCAGGAAGATGTCTTTGATAGGCAGACAGGCTATAGGAAATGCTGTGCTAGAATAGTCTCTTAAATGGACTGTGGCTTTGGGTCAGTATTTCTTTCTATTAAATTTGAGAGAACTCATAGCTTTTTGCATTTCATGAACAACCTGAATGATTCTGCTTTTGGTTGAAGCCATTTTTTTTATTAGTTTCTACATGCATATGGTTCTGTATGGTAAGAAAAAATGGAATGTATACAAATCTGATCACTCTGATGGCCCATTTAATTTCTAGATCTACATTTGCTTATAAAATGTCTTTTGGATGGCTTCTTAAGCCATGGCTATTGCTTGCAAAGGACTATTTTATACAATCGATATGCCTAATTATCTAGGAGATCCTGCTCATTTTTTCCCTCCCGTTCCCCCTTTTAAATTGTATACTCCTTGAGGGCAAGGGACCATCTTTTGCTTCTTTTTGTATCCCCACTACTCAACACATTGTCTGGCACAGAGGTGCTTAAGAAATATTTCTTGATAGACTGATACCTCCTTTTTTTTGTCCAACTATGCATTTTTTTGAGAACTTTTACCCCAAAGATGAATAAGGGGTAGGGAAAGAAATAATGCCCTAAGTTAAAGCTTCTAGAGGAAGTTTTTATGATAACAAGATCTTTGAACTGGGAGGGACTTTAATGTTGGTGTTATTTCATGACAGAAGAATTTCCACACTAAAAATGAAACATGACCTTTCAAAATTTCCAAACCTGGAAATGTTTTTTATGGTTTGAAAATTATGGAAAAGATGGTTCTCAAAAAGACCTGTACTCCCATAAGCCCATTTATAATGATGACAAATACTTTTGTTGCCTTTTTTTCTTAAGTATACCCATGCTTTTCATCTTGAAGTTTGCTTTTCCTTACAGAAGGCCAGTATTCCTTGGTTAGAGTTTCTTGTCCTTCCTTTCTCTGAACACTTTCTCCATACATGTTTTTTTGTTTGTTTGTTTTGGGTTTTTTTTTTTTTTTGGTGGGGCAATGAGGATAAAATGACTTGCCCAGGGTCACATGGCTAGTAAGTGTTAAGTGCCTGAGGCTGGATTTGAACTCAGGTCCTCCTGACTCCAGGGCTGTGCTCTATCCACTGCGCTACCTAGCTGCCCCTCCATGTATGTTTTTTTTGTTGTTGTTGTTTTTCTGGGAGTTTTTTGCGGGGCAATGGGGGGTTAAGTGACTTGCCCAGGGTCACACAGCTAGTAAGTATCAAGTGTCTGAGGCCAGATTTGAACTCAGGTCCTCTTGAATCCAGGACTGGTGCTTTATCCATTGCACCACCTAGCTGTCCCCCAGGATGACTTTTTAAACCTATAAGAAGACTCCTCATCAATCTTATAAAGAGCCTGAAACTTCCATTTGGATAAGTCAGTGAAACTCAATGCTTTATGCAGGAATTTTATATTAATGAGATCCCCAAAATAATGGGGTACTTAAATTTGTTATAGCATTAGTGGATGACTTGTTAGATTTGCTTTGTCATTAGATTTCATCAATCCGGATGAATGACAATGGTGTTTAGGTTGATTCTTAGAGATCATTTCTTTGCTGTAAATAAAGGTCAATATAAGTTCCTTCAATAAAAATTCAATGGTCCCAGTTCTCTTTAATGAGTATTCTTTGGACTTTCTGTTCCCTTTCCTAGCTTTCTCTCTTCAGACCATCAAAATGTTCATTGATGAAGTACCTTTCAAATGACTTCTAATTATTACTGTTCCTTGAATGGGGGGTTAGGGTTGTATGCAGGTCAAATAGAAAAGCTGCATGCAAAACACCATCAGAAGGAAACCTGAATGAATTAAAAAATAAGGGAGAACCAAGGATCTGTATTTTACTTTTTTCACCTTCTGTTCAAATTTACAAATGTAAAACAGAAAATGGTGGACTTTTCTCCACACACCTCCCCCATTTTGACAAATTGTTTTGGAAACAGAATACATGACAAGTCAAATGAGGTTTCATTCAGAGGATTCAGGTGCTGTGAGATGCAGTGGATAATATGGATTGATTGGGCTTTTGAGTCCAAAGAAAAAATTGCCAAATCAAATACATGTAAGGCAAAACAGTAAGCTCTTTTCTGTTATTGGCTTTGGTGCAATGCTTTCTGATTTATATTTGTCTTATTCATTATTTGTACAATATTTTATTCTTTCCTTGCCATACTTAAAATAACAAATATTATTATGGAAGATTTTTATTCTCCTAATTTTTTTTGCATTTTTCATCTTTTAGATAATCATAAGAAGGCAAATCAAATGGGCAAATTAATATCAAAGTAGTATCACACTCGGCATTACGAATACTGAAATTTCCCCTATAAACATTTTCTGCTCATTGCTTAACTGGTTTACAAGAGAGCTACAGAAATGCTACCCCAACAGGCTGTCTTTGCAAAGTCTTGTTAGGAAGAAGGCGGGCTCTGTCCCTAATGACATCGTGGTTGTTACATAGCTAAATTACAGTGAGGAGTCTGAATGGGACCATTCTATTCCTTTCCCAAAGTTGTGGGCTATGAAATTCAATCTGAAGTATGTTTAATGAGTGTTCAGAATGTAGGATTCTGCACCACTGGGGGAACAAGGAGCCCAGTGTGCTGCTAAATGGCACTGAGGCCAGGGGTTAGACTCATTCAGTGTTTTGTGGGAGGGAAGAAAAATGTCAATATTTGTTGAACAGGTATATGTCCAGAGCTAAAAGTGTAGCAAAATTTTCCCCCCAAATCAAGGCTCAGTGACAGTTACTCACAGTTAAACCTTGAGTTTTTATTTCAGTTCTTGCTTTTGTTGGCATATTCTAATAACAGATCAGAGCCCTCAGACTATGGCCTGGCTTGTCTAGTGAGTGCCCCATCCACCGTGTGGCTTTTGAACTAGTTTGATGATGTCATCCAACCCAAGAAAGTGAGTTCAGGTGGGTGATCTGTTTTCTGTTTGCTTTAAATTTCCACCAATCATATCTCAGCTGCCTAGGAAAGCTTATACACAAGGGCTCTAGTCTCTTTGTGTGAAGTGAAAGGTGTTGGCTCATCAGAAACACCACCAAATTTAAAGGGGTTTTTGTTTTTACTATAGCTAGCCTTGGCTCCTGGAATTATATCACTTAGCGATAAAGTCTTTTTACCTCATCACGAAAAGCTCTATCAGGTTGTCTGAAACTTGATTCAGAAATGATGATTCAGAAGAGCCTTGACTACAGCAGGCATCCTGTCTCTTCCTTCCTCATTCCCTCCTATCTTTAGAATCTCCTACTGTGGAAACTTGTTGGAGTATTCAAAAAGGAACTCCAAGTCAAATCAGTAAACAGTACCTCTGTCTTGGGATGGAAGGTACCAGCTGGTGTTTCTTTCCCCACTACCACAACCAAGGTCAAGGGTGAGACCAGAAATTCCTTGCTGTTTTCTTCCCTCTGTTATTGGTCAGATGTGTCTAATTCTACATGACCCGATGGACTTTGTGCAGTTTTCTTGGCAAAAATACTTGAGTGGTTTGCCATTTCCTTCTCCAATGTGTTCCCATTTCACAGATGAGGAACTAAGGCAAATTATGGTTAAATGACTTGCCCTTCCTCCTACCCCTCACTTTTCACCTTTTAAAAAATTTATTGTCTTCCCCCATTAGATTGTGAGATCCTTGAGGGCAGGCACTGTTCTTTTGCTTTTTTGTGTTTTTGTTTTTGTTTTGTTATTCCCATTGCTTAGCATAGTGCTTGGCACATAGTAGGCACTTAATAAATGTTCATTGACTACCAAGCACTGTGATAGTGCTTTAAAAAATCTTATTGGATCACTTTCAGTACAGTATAAAGAGATAACTACCCCAAAGCTGTTATTCGTGTATCTTTGGTAGAGTCATCTGACTCGTTACTGTACCAAATAATGCTTTGCATTTTAATAACTTCATGGTTTCTTTGGATAGGTATCCCCACTGCCTAACTACCGACCTGGCACTTAATAGGTACTTAATAAGTACTCATTTATTTCTGATTGATATACATTCTGATTTATTTGAATAATCATATATCTTTTAAAAACAGCAGTCTTTTGGTATGTTTACAGCATCTACCAATGAAGTTCACAACCCCTTTGGGGGACAGGGGAAGAATAAGCATTTTAAAAATTTATTATCAACTTTAGAAATAAAACAAGCATTTCTATAACATAATAGAATAGGAAAAAACCTAATGATTGCACATGAAAGTGCAAATCTACTATGTACAACTTACTATTCCTTTTAAATGTAGAATAAAGTTATCATGTAACTTTCCCTTTTCTTCTCCCTCCTCCCTTCCCCCCCACTTCTCTCCCCACTCTAGAGATGGCTACTGTTAGACACAAGTATGTATATATGTAAAATCATTCCATATATTCTATTGATCAGTTCTTTCTCTGGATGCAGATAGAGTCTTCATAGGTTCTTTGTAGTTAATTTGGTTAAATAATAAAAATGACAGTCACTCAAAATTGTTTCTAAAACAGTATGGCTATTACTATATTTAATAGCATTTATTAAATATCTACTACGGGATACATGTTTTATATATTCTCTCATTTGATCTTCACAACAACCCTGTGATGTATATGCTGTTATCCCCATTTTACATTTTGGGAAACTGAGGCAAATAGTAGACTTCATAAGTGGTCTGGCAGAATTGCTATGACCAAGAAGTTCATCACCCTGAGATTTTCTGAATTTAGCTAGGTAGCTCTTTGGACAATAGTCATGCAAACTTGTGGTTGGACTGAATGTTTTTTTGTTTTTGTGGGGCAATGGGGGTTAAATGACTTGCCCAGGGTCACACAGCTAGTAAGTGTCAAGTGTCTGAGGCGAGATTTGAACTCAGGTCCTCCTGAATCCAGGGCTGGTGCTTTATCCACTGCGCCACCTAGCTGCCCCCCCCTCCCGCCCCCCCGTTGGTCTGAATGTACTCAGAGCTTTTTCTGTTTTTCTGAAATTATCTCACTCTGGGAGGCTTTGTCATGGTCTCTCAACCTTGATTTGTAACTTTCCTCAGAGCATAGCTTTGCTATGACTTGTCAAAGCTTAGAGGTAAAGATCACCTACCTTCTTTAAGGTGAGACATTAGGAGTAATAATAATAACCACCACTAGCATTACAATAATAACCAACATTTTCTTAAGGTTGGGGGCTTAGAGTGGGAAATAGATCTGTGATTTCAGATTATACAAGTATCACTGTTATTATCAGATTGTGAGCTCCATGAGGGTAGAGTGTCTTTTACCTTTCTTAATATTCTCACTGTTTAGCACAGTGCCTGGCACACAATAATTTTTTAATAAATACTTATTGACTAACAATTGTTACCACCCTCATCACCACCACCACCACCATCATCTTCATTTGATAGATGAGTTAAACAGACTCATACTACTTTCTAGTGACTAACCCAAATACAAGGTAGATTGGGAAGTTTCATAACAAAGGTACAAATATGTTTTTAAAAGAAGTGGGAGAGGCTCCCCTTCAAAGCATTGAAGTCTTAAACTATGGAGGTGATGTTCATGGTAGTAGGTACTTTTTAATTTATCTTTTTTGTGTGCATATAAATACAGCCTAATTATTGGTGACACCTTCCATGGACTCTGAGGGACTTCATCTAGTACCAAAAAAAAAAAAATATTATCTAAAATTCATATTACTGAGCTATTTTGAAGTATAGACCTACCCAAAGGGTATCAGAGGATACCAGCCTCAATTAGGATTTAAGAGTATTTGGAAGAATTTTTTTGCTTCTAGCACACACCATATTTAATTTACTTTTCTTTCTAAGGGAATTATTTTTTCCAAGTTAATCCCTTCTAGGAAGAAGGGAATTTACATTACAATACATTTTATTGTTAGAGTCCCTGGAGGAGAAAATTGTGAAATCACCTATTTATTACATTAACTCTTCATTATAGTTTTACTTTGGTTGTAGGTTATTAAAGCGAAATTAATCTTTCCATGAAAGAAAATTCACTTTTCCCTCTTAGTTTCAAATACACTTTGTACAGTGTTTTTTTAAAACTAGAGTGGGTTGGGAGGAATAATAAAGACTGGAAAAGTAGGTTGGTACCTGGCTGTGAGGAGGGGAGAATTGATTTCTGGGCAAAGAAAACAGTTTGGGCAGTAGAAAATAGGGAAGCAAGGCAGATTTATGCAGAGAGAAGTGACATGACTAACCTAGATATAGGTACAAGTAACAATCTGGCCGTGCTATGGAGAATTGTTGATGGCTCTGTAATAATTTGGGAAGAAAATTATGTCTGTCTTTAATTTCTGTCCCTTTTACAATTGGTCCTTCCAAAAAACAAAACAAAAACCAAATTGACAGCTAGGTGGCGCAGTGGATAAAGCACCGGCCCTGCATTCAGGAGTACCTGAGTTCAAATGTGGCTTCAGATACTTGACGCTTACTAGCTCTGTGACCCTGTGCAAGTCACTTAAGCCCCATTGCCCTGCCCAAAACAAACAAACAAAAACAAAACAAAACAATTGGTCCTTCCATTTGTAATTGGTTGCCTGATGGCTTAAGGCTTCCCTAAGAGAGTGAATATATAGTAGTGAAAGGAGCACTGGACTCCTGGGAAATGGGAAAGGAAGGGTGAGGAGACCCTTATTTACAAAGCAACTCTTATGTGCCAGGGACTGTGCTAAATGTGGCTTAAGGCTTCCCTAAGAGAGTGGATATATAGTAGTGAAAGGAGCACTGGACTCCTGGGAAATGGTAAAGGAAGGGTGAGGAGACCCTTATTTACAAAGCAACTCTTATGTGCCAGGGACTGTGCTAAATGTTGGGGATACTAAAAAAGATAAAAGTCCCTGCCCTGGAGGAGCTCACATTCTAATGGGGAAAAGACCTCTTGAAGAAGGTGGGATATGAGTAGAATCTTGAAGTAAGTTAGGAGATTGGGTTGAATTGCTGTCCTCCATGCAGTTTAGGCAGGGGGACAATCAGTGAGTGTGAAGTGTGAAAAGCAGCAAGAAGACCAGTGTCACTGGATGGTAGAGTTACATGAAAAGGAATAAGAATAAGAGGAATAAAGGAATAAGAAAACCAGAAAGGTGGGAAAGGATCAGGTAATAAAGGGAGTTAAAAGTTAAACAGCGTTTTATGTTTGACCTTGGAGGTGAAACATTGATGTTTATTGAACAGGGCGTGTGTGTGTGTGTGTGTGTGTGTGTGTGTGTGTCTGTGTCTGTGTGTCTGTTTGTGTGTCTGTGTGTGAGTGTGAGAGAGAGAGATGATCAGACCTATACTTTAGGAAGATCACTTGGGCAGATGGGTAGATTGACTAGTGGAGGGAGCCAACCAGAAGTATATTTTAGTAATACAGGTGTGAGGTGACAAAGGCTTGTCAAGGTGGCAATTGTGTGAGTGGATAAAGGGGAAGTATAACAGAGATGTTATGACAATAGAAACAACAAATCTGGCAACAGATTGTATGTGTGGGCTGAGCAAGCAGAAGTGGGGCATTGAGGATGACCCTGAGGTTGCAAGCCTGGAGGTGGTGGTACCTTCAACAGTGGTTAGCAAGCTGAGAAGAAGGAAGAGTTTGGGATGAAAGATAATGAATTTTGTAACGGATGTGTTGAATTTGAGATGCCAAATAGATAGTTGGTAATATAAGCCTGGGGGTATGGAGAGAAGTTAGGAGTGGATGAAATAGTGGAAGTTAGGAGTGGATGAAATAGATGAAATAGAAACAGGAAGCATATGCATAGAAATGATCATTGAACACATGGGAGATCAACTCATTTGGATAATTATTTTGTTATGTCATTCATCCTTTGTTATTGAAAATGGCAGTGCTGATGATTCCGTTCAGTTCAAGGAGTACTTATTAGATGACTCCTATGTGCTAGTTTTTGTAGTAGATACTGAGGATAGAAAACCAACAAAAATGGAACAATGAGGATATTCTTTGATTTCTGCATGTGCAGGTGTGCTCAAAAGAAACACCGGTCATTTGTCCTTTGTACACTGTATACACATTGAGACTGTTCTATAATATGTTATTGAAGTTCTTGCTGTATTTAATTTTGTTTGTCAGACTCAAAGGATAAGCCAAACTTGAAACCTTTTTAAAGATAGAACCTTATTTCTGTGAGGAACCTGTGGTCATTAAAGTTATATCACAGTTTCCTGAAGGCAATTCAGCCCACTCTCCTCCTGTTTAATTCTGACCCAACTCATTGTCCAGTTGTACTGTTTGTCCAAGCTACACATACTGATGGACAAGCTGTTTGTCCACCTGAATGCATGTCAATATAAGGGCAATAGACATAACTCAATCATTTGATCTTCTATTGTGGAAGGTCAAGTCAAACTTTTTTGAGTGGTTACAGATCTGGTTCTGTGATACTCGAGGGCTCGATGGCATCAGGACAATGTCATCTACAAACAAGTATATCAGGAGGACCTCACTATCCACAGAGACTCCTTCAACTTTAGCTCTGAGCTGGGTCTTCTCCATAACAGTGACACATACCTTTGGCAAGTGTACATCTCCCCCTTTTATGCCTCCCACAATGAGGAGCTATTGGGATAATTAGGCAGTCTGATGGAAAAGGGGTTCCGACCTGGAGACTGGAAGTTGTTCTTTTGTTTCAGTTGTGTTTGACTCTTTGTGGCTCCATTTGGGTTTGTTTGGTTGTTTTGTGTTGTTTGTTTTTTGACAAAGATACTAAAGTGATTTGCCATTTCCTCCTCCAGCTCATTTTACAGATGAGGAAACTGAGGCAAACAGGGTTAAGTGACTTGCTCAGGGTCACCCAGCAAGTAAATGTCTGAGGCCAGATTTGAACTCAGGAAGATGAGTCTTCCTGACTTCAGTCACAACACTCTATCCACTGTATCACCTAGTTTTGCGTAAGATGGGCAAGCATGGCTGGGTTGCAGTCTGCATTGTTAGAAGGAATATCCAAATAAATGAGTTGGCAGCTCGTTTTGAGTATTTGACAGTGAGTGGCATCAGGCATCCTCAGCTTTGAGAAGCCCTGTGTGTTGCACCAATATACACCCTGACTCCCTATAAGATTTTGAGCTGATACCTGGATCTGAAGTCAGGTGACCTAGATTTCTATCCCACCTCTCAAGGTTCTATGATACAAGTCATTCAGCACATAGACAGATTTCGATTTCTAGTTCACCTTGTAGATTATTCACTTGATGAGTAAGTGAGCCCTTTTTTTAGGGGACTATAGTACTACTTAATATAGTACTTCTCACTATTTTTTTTTTATTGTTTCCTTTGAATTTGAAAGCATACGCATAAGAGGAGGAGACTATAGGTCTTCTCTTCACAGATCTTCTGTTCTAATTACACACGATTTCTGTAGGACCTTTCATCTTATGGCGGGAGGGGGGTGAAGAAGATAAAGAGAGGAAGAGGGAGGGAGTTCCAATTCTAGGTCTGTTGTTTACTTCCCATGTTACCTTGCACATTCACCAACATATATTTTATTTTTTTTTATTTATTTTTTTTGCGGGGCAATGGGGGTTAAGTGACTTGCCCAGGGTCACACAGCTAGTAAGTGTCAAGTGTCTGAGGCTGGATTTGAACTCAGGTACTCCAGAATCCAGGGCCAGTGCTTTATCCACTGTGCCACCTAGCTGCCCCATCAACATATATTTTAAATCTTGTACTATGTCCCAGGCATTGATCAAATAACTTAAGCTCCCTGGGCCCCATATAGAAAATGATGGTGTTTGAACTAGTTGAGGGTCCTTTCAGCTCTAAATCTATGATGCTTTAGGTATCGCAGATGAGTCACTCCTTCTCACCCTTGAACGGTAACCATTTCCTTCATTGATTTGATCCAAAATTACCAGAAGTCAGTGAAAAACACCATGGCCTCCAGTGCCTTCGTGATATGCCAGTATGGGGAACAGGGACTGAGGGAACTAAGGGAAGTCATTTCCTCACCGCAGCTTGTGTTAGAAGTGAGGTCAGGTAGATCCAATACCTTTAAGAGAGGACCCCTCACCTCACTCTTACATAGTAACAGAAGGTCTATATGAATGTGGCCTACATACTGAAATTGAAACACAGTGTGGAGGCCAAAACAGCTCCCCACACAGCAGCCAAAAACTCCAGGAGATGTAAATTGTATAAATACAGCCATGTATCATCTTTAGAGGTTTCTTTATCTGAAGTAATACCACAGGAAACCTCTTGAACTATATCTCACATCAAATGCTGGTTTTTAATAGCTACATTAACCTTCTTAGGACTGAGGAGATAGGGTGGAATTGGTGAAATGCCTTTCCAAAAAAGTATTTACACTTCAATTCACTTAATTTGTGCTTCCTCTTCCACAAAATTTCCAAGGAAAGATAACTTGACTTTATTTTGTTGCTATTTATCTCCTAAAGATGTGATAGCGAGAGCCAATGGAATGTGTTGGGTTTATAGTTAGAGGATTTGATTTCAAATCCTGGGTCTGCCATTTACTACTTGTACAACCTTGGAGAAGTCACAACCTCTGTGAGTCTCAGTTTCCCCATTTGTAAAATGAGAGGGTTAGACTAAATAGCCTTTTAAGTACTTTCAAGCTATAAATCTCATCCTGTGAGTGTCTGATCTGAGATTGTGGCAGGTCATTATCGGTTGGTGGATGAGTTTTGACTTCATGGCAGAGGAGGTGGTATTTGAATTGAGCTTTTAAGAATAGGCAAGGGGTGGGGGCAGCTAGGTGGTGCAGTGGATAAAGCACCAGCCCTGGATTCAGGAGTACCTGAGTTCAAATCCAGCCCCAGACACTTGACACATACTAGCTGTGTGACCCTAGGCAAGTCACTTAACCCCCATTGCCCCGCCCCTCCTCTCCCCAAAAAGAATAGGCAGGACTTCAACTGATGTAGAAGGAAAGATAATTCAGGCAGAGGGAACTGACTGAGCAAAGTCAAGGAGGTGGAGATGTGGGAAAGCAAAGGGAATATTCAAGGATAGTCAGCAGTCCAGTTTTGCTGAAACATAGACTGTGGAGGGGGAAATCCTATGAGATATTCCTCGGGGGCATGCTCTCCCCTATAACACTGAAGTCCAGGAGACCATCCAGCTGGCTGCCTCCCGCTGTGAGTGTGCTGGCCTTGGTGAGAAAAAGTAGCCCCCCTGAGCCACCCTCTCCTCCGGAAGAGCTTGAGGCCCCAGCCCCCAGAAACCTCCCTACACACAGGGCAGTTTGGGCTCTCTGTGATCACATGGCAGCTGGACCCGATCAGTTGAGTTTTCGGCGTTGGGAGGTGCTTTGTGTTGTCTCCACTGTGGACGAGGACTGGCTCCGCTGTGGTCAAGATGGGGCTGGGGGTCTTTCTCCTAGACCTTGGTCTAGGGAAAGGTGTCATATAGGAAATGACCACTGGATATGTCCTTATCTCAGTTTCTTTGGGGCATTGATGCTGCTCTGGCTCTGGAATCCAAGCTGTAGAACACTGGATATGGGGAATACCCTCCTGAGAATTTGAGCTCTCAGACTCAGAGATTCTTTCACAGGTCTGTGTGGCCTCAGAGGGGTGACCTCACAGCCTTTCTCCTTATTGCATTTTCTCTCCCCAGACATTATGAGTGAAGGAATCACCAAATGAAGCCCTTGGGAAGTGCCTAAAATTGGTAAATCCCTTTGATGAGCCACTGAAGCCAATCCACAAACCTCCTCCACACATAGTTAGCCAGCTAGAATTAGTGGTTGTTTGTTCTTGTTTTTCGAAGAGGACCAATAACATGACAAGTTGCTGTCTTGACTTTTGTGTGAATTGGATTTAAGTAAGCTACAGAATTTCTGTACTCGCTCCACATTTCTCCAAAGCACTTCCATTCCTTGTCTTCTTGACTTTCCTGGAAGGACATTCGCTATTCTCTTTTATGTCAAGAAGTTGCTTTATCCAAACGAGTTGATGGGGTCTGCACATGTGCTAGACCCTCATTACACAGTTATTATTTTTACCTATATTTGGAAGGATTGGACTTTGGTTAGAACAGATATGAAAAGTTCAGTTTCTTTTGCTTTCATATCTTTAGGGGGGGGGTTTGTTTGTTTTTTTTACTTTTTGTAGTGCAGGTGAGTTCAAGATAATCGGTTCTTTTAGGAGAGACATTAAATACATGGACTCTCAGAAATAACAAGAAAAAGGATGTTCACAGAAAGCTTAGATGACTGACTTGGCATATTGATGAACCCTTTTGTAGATTGGTTAAACACTCTATAGTCAAGAACAAAAAGTTGTCCTACAGGAAGGAAGGAATAGAAATCCCTTGTCTAAGTTTTCTTTTGGGAGTGGTAGGAATCCTTTCACCCTACCTCTATTCGGAGGATTCTTTCATATTGTCACATCCAGCTGTGTGGGCAAAGATATATCTATGCAACCTTGCAAAACAAGGTATTTTGACACCGTGTATCTGAACATGCTTTTAACTGTGCTTAATAATCTGATGTAGAAAAGTAGAAATATTAAGTCAAAGTCCTTGGTGTCCATTATGTTGTCATTAGCCTGTAGAGAGATGCTCAACAGATTATTAACTTTGTTATTCTGTGGCTATCATGTGTGTTACTTTAAACCCTGATAATGGAATTTCAATGGTGGTGATACATATCTTCTTGCTCAGAAACACAGTAATCATCTATGTATATGTCGGTAACAGTCACATCAAAATGAAGTAAGTGTTTTAAGACATGGTGTTTTAGAGGGCCCTTCTCGTTGAACTACAAGAATATTGAGCAAACAAAAAGCTGTGTTGAATTTTAGGTACTTCGTAAGTCAGTCAGTCAATAAACACTGATTTAAAGTTACCCTTTTAAAAGAATGTTATCACAGGGGGGTGGAGTTTTTGATTGTTTCTTAAAGCATGTCTAGAATATTCTACAAAAAGGTTAGTCTGGCTTTACATTTTCTAATTAGTTTCTAGACATCATTTAGAGACACATCATTTCTTACAGACTTAGGCATGTGATTCTTGCATAGCTTTGAGACAGAGCCTAGGTGTAATTTGAAATGCTTACATAAGGCTGATAGATTTAAGGTTCACCACAACTGATTAATAATACTCAAACATTCTCACAAGTTTTTAAAACTTCTTATTTTTTAAAGAACAGCTACTCATTTTAGGATGATGACAGCAGCTTTCTATAACCAACCCTTCAAATACTTATTAAGTACCTACTATGTGCTGGCCACCATACTAAGCTTCTTTTATATATCCTATAAAATACTTAGGATAAGGTTAAGTGTATGAGGGTATTCATTGAATTTTGGGTTTTGTACTTGTTTCAGACTTAGAGTGTTGAAGTTATAAGACTTATTTCCCAGACTCTGCAAATGCAGACCAGATCGAGTTTGTGAAGTTCACTTAGTTCCAGGAATTCTTTGGGAAATTTGAGCACTTGCCAATTGATCTGGAAATTGGTTGGTCATTCTTGTAATTTACCTCCAAAAGGAAGTATTGTCTGGTGTTGTCGTCAAGGGATTATAAATCTTGAGTTCTTTTTCTGGTTTGTTTGGTGGTTTTTAACAAAACCAAACAAACAAGTATAATGCAGGGCCTCTTTATACAACTCTTATTTATCTTATTAAAAAGACCCTTATATTTTCTTATTTTGCTGTAGTAAGACTGCAAGCGACTGTTAGCCAAATACTTAATTCCCTATTCTTTGGGCCTTTTAGGTGTATTCTTAAATCATTATAGTCCACTAAGGACTGAGGACAAAAGGCCTATGGGTTTGGGGTAGAGTCTATAGCTTTACTAATCAAGATGGGGGTCCATACTGAGGGTATAGTGATAGAAAAAGAATGAGAAACTTAAACTTCCATGGCCTCCTTCAAATCCTAGCTAAAATCCTACCTTCTCCAGGAAGCATCTAATTAGTCGTCACCCTTAATTCTAGTGCCTTCCCTCTTTTGATGGTTTACAATCCATTCTGCAGATAGCTTGTTTATATGTAGTTTTTTGAATGTTGTCTCATCTATTAAACTGTGATCTTGCCAGGAGGGGGATGGCAGGGTGCTGACTTTTGTCTTCTTTATATCCCCAAGACTTTAACACATTGCCTCACACATAACAGGTACTTAATAAATGTTTATGGACTCACTGACTGACTATTTTATGCTAGCTATTGGAGTTGTGGGAGTAACTGATATAATTTCTCTGGATGACTGTCTAGAACTAGTATATTCTGTTTTGTTATATCCCTGAGGCTCTGCTATAATATAGCTATATATACGTCACCTTGGGCATATGGTAAGAATTCTAGGAGCATAGGTGACCTTTAAGGGGGGAAAATCAATTTAGTATTTTACATAATATCTTTACTATATCTTTACACATTAGCATAGATTAATTGTTTTGTTAAATTACTGCTATTGCCAAGTGCATCAATTGGACAATTAATTGGTTCCTGAAATGCACCTCATTCTTACCAGAGGTCAGGTTAAAAAAAAAAAAAGGCAAAACTGTCAACCACATGTCATACATGTGTAATATTGTTCTCTTTGGGTTACAGGCAACAATTTGGTCCATTTTAGCTTGTTAATTTAGATTATGACTCAAGAGACTAAGAAGTGGCTAGAGTTCATTAGATTATAAGCTTGAGAGCAATGATTGGTTTTGCCTTTCTTTTCATCTGCAGCACCTAGCATAGTGTCTGGTACATAGTAAGTGCTTAATAAATGCAAATCGACTAACTGGGCTGTATGATTATAAAAACCTTGAGTGCAAGCATTTTTCCAATGTATTTTTCCTGCCCACCCCCACCCCAACTCTGCAAATACTATTGGCACTTAGACTTTAGTAAATGGTTATTGCATGCATATTCATTGATTTATTTCTGTCATCCACTGAGTTGAAATTTCTTCTTTTATTTTACAGCAAAGAGCTCCAGGAAAGGTCTTGCTGGATGCAGTTTGTAACCATCTAAACCTAGTTGAAGGAGACTACTTTGGCCTTGAGTTTCCAGATCATAAAAAGATCACGGTAGGTGAAATGATGTTCGTCCTTCATTCATTTAATATTCATCAGATTTGGGGGATAGGCATCAATCATGTATTTGTAGGTGAAAGAGGAATTACTTCCAGCCTAAAGTGCCCTTCTTTTCTCCATGTCCCTGTTTTCACTTCTTTTGCTTTTACTGACAAAGAGTATAGCCTTAAAATCTGTTGTTATCACCTACCATTAAAAAATAATTCAAGGGGCAGCTAGGTGACACAGTGGATAGAGCACCAGCCCTGGATTCAGGAGGACCTGAGTTCAAAATAGGCCTCAGACACTTGACACTTACTAGCTGTGTGACCCTGGGCAAGTCACTTAACCCCCGATTGCCTCACCAATAGTAATAATAATAATAATAATAATAATAATAATAATAATAATAATAATAATAATTCAGGAGGGTATGGGCAAAACCTACCTAGCAATCATGGTCCCATACAGTCATGGGAAAAGGAACAGAAATGTTATCAGGAAGCTAGAAGGATTAAAAAACAAACAAAGGGGAAAAAAAACACCCAACATGTTACACTACCCTCTAAGCATACATCCACAACAATCTCTTTTATTAGTATGGCATATAACTTTACCTATTGAATTTCGTCCACAACACAATCTCCATGTGCTTCCTTTATGTTATGATTTCCTCCCATTCACTCTGAATTGTAAAGTGTTGATATATACTACATAAGGATCCCTTGTAACTATCATTTATAGCTTTATCGAGCTTTAATTTTTAGGATTTTGAATCTTATGCATATTTATAACAATTTTTACTTAATTATTAAATACAGTATGTCTTGTATTATCATAGTGTGCATATAAAATACCTAAAAGCCCTGAAACTTCAAATGTTAAACTTTAATATTCAGTCTTGACATTATCTCAAAACTTTCCTTCACATGTTTTGTGACCTGATATATTAACTAATCTAGGAGCTACATATGATTTTGCCCTCTTTAAATGTGGAATTGGACAATTATTTTCAGCCCTGCTTTTCCCTGCCTTTAAAATGTCTTGGAACTCCAGTTCTGCCCTTTTGCAGAGGTGAGAGGTTCACAAGTATTGAATATGACACATATTTTCAAACTTTTTCAATATATTAATGACAAGCTGATTTTCCCCTCTCTTTTTTGTCTTTATAGACCAAAAAAAAAAATCATAGCACTCCCTGGGAAGAGGTTGAGAAGGGATATTTGGGGAAATTATGTTGATATTTTAAAAATACATCAATAAAACCTATTTTTAGAATAAATCATGTCTTGGTATGAGATTTTATGTAAATACTCAGACATGCAAAATTTTGTGCTATCACAAGACAGTGATTTATATTTTGTGGGAGAAGAGGAAAGGACTACATTATGAACTTTGGGAATTACAATGGCAATAAAAGAGATGAATATAGAATCCCTATTTCTTTTTATGAGCAAATTTATGTTAGTGGATATAAATTGCTTAGCCAATCCTAAATGTAAGTTGGTTTTTTTGGTTACTATTTTTATTATTTCTTTTGTTGTTGTTGTTTTTTGTTGTTTTTTTTTAGTGAGGCAATTGGGGTTAAGTGACTTGCCCAGGGTCATACAGCTAGTAAGTGTCAAGTGTCTGAGGCCGGGTTTGAACTCAGGTCCTCCTGACTCCAGGGCTAGTGCTCTATCCGCTGCGCCACCTAGCTGCCCCTATTTTTATTATTTCTAAGTGGGCAAGAAAGTGATTGTATTCTAAGCTGATTTAGTCCAGCTATTATTTTATTGAAATTATTTTCAATATATTATTTAATCATTACTTTCATTGAACTGTCTCTTTATACTTTGCCCCTTTGCCCACAACCATAATTGAGCAAACTTCACCTGTTTTTGCTTCCCACAAGTACAGTTTGATTGCCAATCCATAATGTTCACTTTGTTTAAAGACAAATGCTATTTCTCTTTTAAATTTTATTTATTTTATTCTGAACTTAAGAAATAAAACAAGCATTATTATAACAGTAGAATAGAAAAAAGATGATTGCACATGAAACTGCAGATCTATTATAAACAACTTGCTTTTCCTTTTAAATATTTAATAGAATTATCATATAATTTTTCTCTCTTTTTTTCCTTCCCTCTCCTCTCCCCCCTACTCTAAAGATGGGTATTTCTTAAATGTTTATCTGAAATATTAACAGGGAGCTTTTAATACCGGTACTATATTTTTTTCTTTAAAAAGTGTGAGAACCCCCAAACCCTTCACCATAACTTCCAATTATCAACTGCACCTGAGACATGTCAAGGGTTAGAATCTTCAGATCACACACCTCTGCTGATTCTGTAATATTAATCAGCAGCAACATTTGATTTGATGGAGAGGGCAAAATGAGATTTTTTTTTTTTAAGTTCCATTTTATGTTGCCCAGACCTGCATTTTTTCAAAACCACATGCCTAGTTGGCTCACACTGGTGTTTGTGTTTGGTGGTTTTCACAAAAATGCCAAAGACTGAATAGAGTTGTTGTTGCTGTTTAAAAACAGTTCTAAAAATGTTGCCAAGATATAGTTACTTTGTCTTGAATTGCTTGCAATTTTTTTTTTCTTTTTGGTCTGAACATGTCTGTGATTTCATTTCTGTAGGGAGATTCCCATGAAGAATCTCTCTTTCCCAATGCCGTTCTGCAACTAGTAGACAACTTAGAGACTTGGGGATCTTCCCCGGGGGTGTTCATAGACATTAAATGACTTGCCCAGGATCATCCAGTCAGTTTATGTAAAAGAAGAGACTTGAACCTAGGTCTTTGGATGCCAGGCCACTCCTTTTTGCCATAGATAAGGGATAGAGAAGTAACAGAAGTATCCAAGATTAATGATAACATTTTATTTCCTTTTTTTTTCTTTTTGGGGGACAGGGCAAGTAGGTCACACAGCTAGTAAGTGTCAAGTGTCTTGAGGCTACATTTGAACTCAGGTCCTCCTGAATTCAGGGCCAGTGCTTTATCCGTTGTGCCACGTAGCTGCCCTTAGGAATTAAAAAATTTTTTTAAATTTTATTTCCATTTTAAGAATATATTGCCTATAATCATCAATATAGCTATTCTAAAAGAAGTTTAATGCTATCATTTTATTTTTCCTTCTCCTTTTTTGTGGGGGAGGGGATTGATGGAAGGCCAGAAAAGCATATATTGAATAGTAAAGATAATTTCATTATGGAATCTTACTGATTTAGATCTAATAAGGAAGAAGGCTAGCACAAATTATTGAACTAAAGATCAGTGAATTAGAAGAATATATTAAAGGAAAGTCATTTTTATTACTTCCAAGCATATAAAGTAAAAACTAATCACTGACAAAATACTACTGGGTAGAGAGACCTTACCAAGTTTGTTGTGATGAATAGGTAAGATTAATTTATAATTATAATGAAGAACTGTTACATAAAAAAATCATTGTGTTAGTATCTTAACAGTTTATAATTTAAGTTAGTTCTTTTAAATATATGTGCATGCAGTCTTTTTATGCTAATGATTTAAAGTAAATTCAATTTCTTCAGAGTGTAGGGCTGAAAGATAAATTTCATCCCAATGCACATCAAATTGGACTAGTGTCTTCTCTCAGAATTTGACATTCTGTCTGCCCCTTCATTGTACAAAGTATTCCCCATACCAGAGTGCCTTCTTCATATTTGCCTATCAGAATCTTTATATTCCTTCAAGGCTTAGTCTTCTTCCATGATTCCTTCATTTGGTAGTGAATTCTCCTTCAATTATGTCACAAAAATGCCTATGCAAAAAACCAGCAAGGACTTTACACTATATCAGGGGAAACCATGTATATATGTTTGGGTTTTGGAGTTTTTTAAGTGGTCTTGTGATTTCTTCAGTGTAGAAGGCTCTCAGTGAGAAACTTTCATTACCCATGCAGATTGGAAGCTTTTCTTCAACTTGTACTTTTATCATGTTTCCTGGGGTATTGAAAAGTTAAGTGAAGTGACTTGCCCAGGGTCACATAGTCAGTATAAAGGAGAGGAGAATAATCCAAGCTGAGCTTTCTCCCTACTATACTGACCCTTGACATGTATAATTATCTCCCTTAAATCACCCTATATTTTTAATCTGTGAACATGATGTGTGCCTCCAGTGAGAATGGAAGTTCCTTGAGAATAAGGACTGCTTCATTTTTGTCTTTGCATCTCTAGTGCTTGGCATGGTGCTTTGCCAATAGCAAAATCCCGAATGGATGTTTGTTAAATTGAATTGACAGTCACAAAATCCAAATGAGTGGAATCCACATTAATTTATGTTGGTACAGAGGGGGAAGTGATGAATATACTTATTAGAAGTCAATTGAATCAATTTTCAATAATTTTCATGTCATTTGAAGCTTGTCTTTAACATCCGAGAAATGTCACAGTGTAGAAGTTTTTGTTTATTTGAGAGACAAGAGGAGACATGCACACTTATGAGGAGCTCACAACCAGGATTGATGTTTTCTGATTGTTGGCAAAGATGAAGTGCAAATGAGAAGAAAAAAATTCCTACCCTGCTCAGTTAGTCATTTTTGGAGTCAAGGCTAGGTTTTGATTTTCAGGATCATTCTTAGCAGTAACAGATTAGCTTATTCTATTCCATGAAAATAGCAGACAATGCAAGAAATCTTGTTCTGGAGAATTAAGTAGCAGACGGTCCAAAATACACTGAAAAAATATTTTGAATTTCAACAGATTTGAGCAGTCTTAAAACGTTTGTAATCATTCATTAGGAGCTAATGTCTCAATCCGCTTTTTCTTTTAGGTATGGCTGGATCTTTTAAAACCTATTGTGAAACAGATCAGAAGTGAGTATATTTGTCTATTTAACAGTGCTGGTAAAAGTTGAATTAGAAGTAACTTTATTCTTACATAGTTAAACATAGAGTCCTAGGAGCATTTGGGGTTTGTTTGTTTTGGGGGGTTTTCTTTTTTTGGTCTCTCTGCTGGTCATTCATCATCCATTTTGCTATGATCTTTGAAAATTATACCATTTTCAATGGAATACGTTGGCAATCAGAATCTTACTTGGCAAACCAAAAATGTCTTTGATTAGTAACTAGCACATATCATTAAGCCAAAGAGTAATTTGGTTTGTCTAGTTTTTTTATTTATGTGTGTGTATACTCACAGACATATACGTGTGTGTATGTATGTGTATACATATGTATATGTGTGTATGTGTATGCACACATGCTTATTATGGGCATCTTGAAGAAGGAGAAAGAAAGGGAATTACTCTTGAAACACTTTTTAGCTCTCGTATTCTTTTGACACCTTAAATCTCATCTTTCTAAAAATATATATAAATTTAAGGTGTGAAGAGTTAAATTCATGTTTTCTTAATATCAAGTATAAAAGCTTATGCTGTAATTTTTTTAAATTGTAAGCAGCTCTCTGAGAGGAGGCCTGTGTTCTCCACTGAATTTGAGTTTTGTGTTGGAGAGGAAAATATGAACAGAGAGGAGGAAGGGAGGAAGCAGACAGAGAGAGACTGAGAAAGAGAGAGGGAGGGAAGAAAAAGGAGACAGACACACACAGTGAGAAGTGAGGGTAGAAGGATGAGGCAGAGACAGAGAAAGAGACAGACAGAGACAAAGGGAGGGAGTAAAGAGGGGGGCAGAGACATACAGAGACACAGAAAGACAGAGACTTAGTCAAAGAGGGAGTGGGGTGGAGGGGGAGCAGAGACAGAGACACAGAGAGAGAGAGAGAGACAGAGACAGAGGGAAACAGAAAAATGGAGACAGAGAGGGCAGAGAGAGTGACAGAGAATATGAGAGTATGAAAGAGTTTTCTACTTCTCTCCACCCTTTTCTCTCTCTGCATTCAGGGTCAGTGACAGGTCTCAGATGGTCAGTCTCAGTCACCCATGTACCCCTCACCCCCAGTGGCTTTCATACTAGATACTTAGCAGCAACACAGATGTCATTCCTTTAGATGAGCAAAGAACACAGTTATTTATGGGGTTGTTTTTATGTACGATCCCTCTGTGATTATGTGTAGAAGCACATATTTAGGGAATACCCTACAAAACATAAGTATAATATCTGCTTTGTATTCACTTAAAATTTAATTTAACTAACTTTTCAGAATTTCATTGGAAAAGCGATGGGTGTAGAGAACAAAATATGCTCATTCACTCATTTAGTTGACAGTTATTGGGATTGTTTAGCAATTCCCTTATTTCACACTGGCATATATGAAAGAGAAGGTAAAATTAATCCTTGTCCTAAGGAAGTTTACAGTCTAGAAGTGTTGTAATGAAAAACTTCAATTTTATATGAAGTAAATATGGTGACTTTTTTAGTGTTGTAAAGGTGCCTATTTAATGAGTCTGTATGAAATTCGATAGAGCAAAATCTCAATAATATACCTTCATTTCAGAAGTAGTTTGCCTTTTCTGGATGTGTTGCAGTAACTCTCTTGAGGAATATTGCCTATATAAGAAAGAATATTCTTTGTTCACTTTCTGCCGCAGTATTTTATTTCTGGAGTTTTGTAAAGATGCTTTACCTACTGTTTCTTATATCTGTCTCTAAAATTTTATTCATATATATATGATCACAGAAGATCAGAATCCAGTGTCATACTTCTTGTGTGAGAAGCAAGACTAAATCTTTCCCACTTCTATTTCCCATGGAGAATTCATGTGAAGATTTTATGCACTAATGTGTATTTAGATATGTGAATTCAGTTCCAACATTTAAAAGTCTTGGAACTGATGGGAGATTTCATATGGTTCATATAATAAAACCCTAAACCGTGACCTGCTTTACACAATACATCCGTTTGCAAAATGGCAAAATCCAGAACACAAAAATGTCTTCTGTTTATATCTTTATAGAAGGCCCTTCTTAACATACTTGACTGAATATTAAGTCTTTTTTTCACAGAATTTTAAAAATCAAGAGTTTATTTCAATTTTAATTTTATGTTTTCCTTTTTTTAAAATTTAAAACTACAGTGTTTGTTATAGAATTGGCAATCAGTAAGTCATTTATAAGGACATTTTGGAAGTTCTGTTCACTTGGAAATCAAGGCTCCACTTGAAGAACCTAAAGGTGACTTCTTTTCCATTTCCCTTAGGGCCAAAGCATGTTGTTGTTAAATTTGTGGTGAAATTCTTTCCACCTGACCATGCTCAACTTCAAGAAGAACTTACAAGGTTAGTGTTTAAGTTGTATTCTATTAGTGGTAATTGTATATAGTTTTTATGGACCGATATTTGCTCTCTTATTTAACCCACGACTTATATGTAAGAAATTTGCCCTTTTTACCTGGTCTGCTTTTTTTTAAAAATGATTTTAAATGGATTAAATGTAGTTAAACCTAGGGTGTTGTGCGTATTTGCTTCTTTCTTAGACATTCTTTCATTATGTCTTAAAACAATCCTATTAATTCATTTCTGAAGCCTCAGTGTAATCTCAATATGGATTAGTTTTAATGAGTATTAATGAGAGTCAGAGGGGTGTAGTGAATAGAGATCTAGACCCTGGAGTCAGTAAGACTTAAGTCTCACTCCTGATACATGCTGGCTGTGTGATAGTGGACAAGTCATTTATCCTCCCAGTGCTACAGGCAACTCTTCAAGTTGCGGAGAAAGATATGGACTATTGGTAGAAGTTCTACCATGGGAACTTCCCATACTGATGAAAACACAAGACTTTTTTTGTGTGTGTCATTCTGCTTCAACTCTTTAGGATATCTGTGATTTTCTGTACATGCATACTACCCTCCAGTAGTACAGATCTCTTCCCATTCATCAATGCCCTCTTATCCTGTGCTCCTCTAGTCTGTGTTATCTTTTATGGGAACTACCTAAAATACCTATTGATGTCTTGGTAGAGTGTATGCTCTCTTCTCTCAGTATTCTCAATAATTTGTTTTTCCACTTATTAACAAAGAGTAGGAAGATTTGACCAATGAATCTCTGAGGGTGCGTGAGTATGAAGTTCACTAGCCAGGAGGACATAAACTACTTCGGGGCTAGGCTATATTTTGTATATTTCTTTTTAATCCTTCACTGTGTTCAACACTTACATAACTGATGAATGTTTGCTAAATTAATAACATAGTGGGGTTGATTTTTATTTTTTCACAAGTGGCTATTTGATTCACTGTTATCAGCTTAAGACTAAAGAAGGCAACCATTAATGGGCCAAAATCCTTGGCTTGAAACCTTTGACTTCACATCACTCTTGTGGGGATTTTAAAAAATTTTTTAATAGAGCTCTTGGGAGCTATGTGAAGAAAATTCTTTGTCAGGTATAAGGTACTATATAAATGTTAGCTGTTGTTGTTGGTGTAATAATTAACCTCATGGGTGTTTTGTAAGGAAATCTCCCTTTAAAGTACTATGTAAATGTAGTTTATTATTTAAAAAAAAAAAAAAGATGAGCAGGATGCTATCAGAAAAACCTGGAAAGACTTAGGTGAGCTGATGCAAAGTGAAATGTACTGTATACAAAATAACAGCAATATTGTAAGATGATCTGCTGTGAATGACTTGGTTGTTTTCAGCAATGCAATGATCCAAGACAACTCTGAAGGACTTATGAAAAATGTAATCCATTTACAGAGAAAGAACCGATGGTACCTAAATACAGATATTTTATTGTTGTTGTTGTTAGTTCCTTTTTCTAAAGGTTTTTTTGTTGTTGTTGGTTTTTGCCTACTGTGTTTTTTACTACTTCACAAGTATAAGTCATATTGAATTGCTTGAGTTCTTAAGGGGGAAATAGGGAGGAAGGATGAGAATTTGGAACACAAAGTCTTAAAAATCGATGTTACAATTTGCTTTTGCTTGTAAGGTGGGGGAAAATTCTAAATAAATAAACAAATAGAGCTCTCCATAGGTGGTAAGGTTTAGTGAATACTATAGTAGATAATCCACAGGAAAGACCTGGGTTCATATCCCACCTCAAAAACTTATTAGCTGTGTGAATATCAGCCTACTTCTCTGAGTTTCCGTTCTTTTTTTATTTTAAAACTAGAAGAAAAATAACATCAGTAGACCTCTTGTGACAATCTAGTGTCAATATATATATATATGTCAAGAGCTTTGAAAAACTTTAATTCACTATATAAATGGTAGTGTTGATTACTATTATTATTATTATTATTATTATTATTATTATTATTATTATTATTATTATTATGAAGGGTAAATACCCTTTGTATGAGCCTAGGCTCATTTTGGAGGAAAGTTTCTCATCAATCCCTTCTGACAGCTTCCATGACTTGTGATAAATAATCAGCTGCTATAGGTATATTGTAAGAGTTAGCCAGCAAGCATTTATTAAACACTTACCGAATGCCAAGAATTATGCTAAGCACCAAGGATACAAAGAAAGACAGCCCATATGCTCAAGGGACTTATACTCTAATAGAGGAGACTACATGTAAATAACTGTACGTACATGAAACATACAGAGTAGATAAATAGTCAGGAATGTCATGAATGAGTGAAAAAGTATTGTATTATATGGGTTTGATTCATCAGTTCAGTGATCCTCCTTTATTTTTCATTGTGTCCCTTGGTTCAGTTTATGAGGTTTGGGAGGAAATATTATGTTGTACCCATTATTCTGTTCTTTATGGTCACTGTTGAGCATCACCTTTTAGGGAAAGGAGGGAGGAAGAATCCAGTTCAATGTGGATGGCTTCTTTTTTCTATTTTTCCCCTATTGAGTTTTGTGATTTATACAATCTTGTACACCTTACTGTCGTCAAACCAAACCTGCGTGAATACTGTGCCAGCTTCTCTATCAGAACAGATAAACATCCACAATTCTACATTCTTAGCTGAAGGTATTAAGTTTACTTTCTTCTGGCTCTCACTATGGTCATTAAAAGAAAAAAAAAATGCCCCTGAGAAAAGTCTTCTAGTATGGTGTGAAATAAAACTGATCTAAAATTTCTGATCTATTAAAATCTGACGACAGCAACCAACTGGTGTTTTAAGATAAATAACATCTGTTCAATCTCCTGAAATGCTTAAGTATCAGAGCTGCCACACTGCCAGATTCCCACGTCAGCAAAATCAGACTATAAAGCAATTAAGACGTAGTCTACTTTCTCATTATGAGGGTTTTGTGATGCTTTCGGTGTCCCAAGTATGGACTCTGTAAGACAGTGAAGGGGGCATTAGAGTTGAACTGAATACGAACTCTTCTAATTGTACCATTAATCCACTGGTCATCCAGGAATTGTTTCTCACTTCCCATTTATACAGACATAAGATAGCTTGGGTTGAACTTTTTTAATTGAACAAGAAGTGGTAAAATTCCTTCATATTTAATAATTAGCCCATTCCATGTGCTTGGAAACCTTGGTGTCTAAAAGTGAAAAGAGGAAAATACATATATAAAACTTGTTAGATTTTTTATTTTTATTTTTAAAAGCTCGGGTTTTTTTCCTCACTATGGAACCCTGAGTCATTTCTTCTGTGTTGACCAGCCTTGGCATATTTCTGTGTGCAAAGTATCATTTCTTTCTGTCACAGAGAGCATATTTTCCCTAAAAACAGTCACTGATCCCCTCTCCAGCTGGCTATGAATTTCCTTGTGAATGGGGTGGATACTATTTGAAGTGGCTGCTGCAGCTTGCTGACAGATTGAAGCATCAAGTGTTTGCTGTTGTTTCTTGATACCGGCAGAGAAGTTAGGAATTTCTTCTGTGAAACACAAATACAAAAAAAAAAAAAGGGGGATGGAAATTAGATAAGGACTCCCAAGTGAAGCTAATTAAAATAGAAATTTTAAAAAGGAAAAGCATCAAAATCGGTGTTACTACAACTGTTAGATTCCCTCTTTCCTACTCAAATTAAGAAGAGAAAGCAATTCTAGGCTATTATCACCAACCAAACCTCCCATTTAAGGCTTAATTCTTCTGGAATGACATTATCATTGTGTTTTCAGGGTAATTTTGGCAAGTTTCTCAATGTGATATTGTACAAACAAGAAAACAGCATTCAGTTCTTACTTCTGATTGTGTCAGAATCGATCAGCAAATGTTGATTCAATACTTAAGTCCCAAGCATTGGGGATACAACTGAGAGATATATTCCCTGTCCCCAAGGAACTTTATATTCTATGGGGATGGGAGGGTAGGATACAGCCAATGCTCACAGATAGATAAGTATAGAATATATATATATATATGTATATTTTTTTTAAGTGAGGCAATTGGGGTTAAGTGACTTGCCCAGGGTCACACAGCTAGTAAGTGTTAAGTGTCTGAGGCCGGATTTGAACTCAGGTACACCTGAATCCAGGGCGGGTGCTCTATCCACTGTGCCACCTAGCTGCCCTAAGTATAGGATATATTAAAAATAAATATCAAATGATGGAGGAGGAGGGACAGATCAATAACTAGGTGAATTAGGAAAGGAAATTCTTCAATCTAAAGTCCTGAGGATTTTATTTTTTTAATATCAGAAATGCATTCAAGTTTTCCTTGAGAAGCCTTTAGAATCATGGCTTTCATTAAGAAGAATATCTATACCTCTGATCAAGATTCTGGGAAAAGCCTGGGATCAGAGTGGGAGGGAGAGATACCTGCCAGAGCCTGGGACAGTGGGGGTTTCTAGGCAGTCTACAGCAGCCTCATGTTATTCTCCAGCTTGGTCACCTAATTGCCAGCACTGGCAGAGTGCCTGGGATTGGGGTAGAGCATTCAGAGCTCCTATTGGTCTGATCGGCCACAGTCGGACACACCGTAACTTGATTCTAACATAGTCATGTCATTTTGGTCCTCTTCAAGAACAAAGGACAACCAACGATCCAAACCACTTTCTCAGACTTGAAACCCTACAGAGAAGGGAACTTTGGACTTTCGGTGTATACTTGTGGAGAACCCTGTAGAACTTCTAAAGCAGAGAATAGTAATTTCCATTTTACATTGAATCAAGGATCTTATAGTGTCACCAACCAAATCAGATGTGAAGAGTTACCAGGAACTTGGGCTTCGGGAAAGGATGGAGAGAGACTGGAAATCTCTTTTTCCCTGTATCTCTGAACTATAGAAATAGCACGATATGTACTACTGAGTTTACTTTCTTCATATCCTATTTCTTCTTTTGCTTCTTTCTTTCCTTTCTTAATAGATGGAGGCATGTGTGTATGTCTGTGTAAAATGCTGATGCTAGGGGAAATTTTAAGAGGTAGCCTTGAATCTTAAATTTGGAACTCAAAGGCCTTGGGGCACTTTAAATAATGGGCGTTAGAAGACATCGTTTCTATTGCTTGCTGTCTCCAGGAGGGAGGGAGAAAAATTTGGAAATCAAACTCTTTCAAAATTGAATATTGAAAACTATCTTTACATGTAATTGGGGGGGGAAACCAAAATACTATTAAGAATAAAAAAAAGAAGACATTGTTTCAAGTTTTAATTTGAAATATTAAATAAGTCTACTCGTTATTGAGGAGACAAATCATGGAGAAGAGGTCCACCTTCCTCATCACCACAAGCAGTAACTACTGACTGGCCACCAGTGACAAGTCACCAATGATGGGCACAATAGCAGATGAACATAAGAGCCCTGGGAGTGATAACATGGTCCTCAGTGCCATCATCTGGTAAAGCATCTCCTGTGGAGAGGGATCCAGCTATCCCCACCAGCTGCCAAGCAAATGCCACCCACAGGGTAGGCAGAAACAATAGGACACCCTGACAGGAAAGATAGGAGGCACCATGTGCCAGGTGAGTCAAATAATCACCACAGCCATGACCACCATCTTCTCTCAGATACCAATGGAGACAGACTCAGGAGCCTTGGAAATAACCATGCTACTAGCACATTCCCTTTAAGCCTTCATCCTGGGAAGCAAGTCCTGTAAAGATATAGCCTGGCAACTGCTCTTGCAGATGTAACAGCTTCAGCTGCTGAAAACCCAGAAAAAAAAAAGTCCTTGCCACCAAAGCCCTTGGAATTGTCAAGTAGTTCAACATCAGAAACAGACATGATTTTATCAATAGCAATTGCATTAGAGAAGACACGTTGAGGTTCTGACCTTTCCATCTGATTTGCAGAAACCTTCCATACATACTATCTCTCCATTAGAGTGGGAGCTTTTTGAGGCAGGGACTGTCTGACTTTTCTGTTTGTATCCCCAGTGCTTAGCATATTGCTTTGTACATAGTAAATCCTTAATAAATGCTTATTTATCCCTCCCTCCCTTCCTCCCTTTCCCCCTTCCTTCCTTCCCTCTTCCCTCCTTCCCTCCATTCCACCTTCCTTCCATCGTTCCTTCTTTCCTAGTTAAAGTTTCTATTACCATTTGCTAAACTATATGGAGAATAATCCTACAGTAGGTAACTATACTGGTTAGAAGTATAACTTCCAAAATATAACACAACTATTTCATTTTTTAAAAATTATTATGCGTGGTAACCAATGTATTTTTTCTCAAGAAAACATGGGGGAGTACTGGACCTGACTCTACCATCTGCCAGTTTTGTGACCTTCACTTCTTAGAGACTCTGTTTCCTGATCTGTAAAATAATATTTGTGCAAGATTATCAGGATCAATTGAGATAAAGTATATGAAAAAAACACTTTTAATTCCATATCATGGCTTTGGAACTGGAAGAGACTTTAGAGACCACTTAATCCAACTCATTTTATAGATAAGAAATCTGACATCTGGGGAGATTAAATGGCTTTCCTAAGGTCACATAGGTAGTAAGTGTTAGGGAAGGATCATAAAGAGGCATGTAAGTGTAAGCAATTATTTTTAGGTGAGAGAGATACTTATGTTGTCATTACTCATATATAGAATCCAATTATAATGAATATCAAGTCTAAATTATTCTTTGTTTTGGGTTTGGCCTTTAAGCCCAAAGATTTTTTTTCGCAGTTTTTCCTTGGTTTCTAACTGTGTGGAAGACTTGTTGCCAAGGGAGAGTCTAATCTTAGTGTCTCTTTTCCTGGGCTTGGTTGATTCAATATGTTCCCATCTGTGTTTGCAGGTACCTGTTTGCTCTGCAGGTGAAACAGGACCTGGCTCAGGGCAGGCTAACATGTAATGAAACCAGTGCTGCACTCTTGATCTCACACATTGTGCAATGTAAGTCTTATTCTTTTTTCCTTTAAAAATTAAATAGGGAATGATCCAGAAATTAGCACATAAACTGTCATGCTATTTCTACAAAAATGATGCTGTTTCCATAGGAATGAGTGAATGAGTGAGTGTGGTGTGTGTGTGTGTGTGTGTGTGTGTGTGTGTGTGTGTGAGAGAGAGAGAGAGAGAGAGAGAGACAGACAGACAGACAGACAGACAGAGAGCGAGACAGAGAGTAATGACATAGATGGTCATTGTGATCATCACAGATGCCTAGTTTAATCTGATGGGATAGAATAAAATGAAACATTAAGGTATCAATTCTATATTCTGATGTCTTTGATTTCTATGAGCTATGCCTCACAACTGTCTGAAAAATATTTGAAAAATGACACATAACTTGTAGTATTTGACTGGGTCCTTGTTTTTGTACTGATATTAGTCATTTATTATGACCACTATTAAAGGAAAGACTACTACAATTTCATCCTCTCATTTTATGCTGCCTAAAGTCAAACAGTATACTTAGAATGACAAATTGAAACAGTGATTTCTGAAGCTAGGTATTTTAACTCATCTTTATCTAAGTTTTCTAAATATTAGAAATGAGATTATGGTCATTTCCATTCAAACCTCCTGATAGTCCATCAGAGCTATTTTTAATCAGACAACTTTCAATCACAGATATTTGAAGGTCATTTTATGGAAATCAAATATGAAGCATTTAAACTTTGCCAAAAGAAGATCAAAGTTGTCTCATCTTATAATTTTTAATTACCTCTGTATAAAATGTAATGCTCTGGGGCAGCTAGATGGCTCAGTGGATAGAGCACTGGCCCTGGAGTCACTAGTACCTGAGTTCAAATCCGGCCTCAGACACTTAACACTTACTAGCTGTGTGACCCTGGGCAAGTCACTTAACCCCAATTGCCTCACTAAAAAAAAAAAAAAAAAGTAATGCTCTCTGTTCAGCACCGCCAAATCTAAATTAACTGTCCAGTTAAGAAGCTTGTCTTGGTTCTAAAGAGTAACATCTTTGTCAATGGTGGGGAAAACTCATTGTTTTTATCCAATAAGATAGAATATTTTGGGGGCAGCTAGGTGGCGCAGTAGATAGAGAACCAGCCCTGGATTCAGGAGGACCTGAGTTCAAATCCGGCCTCAGACACAATACTTACTACCTGTGTGACGTTGGGCAAGTCACTTAACCCTCACATGCTCTCCAAAAAAAGAGAAAAGAATAAGAGAATAAATATTTTAAAGAACTTTCCATCTTAATCTTGTATCTTTGGGTGGCTGCTGACACATCTGTTCATTTACATTTTCTTCTTCTTTCTGTCAATCAGTCAATATTTATTTGGCACTAACTGTATTTAGTGGGTGCTAGGTGCTTTTTCTGTTTAGTGTAATCATAAAAACAAATAAACACAGCCACCTCAAGGACTTACTGTGCTGCTTATGGATTAAGATTTGGTAACATTTTGTGTTTCAGAGGAAAGTTTATTCCACCTTTTGTGCACCAGTCATGTTTTGGTACAAAGTGTATTTCCCTCTCTCTATGTTGGCATTCCCTCAGCTCAAATGATTTATTACTCTTCCTACATAATATGAAGTTTGGAAACACGAGTTGCTTATCTAAGTAGTAACTTCATGAAAAATTACTGAAGCATCTTTTTTCTTCTTTTTTGTGTTGGGGGGTGGGGAGAGAAGAAAACTTGCAGCGGTAGGATGGTCAAGGGAGAATATTCTCCCCATTTCACTTGGATTTCATACTTTGTTTTCTCAGAAAAGAATTCTGCTTTGTTTTTCCACTGATCCAGAAAGACTACCATGAATTTCATCTAAGGAATAACTACCTAAAATGTTTTTTCGTTGTCTTAACACAGAATTCCTAAGTACCATTTTAATACAGTGAAACTCATTTGTGTGCATAAAAACTGGGAATTCACATAGCTCCAGATAACTTTTTTCTTCTTCTTCTTTTTTTTTTTTTTTTGCCTCTCTAATAATCTTCTAATGACCCAATATGGTACTAAAAATCACTCAAAAGTCTTAAATTTGGGCAGCTAGGTGGCACAGTGGATAAAGCACTAGCCTTGGATTCAGGAGGACCTGAATTCAAATCTAGCCTCAGACACTTGACACTAGCTGTGTGACCCTGGGCAAGTCACTTAACCCTCATTGCCCTAGCCCCACCCCCCAAAAGTTTTCAATTCTCTAATGCCTAGCTTCTTAAACTGTGGGTTGTGACCCCATATCAGGTCATGTAACTCAATGTGGGGGTCCTGAAAAAAATTGGCAGCAGTAAAAGTTTATGTATGCCTATTTTATATACCTGTGTACCCAGAGTCACATAAAAATTTCTCAGGCAAAAAGAGGTCACGAGTGGAAAAAGTTTAAGAAGCCCTACTGTGGTAAAAAGTTTTAACAGTCGGTTAGATAATGGAGAGACGCCAGTTTTTTTTTAGGACCACCCTTTTGGGGAGGAGACCAACAGCATGAGCTACGCACACTAGTCCGCCTGCGACGCATGCCAGATTGCCTGCTGAGCACTCGACTTCTGGGGTGCGAGCTTAAAAGGCAAGGAGAGAACCAAAGTAAGGCTTTTTTCCTGCTCTGCTGGTCTCCTGGCTGCGCTGCACAGACAGACGCTGACTGGAGTTTGACTCGGCCCGGCTCTCGGTTAACAGCACGTGCTTGACTCGGTCTCTCTCCCCAAAGGTGGCCTTGGGTTTTGGTGAGTTTTATATGGAATATAGACTAAGCCTGGACTTAAGACAATTTGTATTGTATTTCTACTTTCCTATCCTTCTAATCAACATCACCTTGTGACTACTATACAATAAAAGCTCTAACTAGAGAACCAGAAGCTTCTTCCATTTACTAGTCTGGGAGATAAATTAAGGGAAAGGTTAAGTAGGGGAGATTTATGATCTAATATCCAATTTTAATCTCACACTACTCTAAAGGAAATAATATTTTAGAGTTCAAAGGTAATTATGTCTCTGTATACTTAGAATATAGTCATGAGAAATATACATGTTCTATCCTTTTATTATTATTGAGAATCTCCAGCCTAAAGATAGTATAAGATAGCTTCCTTTACTATTCAGAAGTACTGAATCATGTGAAGGGAAGAAATCCTCAATGAAAATTTTTCTGGTTGGTTTAAATGAGTAGATTGGCCATTATTACAAAGATGGAGGGTGCCTACAAATGCATGGCATAGTTCTATAAGAATACCAGGAGGAATATGATGGTCATCCTGAGCTAAGACTGGCAAGAAAAGCTAACAAAAAAGTTTTTTTAAACTTTATCGGTGTGCTTGCTTCAGCAACACATATACTAAAAAATACCCAAAAAACCAAGAAAACAAAAAAACTATATTGGCAGAAAGAGAAGGATCCACAAAAAAACTGAACTGTTATTCCTAGTATGTGAAATGATGATAACCAGTAATTTGGAGAAGAGCTGCTCAATTATTTTTTTCCTACTTTTTTTTTTTGCCAAAGAAAATGATCTTTGGATTAGAAAGGACAGGACCAAAAGGACCATCAAAGATGAATTCAGTTGACCAGGCCCCAAAAAGCTACATCCCAGACTACTAAAAGAACTGGCAGAGGTGATTGCTACTACACCAATAGTCCTGGAACACAAGATATAACCGTGCCATGCTCTCACTCAAACATCTTCAATGACTTTTTTGTGCCTCTAGAATAAAATACAAAGTACTCATCCTGGAATTTAAAGCCTTCCATAATCTAGCTCCTACCTACTTTTCCAATTTTATTCCATATTACACAGCTTTATACACTCCTGTTCAGTCAAGTTAGCCTGCTTGCAATTCCTCATATATTCATATGCTATTTCATCTTTTGCCTCCATTCCTTTCCATAAATGACCTCCGCCCCATATCTAGACTCTATTTCCTCCTCATTTAACCCCTGACTTCTTTCAAAGTACAGCTGAGGTGCTGTCTTCTACACAAATAACTTTTTTATCACCCCCAGTTATTAGCATTCTTGATCTATTATAATTTTATCCCTCCTTATTTATTTTCTATGTACTTATGTATACATTGTATCCCATCTCTTATCTCTTCCCCCCCCCCCAACAAAATGTAAGGTCCTTAAGGGAAACAACTTTTAGTGTATTTTTTCCCAGTTGCATCTTTAGTGCCTCACTCAGTGTCATAACCACTTAAACATTTGCTGAATTGAATTGAATTGCTGAGCCAACATCTGCAATAGTTAAAAGACTAAAGAACGAAAGAAATCTAGCATAACTGGAAAAGACAAATGCTCCAATTTTGAGACAGGGAATAATAATTAATAATAATAATAATAATAGCTAACATTTATGTAGTACTTAAGGAAGAGGCCATTGAGTTAACTTTTGAATCTTGGCAAAATTCTAGAATATATCATTAGATAAAGCAATGATCACCAACAGGCAACATGCTTTCATCAAAAACAGGTTTGTTTTAACATCAATTTCCTTTTTTTTTTTTAACAGGAATACTAGACTTGTAGGGTAGGGGGGGTTCCATAGCTATAGTTCACCTAGATTTCATGAAGGCTTGGCATAATGTTTCTCCATGCTAATCTTATAGAAAAGATGGAGTGATTTTGGCTCTAAAGTAATATAGTTACCTGACTTTGATAGATAACAGAATGTCTGGGTCCTGAGATTCTTTATTAATGCCTCAATGTCAGCTTAGATTGGAGTGATCCAGGGATCTGTGATGGTTAACATTTTTATCTGTATGCTGATTCATATTTTTATCAATGACTTCAATAAGGCAAACATCGACAGATGTTTTACAAAACTTGCAAACAACAAGAAACTGGAACAAATAGCAAACACATTGACAGATTGAGGATCTAAAAAGTTTTGACAAACTGAAACATTGGGCTGGATTTAATAAGTTAAAATTCACTAGGAATAAATGTGTATGGGCATTATTTCTAACTGTGTATCCCATAGGCATCTCAGTTGAGTCCATATCTTACTGTTGGGCTAAAGAAAAATCAACTTCATAAAAAGAATGGGGGAAGAATAGTTACACATGGAAAAGACCTTGGGGGGCAGCTAGGTGATGCAGTGAATAGAGCACCAGCCCTGGAGTCAGGAGGACCTGAGTTCAAATCCGGCCTCAGATACTTGACACTTACTACCTGTGTCACCTTGGGCAAGTCACTTAACCCCAATTGCCCCCCCCCCCAAAAAGACTGTGGAAAAGAAGTTTTAATGGATTGTTTGCTATGAGAGCTAAAATTGCTAACGTAATTTTTGTGCTGCACTGTTAAAGACAGTGCTCATGATAGTCTTCTTGTCCTCAGCTCTTGAGTATTGTGTTCAGTTCTGAATGAACAGCACATTTTATAAAGAACATATTATCAGCTGAGCTGGGAATCATTTGGAAGAGGACCTCGAAGGACCTTGAATTTGTTAGAGAAATAGGGAGTTTTAACATGAAGACAAGAAGCCATTGGGTATTGATGAGGGGGAAGATAACTGTCTTCAAGTAGCTGAAGAATTGTTACTGGGCAGGGGGATTAAAACTTCCTTTTGGCCCAAGAGTGCATAATTAAAAGCAATGGGTGGGAATTGTAGAAAGGCAAATTTAGGTTTAATATTAGGGGAAATGTCCTATTAGAAAGCTAACTGAAAATGAAATTTCTTCCTTGAGGTATTGTGGGTTTCTATCATTTTTGGGTAGCTTGTGGATGGAATTCTTTTGTGGGTATGGATCTCCATTATCTCATTTTAATCAGATTCCATGAATTATCACTTTGTTTTATTTTTCAAATTCTATTTTGACTGGTCATTAAAATCTGAATAATTATCACTGGAGATTATTTCTGTTAAGTCTGAAGTTTTATCTCCTCTTAATCCTCCCTAGAGGAAATTCCAAACCTTCCCCCTTCTAGCTTACCTCACCCTCTTAGCTCTTACCTCAATTCATACTTTATTAATAAAATAGAACTAATTTGTCACAAACTCTAGTCTTTTATACAGAGGTGGTCCTTCTCCTAGAGGGCTAAAGGTCCTTCTTCCTCTTATTTATTATTTGATCATATCTCCTCCTATCACTTATTGGCATATCACCTTTAAATCTTCCCTTCCCTTTCCCTAATCTTCATTCTCTCCATTTTAACTGGTTTCTTCCTGGCTGTAAACAAATGTCAAGGTCTCCCTCTCCTTCAAAAATCCATACTAGGCCTACCTCTCCATCCCAAACTAGCATCCTATATTTCTCCTTCCATTTACAGATAGCAAGCTCATGGTAAGAACTGTCTACACTCTTTGCCTTCATTTCCTTACCACTTAGTCATTCATTTCTCTTTGTAGCTGGCTTCCGACCTTGTATCTCAACTGAAACTGTGCTCTCCTAAGTTATCTATCATTGGTCTCTTAATTGTAAAATCCAAGGGCCCCTTCTTACCCTTTGTCCTTCTTGGCATCTGTGCAGTATTTGGCCTCTCTCTCTGATCTCTTAGTTCTCTTCCTACCTGTCTGACTGCAGCTTCTTAACTCTCCTTTGCTGGGTCATCCTTCATGTCCTACCTTCTAACTAGAGGTGTCTCCTTAGGCTCTTTCCCTGGCACCTTTCTTTACACACACACACACACACACACACACCCCGAGTTTTTCTTGGTGAGTTCACCAAGTTCTCGATGAGTTCACCAAAAAAGAGAATAAATATATTTAATCCATTCCCATGGCCAAATTATCATCTCCTTGCTTTACAAATGATTCCCAGAACCATATAGCCAATTCTCGCCTCTCTCCTGAGTTCCATTCCCACATTACTAACTCCTTGTTGGACATTTCCTTTTTCTCCCCTTCTTTTGGACATTTCCAATTGCATGTACCACAGGCATTTCAAATCCATCACACCCAAAATAGAATTTATTATATTCCCCCAAAACCTAGCTATTTCCACTTAGGGTAACCATGATCCTTCCAGCCAACCACATTTGCAGACATGAAGGCCTCCTCAACTATTCATTCTAACTCATCCCAGTTTATCAATTGCCAATCTTGCCAGCTCTTCTTATATTATATCTCACGTTTACCCCCTTCTCACTAATCACATGTCCACTACCTTAGTTCAGTCTCATCACAATACCTGTATAATTATTTCCCACTAGCATTTTCTCTCACTTCCATTTCATCCTACAGAAGTGCTCAAGTGGTATTCTTTTTTTTTTTTAAGGTGTGGCAAGTGACTTGCCCAGGGTCACACAGCTAGTAAGTGTTTAGTGTCTGAGGTCGGATTTGAACTCAGGTCCTCCTGACTCCAGTGCCGGTGCTCTATCCACTGCACCACCTAGCTTCCCCTCAAGTGGTATTCTGAAAACCTAGGTCTGAGCATGTCACTCCCCTGCTCAATAAACTCCACTAGCTCCCTATTTCCTGTAGGATACAATACAAACTTCTCTGTTTGGTATTTAACATCCTTTACAATCTCACTTCAGTTTACCTTTCTCGATTTATTATACCTTACTTGCTTTTACACTATAGTTTAGTCAAACTGGCCTATTTGCTATACTTCACACATAACATTCCTTTTAACTGTATTTATAACTTTACACAGCCAAAAAATGCCCAGCAGGCACTTTCTCCTTATCTGCCCCTCATAGAATTCCTAACTTCCTATAAAGCTTATTAGATCAAAAATGCCATCTTCTACACGAGGCCTTTCCTGATTGTCACATCTACTGATGTCTCCATCCCTAATTTACCCAAACTGACCTTATACTTACTTCGTGAATTTTTAACATCTGCTTATATGTATACATGTTGTTTTCCCTGATAGAATATAGGTTGCTTGGGAGCAGGAACTATTCATTTTTGACATTATATCCCCATCATTAAGCATAATAGTAGGTTTTTAACAAATGCTTTTTGATTGATAGTCATACATATGACTGAAATCTCTATTTTTCCCTCTACTATATAGTAAAATCATCTTCTAGACTAGAGTCATTACTAAGTTGCTTCAACAGCATAATGAGGATTGAACTTGGAATAAAGAAGTTCCAGGTTCAGATCCCACCTGTGACACTTAATAGTTATCTGACCATGGAACCAGTCTGTTAACCTTTTAAAGCCACAGTTTTCATAGCACTTATCTTCCAGGGTTGTTGTGAGACTCAAATGAGCTAAAGTATGTAAAAAGCTTTGCAGTACTTAAAACACTATAGATTTTAGTTATTATTCTCATCACTATGATTATGTTGTTATATGTTCTTTACTGAAGAGATCACAGTTATTTTTCCTAGAGTATCAGTTTCATACATTTGTGCAGTTGTAGTATTTTTCTGTAATATAATTTAGTGTCTAAATTTTCAATAGAATCTCATTTTTATCATTTTTATAATCTATTAAATAGTTTTTTTGTCAATAAAAAGAAGAGACAGTGATGTAAATAATGAAATAGGAAAAAGCTGAGGTATAGCAGGTGAATTAATTTCTGCCTCTTTATATTCATGTTAAATTTTAGAGTTATCTGGTTTAAAATGATATTCTAAAAGTATTCTTGTGAAAATATCTCATTTAGCAAAACCTAATTTCATAAAACCCTATGGCAACAATAATGGAACTTTATTTTCTATGTGAAACAAGACAATATGTGTGGCATACTATGTATTATAAGTAAAAAGTGTTAGGGCATTTTGGTAGAAAAGATTTTCTGTTGTTTACATAGGGCAGCTAGGTGGCAAAATGGATAGAGTGGCAGGCTTGAAGTCAGAAAGACTCATCTTCCTGAGTTCAAATCTGGCCTCAGACACTTACTAGCTCTGTGACCTTGAGCTAGTTACTTAAGCCTGTTTACCTCAGTTTCCTCCTTTGTAAAATGAGCTGCAGAAGGAAATGGCAAATCACTCTAGTGTCTTTACCAAGAAAACACCAAATGGGGTCAGGAAGAGTCAAATGTAACTGAAATGACTAAACAACAAAGTGTCTATATGTGTATAGAAAACAAGATGATAAGCTAATTCAGGGTAGGAAACACGTCATTTTCTGATCTTTGTATTCCAAAGCTTAGCTTGCTTCCTGATACATGGTAGGTTCTTTCATAAATGTTTGTTGAATGATCAGAAAAGACTATGTTGGCAAATTTCTAAGGAAAACTCAGGGAGAGAAAAATTGAGATAAGAAAATGAGCTTAGTAGCCAGTAAAATGCTGAAGGCTCTTTTAGGTGGTATATGAAGGACAAGTGTTCCAAGGGAGATGAGAATTACAAAGGGTTATTCATCCTGCTGAGACAAGAAAATAATTGGGATTCTTTGTTGTATGCCTGCTCAATTTTAGAAAAGAGCTATTTAGACAGTCCATGAAAATTAAATACTTGATAGAAATTCACTGGAAACCTGTGATGAGCTGTCCACTACATTCCCTCTTGAGCTCTCCTCTTAGTAGAAGGGAGGAAAAATGAAAGGGAAGCAAAGGCACAATTTAGGATGAAAGATATGATCTGGTAATTATTTTCTATTTCAGTTCTTTTTCTGTGATGGAGACTCTAAGAGGGCTTTGGCTTTGCAGATGGCAATTTTCAGTCTATTTAAGGGAAGAACTATTCAAGAAATCAAGACGTGTCTGGAAATTAGGAAATTAGATGATGTGATTGACCTGTCACAAGAGAAGGAAGCAAATGAATGCAGTAAATAGTGCTGCTGTTGCTATGCTGGTAACTGATGTCCTGTATAAAGCAAGCAAGCATGATGGGGTAAAATGTGATTGCTGGCTTGGCAGCAGCAGCAGAAGCATTTGTGCTATGTTTGGTGTGATTACAAGAGGTAGATGGCCCCCAAAGTGACATCCAGTCTAGTTTGACAAGGCTCAAAAGATGGGTTACATAGCAACTAGTGACTTACACTTAATCCTCAGAACTGTGACAGGCTTCAGTCTATAATGCAATTTCTTATTAAGTCTTTCTGAAGAACATGACACAGGAAGAAAATGGCGCACAAGGTTAAGTTTTAACCTTGTTTCAAGACAGTTCTGTCTTTAAAATAGTACAGTCTTGAGGCAGCTAGATTGCGCAGTGGATAGAGTACTGGCCCTGGAGTCAGGAGGACCTGAGTTAAAATCTGGCCTCAGACACTTAATTCTTACTAGCTGTGTGACCTTGGGCAAGTCACTTAACCCTCATTGCCCAACAAAAACAAACAAAGAAAGAAAAAAATAGTACAGTCTTAATTTCCATGTTAGAACGACTTTAGGGTTATGTTATAGTAAAGGGAAAGAATAAAAGCAATTTCTTACATTAAAGGTTAGTTTGAGGAACCACTGTTTTGACCAGCATTTCTTGTCTTAGAAGTCAAAGGACACTAAGGTTTTACAAATTATTATTTAAAAAGTAGCTCTTTTTCTTTACCTATTTATTACCATATAAACTCCTTCATAGTATTTAGAGTTTCAGAGCCAGAGTGAGCCTACAGAGACCACCCACTCAGTACCCTCATTTTACAGATGAGGAAACTTAAAATGTTTCCATTTTCTATGTAATCAAATTACTTTTAGAAACCCACTGAAAAATGCAGTATGCAAATTCTGGAATTTCCATGGGATTTTTAAGATTCCAAAGGTGGTGTCAGAGATGCAGCTTGATATATTTCTAAGAACGTAGAGGAATCTAATTATCCAGTGATATGTCTAGAAGGAAGAACATCATGCACCCAAGTAATAGGGACTGCTGAAGGGGCATACCGTCTTTTGAACTTTTTTTTACCAGCAGCTAGTCATTGGGATATATATAGTAAAGATATGTGTACATGCATAACTTAGTTGTAAACTATGTGCCCCTCTGTGTATGTGTGTGTATATATATATGTGTGTGTGTGTGTGTGTCTGTGTCTGTGTCTATATGTGTGTGTATAAACACATGTGTATGTCTATATAAATGTATACATACATGCATGTCTATCTATATTAAACTATATAATATATATATGAATATATGAAATGAACTTAAAAGTTTAATGGAAATATCCATGGATTTTCAAAATCACATTAGATTCCAGCAGGTAATTAAATCAGTCTCTATCATTTCTAAGACATTAGGGAATGAAAGAGAAAGCTTTGTCCCATGTGATCTGCAGAAGGCTCATCATAGATCAGTCTTCAGTCACTCACTTTTTTTTTCCCAATGTGCACCCCAAAAAACTCAGCTACAATTAAGTTACATTATCAGGTGAAAGCAATTATGTTTGGCAGCTTTATTTCTGACAATTCAGAACCAGTCAAGTGACAGCTGAATGTGACCTTGTTTTTTCTTTATTATTTGTTAGCTGAGATTGGAGATTTTGATGAAACGGTAGATCGGGAGCACTTAGCAAAGAACAAGTACATACCTCAGCAAGATGCACTAGAAGACAAAATTGTGGAATTTCATCACAACCACATGTAAGTCTCACTACTTTTGCTTATATTTTCCTCTAATTTATTTCCTTATAGAACTGTAAGGCAAGAAGGGAACCACGGAGGGTCAGTTCCTCATCATCCCTATCTAACTAACACTCCTAAAATGTCATAGATGGTTTTCAGGCCTGGTGGGGTGGGGGTAAGGGGATTTGGGGGGAACATTTATTTTTTTTTTAAATATTTAGGGGCAGCTAGGTGGCGCAGTGGATAAAGCACAGGCTCTGGATTCAGGAGGACCTGAGTTCAAATCCAGCCTCAGACACTTAACACTTACTAGCTGTGTGACCCTGGGCAAGTCACTTAACCCCAATTGCCTTACCAAAAAACAAAAACAAAAACAAAAAATATTTAAAGACATCCTGGAAAGGCAATTCTACAACTTGAACCTTATTACAATAGGTTCAAAACTTCTTCCTCATATCTAACTGACTTTTTATTTCTGATGAAACCTTTTTCCCCCACTCTGTTCTCTCACCCTTAGCATATGGTCTCATTTATGCTATTGAGGTTTGAAGCTATCTGACATAAGGAGAATGGGGCGGGGGGGGGGGGGGGTGGGAGGGAGGGAAAAATAGTTTTATAGTTTCTACTATGTTCCAGGCACTGTGCTAAGTGATTTACAAATGTAGATCCCTCTTTCTCTACAGTTCAGAACTTGTGTCATGTCTTATCCTCTGCCACTTTATTTATTTCATAGTCAGAAGAAACGGCACTCCTTCTTACCAAAGTCTAACCTGTTCTACCTTTAATTTAGATCACAACTTTGCCTCCATTTTGGTCAATTAATCCTCCCCTATCTTTTGTTTTATGCTCACTTTTTTCTGTCTCCAGTGACTCATCCCCTCCCCACCCCATAAACATGCTTATGTCTTCTCTATACAAGAACAAAACAAAACAAAAAACAGAAAAACCTTTCCTTCACCTTGTGGACATTTTAAGCTATCATCTTATTACTTTCTTTTTTATCACTATTAAACTTTTGAAAAGAGCAGTAAATACATGCTTCCTCCATTTCCCCAATATCCATTTGCTCTCCAACCCATTGCAATTTGGTTTCGACCCTGATCCTCACTACCAATATTCTTTCTGCAAATTCGAGGAATGTAATTTGATCTTTAGATACAGACACTTAGTCTGTCATCAGTCCCATAATAAAAGTTATTCTAACTTAGTGAGACATGCTTACTTCATAGATTTAAATAAGATGCTAACTTGCTTTCGCAGTTACTTCCTTGTTCCATTAAAATAACATTTTGGGCATGTGAGATAGCTGCAGCAATTGATTATTGATTTATTAATGCAGCATTTACAGTAGTTTATTTTTACCATTAGTACTATATTAGTTCTTTTTTTTTTTAACTACATTAGTTCTTAAGCTATCACCCACCATGTTTCTAAAAAAAAAGAGTCTTGGGTGGCAGCTAGGTGTGGATAAAGCAACAGTCCTGAATTCAGGAGAACCTGAGTTCAAATCCAGCCTCAGACACTTGACCCTTACTAGCTGTGTGACCCTGGGCAAGTCACTTAACCCTCATTGTCCCACAAAGAAAAAAATAAAAGTGGCTCTAGAAGTTGGTGACTGATGAAATGTGAGGAACAAGAAAGAAAGGGATTTGGATGGCAGAAAGAATGTCTTCATGAAAAGAAATTGATAATAGAGAATAGGAGAAAAAGGTTTTAAAGGGGAGGACATGATGGCTTCAGCTTTTGACACTTGGAATTTTAGATGACAGGGGGCATTCATATGGAAACACCTGGAAGGTAGTCAGAAATGTACACATGGAATTGAGCAGAGAGAGATGAGTACAAGATGCATAGTTTTGCAAAATTATGTACATGAAGATATTAAATAAAACTATGGAAGTAGTTGAAGTTACAGAGAAATTGTAAAAAAAAAGTAAGCAAAGAAGGTCAAGAAGACAGTCTTAGGGAATGTCCACGTAGAAAACTGAAAGGAGAATAACATAGCATAATAAATTTAACACTGGAAAAGACATATTTCAAATCCTTCATTTTCCAAATTAGAATAATGAGACCAGAGAACTTAAATGACAAGTAGTAAGTGATAAAGCCAAGATTTGAGCCTGGGTCCTCTGACTTCATGTACACCAACATGCAGAGTATGACAAAGAAGGAGCAATCATAAAGAAATCAGAATAGTGAAATATCATGGAAGTCACAGGAAGAGAGAATTTCAAGGTGTGAGGAGTGATCAAGCTGCATGAAATAATTGGGAAGAGTTCCTTGAGTGAAGTGAGGGAAGAAGTCAAATTGCAAGGACTCTCAAAATGAAAAGTTGGTACAGTAGAGGCAATGAGTATGACCTACTTTCTAGAAGTTTGGAAAGGAAAGGAAAGAGCTAGCTTGATAGACTTGATGTGGGACTATATGTCTCTCATCCAAAGGCCAGCCTAGCTAAGCTTGAAGGGGCCACTGAGAAGTGAGATCCTGTCTGATTCTTACTGCCTTTGTGTTCTTAGACATCTAAGTCTCTCTGCTTCTTTAGGTCACAGCTTCTTCTTCTTTAAAATGGGGGAATTATGGGGGAATTGGACTAGGTTGATTTCAGCTTTTGATCCTGAGGTCATTGCCAGATTGACCATAAGAGGGTGAATATTTTGGCAACTCACAAAAAAAAAAATCTGCTTAAGTTGTAAAGGAGTAGTAGTTTCTGTTAGGAGGGAAGAATATGCACACTGGTGAAATCCCAGCTCCTTAAACAGAATTCCTCTTGAAGTAATAAGTTTTCTGCCAGTGAAGTTCAAGTATGGCTGGAAATATTCTAGAAGGATGATGGACAAGGTAATTTTTCAAGCCTCTCCTAAAACATTAAAATCTATCAAATTAAGAAACTACTTTGGTTCTACTTCAACCTATTGATTTATGTACATATCTTATCCTTATACTTTAAGTGCTTTCACAATGGATACTAAGCCCTTTTCATTTTTGTATGATGCCTTTCACATAATCTTTTTAAAATTTTTGGATTGCATCATCCTTGAACTTTTAAACTGCTCACATAATCTGAAATTTGTATTTACAATCATTAAAACAAAAGGTCAACAGAACATCCACTAGAAGCAAAGACTTAAGGAAATAGAGGTTCCTGTGCCATTACCTTTTTCCTCCCTCATATTTTTTCCCGATTTCCTTTTTTTGTTTTTGTTTTGTGGGGCAATGAGGGTTAAGTGACTTGCCCAGGGTCACACAGCTAGTAAGTGTCAAGTGTCTGAGGCTGGATTTGAACTCAGGTCCTACTGAATCCAGGGCCAGTGCTTTATCCACTGTGCCACCTAGCTGGCTCCCCCGCCCCGATTTCCTCTTAAGGGATTTGGACCCTGAACTGATTATGTCTGAAAATTGAGGAAACTTTATCTTGGGTATTGAAGTGAATACTGACTTATTTTTAGATTCTGAGCTTGATCATGGCTCTCAAAATATTATCAAAGCTACTTAAAAATCAACAGTCATTGTGTTTACATTATTTCCAATCAAAACATAAGTATTTTGTATATTATAGTAGTTACCTTTAATTTATGATCATTGTGGCAACTGCATTAGTGGCAAAGTATATATCAGCAGTGTTGAACAGTGTAGTATAATTGAAGAAGCAATGCAATTAAAGTCAAAAGACCTGAGCTCAACTTGTAGTGCAGTTATTTTCTACATATATGACTTGGAGTAAGTCATTTGATATCTCTTACCTTCAGTTTCTAGTACCTCCTTCCCCTAGTTCACTATCAAAGTCACAGAATTAAAGAATTTATGAGTTGGAAGGACCTCAGTGGTTATCTGGTCCAACAAAGAAAAGAATTTCCATAATTGCATAGCCAACAAGTGGTCCAGTTTTTGTCTGAACATCACCAAGGAGCTGGATGCACCACCTCTTGAGGCAAGCTGTTATAGTCTGGGCAGCTCTATTTCTTTACGAAGTATTTCCTGAAATCAAGTCTAAAAATTACCTTTTTATAACAACCACCCATTGCTCTGGATTCTGCCCTCTGGGGGACAAACAGAATAAATCTAATACCTCTTCCATGTGATAGCTCTTCATATACTTAAAGATATAGCCTTCTCCAGGTTAATAAGGCTTAGTTCCTTGAACCAATTCTCATATGACATGGACTCAAAGTGTTTCACCAGCCTATTTTTATATCACATAGACTCAAGGACCCTTCATCATCCTAATTCCCTTCTTCTGGACAGTCTAAAACTTATGAATGTCCTTTTTAAACCATGGTGCCCTGAACTGAAGACAGTATTCCACATTAGATCTCAGTAGGTCACAGTACAGTGAGACAATGGCTTCCCTATTCCTGGAAACTATGGCCCTCTTAATGCAGTCTGAAATTGTATTAGTCTTTGTCATATCACAGTGCTGATTTATCAAGCATGCAGACCACTAAGAAACCCCAGATCTTTTTTAGGACTACTGTATAACCGTGCCTCCCCATCTTATACTTGCGAAGTTGATTTTTTTTTTGTACCCAAGTGCCCTACTTTATACTTACTCTATTGAATTTCATTATCTTAGATCCAACACAGTGCTCTAGTCTGTCAAGATTGTTTTGGATCCTTACTCTTTCTCCAGTGTTTTAGCAGTCTCTTCCAGTTTGGTGCTATCCCTGCATTTATCTACATCATGGATAAAAAATAAATGTTATGGGGCAGCTAGGTGGTGCAGTGGATAGAGCACCGGCCTTGGAGTCAGGAGGACCTGAGTTCAAATCTGGCCTCAGACACTTAACACTTACTAGCTGTGTGACCCTGGGCAAGTCACTTAACCCCAATTGCCTCACTAAAAAAAAATATAAATGAATGAATGAATGAATGAATGAATGAATGAATGAATGAATGAATGAATGAATGTTAAATAGCCCAGGGTCAAGCACAATTCTCTAGGACAACTCCACTTGAAGCCTCCTGCCATGTTGATATCAAACAGTTAACAACTACCTCTTTGAGTCTAACCATCCAAACAAATCTGAATCCATCTGATTGTATGTAATCTCTGTCTTTCCATATTCTCCACAAGAATATGATATGAGATACTTTATCAAAAGATTTGCTAAAATCTAGGTTTCAAAACATTCTCCTTATCTACTAGTGTAGTGGTCCTATCCAAAAAGGAAATGAATGATCTGTTTTCAATGAAGTCATCCTATCTCCTGATGAGCTTCACTTTCCTATCTAGAGGCTTGTGAACTGTCTCTCTAATCTAAGATCTGTTTTAGAATTTTCCTAGGAATTGATGTCAAGCCCATTGGGGTATAGTTTGTAGACTCCTCTATTCCCTTTTTTTGGAAACTGAGGTAGCACTTGCCTTCCTCAGTCTTTGTAGTACATTTCCTGTGTCCTGTGATCTTTCAGATATCACTCACAGTAGCTCTGCAATCATATTTGCCAGTTCTTTCAAGACCTGAGCATATAGTTCATCTGCGTCTGGTGACTTGAATTCATTAAGGTGCTCTCTTGCAAACTCCTTACTGATCTTAGGCATCAGCCACCTTTCAGTGATTATTTTGTTCTGTCTTTTCCAATGTTAAAGCCACTGTCCTTTGCAGAGGAAATAGAAATAAAATAAGAATGGAGTACCTTTACCTTCAGTTGTCATTGTCCTATTCATGCCAGGCAAAAGCCTTAGCCCTTTTTTGATCCTTCATTTTATTCTCCAACCTCCAGTTATTTTGGATTCATTTTGTATGTAGCCATAGTGTACATGTTGTCTCAGCCAATAAAATGTAAGTTTCTTGAGGGCAGAGACGGTTTGACTTTTGTTTTTGTTTCCCAAGGTCCTAATGTGGTGCCTAAGGTCCTTAAGAAATGCTTGTGAATTGATTTATTCATTTGTAAAATGGGGGTATGATCATCCTTGCCTCATTCACTTAGCTTACTGCGTTGTAAGAACTCAATATTATTTGACAGCCATTTGGAAATGACAAAGCATTATGAAAATGAGCATAATCATACATAGGAGGACTCCATTGCACAATTATTTAAAAAAACAAAAATCTGTGCACCAGGTAATGTGTCCTGAAAAAAGTCTCATATGACATAGTCTAAAAGGTAGGTCAAGTTCTGACCCACAGCCCTACTATTATGGAGGATTCCAATGGCTTTTCTTTTGTTGCTGTCTTGTTTTTTAAATAAAGCTTTTAAGACATGACGATGCTATAATCCCTGTTCTCTAAAGTATGATTCTGAACTTGGTTTATAGGGCTAGGTCTATTGTAAATGACTGAAAACTTGTTTCAACATAATGGGTTTTGGGTGGGTTTTTTTTCTTTGCTTTTGTATAACCTTAAAGGAAATTCTTTGAGATTCTGAAAAACTGGCAGAATTTGAAGTAGACATTTGGGGTTTTGAATTACATGAGCAATAGAGCTTTTGTTCCAGCTGCTAGACTTGGGGTAGCAATGAATGGGAGTTTGGATATCATCTGATCAGCTAGCCTCAGTGTTTGGATGAAATGCTTCTTTATGTCCCTAGAGAAGCCACTTAATCCCAAATTAATAGACGTAGGGAATTCAAATCTTCTGGCCTTTCTTTTTAATTTTTGTTTTATAAGTGGACAAACACCAGCAGAATCAGATTTCCAGCTCCTGGAGATTGCTCGTCGGCTGGAAATGTATGGAATCCGGTTGCACCCAGCGAAGGACAGGGAAGGTACTAAGATCAACCTGGCCGTTGCTAACACAGGAATTCTAGTGTTTCAGGTGAGAGCTACTTCAGAATACTCTTCACATCCCTTAACCAGGAGATGAGGAATAAAACTGGACTTTTGAACTCAATTCAAAGTGGACAGGGTCAGGCAGCCATACCCTTCCTTATTGTTATGTTTTGGTGAGAGGAGGTAAATTCCTTCTACCCCCTTTTCTATTATCTCACTCTATCATTTTAGTCCGCGTCCTAGAGAGAGGTCAGGGTGACACAATAGATAGAAAGTCTGCTTTGGAGCCAGGAAAACCTAGGTCTTCTACCTCTTACACATACTGGCTGTCACTTAAACTCTGACCAAGTCCCTTAACCTTGCAACAGTGCTATAGGCAAAACCTCCTACACTGCTAGAAAGTCTTTCCTATGCTAATTAAATCATAGGTTTAGTTCCTCTCACTATCCCTTTGCTCAGTTAACTCCTTCATCCAATTTAATTAGCATTTTTCATATAATTAGGGAACCCTCAATTAAGGATTTATTTGGGTTGTGGGAGCCTAAAAATTTATAATCCTTGCTGAGATCAACATATGGCATATAATGTATCAAAAAACACTTGGTATTAGATCATGCTTTTTCCCTCAGCCCAGGAAATAGCTTTTACATTATTGAATTTTTTTCACAATGCTATTCTGGAGTAAGGTCTTAGTAATTTCATTCCAATCATGATATTTTCTGTGATAGGAAGTGATTGAGGCTCTATATAGATATAACTGTTTTGTGAAATGTGGAATATGCATTATGTATGTGCATTTGTATTTATATATACACATAATTTATACATGTGTGATATACATATAATATACACACGTGTAAAAATGGATACATACATGTATACATGTTAGACCTATAATTCTAAGAAATTCACCAGGAAAAATATTCATACTATTGCAGTTATTACATCAATATAACTTACTAGAAGGTAAGCCTGATAAACATTCTGTTGGCCTCCTTGCCAACACTGTCCATTTAACTTTGCTTGTTCTGAACCCAAAGTCACTCAGTGACCCCTTGTGATCTCGACTATAAACTCTCTTGAATTTACCTGTAAACATATTAGATCCATGCTTCTCTCACCAAATAAAAGCTATGAGCACTTGCTTTGATTCCATGCTTTCGTTGAAGAGACATGTTTGCTTTCCTCAGATGATATAGTGTCTTATGATTACATTTCACCAAATTTCTTAGAACTGTATATTATTACATACCTATATTGTCCAGTTTTCTTCAGATCAAGAAAAAAAAACCATTGAAGGCTTAAGAAAATGGACACTGACATTCTAGTGTTGTGCACTGAGGATTAATGACTGGCTGGTTATTTGGAGATAATTTTTCAAAGAGGATTTAAATAAATGTTTCTATATAAAATCGATTTCAAGATGCCACTATCTACTTATGATATATGGCAGGAGGGGTCAGCCTTCCAAAACTTTTTTCCAACATGTAGATGCAGCACTTGTGATAGTGATCTTATGATTACTACTGCAAAAGTGAATATATTTTTACTACAAGTTATTAAACACCCAGATAACACTAACCTACCATAAAGACTGCAGAAAAATCCATTAAAGTTTCCCTCCAAATCCAGAAATATAAAAGCCTAGTTCTTTATAGCATAATTAAGTTGCTTCCCTTTCATTCTAAGTAATTTTAATATTGGGAATTACATAGCAAATTAATAATGTAAAAGTACTACATACTAAAGTTAATTTTCTTACTAGTGCCTCATTTATTTATTCCTATAATTTTGAATTTGCTGCTTTCTTGTTTATACCTACTGAATTTTTGTGATTTCCTTACCAAATGTGACCCAGCTGCCCAAACCCCAAAAGCCAAAGATATCTCAGTATATCTATACCAGGCTTACAGACCATACTTTAGGCCTAATGAATGCTTGTCAGAGAATTCAGTTACTTCTGTTTTCCAGTATCAGCCTTGTTCCTAACTCTTGGCTGTGCCATTGAAAGCCCAGTTGACACTGGAATCAACAAAGTTTGAACCGTTCAAGGTCAATTCAGGACAATAATAAATTCCTGGTGTGCTTAGATTTGGTGGTGGACATTGTATTTGGACAAAAGAAAGCAAAACAAATACTAGAAAGTAAATCCTAATCAAAGGATTAGTTTTGGAGGGGGTCAGATGAATTCCACGGTAAAAATAATGCTAATCTATCAGGTCCTCAGAGCTTCTAGTCCCCACCCTGAGCAGTGGTTGATTGGTTTCATTGAACCAAAGAACTTAAGTTTATCGCTGTCTCTAGGAAAGTAAATATTCCAAAGCTTTCTTAAAGGTTTAATTCACAAGTGCCTAGCCTGCTTATTAAGCTAACTTTTGTAAGAACAGGATTGTATCCCTAATGAACTAGTGGTTTGTTAATGTGTTAATATCCTTTTATAATTTGTGGAGATATCCCTCGAATTCGCTGTAGTACTTCATTGGATGGATGTGTGCTTTTGTGTTTCTTCTTAGGGTTTTACTAAGATCAATGCCTTCAACTGGGCTAAGGTGAGGAAGCTGAGTTTCAAAAGGAAACGTTTTCTCATCAAGCTTCGCCCTGATGCTAATGTAAGTGGATCAGGAAAATTTGGGGGAGACCTAGTTTGGCTATCCCACTACAAATGAAATAAATATTTAGGGTCAGTTGTCTATAGTAATTTGAATTTAATTTAATTTTGAACTAAAAGTTGTTGCTAAGAACACAGTGACTTCTACATAAAATATCCTTCATTAAGGTTTATTGAATTGAATTTGTGGAATTGATTTTACAACCACTCAGATCCTCTTGTGAATTGGAGTTGGGGTCCCCTTAATTAGAAACTGCATCCAAATGACAAAATAGCTTCTTAACTGTCATCTTTTATGAGTGGCAAAAGCACGTAGTAAGTAGTGGAAAAAAATATTAACTGCCTTAGCTAATCTGAAAAATTATAACTGGACCCAATCTGTAAAGGGTTTAACTTAATATGGGAAGAGCCAGTTGGGAGCCTCCCCTTCCCCGACTGCCTCTCCCAACCTGATAAGAGAAAGCCTCTTTTTAATTACATACAAAACAGGGTTTATTGAGGTGAATAAACTTAGGGAAAAAAAACAAAGAAAAATACTACTTGACTGCGTTTTAACTTTCTCCTGGCCACTATGAAATCTCCTCCCATGTCTCTCACCTGTGGATATGCTTGCCACTCGGCTGCTGCAGCCATGCCTCACTCTATGTCTCTCTTTCAGTCCTCTGCAACTGCCCCCTTTCTAAGTCTTCCCTTTCACTGTCAGCCATGCCCGCTCCCTGTAGCCACCCTTCTCAGACCTCTCTGTAGCTCCTTCGCTCCTGCTCCCTTTCACTCTTTCCCCCTACATGGCTGCCCACACATGCCAAGCTAATTCAATGGTGCCCCCAGGCCTCCTGGGGCTGGGCAGAGAAACCTGGTGTGTTCCTGAGGCCCTTCATGCACATCTCCACTGGGTGTGGCACAAGAGGCTTACGTGCCTAGGGTAGTTTTGGGGAGAGCAGCCGCGTTGGGGGAGGGGCGGCCTGTTCGGGGCACCTGAGGCTAATTTTAGCTGCTTACAGTAGGATACTTGAAATCAGGAAGACCTAGCTTCATAACCCACCTCAGACATTTACTAGCTAATATGACACTATATAAGTCCCCAAGCCTTTCTTTCAGTGTCCTCATTTTTAAAAAGAGAGGGTTAAACTCCATGTCTTCTAAGGTCCTTTCTGCCTTTAAATCTATGATCCTTAGTAAAGAGAGAAAGTATGAGCAACTACATGAGGATAGATAGGGTGTCTCAGGCTAGTGGGTTGTTGGTTTGTTTTTTTTTTTTTAATTCAGGAAATCTCCTTATGTTTTCATTGCTGTTCCTGTGTAGTTGCTTATACCACTCTTGGAACCCCAGAGTTGCCACCTACAAAAAGCTACTTCTGATATCCAGAAGGAGTAGGAAATGTCCTCAAAAGTTTGTTCTACCCCACCATCTCTTTTTCTTCCTACCATCTTGATTACTCAGCTGGAACCCTTGATACCCTAAAAGATCCACTGCCACTAGAGTCCCTCCCTCCCCTCCCTCATTTTAAGCCTTTTACATTTCCATTCCATGGACTCCTGCTCCCCATCTGAGTCCATAGTAGCAATAATTCAGACCAAAGAATTTCCTAGAATTCTTTAGGGATAGACATCTCCCTCTTTGGGAAGAAGAAGGAGGAAGCAGAGGAGAAAAATGAGGGGGAGGCAGAGGAGAGGAAGGAGGAAGAGGAGTGCTTGGCTCTCCTGACACTATGGAAACAATAAATGCATTTCTGGTGTCTAATTTGACTATAGACCATGTTTTATCATACTGATGATGGTACAAACGATTATTGGATTCTAAAGAATTATTGTGGGCTAAATAGGCCTTTCTATATAAAAATGCACTCTTGAGTTCCAGACTGTTGACTAAAAATGAGATTTTGAAATATAGTCTGTTTGTTTCTTGGGGATTGTACATCAGGTAAATTCCCTGTGAGATTTTGCACCTCTTAAGAATTATAGGAATTATTGTTCCAGACAGGCAGATACATAGATAGATGGGTGGGTGGGTGGATGGATGAATGAATGAATGGGTGAATGGATGAATGGATACATACATATATACATGAACAGCTAGCTGGGTGGTTCAGTGGAAAGAGCACCAGGTCTAGAGTCAGGAGTATCTGAGTTCAAACCCAGCCTTAGGCACTTAGAGGCTGTATGACTTTGGGCAAACCACTTTACCCTGTTTGCCTCAGTTTCTTCATCTGTAAAATGAGCTGGAGAAGGAAATGGTAAACCACTCCAGTATCTCTGACAAGAAAACCCCAATGGGGTTCATGACTGAAATGAAAGAACAACAACAACAAATACATATGTATGTACAGGGGCAGCTAGATGGCGCAGTGGTTAAAGCGCTGGCCCTGGATTGAGGAGTACCTGAGTTCAAATCCAGCCTCAGACACTTGACACTTACTAGCTGTGTGACCCTGGGCAAGTCACTTAACCCCCATTGCCCTGCCAAAAAACAAAAAAACAAACAAACAAACAAAAAACATATGTATGTACATACATGTATGTATGTACCTGGATAGCTACCAGATAGATGGATGGATGGATAGCCTTTTAAGTTAGGGGTAGTTAATGATAAAGGGGATATATTAGCACACTAAAGAATATCACTGTATCCTATTTCCCAAAGCAAAAGATATGGACTTGTTAGGTTAAGGTGGTGCTTTGGTTCCCCTGGAAATGATTTTCCTTTCCAGAGTGTCACCTGATGCCTCCTTTAGGACTAAAACACATGCTAAGAAGACATAAGATAATGTTTCAACATTGGCATGAAACCTAAGGAATAAATGAAGAAGAAAAATTTATGAAACTTAGCCACTGAGGCTTTGCAAGAGAGTTTCTATACTTAGGCATGTCTAAGCATAATTGCAAATGAAGAATGTGTATTTTGTTTATGAATCCTATTAAAGAAATTTGATCAGTCATACTGGAAGGCAAACTTTCTTTGTTGGTTCTTCGGGATTGGATTAAGTGTGTGGAGAATTAAATGTATGTGCGGAATTATGACTTAGATCATCACTGGCAAGGATGCTTTGCCAAACATTGAAAGGGAATGTTTGCTCTGGTGCATTCAAAATTGAAATGGAATATGACCTATTACTTTCCTGTCCCCTTTCCTTTTTGTGTAGCTCAGTCAGTTTTTCTGTAGGTGATAGAGAAAAAAAAGTCATAATTTTCTTTCTCTTTAGAGCTCATACCAGGACACGTTGGAGTTCCTAATGGCCAGTAGGGATTTCTGCAAGTCCTTCTGGAAAATATGTGTGGAACACCATGCCTTTTTCAGACTTTTTGAAGAGCCTAAACCAAAGCCGAAGCCTGTTCTCTTCACAAGAGGGTCATCATTTAGGTTCAGGTAAGGTAGGGTCCATCCCCAAGACCTCTAACCACTATTTGTCATTTCTGAACTATTTTAGTGAAAGTATTCTTGAATTCCAATACAGATGTTGTTTTATGTAGTAGCAGCATTATGGGAAATCCATCAGCTTCTGAAAGCAGTGATAAGTAAGGTCTTTACTGAGTATCCCAAGTGGTAGAAATCCTGTTCTTTTAAAGCAAAGCTCCTTGGTTTCCCCTTTCAGATTTGCCACCCAATGCTAGATTTAAAACTGTACACGGGGCAGCTAGGTAGCACAGTGGATAAAGCATCATCCCTGGATTCAGGAGGACCTGATTTCAAATCCGACTTCAGACACTTGACACTTACTAGCTGTGTGACCCTGGGCAAGTCACTTAACCTTCATTGCACACACCCCCCCCCAACACACACACACACACACACACACACACACACTGTACACAGCTTTCCTTTCTCAGACTGAAAATATTTTAATAATCTCTGTAGAATCTGAGGTATCTTATTATGCTTACCTGTTTTCAAAGAGAGTCCACAACAATAGCAATGCCTACAGTTTTGCAGTAAGAAAACAAAATCTTCATGAACAATGCTTTCAGGAAAGGCGCCCTTTTTCCCCTTATTCATTCATGAAACTCAGAGCTTCTGAAGGAAGAGGATTCTGTTGTTATTGATAATATTATCCTTTCTGGCCCATTGAAAAGTATATTTCAAATGTAACAGCTAACTGGTCAGGAAGAAAGAAAAACAAGATGATAAATCTTTGTGTTTATCTGTATAAATGAGTACTATTGTATATCCTTCTCTCTCTTGCCATAATTATGGTCTTCATCCTAGTGGTCGGACTCAGAAGCAGGTTCTTGACTATGTTAAAGAAGGAGGACACAAGAAAGTTCCATTTGAAAGGTGAGAGAAACTTTGATTCTATTTCTGATTTGAGGGCAGTGATAACCTTTCATTGAGGGCAGGTAACCTTTCATTGCTGCCAAGAATGTCAGTTTCCATGAAGGCTCAGTGTCTCATCACAGACTTGTTACATCTTAGCTACACTCTCAATCCCCTACACTGATCCTGGGCAAGCATACTCCTCTTATCCATCTTATATTTTTGGGTGTCTTCTTGGGGGATACTTCTATTTTTAATAATATTTTATTTTTCTCCAATTACATGTAAAAACAATTGTTAACATTTGTTGTTTTTTTAATTTTTTAATTCCAAATTCTATCTCTCTTTCCCTTGCCTTCTCTACTTCATAAGATGTCAGTTTGATATAGGTTATACATGTGTAATCATGTAAAACATTTCCATATTAGTCATTTTGTGGAAGAAAACTTGAACAAAACAAAAAGGAAGAGAGAAGGAAGGGAGGTTGCTAGGGAGGAAGGAGGGGTACAAGTGAGGGAGGGAAGAAGAGAAGGAGGAAAAAGTAGTATGCTTTGGTCTGTATTCAGATGCCATCAGTTCTTTTTATGGAGGTGGATAGCATTTTTCATCATGAGTCCTTTGGGATTGTCTTGGATCATTGTATTGCTGAGAATGGCAAAGTCATTCACAGTTCATCGCACAATAGTGCTATTACTGTGTACAATGTTCCCCTGGTTCTGCTCACTTCACTCTGCATCAGTTCATCGAGTTTATCGAGGTTTTTTATGAAATCATCCTGCTTATCGTCTCTTATAACACAATAATATTCCATTATAATCAGCCATTCCCAATTGGTGGGCATCCCCATAATTTCCAATTCTGAAACATCACAAAAAGAGCTGCTATAAATATTTTTGTACAAATAGGTTCTTTCCCCTTCCCCCCTCCCCCTTTTTTTATCCCTGGGTTACAGACCTAGTAGTGGTATTACTAGGTTAAAGGGTATGCACAGTGTTGTCGCCTTTTGGGCATAGCTCCAAATTGTTCTCCAGATTGGTTGGATCAATTTGCAATCAGGGGATATTTCTTTGTCTATGTAAAGGAATATGAGAGGAAAAAAAAAAACAGACTAAGAACACTAAGCAGGCAATGAGAGCTATTTATCCAGAGACAGAAGAGAAAGACTCTCATTAGAAAAAAAACAAAACAGAACAAAAATACAAAACAGAAAATTGAGTATAAAGGATTGGGAGGGAATACTTACATGGGCCTAAGCACACAGTAAATATTTTTTGATATTCAGCTTTATAAATTTTTATGAGTTGTAAATTAGATAAGTCATGAATGAGAAGATAGGATTAGAAAATTTAGCATGGAGAAGGAAAAAAGGAATGAAAGGAGAGACTACAACAGGAAAGTAACAGGATGTTAAAAATAGTTGAGAGTATGACAATTATTTGGACTATTAATTACTTTTAAAGAATTTTTTTAATACAGGGAAAATTATAGGTTAAATATGAGTATGATTAAGTCCATGTTCTTCTCATAAGTCATCTTAAATGGCATTTTCACCCTGATATAAGAATCTTTTCTGGATCTTTAAGTAATTAATAAATGTATTTCATTTAATTTTTGCATTTTAACATGTGAAAATTCCTTGCAATTCAATTTTTAGTGTTACCACTAATGTTACCATCAAGTTTTTTATATCCATATAATTTCCTTTGTTTCATTATATTTCTCAAAAAAAGTTCCTAAATTTCTATTCAGTTTTATTATTTTTCAGAGAAAGGGGGAAAGTAAAGGGAGATGTTATTGATGAAATTGTGGTCCAGTTCAGCTTATAATTTCACCGATCTAAGGATAGGTCTTTTTTCATAGATTACCCATTCTTATTAGCGGCTAGTTGCTTATTTTCCTTTGAATCTCAAGTACTAGATAGCTAATCTCAAGTACTATAAGCTAATTAAATAAGTACTGTCTGTTTTATAATGCTGACCTAAAAGTAAATATATGAAATACACAGAACTAATGGCAAAATGTTAGCCTGGAGCATGCAGCTCAAAGTGTGCCAAATTCCATGGAATTCTCTTTCAGTCTTCATTGACATTTGCAAGTTGCAAGGCATTGCTAAGATTTGTAATGATCCTTGAAACTGATTCAACTGTGACCTTCTCTTCTGTCATACTTAAGTAACTCATAAGACATTCTAGGGATGAGAAAAAGCAGAATGGGAGTCACTTTCAGAACAAATTGTAAAAGCTTGCTTGGAGTGGTTGGGGGGTGCAGCTTTTGTTTTTTTAAGGAAGTGCTCAATGTTAGTTTTTCATGGGAAAAAAAACCCCAAAACATTTATCTTACTTAGCTACCTAATGTGATTTCTCCCAGGAAGCACAGCAAGATTCGGTCAATCAGAAGCCTCTCTGCTCAGCCTTCCGAACAGAACTCAGAGGTGCCAAAACAAGTCAGTGATGGTGATAAGTATCCAGTATTGTGCTTACATTATTCAAGTAGCCGCTTCTATTTAGTATTGCTAAATAATGGGGGCAGTTAGGTGGTGCAGTGGATAAAGCACCAGCCCTGGATTCAGGAGTATCTGAGTTCAAACCCGGCCTCAGACACTTGACACTTACTAGCTGTGTGACCCTGGGCAAGTCACTTAACCCCCATTGTCCCACAAAAACTAAAAACAAACCAAAAAAAAAAGTATTGCTAAATATTATACTTTCATTATTCTTCCTATTTAACTTTGGCAATTTTAATTTTAGCAATTTTTGCAAAAGTTCTAGTACTTTAGCATGAAGTTCTATCATGTATGTATGCCCAAACTTTAGACCATCAGTTTCTTCTACCTCTCAGCCTAGAATTAAAATTTGTCATAGGGTCCCATTGGATTAAACCCACTTGCCATTCCCTCTTCAGTTAGTTATATGTGTGATATAAACGCGAGAGAAGGCCACCACGTTGTCAGACTTAGATAAATGGGAAAACTAAAGCAGTCTGTCTGTGGAGCTCGGGTCTCCATCAGCTAAACAGGTTCACTTGCTTGAAAAGATTACAAACCGTTATGCTAGCTGATGGGTGTAACGGCAGCTCATTGCCAAGGTCATGACCCTTAGTTGGCATCGAACTGAGGAATGAGTTCCCAGGGTTTATTTTACAGGGTAGTGACTGCTATTCTCAACAAGAGGCATTATCACCGTGTTGCTCTGAAGGTGAATAGAGAATATTTTCCTGGAGGTAATTTCTGAAAGAGTTTGAGTTTTCCCTGATGGAGAATAAGAACCTTGTTAAGGCTTAACATTGAGGAATTCCATTACATAAATATGTCCATTTGACACATAGAATTTAGACACAGAAAGTTTTTATAAAGTTTTGTTGTTGTTGTTGTTAACCTTTCTGGATAGGTCTATGACAAATTCCCTTCTCTTGCCACTGAGTTACTTAGGGATGAGAATAAAACACTAAATAAGAACTTGTACACGCTTCTAGAGAGCAGGGGCCAGCATTTGTCACACCTAGATCTGTACTTTTCACATATGGTAGAGCACTGGACATAGAATATTAGGAGACCAGGCTTTATATCCTAGCTCTACCTACGTAGGGTGTGACCTTGGCCACAGAAGGTCACTTCACCTTTCCAGGGCTCATTGTCTTCATCTATAAAATGAGTGAGCTAGACGAGATGATTTCTGAGGTCCTTTTAGGCTAAAATTCTATGTTCCTCAATTCTTTCTGTCTGATGTTCAAAAATACTTTGTGAATTTATATTCATTACCCATAATTTGAAGACTAGTGTATATGAGAGTGTATATGAAAGTACTTTGAAAACGTTTAAGTGTTTTGTAAGTAAGGTGGGCAGTATTGCTGTATTTAAATGCTATCTGGAGGACTTTTTCCCCAGAAACCAGTGTGAGTACTGGTTTGCATTGACAGTGGATGCTTCTACATTGGGAGTTGCCCAGATCCATCACAGGTCTGCTCTAACCCCTCTCCAAGCCCCTCCCCCAATAAAAGCCAAACAAAACACATACCCCCTAGAAACTGTAGTTTTGACGGGTTTTCATTCATTTGGACTCAGATGTCAGGAAGCAAATCAAACAAACCCAAGAAGTCCAAACCTAATCTATCTTCTCCCCCTCTTTTTCTCTGCCTCCTCTCCTTATCTCTGTTTTCCCGCTCACCCTCACTTTCCATTGCAGAGCTCGAGTTTTACCTACGGAGATGGTGCTGATTCTCCAGGGGGCCAGGGTTGCCACCAAGGGAAAGAACTGAACATTTCTGCTGAGGAATCTGGGCAACACAGGAGCCCTTCTCTGAAGAAGAGCCCCAAGGACGGCCAGCAGGTTGATGGTGTGGTGATGGCAACGATGGAGGAAGAGGAGGAGGTCACCAAGGATAGAACGAGGCAGAGTAATCCTCAGTCGCAGCAGCCGAGCACAGGTCCAGCATCGAGGGCTGCTCGGGGCAGCAGCACCTCCATTCCTTTCATTGACTGCAGTGATGTAGATAGTGAATATGACCTTCTAAGAGAACCAGTAACTCAGTCGCATTCCCCAACAAATGACAATCATGAGGGTGATTTGACCAGTGGTGTTTATATGCTCTCTAGAGAAGAAAACTGGAACAAGCCTAGGCACAGGGATTCCCCCAATTCTTGGAAGTCTTCCCAGCCCATTTCCAGAGAGTTCCTCGATGATGATTTAGAAGACATAACTTTTTATGGGAGTGGGAGCCCCAGACTTCAAAGACATAGCTCTCTGGTGGATGAAATGTTTAGGGGTTCTGGTCATCGTAGTCCTCTTGCCACTCCACTGTCTCCTAGTAGCAGAGGATCGAGTCCTAATTTAAGTTGGGATAGAACTGGGTCTCAGGGCTATGTCTCTGAAAATGGGCATGACTATAGAAATACAATTATGGAAGAGGACATTGTCCCAAACAGACAGCCTCATTATGGAAATCATTCCCCTGTCTTGCAAAGACCGTGCTTAAAAAATATTTCCAGTGCATTTAATAAGTCAGAAACAGATCCATTCATCCTGAGCCATGTAGTATCCACCCCAAGGGAAGAAAGCAGGATAGACAGCCTTGGAAAGGGAGAGCTCACCAAAATGGCTAGTTCAGAAGGCAAAGCATTGGCAAATGGTGTAACTGTTCTCAGCCCAAACAAGAAAGTTGGGTGTGCCACTGGCGTGATAGACCATGTGGCTGCTATTCAAATAGCAGAGGGCTCCACCAGCAGTGGGACTGAATCGAGTGATTCAGACTCTGAAATAGTAAGCCCCTTCAACCAGCCCCTCATGTTTGGTAACCCTGTTGTGCTAAATTCCCCTCCCTTACCTAGGAACAAGCGTTCCTTTGGTAGTCTACAGCTTGACGAGGAAACGGAGTAGGGGGGGTGTGCCTATCTGTCTTAATTATGAGGATGGCATGCACATCTGGAGCTGCTAGGAACTTGGGATCCTAGATCCTGAATTTAGATTGGGGCCTGCACTCTGATGATTCATTCATTTTTCACTACTATTTATTAGAAAGGAAAAAAAAAAAGGTGTGTACAGGCAAAGCTTTAGGTAGTAATACTTTTAAGTTCTTAATGAAAAAAAGACATCAGATGACTATACAGTATAGCTTTCTTCAACATTTGTTTAAGCAGGTAGATAAGAGAAATGACAATAATGGATCATCATAATATGCCTATTACTGGTTTCTTTTTGGATGGTAGCTAGGGAAAGGAAATTCATAATCAACTTTATATGGCTTGTGAATGGGTTGTCTTTATACAGAAAATATTCGTGTGGGTCCAATCATGTAAAGCAGATTGTCTTCCTGTTGGTTGATTGAGTGCTTGGACTACATTATCTTTGAAATTACAGGAAGGCGTACTGGCTTTACTTGACTCCTTAAGAGGAGATCCACTTTTTAGTGCCTCATAAATAGGGGTAGGGATGAAACTTAATTCTAGGCTAAGTGTGAGTTACTTGTTATTTATAATCAAATCTTGATGAAACCCGAGTCAAAAACATTGCACATTTTGGCGGGAAGAATTTACTTGGCATTGCTTCTCTCTAGGACTTGTCTAAATTGGTATTCAAGTTAGCATAATGTCCATTTTCTGTAACTTAAACAGGGTTAGTTTCTGAGTAATTGGTGAAAGAAACTGCTGTTGGTCAGTAGTCTTGAGAAACTCTGGTCCTCATAATCTCTATGTGAAAGAAAAGCATTATTGACTGTTGATGTTGAGTGTTGACCAGTAGATTAGATGATTAAAATAACTATCTCTGAACAGGGTATGACACAGGAAAATATTTTCCTGCACAGTTACCTCTGTTTTTACATTTTTATCATACTTTGTATATTCCCATTCTCACTAAAGTAATTTGGGTCCTTTCCTGACCAGGAGGAAAAAAAATGTACATGGACAAGACCTTCTAGTTGATGGTGGTTAACTTATTTTAAAGTCGTCCCCTTTGTATTGCTGCCTTTTCTCAGAATTTGTGTTTTGGTATATAGAAGTGAAGAGTCTTGTCCTTCAAAGGATCTGTTCTCAGCAGACTCCTACCCCTGGTGCCCCCGGTGCAACATACTAGATATTAAATTACTTTGGTACTTAGGTATGTAGGAATTGGAGAATTTTCTCGGTAGTGTTCTCATGCCTTTTAGTTCATTCACTACTTGCTACATTTAGTACTAATGTGAATCATGGAACAAATTTTGTAGCTATTAATTAACCACCAAAATGTTGAAATGGGTTGCAACTGTGAAATCCCTGCCAGTGGCCTTACTGTAATCATTTTGTGACGTTATGTTGTGGGAAGAACTGGATATATTTGGCTAACTTAAGCAGGATTTGGCAGTAATATAAGCTCAACAAAAATATTGGTTGACCTTAAGTGAACCATAAAAAATTATCTGCCTACATTAATGTTGATCAGCCTGTTTTAAATATTATTAAAACTTAATCAGTTTTAATACAGATTTTTTTTTTGTTTGGTTTTGGAAAACTTCTGTTTTCCTCTTCATTCAGAGAGTGATTTAACATGAGAGGTTTGTACTGTTGGTACACTTAGGTTTGCTGCGTTTTTTTTTTCAGATTTTATTATTTCAGTTTCTGAATTTTAGATTTGAACGGATCATTAGTGATCATCTAATTCAATATTCATATTTTACAGATGAGAAAAATGATACCTAGAAAGCATGTGACATGTGGAGTCACATGACTAATTAGGGGCAGAACCAGGACTAGAAATTCAACTGTCCTCTCAGACTAAGGCTCCTTGCATTACATATGGTACTTAATAGAAATGAGTTTTTTTTTCTTTTAATTTATCTCCATATTTCAGTTTGGAGTGTTTTCTTATGAATGAATATTATATTTTGAATGATTTGGAGACTGGTAATAATCATACAGAATTTCCATAGGTAATAATAGTTGACTGATAAATGGTAGGAATATCTGATTCTTATATTATAGTTATTTGGAGGTACAGATGTTAGATCTTGTTTAAGTAAAAGTTTTCTTGCACATGCTATTGTTTTTTTACTTAGAAATTGATGTCAAATGAGTGCCCCATACTACATAAAATGTAGATTAAGTGAAGCCAGGTGTAGCAACCTGTGGATTCTCTTTAAGTATCCATTGTTCATATCTATACCCTCAATTCTTTTCCTCTCTTGATACTTACATAATATATTTCTGAAATAGGTAGTTAAATTAATTAAAAACTTATACAGTGACAAGTGTAGAAATGCCAGAGATGAATTTTCAAAGGCAAATGCATATAATGCAACCAGCTTCCTTTCTGAGAAGTCAATTGATATCAAGTATTTTAGAGAAGGTGGTTATTTCTTGGATAGATCATGTCTGTGAGGACAAAATCATCTCCTTTTTCAGTGGCATTTCAGCAGTTTTCTTCTTTCTATTTTGTAGTAACCAAGATGTGTACTTTATCTACTATCTATAAGCTCCAGGAAATTAAGTGCTTGTGATTTATTTGATGTGAATGTTCTCTGAAATGACAAAGGTGGAAATCAATTGCCATGGCTGAAATTGTGATCACCTGGTGGCCAACAAGCTACTCTAGTGTAGCTGAGCTTAGCCTTACGTTGCTGACATACTTCATCACTGGGTTGACATTCAAAGCCTTTCCAACTTGGTAGGACATTCCAGATTTGGAATGGCACTTGTGTAGCCTCTGATAATCCTAGTTTGCCTCTACTACATGATGAAACATCAGAGAATGACATTCTAGGGGTTACCTACTCCTACTTCTTACTATTTCTGAAAGGAATAATGGTGGCATCATTAGATTCCAATCAGCAGATTCCTAGGCATAAAGTTTTGGTTTTTTTTTTTTAAAGGTACAACTCTTAGTGTCCTCAGAAAAGCAAAAACATAAAGGATGCTATTGTTTTTAGAAGGAAACCTATTTTACATTCACACATAAAATAAATGTTTTTAAACACTAATCGGAGACTGATTCCAAACACCTTTATAGCCCAATTAAACAAATAGATGACATACTTTGCATATTGCACATGACGTATAAGAGCATAAAAGAAGGGACTTTATTAGTTCGAACTCTGGACTCTCTTTTACTGGGGAAATTCTCCATTCTCTAAACACTTCATCCTACAGGATCTGATTGTGTGGCATATGAGCACAAATATGTATTAAGTAAGTTCTGCAGTAAGGTAGGAGGATGTTAAAAATTTATTCAGATGCCAGAAGTGATTATTGTCAGGTGGACCAACTGTTGCTCACTTTCTTTAAGGCAATATATGGCCTTTAGAGCCTATTACTCTATGGTCAGAATAACCCTTCTGGATGACCAACATATCACTGTTGCCCTAGGAGTTAATGGTTTTAAGGCTCAAGTATGTAAAACAAATCATATTTTAATATAGAAGGCTTATGAAGTGATGCCCATATGCTTAGTAATTAGTATTTTCCTTTTCTTTTACTGGATAGTATTGCAAGCTATTCATACTACAAAATATTTTTATTGTTTAGTTGTTTTTTTTTCCTTAAGGCTGAGTCAAGCCATAGGAAATTCTTCCAGTGTGAAGAAATGTATTTAATGAGATCCATAACTTAAAGTGAGTAATTCCAACTCTCTATGACAATCATCTGTATACTATTGAAGTTGTGTGATTAGACAGACATTTAATTAAAGGCAGTCTGTGGGCCAGATTCTTTCCTAGATATGTGATGGGAATTTGGGAATTTGCCAAGACTCTAAGTCATCGGGCTGTGATAAATTGCCTCTGCCACTTAAAATAAGAACCATTCAAATTTTACTCTCAAGAATGGCTTCAAAGCCAACGTATTACACTGATAGAGAATAAGGGAGAAAAGGCAGAGCAATTATAGGAGAAACAACATGTGACATACCTTTTCTTTTCCATGTATACAAAAATCCAATTTTCATTGCCTGGCTTAAGACAACATTTGCATATCAGTGGAGAGCACCATTTTAGATACACTCCTATGTCCATACGACTAGCTATGTTTGCATTTTGTAAGTACCTATACTTTTAGAAGATTTTGCCTGTGAAATTATTGTGTATTTTAACATGTGACTGAGAATTTTCCCACTGACAAATGCAGTTAACAGTCCCATTTTTCTGCCTGATGTAGTTTTTTTTTTTAAGTCTTGACTACAGTTCTTAAAACTTACTGATAAGGGCGGCTAGGTGGTGCAGTGGATAAAGCACCAGCCCTGGATTCAGGAGCACCTGAGTTCAAATCCGGCCTCAGACACTTGACACTTACTAGCTGTGTGACCCTGGGCAAGTCACTTAACCCCCATTGCCCTGCCAAAAAAAAAAAAACCTTACTGATATTTGACTTCATTGGTAGTTTCTCCTAAGAATCGGCCTAGAAGACAGCAGGTAATATCCATTAGTAGGGAATTCAGTTACTTCAAGGCTTCCTCCCATGTCAGCTTATATAATAGATTATAGGCCATTCCACTCCCCCCCTACTGAAAGTGAATGATGTACAATCCAGAGATTGTGTCTATTTGATACTGACACAATCTGGCAGTTGAGTGAAAAATCAGAGTATTTTCTGCAGGGTCAAACGACTGGTTGAAGTCTTACCCTTTGGCAGATTGCTGTGTTATTGCATAGATTCAGTTTTGGATTAAGTAAATTATTCCCTTTTCTTTCACTGGTTGCAAACAGAATTTGAATTTATATACTTTCTTTCTTAAAAACTGTTCCGTGCCTATAGACTACTTTCAGCCTATTTAAGTTAGCCATATCACTCTTAAGAATCCTTGGATTCCCCCCAAAAGGTATACTTTTCTAAAGGAAAGAAGTTTCTTATTCTACCGTCAGTTTTTCCTGTCATTGCTCTAATAGTAATGAACTTTGAATTACTCTTAACAAGTGTGATTTTATACAGATAGCATTTTCATCATCATGATTGTAGATTTAGAGCCATAAGAGAGTTTTGAGGTTATCTAACCAACCCGTCCCCCCCATTTTATAATTGAGGAAACAGGCCTAGAGAGGTTAAAATACCTTGCCCAAGGTCAGTCAGCTAGTCAGCTGAAATTTGAACTCATATCCTCTGAAGGCAAGTTCAGTGTTCTTTTCACTTTACTTTATGTGGACCTTCCCATGATCTAATAACACAAGTCTGTTTTTACTCCTGATCAGTTGTATTGATTTAAAAAATGTGAATGTGTTCAGAGGCTTATAACCTATATGTGAAAGGAAGTAAATCAGTCACAGAGTACTAATCAAATAGAACATGTTCAATTCCCCATTTCTCCTGCAAATTATGCCACATATAGTAGATAAAGGGTACATGCATGTACTTCCCACTAATTTCATATATGGCTTACAAAAAGAGAGTTATTCCTGTATAAGCTATTAGATACAGTTAGAGATTAGAGCAATTTACCCTGGCAGCATTAAAACTTAGGCTTGCAGTGTATTTTCCCCTTGGTTTAATTCCATGTGCTTCTGTTAAATTGAGTGAAATGTAATACTTATAGTGAGCACTTACATATTTTCCTTGACATTGGCATATATTTAAGGTTGACATAGGTTTTTTTAGGTTAGTGTTAATGTCCCGTAATAAAGAAATTTGAACTCTTTAAAAAGAGAAATCAAAGTTTCCTTGATTACTTTTTCTGGCAAAGGGATGCAGAGGAATGTTGACAATACAAAATTAATTCATGACTTGAGATGCACAAGTGCACAGAAAAAGGTTAAAAGTGTAATCTAGATGGGATATTACCTAAAATAAGCCCAATCTCATCATTAAATCATACTTCTCACTAGTCTGGGACATTTGTCTGCTAGAGTTAATAAGCATTCACATACTCAGACTATAATTATTTTAATTTTTTGTCTCTTCTATTTATTTTCCCATTTCCACATTACTGAACCAGGGAAGAGAATTATGCTGGTGTTTCTTGATGCTGAGAATTAAATAAAAAGTTTCACCTGTTATAGAAAATAATTTAAGGGGCAGCTAGGTGGCGCAGTCGATAGAGCACCAGCCCTGGAGTCAGGAGGACCTGAGTTCAAATGTGACCTCAGACACTTAACACTTACTAGCTGTGTGACCCTGGGCAAGTCACTTAACCCCAATTGCCTCACTAAAAAAACAAAACAAAACAAAACAAAACAGAAAATAATTTAATTAGAGGTGCTGGAATTTTATTGGAAATTCTAAATGGGGAGGGCAACTTGTACACTTTTATTCCCAAAAGTGTATTCAAGGTCCACTGACTTAATTAAGTGAATATTAAGAGAATTCTTTGGAAAATAACTTTTGAATATGGTTTGGAATCAGAGTATTTTATTGCAAATTAGTCTGGGTTAAGAGGACAGATGACTTAAGATACATGGACATTGACAAGTTTGTGTATTTGGGAACTGTCCTCCGTGGAGTCCAACAAATTGATGTTGCCATCTGCTAGGGTGGTGACTTTCCTTTTTCAGGTGAGATCTCTAAAGAATGTTAAAGAGGGCAAGTCAGTCACTTCTCTTGAGCACATAACAGGCAGGGGACAGGTATTTTTTTGTTTTGTTTTGTTTTGTTTTGCTGGGCAGTGAGGGTTAAGTGACTTGCCCAGAGTCACACAGCTAGTTAGTGTCAAGTGTCTGAGGTCGAATTTGAACTCAGGTCCTCCTGAATCCAGGGGCGGTGCTTATCCACTGCGCCACCTAGCTGCCCATGGGGAACAGGCATTTTTAAAAAACCAAACAAGCAACAAATCATAACTTGTGTGCACAGTCTAGTGAATGTGTGAAATCTTTAAAATAATTGCTTCTTATGTAACATACAGTGATGGGGGGTAAACCTGAGTGTTTAAAACTTTGATTTTGCTTTACTAGGGGTTGATTTTTTTTTCAGTGAGCTTTAAAGCAGGAAAAAGTAAAATGTCCTTGATAGAGTGTGAATTGGTTATTGTCTGTTCTCAAAGAGGACCAAAGATGACATCACTGTGTTGGGGTCAAGGTACAGTGTGTCTGATTGTGGCTGATCAGACCAATATGAGCTCAGAAGGCTCTACCACAGGTTGGGCACAAATAGTCTATGTGAACATTTGGAATAGAGCATGAGGTGACATAGTGATGACCCATGAGCTCACAATCATTAGATAAGAGCTTTCTAATCCAAAAAAGTGGGTTAACAGTTCCTTTTCATGTGTTTCAAATTTCCTTGGGGAGAAGAAAGCAATTGTCATTCTGCCTATGATGATTTATGGTGAGATCAAAGGTAGGTCTTCCGTAGTTCAGAGCTCAAACTTGTTGCTTTCTCAGTAAGCACTTAAAATGGCTTGATGGGCTAAATCCCCTTTCCCTTCCCCTCTTCCTCCTGAGAAATTGACTTGGGAAAACTAACCCAATTTCATAAGCTTGGCTGTATACCATTAATCCCTTTCTGTGTTTTAAAAATTTGTTTGTATAGATAAGGCAGTATAGAGAATCTATTTTTAATAAAAATCTCTAACAAACCAAATTAATTTTAAAATAGAAAATACTGGGGACTTCATTCTCATTTTTGTCATTTGTTTAATAAAGTTTAAGAAAAAAGCATTTTGATTTTGTTGTTCCATTGTATGCACTGTTTTGTCAGCATGTACCTCTCTGGGAGAAAATCTTTTCAATGTTCTGTCTTTATCCTCAAAGCATGGTGTGCCTTCTGTTCCTTGCATTGTTTGGAGCACTGTCTGATGTCTTTTTTTTTTTTTAAACTGAAGAATACCTATTTGTACTTGGAATACCTGTTTTCCCCACATACAGTGACCCTGTTCACTTCAAATACTGCTCATGGTAACCCAAAAGCCCTGGGTTATTCCTCTGAACCATACTTCCTTAGAGGTGGGTGAAATAAAAGGAGGGAGGACTAGCCTCTGCTGCCATATTGGAGAGTATCCTTTTTATATTTCATTTTCTTGTACTTTGTGATTTTTTAAAAAAACTGCTATATTTGAAGACTTATTTTGAAGCAAGCAGGACCACTGTAGTTGTGGGAAGAAATCTTTGCTAAAACTGACAGTATCTGTGGCAGTTGTTTACAGAAGGTATTAGTTAGACAAAGGATTGGATGTCACATTTTAACTATGTGTGTTCCCAATATTTAAGTATGGGACGGGACATTTTACACTTCATTTTATTTCTTGTAAATTGAGAGTGGGGGTGGGGGGAGGGGAAGCAGAAGAACAACCTTTAGATTTGACCAATCCCAGGTCTTGTCGAGCAAGATGTTAACCCTAAATGTAGACGAGCTGCTGCAAGCACTGTCTGTTTTCATCTTTTTCACTGCCTAATATTGCAGTATATCAATAAAGCATGGATTTGTACCACCTGAAGGGTTGCTGGCTTCTCCCAATAACACTGAGCTTGGTGACTCTTTAAGCATGTCAAGCCAAACTCATGTAACATTGTATGCACGGTATTAATATCTTTTTGTTATCTAAACTGAAAGCTTTTACTTGTTCTAACAGGTATCTTTGCTGTAAAAATTGTCAATGGTTTAACTATTCTATCTCACTGATGGCTGAAGCTTTGTCCCAAGTACAAGATGATATTTTCCATTGGTATGATGTGTTATTACTCCCTAATCTCATGACCCTGCCACCACCCCCATCACCACCACCACCACCACCCTCACCACCACCACTGCCACCACCACTACCACTACCACCATATTCAAATAAAGGAGTTTCTTTTCTTGTCTTCCCCATCTGTCAGAGCAAGGTAGTGTATTAGTTATCCTACATTATTTCTTCATTAATAGCATCTCTTTCTTTTCCCGCAAATTTTGTTTCTATTGCTTTTCTGAGTTGTTTGATTATGAGCTCCCAAGCGAATGTTTAGCTGTTGGTGAAACTTTTCTCAAAGGACTTTGCTATAGATAGCTAACTTCATTGTTCTTGCAGTTTATGTTAACAGGAAGAGGACAGCATCCCTAATAAACTGGTAATCCCATAAAATAGTTAATCTCATGGAACCTTATGATTTAAATGAAAAAAAAAAAAAAAACAAAAAAAACAGCACCACCATTCCTGAGACCTGTTTGACAAAGTCGTTCAGGGAAAGCCTTATCTAGATGTTAAACTATAGTAAAACCTGCTAAGGAAACCCCACCTAGTGATTGTTCCATAGAAAGGTGATCTTCAGGGGACAGATGAAATCTAGAAAGATATTGCTGTAGTCTTCTTGAAAGCAGTTATTATAGCTCTTGAAAGGTCCTTTTTAAAAAAGTGGGGGGGAGGAGAACTGGTTTAATGTCTTTCCCCTATGTGCCTTCAAATCATATCTTGGTACTAAAAGATCTCTGATGTTTTAGATGGAAAACAGGGAAGACAAAAATGTTGTAGAAGTGGATTCTTGAATATAGCTAAACGTATTTTGATTATGTAATCATCTTTATTTGAGGTGCTGAAAAAGGCCCAGCGAATATTTAAAATATTTCTGACTTAATTATATTTCAAAAGGGGCACTGAGAAAACATTCCAATTTTTTTTTTTTGTCAGTTGCAACCATCTGCAAATGTGTGGACAGGTTGCATGTTGATGAAGGCAGTACTTCTACTGATTTAAAAATACAAATGATTTCATTCCTATCTTTTCAGTGACTAAGCATTAGGAAGCCTCTTAAAGAATAGAATTAAAATTGCTCAAGATTCTCAGATCTCTGGTTTTTCCTATTTAAAAAACAAAAAAACAACCAAACAAAAAAAAACCCAATCCTTTGAATTATAGCTCTAAAGATATAAAATTTGCTTGTTTAATGTTCAGCTTGGGCATAACCCCTCACTTCCAAACGGGATGACAAAGTCATAGTGTTACATAGAAGCTGAATGAGGGTTGTTAATCATAAACTCTTACCCTAAATATATTATAGTTCTCATGATTAAGAGGCTGACATGCCTCTCCAATGTGTGACCCTGCAAATATCCTCTTCCCCAGGGCTGCCAGTAAAACAGAGTTATGAGTGTGTTTTAAATTAATAAAATGAAGGAGTCCAACTGGCTGTTGTGCTGGGTGATAAATTGAAAAGTACAGTAAATACCATAGCTATGCTATTTGGGGGCTCCTTGACTTTCTGTATCAAGGGAATAAATATGTAGGTTTAAAAGGAATTTTAAAAGCAATTATTAGAAACGCTTCCCTTGGGCTCTTATATGCGAAAGGGCTTCCATTCTATGGAGACAGTGTAATGTCTTCCAGCTAAACACTCAATCTCTTGAGGCACGTTAAAGTGGCTGGGGTGAAAAAAAAAAAGGAAATGTCCCTAGAGAAATCATTGGGAGAGATGAGAAGAATTTGAAAGCCATTAACCTTTAGATCTGTTTGAAGGTTTCAAAAAATTGTGGTTCACTTCTTGAAACAGTAAAAATGGCCATAATATATCCAAAACCTCCTTACTTTCAATGTGTAATTTAATTTTATAATAACCCCATCCCTTGTCCCTGTCTCTCTTCCTTTTGCCATAAGACTCAGCTACTTACTTAAAGGGGCTGGTAATATTACACATTTATTTTTAAAGGACTGGCTTCTTAGGATGAGGAAAAGTAGGGAAAAGTTTAAAAAATTGAAGAACTAAAGTTCATTGTTAAACAATGAACTAATAATGGCTTCTCTCCCAATGCCTCCAGACGTGGGGCCTCCTAGAATAGAGCAACACAACATGAAACTCTTAACAAGCTAACTCAAAACCATGCTTCAAAACAGACTTTTTTTAGGGGAAAAATGAGTGACAAAATTACTCAGTGTGTTGTTTACACAACTTAGTAACTTTAAACATCATGCTGTTATTTCTCTTTACGATTTCCAGAGGACATACAAATAATATAGAATTAGATTTGTGTATACTCCAAATGTCATCGATTTGATCAGAAAGTTTTATATTGAAGTCGAATTTTAGATAATTACCAAACTTCTAAATAAACTATTCATCATACTTGTCAGCATATTTTGCTGGTTGCCTAGCCTCCAAATTGTTAGTCATTATTGTTTTAACCTCCTCCTCTCCTCCCCCCACCACTTTGGCGACTACAAGTATCAACTTTCTAAAATGCTTCAAGATATACCTTCTTACAGGTTGGGAATATGCCTTAAGACTCCACTGGCACTTTTAGAGCTAATTGGTTAACCCTAAGAGTTAGATATTATTGTGATTACTAAATCATAGATCTAGAGATGGAAGAGATCAGCGGCCATCTAGTCGAATGCCCTCATTTTTCAGTAGAAGAAATTCAGAGCCGTGGAAAATGACTTGCCCAGGGTCACCTAGCTAGTAGGAATTAGAGTCAGGATAAAACTCCAGTCTTCTAAATCCAAAGCTAGTTCTTTTGATAACTTTTATCTGGGCATAAAAATAACCTTCAGGAAGCCATAGGCTTTGTCCTTTATTTTTAGAATACTTGAAATTCTTAACAGACTTACAGACAAAAGCACTTGATAATTTATTTACCTGACATTTCCTGTGCCCCTCTATTTCCATCACTTTTAAACTTCCTGAATCCTCCTATATGCACTAAATAAATATTTAAAGCTACTCCAAGGCAAGATAACTTGACAAATCTAATTAGATTGTTGATACTTAACCAGCATCACAAAGGGTGGAAAAAATGTACATTGTATATATGAAATGTAGTACATTCTGTCTATTGAAAAATGCTGAATTTGTCCATACTACCGTGAATTATACTGGTTATGATGAAGTCTACTTTCCACTGTCTGTTATTGCCCGCCTCTGAACTAGTCAAATGTGTTTCTTCTAAATTCAGACTGTCTGCTTTTTAAATGGCATTTTCTTCTTTCTTACAATCACATATATTCCCCAATGAGCTTGGCCTTTTTGGTCTGCTGTGCCCCTTTTTCTAGTTCAAGCTCTTTCCTAAGTAGATTTCTAATTCAAACTTTCAAGGTTAGCTTCTTTCCTTCCTGTGGGTGTGGTAGTGGTTGTATTTGAATTTAGTCACCATTATTTCCCCCCTCCAAACAAATGCGGTACTTTCTTCATGCTTGTTTGTTGGGCATGGTCCAGCAACCAGTTGCTTTCTTTTTTGCCCAAATCCCCATTCAAACTAGTCTTGTTGCTCTGTTCACTGTGCTGGTGCTTGTTGTATCTGACACAAGATACCAGGGAACAGAAATGAACGGGCATGAATACAAATCCATTATACAATTGCTTGTTGTTTCATGCGGTATACTTTAAAACTCAGCTACTCAGAATATGAACCTCTTCTTATTCCAAGTGACCATGTAAGGACTTGTGGGTAAGCCTACATGTGTCCTGGGTGATTATGGTCTGATTAAAGAAAGTCATACCCAAGGTTGTCACTCATGAGTGCTCAAAGCATTTGTAATCTTTCATACCAGGCAGAGGAAGTACCAGAATTTCTCTTGTAAATCAGATCTAGAGTAATAATGTTTTTTCTTATATGATTTCTAAAGAATAGTTTAGTACTTCTTTTTAAAAATTGCCTTTTAAATTGGTTTCACCATTTCTACATGACGAGTTTCAATACTTTTGCAATCATTGTATTCAGTTATGTACTAGTGTCAATAAAATTGACATTTGTGAAGCAAGCTCTGGCCTTTCTCTGGGATTTTACTGGGTATGGTGATGTGTGGTGAGACTGGGTGCTAACTAAATAACACCATATTGTCTCTTGTGCGTTCTCTGTGGCTATAAAAATGGTTAACTTTTTGATTTACCTTTTAAAATACTTATTTTCTGTTCTTTCTCTACAAAGCTCACTATCAATAGAACACATACTCTCATCTGTTTTTTCCAGAAGTGGTGGCTTTTCATACACTTGCTGATGGTGAACAGGATGCCTTTGTGAGAGAGCTGTTTGGGGCTAATTAGGGGGTGCTGACTGAGGCTGGGGACAAGTTTGTTGTTGGTTTTTCCTTTGTGAAGCGATCTGACCAATATGAAGATCACACCCATGACCTTTTAGCTATGTTTAGTACAATACTGAAATTACCTGAGCTAACCCTCTCAGCCTAGTTTTTATTATAGTAGTTTTCAATAATCATGAAGTAAATATTAACCAGTTCAAAAGCAGGAAGATGAAAGGTCAAAGATCAATCAACTTGAAGTATTCTCTGAAACAAATTATATTATATACATCTTACCTCTGTTGTGGTTGTGCCTCATTGGAATGGGCCTTGGTTATGTGTGATACAGACAATAGGCCAGACATTACAATTTATAAAATAGAAGAAGTGTTCATATTTTCTTTGCTTATAATTATTGTCACTTTCATAGATTAAATATTTTTCCTTTCATGACCAAACATTAGTCATTGTAATAAGCAGTTTCCTTGTTGAAATGTTTAAAACATAAAATAGAAACCAGATTAAATTGAGATTTTAAAAAAAGCTATGCTATATTAGACATTAAAGAAAGGGAAGTTGAATATTTAGACAAGCCTTTTCATTTCAACATTCAGTAACCTGGCTGACTCTTAAGAGACTGTGAACACATTTTTAGAATTTTTAATATTCTATATCTCCCTGTACAGAGAATTGACTGTCACTTTTTGCTACATAAAGTGGATTTGTGGTAATTTCTCATGATCTCCAGCTTTGCACATACAAAATGATGAGCTTTGCATGTAAATGTGATGCTAGTGTTTCTATCTCAAACAGTGAGAAAAGCATGGAGTGACACTACCAGGTACACCAAGCTTGCTTCTGTTCTTTGTAGAAACGAGGCGTTAGTTGCTTTCCTTTTTATTATCTATGATGTAATAGTGCATTTCTTCCAAAACGCATTAATAATTTAGATTCCTATTAGTATAGTTTATTTCCTAATGATTTACCCACATCTCTTTGTGAAATACACTATTTTTGTGGACTAATTTTTAGGAGCAATTATAGTGCCCAAGAGAACAGAATACTATTTTGTATATATCATACTCTTAAACTTTTACAGTTACAATCTGGGTATATCAGAGAGATTCATACATTATTGTAAATTAGCTAATGGAAGTTTAGTTATGTGGTAGTTACTCTCATTTTGGTATCTTTAGCTATAAAGGCAGCTGTAATTCAGACAAGCTTATTAAGGAGCTAACAGCATTTAGTTTCCAAATACTAGGCAAAGTCATAAAATGATGAAATGGTGAACCAGGTCCTTGTAGGAATTATTATTTTTTTGTTGTTTAAAATCTCCCATCCCCAAACAGGCTCCCTGACTGGTAGTCCTCATCTCTCAGAACTGTCAATCAACTCTCAGGGAGGACCAACTGCAGCAAACTCGACCTTGTCTCCAAACTTGAGCCCTGATACCAAGCAATCATCTCCACTAGTCAGCCCACTGCTTAATGACCAGACCTGTACGAGGACCGATGATGAGGAAGAGGTCAGGAGAAAGGTACCTAGTGCAATTTATCTGAATTTTGCAAAGTTTCTTCTTGAACTAGGTGGTGCAGTGGTTGGCCTAGAATCAGAAAGCCCTGAGTTCAAATTTGACCCTAGACTCTGGGCAAGTTGCTTAGGCTCTGCAGAATATAAATGCTTCTTCCCTTCCTGAAGAAGGTATATGTGTGTGTGTGTGTGTGTGTGTGTGTGTGTGTGTGTGTGTGTGTGTGTGTGTGTGTATATGTATGTGTGTTGGGAAGCGGGGCAGGGAGGATGAAGTTGGTGATATGGAGCTTATTTTTAAAACAAGACAGTGACTTCTGGTCTGCTCTGAGATTCATCAAAATCACAGATAAGAATAACCAGATTGCCAACTTTTCTGTTTAACTCATACTTAATGGCTATTTAATTTTTTTTTTTTTGCTGAGGCCCTTAGCCACCAATTACATTCCTGCTCTTATAACCCTGCTGGTAGCCTGCTGAAGACAGAAAAGTATATGTAGCTTTTGTTCTTTTCCCTAAAGGAAACTCAACTGTTATTTTTACTTACTAATTAATTGGATTTCTTGTGCACTTTTCCTGAAAAAAAAAAAAGCGTAATTATATGAACAAAGAGCAATCATTGGTGGCTAAGTTTAATATCCTAACCTTTAAGATATTAAGTAACATACAGAGATATATAAACCAACCACAAAGAAGGAAGATCTTTCATTTTTACCCTAAAAGGGCCCGGTTTATTCCTATGAAACATTCTCCCCACAGAAACTGAACTGGTAATGTTCAATCTAAACAATAAAACTGGAAAGGTAGAATTGCCTTTTTAAACACACAGACATAACCAAACCAAATGGAGCAAAGGCATATGAGAAAAAGGTTGGAAAATATTATATCCTCTTCTCGTGTTTTTCTTTGGGAGTTAGCCTTTTGCTTCCATTTTTAGGTAATATTTTTTTCAATCATGGTCCAAGATGAAAAGGAACATGTTAAAAAATGCAAACCAATCACGTGAAGGATTTCATTTGTTCTTCTGAGTTGCTGCTCCAGCATGTCTCTGTTCTTTTCAGGGGAAGTGCTCTCCCTAGATAAAATACATGGTATTAATGAATTCTTTTTAATATGGAAGAATTTTTTTTAAACCCTCCAAAGCACAGAACAAATGACAACTTAGCTTTTCAGAAAAAAACTGTATTTTTGTTACATCTATAAAATTCCATTTTGTATCTATTTTGTACTCAGGAGATGCTTAAAATTTTTTTAATAGTTCTCTTTATGATTTATGAAGTACTTTCCTTTCCACACCCCTGTAATGTAGGAAATGCAGATGTTAACTATTCCTTTTTTACAGACAACAGAACTGAAACCGAAAGATTAAAATGCCTAGCCACAATCCTAGTAAGTGTCATTGTTAGGCTTCAAATCTAGATCCCTCTTCCCCAAGTTCACAAATCTCTCTATTATTTGGCACAACTCTAATTCTTTTTGATGGCAATAATGTTAATAATAAGGGAAAATAGTTTACTGAACTGTGTGCATACCCTTTTGTCCAGTGATTCCATCTGCTAAGCCTACATCCCTGAGAGATCAAAGAAGGAGGAAAAAGGATGCCTATGTGCAAAACAAAAACAAAAAACCTTGTTAGTTCTTTCTGTGGGGAAAGAGAATATGGACATGCCCATCAATTAGAGGATGGTTGAACAAATTATAGCTTTTGAATATAGTGGAATACTATTGTTCCATAAGAAATAATGAAAGGTCTAGTTTCAGAGGAATCTGGGTATACTTGTACACAAAGTGAAGTAAGCAGGATGTAGAGAATAATAACAATAAAACTGTAAGGGCAAGCAACTTTGAAAGATTTAAAAACTCTGATCATTGAAGTGTCTAACCACAACTGCAGAGGACTTCCAATGAAACAGGCTACCTACCTCCTGACGGAGAAGTGACGGACTCTGGGTACAGATTAAGACATATCCTTGTAAAAAATAGTTCCTTAATTATGTGTATTTGTTACAAAGATTTTGTTTTTCTTTTATTCGTGTGAGGCAACAGGGGGAGTGAAAGAGAATAGATTTTTCAACTAAAAGAAATAAATTGGAGGGGAATGAGAAAAAATGGTACTAGTTTCTGTTTCTGTTCTGCCAACCCATTCCATAGGTACTTCTCTAGCTCATCAGAAAGGGAACTGCATATGAGCTTAGTCTGGATGCCAACTACCCCAGCTAAACAAATAACAGACACTTAGGTTTATCAATAGAACCATTTTTCACCCTAAGATTTGTCTCTTAAGGTCTAGCTTCTTTTAGTAATGTGTTTCGTGTTTTACAGAGATTTCCAACTGACAAAGCATACTTCATTGCTAAAGAAGTATCCACCACTGAAAGGACTTATCTGAAGGATCTTGAAGTCATCACTTCAGTATGTTTACTTTTAACATTTTGTCCCCAGCCCCTATTTTTTGCTCAATAATATTTTACCTGTGTCTACACTCCATCATTAATAGAAAAGTTGGGTCTTCCCAAATTCTGTACATGTAATGAAAGGACTCTTTGCATACAGAGAAAAGAACTTTGGTCCTTGGAGACTGATCAGACATCTGTAGCATGTTTAGTTTGGAATGTACCCTGCAAAATAATTCTAGTAATTGTGGCTTAAAAAATGCAAAAGAAGCAATTAAATTCTATAGTGTTAGAAATATGAATTAAACATTTTACTTCTGGTGTGCACTGATCCAGAACACTTTGTGTTTTGCTGGTTGTCAAAATGTAGTCACTTCTTTTCACTCTGGGGAGATCTGGAGGTGAGTGGAAGTCTCAATGTAACTTTGATAACAAAATAAATCCTGACAGCAGTATCTCTGCCCACCCCCCCCCCCACGCCCTTCCTCCAACAAAGTGCCTATTACTATTCTTGTCAGTCTTAGGAACTGATTCTGGTCTTCCTTGCTTAAATGTCTTTTCCTTAAAAATTGAAAATACCTATTCTACTCTCAGGATGTTAGAAAAGAACTGGGAACTTCAGAGATTATTTAAGATCTATTGAGTTTTTATTAATTATTGTGGACTACCCCAAGCTCAATAATATAATGCCCTTATACTTAAAAAGTAGCATTATGTTACTTGTTTAGCCCTATTATAATTCTTGTTTAATTCTTTGTTAAGAATTCTGTCATTCTTAACAAAGGTATAGGATTTGTCCCTATGTAGACCTACACAAAGTATGACTCAGATGTTAATGACAATTTTTTTTTATTTAGAGTTCTAAAGCTAAAGGAATTATAATCAAGTGAAGTTCTACCATGGATTATTATAGGGATTACTACTGAATATCTGAAAAAGGAACTGGTAATCACAGTTTCAGCATGGCTTTGATAAACATAAGTAAAATCGGATTATACTTAATTTTTTTTCTAAACTGGTAGATCAGGAAAATAATGTAGATATAGTTTGTCTAGATTTTATTCACAAAGCATCTGATTAAGTAGAGTATGCTATTCTTGTGAAAAAGATGTTCTCTCTAGGGGCAGCTAAGTGACGCAGTGGATAGAGCAGCGGCCCTGGAGTCAGGAGTACCTGAGTTCAAATCTGACCCTCAGACACTTAACACTTACTAGCTGTGTGACCCTGGGCAAGTCACTTAACCCCACTTGCCTCACTTAAAAAAAAAAAAAGGAAAAAAGAAAGATGTGCTCTCTATAAAACATTCTTTTTTTTTTTTTGGTGAGGCAATTGGGGTTAAGTGATTTGCCCAGGGTCATACAGCTAGTAAGTGTCAAGTGTCTGAGGCTGAATTTGAACTCAGGTCCTCCTGAATCCTGAGCCGGTGCTCCATCCACTGCGCCACCTAGCTTACATAAAACATTCTTAACCTTTTTTGTTTCATGAATACCTTTGGCAATCTGGTGAACCCTATGGACCTCTTCTCAAAGTAACATTTTTAAATGCATAAAATAAAATACAAAGAAAAACAATTGTATTGAAATACAATTATCAAAAAGTTCACAGGCCCCAACTTAGGAACTCTTCCTCTATATGGTAATACAGCCAAGTCAGGGCAGCTAAGTAGTACAGTGGATAAAGCACTGGCCCTGGATTCAGGAGAACCTGAGTTCAAATCCATCCTCAAACACTTGACACTTGCTAGCTGTGTGATCCTGGGCAAGTCACTTAGCCTTCATTGCCCCACAATAAATAAATAAATAAATTTTAGATAGACAGACAGACAGACAGATAGATAATACAGCCAAGGGGATTTAAAATTGGTTGAATGCCTACACTCAAAAGGGTAGTCATTATTGGTTGTGTCAGCTTGGAAAGAGATCTAAGAAGTCATAGAAGAGGTCTGGGAAGTCATCCAGTCCAGTGCTTTCATTTATTTTGGGAGCTTAAAATTTTTTTTTCTTTAAAAATTCTAGCCAATGACAAGTCAGATCAAATGCCCACACAAAACCAATTGGTCTAACGTTTGGGCTCTTCTAGGGCTCTTGGTTGGTCCTGTGCTGGGGATGACATTTCTTAAATTAATGACTTGAATAAAGGAGTAGATGAAATGATTATTAACCTTGCATCTAAAAACTTAGATTTGATGGAAAGAAAAACTTTGCAATAATTGACACTGTCCCAAAGTGGGATGGGCTTCCTCAAGAGATAACAGTTTTCCCCTAACTAGAGGTCTTTAAGCAAAGGCTGAACAATTATTTGGTGGCTATTCTTAGGGGGGATATTTTTTCCAAACTGGATTGGGCCAGATGGCTGCTAAGTTCTTTCTCAATTCTGAGATTCTGAGACACTTAGATTTATTTATCACTTTAAGGTTTACAAAATGCTCTCTTTTAAAAACAAAAGCAAAATGAGACCCTGTGAGCAATGATAGAGAGTGTATACATGGTGGATCATGCAACTAAGTATCTCTGTCATAAATCATGGCTTGAAGCAGATGCAGTCAGGTACAGACTGGGTTCGAGGAGCTTCCTGTTAAGAGATTTGGCCACCTTTTGACAATCAAATTCTCCCAAATTTAGAAAAGAGCTAAGAATAGAGAAATAGTACTTTTTACCTCCTTATGTGAAGGAGCTATACCTACCCATAATACTGTATCCATCCATATGGGAAATATACCTTGTGATAACGTCTTAAGTTATTAAAAATTTCATAGTGGATTGCTTTTAGCCTGTAATTTCATTTGATTATAGGTTTAATTCTATGTAAATTAAAAATTCATTCTTTAATCTTTACACACAGTATTTTGTTCTTTTCCCTTCCTTTTAGTGGTTTCAGAGCACAGTGAAGAAGGAAGAATTGATGCCCGAAACCCTCAAAAGTCTCATCTTCTCTAACTTTGAACCTTTGCACAAATTTCATATGAGTTTTCTCAAGGAAATTGAGCACAGACTTGCCCTTTGGTAAGGATAATCTTTTTTTGTTTATACCTCTTTCACCATACTGAGAAATTATTCATCACATTCCTAATTAGTCGACTGGAAATACTTGTTCATAAGAGGGTAAAATGAGAAAACCTGACTTCGTACCGGATTAATTGAGTTATCATAAAACCCATGTATTTTTTCAATTAATATTTTTAGGTTTTTGGTACATATATATTTTTTGTAATGAAAAACTAATTTTAGGATATGTAACGGTCTTACTGGATATAACTAGAAGGTTGCAGTTTTGTTGGCAGCATCCAAAGCATAGCTGTTAGGAATTTGCTCTCCATCAGACTAGAGTGGTGTACTCAACCATACTGATATAATCCACCCTCTTTATGGCCTGTTTAATCCAATGCTTGTTGGCCTAGACAGCCACAGTCAATACCTGGTACTTATTGTCCTCAACTTTCTTCATTGCTAACTCAGTGGTTGGAGAGAACTTGAAGGCATAATACCCCAACTTGTTCCTCCTAGGTCATTTTCTCCAAAAGTATTTGGGTTGCCTGAGGAGGCTTAGTGTCTTCTGAAGGTTGGAAACATTTGGATTTTCTTTTCACTGTGACACTGAGATGCCTTTTAATGTGCCCCATCTGAGAAAAAGAGTGATTCTTTCTTTCTTTCTTTTTTGTTTTTTAAGTGAGGCAATTGGGGTTAAGTGACTTGCCCAGGGTCACACAGCTAGTAAGTGTTAAGGGTCTGAGGCTGGATTTGAACTCAGGTACTCCTGACTCCAGGGCCGGTGCTCTATCCACTGCACCACCTATCTGCCCCGATTCATTATTTTAAAAAAATATTACTATGTTAAATAGTCCAAATAACAATAATCTCAGAAAAGCAAAAGAGACTATGAAAAACAGGACGGATCTTATGTTTTATATGGTATTCAATTTGACTTGTCATTGACTAGAATTTTTAAAGAAAATATATTTTTTTAAAGTCCCTCCCAAAATAAATGAAAGCATTGGACTAGATGACTTCTAAGGTTCCATTGATCCATATGTAGTAACTTGATATAAAGGATGATTTCATATCTGAATCTCTCTTGGACAGTATCCAGTGGTAGGTGGGAGAAGGGAGGTAGTATTTCTCATAGTTGAAAAAGATTGTCTCAAAAGCTTGTGTCTTGCCCCAAAGCATGGAGCACAAGATTTAACATACAAAGTTGTCAACAACCATCAAGTTGTGACCTGAATCAGCTATAGTGTTTATATAGGATTTTGTACAGATATAAGATCTTGATGTAAGATTCTGCTACCACTAGGTGTCCAGTGTGGCCTTCAGAAGTCAAATACACGCCAAGGACAAAAGGTGATACAACTGTGTAAAAAGAATCCTAAGCAAGAAAATCTAGCTTTCAGCTGAGAACAGCACATTCACATCCATATAAATCAGCTTTACCTAAAAAAAAAAAATATCAGAAGTTTGGCTTTTGGTTATTGTCGTGAATAAGGGAAAAATAAGTATATGTATACATTAAGCTGACTTAGTCTCAAAGGTGAATGGTTTTATTCAATCTGTCTCCATTGTATCTTTAAAAATTTATATAATAGGCAGCTAGATGGTGAAGGGGATAGAGAGTGGGAAAGGGTTTGAATCTTTCCTTGGATGCTAGCGGTGTGACCCTGGGCCAAGCAGTGTGCCTCAGTTTCCTTATCTATAAAATGGGGATAAGAGTGTGGAGACCAATTTTTAATTGGGGAGTGCTAGCTAAGTGGCTCGCTGCAATATTGGGGCAAGGAAGGAGATCAGCAGCCTCCCTCAAAACAGAACAAGATTTATTTTAACAAGAATGAACTTAAAAAAAAAAAAACAGAAACAGGATCAGTAGGATCAAGGGAAAGGAAATAAAATGGGGAAAGGGAAATTATAATACCTGAAAAAATACCACCGCCCAGGAATCAGCTGAGAATAGGCAGCATAATGCCTGTCGCTGTCCAGCTTCCACCTAGAATGCCCAATTCTCCTCCCCCAAACCTAGAAACACCCCACACAGTCCCAGCCAATGGGATGGCCACTCTGACAGTCACATGACTGTCCTCACTAGGTTTCCAATCATTATAATTTTGCCAGGCCCATGAATTCTCTATCTAGTACAATGACAATAACAGATATTTGAAATGATAAACAATTTATCAAAAAGAAATAAAACATCAGCGAGACTCAATATGTTCATTAATTGCCTTATAAATCAAGCAATAAGGTTCAATAACCCTTTCTAGAAGACAGAGCCATGTGCTCTTGGTGGAGAAGTTCTTCACCTGTAGGAGGAAAAGCTTGTTTAAGGTAAAAGCTTATAATGCTAGAATTTGGGGTACACCACATTTTTTAAACTGGTTCCCCAATTCTCTGCATGCCAAAGTGGCAGGGGTTTCTGAATCATCATTGATTCTTCTAATGCTATCATAATGACCGTTATGGTAGAAAATATGGAGTTCTTTAGCGTCTACTTTGTGCCACAAATTTGCCATAGAGGTTCATTCAACTGGTGAATGATTACATTCAGTTGGTTATGTTTGGCAAAGGCTACAATGGCATCGGCGAGTGGTGATGGTGCCAGAGCCCTGGCAACGGCTACAACCAGTGGGTGGAGTTTGCAGAGCCCCAGGCCAGTGCACACTGAGGCATAAAAACCTCAAATAACAATTAATTCTTTACAATAGTAACATCTATTTCATAGGGTTGTTGTGAGGATCAAATGAGTTAATGTATGTAAATCTTTACAAATCTTAAAGTATTCTATAAATGCTAGTTCTTCTAGGCATGATTATGATTTAGTTATGTTTAAAGCTACTCTTATTCTGCCTGAAAACTATAATACAATTCATAATGCCAGCTAACATCTATATAGCACTTTAAGGTTTTAAAAGGTGTTTTCTGTATGTCTGTCTATATAAGGTAGATGCTACTACTCATTTGCATTTTAGAGGCACTTAGGTGTCAGTGGGTTAAGTTCTGATTCTTGAGTCAGGAAAACTTGAGTTCAAATTCATCCTCAGACACTAACTAACCCTGGGCAAATCATCTTATCTCTGTTTGCCTTAGTTTCCTCAATTGTTAAATCAGGATAATAGCAGCACCTACCTTGTAGAATTGTTGGGAGGATCAACTGACATAATATTTGTAAAGTGTAAGCAATGTACTAAGGTACATTGCCTGGCACAGAGTAGGTGCTATAAAAATGCTTATTCCCTCCCAACCACTACTGGCCCCTTTACAGATGAGGAAATTAAAGATCAGAGAGCTAAAATGACTTCTCTAGGACTATACAGTCATTAAATGACTGTACAACTAAAACCCATTTTTTTTTTACTCCAGCCATTAATTTGACCAAATTGTATATCATTTCAGCTTAATTGGATATGTTTTTTTGTGGTCTTTTTTTTTTTCGGGGCAATGGGGGTTAAGTGACTTGCCCAGGGTCACACAGCTAGTAAGTGTCAAGTGTCTGAGGTGGGATTTGAACCCAGGTACTCCTGAATCCAGGGCCGGTGTTTTATCCACTGCGCCACCTAGCTGCCCCTTAGTTGGATATGTTATCTTCAGAGTACAAGAGAACTATTCTTTCACTTGGCAGATGTTTCAAGATCTAAAATGAGAAGTGTAGACTAAATCCACTGAGTTGTTTTCTCAACCTTCCTCTATCTTGGAAGCCAACAATTCCATCATAGAAAGGTTTTTAGGTTTAGCAAGGTGTTTAAATCTTTCTCAAACTAAATATCCACGTAGATCCACACTTTGTAGATTATATGAATAGGATTACAAGTGTAGCTTTTGAAGGCAGCTACTAGATGGTACAGTGGATAGAGTGCTGGGCCTGGAGTCTAGAAGACTCATCTTCTTGAGTTCAAATCTAGCCTCAGACACTTACTAGCTGTGTGAACCTGGGCAAATCATAACCCTGTTTGCCTCAGTTTTCTCATCTGTAAAATGAGCTGGAGAAGGTAATAGCAAACCACTCCAATATCTTTGCCAAGAACACCCCAAATGAGGTCACAAAAAAATCAGACGTGAATAAAAGTGACTGAACAATGCCTTTCTTTATGTGTCAAGTATTTACATTTATTGATATATTTTGTTTAATACCACAGACACTTCAAAAAAAACCTCACCAACCCCGCCTTACAAATTTTGTTCCCAGAAAATAGAGATGTATGCCTTTCTTTCACAGTATGATACTTATAGGGGATGGTTTTAATCGATTGGTTCCCTTTACCTGCTGATTTTATTTACATTTTTTTCTGCTGTTGTATATATTAATCCTTTGGTTCTTCTTTCTCCAATTTATGCTATTTCACTCAAGTCTATTCATGTTTTTTGGAATTCATAGTTCTAATTCCTTATAGCACAGTGACATTTAATTACAGTGCCGTAACATAATTTAAATCTTGCCCAATCATTGGAACATATTTTGTTTCTAGCTTTTTGTTTCCACAAACGGTGCTGCCAAGAAGTTTTTGTCTGTATAGATCTTTTCTTGCTGGTAATAACTTCCTTTAGTACTCAGTAGTAGAATACTGAGGTAAAAGTGTAGGAAAATTTTTATAATTTTTCTTGCATAAATCTAAATTGTTTTACAATTTACAATTTACAATTTACAATTTTACAATCAATCAGCAAGCATTTTTTAAAAAAATTTTTAAAAAAAATTTTAAACCATTTTAATTTAAAATTTTGAGTTCCAAATTCTACCCCATCTTTCCTCCCTTTTCTCTCCCTTCCCTCCTTTCCCCCCTGCCTAAGGCTGTACACAATCAGATGTACAATCATGTAAAACATTTCCATATTAGTAATATTTTACAAGATGACTTGAATTAAAAGAAAGTGAAAAACAACAAGCTTCAGTCTGTATTCAGACAATATCAGTTTTTTCTCTGGAGTCCTTTGGGATTGTTTTGCATAATCATATTGCTGAGAATAGCTAAGTCATTCACAGTTCTTCATCATACAATATTGCTCTTTGTACAACAGTCTCCTGGTTGTCTTGACTTTGTACCTTTGTATCAGTTCATGTAAGTATTCCCAGGTTTTTCTGAAATCATCCTGCTTGTCATTTCTTATAGAACAATAATATTCCGTCACAATCATATACTAAAACTTGTTCAGCCATTCGAGGGTTGATGGGTGTCCCCTAGATTTCCAAATTCTTAGCTGCCACAAAAAGAGCTTCAGCAAACATTTCTTAAATGCTTGGTGGGAGGGGGAGTGGGGGAGGGCAGCCAAAAATAGTCCCTGCCCTCAAGGCTGCTTACATTCTAATGGGAGAAAATTGAAACTTTTCTTAACTCCATTAGTAGAGAATCCACTTATTTGTCTTCCTGTGTTTTCCCACAAGCTACCAATTTTGCTATCTTGATGAGTATTTAGTGATGTTTAGTATTAATTTGCATTTATCTGATTATTTGTGATTGTGAACTTTTTTTTCAGGTGGTTTGTCATAGTTCTTACTACTTGAAAAAACTTTTTTATTTGACTTATCTTTTTTATTGAAAGAAAACTTTCTGCTGGAGAAATTTGTCAGTTCAAATTGTGAATGTCAGATTTAATCACAAATAGATTATATACACAGATTTTTCCCAATCTGTATCTTTTCTTCTTGCTGCATTAATTATTCAATAAGAGCTCTGATTTAACTCCTTGTCTCTTCCTTCAATTCTTTTTTTTTTTTAAGCATTTATCAGGTATCTAATATGTGCCAAGTACTATGCTAAGCACCTTGCAAATATTATCTCATTTGACCCTTGCAAAAGCCCCAGGTAGTCTAAGGTGCTAATATTACCCCAATTCTGAAGTTGAGGAAACTGAAGGAAAAAAAAGACAGTGGTTTAATGACTTGCCCAAAATCACATGGCTTGGAAATGACTGAGGTTAGTTTTGAACTCAGGTCTCCCAGTGCTCTAGCCACTGTGACACCTAGCTGCCTTTTCTTATTACTTTTGAGATTCTGTCGAACATTCCATTTTCTTTTCTTTGGTTCTGATTGTAGTTATTGTAGAATTGTTTTCTTATTTGGGAGATTTATTCTAGTATTATTTTATTACATGGTATTAATTCATTTTATAAATAGCTTTTCTTTACCTACTCATTTTTCTCTAGGATGATTATTCTATATAAATTTCTTTTCCCCTCTTTTTTTGTGTCATTCTTTGTTTTTCATAAGCTTTTTCTAGATATTTTCAGAGAGTCCATAAATTTAGATACAACCTCTAATTTAGTCATTTTGCTGGGAGGTAAAGGCTTCATCTTGATAAGAGGAAAAAAACTTATAACAATTGATGCTATATAGGAATGGGCACAGATAGTTTTTAAGATATTCCTCATCAGTGGAGATGTTTAAACTAAGCCTGGTTGATCGTGTTTCTGGCTTCCTCAAGAAAGATTTTTTTCATTGAGTGGGAAATTACTAAGATCCTTATTACACCAAGGTTCTATGATCTCCATTTTATAGTCAAAACCCAGAGTTGCTTGGGAAGAGACATTAAACATGAAGTTAGTGATCACCAGAGAGATTTATGTCCTTCATAAAAAGCATTTTCATCTATTCTTAATTAAGACTTCTAAAGCACATGTCTCAAATGCTTGAGAATGGACTAGAAATTAATTTTGTTTTTGTTTTGGCTTGTTTTGGTTTTTTTCAGGGCAATGAGGGTTAAGTGACTTGCCCAGAGTCACACAACTAGTAAGTGTCAAGTGTCTGAGGCCAGATTTGAACTTAGGTCTCCCTAAATCCAGAGCCGGTGCTTTATCCACTGCGCCACCTAGCTCCCCCTAGAAATTAAATTTAAAGTTTACTTAGTATCAGGAGCACCTCAGAATATGGAACCATGTTATTAAATTCATAACATCAGTAACCTGTGTGTACATGTACATTAGGATATGTAATAAACCTTTGTCAATAGTAGGAAGCTTCTGGGGCAGATACATAGCAGGAAGCAACTCCAGGGTTCAAATAAACACACCTGTTTACATCCCTAAGCACTAGTGGATACTCCCAAGTAAATACACCTGGCTAGAGCAAAAAAAGATTCCACAAAGTTGCCTTCTCACTAGAAAAGCCTAGCTAATACTATTTCTTCAAAAGCAAAGGAACAGGTTTGGTGACTTCTGAAAACAGTGAAACTACTTGAAAAGGTTCATTGTTTGTTCGGTTTTTTCTCTTGTCCTATTCCAAAGTCTAATTGTGGTGTGGAGGTAACACTGAGCTCTGGAGGGCTATGCCTCCAGAATCCTAGTTCTGGAAGGCCCTAACAAGCTGGAAGAATTTTAAGTATAAGCCTATCAGTCAACTAAAAAGATGAAACAATTAATAATTTTAGCAAAGTAGCTGTAAATGCACTTAAATTATCAGCATTCCTATGTATCACAAACAAAACTCTGCAAGAAGAGATATCACACTTAAAATAACTCTAGGGGGCAATTAGGTGGCACAGTGGATAAAACACCAGCCCTGGATTCAGGAGGACCTGAGTACAAATCCAGCCTCAGACACTTGACACTTTCTAGCTGTGTGACCCTGGGCAAGTCACTTAACCCTCATTGCCTGGCCCCAAAATTAAAAAAAATAACTCTAGACAGTATAAAATACCTGGAAGTACATGTGCCAAAACAACTATATAACTATATATACAAAACTATATATGTAAATCTACATATACAAAATTATAACAGGAACCATATGAACAAAATTATAAAAAACTTTTTATACAAACACAATCAGATTTAAATAGTTGGAGGAATATTAATTATCCATGGGTAGGAAGGGCCAATATAATAAAAATCACAATTTTATCCAAACAAATTTATATATTCAACTCCATCCCAATTAAATTACCAAAAAATTATTCTAGTGAATTAGAAAAAATAACAACAAAATTCATTTGGAAAAACAAAAAAAAATCAAGAATATCATAGGAAATAATGGGTAAAAAATGTAAAGGAAGGAGGCTTAGTAGTACCAGATTTTATATTATAAGGTAGTAATTATCAAAACTATCTGGTACTAGCTAAGAAATAGAAAGGTAGATCAAGGAGTAGAATAGACGTATAATTTACAGCAGCTAATAAATATGATAATCAGAAAATTGGCCAGCATGTAATGGGTTTTCCTGGCCAACATAACTGAAGAACAGTATCTACGGAAGTACAGAGGCAGTTGCCATATGGATAAAATAAAATCCTTGAAGCATCAGGATTCACCTATTTGGTGGAAGAAGAGTAAGCTATTTGCAAACCTTGGCATTAGGCTTATATTTCCAAACTCTAGTCCAAAAATGACTGCTGTCCTGGCTCTGTTAATAACTGGGTGAAGACTGTTTTTTTTTTTTAAACTGAGAGGAGTGACTCTTTGGTTAAATAATTGTAGCAATATTTAAAAATATATAAATAACAAAAATTATTTTTCAGGTTTTTGGAAATTAGGAGTTTTTGAGTTCCTTTAGTTTTGGGGTTTTGTTGTTTTTTGTTGTTGTTGTTGTTTTGTTTTGTTTTTTGCAGGACAATGAAAGTTAAGTGACTTGCCCAGGGTCACACAGTTAGTAAGTATCAAGTGTCTGTGGATTTGAACTCAGGTCCTCCTGAATCCAGGGCCAGTGCTTTATCCACTGGGCCACCTAGCTGCCCTTAAGTTCCTTTAGTTTTTAATTCATTGGAGTGAGGGACTCTCAGAAACCTCCAAATTTCATAGTAATGGATAAAATATGTGGTTGGTATAAGGCTACAATATATCACCAATGATGTTTCATCAAGGACAAGGAAAAAGGAGATGGGCTTGTAGCCTACTGAGAGCATAGGAGATAATGGACAGACATACCAAGTGTTGTCGTCCTAGTCATATCCAAAAAATTTAAAAGACCTACAGAAAGTTTTCATTGAGTTAAGGGAATTCACTGTGGAAGACTGATGGAAAGGCATGCATGCTAATTGTATGGGATGGTTAAAAAAGAGATAACACAATCTGCATCAGAAGAGAGAGCACCTACAACCAAGGAGATCTCATGCCCACTGAAGGAACTGAGAGAATTGTAGGGAACTTAATGCATAAGGTCTTGACTTGAGGTTAGAGGAAAAAAGTTGCTTCTGTTATAATCAAGTCTGATTTCTTTTCTTTTTCTTTTTTGTGGGGTAGTGAGGATTAAATGACTTGCCCAGGGTCAGACAGCTATTAAGTGTCAAGTGTCTGAGGCTGGATTTGAACTCAGGTCCTCCTGAATCCAGGGCCGGTGCTTTATCCACTGTGCCACCTAGCTGCCCCTCTGCTTTCTTTTCTGTCAGGCTTCTACTTTAATAGATTAAATTGGGCTGAACTGAGTGCTCAAGATACTTAGGAATAGTTTAAGCTTTATCCTTTGATCATACAAAACATTTGGCTATGAATGTTTCCTGATATTAGCTTCCCTAGCCTGATATATTTCCCTATCTTTGTACATAAACCAAATATTACTTTGTTTTTTTAATCTGAAATTTTAATTTTTTAAAAATCTATTGCTATCATCTCATTTTACAAAATCTTTATCAGGGAAATTAGACAAGTTTTAAAAATCAAGAAAAGACACAAAGAAATTATGACAGTGCCGGCCTCCACAACGGGAGAGTTTGGGAATTGTGACTAAATGGGAGTGAATTCAGCTATGCTAGAAATACAAATAAAATAAATGGATTTTCATGGTTTGGAGATTTCCCCCATCAATATTTAAATTATATCATATTTGTGTTCATTAAGTACTTTTGGACATTTTTTCTTTAGCTTGACTCCCTGTCAAGTTAGAACAAAGGGTACCATTTTACAATATTTGTGATCTTTTTTTTATTGCTGTAATAACTTAAGGAAGAGGAAAAATATACTTCCCCCTCCTTCCCTCACTATGTAGTTTCTTTTTAAACAGTGTGGGCTGTTTGGCACTCATTCCTTTGACAAGTGCATCTTGTGAAAGCACTTCCTCCTCCCTCTTCACTTAGGGAAGCTTTTGTTATTCTTAAAATCTTATGTTGCATCTTAGAAGCTTTTGGGAAATCAGATTTTTCTCTCTGTTTTCTTAACCTTCTGGTAGTGTCTGGGAAATTATCGAGGCATAGTGGGGTTTTTCCTATCCTCTCTGGCCTAAAACCAGGCCAGAAGTTGGATTCGGTACCTAAAGCTGAGAAGGCTCACACATTACAGCTTGAGCTTATCATCTATGCAGCAAATGTTTCCAAAGAGGTTTTAAAATGATTCCAGCATGGCATGAGGAGATCTTTGCTATGGTAAAACTCACTTAAAAGGGGTCAGAATCCTTCACTGCTCTGAAAGTTGGTGGTACTAATGTGCAGAGCAGCTTTTACCACTCCAGCCAACTTATTCTTTGTTTCTTAGAGTCTTTCATGGAGAAAAGGTTAAGGAAGTAAAAGGTTACCAAGGATCATCAAACTACCCACTAATTCCTTTAGTCTGCACTATGACACTAACATTGAAATGTTATCAAGTTATGTTTCAGGTTAGGGGTGGAGGTACCTCCTTACTCATTCCTCATACTCTACATATTACATCCACGTGTCCCTCCCTCCACAGTGGATCCCAACTCATATCTTCTTTCTGTACTCCACAACCTATCATGTTATATACCAGGCTGAGTGATGCAATAAATCATCCCAATTCAAATATTAATGCTGTTCAAACATTATAGTTTTTATAACTTCATATCAAGCTTTGGCCAGTCTCTTGGAGTGTTTACATTCAGACTATATTCATGTCTTTGTAAGGAGTTTGCCAGAAGCAGGTAGGCAAGTTTCCTTGGCAAACACTTTAAAAGTGCCTCTTGGGGTGACTGCCAATTATTTCAAGGACAACAGCAGAAAATGGTATGAAAATCTGGTTAGGATCACAGTAGTTCTATGCCAGGGGAATGAAATGAATGAGATTCTTTTCAGTCTCCTCATGCAGCTGGGAAAGAAAATATTCTATATCCCTCCTAACTCTCCTTTCTTCTCTGGTGGGGGTGGCTGTGGGAATGGGAAATGAAAGCATTGTTTCTTCACCTGTTGTGGCTGTGATTCCCTACTAGCAAGAGTGAGCTAATTGGATGACTGAAGCTACTTTGGGCCAAACAGTGAGGTTTCTAAATAAATAAATTCAGTTCAGCAAATGTTTGTTGAGTGCTGACTGTGTGAATACAAACACAGAGATGAAAATGAAACGCTTCCTGCCCTTAATAAACTTATGTTTTACTGTTTTTATTACAACAGTTAGTAGTAGTAGTAGTAGTAGTAGTAGTAGTAGTAGTAGTAGTAGTAGTAGTAGTAGTAGTAGTAGTAGTAGTAGTAGTAACAACAACATTTGCAAAGAATTTAGTTTGTCAGGCAGTATACATGCATGATTTCTCTGTGAGGCCAATACTGCAGGTGCTATAATCCTTATTTTTCTTTTCTTTTTTCTTTTTTTCGAGCCAGTGAGGGTTAAGTGACTTGCCTATGGTCACCCAGTTAGTAAGTGTCAAGTGTCTGAGGCCAGATTTGAATTCAGGTCTTCCTGAATCCAGGACCGGTGCTTTATCTACTGTACCACCTAGCTGCCCCCTCATCCCCATTTTTCAAATGATGAAACAGGGGTTAAGCTTAGGACTAATTTCACTATGCAAATGCTGCTTCTTCCACGTGTACACAAATAAGTAAATACAAGATAATCTGAAAAGGACAAGGGCACTAATGATAGGGAGAATCAAGAAAAGCACCTGATAAGTATAAAGTGGTACCTGAAGGATGGATTTAATATGCAAACTTTTTATTTTAATATGTAAACCTTTAAGTGTCATGTCATTGCTATTGTTAGCCTATTTTGTATAGTGGATGAACGGCTTGGGAAGTTATTTCTTTTATGTTTTGACTTACTAAGTTAGTGGCAGGATCAGAATCACCAGAATTAGCCAGATACAGCCTTTTCTATGCTTTATAAAGGGAAAGGAGCCAGTAAGGACCCCAAAGTTGTTGTTGGTGGTTGTTTTTTTGTTTGTTTGGTTTTTTTGGTTTTGGTTTTGGTTTTTTTGCGGGGCAATGGGGGTTAAGTGACTTGCCCAGGGTCACACAGCTAGTAAGTGTCAAGTGTCTGAGGCCAGATTTGAACTCAGGTACTCCTGAATCCAGAGCCGGTGCTTTATCTATCCACTGCGCCACCTAGCCGCCCCAGTTGGTGGTTGTTTTTAAAGAACAATTCACAGAAATGGGAGTCAGGTAATAATTGTTGATAAAACTTGCTGTGCTGCTTTTTAGTTGCGTCTAACTCTTCATGACTCTATTTGGGATTTTTTTGGCAAAGATGCTGGAATGGTTGGCCATTTCCTTCCCCAGCTCATTTTACAGATGAGGAATGGAGGCAAACAGAGTTAAGTGACTTGTCCAGGGTCACACAGCTAGGAAGACTATGAGGCCAGATTTTAACTCTTGAAGATGAGTCTTCCTGATTCTAAGCCCAGAACTCTGTCCACTGTGACAGAGTTTGAACTAATGGCTAGGGTGGGGGAACAATGGACAAGTCTTGGGGATTGGAAAAAGAGACAGTGGGGTGATGTTGAGTGTGGAAATTTCCTTATTGTAAGGAAGACTGGTGAGCAAAGAGGGAGGGGGTTCTATCCCTTAGGGCTAGTGAATGGAAGGAGAGTTGATTGATACTTTTCTATACCTATTCTGATTTACCGCCCCAGTCAAGTAGGGCCTTCATTTACTACTTCCTTGGAGTCCAGAATGATGACCCAAGATTTCACTGCTTTTCTCTTTCACTTGTCCTGAAAATACATTGAGAGAGTTTATAGAAAATGGAATGGCACTATAACCCATATTCATTTATAAAAACTAAACATCCATCCTTGTCAGAGTATCCCAGACAGGAAAACCCTTGGGCCAGAAATATTTCCACCTGAACTACATCAAATTAGAACCATAATGCAGCCAACATTTACATAGCACTCTGAGAGATGTTTTCATTACATATACGTACATATATATAATTTTCTCCTAATGACAGCTGTATTTCAGAGTTGGTCATAATGAAGTTGAAATAGTCCTGGATTTGGTATCGGATGACTTCAGCTAATCACTATATGTCTTTAGGCAAGACCCCACTCTACTGAGCCTCATCTAGAAAATGAGAGGGTTGTACTAGAGATGTTTCCAAGCTATCTTCTAGTTTTCTAGTTCTAAATACTACAATTATATTTTCCCCCTAAGGGCAAAACATAATTGTAAAATATACTTTATACTTAGTTCCTTGTTACCTAATTATACACCATCCATATTTTCAAAAATGCTTTCCTTTTTAAAATTATTGTATCTTTGTGGAAAAGAATAAAACAAGGGCAGAGGTGATAATTCGTTTGAAAATAAGAAAACAAGGCCACAAGAAGTTAAATATTTTCTCTTTTAATATGATCTTAAGCATTAAACATAGAATATTTAAGGTGGTATGCAAAACTGAACTTCTATTGCACAGTTTTTCTAAGCTATATATTTAATTTAAAACAGTGTTCTTCCTCTACTCCAGCATTCTGCTTCTCATAATATGATCTTTACATTAGGCTTCTTAATGTGGGATCCATATATAAATGGACACAAATGTGACTTTATTTCAATATAATTATATTAATTATATTGAAATATATAATATGATTAGTTAATTGTATTATTAATATATAATATAATTAATTAATTCAATACAAATATCATTGTATTTTGGTATAATTTGAAACTCTATGTATCTTATGTTATACATTTTTAAATTAATTCTGCAAATTAGTCCCCAGACTTTACCTATTTTCCACAGGGGTCTGCAACACATACACACACAAAATGAAGGATCTCCTCTGTAATATTTCAATTGTTCATTTGTTTCGGGTGTGTCCAACTCTTCATGACCCCATTTGGAGTTTTCTTGGCAAAGATACTGGAGTGGTTTGCCATTCCCTTCTTCAGCTCATTTGACAGATGAGGAAACTGAGGCAAACAGACTTAAGTGACTTTCCAGGGGTCATAGGCCATATTTGAACTCAGGAAGATGAATCTTATTGACTCCAGGACCTGCAGTTTCAGTATCCTCTTTAATTGGTAAAGAATCTACTTAAACCCTCCAGAAAAGCACATTTTAAACTTATTGCATTAGAAAACTACATTCCCAGAGGGAGGCCCTATCTTCAGGCTTATTACATTTTATAGGATAGTTCTGTGACTTTATTGCAGACAAGGTCATCATTACCTAGTAAATTTCGTTTCTTTCACGGTTTTGAATAGACTTTATGTTGACCATAACTAAGAGGAAGGGTGCAGAGTGAAGTAGGGGGCTATGTTTGATTTAGCCTGGTTTATTTTCCCCTGATTCCTACTGCTTCATGACTCTTTCCCAGAAGCCTGAAGAAATAATGCATAGTGATAATATGGTATACTCCTGCTTGGGACACAGCTCTACACTATTGTATTTTAAAACACTTTAGAGATAAACTTAGTTCATTTTTAAGAGTCCAGAATGTGATTCCTTATTGGCAAATAGCTGCCCTTTTTATTATCTAACTCAATGACTGAGCAAATTACTTAATCATATCTCTCTCTCTCTCTCTCTCTCTCTCCCTCTCCCTCCCTCCCTCCCTCCCTCTTTCCTGAACAGGTTGATAAATTAGACCTTTAAGGTCTCCCAGCCCACCAGTTTTTACATGATATAAACACTTTCTCTCTTGTTTGTTCTTCTTTATTGAGTTCATTGTTGAGTTATATACTAGCTGTAAAATATTCAAACAGGGTCAGGATGTTTTGAAAATAGGGATCTATTTTTTTTTCTGCTTGCTAAGAAGAGGAGGGAAGAGAAAAAGCATTTCTGTAGAACCTTTTATGGTGCCAGGCATTGTGCGAAGTGCTTTTTCCAAATATTTCATCCTTACAACCACCCTGTGAGGTAGGCACTGTCCCTATCCTCACTTTATTTTTGAGGAAACTGAAGTAAACAGAGGTTAAATGGTTTGCCCAGGGTCACAGCTACTAAGCATCTGTGGCCAGATTTGAATTCTTATCTTCCTAACTCCTGGGCCAGAGAGCCACCTCCAAACATTGTATTTGCTCACAGATGAGTGCTCAATTAATTATAACACACAAGTCCTAGTGTGTGGCATTTATAAGGCCCGTTAAGTTAGGCCTCCCCTGATTTTCTCATGCTGACAATGCCAAACAAATGCTTTTGCTGTGGGCAGTTCCTTTATTGCAACAGTACATATTTGCATCAACGAGTTCTCAGGGCAAATAGGCTTTCTCTACAAGGACTTTTTTCACTTGTGGGGTCAACATCCGGAGGATGTTATAAGTCCCTTTTCATGTTATTCACAACAAACATGACCTTTTCACAGTTGTTCACAGCAGAATCAACGCTGGGGTGATTTGGTTGTTTCTCTGGTTATGTTTTTAGAGCATTGAGTTTTTGGTTTTGATTTCTAGAGTTTTGAGGTAAGTAATGGAGGAAAAATGAAATTAGCAAGATTTCTCCACATTTGAAGCCACATAATGACCTAAGGACATGTGGACTGACTGCTTTATGTGCCTAGGGATGACAAAAGGCCTGGGGTGTGGGTGGGGAAAGACTTTTGCTTGATGTACAAAAGAATTCTTTGAAAATTGCCTATAAAAGGCTCAGTCTAGTTTCTTTCCTCTCTAAGTTGTGATAAGCATCTGAAGTCAAGATCTAGTTTTTGAGAGTTTAGTAAATGAATAGGAAACATTTTGTTGTTGTTTGTTGAGCTCTCGTGCTATTCTCTCACCTTCCCTGGTGACCTCATCATCTGGCTATTTTTTTTTCCTTACTTAACATTCTTGGCTCATGCTAATAATGATCTTTATGCTTTTGCTTCCTGGTTCTATAAACTCCAACTCCTTACCCTGTACAGCACTAACTTCTAAAAGTAAGTGTTTGTTGAACTGAATTCCTTACTCTTGCCAAACCTGGGTTCATCTGCACCAGCAGATCAACAAACATTTAGTAAACACTTACTGCACATACACCATGTCCCGCTAGGACACTGGGAACAAAAATACAACGAATGAAACAATTACTACTTAAAACAAGCTTACATTCTACTGGGAAAAATGTGTGTGTGTGTGTGTGTGTGTGTCTGTGACACATATATTTATAGATACACTTGTATATTGAAATACAGATCTAAGCATATATGTGTACATGTTTGTGTATAAATATATGTACATACAGGAATAAAATGTAAAGATAGTAAGTACAAAGGAGGGAGGGAGGGAGGGCACTAGTGGAAAGGCTTCATCTAACAAGGTTGTTTCTGAGTTGTATCTCAAAAGTTGCCACAAGGAGGTGAGAGGTGATGAGGGTCTCCACTAAGATAATAGATGTATGAGTGGAGAGAAGTGGTTGGATATAGTAGATATGATGGAGGTAAAATCAGCAAGACTTGAAAACAGATTAGGTATGTGTGGTGAGGGAAGTACAGGACACTGCTAAGGTTAAGAATAGAGGAAAATGGAAGAATGGCGGTACCTTTAGCAGAATAGGGGAAGCCTGGCAGAAAAGTGGTTTGGGGGGAAAAAGACAATGAATTCGGTTTTGGACACGTTGAATTTGGGATGTCTCTGGAACATCATGCCCTCAATCCTTTCAATGTTCCTTGTTCTCCTGGTCCACTAACCCAGTCTAGCTTTACTTTTCTCCCTAACCAGTCTTGCCCTCTTCTTTCCAAGACTAATACCTCTCCCAGGTGGTATTGACCCTAAATCCCTTGACATCTCCAGAACTTGGCTAACATTTCTCCTACTTTCTCTAAGATCTTCACTCTATCTTTATTTGTTATTTCTGTTAATCAAACAAGCAACAAGCATTTATTAAGCTCCTGTATCCCCGGAACTATGCTGAGTGTTGTGCATCCAAAGATAAAAATTAAATAGTCCCTGTACTAAAGGAGTTTACATTGTTTTAGGGAAAAATATATGTATGTGTGTGTGCATACATGTGTGCATAGGCACGCGCGCACACACACACGCGCACACACACACAGACACTACTGTTTTGGTGCTGGGAATACAAAGGCAAAAAACAAAACAGTTTCTCACCACTAAGAACCTGTGTCCTATAGGGTCAGGAAAGCACAGACTTCCTGGCTTTTCTTCTTGAAATAGTCCATTTTATTTTTAGAGAGCTCTAATTATTAAGATGTTCTTTCTTATAGTGAGCCAAAATTAACATTTCTGCAGTTTTTATCCATTGGCCCAGCACCTGCCCTGGGGGAAGGAAATTAACATAAATCCATCAGTATTATGCTGGTAAATTTTTAATAATTAGATCTCAAAAAAATTGTGCCCATGACAGTTTTAAGTTTAATATGCATTATTAACATTTTTCCTGTCACTTTTTAAGTCTAGACAGTCAACAAAACAAGAAATCCGGCTCTGATTTGTAGCATCTGCCAGTTTCTGAAGTGTAAACGTTCACACTGAAAATCTAACAATCACCTCTTGTGAAACCGTTCAAGCTGGCCCTAGCACATTCCCAGCAGTTCCTCTTCCACATATATATCTTTCGAATATTTGAAGACAGCCATATTATTCCCACTGTCATCTTTCCAAACTTCGAATTCTTAATTCCTTCAAGTGATGCTCATATGAAATCATCCTGGTCACTTTTTCCCTGTTCTTTCCCTGCTCATTAATACCCTCCCTAAAATGAAATATTGAGAACTGAACCTATTACCTTAGATGTGGTCTGGTCACTGTCAAAATAGATAAGAGTAGTTTTCTGAATTTTAGCTATCTTTCTATATAATCTCAGAAGGTATGCCTCACTTGAAAACCTTGCATGCTTGTAGATGATTTAACAACTCACAAATGTTAATTAAGCAATGTCTTTTGGTACCATGACAATCTTATCAACATATGGCAGCTTTCGATGCCAAGTGGTTAGGCTGACGCAAAAACTTAACTTTCTAGTTAGTTAAGGGCTTAGATGTTCGTGGGTCATTTTTGAGTACTCATTTGCCTGGACTAGAATTGGGGGCCTTTGGTGTTAATTGAATGAAATGGAAATTAGAGTCTCATTATGGTAGAAAATTAGTAGATGCAAAGTTGGAGCTTGAGTTCAGAAGTTTTTCTTCCCATCAAAGGGCCAAGAGGTGGTAGTTTTGTCATCATCATTATTTTTATTTATTTTGTAAAGGAATAAAAGATGCTAAATTGAAGGTTCCTAGCTTCCCTGACTTCCTTGAAGCCTCAGGTAAAGTTATATCTTCTGCAAAAAGTCTTTCCAGACCCCATTTCATGGTAATGCTTTCCGTTTATTGTTTATCTCCAATTTATCCTGTATATATCTTGTTTGCTGCTTGTCCCTCCTGCTTCCTCAGACTGTGAGCTCCCTGAGTGCAGGAGTTGTCTTTTGTCTTTCTTTGCATCCCTCGTGTTTAGCACAGTGTATGGCACATAGTAGATACTTAATAAATGCCAGTTAGCTGAATAATCAAAGCAAAGGTTGTAAGGCAGCCTTCGTAAGCTTTTTAGTCCCCATCCATTTAATTAAGTGCAATCAACAAATTGCCAACAAATCTCAGCCATATCGATATATTGAAGCCCTCTGATAAACTTTTTGTTCTATCCAGATTTGAAGTAATGATAATTTTGGCCCCAAACCAGACAATGAATAAGTTACTACAGTTCTATGAAGTGGTAGGATTTATGTCCCCCAAAGTAAGAGGACAGTAGCAATTACAAGTCAAGATTTTTGTTCCTTACAGTAGCTATGGGGACTATAACTTATCTTCAGGAAAATATCACTGAGAACTTACCAAGTGATGTGGAGTCGAGGGAGACAGAAATTTGCTTTGTTATTGATTAATTGCAGTGCCAGGGTATACTGGAACTTGCTTAATGTTGTTTGTTCTCTTGGACCGCATCCAAGGGTATTAATTACTGAAGCATTGAAAGGATCTTATTTAAGTGTTTCACCTGTGAGGCAATTCAAAGACCAGGAATTCTGAAGAAGAAAGGGGTCATCTTTGTTGATTTTAGGAGCATGATGGTGATGTATTTCCTGCCCCCCCTTTTTGGTAACATCAATAAGATAAAAGTTATTGTCTTAAATTGTGAGAAGAAAGAAATGCTCTTGGAGGATGAATTTTCTTTAGAATCTTAGTTAAAAAGGAATGAAAAATAGAGAGGGGGAGACAGATAGGGTCTTCAGTAAACCTTGCTAAGGGAAGAGGATGAACGGGCCTGTTTCAAGCCTGGAAAGTATGTACTCTATCTTCAGAAGTTTCATGATAGAAGATATTTAATTAGTTAATGGGCTTTGGGGCTCTCCGTTGTTGCTGTGACATTATTTACTCAATATGCTTAGTTGGAGCCACCAAAATGAATAGCATGCCACTTACTCACTGCATGTTTATTTGCCTGTGACCCACAAGCTAGTGTAATTTATGAGATGAACTTATTGTTTCTGACCAACAAGATTTCTCTTACCCCCTTATAAACTGCCCTTGGTTTGTTTAATTAAGCATGGGAGTGTACCCTACCATCAGGCTCCTTCTCCCTTCCCCAGGAGAAATGCTTGATGGATTAAAGATTAAATAACTACAATTCTAGGTGCACCGAATGTTGTTCAGCTTGACTTCAGCTGAAATGGGAGCCATTGTGTTCTATTGTTTGAAAGCTATTAGATACCACACCTTTGAGATACACAGTCTGAGGTTTCCCATTGATTTGTGTTCTGTATTGCACCATTGTATTTTAGCGGACAACCCACCTCAGACATCAAGCGTAGAAACACACATCTAAAGTTTACTTATACATCACTTGAGAGTTGGTTTGGGTGTGTGGCCTTTGATTGACAGTGAGAAAATTTCTCTTTAAAAAATCTGGCTATGACAGTCCTTTCCGGGTACATTTCATGTAAACTTATACACCCATGTGTACCCCCTCTAGCTCGGGAAATTGAATTGTTAACCCTACCCTTGTTTCTCACAATGGTATGTCATTCAATTGCCTGTTGCTCCATTAAACTTCCCTGTGATTTTCTAGACCAAAATATTTGACTTTGGCCATAACTCTCCGCTCTCTCTTTCTCTATTCCCTTAAGAGAATATATTTTCTTGAGGACAATGACTGTCTTGCTTTTATATTTGTACCCCTAGGGCTTATCCCAATGCCTAGCATAATAAAGTAAGCACTTAATTTTTTTTCATTCATTCATTCATTAATTCTTCAAGCATAGTATATTTACAGTGTATATATTGACCCCTTCCTCTCTATCTCTCTTAAAACTGATATCAAACTTATAAGTTTTTTTCTGTGTCTGGTTTTCCCATCTCTGACTGTGCAGATTTTTATTTTAAGGATTTTATTTTTCTCTTCCTAGGCTTTGCTGACTACCTCTGTCTAATATAGATAAATAGATCTTTAAGGCAAGGCCTTCTCCTTTGTGTCTTCAGCCCTATAAAGTGCTGTGTGCACTTGTGTTCGTCTATAAATAGCAAGTCATCAGAAGCCAGGATTTCAGCTACTAGTTGTTAAAAATGGCACTTAGACTTCTGTAGGGACTCTGAAATTATCCATGTGTTAACATGAAAAACGATGTTGGAATTAATGGTATTAGAAGTGTTTCTTTACTATCTCACACACACACACAAAAGTTTCTTCCGTATCTCATCCAAACTAGACTGTGTACTCTAAAAGTAATCAAAGTCAGAGAACATGGATGAAATCTTATGACATTTGAAAAATAAAAAAAGCCTCTTGGTCTTTTTGTGAAGTAACGGCATATTTACTGTGATGTTGGTCAAACCGGGCAATAATTAAAATTCCCTTTGCCTTTGCTCCTAGGGAAGGCCGCTCAAATGCACACATCAAAGGAGATTACCAAAGAATTGGTGATGTCATGCTGAAGAACATTCAAGGCATGAAGGTAAGCCAGGTGGCAGCCTCCTAGTCCTGGGTTGTTCTCCCAAGTAAAGGGAGTCCACTCTTTGCCTTTGTGCAAGCCCTAAATGACCACACCAGCAGTGAAAAGAGGGAGAGAATTTGGAACTCAAAATTTGAAGGAAAAAAAAAAAGAATGTTAAAATTGTATTTATGTAATTGGGGGGAAAAAATTAAATGTTAAATTCTCTAAAAGAAATGCCTCCCTGGAGTTGAAACTTCTCTAATATTTGATAACATCAGAGGTACTATAGCAATTGTGTACAGCAAGCATTTCTTTTTTTTTTTTTTTTTTAGTGAGGCAGTTGGGGTTAAGTGACTTTCCCAGGGTCACACAGCTAGTAAGTGTTAAGTGTCTGAGGCCGGATTTGAACTCAGGTCCTCCTGACTCCAGGGCCAGTGCTCTATCCACTGCGCTACCTAGCTGCCCCTACAGCAAGCATTTCTTGATTTTTCAGGCCTGAATTTCTAGGGGATTTTTTTTTTAACATAAAGCTATGAAGGAGGGTATTTCAGCAAATCAATTTTAAAATATATTTTAAAAAATTTTTTTTAATTTTTGGTGAGGCACTTGGGGTTAAGTGACTTGCCAAGGGTCACACAGCTAGTAATTGTTACGTGTCTGAGGCTGGATTTGAACTCAGGTCCTCCTGAATCCAGGGCCAGTGCTCTATCCACTACACCACCTAGCTGCCCTTAAGCAAATCATTTTTCAAACCAAGAAATCTCTTTGAAGGGATGCAGAAAACATGAGGCCTGTCTTAGGAAGCTGTTTTTGTACCTTTTTAAAAGAAGGATTCTGAGAGGCAGAATGCCATGGTGGGTAAAACAGCTGACTTTAGAGTCAGGACAACCTGTATTCATGTCATACTTTTTTTTTTTTTTTGAGGGGCAATGGGGATTAAGTGACTTGCCTAGGATCACACAGCTAGTAAGTGTTAAGTGTCTGAGGCCGGATTTGAACTCAGGTCCTCCTGAATCCAGGGCCAGTGCTTTATCCAGTGCTCCACCTAGCTGCCCCCCATGTCATACTTTTAACAGAAATCAGCTGTGTCACCATGCACAAGTCATTTAATTCCTGGGGGAGCCAGTGAATTTGTTAACACCTAGTTGCCTGGTACATTCCCATTTAAGAGAAATCACATGCAGACTAAAAACAAAACAGAAAAACATACAGAAAAAGGGAAAGTGTCTATGTGTGCATTATCAAAACATGGTAATATTACTGAAAACATAGAACAAAACAGTTGCTTGGTATTTTGTATACTAAACATTTGGGCAGTAAGGTGGATGGGCCCCCGGGCCTGGAGTCAAGAAGCCTTGTTTTCCTGAGTTCCAATCTGGCCTCAGACACTAGCTGGATGACCCTGGGCAAATCACTTCACCCTCTTTGCCTCAGTTTCCTCATCTGTAAAAGGAGCTGAAGAAGAAAATGGCAAACCACTCCAGTCTCTTTGCCAAGAAAACCTCCAATGGGGTCATAAAAACTCAGACATCACCAAGAAATGGCTGAACAACAACATACTAAACAATTGATTTGTTGACTGTGTGATTTGTTCATCATTATGTTGACATTTTCTTTAATGAGTGTTTTAGTATTGCCTAGACAAGACCCAACTCTGAACTCGGGGGCATATGGAAAATCATAATCAATTTGATCATTTACATTCAAGATAGAGAACATTTTACACCTTAGTAACTTGATTTCCTCATCTGTAAAACAGATAATATTAATCACCATCTAGAACAGTGAATGGCACATAGTAGGTGCTTAATTATTGTTTATTGGCCCCATTTCTCTGTCTTCAATTCAATCATGTTCAGGTACTTCATGTCAGTCCATGGCCTCCATGTGTCACCTGCCCTCCTGTCTGTGTTTGGACCCCACATGTCTGTGTGCACATTTATTCTTCCTCTGAATACTGAATACATATAAGTTTATGTTCTATTAATTTTTAAAACAGCAACCAATTTCTTGCAACTGAACTTTAGTTTTAGGTGGTCTTCAAGCTATTAAATTTTATTTACAAATTCAGTAAATTCAAATTTTCTCTTCATGAATATAAAGGTCTATAAGTATTTAAAATGTGCAGTCTTCATCCTTTTTGATCTCTCTACTGCTTTTGGCATAGTTGCCTACGTGGTCTCATGGATACCCTCTCCTCTTTCAGCTTTCATGATACTGTTCTTCCCCTTCCTGTCCAATCACTCCCCTGTTCAAAAATCATCAATAACTGCATGTTGCCTCTAGAACAAAACACGGATGCCTCTGATTTGTTTTGTTTTGTTTTTTTGGTTTTTTTTGCGGGGCAATGAGGATTAAGTGACTTGCCCAGGGTCACACTGTTTTAGAAGCCCTTCCTCATTTGGTATTTCATCTCCCACCTCTTTCTCTCCAGTGTTATCCTTTTTGTTGAATCTGCTCCTCCTGACTCCAACATTTTAGAATCTGTGACTTCTTAAGTGAATGGTTGCTGTCTGTAAATTCTAGCTAGTCTGTCTAAAAAATCTAATGAGTGGTCGCCAATAAATTAGAAGCTTTATCAAGAGTTTAGACTTTTAAGCATTTATTAAGGAGCATAAAAATTTGGTGAAGAGAGAGAGAGGCCTAGATGCCTACATCTATCAATCTCAGGGAGCCAGCATCTCCAGCTCCACTCTCCACGAGGTCCTGATGAATGAGAGAGTGCCTCAGCCCTTCTTCGTCCCACAAGCCTCCTGTCTAAATCGGAAACATCCCATCCACACACATATACAGCTCCAAGTTAATTGGCTGGTAGCTTTGATCGACAGTACCCATGAGCAAATGTCACTTCCTGACGCCAAGGAACTGACCTTCCAAGCCACATGGCTTGCCCTCAGACGCCTTCTCCTCATGGCGGAGCTTTCCTACAGTAACTCTTCAGCAGGTGGCATCACTCCAATTGTCACATAAGTCTCATTGAGGTACCCATGGAAGCCATTTCTGGTCCCTTTAATTGTTAGTGTTTTTTTCCTTTAATTATATGGTATTGATTTACACTATGTAAACATTCAGTCCCCCAAGTATAACGATAGCTTCATGAGGGAACTGGGTTTTTCTTTTGTCTTTGTATCTCCAGTGCCTAACTTAGCACCTTATATATGAAGTGCTTCCTAAATGCTTTAGAATTAAAGTAAAAGCAAACTTTTTCCATCCCAGTTGGCTGGATACTGTCAGAGAGCATAACTTTTAGGAGCAAGTAAAATGCTTAAGTAGGCCAAGAGGGTGGAATTTAATAAACTATTTGTCTAGGACAATAAAAATTATCCTTGAGGCTTGAATTAATGCACTTACCAAAGAGCTAAGCTTAGTCGTGGACATGATTTAGGGGTAAGTATTTTTTTATAGCAATGCATTATGGTAGAAAGAGCATTGAACTAGGAATCAAAAGACTTGGTTGCTAGCTCCAGGTTTGCGTTGTGGCAATTTAACTTGGACCTATCACTTAACTTCTGTGTATCTCAGTTTTCTCATCTGTCAAATGACGGGGATGGGCAAGACAAGCTTTGATGTCTCTTCCAGATTTAACATTCTGTACTTATGTGTCTCATGTGAAGTTTGGAGCATTCAGTGAGAAGAAAATTGTTGAGAGTCTTTCATTCTCCCTTTTTTTTCTTTTCAAAGACATTGGTTGGAATATTGTATTGATGACATCATTAATTAATAATTCGTATTATAGTATTTCTTGTTATTTGGTCATTTCAGTCATGTCCAATTCTGTGACCCCACTTGGGGTTTTCTTGGCAAAAATATTGGAGTGGTTTGACATTTCCTTCTCCAGCTCATTTTACAGATGAGGAAACTGAGGCAAACAGGATTAAGTGACTTGCCCAGGGTCATATAGCTAGTAAGTATCTGAGGCTGGATTTAAACTTAGGTCTTCCTGACTCCATGCCCAGAGCTCTATCCACTGCACCACCTAGCTGCACGATTATAGTATTATTAGCAATTAAATAATATGCCCTGTTTCTTCTTTTACTAATTAGTAAGTGATGCTCTTATTTTTGGTGTGATATAGTAAGAGACTGGGACTGAAAGTCAGCTAAAATGAATTTGGGTCCTTACTCTGCCATTGATTTGCTGTGTAACCTTAGTCAAGTCATTTCACTTTTCTGAGGCTCTTTCCTATTTTCTGATCTGTACAGTTTAGCCATTTAGACTACAAGATCTTTTAAGGTTTCTTTCAACTTCAAATACTGTGATAAACCTGCATATGATATCCGAGGATATGGTCGATTTGTGGTGATAAAAGAATTCCTGCTAAATAGGTTTCTCAGGCAAAGATGAAATGCTTATGTCATGATTATAGCATAAAGCACGCAGATCCGTGTGTTCAGACTAACTTGTTTCTTTTCCATTTCTCAAGTTTGTCTCCCATCCTCTTTTGCTCTGTTTGTGCCTTCGTCCTCACATCCGCCTCTTTCCAGCGCCATTTATATATCTGCTTTCTGGGTTCCCTATTTCTTGTCCTCTTCTTCAGCCTTTCCTCTTTTTCCTTTTTCTACTCAGAAAGCTTGCTATAAATCTCATTATCCTTGCTCTCCAGTCTTCTTTGGCAACCTTGGTGGTTGAACTTTTCAAACTCTTAAGATTTTAAGCCTCTGTGCCTACTTTAACTCACATCTTATACCACCGAGTACCAGCCCATGAGCCATTCAATGTTCAGCGTACGCTGGGTCTCCCTCGCCTTGTCCTGTGCTATCTTCCTACTCTCCCTTTCTTTATCTTTCTTCCCAGGTACTTTTCTCCCTTTTACAGCTAGCTGCCTTCCTGGCTACTTCCAGCATTTCACTCTCATACCAAGTGCTGACATTCAGTCCCTATCAGATCTCTTTTCTTCCAGACCAAACCAGGCCTCTTAAAGGGCCGCAAGAACTGTAATGGTTTCCATTTATAACCCCGCCCCCATAGACAGACAGACAGACACACACACACACAGAAGCACACACTCCCCTCCTTCTCTATGCAGTACATCTTCAGCCTAGGCACTTGATGTGCCATTCTGTAAGCGTTCCTTGTTGCTTTGGCATTTCAAATGAGTGTTTACAGCATGGAGAGCAGTGCAAGCAAAATAAAAATAAATAAAGAAATTTTCCAAGTGGCACTTTGGAAACATTTTTGGTTGTTTTGTTTGTTTTTTAAATCATACAGTTTTGGGGTTTTTTTGTTTGTTTGTTTTTAGTGAGGCAGTTGGGGTTAAGTGACTTGCCCAGGGTCACACAGCTAGTAAGTGTTAAGTGTCTGAGGCCGAATTTGAACTCAGGTACTCCTGACTCCAGGGCTGGTGCTCTATCCACTCCGCCACCTAGCTGCCCCTAAATCATACAGTTTAAAAAAAAAAAGTCAGCAAGGTGCAGTGAAATGAATGATGTATTTGAAGTCAGTGGACCTGGGTTCGAATCCTAGCTCTACCGCTAGCTGTCTGTGTGATCAAGGGCAAACTACTTCATGTCCCCAGGGACCTCAGCAGCCTGACCCTGTGAAGGAAAGTCTTCAGAAGCCAGTTTCCTAATGACAGGCTTGTACTAGAATTCTGATAGGATATACCAGCCTGCACAGCATTACATTGCAGAATGACCAGTGTCATTTTTACATCTTTGGTTTATTTTGGACCAGAACTGCGGCTTTTATTTGTTCTGGAAAATACCTGATGAGGAAACTCTCTTTTCTACTTCTGATCAGTACCTAATCCGCACATTGCAGTCTTAAAGAGGCACTTGGGACACAGAGAGGTTGAGTCATTTGCCCAGAGTCAGTACTTGAGCCCAGGTCATTGTGATCAAAGACCACCCCTCTATCAATCTATTCCATTCTACCTCTAGACAGCATTAATACAGTAGAACCAAAGCCCGCTGCAGCCAACTGCCCATCTTTTTTTTTTTTTTTTTTTGCAGGGCAATGAGGGTTAAATAACTTGTCCAGGGTCACACAGCTAGTAAGTGTCAAGTGTTTGAAGTCAAATTTGAACTCAGGTCCTCCTGAATCCAGGGCTGGCACTTTATCCATCTTTAACAGTGTTCCATATGGAACCCACTGTGCCCTGGTATCGTTGTTTAGCCTAAAGTTAGGATTACCACAAACTTATTAAAAATATAGAAGGAGTACACCTCTGTCATTTCCCTACCTCCTCTCCCACACCATCCCTTGCACATACTTATAGGAATGACGTAGTGAATGTCTTATTATTAGCCTTCTATTTTGAGGGGGGCTGTTGCTAGCCTGTGGGCAAGGGAGGATATTGACATTATTCAGGGAGCTTTGCCAGTTGAGTACATTGGCTGGGCTATCTTTGCTGATGTTATTTTTATTATGCTATATTTATTGTGTGTCCTTTCTGTTTTAGCCACACTACACAATGTAGAAAAATAGCCAGTCCCTACACTCAAGATCTGCTTAATTATTTTCCAAGAGATATATACATTTAATACCATCATTATTTTTTTGAACTTAAGTAGAACATTTTATTAATTCAAAACCTTTTTTTAAAAAAAAACCAAAGTATAATATGGGTACAAAATTATGATGTCATGTTTTAAGTGAATGTCTTATTTATCTTTTTTGTTGTTCAGTTGTGTGCAACTCTTTGTGACCCCCATTTGGGGTTTTCTTGGCAAAGTTGCTGAAGTGGTTTGCCATTTCTTTCTTCAACTCATTTTCTAGATGAGGAAACTGAGGCAAACAGGTTTAAGTCACCCAGCTAGTAAGTGTGTAAAGCCAGATTTGAACTCGGGTCCTCCTGAACTCTATCCACTGCACCACCTAGCTGCTCCATTTATCTTTGTACCTCCCCCAATATTTCAAATAATGGACAGGTACCATATTGATCCAAATACAAACTGCATTTTTACAAACATCATATCTGTTTCTTCCCCATCTACCTTTTTTTTCTCTTCTCTAAGCAATTGACAAGTCATCTGTGGAAGCACAATGAAGCTTTGGTAGAGTTGGAAAATGGAATCAAGAACTCTCGCAGACTGGAGAGCTTCTGTCGAGACTTTGAGTTGCAGAAAGTCTGCTATTTGCCCCTCAACACCTTCCTCCTTCGGCCTTTGCACAGGCTGATGCACTATAAGCAGATAATGGAGAGGCTGTGCAAACATTACCCCCCGAACCACTCGGATTTCAGGGACTGCAGAGGTAAGTAGAACACTGGATGGGTTCAGGTTTTGTGGATTTTAATGCTATATCTGCAATTTTGTTAACTCACAAATTGATACCTAGAGGGACTTTTATGTCAGTAATGACATTCTGGGAAAAGTGTGAAGTGGTGGATTGTCTCTATGTTACTAACTCTGAAGTTTAAAAGGTGATGAGAGCAGCTAGGTGGCGCAGTGGATAAAGCACCAGCCCTGGATTCAGGAGGACCTGAGTTCAAATCTGAGCTCAAACACTTGACACTTACTAGCTGTGTGACCCTGGGCAAGTCACTTAACCCTCACTGCCCTGCCCCCCCCCCTCCCAAATAAGTGATGGCACTGGGTTTTCTCTGTGATGTTTTGTTTTCTTCTAATGCTGTTGATATAAATGGAAAATGTTCATGAGTTTTGTTTTTTTTCCAGAGAAGGAGTTAACTCATGCTCCTCCTAACCTGGAAAACTAGATTGCAGTGGTTTGAAAGCAATATGCTGCTGGCAAGAATCTTTTCCCCAGAGTCTGACAGGGAATGTAATCCCTGGTTTGGCCTACCCTTAACCTTCCCTTAGTCTTGGGGAACTTTTGATTTAATGCCTTTGAAGTATTTTCTTTTTTCTTTTTTTTTCTCATAGATTTAGGACTAAAAGGCCACCCTGTTCAGGTATAGCTTAGATCAGAAAGTGTCTGAGGTCCTTTCCAAATGTGAGATTCCGTAACTAAGGAGACCTGGGTTTTTGCCCTGGTTCTACCAGTAGACTGTTACCATGGGCGAATGAGTTCTCTTTTCCAGGCATCACTTACCTTATCTATAAAATGATCGCCCTTCTAGTCACATCCATCTGAGAATAAGCTTAGTTAAATTCAGAGAAGCTCCATTCAGAATGACACGGGATGGTGCATTTCTCAGTTACATTAACTTTCAAAGATCTTTTGTATCCTGGTGACAAAATCTATAAGCACTTTCATTTGGTCCTTTCTCTTTACTGCCACAAGGTTACTATCTTTGAAGGCCAATTGTACCCCATGGAACTAAGAGTAAAGGGATTGTTTATATGTGTCAAATGCTGTTGGGAAACCAAAACAAGCAAACTAACACTGGAAGTAAATCACTACGTTTTTATTATCCTGGTGTCTCTGAGGGAAGTGGTGCTATTAAGCTTTAGCAAGATGGTTTCTGACATCAACATCCTAGAGGGTTTTATCCCGAAGCTTGAACTGGAGGCGGGGGGGGGGGGGGGGGGGGGTCCAACAGCCCCTGTGTCTCATAAATACTCAGCGCTTTCTTTCCTTTTTATTTTATTAGCTGCGCTGGCAGAGATTACAGAAATGGTGGCACAGCTCCATGGTACCATGATAAAGATGGAGAATTTCCAGAAGCTACATGAACTCAAGAAAGATCTGATTGGCATTGACAATCTTGTGATCCCAGGAAGGGTAAGTAGGACAGGTCAGTGGGTGGTGCCCATGGGCAAAGCAGAAGGTGAGATCCACCTGCTTTCATCTTGAATCAGTTTGTGTCTGAGAAGCAGACAGGCAGATAGACAATGCAGTGGATAGAACGCTGAACTTGGAATCAGGAAAACCGTAGTTCAAATGCAGCCTCAGACACTACCAGATCCCTTAACCTGGATCAAAGGAGATCACATTTTGCAAGCCTTAAAATTCCATACCAGCAATCCTCAGAGATACTGTGAGTTTAGTTCCAGACCTCCACAGTAAAGTGAATATTGCAGTTAAGTGAGTCACATGAATTTTTTGCTTTCCCAGTGCATATAAAAGTTATGTTGACATTATACTGTAGTTTATTAAGTGTGCAATAGTATTATATCTAAAAAAACAATGTATATAACTAAATTTTTAAAACACTTTATTGCTTAAAAATTGATAACCATCATCTGAATCTTCAGTGAGTCATAATCTTTTTGCTGGTGGATGATCTTGCCTCAATGTTGATGGCTCCTGAATGATCTGAGTGGCAGTGACTGAAGTTCAGAGTGGCTGCCACAACTTCTTTTTTCTTTTCTTTTTTTTTTTTTTGGTGGGCCAATGAGGGTTAAGTGACTTGCTTAGGGTCATAAAGCTAGTGAAAGTGTCTGAGGCCGGGTTTGAACTCAGGTCCTCCTGACTCCAGGACCGGTGCTCTATTCACTGGGCCACCTAGCTGCCCCCTGTTGTTTTATTTTAAGAAATTGCTGTGGGAATGTCTTCCCTCTAGGGTTTTTCCTTTTACCCCCAACATGCCCGGGAAAATGCTATGAAGATCATGATGCGCTTAGCACGGGGGGCAGCTAGGTGGTGCAGTGGATAAAGCACTGGCTCTGGATTCAGGAGGCCCTGAGTTCAAATCTGGCCTCAGACACTGGATACTTAACTAGCTGTGTGACCTTGGGCAAGTCACTTAACCCTCACTTGCCCCATCAAAAAAACCCCAAACAAACAAACAAACAAAAAAATGATGCACTTAACACAGTATCTGACACATAGTAGGTACTTAATACACTTAATATATGTTTATGGATGGATGGATGGATGCCATGACTTGATTTGAAGGAGAATGATAGCAGCCCTTTAATTCTTGTCTAATAGTTTGCTTATCTCCTGAGGGTGTCTTTTTTTTTTTCCTTCCCTCACAAGCTGCTCAAGAATCAAATGCCAGCTCATGTTTCTGGAAATGAGGCAAGCTCATTTCTGTCATTTTGCATTCATCTAACCAGAATCCTCCAGCAGCCCAGAGCTACATGTTGACATCTTTGAATGAAGCAAAGCCAAGGTAGAGAGAATCACACTAACTTAAAGGGAAATTCACAAACCTATTATAGCCTATTTAAAAAAAAAAACAACTTGCTTTCTAGGATACAGTCCTTCCCTAGGACCTATTGCAGCACTGTGCCAATCTTATTAAAATGGTACCATAAGTATCCTAAAGAGACGCACAGAGAGACAGTGTTGCAGAGTGGATCCAGGAGATCTGGGTTCAAGTCAAGCTTGTAACACTAGCTGTGTGACTTGGGGCAAGGCAGCACACTGAAACTTCCAGTTTCCTCATCTGCAAAATGGGAATAATATAATAGCACAGAGTTCTTGTGAGGATCAAATTAGATTATGTTTATTGTCTAGTCCTTTGCAAACTTTAAAGGGCTTTGTAAATGACAGTAGTTGTCAGAAACGTAGAACTGTTTCTATGGGATTGACAGGATATTGAGAATTATTATGGGATCGTCAATTTCCTGATCCCTACATGTAAACTCCAAAAACATAAATCTACCATTTTTGTGAAATTCTCTGGTCTTATATGAGAGAGAGATACACTGGAAAGCTTAATTTATCTAATACAAGAAAGATGAGTTGACCTTCCAGGGATGGAATCTTTGGTTCCAGGAAGCCTGGGTATTTCAGACTTGAAAAATCACAAAACAGTTCATCTTCGGTTGGAAGCCTGTTGGAATAGTTATATATGGAAAGAGGTGGGTGGAAATTAAAGTTAGTACTCATCTCCGCCATGCAGGAGTAGAAACTACTTAATGCTTTAAGCATTTAGTGTCATATACAGTTCATGTGAGTCCTAGGGAAACTACTTGTTAAGTTGCCTGCAATCATATTGAGAACTCAGTTTTCTCTGGATAAATTTGTATATTAAAGCAAGTGACTAACAAGTTTTCCATGGGAAACTATTATGAACAAATTTTCTATGATCTCCAACATGTATAATTGGAAGGGTTTTTTTTTTTTTTAGCCAGGTGACTATATGCCTATAATTTTGTTGGGTCTACCCTCTGGTTAGTAGGAAAATTGAATAAAGATCAAGGCCCCAGTTAACATTGCAGAATCACCTTATCGCTATGTTTACTTACTCATCCAATTGCCATGACTCATTCATTGTCTGAACTCCTCTCTGAAGAGAATGAAGCATCTGTGTCTACTGGTCTTCAGAAGGATTCTCTAATGGATGGCTTTAATTCTGCAAGGTTGAATGAACCATTTTAAAATGATTTGAAGGGACTGATGTGGGGGCAGAAGGTCTCTGATAAGTCAGTTTCTAAACAGAATTTGAAAATTTGTTATTTGAGGGTGAAAATGTCTTAAACCTGCTCACATAGTCATACCAACCTATTTTTTCCACATATCGTCTATTTCCTAAAATTATTTATGGCATGGCTGTGTCCACTACAGGGACACTGTTTGTACCCACTGCTCAGCAGGAGTCAGGCTGGTGCCTGGAAGATAGACCTTTTTTAGTACACAGTATTTTAGACTATAGCCAGCAGCTCCACATGCATTAATATGGCATGGACATGAAATGGGGCTGATAGCTAGTTTCCTCCCAGACTGAATTTCTGGTTCAAGGGAGAGGTAGTTCTCCTGCCTGCTTCCTTCCTCTGTTTCCCCAAGAGGAAAAAGAAGGCAGAAACTGGGAGGAGAACCTGGTGTAGTGAACTATTTATTCTTTTCACTTATGAGTCTTGTGATCTTTCCTTCACTCTAGAATAGAAGGAACCCAGGATTAAAGATGCTGTGCATCTGTTTCCTTCCCCTTTCTTTGGTTAACAGTGTCTTGACCAAGATTTTTGTTGAAAGTGGTATGACTGTAAATAGCCCATAGATAACAAATAAGAAACTTAATAGCTGGTGAAACAACCCATCGCAATAGGATGGACTTCTTCAGCCCCTACTTAAGGCATTTGGTATATTCCTGTTTGATGCTTTGTTGTATGAAGCCCTTACCCCCACGCCCCCCCCCCTCCAATTTTCAATTGGTTAGATATAAGAAGTATTATCTCCCATCTCTGTCTCCATAGGATTGAACTCTGACTCCACACCTCCTTTGTTTTCACTTATCTGTAGGCTCCAGGGGCTGGGGGAAAAAATGCCTTCTCCTTTTTCTTTCTTTAATTGTTTACAGCATTAACTGCAACACTCCTATCTTCCCACATTCAGTTCTGTCAGAAGCATCTGTTGGAAATGTATCTCCTTTTAAATAGATGGTTAGTTATTCCTCTGTCATCCAAACTCAGTTCTAAGAAAACACCATTTCCTCAAATAACAACAGTGATATGTCATGGTCTTCTTGTGTCCTTCATGCAAGGGTATTCAAGTGTTATTTTACTGATCTTCAAAATATACTTCTTCAATTGATAAATTGCTTCCCAGCCGGAAGGAATCTCTACTGCCCCTGAACTTTTTATAGCCTATTGACACACTCCTCTCAGGCATTTCTCATGTCCTACTTTGTATAATAGCTATTTGTGTATTGTTCATCTTTCCTGCTAGATGGAAAGATCCTTGGAGAGGGTCTTTTTCATCTTTATGTTTTGCCTTGCACATAAGGAGAGGTTTTCTTAATTTTGTTGGTTGTTCAAATAAAAAGTATTTGGGACCTTATTGGCCTGAATATAGGTCACTTTTGACCATAAATCTGGCTTGGAATGTGGGCACTAGATGGGTATAAACTGAAAATATTTGTTTCCTTTACTGAGAGATCTTATTTTAGGTTTGTGGTTTATATTTTGGGTGAAAGAATATATCCAGGGGCAGCTAGGGGGTGCAGTGGATAGAGCACTGGCCCTGGATTCAGGAGGACCTGAGTTCAAATGCAGACTCAGACACTTGACACTTAACTAGTTCTGTGACCTTGGGCAAGTCACTTAACCCCAATTGCCTCACACACACACACACACACACACACACACACACACACACACACACACACAAATAATATATCCAGATAAGTAATTGAGGGGAGAGGGAGAGAGGGTAAAGACCTATTATTTAATTAGTCTGTGGAAATTCCAGTGTAGAAACTCCTTTTACCAATGCAGATTGTCAACTCATATTTTATACTCTAAGAGAGTTGCTTATGGCCCTGAGAATGTTAAGTGACTTGCCCAGGGTGACAGAGCTGTTATGTGCCAAAGGTAGGATTTGAACCCAGGTCTTCCTGACTCCAAGACTTCTCTTTTTTGTGCCACATTACCTATTTGGATCAATATAGTAATGAAATTTATCTTTCCTAAAAGCACAGCCCTAGGTCCAAGAAAGTTGGAATAATTTGTGCAACGATATGTTGAGTCTGAAAAATCAGTTATTTATTGAGCATGTATTATGTACACAATACTTAGTATACTAGCGATTTTGAGGGCATTGTGGATAAAACATGGTGCCTTCCTTTGAGGAACTTATAATCTGAAAAAGCAATAGGAAAACTTGTTCTTTGAGTTTTATTTTATAGGGCCTGCAGGTCTACTACATTAGAGAACTCAGCTTCAGATCAGGGCTTCTTAAAATTTTTCCACTCATGATCCCCTTTTGCCCAAGAAATTTTTACCCAACCCAGGGTATATAGGTATATAAAATAGGTATACATAACCTTTTATTGTTGCCAGATTTTTCATGACCCCCACATTCAATTATGCAATCCTATATGGGGTCACGAACCACAGTTTAAGAAGCTAGGCTTTAGATAAGCAACAGTATTATAAGAAATGAGAAGTCAGCAGACTAGATAGTAGTATATGCACCAACTATAGCTGTATTAAAATAACAAGACTTTGCTCTTTGTTTTGCCTTGTAAATACCTATCTATAAACAGATTGAAAACTGGACATAGAGCAAATGTGTTATTATTCTTATTGAAATTGGAGACTCTGCATGACATGGTAGAAAGCTTGTAGAATTTACAATTACAAATGCTGCCACTGTTACCGCTGCTATAAGCCTGAACAAGTCAGTTACTCCCTCTAGACTTCAGTATCCTCATTTGTAAATTGAGGACTTTGGACCACATGTCTCTTCCATCCCCAGATCTGATTACCTTGTATTATTTTTTTCTAATTATCCATGTAAAACATTTAAATTTGTTGTTTTTCAGTTGTTTCAGTCATGTCCCAACTCTTTGTAACCCTTTTTGGGATTTTCTTGGCAGAGATACCGGAGTGGTTTGCCATTTCCTTCTCCAAAGCTTATTGCTTTATTTGGCATGGTTATTTGTTAAATTTGTTAAAAGTGTTAAATTTCTAATTTGAGGACAATGACTAAAATCCCTTCTATAGGGCAGGATAAAGTAGGAATTGCAGTCAGCCATCCCACGGACAAATGGGTTCCTCTCAGAGGCCTGCAGGATGTCTCACCCTCCTGCTTGTCCTCCCTTCTGTAACGTCTCTCTTCATGAAGAGCACTGAAGTCTACACCGTGGTTCAGATCCTTTCTGAACATTCCAGCCAGGAATAAAGAGCAGTGTTTTCTACAAATTAAGGATCTTGGCAGGAACTCAACTTGAGAATTTATCAGGAGGCACTCATGACTTGCTTCTTCCACAGGAATTCATTCGCCTGGGCAGCCTCAGTAAGCTGTCTGGAAAAGGGCTACAGCAGCGTATGTTTTTCTTGGTAAGTAAGGACAGCTATGTTGTGCTTACTGTCTACTTAAATGAAATATAGTACAAAGGAATGAAGTGGCATTATTTGAATTGTGTCAGACAAGTGGGACCTGGGAAGCACAAAAGGTAATGATAACTTAGGCTCAAGGTCTACAGATTAATGAAATAATGTGAATCCATTTATAAACCTGGACTACATTTTTGATTTAGGGATCATAGGTTCTACTTTCCAATGGAAAGTGTCATCTCATACACTTTATGGTCTTAGAGACTTGCTTTACCTTACTTTGGCTTTATTGGTTTTTATTGTTGGGGGCAGCTAGGTGGCTCAGTGGATAGAGCACTGGCCCTGGAGTCAGGAGTACCTGAGTTCAAATCTGGCCTCAGATACTTGATGCTTACTAGCTGTGTGACCTTGGGCAAGTCACTTAACCCTCATTGCCCAACCAAATAAACAAACAAATAAATGCTTATTGTTATTGGGATTGTTTATTTGGGTTTATTTATTATTATGGGTCTTTTAAAATAGAATCACTTCAGTTTTAAGTGATCTTTGTTACTTGTTGATCTTACATTTTTATCTTCCTTCCTTACCTTTCTAGTTTAATGATGTTTTGCTGTACACAAGTAGAGGACTGACCGCCACCAATCAGTTCAAAGTCCATGGACAACTTCCACTCTATGGCATGACGGTGAGTATGCAACAAGTTAGCAGAATGGTATCACCGCTGGGGACCTCTTGCTTGTAGTAGCTGATGGATTGCAGGTCAGGGTAGAAAGAAACATGGGTTGTTGACATTCATGGTCAAAACCCTGGAAAGTTTGTGTATCAGAGGCCTTTTTAATATCAGAACCCTTGCCTTGGCCAAAAGGCTGGTGGACTCCCAAATTCTCTCCTTTTTCCTCCCTCTTGTCTTACAAATGGGCAGGTGTAAAGAATGTTTGCTTTTCAGTTTTCTAGAGTTTCATTGGGGAAACTTTCTCTGCTCTCATGGACCTAAGAGTAGAAATGAGCTCTGGGGATGGGGGGAGGTAAAGGAGAGACCCCTTATGTAATGAGAAAGGAAGGTAATGATGTCTCAACTTGCTTAACCCAGAGTAAACATCGGGAAATTGGAATCAGGGTTTTATTTATCTCCTCAAGACATCGAGGACCCTCTGAGTTCATCTTTGTGGGTGCTGCTTCAACCATTACAGGTCATAGCCCAGCCACACCTTCACATCCTCTGCTTTTCTGCTCTTGCAATGGCTGCCTTTTCTAGGTGGTTTTTTTTTTAAACTTTTTATAAAACATCTCTTCTATATAATTACTTTTGCAGTTACCTTCAACTAATCCAGAAAGCAAAGCCATCTTTAGATCCTCTGTCCACTGATTTGATAGTGGTTTCTTAAACTTTGTGTCACAGATGCCTTGGACAGCCTAAATGAAGCCTCTGACTCTCTTCTTGGAATGTTTTTACATGCATAAAATACATAGGATTACAAAAGAAACCAATTGTATCGAAATATAGTTGTCACAATTTTTAAAAATCAAGTTCGGGCAGCTAGGTGGTGCAGTGGATAAAGCACCACCCCTGAATTCAGGAGGACCTGAGTTCAAATCCAGCCCCAGACACTTGACACTTACTAGCTGTGTGACCCTGGGCAAGTCACTTAACCCTCATTGCGCCACAGAAAAACAGAACAAAACAAGTTCACAGTCCCCAGGTTAAGAATTCCTTGATTAGATCTTGCTTAGTGAGCAAGAATTAGTTTTTCCCCATTGCTGAAGTTTCTTCCCAGTATTAATCTAGAAAGCATTCTGATTAAGACCATTTAATGAATTGATCCTTGGCTTATTTTACACACCTTCCCCTCAATAGTGCTTTTTCTTTCACAGCTGAAAGTGATTGGTCTCTTCTCAGATATTCTCCTAGCACTTAGTCTGATTCTTTCTTTTGATCATATTATAGTCTACCTTTTATTGTTTTTATCTGTGAACAGGTAATAGAACCTTGTGAGTTCTGTGAAGGCAAGGCACTGTGTTCTCCGTCTTCATTTCCTTATTACTTGAGCCAAGTGCTTAATATTGGTTGAATGGATTGTTGTCACAGCCCTGATACATACTTTGACACTATTGTGTTCATGGTTGAATCTCTCAAGTTTAGCAGAAATATGGTTTTCTGTGTGCTGAAAAACTACTTCTCTTGTTGTGTCTAATTATGCACAAATGGAAGTTAAGCTTTTGTGTGTATTTGTATAATAGCTGTGTTTATTCTCAGTGCATTTATTTCAAGTTTCAAATGGAGCGAAGGTAAAGAAATTATCTATGTAGTGACCCTTTCCCTTTATCCATTTCATCATTCTGGTTTTTCAGGTTCATTCTTTGTCCTTGGGGTTCCAGCTTAAAGTTATAGAATCACAAAATCTCACAGTTAAAAGGAACCAAAAGGCCACCTCATACCTGAACAGTAGTGTGTACTCTACAACATTCCAGATAGGGATTCTTCTGAATTTCTCCTGAACAACCTCTTGTGAAGGGGATCCCTCTGAGGCAGGCCATTCCACTCATGGATGGCTCTAATGATTAATATTTTTGTCTAACTCTTTCTGCTTTTCTTCTTTTGGAAAGAAATATTGCTTTTTATTCTGAACTTATCAGATAAAATGAGCATTTCCATAGCTGTAGTAAAACAGAAAATGAGAATTGTAGATGAAATTAATGATCTTCATTATTTACATTTGTTTTCTTTTTAAGTTAACAGATCAAACAATAACTTTCAAAGCTGTCCTAATTGTCTACATTTTTTTCTGGTCTTAATTCAGTTATTTTCTGTGCAATTTTCTAAAAGGATGCCTCAATGAGCCTCTTTTTTTTTTTTTTTTGGCTTTCCTATATCCTTTCTTGCTCCCACCCACCCTCCCATTAGAAAAAAGAAAAAGAACATAATTGCAACCAACATTGCATAATCAAGGGAATCCACATTAGCTGTGTCCAAAATCTTTGTCTTAAAGCATCTTGAGTCCGTTACCTTTTTGTAAAGAAATGGTAAGAATTCTTCATCATTAGTTCTCTAGAATCGTGGTTGTCCGTTGCATGGATCACAGTCTTCCAAAGCTGTTGGGTTTTGCCCAACAAAAAACAACCCACAAAGCTGTTGGTTTTTTTATGGCACAAGAAATTCTTTTACATTCATATGCATAATCTGTTTAGCCATTTTCTAATAGATGGACACTCCCTTGGTTTCCTTTTAGAAAAAAAGCTACTATCAATTTTGCACATATAGGTCTTTTTCTTGTTGCTTTGACCTCTTTAGGGCAAGGTATGCACATTTTAAGGGCTTTTGTGACCTAGTTCCAACTGGCTTTCCAAAATGGCTAGACCAGTTCAGCCAATGATTCACTGAACTAAGACTTTGCATTTTATCTCCAACTAATTTCCATCATACTGGATGCAATCCATTTTCTCCATTTGAGAGCTTTTTGGTTCCTGTCAAGCTACACATTAGCTTTTCTGCCTAATTTATTATCTTTAAACTTAATGAGCATGCCATCTGTACCATCATTGATAAGAAAAAAAAGATAAATCCTGTAAAGACAGGACAGATTCTTGGGGTATTCTATTAGAGGCTTCCTTCTAAAATGACATTAACCCATAAAATGGCTACACTTTGGGCTCAATCAATCAACATAGTTTTAAATCCACAAACTGTACTAATGTTTAGCCCAACTATCCATGAGATTATTCCGAGACTTCTGTATGTATACACTTTTGAATTTAGGGAAGGCCTTTATATTATAACTATAACTATATATACACATATATAAAACTAATATATTTAACTTTATAAACATAAATAACATATAAATAAATTCACATGTACTTAATTTAGTTATTGTTTAACAATAAATTGACTTTTACTAACTTCCTCAGCAGTTTTCTCTGTCTAGTAACAGTGTACTATAAACTTGTATCTTATAGATAGAAGAAAGTGAAGAAGAGTGGGGTGTTCCTCATTGTCTCACACTTTGTGGTCAGCATCAGTCCATCATTGTTGCTGCAAGGTAATTCAATGATGTAGCCTCTTCACCATATTTTTTTTCTTTCACACACTTTGGGTCTGAAAATGAAATGTCAATTTCGATTTCCAGTTCTCGGATTGAGATGGAAAAGTGGATCGAGGACATACAGATGGCGATTGATCTAGCAGAAAAAAGCAGTGGTCCCACCCCTGAATTACTAGCAAGTAGTCCACCTGAAAACAGTAAGTATGGTGGTAAGATAGAAGCTTTATCCAATCAACCCAATGGTTGATTAATTAAAGGAAGGCTAATTAGGGGAAAATTAATTAATTAGAACAAGATTAATTAGAGAGAAAACACCAAGATTAATTAGAGGAAAATAATTGTGATCTTATGGAAAAATTGTATTGTGATCCATTTTTAAATAATCCTACTTCCAGCCATCTTTTATGCCTGTGATGTACTTTAATGTGTATGTTGGAAAATCAGGGATCCTAATAGTCAACTCATTAGAATAGTATAGAGGCTAAGAAAAGAATTGCAGGGGGAGATGACTGTAAAGTGAGTTAGAATTTTTTTATTGCTATCTTTTCTATGTTACCTTGATTTCTCAACATATACCTCCCCCTAACATACCCTGAGACCTATTACTTATTAACAAAGAATAAAAGAAAAAAATCTGTTTCAGAAAAAAAAAAACCTAGCATAAGCATCAACCAAGCTTGACATTATATGCCACATTCCTTATATATCAATGGTGTTGAACTCAAATAGAAATGGGGGCCATTAAATTGCACATAAGGAGTTAGAAAACGACATATTAACATTATCTGTTTTGTTGTATTTTTATTTATTTATTTTTTGCTAAATATTTCCCAATTACGTTTTTTTTTTTGGGTGGGACAATGGGGGTTAAGTGACTTGCCCAGGGTCACACAGCTAGTAAGTGTTAAGTGTCTGAGGCTGGATTTGAACTCGGGTCCTCCTGACTCCAGCGCCGGTGCTTTATCCACTGCGCCACCTAGCTGCCCCTCAATTACATTTTAATCTGATTCATGCTGCACTTAGTATTGCAGGTCACATGCATGTTTGACACCTCTACCGTACATAATCTTCCCTTTCTGTTTAAAAAAGGAGGGGATCTCTTCTTTGGGGATAAGCTTGGTTATAACTTTCTGCTACTTATTGCCCGTGTGTGTCCCCGCAAGTCCCCCGCCTCTCCAGGCCTCCTTTGTAAAATGAAGGGGTTGTACTGTCTGCTTTCTAAGGATCCTTCTAGCTTTAAAGCTATGATCTCTGCCACCTCTTAGGGGAGGGGAAAAAGAAAACCCTGCAAACCCCAGGGGTCAACGGAGTCAATTTCCTTCAAAGCAAAAAAAGAGAAAAGGCCAAGCCACAGAAAAGCAGGAAATGTTTGTGGCTCTGACAATGCTAGTGACAGTATTTTAGACTTTTGAAAGGGCTCTCTAGAGCTGTAGAGGAAAAACTGTCTATGTTTGCAAGAAGAGATGCTTTTTTACCTACCTTCCGCAGAGTGCCCTGATGACACCACAGCAGACCAGGAATCAGAAGATGACCTCAGTGCCTCCCGCACCTCCCTCGAGCGGCAGTCACCCCATCGGGGCAACACCATGGTTCACGTCTGCTGGCACCGAAATACCAGTGTCTCCATGATCGACTTTAGCATTGCTGTGGAGGTATCTACCTGGGCCACCCAACTAGCGATGACCTCCCAGTAACAGTACTTCCTTTTGGTCTGAGGTCAGGCCAAGCTGAAACATGTTTCCCACCAGTAACATTAGGGGTCTGATTGTGCTCTGCCATTTTGAATAATGGTGGCAAGCCTTGAAAACTATAATTTCCCTATTGGGACTCATGGCCTATTGCAATATTATCTGTACTTGTGGAACCATCATCTATTTTTATCTAAACCCCGGGGGAGGTGCAATAGGGAAGAATGAATCTGAACCAACAACCACCAAAGAAAATCTCATATCAAATTTTTCTATTATTGAGCACAGGGTGTACAATCCCTCATGCCTGGGAAAAGCCAAAAGGGTATCGTTGCTGGGCTTGGTATGCACAGACCTGTCTCTTGGTTGTAATTCTTCACTTCCTTCTATACCAACTATCACTTTTCCTTCCTGTAAGATGTTTTCTTGTGGGTTCTTCATGTGTTCGATCCACCACGGTCTTTTCTTTTCATGTCATTTGTATCTCCTCATTTCATTCCTTAAATGCTACCACTAAAATCTTGGCCACAGGCTACACCAATTCATAGCCAGTGTTCAGAATCAAGAATGGGTGGGGGGAGAGAGCAGAGAGTAAGTTTTTAGTGGCTCCCTAGGGGTTTAATATTTGAAGAAAGACATTTGAAATAATAAGAAAACTTACCTTCAGGGGTCTGGTGCCTTTGATAATGGTCTTCATTTAAATATGAAGACTATAGGGCAATACTTTATAGAAACTGATTTTTTTTTTTTGTAAAGATAAATCTTTCCTCAAAATGACAGCAATAGACAATGCAACAAAATACCTTTGACCAGAAAGGTACCTCAAGGTAACAGTTCTTAACCTTTTTCAGGTATGAAGATCTACTTTTAATAGTGCAACAGTTCACAGACGCCCCCCCTCCCCCATGAGAGTTGCACTACTATTTGCAGATGGAGAAAATGTGACAGAAAGCTACTATTCAGAAGTGCTTGTAAATGGATTCATTAATTACAGCAAAATGTACATATGTTTGAAATACATGGACACATGTATGAGGCAGTTTACAGATGGGATTTTTGCTTATATTGCCCTGCATAATTTGTTAGAGCTAAAGAATGATACAGGCAACTAGATAGTACAATGGATAAAGTGCCAGCCTGGAGTTCAAATGTGACCCCAGATGCTTAATAGCTATGTGGCCCTGGGCAAGTCATTTAACCCCATTTGCCTCAATTCCTGATCTGTAAAAATGAGCTGGGGAGCAGCTAGGTGGTGCAGTGGATAAAGCACCGGCCCTGGATTCAGGAGGACCCGAGTTCAAAACTGACCTCAGACATTTGACACGTATTAGCTGTGTGATCCTAGGCAAGTCACTTAACCCTTATTGCCCTAAAAAAAAAAAGGGCTGGAGGAGGAAATGGCAAAACACTCCAGTGTCTGCCAAGAAAACCCCAAATGGAATCAGAGAGAATCAGATACAACTGAACAACAACAAAAAGAGTGGTCAAAACAATCATACTTTGTGTTTGTTTGGATAGGAGGACCCACAAGTAACAAGTGGTATCAGTAATACCTCCATTGGCCCCTCAGGGGATCCTTAGCCCATAGGTAGGGAAATCCTGCATTAACAAACTCTTCAGAAGGAAGTAGAATGGGGCAGCTAGATGGCACAGTGGATAGAGCACCGGCCCTGGAGTCAGGAAGACCTGAGTTCAAATCCGGCCTCAGACACTTAACACTTACTGGCTGTGTGACCCTGGGCAAGTCACTTAACCCCCATTGCCTCACAACAACAACAAAAAAAACAAACAGAAGGAAGTAGATGTCTCCAGGCCTCACCTTGGTAGGGGGAAATGGAAAACTCTTATATCTATGTAACTATGTATCACAGAATCCTAGGGACTGGACCTGTGATTGATTGGCAAAGGGAACTCCCAGGTCAGCAAACTTCCTGTACCATTACAGGTTGGCACCTCCTCTGGCAATTTTTAGTCTTAGAAAGTTGCCTAGAGCATTGAGAGGTGGTGACTTCTGGCCCAGGGTCACACAGCAAGTATGTGTCAGAGGTTCAACTTGAACCCAGGTTTGGCACACTTCTACTACTATATTAATTCCATTGTATATAATATAAACAGAGACACCCAGAAAGGGATTTATCTAAGGAGTGTTGTTGGTTTGTTTTTGTAGGGGGAAAAGGTGGTATTGTATTCACAGAGCTGTCTGTTTGCCTGACTCTTTTTTTGTTTTTTGTTTTTTTTGCGGGGCAATGGGGGTTAAGTGACTTGCCCAGGGTCACACAGCTAGTAAGTGTCAAGTGTCTGAGGCTGCATTTGAACTCAGGTACTCCTGAATCCAGGGCCGGTGCTTTATCCACTGCGCCACCAAGCCGCCCCCATGCCCGACTCATTTTTATCCCTTATGCACAGGTTGGATGCAGGAACTGAAAGGTATATAAACCATTTTTTCTTAAAATGAAAATCTAATGAGGTAGATTGCTTTTGTAACTCATGGCCTATGCTGGGGGGTTGGGTGCAGGAAAACAAGGCAAGCTTGGCTCTCTCGTGGTCTGTGACACTGATCTTGGAAAATTGACTACTAGAAAATGAGTCAACTTCCATTCAAGAGATGACTTGAACATAATATTTCCAGTTATGTTCTAACACCCACAGTCTTGAAAACTTGGCCAAATGTTTTCTTAATGAAATTTTTGTGGGCGGTTTTATTTTATTATTTCCCTCCCCACCCTTATATCAGAGTTGTTTGCCTCCGATCCAACAAAAGTGGAGCTGGTCCCCACTGTCTCACAGCCATGTCCACCCCTGTGTTTTCACATTCCGTCCTTCCCAGTTGTCCCCTGTACCCTGAAGCCATCCATTCATATTTTTCTCAGTGTGACTTTCTCATGGGCATTAGAGTTTATCCTCATCCCTGTCTTTTTCCTTCTTGCCATCCCCCCTCCCTGCAATTTTCCACCCCCTTCCTTTTTCTTCTTTGGGAGTCTATCCTTCATGGCCTGCTGAGCTCACCTGTGGTCAGCAAACTTTTTCCTTTTCATACCTCTGATGTGACCAGATGCAAAGCATATTTTGTGAAGTCTTCCAGATGAGTGAGGTAACCACAAAGGAAAACGGGGTCTGCTTGTTTAAAGAATCAACAGCTGCCTTGTTTATAAAAAGTTAATCAGACTACTGTCTTATCTATTCTGGCCAAACTCTTGTTTGGGGGAAGAGACAAACCATTGCCTGTTCTTGCTCATGCCTTTGCAGCATTTAAGATTGTACACTTAAGGCTGGCTTGTAACACTACAGAGTTTCAGGGAGTCTTTGTGGACTCAGGCGTGTTGAGCAAAGTGGCATCCTGCAATCCACACCACGGGGCTTCAAGCCTAATTCCACTTAGGTACCAAGTCCTACTGGGCACAGGTCCTCTTCCTTAGATGCTAGAGGTGATTTTGTACAATTATGGCCCTGAATTATTTAAGTGGCTCTCAGACATTTTAGAAATCTCTTCGTGAAGATGTCCTTACCCAGTTGGGGAGCACTGAAAAATGGGATTTGTAAATGACTGCTGGAATGTTTCAGACTTGGTGTAGACTCAAGACTCTGATTCCAGGCAACATCCTCTGTGAAAGGCAACTCAGGTTCATTTTTCTCTTTATCTTCATCCATTCTAGGCATTACAGATGGAGTAACAGCATAAAGGGGATACATAAGACCTTCAGAAGGGTAGTGAGAATAGTCGCAATAGAATCGAGGGTCTTTAAAGGCAGAAAGTTTGGTAGAACTTGGGTTATTTTGGGCCTTGGATGTCAGACAGAGGATTTTGGACTTAATCTCATGAAAATAGAGTATCCTTCAAGAGGGGAGAGTTGACATGATGAAAGAAGGTTTTGGGAAAACTAAAAATTGAATCTAATGTACAGGATAGATTAGAAGATAATTAACAAGGAGACCAGTTAGGATATTCTATACTAGTCTTGTCATGAATTAAAAGTAGCCTTGATATATAGGTCATGACAGTAGAAATGGAAAGGGTAGAAGCAAGAGATTGAGCAAGACTTGGTGACTTATTGGATACAGGGAACAAAGGAATGAGAGGGAGGAATCAAAGATTCATGAGTGAGAAAAGGAGAAGGACTAGTTTTGAGGGAAAGATGATGGGCTCAGTTTTAGATTTGTGAGGTATGATATTCAAGTAGAACCATACAGTAGGCAATTGGAAATATAGGCTCATTGATTAAAAAGAGGTCAGAAATGAAGATAAGAGAAGTCATTAGAATGGATGACCTTCCAAAGGGAAGACTGTACAGAGAGAATGACAAGCAGGCCAAGCACTGAATCTTTGCGTGTAAAAAGATTTGCAAGCAAGAAAATGAAGTAAGAATAAGCTAACAAGGAGTCAGGCGTATCATTAGAAAACCATGCGTCCCCTAGTGCAGTGTCACTAAAACCAACAAAGTCCAAAGCTTGCAAAGGGAGAACGGTTTTTCAATAGATGAAGTACTAGGGAAAGTGGGAGAGAATATGGACTAGCAAAGATCATCGGAGGGGCAGCTAGATGGCGCAGTGGATAGAGCACTGGCCCTGGAGTCAGGAGTACCTGAGTTCAAATCTGGCCTCAGACACTTAACACTTACTAGCTGTGTGACCCTGGGCAAGTCACTTAACCCCAATTGCCTCACTTTAAAAAAAAAAAAATATTGGATCTGATGACCAGTAAACATTTTATTAGTATGTTGAGTAGACAGGAGCTAAACTATACACTTTGTGGTTAACCATGAACATTCTGGGTAATCAAAGTTATATTATGTATTAATTTGGGATCTGTCACCATGGGAACTTTTTTTTTGTTTTTTTTCTTTTTTGCGGGGCAGTGGGGGTTAAGTGACTTGCCCAGGGTCACACAACTAGTAAGTGTCAAGTGTCTGAGGCCAAATTTGAACTCAGGAACTCCTGAATCCAGGGCCAGTGCTTTATCCACTGCACCACCTAGCTGCCTGGAACTTCTTATTACACTGCTTGTTTTAAAGTGAATTTGATATAAACTCCATTTAAAGGAGAGCCATACTCTTGAATTACCCAAAGCACCTCATCTTCCAGAAGACTTGCCTATATATGACGAAATCCATTGTATGACCCTCCCCCAATATTTCACTAATACAGTGAGTCTCTGACATATCCTGTTTAGTATTTAATCTTAAATTCTAAAGGATCATAGCTCTAGAACAGGAGTTCTTAACCTGGGGTCCATAAACCCTAAAGGGAGCAGTGGAAAGTTTTCAGGGGGTCCATGAATTTGGATGGGGGGGGAGGGGAATTACATCTTTTATTTTCATTCATCTGTCTGAAATTTAGCATTGTGTTCAATTATTTAAAGATGTTATTCTGATCAGACAGCCATAGAATGCCAAAGAGGCAGCTGCATGATGGCAAGAAATAAAGCACAGTAGACCTGAAGTCAGGGCAACCTGAGTTCGAATCCTGCCTCTGACATTAGAAGCTATGTGATATTTGAACAACTCGTTACCTCAGTTTCCTCATTTGTAAAATGGAGATCCTAATAGCAGTTACCTCACAAGGTTGTTGTTGTGAGGATCGAGTGAGAACACATTTTAAGCACTTAGCAATTATTACATGATACAAAAAAAAAAAGTTAAGAACTCCATTTCCGGGCCTCACAGGCCTTCTGGTCCAGTTTTCTCATTTTACAGATCAGAAAACCAAGGCCTGGGGAAGTTAAGTTGGCCAAATCAAACTGGTATTAAGCATCAGAGTTAGTATTTGAAATCAGGTCCTCTGACTCCAGGACCAGTACACTTTCCCCTCTACTATATCTATCCAAATCCTTTTTCTAGGTCTTAGCTTCTTTATTTTTATTTTTTTGGTGAGGCAATTGGAGTTAAGTGACTTGCCCAGGGTCACACAGCTAGTAAGTGTTAAGTATCTGAGGCTAGATTTGAACTCAGGTCCTCCTGAATCCAGGGCCGGTGCTCTATCTACTGCGCCACCTAGCTGCCCTAGGTCTTAGCTTCTTAAACTGTGGGTTGCAACCCCATATGAAGTTATGTAACTAAATGTGGAGGTCATGGGAAATTTGGCAACAGTAAAAGGTTATGTCTACCTATTTTACTTACTTATATACCATGTGTAAAAATTTCTCGGGCAAAAAGGGGCCGCTAGTGGAAAAAGTTTAAGAAGTCCTATTCTAGGTAAAAAAAGCCACTTTATCTTAATTCTCCACGTCACCAAATATTTCCTACATCGTCTCCCAGCCAATTTTGGGAACAGGGTTTGATGGGGGCCACCTACCATGCATTGCTTTTCAACCACACTGGTACCCATAAGTAACACTGGACAATGCTACGTCATTGTTAGGTAGAAAACAGATAAAGTGTCACTTCTATCTTCATCATTCGAGTCATGGGAAACACAGAGCCTATTATGTGTATCTGCTTTCATCGGCAGCTCCACAGGAACAAAGGACCCGACTGGGCAGCCCATTTTTTTCAAGGCTGAGGGTCATTTCCTGGTTCAGGCAGAATTTAAACTTTCTGTTCCTTGAGCTTCCAATCTGAACTTGGGGATGTTTTTGTTTAATTTTTTTCTGGCAATCGTTCCAGCTCCCCCACCCCCAAAAAAGCCCTTGGGCCAGAGCAGCATTCTCCCACACTGAATGACTAGAGAAAACTAGGCAGTTAAACAGAGTCCCAGGAGGGTGTCCTCCCTCACAAGGGATGCTTAATCTCTGCTGCTCTGAGATTTTCCAGGTGCAAAGGAAGGAAACTTCAAACCTTCATCTCACTCTAGCAACTTGAAAAACCAGGGCAGGATCTCTTTCACTCTCTACCAAGCTAGGAGTGTGTCTTTATCCTCCCTTCTTTTTCCCCCATCCCTTCCCAGAAATGAGCAAAGTTTAGGAGAGACTGGCAGCTCTGCTGTCATCTGGGCGCAGCCACGGTATACACTGCAATACACTAGATGGCAGTAAATAGCTGTTTAACCTTTACTCATGCCAAGGCTGCCAGCTCCCTACTGCACAGGCATTTCCCCCCCCAATGAGGAATGCAAAATGCTTACAGTAGACTAGGAGGAAAAATTCCAAGCTTGTTGAGGGATGATTGAAGAAGAATTAAGTATACTAAGCTTACCTAATTCCACGAGGATTTCTGCATTTAGAGAATAACAGCAGGCCTTTTTTCCCCCGCTTTGGGTTATAGGCAAGATTCATTTAGAGGAAAATTAATTTTTCTAGCAATATATCACCAGGAAAGGTTGGTGGGCCCCTTGGGGAAAAGATGTTCCTTTGTAACTAAAAATTGGGAGGGGGGAAGGGAATGAAATTTCCTTTATGGGGGGTTTTGCTTCGTTCCAGGCAAAGGTTTTCATTTTCTCCCCCCCCCCCCCTTCCCCTTTTCTCTCTCCCCCTCTCTGTGAAGATGCATGTATGCTCCAACCCAACCCCCTTCTGGTTCTAACACTGATTTTTTTTTTTTTCCATTTCAGAATCAGTTGTCTGGGAACCTGTTAAGGAAATTCAAAAATAGCAACGGATGGCAGAAGCTCTGGGTGGTGTTTACCAACTTCTGCCTGTTCTTCTACAAATCACACCAGGTAAATTCCTCATGCAGCTTGAAGGTCATCTCTGCCTGTAGTCATGGGATAGAATTGAATCCAACCTCCTTTAACACCCTCAGTCATGAGCTCCTTTTTACAGCTCATGGTTTTTTCCCCGACCATGGCTTCCATGTCGCATTTTGAAGCTAACACTCCAAGAAGCCTTGACCAAAAAATGATGGTGGACTAAATCAAACCAGTAAATCAGGTGTGCATAAAGACTTGTAAATGAGACATCATGTGGATGCTTCTAACAACTAATTTAAAAAGCATAAGAAGTCAAGCTATGATCATGGGAATGATGATTGAGAGCTCTATTTTGAAGCAATGGCACAGTAGCCCGGTGGGGGGGGTTGCTTTTTATCCCCTCCAAGGGCCAGCAATAACTCATTCTCCAAGGTATTCTATGTGTCTGTGGGGCCCTCTTGTACTGTGCAGCAAGACTGGTTACTCCAAATGGGTGGAACCTGGCTCTCCTGGGGGCCTTTGGTCCAGAGGCAGACAGAGGTCATCCTCAGACAGGCACATATAGACTCCCAGAGAGTGTTTCTCTCCCCTTGTCCCTCTGTACTGTGATGTAGTTCGGTGGTAGGGCGAATTTAATCCGAGTGATGTCACCAACCGAGAAAGCCTCACGTTAACACTTAGGCTTCCGTGTTTTGTTTTCTTTTTAAGACAGCACATTGAAAGCACATTTGATTTCCAAGGCCCAGTGACAGCATCAGGCACACAGCACTCAGTGGAGAATACAGCCTTTGCCATGAATCTTAGGATGTCACTCAGGTGAAGGCCTCTGAGGGTTAGTGCATTAGACTATGTAAATGGCTCAGCTTGGCATTTTAACTTCCATTAGAAGGCTAATGGAACATTTTTTTCCTGCTAGAATGAAGCTTTTGAACATAGATTCCAGCTTAAGTGTTCTCCCCAGAAGACCCCCAAGGAGCAATGAGTGGTTGATTTAGGGCCAGGGAAGAGTTTTACAAAATAACTGGAGGCTTCTCTTATTCTTAGGTAGCTAGATTGTACGATGGATTGAGTACTAGGCCAGGAGTCAGGAAGAATTGAGTTCAAGTCAAGACTGTATGACCTTAGACAAGTCACTTAATGTCATACAGCTTCATCATCTGTGAAATGGGAGTAACAATAGCTACCTCCCACAGTGATTGTAAGGATAAAAAGCCTTCTTACACATTGACTTAGTTTTCAAATGTAATCTTCCAACTACATGTTAATGTTTTGGCCACGTTTGCTAGCTCTACTCTAAGAGACAGTTTGTCACATAAACCGAGCAGAGACTACCATCCAAAGTCGTAGCACATTCCCGAGCTAGGACACCAACTTGCCTTAGCATCTAAAACTCCCATTTTCCTCTTAAGCAGGGCTGTGATGAAAAGCAAGAGGGCAGGGGGCAGCCAAGAAAGATCAAACTGGTTCTAACTCCTCAGTGTAAGCTTCCAGACAATGTCTAAAGTTACAGCACAGGTCAAGTTTTCCAGGGGAGAATGTCATCGGCCACTTTACGTGGGTTGGTTCGTCTTAGAAAAGACATGGGGCAGAACAGATTAAGGATTTCATTACTTCCAATTGTCAGAAACTCTTTGTGAAAAGGTAGGACTCAGTGGACCAGCTGGCCAGAGTTCTATAGCTCCTGATGCTAAGTCCCACCTAACAAGGTGGTACAGAACAGTCATCAAAGCCAGTTCTCATGACTGCCTGAGCATTAAGGATGGTGCTGATATGAAAATGATTACCACACTCCAAAGAGAAGTCACTGTGGTTAAGCTGGCCTATCACTGCTTTCAAAACCTGCTCTACTCTTTATTTCTAGGACAATCATCCCTTAGCCAGTCTGCCTTTATTAGGATATTCACTCACCATTCCCTCGGAATCAGAGAACATCCACAAAGACTATGTGTTCAAACTACACTTCAAGTCCCATGTCTATTACTTCAGGGCCGAGAGTGAATATACATTCGAAAGGTAAGGGGTTGGTTTGTGTCTGTCCTCTTACCTGAGCAGAGTGTACCTTGTTTGTTGAATGCCGGGCTTTCCCTGTAATGGAGTGAGAGAGCTTCTTTTAGCTACACGAACTTACCCCCCTCTATGTCTTCATTATTATGTGCTGCTTCATAAAAAAGAATTTATTTTATTTGATATGGATGGGAATACAGTCTAATGCTAGACCACACTTAGCAGCCAAAAGATTCCTCTAAGTGAGTAACAGAATCAGTGCAATGTGGGAGAATTCATGTTATAGAAATCAAGTTCTCCAATGTGCAACTTTGATGTTTCCTAGTATGAAGCAAAAACAAACTGTTTGTGGGTGAGGTTAGTGTAGGGAACCAATTGTTTTAGTCATTCTAAATTCATCTAAACTCTCACAGCAGCCAAGAAACTATTTGAATGAGGGCCATCATTAATCTGGGTACTCGGAGTTGAATTTCCCTTCCTCATTTCTTTTCCCTCTGCCTCCCTGGGAATCTAGTTCCAGAAGCAGTTCCTTGTGAAAGCAGAAAATAAGTGTGTGAATGGAGATGGAGGGAACAGGGAGAAGAGAACTTGCTAATAATGATGCAAAGAAAACAAAAATCAGTTTCTTCCCCATGTCAGAGTGAACCATAACCAGAAAATAGGTAAAGAGGCAGGCCAAAAGATATCTGAGAAGAGATAATTGAGGGGGGAGGGAAAGCAGCACTCACAGGCTCATAAATACCATTTTCACATGCAAAGGATATGAAGTTAATTTCAATTCACAATTGAATGAATTCAAAGGAAATACATGCCCTGACCACATACATTTATAGATGTGTGTCACGTAAATGTGAGCCAACAGCATAGGAAAAGTCTTTGATCTAAACTGTAATGAGTTTTTGTTTTTTTGTTTTGGTGAGGCAATAGGGGTCAAGTGACTTGCCCAGGGTCACACAGCTAGTAAGTGTTAAGTGTCTGAGGGCAGATTTGAACTCAGGTCCTCCTGAATCCAGGGCTGGTGCTCTATCTACTTACTGTACTACCCAGAACTCGATGTAGTATTCTGAATGTGGTCTGATGAAAGTATGTTGATTGAAACTATCATGATTCTTTCTCAACAACTGAGGTAGCCCCCCCCATATCTTGTTTGTGAGGGTGATTCGTAACCATTATATAATACAGAATGTCCTTTTACGTTTGAATAGTTTATCTGATTTATGATATAAACAAATGGGACAAAGCTAATGAAACTAAATAGGACAGAAGCATACACACACACACACACACGTATGTTGTAAAATCCTTCCTGATGAGCATTCTCTTAACTTTGTGATAGCTGCAAATGTGACCCATGTACCTGCTAGGGATTTATCTAAATGACTGTAAAACATCGAACAGTACAAGGCCAAGGGCAGAACACTCTATTACACTGTACTGGAGACCTCCCTCCAAGGGGTCATTGATTCCCTTAGAACCATTCTTTGCACTGGTCATTCATCCAGCTCTGAATCCGCTTAAATTGTAGCAGCATCTTATTCACAAATGAAGCAGTCACTTAACCCCAATTGCCTCGCTAAAAAACAAACAAATGAAGTTAGGCATATGGCCTTTGGAAAGGCTCACAAACCACCATCCTTTTCATGTTTTAAAATGTTGCCCCAAATCGAGTTTCCTGGCTTTTAGTTTTCATACGCTGATTGTTTTTAGAAAACCAAGTAATTATTCGAGGCCGCCTGTCCTGTTTCCAAGATCTTTTCAGAGGCCATTGAGAATGGCTTAGCAGTCACATTTCAGGATGGAGTTAGATTCTTTTAACTGCAAGAATGTGAGGTGCTTCCTGCCTTCCCATCTCTTCTTCTATTATCTTTGGTCTCAACTTATTCTCCTTGGAAGAGAAAAGCAAGATGGGAACCAAGAGATTCAGCCTTTGCCCATCTTAAGCAGCATTTACTCCTTTATTTGGTCCCCCTCTCTTGCCCTTTTTTAGTGGGCTTGGTATTAACTGCCAGCTTCATTTTGATACTCTTCCGACACAAGCACACTCTTGTGAAATCGTTCCGTCACATGCCCCTGTTGTCATCTCTGATGATTTCTTTTTTATGATCTGAGTTGGTTGGCAAGTTTCCAGAGTACACAGAGTAAAATTCACCGGCAGAATACTAGGTCATGGAATTATACCATATTCTTTCCTTGAACTTTTGAACTAACTTCCCCAAAGGTCCCTTTATTTCTCCTTCAGTACTAATTCCAGAATGACAACTCCCCTTATCATTTCTACTGGTAGAAGGTTGAATCAACAAGGCTTTATTAAGCGATTACTGTGCCAAGGCCCCGTACTAAGGAAACAAAAGCCAAAACAGCATTAAATATGAGGAAAGTTTGTGATTTCCTCAATTAAACATAGAATTTAATGTCAAGTAGCCAAAGAGGCTACTAAAAACTAGGTAATGTATTTGCATTGTTTTAAATATTAGCTTCTCTTCACTCATTTATCAAAGGGGCATCTATCTTGTGACATGTTACTGAAGAAGAGGGATATACAGTACAGGGTTGTAAACTACTGAACTAATCAAAGAGCAGGATATGGTAACGACAACAAAAAGTCATATTAAAGACTGAGCTGGAAAGAGACCTGAGAGGTCAGACTAGATCTCCAAGAACCTTGTAGCCATAGATGGAGTAGCTACAAGATGTAGCTATGGATCCTATGCTCTAGTCCAGTTGCATTTTACAGATGAAGGAACTGATGATACATACCTTTTGCATGAAGGTTGGTGACTTGACCCTATCTCCCAACTATAAGCACAGTGGGCTACTGATCTACCACTAACTGATCTTGAGCCAGAAACATCTGCCTTGAGGTTTAGGGCATCTCTATGATCCCTTCTGGAATCCCATACTGATTCTTCAGTACCCAATATCATGCTTACCTTCAATATTGATACTTGTCACAGAAATCATCAGTGTAGTTAATAATAAATACTATGTGGATTTTTTTTTTAATTGTTTTTATAGAGAAATTGCAAGAAGCTGATCTTTTCTGTTTTCCTCGTCTAGGTGGATGGAGGTGATCCGGAGCGCCACCACCTCTGCCTCACGTGCTTGTGTTCTAAGTCACAAAGAATCTCATGTGTATTGAGGGCTGAACACTCACTCACGTTTCGTTCCAGCAGTTGCTGCTTTTCTAGAGGACGTCTGAAGTTACTTTCTCCTGTATTAACGAAGCCTAGTAAAATTAAAACAAGTGGTTTTGCAGCAATTCTTGTCCTGTCCCAGCAAAACTGTTTTTACTCTAGTCTTTTCAGCTGTTGACTCCCCACCCCAATGGTAACAGAACCCCACCACCTCCTATCCTGTGTGGCGTTCTGTGGGTCCTTCTCTTGGTGTGCTGTTTTGTTTTGGTTTGTTGTTTTTTTTAGCTTGTGCCAGTATTAAAATATCGTTCTTAGAGTGCCAAATGACATTTCCTTTTCCTCCAAGATTGCACCTTAAAAAGCAGTACAAATGTACTTGCCCCCTCCCAAGAAACGTGATCCCATGTGCAAGTGCTATTTCTTTTTCTTAAAAAAAAAAAAAAAGAAAAAAAGAAAAAAAAACCTTTTTATTGTTTTGATCAGTAGACTGCTGCATTTTAAATGGAATAACGGCTTTTTTCACAGTGTATGATACACAATTGGCAGTCTTACAGTAAAGGAGGTCATTTTCAGATTTTGTTTTTCAATCTTTCTACTTTATTAATCAAGGAATTCCTACTAATTTTCTATTGTTATAAAAGTTTGCAGCACACAAACAATATTTCACTTTGGGGTTTCATGTTATAATGAGCTACTTACTCTGACATTTATCAGACCTTTGTCTTGGTGCAAGTTGACCAAATTGTTTACCTGTTAATTTTGAGCAGTGATGACTATTTGCAAAATGTAGTTTGTTTTTTTAAAGAGAAACAATGAAACACAAGTCCAGTGCAATATTATTTGGGCTATAAATGTACTGTGAATGGTGTGTACAATGGGAAGATATTAAGCTGTGGTGTTTTGCTGTTTGTTTCACAAGCATGAAAATACCTGTATGTCATTAACCATGGGCCATTTGTGACATGTTAAGTTATGAAAAGTGTTTTTTGTTGGCTTAAGTGGATGAAGAAACACTATAAAGTAATGGTACTTATTCCCCTTCCCCAGGCTTTCATTATTAAGACCTATATCCTATTGAAAAGAATTCATTTAAAACAAAGCATTCTACAGGCATACAGATTGTGACTGTCTCTTCATAAACAGGACTCTGCTATACCCACCCTTGCCCTCTGGTTTTGGGTTATTAAGCGTAGTTTGATATTTCATGTGCTGGACTGTTGGTATCCACAGGGAATCAGCGCGCAAACACAGACTGCATTTGGAACATTCATTTAAATATCCCGCTACAAAAAAATCATCTATGTTCCCTTATTGAAGGCCTTTGCTAATGCAAGTCTAAAAACCCACAGAAGAGCAGAACAGCAGCCCAGTGAACACACCTCTCTTCCCTTCCCCTATCAGCCAGTTTGATGTGGCATTTTTGCTGGAATACACAGACTTCATGGAGCTGAGACTGGCTTTGATACATATGGAAGCTGCAATTTTGAAATGGACTAGTAGCTTTAGACTTGTTAATCACTTGCCTTACAACATGTACCAGATGGTTTAAAGTACTAACAACAAAAGGGAATAAAAATACCTCACGCCACCACTGAGCATACCGCAGTTTGAAGGCAAAATGGCTTGTGGTCCTTTTGTTCCCCCCTCCTCCCTCTTGATCTGGTGGGATTATCACACTGCAATTTCCTTGCCAGGGTGGGGGCACACAGGGAGGAACAGCCAACATTGCTGGGGTCAGAAGGGGATGAATTGATGAGTCACAGGGTAAAGGAGTAGCCTCTGATAGCCACAATAAGAAAACTGGAAGCAAAGGAGGGGGTGGAGAAGCTACCACTCCTCCCACCCCACCCCCCATTTACTTATTACTGATATACTTTCCCCCTTGTCTTTAAGCTATGCCAACAGGAAAACTCAGCTAAAAATGGGACTTTAGAGATTTTTTAATCCAACCGCATTCCCAGATGTGAATCTTGAGGATCAGAGGTAAAGTGACATGCCCCAGGTCACAAAGGTAGTGACCTGGGTAGCCTGAGTTTGAACAAAGGCCTAAAAAACTTACTGAGTACAGAAATGGCTCTCAAGTATAAATTCATTAACTACCTCCTCCCACTGCACATCAAAGTGTCTGGCTGACAGGTTGTCCTGTGCTCAATGTTCACGTAGCTGCCCAAGACACTCAGAAGTTGTCCTCAAACACCTTTGAGTTAAGATAAATTGGTTACATGCCAGTTAGAAGTTTTTGCCAACAGGTAGCTGTCTACTTATCTACAGAAGGGTAGATAAGGAAGGAGACCCAGAATTTAAAAAAAAAAAAAAAAGCTCAGAAGCAAGCCAGTAGCCCAGTTACCACTGTCCTCCCTTGGCTCCTGTCCATCAATCAGAAATGGTTAATGACTGACCTAGTTTTCCACCAGGTGACCCAAGGTGGGAGACTCCCCCTGTGAGGATCAATGTTTGGCTGATGGTGTACACAATGCAATTTTCAGAATCATGGCCGTTTACATCTTTTTGAAGAATTCCATTCACCAACTTTTCACATAAACCTTGACCCAGGCAAATGAGTTTTCAATTACAGTTCAAATGACAAGTATGGGCACGGCTTGACTTGAGGCACATTAAAATGTTTACATTCTTAAAAGCCATTTGTGGCATGAAGTGGTCTCTGTGTCAACATTTTCTACTAGATGTACATTTACAAAAACAAATGGCCATTTTCAGAGAAATGTTTTTTACAATGACAATCCTCCCCACCAAACATCTCTCTTTCTCCTCCCAAAGTACAGCAATAATTTCCCCTTACCATAAGAGGGTTTACTAACCATACATATCGAAGTAGTATTAAAGGTCCCCTGCACTTTTCAGTTGCATACGCTTACTTATTTAGCTCTGAATCCAAAGACTGGTGGGTCTGTATGGGAGGGGACAGGATTGGAGAACAAAGCCATATGCAATATGTGACATCATTTGGACCACCTTTCTCAAGGTTGAAAACTGATTAAAATCCACCCCCCCCCCCCGTCCCAGGTCATGATTAGGTTTTCAGACACATCATATCACATACACATTACAAACACAAAAAAATCCATCCATTTCTGTGACCTTTAATGCCCCTTACATTTCACAGTGCCTGTGCTTAAGAACACTTCCTATGGGTCTACCCTCTTATTGTCATTTATGTAATACAAATACAGTATCTATGTTTTTGCTTTTAGAACAAGGAAATATAAAAACACGCTACATAAAGACCAAGAACTGAACCAGACACTTCCTAGGTACAACTCAAGGACATCTGAGGGGCAAAAATAACTGTTAGGAAGAGAAAGAGGAGAAGTGTTTCATTACTTTACCAAGGTATCACCTATTGCAACAGTGGGCCTCACAAAGGCAGAGCCAACCCATTCCATTAGTACAATCCAAGGACACTGAAAGGTTTCCAAATGGTAAGGTGACAACACCAAATACTGAGTTGGACATTAGCTTGCTGCTCCTAAAAGGCTAGGTAAGGTCACTGTTTGTATCCAAATAAAACAAGAAACTTCAAGACCATTTTCTACAATGAGCTGATACAGGAACGTCACCCACTCCCCCAAACCACAAACCAGCCTCCCACCCCTACCCTACCCTACCACAGAAGTGCGTGCATGTGCGCGCGCGCACACACACACACAGCCTTTCCACTGTTTTTTTTTTTTTTTTGGTTTGGGGTTAAGTGACTTGCCCAGGGTCACACCGCTAGTAAATGTTTAGTACCTGAGGCTGGATTTGAACTCAGGTCCTCCTGACTCCAGGGCTGGTGCTCTATTCACTGCACTACCTAACTGCCCCTCCACTGTTTTTTTGAGAAAATAAAATCATTTTCCTTAAGTATCACTAAGCTCTACTCTAATTCTCTATTCTATTTCTAGCCTAGCTCCATAGGCTGGAAGAAAGTCTTGTCTAGTATAGGTCTAATTTTAGGTCCTGCAGCAACCATACTGCTGGCAGTGAAGATTGTAAGTGTATGTACAAATGATAAACTTAGAAGTGAGATGGAATCATGGAATCTCTGAATTGGAAGTGACATTGGAGGGTGTTCATCCAGTCCAAATCAAACAAGATTCCCTTAAAGAGACTTCACAGGAAAGAGACTAATCTGTTAACGGTCTTTCCTTTTTTTTGGGGGGGGGGGTGGTGGTGGTGGTGGGACATTATAGTGCAGAAGCGTACTATACAATGCATAATTTTCTGAATTTAAGAAAATGCTGCTACCCATAGAAAGCCTCAGCTCCCCCAAAGAAAGTCAGTAATGCTCCAAGTTTTTCCCCAAAGTGAACTAATTCAAAGCAGTTCTCTTAAAAAGAAGAGAATGGAGACCTATCATTTTAAATTGATTAAAGACTATTTAACAATTAATATCAAGCCTGAATAATAAGCCTGGCCCTTCAGAACAAAATTTACTTTAAGACTGGCCTCAGCACTGAAAAGTATAGTGATTGTCCTTTATTCATTTTAAGTTTCAATAGTTTTATAAATTCTTTCACAACAGCCATGTTTCCATTTACCTTTAAAACAATGCTAGTAACACATAGCTCCCAGAGAAAAATAGCTCTTTGTTTCTTTTAGTGGCCCCTACTTCTTCAAACGAACTCGACGGAAATTTAGGATATACGTGGGCACATGGAAGCTAATTATGACCATATAGACTCAGCAACATAGGCTGAAATAGGCCCAGAATTGCTGGTCAGGATAAAATAGCTGTTGTAATATTGTCAAGGGCAGAGGCACAACTAGATTATTTCCCATAATCAAAAAGTATCCCACACAGAAATTCATGGCTCAACCAAGGTCTGTTTCTAATATCACATTATAATTGAAGGCAGAGTTTAAAAAAACAGCACTTCCTTCATTCAGGTAATGCCCAAGCACCTGAAAACCATTTGGGAATCTTTTTTTCCTCATCATTACAGTACATAGTGCCCTAAGTCAATAGGTGCCTCACGTGCCTAAGCTTTTCATACAACTTAAGTGTGTTCAGGAATTCCTTGCCTTCTAGCTTTAACACAAGGACAGGCAATGAGATACCCAACACTCTTTAAAACGTATGAGAAACAAAAGAGCCAACATCAATACAACTTTATGTTAAGACGTTTAGTAATGAAACCCTAAAGCAATTCAATGATCCTCCCCTATCTAGGGAAACCAAGAGTTTCTTTGTACCCTTGGAAGGGTAGTCTCCGCAAGAAGTCAGTGTACACTGGGAAAAACACAATGACTGACAGACTGTCCAAATTAGACCTGTGGTTTTAAAGGAAATGAGTACAGTAATCTCACAAGTATCTGTCAAAAACACAGGCAACATTCATCCACATCTCTTCAAGAAAATGCGCAAGAGCCTAAATAAGATTCAGTGTTTTAAAACTGGCCAGTTCTTTTAGTAGTCTTCCGTATGGTTTCCTTCAAAAATTGAGGGTATATGCGCATGCACACACGTGCAGACACACACACACACACACACACACACATACACATACACACACAAGACAGGAAATAGTGGAAGGAAACAACTTTCCTCAGTCACATTTCAAGGAGATTTTTCAAAACTGGTGTAATATAAAATTTATTCATGTAAGCATTCAGACATGTTTAGGTGGGAAAGATGATATTCAGATTCTACTACAAGGTTCAACAGAATAGAGTACTGAAAGGGATGATACATCTGGTGGCAAAATTGGCAGTGTACAATTTAAAACCAAAGTGAAATGAGGATACTTATTTTGGGGGTAAGGGGAGAACTTAAAATAATTTAAAGCTTTGTGAGGCTAGCCGCGTTCCAATTTAAAACACTGAGAAATAGTACCATCATTGAAAAATGAAAGCAACCTCTGTGTGTACCAAAAGACATATGGGGGTCAAAAAAAAAAGGAAAATTCTGCATTTGTTCAGGTATGAACAGGAGTTGTCCATAGGAGGGCATAATTATTATTCAATGGCAAACCCTGCAGATACCAAATCAAACCCAAATCACTGGTCACATCATTCAAAATGTACAAGTAATAAAGGCAAGGCAATATACTCAGTTATGGCCTGTCAAATATTTACTCCACCAATATTATCTACAGAAGCACTTGGCCATTTTGTACACAGTGATTTCTTATGCACGCTGAAAGGGTTTCAGTCAAAATGACACTATATACAAATCTGTACACAGATCCAACAGAGCGATTCTCCATCTCCTGTGGGAGTTATCAACTTAAAGCAGGATACCTGAGGTTTCACAATATCTTTAGTTGCCTTATCACAATCCCAAATATACATTTCAGGGTTGGTTTATTTGTTTTTGTCTTTTTTTGAAAAGAGACTTCTCTTGAATATATGCACTGTGGTTAAAATTAAAAACAACAATAACAACAATAACAAAATAAAACTAGCTTTAAGGAGCTGACACACCACCCAGCTGGGAGACTTCATCTTGCTGTGGCACATTGAGGAATGTTTGTTCTGTGGACAGCTCTCCCTCCTCTGGCCATGGGAGATGATCCCTGCAGTCAGTCACACACCTCTTCATGGGAGTCACCACAGGGTCTTCTTGATTTGTTTTAAAAAATAGAAAAAGAAAGAGAAAGAAGGAAAAACAAAAACTCCTAATAACAAAAAATACTTCAGTGGGATGAAGTTCCTCCACCACTCAGTGAATATCTGGGGGGAAAAAAGGAAAAATGACATCACTTCCCTGACACAGTTCACCAAGCCAAGCAGTGACCAAGAAAAGGTGAATTTTAACAAGAAGAAAACACTGTATTTTTTCCAAATTATCCAATTTGTTCCACCAGCCACATCAAAAGTGACCCTGAGAGCCACAAGTCACATTAAGCAAAGGCAGAAGGGGCTGGGGAATTGAAGAGAGCCCTCTTCCAACGAAGCTTCCACGTCAGAGTATTTCCTATTTCTCTTAAAGACATTTCTTCAAAAATCAATGACTTAATTTTCAAGCTTATAAAGCACCTGGAGCTCCTCAGGAACAGCACACCTGTGTTTTTGTCCAGGGTGTCCCTTTTGAACCCCCTGTGTAGATACATTTTAAAAACACCCACCACTGGTGATAATGCTTCAGTTTTGTTTTTTGTTATTTTTTTTTTAGTGAGGGCAATTGGGGTTAAGTGACTTGCCCAGGGGTCACACAGCTAGTAAGTGTTAAGTGTCTGGAGGCCAGATTTGAACTCAGGTACTCCTGAACTCCAGGGCCGGTGCTCTATCCACTGCGCCACCGTAGCCGCCCCAATGCTTCAGTTTTTAAAGAAATTAAAATTTTTACTTCAGAGAATGATGTTCAAGGCCTAGTTTTCTATAAACATCTGTCTGACTGATGTCACATAGAGGGAGCCAAAAAAAAAAAAATCCCAGATGAACCCAGAGTAAGACTGGCAATATTGAATACTGTAGACTAGTGTCTTTTTTCTCATCTAAAGAGAGAAAACTCGCTATCAGAGCCATAGTGGAGAAGAGGCAGGCTAGAAAAAAAGAGTGGAAAGCTTGCAGCTGGGGATTGGGTTTAAACGCTCACTCTGGTACCACCTCTGTGGCCTTTAACAAATCACTTAACCTCTCAGTTTCCTCATCTGTAAGAGGAGGGGGCTGGACTAGATGGTCTATGAGGTCTCTCTGATCTCTGCATCTGCTTTCTTTGTAAAAAACTGCTCTATACCCAAGGGACCTCTGTACTGGACAGCACTGAAAGAGGCTACAGTAGAAAGGCCTTGTAACAACAAGAGAGGAAAACCCATATTCAAACAAAACATGAATTAATAACTAAGTAATTTAACTATCAACAAGAAGGGGGAAAGTCCCACTTAACAGGGAAAAAAGCCATACAAAACAATTCTTGAGATAAAGGACAAACAAGACTCAAAGATGCTTAAGTTTCCACACTTGCTTATGATTTGTAAACACATTTCAAAAATTACCTGTGATAATTAAGGACACAGTTGATCTAGCATCGTGAATCAGCATTGAAGAAAAAAAATAAATAAGGCCTTACAGGGCAATAACAGATCAGATGTGAAGAAAGCTCTATATGTCAACAAGGGAAGAAAGACAGGAAAAGAGGCAAGGAAGGAAAGGAGGCTGATGGGGAGAATTTATTAAGAGCCTTTCCAAGCACGGTGCTGAGAGCTTTACAAATATTATCTAATCTTTACAACAACACTGGCAGATAGGTGTTATTATTATAATCTCCATATTACAGTTGAGAAGACTGAGGCAAACTGATATGAAATAACATGCCCCAGATCACACAGCTAGTAAGTGTATGAAGCCAATGCGAACTCAGGTCTTCTGGACTCCAAGTCCTCCCCTCTATTTGCTGCCTGTAAGCAACAGAACTATTCATTTTTTTCCCCTTTTTATATGATTTGTGATTTCTTCGGTACAGAGAATTCCCAGCAAGGGAACTTATTCTACCAATAAAGATGGGAAGCTGCACAGCAACTTCTCATCTCCATGAGTTGCCGGGGACCCTGAGGTCCAGAACTATTAATTTCACAATCCTGGCCAAATGGGAAAAGAGAAGAGCGCTGGAAATGCCCCTCTACACGAGGTTAACACAGCAGTGTTTGGGGATTCTCTCCATGCTGCTAATGATTATCTTCACGATGAGAAGAAAGGTAGGGCTTAGATGTATTAAACTTTTCAGGCCCATAAGACAAATGAAGGCAGTTCATTATACAAACTTTAATTCCTGTCCAAAACATGAAATCCCAAAACACTTAGGGCATCAGAGAGAATGTTTACAGTGGTCAGTTTCCAGAAAATGCACTCGCACAGATGGAGGGAGAGAGCTTGGTCCAGGACACCTGCTCCCTGAGGAGGAGTCATCTCTCTTTTTTTTGGGTGGGTGGGGGGACTTGCCCAGAGTCACACAGCTAGTAAGTGTCAAGTGTCTGAGGCTGGATTTGAACTCAGAGCCTCCTGAATCCAGGAGGATCCACTGCACCACCTAGCTGCCCCTGGGGGAGCCATCTTGCTAGCCATTTCTTTCCATCTCTAGTCCAAGGAGATGCAAAGGAGAAAGCAAACCTTACTGAAAATTGGCTCACCTGACTTAAAACCTCTTTATGCCATGCATTGACAAGGCAACAAAAAGCTCAGGGAAATGACTACTTAGTCACAGTCAGCTCTCAATAAGCCACACTAATGAAGGGGAACATTGGCATAGATAATTGAAAAACAGATTTAATTATTCACCTGACTTTGCTGCGAGTTAGAACAGGGAGGTGGATATTTACAACATGACAGAGAGCATGTTAAGCAGAGGAGCTCCAAGCCTCAAAGAGACAACGCGGATCCCCAAAGGGCAGAGATAACCCACAATGCACAATAATGGGAAGCAGAATGCGGTAACGCTCCTCTTTCTTTGAGACAAAAAGGAGCAAGAGAAACAATCTACAAAGGGGACTGGGCTGAATGTGACTTCAGTTCATCTGAGTATTTTCAGGTCTAGCTCAGAACTTTTGCCTCATTTTGCCTAAAATGACGCCATGACTGTCTGATAATAGGATCACGAAAGCAAAGGACCTCAGAGGTCAGGAAGTTAAAGCCCCTTGGTTTTACTGAGACGCAGATGTTAAGCAATTTGACCAGCCTCATGGAGCCAGTAACTGTCTGAGATGTAACAGCAGCCTGGGTCTTTCTGCCTTCAACTACAATATAATTAACCAAATAAAAAAGGATTTTACTATAGGCTAGGCACTGTGCGGCCACACTGTGATAGGCATGGAATTCTGACTAGGTCACCGGACTTCATAGATATCACGGAATCAAGAGCTCTTAGAGCCAGAAGGGACCTTCTAAACAGCATTTCTATATCTCATTCCCAGTAAGTTCTACAAGTACATATTCAGCAAATGCCTTTAATGAGAGACAACCTGTGGGAAGCAGATGGACAGAGTGGACAGTGCTGTATTTGGAGTCAAGAAGCCCAGGTCCAAATCGTACCTCTGCCCCTTTGGTGCCTTGGTGACTTTGGGCAAGTCACTCAAACTCTCCAGAGTTTGGTTTCCTCCCTTTTAAGATGAGCTATGTCAACTAAAGGATTTCTGGGTGTCTGTTCTAGATCTACATTTATAATCCTCATCCAGAACACCATTTGCCCACGACCCTCCACAAAGGAATAGCTTTGTGCTGGTGCTTAAATGAACTTTATCAGGCCAAAAATTTTATCATTAGAGGGACTTTAAGCCAGGTAATCAGTGCTGGAGTGGCAGATATGGAACGCTGTGTGACCAAGGTATTGCTCCAATTTCAGCTGTTAGTCTTGGCTTTATGCTCTCAAAACATCTTATGGGTTTTTTTAAAGGTAGGTGTGTGTGTGTGTGTGTGTGTGTGTGTGTGTGTGTGAGAGTGAGAGAGAGAGAGAGAGAGAGAGAGAGAGAGAGAGAGAGAGGAGAGAACTCCCTAAGCACAAAATGCAGTGACATTCTCAGAAGGGCCCATGGCTCTCTCCCCATGTGCTGGCCTTGGTTACTCTTCTCTGGACAGTGCAGCTCTTGGCCACCTTTGCTTGGCTTTACCATTGGGATCTTACAGGAAGTAAGGCTGGTCCCTTTTGGAAGCCTCTTCAGGACCAGAGTTTAAAAAAACATTTAAGGGGCAGCTAGGTGGCGCAGTGGATAGAGCACTGGCCCTGGATTCAGGAGGACCTGAGTTCAAATCCGGCCTCAGACACTTAACACTTACTAGCTGTGTGACCCTGGGCAAGTCACTTAAACCCAACTGCCTCACTAAAAATAAAAAAAATAAATTAAAATTGAAAAAACATTTAAGAACAGTAAATACACACAGCACCACTACTTCCCAACACAAGCTCAGGCTCATCTCCAAGGGGAACATTTCCCATGGAAACTGAGGAGTTGGTTACCTTTGAAGCCTCTGTACAAGCTGAGACACCATGGTGTCCGAGATCCCGGGACATGCTTCTTCTGCCAGGTAAATTGCACCTCTCAGTTCTTCAATGGATCCCATGTTGCCTCCACTTGCCTGGCTTTTCTCTTTCAACTTAAAAACCAATAAAATATATATATTAGCAAGGGAACTGCTCGTAAGAAGTAATACGAACATATGGGCACAGTGCTGAGTTCAATCTATGCATCTCCTGGGCTGTGTTCCAGCTTTATACCTGATGTCTAAGTGGTCCTTGATCCTATGTGGTTTGTCCCAAACGAGGAGAGGTGGGGGAATGCTTTCCCCAGGTGTCTAGAGAACACGTTGGAAGCAATGCTGAACAGTAGTACTTAATATTACTCATGTATCTTACATTGGAAGAACATACTTTACTCAAGTTAATGGCATACGTTTCTTTCATCATGATTATTTTTCCTTACATAGCCTTCATGCCCAAATCTCTCCCTTTCGCTTCTCCTCCCCTGGCAAACCATCGCTTGGAACACAGATTGAAAAACACAACACAAAACTCCAGCAAAAGCACTACCCAGACGGATGGCTCTCTCTCTGCATCTGTGTAAGAATATTCCTCCCCACCCTCTTCTCTGGGCCCGGCTGGGTCCTTTTAATGACAGTGTCACTTCTAGTCATTGTTTATTTTGCTTTTCTGTTCTCTGACTTTGCCCTCCATGGATTCATCAGTCATTCTCTGAACTCTTCATCATTGTTTCTTTGGGGGTCAAATCGTATGCCTTGGTCTCCTTAACTACAAAAGGAAGGAAAGTGGGGCATTGGCATCTAAGACACCATCTAGCTCTGAAGCCTGTGACTGTTCCCATTTCTGTGACACTCTAACCACAGCCTGCACCCTACTACTCCACACGCCCTAGTTCTGTTAGAGGGAGAAGTCAGGGTGACTAGATGAGACATCATGAGACATATGGATTTGGAATTCTGATGAAGGAGTAGAGCGTGTCCTCAAAGGTCTAGAAGAAGAGAACGGCAGGACTAAAAATTGCCTTTAAAGAAAGCAGACCTTAAGGAGTCTTAGAGGATGTTCCTACCTGCCCCTCCTACCTCAAAAGAGGTGTGGAAATTACATAAGATAATATCTCTGAAAGGGCTTTGAAAACAGAACTTAACAGAAACAGAAAATTAACTGTTGAATGTGGGCATGGCTTGGTCCAGGCCAGAATCTTTTCTGCTTTCCAAGTAATGGTTAAGGAGCATTCTCCTAGTACTTATGGGGTCCTTTCCTGGAAAGATCACTAATGCGCTGATATCAACAATGCCCTGAGGCAGGTGATAGTCCTAAGGTAAGGAACAGGAAAATGTGACCAGAGAAGCAGGGCAGAAAGGAGAGAAAAGACAAGGCCATCTGACTCCTAAGACGCTGCTCTCGTGCTCCCATTCTTTTATTGGGAACGCTCTAAGTGGTTAGGAGAAAAAACACTTGAAGCTGGACAACAGCTGTTAGATAAAGGAAAGAGATCAAAGGACTAAAAGTATCAGGGGGCCCTGCTGCTTTTCTGATGACAAGATGCCTGAGTCAAAACTCAAGTGGGTTGAACTAAGATTATACTTTAGAGGGTAAAAGAGTTACAACTCAAATTGAAATCAAGACCCATGATGCAGAGATCCACATACTTTTAGTATTTTTCACATCTTACTTTTTTTTTTTAAATGATTAAGTTTGCTCTGTACAAAGTGACAAGTATGGTGATGTTTTACATGATCATCCAGGGATGGCCCTTATCAGATTGTCTATGGTCTTGGGGAGGGGAGAGGGAAGGAATTAGTCTCTAATAGTATTCTACTGCATTATGGAAATGTTTGTTTCATTTAAGGTTCAGAATAAATTAAATACTTAAAAAAAAAAAGTAACCAGTGTTCACTACCATCCCCACCCAGAAACAAGACAACAAGACACCACTGTGACCAACCCTCAGCCTTCAAAGGGGTGAAAAAGTGGCCACAGCCCCATTGGTTGTGGGGAAGGGGAAGAAGCATGTGAAGACAGGTATGGGAAGGGAGAGATTTTCTCAGAATATGACACTAAGCCACTCATTAGTACCTAAAAGTAACCTTTACGTGTCAGATACACCCCGAGGTTTCTGAACCTGTTTGGACAGCATCTATTCCCTCCCATTTACCCTCTCCTGACATCACCAACACCACACAGTAAGAGCAATCTGTAAAATAATAATGCTGACAATACAGCAATCCTTAACTGCTGCAAATAGAGGAGAAATGACTGTAGATAAGCATTGAGACAAAGGCCTCCTTTGTTGATATCTTTCACCCTATAAAACAATAATAATCATGAACATAAATTTGAGTCAATTTGTTCTGACTTAACAAAATTTTACTACTTTTCAAAACTTTGGTCACTTGGTTCAAAAGAAGTAATATATTTGTTTAAAACAAACCAAAACACAACACTAATTCCATTATGTTACGGGGTGAGGGACAGGGGGGGCCGAAGGGAGTTTTTTTCACTCTAAAGAGTAAAGACCAACAAAGGAAAGATAATTTAAAGAAAAGAAATAACAAGCTATTAGGACAGTCTATGACAACTTACAATTGTTTCTTCCGCCACATGTGGCAGAAAGTACAACAAAATCTTATTATTTTGATTCATAATAATCCCTGGTTCATATCCATTCCATAAAGAAGCTGGATGAATTTTATTGTTAAATTACTTATGGAGAAAATTTTAAATTAAACACTGTAATCAGGATGGGAGTGGGGATATTTAAAGCTTTTCTTAGAGAAAATATCTAATAACACTACAGCAATACCTACTTGTACACATAAACAACTACTAAGCTAATTATAAATGATTCAGGTCTTTATAAAAGCAGAATTGTAAGACCATGACTAGGCTAACCATTAGTTTGGATATGTACTGGAAAAGCTACAGCTAGTGTAGTAGCAATAAAAAGTGGGAAGAGACAATAGTGTTAAACAAAGGCAATGGGAAGGAATACAGATATAAGGCGTAAGGGAGTAGGACAGTTGTCTTCAGGAAGAGCAGTAAGACCTGTCTCTTGTTTGGGCCCTGACAGGGCATCAACAGTACCAATAGTTGGAAATTATGTGGAGTGAACACAATCCCCACTCCTCCCTCATAGAAGTAAGAACTTCCTGATCATTAGCTGTCCAAAAAATGGAATGGAATACCAGGGGACATAAGCACCCACTGACTAGACATATTATGAATGAACAGTTGGTATGAATGCTAAAGAACTAATTCATGGAGTAATGAATAAGAGTTGAGAATAGATGACCTTTAAGGTCCCTTCTCAATCCAGGAGTCTACCAACTCATGGGTAAAATCAATTCTTTGCACATAACCCTGGTGGTAATCTGGGAACAGTGCTATACCTGAAAACAGAGGCTGTGGTTTGAATCTTTGCTCTAACCCTCTCCCTAACAAGACAATCAAGCCAGGTCCTCTAGGCTTTTAGCTATCTGAATTTAACCTCTTTGGTACTTGACCAGTTCTAAGCTTAAGTAAGAATTTTTAGATCCATCAACATTAAGTCATTACCAACTGACAAACCAATTCCTTGAGTCATCTTTTAGGCTTCCACAGTCTGTTCCCAAATTTTTTCAATTTAACACCAAAACTCATGTCCAGTGAGATAAGATATATACCTGTCCAGTGTTCAAAACTGAAAAGGTACCTAGCAAACGATCATTAAAACCTATTTATATTTAATCATCAGGTTCTATTTATATCTAAATATTTAATTTATATTTAAAACATTGTGTTTAAATAATTCTATATATAATATAATTTAGGTAATTAAATTCTACCTTATTTCTTCCAGTTCCTGTGGCTTGAACGGCTCATTCTCCAGGTTCTTAGGATCTTTTTCTCTGATTGTGAAGATCCAGTCTCCTGAGTCACTGCCGCCTGATGCCTGACCCATCTGTTTCTCTTAAAACAAAAATTCAGAAGTCTATCCGTCACTAAGTAATATTAACACTGAAAGGACTCAATTCAATAAAACAGGATGGAGGATGAAAGGGGCTAGAGACACAAATCAAGAGTAGACAGAGCATTTAAGCCATCAAGGGCAAACTCCACATCCTGGTGGTCTACTGAAGTCAGGCTCACCAAAACTTGTAGTGGGTCTGTTTTAACTGGGCATCTGGCAGTATACTTGCTAGTTGTGCCACAGAACTGAGTTCTGGACAACCAGCAGGGCAGCACCCCCCCCCCACCTCACCCACGGAGCAATGGAATCCTTGTGATTTTATGAGCCAAACTGAAAACATTGCACTTTCTCATTTACAGCAGAAAAAGAGGCCACTGCTTAGAAAAATGAAGTGGCCATCACTTGCTAGACACGGAGCAAAGCTAACATGCCATAATTTTCTATCTTAGGATCCCCAAGTCCATAAATCAAAAGAGATATCTCTTCCTTTCGGTACTTTGCCTACAAACAAGACAAGCTGTTATCACATCACAGCGGTCTCCTGTGTTCTGAATGACAAAGTTCAGGTCACATAAACTGAAATCCAGAAAAATTATGTTGTTGTTTTTAAATAAAAAATATATCCTTAAAAGTAAGATTTTTAAGAGATCAAACCACCAGGTACACCTTAATACTTCTCTCATAAATCTTAATCATTTCCAGTTTTAAGCTAATCTAAATCTCTGGTCTTAACCCCATTCATTTTAGTGTTCCTTTCTCACTAATTGAATTCTCTCAGGACTCTGAGACTTCAGAGCTAAAAGTCCTTTCCAGTTATTTGGTCCTTAAATGGTCACTGTTATTTTCTGTCTTAATTATACAAAGTCTATTATCTGGCTAAGGCTATGGGGAGCTTAAGAGGTTACTTCAGGCTTGTCTTTCTAACCTCATTAGCTAAGATGGCATGGAAGCTTAAAGAAGCAGTTATGAATAAAAAATTAAACAGTATTTTAAAGGAGACATCACACCAGTATTTTCAAGAAAGAGAACCAGTTAAAGATGAACAATTTTATTCTCGGAAGTTTCATTCATGCAATCAGGGGGTTAACAGAACATTAACATGTTCTAAAAAGGAATCTTAACAAAGGCATCATTTCAATCTGGTACATTTACTGCCAAAAATTCATAAAGTTAATTGAAGTGACATTTTCTGCTCTGTGATTCTCTGATTATATGAACGGTAGAAGGATGATTAGCACTGTGGCCAACTCAAGCAAGGAAAGTCTTCTGAGTCTGATCACTTAACACAATTTTTACTATAAGCTAAAGGCACCCAAAAAGTGTATAAAGCCAAGTAAACCTGTTCACTAACTTATATTTGCTCATGTATTCAGCCAAAAGAACTGTGAGAAAAGGAGCCAAAGCATTCTAGTGACCCACCCACCACAAAGCTGAGCATTTCCATTACCAATGTTCATAGAAAAAGGGACATATTTGGCAGCAGCTACATATGAATTTACACATGGAAGATAGTCAGATCTTAGTGAACATATAATAAGAAAAAGATGTAGCCATTTGCTAAAATTCACAGGGATTTGTGGTGTCAGGTAATCACAATGACCTTTTTATCTGGATAAAGGCATAAAGACACATCAGGCAGGAGTTTCACTTCTTAGTTTTTAAGGGCATCAATCAGCTCTCTTGATGCATGCACATTCATTCTTTCAAGTTCTGGTGCTTATCACCCAGTGACTTTACACATAAGGCTTTATCAGTTTTTACTACAGCCTAATGCCTTCTCTCTTTCTCTAAAGAGAAACGTATATTCTGATGTTATCACACACATCAATTTCCTTCCTGATCCTCCAACCTACATTCAGCTCATTACATTTTGGAACATCCCTGGTTTTATATCCAAAGAATGTATCAGATTCATTCATTTTTTCATTTTCCTTTGACTTGAAACATCAAAACATTTCTTTCAGAAAAGCCAAGGGAAACAAATGTACTTCATAGTTAAACTTCTTTCCCTTCCTTAAGCTTCCTGCCTAAACTGAAACACTCAAACGAAGGCTTGGAAGACCAGCTCTCTGCTATCTAAAGCCCATTTAGGGACAGTGAATACCAGAGGAAAAGTGACAGCCGAGAGAAAAGGAGAAAGAAAGAACAAACATATTCTTTATTGTTGGACGATGAAATAGTTAACAGATGGAAGATACCACACTCTGAATCTTCTGAACTGGAGTCATCCTGGCTCTGCTCAGCCCTTCCATCTCTTGTACCTGTCAATGAGCTCGGTCAAGTAAGACGTTTTCTTTGCATTCCTGATTATAAATTTGTGTTTCAACAACTCCTTTGCTGTAGGTCTCTTGAAAAAACAAAAGTCAATAAGATGATGTTCACTTCCTTCTACTTGAAGGTACCTCCAGAACCCCTCCCTCCTCAGTGCTTCCAATGATGACATTTCTAACAAACTAGACTTTCCAGCTGAGCCCACAGGAAGGTGCCCTCCATTATCTTTCTCCACATTGCCCTTACCTTGATATGCATCCAATCCAACCAACATTTGTTTTGAACCTACTATGTGACAGGAGGTACTACACTGGAGGCACAAAGACAATAAAAAGAGGAGCTATGGGGTAGCTTGGTGGTGCAGTGGATAAAGCACTGGCCTTGGATTCAGGAGGACCTGAGTTCAAATTGGACCTCAAACACTTGACACTTATGAGCTGTGTGACCCTGGGCAAGTCACTTAACCCTCATTGCCCCACCAAAAAAAAAAAAAAAAAAGTCAAAAGAGGAGCTAAAATTCAACTGGGAAAATACACCATGTACACCAATGAAACTTATATACATGATCCTTTGATATGTAATGCTATATATGGCCCACGCCAAGTATAAGTTGTACAGGTTTATTTCAATTATCATGTTATCTCTTTTTGTTATTATCAAAAGGCCATCATGGCTCAATTTTTAGGAACATGTTCTCTCTTTTGGAGTGTCTTCCAAAAAGAAATCCATCCGACATTGTGTGGTCTAGGGTAGGAAGTGTCCAGAGGGAATCTGTGTAGCACTGCAAATACTGACAAGAAAAAAGACAGCTGTTTCCTTCACATTCTATGCCCAGCTTTGCTCCGTAGGAACAATTATGAACTGCCTCTAATATGATTAAAGGATATTAAATAGCAACCTGCAACCATCATTCATTGTGTTTGACAAATTCATTCATTTGCCAGTGCCTTTTATTTAGAAATTCAGTAATTCGCCATGTTTTGAACCTCGATAATTCGAGACCATTTAACTAAGTAACTTCTCTATCCAACCTCCAATCGTCACTCACATTCTGGTATCCCTAATAAGTTACATAAGTCAAGAATTGTTTCATGCTTTTGGCAGAGCAACAGCCATGACCCAGAGGCTAACAGGCCAAGGCCTGCCAACTGCTTTTGCCACTTAAGAGACGACAATGGGTACCAATTATAGGGAGGGATAAAATGAAAGCCGAAACCACCAGGTAGAAATACAGCAACTACGATTGAGGTACGATCAAAACTCTTCTCTTAGAACAAATAACATACTTAATGAGAGTGGTCATATTACTCAGTCTTTTTTTTTTGGGGGGGGGGGGTGAGGCAATGAGGGTTAAGTGACTTGCCCAGGGTCACACAGCCAGTAAGTGTCAATCGTCTGAGGCCAGATTTGAACTCAGGTCCTCCTGATTCCAGGGCCAGTGCTCTATCCACTGCACCATCTAGCTGCCCCATTATTACTCAGACTTGTGAAAAAGAAAGGATCTGCAGACACACTTGGCAATATCAGATGTCCTCTCACTTCTAACTCATTCCCTAATGCCCTCACATCATGTTTCTTTTTTTTTTTTTGCAGGCAATGAGGGTTAAGTGACTTGCCCAGGGTCACACAGCTAGTAAGTGTCAAGTGTCTGAGGCCGGATTTGAACTCAGGTACTCCTGAATCCAGGGCCGATGCTTTAACCACTGCGCCATCTAGCTGCCCCCCACATCATGTTTCTAAGTTCCCTTACCTTCCTTCTGATTCCCTTTATGAGTATAGACTAGGTAGCAATAGCTATATTAGTGATTATCTATATCTGGGGTGTGTGCGTTTTAATTTACAGGAGGGTCAAATCAATTAGTATCTACAACTACTATCCTGCAACCCAACAAAGAGAATGTCCATCATATAAGACTGATATGGTCCTGGAACTAAACAATTTATTGTACATTCACAGAACAAGAGACATTTTAGTTTTCTGGCTTTATCAAATCTGTTAACTCACTATCCCCTCAGTGAGTCGTGACAACACCCTAGTACAGTGATATGATCCATGCTTTAACACCTTAAAAAATAGTCAATGAGAAGATGAAAATAAGCTCCATTTTACAACTAACAGCTAGAAAACTCAGGACTACTAAGTGGAAGGAGCACGTGTAACACAGAAACAGGGTCTGCTTTTTCGGAGTCAGAGGGACCTAGCTCTGCTACTCATGACTGATGCTCTACAGACAGGTCCACAGAACCTCTCTTAGACCTCATTTTCCTCATCTATAAAAACAGGGGGACAGACTGGCTTAGGACGAGGAGCTCTCGCAGCTCTAAATCCTGCCATCCTATCTTGTCAACCTCAACTCCACCTAAAATACCAGCCTCATGGATCTAACCTAATTTGGAGCAGAAGCTAAGCCAAACCTATGTCATCATCAAGTGTTTCTGTGGCTTTCCCACCTCTAATTAAATGTAAATGGAGGGAAAGAGGAGGAAAAGGGCAGAAAAAGAGAAGAGGGAAGAACTGAAACACACCCACCCTTCCGAGGGGCATTTATTTTCAAGGTGGTTTTTTCTTTCCTGTTTCAAGCCAAGTTGAAACTGAACACAAGGTACATAAAAACTCAATTGGTGACTAGTTTTCTCATTTGCCATCGACATTGCCAAAACATTGTTAATACATCACAATTTGCTCTCGATAAACTAATATTTTCTTTAGGATTTTCTATTTTAAATGAAATCGTCTTCCAGTCTCAAATTGGGAATCGGAATCCAGGAGAGAAAAAGCATCATCAGGATCAGGTAAGGAGAACCTGGATGCATAGGCCTTAAAAGGCAAAACAACTATAAAGAAATGACATGTGTAGAAGTCAGTCACCAATTGGCTAGGGAACAAAATGGGTATGTGACAAGGTTTAAACTGGTAACAGCAGCAAAGACAGAAACGGAAGGAAAATATGTATCAGAACTGATAGTTGTTTCTAACCTGCCACTAATTAAAATAAAATAGTTGACAAGGATGTGTCTGAAAATCTAAAAACAGCAATGCTTTCCATAACATAAAGGATGGCTATCAAGGATCAAGTTCACAGGTTTGAAACTTTGCTGTCCTATAAAAAAGGGCCCCACCCTTTTAAAAAAGGACAATAGTAATCTTACCTCCTAACCTTGATGTACTTTGAATTTCCTCTTGTTATAGGGGACCATAAGCAGCAGAGGGTAGTGGAAAAGAGCACTGATTTAGAGGCAGAGGGCCTGGGTTCAAATCCCAGCTTTCAAATTTGCTATCAAATGTAGACCTTGGGTAAGTCATTTAACTTCTCTTAGTTTCCTCACCTATTCCTGTGATTCAAAAACAGTAAAGGGTTCAAGTTTCTCAATCACAGGAACAGGAACACGATAGATTTTTCTGGAAGTGTGAAGGCAATCAATCTAGGCTAAGATTGGCAAAGATATGGGGTGGTGTTTACAATTAAGATTTTTTAAATGGGTGTATATTTACAAGAAGGCAGGAACCATATTCCAAGTTATAATATGACTAGAACTGAAATCATATTTCTTTTATTCAGAAATTCTGAGATAGAAAGACCTTTAGGCTTAAATTTTATATTCAGATCAAGTCTTCCATTATAGGGTATTTAATGTGCTTGGCAACAAGACTGAAGAATGGAAAATTTACCTCAAGCTATTTTTTTCTGATTTCAAATTTAAAGCCTTTTGGGGCAAAACTCCAAGAAGTTTGTGTGTGCTCTTTTTCTATGATAATCAAGATACTCCTGTGGTTGACACACCAACTCCTGTGCACCCCTGTTATGACCAGTTTTCACAGTTGGCATGTGAATTCTTCCTGATTCTATATGTCGTTTAGCAATGTGTTGGACCACAACACCTAATGTTTTTTCTAATAGAATATTTCCATACTAAAGTTCTCCCCGCAACGTAAAAACAAAACAAACTAGTGTCATGAACCCCGTCACCCCCTGCTTGGAGCTCTTCGTAAGACTTACAAGCTCGGCTCCTTGTTCAGACAGGCCTCCACAAACTCTTTGAGGGGCTTGCTGTAGTTGCCTTCCAGCGGTTGGCGGATTGTTCTTTGGAATGAGGAATAACACCTTCATGGGGTGCAGCTCCCGAATGAGGAGGTTCTCCTTTAGAGCCAGCTCTATCGCCGTTATGGCCCAAGGACCAGATATCTGCCATGCAATACAAAACAATCTTTAAGGACCAAGAGCAGGATTGTATAGAGAACATTTTAGTTTGGGCGAAGTAGCATGAGAAAGATACCAACAGTGTTCGAATCTTTGGAAAGTATTAACAGCTGCCACTTGGTCAGCCTAAATAAACATTTTAAGGTAAGCAAACATGTCAGATCTCACTGGGAACACTGTGCTTAGTGCCAGGCACCACATTTTAGGAAGGACAATGATGAGCTGAATCAAATCCCAAGGAGATAAACCAAAGTACTGAGGGGACTGCACAGAGGCTGAAGAATGGAGTGAGAAAATAATGGTTATCTTCTAGCACAAAAGAGAAATTAGATTTGTCTGTGAGGGAAAAGTAGAACAATGGACAGAGATGCCAGACAAGCACACTTCAGTTCACTCAGAAGAGAATTTGACTGTTAAAGCCAACCAAAGGTAGAGGACCAGGGCATGTCAGGAATCAGAGAGCAGAACGGGGCAGTCATGCGATCCAGGGCCCAGAGGTCAAGAAGACCTGAGTGTAAATCTGGTTTCAGGCACTTAATTAGATGTGTAACCCCTTAGCAAGTCATTTCACTTCTGCTTTCTTCAGTGTCTTCCCGTGTAAAAGGGGGATAGTGATAGATCTTACCTTTCAGAGTTTGTTCTGAGAATCAAATGGGATAATATTTGTAAAGTGCTTAGCAAGCAGAGTGCTTAAAGGCAGGTATTTAATAGAGCCCTGGTAGAAAGTTGCCAGCCCCCCTCCCCGCTGAGAAGAGAGAAGGAACCACTCACTGCTCTTGGTGAATTTTCCATGTAAAGAGAATGAGACAGTTCAAAATTGAGGAGGAAGGAAAAATTTTATGAAAAACTCTCATGGGGAAAAGAAGAAAGTTGTTTTTTAAAAATGCTAAGAACTGGGCTTGTGATTTTATTGGTACAGGGTACTCCCTGGTGTGGAAACTCCCTCAACCAATATAAGTTGGCACCTTCCCCGCCAAGCATTGAACGCTTATGTGTGACTACTAAGCAATACTGAACCAACATACGTTAAGAGGCAGAACTTGAAGCCAAGGATCACTGGCTTCCAGGCTCTTGATCCCCCCACATCAAGCAACCCAAAGAGAGGAATTAAGGAATTGTAACCTGTCCTTTTGGGTCATTTTATGTCAATATATCCATCATGGAGACAAAGCAATTGAAGGCCCTAACAAATTTCTCTACAACCGCTTCTGTAATCAGAAGATTAAAGGGCTTATTGGCAAAGGGTTTCTAAGCCACCAAGATTAATTTATCTGCCTTTAGAAATGGCTGTTTCCACTGTTCATCTGTCTCACTTTTCACAACTGCTATCATCCAGAAAATGCTTACTAGCATCTAACCTACACTATTGGTGGCACTTTAAACTTGTAGTCTCTCTCCCTTTTGTCCTAAGGGGAGAGAAGAAGTGTTCACATACAGGGATGGCTACTAAAGGAGCAAAATTACTATCACGCAGAGTAACTGAATCTGCCTTCCCCCGTTGTCTACAATTTTTTGCTCCAACTTTATTTTGCATGCTTAGGTCAGGACTTTAGCTTAAATCAGCTGCTTCCAGATACCATCAGCCCAGCCCCCCCCCCCCCCATGAAACTGTGCACACACAAGGACTGTACACCACCAGTAGCTTTGGATGGTGGCTGAGGAGAGTACCAAGAAGTGGTCAAGCAAAGGGAGAGAGAGAAAGTCAAGGTTGCAAGAATGCAAAGTTAAGATTTTTTTAAAGATTTGCAAAACACTCCTAAATGACAAGTCACAAGAAACGCTTCTGAAACTTTCAGAGGCAATGCAAGGGGTGAGAAGAGCTCTTGCACTTGAATGAGAGGGGTCCAAGTCAAGGCACAAAGTCTGGGGTCAAGAGACCTGGGTATTGAGAATCCCAACACTGCTAAGTACTGTCTACTTCCTCTTTGGCAAGCTCCAGCATCCCCAGCAGGAGCTCTCACTTCCCTCATCTGTAGCAGCCTCCACAGCCTCTTCCAGATTGATAAACATAAGACTTCAAGCCCCAGCTTAGTACACCCACTTAGCAGGTGTGTGATCTTGGGCAAGTCAACGTCCTTCTCTGAATAGGCTGTGTGTTAAATTGGGACAACAGCACACTATATATAGTGCGCAGGGTTGTTGTGAGGGTGAGTCCAAGTGATCGACTGCCCATACCCTTTGACTCAGCAACAGCACATCACTAGGCCTATGCCCCAAAGAGATCGAGAGAAGAAGGGAAAGACTCATGCCCAAAACAGGTTGTAGCACGTTGTTTCTGTAGGAGCAAAAAAACTGGAAACAAGGAAACACATTATAGTATATTAAGTAATGGATGGTTTATTACTATAGCCCATGACAAAATGGACAGTTTCAAGGGAAACTGGGAAGACCTTTATGAGCTGATTCAGACTAAAGTAAGAAGAACTAGGAGAACAATTTATAGCATGACCTTGGTCAAGTCACACCTTGCCTCCTCACTGCCTGAAGCTCTGCTGCAATCACACCACTTGCAGAACTCAATGCAGAAGTACTGAGAGAGGGTCTAACAGAAAAGAAGTACGGCCACTAATCAGCTCTGTGACCTTGGCAATTCTCTTCTTTGACCAGGCACTTTCTCGGGCGGTCTGTCCCTCACGCCTGAAATGCTCTCCCTGTTCCCTACTGACCTCCCTGGCTTCCTTTCAGGCCCAACCAAACTAAAATCTTCTCCAGGAAGCCTTTCCCAATTTCTCTTAATCCTAGTGTCTTCCCTCTATCAATTATTTCCTACTTATTCTGTATATAGTTTGTTTATACCTGTTTTCATCTTGTCTCCCCCATTTGACTGTAAGCTCTTTAAAGGCAGGGACTGTCTTTTCTCTCTTTTCTGTTCCAAGGGCTTAGAAGTGCCTGGACAAAGTAGGTGCTTAATAAATGTTTACTGATTGACTGATTAACCCTCAGACTTCTCAATCAACAAATGAAAGTGTCAGAGTAGATGACCTCAAGAGGTGCCTTTCAAGGAGCCTTTGTTCTAAGTTTACAAATAAAAGCGCAATAAGTGTAAATGGAAAAAATGCAACAAGATAAATGAAACTGAATCCTGAAAGATGATATTAATGAAGCTGAGGACTCAGAAATGAGAAAGCACTTCTACCTGCCAAGCTGACATTTCTTTGCACAGCATGGTTATGGGTATGGAACACAACACATAAAAAAGGAATTTTTTCAACATATTATGTTTTCCTCAACTTTTCCCCCACACCCCCCCCCCCATAATAAAAGATGGCTGTCAGGAAGGGGAGAGAAAGCTATATTAGGTATATATGTGGGTAATATAAAAACAAAACAATAAAAATTCATTTTTAAAAATAAAAGCAATAAACAAACAGGTATTGGCACTGTCCCACATCAGATCTGGATCGCCTACTGTTGGCCCAACTTAAGAATCCACATGCACGGGGCAGCTAAGTGGCACAGTGGATAAAGCACAGGCCCTGGATTCAGGAGTACCTGAGTTCAAATCTGGCCTCAGACAATTGACACTTACTAGCTGTGTGACCCTGGGCAAGTCACTTAACCCTCACTGTCCTGCTTAAAAAGAATCCACACGCCCATTCAACAGCCAAAGGGAAACAAACCAAAGAATTCCCTCCTATCTTGATTCCTACCTCCTCTGATAAGATAGGCTTTGGGCACAGGCTCCTAGATGAGAGGTTATCCCCAAAAGGGTTAGTCCCACCCCAGATCTCCTGGCTCCAAATCCAGTGTCTTGCCACACTATTCTGATGGTTGTTAAATAAGAGGAATTCGTTTTCTCTGCCTCTCAGCGACAACAGCCAACAGAGGTCAATAAAGTGCTGGCTGGTCTGATGGCATCTAGAATATGAACTCTCTTCAGCCCTTAATTTCCCCTCTACAAATACAACTCTCCTATTTGCCAGAAGTAATTGAAGTTTATATATTCTCATTCTCTCTGTCCCTGTCCCTGTCCCTCTTCTTACACACACACACCCCCCACCATGAAATGTGTACATAGAAGGAAACTCCTCTTTTCTGGCCCTAAAGGTAAACAATAGCACTGCCAAGCATATCACTGGGGTCAACTTTAAAACATAGATTCAAATAATAAGGGGGGGGGGGATTTGAGCTGCCCCCTACCTATGACAGTGAATCAATATTTGAAAGCCTTTTAATCTTGTCAAAGAGAAGTCTACTCCTTCAGGAGGGACATTTAAAACAGCCCAGGCAGCCAACTATGTATCATTTCCTTTTTATTCAAGAGAGAACTATCTAAAAGCTCTAAAGGACACACTAAAGGACAGGTGCCAAGTCCTCATTCTGACTCAGTGACCTACTTTCTCTATAATGAAATCTTGTTTATGTCACAACTTTCTGCATTCTCTAAGTTCCTTTCCATAAGACAGAGACAAGTGGAAAATTAGCTGTGAAGCCAAAGGCAGCTAAGGAAGAAGAAAAGCACAGAATGTGAAAATTAGTCCTCTCCAAACCTGGGGAAGTGGGGTGAATAAGCTTTAAGGAAAAAAAAAAAAAGAGTCGACCTATAAGGTCTGAGGATGACTCTTAAAAAGTACTTAAGTGGCTACAGGATCAAGTATTTCAGAGTCAACAAGAAACTACATGCTCTTTCAAGATGCTTTGGTGGTGATGTCAGTTATTTGGACAGTCCCCAAGTTTACCACTAGCTTATATGAAAAGATGACAAAAGATGTCTATAAAGATAGAGGAACAACACTGAGATATCAGCCTTTAGAGTATTCCCCAAGCCTCCTGGGTTTAAGCAACTAGGATGAAAATTTCAGATAAACTTTTGGAGCTTGAATTAAACCCTGATGAGTAACCTATCCCTGATAAAAAAGAGAAAAGGGGGGAGGTGCTGACAATATAACAAAGAATTAGTAAAACTATGGAATGATGGGAGAGTATTTAAGAAATCTAGATCACAGAAGGACAAAGCTGGTGGATGAAGGGACAGGAGCAAAGGTTATGACTTGTGTGCAGCTGAGGTAGTGCAGAGGAAGGGGTGAAGGAGTTGAGCACTTGGAGCAACCGGGAGGTGAGGGTATCTAAGAAACATCACCGAGTACACTGAAGTCCTCAATTATAAGGATGATAGGAGAGCCACTCAAGGTTTTCAAGCAGGTCCCATTTATGCAGGAGGGAAAATGATTGTGGCAATAGTTTGTGAGAAGAGAGACTCTGGGCTCTTGCCCAAGGGAGGGAAGCAACAATGTGAGTAGAGAGGTGGGGACAGATTAGGAAGATTTAAGGAGATAAAATCAACATGTGGCCAGCAAGTAATGTGGAAGATGGGTAAGGGGGAAAGATCAAGGAAGTCCTGAGCCTTGGTTAGTTGGAAGAAGATCCACTGCCACCTAAAAAGGGGGAAGTCAAGAAATGGGGCAAGTTCTGGTGGGAAAGAGGATGGGTTCAGGTTGAGACATTAAATTTCAAATAGGAGTAACAGGGCAAGTAGATGAAGAAGTCCAGCACGTAGTTGAAAATGTGGGACTACAGCTCAGCAAGAGATTCAGGCTTCATCTAAACAACTGGGAAAGCAGAGCAGACTGCCAAGGGAGAAAAAAATAGAAAAGAAGGTCAAAAACAAAGCAGTGGAGGCGACCCACAACCTTACTGTACATCTAGGGAAACCTTGAGAGATTTCCTGCTCTTCTGCAGGTTGTTTTGAGGTCAAGGGCACGGAAGGATTATCAGTCAGTGAAAACTGCATCCTTGACTTCTCTGAACCATTCCTCATTCTCTTGGATATCCCTGGATCGGAGTTCATGAGATCCAGACAGAAAACTCAGAGAATATAATGGAAGCTTTTTTTTTTTAAATGGGTATATAAAAAAGCAAAGAATGAAATATTATCAGAAAGAAGTAAAAAGACTATGAGAACCATGCCAGCTTGCTGCTAATAAGTTTCCTCCTAAGTAGCTTAAAAAGAGGAAAGCATGATTAATATATAGAATAGGGCAAGAGGAGAGAAAAAAGCTGTGAGTCATTTCACCCAATTCTTTTAAAAATTATAGCTAGTGGGTTACACATATACCCTTCATTTCACATTTACTGCATGTTTGTTCACCACCTTTCATTAAAAGAGAAAGAAAAAATCAATCCTTAGCCAACGTAGGTGTTTATTAATATCTTATATACACATCAGCTCAGTCGGTTAGAACAGCGTGCTTATGATGCCCGGGTGATAAATTCAAATGCTGGAGAGGTCATTTAGCACCACTTTGTTCCATGGTCACCCTAACCCTGGGCAGCTTCTAGCAACTACACACTAATGGTCACAAAGGGGATGAAATGGGCGGGGAATAAAGACAGACAGACAGACACTATCTCCATCACCATTTGAGGAAAAAGCCTAGTACCAACACCATTCATACGTATGTATGTATGTATGTATGTATGTATGTATGTATGTATAATTTATGATTAAAACCCACGGGTAAGCTGGGGTTTCAGATTCTTTGTGGTTCTGACTCATACATGCCATAAGTAAGGCATAGAGAATTAAGGGCTGGCTTTGTCCCATTGCAGGCCCTGGGGCAGCCAGTGGCTTCACTTTGGTCAAAGCTTCAGCTTTGAGAGCATACTCAGAGTGCTTCAGTATCAAAGGAAAAGTATATAACAATCACCCTAGAGTCTTCAGGCAAATAAGGCAAACAAAGGCAAGCTGGCTCAGTAAGAATGATATGTTGGGTAGGAAGAAAAGCATTACAATTCTTGTCTGACACTAGTAAGCAACTTATGGGAATACTGAGTGTGGTCAACTACTAAAGATAATGGGCAGGAAGAACAGCATTAAGAGCCTATTTCAGCACAAACATTAAATGTACTTAAATAGTAAATGTGCCTTTAAAATAAAAAAGAGAAATTTCACTGAAAAGAAGATCTCGCATAATTAAGACAGACCCTCAAATAACAGTCAGTGTATCCATAAGGCAATGGAAGCGACCCTTAACATCCACAAGAGTAAGGCACTTCATCAAAAAGCTCCCCCACCACAGGCCATCATTCCAATTATTCATAGTCCTAATGAGGCCCTGGAGAACATCAACTATTTCCCATACCCAACAACTGCTCTCACAGCAGCCTGAAGAAATTCCATACCCCCCTTAAATGTGGAAGGGAGGCTTTTAAATAGAACTACAACATTTGGACTCCTGACATCTCAGTCCCTAATGTGCTATATGAATAAGGGGAACCAGCACGGAAGGCTGATGAAGCAGCTAGACTAGCTAAATAAAGAAGAAAACCAGGACATCATCTTTTAAAACACTGAGTGAATTTTCAAGATATCTGAAAGAGGACCAGAAAAAAAAAAATCAGATTTTTTTAATGTCACTTTAAAAAAACTGATTGAGGAGACATCCGAAACTATAAATTCATGTGCCTACTTTCTCCTTCCTATGATAACTTTCTGAAAATGATCTCCACATATATCAAGAATAACCTTGCTGAAAATATGAAAAGGGAGGGAACTGGCAGATTTTTGCAAATGATTTCTTATAGCAAGAGACATCTTCTAATCATACAACTGACAGATTCCCAATGTTTACTTGTCAATCAGAAAAAAAGGAGTATTTGACTTGAAAAAAGCCAGATGGAGCTATAAAGGTTCTTCTCCCACACAAAAGTTACAACCCCATGAGATTCCTTGGTAGCTGGAGCCACGGACAGAACTCTGTTCAGTGACTCTCTCGTTAATATCAAGTGAGGGTTGTCAGGGGTGGAGCCAAGATGGCAGAGGAAAGACATTAAACACAGAGAGCTTCTGACGCAATTACCCCCAAAACAGCAATAAAACAAGCCCTGGTGCTGCAAAACCCACAAAAAGATGGGCTGAAATTATTTTCCAGATTAAAGAGGGCTGTGCTGGGCTGCGGAACAGTCCAATCCCTCGATCACGCTGACAGACCCCAGACACGCTGCACGAGATGAACTCACCCTCAAGCCTCTGAATCAGCTGCAGCACCAGCATCTTTTGGAACTAAGCTTACAGTCGGGTGAGAGGTCTGAATGGCTGGCTGGGGTGGGGGAGAAGAGATACAGGGGTGTCTGCAGGACCTAAGGAAGAATTCAGCTATCCCACCACAGCAGGTAATCAGGAAGAAATCCTGAGCATCCGGAGGCCCAGGTGGGGGAGGGGCCCAGGCTCATCAGAGCTAAGAACCACAGCACACAATTCTGCTAGATGGTTAATTAGCAAGTTGGCTTGAGGTTATCTTCAGACCAAAGAACAGGCCAAGCGAGAGAAAAGCCTGCCCTCCCCTCAAACCAAAACACCTGGGACCCTCTGAAGCTTGGGACAGTGTAGCTTGGAAGTAGGGCCCCACTGTAAGAGGGAGTTAAAAGTTAAAAGTCAAATAAAAGACGGCAAGATGAACAAGCAAAGAAAGTTGAGAACTATTGAAAGTTTCTTTAGTGACAAGGAAGACTGAGGTGCACCCTCAGAAGAGGGATACCAACCGCAGGGTCCCTACATCCAAAGCTTCCAAGAAAAATATGAATTGGTCTCAGGCCATGGAAGCACTCAAAAGGGACTTTGAAGAGAAAGTAGGAGAGATAGAAGGAAGATTTAGAGAGGTAGAGGAAAGAATGGAAAGAGAAATGAGAGCGATGGAAGAGAGTCATGAGAAAAAAGTCAACAGCTTGAAAAGCAAAATGGAAAAGGAGATAAAAAAGCTCTCAGAAGAAAATAATTGCCTAAGAATTAGGATTGAACAAATGGAAGCTAGTGACTTTATGAGAAATCAAGACATAGTAAAGCAAATCTAAATGAATTAAAAAAGAAGGCAATATGAAATATCTCCTTGGAAAAACAGTCGACCTGGAAAACAGATTTGGGAGAGATCAAGGCATCAAGCACAGTCTTGTGACCATCACAGGACCACAGATGGAAAGCTGGGAAAAGGCCTCAGAGGCCTCAACTCCCTCATTTTAGAGATGAACAGAAACTCAAGGGAAATGTCCTTGCCACAGTCACAGAAGATGAGTTGTACAGAATCTACCTGGAAAATCAATCTCTTACAGGAGGCCTTCTGCCTTATCACATGGTGTTCTCCACCTATGTTTGTTCTTAGATGACTCTGTGCTGATTATAAACATCACACCCTAAGGTCTCTTTAATGAGATTCCAAATGTCTCAAAATAACCCAAATGGATGAAGACAGCTTCCCCTAATTCAGTAAGCAGACAATGAGCTGGGCCCAGAACTGAAAAAAGAGGGTGATCATGGGCTGGACGGCCCTGGGGAAATGGCGCAGCACTTCTATTCCAGGCTGCCACTGCATGGCACAAGGGCCCATTTCTTTGTAAACACCAATATTTTTCTGGTGTAAGAGAGTGCTGAACAGTACATAGCAAGACATGCAACATGAAGTCTAACAGTGGGAGGTGGCCTCCAAGGCAGAAAAACTTAGCTTCTGGTTCTCCTCTCCTATGCTGGCTATGTGGCCTTGGCCAGACCTTTACAAGACCTTGTGTTGGAAAATAGCTGCTGATCCTCACTGATTTATCAATGTTGTTTCCTATAGCAGTAAATCACCAGTCTTGGCCACTTCCAATACGCCCCCCCCCCCATAATCCCAACCCTAAAAAAAACCTCCTCAACTCCTTTTCAATGATGCTATATGTTTCACAATCATCAAACATCACAACCTTTAAAGAATAAAGATTGTGAGTGGTTTCAAAAAAGCAAGAGAGAAAAAGATTAAAGGTGGGCATATCCAGGCTGCTACAACATACTGCCAATAAAGTCGTGTGTACAAGGAGCGGTGTTCAATCTGAAGGGAATCTGGGCCATTCAGAGCAGAAGTGAGTGCCGATGGATAACTATCCCACGGGGTGTACTGGTATCAAGGCATTAGATGGTCTCCAGAAGTCTAGAGCTTGTTGCCTCTAAATCTATGATGCTGTAACCCTATAATTTTAAAAGACCCAGGGGTGAAAAAAAGCCTCTAGCACATTAGGTAGGTCTTCAATGGAAGAAAAGACATTGGACAAAAATAGCACAGGATGAGAAGATGTGGAAGGGCCACACCCTGCACTCCTAGAATGAATACCTTCATGGATGGATCTACTGCAGCAGTCAAGAAGCATGCATTACTGGGAAACCTTACCTAATTGCATCTAAATATGTGCTTATCATACTTTCTACAACATAAGTGATAACTTTTTTTAAAAAAATACATCAGAAGGTTTAGTGTAGTTTGATAGTTAATAGCTTGACAGAGAATATTTTTCTGAGGAAAATGGACTGGGATTCTCTTCCATAAGCTATATAGGTAGTGGGCACAACCATTCAAAATAGCAACTCTTTAGCAAAAAAACATTTCTTAAAAAAATTTTTTTAAAGGCACAGTGGTCTGCTTAAACACTTATAAGGCAACAACTATTAAATGTTAGACTGAACTGTAAAACAAGGGCAAGCTAACTAGAAACCAAAGTAACTCAGCTGATATCCTGAGATATGAAAGAAAGCCAGGGCTGAGACTTAGTTTAGCTAAAGGCTTCTCAACTTCTTCCCAGGCTCATTTCATAAAACATGTAGGTCATCAGGTATGGAAGTTAACAGGTCTGGAGACTAGCAAAGTGAATGGGTGTGTGGGTGTGGGTGCGGGTGTGTGGGTGTGTGTGTGTAAAAATGGCAAAGAATAGGCTAGGGGTGGAATTAACACCAAAAGAGGGCTTTAGAGATCTATGGGGGGAGGGAGCGTCGAAGCACATGCCCTGCTTTTTTTTTTCTTTTTAAATAGAGATCTAGGTATTTATTTTAATAGTCTGTTTCAAAGCTTTTAAAAAAATTTTGCTTGAAGTTACATAATGCTTTGTTCTGATCTTACCTTTGAATCATAGGCAGACTGCTTGATGACTTCAGGTGCCATCCAGAATGGGGTGCCCACAAAGGTGTTTCTTTTTATTTGGGTATCTGTCAGTTGTCCAGCTACACCAAAATCGGCAAGTTTCACTTCCCCTTGTTCAGACAGCAGAACATTTGCAGCTAGAAAACAGAAACATATATCACCATGTGACACCTTGTGTGGTGTTGTCATGTACTACTCAATTCTGGACATACTTTTGTTTCTCAGAGCTATTGAGCTATATCCCAACTCACATATAATGATTCTTCATGGTAGGGATCAAGTTTTTACACATTTTTATATGTACAAATCTTTATACCACATGACAACCTCCCCCCCTCCAAAGCCACTACAATGTTTTGCACTTAGAGGAATGAATGCAAGGCTTATTAGCTGAAAAGGGATCCTGCCAAAAAAACAGAGAGAGCCGCAGAGCTCTGGAGCCACACTCACTTTTTGTCCTCAGCTGCTTGATTAATTACCCCAAATTTTAAGGGAGTTAAAAGCAACATGCTTTTCTTACCTTTAATATCTCGGTGAATTTTCTTTTCTGAATGCAAATAATCGAGTCCTTTCAGGATTTCTCTTAATATAGTAGCAATCTGAGTTTCATCTAGAGCTCCAGGTTCTAACTGTCAGAAACATAAATTGGTGATGGTCATCAAAATGAGGGTAGATAATGCATCAGACCCCACACAACTTGTAAACAACAACAGCAACATGGCTCGTGTTTCTAGAGTTTTAAGTTTCACAAAATACTTTCTTCAATAAACCTCAGAAGAGAAAGGGGTATGGTATGTATGTGTGTATATGTTTTGAGCACACCTATAATGTCATTAGTAAATGGAAATGCTGATGAGGAAATTCAATAGAGACTTGCTCCTGGCTTCACAGCTTTAGAGTCTTAGAGACTTCAGAACACACAGCTAGGATAAGAGAGAAGCATTCCTAACTCTGAAGGCAGCTCTCAATTTCTGTTTACCATGGTATATAAAACCCTTTTCTACCTCAATAAATACCAAAAGTATTTAAGGGGGGAAAAAAGTGGTGAAAGCGGCTCCTTGTTCTGCCCCTACCAATGTACTCACTAGGTTACTAAGGAGATGGTCTGCCTCAGACCAGAGGAGAGGAGATAAAGAAATATTTTTAGGTCTGTGGTTTCAGTGACCTATACCCTGATCTGTTGCAGACTTTATATTAAGTTCTGATCCGCCATGCTACACAGGAGGGGAACAGGGCAGAATCCAAAGCCTGAAGAGGCATACCCCTAAGACAAGACTTAAAGAGCCCAGGAAACCAAGGCATGTCAAGAAACTCAAAGGGCCTATCTTATGCCTTTGCAGGATCTCTGCTAAATCCTACCTTCTTTGGTCATCTTACAAAAAGGAAGATATTCTGTTCTAAATAAAAATATCTCTGTGGGCTTAAAAAAAAAAAAAGTATGAGAGAGTGTGGTTTACTGTGTTTGTATAGCACACCACAAGGCTGGGGGCAAAGTTTTAAAAGTCAAAACATCCAAATGTTTTATCTACACAAGGTCAAATATCAAAGCATTCAAAAAACAAACTTGGATGAGCTGTTCATTTTTTGTCCATATACTTGGAGCTATGAAAACAGAACTTGTAGGGAGTAGAGAAATGGGGGGGGGGGGTCGGGAAGAGAGAGAAACTCCAGATTCATGGTAAGGCTAAAGAAGCTGGAGCAAAATAATTCAGGAAAAAGAAGATATTTAGTCCCTCTGTCCCACTAAACCATGCAGGCTGGGCTTGAGAATCGTTTCAAATATTAATAACTTTAATGCCCTTTTAATGAAAGGAGTAACTATACACACTCTTAACATGACCACATAATGATGATGGTGATAATAAATAGCCTGCATTTATACAGTGATTTATGGTTTGCAAAGCACTTCACAAATATTATCTCATTTTATCCTTACAACAACTTTGGGAATTAGATGCTATTATTATCTCCATTTTATGGATGAGGAAACTGAGGAAGACCAACCTTTGGTTTGCTCAAAGTCAAACAGCTATTAAGTGTCTGAGGTGAAATCTGAACTCAGGCCTTGCTGACTCCAGATTCCATACACTCTAGCCACTGCACCACAGAGTTTAATGTTTGATATGTGCTTTAGAGTATATTGTGGATTCACAGGATATTCACTTGACCAAAAAGAAACTGAAAGAGCATAATAAGGAAATTAATCAGAAATTTTAAAAGGCACAAAGGGGGCAGGATGTGGTGTGTCTCAAAAAACTATTTAGTAATATAACAATTGTGTCCCTAATGCTTTTCCTATTATTTGTGACAATAATACTTTGTCCATGATAGATATCTTCACCTCTGAGAATTATTAATGGTTTCCTTAATTTTCCCAATATCTTTCTTGATCTTGGAAGAAGCAATATTAAACAAGCACCTACTCATTTAGTAGATGAAAGAAAAATAAGAATATTAACCACCTGATCAAGATTAGTCAGTGATGCAACCCAAAACGTGAAGAACTAAGAAATGAAAATCTTCACAAATTATCTAAATTACTTCCCTGAGAAACTAGACCTAAAACCTAAATGTGGACATCACAGGCCATGAAAACAAGATGAGATCATAGCCAGAAAGGCTGGGGAGACCCAGCAATTCAATGTTTATCTTCAACAAAATAACCAGTATATTCTGCGTGTAATTAGTGAAGCCCTTCCTTGTATTTTTAAAATCTGGTCACTTTTTACCAGTACTGATCTCTATAGTTTTGCACATTTTTGAGAACATTTCAATGAATGAAAGTGCCTAACACTCTGTACTTTTAAACAAGTAAAAATAGCATCTGCAGTAAAACCAGAAGGAAATGAAACTAAAATATTCATTCTAAGGTCAAATGCATTACTGATAAATCCAAAGTTGCATGGATAAACATAGACTGCTCTATTTATATACTCCATGTATTTCCTCAAGGAAAACACCATGAGAGAAACCTACTTTATACAATGTGTTCCTGAAGTTAAGTGTAAATCAATTAAAAAAAACCAATCAGTTTCTCAATGTTGTATGTTATAATTTCACGGACACTGTGGCTTTCTGTCCTACTGATAATTGCTATGAACTCTGATAGTCATAAAGCATCATTTAGCAGGAAACCCATTTTGCAATTAACCAAGATGGAGCCCTTTCTTAATATTTTGCTTGGGAGTCCAAAACTTGAACTCCAGCTAATCATACTCATCTAGATTCTTATATAATTTGATTTTCTTAAAAAGGAGGTTATGGCTATAGGAGCAAACAATTCATTCACTCTCTCAATCTTCTTTAAGATTTTACCTCTGCCACTGCAGGTCAGCACTTAGTTGTTCTATAATTACCATAATTTTGTGTGTGTTTCACCTATTTTAAGTTTGTTGAACAGTAAAAAGTTAATTGGCTCCATTTTGAATATTAGTTTATACCAGGCAGAAAACCCACCTTAAATAGTAATTCTAACCACCTGTCAATTTGAAATGTCGTGTTTATTCCGCACCCAATTCACTAATGGAATGTTTATGGCAATAGAAGGCAAAACCAATAGGGATAAAGATGCTTATAGATAACCCAACTGAAGACCATGGTTCCCATCTCCTACCCACCAAACTAAGTCAAAACTACAAGAAGCAGGGTGGTATAATAGAGTAAGTGCTAGATTTAGAATCAAGAAACTTTGGTTCAAAGCCCAGCTACAAGACTAGCCATGTTATCATGAATAAGCTCTTATGCTTCTCCAATTCACTATCTATAAAATGGGTATAACCTGCATCATAGAGTCACTGTGAGGAAAATATTAAGTGTTTCCTAAATCTTGAGTTGTTGTTATTATAGGAAATTACTGCCTCATGGGAATTTTACCTGCTCCTATTTCTAGTTTCTGGTTAAGTTGCTAATTCTAATGATGAGTAACGGAATAGTCAAGTAGCATGCAAAACAATGGAGAAATACCAAAGTGGCTCAGCTAAACTACCTGGATAATATGGCCGTGAATTGGCTACATGACTTGTATTTTACTAGTTCAATTAAAGTACAAAGTTAACTGGTCAATTTTAACTTTTTCTGGTATCACTCTTTGGGAGAGGGGGAAAAATACTCCTACTGAATTCTTTTGTCTGCAAAAAAATAGCACACTTGAATGTGTGGCTTATGAAAAATTAAACCATGAAAACAACTCAAGTTTTCTTAAGCGGTGTAGAACACAGAAAGGCTCTATTTTACATTACTGTCACTTCCAGAGAGCAGAACATCAGAAAGAACCTGGTCACTTCAAACACGTTTACAGGAAATCCTTGCCCTCACAAAGGCATTCTGGGCAGGTGACTTCCTTTGCCTCTTTTGCAGAAGGCTGTGAGAGTACTCATTTTTCAGCTGGTCACGAGCCCTGGCCTGAAATCCATGACTCAGAGTGATCAATGAGAGCAGCAGGGAGCTTTCTCAATTAAACTCCCAGGCTGTCACTTAGCTGTTCTGGAAATACTGATTGATCCATTAATCAGCTAAAACCTTTTAAGTTCTGGTTTCAATCCTGGAGCTTCAATTTACTGGCATTCAATAATTTAAAGCAAGAATTCATGATCTGAGATGGTCATTCTTACTTTATGACAGTCTCATGTGCTTTATTGCTCAATACTGAACAATCGCTAAGCTCACTTCTTCCTCTAGGTGTTCATCTATTTGAATTTTTACAATAATTTAATTTTTAAATAATGTTTTAACTAATAATTTGTCCATCTCTTTTTTCCCTGTTATTTTAATTACCAAGGCTACTCTCCTCTTCTGGTTCAATACCTTCCTTTTTGACACCTTTTTTCTAGGAACTATTACTTTTCCAAAAATTTCAACATTTAGTTCATGGTATAGTTTTTTTAAAAAGGAGAAAAAAAAGAAAAAGAAATAAGAAAAGGCTTTGGACATGGAGTCCCTTGCTAACATGGGTTAGCAAGCTGAGAAAGATAAAAACACAATGTTAATAACATTAACACTATTTTTGTTCTTTTATTGGTAGCTCACAGCTGATTGCAAAATTAAACAAATTCTTTTTTTATCTCTTGAATCTTAACAGCCAAATACTTAGTCATGTTTTTAAGTCTAGATAGCTTTCCACTTCACCATGGCTGACCCTCAAAATCCATTTAAAATAATTAAATCACTGTGGTAAGAAAAATGAACAGCTCAATGCAGTAGAAATACTACTAGCTCTGGAGTCAGCAGAAAACTAGTTTTGATTCCTGCTGCTGAGACACACCAGCCATGAATTACGCTAGCTGTAAAATGGCTATCAATAGTACTTCTGGTACTTGCTGCACAAGGCTGTCGTAAGGAACAAATGAGATCACAAGCTCAGAGTTAGAAGGGACCTAAGAGGGCATCTTAGTCCATAATGTATGCAATAAGCTCTTAAGCAACCTTAGTGTGATCGTCATCATCACTATTGGGGGGTGGGCGGGCAGGGCAATGAGGGTTAAGTGACTTGCCCAGGGTCACACAGCTAGCAAGTGTCAAGTGTCTGAGGCTGAATTTGAACTCAGATCCTCCTGAATCCAGGGCTGGTGCTTTATCCACTGCGCCACCTACCTGCCCCCCCCATCATTATCACTATTAATGGTGAGCTAAAACATTCAGAGCCTAGAGATCTGAAATTTTTGCCATATAAGAGAAACAGAAACTTTATACAATTTTATGAGTTGCAAAAATGAAGTTTTAACTTATTAGTGTATATAATTCTACAAAATTTATAACCTTCCCTTAAGCACTATTTCCCAAGAGGATAAGGAAATAAAAACATATTAAGATATTCAATGTGTTTATCATAGTCAAGTAGCAGAACAGGAAAGTCATTAGATTGTTTTTATGTTTGTTTAGTTACACTTCACTCCCCCTCCCCTCAGCATGTTATTTTTTACAACAATCCTATTACTCTTCTAGATGTTCAAATGAACCTTCCAAATGCATTTCAATATAATATAATATAATATAATATAATATAATATAATATAATATAATATAATATAATATAATATATATATATATATATATATATATATATACACACACACACACTTTCCCCCACTGTACTCATTTCATGCTAGCCACTGTATTAGGTGCTGGAAATTCAAAGACAAAAAGAAAACCATCCCTACCCCTCAAGGAACTTGCATTCTACTGGAAGATTCAACATCAACAGTTTTTTTCCCTCTGTTAATTACAAGTCAAATGCCTTACATTTTAAAATATTGCCATACTATCTTAAAAAATCATTACTGGGCAGCTAGGTGGCGCAGTGGATAAAACACCAGCCCTGGATTCAGGAGGACCTGAGTTCAAATCCAACCTCAGACACTTGGCACTAGCTGTGTGACTTTGGGCATGTCACTTAACCCCCATTGCCCAGCCCCCCCCCAATCATTATTTAATATAATTTTTGAAAACAAATTGTGTTTACCCCCTAAAGGAGTTATGGGTCCAGATGTATTTAAAACAGTTTAACATTTGAGTGGACTTGTCAGAGATCTATCTTTAAATTTTCTATCATTTCCCAGTTGTTTGACTATAAACAAGGCTCTTAGTCTATCTAAATCTTAATTTCCTTGTCTGTAAAATGGAAATAATATTTACATTATCTTTTTCAAAATGCTGCAAGTAAAATCTTTTGTAAACTTCAGGACTGCTGTGTATATATGAACTCCTCTTCTCAAAACTCGTTTTAATTTCCTACCTCTCCACCCTGTCTGATTTCCATACCAAACAAATAATAATCTATTATTCTTCCTCCTTCCCCTGTGTCATAAGCCATATGATCTCCAGAGAGGAAGAGGCCAAGATGTAAATTTAGGTAAGGGTTCTAAATCTGGAGATTTATGTAAAGATTTAAAGTCATCCCTGAACTGGTATGGGGGAGGATGGGGGGGGGGGGGGAAAGAAGAGAATCACATCTATTTTTAATAGCCTCTAACTGAAACTGTACATTTCAATTTTTTAAAAATATAAGTCTAAGGGGTCCACAGGATTCACCAGAATGCTAAAGAGGTCCATGAAAATAAAAAGATTAATAACAACTCCAGATCTAGAAAAGCTAACTTCACCATAAAGGGCACAACCAGGTCCATCCACTTCAGCCATTTAAGCAACCAAACCACTAATATCTACAGAAGGTATGAGGTCAGTGTAGGACAGCCCAAGTCCAGGGGAGGAAGCCTATATGGGTTAACTAGAGAAGGAACTTGAGGGTAGTCAAATGTCTACAGGTTCATGCCCAGAAAGCATATAGTAAGGGAGGTAACTGATTACAAACTCATTCATTGCCTGTCGGAAACCTGGGAAAAGAGCTTGTTGTAGGAGTCTGAGAAGCAGATGCCTAAGGCAGGCATAGAATTCTATATAGAACTCAGGGATAGGGAAATGGGCTTACATATATTTATTTTTAAATTTAAAAAATAATAATAAACATTTTTATTTAAAGTTTTGAGTTCCACATTCTATTCCTCCTTGCCTCCCTTCCTTCCCCCACTCCCTGAGGCAGTAAGAAATCAGATATGGGTTATACATGTGCAGTGACATAAAACATTACCATTTCAGTCGTTTTGTATAAGGAAACTTGAATAAAAGAAAGTAAAAAACAGCATGCTTCTGTCTGTTCAATCAATATCAGTTTTTTCATTAGTCCTTTGGGATTGTCATGGATCACTGTATTGCTGAGAATAGTTAAGTCTGTCACAGTTCTTCAAACAATATTGTTGTCACTGTGCACAACATTCTGCTCACTTCACTACATCAGTTCATAGAAGTCTTTCTAAGCCTTTCTGAAATTACTGACATACATTATTAATGAACTTGCCAAACAGAATCTATATCAACTGAAAATGTGAGGCACTCCACCAGGAGAGGACTGGGCTACTCAGCAGAGTTCAAAAACAGGACTAGAAACACTGAGAAATGTCAGGACATTTGCAAGTCAGACTATGATTAATTTAAGCTAGGAAACCTTCCTTATCTTTGTAACTATAAGTGAAATCCAACCCTCCAATACGTTTTTATAATGTTTCACAATAAGAAAATTAGTGTAGTATGGTAGACAGAACACCAGCCTAGGAGCATGAAAGACCCAGGTTCAAGTTCAGCCTCTGATACTACTAGCTATGTGAGCCTGGGCAGGTCACTCTCAGGGCTTTGCACAACTCTCTAATGCATGAGTAGCAGCTTTCCCCTCCAAGAGTTCCCCATGCTAGTAAAATCATTGGACCCATTAAAATTAGGCCTAATGTCAGTTATAAGCTCTGACAACAGAAGTAGCCAAGTCCTATATACACCACAAATTGCTTAAGTAGGTATTTCCCATTATCTCAAGGGACAGTCCTTTAAAAATCTTCAAAATACAGGTTTTATTCAATTTTGTAACTCATCATTCAGAGAGTACAGAAATGTGGGAGCTCCCAAAGCTCAAATATAATGAATGACAGTATCAGTAGTTATATCAAGGATTAGAATCACTGTCATACTAGGTCTTCATAGTCAGAGAAATAAAATTAATGAAGTTCTCTTAGGTCACCAGGTTGGGGAAAACCTTTTGAAAAACAGGTTAATTTGCTTATAACATTTATCATCCTATTAAAGGAAATGGGTTCGGAATTATAATTAACTTCACTCTATGAAAAACTAAAGCCACCAATTCTGTTAAGAGCAAATTTGGTGGGGGACAGGTTGGGGTTGGGGTGGGGGCCTCTAATATAAGTACTACTGTTGCAAAAGGACACACAGAATTGAAAATTTAACCATAGCCGACACTGGTTTTTTTTTAAGTTTTCCTAAGAATATGTTGCATAAGGAAACTTTAAGGATATACTTACTAGATCTAATGCAGAGCCTCCACCAAGGTACTCCATTATTATCCACAATTTGGTATCCTAGAAAATAAAATACAAAAGAGGTTTAAGAAATGAAACAATCAAAATAAAGGCTTCTTTCTGAACATAATTTGGAACTAGAGGATTTTCTAATTCTGTTTAACATGTTCAATTTAGAAAGTAATTTTAAGAAATTGTTACAATGTTTACTGAACAGTGAAGACATGAAAGTAAACTCATTAATAGTAAAGTTTCTGCCAATTGGAGGTCAGTCTTCTAGAACTAAAGGGAAGGAGTTGGACAAAATGGCCTGAGAGTACCATTCCCCTGCTGGAATTATCATTGTATGAACCCCCAGACTTCTGTAGTGGCTCAAGACCCAGAAATGATTAGGTGGCCTAAAAAAAAAATTAAGAAAGACAGACTTGTTTTCTCCAATACGTGAATAGTCAAAAGATATAATAGCCAACTCGCAAATTAACAAATGCAAACTATTAAAAATGCTCCAAATCTCTAAATACTTAAGAGAAATGCAAATTCTAAAGTTACATCCCATACCCATCATATCTTCAATGATCACAAACAAGGTAAATGACAATTGTTGAAGAGGTTAGGAGAGTATAGACACACTAATGGGCTATTGGTGAAGCTGGGAGTTGATTCAACCACATCCAAACATTTTTTGAATTACATCACTAAATCAATCTCTTTCTGTCTCTGTTCCACCCCTCCCTCCCTCCCTCCCTCCTCCTCCTCCTCCTCCCACAACTACACACTATTTGACCCACTAATATTGCTGTGCTACACATATGTGTGCACCTCTAAGATCAAGGCTAGAAGAAAATGGTCCATATGTACAAGAGTATTTATCAAAGTATTTTATGCAGTAGCAAAGAACTTGAAACAGGTGCCCACTGAGAACTGGCTTGATGAATTATATTATATGAATGTAATAGAATACCATAAAAATGATGAACACAGTAGATTTAAAGAAACATGAGAATACGTACTAAATGAGGCCGATTTAAATGAGCAGAACCAGGAAAACAAGGGGGGGGGGGCCGGGCGCCGCAGTTCGGGATGGGACTCTGAAAGACTTTAAAACTCTGACTAAAGCAGCTGACCAATCATGACTTCAAAAGGTTGGTAACTGCTGTGTGACCCTGGGCAAATCACTTAACCCCCAATTGCCCTGCCCTCCCCAAAAGGTTGGTGATGAAACCTAACTCCTACCTCTTGGTGGAGAAGTTAATGACTTTTTTTTGGGGGGGGGGGGTTGAGGCAATTGGGGTTAAGTGACTTGCCCAAGGTCACACAGCAAGTAAGTGTTAAGTGTCTGAGGCTGGCTTTGAACTCAGGTCCTCCTGACTCCAGGGCCAGTGCTCTATCCACTGCTCCACCTAGCTGCCCCAGTAAATGACTTCTGAGATGCAGGATGAGGTGAATTCACAGAAATGCCCATTAATATATTCTGCAAGAATATATGTATTTATTTCGAGAGAGGGCTTCTACTAGGTGTATTAGTAAGTTAGTGAGTAGTAACAGTTACAGAAATAAAAGGATACGAATAAGATTTATTTTTTAAATAAAAATAAAATTTTAAATGGTATAGAAAACAAAAAAGTTTTAATAGCTTGTTTAAATTATATATACATATATACACACACAACACATACACACATACTTCTTTTGAAAATTTGTATGTTTAGTTTCTTACCAAGATTTGTTCTCTTTTTGTATATTAAAAATGGTGTTTATTGATTGTTAAATCCATAATAAAAATGAAAACATTATTAAAAGACACAAGACATCAGTGGTGACTGATTAGCAACAGCTACTAAGATAAGTGACAAAGATAGAGAATAAAGTCTCCGAAGTGCTTGTTCAGGGCAAAGGGACAAAAGCAGAGGTGAACACTTTGATACCCACAAGAACAGTTCCAGAGAATGCCAGGAGAGAAATCTATTGTGTGTGATATAGTGTAAGTGGGAGGAGAATATTTTACATGTCTTGACTTCAGTAGCTCCCCACAAGGCAGAAATGTTGCAAGCTGATCAGCCACATGGCAGACCGTCTAAAGCTGTACAATTCTAAAACTCATTCTCAGAGAGCAGGGGATCTGGTAATATTTTCCAAGCTTCTTGCCTGCCAATGTTATTTCACTGAAATGAAGGTGTTTTTCAGAATATGAATGTTATTACCAGAGGTTTTCATGAGAGAATTGCTCCTATAAAGGCAACCCACAGAGTTGTAAATCTTGCTATAGCAATTAAATGGCAATTTTCAATTCTTTTCCTGAGCTTGGAATTCTATTCAAAGGCAGATATTAAGAGAATATTTTGGCGAAAAATTAGGGCTTGGTGTCACACCTGAGGAACTATCATCTTTTTTCTGCTGAAGCCTTTGGAGTGAACTTTCTCCAAAACACTCTGGCACAAGGTCTTTAAGAAGTGAAAGCTATTATTGCTTCACACCCCATGAACAAACTCAGGATAAGTGAAATGGAAGAATAGGAATGTTAATTGTTGATGTCGTTGTGAATTAGTCCAACTGCTCTGGAAGACTATTTGGAATCATACTTAAAAAAAAGTCACTACACTGTACGTATGTTAACCCAAAGATACCACTAACGGAAGGAAATTGTGTCCATGATTGGAAAACAAATAAACAAATTGTGGTATATAAATGGCACAGTGGGAAATAGCTAAGATATCTGAAGTGAATATGAAGAATTCAAAGAAACTTAGAAGGTATCATATAAACTGTTGCAGAAGATAGCATGCGGAAGCAGGAGAACAATGTGCTTGATAACCACAATGATAAAATGAAATATTCTGGAACTGAACACAGCAACCAATCATCATGTCTGAAGACATATCTCCCAAACCCAGTCTCTTTTTATTGGCTAGCCTGGAATGTTCTCTCTCTTCTAACCTCTGGGTTTCCCTAGCATCCTTCAAGATTCACCTTCTACAAGAGGCCTTTTCTGACCACTCTACACACACACACACACACACACACACACACACCCCTTGTATGTACATAAGTTAGGTCATTGAGGGCAGACAACATTTAAAAAATAATTTTTTTTTTTTGCACTTGTCTTGCCAGCACATAGCATAGTCCCTTAGTACATAGTAAGCACTTAACAAATACTTGACTAAATTAGAAGAAAAGTGGTAGACTACAGATTTGGAAAGAGGCAAGTTTTCAGACATGGTCAATTTCTTTCTTTAAAAAAAAAAGTTTTGGGGGCGGCTAGGTGGCGCAGTGGATAAAGCACCTGCCCTGGATTCAGGAGTTCCTGAGTTCAAATCCGGCCTCAGACACTTGACACTTACTAGCTGTGTGACCTTGGCCAAGTCACTTAACCCCCACTGCCCCACAAAAAAAATGGGGGGGGGGGCAGCTAGGTGGCACAGTAGATAAAGCACTGGCTCTGGATTCAGGAGTACCTGAGTTCAAATCCGACCTCAGATACTTGACACTTACTAGCTGTGTGACCCTGAGCAAGTCATTTAACCCCTATTGCCCCACAAAAAAAAAATTTTTACTTATTTGTTACAAGAGACAGTTCTTGAGGCTGGCGCAACCATTACTAAGTGGCAGTGGTATATCAAAAGAAGGACAGAACATCAATAATTTTTTAAAATAATAACCATTTTTATTTATAGTTTGGGGTTCCAATTTTTATCCCTCTTTCCCTTCCCCTTCAGGCAGTAAACAATCAGATATGGGTTATACATGTATGATTATGTAAAACATTACCATATTTGTCATTGACATCAATAATTTTTTGGTTTTTTGTTTTGTTTTGGTGAGGCAATTGGGGTTAAGTGACTTGCCCTGGGTCACACAGCTAGTAAGTGTCAAGTGTCTGAGGCTGGCTTTGAACTCAGGTCTTCCTGACTTCAGGGCCGGTGCTCTATCCACTGCACCACCTAGCTGCCCCAATAATTTTTTTAAAAGAATGGAGGCAAACTGACAACCTGTCTGTGGGCCACCAAGTTAGCAAATATATAGAAATCACTGGATAATTTATTGGATGGCATAGGCAAATCAAAAGCCACTGACAGCAACCTTAGAGGATGTCATGGGTTTTCTTGGAGGACCAAAAGAAGGCTTTTTAATTAAAGAGTTACTATTTTTCTTGTTTGTTAGGTAGAGGGTTTTTTTGTTTGTTTTTAGGCAGAAAGGCAACCCCATTCTTTGTTATCATCATCATCATTATATTTTTAATTTTTTTCCAATTATACATAATGATATTTTTTAGTTCCAAATTTTTCTCCCACCCTCCCTTCCCTCCCCCTTCCCAATGGCAGCTTAGTAATCTGATATAGATTATACATTACAATCATGTTAAATATGTTTCCACATTAGTCACGTAGTAAAGGAAGAATCAGAACAAAAGGGAAAAAAGCCACAAGAATAAACAACAACAACAAAAAAGAAAATAGTATGCTTAAATCTGCATTCAGACTCCATAGTTCTTTTTCTGAATGTGGAGAGCATTTTCCACAATAAGTCTTTTGGCACTGTCTTGGATCATTGTATTGCTGAAGAGTTAAGTCTATCACAGTTGATCATCACACAATGTTGATGCTGTGTACAATGTTCTCTTGGTTCTACTCATTTCACTCAGCATCAATTCATGTAACTCTTTCCAGGTTTTTCTGAAATCCATTTGCTCATCATTTCTTATATCACAATAGTATTCCATTACATTCATTATACCACAACTTGTTTAGCCATTCCCAATTGATGGGCATCCCCTCAATTTCCACAAAAAAAATTTTTTGTTACCACAAAAAGAACAGCTATAAATATTTTTGTACATGTGGGTCCTTTTCGCTTTTTTATGATGTCTTTGGGATATAGACCTAGTAGTGGTATTGCTGGGTCAAAAGGTATGCAGAGTTTAAAGCCTTTTGGGCTTGGTTTCAAATTGCTCTCCATAATGCTTAAATCAATTGACAGCTCCACCACCAATGCATTAATGCTCCAATTTTCCCACAACTTTTCCAACATTTATCATTTTCCCTTTTTGTCATATTAGCCAATTGGATAGGTGTGAGGTGGTACCTTAGAGTAGTTTTAATGTGCATTTCTCTAATCAGTAGTGATTGAGAACCTTTTTTTGGTATGGCTATAGATAGCTTTGACCATTTCTCAGTTGGGGAATAACTTGTATTCTTTCTTTCTTTCTTTATTTTTGGTGGCGCAATGGCGGTTAAGTGACTTGCCCAAGGTCACACAGCTAGTAAGTGTCAAGTGTCTGAAGCCAGATTTAAACTCAGGTCCTCCTGAATCCAGGGCTGGTGCCTTTTCCAGTGTGCCACCTAGCGCCTCTAAGTTGTATTCTTATATATTTGATTTAGTTCTCTATATATTTTTGATATGAGACCTTTATCAGAAACAATGGCTATAAAAATTGTTTCCCAGCTTTTGACTTTCATTCAAATCTTGTTGAAGGAAGCTCCATTCTTTTTGTTTTTGTTTTTGTGGGGCAATGGGGGTTAAGTGACTTGCCCAGGTCACACAGCTAGTAAGTGTCAAGTGTCTGAGGCTGGATTTGAACTCAGGTAATCCTGAATCCAGGGCCGGTGCTTTATCCACTGCGCCACCTAGCTGCCCAGGAAGCCCCATTCTTGCCAAAAATTAGAGGTGATTTTTTTTTTAAACTTTAATTTCATTTACTTAGTTTGGTATTTGCCTAAACTTACATAGATCATCATCATTGTGTTTACTTATCTACTTTCATGTAAAATTTCCCAAAATATAATAAGCTACTGGACAGAAGGCACAGTTCATTTTATCCTTAGAACTTAGCCAGCTGCATGACAATACTAGCAACTTAATAAATACTTAATTGAATTACTCCCTCTAAGAACTCCCTATGTTCCTTATTTTGGGTTATAACAGCAGAAACGAATATCCAGTTAAGACTAGGGTCACTATACTGTATGTTATAACCTATCCTAATCATGGTTCCACCTATAGTACAAAGGATCACTCAGAGTCCAAACATTCAGATAAATAATTACTTTAACAAAAATATTCAACAATCCACCAGATAGTAAAAAGCAGTGCAGAACAATAAAAGCCACCAGCAAAGAGACTGGCAACTACCAAGGAAATTTTCTAGGTCACAGGAATACTCTTCTCCCTACTCCTAAAAACTGTTTCTCTGTCTTCCTTGCCCAGAGCACAGCCCTAGATCAGCCCACCTGGAAGCAAAGTTAGCTCAATCTGCCCCAGGTTTGCTGGACTCCTTCTGGGACCACAACAACCCCAGCTGGTATTTGTTGTGGGCAGTGTGGTGGCTAATAACACTCTCTGGCTCCTTTAGGGGTCTGGACCACAACACTTCCTGATACAGGAGAACAGAAGAGCACTGAATTTTTTAACTCCTGTGATACTTTCTACTGCAGAAGAATAAGGTGCTTAAACATATCTGTACCACTCGATTCTTATAGTTGTGTTCCTTAGTCCATGGTACCCACCCTATCATGGATCATCAAAAGGAAGGCCCTACTGATATCAAGATAAGCTTTCCCTGGGTAATCTTTCCTCACCTTCCCTTGATCTCTTTAGAGAGAGGCCAATCAAGTCCCATCTGCAGCCAATTGTGCAATACTATTCTCTGGGAAAATTTTTTGCTGACTCCAGAGATTAAACACCCACAACAGGACTTCCAGGAACAGTAATAGGCCACAAACTACGCCCCTAGTAGTTTCTCCTAAAAACTCTATCCCCTATCAACTACTACTAAGCTTCTCACCTCCTAATTAGTCAGCAAAAAAAGCAGAAAATTAGTCTTCAAAGGGGAAAAAGGGTAATAAATACTACCACAAGGGGGGGGCAGAGAGGAGATATCAAGGAGGTGTTATTGTTTTTAAAATTTAACAAGCAAAATCACCATGCATTTAGAATTCAGTTTTTTCTACTAATATGTTGCTTTGTCCTTTGGCCAAATAAAACTCAAAAAATAATCAGCTACTTAACAGCAAAACCAAGTGACCACTCAGTGCTCGAGTACCAACAATGCCATCCTCACTTATGGCTACCATCTTCCACGTGGATATAGGAGAGGGAGTACATATTAGTCTCACTTCTGGTACTTTTTATGAATGTGACTCAATTTCTACCTGATCTGAGTAGGGGAAGGGAAACTCTGTGCTGTGTATGGAAGACATGTCTCCTAATTGGCAGAGAAAAGGAATAAGCATGAGGGAGCAGAGTTGGGAGTAGAATTAGTGCCAGAGTTTCTTGGGGGTGAGACTTGAGTGACTTAAGAGGACACTGCAGCCATGGAGGGGAAGCTGGCTTCTCAGCATGTCCCTGATTTCTCCACTGCTTTACCAGATGTTTTGGAGACTCACCTCTTGGGTGACATAGGCACTTCTCTCTGGTTTGAGCTACTGTCTTCCAGCAGAGGGCTTTATCTAATTTTGTGTATTTTCTAGTATATTCTAACTTGTAGAACTTCTCCAATTTGTTTGCTACTTTGCTTAGATAAGGGTTTGCTTGTTCTTCACTATTTGTGATGGCCTTTTGAGTGAATGTCATTTAGTGGGAATGAGCTAGACTATAAGCTTAAGCAGTTAAGTGTAACCTGAGGGAGTGAAAGAAGCGGAAAGAGGCAGCTTTTTGTCTGGAAGCCCCCCAAATACCTATACCCCTAGAGAAACAATATTTAGAGGTACATAGAATTATCATTTTAGCCAGGAAACACCTCAGATACTGAACCAAAATTGTCCCAACTTTTTGTGCTTGTAGGACCTGCCTGTCCCTCACCCCTTAACCTTGCTTGTGGTGTAGGCATTGCCCCAGGCTTTCTTCCTTTCCCAAAGGCAGCCTTCTAGACCTCAGAGTATATCTATATTCAGATAATCCTGTGTGGACACCCACATCTTACATGAATATAGCATGTTACGTTACATTTCATTGAGTCTCAGGCTCTAACAAACATCTTGCTATGATTCTTCTCTCTCAAGATAAAGTCCACCTCCACCAATCAAAGATAATTCTTCTCTGATTAAATGTGTGCCTACTTAAGATGCTAAAAATTGTATACTGAGGGGGCAACTAGATGGCGCAGTTGTTAAAGCGCCGGCCCTGGAGTCAGGAGTACCTGAGTTCAAATCTGGCCTCAGACACTTGACACTTACTAGCTGTGTGACCCTGGGCAAGTCACTTAACCCCCATTGCCTACCCCCCCCCCCCCGCCAAAAAAGTATAATGAGACTCAAGCATTCAAATTCCATCTTTGGTCAATTTTACTTCATGTGCCAATGTCTCCGAAATGACAAATTAAAGAATAAGAGACACAAAAAAACCCTCCCTTTCTATCCCATAATAGGCATCTCACTATTACTGACACACCCTGGTTGAATGATATTCTTCCTTACAAAGTATTTATCTCCAAGACTTCTAAATTTGATGTTTCTTTTTTTCTAACCAGAACTTCTATGCCCCAAAGGCAGCCTTCTAGACCTCAGAGTATATCTATATATAATATGCCCCAAAGTCCACAAAACATTTCTGAGAGAAAAATAAAACCTTCACATAACCAGGTGGATCTGGCCTAGTACTTGAAGGGTGCAATAAGGGGAGGGGTGTGTCCTCCTTTGCTGCTGGTTTCTCTTCCCATTCTTCCTTCTAACCAAGGGTATTCCCTGAAATGGAATTCTCTTAATCTATCTTTTTGCTCTTCCCCTTCAATCCCCAGTCTCTAGGCTGGAGGTGTTAAACAAGTTATAGGCCCCTATCTCTGCCAGTGTTTTTCCAATTAAATGTGCTCCTGACTTCCCCTCTTTAGCCCCTCCCAGAACACCAGACTCCAAATCAGGAGCTGAAAGCCTTATTTTTGCCTTTATAACTAACTAGCTGTGTGACTGTGAACAAGACATTTAACTTTTTTTGGTCTCAATTTCCTCATCTATAAAATGAAATCTCCAAAGTTGTTTCTCAGCTTAAATAGAGGATCCTATTAAGAACCGACAGTTTTCAGATGAAGAAATCAAAGGTATCTATAGTCATATGAAAAAAATGTTCTAAATCACTACTTATTAGAGAAATGCAAATTAAAACAACTCTGAGGTACCCCCTCACAACTATCAGATTGGCTAATATGACAGAAAAGAAAAATGATAAATGTTGGAGATGATGACGGAAATTGGGACACTAATCCACTGTTGGTGGAATTGTGAACTGACCCAAACATTCTAGGGAGAAATTTGGAATTATGCCCAAAAGCAATCAAACTGTGCTTACCACCTTGGTCCTGCAATACCACTATTAGGTCTGTATCCCAAAAAGATAATAAAAGAAAAACACATATGTGTACAAAAATATTTATAGATGCTTTTTTGTGGTGGCAAAGAATTGGTAATTGAGGGGATGCCCATCAACTGGGGAATGGCTGAACAAGTTATGGTATATGAATGTAATGGAATACTATTGTGCCCCCCCAAAAAGTAAAGTAAACAGAACCAAGAGAACATAATGGCACAGTAACAGCAACATTGTATGATGTTCAAGTACTAATGACTTAGCTCTTCTCAGCAATACAATGATACAAGACAATTCCAAATGACTCATGATGGAAAATACTATTCCTATCCAGAGAAAGAAATAATGGATTTTGAATGCAGATTAAAGCATACTATTTTCATTCTTTGTTTTGTGTGTCTGTTTTCTTTTGTTCTGCTCCTTCTTCCACAACATGATTAATGTGGAAATATGTTTTATATGACTAAACGTGTATAACCTATATCAGATAAAAAATTAAAGCTGAAAATTGTCTTTACATGCAACTGGAAAAAATACTATTTAAAATAAATAAATATTTAAAATTAAAATAAAATTTAAAAATATAGGCTCCTATAAGCTAAATCAAGCTCTTCTCCCTCATAACTTTCTCCTCTCAACTTGGCCATTGTGTCATTGGAACAGTTATTCTCTTTTTCTTTTTTCTTTTGGCGGGGCAATAAGGGCTAAGTGACTTCCCAGGGTCACACAGCTAATAAGTGTTAAATGTCTGAGGCCGGATTTGAACTCAGGTCCTCCTGAATACACGGCTGGTGCTCTATCTACTGTGCCACCTAGCTGCCCCCCACAGTTATTCTTTTGAATTCCAAACCTCAACATCATCTCTGACACTCTTCTTTCTACCTCACAGCCAATAATTTACTTATTATCCCATTTTAAGTGATAACAGCCTTTCTGTTATCTTCCCATTCCAATACACTAATTCTGACTCTTATCAACTTACATTTAAATACTTCAAATCTCTCCTAAGGAGTCTCCTTGTCACTCATCTCTCTTCCGAAGGTCTTCTTGTGCCTGCACAATGCTGCCAAAGTCTCAAATGAAAGGGAGCTCTGAGCAGTGATGTAGCACTTGTTATGTAGCAGGCACTGTGCTGAGCATTTCACAAATATCTCATCTGAATCTCACAAATACCTTAAGAGGGAAGCATTAAATGACCCCCATTCTACAGCTGAGGAAACTTGAGGCAGAGAGATGAAGTGACCTGGGTCTTCTGGACTCGGGCCAGCACTCCATCCACTGTGCCACTGAGCTGCCTCAATGTTACTCCTTCCATATTATATATAAAAATATGCATTATCCTGTCACTCTTCTTCTAAAAGATTTCAGTCTCAAATCCCTCTGGATAAAATCTAAGCACCTCCACCTGACTTTCAAGGCCTCTCTAACCTAACTGCAGCCTACCTTTCCAATCTTATCTCCTGTTACCCCCTGCTCTAGCCAGCTCAGTCTGCTAATTCTTCCTCATCTATACAAAGCTAAGTTCAGTGCCTTTGGTTCTGATCACTCCTACCTGTAACATTTCCATTTGCTCCCTCTACTTAACTAAGGAAACTGAAGCTATTCCTTTAAGTCCCACCTCATCCACAAAGCCCAAAACTATTCTAGGTAGCCCAATGGATAGAGTACTAGACCAGGAGTCAGGAAGACCCAAGTTCAAATCCAGCCTCAGATAGTTCCTAGCTGTGTGACCCTGTTTAAGTCACTTGACCTTTCTCACGCCTCTTTTATCCTGGCCCTGAAATATGGTTCTTTGTTGATAAAATGCAAGAAGCCTTTTCACATCCATGGTATGTCTCTTCACTGCCCTTTGGGAGACCTGAACCTATCCAGACAAAATAGAAAATCAAGAATGCCTACTTCCTAGACCACGATAGATATGCCAATGAATCCAGAGATCATGGAGCTGAGCCAACTAACTACATCGTAACTTAGACTGATTCTCTAAGGGGAAAATGAACTGGGCCTACTAACTGTATTTAAGAAACTTCATAATGCTTCGGAGAGCTCCCAAGTCTTTTCCTGAAACAAAAACTCACTTTTCATTGTACCAATATTTTTCCAGTGATACTGCGTGGCTAGTTTGTATTATGAAACAAAGTGCTTCATAAATGAGAATTTATTAGTGCCAATATTACTTCCACTTTTGGAATAAAGAAACTAAGTCATCTTGCCCGCTCTCTACCCCCCGAATATTCACATAGCCAGTCAGCGATGGAGTTGAGACTTGGAGTCCTAGAACCTCTAAGTCCAAAGAAGTCACATATCCCAATTCACACCTGAAGCAGGGATTACCCCTATAGCATGAACCTGTCTTTTAATTCTGAAACCTAGGCCTAATAGTCTTTCCATTACACTCTGTTTTTCCTGAGGAACCATGTTATCCTTATACTATAAAACTTTGTGAGAGACAGCATAAAGCAATGGAAAGGATATTTAGGTTTTGAGTCAGAAAGCCTGGATTCAAAACCCAATTCTTTGGGTAAGTCCCCCACCTCTTTAAGCTTCAGGTTTTTTTTTTCCTTCTGTAAAATTAGGGAATTGGATTAGATGGCTTCCGAAGTCCTTTCCAGCTTCAAATTTATAACCATATGATCTGAACCTATATTCTTTAAGAAAATTAAGATGCTAGCAACTTTTCCCTTCTGTGAGTGGCTAAAGCTGTCCTCCGGCGCCCCAAAGTGGGCTGCCCCTCCCCCAGTGCTTCTGCTCTCCCCAAACTGCCCCAGACACGTATGCCTTGCGTGCCACACGCAGCCCAGCCCCCACTAGCATGGGAGGCCCCAGGGACACCAGAGCTTCCTCCACTCAGCCCCCCCCCCCACCTGACATGGGGCTCTGCCTGCCCTGGGACGCCAACGAATTAGCTTGGCTTGTGTGGGCAAGGTCAGCCCGAGTTTCAGGAGGACAAAGAAGGGTTATGCAGCCTGGTGGGCGGACAGTACAGGGGGAGACTGACAGTGAAAAGGGGGACTAAGAAAGGGGAGGCTACAGAGAGCGGGCGCGACTGAGAGTTGCAGAGGACTGAGGGCTAGAGTTAGTGGGGGGCGGCTGACAGTGGAGGAAGAGTGAAAGGTCATAGTGAAGATGCAGGAAAGGAGGTTGGTCGGTGGTGAAAGCAGGCACAGTAGGAGGAAGTGTTAAGGAGGACTCTACACAGACAGACGGAGGAGCGGAGCAGTGAAAGGAGGGGAAGCTGCAGAGAAAGTTAAAAACGCAGTCAGGTTGTATTTTACTTTTGTTATCCTTAAGTTTATTCACCTCAATAAACCCTTTGCTGTTAAATTGAAAGAGGCTTCCTATCACGGAAGGGGGAAAGGGACCCACATGTACAAAAATATTTATAGCTGCTCTTTACGTGGTGGCAAGGAATTGGAAGTTGAGGGGGTGCCCATCAATTGGGGAATGGCTGGACAAGTTGTGGTATAGGAATACAATGGAATACTATTGTGCTGTAAGAAATGATGAGCAGGAGGAGTTCAGAGAAACCTGGAGGGTCTTACGTGAGCTGATGATGAGTGAGATGAGCAGAACCAGAAGAACATTGTACACAGTATCATCAACATTGTGTGTTGACCTACTGTGATGGACTATATTCTTCTCACCAATGCAATGGTACAGAAGAGTTCCAGGGAACTCAGGATAGAAGAGGATCTCCAAATCCAAGAGAAAAAAAAAAGAACTGCGGAGTATAGATGCTGAATGAACCATACTATTTCTTTTGTTTCTGGTGCTGTTGTTTTTTTCTATTTTGAGGTTTTTCATTAGTGCTCTGATTTTTTCTCTTATAACATGACTAATGCAGAAATAGGATTAATGTTATTATGTGTATATATGTATATGTGTGTGTGTATGTATATATATATATATATATATATATATATATATATATATATATAAAAATAACCTAGATTACCTTCTGTCATGGGGAGGGGGAAGGGAGGGGAGGAAGGGAGAAAAATCTGAAATTGTAAAGCTTGTATAAACAAAAGATGAGAACTATCTTTACATGTAACGGGAAAAAAATACTTTATTAATTTAAAAAAAAAAAAGAGGTTTCCTAATCTTTTTTCTTGTAGTCTGGGAGAGGCAGTGGGGGAGGGAGAGCCTCCCAATTAGCTCTTCCCATATTAAATTAAAAGCAGTCAGATAGCCAGCCAGGAGCTCACAGACTAGGACCAGTTAATATAATTTTTACACTTCCAAAGAATTAAACATGAAACTGTCAAAAGTATTCATCATATGATAAAGATTCTTGTTATGAAATCAACCTTAAGCACCCCTATTTTGTTCTGAAGTCTCCCAAAGCCCTCTTCAGTGCCCAGGGTAATAACTCTATACCCCTAAATGCTGAACCAGCATGAAATATATCCACATATTTCAAGTCCCAAACTATTTTTTGAGCAAATCACTTTTAAAAAATGCTAAACTATACCACACTGCCTTGAATTGAAGCCAATGCTGCCATTCCCAAAGTACCCTACTTATCACTGGCCTCGAATACACATAAGAAACAATCTTTTCAGTCTGGTAAAATCAAAGTTCACAAAGAGTTTAGGATTAGAAGTTAGGAAACAAGTTGTGGGTCTAGCTGTGTGATTTAATTACTGTCTAATGCTGTTAATCATTTCCCTTCTGAGCCTCAGTTTTCTTGTCTAGTATCTGAGAATATACTACCCATTCTGCTGTGTATCACATGACATATGTAAAATATAAACTCTCATTACTGTTTTCACCACTGTTAATGTGAATATATGGATCATCTGGATTTGATGGCGGTGCCTTATTATCCAAAAGTATTTTTGATGAAACCCTGGGTTAAAAGGAGCAAAATGTCCTTCAACTGAACTCTAAACTGAACCCATAACTAGCTAACTAGATAGAGCTAGCAGATAAGTCCCTACCTGGTTACTTCTTTCCTCATCCTTGCCAAACTCCTTTTTGGAATCCTGTAATCTTATCATGGTACTTCTTTATTTCCTCCATACTTGTTATAACTGAAATTGTTAAAACTGCTTTGCATTACATCCATTCTTATTATAGTATTTGCTTTTGGGTTGATTTGTGTCACGCTAATGAAACTGACAACATCCTGTAACCAGTGAGCATAAAAAAACCTTATATGCCCTCAGAAAGAGGGAATCTTTGAGCTCCCTTAAGAGGGGGTCTCCGCATGATTCATGCTATTTCTTCTTGGGACAAATAAGCTGGTCGTATGTTTTTCCTGTCTGTCTCTAATGTGATTTTTCCTTTAGGAAACACGTTCTCTGATCTGTTTTTTGCTGGGAAGACAGGTATGGAAACATATTGTAGTTGATATTATAAAATTAATTTCTCTGAACTGTTTATTATTTTTCTGTAGGAGACAGGCAAATAAAAACTATATTTAATTTTCGATACCATCATAATCTATGGCTCACAATAACTTGATAAACGCCTGGATAACACAAAAATTTGATGAAAAACCAGAACAAGAGTATCCCTTTTGATGTAAATTCTTGGCCAAAGTGAAATTTGTCTTCATGTTTTATAAATACTCTAAGCTTCAACAAAAATGTAGTCACGAATGACTGTCTCAGAGGGGTACAGAAAAGACTGACAAGGTGTGTCTAATAAAAACACCTCCTTCCTGGTTCTCAGGTAAAGGTTAACTTCTATATTTGTCAAGATATGTAATTATAACCTTCATAAAACCTTTCACAATTTGGCTTGTGAGGGATTTGTTTCAAAAGACTGGGAAAATGGATGATTTTAGATAAGTATTTATACCTGTAGGGAGCTTCAGATGAAGAAAATTATCTCAATTGATTTAAAATAGGAATGATCACATATGGCATTATTTTAAAAGGTACACTTACAATGGCACTTACATAGAACTGGTTTTTCTAAGGAAGATCTAGATAAATGTCCAAGATATAGACCTATTATGACCTAAATTCTCTGCTTCCTTTTCTTTTCTTTTTTTTTTTTTTGCGGGGGCAAGGGGGGTTAAGTGACTTGCCCAGGGTCACACATCTAGTAAGTATCAAGTGTCTGAGGCCGGATTTGAACTCAGGTACTCCTGAATCCAGGGCCGGTGCTTTATCCACTGTGCTATCTAGCCGCCCCTCTGCTTCCTTTTCAAAGGAGTTCATAGACTCCTAGGTTTTGAGTTGAACAGACTTTCTCATCTGGATCCCAGAGGGATTAAAGTAACAGTCACATAAGAAAATGGCAAAGCCAAAAACTGAACCCAGGTCATCTGATTCTCTACTCTTGACTGGAGAAGTATGTGAAAGGTTAATTTTTTAAAAAGCTATTGGGGCAGCTAGGTGGTGCAGTGGATAGAGCACCAGCACTGGAGTCAGAAGGACCTGGGTTCAAATCTGGCCTCAGACACTTAATGCTTATTAGCTGTGTGACCCTAGGCAAGTCACTTAACCCCAATTGCCTCACAAAAAAAAAATTTTTTTAAAGATAAAAAGAGCAAAAATTAAATTTTATGATTCTTGAAGTGAGATTATTTTTTCATTTTAAATTATGTGCATACAAGCCCTCATTTATAATCTATAAGGAATCCAAAGTACAAATACCAATTCACAGATAATTGTAGTCCTGTAGAATGTTTAACAAAACCAGGAGACATAAAACTAACAGAGATGCTGTAAGGACAAATTAAAAGTACACACAACATCAAGTAATATGGTTCTCAAAATGTTATCAAAAAAGGCATTGCTTTTATATTATTGTAGGCAAAGGGCAAGCCATTTCTATAGCTGTTACTGTTTGGGGTAACCTTATTCACTCAATTTTTCCAGAAGTTTTAGTGTAACAACTTAAAGCTTATTAATTTTATAAAAGTTGCAAAGCAACCTTTTCTTTTTAAAAAACAGGGATTTTTCTTAAATAAATGAATAAAAACTGTTTATCACTGTAAAAACAAACAGGGATTTTTGCAGCACAATTTTTCACCTAATAAATATTTTTCTGCTAGTTCTTAATGAGGCAGTGTGACTTACTGAAAAATGAAATTGATAAATCAAAGGAGATGAACGGGCAGTTTTCAGACAAAGAAATAAGAAATCAAAGCTACTGTAGTCATATTACAAAATGTTCCAAATCATTATTGATTAGAGAAATGCAAATTAAAACAAGTGAGGTACCACCACCTCACATCTATCATATTGGCTAATATGAAAGAAAAGGAAAATGAAAATATTGGAGATATGGGGAAATTGGGACACTAATGTATTGTTGGTAAAGTTTTTAATTGATCCAATCATTCTGGAAAGCAACATGGAACTATGCCCAAATGGCCATCGAACTGCACATACACTCTGACTGAGCTATAACACTACTAGGTCTATACCCCAGAGATGAGAGAAAAAGGAAAAGGACTTATATATCCAAAAAATATTTATAACAGCTCTTTTTGTGGTGGCAAAGAATTGGAAATTGAGGCGATGCCCATCAATCTGGGAATGGCTGAACAAGTTGTGGTATATGACTGTAATGGAATATTATTGTACTATGAGAAATTGATATTTCTCTCATATTTAATAACTAATTATTGTATTAGCACCAAGGTTTTTCACCTTTTCCTTCTTCCTCATCCAGAAACCAACTAGTTTGGGAAATCTCTCTTAAGGATTTACCCAGGCCAAGATCTAATCAAACAATAAAAGAAATTCTAAGTTTGGGCTAATGGATATATTCCTGCTCATTGTATTTGCTCAAACAGAACTGGGAAAATGCCAATTCTCTCTTTTGTCAAGACAGATGATTATGAAAATTGATGTCTCTTTGACCACAATCTGCATGACCTAAGTCAAGTACCTCAAGACCCTCATTTTGACATAGCCTACCTCCCACTGTTAACCAATCAGAATTGACTGCCACCCCTAAGGAACGCCTACTCTTTGAAGGGCATATATAAACCCCATCTCCATTAGGGGGTCTTTGGTCTAAGAGAGACAGCCAAATGACAATCCTTTAATTAATAATGTGCTGGCGCATTATTAATAAAGTTATTAAAGTTACCCAGAAATTATGGCTCATAATTTTAAAAATCATCACAGTACTATAAGAAATGACAAGTAGAATGCTTTCAGAAAAACCTGAAAAGACTTACATGATACAAAGTGAAATGAGTAGACCCAGGAGAACATTATACATAGTAACAACAATATCATATTTTTACCTGTGAATAACTTGGCTATTCTCAGAAATAAAATTATGTAAGACAATTCCAATGGACTTGTGATAAAAAATTCTATCCACCTCAAAGAAGAAAATGATGGGAGTCTGAGTACAGACTGAAGTATTCTTTTTACTTTCTTAATTTTTATTGGTGTGTTTTCTTTCACAACATGACTCAATGTTTTGCATGGCTGCATATGTATAACCCATATCAAATTGTTTGCCTCCTCAATGAGGGGGGAGGGGAAGGAGGGTGGGAAGGATTTTGGAACTCAACATTTTTAAAAACGAATGTTAAAAATTCTTTTTGCATATAATTGGGAAAAAATTTTTAGAAAGAAAAATGGAAGGAACATAATCTGCTGAATTCAACAAGAATTTTAAAGTGCTAATTATATGCATGGTACTAGTCTGGGTGTCAGGGATACAGAAACAAACATGGAATAGTATATTCCCTCAAGGAGTTTATATTCCATTGGAGGAAACAACAAGTACACGCCAGCATCTTTGCTAAGAAAACCCCAAAATGGGGTCACGAAGACTCAAACACAACTGAAATGACTGAACAACAACAAAAGAAATACAACAGATGTGCTAGGGTAGTGGTATCATTCCAAATATAGGTATCAGCGGACACACAAAGGTGGGAAAGTATGGGTCTTTATGACAGAAGATGCTAAGTAACCTATTTTGGTTGAAGCGGGAAGAAAGTGGAGATCAGAAGACCTGTGAGGCAGAATGAATGGAATTAGGAAAACAATATATACAATTAAAACAAAATGGGGATCAGGGGGATGACTTCCAAACTATGATTAATGTAATGATAAAATCATGAGGCAAGAGGGCTGAGGATGAATAACACCACCCATGTTCAGTATGAGAGGTAATAGACTTAAGATGCAAAATGAGACATAACATTTCTGGACCCGGCCAAGGTGAGAATTTATTTGATTTACTATGGATGTTTATTATTAGAATTTTCAAATTATACAATTGAGAGAAGGATGCAGTGGGGAAAAATAAACAAGAAATCATTTTAGCTCCTCAAAAAACCAACCAAACAAAAAAAAAACACACCCTGATTTCCTTTTTTTTTCCCCTGATTTCTTTTTAAACTAACTCAAATATCACTTCTCCAAGGAGCCCCTTTTCCTGATCCCATCGGATGCTAATGCTTTTCCCTCTAAGGCTAATTTTAATGTTTATTGATTGACTGACTGGTTGACCTAACATGTGCTAGGGAATACCCAATGTTTAGGATATAATCTCTATCCCAATGGAGCTTATGAATTTCCTGGCAACTCACTTAGTCTAGTTCAGAGAGCTTGGTAGGGAGAAAGGGAGAGAAAGAAAAGGGGAGAAAGGTCAGAGGGAGAAGGACAGAGGGGAAGAGAGAAGGAGAAACAGAAAGGGAGGTAAAGGGGAAGAGGAAAGAGGGACAGTGAGGGTTAAAGGTAACATACAGTTGAGGAATATCAAAGAAAATAATTAAATTACATTAATGTAAAATATTAACAGCAACTAAAGTTTGTGATGAGGTAACAGAATACTACAATGAAAAAGGCAACGGTCATCAGTATCAATACAATACAACAAGCATTAATTAAGTGTGAAAGAAGGGGGCGGCTAGGTGGCTCAGTGGATAAAGCACCAGCCCTGGATTCAGGAGTACCTGAGTTCAAATTCGACCTCAGACACTTGACACTTACTAGCTGTATGACCCTGGGCAAGTCACTTAACCCCCATTGCCCCGCCAAAAAAAAAAAAATGTGAAAGTGTTCCTACACTCAAGGAACTTACGTTCTCTTGAGAGAAACAACATGTACATATATGCAGACACAGAATGCAAAAAAATACAAGACAGTTTAGGGAGGGAGAGCACCAGGAGCTATGGGGATGAGGAAAAAGCTTTCTAAAGAAAGTGGTGCTTGAGCTGAGAGCCTTTAAGAAAGTAAAGTAAGGGACCGTGCAATCCTACTGACAGAGTATCCTCTTCTTTTGGATACTTTCTCCTCTTGTGGCTTCAAATGTATCAGTGTCTCCTGATTCTCTTCTCACCTCTCTAACTACCCTTTCACTGGCTCATCTAATCAATCTCAACTTGGATACCCTCTTCTCTCTTTCTCAAAAATTTCACTGGCTCGCAAAGCTCTAACTCTAATTTCTATGAAGATAGCCCTCAAGTACACCTCTAGTTCTGACCTTCCCTTCTGAACTCCACATGTATCATTTGTGAGAAAAGGGAATGGTCTCCTCTCAATAAGGACATACATTCAAATTATACTCCTCCAGACCTGTTTGAGGACAAAGGTCTCAGTCCCTCCCCCTTTCCCTCCCCTCCAGCAAACAGATCACAGATCACACGGTTCAAGTAGCCCTGAGCTGGTCTCAATGAGGTCCTCTTAATTGGTCTTAAGTAAAACTTCTACCTCCCACAGAGGATAAAATAGCACTTTGCATATAACTGATGCTTAATGTTTAATTGAATTCCATTTTTTTAAAGGGGGGGAGAATCACCAATGAAACAAACTCATAGTAAAACAGAAATGCTGAAAGACTCAAAGATGTGACTCAGATCTTCTTTCCCTTCCTGCGCTCATACCAGAAAGTATAACTAAATAAAGAAAACCAACTCAATCATTTATTTGCCAAAGTTTCCCACCCCTCCTCTGAAGATTATGCAGTAAAAGTTCAGTTTATTCAATCAAATGTACTAAAATTAAAACATATCTTATCATATTCCTGCCTCTAATTTTGTCCAGGAATTATCCAAGGGTCAAAAAAGGGACAGACAACAGAAATATTGAAATACTTGTCTTTTCCCACAGCAATTAAGGACCCAAAGATTTACTCTCAAAAATAGAACGTTTTGCCTTCATTCTTTGCTGAGCCAGTTCTCAAGGGAACAATTTTTAAAACAGTAAACAAATGCCTACAACAAGTAAGGCAGTAGTATAAAGAATTAGCTCTTCCCTATAGGGCCCTACAGTGTAGAGAAGAACAGAATTAACAGAATGAGTAAAGGCATTCTTCTCCTATCTTCAATATTTTGTGGCAGCCTGTAAGAAGGAATAAGAGATGGAAGTAAGAAGCACTTAAAGTGGGGTAAGACTTTCTGCAAGTGTTGTGTTTCTGTTTCTTCCTCCCATCCCACTTCCCACATCTACACCATCTGCAAAGCTCAGAAGTCTCTCCCTACATAATAAGATCACTGATTTGGAACTGGAATTGAGGCTTACAGACAAGGAAACTGAGGCCTAGCGAGGGTAAATAACACATGGGCTTTCTTGGTCCTCACTTACACCAACCTTCAACCCCTCCTCATACACTCACCAATTCACCCGGTTATTAGTATAGTCTACTCTTTGAAATTACTTTGCATTACTTGGTATACTTTTGTTTTTACTTACTTGTGTGATATATCCCTAGTAAGCTTCTTGAAGGCAAAATTCTTCCATTTTTGTCTCTGTAACTGGGACAAAATCTAGATACAAAACTGCCATTTACTAAAAATTTGTTGAATTTAATTATGTTGGCTTTAGAATATAAACAATGAAGTCTAACACTATCCATTCCCAGAATCACTGAGATTATCCTTACAGTAAAATAACACAATAGACAAGAGATCTTAAATTTTAGGGCCCCTACAAATCGCAAAGATCTAATATAATATTCCCTCACTAACAGGGATTAATTTTCTTGGCCAAAAATTAAAATACTTAGTCCACTTGGGAACTTGAACTTCATTCCATTTGTTTGGAGGGAGAGGAAACAAAGAAAGCAAAGCAGCCAAATGTCTTGAGGGACTTTTCTCAATTGCTTTAAGACAGAATGGGTTCAAATCCAACCTCAGACACTTGACACTTACTAGCTGTGTGACCCTGGGCAAGTCACTTAACCTTCATTGCCCCACCAAAAACAAACAAACAAAAAACCCAGGATGGACAGGGCAACATCCATTCTTCACAACACTCTGATGCAACACATTTCTTCAGCATTATCCTTGGCAATCTCACTTTTTAAACAATTGACTGGCCAACGAAAAGCTATCTCATATTACTTCAAAAATCAGAATTTGCCTGGCATTTGTTTAGCCTACCTAAAAAAAAAAAAAAAAGAATAGCTTTGTACCTTCTTTACTTATTGGCATTCAACAGAGGCTTAATGTACTGAAACCATCTCTACTTTTCCCAGAAATGTGAGGACAAACAGATACTTAGTTAGTGTGCTAAAAATTACTCTCAAAGAAAACAGATGTGCTTTTCCCAAATTCCATCTGTTCTGAGCCAATCAGGAATTCAGATGACCTCCCAAATCCAAAGTAAGGCTGACAGGGTAACTAATTCTATATGGCTGAATATCGAACATGTTACTTCACAGATCCCAGTACCTATTTCATGAGAATCCTTGAACCAAGGCTGTATTACCAGCAGATGACCAAAGATGAATCTGGAGAAATTATCTTTCTGACAATCAAAAGTTTTCAATGCCCAATAGGAAGATTTTAAATGAAGATTTACTCACTGCCCAGTCTTGGCATCAATATTATACAGTGGCAGTAAGACCAGAGAGGGTAAGTGGCAAATGCCAATTCAGTAGTAAGAAAAGTACTTTGCTCACGGCTCATAGATATGCAATCTTCATAGAAAAATTAACTCTGAGAACCTATGACATCAACTCGTGACTACAGTGCAAGGGGAAAAAAAAAGAAATCTCCTATGTGCTGACTACCCATTATGAAGTACAGACATCCAGGTATACTTTGAGCAATCAGAGATGGATAGATAGCAAACAACTTTATATCCATTAGACCAAAAACATCTCTGTGTACTACTGATACCACTACTATCTCAGGTCCTGCCATTACTGTTTCCTTGGGTGTGGCCATTGTAACGATTAGAATGACGCCACCTGCTGGAGACCTACTGTAGAAGAGTTCCACCCATGAGGGCAAGACCAGGAGTCTTTTCTTTGGTGTAAGGAAGTGACGCGGGCGAGTGGGAGGAGGAAGGAAGAGACTGGCGCTCAGTCTCGCTCTCTTCCCTTTGGACTCTGGTGGAGAGCGGAGCTAGAAATGTGCTCTCCCTTTAATAGATAGGAATCTAGGCCTTTTTCTCTCTACCAAATTCTTATTCTCCTTAATAAATGCTTAAAAGTCTAACTCTTGCTAAAGCTTATAATTTATTGGCGAACACTCATTAGATATTTTAGACAGTTTAGCTAGAATTTTAGCTCTTAACACCATACACAAATGATTAACAATTTGGCATATGTGTGCATATATATGTATGTATGTATATAAATATATGTGTGCGTGTGCGTGTGTGTGTGTGTGTGTGTATACACACGCCTTATTTAAAAAGACATATACACAACAAGCATCTGGAAAACATTACTGTCCCAGAGCAATTTCTTAAAAACTCAATTACTCATTTGACCATGTTTATTTACATATATATATTTGCATGAACTTCCCAGGTCTGTTTCCAGCAACCCTGAAAACATATTGCCAGAGTTTCTTACATCCTTCAAGTTTAGATGTAATAATAAATCCAAATCCATTAAAAGGCAAACTATACTGACAGAATTTGATAGAAAAAATAATAATCAGCATAAAAATGAGTTATTTTTAAATGCCATCAAAAACATTTAAACAAATAGAGGTTGATACCCATGAAATAAATAACTCAAAGGAATCATTGATAAAATGATTAGAGAATTCAGGTTGTAAGTCAATAGAGAGATGCATGACAAAGATTGTGTGTAGGCAGTCTATAGTCATAAGAGTTGTTAGAGGGCAAGAAGCCTGTATATTAACAAAAATAAATAGAACCAGAAAAGAAGTTAGGTTAGTCATATTGCAAGATAGAGGCATAAGTATCAGACAAGACTCATGGTACAATAATAATCATATAATATCAGAAAACACCTAGATAACTGGTTAAAATGCCACTAAATTGCCAAACAATACTCACACCTAGCTAAAGCTAGCTGGATACCTCCCCTGAAACTACAGAATATTTTTATGGTCATTTTCTGGAATACCACCTAAAGAAATTATCAATAGACCAGACCTCGGCAAAAAGGTCACCTAACAGTGATTTGAAAACTTCTATTGTAACCAACCCTCCCCTGCCCCCCCCCCCAATTAATCACGTGCATGGAGAAGAAGAGGAGCAGAACAGTAAAGGCAAGTTTTACATGACACCAACTACTTTGATGGATTGATGATGGATTTGATGTTATGGGTCCTCATGCTATCTATGTAGACAGCAATTCACTTAGGCTCTCTTATCCTGTGCAACTCTTCTACAAGGCTGTCTCTACATCCTTGACAGAGGATCCACCCAACACATCTGAAGACTTCCACTCCTATTTAATTCCGTATCTGTTTGTCTATTTGGAAAGCCTGTTGAATATTAAAGGAGCTTGCATATGAATATATACTCCAAGCTAGTGCTACTGTTAATGCCAACCATTAATCTCCATCATTTACTTTAATGATATCAATGATCAGACTATAAATAAAAAGCTGATTCTGCAGCGACAAGTTAATAATCAAGAATTTCTTATCTATTAAGATATGTTTTCTTTGTTCTATTGTTTCATCCTGGTCACATCAAGTATCTTTGGGGTTTTTTGAAAGAACACATAAATGATGGGTGGGTATGGTATTTCTGAATAGTCCACAAGCCTTTGGTCTCTTATTTCTTAGCCTAAGACATTTTTCCTCGGCATATTTTACCTGGAATGCAGACACAGTCTCCAGGTCAATTTTGAATTGGTTTGCAGTATCTTGTCAAGTTCTTCACTCAATTTCCCCTCTTCTTCATCTTCTAAACAGATGTCAGTGCATCAACTACAATTACATTTGTGGTGATCAGCTTATTTTCATGGTAAACATGGCAAGAAACAAGACTAAAGTATCCCATGAAATCATGATTCTCGTTGCCTTTGCATGCATCAGGATCCTAACTGCTTTATTTTTTTTCCATGAGGAACTAACCTATGAGTTTTGTTGTTCAGTTGTTTCAGTTTTGTCTGACTCTTCATGCCCCCATTTGGGGTTTTCTTAGCAAAGATACTAGAGTGGTTTACTATTTCTTTCTCTAACTCATTTTACAGATGAGGAAACAGAGGTAAACTGAGAAGTGGCTTGCCCAGGGTCACACAGCTAGTAGGTGTCTGAGGCCAGATGAATCTTCCTAATTCCAGGCCCTCCACTGAATGGCCTGGCCGCCCTATGAGACTGCCTTCCATTTAACAGCAACGTCTTTGTGTCTTTTGGTTTCAGGAACGGCAAGAAAGAAAATGCATACGTGGTTCAGTTGCTGCAACATATGTACTGGTCATGGACAAAGATCACACACATTGAGAGTACCAACAAAAAGAATATGGATGGTCAAGGAATTGTGAAATTGTTATACTCTGGGCCCTATTCCACCATTCTGTCACCATTCTTGGAAATGGTAATGGGACAATCCAGGACTGAGGGCCATTTTGTATTTTTATGTTTCATGGTTGGGCAAAAAAACAACATATTATCTTAATGTCTAATATTCTCATGATAAACCTTTCTATACTAGCCAAAATGAAAATCGTATATACACTTGATTTATAATTCCTAAGGTACAATAAATAGTAACACAATAATGATATACACATATTCAATCTATCTCAAGCAATCATACAATCTATAAACATTTATTAAGTGCTTAATATGTGCCAGGTACAAAAAGAGGCAAAAGACAGTCCCTGCCCGCAAGGAGGTTGCAATTTAAAGGGGGAGACAACATTCAGACAAACATACATAAAGCAAGCTATACACAGCATAAATAGGAAGGCATTAGAATTAAGGGGGATTGAGGAAGGCTTCCTGTAGAAAGTGGGATTTTTGTTGGGCCTTAAAGCCAGAGAAGTCGGTGACTGGAGCAAAGGACAGAGTGTTCTAGGCATGGGGGTCAGCCAGAGACAATTCTCAGAGCCAGACCTGGAGTACCTTGTTCCTAGATAGCCAGGATGACAGTATCAATGGATTGAGGAGTATGTGTTAAGAAATAAGATTATAAGAAGACTAGGTTATGAAGGACTTTGAATAGCATTTTGTAGTTGATCCTGGGCTCCCATTGAGGTGGGGAAGTGGGGGGGGGGGGGGAGAGATAGGGATGACATGAATGGAAAACCACTTTAGTAGCTAAATGGTAGATGGACTGAAGTGGAGAAGAAATCTGAGGCAACCAGATCCACTAAACAGCTATTGCAAGAATCAAAGTATAAGGTGAAAAGAGCCTACACTAGAGTGGTGGCAGTGAAGAAGAGAGGGAGGACATTTGAGAGATGTCACAAAGGCAAAACTGACAAACCTTGGCAACAGATTGAATATGGGAGGGTGAGAGATAGTAAGGAACCCAGGATAACTCCTTGGTTGATTGAAACCCTGAAGAACTTGGGAGGATGGTATATGGCCTTCTACAACGACAGGGGAGGCAGGAAGGGGAATAAGGAGAAAAGATGATGAGTTCTATTTTGGACATATGGAATTATCTACTGGACCCTTCCCAGTACACACCTCCCCCACCTTTCCAGATTAAACATTTGTATTTATATTTTTCTATTCCAATCTCTATCCTCCCTTGCCCCCTTCCCTCCCCCCAAAGTGGTAAATAATCCAATATGGGTTATACACATGATCGTGGAAAACATCACCATTATTTGTCACTTAATGAAAGAATGTGAAAAATAGCATGCCCCAATCTGTTCCATCAATATCAGTTCTTTCCCTGGAGGTGGATAGTATGTTTCATCAATATTCCTTTGGGATTGACTTGGATCATTGCATTGTTAATTGTCAAGTCATTCACAGTTCTCCATCAAACGATACTGCTATCTCTGTGTACAGAGTTCTCTTGTTTCTGCTCACTTCCCAATACATCATTTCATACATGTCTTTCCAAGCTTTTTTGAAGATCTTATTTATTCAAATAACTTATATAGTATTGGTCAGTGGGATAGGATATAGTGGACTTGAGTCTGCTCAGACTCTGAGGCTGGGGTCTGGAAAGTACCCAGCCCCCAGTCCCCATTATTGCTAGACCATTCTGTCCATATTCCATCCCATTGCTAAAGCAACCCCCCCACTCCCCGTCCCCGTTCTGTGGCCAAGCAGGAGAGCTGTCTCCTGTCAGCACAACCCCACACTGGTACCACCCCTCCCTTCTTGCATTCCAAAGCCCTAGCTCCTGGTACCATCCCTCCCTTGCCCCCTCCTTACACATCAATTGAGGAATGACTGAAGAGGCTGTGGTATATGATTGTGGTGGAATGGTATAAGAAACGACAGACAGGACGATCACAGAAAAACCTGGAGAGACTCACAAACTGATGCATACTGAAGTGAGCAGAGCTGGGAGAACACTGTGCATAGTGACAGCAGTATTGTTCAATGGGCAATTGTGAATGACTTAACTACTCTCAGCAATGCAATCATCCAAGACAACCCAACCCCAAGGGACTAATGACGAAGCTTACTATCCACCCCCATAGAAAGAACTAATAAAAAGAGCACTTGTGGATTGTACACATATAACCTGGTTGCTGTCTTGTGGAGGGGGGAGGAAAGGGAGGGAGAAAAATTTGGAACTCTAAATCTTATGAAAATGAATGTTGAAAACTACCGTTATATGTAACTGGAAAAAATAAAATAAATGTTTGTTGCAAATTTTAAAAATAATAAATTTTTTAAAAAATTAAAAAAAAAAACAATATGGGAAAGATACAATATGTTCTTCAAGGGCAGAATCTTAAAGTATCAGAAATCAAACAGGACAGGATGTTAGATTGTGAACCCTCCTTGTGCATGAGGGGACTGCCCCCTCAAATGTCCATAAAAACCCAACTCATGAGCTTATCGGCATACTCCTCATTCCTTGCAAGGGGTCGCCCATTCTAGTGAGAATGGAATAAATCTGTCTCTGCTTGACATGGTGGTCTCCTCGGATTATTTGAGTAAACTGAGGCAATTGTCCCATAGAACTGGAATTAATTGTTCTTTAAAAGTTTGGGAGAAATTCATTTGTGAATCCATCTGGTTTTTTTCCAACTCATTTAACTTCTTCAAAAACCCAGATGCTATATCATTTGACGTATACATGTTAAATACTGAGATGATTTCATTGACCATGGTACCCCTCAGCAAAATATAGTTTCCCTCCCCAACTAGGTTTATTTTTTGTATCTATTCTGTCTGAAATCATAATTGCTAACCCAGCTTTCCTTGCTCCAGCCAAAGCATAATAAATCCTGCTCCAACTCTCTACATTCACCCAACGTGTATCACTCTCTCAAGTGTGTTCACATTTATAGTTATGACTGTCTATATCTTTCCATGCTATTTTTCATCTGCTCATCCTTCCCATTTTGACCCCTCCACCCTCTCCTTTCCCACAACTGCCTTATCTATGATCACCCCCTTCCCCAATATTTCCTCCCCACATCAGTCCCCCCTTCCCCTTCATTATCACTGTCCCTATCTGAACTTCCCTATAGGGCAAGATAGATATCTATCTATTTATTTTTATGCCTCTTTGTGTTCACCCCATTCAGTTTCTCCCTTCCTACTTCTTCCATGCACTTTCATTTTAGCCCTTTATTTTATTTTCTATGGTGTTATGTCATCAGTGTCACCTTATGATCACACCCTCTGTCTACATATACTCTAATATTCTTATATTACATTTTTTAGACTTACAAATATTATCATACCTTAAATATTATCTTATAGCCACAAGCTCTTTACATTTACTCCTAATTGCATTAAAAATTACTTTTACAATAAAGTTATTGAGAATTACAAATATTATTTTATCATACATAACTAGAAATAGTATAAACTTATTAAATGTCTTACAGTTTTTCTTTTTCACCTTTTTACGTTTCACTTGAACCTTGTATATGGAAGTCAAATTTCCCATTCAACCCTGGCCTTTCAATAAAAAATGCTTTAAATTCTTCTATTATTTACATTGCAATTATATTTAAACAAATTTGTCATATAATTTGTTATATATTCTAATACATATAGGTATATCTAAATGTAATGATGTAAAAAATTTATATTATAATGCCATATATGTGTCTTTTTGCATATTATATCTGACATATGTATAAAATATAATTATATGTCACAAATAAAACTTTAAAAATTTTTTTTAAAGATATCTATTGGATATCTAGTTCAAAATGTCTGTAAGGGGATGTGAGACTGAAGGTTAGCAAAGAGAAATAGTAAAAAAATAGGTAGATTTGAGAATCACCAGTATAGAGAGACATAGCAATTAAACGCATGAGAGTGAATGAGATCACCAACTGATATAGTGAAGAGGGTCAAGGACACAACACTAAGGAACACCTATGAGTTACTGGGCATGATCTGGATGAGAGCCCAGCAAAGAAGACAGAGAAGGAGTAGTCAGAGAAGTAGAACTAAGAAAGAGCCCAGTCAATAAAAACCTGAATAGAATAAAGTTTCAAGGACAGGGTGATTAATAGTGTCAAAAAGGCTGCAGAAAGGTCAAGGAGAATGAGTATTAAGAAAAGGCAAGTAGGAAATTGTTGATAACTTTGAGGAGAACAGTTCTGGTGGAATGATGAGGTCAGGAGCCATATTGAAAGGCATTAGAAGAGTGGGAAGAGACAAAGTAGAGCCATCTACTGTAGTTGGCCTTTTCAAGGAATTTGGCTAGAAAGGACAGAAAAGATAAAATGATAGTTATCAGGCATGGAAAGATCAAGTGAAGGAGTTTTGGTTTTTGTCCGTTTATTTTTTGAGGATAAACATGTTTGTAGGTAGTAGGGAATGAGTCAGTAAACAAGGAGATATTGAAATATGTGAAAGATGACAGAAGAGGCACTCTGTTGGAGGAGACAGGAGCAGAGATCAAGAGCTGGAAGGAATCTCAGAAGCCATCAAGCTCTAAATTGTTATGAATAAAGTAAACTGTGAGGGAGCATAAGTGGAGGCATAGGTTGTAAGCATCAGACAGCCAACACATTCACTTCTTAAAACCACTTTATTCAAACTATCAAATGGAAATTTAAGAATTCAAATGCAGAAAAATAGTTAATTCAGCAATGATAATTTTCATGGATTACAATGTGGATTTCTTTAGATGTACATTCTCACACCATAGCTCTTTCCTCATAATAGTCTGAAACACATCTCTTCCTAACCAGTAACAATCCGCTTGGGGGGGGGGGGGGGAGGAGGAGAGAAGAGCCGGGGAGGAAGTAACAGATTTTTACTTTTAAGAAGTACCCAACCTCAGTTTATAGCCACTGAAGGGATAATTCGGTAAGACCATATAGATTCATTGTGAACTACTTTTTACCCATGTCCATTTTAGGCGTACCATGTAGAAGGAAGCAAAGGTAAGGAATCTTTTATGTTCATATAAAATATGCCAACACAGTCTTGGCAGAAGAATGTCAGAAGTGCTAAAGTTTGGAGTGAGCAGAGTCTGGTAAAAAATGTTAAAAACAAAGGAAAGCAGGGAAAAAAAAGAACTGTGGAACATGGATGCTGATTGAACCATACTATTTCTTTTGGTTTTGGTGCTGTTTTTCTTTTTTGAGGTTTTTCCTTTTTTTAAGAGAAGTTTTATAACATAACTAATGCGGAAATATGTTTAATATTGCTGTACATATATAACCTATATCAGACTACCTGCTGCCTTGGGGAGGGAGGGAGAAAAATTTGAAATTAGAAAGCTTATAAAAACAAATGTTGAAAACCATCTCTACATGTAACTGTAAAATAAAATACTTTTATAATTAAAAAAAAACAAAGGAAAGGATTTTTATTTAAAGGTATATTGGGGGGGGGGGGCAGCTAGGTGGCACAGTGGATAGAGCACCAGCCCTGGAGTCAGGAGGACCTGAGTTCAAATCCACTTAACACTTACTAGCTATGTGACCCTGGGCAAGTCACTTAGCCCCAGTTGCCTCACAAAAAGGAAGGAAGGAAGGAAGGAAGGAAGGAAGGAAGGAAGGAAGGAAGGAAGGAAGGAAGGAAGGAAGGAAGGAAGGAAGGAAGGAAGGAAGGAAGGAAGGAAGGAAGGAAGGAAGGAGGGAAGGAAGGAAGGAAGGAAGGAAGGAAGGAAGGAAGGAAGGAAGGAAGGAAGGAAGGAAGGAAGGAAGGAAGGAAGGAAGGAAGGAAGGAAGGAAGGAAGGAAGGAAGGAAGGAAGGAAGGAAGGAAGGAAGGAAGGAAGGAAGGAAGGAAGGAAGGAAGGAAGGAAGGAAGGAAGGAAGGAAGGAAGGAAGGAAGGAAGGAAGGAAGGAAGGAAGGAAGGAAGGAAGGAAGGAAGGAAGGAAGGAAGGAAGGAAGGAAGGAAGGAAGGAAGGAAGGAAGGAAGGAAGGAAGGAAGGAAGGAAGGAAGGAAGGAAGGAAGGAAGGAAGGAAGGAAGGAAGGAAGGAAGGAAGGAAGGAAGGAAGGAAGGAAGGAAGGAAGGAAGGAAGGAAGGAAGGAAGGAAGGAAGGAAGGAAGGAAGGAAGGAAGGAAGGAAGGAAGGAAGGAAGGAAGGAAGGAAGGAAGGAAGGAAGGAAGGAAGGAAGGAAGGAAGGAAGGAAGGAAGGAAGGAAGGAAGGAAGGAAGGAAGGAAGGAAGGAAGGAAGGAAGGAAGGAAGGAAGGAAGGAAGGAAGGAAGGAAGGAAGGAAGGAAGGAAGGAAGGAAGGAAGGAAGGAAGGAAGGAAGGAAGGAAGGAAGGAAGGAAGGAAGGAAGGAAGGAAGGAAGGAAGGAAGGAAGGAAGGAAGGAAGGAAGGAAGGAAGGAAGGAAGGAAGGAAGGAAGGAAGGAAGGAAGGAAGGAAGGAAGGAAGGAAGGAAGGAAGGAAGGAAGGAAGGAAGGAAGGAAGGAAGGAAGGAAGGAAGGAAGGAAGGAAGGAAGGAAGGAAGGAAGGAAGGAAGGAAGGAAGGAAGGAAGGAAGGAAGGAAGGAAGGAAGGAAGGAAGGAAGGAAGGAAGGAAGGAAGGAAGGAAGGAAGGAAGGAAGGAAGGAAGGAAGGAAGGAAGGAAGGAAGGAAGGAAGGAAGGAAGGAAGGAAGGAAGGAAGGAAGGAAGGAAGGAAGGAAGGAAGGAAGGAAGGAAGGAAGGAAGGAAGGAAGGAAGGAAGGAAGGAAGGAAAATAATGGGATTAAGAAGATAAAAAAAGAAAAGGACTGATACTCATGGAAGATAAGATGGTGGTAATGAAAAAAGGTTAACATTTTCACCATCAGGAGATCTTCACACATGGAAAGATGGAAAGCAAATCTCTATATAGGCACTGACCTAAAGTTAAATAACAATTTTTTTTGTTTAAAAAAGAGATTATGTTAAAATAACCTCATTTTCTTTTCTGAAAAGGGCACCAGACTATAAAGGTCTAAGGAATGCTACAGAGATTGTACACGTGAATTTCCACAAAGCATATCTCTTTATGCTATCCAGTGAACTAGAGAGGGCCAATTCAATTCAAACACACATGTAGTCTGTCTAATGGCATAACTGGAAGAGTCCATACTGATGGAATGACTTCACCCAGAGACTACACATTAACAGATTAATATCAACTTGGAGGGAGAACTCCAGTGGAGTACACAAAGGATCTGTCCTTGGCTGGGATAGTCAACATCTTTCTCAGTGATGTGGATAAAAGCAGAAATGGCAAGCTCATTAAATTTGCAAATAAAACAAAACTGAAAGAAATAACTTCAATTCCTATAACCTTCAATATCTACCATGTACTTTCTCCACAACAGCCCCATGAGATAAGTCATCCACAAATCAGGCAAGAAAGCAAAGACTTTTTTAACATGTCTTTCTATGCTAACCACCAGGGACATACAATTCTTTATTTTTGTTATTATCGTCCCCATTTTATGGATAAAAGGTATGAGGATGAGAGAGGTTAAGTAACTTTAAAAGGTTAACACTGCTGCGCATCATCAGAGCAAAGACTTGCCCTGACATAGTCCAGACTCAAGCCCAATATTCCTTCTACTATTCAACACTGTCTCTAACCAGTGGTTCTACACTTCATCTAAGATTACTAACATAGTGAACAAAAGGATCCCAAAAAGTCTTGACATACTAGAACAATGAGCAAAACAAAAATGCAAAATGTAAGTAAAGAGAGGAAGGTATAGACAATAATATGACATAGACGCCCCCCCCCAAAAGTGGCCACATCCTTAGTCTGCATTAATACACTATCTAGAATGAATATAAAGAGAATCCTCAATTGTCAGATCCCACATGTTGCGTGATGCTCAATCCAGGGCACCAGGTTTTAGGAAGCAGACTGACATAATCAGATGAAAAGGACATTTCTGTTCAGCTATGTACTGGCCTAGATGATCAAGTAGAGTTTGTTCCAACTCAAGAGATTCTGTGAGTCCCATATAGCTCCATATTCCTAAACCCAAAGAGAAAATGTTAGTTCTCAATTTTTCTATCTTCTCCTCCTGAACTGTGGCAATTCACTAAATATTCTTAAAATATTCATTTCAGTCACAAAGTACAGCAAGCTGCTACTAAAGACATTTGAACTAAAAATATTCTTACATTGGACATAACTAGTCAGTCAAGAAACCTTAGGCACCTACTACATGATAGACGCTGTGTTAAGATACTGTAGTCAATCTAAGGTAGCTAGCTAAGCTATAAAATGTATTAAAGGCAAACAAAATTAAGCTTACTTTTGATGTGGGTACTACCTCCAATGGTAGCTAACAGACTTAATATTCATTTGGTCAGATTTATATTTTCTGGTTGCCAGACTTCATAAAACAGAAGTTGTTATTTGTTAAATTATAATTGTAATACGGTGCATTACTCATACATGCAAAGAGACAACACCATTTAGTATCCATCAACTTATTTCCTAACTTCATGTATTGTTTTTTATGTTGCCACCTTTAAAATATTTTTTCTCATTAACACAGTCCATAAGACAAAGATCTAGGAACCAAAAGAAACTACAAGCCAATCAAAAATGTCTGTTACTCTTAAAATACAAGCTTTAAAGAACTGTGTAAAATCTACTAGTGCCCTGCACTAATTAGAGCCTATCAGCCTAGTGACTTAAAAGGACAATGTAGCACTTGGAGAAGGTTCAGACCACAGTCAATTATGTTTAAAGAGTTAGAAATTAGACAGAAGATAATTAAAAATGAAAGAAAAAAACTCTAAAGATTTTTCCTTTCAAAAAGGAACACAGTTTTTCTAAAACGTTTACCCATTTCTAGTAAATATTTATTACTCTTTTTCTATGGCGATACCTTCAGTAATTTTCTACAGATGATTCCTGGTATCTCCAGAAAGCAACTCTTGCTTAAATTCAATCTGTATGACACCTTAAAGCACACCACTATGCCCAGTAAATCTGCAATTCTAGTGACACACACAATAAATGCTCTCCTTTGCTATTTCTAGCATGTAGCCATCAGATAAAAAATGAGGCCAGTTTGATAGAGATCAATTTGGCTAAGATCAATTCTCTTTTCGGTAGAAACACAACTTCTACCAATTCTTTACTCTCTTAAGAGATTATAAATAGGCAATAGAAAATTCACACCCACCCTACTTTCCCCAAGAATAACTTCCAACTTTGTGACCTAATTGTCTCCAAAACCCAAAATGTATACCCCCCATACCCACCCAGACACACACACACACACACACACACACACCCCCACATATTTACAGAAGTTACAACTGAAAATCTGGCTAAGCAATTTTGCTAATTCATGCTAGTACTTCTGATACTCATTTCTTAAAAACTAAAGAACAAATACACAGATGATGGGGAAACTGTTAACTGTCACTTGGCACTAGGAACCTGACTGTCAATATATCCAAGCATCCTTCAGGTTTTGAATATTTAATTCCACAACTTCCCCCAAGAGGTAGCTCTAAGGAAATGCAGTTTCTGGTCCATACTGCCATTTCAGTGTCAAGATCAGAAGCAATTCCTCCTGGGAAATCCTCAAAAGTTCTGTTCTGGCTGGATTACCATTTAGGGGAGGAGACAACCCTAAAAGGAGTTTGCCTTCCCAACCTAAATATAAAAAATTAGGAGAGTAAGATTCTGCAAGTTGTCTTCAAATGGCAACATGAACTCAAAGGAGGCAGAACTGAGTCTGAGTTCAGATGGAAGTGATCTGAAACCAGCAAAAAAAATTTTCTGTGTTCAGATAGATGTCTGTCCTCAATCAAGGGAAAAGATGAAATAGCTTCTCTCCCTTCTCAGCCCTTTTCTGGACCAGAAGGAAAAAAGGCTTCTGGCAGCAGTGGTTATTTCGGTGACCCTATGCACAGCCAGAACTGGAAGACAAAGCTGGAGTTTTCAAGGCAAGGTCTGCATGAGACTTGGACGGAGCTCAGGGTGTGGGAAGGATGAGCAGAAAGTCTGTGCCTGTCTGAGGAGTACCGACAGAGGTGCTTACCTCCTCTGAAGTCTGTGGAGCTCAGGGTGATTGCCAGCTGTCTTTCAGCCTGCCATCCCTTTTGAGGAGATGGAGACACTGATGGGCCCAAAGGTTCTTCTAAAGTCAAGGTCTTACTTCAGGCTGGCCAAAAAGTCCCTGCAATCAAAGAAATTATTGTGGTTTTGCATACGGCATCTCCATGGCCCTTTCTTCTGGGGACAGGTCTTTCAGCCTTTGAATGCATCCAAACCACAAAAATAGAGGATCAAAAAATACATTCCACTGGGATCTGAAACAGATCTGGGGAGAAAAGAAGTGCTTGAATGCTGCAGAGTAATTTTGGTGGAAACAGGTGACAACAACTTATCACACACAAAAGCAAGCCATTCATCATTCCCTCTGAGCAATCTACATTTCAATAACACCTCTAGACCAGCAATACCCACTCTCAATGCCAAATGCCTAGCACCACCTGAAAAACCAAGTAATATCCAAAAAACAGTACTATGTATATAAAACTATAGAATATTTAAAAATTAGCTTCTGTAAGCACTAACATTATTCTTTGCTAATTATCTTCAAAAATTCCTATTATAATTACCAGAAAAACCTATGCATCAGAAACAAAGGAAGGATACAATCAAAATCAACATAATACTGAGTCAAACCAAAAGAATCAAATCCTAGCAGGCACTATACTGAATGCTTAACCCAGTGTATTTCTTTATCTACTTAACAAGTTATATAAATGTCATTCCCAACAATTTAATCTCCAGAGAACCAGAAACCAAAAATAATTCAATACCATAATATCAAACCTCTTATATTATATACACAGATCATATCAGTAATATACATTTGCTATCTAAACCTCAGAACTTCCCTTTAAACATATCAATCTTTCCCCACTTTCTCACCCTTCTCTTCCAAAATATGACTAACACCACATGGAAAAAAGCACAACCCCAGAACTCCTTGCCTGCCCATACTGTACTCACAATACAAATAATTCCTCTAACAGAGGGGAGCCCAAAGGGAATTCTTTAACAGCAAGCAAGTAGCATTTTCACACAATGAACTCTCAATAAAAATAAGGAAGCATGCATTCTTCAAGTCTGGATTAAATTCAAGTCTTCAATTAATTTCAAACACTTTTAATCACCTTTTATTATGAATCAGATATGTACAATTCTTGTGCTCTAAGAGCAGGGAATCTATTATGGGAAAACAACATGCAAAAACACATACAGAATAAATGTAATGTGGGGAGGCTGAGGGACCACTAACAATTGGGAAGAGCAGAAAAGGCCTCCTATAATAGGTGACACCAGAACAATGCTTTGAAGGAATATAGGGATTAAGACAAATGTAAAGAAGAGCACATCTCTCTCCCAAGTCTTTCTGTGTAGTTACAACACTCTCATAACATTCAACACCTATCCACTGCTAGGTGGCCCAGTGGATAGAGTGCTGGGCCTGAAGTTAGAAAGACTCATTTGCCTTACTTCAAATCTGGTCTCAGACACTTAGCTATGTGACCCTGGACAAGTCACGTAACCCTGTTTGCTTCAGTTTCCTCATCTGTAAAATGAACTGGAGAAGGAAATGGCAAATCACTCCAGTTTCTTTGCCCAAAAACCCCCCAAATGAGGTCACAAAGAATCAGACATTACTGAAAAGCGACTGAACAATAAGAATAACACTTAAGACCTTGAGATACAAGATGGATTGACTACAAGACCACAAATTCAGCACTGAAACAGGCCTTGGAGATAACCAACACCCTCATTTTAAAGATGAAGAAATGAGGTCCTAAGAAGCAAAGAGACTTACTTAGGGTTACAGAGGTCATGAGTTGAGAATCAAACCCTGTTTCTCTGATTCAAATCCAGCATTCTCAAGACTATGTTGCCACAATGAAGAATGAAAGTAAAACTCTGAGTCTCTCTAGAGAATGGAAGGCAGAACGGAGAATGGATAACATTGTAATGAAACAATCAACAAGCAATACAAGTCCCTACTATGTGCCAGGCACTCCGTTAGTTGCATGAGATATAAATACAAAGTCAACTGGTCAAAAAAGCATTTATTAATCACTTAACACATGCTAGAAACTGCATAATCACTGGAGAAGGCAAAAATACTGCCTGATCTCAAGAAGCTCAAATTCTAATGGAGACAACATGTAAATAACTAGGTACATACAAAAGATGTACAGAGAACATCCCTATTCTTGGAGAACTTACATTCTTTATCTTTGGTAGGTTTAATCGGAAAGCTGGAAGCATGAGGTTCCCTGATTCCTTTGATCCTAGCTCCTTGAATTCTACGGTCAGAATAGTGGACTGATTCTCTCTTTTCCTCCAGGCAAAAATTGCTTAGTTCTGCCCTAACAGGTGACTCTAAGCCAGAAAAGTAGCAGAGGTAGTTATGAAGACTATATTCTTGTTTTTACTTGTCTAACATATTTTCTTTTTTTTTTTTTAATAATAAACTTTTTTATTTGACGTTCTGAGTTCAGGGGGCAGCTAGGTGGTACAGTGGATAAAGCACCAACCCTGGATTCAGGAGGACCTGAGTTCAAATCCAGCCTCAGACACTTGATACTTACTAGCTGTGTGACCTCAGGCAAGTCACTTAATGCTCATTGCCCAGCAAAAAAACCAAACCTTACCTAAAGTTTTGAGTTCCAAATTCTATCCCTCTTTCCTTTCCTCTCTGGCTATACATGTACAGTTATATAAAACATTTCCATATTATTTTATATAAGAGAACTTGAATAAAAGAAAAAAATCAAAGAAAGTATCCAATCAATATCAGTTCTTTCTTTGGAGGTAGATAGTAAAGTTTCATCATTAGTCCTTTGGGATTGTCTTGGATCACTGTATTGCTGAGAACAGTTAAGTCACTCACAGTTCTTCATCAAACAATACTGCTGTTACTGTGTACAAAGTTCTCCTGGTTCTGCTCACTTCACTATATATCAGTTCATATAAGTCTTTCCTGGCCTTTCTGAAATAATCCTGCTTGTCATTTCTTAAAGCACAATAATATTCCATTATAATCACATACCACAGCTTATTTAACCATTCCCAGTTGATGGGCATTCCTTTGATTTCCAATTCTTAGCCACCACAAAAAGCTGCTTAAATATTTTTGTACACATAGGTCTTTTTCCCTTTGCGGGGATGTCTTTGGGATATAAACCTAGCAGTGGTATTGCTGAATTAAAGGGTATGCAAAGTTTGATAGCCCATTGGGCATAGTTCCAAATTGCTCTCCAGAATGGTTGGACCAGTTCACAACTCTACCAACAGTGGATTAGTGTCCCAGTTTTCCCACATTCCCTCCAACATTCTACATTTTCCGTTTTTAACATATTTTAGTTATGGTCTTTGGGCCAAGCAGATGAAGTGTATAAATATGCTTCAAAAGAGAAAATAGTAATAAACATTCAATGGAATGAACAAAAAGGGCCCAGTAAAAGATGAGGGTTGGAATCTTCTGGAAAGTATTCTCCCCTCCAAGCTGATTCTCAAGTCTTCAGCTTTCTGTCACAATCACTGTGAAAAGGGCAGGAAAAAATGGTGAGTGAATACTTTTATACATCTTTTGGGGCATTTGAGTATGTAATCACAGTCCCAGTAGGAAGGAGACTTCCTGGGATGTTAATCCCCTATTAGTTAAAGAGAAGAACTCACCCTCCTCCAAAGAACTATGGGGAAAAGTGGCCCACCATCTTGCTTCTTCATCTGGTCAATTCTCTTTTAGAAAAGCAAGGTCAAGGGGGCAGCTAGGTGGTGCAAAGGATAAAAGCACTGGCTCTGGATTGAGGAGGACCTGAGTTCAAATCCGGCCTCAGACACTTAACACTTACTAGCTGTGTGACCCTGGGCAAGTCACTTAGCCCCCATTGCCCCACAAAAAATAAAATAAAAAATAAGAAAAGCAAGGTCAAGCAGAACAAGACAATGGTGTTAAGCAGAAAGAGGAGAGGGGAGAGAAGATGGTCAAACTTGTACCTCCAAGAAAACAACCAGGATGGAAATCATTATAGATAAAAACAGGTTAGGAGTATAGGTGTTTAGCTGGGAGAAGAGAAGATTATGGGATGATTAGAATGTGAAAGGCTGTTATGTGGGAAATAAGACTCTCTGTTCTTGGTCCAAGAGTGTAGAAGTAGGAAAAAGGTGCAGGAAGCAGATTTGTACTTGGAGTAAAGACAAACTGTCTAACAATTCGAATAGACATTCTTAACTGAGGTCCATGAACTTCTGTTTCATTTTTAATTTAAACTGTATTTTTTGGTAATTGTCCTCACCCATTTCAGTATCATCAGATTCCTTTGCAAGGCTATGTATATATCATTTTATTCATCTAAACATATTTTTTTCTGAGAAGGGGCCCAAAGGCTTCACCAGAATGACAAAGAGGTTCACAAACCAGCCCCCGCCCAAAAGATTAACATCTCCTAAATTAGAGTTCTCCACAAGTGAAATTGCCTATCTTGAAAGAGTGTTCCCTATCACTGAAGCCTTTCAAGGAAAGATGAGTCTCAAGTACATACTTGCTGTCTCCTCAACAACTGAATGTAGCTCCTTTCCAAAGGGGATTGTTTTGTTTATTCTATTCGGATTCCTATATAGTTCCTGGTTATCTTCTGACACTACATTCCCAGAACTCTTCTACACCCTACTCGGTATTCTAAGGTCATTGGAATCTCAGACTTGAAGTCATCTTTATTGCTTTGGATGACAGCACAGCAATGGAAATGAGGGGAGAATTCCGGGTCAATGTCAACAAGTGATAAGCACTAGAAAGAAGCTCATTATAATTACATCAGAGCCCTACTTTAGAGCTCTGAATTGTACAGCAACTCTCTGTTATCAAATTCTCTCTCCTATTTGTGGGGTCTTTCCCAGAAGCCTCCCCGGAATAGCTTTTTATTGATGTGAAATCCTACATTTGAAAACAAGTTTAAAAATGTGGGTTGCCAACACTTCCCTCAGACAAGATCTGACCCATGATGGCCAAATTCACTCATAGTATCTCACAGCATTAATTCAAAACAAAAAATGACCACTAAGAAACCTCAACCATGTCCTCATTTCCAACTATCTATGCTCACCAGTTCCCAAGCAACAGAATTCTCTATAAATTAGGGAAATGTCATCACACTGAATAGCAATTAAAGTAAACTACCATGACCTAGGGCACTACTTGTTTTTAGTTGAAAAACATAAATATTATTCCTCCATACAAGACACATAGCATGTCGTTGTTACATGTATGCAGAAGGCGTGTGGGCTCAAGATCTGAATAAATAACTTAAAGACTGAATACAAATTTCAACCTGGAATCCTATCTCAGCACTTTTCCTAACCCATGACCAGAAAGGAAATGCTAGGAAAGAAATCCGCCAACAGCAGCCTTGGCAGTGCCCTATTGTCCTCAGCAGGGTCAAAGATTCCTTTCTGCAAAAGGTGCAGGGTACTGTAAGAAGCTGCCTTTGAAAAAAAAAAAAAAGATAAATACAGCCACTAAAGCAGGTTTTTCTTTGCTTCTCTCAGTCTCCATAACTGCTTTAATAAGAGGTAATACAGGATTGAAGTTTGCCCTCCAATCTAGATGAAAATGCCAGGAGGAAGAATGCTAATAAGGCATTCCTTTTCAAGGATTCCAAGACAGAACCTCCAAGTTCAGAAAATGTCACCTCTAATCACAGCTCAAAGTTCAGCCTTCCACTGCAGTTATCTGGCTGGTGGGCTGCACCAACTCAGAGACACTTTCCATAGGAGACCCTGAGAAAATGACTCACCACTAGTTGTCTTGACTGAGGTGAAAACAAACAAAAGACCACTAAACATGATGGAATCCAAATGAGAGACAAATCAAACTTCAATAGATTTCCTAAGCAGAGAACAAATGTTTTCCTTTCTCAGAAGGAAAATTTCTAAAGCGAATGGGAAAATTAACTCACTCTTCATAGAATCATAGTTCCATTCATTTAGAGGTAAAGTGACATTGTAGATCATCTGGTGAAATCACCTCATTTTACAAATGGAAACTGAGACCCATAAAGTTTGAATAAACTGCCCCCCAGCTACCCCAGAGGTAGCAAGTGGCAGATCCAGGACTGAAACCCAGGTCTTCTGACTCCAAATCCAGGGCCCCTTTTATCCCACTAACCAGTCAGCTAATACATATTTTATTATTTGACAGGCACAAAGTGTTTAATGCTAGCGATAAAAAGGCAAAAGAAAGACCCATTTCTTAAGTAGCTCACAGTCATATACTGGAGAAAACATGTAAACAATTACATATAAACAAGATATGTCCAGGATAAACTGGAGATAACCAACAGAGGAAGACACTAGCAATTAAGGGAAATCAGGAAAGCTGTCTCATGGAAGGTAGGATTTTAGCTGGGACTTGAAGGAAGCCAGAGGAGCCAGGAGACAGAAATGAGGAGGGAGAAAATTTCAGGACAGCTTGTGAAAATGCCCAGTGTCTTGGGTGAAGAATAGCAAGGAAGCCGATATTATTTGATCAGAGAGTATGCTAGGGGGAGTGAAGTGTAAAAAGACTGGAAAAGTAGGAAGAAACCAAGTTATAAAAAGCTTCAAAAGCCAAATAGAAGATTTTACATTTGATCACGGAGGTAAAAAGGCATCACTAAGAGCTGTCTGAATTGCCAATGGGTTTGGCGGGGGCGGGGAGTGTTAAACATGTTCAGACTTTAGTTTTAAGAATATCAATTTGGGGGGCAACTAGGTGGTACAGTGGATAAAACACTGGCTTTGGATTCAGGAGGACCCGAGTTCAAATCTGGCCTCAGACACTTAACACTTTACTAGCTATGAGACCCTGGCAAGTCACTTAACCCTCACTGCCCTGTGGGGGGGGGGGGGGGGGGCGGGCGCGAAGACTATCAATTTGATAGCTGGGTGGAAGATGGGTTGGAGTGGGAAGAGATGAGAAGAGGCAAGGAAACTACGCAGTAAGCTATCTCAAAAGTCCAGAAATGAAGTGATGAGGGCCTGCACCAGGGTAATGGCAGTATCAGAGGAGAGAAGGATATAATGGAAAGTACAATCAATAGATCTGGCAACAGACTGAATAAAAGGGGTGGGATGGAGTGGGGTGTGAAAGGTTGAAGATGACATTTAGGTTGTAAATCTGTATGACAGGGAGAATGGTGGTACCATCAACAATAATAGTGAAATTAGGAATAAAGGATTGTTGAAGAAGAAAGATAAAGAATTCGATTTTTGACATGCTGAATTTAAGATGTTCCCAGGGCATCCAGTTTGAGCTACTCAACAGGCAGTTGGAGAGAAAAGAGGCAGGACGTTAGGATTGGCTAAGGAGATCTGAGACTCATCAACACAAGATAACAAGTGAAAAAGTATCAATACAGAAGAGAAGTCCCCCCAGGATAGAGACTCAGGCAACACCCACACTATCAGACATTATCTAGACAAAGATTCAGGTAATTCAGCTGAGGAAACACAGCCTCTAGAGTTTCCCTAGAAAATCCCCAAGATGGCCAGCAGAGCTGCCCATAGCACAACAGTAGATCAGACTGAATCATGCAGTGTTCCACAGAGGTTGTCTTCATTTTGGAATTAATATGTTGTTTTATCTGGGCAGGACCAGCACTAAGTTGTTTTCATGAAAGCTCCCCGGCTTAAGCAATGAGGGAGAGTGAAAAATCACTGGTTCAAAGCATAGACAGACACAGGTACCAAACAGAATCACAGTGCCAACAAAGCAAGACTAAGAACCCAGATTATAGATCAGAAACCCAGCTTTGAAGATAAAATTTAAATGACAAAGCCCCCAAGTAGGTGAGTGAGAGGTAAAGGTATAAGAACAACAACATCAGGGTTAGGGTCAGGTATTCATATAGCACAGAGCATGTACTCAGCACTTTCTCACAAAGCACCGTACAAATATTATCTCTTTTTTTTTTTTTAACCTAAGAACCATGGACAGTTGGTCCTTGCCATCATTTTCCCCATTTTACAGATGAGGAAACTAAGGGGAAAAAAGGTTAAGTAACTTTCTCACAATCACACAACTATTAAGTCTTTGAGGCCACATTTGAACTCAGATCTTTGTGACTGCAGACGAAGTAGCTTAGCTGGGAACTAAAAGGCCAAGGAACTATCACAATTTTTCAAAGCTGTTCTCCACATAAATGAACATCTGTATTTTAATTTATATTTCTTTTAATTGCTATTCTGCCTTTAAAATTTCTGAAGTCCCGTCAGCCATAAAATGCCTCACTCTTTTCCATAGCAAAGCTAATATGAAGCAGAGAGAACAAGAGGTCAAATATCTTAGGAAGAAGAAAATTAAATCGTTGCCTTACCACCAGGTCAAACAACATTTAACTGGTAAAATAATTCAGGCTCTTTTAGTAGAGCACAAACACTGCTTAATAAACAAGGAAATTTGGTCCCACGTGGTTTTTTTATTGTTTCATTTAGAGAAGAGGATGACTTGTTATAAGTACTACTAGAGTGGAAAATACTCACCCTCCACCTTCATGCCAGCTTTCAGAATCAACAACAAATATTTTTAACAAATCACTTTCAATACTCCAGTAATTTTCTCTCATATTCCCACAAACCTCATAGCCTTTCACTTGAGTCAATTAATCTACATTTGTCTTTCAGAGGCTACCATTACAAAACACCTAGTTGGCACTTTATAGGTATTTCTGGCAGTTTCACAGTCCTTTTTTGTCATAGACCTATTTGGCAATCTGATGTTTTAAAATAACTGAAGGAAACGCTAAATTTCAGTTAGAGGCTACTGAAAATAAAGATGTGACTTTGCCCATCAAAGTTTAGGGACCCCCCCTGAACTCTTTCTATGGAACCTTGATTAAGAATTCCTGCCTTACAAATTAGGAGAGGAAGGAATAGTTTACCTCTCAGATCTAAGGAGAGGAGAATTTATGACTAAACAAGTTATCTATCATGAAATGCAAAATGGATGATTTTGATTACATTAAATTAAAAGGTTTCTGTACAAACAAAAGCAATGCAGCCATGATTAGAAGGAAAGCAGAAAGCTGGGAAACAAATAATTTTTACAGCCAGTGTTTCTGATAAAGGTCTCATTTCTAAAATATATAGGGAATGAAATCAAATTTATAAGAATACAAGTCATTCCCCAATTGAGAAATGGATAAAGGATATGAACAGGCAGCAACCAAAGCTATCTAATGCCATATGAAAAAAATGCTCTAAATCACTTCTGATTAGAGAAAGGCAAATTAAAACAACTTTGAGGTACCACCTCACACCTATCAGATTGGCTAATATGACAAAAAAGGAAAATAACAATGTTGGAGAAGCTGTGGAAAAATCAGAGCACTAATACACACGGTTGGTGGAGCTGTGAACTGATCCAGCCATTCTGGAGAGCCATTTCTGTGCATATACTTTGTGCATTACCCCAGTAATACCACTACTAGGTCTGTATCCCAAAGAGATCATAAAAAAGGGAAATGGACCCACACGTACAAAAAGTATTTATGGCAGCTTTCTGGTGGCAAAGAAATGGAAATCGAGGGGATGCCCATCAATTGGGGAATGGCTGAACAAGTTATGGCATATGAATGTAATGGAATACTACTGTGTTATAAGAAATGATAAGCAGGCAGATTTCAGAAAAACCTGGAGAGATTTAAGTGGACTGATGCTGAGTGAAGTGAGCAGAACCAGGAGAACATTGTACACAGTAACAGCAACATTGTATGATGATCAACTAACTGTGAATGACTTAACTCTTCCCAGCAATACAATTATCCAAGACAATTCCAAAGGACTCATGATGGAAAATGTTCTCCACATCCAGAAAACACAACTGTGGATTCTGAATGCAGATTGAATCATACTGTTTCTACTTTTTTTGTTTTTGTTTTTTGAGGTTTTTCCTTTTTGTTCTGATTCTTCTTTCACAACATGACTAATGGAAAAATATATTTAATGTGATTGTACATATATACCTATATCAGATTGTTTTCTGTCTTGGGAAGGGGAGGGAAGGGAGAGAGGGAGAAAAATTTGGAACTAGAAATCTTATAAAAACAAATGTTGAAAACTATCTTTACATTTAACTAGAAAAAAATGAAATACCATTAACATGGGGGGTGGGGGGGAAATCCCTGCCTTAAAGACAGAAAAGGAGCTCAGGCAGCTTGCTCAAACTATTCACACAGGTACTAAATTCACTGTTCATGCTTCCACAAATATTGTTAGGTATTTCATTCATTTATTTATTCAACATGAATAGCCTACTATGTGACAGACTTTGTGCTAGGCACTAGGGATACAAAGGAGCTTACTTTATCCTGGGGGGAGGTGTGGAGGTTAAATAACATATATGCAGAGTATAAAATATAAACTACAACATAATTTTGGGATGGGATGGGGAGGTGCTGGGGTAGAGAACAAAAGGGGCACTACCAACTCATGGGATCAGCACAGGCTTCCTGTAGAAAGGGACCCTGGATCTGGGCTTTGATGAAAGTTGAAGACTCCATACTGATTCTGTGAGCCAGGGAATTCTAAGTTTGGGGCTCTGTAATGAGTCTTTGCAGCTGCCTCTGATTTACATTTATTTCTACCTGGCTTTAAGGCTTACAGAATGACTTCACAATAAATCCCAGAGGTAGACAGTTGAAGCATTAGTACCCAAATTACCAGTAAGCCAGCTGAGGCTTAGAGACATGAAGTGATTTGACAGGGTCCAAAGCTGGCAACTAGGAAAAAGATTAGAGTCAAATGCAGACCTACAGATTCCAGTTCTAGATGAGTCTCCAAATTAGCTTATAAAATCCTTCAAGGGTCCCAATGGTCAGTTTTAGAAATATGAATGCTCTTTCAACTCATTTTCAAGTTCAAGGTCTTTGTTATTACATAAGAATCTATTGTTAAAACAAAACAAAAACAACGGGCACACGATGACCCTCTCAGGTCATCTGCTCTGTAAAATTAGCAACCAGACTAAGGTCTCTTATAGCTCTAATAAGTGCTTAATAAATGCTTGTTAAGTATCAGCTAATTAGGTAACTTTCTTACTGGGACTACATAGAAAAATTTAATATGAATAAAGAACTGGGCAGACTATATATTTTTATAACAATGCTTAGATTAAGTTATTTGGAATAACCAATTTTTTTTTCCTGAGGTAATGCATCTCCAACATTATAATGCAAAGTTAATGAAAAAGCATACTCAACAATTTTTTTCAAGAATACATCTAATTAATAAGAGGTCAGGTTGAACTAAAGAGACTAACATGCTTTGCTGAACATCTGTCTCTATTAATAGTTATGCATAATCCTTTTTTATTAATAGAGTATTTTTTCCCATTACATGTAAAGATAATTCTCAACTTTTGTTTATACAAGCTTTCCAATTTCAGATTTTTCTCCCTCCCTCCCCTAGACAGCAGGTAATCTGATATAGGTTAGGTAGGTGTGTGTGTGTGTGTGTGTGTGTGTGTGACACACACACATGCACATAATAACATTAAACATATTTCTGCATTAGTCATGTTATAAGAGAAAAATCAGAGCAATGACGAAAAACCTCAAAATAGAAAAAAACAGCACCAAAAACAAAAGAAATAGTATGGTTCATTCAGCATCTATACTCCACAGTTTTTTTTTTCCTGGATTTGGAGATTCTCTTCTATCATGAGTTCCCTGGAACTCTTCTATACCATTGCACTGGTGAGAAGAATATAGTCCATCACAGTAGATCAACACACAATGTTGATGATACTGTGTACAATGTTCTTCTGGTTCTGCTCATCTCACTTATCATCAGCTCACGTTAAGACCCTCCAGGTTTCACTGAACTCCTCCTGCTCATCGTTTCTTACAGCACAATAGTATTCCATTGTATTCATATACCACAACTTGTCCAGCCATTCCCCAGTTGATGGGCATCCCCTCAACTTCCAATTCCTTGCCACCACGCACAGAGCAGCTACAAATATTTTTGTACATATGGGTCCCTCTCCCCTTTCCATGATCTCTTTGGGAAAAAGACCCAAAAGTGGTATTCCCGAGTCAAAGGGTATGCACAGCTTAAAAGAGAAATCATTCTGTCTTAAATCACATAAAATTGGGCAAACACAACAAACAGCACTTCCTATCAACAGAAGCTACCTCTATAAGGCAAATGTTCACCTTTGTTAACAGTAACAAACTCCTCTGCCATATATTAATCCATCCTCTTTTTTTTATGCCCACGAAGTGATAAAAGCTGATGTTTCAAGAGTGCCCCAAAACTCGCGCCCTTGAAAGAATGCTCAAGTTTAAACAGCAGTCACCAAATCTACAACATTAAATAAAATGAAGAAAAAGTCAGAGAATTAATACTGAGCAGCTTTCTGTATCAAACTCAGGCTGAAAGCACTGAATGAAACTCCCAAACATTCATTTTCCCATGGCTTCTTTTGTCTTGAAGTAGAAGGGATGAATTCTACCAAGGCTGGAATTCATCAGAAATATGACAGGAGTCCTTCTATAAGCCACACAAAACAGGTCCTAATGTGTCAGGTAGGGACATATTAGAGAAAATCTTTCAATCCTACATAATTCCTAAGAGAATGCTGTGGCAAGTAGTTAACTTGGCAACCAAGATCAAACTATAAAAACGACAGAATTACCGAAGTTTTACCTCAGACCCCAGCAAATTGGCAAAAGTAATAAAAGACAGGATTACTCTGTAGCTATTCTAATGTATCACTGGTAGAGCTATGAATTAATACTTTTTGTGGGAGCAAAGACCTGGAAACAAAGAATGCCATTCGGGAATGGATAAACAAAACACAGAACATGAAAATAATGTAATATTACTATAAAGTAATGATGAAAATTATGAATTCAGAGAAGCATGGAAAGACCTACATGAACTGATTCAAAGTGAAGTAAGCTGAGCCAGGAAAATAATATATGCAAAGAGTACAATAGGGGGAAAAAATGAAAATGAATATTGCAAAAATTTAAGAAGACATGAAACAAAGACATCTAGTTCCTCTTATTTGTTGTTGGTTTTGTTTTGTTTTGTTTTTAAATGAAGGAGTTCTTCTAGATGGGTTCTGAAGTCCCTGCTAGCCTTAGATCTTGACAGGTTCCTGTTTTCTAAAGCCAAGAGTCTTCTCATTTAAAATTCCATTATCTTTTATGGGGGGGAGGCAATGAGGATTAAGTGACTTGCCCAGGGTCACACAGGTAGTGTCAAGTGTCTGAGGCCAGATTTGAACTCAGCCCTCCTGAATCCAGGACTGGTGCTTTATCCACTGCTCCACCTACCTGCCCCCAACACTGACTGTATCTTAAACATTTTTTCTTATTCCCAGGGAAAGTCTAAGACTGATGAAAGCATAAAGGATATAAAGCTTTGGGTACCCGAGTTTTTCCCCATATATATACAAGATACAGTGTTCACACATTTAACTTTAGTTCAGGCTTTCAAAGGTGAGTTATAATTCAGGAACAATAATGCAGAGGTAGGTAATCTCTCCGTTGTAAAGTGAGAATTAGTTCAATTGGCTCAACACCCAGATCTATTTTATAGGGCAACTAAGTGGCACAGTGGATAGAACACCGGTCCTGAAGTTGGGAGGACCTGAGTTCAAATCTCACCCCAGATATGTACCAGCTGTCACCCTGGGCAAGTCACTTAACCCCAACTGCCTCACCCCACCCCCCAAAACATAAAGAACAGAAATACTGGAAAGAGGGGGAAGGTTATCAAGATTATTCATGTTTTCATACAAGAAATTAAATTAAGTTCCAGATAGATCTGCATTGAAATGCATTTTCTGAAACTAATTTATTGTGTATGTTTCTAAATGTTCCTCAATTCTAGATGTCAATACATGAACAGTTTGTCACGAATGAATAGGGAGAAAAATGGGGGAAAGGTGGGGTCAAATTAATACTCAATTAAGAATTTAACAATCACTCTAAGTCCTCTTTAATCAATCAACCAAATTGAATTTATTAAGCACCTACAATTAGCCAGGCCCTGGGTAGTAAAATGTAAATAATTCTAAGTTTTAACAAGTAAATTGTACTGGACACTTGAGATTTCTTTTTTCTGAGCCTCCCAAAGTGAAGTTCCTTTATAAGGAAATACTCCATTTTGACAATCTTCTCTATAATACAACTTATTTATAATACTTTCAACAGTTTTCTAGATTAACTGAAACACTGGAGAGTTAGCTGACTTTTACAATGATCACCAGATGATGAAAAAAGTTACATACTTACTAAGACATTCATCTACAGTAAATTTAACCAAAACAAAATCTTATGTGGAGCTTAAAGGCCCTTTTCCCCCATTTCTACTTGCAGAACTAAAGTCAGCAGCCATGAATGTAAGGCTCCTGAAGGGTAACAAAAAATAAACAAACCTTACACAGACAGTACCATCATATACCAAACTTTTTTCAAACTTATGATACAGTCCTACTTTGGGGATTTTGTTCAGGGAGGCCAGTTATCTATCTCTTACTTGAAAGTTAAGATTATATCCACTTAACTTCCAAATAGTTTTTTATTCTTAACCACTCTCTTCTAATCCAAGGCATGTATGAAGGGGAAACAATAACAAATGGTAGGCTAAATCCTGCAAATAATTCACAGGGAAAACAAAATCAGAGGTCTGGAATTTCTAATTCAGATTTATAATATTTAATATTCTTTAGCAAAGAAGAGTATAATCTTCTATTTTGGTGACATAAGATATAATTTTTCCAAACAGGCTATACTGCTATTTAGCACACAGATGTCACTGAATATTTGTAGAATAGGCAACTTTGTATATAGAATGCAGTATGTATGTAGAATGTAGAATAGCATTATTTCTACTTTAAATTAAACATCTTCACTGAAAAGGATTCACAGAATTTGAAGGTAGGAAAGGACCTCAAAGGTCATCTTGTTCAACCACACACACCCAAGCAATTCTCAATCTAACACTCTCAACAAATGGTCATCTCATCTATATCTGAATATTATTAAAAAGAGAACAAAAGTTCACAATTTCATATATAGTCTGCTCTTTTGTTGTTCTTTGTATGCGAAATATTCATCTCTGCTAATGATCATCACATGCATAATAACAAAGAAAAAGGAAAAAAAAAAGTTTTAAGTTCTGCCCTATCCAAAGAGAAGGTAGATAGAGGGGAAAAAAGAGCTGTCTCTTTTTTATCCTGCCATGAAAAGAAAATTTTAATAACATGATATTTTTTAAACTATATACTACTTTTATATAAACACAAATCAAGATATCTTGGGATCTTGGGGGGGATTTGTTATATCAAATATATATGTGGGAAGTGATGAAAATGCAGGATGTCCCAAAAGTCTTAGTGCACTTAAGTACTTACAGTTTAGCACTGCACTGAGACTTCTGGGACACCACCTATATAAGATAACCATTTCCCAATGAAGAAATGGTTAATTGAGGAAAAATATTTAGTTAAAAGCTCTGATATTAAAAATCTAATGAGGATTAACAAATACATAAGACCAAGAGCCATATCCCAATTAGTCTTAAAGAGGCTAAAGGATATAAACAATTTTCAAAAGAAGAAACGCAAACCATTAATAGACAAAAAAATGCTTCAAATCATAAAGAGATGCATAAACGAAAACAATTCTGAAATTTTCTCTCACTCCCAACAAACAGGCCAAGATGGTAAAATATAAGAACAGTCAAACTTGTACAGGCTGTGGGGAAAATGGGCACATTAATACAAGACTGGCAATGCCACAAAATGGTCCAGTCCTATCACTCCAGTGAGCAATTCTGGAGTATATGGTTTCATTACAAGGAATAACGAATATGAGGAATTCAGGAAAACTGCTGGGAAGACAAATGAATAAAATAAGCAGAACTGAGAAAACAATATATACACACTGACCACAACATTCAAATCTGTACAATCAAAAGACATACTCAAAAGATAGATAACACTAATTCATGGGACTTTTAAAATATTCACAAATCACTTTATATATGAACTCCTTTGAATGATAATGAGAAATAGTTCCCCACTTTCAACAGAACAGTAGAGAAGTGCAAAATAGGGCATATGTTGTTAGACAAAGTCAATGTGTCCCTTTGTTTTGCTTAACTAAAATTCATTTTGAGGAAGGATTTTTTGGTTAGGTTTAATTGAGAGAAGTTTCTAAGGAAGCTTGTTAAACTCAAAGCTGCTTATAAATAAGGAGTTTTCAAAAATATAGAGGTAACTTGTGAAAAACTAAAAATATTTTGTTAAAAATATGACCATCCGCGATGCTACTTTTGAGTAGCTATGACTGATTTGAAGGCCAGAGCCCCAGGGAACTGCAGTGTGCATGTGTGTGCATGCATGTGTGCTCATAGTTTAAGATGATGTCTGTGTTATTGCAGCCCTACTTAGAATTTCAGGCAAGGATTTAGGCAGGTTCAAGGGAATATACTTAAGCCAAGCAAATCACAGTGAGGTAAATTCAAAAGGAGGGAAATATTTGGACCTATGAGATTACTTGAACCTGAATAAAGTCAGTAGCATAGCCCTGCCTTTGCCTAAAGAGAATATTCTTCTGCAGGGACAGCTTCAATCCACTCCTTACACCTGGACTGTGGCAGACTGTTGCATTTTGCTCTAGACAACCTGCAACTTGTATGCAGAGGACTTGCTGTGTGAGTTACTGTAATCCTCATGAGTGATGTTTTTGTCGGTTATGTTATAAACATCTTTAGTAACCACATAAATGTGGTTTGAAGTCAGTTTTGCTTTAGGGAGACAGCGTAACCAATATTGAGAAGGGAATTATTGCTAGGCAGGAGTCCAGGGTGGAGTAGGGGGCATAGGTTTAAGTGAGAAAGAAGCAGGGAGTACAAGCTCTTGGCTTGCTTAAATAGTTTGGCTTAAAGTCTCTAACCTTTTAATTGTACTCTTGTGTTTTAGCAGCCCATGAGGCTATTAGGAAAGCACCATTCACAGGTACCTGACTGCAAAGTAATGGTCTTATTTGTGCCACTGACTCTTCCCCTACTCCCACCTCTATTCCTCAGGGTCTGAAGAAAAGCAAGTTATCTCACTTGCTTCCTCCTCCTGTCCCATAGGCTTAGGACAGTGAGGATTTATTTGTACAACTGCCCTTGTGGGCTGTGGTGAGGTCCCCACCCCCAGCTTGCCTTCTCCTGACCAGTGATGCTGGTTTAGCAGATAATAAATAGAAGTTATCCTTGGAGTAGTGATAGGGTCTAGACTGAGTTTCATGTTCAAATGTGTCGAAGTTATCCCTTATGAAAAAAAGACCCACAATTTTAACAAACTTTCCCAATATATAAGGCCTTTCTCTCTATCACATGGCTTTTCATCTAATCATTAAACTTAAAACTTTCCAAGATATACCAGGTGTCCCAAAAGTCTTAGCTAAGGCTTTCAATTGCATTAAGACTTTTAGGACACCCTGTAGCTTATACCATGTCCTAGGTAACAGTCCAAATGATGTTGGCAAAAACCTTTTTTTTGTTTTAAAGTTATATATACACCAGACCTACTTCAGTGTTCTTGGTTTTAGAACAGTTTTTAACACAGTATGTGGATTTAGAAGAATGAAAATGGGTGAGAGAGTTCTGAAGTATTTAATAAGCAAATACCTTGGCCCCCTTTCATTTTGGTACAAAGCTGTGAACTCCATGAAACTTTGTAAAGGAAGAAGTAAAGCAAATATTGAGAGGAAAATAAAACTTAAATACTTTTAATTTAAAAAAATTACCATCCTTCCAAGCTGAGTATCTTAAAACTTCCACTTAGCAGTCCAATGGTTCTCAAACTTTTTACATCAGACAAGACCCACCCCCTGCATTATTTTTAAACTAAAAATATCACCAAGTACTCTAAAAAAACCCCTAAACCAAAGCAGTTCATATGTTCTTTGTAGTATCAGAAAAGATACTTTATAGCAGAAATGGAGGGAAAACCCAGAGGTAAAAAGGACTAGTTCCTTCTATACATAGTTTATGGTTCACATGTACAAAAGAGTTAATGGGAGGTATAAAGTTCAGATTTCTACAAGAATCTCCTCAGAATTCTCCAACAAAGCAATCCTCTGAGAATTCCTTATCCCCAATATAGGAAACACTATATTGACAACAGGACCTAAAGTGGGAGATGAAAAAAGAAATGAGTAGGATTCTAGTTCTTTAGAGAGGACTAATTCAAGTGGGCCTACATTCCCTTTACTTGACTCATAGGGAAAGAAGGAAAAGGCAGGAAAATTTTGCCCCAACATCTCTGAATAAAGACAAATCATGGATATTGTACTTGTATTAGGCCTCCAATTTTTCCTAAAAGGCATTATGATCATTTACGGGCCCAAGAGTCTTAGAAGTAAAACTAATACACAGATTTGTATGTTCAATTGAAAAACACACAAACAGTATTCAATTAAATAATGCAAACTCTATAATTGGCAAAACAGTGCAAAATTCCTAAGTCTATATGAATTTTATTAAGAATTCTTTCTAAAATGAGGTAATCTACACAGCTTACTAAAATAGTTAAAGAAATTCATTGTGTTCTTTTTTCAAGGACAAGCTCATAAGCTGAATCAGATTTTAACCTCCAAACAATTTGTCCTATGATATATATTGACATTATCTTGCAATTTTAAATGTTGTCAATGTACAAACCCAAAAGACTGATGCTTTAGAGATAGCAAGGTCTGCTTGACTGCAAAGGTCAAAGTGTTTCCTCCTCTTCTTTTTTGAAAGCAAGCTATGCTATCCAAGCCTTTTACATAAACTCTGCATAAATGCAAAAGGCTTTTGCATTTAAAAATCAAAAGGCTTTTTTAAAAAAATTCTTACCTTGAGATAAGATCCATAATACTTGGTGACATATGGACTGTCACACTGGCTCAGCACTGTGATTTCTTGCTGAATGTCTTCAATTTCATCTTCTGCTTCTTCCAAATCAATGATTTTTATGGCAACTACTTTCTGAGTCCGATTGTCAATGCCTTTAAACACTTCACCAAACGAACCTTTCCCAATTTTTTCAAGTTTTGTAAAAAGCTCTTCTGGATCCGCTTTTAGATTCTATTGTAGAGAAGAAAAAGAGGAGAGGTCAGAGTCATTTGCATTGCCATAACAGGATTTTTCTGTTTAGTTCCAGAACTTGACTATTTCCTGTATTTAGACAATATATCAGTCTTCCAAGTTTCAAATACTTGCTGAACAGTTATATGTAACATAAATTAAAATAATTTATAGTGTTTATAATTCCACATAATACTTCTTTACAACAGTAAGAATACAGATTTTAAACAAGTCTTGATAAAGAAAAATAAATGTTTCAGTATTTTCCAAAATAAATGTTCAGACTCATTGTATACTTGAACACAGCATGACTAGTGTATGAAACCTAGAGTTAGGAGCTCTCATCTTCCCTAGCTGTGTGCCTGGACAAGTAAGTCACTCAACCCTGTATGCCTCAGTTTCCTCATCTGTAAAATGAACTGGAGAAGGAAATGGCAAAGCACTCCAGTATCTTTGCCAAGAAAACCCCAATCGGAGTCATGAAAAGTAAAACCAGATTGAAAACGACTGAACATTTTCACCAAATACTAACATCTTGGGGCAGCTAGGTAGCACAGTGGATAGAGCACTGGCCCTGGAGTCAGGAGGACCTGAGTTCAAATTCAGCCTCAGACACTTGACACTTACTAGCTGTGTGACCTTGGGCAAGTCACTTAACCCCAACTGCCTCACCAAAAAAAAGAAACCCTAAATACTAACATCTTAAGAAAATTGACTGGATCAATCAGTGACTGTGGAAAAGGCACTAGCCTTGGACCTAAGAAACCTGGGTTTCAGTTCTGATTGCCACTTTTTTATTTAGGGAAGGCACTTACCCTCTTTCTTTGTGCCTTCATTCATGCTACCAATCTCACTGGGTTGTTGTGAGGAAATTAACTTGGCAAACCAGAAAGCAGTACACAGATCATGGATTTTGAGCTAGAAGCACCCTAGTGGCCTTCTACCCCTCATTTTACAAATGAGGTTGGCTGGGAAAGGTTAAAGGAACTTGTCCAAGGTAATAAGGAGGAAGGTAGGGACTGGGACCAAGTTCCTGACTCCAAATCCTGAACTCTTTTCATAACTGCACATCAAATGTGTTATTATTATCAGTTTGGAGAAACAGCATGATATAGTAAGTGAAATGAGCACTGGATTTTTTCAGAGGATCTAGGTTCAAATTCTGACTCTGGTATTTATCAGTTCTATCACCTTGGGAGAAAGTTCTAATTCCCCTCTCTGGATTCTAGCTTTGTCACTTGTAAAATGACTAGCTTGAATGAGATAGCTTTATCACTCTAAATCCTATGTGTCTCTATTAACATAGAGACTGTGTTTCTATTAACATAGTTTTAACCTGTGAAATGAACCTTTAACAAATAAGAGGCTGGAAAAAAAACAACATTTTCAAAGCCTCTTAGCCAAGGGACTCAAGCTTTTCCCCACACACAAAAAACCCCAACTCCTTCAACCTTCCTGACTCATGAACACTATTTGCAAAAACTGTCAGTTCACTTTGCAGGGAGTCCTGCTCACAAACAAGTATTCCCCAAGTCTCAGAATTTCCCTCTTCCTTGAGGTTACAAAATGCAGTTTTTCAAAGAAACAATATTATGGCTGGCTGTTGTTTCCAGACTACCAACAAAAGCCTTTTAACACATAATGAAGCTATAGCAATATGTGAAGTGGATCAAGGAAGAAGGATCCCCTAGAAAAAGGAGGGAGAGCAAAAAAAGTGGGAGATACAGGAAGGGAGGGGAAAGAAAAAAGAACAGGAAGAGAATTCCACATAGTATGAATAAGTAAACTAAAAGGGCAAGAATAAATTAAACCAATTTCAGTTACATTTTTTTGGTGAGCTCTTGTGCCACTACTTAAGTAGCAGGAAAACTTGAGTTCAAAACTGACTGTATGGGGGCAGCTAGATGGCACAGTGGTTAAAAGGCTGGCCCTGGAGTCAGGAATACCTAAATTCAAATCCGGCCTCAGACACTTAACACTTACTAGCTGTGTGACCCTGGGCAAGTCACTTAACCCCCGCTGCCCCACAAAAAAACAACAAACAAACAAACAAAAACTGACCGTAGACACTAGCTATGTGACTCAAGGTAAATCACTTTTCCTGTCTGCCAGTTTCCTCAACTGTAAAATAGGGAACTATTATTATTAATAATTATTACATTATTATAATATATTAGACATTAATCTATTATTAGTAATATTGTATATAATTCCATACTATAAATTAAATGTGTTGTATGTTAATATAATTTATATATTAAATATCTTTTTATTATTTTATTAAAATAGGGAACTGTAAAAAACCTCACAGGGTGGTTGTGAGGCTCAAATGGGATACTTATAAAGTGCTTTAGCCTAGTACCTGGCACACGGTGGTGTTAAATAAATTCTTGTTCCCTTTTCACCTCCATCCCCCTTTATAACACTGCTTTTTGGAGGAAAAGCATTATGCTTTCTGAACTGCCTTATTTCTTATTTTTTTTTTTAGTGAGGCAATTGGGGTTAAGTGACTTACCCAGGGTCACACAGCTAGTAAGTGTTAAGTGTTAAGTGTCTAAGGTCAAATTTGAACTCAGGTCCTCCTGACTCCAGGGCCAGTGCTCTATCCACTGCGCCACCTAGCTGCCCCTGAACTGCCTTATTTCTAAACCAAGAGTTCTTAAATTGGACTTTATGGACTTAAAAAAATAACTACATAAATGGTTGCCTTTAAAATACTATGAATTTTAAAAAATATTATTCTGAAAAGTGGTCCATAGGCTTCACCAGACTGCCAACAGGGTCCAGGAACCCTTGCTCTAGGGATACCCCATCCCCAAAAGGTATGCCCACTGAAACATTAATGTATCTCATTTCACCCTTTTCCCATATGATCATTAGCCATACAGAATATAATTATACAGTTATTAAGACATTAACCTATCATAATGAGACTGACACTATCTACCTGTCTTCACTTTTCCTTTAAGGTATATGCTAAACATATCAATTAGGTTACTACTACCTATCTTACCAAATTATTGTGAAGAACATACTTTGTTAACTTTAAAGTACTACATAACTACTCTGTCACCATTATACTTCATTATAGTTTATTTTATTTCTTTCAGAAAATCACAGCAACCGCTTTAGCTTATGGGGAAGAATGTTTCAAACATATTTACAGGTATTATGCAATATTCAGAAAGTGGAGGGCACAGCCTTCTTTCCTTGGTCAGATGAAAGAAGATGATTGTAAAATGTTGCATATAACTGTGTTGAGTTCTTTCTTTTTCAGATTTGTTACAAGGTAAGGCTAATAAGGGATGAGGGGCATACTCAGAAATGAATGATAGAAAAACAAAAATATCAACAATTTTAAAAATTAAATGCATATAAGAAGTTTATCAAAATTGCCCTATGTCACTGACCTCTAGGTAAATATAGAATTGTTTACTCTGCCTCCCTTCAGCAAAGTTTTTTAGAATGCATAAATTTTTTATAAATGATGCACATGTGCTACTGCACAAAACCCAAAACTAAAAAAGAATGAGATAAAGATGAAATAGCATTTCATCCTGTAGTCAATACGGGACCTCTGGAACTGACAGAATAGGAGAATGACACAGGCCCACTCTTTAGGATAATCAGTTTGACAGACATGTGGAAGGCTGGAGTGGAAAAAGGGGAGACATGAGACAGGACAACCAATTAGAAGACTACTGCAAGAATGTAGGAAGGTTGTCACAAGAGCCTGAACCACGTGGTTGCTGTGTGAGTAAAGAGGAGGCAGATGCCAGAGATGACAGTCAAAAGCCTGGAAATAATGTTGCAGTATAGCAAACTGCTTGCTGTCCTTTAACTTGATTCAGAGAGGTTAGAAAACAGCTACTTTCTCTACAACTTCTGCCACTGCCTTTTTTAAAAAATGCGTTTCCATAAGAGTCTGCCACCTGTAAAATTAGCAGAAGTAGTGGCTTTGTTGTCACATCTGTTTTCTAGGATTCTGAGTCATTAAGAGCTCTTTGCTCCTGCATTTGCAACTGGAAACCCAGCTGAAAACTGTCTTGCTTCAGGATGAAGACATATGCTCTGAGAGTTTGACACTAAATGCAGGATGGTTCTTTAACACCTCTATCTATTCCTTGCCCTGTGGCAAACTCTTTCTTAAACTCTTCATTCTCTAGTGTTTCATCACTGCATAGAAATAAGCCCAAACTACTTCAAAAAGCTACCTCATATTCTTCTGTCAGGGCTGTTTTTCCAAAAACTATTTTTGATGGAGGTGGGGGGGGGGGGACAGTGAGGGAGGGAAGATTAATATAATGAAGATAGTGCTAGTTTAGAGTCATGGTTAATACAATGAGAAGAGGGCAGGTTTAGAGTCAGGACCTTGGTCCCAGTCTCAGGCCTCCTCCTTGCTCCCGGGGTGACCTTGGAAAAGTTCCTTTAACCTTTCCCAGCCTACCTCATTTGAAAAATGAGGGGTCTGGACTGAGAAGGCCACTAAGGTCCCTTCAGCTCAAAATCCATGATCCTTGTGCTGCAATCTGGTTTGCAGAGTTAATTTCCTCACAACAACCCAGGCAGATTAGTAGCCTAAGTTAACATGGCACTATTATCATCATCACTGGTAGCATGAGTCAACATTGTGGTTATTTAGGGTGCCCTTCCATAAACTCCTCTTAAGAATTTTTTTCCCTGAAAAACTTGAATGAAATTAGTCAAGTTAAATGAGTTCTCTCAAACCTATCCACAGGCCTGACAGCACCTTTACCACATTATTCCTCCAAACAAATTGTGGGAGCTAGTTAACTTCCCACTAAAAAGCAAGACAGAGAAAAGGTGCTAGAATTGGGTTATTTCAGCAAAAGGCAGGAGGCAGGGAATACAATCCAATAAACTTAACAAATCACCAAAGAAATTGTGTGAAAATCCCAGTGTGGGAACTTGTTGGCTTAGTAGAAAAGAGCACTGCTTTGGAGTCACAGGGCCTTCCACCCCTGACATCAGGCAAATCATTTCATTTCCCTAGGCCTCAGTTTCCTCACATGTAAAAAGGAGCTGGGGGAAGCTAGGTGGATAAAAGCACCGGCCCTAGAGTCTGGAGGACCTGAGTTCAAAGCTGGCCTCAGACCCTTGACACTTACTAGTTGTGTGACCCCAAGTCACTTAACCCCAATTGCCTCACCCCCCAAAAAAACAAACACCACCTCCACCACCCACCCCCCCCCCACCTAAATAAATAAAATGAAGGAGCTGGAATAGATGGTCACTGAGGTCCTTAACAGCTCTAGATCTAAGAGCCATGACCCTTTGACCTTGGACTAGGATTCCATTTCCACTCTTGGAAAATAAGGGGATTGGACTAGATATACTCTACGATCCCTTCTAGCTTTTAGCCCCTAGGATCCTAAAACTAAACCCAGCCTGTACTCAGCAGGTAAACCCTGGAGAGTTTTACCTGAGGCCTGCAGAGGTTAAGTGACTTGGGGGTAGGGGTCACAAAGCTAGTATTAGAGGGTGCTAGAGAATTCTGCTAAATCCGTGAAAACCAGATCATCAGACTACTCTCTCCTCCTTGACCATCCAACCCCCAACTCACTTTCTGGAAGAATGTTTCTCTTCAAAGTCAGTTTCCATTGGCTTCCCACTGAATCACATTCCAGTCCTGCAAATTAGCTGAGTATCAGAGCAGCACAAGACTCTAGCAAGGTCGCCTGGGGCTGTGACTTAAATAGAAGTACACTAACCCCAGAAGCTGGCTAGAGAACAAAGCAGCACACTGGGGAAGCAGCCAAATGCCCACACTTCCTTGGCTTCAGCAGAACACTGAATAACCCCAGAGAATCAACCAAAGAGGCCAGAATTGAGCTCCTTCATGGTTAAGAGACCACCTATCAATCACCAAAGTGGTCAGTCAACCATTGAGTCCTCTGTCTTTAGATGTTCCTAAGAGAATGTTAGCTGAATAATGGAACTAAAATACCACTACTACTGCGAAGACAAAACAGAACTTTCTATTTCCTTCAAAGATTCTCATTCAGTTCAGCATTAATTTACACGACTTTCCTAATCAGCAGTTCCTAATTAACTCAACACCATTTGTCATATGCTCAAAAAACAAAACTATTTTGCTTTTCTAGGTATTTAAAGTTAAATGTCTATACCTAGGAAAACAATATTTAGCCTTTCTATTTCTTCACACTTGCATTCTCGGTGCTTGCAGAATTTCCTTGTTTACCTCTCAATCCAACTCACTACAGCAATTCTTTAGCATTATTTGGTTCATAGCAACACTGGTTGCTACCTGTCATGCGAGTGAGGATTTGAACCCAAGTCCTCTGGTCCCAGTGTTAAAGGTCTCTATCACAGGTGGTAACCAGTAGTACTGTGACTCACTTATCTTTTCTTCATCTGTAAAGTTAGAGTTGGATTAGATGGAGGACTATGGTTTCTCCACCATCCTAATACCTGGGTTCCTATTGCTTAGACTTGAATAAAAATGTTAGTTGACAAAAACTCAAATGTACCAACTTACCTATAGCAAGTCGTGTATATTAATAGTGACATCAGATTCTTGTACATACTAATGTGCCTTCTAATTTTCAAAATAACAATTATTCTGACTAGCTATTCAATCACCATGAGTAGTGTTATTCCCACAGAAGTAATAAATCCAAAAAGTCAACAAAAAATAAAAACATCGATTCCCCCAAGACAAAACTTGCTCACTCAGGTATAAACCAGATCAATTATTTCAGTTTTCCATCCACTAGCATTGCCTCCTGTGATCATTTTCCCAAAGAGATAAATACAATGAGCCCCTTCATTGTTATAGTGCCCAAGACCTGCCCAAGATACCATGAGGTCATTTGCTTAACCTTGGCTAGTGAAAAATATAACTAGGAAACTATAAAGTCGTATAAAATGTGAACAATTATTATTATCCACATAACCACAGAAATTATCTTGACCTTTATGAAGAATAAATGCCTTAATTTCTAATAATAAGTACAATGTTCAACTAACCTAGGCCTCTACTTAATGGTGATTCATGCCTAGAGTTTACCCACCAAAAGCTCTTTCACTCTGCCCAGAATTCCCCCTTCCTATGAGGAGAAACTTAAGAATTAAGGGAGTGAGGAAAGAAAGAATTAAGAGAAGAGGGGGAAAATACATTAAAAGGGAGAGGGGAGGAAAAGAAAGCAGAAAGGGAAGAGTATAAATATGGAACACTGAAGCAGTACAAAATCAGGCTGATGGATCCAAATGGACTCAGAAATAGCAAAAAAGTTACAGACAGACTAGATAAACAGCCACTACAAGTAAACTAAACGATCAATAGGAATTTTTTACACATTTTTTTTTAACCTGAACCTGTGGTTTCATCATTCAAGAGTGTAAGAAGCAGAAAGGAACTCCCTCTACCAGTATCAGATAGAGTCCTGAGTAAGATAAGGCAAAAGCTTAGCTATCAGGGACTAAATACATTTACTAAGAAGTAAAAGGAGGGGCAGCTGGGTGGCACAGTGGATAAAGCACCGGCCCTGGATTCAGGAGTGCCTGAGTTCAAATTCGGCCTCAGACACTTGACACTTGCTGGCTGTGTGACCCTGGGCAAGTCACTTAACCCCCATTGCCCCGCAAAAAAAAAAAAAAAAAAAAAAAAAGAAGTAAAAGGGAAAACTGTGTCAATCAAGTTACAATCCAAAGCACACAACAATATTTTTTAAAAGTTACATCACTTCGGGGCAGCTAGGTGGTGCAAAGGATAAAAGCACTGGCTCTGGATTCAGGAGGACCAGAGTTCAAATCTGGCCTCAGACACTTGACACTTACTAGCTGTGTGACCCTGGGCAAGTCACTTAACCCCAATTGCCTCACCAAAAAAAAAAAGTTACAACACTTCAAAACAAAGTAAATCTCTCATCTCTCCTACAAATTCCAACTAGTCTCAACGCAGAAATTGATCAGCATTACTGTTCTTCCTCAGGTTTTGTGAAACTCAAAGCTCTTTCTGCTTTTTATCTATAAAGGAGGCAACATTTATTTGTTGTTAGGCTAGTCAGTAGATCGGTTTTTCTGACATACAAGTGAAAATGTTAACTACATTCCTGTCACTTTAGAGAGAAAGATACCTGAGGGCTTTGTCTGTTTGGAGCTCAGGTTTCCTCAGCGTTGCATTAGAATTTTATAGACTCTTGAGAGAATTCATCAAGGTAGTTTTGTGATGATTTTTAAGTATTTTATAATTTAAAACCTGAATTGCTATTATGGCTTCTTTTTGTCTTATCACTGTAAAATACTATTAGTTATTAATGCTTATGGTCACTCAGCTTAAGATGCACTAATATGACCACACTTTCCTCTGCTTGTCTGGGCAAAGGCCAAAATTCTTCACTTGCTTTTCCAAGAAGATAAGGAAATATATGAGCTTAAGGTGTTTTAATACCATGCATTTGCTATATAACCAGCACAATAGCACCAAATAGAAAAGCATGATCTTTAATTGTGGTAGCTCTTGCATGGCTACAAAAATTTATTTTCAAGTTTTATGTTGGGATCAACTTGCATATAAACTATTTGTACCCAGATTCCACCATCTCTTTCGATGTACACTTTCAAGTGGCCTCAGTCTGGATCAAATAAAGTACATTTTGGGGGCAGCTAGGTGGCACAGTAGATAAAGCACCCACCCTGGATTCAGGAGTACCTGAGTTCAAATCCGGCCTCAGACACTTAACACACACTTACTAGCTGTGTGACCCTGGGCAAGTCACTTAACCCCCATAGCCCTGCCAAAAATAAATAAATAAATGAATGAAGTGCATTTTTGTCAGTGCCATGACCACAGAATAAATCTGTGACTTTAAAATTAAAGGAACCAGGGGCAGCTAGGTGGTGCAGTGGATAGAGCACCAGCCCTGGATTCAGGAGTACCTGAGTTCAAATCCGGCCTCAGACACTTAACACACACTTACTAGCTGTGTAACCCCAATTGCCTCGCTAAAAAAAAAATTTTTTTTTAAATTAAAGGAACCAAATGGATTCAGTTAAGAGTCCTTCCAAATTATTGTGATCACCTGGACACCTTACATTTCTGTAAGACTTTACCACTTGCAAAACACTTTCACATTCATTATCTCATTGACCTACCCAACCATTTAAAGGTAGCTATTATCTTCATTTTATATATGAGAAGACTGAGACTGTTCCAAGGTCACATAAGGTAGAGAGCCAGAGAACAATTCAAACATTAAGTACCAAGGTACTATCCTGAATAACGAGAATAAAAAGTAAATTAAAATAACAGTCCTTGCCCTCAAGGAACTTACAAACTAGTAGGAGAAATAAGATGTATGCAAGTATTATACAAGTCACAAAATGAAAAAGCATAGAACAGATAAGACCAAGAACATCAGAAATTAAAAGTGAGAAAAAAATCACTTCTATTAGGAGGGTGAGGATTGGTAGTAAATCAGCAAAGGTATCAGGAAAGTGTAGCCTGGTACAATGGATTTCAAGTCAGAAAATCAAGGTCTGAAGTGGTTTTCTGCTGTTTGCTACCTTGACCAGGTCACTTAACCAGTCTGTACCTTAATTCCCTTGTTCTTTAAATAGCTCAAGTGCCCATTCTTCCCCATCTGGTTCTCAATGGCGTATGGCTGACAGAGATTGCTCATTCTGCCTAAGTGGTTGTTCATATGACCCTGTGCCCTGTCTTTGAGACTTTTCAGTGAACGTTTATTTCACCGTTTATTTCACCAAGTATATTAACTGGTATTCACCAACTAGAACCTGGAGATCAATTCCTCTCTACTTACTTATCAAAACTTACCCATCTTTCATGAAGCATCTCTCCCAACTACTTCTGCTCTCATTTTTCTCTCATGTCTCTCAACTCTTCAGAAATTTCATCATCTACCCACCGCATTCTACAACTTGGTTCCTTTATTTCATGCACTGGTTTGTCTTTCCAGTCAGTCAGGTTCCAGGATGGCAAGAATATCAAACCTATCAAACAGTCCAAGTGCTGAGCACAGCACTTGGTAACTCCCCAAGAGCTTCACACCCACAACTGTCACTAGTCACAGTCATACTGGCAGCACTTTACAACAGTACTGTGTCCAGAGAAAGGGCTTAAGCAATGTTTCTGATGATGAAATCAATGAGGGTGGTAGAGCTTCTTCCAAGAGAAGCCACTAAGGTTTTTCAGCCTCTCTTTATGTTTCCATCTGGTCACCCTGTGATGATGAGCAATAATTCATCTTATAAAACACTTCATAGTTTCAAAAAATAATTTCCTCCACAACAGCCTTGAGAGAAATGTAGGGCAAGTTTCATTATTCCCATTTTCCAGAGGAGGAAAGGAACATGAGAGAGGCTCAGGGACTTGCCAAAGCTCGAACAGTTATCAGGCAGATCTCAAATCTAGCACTTCTGGCTTCAATTCAATGCTCCTTTCTCTACTCCCTGCCTTAACTAACTCATCAGCACAAAGAAATCATCAATCATTCTTCTCAACTTTCTTGCCCAAAGTGCATAGAACTCACCCTGAGCACTGCCCCAAATTCCTGCAGACTTTACTATGGAAGAAAACAATCTGCCATTAGTGTTGAATATAAGGTCTTTGAGAGTAGAGATTTGTATTTTGTCTTTGTGCCCATAGCACAAAGTAGGAACAGAAGGGAAGGAAGAAACAGGAATAAGCGTTTAAGTAGAAAGAGATGGGAATAAATATTTAAATAGTACCTACTATGTGCCAGGCACTTTACAATTATTATCTTGTTTGTTCCTCACAACAAGTCTGGGAGATAGGAGCTATTATCCCCATTTCACAGTTAAAGAAGTTAAAGCAAACAGAGCATAGATTCCCACAGCTAGTGACCATCTGAGGCCACATTTGCTCTCAGGTCTTCCTGACTCCAGGCCCTGTGCTCAATCATTATGCCAAAAGCTGCCTCTGGAAAGTGCCTGCCTGGCACAAAGTAAATGTTTAATAAATGCTTCCTAAATTGAACTAAATGTAATGGACAACTGGTTACAGTGGAAATTTTTAAGAAACTGAGTGAAAATACAGAAATTAATCCAGAGCTGAAATTGATAATAAAAGAGAGCAAGGAAATCACATAAGGAAATTCCCTATCTTTGCACTGCTGTTCTCCCAATGGCCTTATAGATGGACTAATAGATGGGAGTCCACAGATTCTAAGCATCAGGTCAATGGAACACGCAGCAATTTCACTGTGGGGAGGCATAGTTGGTAAAAATCTTATCTGAAGCTTTGGAAGAGCTTTGTTCTTACCATATTTGCTCATGCTTATATTTTGCTCTCACCATAACTTTAAAAAGAGGCCATTGCCTAGTATCACAAATTACAGGCATTGGTGGGAACCCTCTTGGAGTCTATGTGATTTCTCAGCTACAATTTTTTCAGACTTATTCCTGGCATGCACTGAGCTAAAGGACAGGGGGAAAGGCTTCAGACCACTAACACTTCAGGACCTGACTAGAAAGTGAACTTTTCCAAAACACCCTTTGAAAGCCTTTTCTAGATGCCTTGGTGACTGGTATTTGGGTCCTGACCTAAGACAGATACACAAAGAGGCTACGTGATTTTCCTAAAGCTACCCGGATAATCAATGACAAAGTGAGGAATAGAATTCAACTCACCATCTCCCAAGACAGTGTTCTTTACAATATACCGTATTAAAATCAGCTATGAGAACTTCCTAGATCCCCCTGGCTGCTAGTACATATATTTTGTATACTTTAACATGTACTTGTAATATAATGTAACTTGTAATGTACTTGTTTTTGTTTTTTGGTGAGGCAATTGGGGTTAAGTGACAGGGTCACAGAGCTAGTAAGTGTCAAAGGTCTGAGGCCGAACTTGAACTCAGGTCCTCCTGACTCCAGGGCTGGTGCTCTATCCACTGCACCACCCAGCTGTCTCCAATGTACTCGTAATATAATGTAGCTTCCTTGAATGCTAGAATGACTTCATTTTTGTCCCAGCATCCCCTGCTGCTACAACAGTGTGGAGCACTAACACCTTGAAAAATAGAAGGTGGATAAAAGTATAAGAATGCATGTATACTTCTTGGCTCAAATAGTTGCACACATACTTTATACCTTTACCCACCTACCATTTTTCAAGCTTGTTCGCGAGTATCTTGAGAGAGTGTCATATTCTTTGATGAAATCAATATACATTATGTCTCCAGCATGTTCTCTACCACCCTGCCAATCCTAACCAAAAATGAAATGAGGTTACTGTGACATGACATTTTTAGTGAACCTAAATTTGAATTTAATAATCACCACATTCTTTTCCAAATTCTCACAAATCATCTGCCATCTACTCAAATGCCTTCTCCAAACTTTTGCCAGGCATCTATGTCGGACTTTGGGGCCTATAACTTCTAAAATTCACCTCTTTTCTCTTTTATAAAAATTCAGGGCAACATTTACTACTGTACTTGCAGTTTCCTGGCTTCTCTCCCATTCCCCATAAATTTGCAATGATTACTAGTTCAAGTTCTGAGACCACAGCTGTAATTTCTTTCAGAATCCTACAATGTGATTCATCTAGGTCTGGATACCTGAACTCATTTAAAGCAGCTCTTAGACAGTTTTAATTTACTCTAATATGCTTGTTTCAGCCTCTCCAGTTTGAAAGTCATTCTCCTTCTTGGATAAAACAGAAGAGTTGACTAAGAACTGTCTTCTTTATCTTGCTAATTCTTATATTATTTTCCCCAAGGAATAATAATGAAATAATAATGAAAGCCCACAGGTGATTTACTTCTATTATAACACATTCAGTGGCAGAACAAATGCAGTTTGCAGCTTTGAAGCTATTCATACAGAAACAGGAAAAAAAAATCCCAAGACATTTTTTTTACATATCACATATAAAGCGAGCAAATTGGACACTTAATGAGGCGAGACATTTGTAAAAACAAGTGGGCATGCTAAAATACAAAACAACTCTAAAAGCAACTTTTTTCTACATACTATCAAAGACATAAACTGAAACTAGGCTGACCTTAGGGATACTGCCTAGCAATTTTTGAACATGAGTTTACTACAATGAAATTCTCATATCCACTCAACTAAACTAGATACCAAAATGACCTGGTTTTTTCCCCACCACAAACTGGAAGAAAATTGCAGTCAGTACTAAGCAGTGAAACCATTAGGCCTGGTTGTCACATAGATCTGGCATAGGAGGCAAAAGCTCAGAGACTCGAGTTGGAAAAGTATTGAGATTATCTAAGGGCAGCTAGATGGCGCAGTGGATAGAGCACTGGCCCTGGAGTCAGGAGTACCTGAGTTCAAATCTGGCCTCAGACACTTAACACTTACTAGCTGTGTGACCCTGGGCAAGTCACTTAACCCCAATTGCCTCACTGAGGGGGAAAAAAAAAGAGAGAGATTATCTAGTCCAAATTTCTCATTTTACAGATGAATAAACTAAGTCAAGAGAATCAACACTAACGGTTCATATTTATATAGATTTTAGTTTACAAATTACTTTCCTCACAACAACTCTTTCAGGTAGGCACAGTAAATATTATTTCCATTTTGCAAATTAATAAATTGAACTTTCAAAAGTTTGGGATATGATAGAAGGTCATAAAGTAAGCTAAAGGTTAGAACCCATGCCTTCCTATTTCTTGGCCCAGTGCCCCTCAGCCCCACACCCCCTTCTACAACAGAGATGATGTGGTAACAAATCATTCAGAGAACAATTAGGGCTACTTTTGAAATAGTGCTTTAGTTTGGAGAACTCTTAAAATGAAAAATAACTATCAAAAACAGCTCTCTTCAACCTTTTGTTAGCACCCTATTTTTGGTGAAATACTGCTCAATTGTATGCTTCTGTGTACACCCTCTCATTTAAACATGAATCTTTTTCTATAAATAAAATACACTTGTTATCTGCAAATAATCTGGGGACTCTGAAAAACCTGCCTATTAGATGAATTTGACCAGGCAATCCCACCAGGCAGACAGAACTTGTCTAAAACACAGACATCTGTAAACTGCTAAATGGCCCACTGAAAATCCTGCTAAGGTTTCAGATTCTCAACATTCCAGTTGAGTGCCAGGAGTTTGTCCAAATTGGGCTTGCTAAGCCACACAGGTCTGTTCACTCTTTCCAAAAAGTCTGCAATTCAATCACTGCCAGCAACTCCCTGAGATCTGACAGAGGAACAAAGGTTTAAATGCTCAATTGTTGCTGTTGTTTGTCCTTCATTCTTGAAGAGGACCATGACAGAGGTCAAGATTTGCAGTGAATTGGATTTAAGTGAGGAAGGGCTGTGCAAAGTCACCAGCCTCACTTCCTCCTCCAGAGCCATCTGGGTCCACTGGCAAGATATACATCAGGACTGGAGATGGCCTTGGATGTTTAAGGCAATTGAAGTCACACAGCTAGTAATTGTCTGAGGTGACATTTGAAATCAGGTCTTCCCAACTTCAGGGCCAGTGCTCTAACCACTGCACCACCTAGCTGCCCCTAAATGGTCAACACTCCTTTAATGACGACTATACAGGGCATAAAATCAGCAATCTTGAGGTGAATAAGTTTATTCTACTTTTTTTTTTTTGCATGGCAATGAGGGGTCAGTGACTTGCCCAGGGTCACACAGCTAGTAAGTGCCAAGTTCTACCTTTGTTTTTCAGAGATATCAACTATCTACACAACTCTAGAAACAAGCATAAGCAAAAAAGGTTTTCTAAAGCGATGTGTAATGTTTAATTCTTGCCTTCATCCAAGTTTTACTATGAAAAAAAAGTCATACATTTCTAATAAAGTTCTTATAGTGAGAAAATTGATCCTTAAAGTATCAAGGATATTTTCCTAAGGTGTCAACATTAGACATCTGAAGTAGCCTATCTTCCTTTAAGACTAGTGAGAGAGGTTCAAAACCTACTACCGAGCTCAAGACCAACATGGAGAGGCTTATGACACTGTGATAAGACAAACACCAGGCAGACAACAGATTCAGGAAAAGTAAATCATGTTGTTACAGAGAAAGTTTACTTCTGTGTCCAGGTAGTAGATGTGGACCTGCCCTTAAAGCTATATTATTTCCAAAGAGCAAAGTCTGAATTAATAAGGTATTATTTTATTAGTAAGGGGCATTATCCCCACGTAACATGAAAGGAACTTGAGCCACTAAGTGATTAAGTCCATTCCAGGTTCCTATTTTCCAGATGTCTCCCTAACGCTTCCTATTTCTGAATATTCTGTTTCTTGTTGAATAACATACTATATGAACACAGATAAGCAGAGATATCACGGGTTAATGGAAATGAAAAGATGCCTTAAATAGTGCTAGACTTGGAGTTAGTGAGTCATGAGTTCAAGCTAGCCTCAGATACTATCTGGGCAAGTAACTTCCCTCTTGGCCTCAATTTCCTCATCTTTAAAATGTGGATGATGAGAACAATAGCACCACTTTGCAAATCTTAAAGTGCTATGTAATTATTTAGCTATTAATGTTATCATAATTATTAATAGTACTGTAATATTGTCTCTGGTCTTTTATAAATGAAATTAGTGCAGTTTCTAACCCCCCTCTAAAACACAAAACTTTTGTTTCCACCATTTTGACACCCCCTATAGTTTTCCATGGTGAATGTGGTTGCCAAAGTTCCTGCCCCATCAACAGCTGTTCAGGAACATGCTTTTGAATTTCAGGTGTGACCATATATCAAATAGAGGAATCTTTGGCAAAATGTGGTCCTTCTCATTTATTTCTAGGCTACCATGATTCCAACATCAGATTCTGATTAAGAGGCAAGCAGATGCTGAATGCAGGAAGCATTCTCTGCTGATAAGCTGCTTTCCCTTTCTCTATATGACAGCTTTAACTAACAGTGAATATTCATGCCCTCTACCTTTGGCTACACTCAAATCAAATGTCATGTCTTAGTTCATTTTCAACCCTACAAGGGTCTTCATAAATAGCCTTGGATTAAATATATTACGATTCAGCATTCACACTCCCTTCATTCTGAGAATCTTTCAAACCGTAGAAGGCAACTATAAAAGAAGCAGATAGAAAAGAAACAATAAGGCCAATGATAAAGTCGCATTTTCATGATCTTACCTTGCAAAGAAAAAAAGAAAAAAGAAAAAAACACCATGGGGCATTTTTTGAAGGGAGGAGAGAAGGAAATTTTTGGCAAGAGATAAAAAATACACCAATCAGAAGGGCAAACTCCATTATTCAAAGAGATAACAGGAGGCACCAATGCAATTGCTGAATCAATCAACAACTGAATCGGTTCTCCAGTCTCCAGACCTTTCTGAGATGGAATGACTTTTTGCAGGAGAGATCCTGGGTTGGGTAGCTAAATCCAACACTCTCTATAGATAATCCCATCGTACAACTGTGGAGCAGCCAAATCATCATATGGGAACCCAATAGGAGGTACTTTAAAAAGGTAGTGTGAGATTCTTCTTCTTCTAAAGACCTCCCCCCCCCCCTTTCCTGCCATCTTATTCGTTTCTCCTGCCTAGATGAGCGGTTCTCTTCAAGGCTCATGAGTGAATCCTGAAAACACAATCAGGAAAGAACTAGCTACCTGCTATAGAATGTTTAAACAGAATTAACTGAATGAAAGGGTTGAAGAGCAGCATGGAAATGGTACTGAAGATCTGGGGTTTTAGTCCTGGCTTTGTGATTAATTACTTATTCAACTTTGGGCAAGTCTCTAAAATGAGTGAACTAGATCAACTGATCTCTTTTAAGTTTGTTTCTAGGCTCCTAAAGTACAATCATCAAGACTAAAGGAGAAAATCACTAGTAACTATTAGGATAGCAAAAATAAGTCCCAATTCATTTTTTGTTTAATTTTCAGAAAGGATCTACATTACACATTAAAGCTGGAAGGGACCTTACAGACTTAACTCTTGTTTTACATATGAAGAAACTGAAGCCCCCTAAGAGAGTAAGTGATTGGACCAACATCACACAGCTTAAAAGGGGACACAACCAAAATTAGAACCCGGGTCTTTGACTCACAATCCAATACACGGTGTACTTTTCCATGCTGCCTCCTACATTTGTAGGACAACTTCAGAACTCTCACTAATTTGAGGATACTTTTCTCCTTCTCTTTCTTTTCTTTTAAACTTTGTTTTTAACATCTGTAAACAAACTGTTAGAATTTTAAGAATGTTCTTCAGTTACAGGCCATGATAACTCTCTGTGTAACAAGACCTGTGTTCATCTGAGCTGTAACGATTGGAATAACGCCACCTGCTGGATACTTACTGTAGAGGAGTTCTGCCCATGAAGGGAAGGTCTTTGAGGGCAAGACCAGGAGTCAGGAAGTGACGCGGGCTAGTGGGAGGAGGAAGGAAGAGACTGGCGCTCGGTCTCACTCTCTCTTTCCTCTGGACTCTGGCGGAGAAGGGAGCTAGAAATGTGCTCTCCCTTTAATAGATAGGAATCTAGGCCTTTTTCTCTCTCTTTACCAAATTCTTATTCTCCTTAATAAATGCTTAAAAGTCTAACTCTTGCTAAAGCTTATAATTTATTGGCGACCACTCATTAGATATTTTAGACAGTTTAGCTAGAATTTTAGCCCTTAACAGATGGCTGACCACGAAGAGGAAAGCTAACCCTCAGTCTTCTGATCTGCTGGTTGGGTAAGAAATTTCCCCTCCCTCTCCCTTTAACTGCTAAGTACTGGCGAACTGGCTGTGTTTTCCTTTAAATTTTTTCAAATGGACCTTTTAAACTCCCTAATTATCCTATTTTTGATTTTAGTCTGTTTAACCAGACAAATGGGAGATAAGATCATGTTAATGCTTTGTTTTTGTGGATTTTCTATTTTTATTTTTATTTTTGTTAAAAGAGCCAGCAACTTACTCACACAAGGAAATATCTCTCCCTCTCCCAACCATGCTTTTTCAGAGAAACCTGAAGAGATTCCCGCAGCTTTTCCCAGTTCTAACACTAATTGTTGCTCTAATTTTGCATGCCTGGAGGCAATGACCCACCCTCTAGAAGCTTTTAATCCCCTAGCACCTGGAGGCAAAGTGGGGGAAGAGGAATCCAGGCCTGAGTTCAAAATCAAGTCTGATTCAAATTGTGCTGGTCCCTCCCCTCCTCTCCAGACCCCACCCTCTACTCCTCCTATGGCCAAGCCCATAGCTTCCCCTGCCTGGGAAGTCCAGAGATCTGATGCGCATGCTCAACTTTCTCTAACTACATTTGCAGCTTCAGGCTCAGCCCTTCCCCAGCCTGGCTGTGCTTCTGAGACAACCTTAGAAAGCCCTTTAAATTCCAGATATGCTCGTTTTGTTCATAATTTTGCTAACCTGCTTTTGTCTTTAATTAGTAATCTTATAAAGCATTTGTATGGTGAAAAGACTGACAGACAATATAGAGGGGTTAAAGAAGAAAAACTTAAGCTGAATAAGAATGACAATCATCACCATAGTTCAAGACTCCGCTTCTTTTGCCATGGAAGGGTATATATTTTACAGAAATGTAGAAGTATGCAGCAAGGTATTGATATGAGTATTGGGGATTTTAGATATCGGAATCAAAAGTGTTCTGAATTCACTCAGAGTAATAGTATCAGTTCAGAGGTTGCATAGGATTTCTATGCTATTACATATGCATTTTGAAATTAATGGTATAGGTTTATTTTCATAGAGATTTTAATGCTTTTGAGATTGTGTCTTATACTTAGTTTCTAAAACAAGGAGAATATTTGTAAAAGCTTTTTATAGTCATGTGATCAAGTTTATATTTTGTAATACTCTTATTAATATTAAGTTCATATTCATTTAGATTTCCTTAGTTTGAATTTCACTGTATTTTATTGTTCCATGTGTATTTTCTTCTATTCATTTGTCTATCTAATTTTGAAACATTGCAAGATGGGTTTGATTTTATTATACAATGTTAATTCTAGGAGTATTGTGCTCCCATATTCTGAGTTGTTTGTTTTTGTTATTTTTTTTTCTCAACTGATTATTTGATCAAACTCTTTAAAGCATTTCCCTGGCAAATTGTTTGCCATGGCAAGTGTAAATTGATTCTAGAAGTATTATTTTTGATAAGTATATTCCAAAAAAAAAAAAAAAGAGGGGAACATTTGTAAAAGTTTTCTTTTTTCAAAAAAAAAGTTCTTTGAGATTCTGTTGTGCTTTAACTTGTATTTAAGTATGTTCTGATTTTTCACAAAAGTAATTGTATACTAAGTAAAAAAAAAAGGGTATTATTTGAAATTGTTGCATAATTATATATTATATTTTGAGTCAAGATGTATTCACATTTTTTGCAATCATTTATTATCCTCAATTTTTAAATCCATATGAGACTTGGATTATGGGAACTTATCATTTAAGACATTAATTGCCTTTATTCTGAGTTATCAGATGCCAGTTGGCCAAGATGCCATCCAATCACAAGAGGAATACATGCAAGAGCAGACACTGAACTGTCACATGAGGGGAGACATGCATGAAGTCAAGGTATGGCCAAGGGAACGGCTTTTGACAAATGTTGAGGTTGGATTCTCTTGGTTTAATATTTTATTTTATTTTTCCCCACAATATTGTACAGATGGCTGGAAGTATTGATCCCACCCATCTCACTTCTACACCTGGCTTCTATGCTCCCTCCTATATGCCTGATGCCATGGACCATCTCAATCCCATGCATCTGATTAAGTCTGACTCAGTTTCCTCCAATATGTTCGGTGGCATGGACATATATTCCATCCACCTATTTTAAGCCTGGCATACTGTATGGGCAGTACATATTGCTCAAGTGTGGGAATGCTCATATCCCATCATTTCTCTGTTCTTTTATGGTAACCCCCATAATTATCTCAGGTGTCATGATAAATACAGTGTTGAATTTGGCCTTGACACCTGTTACCAATTATATTAGATTTTTTAATTTCTCATAATGGCATGAGGATAATTAGGCAGATGATGCAAAAAGTGATGAAACAAAGATAAAAAATTATTTTTAATAATTAATATCGCAGCAATTGTCTTCTCAATTACCCTCCATAAGGGGGGACTATAGTAATATTATAATTTTAAAGAATGTTTCAATTTTTGTTTTATTATATGTTTCATGTGTAACAACTAAGATTCTGAATTCCCTTAGACATGTTTTTGAGAACTTTCATTGTTTGATTTGATTATTGACAAAGCTATTTTAAAGTTGTGTTAAGCTCAATTTTGTAGGAAATTTTCCTGGCTGATTACCAGCATCCACACATCAACCCCTGAAAAGACTTCCATTCCACGACTACACCTAGAGGACATCTGAGAAAAGACTTTCAGAGACTTTAAATGAACAGTTTTGATTTGTTCTTTTTGTTGGTTTTTTTCTCTTTCTGTTATAATATACACCATCTGTAACATGTATTCTCTGCAGAGGCCCTCCCTTTGTAAGACTAATGTCAAAGCGTCGGTTCATGAGGACAAAAAAAATCGCCCCTCTGGACAAAACTTTCCTCTCTTCCTTTTCTATATTGTTGTTCACATATTATTAGTTAGCAATAGTTATCATATTGTTTTTACTGTTCCGTCAAGGAAACATTTTGTTTCTTGAGGAACAACAGCGGGGACTGTAACGATTGGAATAACGCCACCTGCTGGATACTTACTGTAGAGGAGTTCTGCCCATGAAGGGAAGGTCTTTGAGGGCAAGACCAGGAGTCAGGAAGTGACGCGGGCTAGTGGGAGGAGGAAGGAAGAGACTGGCGCTCGGTCTCGCTCTCTCTTTCCTCTGGACTCTGGCGGAGAAGGGAGCTAGAAATGTGCTCTCCCTTTAATAGATAGGAATCTAGGCCTTTTTCTCTCTCTTTACCAAATTCTTATTCTCCTTAATAAATGCTTAAAAGTCTAACTCTTGCTAAAGCTTATAATTTATTGGCGACCACTCATTAGATATTTTAGACAGTTTAGCTAGAATTTTAGCCCTTAACAGAGCAGAACAGGATTTTAGAAAATTTGTTCCTGATTTTACTAGCCATTTAATCATCCATTTTCTCCTGATAGTACTTTGAGGGTGGGGGAGTGGGGTGGGAAAGGAAGAGAAAGTTGAGAAATGGTGGGATAGGAGTAAAGAAAATGAGAGGGAAAGTGGAAGGGAGGGAGGGAAGGAAGGAAGAAGGAAAGTGGAAGGGCCTGAAGGAAGTATTGACATTTTTTCTTGACTCCAAGTACAATCTTCCATCCACTGTGCTTCAGTGTCTCTCTTCAAAGATCATTAGCATTTCACTACTGCTTAGAATTTCAAAGAATACATGCTACCATTCCCTTCTTTATTTGCTTCAACATTAAAAGAAACCTGCTCTGAGAAACCTGATCATACTGCCACATCAATACATTCACTCCCTTAACCTTGGCTAAGAAATCATACTGTCACATTTGGGTTTTTTTCTTCTCCTTAGTTTCTTTTGCCACTTGGTCTTGATCAAAAGGTTCGAGAGGGACAAATGGGGAACCAACCAACAACTTGCTTAAGACTTTTTTTGGGGGGAGAAGGGGGGAGTCCCTGATGTTTCTCAATGTAAGAAGTACCCATGACACCAGTATGAACTCCTCTGCTTCTAGCCTTCAACTGCATGATAACCTTGTCCCTCATTAGAACCCTGAATCATCTGAGGAGTCAAGATCAAATTCACCCATGTTGGGGCAGCTAGATGGCACAGTGGATAGAGCACTGGCCCTGGATTCAGGAGGACCTGAGTTCAAATCCGGCCTCAGACACTTAACAATTACTAGCTGTGTAACCCTAGGCAAGTCACAACCCCAATTGCCTCACTAAAAAAACAAACAAAACAAATTCACCCATGTCCACAGGAGGGTACCTGGCCAGGGCAGTCAGCACCCAGCCTACCTCCTGATTTCTTATAGTCAGTTATTTGCTTTACACCATACTTATCATGCAGTTGAAGGCTAGAAACAGAGAAGTTCTTACTGGTGTTCTAAGCAGGTACTCTGAACTTCAGGTTCCAGCAAGAAAAGAAAAAAAGACAAGCTTCCTGCTTTCAATCCCATCTTCATTTAGTTTCTTACCTTCCACCTTGAATGGACCTTGGCACAAATGAAGGGGGGGGGGGTGTTGAAGGGCTTGCAGAAAGTTTTTACAAAATTATTAATCTTGTAAAAATGTTATTTGGTATCTAAGGTTTTCTTTCATAAGCCATGCCTTGTTCTCATTCCTTCCCTATCTCTGACACCTCTTCCTTCCTCTGCTCCAGGTATTCCGAGGCTTTTACAAAAAAAAAAAAAAGAAAGAAAGAAAGAAAAGGAAAGGAAAAGCAACCACCTGACTGCAACAGTGTTTCTTATGCTAGAGTCATGATTCCTAGGAGGAGATTTCAAAGATGACAAAATGTCGATGCTATTGGAATTGCCAACTTCTCTTCCTAGTTACTTGACCTCTGGCTTATGACCTGTCTGTACTTGGAGATATTGTGGTGTAGTAGTGAAAAAAATGGAGGATTTGGTATCAAGGGAACTAGGTTCAAATACTGGCTCTGACACTTTTGTAAGCTTTTGTGCAGGTCTACTCAAAGTCAGTTTCCTCACCTGTAAATTAAGGAAGCTGGTCTATATAACCTTTCTTATATAACCTTACAGGCCCAACTCCCTCATTTTAAGATGAGGAAACTGAGACTTAGAGAGGTTAAGTGACTTGAGTCGCTTAATTTCTTGGGTTTCTGAAGTAGGATTCGACTCAGGTAGGTCCAACTGCAGTGCTCTATCCACTGTACCACGCTGCCTTGTCAACTTCACAAGGCTGCTGTAAAAAAAGACCCTTCATAAACATAATATAGGGGGCGGCTCGGTGGCGCAGTGGATAAAGCACCGGCCCTGGATTCAGGAGTACCTGAGTTCAAATCCAGCCTCAGACACTTGACACTTACTAGCTGTGTGACCCTAGGCAAGTCACTTAACCCCCATTGCCCCGCAAAACAAAACAAAACAAAACCCCATAATATAATGTTAGCCATATAAATAAAAGCAACATCATTCCTGTGAAAATCAATCAATAAACTATTAACAATACAATGATCCAAGACAAGCCCAAAGAACTATTGATGAAACATACTAATCCAACTCCAAAGAAAGAACTGATCTACATGGAATACAGACTGAAGCATGCTATTTTTCACTTGCCTTTTTTTTTCTTTTATTCAAGCTTTTTTGTACAAAATGACTAATATGGTAATGATTTACATAATCACAAATGTATAACCCATATCTGATTGCTTACCACCTCAGGGAGGGGGGAAGGGAAGAAGGGATAAAAATTGGAACTCAAAACTAAAAATAAAAATGTATATTACTTTAAAAAAAGAAAAAGAAAAAAGAAAAACATCCTCTGGATAGAAACTATGAAATGCTGAAAAAGAAATATGTAAATAAATACCCATTAAGGGTTCCATCTAATCAAGCAAAAAAGAAAAAAAGAAAATCAGTCAATAAGCATTTATTTAAGGGTCTACTATGTGCCAAACATTATGCTAAGTGCTGAATCTACAAAAACAGGTAAAAGATAGTCCTGGCCCTTGAAGAGCTCACAGAAAAGAGAACACGAAAAATCAGGTGATTATATAACATTTATAAAAAGGTGATTTTACAAGATGATAGCTGATACCATTCTGTATACATTCTTTTTTTTTTTAAGCCTCTGAACATAGTCTATCCATGGCCAGAATAAGCTAACTACAACTTCAAAATGTTTCACAGGTTTATGTAGCACACTGGTACACTGAACTCAACTTTATCTTCCATTAAAGAAATGAATTTAAATGTGCCAATCATCTTAGGTTGCAACCTAAGATCATTTATGGAGGTAAAAGTTCCAGACATAAGCTACTAAAGACAAGAAACTTCTCTTGAGACTAAGAAGAATTACAGGCCCTGTCAGTACTATTCAAGGAAGCTTTCCTGGAGTTTTGGGGTTTTTAAAAGTCATATAAAGAGAGTCTATATTGATATAATATTGCCCTTTTATTTTTACTACCAACACACAATGATAAAGATCAAGCCAACGTTGAAAAAAATTTTTTTTAGTTTAGTTGCATTCATTTAGCAAGATAAAGCCATTATGACAAAATTTCTTCATATGGTACTTGCACACAACGTGTTGGTGTTCAATTCCTTCCCTACAGCCATGGCCCACAATTAAATCCTCTGACTCCAATAGGAGTAAGCATTCCATGATCTGAATCCTATGCTGGGAAGTTTATCAGAACTGGATTAGTCAGTCATAAAAAGTTGGAGCTAGAAGGGGTCTTAACCTTAACTAAGGATTCTTCATTTTTTTCATGTCATGGACCCTTTTGAGAATCCAGTGAAATCCGTGTATCCCTGCTCAGATAATTACCCCTTGCCCCCAGGTTAAGAACCTCAGATCTAATCCTATCCTTTTGTTTAATAAATGAGGGAAGTGTGAACTTGCCTAAGGTCACAAAGCTGGTTAGAGGATAGAACCTGCAGAAAACTAGGAACCCTAACTCCTAGGCGCCACAGCTCTTTGCAGTACACCTTGGAACAGTTACATGGCCTAACAGCTTAAGAAAAGAAAAACACCTTTAGGCACAATTCTGGAATCTGGACCACCTGATATAAAACCTAACATTTTATACATATTAATATATATCTTCACTATTCTTATACCTCATGGTATACACGTGATCCTAGCTATCTCAAATATACTGAGTTGGAAAGGCTTTGACTTAAGAGCCTTGGGCTGTCCAAGGAACAAATTAGTCAAGTCCAGAGACATTCATTACAAGAAAAAAAGGTAAAAAAAAAAAAAAATCTGCCTACAGCAGTTCACGACTACTACTTAGCAGTCTATGACTTAGTCTACTTAAGTATGGAAGAACTGGTGGATGAAGAACCCACAGATGAGTTCATCACTCTTCTGCAATACTATAGTAAGCTAGTGTGTAATATTCACTCACTATGGTTTGCATATCTCAAATGCACTGTATCTCATATGACTAATTCTGTAAAGGAAGTGGTTTGAGTTGGTTCTGTAGCTGATTGGGCTTAGCTTCTTGATTGCTACAAAAGCCTTAAACCTCAGGTTCCCACACTGAAAATAGGAATCTTTACTCAGTCAAAGCTTAAACTATAAGTGTGTTTTCAAGAAGCTCAAAAGCTTTAGATTATTTTCATTTTACTTCCTATTCTCTGACCAATGATGTACCTAGCTACATTTTGAAACTTTTCAAGAGATCTGTCCCAATCTGTCATTAACATATTCTTCTGGTAGACTATTTGGGTATAACTTTCTGTCAATATCATTTTACAATTCGCCCAATTCAAATCCACTAAATAAATGAGGCATCTTTGTATTATTCATTTGCTCAGTGTTATATCCTGCAAGGGAGGTGTAGAAGTATCAAGTTTCTGATAACATAACGTAAGTTCCTCGAAGGCAGGCACTACATACGGCATTTTATCTTTGTATCCCCATCACCAAGTAAATTACCTGGAATAGAGGTGCACTTATTAATAAGTCCTTACTGAATTTAATGAACATAGACATTTTACAAAAGTAATAAACATTTTTATTTCAAGTTTGAGCCCAAATTCTATCCCTCCCTTCTCAGGGGGTAAGCAATCAGATAGGTTATACACGTGCAATTATGTAAAACATTACCATATTAGTCATTTTGTATAAGACAACCTGAATAAAAGAAAGAAATGAAAGAAAGTGAAAAATAGCATGCTTCAGTCTGTGTTCAATCAATATCAGTTCATTCTTTGGGGGTGGATAGTATGCTTTATCATTAGAAACATGGACATTTTTAACTCTATGCACATTTCCAATCAGAAATCATACGATCAAGGAATGGTTCTAGTCCTTCCCCATCCCACTCCCCAAAAAAGGAGAGGGATTAACCTCCCCATTCCTTCAAAGATCTTCAAACTGCAGTTTTAACACAGACCATCAAATATCTAAGTCTAAAGGAAGGAATGGTGAGTGGAGTAGGATTATAGATTTAGAGCTTCTCAGGATCTTAAAATGTCTCTCATTTAACAGATGAGAAAACTGCAATTAAATGGCTGGGACACAGTCACACAGGTAGTAAATGGCAGTCAGAACTAAAAGGATCTAGCCTTATGGTTCCTAGTTTACTATTCCAACCATCATAGCATATTTGTAATTGAAGGTCAGATTTGCTTGTGTAATGAATTCTATATTTCAGCATTTGTTTCAAATGATATTTCTTACAATTTAAAGATTCTTCAGGAGATCCTTGAAAAATTAATCAACAACATTTACCAAATAATTACTGTGTGCTGAGTTAATATACTGTGGGGTATAAGATATCGTTCCTCTCCTCAGGGCACAAGCACAGAAGAAGATATTAAACAAAGCAATAGATGAGTGCCCCAAGAGTGGTGTGATGACCACCTAAATACCAAGGGAGAAACACTTGAGTCCATCAGAAGGACACCGTCACTATCATCCTCCTAGCTTTTATACAGTACTGTAAGGTTCACAAAAAGCTTTATAAATACTACCTCATTCTTATCTTCACAAGAACCAAGGTAGGCCTTATCATACCTTTTGTACCTATAAGGAAACAGGGAGGCAGCAATTAAATGACTTGCCTAAGCTGTGAGCCTGTAAGTAAGACCCTGTAACTAAGAAAGAGGCTAAGAGATCGAATCTGAACTCAGGTCTTCTCCTAAACCCAAATCCAGTGCTCTATACTACCCAGCTATTTAGCTACCAGGGGCTAACATGGTGAGGGAAGGCTTCACAGAGGAGGCAAACTTGAATTGGGCTTTGACGAATAGGTGAAATTAAGATAAATGGACAGAAGGCCTGAACAAAAGGACAAAGACAGGAAAAACGTGTGAGTGTTCAAGGGATAACAACAGCTGGAGCAATGAAAATCTCTACTTCAAGAGTTTCTTGAAACTAATTAGAAAATGGAGCATTTCATCTTTAGAGGAGGAGGATGATGATGACATCCCATTAACGTATTCCACTTGAATCTGAAATCACTGAGACTAACTGAAATTGTTCAGCCAATGGTCACCAGCCTATGTGATGCCTGGGTTTGAATCTCTACTGATCCAAAACTGGTTGCCTCCCCAGAGTCAAGCACATTGTAATCCTTGACCACAATGCAAAAAATTCTCAGTTAAGCACAATCCAAGAGACAGACCCTTAGTTTGGATGGGAGGGCACCCACTTACTGAGCCAAAAAGGAGTCACATCCATGAAAGATCTAAAGCAGGTCCATCAATGACCTTTGGCAAGATACCAATCAGCTTGCATGCACACATCTCTGGAATGTCAAAGATTTGGAAGCAAAGAGCTTCAGATATTTGCCATTAAGTTTTCTCCTTACTGTTCTAAAAACTGCTCAATGACTTTAGCTTCAAGCTATTTATAACTCTATTTTGTAAGTGGGAGGGGGAAGTTGTTTTGTTTTCAATAACCAGCTGGAAAACTGAGGGCCCTCACAAGTCTTAATTATTTTCTTCACGTGACAGGCCCATCTGATGATATGGTATTGTTTTCTGGATGCATCATTCTACAGATTGCTCAGTGCTGACTGAGAACATCAATTGTATAACCAATTACAAAAGGGTGCTTACACAAAATACATATGGGGGTATGAACTAAAAAGAGCACTGAAGATCCTGGACAGCTCTCTACCATCCATAGTAACAAACTACCAAGAAACCCAGGATTGTCAGACATAGAAAGAGTCCTGAAAGGAAGGAGAAAGGAAGGGGAAAGGAAAGGAGAAAGAAAACTGTCTCTGAAGCATTTTTCTTAATGCACAAGTGAACAAAAGAAAATGCAGAGGAAGACACAAATAAGTAGTACAGATTTGAAACATACTGATTTACCAAATACTTTAAAATACAAACTGTTCACATGATATTTCATATACATTTTTTACTGTTCCTTCTATATGTAAATATTCATGTTTACTAGTTTTTAAGTTCAGAATAGCCAGAAAATTAAGAAACAAGCCAACAGTGTGAAAGGCAATAGAACAATCCAATAAAGGAAAAAAAGAGAATAGGGAGGACTAACTACCCTTGGGAAGGCAAAAGAAGCAAGGACACTGTTTTGTTACCATAGCTAAGGATGAGAGAGTGAGAACACTGCGAAGTTTTAAGGAATGAGAGATAAAATAAGAACTAGAAAAGATTATGGACCTCACATTGACTGCCCTGCACCTTCAGAGTGAAACAGGAGGACAGTGTATCTGTTTTAAGTATAGGAACTGGGATGGTTGTAGGACTGAGGAACCAAAGTCATTGTGGAGAATGAGAGAAGAATTTACCATTTTTAACCATACCACAAATCAATACTTGAAACTCAATTCCTTTGGAGGTAAAAACTTGCATCAATGTGTAATAGAATATGTCACAAATGGCCTTTATAGATCTACTAAGGGGAAAGAAGGGAAGAAGACATAAAAACGGACTTATTACTGGACCAGAAAAAAATAGCCACTGCTGCTATAATGTGAAAGTTTGGAGGTAATAATTCTATTCTCTCCAAATATTCTATAGTGAAGCTTTATTCAGGAAATTTTATCACAGAAGATTTAAGAAACACACACAAAAGGCAAAAATCAAACATATGAAGGACAAATCACATAAATAAATTCCTAGTGGATACATTGTAAGCGGGAAGGGGAGAACACGTGTTTCTTTTTCAAGTATAAACTAGATACTTCTGCAATTCTGTGATAAAAATACTAATATCACAATTACCAGCATTCCCTCTCAATCTGCCTGACTACAGTTTTAGTACATACATTTATGAGAGTACAGAGGCAAGGAAGACCTAATTACAGTTATTGCAATGGTCTAGTTAGGTCAAAATACATGCACAATGTTGTACATTTTATAATATTCAATGTTGTACATTTTTATAATATTCAATGAATATTTGTCATACTGAACCAAATCTGCATATTTTACTCATCCACCAAAGCACTACATAACCTGTACTGTAAACACCCCCACCTCCCCCTGCTTCTGAAAGCTTTCTGGTTCTAGGGTTAGTCATTATCATAAATAAACATTATAAGAAGCCAGGTTTTCTGAATAGATTTTCTAATCTGGAATTAGTTAACATAGTTCAAATAACTTTGAAAACTGGGTGAGGGAGGAGAGCAACCAAAGATATTTGTCTTATTATATACAACCTCTTCCAGGGCAAAAGAAGCTTGCAAGTTGCTAACATCAACTAAGATACTGAAAGAACCACAACTAAGATTCTGAAAGAGCTAATGATAATAGTTTACATTTAGATCTCACTTTAAGGTTTGCAAAGCTCTGCATATACATTATCACAATTGACTCTGACAACAACCCTCTATGTTAACCAGACCAAGCATTGTTTTTTAACTGAAACTGTGATTTCACTGGTGTACAGAGTTCCTCCTCCAATGGAGATCTTATTTGCTTTGCTAGTTAGGTGAGGAAACTGAGGCAAACAGGGTTAAGTGACTTGCCCAGGGTCACACAGATAGTGTCAGGTCAACTTTGAACTCAGGTCTTCTGACTCCAGACCTAGCACTCTATCCACTGGGCCACCTGGTGCCTAGTGCACTGGAGTGTTCTGGGAGGACTAACATCTCTGGTATGAGAGCTTAACAACAACCCCTTTTCTGGGCTGCTCATCCACCTTTGGTGTCCACCAGTCACCCAACTCTCACCTGTGGCTCTAAGAAGCTATAGCACATGCATGGGCCACAACCCAGACAGACAAACTAAACCAGCTTAAGGGTAACAGACAGGCCTCAAACTTGTTGAGGGAGGGGGATGTCTACCCAAAGCTTATGAAGACTCTTCCTGCCCCACCCCAAAAATGGGTGGATGAGAACAATTTGTTCCAAGGGCCATGAGGGCAGTTAAAAAGTAGGCTCACTTAAATTCAATTCACATGCAACTCAAGATATCACCTGTGATGTCATCAATCCTCTTCAAAAATGAAGGAGGAACAATACCTACAAGGTTAAGTGACTTGATCAAAGTCACAGAGTTAATACATGTCAGAAGTGGGACTTGAACCCAGTTTTTCCTGATTCTGAACCAGCTAACTGTTCTGACAGGCTGCTCGCTTCCCACTGCAAATACTGCATTACTCATGGCTAATAGATGAGGGAACTGTGGCTTAGAGATTCAGTAATCTGCCCAGCATCATAGAGCTAATAAATGATAGAGCCAGAACTTGAATTTAGGACTGCTGAGTCTAGAACTCGTTCTACTGCAATGATTAATCAGAGGCCTACAAGTTTCCTACGTACTACACTTCAGATAAACCATATGATAAAGGATTTTTCATACCTCCTGGGATAACATACCAGAAATGTGACTCCACTTAATCAATCCATCAACAAGTATTCATTTAAAACCTACTATGTGCCAGGCATTGTAAATACAAAAATGAGATAATCCCTGCTTACATTCCTGATAAGATAAATCTGATTCAGTGGGTTAGAGACCATGAGGATATCTTCACCACTACATACAATTAAAATTTTTTTCATTAGAATTTTAAAATAGCCTTCATTACACTAAAAATTCTGTGATTTTAATAGAAATCTATATAATAGATGTAACAGCAACTTCCTTCATGAGTGCCATGAGATGCTAAATGTAAGAGGAAGTGTAGCAGTATTTATTTATTCAAGTCTATAAGTTAAAGTGGAAGTAATAAAACAGTTTAGAAGGTGAATATGGGTTTAAGTGATTTGCAACTTCCTTTAAATATGGGTAGGATCCTTAAGAATGCTAAAGACACATAAAAAAAGAAATTAATAAATGTTGGAGAAGCTGTGGAAAAATTGGAACGCTAACGCACTGTTGGTGGAGTTGTGAACTAATCCAACCATTCTGGAAAACAATTTGGAACCATGCCCCAAAACTATAAAATCGTGCATTACCCTTTGACCCAGGAATACCACTACAAAGTCTATATTGCAGAGATCATTAAAAAAAAGGGAAAAGGACCCATATGTACAAAAACAATTCTAGAAGCTTTTTGTGGTGGCAAAGAATTGGAAATTGAGGGGATGCCCATCAAGTGGGGAATGGCTAAACAAGTTTTGATATATGAATGTAATGGAATATTATTGCACTGTAAGAAACGATAAACATGCAAATTTCAGAAAAACCTGGAAAGACTTCCATGACCTAATGCTGAGTGAAATGAGCATTGTACATAGAGAACATTGTACACAGTATCAACACTGTTTGATGATCAACTGTGATAGACTTAGCTCTTCTCAGCAATATAATGATCCAAGACAATGCAAAAAGACTCGAGAAGGAAAATGCTCTCCACATATAGAAAACTGTGGAGTCTGAATGCAGATTGAAGCATACTACTTTCACTTTTGCTGTTGCTTTTTTGTTGTTGTTTCTTCTTTCTTGTGGGCTTTTCCCTTTTGTCCTGACTCTTCTCTTACAATATGACTAATGTGGAAATATGTTTAACATGATTGTAATGAATAACCTATATTAGACTGCTAGATGGCATAGGGAAGGGGGAGAGAAGGGAGAATGGGAGAAAAATTTGGAACTCAATCTTATGAAAGTGAATGTTAAAAACTACCTTATGTGTAATTTGAAAAAAAATAAGGGTCTGGTAAAAAAAATTTTTAAAGAATGCTAAAGACACTAAAGCAAAAGGCTTGTAAAAGGGATCATTGAAAAAGCATGGTAAGTGGCACTGAATATCAACAAAATATACATTATAAGGTATATTTTATTGCTGTTCAGTGCCAATTACCACACACACACACACACACACACACCCCATAAAAAAGGAGAGCTAAGGTATCCAGTATGAACATAAAAGTGGTTTGGGTTCTATAAGAATCTAAGAAAAACTCAAGTCTAGAGTGAGCTGAGGCTTTTAATGAATGCTAAAAAGAACAAAAAGAATTATTTTAAAAAACCTATCAGGAAGAGGGAAAAGAGCCATATTAATGGGACAGGACTACTTTATGAGGTATATCATAAGTAGCATGATGAGGGATAGTGGAGACTCCCATCCTGCTTCTGTTTTCTCTATTAAGGAGAATAATCTTCACCCTTGGAAAGATGGAACAAAAATAGTTAATGGGAAACTGAGCCCAGGAGAAAAAAGGAGGTACTGAAAGCACTCTCACCCTTCCAACTATACTCAAGAAATTCATGTCACTGAATGACTAACTACATTTGAATAAACTACGTTCCTGGATACTGAAAGAACTACTGATGTGACTGCTAAACTAATGTCAGTGGCCTTCAAAAACCTGGAGAATGGAAAAGGTGACTGGTTCAACGTAGAAAATGGAGATATGGTGCTACAAAAATATCTCAACAAGCTGGAACACAAAGCTACATCTAATAAGATGATAAGAGTGGAGATAAATATAAAGTCACGTGCTTAGGTTAAAATAAATCAAGTATATAATACAAGAGCTACAACAGTTTATATGGGGAAAATCCCTGCAATTTTAATGTCCTGCAGTTTAATAGGAGTAAAGAATAACAGCAGGAATAAAACAGGTACTGTGATCTTGAGCTGCATTAATATAAGTATAATATCTAGAAGGAAGGGTATTAATATCCTAGCGTACCCTACAAATCAAATCTGGACTTCTCTGTTCAGCTGCTGGTGCCACATTTCAGTAAGGACATTGACAAGCTACAACATATCCATAAGAAAATGGTGAAAGAATACAAAGTTATGCCATGGGAACTTGTAAATATGCCTTTGCTTCAAAGATTGGTTGAAGAACCTAGAAGAGATCTAGAGAAGACAGGATGACAAAACATCAAAGATTCAAAAAGCTGTCATGTGAAGTATGAATTACATTTATTATTCTTGGCACCAGAGAGAAAAATTAAACCAAATAAGAAAAAATATCAAAAAGGAAGCTCTAGGGGGCAGTTAGGTGGCGCAGTACATAAAGCACCAGCCCTGGATTCAGAAGGACCTGAGTTCAAATCTGGTCTCAGATACTTGATACTAGCTGTGTGACCCTGGGCAAGTCACTTAACCTTCATTACCCCCCCCCCAAATGCCTCAAAAAGGAAGCTCTAGGCTTGATATAATGAAAAACTTGAGAATCCTCAAACATCCACCTTCTCATGTCTTTCTTGCCCATCTGCCATTTGCTTTGTATATACCTTTTATATACATGGCTTTTTACATGTCTCCCAAAATATAATGTATATTTCTTCAGGACTAGGACACTTTCCCCACTGTATCTCTCTCTCTCACACACACACACACACACCCCGCATTTGGCCTAGTGCTTTAGCACAGTGCCTGGCACATAGTAAGCACTCAAATGCTTACTAACAACCAGAATAACACAAAAGTAGAAAGGGCTGCCTTAAGTAAGGTAATGAGTTTGAAGTCTCTCAGTAGGTTTAATAACTACTTCTCAGGAAGGTTCTAAACGACATTTAAAGCTTCAGATATGGGTTAGACCCTACCAATCCCCGGATGCTATCTCAAATTCAAATATTAATGCTCATCGAATTGGAATCTGTGATTCTAAGAGGCAAAACCAGCTTGGAAACACAATGAAAATTCCATGTTATAGTGTGAGACTGGGAAGGGAAGGGGGAGGGAGGCAGTCTCTAGTTTTGTGGATACCAGCTCTGCAGAATAAGAACACATTGTCACAATGGAGAATGTTTACATTTGATTCCTCTTTAAGTTGAGGGTCCAAGTGTAGGGAATCTACACAAATGAAACAAACAAACAAAAAAGTTAAAAGTAATTCCCAGGTGAGGAAATGACCTCTGGCCAATGCAGGTTAACTCCTTCCCTGCCAATTGAGAGTTGCCTAGAAACACCCCATGAGACCTGCAGCATTCAAACCAGATTAAAATAGGATTGGGCATTATTTAACAAAACAAAAAATACAACAAAACATGGATAATATTACATTTTAAAACTAAGTCACTATGTGGTTTCTAGGTATCCTTAGGTATGGATTAGTGGCCCCCATTTCTATTTGAGTTTGACACTACTAGCTTAGGTCAGTTAGAGCTTAAGTGACTTGCCCGGCATCACAGAGCCAGCCTCGAACGAAGGTCTTTCTGACTTATCTATATACAACACTGCCTCTCTTCTATTACGTCTGCTTTTTACATTTGCTTCATTTCCCCCTCTCTTCCCCACCCACACACATTATAAGCTCCTTAAAGGCAGGGACTGAGCTTTATTGTTTTAGCATTCTATCTCCTCCCCCACACACAGCATTTGACACAGTGCTTTAAGTTTGCTGAATTGAATTTATGAGTAAAAGTAGCTTATATTTTCTTACATTTAACAAAATAATATATCTTCAAGCTGTTCAAAGCAGCTTACTAGCACCTGACATACTTTAAGAGGCAATAACTATAAGTCTAAAAAAGATCACACACACTTCAAAATTCAATTATGAATCAACCACTGCAGCAGCTGAGCTTCATTAATGTGTTTTGTATAGTCTCTGGGGATGATGAACCCCATAACCACTTTGGCATGTGTTCAGAACAAACTCACCCTACTCCACCATACCCAACACAGAGATGCTACTGGGGGCACACCTCTACAGCTGACAAATTCACCTCTCCCCAACGTCAAGTAATCATTTTCATTCCCCCTACAATCAGCAAGAACCAATTATGTGGCAGGTACTGGCCTATGTGCTCAGGATACAAACAACAAAAGCTCATGTTCACAGAAAAATGAGTATGATACACACAAATTTATACAAATTGGGGAGAGGTGAAGCTGGGGTGCTTGCAAAAACGACTAGGGGAAATTGAGAAAGGTCTCTTAAAGGAGGTAGCATTGGAGCACAGCCTTGAAGAGAGATTGGGGTTCCAAGAAGAGGCAGAGATGAGGAGAGAGAGCATTCCAGGAATGGGTCCCATAGCCTATGCTAGACAAAGGCACAGAGACCACAGCTTTGGTCCGAGTAAACTATGAAAACCACAGGGGGATTTCCATTCAGGCACAGGTTGGACTAGGTCACCTCCATGGTCTCATTTTCAGATTCTCGAATTCTATGATAACTACCAATGATCAACATATTATTAACAAAGAAGTCTTGATCCAACCATTCTGGAGAGCAATTTGGAATTATGCCCAAAGGGCGATAAAGCTGTGCATACCCTTTGACCCAGCAATTCCACTTTTAGGTCTTTTCCCCAAAGAAATCATGGAAGGGGGAAAGGGACCCACATGTACAAAAATATTTATAGCTGCTCTTTACATGGTAGCAAGGAATTGGAAGTTGAGGGGGTGCCCATCAATTGGGGAATGGCTGGACAAGTTGTGGTATAGGAATACAATGGAATACTATTGTGCTGTAAGAAATGATGAGCAGGAGGAGTTCAGAGAAACCTGGAGGGTCTTACATGAGCTGATGATGAGTGAGATGAGCAGAACCAGAAGAACATTGTACACAGTATCATCAACATTGAGTGTTGGTTGACCTACTGTGATGGACTATATTCTTCTCACCAATGCAATGGTACAGAAGAGTTCCAGGGAACTCATGATAGAAGAGGATCTCCAAATCCAAGAAAAAAAAAAAGAACTGTGGAGTATAGATGCTGATTGAACCATACTATTTCTTTTGTTTTGGGTGCTGTTGTGTTTTTTTTCTACTTTGAGGTTTTGCATCACTGCTCTGATTTTTTCTCTTGTAACAGGATTAATGCAGAAAGAGGATTAATGTTATTATGTGTGTGTGTATATATATCTATATGGATATGGATATATAGATATAACCTATATCAGATTACCTGCTGTCTAGGGGAGGGGGGGAGAAAAATCTGAAATTGTAAAGCTTGTATAAACAAAAGTTGGGAACTGCCTTTACATGTAACGGAAAAAATAAAATACCTTATATGTAAAAAAAAAAAAAAGAAGTCTTCCCAAAGCATCAATTCATAAACACAGGGACAAATAGACAAGATTCAAATACACAAGATCTGACCAAGGAAGGCAGCTTTCAGTGACCCATAAGTCTAGAAATACTCCAATGAAGTCTGTACCAACTGGCTCTTAATTCCTAACTCTAAGAAATCTGGACAGTCTAAGAAAACCAAAATAGCAAGCGTTCTGATATGCTAGATTAAGCAACCTGAATCATATCAGACTGACTCACCCCTGACTATTGTATAAGAGGAGATGATACACAGGAAGGACATCCTAAAAAGCTTGATACAAATTTGAAACATTAAGAAAAATTAAATTCCTGGTACATTTACATCAGGAATTTTAAAAGTTTTCCTTAAGATTTTGTAAAAGGTACCTGAATAAATGATAGGCAAATGACGAAATGAAAAGGACAGGGTCCAACAGAGAGTTTCTTAGATTAGTACTTTGATTCTATTCAGCTGGTTTTTCAAATCTTTGTCTTCTCAAAGGGAATAACAAATAAGGGGGGGGGGGGGAATAACATATGATATGTGAAATAGTTCAAATTAAGCAGCTCTGACTGCAATGAAAAGATAGCATGTTTAATTACATGTGTTCCCTTTCAGGAATGAAAGAACAAGATGAGGCAAGATAATTACTGCAACAAAAACCGATGAACTCAAGGCTTTTAAATAGTTCAGTTCAGAGTAGTGTTGTCAGGGCTCAAGATAATAAACTATGATTCACATTTCAGAAGGTAAATGTGAACTCAGTTTCAGAATGGATTTACTGGCAAAAGCACTCAGGATGACTTCTCCCCAGCAGTGTCCTTTGGCCTCAGTCATCTCTGTTATTAATATTTATTGCAGATTTCAACTGGCCCAGCATGAATGCAGAGACCTCAATCCCTTAACTAAAGGGCCAAACTCGTTCTACTAAATGTTATAAATACACATGGCTGTTCATTCACTTACAAAAGTTTTCTTCTTCTCAAGCTACCTACACTTCCCTCTCAGAAGCTCTTGACTCCTACTTAGATGAGAAAAATAGAGACCATTTGCAAAGATTTCCTTCCGTCCTCCATCAGTACTGTTAACCCATCTTTCTCCCCCTTTCCCCAAGAGCTCATCCCTGTCCATTATCTCCCTCTCCTTTTTACCACCATCCCCAGTCTTCAACCTCTTTTATCCACTGATTACTTCCTAGTAACTAAAAATATAACCAAATGGTCCCAGTTTTTATAAGAACTTTCACTTAACTTTGACATTCCCTCCAACTATTGTAATTTTAAATCTCTTATCCCTCTCAGAACCAAACTGCTTGCTTCTACTTTCTCTCCTCCCTCTCACTGCTTAATTTCTTTGTAATCAGGCCTATACCAGATTCTCGTGTAACAGTTATTTTCAGCCAGCTCCTAAGGTGACCATCTCCTCATGTGGCCAATGACTATTATACTAGGCTGAAACTATAAACATGATATGTTTGAGGTGTCAATTTGAAACTTCTCAATTAGGAAATTTACCGGTCAGGTAAAAACATTAAAAAAGGCAGTTGGAAATGAAAACTTAAATTCTGGAGGGAAATTAAAGCCAAAGACAAAGAATTGAGATTCATCTGCAAGAATATAACTGAGGCACAACAAGAGTCGACTAGATTAGCAAGGGAAGAATACATAGAAAGGAAAAAAAAGTAATGAGCCAAGAACACCTTCACCTAAAGGGCAGGAAATTGAAAAACCAACAACAGGGGATGAGTAAGTAGTTCCAGAGAAAGGCAGAAAACCAACAGTGTCATAGAAGCCATGGGAAAATAAAGAGGAAGGAGATTCCACAGTAGATAATGCTGGAGCCAATTCAAGGAGGCTGAGGACAGAAATAAGACCAATGGATTGAAGGCCAAGGAGGTGACTTTGGAAAGAGTGGCTGGTATTGTGCTGTGACCTACTTAGAGCTACAGAGCAATGGAGGGAATGATGCCTTTTCTTCAGTGTTGACTTGCTTACACTACACACTAAATGAGAGTCCTATCAAAGACAGACATAACCACCACTACACCAGGATGGTCCTTCCCCTTCTTTGGTCAGCTAAACACAAGATAAGCACTCTAGCTGCCAATCTCTAAATACTACACGACAATGGACAATTATAAGCCTTTTATCTTCAATTCTACAAATGCAGAAGGGCTGACCTCCAGCCTGAAAGTCCAATTTATTTTTCTCTTTCATTTCCAGAAGGTTTGAACAGTTTGAAATAGACTCAAAAGAGATAAGCTTGTTTTTCTCCACTAAAAACTGCCATATCACACACATGCATATTCTGTCTGTCCCTCTCCTCCCTCCCCCTCACTCTCTCCCCTTCCCTCCTCGGTCAGTATCTTATCTCTTTTTCTCTTTCATGCACATACATATACACACATTTTCTGTCCTGCAAACCTTGGTAGTTACAACCACTCCTTGATTTCGGATACTGTCCGGCATTCTCACCTGCTTTACACTCATAGCAAATTATTATTCTATTCACCAGTCATCTTTCTGTGACAATACTATTGCACTCCAGCCTCCACCCCCAGTACAGGAATCCCAACCTCCCAACCTGGGACCTTGAGCTTCTGCCTGTCAAGCACTGGCCCTATGTAGCTTAGATTCAGATCCATCAAACTCCTTACTTTCCTGTCACCTTCATTCCAGGCCACTACACCTATATTTCTCCCTTCTCTTTCCTTGTATAGCCCTATGAACAAAAATCGATCCACCACTACCAAAGCACTTCTCTCTGACCACCACTCCCTATATAAGTTGCCTTCCCATAATCCAATGTGAGCTCTCTGAAGACAGGAATTGTCTTACTTCCTTGCATTTTTATCCCTAGAGCTTGGTCCAGTCCCTGGCATATAAATGTTTAATAAAGCTTTTTCCATTTGTTTTCAATTTACGTTATTAGTAAGTATTTATGCAGGATGCATGTTCCAAGCTGGTTTTTCCTTCCTCAAGAGGCACAAATTGCCCTATCTCCTTATGACCAATGGTATGCATATATGAGGTAGCTAGCTTGAATTGCGGAAGTTCAGAAATTGTCCTGAGATACAAGAATATCTTTATTCAAGGTAAACTGTCCAGAATGTGATATAAAAATAAACACTATCAGTGAAGCTTTAATTTTTTTTTTTAAAAAAGGCTGATTTTTTTTGGCCCCACTTTCTTACCAACCAAGCTACCTAATCCAGACACACTACAAAGCGGAACACCAACTTTTCCATTTCAACAAAATGCCAAAGCAATTGTTTCTCCATTCACCAATTAGAAACTGAATTATTACTCCAGGTAAACACCTCTAAAATGAATCTTCAATTCATATGGATTACATCATATGGATTTCGGGGGCGGCTAGGTGGCGCAGTGGATTAAGCACCCGCCCTGGATTCAGGAGTACCTAAATTCAAATCCGGCCTCAGACACTTGACACTTACTAGCTGTGTGACCCTGGGCAAGTCACTTAAACCCCACTGCCCCGCAAAAAAAACCCAAAAAAACAAACATCATATGGATTTCCTCTCCAAAACAGAAATCACCAGTATCTCTCTACCCCTCATCACTTAGTTATCTCTCTCTCTCTCTCTCTCTCTCTCTCTCTCTCTCTCTCTCTCTCTCTCAGCATAAAAATCAAGGTCCTCTCTTCTCATCACAAAGACTCCTACTTTAAGATGTCTACTAAAGGGTGCCAAACATCATCTTGTTCATTGAAGATAGAAGTCCATGTAAACCACTTTTTTTTTTTAATCCAATGACCAACACCTCAAGTGCCAGGACTATATTTTGTAATACCCAGTTAAGTGACAAAGAGAAACTTCAAAAATATTTTTCAAGCGATCACTGAAGAGTGAATAAATAATAGTTTATCATAGAAGTGAAAAGATAAATTGGCAACCTCTTGAAGGACCTACCTCAACTTTATCCTTTCATTTGGTGTCTTTGATTTCTACTTAATCATCTATTATTAGAGAAAGTTCATAAAATAATGAATTTATTATCTGAATTTCATCATATATCAGGTCTATGGTCAAAAGTAAACAAAATATCAGATTTAAAATGCATTTTCACAGATGGAAATCTGAAAGGAACCTCATGTTCTTACAAATTGCATTTGACAAATAAGTAAACTAAGATTTAAGAAGACCAAATTAGGTGCCCAAGATAATGCACATCACCGAGGGTGATGACTCATACTGCCCCCAACATGTGATGTACCAGAAGTAAAGAATTCATATTTAATGGATTTAAAAGAGGGTTTTTAGGGGCAGCTAGGTGGTGCAGTGGATAGAGCACTAGCCCTGGATTCAGGAGGACCTGAGTTCAAACTCAACCTCAGACACTTAACAATTACTAGCTGTGTGACCCTGGGGCAAGTCACTTAACCCCAACTGCCTCACCAAAAAAATTAATTCATTAGTTAATTAAAATAGGGCTTTTATTTTTCTTTTGTGGAGGGGTAGTGATAGTGCCACATTTTAAAACATAAAAAAGAGTATCAGTGAATTGTTAAATAAATAAATAAAAAGGAATTTAGAAGGGGCCACAGCCAAGCGAGGCAGTAGTGGGACTACCATTTAAAAATTTTAATTACCCCTTCCTAAAAATCTCTAAGTAGCAAAAACTCACAATATCCTATCCAATCCCTTTATTTACCTTTGTATAACAATATGATCATTTTTACTGATCCAACCATTCTGGAGAGCAATTTGGAATTATGCCCAAAGGGCGATAAAGCTGTCCATATCCTTTGACCCAGAAATACCACTTTTGGGTCTTTTTCCCAAAGAAATCATGGAAAGGGGAAAGGGACTCACATGTACAAAAATATTTATAGCTGCTCTTTACGTGGTGGCAAGGAATTGGAAGTTGAGGGGGTGCCCATCAATTGAGGAATCAAGTTGTGGTATATGAATACAATGGAATACTATTGTGCTGTAAGAAACAATGAGCAGGAGGAGTTCAGTGAAACCTGGAGGGTCTTGCGTGGGCTGATGATGAGTGAGATGAGCAGAACTAGAAGAACATTGTACACAGTATCATCAACATTGAGTGTTGATCTAATGTGATGAACTATATTCTTCTCACCAATGCAATGGTACAGAAGAGTTCCAGGGAACTCATGATAGAAGAGGATCTCCAAAGCCAGGAAAAAAAAAAAAAACTGTGGAGTATAGATGCTGAATGAACCATACTATTTCTTTTGGTTTTGGTGCTGTTGTTTTTTTCTATTTTGAGGTTTTTCATCATTGCTCTGATTTTTTCTCTTATAACATGACTAATGCAGAAATAGGACTAATGTTATTATGTGTGTATGTGTGTGTGTGTGTGTGTGTGTGTGTATATATAAAACCTTTATCAAATTACCTGCTGTCTAGGGGAGGGGGGAGGGAGGGGAGGGAGGGAGAAAAATCTGAAATTAGAAAGCTTGTATAAACAAAAGTTGAGAACTATCTTGCAACGGGAAAAAATAAAATACTTTATTAATTTTTTTAAAAAATAAAAATGTTCATTTTTAAAAGTTTATTAATTTAATAATAAAGACAATTTTCATGGGAAACAGCTGAGACAGTGTTCTTTCCACTACCACCCGAAGATCCTTAGTTCTTTAGTGTGCCTTCCCTAAAGCAAACATCTCATCCACGTCATCCACCAAACTAACAGCCCTCACAGCCTGGTCCCTAGTTTCCTATTTTTTTTTTCCTTCTCCACACTTTCTATGATCCAGCTATACTGGCCTCCTCGTCATTCCCTGACCATGACATTCTATGTCCAGATGCTGCATCTCTCCACCAGCTCTACAATGCCCCTCCCCAACTCTACCTCCATGTGTCTCCGGCTTCCCTTAGCCTTTCCTTCCTCCTGAGACTACCTTCTACCACGGCCATATTATACAGCAGCTACTAAATCCTCTCTCGTTGATCCACACAACAACCCAGGAAGGGAGAGTCTATTATTATCTCCATTTTCACAGTGGAACATACTGAAGCAAACTCAGGTTAAGTGTCTCACCCAAAGTCAGTCAACCTCATGGGTCTGAAGCCACATGTGAACTCAGGTCTTCTTGACTTCAGGCTCAGTGGTCTATCTACATGCACTGCATAATTATTTACCAATCAGTGGTCTCCATTAACTAAGAGGCTCCCTATGGGGCAGGGACAGTGTTTTTGCCTTTCTCAATATCCCTAGAGCTTAGCACAGTGCATGGAAGTAACAAGCTCCTAATAAATGCCTATTGATGGATAGGGGGATGATGAAGCACAGGGCTGTCTCACAGCCAGCATACCAGGTACAAGAAGAGTGGGGAGTTTGATTTGAGAGAGGTAAATTAATTCTGACCTAAGCTTAGGGCAAAGCCTAACCACTTGAGCATGAAAAGTTGCTCAGTATAACTAGTATTACCCACGTTCTTTCTTGGCACTTATATATGCCCTTCCTACTCTTCCTCCTTGTATCTGTGTCCTCTCTACTCACAACATAGCTTCCTTGCAGATTACCATTTAATATTTGCTTATTATTTCACATACTGATGCATTTTTGAAGCTATAATCTGACCCAGCTACTCTGGAAAGCAATTTAAAACTCTCTCCCAAAAGTTACTAAAATGTGCATACCCTTTGCCATAGCTATACCACTTATACTCCTGAGAGACCAAAGAGAGAGGAAAAGAATTTATATGTATAAAAATATGATAGCAGGTCTATCATTTTGCAATGGCAAGAACTAGAAGGGAATCTATCAAAAAAGGGACAGCTAAATCAATTACGGTATATAAAACCAATGGAACATTACTGTGCCATAAGAAATAATGCAAGAGCTGGTTTCAGAGAAACCTAGGAAGATTTGCATGAAATGATGCATAATGGTAGAACCAGAAAAATAACTGATAAAAATAACAATAAAATTATAATGCTAAGAACTCTGATCAGCAGGGTGACTAAACATAGGTCTAGAGAAGTAATGATGAAGAATCCTACCATCTCCTTTCAGGAAAGAGAGTGGGTGCAAAATAAGACATTTTTGGACATGACTAATTTTTTTTTTGCTTTCTTTGCACATGTTTTAAAAAAGGGTGTTATGGGGAAAAATAATTTTTTATTAAAAAATAGAATTAAATTTCTGAGAACATTATCAAAGCAACAATCAATGCTATAAGTACTAAATCAACTTTGCTAAATTAGTCCTAGGTCAGCAAGCTAACAGCGTTTTATACCTAACAGGTGCTTAAGTTGGGGGGAGGGGGGCCATGCCCCTGTGGTATTTTTTTATCACTTCCCCATTTTTCCCCTCTCCCACTCCCTCCCTCACCCATTGAGAAGGAAAGAAATATGATACCCATTATATATATATATATATATATAATATAGTCACGTAAAAGATATTTGCCTATTAGCCATGTTCTCAAAAAAAGGAAAAGAAAAATTTTAAAAGGAAAAAAACATGTTTAAATCTTCCTTCTAGTCCAACGATTTTGTATCTGGAGGTGGATAGTATTTTATATGAGTCCTTTGGCATTGTGGTGTCTCTATTCCAGCATTTCTTGTTTTGCTTTTGTTTGTCATCTTAACCAATCTTATGGTTGTGAGGTGGTTATCTCAGAGTTGTTACTAATACGCACTTTTTCATATTACTATTGAAAGCTTTGAGTTTTTCATCTGAAAACTGCCAGTTCATGTTCATATCCTTTAGAACATTTTACCAGTTAGAAAATGGCTCCTTTAAGTTGCTGAACAATTGTTTAAGGTACCATAATACAAGGGAATAGTACTGAACTGGAGGAAATGAAAAATATTCAAGTGTGGGAAAATATAAATGAATTGATACAAAATAAAGTAGAAACAGGAAAACAATATATACACAGATGACAATAATGTAAACTGGAAAAAAGATAATGTAAAGGGGAAAGTGAATGATCAAATTAGGCCCCAAGGAAAAGACATGCAAATGTACCTCTCTCTTGTTTGTTGTTTGGTAGGGTTTGGGGGGGGGAATTATGCAAATGTCAAATTTCTTGATGTGTGTTGATTAGTTTGGCTTAACTGTCATTTCCTCCTCTTTATTATGTTATAAGGAGCAGCTCTCTGAGGAAAAATTGAGTAATGTAGGTTATATAAAACAGATTTTTTAAAAGAAATGAAGGAAATGTCATAGGTTCAAGAAAGTCAGCCCATAAATGCTCTCCAAGACCTCAGAAGTTCTGTAATTTAATCAGGGTCAGAAACCTATTCTTGATGAGAAACAAAAAGAAGACTGGAGCAAAATTGTCCAATCGCAGCCTTTTCATGGTGGGCTGCCAAAAGCAGCCAACCCCTTGCCAATAATAACTCCGATTTAAACAGCACCTTGATACCTTCTCACACCTATTAGATTGGCTAATAATAAATGTTGGAGAAGCTGCGGAAAAATTGGAACACTAATGCATTATTGGTGGAGTTATGAAATTGATTCAATCATTCTGGAGAGCAATTTGGAACTATGCCCAAAGGGCTATAAAGCTACGCATACCTGTTGACCCAGCAATACCACTGTTAGGTCTTTTTCTCAAAGAGATCATTAAAAAAAGGGGAAAGGACCCACATGTACAAAAATACTCATAGCTGCTCTTTTTGTGGTGTCAAGGAATTGGAAATTGAGGGGATGCCCATCAAATGGGGAATGACTGAACAAATTGTGGTATATGAATGTAATGGAATACTATTGTGCTGTAAGAAATGATGAGCTGGAGGAGTTCAGAGAAACCTGGAAGGACTTACATGAACTGACACTGATCGAGAGGAGCAGAACCAGGAGAACATTGTACACAGTATCAACAACATTGTGTGTTGATCAACTGTGATAGACTTGACTCTTCTCAGCAATACAATAGTCCAAGATAGTTCCAAAGGACTCATGATGAAAAATGGTTTCCAACTCCAGGAAAAAAGAACTGTGGCATCTAGATGAAGATTGTACCATACTATTTCTATTTTTTTGTTTTTCTTTTTTGAGGTTTTTCCCTTTTGCTCTAATTCTTCTTTCACAGCATGACTAATGCAGAAATATGTTTAATGTGATTGTACATATATAACCTATATCAGATTGTTTTGGGGAAGGGGGAGGGAGGGAGAAAAATTTGAAACTAGAAATCTTATAAAAAACAAATGCTGAAAACCATCTCTACATGTAACTAGAAAACCATAAAATACTTTTATGGGGAAAAAAATAAATAGCACCTTGAGGTCTGCAAAGTACTGTGGTCACACCAACCTTGGTAAAATAGGTAATGATATCTTACTACCCTGTTTTAAAGGTGATTAAAACTAAGGTCCCAAGAGGTCAAGCCATTTGGTCGGGGACACTCAATAAGTGTCCAAGCTGAGAACAAGCTTGTTCAAGGCCATTACTGTCCTCACTAACTCAAAATTCCCAAGTTTTGTTTTGTTTTGTTTTGAATGCTTACTGTTCTGTACATGGAACAGGGCTCTGTTTCCAAATAGATCTTTGCAGTTTGATTACTAAATAATTATTTATGCCAAGTTAGTATTACAGAGAAGTTATTATTCACTTTGTAAATAGAGAAGCTATAAAATTCCTGATGTTTGGACCCCAAATACTGACTACTGCAAACCAATGTCTCTAATAGAATACAAATCCACAATGACATGCAATTTCAAAATTTCATTCTCCCCACAAAACTAGCATTTTAAAGAAAAATATTAAGAAATACCCTATGAATTAAAAATCTTACATCCAAAAAAGCCTGACTCCTTTATAGGTGTTTGTCTTCCTTCAAACATTTCTTTGGCACTGACATCAATACTACTGTCTGAAGGCCTGATCCAACTTTCCACTATTCCATTTGGTGAGTGCCAGGACACTTCAGAGTTCATTAGAAGTGTTCCTGGTTGCATCATCCAAGCTGTGGAATGCCCACAGCAGGGTGTGTCACTCTCATGCAAGCCAAGTCTTGGCATTTCCCTTGCCTACCCTCAAAGGGCCCAGCCCAAGACAGAGTCCCTATAAGAAATAGCCATTTTAGGGAATATAAATAAGTCCACTCTGACTCGTTTTGCTCCATACTCCACTTCCTGTGCCCATCACCAATCAAAACCACTTTCCAAAGTCAAGGTGCAACAGTAAAGCACCCAGGACACTGGAAGCTAGGAAAAAACAATGTGCTAGGAGATGAGACAAAGGGACAAGAAGGAAGAAGGGAGAGAGTACCAAAGACAAAGTGTCTAATTTGAAATTCTGGACCTCCACCAAAAAGAAAGCCGTTTCTCTTTTTTGTGTATTCCTACTCCTAGGACCCAAATTGAGTGCCACAATTCAGCACCTTACATTTTAAACTTCAAGGATGTAATTTCATCAAAGCCACTCCTCCAAGACTTAATAGATGTTCTTCAAAAATTGCTGTGTTCTACATATTGATGATCCTCTAAGTTCTAGTCTTCAAACAGCCTACCTACTGTTCATCAACATGGTCATCTGTGAAGCCATTCAAGCTACGTAGGGCCTGCTAGATCCACTGCCATAACCTTCAAATAAATCCGACATCATCTCCATGGGAGACATCAAAGCATAATGTGAGAAATTCAGCTAAATCATGAGTTAAATGAGTAATGAGAACTATTCTCAGTTATGAAACACTTAAAAGTTGAACAAGGGCAGCTAGGTGGCGCAGTGGATAGAGCACCGGCCCTGGAGTCAGGAGGACTGGAGTTCAAATCCGGCCTCAGACACTTAACACTTACTAGCTGTGTGACCCTGGGCAAGTCACTTAACCCCAATTGCCTCACTTAAAAAAAAAAAAAGTTGAACAAAACCTTATAACCTAACCTCCACTTATAATAGCACTGTTTCAATGGAACAGTACGTTCCAAGTTCTAAAGAATGATCTTTCAACTTATAAATACCTGTGAGTAAGCTGGGGACTACCCCCTTTCTTCTGTCATTTGAAAGCACTTTGCTTCCTTTTGTATAGTTCTATATCAAAGTTAGACGTTATTACTTAAGAAAATAAAATAAAGCACCAAATACTAATATTCCCAAATACACATAAATCTATCAGATAACCAACTAGTAACTTTCGTCTTAAGTTATCAAAGGGCTTCACACAGTAATTAAGTCTCACAAGTGCTTGACATTTAAAAAAAAAATGTGTTTCCAATAAACAATTTTCTGCCTCTTAACTCTGAAAAATAATTAAATCAAGAATTCCACCCCCACCAAGTTTAAGCTATCATAGAAGCAACGAAATGAAAATCCATTCATTCCATTGCCTTCTGGAAATTTCTTTCCAATTTTTCTGTCTGTAAAAGAATAGCAATAAGACTACAACTCAATGACAATAATTTACAATACATAATCTAAGTTCCTTGGGGAAAAGTACTGTTTCATTTTTGTCTTCCCATCCCAGCACCTAACATAGTACCTGACACATAGTATCGGTTTAATAAATGTTTGACTGAGGTCACATGTATATAGCACTTTAAAGATGACAAAAGTACTTCCTCCAAAACAACCCTTTGAAGTAGATAGTGCATATATTATTCCCATTTCTTTCATGAAAGGAAACAGAGGCTCTAAAGATGAAATGACTTGTCCAAGATCGTGAAGCTAGTGGGGCCTTAGCTTCTTCAAGAAGGCTCTGGAGTAAATGAGTGCCAAGGTCTCTTTTTTGGACTCGAACATTAGGATGTAGAAGCAAGGCTCAAACCTCTCACTACAAGCTCAGTATTGATTCTACTTGAGGTAACTTGGTGTAGTGGTAAGAACAGCAAACTTATTAGCTGCATAACCATACCAACCATACCCCCTCTCAGCCTCAGTTTCTTCATTTGCAAAAATTAAGATTAACTACATTTGGGAGAGGGGAGAAAGAGGAAAGGAAGGGAGAGAAAGAGGAATTGGGGGGGGGGGGGAGAAGGACAGATTAGGAGAAGAAGAGGAGCTAACATGTTTATAGCCTTTAAGGTTAGCAAAGTACTTTACGTATATTAACCATTTTATCCTAATAACAATTCCAGATCAATCAACAAACATTTATTAAATGTTTACTATGTGTCAGGAACTGGGCTAGAAGCTAGGGACATAAAATAAAAAATTAAAATTCCTACTGTCAAGGAGTTTACTTTCTATCAGGGAAAATAATATGCGCACACACGTAAGTACATACAGTATAAGATAATTGTCTATTTTTACAATACAAACTGGGAGGAAGCAGCAGCAGCTGGGGATAGAATGCAGGGATTATGCACCAAGGATTGTGCTAGGATTCAAATTTGCTAAATGAGAAAAAGGGTTCTTCAAGTATCAGATACTTCAGGCTGCCCTACACATTATTCTTGTCAATGAAAAAACTTATAAATAAAACCAACTTACAGGGTGACAAAGATGTTAGACTTTAAGGGAAAGAGGAAACAGAGTAACCACCTAGTCCAAACCAATTTACTTTAAATGATAAGGAAACAGAGACTCAGAGGTTCAAAGTAACTTGCCTAAGGTTACTCAGCTAACTATAGTATAAGAGACAACATTCGAATCCAGGTCTCTCCACTTCCGCTCAGTTCCACTATATTCTCAAAATTCTCGAGATTTTTAAATTCCCTTCTATTTTTAAAATACAATTTCACTTCTGGCCTCTTAGAGAACCAAACACCATCTACTATTATCCGAAATCACACACTTGCAGAAAGCTAAAGGTCAATGTGGCTATTCTGCTGCAGCTTCACTAAGGCTACCAGTATAATTTCACCCACAGATTCTAAGTATATCTCACCTACAACTTCAGAGATAAATTACAGATGGTCCTAGAAGTAGGCAATGAAGCCTCACTGTATTTCATATGTATTATTTCTTTTTCAAAGGAAACAATTTGACTTACTCTAAAACAAAGTTAGATCGATTCAGAGATTTTCATCAATGAGGAAAAAAAAACACAGGACAAATGTAATCTCTTATAACTGGTTTTTCTGATTCATTTAGAACTCCAGGCCTACCTCACCCACCCCCCCAGGTCTACTAAAAAGGGAAACTAGATTTCCCATTAATTCAAAAAGTAACCAAAACATACAATTTTCCTCTTCATTGGTGATGAACTATGGTAAACACCTATAACGTTACATTCTCCAGAAAACCAATGAGAAGAATGCATAATGAATGATTAAAGCTACACAACATTAGAATTCATACCGACATACAGCTGAGCTAAAGTCCAATGTTGGAATTAACAAAACCTTGTGTATTATACAGTATTTAATACAGACACTCTCTAGGTTAAAAGTAAAATTTATCATATACAGTACTGAAGGCCTTTGACCTGATGACTGGAAACCCGTTTTCCCAAAAAACAAGTAAATATCCTTTTGAAACTTCAGTAAGAAGAAAAATACAGAACATCTAAAAAAGCATTACAAAGACAAAAAAAAAATACAACCAAGTGGAGAATTAGTTAGGCCACTGACTCCATGGCCAGAGAAGCTGTCATTCATTCATAAAGGAAGGGAAATGTGCTACTGTGAATATAAGGGCTAGAGATAAAATTATCAAAGCAAATGGCATGTATTAAGCAAAATTTTCTAAGTGTCAAGCACTATATTACGCATTGAGGGAAAAAAGACAAAAACAGAGAAGTCTCTCCACTCAAGAAGCTTATACAGGAAAAGAAGAGAGACAAAGAGAACCACAACAGGTACACACAAAATCCCAACTGTGTCATTTACTACCTGGTGTAACCTTGAGCAAGGCACTTAGTTTCCCCATCTGTAAAACAAGGGAACTAGAGAGGATTACCTCTGAGATCTCTTCCAGCTCTATTATCTATGATCCTAAGTAAATACAAAACATGCCCTCTACAGCACTGGGAATGTAGGGATCGGTTTTTTTTTCCTTGTAGTATTAAAACTACAAGAGAAAAAACTACCCTGGAGGTTTCAAAGTAATTGGTAAAACAAAGTCCACATTGATGCAACTAGAAAAAACAAATCCAAGTGATATTACAGCACAAACTGTATAAAAAATGTCCTAAGGGAGTAGACAGAGTAGGATGGGTCATTTGTAAGACATTTTGAGGGGATGAGTCAGAAGTTGGGCCTTAGAGGAGATGAAAATGAATTTGCATACATAAAGCCCAAGAGCATTCTAGGCATAGAGAAGTTGCAGAGATGTAGTGTACTGGCAACGAAGTTGAAAATATGCTTTGAATCCCCAATTTGTCTACTTAGTACCTGGTGACCCTGGACAAGTCAACAGTCTTGTCGGCCTCACTTCCCTCCTCATCTATAAAATGATTAAGCTGGATTCTAGGATCTCTAAAATCCTTCTCTAGCTTAAATCTTATACTCCATCAAAACTGGCCTTACTTTGGGGAGGGGAGAGAATGAAGTTAAAAAGAAGCAAGAAGATGAGGCTGGGGGACAGCTAGATGGCACAGTGGATAAAGCAACAGCCCTGGATTCAGGAGTACCTGAGTTCGAATCTGGCCTCAGACACTTAACACTTACTAGCTGTGTGACCCTGGGCAAGTCACTTAACCCCAATTGCCTCACAAAAAACAAACAAAAAAACAAGAAGATGAGGCTGAAGAACTGAGTTGGGAAGACTCAATGCTAGACTTTAGATATGACTTAAGAGGCAGCAGGAAACCACCACAGACTTTTGAGCAGAGGAAATGTGGTAACCACCATGGTAGTTATGAAAGATTGTTCTGACATTTTATGAAGGATAGACTGCACTTGACTTACACATTAGGAACAACGGCAGGAATGGAGAAAGGGACAAAGCCATTAAAACTTTCTGAGTAAAAATCAATAGATTTGGGTGCCTGAATATGGCAAATCTATCTGCTCAGGCACACCCCATCAGGATTTGAAAAGCCATGGAGTAGGTTAACCATATGTCAAAAATAACAGCACCATCAGAAATGAACAAATCCAAGATTGTAAAACGATAGCCCTAGGGGGCAGCTAGGTGGCACAGCAGATAAAGCACCAGCCCTGGATTCAGTTGGACCTGAGTTCAAATCTGACCTCAGACATTTGATACTTACTAGCTATGTGACTCTGGGCAAGTCAGTTAACCCCAACTGCTTCACCACCACCACCACCCCCCCCCACACACACACACAGCCTTGAACTTGACATACCTCAACGAAAGCTGCTGGTTTCAATCTTTTTTTCTTGAGATTCTGACCTGAGAGCAAACTGATCCTGAAGGATCCTATCCTATCCTATGCTGAGATCATACCATGAATTGACCTTTTAAAGAAAAATAACATGAAATTTAGCAAATGGAAATTTAGGTGCTCTCTCCATACAGAGACAGTGACTTTGGGGGGGGGGGGAGGTATGTTTTTAAAAGTAATATTAAGAACAGTTTAACAGAAAGATCATAATTTAAGCTATTTCCCCACCAATTAGTACATTTAACATAGGGAAATACAAGAGGGATAATTTAAGATATTTTTTTTAATTCCTGAAGGTACACACTAAGTGAATGAATTAGTCCTTCATTCTTGGATGCCTTTTTTCCCTCTAAGTCCCAGGAAACTGAAGTTGTGACAAGGCATGGCAATATTCAAATTACAATAGCTCCCTTCACCAGGATTTCAGGTAGTATTTTATAAACTTAAATGAGCCAAAGTAAACATTTAGAGCCATAATCCAAATATGATATGGTAGCTAGTGGCTGTAGAGTAACAATGTACACCAACGCCTAGCCTGAGAGCTTCCTCTTTTCACTTGACCCTTTTATTACTGGAGTCCACTGGACCATGCAAAGCAAGCAGATCATACTTGTTAGAGAACATTCTTATTCTTTAAGAGTGAAGTGGAGCCCCCTTTTTAGAGGGTGCTCTAAACACTAACTGCACACTAGGGTGCCTCCTTCTCGTGAGGAGAAAATAAAGCCTTTGTCACCTCAAAAAAAAAAATAGAGTGAAGTGGAAAAAAGTGTGTGTGGGGGGAGAGTGAAGTGTTTTATTTTCCCCCCTCTCATACTCTTGTATGAGGATGGCATGGTGGATACAGAGCTAGCCTTGGAACCAAGGAAGATCTGGGTTTAAGTTCTGCCTCTGGTACATCACAGGTCTCTGGACAAATCACTTAACCTCTTGGTGCTCCAAGGCAACTCCCAAAGATCTACACTGGTAGTTTTCACCTTTGGGAGTTCCCCAAGCCAAAGAAATCACAGAGTCAGCCCCTTTTACTACCTTGGAAGTGATAGTTCACTAGGATGTTCATATCAAGCACTTTCCCAATCCACATACCTGGTATTATCTTGCTTTTTAAAGCAATCAAGCAAAGGCCTATCTTGTTTGTAACTTATCCCCATGGAAACAGGAGAGCAATATAAGGTTAAGATAAGGAAGCCAATCTCATTCAGTCTCACTGATCAGATACTATAAAAGTATTTTCTTTCTTCCTTCCTCAACCAAGGCAATATTCAGATACACATACATATTCCATGTCACAACTTAGATGGAAGAAGCATAGATGGTTCAGTAACAGTGAATCTAAGCTGTAATACTGGAGTAACAGTTCAAAAGTTGTCTCCATTTAATGGATAGAAGCCATTTTATGACATAGTAATTGTTGTGTTCAAGCATGCAATAGGGCATGTTAAGAGTAAGTCAGGAGTGGTCTGCTCCCCGTAGATAAAGAGTGAGCCTGAGTGGCTTATCAAGCACAGAACTCTAGTGTGAAGAGAAATTTTCTAAATGAAGAACTGCATCTCTCAGAAAAACCTTGTCTGTCTCTTGAGACCATAGCCTGCCTTCAAAGTATGCCTGAAATAAATAGATGAAATAGTATTTTTTCCCATAATATAAGGAAGAAGAGAGTCATCGACATGATGACCTCGTCTTGGATCCTCTTTTTCTCATTGCCCCAATGTCCAATACAGTGCTTAAATATACAGCAGATAAATGGAAAAGAAAAGGTTTCTCCAACCTGAGGCCCAGTATCAAAATAGCACCTGCTTCACATCATTAGCAACTATTCACAGAATAACAACTCTGGGAAGTAAGTTAGAAACCAACCTTAACAAATCTGACTTGGGGTCATTTTCTATCTACAGTGCCAACCTTTAAAAGAAACAACTTCAAAGTCTATCAAACTAACTTTCTACAGTTATGGAGGGTCAGAGTGAACATGGAAAATTCAAGTTTACATACATAACCCCCAAAAGTGAACAAATTCTTCTGATCTCTAAGGTTCCTACCAATTCTTTTTTTTTGGGGGGGGGGGGGGCCCAATGGGGTTAAGTGACTTGTCCAGGGTCACACAGCTAGTAAGTGTCAAGTGTCTGAACTCAGGTACTCCTGAATCCAGGGCTAGTGCTTTATCCACTGCTCCACGTAGCTGCCCCCGCTACCAATTCTTGAGATGCTTCTAGTATTCTTCCATCAAAAAACTTAACTGTATTACAAGCACAGACAGAAAATTCAACTGGTATCAATTTCATTTGTTGTCATTTCTTGACCAACCTCATTTGCAACTTTAATCATAATAAGAATCCATGTTTATATATCAGTTTAAGGTTTACAAAGCACGCCCTTACAACCACCCTGTTAGCTAGGTATTCTAAGTATTATTTCCATTTTGCAATGTAGAAGCAGTACTGTATAGTGGATAGAAAGCTAGCCTGGAAGCCAGAAAGGCCAGGGGTTCAAGTTCGGCCTCTGAAGCAAACTCACTATAGAACTCTAGGGAAGTCATTTAACTTCACAGTGTTCTCACCAGCTTTCTAAGACCACAACTTACAAAGAGGTTGACCTTAATTGGTAGAATGTTCCCTCATCTAAGATTTTCTATGCCAATGAAATCACCAATCCAATCCATGTTCCTTTATTTTACAAATCAGGAAACTGAGGCTCTGTGAGGTTAAGGGATTTAAACAAGTAACAATTTAGAATCATCCAGCCTAGTGGTTCTAAATCAAGAGTTCATGACCTTTGTTTCTTAAAATATTTTCATAACTTTAATATAATTGGCTTCCTTTGTAATCCTATGTATTTTATTTTATGCATTTAAAAACATTATCCTGAGAAGGGACTCATGGGTTTCACCAGATAGCCAAAGAGGACCAGGAAACAAGAAAAGGTGAAGTACCTCTTATTTAGTTCAGTCTCCCCTTTTTATACTTAAAGAAACTGAGACCCAGACAGGTGATGTACCTTGCCAAGACTATGTTGCTAATCACTGGTATAACAGAACTAGAACTCAGATCTCCTAACTAGATCTCAGATTCTCAGTCCAATTTCCCCCCAACATACCACCCTCTTAGTAATAAAAACAACGAAATGTTTAAAATATATAGGGGTAGGGGGAAAGAAGTAGCAAAAAAGGATCTGGATAAACAGCAAATCAACAGAAGACCCCCCCCCAAAAGACCCCAAGATTCAAACCTAACTTCCTTTGACCCTTTCTCACATTTACTACTAACTTCCCTATCTCTGACGGTGACACAATCTTCCCTATCACCCAGGTGGAATTCCTTGAGTTCTTCATATCCATATCCAATTAGCTACCAAAATGATACCCTCCCAGTAGAAAATAAACTCCTTGAAAGCAAGGACTGTCTTTTGTATTCATGTCACCACTGCCTAGTACAGTGCCTAGCACATAGCAAATACTTCATACTTGCTGAATGACACCCCTAAAACACAGATCTCGACACATTACTCCTCCACACAAGAATCTTCGAGTATCAGCCTTCTTGTCTCTAATACTGGGGTTCTCAACCTAGGGTCCATTGATAGATTCCAAGGGATCTGTGAATGACTAGGAAAAAAAAGATCATATCTATTTTCACTCATGTTTGGTGTCCTTTGTAATGCTAAGTATTTTATCGTATGCATTTTAAAACAAAATTCCTTTAAGGGCTCCATAGGCTTCACCAAACTACCAAAGGTGTCCATGGCACAAAGGAGGTTAAGAACACCTGCTTTAGGGTAAAATACAAAACGCACAGTTTAGAATTTATAATATTCCCGAGTATAGGTCTTCTCTAACTTCATGCTATCTGCCTTCTTGTACTCTCCATTCCATTCCAGCTGACCTGTTTCCCATCTATATTCCTTCCTGTACCTCTGCAGCTTTCCAAGCCTGTCTGTCTGCTGTATCTGAACTGGACTGCATCTCTTAGAATCCCTACCTTCCTAAAAAGCATAATTCATTTGGTGCCACTTCCTAGTCAAGGACTTTACTGATCAATCCTCCCTCCACCCATCCATCCCCCTACCAAGAGTTAGTGTTCTCAACCTCTTGAGACTACTCAGTATTGCTTCATTTTGAGGCTACTCATTTAACTATATACATGTTGTATTGTAATAGAACCTAAGTTCTTTAAGGATAGAAACGGTTTCATTTTGTCTTTGTATCCCACTAGGTACTAAATAAATATGGTTGAACTAAATGGCTAAGTCTTATCTAATTCTACTTCTAGGACATTCTTTATATCCACATCCTCTCCAATCTGACCACCACACCAAGTAGATTCAGGTATTCAATATTCTCACCTAGACTAATAGAGCAGCCTTTCAACTTGCTGACTCCCTGTTGGGAGTCCCCCCTCTCCAACTCCCATCATTCGCTCTGCTGCTGTCAAAATAATCTTAACAATTCCAAGGTCACAATCATCTTCCCCACTTCCCCTGACAGACTTTCATGTCTCATTACCTATACTCAAACTCCTTATACGAACATGCAACCTTCCTCTTTAACATTAATAATTACAGCTTCCATTTATAGAGAGCGTTAAGGTTTACAATGTTCTCTCTGTACAGTATTTCATTGGATCCTAACAAGCCTGTAAGGAAGGAAATATGCCTATCCCTCCACTTTACAATAAGGAAACTGAAGCTGAGAGAGGCTGAGTGTTTTTTCATGGTCATGAAGCTACTAAATGTCAGAGTAACACAGGTTTTCTGATTCCAATTTCAGGACACTTTCTACCAACCCTACATTTATTTCACATTGTTGCCCTTAATGCATTATATGTTCTAGCCAAACTGGATTCCTGGCTGTTCTCCTGTAGCATTCTTGACTCTCCAACCTTGGCATTTAACAAAGACTAGCCTAACTGAATAGAACCTGCTTCATCCCCTATTTCTACATTGGTCCATTTGCATATGTCTGCCCCTTGGAAACCCTCTATTCCTTAAGATCTAGCTCAGGGGCAGCTAGGTGGGGCAGTGGATAGAGCACTGGCCCTGGATGCAGGAGGACCTGAGTTCAAATCCGGCCTCAGACACTTAACACTTATTAGCTGTGTGACCCTGGTCAAGTCACTTAACCCCAATTGCCCCACCAAAAAAAAAAAAAAAAAAGATCTAGCTCAGATGCCACTTCCTTCAAGAAGCTCTGGCTAATTCCCTCAGCTAGAAAGAAGTAGCAACTCCCCAAATTTCTCTTCTGACCTCTCCAATGCATGTCTTTTCTTTTTTTTTTTTTGCGGGGCAATGGGGGTTAAGTGACTTGCCCAGGGTCACACAGCTAGTAAGTGTCAAGTGTCTGAGGCCGGATTTGAACTCAGGAACTCCTGAGTCCAGGGCCGGTGCTTTACCCACTACACCATCTAGCTGCCCCCTCCAATGCATTTCTAACACAGACCATATAAGTGTGACAAAGTACAGTCCTTAGCTGTGATATAGTATAGCTATACTAAAGCTCTTTGCATACCTGGCCCTAACCCTCAAAAAGTTTACAATCTAAAAGAAAGTTTTGTCCCTTTTCCCCCCATCGTTGTAACCCACAGTACCATGATGACAGACACAAAACTTTAAATGAATTTTTTTTTTTGGGAGGGCAATGAGGGTTAAGTGACTTGCCCAGGATCACACTGCTATTAAGTGTCTGAGGCCGGATTTGAACTCAGGTACTCCTGAATCCAAGACCAGTGCTTTATCCACTGCACCACCTAGCTGCCCCTAAATGAATTTTTAAAAGAAATATTGCAGAGAGATGTGTTGCAAATAAAACTAAATGTTTAATATCACACACTTTTCAAATGTCAGGTTTAGACCTTGAGTAACCAAAATGAAGGAAAAATAAACAGCTCTTCCATCTACCCAAAATTTATACCAAATGCCTCACACCCAAAGTCTAGTCAGTGTTAAGAGATTGGGGGGAGGGAGAAGGGAGGCCTACTGGGTAGTATAGAGCTTAGTTTCTTAAACTGTGGGATGTAACCCCAGATGAGGTCTAGTAACTAAATGTGAGGGTTTTGAAAAATTTGGCAACAGTAAAAGATTGGGGGGGGGGGGGTTAAAATGCCCACATACCCAGGCTGAGTAAAAATTTCTCAGACAAAAAGGGGTTGTGAGTGGAAAAAGTTTAAGCACGCTTGTAGAGGATTACAGACTGGCCTGGGCAATGGCAAATGGCCAGCTACTCCTTTAATTTAACCATCTACTTACCCAGGTTATTTTTTTTAAATTAGCTCTCCTTAATGAAGCTTCTAAGGTGTTGCTGTTTCAATCCAGGACAAAAGGTGGTAGTGGGGAACCAGAGGGTCCAACTATGAAGGGAAAACATTTTCTTATTTTCCACCCAAAATGGAGTAAGAAGTATAAACAAATACATAAGGCACACAGATGATGCCTTCAAATCACATGAGCAATCCTGAACCCACTAGGAACAGGTCAAAACTTAGATAATTTTCCTGTCAAGACATTTTTTTCATCTTTTTTTTTCAAAAGCAGAAAACAAATTTTCCTCACTATATAATTTTAAAAAAAAGTATACTTGTTTACTCTTAAGGCAAAGGAAGGCAAGAATTTTTTTTTCCTGTTTAAAAAAAAGATTTTCCTAGGGGGAAGCTAGATGGTGCAGTGGATAGAGCACTGGCCCTGGAGTCAGGAGGACCTGAGTTCAAATCTGACCACAGACACTTAACATTTACTAGCTGTGTGACCCTGGGCAAGTCACTTAACCCCAATTGCCTCACTTTTAAAAATTAAAAAAAAAAAAAAGATTTTCCTGATGAATCTCTTATCTTAAGCAGTTGCTGATACTGAGTACCCAAATGATTCCTATAATTTCATGCCCCAATGTATCCAAGTCTCCATGATATTATTTCCTATTTCAATTCACCTTGCGCAAACAAAACCCTAGTATCTAGCACTTAATACATAAATGGGCCATTTTTACCACTTGTCTAATTTCTAAGTATCTAAGAAAGTTAGTTGATTCTGAGATGATATGGTATCTGACACTGCCATATAGAAACCAGTCAACATGAAATGCCTCCTGATTTATTTTAATAGAAGAGGCCATTCTTGTTTCACTGGTTAGGTAACATTCAATGCCACCTAGTTCACCCCCTCAAAATTAAACCAAAAAAGAGCTTCAACCCAAATCAAGATGCAAGAACTGATTTCTTTTTTCTCTACAAAAAGTTTTCCCAACATAAAAAATGAGTCACTTTTAATTACTTACTTAGTTGCAATAGCATAATTAATCTTATTGAATTAAGAGTTTCAAAGCCAGTTTGTTTCACAAGATCCACTGTCACCACCTTCACTTTTATTTCTAAAAGCACATAGCTAAAACACAAGTGAAAATACAGTTGTCATCAACCCTCAATCGCACATACAATTTTAAAAAAAAATTTGAAGCCCCCAAAATGAAAGTATCTCTTATGAACACAGCTGAGGATTTTAATTTCCTTAAAGGAAAAAACAAAAACAAAACCTAAGACTTTGAAGACTCATACAGTCACAATTCAATGTACTGTGCACTTTAATATGCAAGGCACTCTTTAAAATGGTGACAGAAATGACAGTTATATACCTTACAGCTTATAAAGTGTTTCTCACAACCACAAAGAGATAGTAAAAATCATTATTCTGATGTCACAGATAAGGAAACAGAGGCCCAGAGAATTTAAGACTTACTCAGCTACTAAGCATCAAAACTAAAGCTTAAACTCAGATTTTCTAACCCCAAAGTAAGGCCTCTTTCCTCTACCAAGAGGAGTTCTTAACCTTTTTGTGCCACTGGGCAGTCTGGTGAAATCTAGGGATGCCTTCTCAGGAAAAAATGTCTCTAAATGCAAAAAATAATAATACGTAGAATTACAAAGGAAATAAATTATGTTGATTTTCAAAAAAATATATTTTTTTAAGTTGACATCCTCTTGACCTAAAAGTAAGGCCTAGCACCTTCCCACAAGGAATTCACAATGTATTAAGAAGGATAAGTTCATTACACAAATAACTAAATCGTAAGGGAGAATGTTAAGCCCATAAGAAAGGTACAAAGTGCCATGGGGTTGTTCTCTGGTCAAAATAAAAACTATTTGCTAGAAGTCTTCAAAGTGTTTAGGAACAGGGATGAATCCCTAAGGAATGGTCAGCAGGATTATTTATGTAAAGCCATGTTGGTTAATTTTAAGAAAAAAAATACTTACAATTTGTACATATTATTTTGATTTAGCTTTTTACTCCCCATTTTAGTAAAAAAAAAAATCAAACGTGAAAACAAAGATGTTCTGTGTTTTATATGTGGGGGGTGGAGTGGGGATTTTACACCCTAATAATTCTGAAGCTATTTATTTACTTTAAAATAGTATAATAAAACCTATGGAGATATGAGGGGACTATTTATAAAGGGCATCCCAAAAGTCATCCTATAGTTTGAAACTGCACTAAGAATTTAGGAAAAAACCCTGTATGTCAAATGGCCAAAACATTTTCATATTTGGACAAAAAATTGCTCCAAAATACGTACTTTTTGGTCAAGGTGCCGGAAAGTATTAACATAAAGTTCATTGAGGTAGCTAAAACTATACCCCATGAAAACAGGAAGTCAAACTAAAAAGAAAAAAAAAAGTCGTCCTGGAATTTGTTGAGACTGAGGCTAGTATTAGATAGAGTACGAGTAAGATTGTATCCACTACAAGAATTGCCTCCTAAGGGGATTTCTTCCAGAGGTTACCACCTTAACCTTCCTTCCCTCCTTCACTGGCACCAAAACAAAGTTCCAAAACTAGCTTCTCCAAGTTTGATGCTTCTATAGTATGTGAACTCAAAGCTCTCCTAACAACTTTTGCCTGCAAAGCAGGTTTAGAAAAAACACCACCAAAACCCAACCACCACCACCCCGACTTCCCCAGCAATCAATCACGAGCCTTCCCCATCTCCGGGCAGCCCTCTCCCCATCCTGACCCAGCCCCGGGCCCGCCGCAGGTAGGCTGAAGCTGAAGCAGTTCAGGTGTGCAAGGAAGAGGACGAGTCTGGACCTGCTCTCTTTTCTCCCTCCCCCCCAAGTTCACAGCCCGCTCTCCAGCCCAGGCATTCGAGTGGTACCCCAAGGGGGCTTCTGCACCGTCTACCCCCATTTCCCACTTCAGCCCAGAGAGCCAGTGGTGTTTATACCTCGAGACCCACTGTAAACAGGGGGTCTCCAAGGGCATTTCTTGACATCAATTCTCCCTAGAGCCAAGGCTGGACCTGAAAGGCTACAGGGGTGAGAAGAGTTTGGGGAGAAGGGGAGGGAAGCCTTTGGGGAGGGGAGCAAGCACGCCTCCTCTACGCCCCCCCCCATAAAAACGCTCCCAGGAGGCATGGGCGGCCTCTCCACGGAGCCAGGGCCACGTTCACGTCCACAGCCCCCCCGCAGCGGGGAAGGTCATCCGGACCCTCTCTTCTCCTCCTCCACTTCCTCCTCCTCCCTTCTCCCTCCCTCTCTTGGGCAGGCAGCGTGTCCGGGTGCACGGAGCCTACGAGACCTCGCCCTCCCCGGGCCCCTCCACCCAGCCCAGGGAAAGCCCGGGGGGAGGGGGGCAGCCCAGGGGGCGGGATCGGCCTCGCCAGCGGCCCCCCTCCCGGAAGGGTGGTTGGAGGGGGTGTGGGGGGTGTCTGTGTTTACTGGACGAAGTTCTGGGGCGTGCTCCCCCTTCTTCCCCCCCAAGTTACACTCACACTTCCACGCACACTCACTCACATAGGTTCCCTCCAGCATTTTCACACAATCACACACTCGCACTCAAACTCAAGCATGCACACACTTACACTCGCACTCGTATCCCCACACGTTCATACTCATTCACTCACTCTCAGTCATTCACACTCCCGTGCAATCCGCACTAACACACACACACACACACACACACACACACACACACACACACACACACACACACACACACACTCTCTCTCTCTCTCTCTCTCTCTCTCTCTCTCTCTCGCTCGCTCGCTCGCTCGCTCCCCGCCCCTCCCCCGGCGGCGGCTCTCACCTGCATCCCGGGCAGGCCCGGCTGCACGGGCGAGTGAGCCATGGCTGCGCCGCCGCTCCGGACGGGCCAGGCCAGGCCGGGCCCCTTCCCCGCGGCGGCGGCGGCGGCGGCGGCAGGCGACTCGGACGAGGAGCAGGACGGGCGGGCGGCGGCGGCGGCCTGCCCAGCCCGGCACCCCCCACGCTCGTCCCGGCCGGGGCGGCGGGGGCTCGGGGATCAGCGGCGCGGAGCGGGCCGCGCAGTCTCCATGCACGACGGTCGGGCGGCAGCTGTGGCGGCCCGGGCAGCAGCGCCTTCTCTTCTTCTCCTTCTTCCTCCTCCTCCTGGGCTGGCAGAGGCGGCGGCGGCGGCGGCGGCTCCTTCCGGGCTCTCCGGGGCGGCCGCGGGACGCTCGGCGACTCCCCACGCACACCCAGCCAGGAGCCGTGTCCGCCCCGCCCAGGGCAGCAGCAGCAGCCCCCGCCCCCGCCCCAGCCTCCGCCTCCTCCTCCTCCCCCCGGCCGGCCCCGGGGTGTGGGATCCCCCCCTCCCCCCCCCGCCCGGTGTTTCCGGGAGAAGGAGGCGGCCTCCGACAGACAGCCGGCCCCGGCAACCCGAGTCCGCAGCCGCGAGAGCTCCGCACCTTCCGGGGCCTCGGGCGGGGGCGGGGGCGGGCTCCTCCGAGGGGAGGAGCTTTGCGGCCGCCGCCGACGCTGATTGGGCTCCGGGAGCGGCCGGGGCGGGCGGAGAAGGGGCGACGCGGCGGCGGCGGCGGCGGGGTCAGCCTACCCCTCCCCCCAGGCCGAGGCGGCGAGGAGGGCAAGGAAATGGGAGGGAGGGAAGTGATCTCCGTGGTCTTGGGTCACCAGGAACTCGGGGTGGCCACGAGGGTCAAGCATAGTCACCAATTCCGGGGCCGGAGTACCCACGGGGAGAGTAACCAAACTGCCTAGAGAGGAGGAAGCAATTAGCTCTTCCACCCACTCTTAGAATTCCCCCGTGTCCTCCCCCCTTCCATCGCCTTGTTCCTCAGCTGTCACGCTGTTACTAGTTAGACTAAAACAAACATTCCCCGTGGAAATAAATAGTCCTTCCCGGGCCACTCCGAACGATCCGAGATGCGAGCGGAACGGGGGACTCGGGGGGAGAGGGAGAGAAAGGAAACAATAGGGAGAGTAGCCAGTGGATGCTCCGACGATCCGATGGACTTTACGGCCAGGGCAGAGGAGAAAATCGGAGGAGGGACCTCCAGGGGACTTTATTGCTGGAAACTCGATGACCACAGCTGGCACCAGGCCTACTGACAAATAAAAAGTGACATCGCTGGGTTCCTGCATCTCCTAGTTCTGGACCCAGGCAAAAGAGTCCACCCACAAGCGTGGGAAGGGAAGTAAATGGGGACGGGAGGGGGAGGGGACTATAGAGTTCAAGAAAGAATTAATAAGCTCAAACATGTACAGCTGCTTAGGAAAGTCTAAAGCACTTTACCCTGGGTAGCCCTGGGAGGAAGGTAACACAAATTCCTTCCCGCCTCTTATAAAGCTCTTTCAGTAACTTTCCTTGGTCTCAGTAGCAATGGAAGCCAGAACTTGTGACGCCAATCTTCACTTCTGCCCTCTACACCACACTGCCCATTAATGCTCTGCTTTTGATCCCATGTAACCCTTATTCTCAATTTAACCCACTTTCAGGAATTTCTGGGGAAGAAAGGAGGTGCTGAATGCTGAATATGGAATCATAGCACGTTGGTTCCAATCCCAGCTTGGGGATTTGCTACCTGCATGATTTTGGGTCCTGAATCTGTAAAAAGAGGAAATTAAGCTAGATGATTTCTAAAATCCGTTCCAACTCCAAAACTATGATCCATTCTTACTCTCAGTCCCCTGGCCCTGAATCATTTAGCCATCTTCTTTTTAACGAACATGTGAAATAAACTTCAGCAGCCAACAGTAGAGTAAATCAAAAGAACTTCCTTCCTTCCCTCCATCCCTCCCTTCTTTCCTGCCTTCCTCCCTTCCTTTCTTTCAAAAGTGAAGTAACCAATAGGTCCTGATGGGTTTTCTTTGAGCTCTCCTTGGTGCAAACAACACAAAAGTTCTAGGATCCTTACTAATAAATGAGGGACAAAGATTTCCTTGACTAATTTCCCTATATCAGCTCCTTACTCTATTATAGATAGCTCCCTTATAGAGAACCACACAAAGCGGAATGAGGGGTGGTTTCCCTAATGCTCTAGGTAACCTTGAACAAGTCACAACCTTTCTGGACCTCAGTGTTGAGTGGGATGGGAAGTACATCCACTGACCCCTGTAATAGAGACTCGGGGAGAAAGGAGGCCGAAGCATTGATTTTATTTCTTTCGAAAGAAAGGTGCACCACAATCACTGGGACAACCAGGAGGTGTGACACACCGGGATTAGAAATCAAGCAGTTTTTATACTTTTTACAGACATCTAATTTGACCATAATAACATCTCTAAAGGGCTTTAAGACTTTGAGATCAGATCACTAGGCCGAAGGGGGGGCACTTTCCATCTCAGTGGAGGGTCATATCCATATGTCCCTCTCAGTGTCTTCATCTGTAAAATGATGAAATTGGATATGAATGATCTCTAGGGTCTTTTCTAGCTCATACTCAGATTGAGCGCTATGTTCTTCTCTAAATTAGATTCCACTTTCTGTCTAAAAACAAGATCATAGAGTTAAAGCAGGGCCCTCTAATCTAACACCTTCGTTTTGCCAACAAGACGCTTAAATTACTTGCTCAACCTAGTTAATGGCAAAACCTTCTGACTCCAAATCCAGTGTTCTTTCCACTATATCAAGCTACTTTGTTTTTTTTTTTTAAGTGAGGTAATTGGGGTTAAGTGACTTGCCCAGGGTCACACAGCTAGTAAGTGTTAAGTGTCTGTGGTCATATTTGAACTCAGGTCAGGTCCTCCTGACTCCAGGGCCGGTGCTCTATCCATTGCGCCACCTAGCTGCCCCCTCAAGCTACTTTGTTAATCCCACAAATAACAAAGTTTTCACCTAATCCTGTTTCATTCCTTTTTTGTTTTGTGTTCTCTTTCAAGAATAAAGAGGGGCAGCTAGGTGGCACACTGGATAGAGCACCGGCCCTGGAGTCAGGAGGACCTGAGTTCAAATATGGCCACAGACACTTGACACTTACTAGCTGTGTGACCCTGCGCAAGTCACTTAACCCCAATTGCCGAAGAAGAAGAAGAAGAAGAAGAAGAAGAAGAAGAAGAAGAAGAAGAAGAAGAAGAAGAAGAAGAAGAAGAAGAAGAAGAAGAAGAAGAAGAAGAAGAAGAAGAAGAAGAAGAAGAAGAAGAAGAGCGGCCAAAAGGTTTGGGGGTTTAGTGTGAAATTATGACACCAGGTTCATAAACGGAGCCATAGGTGATGCTGTCATTTTTGTGAGAGAGACAAAAAGTTTCTTTGCTTATCATGAAGTGTCTATTATCAGTCAATTAACAAGTATTTGCAAAGCACTTAATATGTGCCAGACACTTTGTTAGATCCTGGGAATACAAATACAAAAAGTTAGAAGCAAGACTAGGTCCTGCAAACACATTCCCTGCCTTCAGTCTTCTAGGAGAGATGACATTTATGTAAACATACTAGGCAAAATGTGAAAATGAAGAGGTGTCCAGAGTGTCATGAAAAATCTGATGAGGAAGACACCATTTCTAGCTGGGTGGATCAGAGATGGCATGAAGAAAGGCAGCACCTGATATGGACCCTGGGAAATGGAAGGGATTTTAAGAAACAGAATTGGGGGGGGGGGGGAATTATGGTATATATTCCAGGCTCAGTGAATGGCTTCCAGAGATGGAAAAGAACAGGGCTAAAACAAAAGATAAGAGAGTCATGCACTTTAGCTACAATGTAGAACATGAGAATGGAACTGGGTGAAATGAAAACTATAAATAAAAATGTTTATTACCGAATTTTTAAAAAGCTAATGTTGTTAACTCACATTGAACTAGCAGTCCAATAAAACCTCAAGTATTTTTTTCTTCATATAAAAAAATGAAAGTTGCTGCCAGATTGAGAAAGGCCATGGAATTCCAGTTTAGGAATTCAACCTCATTGGGTAGGACAGAAGAAACCACTGAAGTGATATTCCCAATTTACATCATTAGCTGGAGGTGAGAACATGCCCCCGCTTTGAATCATAGTATATTTGCTTCTGAAGAGCAGTTTACAACTATCTAGGACCAGATAACTCTTCCTAACATGCTTCTATGTCAATATATATGTACTTTCTAAGGACCAAGGTGATGTTTCCACCAAATGCCTCCATAAACACAAAACTCAGTCTTCTTGGGCAGTGGAAAGTGCACTAGGCTAGACATCAAGATTAATCAATGAGGGGGCAGCTAGTGGCGCAGTGGATAAAGCACCGGCCCTGGATTCAGGAGTACCTGAGTTCAAATCTGGCCTCAGACACTTGACACTTACTAGCTGTGTGACCCTGGGCAAGTCACTTAACCCCCATTGCCCCGCAAAAAAAAAAAAAGATTAATCAATGATTCCACAATTATCTATTTAAGTGCATCTATGCTTAGGAACTGGGGTATTAAAGACAAAAATTGAACCATCCCTATTCTCAAGAACCTTACATTCTATTGGTATCCTCAGCTATTGGCTAGATAGCTAGATGGAGTGGATAGATACACAGACAAACAAATGTGGGGATTGAACTAAATGATCTCTGAAGTCTGTTCTGTAGCTACTAATTCTATGCTCTAAAAATAGCTGAATATTTTTCTCACTTAAATAGATTGGGAAAATAGATAATAGCTACTCATTATTTAAATTCAAGTAGATCATAGAATCTCAGTGTTGTAAGGAAACTCCTTGGTCATGTAGTCCATTGGTGTCAAACTCAAGGAGAATGGTACATGATGATCCCTGTGGGCCCAATGTTGACCTTAAAAACCACTTGTTGGGGCAGCTAGGTGGTGCAGTGGATAAAGCACTGGCCCTGGACTCAGGAGGACATGAGTTCAAAGCTAGCCTCAGACACTTAACACTTACTAGCTGTGTGACCCTGGGCAAGTCACTTAACACCAATTGCCTCACTAAAAAAAAAAGTGGATCAATGTTATCATCAACTAAATCTGAAAGAAGAGAAAACAAGGAGAGGAGGCAGCAATGCATAGTGGGTAGGGAGCTGGCATTGAAGACCAGAAAATTTGGGTTCAAGCCCCACCCCTGAAACTTGACTACAGTCAAATGACCTAATCTCATAGTGTTCTAGGCAGTTCTCCAACACTATAAATTGCAGAGAATGTGCTGATTTGCACTGGTCAAGGGAGTAATCACCTTGGAATTCCTCATATAAATAAAATTAAAGGTCCAATCCCTATCTAGAAAATAAGAAAGAAATGGTTCATTAAGTTAAAAAATGAGGATCAGAGATATGAAAGGTTGTGAAGGTTATATAGTTTTAATTCTCCATCCTATTCAGGGCAGCCAGGTTGTGCAGTGGATAGAGTACCAGGCCTAGAATGAAGAAGACTCATCTTCCTGAGTTCAAATCTGTCTTCCCTTACTAGCTGTCATTTAGCCCTGTTTGCTTCAGTTTCCTCATCGGTAAAAATAAGCTGGAGAAGGAAATGGCAAACCACTCCAGTATCTCTGCCAAGAAAACCCCAAATGGAGTCTTGAAGAGTTGGACAACTGAACTATGCAGGAATCTCCTCTTTGATATCCCTGATATGTGATCTAATCATCTAGCTTTTGTTTGGGTATTTCCTGAGAAGTGAACCTCACGGCCTCAAACATTCCTAATATAGACTCAAAAATTGGTCCTAATTCTGCCTCTGGAACTACATAGTCTAACCCTCTTCCACAGAATAGTCTTTCCAGTAGGTGACATCAACTATCATGTCTCCCCTAAGGTTATCCTTTATGCTAGCTAATTGTCCTAGTTCCTAGCAAAATTCTTCATACGATATGTTACCCAGACCATTCAACATCTTGGTGCTCTTATTCCATCTTAAAATCGAATGCTTAGGGGGGCAGCTAGGTGCCACAGTGGATAAAGCCTGGCCTTGGATTCAGGAGGACCCGAGTTCAAATCCAGCCTCAGACACTTGACACTTACTAGCTGTGTGACCCTGGGAAAGTCACTTAACCCTCATTGCCCCGCAAAAAAAATTAAAAAGACAAAAAATCAATGCTTAGAACTAAATATAACATCCCAGGTATAGTTTGACAGCTTAAAGGGAGGCTATTACATCCCTTGCTCTGGATTCTATACTTCTATAAATGCTATGAGAAATTGCTTCAGTTTATTTGACAGCCATGTCACATTGCTGATTAGTGTTGAATTTTCAGTAAAATAAAATCTCTAGGTCTTTTTCCCCCCACATCAACTGCATTTAAGCCAAGTTACCTCCCCACACATAGTTGATTTCTTTGGACTCAGGCATAGGACTTTATATTTTTCCTTATGAAATTTCATTTCTAAATGCTATTACTCACAGATGACAATTGTATTTATTGCATCAAAAAACCTCCTAATGGAATCCATAATCATTTGAAGGAGAATGACCTAACCCTGAAAAGCACAATTTGTCCAAATTAAAATATTTATCCAGTTGGAAGGGTAGCCCATTGAGTTATCTCATCCATGCATATACATTGGCCACTTCATGAACTGAGTCCAAAACTAAACAGGAAAAAGAGAGGTGAATGTATTACATCCTTAAGAGCACATTGACCCAGCCTTTCAAATTGTTTCCAAAATTACACATTTGTAATGGCCCTCGGGGGATGTAAATGGTATATCACTTTTAGAGTCCAGGCTGGTCTCTGCCACAAAAGCCCCATCCACTTCTTCCAGTGAAACATCATTGTCAGCACAGAAGACTAAAAATCAGATGACCCAAAAGGCAATAGAAAAATTCATGGTGAGTTGTGAGTAAGCATATTATCAACAATGAGTTGTATGAGAGAATTGGTATAAAAGCCATCATTCAGGACAAGAAAGGAAGGGAGATGGTCATTTACTAAGGGGGAGGGAATAGAGATTAAACAGCCTGAATGTTGCCTTAGTACCCTGGAATATTAAAAGAACTGGGAGAGGGGCAGCTAGGTGGCGCAGTGGATAGAGCACCGGCCCTGGAGTCAGGAGGACCTGAGTTCAAATCCGGCCTCAGACACTTAACACTTACTAGCTGTGTGACCCTGGGCAAGTCACTTAACCCTAATTACCTCACTAAAAAAAAAAAAAAAAGAACTGGGAGAAGGCCTCCAGTTCATAAACTAGGTCTTCTAAGGATCATTTAGAAACATGGAAGATAATCACACAGGCTGAGGTATGGATGAGTTGCAGTCCGCACCTAGGAAAGGAACACCCACAATTGACAAGATTGTGGATTCATTGAAGGATGTAAATGCATTTCATTTTGGTGCTTTCAATGTGTCATTTCAGCTAGTTGAAAACTTTGAATCTTGCCTTCAAAGTTTTAGACACCACCACCCCAACTCTGCTTTTCATCATTTGTAGTTCTAATAAGCAGCATACATTCTCTGTCTTCATTTTTAAATTACTCATTCATGAATTCATAAAGATCATGAAATGTCTTCATTTTGAATTACTGATTAAAATGTTGAATGGGATACAGCCAAGTAGAGAGAACTGCAGTACACCGTAAGTGATCTCCCTTCAGACCAATATCTGTAGACTAACTAGTATCCTTTAGGTCTTATTTGACCAGCTAGAAATCTTTCTCCAACATGTCCAGAAAGATATCATGAAAGATTGTTAATGCTTTGCTAAAATCAAGCTGCACGGGGCAGCTAGGTGGCACAGTGGATAGAGCACTGGCCCTGGATTCAGAAGGACCTGAGTTTAAATCCAGCCTCAGACACTTAACACTTACTAGCTGTGTGACCCTGGGCAAGTCACTTAACCCCAATTGCCTCACCAAAAAAAAATCAAGCTGCACTATGTTTTTGGCATTCTTCTGATCTGCCAGTCTGGAAAGTACAAAAGATAAAAAAGGAAGTAAGTAAGGATAGCTTGGAATGACTTCGTTTTAGTGAAGCCATGCTGGTTCTTAATGATCATCTCTTCTTTTCTCTATGTGCTCACAAACCACGTATTTTAATAACACAATTGATTCTGCTGCTGCCTTGCTGTGCGATTTTGGGCAAATCACTGAACCAATCTGCTTTTCAGGTTCTCGGTCAATCAAATGTAAAATAGCATCTATCCTTCTATTAATCCTTCTATCTAGCCTTATAGTAAGAGAGGAAGGATAATTGAGATATACATATGCTTTGACCTCTTTGAGGAAAAAAAAAATAACATAGAAAAACTAAACGTTATTTTCCTTCTATATGAACATTGGCACTGCTCTTATTGCCAGGTGCAATTACAATAGCTCCCATATCAGCATAAATCCAGAAGGAACAATTTTGAGGGTCTCCATAAAGATTACTCATTTCCTGGTCTCCATGGTGACTCAACTGACCTTCAAATGGTTTAGCTTTGTAGGCTCTATCCCAAGGGCTAAATAAAATTGTTCCCCAAATGACAAGGGGACTATCTCCGTCTTTCAAATGCAATCTTCTGAACTTCACAGAGCATTCTAGGGAGGCAATGGTACAGTGGAAAGAGACTCAGCCTTGGGATGAGAGAAGGAGGAATTTACCACTTTCTACTGGTGTTACTATGGTCATGCCTCATCTTCTCTGAACTGCAATTGCCTCATTTATAAAATGAGGATAATAATTCATGTATTTCTTTCTTTGGGGGGGTGCTATATAAATGGGAGTAATGGTTATTTCCACAGAGTGAGAACCTTTGAATGTAGGCTCCCACTTCCTGACCTGAACTCTTCCATTTAAACAGCTGTGCTGTCTCAGGAGGGCTCTGAGAGGCCTCTTCACCTTTTTATTTGAAAAGGTAAACACCCCAAATGCCACATTACAAGGAATAGCTGGGGCATCTAGGTGGCCCAGTGGATAAAGCATCAGCCCCAGATTCAGGAAGACCTGAATTCAAATCCAGCCTCAGACACTTGACACTTACTAGCTGTGTAACCTTGGCAAGTCACTTAACCCCCATTGTCCCTAAAAAATAAAATCTTTAAAAAAAACAAACAAAGCAGAACATTAGAGATTCCTGGATTGGTGACATAAGGAGAGAAATATGTAGGCAGAAAAATAAAAATAAAACACTCCTAGTACATGGAGGAATGATAAATGCCTTACAACTGTAATGATTGGAATGACGCCACCTGCTGGAGACTTATTGTAGGAAAGCTCCTCCATGAGGAGAAGGCACCTGAGGGCAAGACATGTGGCTTTTCTTTGGCGTCAGGAAGTGACATTTGCTTGTGGGAGGAAGAGGGGGTGAGGCTGGTGCTCTCACACTCACCCTTTGGTCAGGACTCTGGTGGAGAGTGGAGCTAGAAATGCGCTCTCTCTTTAATAGATAGATGAATCTAGGCCTTTCTCTCTTTACCAAATTCTTATTCTCCTTAATAAATGCTTAAAAATCTAAAGTGTTGCTAAAGCTTATAATTTATTGGCAACCACTCATTAGATATCTTAGACAGTATAGCTAGAATTTTAGCCCCTTACATAGCATCTGAAGAAAGTTCCAGGCTGTGAATTTGAGGCATAGAGAGCAGTTGTTGGCAGGCTTGCCAACTGTGGGTCAGATGAGTTCTACCCCATTCACTCTTCAGCACTGCCTGAGTGGCCCTGTTATTCAGGGTCTCTGGGCCACAGAGATTCTGCATTTCAGTCCTGAATGGGGAAGCTTCTCTTGACTGAGTCCTCTCTGCCAGGAGCAGGAAACCTTCTTTGTTCACTTCCTTGGGCGAGTAGTTGTCAAGCCTTATCGCCTAGAATATGTAACCAGAACACAGGCCTCCTGCACAGGAATCCAGAGACCAGAGACCTGATAGCAAAGGCCAGGCACAACTGGGTGGTTTCTTGATAATGTATTTCTGACCATGGCAAAATCTGTCAGAAATAAGTTAGATTGTTTGTAGGGAGGCTTTCTTTCGATTCTAATAAATATTCCTTTCAGCCAAAAGGCTGAGCATATTTTTTCTGTTGGAAAAAAGTTTTGACTGTTTCTGGGGTACCACAAAATGCCACCTCCTCCCCAACCCTTGGATCCTCAAACTTGACTACACTTGAAGGACATGTGATTTTTAATTCTAGATATTCTGATTTTGGGTAAGGCATCACCTCCTTCTGGGCCCCAGTTTCCTCATATGTACAAAGAGGGTTTATACTAAATGATCTCTAAGAGACAGTTTTAGCTCTAACATTCTGCATTTCTGTGATTGGGACTTCAGACTCAAATTTATTCAGTAGCAGGGAGCTGAGCCCTCCAAAAAAGCAGACTCTTTTATAAGCTTTGCAATCTTTGATTGGTAGTTCTTGGGGTTCACAATAGTAAGTTGTCTTAGCACTTTCAAAAGACTCATTGGGGCATGTTTACAACTGAAATCCTCATCTGAGGTCCTGCTTGACAGAGAGCCAATTCACAGGGCTGCTGGTCACCTGCTGAACCATCACCATTTGATCTCTGCTCAAATCAAAAAGCCCCCAAGCATGGAAGGGCTCAAGCCTTATGACTTGTGACTGTGTGAAGATTTCCAGCATTCCCCCAGGTAGGATTTGTTTTCAATATGAGACTCTCTTTGGGAAAGGCAGAAGTGAAGCATTGCTTATAAAAAAGATGCTATGCCAAGTCACAGTCATACAACTGCAGGAACCAATCCTCCTAGGCCATTAGGCCTGTTTTCTGACAAGAAGTGGCAGCCTGGGGGAAATAATATTTCCTTTTTTTATTTTTTTTCTTTTCTTTTCTTTCTTTCTTTTTTTTTTTAGTGAGGCAACTGGGGCTAAGTGACTTGCCCAGGGTCACACAGCTAGTAAGTGTTATGTGTCTGAGGCTGGATTTGAACTCAGGTACTCCTGACTCCAGGGCTGGTGCTCTATCCACTGCGCCACCTAGCTGCCCCAAAATAATATTTCTTCATGTAAACCTGGGCTATGTATTTAACTTCATATACATCTGAGCTATGTATTTAACTATTTATTGAAGATAGGCAATATTACATAAGGTCAACATGTGATGATGAGTTGCAGTGCAATGGAAAGAGGCTTAGATTTGGAGTCAAGGGACCTGAATTCTGATACTTAATAGCTGTGTGACCTTGGCAGCTCATTTAATCTCTCTGTCCAGAGGTGTGCTAGAGTTAGCTTGTGCTGGCTCCAATCATTAAATTTTTACCATGAGCATTTATACCTTAGAAACTGGAGAAAGTAAAAAACCAAGGCTTGCTTTATTATTCTGATTGTCTAGACTTGAGAAAGTGATGGAGAAAATGTTAATGATGCAGATTAAATCTAGAAATATTTTATGAGTATTTTTTTTGAGAGTTGATTGTTATACATTTACCAGCACACCCCTTGTCTCTAGTCCTATAACATGAGTGAGTTGGGCTAGATGGCCTCTGAGGTCTTTTGCAACTGATCTTTTTTTTTTTTTTTTTGGTGAGGCAATTGGGGTTAAGTGATTTGCCCAGAGTCACACAGCCAGTAAGTGTTAAGTGTCTGAGGCCGGATTTGAACTCAGGGTGCTCTATCCACTGTACCACCTAGCTGCCCCTTTTTCCAACTGATCTTATTGAACATGGTACATGATGAGATCTTTTTTTTTTTTTTGGGTGAGGAAATTGGGGTTAAGTGACTTGCCCAGGGTCACACAGCTAGTAAGTGTCAAGTGTCTGAGGTCGGATTTGAACTCAGGTCCTCCTGAATTCAGGGTCGGTGCTTTATCCACTGCACCACCTAGCTGCCCCATGATGAGATCTTTTTAAGAGTGACTATCAATGGGGCAGCTAGATGGCGCAGTGGATAGAGCACTGGCCCTGGATTCAGGAGTACCTGAGTTCAAATCCGGCCTCAGACAGTTAACACTTACTAGCTGTGTGACCCTGGGCAAGTCACTTAACCCCAATTGCCCCGCAAAAAAAAAAAAAAAAAAGTGACTATCAAAATAAATTTTAACTATTATCAAGGCCTAACCCAGGGAAAACAACTTTTATGTTCTCCTTCCCCTTTCTAGTCCTGGTGGTTTGGTTTCCATGAGACCATACCGGTGGGGACCACAGAATGCTTTTGCTATATGTGAAAACTGTATGGATCTTTTTAACCTAGTGTCAGGGGGAGCATCTTCTGAGGAGGTGCTGGAAAATAAGATCAAAATTCAAGTAATCTTGGTATTTGTTGTTCAGTTGTTTTCAGTTGTGTCCAACTCTTTGTGACCCCATTTGGGGTTTTCTTGGCAAAGATACTGGAGTGGTTTGCCATTTCCTTCTCCAACTCATTTTACAGATAAGGAACTGAAGCAAACAGGGTTAAGACTAGCTAGGGGTCACACAATTAGTAAGTATCTGAGGCCAGATTTGAACTCAGGGAGATGAGTCTTCTGGATCCCAAGCCTAGTGCTCTATCCACTGATCTACCTAGCTGTCTGGTAATTTGGATGAGTATTTATACATCAGCAGAATTAAACTGATACGGAACAAGTTCAGAATAATACCTGAACTAACTGCAGTTATATAATAGATATAACAGAAGATACCAAGACCAGCTACTGGACCATATAATCTAAGTAAGTTTGAAGTGTAATGATATTGTAGTTAAAGGAAAGAAGGAAGCATAATCCCAGAGTTCATCTAAATAAGTATGCAGTATAGTCATATTATAGTCAAAGAAATAAGGAAATGATCCCAGAGTTCATTTAATAAGGGGCAGAGCATTCAGAATCATGAAGTAATTGTCTTAATCCCAAATTCAAAACTTCTGGGATCCTCATCGGGAATGGAGTCTCATTTTGTGCTACACACTCAATCACAGAAGTGAAGAACTTGGAAGAGGTTCAGTGGCATAGTGAATAAAGAATTCAAAAATAAAACTAAAAGGAAAGGACAAGCATTGTGGTCGAGTGAATCGAGGAGAGGTTGGGGAGAAAGGCAAGAACAGACTAGGGAAGCAGTGAAAAGGGAGGAAGAGAATTCTGGAGATTTTTACCCCTGAAGGCAAAGAGGAATTGGCACAAAATGACAGAAAATCTTAGTCTCACTTTTTCCTGAGTAATTTCATAGACTAAAGTATGGAACGGGGGAAAGCCACAGGAAGGGCTGGAAGCCAGAGAAAGACAAAACACCTCCCATCTCATATGCCTCTCTGTATTGATAAGAGTTGATATAAACCCTTGATGTCAAGACTTGTAAGGAGGAGAGGGAGAGACTCTCTACAAGAAAAGTCCTCCTATTTGAGATGATAAGTGTGGCTGAAGATTTAAAACGATCTTAGGAACTAATGGATGCTCACCCAATAGTCTCTTGTTTTCTTTCTACTTTTTTGTACAACTTTATTGGATGTAATTGGGAGTAGGGACCTCTGACAACTATAGTTAGGGGGAAAGGAAAGATATTTGAGACAGGAAATACAATTAAGAGACTATTAAGATTATCCAGGCAAGAAGTATCTGATCTGGGGTAGTGGCAGGGTAATGATCTAGAGAAAGTAGGAGATGGATATGAGATATAGCTTGGAAATAGAATTAACAAAACTTATTAAATGATTAGATATGTGAGGTGAGGGGAAGTAAAGAATTAAACATGACTCCAAGATTACAAACCTTAGTGACTAGAAGGATAGCCCCAACCTAAATAAGGAAATTCAAATGACGAGGTGGGTTTGGTGAGGAAGATAATGAGTTCTGTTCTGGACATGTTGAATCCCAGATGTCTATGGATACCCATTTTGGAATGTGTAATAGGCAGTTGGTGATATGGGACTCAGGAGAAAGTCACTTTGCAGAGACTGAATGCAGAATAATTGTAATAACCTATCTAGACATAGGAAAAGCAATAAGCCAATACAACTCCCTCCTTTTTGCATAGGTAAGGGACTATAGATAAGGGATGATGCAAATTCTCTCAGATGTGGTAGATGTTTTGGCTATTTTAAAATAACTGGGAACTTGCTTGTAGGTTTCAAGTTGGTCTCAGTATATTGGAGGGAGGGTGTGAGGTAGAAAGGACCACATATGGAGATTCTCAGATTTCCTTAGTGAAGACATAAGAGCCAAGTAGAAGTGAGAAATCTTCTAAAAGTATACCTGTGCCCTTTCGTTGTCACGAGTCTCTGACAATAAGGATTACATTAGTAAATACTACATTGATGGATTGGAGAAGAAACGTTTGAGGAGTAGCTTCCAAGTATTTAAAAAGCTACAATATAACCTAGAAAAATGGTAACCACTTGTTTTATTTCTGTATTCAGTCCAAAACAACAGAGGAGAGGACTTAGTTCTATATTAGACATGAAAAAAACATTTCCTGACAGAGAATTGCTTTTTTTTTTTTTTTTAAGGGAAACAATGTAGAATCTCTTCCCTGATGGCCTTTTAAAAATAGGATAGATTCTCCTCCCTCCCCTCCCCAGTCTGGAATGGTTTGTATGTGTTCATGCCTGAAGAAGTAGGACATGAATCAGAAGACCTTCCAAGATTATTTATTCTGAGGGTTAACTTGGAAAGGATAGGAAGATTCTTTTAGACTCTAGTAATACCACTACTAGGTAGGTATCCAAAAAGAGATAAAAAATGAAAAGTTGAATTCAAAATTGAGGAGATGGCTATCAATTGGGAATGGCTGAACAAATTATGATTATGATGGAACACTATTGTGCTATAAGAAATTGTGAGCAGGGGGGCAGCTAGGTGGCGCAGTGGATAAAGCAGAACCTGAGTTCGAATCTGTCCTCACTTGACACTTACTAGCTGTGTGACCCTGGGCAAGTCCCTTAACCCTCATTGCCCCAACCCAAATAAACAGACAAACAAACGAATGAATGAACAAATATAAAAATAAGAAATGATGAGCAGGATGCTCTCAGAAAAACCTGGTAAGACTTACATGAGCTGATGCAAAGTGAACTATACTGTATACAAAATAACAGCAATATTGTAAGCTTACCAGCTGTGAATTACTTAGCTATTTACAGCAATACAATGATTCAAGACAGCTTTGAAGGGCTTAGGAAAAATGCGATCCATCTCCAGAAAAAGAATTGATGGCATCTGAATACAGATTGAAGCATAGGTTTTGTTTTGTTTTTTTTTAGTTCCCTTTCTTCAGGTTTTTTTTTGTTTGTTTTTTTCACAACCTAACTAATGTGGAAATGTTCTGCATGAATACACATGTATAACTTATATTGAATTTCTTGAGTTCTTAAAGGGGGGGCTGGGAAGGGAGGAAGGAAGAGAATTTGGAACACAAAGTTTCAAAAATTGATGTTAAAATTTGTTTTTACATGTAATTTGGGAAAAAATAAAATTCTTAATAAATGGGGGGGGAGAAAGTGTCAATGGCTTGGATGGGAAAAGGAATGATATTGTTGAATATATTTCCATGACTCTTGGCCATCTACCCCCATAAATAACTTACAGTGAGTCTCCCCACCTCACCAAAGAACCTCTAGGTCTCTTGGCATTGTTTGGATACCAGTGGATGTCCAGCTTTTGCATGGGCATGACCGGTCCTCCTTTTCCAGACATGCAACTCTTTAATGCCATCCTTTATGCTATTTATCCAAATAATTCTACCTTAGTAATAGGCTGCCGCCTAGCCACATCCACTATAATGAATATAATTAAAAAAAAAAAAACCAACCTCAAATGGATTTGTGATCTCTTCTATTTGGATGTTCCCTCCAATGATACAGATAGCAACCCATTCATGCTTGTCCATTCTATATGATTTTTTCCTGACATCTTTTAATAAGTGTTAATAGCCAAGTTAAAGTTTATTATTTTATTTGTTCTGATCCCCTTCCCACTGTTACTATCACTACAAATAGCAAGGGATGGGGGGGGAGGGTTATGCAGAAATAAAGACTACTTTGCATTTTTCTGTGTTTTGTAGGTTGTCATGACCAACAAATTCATCATTAAATGACTACCCTATCATGGATGAGCCTCTCCACATTTAAGTTCAACAGACCTCAGAAAACTGCCACAGTCTGTTACTAGGACAATACACAAAGCCTTTTCAGCATAATACAACACTTCAATGTTTATACTCTATCGGCAAAGCCTTCAAGAATGAAACACTACCTTCACACCATGAGAGAATAGAATTGGAATAGGATTTATAGAGTGCTAGTACTGAGTTCACAGAATTCTCATCAGCTTGACAATTTTAGAAGCTATTTGCTAACTAATTTGCTTTTGGTTTTGTATGTAACAATGGGTGATTTGAGGTGCTTCCTGTTGCTGGGAATCTGTTTTATTCTGGGCCAGAGATAGACATATTGGTCCGAGAAGGAAAAGGACTAGAAAGTTTGACCTTTCCAGTATATCCAATTTGTTCTGATAGCATTACTTTCACTCTAGGGAATTTACCTTGTGGAGTTAGGGAGACAATTCGTTTACAAATGGCTCCTAGCAGTATCCTGACATCTACATATATTGCATGATTGGACTAAAATCTAAAATCATTGAGTTTCAGATCTTAGATAGAGTCCCACCCCCAGATGACGTATATGAGACCCAGAAAGTTTGTTATACAATCTCTTTATCCTGTTCATTGTTTAGCCACTAGGTGGTGCTGATAGCTATTCTGCCTTGGGGAGTTCCACGCTCACCCTGATAGTTTGTACATACCCTACTGGGGCAAAAGTGCTGAATGATTGCCATGTTCTCTATGTGAGCATCTCTGCCTCTCCATGTGGCAGTGCTACCCAATGTCCAGAGGGGTATGGATTTGAGTATCTACCTAATCAAAATTAGCTGTGAGCCCCCATCTACTACCCCTACTCATTAGACACCAGTTACATGGCCAGGATGCTACAGTTATTCCTCTTACCTTAGAATCAATAAGTAGGGGCGGCTAGGTGGCGCAGTGGATAAAGCACTGGCCCTGGAGTCAGGAGTTACCTGAGTTCAAATCCGGCCTCAGACACTTAACACTTACTAGCTGTGTGACCCTGGGCAAGTCACTTAACCCCAATTGCCTCACTAAAAAAAAAAAAAGAATCAATAAGTACATACACAGTGTATAATAACTAACATATGATGCATAATACAGCATATAAATATCTACTGATCACCAACAAGCTCACCATTCTTCTAGATTATGGAGATCTCTGCCCTTAAACATAAGATTGATCAAGACCCCAGAGTTCTAACATATGCCCAGTATGAGTACTTCCTGAGCAGTCAAAAGAGTGTAATAAAGTTCCCTAGGGATGCTTGACACACATATCACATTGGAAAGAGTACCAATCTTAGAGTTATCTTCCTGAGTTCAAATCTGGCCTCAGAGACTTACTAGCTATAGACCCTGGGTAAGTTATTTAACCATGTTTGCCTCAGTTTCCTCATCTGTAAAATGAGCTGGAGAAGGAAATGGCAAATCATTCTGGTATCTTTGCCAAGAAAATTCTAAACATGGTTATGAAGAGGTGGACACAACTTAAAACAACTGAATAACAATAAAATGTCAAGCATAATGATGGTGAAGGAGGAGGAGAAGAAGAAGCAGCATAGTATAGTGGAGAGAGAGAGATGACCTCAAACCCTGGAAGACCTGGATTCAATTCTTACCTTATACAGATTCTGGCTATGTGACTCTGGGCAAGTCATTTAACTTCTCACTGATCCAGGCAATTCTTAGTTGCAGAGAAAAGCTTGACCTGATTTTGTAGTGGGAGTTTTCTTACCCAATCCCAGTGACTGTCCTTATCCCTATTATGGGGACAGGGACCATGCTTTGTCTAAAAAATATGCATCTCTCTCAGTTCAGAGCACAGAATAGATGCTTAATAAAGGACAGTAGGAATTTCATCTTCTTTTCCTGTTAATAATTTTGAAAACTAGTTTATAAAAATAAATAAATTAAAAGAAAATAAATAAATAATCTACTTGAATCAAGGGATGAGAATCTAATATCACTTGACAACTGCCTTTATCCCCTTTATTCAAATCAGGATTTTTTTTTTAGAAAAGTGATTTCAATAGCAATTAGTGTTGTCAAATTACTTTGCAATGCCTTTCCTATAAAATCTTACGGTGCTTCTCCCATAAAACCTTATAGTGCCTGCTGGTAAGAATTTATAATCCACATAAGTAATTGTACTTTTTCATCTCGTGTTGTACAACTTCCTGGATGTTTGCCATTTCACAGACAAAATTTATTTCAGTAGATTAAGGGGACAATAAATGGTTTAAAGGATATTTGTGAAAATTTCATGGCTATTCAGAATGGGGCCATTGCAACAAGGGCTGCTAAGACATCCAAGGGGTGAGCCTTGTTCTTAACCTTTTTAATAGTGAAAAGAGCAGAGACCCTTTCTTCACTGTTTCTCTTTAAGGCTTTAATTGTATTTATGGGATCAGAAAAAGAGATGAGATATAGAAAACTGAGGAGAGCTGAGAATTCTCTCTCGGCTGATTGGGGAGCTGGAGTAAGTATGCATTGGACAGGTTTAAGTGGGGTGGTGAAGTTATGAGAAAGAATTCTCAGATGTGTGCTTGAAATACTAGGAAGATTAGGCTTTGCAGAAGAAAAATTATCTTTAAAGACAAGAATAACATTGAATAGAAGATTATTAACCCTGTTACATCTTCCCTACATATGTGGTCAGGTTGAAAAGAAATCTAGGCCAAGGACATCCTGAAGAAGAAGTTAACTACCAAGATCTACCCATTTCTCTTCAACTGTATTTTGGAATTTAGATAGCGAAGACCCCATTTTCTTAACTATAGCATCAGGAATACACTTTGGTCCATAGTTTCTAGCCAAGACTAATTCTTATAGTAAAAATTAGCCAAGAATAGATTAATGGGGGAGGCACCCTCCTCTCCAAAGATGTGGAGACCAAAGCTCAGACATCTGAAGTGATTTCCTCAGGATGCCATGGCCAATGAACATCCAATCACAGATACGAATTCAGGTCTTCTGATTTCAAATCCAGGGTCCTTACTACTAAACCACACTGCCTCTACTGTACTTTTATGGTGAGCTGTCTAAGAAGGGTGGGCAATTTCTTTTAATTTTTTAAAAGTTTAAAAGATCATTTCATAAAATATAGTTAATAATGTATCAAAAGAGTATCTTATTGAGTTGTATACTTTTTTGTTTGTTTGTATGTTTTTTTATGGGGCAATAGGGGTTAAGTGACTTGCCCAGGGTCACACAGCTAGTAAGTGTCAAATGTCTGAAGTTGGTTTTGAACTCAGGTCCTCCTGAATCCACAGCACTACCTAGCTGCCACCAAGTTGTATTCTTTTTACACAGTAGATCATCCAAAAAGAAAATGAAACAACAAATGTGCTCATTGGGCTTACTTGTAGGACCTTGAAACCTGTCTTTTTATGCATACAATAAAATTCACCCATAATTATTCACCTTCAAAAAAAATAGGTGAATAAAGATCAACATATCAATCAATCAATCAATAAACATTTATTAAGTGCATACCATGTGCCAGCACTGTGCTAAGCACTGGGTTCCCTGCCTTCAAGGAGCTTGCAAGCTAACGTATGTTCTTATTTATATTGTAAATTCTCATATACATCTGGAGGGAAACTATTGAGACAAGTTTTAAAATTCTTATTCCATTGGTAATTTAGTGGAACTGTGTAAAATTGTTGAAAATAGGGTGATATGTCGAATGATGAGAAAAGGACAGAACTTGGTAGCCAATTTCATCATCATCAATTTCACCATGGTTACAACTCAGATAATACTCCTGTTAAGGAATCCACAGATTCTTTAAATTTGACTGAGGTAAGTAAATACCCATTGTCTTACATGGATGCTGTTGGAAATTCTAGTATTGCAAAAACCAGCACAGAACTCTTACCTGTCTATTTCTCAAAAAGTGCCAATGAAAGACTTCATCATGAACACCCTACACAAAACAAAGCAAGAATATGCCATCTAAGAAACCCACTGAAATTTGGCTTTACCAGATGGTGCAGCTTGTATTATGTGTGTCTGTATCCTCATTAGGCTGTTCCGTTCCCCTTAACAAACATTTTTTAAAGCAACTACTACTACCAGGCACTATGCTAGGCCCTGAGATATGAAGACAAAAAATGGAAAAATCCATGCCCTTAAGATGTTTGCATTCTGGGAAATGGGGCAAGGGAAAAGTAGGGGGTGAAGGAATCAATACGAATATGAATGCATGCAAAATAATTTCTGGTGGGAGTGCATTAGCAATGGGGGCAATTAGAAGAGGCTTCCTTAAAAAGCTGGTGGTTTCACTGAGCTTTGAAAGAAGAATGAGGGGCAGCTAGGTGACACAGTGGATGAAGCACCAGCCCTGGAGTCAGGAGTACCTGAGTTCAAATCCAGCCTTAGACACTTAACACTTACTAGCTGTGTGACCCTGGGCAAGTCATTTAACCCCAATTGCCTCACTAAAAAAAAAAAAAGAAGAAGAAGAATGAATTCTGTGAGTCGGAGAGGAGAAAGGGAGTGTATTCCAGGGCAATATCTTCTGCAAAGGCATGGAGATGGGAGAGGAAATATCAAGTGTGAGAAACAGCCAGCAGGTTGATTCGACTGGACAATGTACTCAATGTGCAATAAAAAAAATCCTGGAAAGGTAGGCTGCAGACTTGTGAAAGACTTTAAGAGTCAAGCAGAGGAATTTGCATTTTGTCTTAGAGACAGTCAGGATCCACACTGGTTGTTGTTGATAGGGGATATGGTCAGAGCTATGCTTTAGGGATATTCATTTGGCAGCTGTGGGGCTGCTGAATTAGAGGTGGGATAGGAAATGTGGAGACTGGAGTCAGGCATTACAAGTAGGAAGCTTATTATAACAGTTTAGGCAAAAGATAATGAAGGCCCAAACTGGGATGATGGTTTTATGAGAAGAGAGGAAGAGTAAATGTGAGATAAATACGTCATGGAGATGGAAGTGAGAAGACTTGTTAATGATCCTATATGAGAGGTAAGGGAGAATGAAGAGTTGAAGTTGGCTATGAGATCATATACTTGGGTGACTAAAAGGATGTTGGTCCTATTGACAGAAAGGGGAAAGTTAGAAATAGATGGTGTGTCTGAGATGAAAGATAATGAGTTCTGTTTTGAACATGATGCCCAGATGAGGTTACAAACTTGATTGCAAAGGGGTGAAAAGTATAAGGTGAGAAAGTGGAATCAATATATAGATAGCTTTTCTAGGAGTTTTGGTTATAAAAAAAAAGAGATATAGGGTGAAAGCTTGAAGGAATGGTTAAGGATTTTTAGTGATAGGGAAAATCAAGGATTTTTAGGGAAAGGGAAGATCTGAGTGTGTTTGTAAGTAATGGAAAAAGAGTTAGTGGATAAGACAAGGTTGAAAATCACAGAGAAATAGGTGATGATTGAAGGAGCAAGTCCCAGGGGGAGTTAGAAGGGAATCTAAGTCACAAGGAGAGTGTTTGGCATTTGCAAAAAGAAAGATGACCTCTTTCTCCAAGACTAAAGAAAAGGAAGAACGAATGAGAGATGATATCAAGATCATTTAAATATAGAATTGTGGAGATGAAGGAGGTTATAGTGGATGGCCTGCTTTTTCAGTGAATTATCTGAAGAAGTTCTCTGCTGTGAGGGAAAGAAGAAGGAGTGGTACAGATGACTTGAAGAGAAGGTTTGGAACAGACATATTGAATAGAATGTGATAGAGATTCAGTAAGGGAAAAGTGAAGAACCAAGTGAAATTGGCTAACATAAAACTTGAGTAGACCCAATGCTTGTATGACTTTATCTGTGATCAGTAACATGGATGTAGGAGTAGAGAAGGCAGGTGGCAGGAACAATTCAGACTGGGGCTCATAAAAGGATAAACTTAATAGGACAAAGACATAAGGAACTCAAGGTTAGAGGATTAGTGCATAGGTGAATCAGTTGACTATATCATAAAAGTTTTGAAGGATGATATGTGAGGTGAGCTAGATAACTCAGCTAGATAGAGCTTTGGGCCTCAAGTCAAAAAGACCTGAGTTTGATTGGGGTGTAATATCCCCTGTCCTTTCTTGATAGGAAAAGAGGGTTCCTTTCATATCACACCTATCTCCAATCATGAAGTTTTGCTTTGTACTATTATTACCTTCCCTCTCTGATCTGTTAAGTTCTGTGTTTTCAAATACCCAATATTTCCCCCCATCCATATTGTCTCTAAAATAAAGATATACTCAAAAAACAATTAAGATCACTATATGTTCAGGGAGAGAAAGACATCATCATCTAAAAGCAACATATATTCTCGATATAGCAAGTAAGAAATTTTTTTTAAATGGGGAAACACTTAGAAGTAAACAATTCTGGCTGTTTTTCAGGTGGCAATAAAACAGATGGAGAAGCCATGAGTGGAGCAATTTCACAGTTGTTCTAACAGTCTTTCCAGGTAATCCCTAGCTGGATTCTCTTAAAAAGTAGAGAAAAAAGCTCCAGCTGCTCAAGACTTTCTGTCAATCCTCATGCACAGCTTCCTTCATTGTTGCTATTGTATCTTCTCCCTCTTCATCCTCATTACAAACTTATTTTACCTTTTGGGACTGACATAAACCCCTCTCAGTCCAGTTCAAACCCTATGATGGATCCTGCCTGCCTGCCTGTCTGTCTGTCTGTCTCTCTCTCTCTCTCTTTGGCGGGGCAACGAGGGTTAAGTGATTTGCCCAAGGTCACACAGCTATTAAATGTCAAGTGTCTGAGGTCGGATTTGAACTCAGGTCCTCCTGAATCCAGAGCCAGTGCTTTATCCACTGCACCACCTGGCTGCCCCCATCCTGTCTCTTTCTAGGCTGAGAAAAGGGTTCTTTGAGACACCAAGCTACATATCTTGAGAGTCTATTCATCTAGTTCCTAGAGACTCCTTTTACTTTTAGAACTCTGTTTCCAAAAAGATTAGATTAATAAAATATAATCATATAAATTGTAAAGCTTGTATAAACAAAAGTTGAGAACTATCTTTACATGTAACGGAAAAAATAAAATACCTTATACATAAAAAAAAAATATATATATATATATAATCATATAAATCCAGAAAATCCAAGCCCTTTAATTATCCCCAAAGTTCTATATTTTACATTCTGAACATTTTTATGTGGTAGGACTTTCAGACATAGGAAGACTAATAGCAATGATTGGTTCCCCAATGAGTAAAGTTACAAATATAAATCATGACCAAATATGCTTTTAATCTGGGAAGGTAGGTTTAAATGCATAATATTGAGTATTCATTCATTCATTCATTCATTCATTCATTCATTCATTCATTTATTTATTTGGTGGGGCAGTGAGGGTTAAGTGACTTGCTCAGGGTCATATAGCTCGTAAGTGTCAAGTGTCTGAGGCCAGATTTGAACTCAAGGTCCTCCTGAATCCAGGGCTGGTGGTTTATCCATTGCACCACCTAGCTGCCCCAAGTATTAGGTATTTAAAATTGAATTGAGATAATATCATTTAAATAGGTCTGAAGTATTATATATTTGTATGAAAATGATTTCTCACTTAGTTTATAAATCTCAATGCTATTCTTAAATAGAAATACTAATTTTTATAATATAAAGATGAAATTTGGGGATAGGAAAAAGTCATTGAGCCAAATAGATTTGTTCTACTTTGATTTTTTTTAACTTTGACTCCAAACCACTCTAGTATCTTTGCCAAGAAAACCCCCAAATGGGGTCAGGAAGAGTCAGACACAACTGAGATAACAACAACTTTGCTTCTTTGTATCCATCCCCTCAGAAACAAATTAAAGTGTCTCCGATATTTGTCTATATTTTGGGCTTGTTCAGAGATTTCCTCTGGAAAAATGATTTGTTTACAACTCTGTGTGAAATTATTGTTTGGGTTTTGATATAAAGTGCTTGGCCCCTTTTGCCCACATTTGTGGAGTCTTAAACACGAGCTATATGCTGATATTTCCAGGAGAAGGTCTGAGGAGAAAAACAAGCCAAATTCTGAAGTTCCCAGAGGAACATGAGTCAAAGGGTGATTTATGAGAGGTTCCCAAGATTAAACTTATCTTGTGTAAGCCTGGAGTATAGGGTTCTGGCTCATGGGTTACATAAGGATTTGTTTTCTGCTCTTTAGAATTTCACATAAATTATCTGATACCTTCATAGCAGCTCCTTGGACTCTGTTTTGTGAAATGTGGACCTCCATAACTCTAGGGAGAATAACACGAGGGTCTAATCTGACAGGGTGCTTTGGCATTCATTAATTAAGCAAGCAATAACAACAGGAACAAATAGCCTGAAGAGAAAAATATGTTAGGAATGATTTTAATTAAATCTGCTTCAGTGAACCAAAAAGATAAAATTGAAGCAACTTTTCTTAAAGAGCCTATATGTACAAGGCACTATACTAGACACTGGGGAACACGGACAAAATATTAATTCAGTCACTACCCTCAAGGAACATATATTCTGCTTTGGTGGTTGGGGGTTGCATGTAGAACCAATGAAAGAAAGAAGTATTCAACTTACTCAACAATTTATTGCTCACACATTCTCCTCCTAAGTCCGTTTATAAATCGAAACCTCAGTGTCTAACCATAGCCTAGTCTTGATGGGAACATACTCAGATAGGACACATTATAATTACGGTTGGATAGCTACTTTGGAGTAGAGCTGTTTTCCAAAACTGAGCATTGAAGAGAAACAGGAATCTCAGAGAGCCCTAACCCAGGCCTATAGTCTTGATTCCAGATCAGTGAATGATTGGACTAAATGGGAACAGGGCAAAAATAACAGGGCAGAAACCAAATAGCATCAAGAGGCCCTTTGGTCCCTGACTTGATGCCCTTTGAGAGTGGTGACCTGGGTAGGTGACCTCCTCATTTATCCCTTGGAATAATTTTTTATTCTCAACCTTGATTTCAAAATGCTCCAAACTTTCTTGGGGTAGGAAGAAATTCATGTAAGTAGAGTTTTGAGGTGCTCATGGTTATAATTGTCCTCTCTTCTGTCCCCATTCCTTTCCCACCTCATCCTCCAGAGATATTAAGAAAAATGATTAATATATGTAGTCATGTAGAAATTATATTTTCCAATGATGAGGAAAAATTAATCATCCAGAAATTCTAATTTTGCATGTAACTACCTAGAAAACACTAGGTAAAAAACAATCCTGTGTTCATAGTAGGGAATAGGGGACTGGAATTAGACCTATAACTTCATAGATATAAGGAATCCCAGGTAAGGAAACTCCCTTTTAGTAATGCAGGTTGGCACCTTCTCTGCCTAGAGAACACTGAGAGGTCAAGGCACTCACCCAGAAACATCCAACCTTGTATTAAGAAATAATACAACGGGGCAGCTAGGTGGAGCAGTGGATAGAGCATCGACCCTGGATTCAGGAGGACCTGAGTTCAAATCCGGCCTCAGACACTTAACACTTACTAGCTGTGTGACCCTAGGCAAGTCACTTAACCCCAATTGCCACACCAAAAAAAAAGAAATATTACAGTACTTGGCGGCTAGGTGGTGCAGTGGATAAAGCACCAGCCCTGTATTCAGGAGGACCTGAGTTCAAATCCAAGCTCAGACACTTCGCACTTACTAGCTGTGTGAAGCTTAACCCCCATTGCCCCACAAAAAAAGAAAAGAAAAGAAAAGAAAAAATACAGCACTAAGAAAAAAACATACAGTCTGTAACTTGGAAGATGAAATGATTATAAATACCTATTTTAGCTGTAATATATTTGATAGCTCTTACAAATTTAGAGAAAAGAACTCATTAGATAACAAAGGCAGAGACACAGAATTTGGAGTTCTCATTTCAATCAGAAAAAGAATTGAAAAAGATTATGTTCTAATGTTCACTTTAAACATGGGGAAATGTATTTTCAAATTCAATTTTATTTTATTTTCAGTTTCAATTTATCTCCTTCCCTCCACCCCCTCTTATCTGTTGAGAAGGCAAGAAAAACAAAAATGAGGAATACATTCAGTGTAAGTTGAGAGGAAGTATTAATTCAGTGAGGTTACCAATTTAATGAACAGGAAGAATATTAATTCATTTATTAAGATATTTCCTTACACATTACCTTTATTAGCAATTAAGTATTCAATAATGCTTGATATTGACTTCTTAAAATATCAAGAAGCTTAAAATCTTAAAGTCTCTTGGATCTGCTTTTCAGTCATATATTGTTTCCTTTATAAATTGCTTGATTTCTTAGGGAGGGTTGAGGAGGCAGGGAGGAAGAAAATTTGGAACACAAAGTTTTTTTTTTAAATCAATGTGAAAAAATTTGGGTTTTTTATATGTAACTTGGAGAAAATTCTAAATTTAAAAAAAATTAGAGTTGTTCAGGTAGAAGCTAAGAACTCCATGAGACATCAAGAAATAAAACAAAGTGAAAAGACTGACAAAATAGAAGAAAAAGTGAAATATCTCACTGGAAAAACAACTAACCTGGAAAATGGATCAAGGAAAGATATATTTAAGAATTATTGGACTGCCTGAAAGCTATGATGAAAAAAAAGAGCCTAGAAATCATATTTCAAGAAATTATCAAGGAACATTGCCCAAATATCATAGAACCAGAGAGCAAAGTAGAAATGGAAAGAATCCACTGATAACCTACTGAAAGAGATCCAAAAATAAAAACTCCCAACAATATTATAGCCAAATTCCAGAGATCCCAAGTCAAAGAGAAAATACTGAAAGTAGTCATAAAGAAATAATTCAAATACTGTAAAGCCACAGTCAGGATTACACAAGATTTAGGAGTTACAGTAAAGGAGTGGAGGGCTTTGTATTTCTTGCCCTAAATGTAGGTGACCACATAGTGATCCAGAGATGGATGGATCCAGCCTTGAAGGCAACTTTATGAGTTTTATGAGTCTGTATTATTGTTTTCCATAATCTGTATCTGGTTTCCATTATCTATGTCCTAAGGGAGGGGCCCTCTTTTCATCCACTATCAGGAGGATAAGGATTTGTCTATTCCAAAAGACGCGGACCGGAGGAAATTGTTTGGACAGTGTAGAGCCAAAGTCAAATGTAAAATGCAAACAAGCAGTATGCCAAACTTCTTCATGGTTACATATTTACTCACCAGTTTTCCAAGAAAACAGAATAGTTATGTTATTGCTACTTTTAGAAGTTTTTCTGTCAACATGTATTTATGGGTCAAATGTGTTAAGCATTTCTTTGGCATAGAGAAAATAAAGGGTATCCTACTTGTTCTCCATTTTACATCAAATGCATTTCTGGTCTTCTTTTGGAGGAGACCCTAGACATGTCCTAGACTTAAGCTTTAAGTGATGTCCTCTAGGCTCCAGGGTAGTGCCATAAAGACCCAAAGAAACAACAAGACAAAAGAGTCTGACCCCTCATTTTGGAGTCAATGTTCCTCCAGAACTGAACCAAGTCTGTGCATGTTCCATGCATAGATCCTGAGAGCTAAGAAGCTCTCCATAGCGAAGAGAGAAAGGATGCAGTGTGACAGCAGTAAAGATTATTGTTAGAAATATATATCTGGGGGACAGCTGGGTGGCACAGTGGATAAAGTACCAGTCCAGGATTCAGGAGGACCTGAGTTCAAATCTGACCTCAGACACTTGACACTTAGTACCTGTGTGACCCTGGGCAAATCACTTAACCCTCATTGCCCTGCAAAAAAAAAAAAAAAAGAAAGAAAGATATATATCTGTATATTTATATGTATGTATATGTACATACACACATATATACATAGATAGGCGAAAGAAAACACAGATATTTTCTTTTGCATCCGTCTCTTCTTTTTTGTTTGTTTGTTTGTTTGTTTGTTTGGGGTTTTTTTGCAGGGCAATGAGGGTTAAGTGACTTGCCCAGGGTCATACAGCTAGTGTCAAGTGTCTGAGTCCAGATGTGAACTCAGGTCCTCCTGAATCCAGGGCCGGTGCTTTATCCACTGCACCACCTAGCTACCCCGATCTGTGTCTTCTTGCCATCTTCAGTTTTATATTCATACACAGATGATGTCACAGGCAAGATTCAAGCCTAGGTGTTCCTAATTACAAATTCAGTACTCTCTCCATTATGTTCTGCTTTGCAATCCCTTATCAATCCATGGCTTTTATTCCTTTGAGATTTATTGCTTTAATACATATCACCCAGTCATCCAGTCTAGATTCTTCTCACTGCTATCTGCCAAACTCCAGAGCAGAGTGGATTTGTTGCAAAATTTTACAGCGTTAATCAATAAGGAGGGGAGGAGGTTATGAGGACTCCTGAGGCAGTTCAGTCATTTCAGACTCTCTGTGACTCCATTTGAGGTTTTCTTGGCAAAGATACTGGAGTGGTTTGCCATTTCTGTCTCCAGCTCGTTTTACAGATGAGGAAACTGAGGTAAACAAGGTTAAGTGATTTTCCCAGGCTCACATAGCCAGTAAGTGTCTGAGGATGGATTTTAACTTAGGTCCTCCTGATTCCAAACGCAGCACAATACATCACCTAGCTGCCCATTTAACTCCCTCAATGCCTGTAATGCTCTAACCATGAGGATACAGGTCCACAGTAAAACATGAAATCTGTGCATTACAAATGTCCAAGCTTCTCTGCAGGATGGAATGACAACTAGATGGCTCTTCAGAAATGTCAGTGGCAGTAAATATAATAGAAATGATGAGGAATCTAACTAATAGATGGGACCATAGATGACCGTCAAGGAGGCTGAAAACTTGGTGGGAGGAGCCAATGTTCCAGTTATTTTTTTTTAAATCGTCATAGCCAAATAACCAAATAAATACAAACAAATAAAGTCTAGAGTTTTACATAAAATCCAGGAAACCAAATTAACAGAAAGCAATCAAACAAGAAATGTCCTTTTGGGGGGTCCCTTTCTAATGAATAATAATAAGCAATATTAATATAGCATCTACTATGTGCCAGGCACCAAATATTATTTCATTTGATCTTTACAACAATCCTGAGAGGGGAGTGCTATTATTATCCCTATTTGACAGTCGAAGAAGTGAGGCAAACAGAGGTTAAGTGACTTACCCAAGTTCACACAGCAAGAAAATATCTGAGGACAATTAAAAAAAATTTTTTTAATTTTTAGGCAGGTCAATGAGGGTTAAGTGACTTGCCCAAGGTCACACACCTAGTATCAAGTGTCAGAGGCTGGATTTGAACTCAGGTCCTCCTGAATCCAGGGCCAGTGCTTTATCCACTGTTCCACCTAGCTACCCCTGAGGACAAATTTGAACTCAGATCTACCTGATTTCTCTATCCATTGTGCTACTTAGCTTCACCATCTCTCTGTTTGCTTGCTTGCTTCTTTCCTTCCTTTCTTTATTTCTTTCTCTTTCCCTCCCTCCCTCCCTTCCTTCCTTCCTTCCTTTCTTATTATATCACTATGTATACAATTCTGGTTTTGCTAATCTTGGTTGACTTCATAAAGGAATTTCCATATTTCCTTGTAATCTTATTTTTTTAGCATTATATTATTCTGTTACATTAATATGTCATACCACACTACTCTCTAATAGTTTGGACATATATTTTGGCTGTTATAAATAATACAATGAATGGATATTTTTGTAGAGCTATGAAAACATTTGTGCTAGTAAGTAATTTTTTGCATTTTTTTTCATTTTAAGGACAAAATTCTAGGAAAGGAATAATTGGGTCAGAAGGTAGAGTGCAAAGAGCACTATACTTGAGGATTAGGAAGACTTAGATTTCTAGTCCTACCTCTGACACTAACTGCGACCACAGACATGTCATTTAATCTTTCCGTGTCTATTTTTTCATCAGTAAAATAGTTAATAATGTTTAGAGTACTTACCTCACAGGGTGCTGTAGGACTCAAATGAGGTAATGTATGTAAAGCACTATGCATCCTTTAAAGCACTCTATAAATGTCAATTATCATTATAAAACTATGTTACTTTTGCTGTATATTGTTGTCAAGTTGCTTTCCAAAATGTTCACTTTAAATCTCCAGTTCCACCAACAAGGTAGCAGAGTTCTGTAACCCTCAGCAATGTTGACATTAACACTGAACTCTTTTTTCTTATTTTTACAATCCTAGTGGGTGAATGGTGGTATTATTAAGTGGTTTCTTAAAATTTGCTTTTCTCTAACAATTAGAGAATTGGGAATTATTTAACAGTGTAATTTTCTCCTTTGAAAATTAGTGCTTTTACAGTGTTCCATTGGGGACTGTGTACCAGTTGTATAGATCTGTATCAGTTCTTTATAGATTCTAGATGTGAGACCTTTAACAGATACATTTTACAGACAATATTTTCCCTCAGCTAGGTGCTGCAGTGGATAGAATGCTAATCTTGGACACAGAAAGACTCATCTTGGTGAGTTAAAATCTGGCCTTAGACACTTCCTAGCTGTGTAACCATGGGCAAGTCACTTTAAGTCTGTGTACCTGTTTCTTCATCTATAAGATGAGCTGGAGAAGGAAATGGCAAACTATTCTAGTATCTCTGCCAAGAAAACTCCAAAATGGGGTCACAAAAAGTTGGACGGGACTGACAATGACTAAACAAAAACAATTTTTCCTCAATCTATTTTTAAAAATTTATGAGGTATTGCTTTTTGTTTAATGAAATACTTTTATCTTTATTATAATCCAACCAACTGATTTTTGTCTCAATCTATTTAATTTACTTGGATGATAAAAATATTGATAATTGGAATAAAATGTCATTCCTTTTTCTTTCAGCATTTTTATTAGGGAGTTCAATCCATTTTCTTTTAGTTTTGTAGCTGTTAGGTTTGTCTTTTATTAAATCCTATTGGAATATATACTTTCTTACTCTTATTTCTATTATTAACCCAAAGTTAACGAAATCACGCAATACAAAGTTTTCCTGTATTATCCTAATGACAAGATAGATTTTTTTTACTTTACTTCCCCTACCATAAAACATGGGAGTTTGACTTTTGTAATCCTTCTTTCCTTTTTGAATTTCCCTCCCCCATGCACTTACTTTTTTGTTTCTCTGAAATGCTTTTCAGATACATTTAGTAACTTAGCTGACATGATAATCTAAGTGTTCTTACATTGTTAGAACTGGTTTATCTTGATTTGAGAAGTCTAAATGGTCTTAAGTACTTATCTTTTTGGTGGGGAAACTTGTTTATTATTAAACTTCCTTTGAGTAGATATGTATCTTTTTGCAATCATTTCAGTCTCTTTGCTTTTCATTTGTCCATCTCTTGCCTTGAAATTGTATAAAAGTTTGGGGGCAGCTAGGTGGCGCAGTGGATAAAGCACTGGCCCTGGATTCAGGAGGACCTGAGTTCAAAAGTTACCTCAGACACTTGACACTTACTACCTGTGTGACCCTGGGCAAGTCACTTAACCCTCATTGCCCTGCCACCCCCCCAAAAAAAAGAAAGAAAAGAAAAAAAAAGAAATCATATAAAAGTTTTTCTGGATTTTGCCTGGGTCCTCAATTTATATATGCTATATTCCAGATTTTCCCATCGCCTCTTGTACCACACACACACACACACACACACACACACACACACTATCATTATATAATATTTATTGTATGTAATATACATGTGTATATATACTTAGGTACATGTTGCCTCCCCCAAGAGAAGATAGGATCCTTGAGGTCAGAGGTCGGTTTATTTTTATCTTTATATAACCAAATATATATGCCTGGCATATAGTAGGTATATAATAAATGCTTATTGATTGGTTGATAGATTGACATGCAAAAAAGGAAGAGTACTAAAGCTCTGAAAAATCCTAACACTTATTACCAAAAAAGTGGCAGCAGAGAAAATAATAATAATTACTGACCTATCAATCTATACTTCCACTTCTATAAAATATTTATTAGAATAGTATATATATACATATATGCATATATCTTTGAGAAATATATGAAAAGGAAAAAGCAGGCTTTTTGATGTTCTACAGCAGGCTACGTCATTACGATTATACATTCGGCTGATACAGAGAATACAAGATCTCATTGTGCTTTTTCTTCATTGACTATTTTATTTTTGTTTTGTTTGTTTTTTGCAGGGCAATGAAGGTTAAATGACTTGCCCAGGGTCACACAGTTAGTAAGTATCAAGTGTCTGAAGCCAAATTTGAACCCAGATCCTCCTGAATCCAGGGCTGGTGCTTTATCCACTGCACCACTGTGCCACCTAGCTGCCCCCATACACATATTTAAAATCTTAAAAAATTCCTTGAAAGGTATAACAACAGAGATAATTTTGTTCCATTTGAAGAGCAAAAAGTGACCTTAGAAGCTTTCTTCTAGGGGGCAGCTAGGTGGCGCAGTGGATGAAGCACCAGCCCTGGATTCAGGAGGACCTGAGTTCAAATCTGGCCTCAGACACTTGATACTTACTAGCTGTGTGACCCTGGGCAAGTCACTTAACTCTCATTGCCCCACCAACAAAACAAAACAAAACAAAAACAAAAAGCAAAAAACCCAAAGCTTTCTTTCTTTTTTTTCTTTTTTTTAGTGAGGCAATTGGGGTTAAGTGACTTGCCCAGGTTCACACAGCTAGTAAGTATCAAGTGTCTGAGGCCAGATTTGAACTCAGGTACTCCTGACTTCAGGGCTGGTGCTCTATCCATTGCACCACCTAGCTGCCCCTCAAAGCTTTCTTATAACAAGGAGTTTCCTATTCATTTGTCAAAATTATACAAGATTCCTTTAGAGATATAATATATGATATCTAACAAAGAGATAACTTTGTTCAGCATCCCTCTTATTATTAATACCAAGCAAGGGATAAAATAGGGAGACATGCTTGCCAAAGATATTTCCTCTTATACAGAGGATGTCCAAGCAAGAGTCCAAATGACAGACTAATTCCCTAGAGATGGAGGATTCCCTCCAGATGCTCCTATTTGCAGATGAATTCTTTGATTGTGCAACAAAAGCTTTTGATCCGACAATACTCAGTATCATTGTACCATAGTTTTTGTTGGTGTAAGGATGGACCCAAAGCCTGAAACCTTTGACTGCTGTGTGTATAGCTAATAATGTGGCTAGACAATGTCTTTAGCCCCTGAGCCTAGCTTTGTCTCTGGGTCTTTCCTACTTCTGCCAACCTTTCATTAATTTTGTCTACCCCATGCATGCATGTGAAGACTACCCCTGGCAGAATGGATGCATCAGAACAATTTTTCCCCCCAACAGCCATGAAGTTGGCTGAAAATGTTAGAATCATCCACTGCATCCTGGGACATTGTCAGTCTCTTGACTTTTGTTTTGCCATTGGTTTGATGACTCTAGAAAAGAGAGTGAGGCTGACAACTCTGTGTAAACTCTGCTTCACTTAAATCCAATTCATGCACAAATCAAGACAAACCCTGTGATATCATTGGTCCTCTTTGAAAATGAATGGCAAACAACAACAATTTATATGATAGAGCAGAAAGGGATTGGGAATTGAAAAACTAGGGGAGATGCAACCCTAAAGCCCTTAGTAATTTTTTTTTTAATTAAAAAATTTTTTTTGCAGGGCAATGAGGGTGACTTGCCCAAGGTCACACAGCTAGTAAGTGTCAAGTGTCTGAGGCCGGATTTGAACTCAGGTCCTTCTGATTCCAGGACTGGTGCTCTATGCACTGTGCCACCTAGCTGCTCCTCCTTTGGGAATTTATTGAAAGAACTACCTCTACCCTGGATAATAACTAGGTGTGGTTGAACCCTGAGGTAGAATAAATGCTAAGGTGAAATCTCTTAGAGACCCAAACCCAGGACAAGGAAATTTATTTAAAAAAAATAATAATAAACCTGAGAACTTAGTTACTTAGCTAGGAGAGTATCTGCTCTGTTTCCTAAAGAGCTTGACAGCTGAGTTAAGCTCCTGCTGGAGATGGAAGACTTTCTAGTCATGATTTTGAAAGGAACAAGACACATTACTTCATAATAAAAAAAAAGAGAGAAAGATACCCGTTCTCTCCTAGGGAAGATTTTTTTTCCCTCTAGTCCTAGCTAAGGGCTTCTGCTTTTCTTTCTTTAATTTTTTTTGTTTTTGAACTTGACAAAGTAAAAATATGCTTTTCCATATAGAAGATAAAACAGATTCTGTGGGTGTGACTGTTCACCAGGAGTGTGAATACTATCGAGATAGAACTTTAGATATCTCACTACAAGGCTATTTGGTTTCTCTAACTGGGCCCAGCACAACTACTTTAATATTGCTTTGTCCCAGGTGATGCCCCTCTTCACTTCACCCCACAAAGTTTAAGCTGGTCAGGAGGCAAAGTATTACAGCACCGGGGGTGTTAAGAAGAAGGGTGTAAAAGGGTTGGTCCAGTTCAAGTCAAGAGAATGGTCCAACAATCTCCATAACCATCTGCCTACTCCTGATTCTGTGATTTCACAACTATAATCTTATGATGGGCCCACTTCCCACTCTCTAAAACAGCCTGTCACTGTGGGGATGAGCTAGAGGCGCAGGGTTTTCAATCACTTTAGTAGGTACATATGGAGATCTTGTCTTTGCAGAGAGGCACGTCATCTCCATGCTTCTGATGAGAGAGGCTCAATGGGGGACTTCCACACTACTTGACCCTCACATACCAGTCAATGGCTCTGGGGGCTTTCTCTCTCTCTCTCTCTCTCTCTCTCCCCCCCCCCCAACCTTATCTCTCTGTTTGCTATTTTTCACTTTCATACATTTTTTTCTTTTATTCAAGTTTTCTTATACAAAATGACTAATATGGTAATGTTTTACATAATTGCACATGTATAACCTATATCTGATTGCTTACTGCCTCAGGGGGTGGAGAGGATAGGGAGGACAGGAGGGATAGAATTTGGAACTCAAAACTTTAAATAAAAATGTTTATTATCATTAAAAATTGACCAGGTAGGGGCAGCTAGGTGGCACAGTGCATAAAGTACTGGCCCTGGATTCAGGAGGACCTGAATTCAAATCCAGCCTCAGATACTTGACACTTACTAGCTGTGTGACCTTGGGCAAGTCACTTAACCCCAACTGCCTCACTAAAAAAAAGAAATAGGAAGACATGCTTGCCAAAGATATTTCCTCTTATACAGAGGATGTCCAAGCCAGAGTCCAAATGACAGACTAATTCCCTAGAGATGGGGGATTCCCTCCATTTGCTCCTATTTGCAGATGAATCCTTTGATTGTGCAACAAAAGCTTTTGATCTGACAATACTCAGTATCATTGTACCATAGTTTTTGTTGGTGTAAGGATGGACCCAAAGCCTGAAACCTTTGACTGCTGTGTGTATAGCTAAGAATGTGGCTAGACAATAACTTTAGCCCCTGAGCCTAGCTTTGTCTCTGGGTCTTTCCTACTTCTGCCAACCTTTCATCAATTTTGTCTACCCCATGCACGTGAAGACTACCCCTCACTTAACCCTCATTGCCCCCCCCCAATTGACTAGGTGTCCACACATAGGCATATTTATATAGACAGGCACTAACACATTCATGTTGACATACAAAAGTATGTAATTTGGACACGAACCCACAGATCATTCTTCTTCTTCTTCTTCTTCTTCTTTTGGTGAGGCAACGGGGGTTGAAGTGACTTGCCCAAGGTCACAGAGCTTCTAAGTGTCAAGTGTCTAAGGACAAATTTGAACTCAGGTCCTCCTGACTCCAGGGCCAGTGCTCTATCCATTGTACAACTTAGCTGCCCCAACACAGTTCATTCTTACAAGCATATTAAGTTGGATCATATCAAAGGTACACATGCTTCTTAAATTCCACACATTCATGAAACTAAGCTTCAAGCACCCTTAAATCTATTCACTACAGCTCTGTCCAACCACTGGAAGGTCTTTTGTGTGTGTGTGTGTGAATGCCAAGGTCTGAGCAAGATTTTGATGCTTCACTTACAGTCCTGGAGTGGGGGTGAGGTCAATCACAAAAGCAGCTGGGAAGGCTTCAGTTCTGCTCACAGATGGAGGGTACTTGTGGAGTTCTCATGGTCACTTGTGAGGTAAGGTACTTGTGCTATGCCACAAGCCAACACCCGGATGATGCTGATGGCTAACATTTATATAGCACTTACAATCTACTAAGTACTTTACAATTATTATCTTATTTCATTCTTATAACTACTCTGGGAGGTAAGTGCTATTATTATTCCTATTTCACAAATGAGAAAGCTGATGCAAACAGGGATTAAGTGACTTGCCCAGGGTCACATAGCTAGTCAATGTCTGAGACCAAATTTGGACTCTGGTCTTCCTGATTCCAAGCTTGGTACTACTATCTACTGTACGACCTAGCTGCCATATAATCTTTATTAGGTCCTCTAAGTTTACAGGAACAATGGGGACAGGTGGAATAGACCTTAGACTTCTGGTATTACTATCAGGATTGTAAAACTTGTAGCTCTACAACCTCTGCTGTTATCCTATTTAAGCATCCCATATGTGAAATTACACCAGGCTTCTGGGTAGGGGCTTAACACACTGTGCTTGGCACATTTGTAGGCACTTAATAAATTCTTGTTTCCTTCCTTCTTTCCTTCTGCTGTTATGCAGTCTACCTCACCAAAGCTGATAAAGGAAGTCAGATCAGATCACCAGCATTGGAGATATCTCTGATATTAATTCTTGTCTTAGCTAAAGTCCCACCATTCCTACTCCTCCCTAATCTTTGTCCTTCTCCACTGAGATTATCTCCAATTTACTCTGTATATATATTTAACTTCTTTGGTCATAGTTATTTGAATGTCGTTTTCCCCATTTCATTAGCTCTTTGGGGGATAGGGCCTGTTTTTGTTTGTTTTACCTTTCTTTGTATACCCATCATATAACAACACAGTGCCAGGTACATAGCTGAAATTCTTGTTGGCTTCACTTGACTTGTTGACTAACCGCCAATACAGGTGGCAGCCTTGTCCAAGCTGTACCATCTGTATATCAAATTTCCCTCTGCCTTTTATCTCTTTCTTTCTTTCTTTTTTTTGTGAGGCAATTGGGGTTAAGTGACTTGCCCAGGGTCACAAAGCTAGGAAGTGTCAAGTGTCTAAGGCTGTATTTGAACTCAGGTCCTCCTGAATCCAGGGCTGGTGCTCTGTCCACTGTACCACCTAGCTGCCCCCACTGCCATTTATCTTACATCTAAAGTTATCTTTTTGGGTGTCTTATCTCCAGCAAAATGACTGTCCAGCAAGCAATTACACATATATCCTACATGTTCTTAAGCTCTTTAAGAACAGAAATGGTGTCTTACCCAAACTTTGAGTCTTCCACACAGAGGTGCTCACAAAATCACAGGATTTGCAAGTTATGAAGGACCTCAGTGAACATCCAGGCCAGCCCAAGTATAAGAGGAATCTCTACCATAGCAGACAAACAGCATCCAATCTGCTTGAGAACTTCCAAAGAGGGAAGACTCATCCCATTCAGGGGTAACCCTTTCTACTTTGAGAAAGTTCTGATTGTTGGGGATTTTTTTTCTTGACATTAAATCTAAGTTTGCTTCTTTGTCACTTTACCCAATACTTCTTTTTCTGCCCACTGGAGTAAAAAAAGCACATCCCTTCTCCACATTATAACTTCTCAAATACTTGAAGACAACCATCATATCCTCCCTGGGTCTTCTTTGCTCCAGTCTAACAACACCCAGTTCCATTAACTAATCCTCTTATGTCATGGACTAGAGGCCTTTCATCATCCTCTCAATGTCCTTAAACTGTGATACCTTGAACTGAACACAATGCTCCAGATTAAGTCTGATGAGGACTATCACTTGCCTGTTCCTGAAAGATATTCTTTTCTTAATGTAGCTCAGGACGGCTGAGATTGGTTGACATTATGTCCTGCCCAAAAATGGAATGAATCCTATGTGAGGGTGAGCCAGTGTGTGGGGCCGGGGCCGGGGTGGGGGTGGAGGGAAGTTGGGGGCAGTGGAGAGGAAAATGACTGCTCAGCAAGCACTTACATATACATTCTGTATATACTTATATATGTACGTGTTGTCTTCCTGGCTAGAATGTAAGCTCTGGGAGGGCAGAGATGACTTTGTTTTTGTCTTAGTGGCACTGAGCACTGAGCAGGGAATCAGGAAGACTCATCTTCCTGAGTTCAAATCTGGCCTCAGACACATACTAGTTGTGTGACCCTGGGCAAGTCACTTAACCTTGCTTGCTTCATTTTCTTCATCTGTAAAATGAACTGGAGAGGGCAGCTAGGTGGCACAGTGGATAGAGCACCAGCCCTGGAGTCAGAAGTACCTGAGTTCAAATCCAGCCTCAGACACTTAACACTTACTAGCTGTGTGACTCTGGGCAAGTCACTTAACCCCAATTGCCTCACCCCAAAAAAAAAAAAATGAACTGGAGAAGGAAATGGCACACCACTCCAGTGTCTTTGCCAAGAAAACCCCAAATGAGGTCTTGAAGTCAGACATGACTACAACAATTGAACAGCATCCCTAAAAAGCACACATAGGAACTTACGGGTTGACTGATTGATTGATAGAACATAGAGTGGACTATTTGTACTACTCCTCTGATTTAGAGGATATTGATCACTCCCTATCCTTATCACCTTAATATAGTCTCTGGCTGGGTGCCACTGCCAAACTTCCCCTTCCCTCTGTTGAAACAATTTTCAGGGTCCTTCCTGGCTGCTACCAATAAATAAGCCTGCATAGGATACAGACAAGTAAACTGCAGGTTGTTTATTCACTCAGTAGTGGGACATACACCACCAGTCAGTGATGGACATGTGTGTCTGATAACTCAGTAGATGACATATATGTGTGTGTGTTACTGTTGTTGTTCAGTCATTTTGCAGTCATGTCTGACTCTGTGTGACCCCATTTGGGTTTTTTTTGAGCAAAGATCCTGAAGTGGTTTGCCATTTCCTTCTCCAGTTCATTTTACAGATGAGGAACTGAGGCAAACAGGGTTAAGGGACTTGCCCAGGGTCACACAGCTACTAAGTGTCTGAGGGCAGATCTGAACTCAGATTTTGAAGCTCCAGGCTGGGCACTCAATCTACTACTACGCCAGCTAGTTGCCTCTACACACACACACACACACACACACACACACTCTCTCTCTCTCCCTTTCTAAGCTATGTGATCCAGAGTACAACAAAATAGATGAAACAAAAGAAATAGGCAGCTAAGTGATAGTCATTGGATAGAGTACTGGAGTCAGGAAGACCTGAGTTTGAAGCTGACCTCATTTACTAGCTGTGTGACCCTGGGCAAGTCACCTGACCTCTGTTTGCCTCAGTTTCCCCAACTTTAAAAGGGGGTAATAATAGCATCTACCTCCTAGGGTGGTTGTGAGAACTAAATGAGATAATAATTGTGAGGCACAGTTCCTGGCACATTGTAGATGCTATGTAAATGTTAGCTATCATCGTCGTCACCCTCACCATCATCATCATCATGTGCTTGCTGTTTTGGTCAGAGTGGGTACAACATATAAGCAGGAAAGATACTTATTACAATAACAGGGGAGAGTTATCACTTGTTACAAAGGAAAGCATTTGTTCTTGCTAGCTCAGTCATTTTTCCTCCACCAAACAGTTTTATCAGTCTTTTTGATTAATCCATTTGCTTTATCAGTGAATTCATTGACTTTGTCTGTCAATCAGCATTCATTAAGCACCTACTACCCAAAGATGCAACATCCTTAAACAGTGATACCCAGAACTGAACACAATACTTCAGATTAGGTTTAACGAGGACTATCGCCAATAAGGACATTATCAGATGAGATAAAGAGAAGGTGACAACTTCCTTGAACTGTTAAAGTCTTCTCGAGTCTTCTTTTGTAAAGTGATTAGGAGGAAGAGAGATTTTGAAAGGGGAAGACATTTCGATTTAAGCTGTCCCTGTAGCATGTGCTGAGACATCACATAGCTTTAAAAAAATGACAACTACAGAACAAAAATGGAGTTAGTTATGTCAACTTTTTACAGATCACTTTTAGCTCTTAAAAAAAAAATCCTTTCAGTGCCTCTACTGATGCATACCTTATTATGCTTGTTCCAGCTAAGGCCATGTGTTAGAGGCCAGGTGTTACTTTTCTCATCCATGACTGATCAAGCAAGATAGTACACCATGCTGGAAGGCAGCTTTAGGCTAGAGTTCTTCATTCTATATTGTTTGTTCTCTGCCCCACATAGCATTAACTGGGTTGGGGCACTGAGCATTTCCTTGGCGATCTGCCTAGTAACCCAAACTTTCTGCTGAGAAAATGAAAGAGACGGGTGATAACCAATCACACAGAGTTCAAGCTTTTTTCTTTTAAATTTTATTCTTAATTTATGGAATAAAACAAACATGTCCATAACATAGTACAATAAAAAAGGTGATTGCATATGAAACTGTAAACCTAAAATGTACAACTTGCTATTCCTTTTAAATATACAACAAAATTATCATGTAAATTTTTTTCTTCCCTTCCCCTTACTCCCTAGAGATGGCTACCATTAGACACAAATAGGTATCTATATGCATTATTCTATACATCCTTCTATTTATCAGTTCTTTCTCTGGATACTGATAGCGTCTTTCTTCATATGTCCTTTATAGTTAATATGGGTATTTATAATGGTCAAAATAAGATTTACTCAAAATCTTTTGGCGGGCGGGCGGGGGGGGGGGCAAAGTCATTCTTTTTTTTTTTTTTCCAACAAACATTTATTTTATTTTCCATTTACATGTAAGGGTAGTTTTCAGCATTCATTTTCATAAGATTTAGAGTTCCAAATTTTTCTCCCTCCCTCCCTCCCTCCCTTTCCTCTCCCCTCCACAAGATCGCAATCAGGTTATATATGTACAATCCACATGTATTCTTTTTATCATTTCTTTCTATAGGGGTGCATAGTATGCTTCCTCATTAGTTCCTTGGGATTGTCTTGGATCATTGCACTGCTGAGAGTAGTTAAGTCATTCACAATTACTCACTGAACAATACTGCTATCACTATGCACAATGTCCTCTCAGCTCTGCTCACTTCACTATACATCAATGTTCATTAGTCTTTCAAGGTTTTTCGGGGATCATCCTGTTTGTCATTTCCTGTAGCACAAGTCCATTCCACTACAATCATATAACACAGCTTTTTCCATCATTCCTCAATTGATGGACATTCCCTTGATTCTCAATTCTTAGCCTCCACCAAGAGTTGCTATAAATATTTTTTGTACAATTTTCCCCCCTTTTCTCTTTTTCATGATTACTATTGTTAACTGTTTCCCTTCCATCCTATTCCCTTCCCCATGATATTTATTCTATTTTCCATCTTCTTTCATCCAATCACTCTTCAAAAGGGATTTGCTTCTGTCTGTCCCCTCCCCCACTCTGCCCTTCCTTCTCTTGCCCCTCTCTCTTTATCCCTTTCCCCTCCTATTTTCCTGCAGGGTTATAGAGATTATTCCACCCAATTGAGTGTGTATATTATTCCCTCCTTGAGCCAATTCTAATGAGATTGAGGTCTTTGAGCCAATTTTGATGAGTGTTAGGCTCATTTACTGCCCAGATTAAATAGATTACTCCACCCAGTTGGGTGTGTCTGTTAGTCCCTCCTTGAGGCAGCTCAAATGAGTTTAAGATCTTTGAGCCTTTTCTGATGAGTGTAAAATTCATTTACTGCCCTGTTCCTCTCCCATCTCTTCCCTTACTCCATAAGCCTTTTCCTATTACTTTCATGTAGGATTTTGCTTCTGCCCTTCCCCCTCCCCCAATGAATTCCCTTCACCCCTCAATTTAACCCTAAAGATGTTATCATCTAGCTAAGTGACACAGTGGACAAATCATCACCCCTGGACCCAGGAGGATCCCAGCCAAAATCTGGCCTCAGACACAAGACAGTCGCCCACTGTACTACCCCAGGTATGTCCCCCAGCTTCAATTTTTTTTTTTTATGGTTCTCTAGGGTCTTGTATTTGAAAGTCAAATTTGCTATTCAGTTCAGGACTTTTCATCACATATATCTGAAAGTCTTCTTTTTCATTAAAGTCCCATTTTTTCCACTGAAAGATAATGCTGAGTTTTGCTGGGTAGGTGATTCTTGGTTGTAATCCCATTTCCTTTGCCCTTTGGAATATCATATTCCATGCCCTCTGGTCCTTTAATGTAGAAGCTGCTAGATCTTGTGCTATCCTGACTGGGGCTCCACAGTACTTGAATTCTTTCTTTTTGGCAGCTTGCTATATTTTCTCCTTGACCTGAGAGCTCTGGAATTTGGCTATAATATTCCTAGGAGTTTTCTTTTGGGGATCTCTTTCTGGAGGTGATTGGTGGATTCTTTGAATTTCTATTTTAGCTTCTTCTTCTAGAATTTCAGGGCAATTTTCCCTGAGAATATCTTGGAAGATGGTGTCTAAGCTCTTTCCTTGATCATGGTTTTCAGGTAGACCAATAATTTTCAAATTATCTCTCCTGGACCTATTTTCCAGGTCAGCAGTTTTCCCCAGAAGATATTTCACATTGCCTTCTATTTTTTTATTCATTTGGATTTGCTTTATTGTGTCTTGGTTTCTCATAAAGTCACTGGCTTCCATTTGTTCAATCCTAATTCTTAGGCACTTATTTTCATCAGAGAGCTTTTGTACCTCCTTTTCCATTTGACTTTTCAAGCTGTTGACTTTTTTCTCATGTCTTTCCTGCATCTCCTTCATTTCTCTTTCCATTTTTTCCTCTACCTCTCTAATTTTATCTTCAAAGTCCTTTTTGAGCACCTCTATGGCCTGAGACCAATTCGTATTTTTCTTGGAAGCTTTAGATATAGGGGCCCTGATGTTGACATCTTCCTCTGAGGGTGCCCCTTGGTCTTCCTTGTTACTGAAGAAACTTTCTATGGTCCTCACGTTTCTCTGTCAGCTCATCTTGCCTTTCTTTTACTAGACTTTTAGCTCCTTAAAGTGGGGCACTGTTTCTAGGCTGCAGTATCCCAAGCTTAAGAAATCCTAGGTGGGGGCAGCTAGATGGCGCAGTGGATAAAGCACTCGCCCTGGATTCAGGAGTACCTGAGTTCAAATCCAGCCTCAGACACTTGACACTTACTAGCTGTGTGACCCTGGGCAAGACACTTAACCCTCATTGCCCCGCCACAAAAACACAAAAAAAGCAAACAAACAAAACCCCAAACCCCCCACAATATTGCTGTTATTGGATACAATGTTCTCTTGGTTCTGCTCATTTTGTTTTTCATTATTTTGTGTATATCTTTCCATGTTTTTCTAAAATCGTTGAGCTCAACATTTCTTATAACACTAATATTCCATCACAATCATATACCACAACTTGTTCAGCCATTCTTCAATGGATGGGCATCCCTGAAATTTCCACTTCTTTGCCATCACAAAGAGAGCTACTATAAATAACATATAGGTTCTTTTCTTTTTTCCCCAATTATCTTCAGAAATAGACCAAATAGTGGTATAGTTGGGTCAAAGAGCATATATAGGTAATTTAGTAACTCTTTGGGCATGATTCCAGATTGCTCTCCAAAATGGTTAGATCAGTTCACAATTCCGCCAACAATGAATTAGTGTCCCAATTTTTCTACATTCCCACCAACACCTGTCACTTTCCCTTTCTATCAGTTTAGCCAATCTGGTAGGTGTGAAATGATATCTCAAGGTTGTTTTAATTTTTATTTCTCTAATCAATAATGATTTGGAGCATTTTTTTCATATGACTAGAAATTGTTTTGATTTCTTCTTGGGAAAATTGCCTATTCATTGCATTTGACCATTTGTCATTTGGGAAATGACTTATATTCTTGCAGATTTGATAAAGTTTTTATGAATTCTGCTGTCCAGGGAAGGGAAGCATCTAATTTATTTATTAAGCATCTAATCTATGTCTGACATTGTGCTAAATGCTTTACAAACATAACAACCCTGGGAGGTAGGTATTATTATTATCCCCATTTTATAGTTGAAGAAACTGAGGTAAACAGAAGTTAAGTGTCTTGCCCAGATTCACACAGCTAGTAAATGTCTGAGGCCAGATTTGAAGTAAAGTCTTCCTGACTCCGGGTCCAACTCTATCTGATACAACACATACCTCCCCAGCTGCTGAAAGCACCACTCCTGCAGACTCTTGCAAACCTTCACAAATTCCTGTACCTTCTGCTTTGGAGCCTGATAGGATCGGAGCTGGTTGGACCTTGTCTGATATTAGAGCCTATGAAATACAAACCTGAACTCACTAGGCCTTTTGTGTGCCAACACATTCCTAACAAAACCAGTTGTTTGCTTCAGCAGACTTCCTGAAAAACCAGTTTCTCCAGTTTACCATGATAAGAACTATGTACCAGGCTTACACTCACCCTCCCTCCATGTCAACTGATCCCTCCCACTCTCAGTAAATTTAGATGCACAGAGGCCTTTTTTAGGCAACTGGACAGAGGAATTGGGTGAAGGGGAAATAGGCAGTGGGGCAGTGGGGCAGAAGCCCAAAGGCCAGGCAGGAGATAATTAGGAAGTGAAACTAGAGACTTGAATAAATACAGATGAAACATTGTTTTCATAAATTTGGAATGTTAGCTTTCATCAGAGAGGAGAGTTGAAAGAGAGAGGCGTTTACCTGGGTCCTTCTAGCACAGTTAGCTGACAAACATTAAGCCTGATAATGGAGAATTCTTCAAGCTATTATAACTTGGTGAAACATCTCCCTTATGACCATCTGTTTTCTCTGTCTCTCATTTTGTTGTTGTTAGGTAACCTTAAGTACCTGTACTCAAGTGTGTGCGTGTGCGTGTGCGTGTGCGTGTGTGTGTGTGTGTGTGTGTGTGTGTTTGTTTATTTATTTTTGAGTGAGGCAATTGGGGTTAAGTGACTTGCTCAGGGTCACACAGCTAGTAAGTGTTAAGTGTCTGAGGCCGGATTTGAACTCCGGTACTCCTGACTCCAGGGCCAGTGCTCTATCCACTGTGCCACCTAGCTGCCCATGTGTGTGTTTTTAAAAGGCAGTGGATAGTGGATAGAGAGAGGTCACCAGATCAGGGAGGGCTGGGTTCCATTTTGCTTCTGACAATTGCTAGCTGTGTGAACTTATAAGATACTGAGCAATTATAGATCTTCATTGATAAAGGTATTTTTGCATATTAGGAATTCCTTATACCAATAAAAGTACCAATATTGGGTCCCATTCCATGATTTTTTTTAACAGTATGGTTCAATCTGTATTCAGAATCCACAGTTCGTTTTTCTGCATGTGGAGAACACTTTCTATCATGAGTTCTTTGGAATTGTCTTCAGGGGCAGCTGGTGGCATAGTGGATAGAGCACCAGCCCTGGATTCAGGAGGACCTGAGTTCAAATCCGACCTCAGACACTTAACACTTACTAGCTGTATGACCCTGGGCAAGTCACTTAACCCCAATTGCCTCACTAAAAAAAAAAAAAAAGGTTGGGCGGGAGAGGACAGAGAAACTGTGAGTTTGGCATTGTCTTTGATTATTGTATTGCTGAGAAGAGCAAAGTCTATCACAGTTGATCATCACACAGTGTTGCTATTACTGTGTACAATGTTCTCCTGGTTCTGCTCACTTCACTCAGCATCAGTCCCCTTAAGTCTTTCCAGGTTTTTCTGAAATCTGCCTGCTCATTATTTCTTATAGCACAATAGTATTCCATTACATTCATATACCATCACTTGTTCAGCCATTCCCCAATTGATGGGCATTCCCTTGATTTCCAATTCTTTGCCACCACAAAGAGAGCTGCTATAAATATTTTTGTACATGTGGGTCCTTTTGCCTTTTTTTATGATCTTTTTGGGATACAGATCGAGTAGTCCATCCCATCATTTTTAAAAATCACAAACCAAGAACTAAAAGATAGGGACTGGACATGTGATTTTTGTTTTCTCATGCTCCCAAAATGAGTAGATTCTACCTCCTATGGCAGGCCAGTAGCATCTCTGAAACTTAGAGTTGCCTAGAAATTATATATTAAGTGACTTGTCTAGGGTCACACATGTGTGAGTTGATTTTAAACCCAAGTCTTCCTGACTCTCAGGTCAATTCTTTATCCATTATACCACACTGCTTCTATAAACTAATATCATGCCACCCCCCCTCACACAAAAACAACCAATAGCAAACAAAACAAACACAAACAAAACAAAAACAAGCAGTCCAAATGAATCTAGAGAAATGTGTCTCTACTTGCTGGGTTATTAAGGGGAATGAAATGTTCCTGGAAAGAACGGAAGTGCTTTCTTTGAAATCAGACACCCTGGGTTCAAATCTGATCACTGATGGTACCTGTGTGAAAGCCATTTAACTTTATCTGTAAATGAGAAGTCCTCTCCAGCTCTAATTCTGGAATCCTATGAATACTTAGAGATCAAAAAACAAAGAAAAAAGAAAAAGGATCAAGAAGCATGGAGGGATCTCAAGTTGTTAGGAGGTTTGAGAACAATAGAATGTGACATAGGAGAAGGAAGCAAGAAGGACTAACAAACGTTTGGGGCTAAGTAAAAGGTCTGACTCTCTTCCTGAGGTGAAGGTGGCCGTGGTGATGAATTTGCTCAGGAAGAATTATCTTTTGGAGGGGGGTGGTCAATGAGGGTTAAGTGAGTTGCCCAGGGTCACACAGCTAGTAAGTGTCAAGTGTCTGAGCCCAGATTTGAACTCAGGTCCTCCTGAGTCCAATGCCACTGCTTTATCCACTGTGCCACCTAGTGCCCCCTCTGGGGAAGAATTATCTTTTTATGATCCAAGGGATAATAATGGGACCTATGTTAACCTGAGAGATCAGCTCATCATGTTCATTTTGGAATTACATGGTGATGGAAGTGACTTATGTGTCAGTTTTAAAAAGTTAGAGATATTTACTGAAGGAAACTCAGGTTGGGGTGAAAATGAATAGTTTTGAGATCCTTCTCCTGGCACTGAGGTGGTTCTGGCTACAGAGATTCTTAAGACATGGGGTGAGGGGGCAGCTAGGTGGCGCAGTGGATAGAGCACCGGCCCTGGATTCAGGAGGACCTGAGTTCAAATCCAACCTCAGACACTTAACACTTACTAGCTGTGTAACCCTGGGCAAGTCACTTAACCCCCACTGCCCTGTAAAAAAAATGCATAGGATTATAAAGGAAATCAATTATACTGAAATAGTCATCAAACTAGGGGCAGCTAGGTGGCACAGTGGATAGAGCACTGGCCCTGGAGTCAAGAGTACCTGAGTTCAAATCTGGCCTCAGACACTTAACACTAGTTCTGTGACCCTAAGCAAGTCACTTTACCCCAATTGCCTCACTAAAAAAAAAAAAAAAGACATGGGGTGAGCCCAAATGTGTTCAGATTGGAAATAATTTCTTACAAAATGGTCTCAGAAAGCATTATGGCAAATTGGCTTTTTGAACATATCACAGCAAGGAAACTAATTTTCTAAGAAATTATTTTCTATTTAGAAAGATTTTGCATATTAGGAATTTTCCTCACTTTCACTGAGGCAAAAAAGTGGTCTTTTCTATTGCTTCCTTGGAGGTTTTGTGGGTTGTTAGGGAACCTCAGAATCCATTTTATACCCCGATAGACTTCCCTTTGCTCTAGGGTCTTCAGTTTTGCAGATCCTGAAGCTCAACTCCTTGATGAACTGATTGGCACTGACCAGATACATAGGAAACTGGTTCATAAATGAGAATACTCATTTATTTAAAATGAGTTATATCCCTTATGCCATGTCTTGTAGTTATCCCATTTTTGGAAATATTCTACAGCCCACTTTCATCTACTGTGCATTTCTATGTGGCCTTTTGGGTCAGCTACCATTTAGATTCTTAGGCTTTGATTTTTCTTAGATTTGCAGCCACACAGCATCACCAAGAGAACATCTATGTTAAAAAGATGGGCTTTTGTGCTAGAGAGTACTTAAGGTTCATTAAAAGCACTAGAGAATTTCCCAAGAACAATGGAGCCTATTGTCTTCCTCCCAGTTGATTCTGGTCCCAACTTATATATTGGCAATTAATTATTTACAATTACCTTGGTTGCGTTTTTTGGTAATAACAAAATATGAAAATTTTCCAAGCCTTTAAAAGCCTTCTCCTCTTTCCTGTAACCTTGGGAGTCAATCCCTTAGTACCTTAAAATTGTATTCTCTAGCAGAGACTTCCTCTGTGTCTACTAGGTCTTGTCCAACCTTTTTCTCCAGCTTTATTTTCATCACTGTACAAACTGGGATGTTAGAATCCAAATGTCGAAGACCCTCGATGGGGAAAAATAGTGATAAAAATCTTATTGGAACTTTTCCATTTTTCATCTCTACTGTGCTCTGTCAAGTTTCATCTTTAAATGCCCCCATTATGACTTTGCTTAGGTGGGTCTGTCACTAAGCTTGTTTTCCTTTAATTTTATTTTTCCTTCTGCCATTTCTCATTGTTTTATGAGGTGACAGTATGCATAGTCTTCTATTATCTCCCATTAGACTTTATGAATAAGTTTATATTTCTAAAGCAGTGCTAGCTTTGGCTACTATTTATCTTTGGCAAGGAGATCAAATGTTCACACTGGTTGAGGGGGTTTCTGGGGTCTTTTGTTCTTGTCTTTAGGTTAATTGATTTCTATCAGTTAAACTTCTGCCTGAAATTCTGATCCTTGGTGTTGATACTTTTTTTTTTATGCATTTCCCATTTTTGGTACAAATTAGCTTGGAGTTGTTTTAATTATATGCTGGGCTTTTTTCTTTTTTTCTTCTAGTTTAAAATTTTTATTTTGATATTCTTCTTCCAAATTGATTGTCTGAATATAGAAAGATAGCTGATTCAGGGCTAATTCCCATGTCAGTAATTGCCTATTCTGTGCTTATGTGACTTTTGTTCATGTATTCCCATAAGCATATCACAGATAATTTTGTAAGCCTTCACAAAATGTTAGGGGCCTCCATGAACATTGAGAAGATACTGATGAGGATCCATGTGACTGGCCCATTTTCTGTGTCTTCAGTGACATGCTTTACATCACTTCTGCATAAATCCTTGTTGACAGTGTGTTTCAGCCTGCTCACACCCACCATATGCTTCTTCATTGTACTTTGGGTGATCCTCAACTTTAGTTCTTTGGAGGCTTGTATTTAGTGACTCATAGCTAATATAACAGTACTGGAACAATACTGGTGTTAAAAAAGATAGGCTTTTGTTTCAAGGAGAAACTTGAATTCATTAAAATAATTCTGCAATTTCCCAAAGGCAGGTCAGTCTGCTCTCTGTATCCTATTTAGTTTCAATCCCAGCTGTAGCATCTGTCTGAGATTTTTAAAATAAGATTCAAGAAATCCTGGCAAAGTACCTAGTTAAATAAAGTTATCCAGAGGGCATTTAAGGCTGCAATTGGGAAGATAACAAGTAGACTAAAGATGGAAAAGACCAGTAAAGATTATCATAAATGATCAACAGACATTTACTAAGCACCTACTATAAGACGGGGACTATACTAAACACAGGAGATACAAAACCAAAAACGAGATGGTCACTCTATTTATACTTTGACATCACAGTTCTTTATATGTTTCTTGAAGAAGTAGAAATGGGTTTGAAGAAAAAGGAGATGAGAAAAATAGCTGGACTAAATCTGATCTATCTGTCTAAAGATATAGGTAGATCTATCTATATCTAGATCTCTAGACATAGGGGCTGCTAGGCGGGGCAGTGGATAGTGCCCCAGATTTGGAATCAGGAAGACTCATCTTCATGAATTCAAATTTAGCCTCAGTCACTTACTAATTGTGTGACCACTGGCAAGTCATTTAATCCTGTTTGCCTCAGTTTCCTCATCTATAAAATGAGCTGGAGAAGGAAATGGCAAACCATTCTAACAACTCTGCCAAGAAACCCCCAAATATGGGGAAAGCTAGGTAGTGCAGTGGATAGTTAAATTAATTAACCTATTAACCAATTAACCGGCCCTGGATTCAGGAGGACCTGAGTTCAAATCCAGCCTCAGACACTTGACACTTACTAGCTGTGTAACCCTGGACAAGTCACTTAACCCTCACTGTCCTGCCAAAATAAAAAAAAAAAGGAAGACCCCAAATATGGTCACAAAAAGTTGGACATGACTGAAACTACTGAAGAAAAACAACATATCAAGACATACAGATATAGGTATGTGTATGTGTGTATGTATGCACACATATGTTTTGTGTGTGTATGTGTGTATGTATGCACACATATGTTTTGTATGTGTGTGTATCTATGTATCCACACATGTCTTGTTGTTGAGTATTGAAGTAAACCAACCAACTAATAAATAAATAAATATCTCCAGATCATGTGAAAATTAAATCATTGGTAGTCCTTTTCTTCTCAAAACTTGTTTTTCAGGCTCAACACCTACCAAACACCCCAAACTAGGCAGCAAATAACCTGTTTCCACAACTATGATTCTTTATGCAAATGGAATCAATTCACTTGACAAACCTCCTACTCTTCCTCATGCAATTGAAGAACTCTCCAGGCCAACATCAATATCTCTTCCAAGCCCCAACATCTACTTAACCCTGGCATCTCTCACTTGAGATCTAAGGGCAGGAACATTTTTTTAGCACAATACTATGCCAGCCACTAGCCTTCCAAGGCCCCTATGGAGCCCGGTGGAAGGATATGATTGCTTTGAGATAGCATTGATAAAGAGAAAGTTTGGGGTCTACCCTTCAAGTCCCTGAGAAAATAGACCTTACCTGTAGTCCGTCCCCCCAGTTCTTCCTAAGCATATAGACCTGTGTAGCTGGCATGGTGAGGATGTCTGGTCATAATTAAGCAAGGTTTCTTTCCATATAGAAGAGCCAGCTATACAGGGTACGTAAGAGAAACTGATCTACTTCATCATGAAAGGACAAAAGAAGTTCCACCAGAGCAAAGGCTGCTCATAGCCCCTTTTAACTGAGATATCTATGGGTACTCTGCTGCCATAACCGTTCTGACTCAGCTCTGGTTTTTACTTGGGATTTCCCAGCCACTATCTTAAACTATTCAGACTATGGGCTATGAATATTTGCCCATGACCCTCTACCTGGTTTTATAATCATAGTAGCAGATAGAATGCTAGACCTGGGGTCAGAAAGACCTGAGTTCAAATATGTCCTCAGACACTTATTAGCTATGACCCTGAGTAAGTCACTTAACCTTTCTAAGCTTCAGTTTCCTCATCTGTAAAATGGAGATAATAATAGCACCTACCTTCCAGGAGTGTTATGAGGATAAAATGAGATAATCTTTGTAAAGCACTTTGCAAACCTTCAGGCGCAATATAAATACTAGCTTGTATTCTTAAATGTAGAGCTTTTTTTTTTTTTTGCAGGGCAATGAGGGTTAAGTGACTTGCCCAAGGTCACACAGCTAGTAAGGGTCCAGTGTCTGAGGCCAGATTTGAACTCAGGTCCTCCTGAATCCAAGGCCAGTGCTTTATCCGCTGGGCCACCTAGTTGCCCACAGAGCTCTTTATTAAAACAAAACAAAAGAAAACATGAGGCACATTGCGTAACTATTGTGCTCACAAGGAAATAGAAAAACCAGAGAAGTTAAGTGACTTGGTAATAGTCACACAGCTTCTAAGTGTGAAAATCAGACCTTGAACACAGGTCTTCTGACACCAAGGCTAATCCTTTTCCCTAAAAAGCCTCCACTGACTGACCCAGACTTGGCAGTTCTGTGATGGCTTATTCTCTTCATGCCAGGCTCGAAGTCACCCAGACCGATGACCTTGAGGCTTCCTAATCAATGACCAGTCTTACTTAACAAAGCTCCCTAGATATAATCCAGAGTTTCGAAGATTCTCTAAGACTATAAACTCTAAGAACAATTTGGACAATAACATTGTAAGTAAACAAACAGAAGATAACTTTGAAAGACTTATGAACTTTAATCAATGAAATGACTATGATTTCAGAAGACCAATGATGAAACATGCACCCACTTCCTGACAAAGAGGTGATGGGCTCAAAATGTACAATGAGGAATATATTTTTTGGACTTGGCCTAGGCAGGAATTTGTTTTTTGCTTGGCTATGCATATCTGTTGATAAGGTTCTCTCTCTCTCTCTCTCTCTCTCTCTCTCTCTCTCTCTTTCAGTGGCAAGGGTGGCTTAAGAGGGAGAAAATTATAGATTTTTGTTCATTGAAAAAGTAAAGTTTATTTTTTTAAAGGCAGGGACTGTGTCTAACCTAACTTGGCAATGCCACTTTATTATCTCCCCCATCCTAAGAGGCACTCAATTCATGTCAGTGGAATATACCGAGTGAATTCATAGATGATGAATTCCCACATTGGAGAGAATAAGAAAGAAAGGTGGAGAAAACCAAGGCACAAGTCATTGAGTAGGGATGGGACTGGAAATGAGACTTGACTTACTATATCAGGAAGAGAGCTGAGCTTAGAACTGGTGTTGGCTCATCAAAGACTATAAGGTTAGACAGATAGAGTAATGGCTTGAATCAGACATGTCTAAAGGATTTGCACAGGCCTTAGATGTCAAGGAAGGTAAGGTACATAGTCCAGAAGGTTGGCGAGTTTACACTATTGAGCAATGAACACCAGCATGACCTTGAAACTGTTTGCTCTCTGGTTTCTGTTCTATTTCCTTCTGGGTGTGGGTGATCTTCAGCCCAAAAACACAGAGTTAAAGCCAAAGAAAAAGTCAATGGCAGGAGCAGAGTGATGGGATTACTAATTGTTCATCCAATCAGAAGGATGTGAAAGTTGGAAGACTACATACCTGTGTGATGCTGGTCATCTTAAGACTTTGTTTTTGCATGAAACTTGCTGAGACAACAAACTGATTTTGATAAATAATTTAGGTATAAAAAAAAAAAAGTCCTGTGTTGCAATTCACTGACAACAGACTGCTCATTCAATGGAAGATCTGTAATGGTTGGCCTGGTTTCCCAGTCCTGCATCCTACTAGTTGTATCTGCAATTAGGGACCCTTGACTTCTTCCCATAGATTTTCCCCACACCTGGCTGTGGAATGAATCTAGACTCATACAGTAGGGATAAATAAGGATCCATGGATTCTTACCTGTCAAAGGCACCTTACTTCTGGTCTCTCTTTGACCTTGTATACCCTTATATAACAGGGCTCTTGCCTCCTTTATTTTTAATTGATACCTTGTTTTCACATTACAAGCATTTCCTGACATACCAACCCCACCCATTAAAATCTTCTCTTGTTATAAAGATAAACAGGGCAGCTAGGTGGCATAGTGGATAAAGCACTGGCCCTGGATTCAGGAGGACCTGAGTTCAAATCCGACCTCAGACACTTGACACTTACTAGCTGTGTGACCCTGGGCAAGTCACTTAACCCCCATAGCCCTGCCAAAAAACAAACAAAAATAAGTAATAAAGATAAACAATTAAGCAAAACTGACTCACAAAACAACCTTGTATGACATTATATACAACATTCTGTATACACGGTCCCCCTCCTCTCTAAAGAGAGGAGTTATGAGAATTATATTCTTCTTTTTCTAGAATCAAGGTTTTTCATTGTAATTAAGCCAATTGCCTACTAGTGTTATTTTTCATTTGCATTATCATAGCTGTTTTGTATATGTTTCTCTAGGTTCTGTTTTCTTTGTTCTGCACTCTTTCAGTCAATCAATAAACCAAGCATTTATTAGGTGTCAGCTACTATGCTGGGCACTGGTGACACAAAGACAACAATGAAAGTTTCTATCCTCAAAAAGCTTACATTCTATCAGGGGAGAAAAACGGGTATGTATATTTATAAAAAAATATATATTTAAAAATATAAGGAATTTTTCCAGAGGGAAGTGCTAACATCTTGGCTCAGAAAAGGCCTCATGCAAAAGGTAGCACATGGACTGAGCTTTGAAGGTAACTAGGCATTCTAAGAGGCATTCCAGGAAGAAAGAACAGTCTGTGCAAATGCATAAAGACCAGAGATAGGGTGTTTATGGGTGAGCGACAACACAAGGCCAGGTTAGCTGGACTTTAGAGTGCAAGAAAGCAAATAAGGTATAATAAAGCTGAAGGAAGACAGGTTAGATCCAAGGTGTGGAGGGCTTTTTATATCAAACAGAGGAGTTTGTATTTGATCCTAGGGGCAACAGAGGACTGACATGGTCAGACCTGTGCTTTAGAAAAAATCACTTGGCTGCTGGGTGGGATGAATTAGAGAAGAGAGAGTTGAGGCAGACAGAAGAATTAGGGAGAGTTTGCAATAGTCTAGGCAAGAAGAGAGGAGAGCCTGAATTAGGGTATGAGTGAAGAAAAAGAGAGAGATGTGAGGGGCGGTGTGGAGGTAGAATCCACAACTTTAGTTGGTTGTTGTTGTTCAGCCGTGTCTGACTCTTCACGACCCCATCTGGGGATTTCTTGGCAAAGATCATAGAGTGCTTTCCTAGTTCCTTCTCTAGTTCATTCTACAGATGAAGAAACTAAGGCAAACAAGATTAAAATAACTTGTCCAGAGTGACTAGTAAGTATCTGAGACCGGATCTGAACTCAGGTCTTTCTGATTCCAGGCCAGGCGCTCTATCCACTGAGCCACTGAGCCACTGAGCAACTAATTGAATAATTAATATGAAGGGTCAAGGATGACCCTAAGGTATCAAACCTAGGAGATTCCAAGAATGATGGTACCCTTAACAAAAACAGGGAAAGTCAAAAGAGGGGTATATTCTCAGGAGAAAGACAGTGAGTTCATTTCTGGATGTGTTAAGTTTGAGATGCCTGAGACAGGCAATTCTAAGTGTCTAATAAACAGGCAGTTGGTAATAAAGTACAGAAACAGCTCAGGAGAGAGACTGGAGCTGGATAAATAGATCTTTGGCAAGAAAGAAAATTAAATTTCCATGATAACTTTATTATATATTTAAGTTGTATACAATAGATTTGCAATTTCATGTGCAATCATATTTTTTATTATACTGTTATACAAATGCTTGTTTTATTTAATAAATTAAACTTCAATTAAAAATAGATTTGTGAGTTATTACAGAGGAATGATAATTAAAGTCAAGGAAGCTGGTAAGGTCACTGAGAGTGGGACTTTAGAGAGAGGGAAAAGAGAGCCAAGGGCACAGAGCCTTGGAGTATACCCCGAGTTGGGAGGGGGGGCAGGATAAGTATTATGATCTAGAGAAAGATCATTTATTTCATGCAAGTTTCATATTCCTTTGACTTATCTCTTGTGCTGCAATATCAATAATAAAAATTTATTAGGTGCCTATTATCTCCTAGGCAAAATTCCATTCAAATATATTTATTATACCCCAATTTATTCATCCATTCTCTAATCACTGGGCACTCACAGTATAATCTGTATTTTTTTCCCTTCTACTAAGAGAGCTGATATGAATGCTTTGGTATACGTGGGATCTTTCTTTCTGTTTGAGGTATACAGTTAATAGTGAGATCACTGAGTCAAAGAGTATACATACTTGAGTGACTTCTCTCACTCTGGCTTGCTTCACTGCGACCAACGAGTTACCTTCTACCCCAGTCTCAGCACATTGGTCTTTGCTTAGATCTTCCATGCCTAAATCTCTAACTTTGGCAGCATGTCTCATGTCCAGGGTTGATGCTGTAGTCCGCTGTAACAGGCTCCAGAGCCAAATGTTAAATTTTCAGTGTGAGCATTTACATCTATATCAGCAAAGGCTGCAAACCAGTGATTGATTTATTTTTCTGTCGATTGTCTAGACTTAAGAAAGCAAAGGTGCAGCTAGGAGGTACAGTGCATAGAACACTGGGCTTGCAATCAGGAAGTCTCATTTTTTTTTTAGTCCAAATCTGGCCTCAGACACTTCCTAGCTAGCCGTGTGACCCTGGAAAAGTCACTTCACTCTGCCCCAGTTTACTCATCTGCAAAATGACCTGGAGAAGGAAATGGCAAACTACTCCAGTACCTTTGCCAAGAAAACCCCAAAATGGGATTGCAAAGAGTTGGACATAACTGCAACAACTCAACAACAACAACAAAAGTAATGGAGAAAATGTTAGTAATACAGGTTAAACTTTAAAATGTCCCAGTGTACATTTTGAAAAAAGAGGTAATTAAACAATTACCAGCACATTCTTGCTCATATCCAATTGGCCTTTCCCTAAGTCATTGTCCCTGTGGTTAGATTCCTGCTACCTCCTTCTGGTCTCTCTCTGATCTTGGCTGCCTGCCTAGATGTTCATATATGATATGCCATCAGAGCTATGACCCCTGAGGTCATGCGTCATCTACCTTGCAGGAAACCCAAGCACTTCCCATCACTAGACCTCCCTTTATGCAAATAATCTGCCTGCCCACTTGGTTCTCTTCCTGTTACCTGCTGTCACACTCCCCTAACAGGCCATCCACCTGTCTATGCTTCTTCCAATCACCAACCACTGGAGTTTCCTGCCTCAGTGATTCTTTCTAGTCAACAGATCTCAGCCATCTCTTGTCTGGCTCATCCAACACTCACTAAACCCCAGTATATCCCTCCTGCTGATTTAAATTTAACCCCTTTTTTCCATCTTTTGCTACTTCCCCCAATCCTGGATGTGCCACTTATTGTTCAGTCCTTTCAGTGGTGTCTGATTCTTTTTTTTTTTTTTTTTGCAGGGCAATGGGGGTTAAGTGACTTGCCCAGGGTCACACAGCTAGTAAGTGTCAAATGTCTGAGGCCGGATTTGAACTCAGGTACTCCTGAATCCAGGACCGGTGCTTTATCCACTGCACCACCTAGCCGCCCCCGGTGTCTGATTCTTTATGACTGCATTTGGAGTTTTCTTGGCAAGGATACTGGAATGGGTTGCCATTTCCTTCTCTAGCTCATTTTACAAATGAGGAAACTGAGGCAGAGTGAAGTGACTTTCCCAGGGTCACACAGCTAGGAAGTGTCTGAGGCCAGATTTGAACTTAGGAAAATGAGTCTTTCTGACTCCAGACCCAGTTCTCCATCCACTTTGCCATCTAGCTGCCCTAGGATGGGCCACTTTCATCTGTTACAAAACTGTAGTGAAATATGGAGTTGTAGAATATCTGATGTTGTAGAAAGAGAACTGGACCTAGAGTCAGTGGATCTGGGTTTGGATCCTGGCTCTGTCACATCCAGGTAAGCATGTGACCCATTTAGATTATTGAAATCTCAGTTTGCAAAACTATAAGATGATGAGAGTTGCATCAGATGATATTTAAGATAAGGCAATGTGGTGCAGTGGGAAAGAAAGCTAGATTTGCAGTCAGTGTATCTGGGTATGCATTCTGATTCTGTCTCTCACACCTTAAATCACATTAGGCAAATCATTTAGCTTCTTGGACCCTGGTTTCCTCATTTACAAACCTTATCTAGATGACCTCTGAGTTTCCTTACAGATTCAAATCTCAGGATTCCACAATGGCCTTTCCAGTTGTAATATCTTATCATCTTATTCTGTAAAATGATCACGTGCAAGCAATATGAGAAAACAAGTTTAAAATGGTCAATTTTTCTTCCCCTCTGAAATACAAGTAAGCGAAGTTGTGATGAAATAATGGAATTTGGCAGATGCCCAGGGGTCCCCCTAGAGCCACCCAATTAATTCTCCTCGTATTAAATTTGGCCCCTACAAAGTGAAAATTAAAACAAGCCATTGGTCTCTCCACACTTTCATATCTCTTCCATCTCTATTTGAAGTGTTAAAACCCCATGAGAAAAAAAAATCTTTGTTTTAAAAAAATAAAATTTTAAAATAACATTGTAAAGACAATTTTAACAACAATTTTTTTAAATTTTTAGTTCCAAATTTTCTTTCTCCCTCCCTTACCTCTCTTCTCCTTGAAATAGTAAGCAATTTGATATAGGTTATATGTGTTCAAACACGCAAAACATATTTCCATATTAGCCATGTTGTGAAAGAAGACACAGACCCAAAGGGGGAAAACACACACACACACACACACACACACACACACACACACACACACACAATTTAAAAAAATTCACAAAGAAAATGAAAAATGGTATGTTTCAATCTGCATTCAGACTCAATCAATTCTTTCTCTGAAGGTGGATAGCATTTTTCATCATGAGTCTTTGGAATTATCTTGGATCATTGTATAAGAATACATTTCTTTAAATGTGAAAGTGTAGGATCTATAGGATGGGGATTGGGTATTTGGGGGAGGAGGGGAGGGAGAACAAAATTCAAAACTGCTTAGGTATAATATCTTCCTCTAAAAATGTTACTAAGAAAAGTTTATCCTTCAATCTACAAATTATTCTTAGTCAAGCATGCTAGTATTGCCATCATGGCAATATAGGACCTTTCAGTTCACTGGTGCCCAGGATCTATTATTAGAATAATTTCCTTTACTCTGAGCTGCTAATAAAAAGGGGCTAGCTTTTCCAAATGTTTAAACAGAGCATTCCTGCTAGAGGCATGTATTATCTTTGTCTTTTTCCTGTTCTCATTTTTATGGCATTTTCATTTCCCTGGAAATCTCAATGATTAACTATGGCTCACTAAGAGAAAGCATCAGCATAAGTACTAAAGTTGAAGAATGTTCAGCTTGAACAGGCTCAGAATGGCTCCCTGTTCATCAGGTGTTACACAACATGATAATTATTCCCATATGGTGACTTAGAGATTAAGAAATTATGATTAAATGGGGACTTGTAAAAATAGAAATATGAAAGCTTTTAAAAAAATAATGCTAGGCACTCCTCTTTGGTGGGATTTTAAAAAATTAATACATTTTGTGTGATAAAATGTAAGCTCCTTGATGGCAAGGGACTATTTAATTTTTGTGGTTTTTGTCCCACCAGTTAGCACAGTGCCTGGAACAAAATAGGCAAGTGCTTACTAAATGGTTTGTTGATCCTGACACATCCATCACTTCCCAACAAATATCCATTCCCAAGTAACTTGTAAAAAATAAGTTAAACAAAATCATTTCCATGAATAAAAATAATAGTATCCATCAGATACAACTATATAAGGACAAGAGCCATTCCCCAATAGACAATAATAAAAAGCTCACATTTATATAGTATTTTAAGGTTTAAAAATCATATATCATCTCATTAGACTCTCATTTTACAGATGAGAAAATTGAAGCAGAGGTTAAATGACTTGCCCAGGGTCATACAGTATAATAAAATAATGGAATTTGGCAGACACCCAGGGGTCCCACCTGATTGATTTAATATTGTTTGAGAAACTAAGTACCTACTTGGGATGATCAGACATAGGCCATACCTGGCCTGCCCTAAGTGACATATCTGCTGATGTCAGCAGGGGGACCACTATCAGCCACACAATTTGAAGGACGTCCCTTTTGGGGGAGGGAGAGAAAATGTAGAAAAGAGAATGCTGAGGCTGGGAGCTCTCTTTCCTGTTGACGAGCTTCCAGGAGCGGACTGGAGAGGGGCTGCACAGCTGACTCCCATAGAAACTATAGACCCCTGGTGGTGAGTTAATAGAAACAAGGCCAGCTCCTTGAATTAGCTGAGCTGGAAGCAAGTTTGAGGATTGAGTCAGTCTTTGCTAGAGCCAGGGAGCTTATCCATTTTTCTCTTTCCCTATTCCCTTGTCCCTGGCTTTATTAACTTCACCTTTGTTATATAGTTTATTCCCATTAATAAAATCTGATTTGTTTATGAAAAAGAGGCTGTTAATCTCCTTTCTTATTGGCCTGAGGAAATAACTTTAAAAAGGCAGTTTGGAAGAGAGGAAACTTTGGACCTAGAGGTCCTTCTTTATTTTCTGAAACCCAATATTACGGCAAGTCACCCAATTAACTCTCCCCATAATAAATTCGGCCCTCACAACAGCTAGAAAGCATCTGAGACCAAATTCAAACTCAGGTCTTCCTGGCTACAAGTACAGCAGTCTATCCACTGTACCAGGTAGTTGCCTAATGATCAGAAGGATAAAAAGAGAGGCAGCTAGGTGGCACAGTGGATAAAGCACCGGCCCTGGATTCAGGAGTACCTGAGTTCAAATCCAGCCTCAGATACTTGACACTTACTAGCTGTGTGACCCTGGGCAAGTCACTTAACCCTAATTGCCCCACAAAAACAAACAAGAAAAAGAAGGATAAAAAGAAGTAAAGTAAACTGCTAACATATACAACTTATGAAAAATGTTCCGAACCACTAATAATAAAAATATAATTTAATATAACTCTGTGGTTCTACCTCACTCGTATCAGATCAACAAAGATAGCAATGAAAATTGTTGGAGGTACAGTAATGCACTCTTTGTAAAGATATGAATTGGTCTAACCATTCTAGAAAGCAATTTAAAACCATATCCCCAAATAAATCCACATAAATCATCCGAATTTCTATACATGACCAACAAAGTCCAGCAGCAAGAGATAGAAAGTGAAATTCCATTTAAAGTAATGGTAGACAATATAGAATACTTGGGAGTCTACTTGCCAAGACAAACCCAGGAACTATATGAACACAATTACAAGATACTTTTGACACAAATAAAATCAGATCTATGTAATTGGAAAAATATTAATTCCTCATGGATAGGCCAAGCTAATATAATTAAAATGACAATTTTACCTAAATTAATTTACTTATTCAGTGCCATACCAATCAGACTACCTAAAATTATTTTATAGAGCTAGAAAAAATAATAACAAAATTCATCTGGAAAAACAAAAGGTCAAGAATATCAAGGGGACTAATGAAAAAAAATGCTCAGGAAGGTGGGCTATAGTAAATCTGAAGCTTTACTATAAAGTGGCAGTCATCAAAACTATTTGGTGCTGGCTAAGAAATAGAGTGGTGGGTCAATGGAATAGCTTAGGCACAGGAGACACAGTAGTAAATGACTTTAGTAATGTACTGTTTGATAAACCCAAAGACTCCAAATTCTGGGATAGGAACTCAGTATTTGACAAAAACTGATGGGAAAACTGGAAGATAGTATGGCAGAAACTAGGCATAGACCAACATCTTACAACTTATACTAAAATAAGGTCAAAATGGGTACATGATTTAGACATAATGGTGGTACCATAGGTAAATTAGGAGAGGAAGGAATAGTTTACCTCTCATATTTATGGAAAGAAGAACAGTTTTATGACTTAACAAGAGATAGAGAATATTATGAAATGCAAATTGGATGATTTTGATTACATTAAATTTAAAAGTTTTTGTATAAACAGAAGCCTTGCATCCAAAATTAGAAGGGAAGCGGAAAGCTGAGAAACAATTTTTAGAGCCAGTATTTCTGATAAAGGCCTCATTTCTAAAATATATTGGGAACTAAATCAAATTTATAAGAATCCAAGTCATTCCCCAATTGAGAAATGGTCAAAGGATATGAACAGGTAGTTTTCTGATGAAGAAATCAGAGCTATCTATTGCCATATGAAAAAATGCTCTCAATCACTATTGATTAGAGAAATGAAATTAAAACAACTCTAAGGTACCACCTGACACCTATCAGATTGGCTAATAGGACAAAAAAGGAAAATAATAAGTGTTGGAGAAGGTGTGGAAAAATTGGAACACTAATGCATTGTTGGTGGAGTTGTGAACTTATCCAACCATTTTGGAGAGCAATTTGGAACTATGCCCAAAGGGCTATAAAGCTGTGCATACCTTTTGACCCAGCAATACCACTTTTGGGTCTTTTTTCCAAAGAGATCATGGAAAAGGGAAAAGGAACCACATGTACAAAAATATTTATTGCTACTCTGTACGTGGTGGCAAGGAATTGGAAATTGAGGGGATGCCCATCAAATGGGGAATGGCTGAACAAGTTGTGGTATATGAATGTAATGGAATATATTGTGCTGTAAGAAACGATGAGCTGGAGGAGTTCAAAGAAGCCTGGAAGGACTTACATGAACTGATGCTGAGTGAGATGAGCAGAACCAGGAGAACATTGTACACAGTATCAACAACACTGTGTGTTGATCAACTGTGATACTTGACTCTTCTCAGAAATACAATGGTCCAAAATAGTTCCAAAGGACTCATGATGGAAAATGCTCTCCAAATCCATAAAAAATGAATTCTGGAATCTAGATGCAGATTGAACCATACTATTTCTATTTTTTTGGTTTTGTTTTTTGAGGTTTTTCCTTTTGGCTCTGATTCTTCTTCACAGCATGACTAATGCAGAAATATGTTTAATGTGATTGTACATACATCAGATTGCTTGCTGTCTTGGGGAGGGAGAAAGGAGGAGAAGGAGGGAGAAAAAATTTGAAACTAGAAATCTTATAAAAATAAATGTTGAGTGGCAGCTAGGTAGAGCAGTGGATAGAGCACTGGCCCTGGATTCAGGAGGACCTGAGTTCAAATCTGGCCTCAGACACTTAACAATTACTAGCTGTGTGATCCTAGGCAAGTCACTTAACCCTAATTGCCTCACTGAAAAAAAAAATGTTGAAAACTATCTCTACATGTAACTGGAAAATAATAAAATACTTTTATGGAAAAAAACCTGTATCCCCAAAAGCTACTAAACTGTGTATGACCTTTGTCTAAAAAATATTTCTAATAGGCATATACTCCAAAGAGGTAAAAAAACAGAGAGAATAGACCCAGAGCTACAACAATATTTATAGCAGCTCTTTTTATGGTGGTAAAGAATTCAGAATTGAGGGGTTGCTCATCTAGGGAAGAGCTAAATAAACTATGGTATGTGTTTAATGGAATTTTTTGTGCTTCAGGAAGTGACAGGAAGGTCAGATTCAGAAAAATCTAAACACAATTTTAAGAACTAATGGAAATGTAGTGAGCAGAACCAGGAGAACAATCTTTACAATGATTACACTAATGCAGAGGAAAACAACTTTGATAGACTTGAGAACTCTCTTCAGTTCAGTGACCAATCATGACTCTGGAAGGCTAATAAGGAAGCATGCTTCCCACTTCTTGGCAGAGATATAATGGACTGATGGAACAGAATGAAACCTACATTTTCAGAAACAAGCAATGTGAGAATTTGTTTTGGTTGACTACATTTACTTGTTACAATGAAAAGCTTTTATATTTTGTGGCTAAGAGTTGTGGGAAGAAGAGAGAGTATCAACAGCAATGGGAGAAGGGGGAAGCAGAAAAAAAAAGGAAATAGCACCAATGAACAATTTTGAAAAATACATAGAGGTCAGCCAATAAACATTCAGCAGACATCTACTATGTGCTAGGAACTGTGTTAAGTGCTGAAGACACAAAGTCAAAAGAGAGAAAAGATGCAAATAACCATGAACCAAAAAAACTATATAAAAGAAAATTAGGAAATAACCAATAAAGGTAAGACACTAGAATTAAAAGAGAATGGGGGGGGAGGGGCAGCTAGGTGTTGCAGTGCATAGAGCACCGGCCCTGGAGTCAGGAGGACCAGAGTTCAGATCTGACCTCAGACACTTAATACTTACTAGCTGTGTGATCCTGGGCAAGTCACTTAACCCCAATTGCCTTATCAAAAAGAGAGAGAGACAGAGACAGAGACAGAGAGAGAGAGAGAGAGAGAGAGAGAGAGAGAGAGAGAGAGAATGGGAGATAGGGGAGGACATTAACGAAACCTGTGAAGCAGGCAGAGATGAATAGGGAGTGCATCCCAGGCACGGGATATTGGCAGCATGAATGCCCAGAGTTGGAAGATGGAGTGTCTTGTCCAAGGAATAACAAGGAGGCTGATGTCACTGAATCAAAGAATATATGATGGGAAAGATGTAAGAAGATTGGAAGGGTGGGATTGGGGGAGGTTACAAAGAGTTTTGAACATCAAACAGAAAATCTCGTATTTAATCTTAGATATGGTAGGGAGCCATTGAGTTAAGTAGGAGGATGACATGGTAAACAGAAGGAAATTCAGAAAGGAACACAGATAAGCAGGGTGGTGTTGGTACTAATAGGTATCATTTCATATAGACCTAGAAAATAAGCTGTATATACTATAGATTGTTTCATATAAAATTCTCTTTTATGTTCTTTGTGTATGGAAATATTCATTTTTGTTGATGTTTGTCAAGTTCATAATCTAAAAGCAAAATTTACAAACTAATTTTTTTAATGGTAAACATTACTTTCCTTGTTGTTGCTTTTTAACAGAAAGGATTTTCAAATCAGCATTGTCCATTGTACATGACCTGAATTATATTGTCTGTTGGTGGTGTCTTTATTTACACAATTATAGTCGTTGTGGAAACAAGATTCAAGGTCTGTCCTTCCTTCTTCATTGTATTTCTAGAGTTGACATTACTGCAAAGAGTAATGTGTAGACCAGCATTGCTACCCAGAGGGACCATGAGAAATTATCTTTCCCCTTAAAACTTGGCTGCCTCTAGGCAGAACAACAGAAAGCACTTGCCCAGCATGTTGTAATCAGTTTTTCTGTCAGTATGTTACTTGTCCCAGAATGCTCTGTACTACTTCCCCATCTCCCCATTTGTCTTTCAACTCTGCACTACCTACGTCTATCTTTTGGCTTGGTAATCCACTTTGAAGACTAAGAATTGAACACTCTGTTCTCAGGTTAGGGAAGGCTATGTCTATGAAACCCAATAATGTATTCATGGCTTGGCTCTTGTACGTACAAAAAAAAAAATTGACTATGCAAATGCATAGTCCTGGGTCAATTTTTCAATACTGTGTATGTTGTTTTTTGACTCTTTTTTGTTTATTCAGTATCAGTTTGAACAAGTCTTCTTTCCTTATTCATTACTCTGAAAATTCTTTACATCATTCTTAACATCCTTTACAAAATACTGTCTCATTATGTTCATATGACACTATTTATTTACCAATTCCACAATTTCTGGGCATATGGTTAGTTTCTTACTGTTACAAATAGGGGTAATATGATCATTTAGGTATATAAATTCTTTGGTAATTTGACCATTTCTGTCAGTGGGGCATAAATCCAGAATTTATGAACAATTTAGTAGCTTGTCTCAAGTAATTACAAATTATTTTCCAGAGTGGTTAACCTACCAATGGTGAATTAACAAACTTGTTTTCCTATAGTTCCTTCAATATTGAATTTTTCCGTCTTTTATAATTTTTGTCAATTTCATGGATTTGAGGTGATGTCTCAGGTAGTTTTGATTTGCATCTCCCTAGTAGAGATTTAAAACAATTTTTATATGAATATTGATAGTTTTAATTTCTTTATTTGAAAATTGCTAAAATTAAGAGAACCTCAGGGTATTTCCTCTCACCCATAAAGATTGCAAAGATACTAAAAGGTGGGGAAAATTTATTGTTGAAGGAGCTCTTGGGAAAAAAAAAAGAGAAAAAAGTCATGCTAATCCATTCCTCATGGAATTGTAAGTTATTTCCAATTATTTTATAAGAAAATTTGGTATATTATGACAGAAAGGTTACTAAATTATCTAGATCCCTTTAATCAGAGATCTCACTACTATAATATCCCAATGATTTTATTTGTATTAACAAAAGATTCTCATATACAAAAATATTCACAGCAGCATTATTAGTGATTTTTTGAAAAAGCCGGAAAGCATATGATCAACAATTGGGGATTAATTGAACAATTTATGGCAGATGAATGTCATGGAATATTACTGTCACATACAGGATAACAAATATGAAAAATCCAGGGAAATATGGGAAGACTTGTATAAAGTGATTGGATTAGGTTGGACTGGAAATAATCCAGAAGGAGGAAAGCAGAGCCAAGAAAACAATATGATTATAACCGTGTGAACAAATTCAACCTGGAGGCAACAAAAGTCAGGGAAAATAAGACTCTCAATTTTAATACACATGCTATAGGACACAGCCCTCCTTCTGTTAGTAATCAATAATCAAAACGTTTTCCAAGCGAATGTACTTTGTGAAAGGTTTTTAGGTGTTTATTGGGAACTATCATGTCAAAACAAAAGCAAAATATATACAAAGATGAATATTTATGTGTGTATATACATATATATGCATATTTATTTCAAGGAAAATAATTTACTCATATCCTTTGGTCACTTGTCTATTGGGAAATTATTCCTAATCTTATAGATGTCAATTCCCTATAGAATTTGGATATCATACTTTATCAAATAGATATTTGATAGCAAGATTCTTCTTAATATATCATTCCTGTAAATACAGCTGCATTTCTTTTGTCCATTCAAAAGTTTTTACAGTTTTAATCTGTAGATATTGGTTTGTCTTTTATTATCTTCTTTACCCCATGTCTGATTATGAAGTTTTCCCTATTCACTTAGTGGGATTTTTCCAAATACTTTTTCATTATACCTCAAAGTTACATAAAACAAAATAAAGAACTTTCACAGGGTTTAGTATTCACACAGGTATCATTTTGAAAATATTTCCAAAACAAGTCGATAATATTGTATGTCACTATCAATATTATATAGTCACATTCTTTTTATGGTTACTTTTGGGCAACAAGATTGCAAACAACTTGGTTACTTAGAATTTCCAAATGAGATAATGTTTTGTAACCATAAAGTGTCATATAAAATGTGAGTTATTATCATTTTCACTTGTGAATTCACATATGATTTTGCAGGCATTTGATTTATCATTTCATTTCCTTACAGAGCAATATTCTCCACTGTGGGTCTACAGAATGGAATTATTACACAACAAATTTTTATTGTTCTACAAAAGTTTTACTTGGCACAGTGTCTGATGTTCATCTTGTTGTTGTTGTTCAGTCATTCAACTGTGTCTAACTCTTCATGACCCCATGGTGTTGTCTGTGGGGTTTTCTTGGCAAAGATACTGGAGTAGTTTGGCCTTCTTTTCTCCAATGTGTTCCCATTTTACAGATGAGGAACTGAGGCAAATCGGGGTTAAGTGACTTGCCCAGGATCACATAGCTAGTAAGTGTCTGAGGCCAGATTTAAGCTCATGAAGATGAGTCTTCCTGACTCCAGGCTCAACACTCTATCCATTGTGCCACTTAGTTGCCCTGTGAAGGTAAAAATGATCAAATTTGATAATAGATTGGATATCGGGGAAAGAAGTGACAGTGAATGTTTGAAGATGATAACAAGTTTTATAAACCTGGGTAACATGGAAGATAGTGGTGACCCAAAGAGTAAAAGGGAAATTTGGAAGAGAAGTTTATGGGGGTTCTGTTTTGGATATGCTGAGTTTGAACTATAATCAATCCAATTCAAGATGTCCAAAAGGAAATTAATGATGTGCAGGAGCTACAGGGAGAGATTAGGGCTAAGTATTAAGTTATGAGAAATATCTGCATAAGATAATAGTTAAACCCATGGAAGCTGATGAAATCATCAAGCAAGATGATATATAGGAAGAAAATAAGAGAGCCCAGGACACAGCCTTGGGAGACAGATACAGCCAAGAAGATTGAAAAGGTCTAGTCAGACAGAGAGGAGAGAGAAGTGTCATGAAAATCTAGAAAAGAGGAAGTTTCCAGAAGGAGAACTCAATCAACAGTAACATATTACAGAGAGATCAAGAAAGATGAGGACTGGGAGCAGCTAGGTGACACAGTGGATAAAGCACTGGCCCTGGATTCAGGAGGACCTGAGTTCAAATTCAGCCTCAAACACTTGACATTTACTAGCTGTGTGAGCCTGGGCAAGTCACTTAACCCCAATTGCCCTGCCCCCCCCCCAAAAAAAAAACCCCAACAACAACAAACAACCAAAGATGAGGACTGGCAATTAAAAGATCATTGGTAACTTTGGAAGGAGTAATTTCAGTGGAATGATGAGTTTTGAAGCAAGATTTCAAGATGGCTTAAAAGCAAGTTAGGGAGGGGCAGCTAGGTGGTGCAGTAGATAAAGCACTGGCCCTGGATTTAGGAGGACCTGAGTTCAAATCTGGGCCTTAGACACTTGACACTAGCTATGTGACCCTGAGCAAGTCACTTAACCCTCATTGCCCTGTTAAAAAAAAAAAAAGGCAAGTTTGGGAAGAGGAAGTGTAGGCACCTAATGTAGATGGTTTTCTCAAGGCATTTTGCTAAGAAGAGAAGGAAAGTTAAAACATAATAGCTAGTGTGGATAGTTGTATCAAATTAAGGTTTTTAAGGATAGGAAAGAGATGGAAACATTTGTAGGCAGCAGGGAATGAGTCAGTGACCAGGGAAAGAGTGAAGCTTAGAAAGAGGCTTAACAAGTGTGGGGGATTTGCTGGAAAAGACAAGAGGGTAAAAGTGTTTTAAAGAAAGCTTGGAAAGAAATCCAGCCAAGCAGTTATACTGAGGGCCTTATTTTATTAATTACTATGATAATAATAAGAACTGATGATAATGAAAGAAGAATTGTTGTGTTCTACTGAAGTATCTTTTAGAACAACTAGTTTGGAACTAATTAATTAACTAATTAAGTTAATAATTAACATGTTGGTGATATATTTCTTGATTGGTAATGTGTTAGACTATGTACAGATGAAGCAACCAATACAACTGGCAGCAAGAGTGAAAATGAAAGAGGTCATGACAGATAAAATTACATGTGTACACTTTTTCTTAACTATGCACATTCAGAAGCAAAAAAAAAATATGTTCAACTGAAGTTCTTATACAATCAGTAGAGTTTGTAAATTATATTAAAAATAGAGCACTGGGGCAGCTAGGTGGTACAGTGGATAGAGCACCGGCCCTGGAGTCAGGAGGACCTGAGTTCAAATCCAGCCTCAGACACTTAACACTTACTAGCTGTGTGACCCTGGGCAAGTCACTTAACCCCAACTGCCTCACTAAAAAACAAACAAACAAACAAAAATAGAGCACTGAATAAACAAATTTTTACAATTTGGGATATAAATATGGGATCTGAGCACAAGCATTTACAAATTATTGTTCAAGTACGTTGGCTATCATTAAAACAGATGTATAGAACCACTGACTGGGTAAGTTTTTGTTTTTGGTTTTGTTTTGTTTTGTTTTTGGTGAGGCAATTGGGGTTAAGTGACTTGCCCAGGGTCACACAGCTAGTAAGTGTTAAGTGTCTGAGGCCGGATCTGAACTCAGGTCCTCCTGACTCCAGGGCCGGTGCTCTATCCATTGCGCCACCTAACTGCCCCTAGGGTAAAATTTGAAAATATAAATTTCAAGTGTTGCAAAAGCAAAAGAATTTAAATTTGGCTAAATGTTTTCATAATAAATTTCAAAGCTTGATTGTTTATTTGATCCATTCTCACTCATGAATGAGTTAACTTTGAATCTCCAAGATATTAAAAGTAGTCTTCAATTTGTGAAACTCCCGCGTTTAATAAAAGAAAAAGTGTGAAAAGTTTAGCTGAAGCATGACAAAGAGAATAATTATGAAATGTTTTCTTCATTCTCTGAATTTTCCAACTTCAATATAAGACGGAGTACAAGCATTAGTTATAAGCACTTGGGGAAACGCTTTCACAAGTCTTTAATGGACTGATTTAAAATCCACTAGTGAATTACCAAAGCAATAGCCTCCTAGACATAAAGAAAGAAAAAGTTAGAGAATTATCTTCAGGTTTTGGGTTACAATTAATAATTAATTTTATAAATATGACTCAGTTTGGGATAAGAATAGAGAGTGAATGTATACAGTTCTACAAAAAGACAATGAAAATTCATTGCCTTTTTCAACCATGTACCTCCCTACATGAAGCAACATTTCTAAGCCTGACGATAAAATGAAAGCCAATTTAGGGGTCTGGCACATGTGCTTGCTCAGATGGCATCTCCGCATGAAGGATGCTGGGCAGCTGCTTCCATAAGAGTCAAGATGACATGTAAGGGAAGTGCATGCTTGTACACTCTTCAATTGAGTCTTCCTTTCCTACCTCCATTCCCCTTAGAATTCCCTCCAGTAGGGCAAAGTGCAGCACACATACATCCACCATATTGTGGAATTCTTGCCATACACTTTTATCTCCATAGAGGTGTGTTGGTCTTTTAATATTTTGTGGGTCCCAGTGCAATATTCAGGTTATCTATTATCCATGATCCTAGTATATACCTTACTCATCTAGAACCAGCTAGATGGTAGAATAGATAGAATGTTAGACACAAAATCAGAAAACCTGAATTCAAATCCCACCTCAGACACTAACCGGATGTGTGACCTTGGATAAGTCATTTAACCTATGTCTGCCTCAGTTTCCTCATCTGTAAATTATGAATAATAATAGTACCTACCTCCCAGGATCATCGTGAAGATAGAATGAGAGAATATTTGTGAAGTTCTTTGCAAACCTTAAAGAGCTATATAAACACTATTACTCATTAGGGCAGTTAGGTGGCAAAGTGGATAGGCACCTGGCCTGGAGTCAGGAGTCAGGATTTGAATTCATCCTCCTGAGTTCGAATCCGACCTCGGACACTCAAACTGTGTGGCCCTGGGCAAGTCACTTAACTCTATTTGCCTCAGTTTTCTCATTTGTAACATGGGCTGGAGAAGAAAATGGCAAACCACTCCAGTACCCTTGCCAAGAAAGCCCCAAATGAGGTCACAAAGAATTAGACATGACTGAAATGACACAACAAAAATTATTATCATTATTATCGGTCTTCTTTTCTGGTCATACATTTTCTTAATGATATTTTTATATCATATTTTTGTGCCCCTTCTTTTATGGAAGTCATCTGTAGCATGTTGTAGGCAATTATCTAGACGGCATTTCATCATTGCCTTTTGGGTCACCAACATTTTTATTTATTAATAAGCTGGTATTCTATAATTCATGAACCTTAGCATCATATAGAGAATATTAGAGTTAAAAGATGATTTTGTGTATATCCAGAAGCTGCTTCAGATTTTTGAAGCTATGGTACACTTCCCTCAAACATAATGCAACTCACTGTCTATCTCCTATTTAATCTGGGGCCTAGCTCATTGTCTGTCTGTAGTTGCTGTTAAGATCTTTTTAAATGGACTGAGTAAATAGGCTACTTTTTCGTTCATTTTGTTTTTCCTCTGTTGGACTGGTAGGCTGATTTCATCTGAGTAGTTATGGATCTCATTGAAAAGATAGTTGTTGTTTTTTGTCCATCATTCTTGAAGAGGACCATGACATGGGGTGATGTCATAACTTGCAGTGAATTAGATTTAAGTGATGGAGGGCTGTGCAAGGTCACCAACCTCACTATCTCCTCCAGAGTCATTTGGGTCCAGTGCCAAGATATACATCAGGACGACTGGAGATGGCTCTGAATGTTTAAGGCAATTAGGGATAAGTGATTTCCCCTGGGTCACACAGCTAGTAAGTGTCTGAGGTGAGATTTGAAGTCAGGTTCTCCCAACTTCAGGGCCAATGCTCTATCTAATGTGCTACCTAGGTGCCCCCATTGAAAAGATACTATGGAAAGGAATTAGTCATGGGGTTCACTAAACAAAATAAGAAAAAATGAAATTGACTACATCTTAAACAACAATAAATCACTGGTTACTAGCATAGGAATTATTTGGGAAGCAAATTTTTAGGTTAAAAAAAAACACTGAAAAGAGAAAAAGTCAAGATCAGTACCATATTAGAAGGTAGACTAATGGGAAAATATTGAGGAATTATTACCCTCCCCCCAAAGTTTTTGATATGATGTTACCAAAGCATGTTTCTACTTTCTTATCTTTCTAAAATCTTCACAAGAATGAGTAGTGTATGCAACTAGCAGGGGTATCTATATGGAAAGAGAATAGGGGTAATAGGAATATTGAGCTAGAATCAACCTCAGAAGCCATTCAGTCTCATGCCATTACATCACAGGTAAGTCCCAGGTTAAGTGCTTTTCCCATGGACAAACTAGTAGTGTCAGAGTCAGTATTTGAATCTAGGTCCTCCTCCAGAGGTCCCCCCGCCACCATGGTACCATGATCCCTCTAGACAACTTTTATAGTTGATTACAATTTCATATTTATAGTACATTATGACCTGAGAGGTACAGACGATACAAAATCCTGCTGTATTTATGGTTTTTGTACCATAAAAAGTATACAACCAAGCAGAACAAAATTCAGCTTTAAAAGTTCTCCTCCAGGGCAGCTAGGTGGCACAGTGGATAAAGTACTGGCTCTGGATTCAGGAGGACCTGAGTTCAAATCTGGACTCCGATACTTGACACTTACTACCTGGGTGACCCTGGGCAAGTCACTTTAACCCTCATTGCCCCACCAAAAAAAAAGTTCTGCTCCAACATTGTGTCATCCATATATATGTTAAGATTATACAAGATTCCCTGAAAAATGTAACCACAGAGATAAATTTGTTCATCAATCCCGTTGCTATCACTATCAAGTAATATGAGAGAGAGAGAGAGAGAGAGAGAGAGATTGAGAGAGAGATTAAAACTTTTCTCCTCCATTCCTGGTTCATGTCTTACTCCCTGTAGGTGACTGATAGGCTGGTATAAGAAGATACTAAACAAGGAGGGGGAATGATGTACAATGAAGAGAATTTGGCTCATATTTTGGTGAGCCTTCTAATGAGATTGAACATGTTGGTAGAATCAATGTTGTTCACATTGCTCCCTGTGCTTCTCTTATATCTGCCAGGAGGCCGTCTATCACTAATGCTCTCCCAGATTATAGATTAAAGCCATGGTGATTTCAAAAATGCAGCAACTGGTTCATTGATTGCACGGTATCAATGGTTAATGAATGAAAACATTCATTATGTATTATATATATTCATTCTGTCCAAAATGAAACATCATTCCCTGACTCCATCATCCCCTTTGTTGTCACCAGCTGATAATTCCCTTCTTCTCTGTGAAGCAGCCATTCTCCCAGATATCAATGCTCAAAACCTCAGAATTATTTAACTTTTTTCCGGATGAAGTATGCCTTGCATCCACCCTCTCCTCTCCATTTTCATTGTCATTACTCCAGTTCAGGGTCTTAGTACCTACTGCCAACCTTCTAAATGGTTTTCCATTCTTTGATTTCCGCACTCCATAGTCACTCTGTAGAATGGGGTCCCCAAACACTCTTTCCTGGTACCCAATCTCAGGTCTGAGCTGCAATCTGCTCAAGGTCCCCACTGGAGTTCAGGGTCATAATGACACAGGTGCCACTTGGCTTCTGTTCCTGCTCCCTGAATGGGACACAGCTTGTATTGGCTGTTTGATTCATTAACAATCCATGATCTTTCTGCCTCTGATACTGTTGTCTGTTTCCTCCCAGAACTGCCGATTTCATCTGCTATACTGGAGATGCCATATGGTGATGGTGTTCCTTCTACAAATGGCAAGAGTCCTCTGCCAGTCTACTTGGTCCTCTTTGTCTGCCATTTATTAATGTCTCTGCTGAATCTCAGATGCCACCACTTGTTGGTTTTCTTCTGAATAGTTAGCTGCTGGGTAACCTTTTCCCCTTGGGGGAGAAGACAATTCTTTTAACTCATAGTCCTAGGGTTTATTTGAACTCTTTGTGAGTCAGACCCACAGCCAGCCAGAGGAGCCTTTGGGCATTATCTGACCTTATAACTGCTTTACTTCTACCTCAGCTGCCACTCTTTGAATTCAAATTAATCTTTGAGCTAAAGCAGGAATATTCCCTTCAAACCCCATCATAGATTCATTTAGGAAGCCTGAAATTTGTTGGGAGAGGCTAGTTACTTTTATCCTGCTTTCCTGCCAGGAATGAAGTCACAGGTCTCCCAGGATCTATGACTTTCCAATTCTAGGCTCCAATCATAAAGTGGTTGGCCAAAACTTCTAAATTAGAAACCCCTGGACACATCTGTAATTTTATCTGTCAATGTTGTAGTAGAAGACATTAGTATACTCATCATTCCATACCCCAAATTAGGCCTGTAAGAAAAATTTGGAAGTTCAGTGCTTGGATTGCCAGAAAGGACTAGATTAGGAAAAGATTTTTTTTTTTCCTAAGGGAAGAGAAGAAAACATCTGTGTGTGAGGACTGTGACATTTTAGCAGGTCTATGTTCCCCTTTTCTTAATGTACTCCAGCTTATGTGAGTCACTGGAGAGCCCTTTAGAAAAGAACTGTCTAAATTGCTTGAGGAATGAAGCTGACTCACCACCTCACATTTGCTTTTCCCCTTGTTTCCTATTAGTAAAACTATCTTGTGAGTCAGGACTAAAATAAACACATCAGAATCAGGGTTGGGGGTGAAGCTGTATGTGTAAGAAAGGGGGAGGGAATCTTGATATGCCACAGTTAATTAAGCAGATCTCTCTGATGGACCTTCTTGAGTTGTGTAAAAATAACTGTATATTTTAAATCCTAGACTACATTTAAAAATGTATGTACTGGGGGCTGCTAGGTGGCGCAGTGGATAAAGCACCAGCCCTGGAGTTAGGAGGACCTGAGTTCAAATGCGGCCTCAGACACTTGACACTTACTAGCTATGTGACCCTTGGCAAGTCACTTAACCCTCATTGCCCCAACAAAAAAAACCCAAAAAACAAAAAAAAAAAAACCCAGGTGATCAGCAAGACAGGAAGCAAGGTGGGCAAGGGAAGTGGTTATAAAGAGCCTGTTACCATAGTAGTTCTGGTAGAGTGGGAATTGTCTGCAGCCTCTTAGGGTGGTTTTTAGGCTGGCTTTATCTTTCTGATCTCTTTGAAGGGCCATCATTATGAGGCATGCCCACTTGCTGGCCTGCTTCCTCACTCTACTGCTATAGAAGCATCTGTGCTAGGGCCATAGCAGACCTCCCAGTTGGTGTGTCTGGTCTACCATCTGCTCTGATGCCCTGCAATGGATCTGCTCTGCTCTGCCACATTAAGTAAAACCAAAAATATGGCTCAGCCTCTTAAGGCTTGGAAGTCACTGGTTTAAAGCAGTGATGTTAAACTCAAATAGAAACCCTGTAGGCCATATGTTGACTGAGAAAATGATAAATTACCATTATATTGCATTAGGTTTTAATTTATTTTGACCCTGGGCAAATCACTTAACCCATATTTGCCTCAGTTCCTCATCTATAAAATGTTGACACATCTGAGAAGGAAATGACAAACCATTCTAGTATCTTTGCCAAGAAAACCTCAAGGACAAATCCACGGAGTCACAAAGTCGGATGTGACTGAGCAGCTAAAAAACAACAATAACTAAATGGCTACTTTATCTACATTTTCAAACCACATTTAAAATAAAGATCCTGACATGCTAACAATCTGGTTACTATGTATAAAGCTTGTCCATAAATTCAGTTCAACACAACTCAATTTAAAAACTAATCCTTAAACACCAATTAGGGCAAGGTACTATGCTAGGAGCTAGAGATACAGTCAGTCAATAAACATTTATTAAGCACCTACTGTGTGCCAGACACTGTGCTAAGTGCTAGTGATATAAATACAAATAAAAACAAAAGCCCCTTCCCTCAAGGAGTTTTCAACCCAACAGGGGAAGACAACAGACACAGACACAAAAGCTGAAAGGGGGTGGGGGAGGAGTAGGGGAGAAGGTACTGGTTATTGGGGCATTATGGAAAAGTCCAAAGTCCAAAAGCAGTGTGTCTGGTGAGAAATTGGAAGAAGACTATGCTGAGTCCCATCCTTAAAAAGAAGCCCTGGAGCCCATGGCTCTGCCCTTCAGGTAGAGGGTCCAATCATAGGGGCAAAGAGTATTAATGAGATAAGTACCAAGGCTGATTCAAACTTGCAGGATAATGAGATTTCCCAGTGGTGAATTTATCAGAGAAGAAAGGCATGACAAAAAAGGTCAAAAGCAATGTAGCTGGTAGGAAATTAGGATTTTTATGAAAAATTTGAAAATGCACAGTCCTTTCCCTCAAGGATCTTAAAATTTAGTAGGATAGAAGATAAGCACATAAATAATAAAACAAGTTAGAAAAAAGGATCAAATGCTTAGGGTTAGGAACTAGACCTGTGATTTACTTAGTGTGGGAAACTCTCAGAAGTAAAATTTCTTTCTACAAATGCAGGTAGCATTGGAAGCAGCTAGGTGGTACAGTGGATGGAGTGCTGGGTCTGGAGACAGGAAGACTCATCTTCATGAGTTCAAATCTGGCCTTCGACACTTAGTAGTTGTGTGACTCTGGACAAGTCACTTAGCCCTGTTTGCCCTAGTTTCCTCATCTGTAAAATGAGCTAGAGGAGAAGATGGCATGCCACTCCAGTATCTTTGTCAAGAAAACCCCAAATGGAGTCACAAAGACTTGGACACGACTAAAACAACTGAACAACAAAATGAAGGTACCTTCCCTGTAACTTAGAGTCCTAAAGAGCTTAAATTTTTTTTCAAGTTTTTAAAAAGTTTTTTAAAAAGAGCTTAATGACTGCTAAAAGATTAAAAGACTAGTATCACACAGCCAGTCTGTGTCATAGCTGGGAATTGAATACTATGGGTAAGAATTACACAATATAAAAAGGTAAAAGGATTGGTAGAGGGGAGTGGCTATATCCATAAAAATCATGGACCAACTGAATCAAGGTCTTCCTGTTTTAGAGGCACTGAGCCATGCTGTTTATCCTGTGTGCATAAGCTAGGTTCATCAGAGTACCCCAGAAGATCTAAGATTGGTAGGAACATGTCTCTTTGGGGGAATGAGGAAAGACTTTAAGAAAGAAGTAGTCTCAGAGCTGGGAAGTTATAGGAAGGGAAGGATGTCAAATAATGGATATTAGGTAAAGGAGGTTCTTACAGACCAGCTACACAAAGGCCTGGGGGGCAGGATAGGACAAGATGAGATTAGGGAACTGCCCAAGTAAGTTCAAACATGAAATGGAGCATGAAATAAAACCACAAAAGTAAATTGAAGCAGCGTTGTGGAAAATCTTGAAAACTGGGTTTCATAAAGACTTTTTATTTTATTTATAAGGAAAGCCACTGAAGACTTTCAGCAGAGGAGTGACACAGTCAGACTTGTGCATTAGAACGATCACTTTGGCAGTACCATGAAGAATGTCTTGGAGAAAGAGAAAGAGACAGGGAAACCAATTTGGACACTATCACAACAATCCATGCAAGCAGTCAGGAGAGCCCATACTGGCTGGTGGCAGAAGCAGAAATGAGGGGAAGGCTGAGAATGACTCTGCAGTCATCATCCCTTCCACATCCTGGCTTTCCCCATTGCATTTTTGATATATCATGGGTCGGCATAAGAAATTAAATGGGAAACTCGGGGGAGTTTTGTGGAAGCTGAAGATGACACACGAAAACTAGGAGATGCTTCAGAGCCTATGTCCAAAATACTTAACCCAAATTTCACAATAAGGTACTGTAAACACCCCATTAAAGAAAAAGAAATATTTCAGTCCTCTTCTCTGGTATGAAGGGAGGGCCAAAAGATTTTATGTAGCTTTTCCAGGCTATTGGGGTGCCATGTCCCTAACTCCCATGACATGAAGGGATTTGGCAATGGATTTGATGCAGTGGGAGTGAGAAAGGCAGTAAGAGAGAAGGAAAAGTCAAGAATGATTCTAAAGTAAGTAAAGTACTCAGAGGTAGGTTCAACAGCCACTTTCTTTCACTAGGTTGGTCATCTCCAGCCCTCTAAATTGTGTCATGTTAGAGACACCACCACTTTAAATACTCTTGGGAATCTCTTTTTCAAGATCATTTCCAGAGGCTAAGAGTCCAAAAGAATGAAAATGACACAATTAGTATTCTTCTAAATAAACAAACATCAAGAAAATAGCAAGAACCAAGAAACCACATCCTTACTTTATTCCCTCTATAAAATCTTCATAAGAATGTCTACACATGTATTGGGGATATCCTCCTTGAGGAAGACATAAACGAGCTTTTGAAGATGGTTTTCTACAACAATCCACATCGTGTCATAAAACTGACCAAGACATATAGAAAATATAAAATTCTGTTTTGTTTATTGTTTGTTGATTACAAAAATAAAATCCCCAACTAACAACTGACTAGGTAGAGTCAGTTAGGTGGTACAGTGGATGGAACAGTGGTAATAATCCAAGTCCTGCCCTGATATCCATGAAATATTAAAATAATCTGTACATTTTGTATGTAACAATAATTAGCATTTTGATAGTGCTTTAAGTTGCAATATGCTTTATAATAAAATGTTAGACCTGAATTTGAAAGACCTGAGTTCAAATTCACCCATAGACACTTATTATTTGTGTTGCCTTGGGCAAGTCATTTAATCTCTGCTTGCCTCATTTTCTTTATCTGTAAAATAGTGATAATAGCATGGCTTCCAGGGATATTATGAGGATAAAATGAGATATATTTGTAAAGCACTTTGTAAACCTTAATGCGCTATATAAATGCTAGCTGTTATTATTATTATTATAAGAAAATGTAAATGCAAAGTCTCTTTTCCAAAAAGTTGTTTCTCATGAATATCTTATGATCATATAATAATAACTTCCATTTCTATCATTGGGAGAATATGAGATTTCATGACAGGTGCAACAGCAGAGATGACTTTTTTTTCAACTTTCCCCTCAGCATCAACATCAAGAGAGGCATAAAACATAGAGCCATCTGCTTGAATGCCAAATGTGTTTTCTAGTGTCGATGGAACAAAGATAGCCTGGGGAGAAAGCTGTATTGCCTAGAGATAGTGAAGCTCTCTAATAGCTCTTATTTGTGGATATCGTCATGTTGCCTTCACTAAGCCATGGAACACTATATGCCCTCTTCAGTGAGATGCATGGTCATTAAAAAAAAAAGATTGATCTAGTAATCTGCACAGGAAAAATCAAATGGATAAAGAATGCATATTACCCAGATTGTAATAGATAATTAATAAAAGTATTTTATTATTTTCCAGTTACATGTTAGGATAGTTTTCAACATTTGTTTTCATAGGATTTTAAGTTCCAAATTTTTCTCCCACCCTCCCTTCCCTCCATCCTCCCCAAGATGGAAAAGCAATCTAATAGGTTATATATGTACAATCACATTAAACATATTTCTGCATTAGTCATATTGTGAAAGAAGAATCAGAGCACAAAGGAAAAACCTCAAAAAAGAAGGGAAAAAAACAGCCCAAAAGTAGAAACAGTATGGTTCAGTCTGCATTCATAACCCACAATTCTTTTTTCTAGATGTTGAGAACATTTTCTATTATGAGTTCTTTGAAGCTGTTTTGGATCATCGCCCTGCTGAGAAGAGCCAGGTCTAACACAGTTGTTCATCACACAATGTTGCTGCTACTGTGTACAGTGTTCTCCTAGTTCTGCTCCTCTCAGTCAGCATCAGTTCATGTAAGTCCTTCCAGATTTCTCTGAAATCTGCCTGCTCATCATTTCTTACAGCACAATAGTATTCCATTACATTCATATACCAAACTTGTTTAGCCATTCCGAAGTTGATGGACATTCCCTCAATTTCGAATTCTTTGCCACCACAAAGAAAGCTGCTATAAATATATTTCCTTCTTCTATGATCTCTTTGGGATACAGACCTAGCAGTATACCACTGGGTCAAAGGATATGAACAGTCCCATAGCCCTTTGGGCATAATTATGATAGTCAATTAAATAGGAAGGCCATTTAACCAGTCTATTAGTTCATATATTCTGGACACACACTGTAAATAGACAATGAGCTAGGCTAGAATCAAAGGAGCAGTTCAGGCTGGCCTGAATGTTAGACACTACTGAACACTTTTAGTGATTCCACTGTGCTCTCTGATACAAAAGTCCAACTTTAAAAAAAAAATTACCAATATTTAAAAAAATTACCAATATTCTTTCATTGATGCTGGCTGCAAATCATGGAAAGGAAAGGAAAGAACTTCAGGTGACCCAAGGGACAAAGGAAAGACACATGCTGGTTGTATGTAGGGAGTAGCAGCATAATATCAATTACAATTGTGCACTAGAAGAGGCACAAAAGACATCATCGAAGACATTTATTTCTGTAAAAGGAAGTGGGCTTATAAGCTAGCAAGAAAAAGAACTAATGGGGGCAGCTAGGTGACGCAGTGGATAAAGTACCCTGGGCAAGTCACTTAACCCCCACTGCCCCCCCCCAAAAAAAGGTAATGGGATTGGTAGAGGGAGTGGCTATATCCATAAAAATCATGGACCAACTGAAATTTCAAAGCATACTAGGCCGAAAAATCAGGGGGACTCCATAAATACAGGATTCATGGATTTAACCAAAACATATGACTGAGTTTCTCATGCTATTCTGTAGATAGCAGACAGACAGAGGAGGGGAGGGGAGAGGGGAGGAAAGGGGAGGAGGGGCGAGGAAAGGAGGGAAGGGGAAGAAGGGGAGGGGAGAAGAGGGGAGGAGAGACACCTGAGCAAGAATGTAGTATACTTAGGTAGATTCCAAATTGGTAGAATGATTGAACTCAAAGAGTACTATTTGATGTCAACTTATAGGAAGTTGCTAATGTAATATCTCAGAGGTCTTTCCTTGGCTTTTTTTTTCTTCTGATCAACATTAATGAGTGATTTGGATGAAAGTTTAGATGTGATATTCATATTTTTGGATGACACAGAGCTGAGAGATACAGTGAATTCATTAGCTTGTAGGTTAAAGATCCAAAAAAGATTTTGACCAATCAGAATGATAGCCTATTTGAACTTATTACTCAATGATTGGCAAACTTCCACTCCATCAAACCCTTTCCCCATACCCCTTGGCTGAACTCTTGGCTATCATTGTTTAAACCTCATTCTCTACCCCCCACTGAAAGATGTCTTATTCACATACCCCACATCAACAACCCCGAACCCTATTCTTAGTCCACACTATAGACATCAATTCCTTGATCTCTTAGTGCTTCTTCTGTGTTACTTTAAAAGGTACTGATGTATTCTCAGAAACCTTGTTGTTATATATTTTTAAATTCGTATTTTATTCTAAACTTAAATAAAACAAGCATTTCTATAACATAGTAGAATTGGGAAAAAAGATGATTATACATGAAACTGAAACTATATTGTGTATAACTCATGATTCCTTTTAAATATATAATAAAGTTAATCATGTAACTTTCTTTTTCCCCTTTTTTCTTCCCTCTGCAGCCCCCAACATGACTACCATTAGACATAAATATGTGTATACATATTTATGTACATATGTGTGTATATATAGAGATATATACACATATACACACACATGCCATTCTATACATACTTCTATTTATCTGTTCTTTTTCTAAGGAAACAGATAACATCTTTCTTCATATGTCCTTTGTAGTTAATTTGGGTATTTATAATAGTCAAAATGACTTATTCACTCAAAGTTGTTCTTAAAACAATATTACTGCAACTTTATACAATGTTCTCTTGGTTCTGCTCATTTTGTTCTTCATTATTTCATGCAAGTTTTTCCATGTTTTTCTAGCATCATTGAGTTCATCATTTCTTATAGTTCAGTAGTATTGCATGACAATCACATACCACTTGTTCAACCATTCCCCAATTGACAGGCACCCCTACAATTTCCAGTTCTTTGCCACCACAGAGAGACGGCTATAAATATTTTAGAACATATAGGTTCTTTTCCTTTTCCCCTAATCATCTTGGCATATTTTATTCCTCACTTGTATTCACCCACATATCCAATCTGTTGCCAAGTCTTGGGGTTGCTACCTTCACAACATCTCTTCTGTATAACCCATTCGCTACACATATATAGCTATCTCCATGGTGCAGAACCTTATCACCTCACTTCCATAGTCTTCTGGTTAGTCTTACTGCCTCAAGACTCTCCCCATTGCACTGCCAAAGTAATCTTCCTTAAGCCCAGGCATGACCATGTTACTCCTTCGTCCATACTCAAACGCCAATCACTCCCTATTCCCTCCAAAACCAAACACACAATTCTGTTTGGCTTTTAAAATTCACAACCTGATCCCTTCCTATCTCTTTCCTGGACCTTTCAATCTTCTGACAACATGTTTTTCCATGTGAGAAGGCCAGTGATGCTGGCCAACGTGCTGCTTATAGTATATAGACATCCCATCTCTGACTCCTTGCTTTTTTACTAGCTATTTCCCTGACTGGAATGTTCTCCCTACTTGTTTCCATCTCCTGATTTCCCTGACTTCCTCAAGACTCAGCTCAAATCCTACTTTCTGTAAAAATCCTTTCCTGACTCCTTGCCCTCTTTCCCCAACCAACATCGTTTTGGGGGAAGGGTGGGGCAATGAGGGTTAAGTGACTTGCCCAGGGTCACACAGCTAGTAAGTGTCAAGTGTCTGAGGCCAGATTTGAACTGAGGTCCTCCTGAATCCAGGGCCAGTGCTTTATCCACTGCGCCACCTAGCTGCCCCCCCAACACCTTTTAGAGGCTTCCTCCCTCCTGTGTGTGTATTTATGATATGTGTATAATAAGTTTATGATACATATATCATAAACACATACACAAAAACAGATGTACACACATATGTATATATTGTATGTACCTAGTTGCACTGATATTGTCTCATCCATTAAAATGTGAACTCCTTCAGAGCAGGGATCATATTTTTGCCTTTCTTTGTATCACCAGTACTTGGCACAGCACCGAGTGAGTGCTTAATACATGCTTGTTGACTGGTGTACTTCTTGCTTCCCTTCTCAATCAGCTGGGTGAGAGTAGAATTTGGGAGCATTTCTGGCTGGGCAGTGATGGTACATGGGGGTGAAGCAGGACAGGAAGACAAAAAGAGAGGAAGAGGAAAATTTGTGAGTGAATTGGCTTTAAGTGAGGAAGAGCAGTGCGAAGTTGTCAGCTTCACCCTCTCCTCCAGAGGAATTGCAGTCCAGTGGCAGGACAAAAGGCACGATGACTGGCATTGGCCTGGGATGCAGTGGATGACCTTGACATCTTTGAGGGGTGGAAGATGGTACGGAGGACAAAGAAAGGGAGAAAGCTTCCTCCTCCAGAAAACACGCGTGGATTTCCCAAACCAGACAGTGCTGGGAAGCTTTCCTATGTTATAGTAGCCCCAATTAGAGTCTTGAGACCTGGGTTCAAATACTGATTCTGCCACTTATTACTTGTGAACAAGAACCTTCTCCTAAGCCACAGTTTTTTCATCTGGATTCCACCAGGTGACCTCTACACTCTCTTCTAGCTCTTCCTACTTGTATAGTTCAATGAATGTAGTTTACTTTAAAAAAAAAAAAAAGATGAGAAGATGAGCAGGATGCTATCAGAAAAACCTGGAAAGACTTACATGAGCTGATGCAAAGTGAAATGTACTGCATACAAAATAACAGCAATATTGTAAGATGATCTGCTGTGAATGACTTATTTTTGGGGGGCAGAGCAGCGAGGGTTAAGTGACTTGCCCAGGGTCACACAGCTAGTGTCAAGTGTCTGAGGCCAGATTTGAACTCAGGTCCTCCAGAATCCAGGGCCGGTGCTTTATCCACTAGGCCAACTAGCTGCCCCGACAGTTATTTTCAGCAATACAATTATCTAAGACAACTCTGAAGCAATCCATCTACAGAGAAAAAACTGATGGTATGTGAATACAGATGGAAGTGTATTTTTGTTGTTGTTATTTCCTTTCTCTAAAGTTTTTTTGTCTGATATATTTTGCACAACTGCACATGTATAACTTATATTGAATTTCTTGAGTTCTTAAGGGGAAGGGAGGGAGGGAAAAGAAAATTTGGAACACAAAGTTTTAAAAATCAATGTTACAATTTGTTTTTACATGTAAGGTGGGGGAAAATTCTAAATAAAAAAAAGATAAAGAAGATGAAAAAGAAGTCTTAAGCTGTTTAAGTCAAGTCAACAAGCAGTTATTAAGTATCTACTATGTGTTGGGTATAGAGGCCGCATGGCATAGAATTGGAGTCTGGAAGAGCTGGGTTCAGTTTTTGCCTCAGACAATAACTAGCTGGGGGAACCTGGACAAGTCACTTGACATTTCTGGGCCTCAATTGCCTCAACTGTAAAATGACAAGGATAGACTCAAAGTCTCTTCCAGCTGTAAATTTGCTGCTAATAAATATAGATGTACCTTAATTAAAATATAAGTTCTTCTATAATGTGCCCAATCACCAATGTAGTTGTCCAAATCACACATGCTTTTGATGTGTTGATGAGTCAGCTGGGTGGTACAGTGGATAGAATACCAGGACTAGAGTCAGGAAGACCTGAGTTCAAATCTAACTTCATTTCCTTAACTAGCTATGTGACCCTGGGTAAGTCATTTAACCCTCTGCCTCAGTTTCCTCATCTGTAAAATGAGCTGGAGAAGGAAATAACAAGTCACTCCAGTATCTTTACCAAGAAAATCTTAAATGGGGTCATGAAGTTTCCAGCACAACTGAAAAACGACTGAACAAATGCATATTCCCTTCCCTTCCACATATCTTTCTTTTCAAGTATAAAAAGTGACAAATGGAAAAGAAAATAAAAATTTGCCTCTTAGAAGTATAATAGAATTTTAAAAGTATTTTAGAATCATATATATTTCATTGAAATGATTTTGAGTTTCCATTTCAATTTGATTACAAATATCTCCTTTGTAATAGTTGTTTCATATTCAAATCCATGTGATGGAGCTCTGAAGAAAAAGACATAATCTGGAAGGGTGATTTATTGGACATCTGTGGAACACAGTTCCATTCATTTGACTAATAATATTCTCATTATCTATAAATAACATTCCTGGATGCTAGTCTCCCTCAAATTTATCATGTTATTAGAAAACATTTTACATTTCTCACAGAGGCTACTAATGAATTAACAGTATAATTAGACTGAAAGCTCAGTTTAGGAGATAGTAATGGATGTTATTATTCTAATATATATGATCAAAATTTAGGGTCCTCAACACTATTTGGTTATGTTTTCTGTTCAGTTGTTTCAGTTGTGTCTGACTCTTCATGACCCCATTTGGGGTTTTCTTGGCAAAGGTACTGGAGTAGTTCACCATTTCCTTCTCCAGTTCATTTTACAGATGAGGAAACTGATGCTCAGAGAAAGGGATAACTTATTCAAGGCTGTATCATCATCATTCACATTAACATCACAGGAGCTTTGGTTGCAAAAATTCTATAAGATATTGGCTCACTTTTTCAGTTTGAACTGAGGTTAAGTGACTTTCCAGGGTCCCATGGCTAAAAAAGTCTGAAGCCAGGATTTTAACCCATATCTTTCCCGACTCTCACTCTAATATTTTATCATTACACTACACTGTCTCTCTCACAACCAATAATTAGCCAAGTTTAAACTGCAACCCAGGTCTCCTGCTTGAAGCACAATGCTTTTTGCATTTTGCTGTACTTTTTATAAAGCAGAGACTAACTGGTAACAGCTATTAATGTTTTTCCTGGGCTTTGGTTTAATGATTTAAAGTGTCCTTAATGATTCTCAAATTTAATTTTGTTTTGAAAAGTGTTCTAATATTTTACACCATAAAAAGCAATGGATCAAAATAGCTTTTTAAAAGATTTCATGATCATTTTGAAGGGTCACAACTAAATCCTTGTGGTGGTAGTTGTTGTTCAGTTGTGTCTGACTTCATGACCTCATTTGGGGTTTTCTTGGCAATGATAATGCAGTGGTTTCACATTTCCTTCTCTAGCTTATTTTATAGATGAGGAAACTGAGGCAAACAGGGTGACTTGTCCAGGATGACACAGTTAGTAAGTTTCTGAGGTCAGATTTGAACTCAGGGAGATGAATTTTCCTGACTCCAAGACTGATACTCTAGCACCACCTAGCGTCCACAAATTCCTAGAACTATAGAATCTCAATGTTGGAAGAGAGCTTAGAAATATACTAGTCTAATTCCTGCCCAAATCACGGGTACCTTTGCCATATCCCTGACAAGTGGTCATCCATGCTTTGCTTGAAGATCCCTAGCAATAGGGAATTTAGCACCTTCATCTTAATCAGTTCTGGTTATCAGGAAGGTTGTCATTATTGAGTCAAAATTTGTCTTCCTGTAATTTTCCAAACATGTTTCCATTCTAAGTTCTATGTCCTAAAAATAAGCAGAACAAGTTTATTCTCTTTCCTATGACAAACATGCAAATATTTGGAGATAGCCATCATGTATTTTCTAATTCTTATCAATGATAATAATGGTAATAATAACAATAATAATAAACACTAATATAGCACTTTAAGGTTTGCAAAGCTCTTTACATATATTAACTCACTTGATCCTCACAACAACCCTGCAAGGTAGATGCTATCATCCCCATTTTGCATATGGAGGAAACTGAACCTGAAAGGTTAAGCAGCTTGCCTAGGGTCAGGCAACTAATAAGTATCTGAGGCAAGATTCACACTCAAGGCCTTCCTGACTCTAGTTTTTACACTCTATACACTATGTCATTATTGTTCCTTCAACTGCTATGGCATGGTATCATTCAACATTTTTTCACCTCATCTGCCTGCTGAGGTCCAGTTTGTCAATGTCCTTTCTAAAATGTGTCACCCAGAGCTGGATACAATGATCCCAATATGGTGTGATCAGGGAAGACGATAGTAGAACTATTCCTTCCCTTACTCTGGACATTATACCTTTATTAATATACCCAAAGAAGACATTTGCTCTGTTTTTGTCTTCTCTGTCTCACTGGTGACCCAAATTAAGTTGGCAGTCCCAAAAATCCCTTAGGTATTTTTTCATGTGAATTAATTTTTAGCTGGGGATAGTCAGATGGCACAATGGATTCAGTGGTAGGCCTGAAGTCAGGAAGACTCATCTTCCTGAATTCAAATCTGGCCTTAGACACTTATTAGCTGTGGGACCATTGGCAAGTCACTTAACCTTGTATGCCTCAGTTTCCTCATCTGTAAAATGAGCTGGAGAAGGAAATGGCAAACCACTCCAGTATCTTTGCCAAGAAAGCCCCAACTGGGGTCAGACACTACTGAAATAACTCAACAACAACAACAACAACACATTTTAGCTAGAGTATATGACTATACAATTATCCTTTATAAAATGAGAGGGTTGTACTAGAAGGCCTCTGAGGTCTCTACCCATTCTAGATTTATGATCTGTATTCATATTTAACTTGTCAGCCTCAGCCTTTAGAGATTTTTTCTGAATACCAATTCTGTCATCTAATATCTCTTCCAGTTTTGTGTGATCTGCATGCTTAATAAGCATACTATTCATCCTTCCATTCAAGTCATTGAAACAATGTTGAACACAAAAAGACAATGGCACTAGGACCTCCCTCTAGATCAACATGAATCGATTAATAATTCCTTTTTGGACTGGGGCAATTAATCAGTTTTGAACCCACCTAAATATACCATCATCTAGTCTACCTCTCTCCATTTTACTCACAAAGTTATACATACACACACACACACACACACACACACACACACACACACATTTCTTTCTTTTTTTTTTTTTTTTTTTTAGTGAGGCAATTGGGGTTAAGTGACTTGCCCAGGGTCACACAGCTAGTAAGTGTTAAGTGTCTAAGCCAGATTTGAACTCAGGTCCTCCTGACTCCAGGGCCGGTGCTCTATCCACTGCACCACCTAGCTGCCCCCATATTTCTTATACTCTGGGTTTCAGTTGTGTCTTACTCTTTGTGATGCAATTTTAGGTTTTCTTGGCAAAGATACTGGATCGGTTTGCCATTTATTTCTCCAGATCATTTTTACAGATGAAAAAACTGAGGCAGAGTAAGCAACTTGCCCAGTGTCGCACAGAAAGTAAATAAATGTCTTAGGATGGATTTGAACTCAGGAAGCTGTCTTCTTAATTCCAGGTCCAGCCCTCTATCTACTTGCTACCTAGTTGCTCTATGTGTACATATGTATATGTCTGTGTATCTTTAAAAATGATATGTATCTTTTGTTTTTATATCATTGCCATTTCCAAACATATTCTCACCTTCCCCCACCCAAAAGAGTTAATCCGTTTAACAAAGAATAAAAAAAAGAAAAAGTAATTTAGCAAAACTAACCAACATATCAAATAAGTGTAATATTACTCTTTAAAATCCTTTTATGCTTATGCTTTGTAAGTTTTTTGTGTAATGTTTTACTTTGTCAAATTTTTTTTGTATATATTGATATAATCATGTTTTAAATATTTTATACAATTATGTTAATTGTTTTCTTATAGTTTGAGTTTCCTTTCATCCTTGGTACAAATTCAATTTGATCATATTTTCGATGTATTACTCATCTTTTTAAAAAACGCATATTAATTAGTGATACTGGTCTATAGTTCTCTTTCTTTGCCTTCTACTTCCCTAGTTTAGGTATTGGGACTATATTTTGGTTATAAAAGGAGTTTGATAGCATTTTCTTTCTCAATTTTTGAGAATAATTTGTGCAGTATAGGTAGTCATTTTTCTTTTTTCTTTTTCTTTTTTTGGTGAGGCAATTGAGGTTAAGTGATTTGCCCAAGGTCACACAGCCAGTAAGTGTTATGTGTCTGAGGCCGGATTTGAACTCAGGTGGTCCTGACTCCAGGGCCAGTGCTCTATCCACTGCGCCACCTAGCTGCCCTGTCATTTTTCTTTATAAGTGATAAAATTTACTTCTAAATTCATCTGGATCAGGTTCCGCCATCCCCCACCTTCTACCCAGTTCCTTTATAACTTGTTCAAATTCTTTTTGTAAAATTGAATTAAGATCTCTATTGGGAATTCTGTTAATTTAGATAGTTTATACTTTTGTAGGTAACCTTCCATTTCTTTTAAATCCCCAGTTTCACTACCATAATTGTATAGAAGGTTCTGATAATTCTTTTTATTTCTTCTCTGTTATAAATTCACCTTGATAATTTAAAAAATTAATTTAATTTTCCTACCTCTTCCTTTTAATCAGATTAGCGAAAGATTTATCCATTTTTAGCATTTTAAAAGATTTTATTTTTATCAGATCTATAGTGTTTGTTATTTCAACTTAACTATTTTCTCTGTAATTTTCTATTTTATGTTTATTTAAGAATTTTAAATATTGTTTATTCAGTTCATTAATCTTTTCTAATGCTTCAAAGGCATTATAACACATAGCTAGAGGGGACCTTAGAGACCATCTCTTCCAATCTCCCGATTTTTCTGTTCCTTTTACCTTTTTTAAAAAATGTTTTTGGGGTGGGTTAATGAGGGTTAAGTGACTTGCCCAGGGTCACACAGCTAGTGTCAAGTGTCTGAGACCAGATTTGAACTCAGGTCTTCCTGAATCCAGGGCTGGTGCTTTATCCACTGTGCCACCTTTGCCCCCCCCCCATTAATTTTTTCTTTTTCTAGTTGTTAGCTTATGTTCTTGGGGATATGTTTTTTCTCTCCCCGAGGACTTCTTTAGCCGTTCCCAGAAACCCTGGTACATTTTCTTTCTTTAAAAATTAAATTCTTTTTTGTTTCATTTTAAGTTCTGAACTGTCTCCCTCCCTCCCCACCCTGCACTAGAGAAAGCCACCATTTGACACAGAATTATAAATACATGTAAAACCAAACTATGCCTACTTTTAAGGATCAGTTCTTTCTCTAGAGATGGATAACATCTTCCTTCATAGGTCCTTTGTAACTGATTTGAGTATTTATAGTACTCAGAATAACTAGAATATTCACAATTATTATTTGAGCAATAGTATTGTTACTGTATATAATGTTCTCCTGGTTCTGCTCACTTCACTTTTCATTATTTCATGCAAGTATTTTCATGTTTTTCTAAGACCAACCAGAGCATTATTCCTTATAGCACTAGAGTCTTCTATCACCATTCCCACACTCAACAGAAATTATTCTTCTGCAAAGCCTGTCCTCCTTCTACCAATGGTGAGTTCTTTCAGAAACTTCCATTTTGTGGAGGGACCCTGAGCCAGCTAGCTTTTATTCTCCTTCTGGCCCTTCTTCTTATTTCCTCTAGACCATAAAATCCAGCCCTCTTTAGCTTCATTTTTGTACGTGGTTTTCCGTCACTAGAATGCTTGTGTTTCTATTGCATAACAGCAAAACTAAAAATTTGAAAGGAATAGAGGATTATCTACAAAAAAAAAATGTAAAATATCTAAACAAATAGAATACCCATTCAATTTCAGGAAAAAAATGAAGCAGCTATAAAGGAATCCGGGAATGGGGAAGGGCCAGGAGAATCTTGACCCAGATGAACTTAAGTGAATTTATCAGATACAAGCACTTAGCACAGTGCTTGACACATAGTAAGCACGTATTAATCTATCCTTCCTTGCTTCCTTCTACCCTTCCTTCCATTACATTGAAATCACGGATTTACTCTGTATAAAAATGCTAATGAATACATACAACATTAGAACCCTGTGACATGTGCAATCACACACACACACACACACAATTTTATATTTAACCTTCAATTCTAAATTACCTTTTCCAGACTTCCTGCTGAATATCAAAATGGAGACTGATACATGAAACCTTGCTTTATATGTATGTTAGTTAGTCTCCTCTCTTTGAAAAAAATAAATCTCATGACCTTTTCTCATGCTTCATCCTTCTTGACCTTGACGTAAGGTTTTTTGGAATTGCTTCTTTGCTTTTTGGTTTGTATCACTTCTCTTAGTCCTTCATCAGCCATCTGTTCTCACTACCAATCATATGCAGACAACTGAGGTAAGGAAAATTGGTTCAATAAAAGAAGGCTTATCTATTAATGTGGCATATTGTCTAGTGGCAGTCTCAAACTCTCAACTATATTTCTGCTTGGTTGTAGTCCAACTTTTTGGGCATCACAGATTGTTCTCACACTTTCTTCTGATTTCACTGTAATTCAATGTTGCGTGGTTTCTGCACAAGGCATCTACATCCACATTGATCTTATTAGGTCTGTAGTTTATGCTCAGATCAACAGAGGCCAAGGTTGCTACCCATCCCTGGTAAACTACACTTTACTTGACACTGGTGAAAACATATCAGTGAAATCTGTCCATCTATACTTTGAGTTTTACTTCCTACATAGTCTTTTAATTTCTCAGTGAAAGCTCATTTCAATGCCAAGAATTCAAGTTTAGCAAATTCTACCAAACATTTAAAGAAGAATTAATCCCAATATTACATAAGATATTTAGAAAAATGGGCAAAGAAGAGATCCTACCAAATTCCTTTTATGATATAAATATGATACCTAAACCAGGAAGAGTGAAAACAGAAAAAGAAAACTACATGAATATTGATTCAGAAAAATTAAATAAAATACTAGCAAGGAGATTTCAGCAATATATAACTTGAATCATACACTATGACACCCCCCCCCGGGTCATAGCATGAATGCAGGGCTGGTTCAATATTAGGAAAACTGTCGGCATAATTGACCATATCAATAATAAAAACATCAGAAATCATATAATTGTCTTAAAAGATGCAGAAAAAGCATTTGACAAAATTCAGGACCCATTCCTATTAAAAACACTAGAACACATAGGAATAAATGGAGCTTTCCTTAAAATGATAAGTAACATCTAAAAACCATCAGCAAGCATTATCTGTAATGGGAATAAACTAGAAGCCTTCCCAGTAGAATTAGAAGTGAAACAAGGATGCCCACTATCACCACTATTTTTACTTATTGTACTAGAAATGCTACCTATAGCAATAAGAGAAGAAAAAGAAATTGAAGAATTGCGTTTGTGGCATACCTTCAAGAAGAAGATCCTGGGCCAGCCAATGCTGACCCTTTCCAACCAGACTCACATTCCACATTCAGGAAAACATCTCAATTTCAGGTCATGTTGTCATCTAGGCTTGTGTCCACCTAAGAGAAATGATCTTGAACAGATCAGGGTCACCTATCATACCTTCTTTTTCTGGCTTTTCTCCTTAATATTGTATTATAGCTTCCACAGAATTAGAATATGCTTCTTTTTAAAAAAAAATCATAAAAGTATTTTATTATTTTCCAGTTACATATATAGATAGTTTTTAACATTTGTTTTCATAAGATTTTTAGTTCCAAATTCTTCTCCTTCCCTTACCTCCTTTCTCCCTCCCCAAGACAGAAAGCAATCTGATATAGGTTATATATGTAGAATCACATTAAACATATTTCTGCATTAGTCATGTTGTGAAAGAAGAATCAAAACAAAAGGGGAAAAGCTCAAAAAACAAAAAACAAAAGTAGAAAGAGTATGGTTCAATCTACATTCAGAATCCACAGTTCTTTTTTTTTTTGGATGTGGAGAACATTTTCCATCATGAGTTCCTTGGAATTGTCTTGGATCATTGTATTGCTGAAAAGAGACAAGTCTATCACAGTTGATCATCACACAGTGTTGCTGTTACTGTGTACAATGTTCTCCTTGTTTTGCTCACTTCACTCAGCATCAGTCCACTTAAGTCTTTCCAGGTTTTTCTGAAATCTGCCTGATCATCATTTCTTATGGCACAATACTATTCCATTATATTCATATACCACAACTTGTTCAGCCATTCCCCAATTGATGGGCATTCCCTTGATTTCCAATTCTTTGCTACCACAAAGAGAGCTGCTATAAATATTTTTGTACATGTGGGTCCTTTTCCCTTTTTATGATGTCTTTGGGATACAGACCTAATAGTGGTATTACTGGGTCAAAGTGTATGAATAATCCCATAGCCCTTTTGGCATAGTTCCATATTGATCTCCAGAATGGTTGGATCAGTTCACAACAATTAGTGTTCCAATTTTTCCACACCTTCTCCAACATTTATTATTTTCCTTTTTTGTCATATTACCCAATATGATAGATGTCAGGTAGTACCTCAGAGTTGTTTTAATTTGCATTCTGGATTCTGGTTGTCTCTGGAATCTGGACCAGAATCCAGACTCCCTGATGACATCTTAACACTCAATGAAAACAAGATTTCAAGGACTTTAAATGGACATTTTTTCCCCTTCTGCTACTATATACACCATCTGTAATACGTATTTTCTGCAGAGGCCCTTCCTCTGTAGACATTGTCAAAGTGTGAGTCCATAAGGGACTGCCCCTCTGGACAAAATTTTCCCTTTTCTCTCTTTCCTATATTGTTATTAGTATATTGTTTGTTAGCATAGATTATGATATTCTGTTATTTCTTACTGTTTCATCAAGGAAACACCCCGTGTATCTTGAAGAAACAAAGGGGGGATGTGATAAAATAATGGAATTTGGTAGACACTTAGGGGTCCCATCTGATTGATTTAGTATTTTTTGAATTAGGTGAGAATGAGAAACTGACTAAGTACCTACTTGGGGTTGATTAGATATAGGCCACACCTGGCCTGCCCTGAGTGATGTTAATGTACTACTGACATCACTAAGGGACCACTCTCAGCCAAGCTACTTGAAGGACCTCCCTTTTGGGGGAGGGAGAAAAAAAGTAGAAAAAGGGAATGCTCTCTTGGAGAAGCTCTCTTTCCTTTTGGTGAGTGAAGGAGCGTACCGCAGAGGGATTACACAGCTGACTCCCATTGAAACTATGGACCCCAGGTGGTGAGTGGAATCGAGGCCAGCTCTTTGAGCTAACTGAGCAGGAAGCAAGTTTGGGGTTTGAGTCAGTCTTTACTAGAGCCAGGGAGCTTATCTATTTTTCTCTTCCCCTATTTCCTTGTTCCTGACTTTATTAACTTCACCTTTGTTGTAAATTTTATTCCCATTAATAAAACCTGGTTTGTTTGTGGAAAAGAGGCCGTTAACCTCCTTTCTTATTAGCCTGGGAGAAATAACTAAAAAAGGCAGTTTAGAAGGGAGGAAACTTTGGACCTAGAGGTCTCTCATTATTTTCTAAACCCTAATATTATGGTGAGCCACCTAATTAACTCTCCCCATAATAAATTTGGCCCCTACAAACCAGAAAGAGGGGTAGGTTTTTTGGGGGGGAAATAATGAGCTCCATTTCGGACATGTTGACTTTCAGATATCTATAATAGGACACTTGGTTAAAAAAGTTGAGGAACTGTGAAATTAATTTAGAGAAAGTATCAAAAATAGATATTGAAGTCCCTTAGCATGAGGGTAGGAGTTGAGGAAATACTGTGAAGCAGGCATTGACCTCATTGAGGAAAGAAGTTGGGAGTGTCCTGGGAGGTCAGTAGACAACAGCTACCAGAATTTGGATTGGGTAATATAGATGGAATTAGTAAATCTCAAAGGAAGAGGTTACTGAGTGATGATTGGTGGAAGGAGAACCTGGAAGCACCATTCATTTTCTCTGTGGAAAAGCCTTTTTCATTAGGATGGGTCCTTCTTCTTTTTTTGGGGGGGGGGGTGGTGAGGCAATTGGGGTTAAGTGACTTGCCCAGGGTCACACAGCTAGTGTCAAGTGTCTGAGGCTGGATTTGAACTCAGGTACTCCTGACTCCAGGGCCGATACTCTATCCACTGTGCCACCTAGCTGCCCCCAGATAGTACTTCTTCTTTGTCTTCTTTTTTTTTTTTTTAGTGAGGAAATTAGGGTTAAGTGACTTGCCCAAGGTCACACAGCTAGTAAGTGTTAAGTGTCTGAGGCTGGATTTGAACTCAGGTACTCCTGACTCCAGGGCCAGTGCTTTATCCACTGTGCCATCTAGCTGCCCCCCAGATATTACTTCTAAATGTCAGTCCCTCTGGGAGGTATCCAAAAGGCATAGAAAATATCACAGATGCTTTCTGAGTCGTCTCACCTGTTTTTACAGTCTTCTGAACCTTTCACATTCCTTTGTAAAATTCTTGAAATATATTTATCCTTAAAACCAGGGTCTATACCAATTAGGGAGCCTCTCATGATATTCCACACCAAACAGGTGACAATACAATTCAAATGCTTCAACTCCCATCTTTTTAAGGGACTGTGTAATGTGTGACATAATGAATACCCCAAAAGTTATTTCAAGCAATAAAATGTAACTATTACAGCGAGCTAAGCTCTACGCAAATAATATTCTGTGAATAAACTACCATGCTAGAAATGTCAAAGCTCTAATCATGAATTGAAACTCATGGATAACTTTTTTAGGTACTAAATATATGGCAAATAAGTATGCATACAGCTGGCATTCAAAAAATAAACATGTGGCACATCAGTGCAATTCAGTGGGACATATTTCATAACAATATTTTCATGTTAGTAGCAAATAGAATACGAGAAACCAAGATGGTCTGAAAAAACTGCTAGGCATCCTTGTAAAAATAAATAAATAAAATAGTAAATAATAGAACTTATCTGGAATAATCACCGGGAAAATAATTCCAGTATATAAGCAGGAAATGAAACAAAACTGTCTCCCCCCCAAAAAAAAATCTGTTCACTATGGGGAAAATGCCAAACAAAATGTGAATCCCTTCCTAAGGCAAAATAACCATAGCAAAGCATATGAGACTAAGAAGAACAAAGACAATGGCAACAGGATTCTATCCTTCTGGAAGCACAATTACAATTATGCCCATGTCTAATCACCAAACAACCTGGGCTCTCAGAAAAAGAAATGTACCCCGTGAAGTGATCAGCTCAAATTTTAAAAAAATACACTACGAATATGTCAAGGCTAAACTTATACAATTAGTAAAATAAACCAAAGAAAAGTTGTCGAAACCAAATCAGGTGTCAAGGACCAGCTCTCAAATAAGCGTTGCTTAATGGGTTGCAGAGAGAGGTGTTTAGATGCACATCTCTCTTTGATAGAGGGTAGCCAGTGATTTTATGACCACAGACAAAAGGAAGGGTCTTCTTGCTTAGATACAGAAAAAGAGAAGAGACAATAACAGCCTTCACCGTCCCATAAGGGGAACCATTGATAGGAAAGCATCATTTAGGCATTTTCTCACCAAACTCAGCAGTATCTCTGCTGTTATTGGTTCTCACTCCCTCTGAATGCAGGAGCTGGGGAGGAAATAAGACTCTCCTCATGTTCTTCCACAAGATGGAAAACTCACCTTATCTTAAACTCTGAGCCCATCTCTCTCTTCTACTTCTTTCATCACCCCTCAAAACTTCTCAATCAGTTCAGAGTCATGTCTCCCTACACGTCAACCAGTCAGGAGTGATGTCTCCCTACAGATGTTCAAAATCCCATGGCTGTCTTTCAGGAGTCTACCAAGAACACCTGGGAAAGGAGCTATATATAGCAACTGTGTTATAAATGTTACCAATGGTTGGTTGGTCAAATGATGATACAGTGGAGTAGCATAACATTATATTGGGGTTTATAATGTATTAATAACATGATAATAATGATAATGTATTAATGATGTTATTATGAAATCAGTCAGGGAAATGTTAGGATGGTACCAGGAAAACGAACAATCTGCTCTGTTACAGATGCCTTCTGAGAAGCAAAGTGAAGGGGTGAAAAGGTCAGTAATAAGCTAAAGGAGCACACCTTGACTTCTAGTGAGAGGAATTTCCTCATTTCCAGAGCTTTGGACAGAAAGAGCAAATAATCCAAGTGACCGGCCACAAGAAAAATCTTTCCTCTATCTCTTCTCCAGTCATACATTCTTCCCCTCTCCATAGATCTGACAGGTAAACCATTCCTTCCTCTCTTAATTTGCATATGGTATCACCCTTTATGTCTAAATCATATACCCATTTTAATCTTATTTAAGAAATATCATTTCGGGGCAGCTAGGTGGCGCAGTGGGTAAAGCACCAGCCCTGGAGTCAGGAGTACCTGAGTTCAAATGTGGCCTCAGACACTTGACACTTACTAGCTGTGTGACCCTGGGCAAATCACCTAACCCCCATTGCCTCGCAAAAAAAAAAAAAAAAATCATTTCAAAACCTGAAACAACCTGTGATTTTTATCAGGGTGCCATACTCTTTTTGGCTATGTGGATAGACTCCAATTCTAGATACAGCTCAGGGATAGGTAGGTCCTTGGGATTTGCTGTAGATAATTTAATTCAACAGCCTACTATCTACCAGTTACTGTATTAGGTGTATATGGGGATCTAATAACAGAAAAGGAAAAAGTCTCCCAGCCCCACAAGGAAGCTTATATTCCATTGTGATAAATGGCACATATTAAAATAAGGATATAAAAAAATACAAAACATATACAAAGCATTTTTTTTGTGGGGAGAGCTCTAACAACGGAAGGGAGAGGAATCAAGAAAGACTTTTTGTCTGAAGTGAACAAAATATTCAACACCTGGTAGCCAATCTTTTGGTAAACTACAAATTATTATTTGCTTTAAAAACACAGCACACACTGTAAGAAACGATGAGGAGGAGGAGTTCAGAGAAACCTGGAGGGTCTTGTGTGGACTGATGATGAGTGAGATGAGCAGAAGCAGAAGAATATTGTACACAGTATCATCGAGTGTTGATCTACTGTGATGAACTATATTCTTCTCACCAATGCAATGGTACAGAAGAGTTCCAGGGAACTCATGATAGAAGAGGATCTCCAAAGCCAGGAAAAAAAAAAAAAAGAACTGTGGAGTATAGATGCTGAATGAATCATACTATCTCTTTTGTTTTTGGTGCTGTTGTTTTTCTATTTTGAGGTTTTTCGTCATTGCTCTGATGGTTCTCTTATAACATGATTAATGCAGAAATATGTTTAATATTATGATGTGTATATATGTATATATATATAAAACCTATATCAGATTACCTGCTGTCTAGGGGAGGGAGGAGGGAGGGGAGGGAGGGAGAAAAAGCTGAAATTAGAAAGCTTGTAGAAACAAAAGTTGAGAACTATCTTTACATGTAACGGGGAAAAAATAAAATTATTAATTTGAAAAAAACAGGAAGGAAGAAAAAATAAAAAATGCTTACAGCATGGCAAAAAACCACAAACACAGCACACAAAATAAAAAGAAATAAGGGAAAACTAGTAAGCACAATACTGTCAGAACTTCACCTTAAACTTATTTTTCTAAATCTTCCTTGGTGTAAGAGCTCATTCCTTTTCCCTTAGAAAATACCCTTGGCCCAAAATATTCTGCCCCATGATGAGACTGATAGGACCCATTTGGTTCAATTCAATTAAGCAATCATCTAATAAGCTCCTACTGTGTGTATTCCTCACAGCTTCTGCCTCTGGAGTCAGAGTGAGGAGCTGCCCTGGGCTGAAGAATTCCTCCTATAGGAGGGGAGGAGGGTTGGTGAGAGGACAGCTTTATAATCCTCCCCCTAGTGCTGTTTCACAAGCACCCTGTTACACCACACTAAAGCATACTAAAGATACAAAGACAAAAAAGACATGTTGCTGCCTTCAAGGTGCTTATATCTCGGTGTTTATAGAAATAGCTACAGATAGATTCATTTGTTTTTTTGTTTGGTTGTTTTTTTTGCAGGGCAATGGGGGTTAAGTGACTTGCCCAGGATCACACAGCTAGTAAGTGTCAAGTGTCTGAGGCTGGATTTGAACTCAGGTACTCCTGAATCCAGGGCCGGTGCTTTATCCACTGTGCCACCTAGCCTCCCCCAAATAGATTTATTTGTACAAGAGGGAGCCCTAGCCACCCAATCGCTAAGAACATTTAGGCTTTTTGGCCCAGTGGATGGAATGCTGGCCCTGAAGTTAGAAAGACTCATCTACCTTAGTTCAAATCTGTTCTCAGACACTTATTAGCTGTGCTACCCTGGGCAAGTCACTTAACCTTATTGGTCTCAATTTCCTCATCTTTAAAATGAACTGGAGAAGGAAATGGCAAACCATTCCAATATCTTTGCCAAGTGGAGTCAGGAAGAGTCAAACATGACTGAAAACATGACAACAACAATAATATAACGCAGAGTACACAGTTGAGTGCTCAATCTTGACCGATTCGTCCATAATGCTAGTATCTGGTTTCTCTCTTTTCATGTTTCAAGACCATCACACTGTATAAATGGCCATTTGATTTGTTGTTGTTTTAATTTTTTGGTTTTGGTTGGGGGCATTGTGGGGGACACAATAAGTAAGGATGATATAATGATATCCATTTTCAGTTGCATGAGAATGGCCCAGGGATCTTCAGAAAACCAAGTCAGATGCAAATTCTTCCTTCAATTGTCCTCTGGCCTTGTGGTGACCTACTTACTCCTTACCACAATGTCAATCTGGAAACCACAAGCAAACCTAAATCAGCGCTAGATTTCTAATTCTTCCACCCACCCACATCCATAGGACTTCTTTCTTTTCTTCTAAGAAATACAACTGGGGCAACTAGGTGGTGCAGTGGATAGAGCACCAGCCCTGGAGTCAGGAGGACCTGAGTTCAAATCCGGCCTCAGACACTTAACACTTACTAGCTGTGTGACCCTGGGCAAGTCGCTTAACCCCAATTGCCTCGCCAAAAAAAAAAAAAAGAAATACAACCAAGTCAATTTACCAGGTCTTGCTATAGCAGTAAACTAGAAATTCTTAAATTATTAAAATTCTACATAGCTTTTCTCTTCTGGATGAAATTCCTTTGTCTCCTAGACATCTCTTGAGCCATATACATTTCTGCCATCTAGTGGCCCAAGCGTCAACATTCCATTTTTACCATTTACAATAGAATCCTTTCATCAATCATTGAAAGTATGAAGGCTTGCAGAAGGCAGGAGGCCAAAAGCCTGTTGTCACCCTTTGACTAAACTCTGATCCTATCCAGCTCCTCAAGCTCCCCCATTGTTTAGAAACCTCAGAAAGCAAATCAATAGATGTTGATTAAGTACAGCCTACTGTTGTGTGAGGCCCTTATGAGATACTGTGGGGAATATAAAGATACATAAGCCATACATAGTCCCTGACCTCAAGGAGTTCTTGTTATTATTGCCGTGAACAAAAATGAAAGCACGTGCTACATCAAGTGACACAACCCACAGAATAAAAAATATGAATGCATAAATTCAAGGTATTTTTCTCACAATGTTATAGTTACGGCTCAAATGCTATGTTCCCAGCTATTCTAAATTTTCAGGCATTATTCAGAAGGTGGGGCTCTCTATTATTAAACAGGTCTTTTTATTTTTCAAATAAATATCTAGGACAACCAATTAGAGTTCGAGTATTTTTTTTTTTGGCGAGTTTGAGTATTCTTGTTCAAAACATAAGAAACTTTTTTTTCCCTTTTTGGAAATGGGGTTTCCATAGCAAAATTTTTATTTAGAAGGCATGTATCTTAAAACACAGTCCTGTCAGAGACTCTCTTTTTTTTTTTGTGGGGCAGTGAGGGTTAAGTGACTTGCCCAGGGTCACACAGCTAGTAAGTATTAAGTGTCTAAGGTAGGATTTGAACTCAGGTCCTCCTGAATCCAGGGCTGGCTGTTTAGCCACTGCACCACCTAGCTGCCCCAGAGACTCTCTTAACATGAAGGGTCCAGGGACACTTCAGATGACTTTTGCATTCTCTTGGTTTTATACAGCCCAATCGGAATCTTGAGAAATGTCTACATGACATTTCCTGGGCTGTATAATGAGGGGGCTGCAGTAATCCCTGCTACTGCTCCCCAGTATCCTCAGACCAGCTCCTCACTTGGAATGACATAGTTCAGAGAATTACAGAAGAGGAAAGTTTTATTCAAGGAAGGAAGAAAACAAAATATAAATCCTCCAATGAGCAGCCGTTAATACCAAAGTCATCTATACCTATTGTTGTTAGTCATTTTCAGTCATGTCAGACTCTTCATGACCCCATTTGGGGTTTTCTTGGTAAAGATATTGGAGTGGTTGCCATTTCCATCTCCAGCTCATTTATATTACAGATGAGGAAACTGAGACAGAGTTAAGTGACTTATCCAGGGTCTTCTCTTGATATTGTTGTTGTTTGTCCTTCATTCTAGATGAGGACCATGACATCAGGGTAATGTCATGAATTGCAGTAAATTGGATTTAAGTGAGAGAGCGCTGTGCAAGGTCACCAATCTCACTCTCTCCTTCAGAGCCATCTGGGTCCAATGGCAAGATATATATTAGGACCACTGGAGATGGCCCCAGATATTAAAGCAATTGGTGTTAAATGACTTGCCTAGGGTCACACAGATAGTAAGTGTCTATGGCCAAATTTGAACTCAGGAAGTCACCATTTTGAATTCCCCCTAGCAAAGGTTCCCTTGTAACTCCCTCGGAAGTACGGTCTTCACCCACTGCTCCATGTAGGTCAATAAGGCAGGACTTCTTAACTACCAGTTTCTTTTGATGCTCCTAACTCTGTAGGATGATTTCTATTCTACCAGTTTCTCTGCGATAACACCGGGTGGAAATAAGCCTTATCTTTCTGTTCCATCTCCCTTGTGGAAAATGAGGACAAACTCCTAGCTTCTCTCCCAGTTGCTTCTGCCATATCTTCCATATTCTTGTTTTCCTTTTCAGTTTCTCTCAGTGACTGACCCCATCCATCCTCATACATACTATGGTGCCAGACACATTTTATTTTTCCAAGTTACTCCAACTGGGCAACTCTCTAAGAGTAGAAGGTGCAGAGCAGGTTTCCATCCAAGTTTCCTCCCAGAGAATATCTTGCATCAATGAAACAACAGGGTTGTTCCTTTCCATCACCTCCCACTCAAAAAGAAGGAGGAGAGGGTAGGGAATACATCCTGGCATTCACTATATGTAGTCAAGAATGTGGTAGTGAAGGGGCAGCTAGGTGGCGCATCGGATAGAGCACTGGCCCTGGAGTCAGGAGTACCTGAGTTCAAATTCGGCCTCAGACACTTAACACACACTTACTAGCTGTGTGACCCTGGGCAAGTCACTTAACCCCAATTGCCTCACTAAAAAAAAACAAGAATGTGGTAGTGAAATGAGTATTACACTAGGAATTAGGAGACCTTGGCAGTAGTAACCTCTGCCTGTGACACGGGATGTGACTTGGATGTAACTTGAATGACATGGATGGAACTTACCTCAGTTTTCTGATCAATTAAAAAAAATTGCATTAGGCTAGATAACTTATAAGGTCTTTCTGGCTTAAAAGTTCTATGTTTCTTAGATGTTAGTAGTTATAAATGGTTTAGTCAGATCTACTTAAATGGAATGAGGTCACAAGTGTAGAGTGGCAAGTTTAAATGTGGTTCGGTCAAAGCCCTTCATTTTACAGATGAGGAACCTTAAATTCATAGAGTTTGTTCTTTATCTTAAGTAATATGGCTGATTGAGGAAGCATGAGTCAGTAAGTCAGTCAGTAAGCATTTATTAGGCACCTACCACACTACATGCCCATAAACCTAGGACAGCTAGGTTGGTGTACTGGACAGAGGTATGGACTTAGAGTCAGGAAGACTTATCTTTGTGAGTCTAAATCTGGCCTCAGACATTTACTAGCTGTGTGACCTTGGGCAAGTCAATTAACCCTGAATGCCTCAGTGCTTCATCTTTAAATGACCTGGAGAAGAAAATGGCAAACCACTTCAGTATCTTTGCTAAGAAAACTTCAAATGGGGTCATGAAGAGTTGGACACAACTGAAAAACAACCTAACAATTACGTTCCATGCATTGTACCAAGCACTAGAGATACAAAGAAAGGTTAAAAAACCCACACCAATTACTCAATATTGTATTGGAAATCCTAGCAATAACAATGAGAAGAAACAGAAATAAGAGGAATCAGAATAGGGAACAAGGTAATAAAACTATATCTTTTTGCAGGCTACATGATAATATTCTTGGAAAATACCAAAGACTCAACCAAAGAGTTAGTTGAAACAATAGATCATTGTAGCAATGTAGTGGGATATAAAGTAAATCCACATAGATAATCAGCATTCCTATATATCACAAACAAAACTCTCCAAGAAGAGATAGTAAGAGATGCCCCAATTAAAATAAATCCAGACAATATGAAATGCCTGGGAGTACATCTGCCAAGATTATCTCAGGAAATATATAAACAAAATTATACAAATAAAATCAAATTTAAATAATTGGAGGAATATTTATTGATCATTGATAGGCAGGGCCAATATAATAAAAATGACAATTTACCTAAACTATTTTATATGTTCAATGCCATCCCAATTAAGTTACCAAAAATTATTTTACTGAATTAGAAAAAATAATAACAATTCATTTGGAGGAACAAGAAGTCAAAAATATCAAAGGAACTAATGAAAAAAATGTAAAGGAAGAAGGCTTAGCAGTACCTGTTCTTAAACTATATTATAAGGGAGTAATTATCAAAACTATCTGGTACTGGCTAAGAAATATAAAGGAGATCAACAGAAAAGAGGACATACATTTACAATAGCAAATAAATATAGTAATCTTGTATTTGACAAGTGTAAAGGTAAGATTTGGGGATAAGAATTCATTATTTGGTTAAAAAAATTGTTGGGAAAATTGGAAAACAGTATGGCAGTGTTAAGGGTTAAAATTCTAGCTAAACTGTCTAAAATATCTAATGAGTGGTCGCCAATAAATTATAAGCTTTAGCAAGAGTTAGATTTTTAAGCATTTATTAAGGAGAATAAGAATTTGGTAAAGAGAGAGAGAAAGGCCTAGATTCCTATCTATTAAAGGGAGAGCACATTTCTAGCTCCCTTCTCCGCCAGAGTCCAGAGGAAAGAGCCCCAGAGTCCGCGCCAGTCTCTTCCTTCCTCCTCCCACTAGTCCGCGTCACTTCCTCCCGCCAAAGAAAAGACTCCTGGTCTTGCCCTCAAAGACCTTCGCTTCATGGGCAGAACTTTTCTACAGTAAATATCCAGCAGGTGGCGTTATTCCAATCATTACAGCAGAAACTGGGCACAGACCAATATCTTTTACCATTTACCAAGATAAGGTCAAAATGGATACATGACATAGATATAAAGGGAGTCATTACAATAAAATTTGAAGAACATGAAACAAATTACTTAGCAGATGTAGGAACAGGCAAACATTTCATGAATAAACAAGAGATAGAAAGCATTGTGAAGTATAAAGTGGGTAATTTTGATTACATTAAATTAAAAATGCTTTGTATAAATAAAACCAATGTAGCTAAGATCAGAAGAAAAGCAGAAAATTGGGAAAACTTTTTGTAGACAGTTTCTCAGATAAAGGTCTCATTTCTCAAATATTTAAAGAACTTTGTCAAATCTATGAGTCATTCCCCAATCAATAAATGGTCAAAGGATATGAACAGGCAATTTTCCAATGAATTAAAACAACCTTAAGATATCATTTTACACCTATCAGATTGGCTAAAATAATAAAGGGGGAAAGTGATAAATTTTGGAGAGGATGTGGAAAAATTGGGACCTTAATTTATTGTTGGTGGATCTGTGAGCTGATCCAACCATTTTGAAGAACAATCTGGAATTATGCCTCAAGAGTTATTAAATTGCCTATATCCATTGACATAATAATACCACTATTAGATCTGTTTCCCAAGATGATTAGGGAAAAAGGAAAAGAACTTATATGTTCTAATATTTATAGCAGCTCTCTTTGTGGTGGTAAAGAACTGGAAATTTCAGGGATGCCCATCCATTGGGGAATGGCTGAATAAGTTGTGATATATGATTTGATAGAATACTACTGTGCTATAAGAAATGATGAACTCAATGATCTTAGAAAAACATGGATAGACTTGCATGAAATAATGAAGAGCGAAATGAACAGAACCAAGAGAAAATTGTATACAGTAACAGCAATATTGTTTTAAGAACAACTTTGACTAAGTCATTTTGACTCCCCAAATTAACTACAAAGGGCATATGAAGGAAGATGCTATCTGCATCCAGAGAAAGAACTGATAAATAGATGTATAGAATGATTTTACAAATTATGTATATATATATATATACATATACATATAATACACATGCATTACATATTTATGTCTAATGGTAGCTATCTAGGTGAAGGGAGGGAAGAAAAAAGAAATTTGCATGTTAACTTTATTATACATTTAAAAGGAGTAGCATTTTCATGTGCAATCATTTTTTTATTATATTGTGTTATGGAAATGCTTGTTTTATTCCATAAATTTTAAATAAAATAAATAAAAATTAAAAACAAATAAAACAGTCCCTGTTTTCAAGCAACATATAGTCTAGGGGAGAAAACATGCAAATAACCACTTGTAAGATGTGTGTGTGTGTACATATATATGCTTTATTGGAAATAATAAACAGAGGGAAGGCACTAGCATTAAGGGGTCAGGAATGTTTCTAGGAGGTGGTGAGATTTTAGCTGGGACTTGAAGGAAGGTGAAGGTGAAGAGGGAGAGAGTTCTAGGCATGAGGAACAGCAAGTGAAAATGGCCAGAGTTGAAAGATGGAGTCTCTGGTTAAAGAAAGAACAAGTAGGTCAGTATCACTGGATTGAAGAGTTGGTGGGGGAGGGGATGGGGGAGTAAGGTTTAAAAAGACTGCAAAGGTAGGAAGGGGCTAAGTGATGGAGGGTTTTAAAAGTCAGAGAGGATTTTATATTTGATCTTAGAGGCAATAGGGAGCCAATGGAGTTGACTGACTATGGGGTTGACATGGTCAAATTTGTGCCTACTTGGAGACAGATAGCCTGGACTTGAGTTTTAACTCTTATTGCTTATTAGCTGTGTGACTTTAGACAAGTCACGTCATTACTCTCCATCTCAATTTCCATATCCATAAAATAAGGAGGCTGGATTATATATGATCTAGAAGTTCCCTTCCCATTCTGTCATTCTAGAAACAGTCAAGATTAAAATCAAGATAGCCTCATTCCATCTAGGGCTATTTTCTACCATGTCGGTAACTTGTTGTTCAGTCGTTTTCAGTCATAACTGACTCTTCTTGACTCCATTTGGAGTGTTCTTGGCACAGATACTGAAGTAGTTTGACATTTCCTTCTCCATCCAGCTCATTTTACAGATGAGGAAACTGAGAGTTAAGTGACTTGCCCAGGGTCACACAGCTAGTAAGTGCCTATGAATACCTATTTTGCTTATTTGCTATTCTAACTCTAACTAGAAATGAACAATTTGGCATTTACCATTATGCCAATGAATGACAACTTATTGTTAAGAGAATAGCTCATAAAATGTAATCCTTGGATCAGTGATGCAGACTGACTCATATTTGGTATTCCAGCAGTCTTAATCGCCTCTTCCCTCTAATTGGAGGGCTGTAGATCTGAGCAACAAACCCTCCCAAAGCCTTTCTCTATAGACAGCTCAGAATTTTCCAGTCAACTTTTCATTTTCCACCAATTTGATATGCTTGGTTTTGATTCCATGAATATTATGCTCCTGTGATGGGTTCCACTTAAGCCCCACCTTTAAGCATCTTTTTGTGTGTTTTCTTCCCCCATTAGATCATATGATTCTTGTGGGAAGAGATTGTCTTTCTTTTTCTTATTTTCATCCCATCTGTTTAGCATCTAGCACACAGCAGACATTTAATAAATGTTTATTAACTAACGGACTGATAGCTATGGCACAAAGGGTTCATGTTTCTTTCTTTCTTTCTTTCTTTCTTGGGCAGGGCAATGGGTGTTAAGTGACTTGCCTAGGGTCACACAGCGAGTAAGTGTTAAGTGTCTGAGGCCAGATTTGAACTCAGGTCCTCCTGAATCCAGGGCCGGTGCTTTATCCACTGCACCACCTAGCTGTCCCAGGGTTCATGTTTCTTTGGGGGAGATGTCACACTATAGGAAAGTATAGTTCAATGGAATCAAATTCTTTTTTATATTTTCCATTTCATTAAATATTTACCAATTACATTAATGTTTTTTAAGATTCATTTAAAAAAAAAATTTTGAGTTCCAAATTCTCTCCCTCCCTTTCACCCTTGAGAAGGCAAGCAATATGATATCAATTATGCATGTGAAGTCGTGCGAAGCATATCTCCACATTGGCCATGTTGTGAAAGAAAAGCAAACAGACACACACAAAAAAGTAAAGAAAGTGAAAAACTTATGCTTCAATCTGTACTTAGATTTCATTAGTTCTCTCTCTCTCTGAAAGTGGACAGCATTTTTCATCATGGGACCTTTGGAATTGTCTTGATCAGAGTAGCGAAGTCTTTCACGGTTGAACACTGTTACAGTATTGCTGTTATGTACAATATTCTTCTGGTTCTTCTCACTTCAATTTGCATCAGTTCATATAAGACTTCCCAGATGTTTCTAAAACCATCCTGCTCATCATTTCTTTTTTTTTCCTTTTGTTTGTTTGTTTTTGGTTGGGCAATGAGTAAGTTGCCCAAGGTCACACAGCTAGTAAGTTTTAAGTGTCTGAGGCCAGATTTGAACTCAGGTCCTCCTGACTCCAGGGCTGGTGCTCTATCCATTGCGCCACCTAGCTGTCCCCTTGTCATTTCTTATAACACAACAGTATTCCATTACAATCTTTATTTTTTGTTTTTTGGGGGGGGGGGGCGGGGCAATGAGGGTTAAGTGACTTGCCCAGGGTCACACAGCTAGTAAGTGTCAAGTATCTGAGGCTGGATTTGAACTCAGGTCCTCCTGAATACAGGGCCAGTGCTTTATCCACTGTACCACCTAGCTGCCCCCATTACAATCTTTTATTTTTTTTAATAAAATATTTTATTTTTTTCCCGTTACATGTAAAGATAGTTCTCAACTTTTGTTTATACGAGCTTTCCAATTTCAGATTTTTCTCCCTCCCTCCCCTCCCTCCCCCCCCCTCTCCTAGACAGCAGGCAATCTGATATAGGTTTTATATACATATACATATACATATACATATACATATACATATACATATATATATATACACATAATAGCATTAAACATATTTCTGCATTAGTCACGTTATAAGAGAAAATTCAGAGCAATGACGAAAAACCTCAAAATAGAAAAACAATAGCACCAAAAGCAAAAGAAATTTTATGGTTCATTCAGCATCTATACTCCACAGTTCTTTTTTTTTTTTTTTTCCCTGGATTTGGAGATCTTCTTCTATCATGAGTTCCCTGGAACTCTTCTGTACCATTGCATTGGTGAGAAGAATATAATCCATCACAGTAGATCAACACACAATGTTGATGATACTGTGTACAATGTTCTTCTGGTTCTGCTCATCTCACTCATCATCAGCCCCCCATTACAATCTTAAACCACAGTTTGTTCAGCCATTCCCCAATTAATGTACATTCTCTCAGTTTCTAATTCTTTACCACCATAAAAAGAGCTTCTATACAATGTTTTATACAAACAGTTCCTTTTCCCTTGTCTTTGATCTCTTTGGGACACAGACTTAATAGTGGCATGAATGCAATAGAATTCTAATCTGAAAATATGAATTCAAGTCCCAGCTCTCCCACTTACTGAAGCATGTATGACTTTGAGTAAGTCACCATGTCTTTGAACTAGACTTGAAGTCCAGAGACTTGGGTTAAAGTGCTAACTTGGCTGCTTTCTAGCTTTTCTCATCTACAAAATAAGTGGGCTGGATGACATGACCTCTAAAGTTCCATCAGCTCTAAATCCTATGATTTATAATGTCTGAGATTGAGTTTCCTCATATGTAAATTGAAGGGGATGAACCAGATGACTTCTAAAGTTCCTTCTAGCTCCAACATCCTTTTTTCCCCTTGGTTTACATAACCCACTGAGAAATTGAGGACAGTGTTCCCACTAGACAGCCTACCCCCAGAAGAGGTAGCAACTCCCACTTGTATGTAGATTGGCATAATGTAGCAAAAAAATAATATTAGTCAGAAATAAAAATCAACAAATACTATATATCAAGCAACAAAAATCATGGTTAGAGCAAATTCTGCAAGATTCTAAATCTAGTGTTTCCTTGGGTCATTTACTCTCCCAACATGAGAAATCCTTTCATGTTAGGGTGCTTTACGCACTGTTTCCATGAATGATACTTCCAGAAAGATGCATCTGAATAAGAGCAAAGAGACTGACATTTTTTTTCTGATCCATGTTCTCTTTAGATCATTGGTGGGGCCCACTACTTATGAATACTCTAGCTCAGTGGTCCTCAAACTTTTTTACCTCAGGACTGAATAGTTCATGGTCACCATCTGAATGGTTGCTTTCTGTAATGTGGCTAAAATTCTGGCTACTCTGTCTAAAAATCTAATGAGTGGTCTCCAATAAATTAGAAGCTTTAGCAAGAGCTTAGACTTTTAAGCATTTATTAAGGAGCATAAGAATTTGGTGAGGAGAGAGAAAGAGGCCAAATGCCTTCATCTATCTATCTCAGGGAGCCAGCATTTTAGCCCCTTCTTCATCCCACAAGCCTCCTGTGAAAACTGGAAACATCCTGTTCATCCACACACAGCTCCAAGCTAATTGGCTGGTAGCTTTGATCAACAGTACCCATGAGCAAACATCACTTCCTGACCTTCCTGATGCCAAGGAAGTGACCTTCCAAGCCACATGGCTTGCCCTCAGATGCCTTCTCCTCATGGCAGAGCTTTCCTACAGTAACTCTCCAGCAGGTGGCATCACTCCAACTGTCACAGGACCCCTCTACATTTTTTTTGTGTGTGGCAATGAGGGTTAAGTGATTTGCCCAGGGTCACACAGCTAGTAAGTGTCAAGTGTCTGAGGCCAGATTTGAACTCAGGTCCTCCTGAGTCCAGGGCCAGTGTTTTATCCATGCCCCCCCCCCAGTTAACCCCCCTGCACTTTTAAAAACTATTGAATACCCCCAAAATATTTTAATGTGGGTTATATCTATCAATATTTGATATATTAGAAATCAAACAAGATAAAAATTTGTAAATATATATTGGTCATTTAAAATAACAATAATTTGTTACATGTTAACATAAATAACATGTTTCTATGAAAAGAACTGTATTTTCCGAAAGAAAAAAAATTGTGAGAAATGTGACATTGTTTTACATATTTTTACAAATTTATTTAATGTTTGGCTTAATAGAAGGCAATTGAATTTTCATATTTATTTCTATATCCAATCTGTTTTGCTCAAAGTATAAAAGGAAAATCTAGCCTCATATAGATATGTAGTTCAAAAAGAGAGGAATATTTTAATAGGCAAATAACATCTGGGTATTATTATGAAAATAGTTTTGACCTTGAGCAAACCACTGAAAATGTCTTGGGGACCTGCAGGGGCACATGGATCACATTTTAAGAACAGCTAGTATGTTGACAAACTGGAACACACACAGAGGAGAACAAATGGTTTCAGAGGGTGGGACTAGAAATAATGCTGATGACTTTTTCCTGGTTTGAAGGAACTGGAGAAGTTTAACCTGGAGAATACTCAGAGGCTGTCTTCAAATATTGGAAGGGTGGCCAAATGGAAGAGGAATTCCATGTTTGGCTAGACCCTAAATAAAAGAATTAGGAGACATAGATGTAAGGGAGCAGATTTCAATTCAGTGTAAGGGGGGAAATTATTGCTAACAGCTAGAGCTACTCAAAAGAGGAATAGAATGCCTTGAGAAGGAATGGATTCGGGGTGGCTAGGTGGTGCAGTGGATAAAGCACCGGCCCTGGATTCAGGAGTTCCTGAGTTCAAATCTGGCCTCAGATACTTGACACTTACTAGCTGTGTGACCTTGGGCAAGTCACTTAAGCCCCATTGCCCTGCCAAAAAAAAAAAAAAAAGAAAAAGAGAAGGAATGGATTCCCCATTCCTAGAGACTGGGGACCATTTGTCAATGTAGAGGAGATTGCTGTTATTCAGTTAAGGGTCAGACTTGATAGCCTCTAAGTTTCTTTTGTTAATATGAATATATGGATCACCCGCATTTGATAGAGGTGCCTTATTATACAAAAGTATTTTTTATGAAACCCTAGGTTAATAGGAGCAAAATGTCCTTCAGCTGAACTCCAAACTGAACCCAGATAGCTAGCTGATAAAAGTCCCTACCTGGTAACTTCTTTTCCCTAAGGACAGTAAATTCTTATCTTATGGGGACATCTCAGTGTCCTCATCCTTGCCAAACCCTTTTTTGGAATCCTGTAATCTTATCATGATGCCTCAGGTACATCCATTCTTATTATAGTATTTGCTTTTGGGTTGATCTCTAACCGACAATGCCCTATAACCCATGGACAAAAAAACCCCCAAGCCCCTTATATACCCTCAAAAAGGGGGAGTCTCCACATGATCATGGTTCTTTCTTCTTGGGACAAAATAGTTATTGTGTTTCTCCTATCCATTCTCTGATTGGGTTTCTGTGAGGTACCTACTTCTGGTAGGAGAGGCAGAAATAGCCTTCTCTGATCTGGGTGAACAAATTATAGGAGATATTATTGATATCTCTGACCTATTTATTATCTTGTAGGAGGATGGGTATGAAAATATATTTTAATAATTCAACACTTTCTAATTAAAATTCCATAATACAGGGGCGGCTAGGTGGCGCAGTGGATAAAGCACCAGCCCTGGACTCAGGAGTTCCTGATTTCAAATCTGGCCTGAGACACTTGACACTTACTAGCTGTGTGACCTTGGGCAAGTCACTTAAGCCCATTGCCCTGCCAAAAAAGAGAAAGAAGGAATGGATTCCCCATTCCTAGAGACTGGGGACCATTTGTCAATGTAGAGGAGATTGCTATTATTCAGTTAAGGGTCAGACTTGATAGCTTCTAAGTTTCTTTTGTTAATATGAATATATGGATCACCCGCATTTGATAGAGGTGCCTTATTATACAAAAGTATTTTTTATGAAACCCTGGGTTAATAGGAGCAAAATGTCCTTCAGCTGAACTCCAAACTGAACCCAGATAGCTAGCTGATAAAAGTCCCTACCTGATAACTTCCTTTCCCTAAGGATAGTAAATTCTTATCTTATGGGGACATCTCAGTGTCCTCATCCTTGCCAAACCCTTTTTTGGAATCCTGTAATCTTATCATGATGCCTCAGGTACATCCATTCTTATTATAGTATTTGCTTTTGGGTTGATCTCTAATCTGGCCTCAGACACTTGACACTTACTAGCTGTGTGACCTTGGGCAAGTCACTTAACCCCAATTGCCCTGCAAAAAAAAAAATTCCATAATACATCTTTAAGGAGGAGTCTAAGAGCTTATCCCTTTGTTTGACCAGATGGTTCCTGCTCTCTCATATAGAATTCATAAATCTAGCATTTAGGTGCTAGATAAATGGTTTCCCTTCATTAAGACATATTAATCTGGCTAATAATTCAATAATATTTCATATTCAATAATAATTTCAAATGCAAGAATAATTCAACTGCCTCTATATTTAGAGGAAATTTAGGGGAAATTTGGTTTAAGCAAAAAACCCACCTCATTTTTCAGATGAGGAAACTGAGGCCCAGAAAAGTGGTATAACCCATTGCTCAGTAGGTCAGCTATGATGCACCAGGTTCAGTCTTTAAGTTTTCCTTCTCTTCATCTGCTTGGTTCTGCCAGCACATAGGGTAGCCCTATAAACATCAGAATTGCCTTATGTCTCCTTAAGTGACCAAATTCTCTGCAAGCACTGAGGCTAACAAAATATTAAACAAAGAACAGGTTTATTGGCAAGAACACAAAGGCAAAATAAACAGCCTCTTCCAGTGAGCTCACCTTCTAATGAGGTTTGACTTCCATCTCTGAAAACTCAGTGTAGTACTTAGTGAATAGACTTGGGGGCCTCAGAGAAGGGACAGTGTTCTCCTCAGCCCTTGGATGTTTCTCTTTGGGGTGGATCACTTCCCTCCCACACCTATTTCTGTAGGCACCATTGCTAGACAATCTAGGAGGCTCCATAGATAGTAACCTACCTGGAAGCAGGAAGACCTGCATTCGAATCCAGTCTTAGCACTTACTAGCTGTGTGATCCCTGGTTAAGTCACTAAATCTTTGTCTGCCTTAGTTATCTCAGTTGTAAAGTGGGGATAATAATGGTCACCTACCTTCCAGAGATTGCTGTGAGGATAAAATGAAATAATATCTGTCAAGCATTGTGTAAAGTCTAAAACACTCTACGAATGATTTTTTTTTTTGGTTTGCAGGGCACCCCAACTATCTTTTGACCTGAGGTTCTCAGGGCTCCTGGCTTAGCTCTTCACCTGTAGTCTCTTTGGACAGCAGGTTGCTTTTGGCCGGCCAGCTCAGTTGCTCCCAGTGGTGACCTGGCAGAAATCTGGGTGTATACCCCAAGCGGGCATTCCCCCTCAATGCCACACTGACACCCCCTTCCTATGCAAGGAAGAGATGCTATTATTCATTCCTTTGGGACTTCCTGCTGCAGAAGTGACCTACTCAAGGTCACACAGCTGGTAAGTAGCAGAGCTAGAATTTTAACCACAAAGATTCACTATGGCAGATGGTTGTGTAATACTCTGGAATATCCGGCTTCACCAGAATTTCCCCTCCCAAGCTGCCAGCTAGACAGATGCCTTTTGTAGGTAGGGTGACTGAAACCTCAGCTTAATCTTGACATCTTTCTTACATTTATTTATAAGGATTGGGCTCTCCTCTCCTAAAGAACTGCTCCTGAATGGTCTAAGGGCTGATTAGGGACCCCAACTATTTTCTAATTTGCTCTCCTGGAGCATGGGGTGAAGTCAAATCACCTCAACTGGACTGGTATCTCTCTTACTCATAAAATATAGCATCAGGGCAGCTAGATGGCGCAGTGGATAGAGCACCGGCCCTGGAGTCAGGAGTACCTGAGTTCAAATCCAGCCTCAGACACTTAACACTTACTAGCTGTGTGACCCTGGGCAAGTCACTTAACCCCAATTGCCTCACTAAAATAAATAAATAAATAAAATAAAATATAACATCAGGGTCTGCCAGAAACTCATATCAAACTCAGAATCCCTCCTCAGCTACAGGGTAGGAAAATAATACTAGGGAAGGAAATGGCAAAGCACTCCAGTATCTTTGCCAAGAGAACCCCATGGACAGTATGGTCCACGGGGCCACAGAGAGTCAGACTCGACTAAACAACAAAAGGAAAATAAATGAGTTAATAAGATTTAGAGTTGGCAGGCACCTTTAAAAGGGCAGTACTGATTTGTGAAAATTGTTAAATTTTCAGTGTGAGCATTTACACCAAATAAGGGCTTAATTTATTGTTTTTTTTTTTGTTTTTTTGTTTTTAGTGAGGCAATTGGGGTTAAGTGACTTGCCCAGGGTCACACAGCTAGTTAAGTGTTAAGTGTCTGAGGCTGGATTTGAACTCAGGTACTCCCGACTCCAAGGCCAGTGCTCTATCCACTGCGCCACCTAGCTGCCCCCTTAATTTATTGTTTTTATCAATTTTCTATACTTAAGAAAGAGATGGAGAAAATGCTAATAATACAGGTTAAACTTAAAGGTGTGTCATGTATACATCACTCCACCCCCTGAGTGCTGGTTATTAAACACTTACTAGAACACTGCTGGGTCCCTATAGAGACCATCTAGAACATCTCCTCCTTTTATAGATGGGAAAACTGGTACTCTTGTAGTTGAGAATAGAGGCAAGATTCAACTCCTAAATTGCAGTTCTTTTTACTGCCCTTATGCTGCCTGGGTTCATCAACTTTCAAAGATTCAAGGCAAGAATCTGCTAAAATAAAGACTTTAGACTTCCAGAACTACCTCGCATCTCCCTCCCCCAGTCCCAGTGCATGGTAATCACCAGGAGGCATCTAATTGAGAGGTCATGATTCCTCACATAATAAAAAAAATTGTTTTCCAAGGTTCATCTAACTGCAGGGAACTGGAAAGAAACTGTTCAGCAGAATAAGAAAACATAAATTGACTACAACTTTCTTAGAGGCTGCATTGTAATCTATCATAGAGTGCTGACCTGAAGCCAGAAAAAAAAATCTGCATTGAAATGTGGTTTCTTATACCTTCTTACCAGCTGGGTGACTACAGGATCACAAAGCTAAGACAGCTAAGTGTCTAAGGCTGGATTTGAACTCAGGTCTTCCTGAGTTCATGCCTGGCACTTTATCCACTGTTCCACCAAGCTGCTCTAAGGACACAGCAACAGTAAAAGGTTAAGAAGCTTTGTTAGACACCTACATACCCGGGGTTTTGTAAAAATTTCTCAGGTGGAAAGGAATTGCAAGTAGAAAATGTTTAAGAAGCCCTATCCTAGAGCAAAAAGAGGTTAAGTGGGGGCAGCTAGGTGGTGCAGTGGATAGAGCACCGGCCCTGGAGTCAGGAGGACCTGAGTTCAAATCCAGCCTCAGACACTTAACACTTACTAGCTGTGTGACCCTGGGCAAGTCACTTAACCCCAACTGCCTCACTAAAATAAAAAACAAAAACCAAAACCAAAAAGAGGTTAAGTGACTTGCACAGAATCACACAGCCAATATGTGTCAAAGGTAGGACTTGAAGCCAGGTCTTCCTGGACAGCTCTCCATCCACTACAGCATGCTACCTCACGAAAAAAAAAATCAAATCACATTTACTTATGCATATGATAAATATTCTTTATTGAAAAAAATTTACATGAATTATAATTTACATGAATTTATGTGCATTGTAGTTTACAATTACATGAATGCCTTAAAATTTCAAGGGATCTGGGGCAGCTAGGTGGCACAGTGGATAGAGCACTGGCCCTGGATTCAGGAGGACCTGAATTCAAATGCGGCCTCAGACCCTTGACACTTACTAGTTGTGTGACCCTGGGCAAGTCGCTTAACCCCAATTGCCTCACCAAAAAAAAAAAAAAAATTCAATGCATCTGTTATTTCATTGATAAATTTCTTTAACAACATAGACCACAATCCATCCCTGCCTGCCCGTTCTATGTGTTATCCATATTTTCTCATAAGTTCAGCACAAGGAGATCCACCCACTATTCAGGGAAAGGAGAATCTTCCTTGAACTGACATTATGAGAATACCAATGGAGTATGTTCATTAATTATTGGTGATTCCTGGCTCTTACCATGTGATTGGCTCATCTTTTTCCATCATTCTTTTTTTTTTTTTTGCAGGGCAATGAGGGTTAAGTGACTTGCCCAGGGTCACACAGCTAGTAAGTGTTAAGTGTCTGAGGCTGGATTTGAACTCAGGCCCTCCTGAATCCAGGGCCAGTGCTTTATCCTCCATCATTTATTTTTTTATTTTTTTTTGCGGGGCAGTTGGGGTTAAGTGACTTGCCCAGGGTCACACAGCTAGTAAGTGTCAAGTGTCTGAGGCCGGATTTGAACTCAGGAACTCCTGAATCCAGGGCCGGTGCTTTATCCACTGCGCCACCTAGCCGCCCCCCATCATTTATTTTTAATGACATCCCTTACACTTCTCCTTCATAATCTCTTGTTTGTAATATCAGTACGCCCAAGTCCATTATTTCCCTACTGTCCTTTCTCTACTTTAATTCTTTAGATAGTGCAGGGTTCTATAACCCAAAACTATTCTTCACCAGAAGTATATTGGTGTTCTAAAGATGGACTTTTATTAAAATATTTTATTCTAATTTCAAGTCTAAATATTTTTAAATTGCCAATTACTTGTTTTTTTTTTTTTAACTAAAAAGGCTTTAATACTTAATAGTGTGGCGCAGTAGATAAAGCACTTTAAAAAACACTTTTTGTGATAGCAAAGAATGGAAATAAAGTTTCCATTGGCTGGGAAATGGCCAAATAAACTGTGGTACATGAATGTAATGGAATGTGCTATTAGAAATGATGTATATGATGAATACAGAGAAGCATGGAAAGATCTCCAGGAGCTGATGCAGAATGAAGTAAGCAGAACCAAGAAAATAGTATGCAAAATAACTACAACAATGTAAATGGAAAGAACAACTATACACCAAAAACCCAAAAGTGAGTGCAGCAAAATTATAAAGCTCAAACAGGGCTCAAATGAAGAGATATAAGAGGACATCCCCAACCCACCCCTTTGTGGAGATCAGAGGTTCATAGGTATTATACATTGCACATGTTTTTTAACTTTTTCAATGTATTCATAAGTATGCTGATTTTTTTTTCTTTTTAAAAATACTGCTGGTTATACGGGATGATTCTCTCAGAGGGTAAAGGAGGGGATATTTGGGATAATTATGCTGTTGTACAGAATAGAAGGCATCAATAAAAAAACATTAAAAATTAAAAAGAAACTGAAGGAGAAATTTGGAGTCATTAAAAAAGCTTTGTAATTTCCTTTGGTAATTTGGTATGGCACTGAATAAGTACATTAATTTAAGCAGAATTATAATTTTTATTATATTGACTCATCCTACTCATGAGCAATTAATATTTTTCCAATATTAGATCTGTGTCCTCTTTCTCCTGTTAGATTTTGGTCTGAGCTCATTTTCTTCTCACAATGACTATCTGAGATCTCTCTCTGTATACATACACACATACAAACATTTATCTTGATAATTAACTATATAGCTATTTATAACTATATGTATATATAGAGCTACATAGTTATCAAGATATACGTAGAGAGAAAAAGAGACAGAGTGACACACACACACACACACACACACACACACACACAAACAGATCTTCATAGTGTCACGAGGGAGTTGTGGTTGTCCTTAGGTATTCCTTAATAATGTAGAAATATTTTAAAATGACTAGCCCAATTTTGGGGGCTGAAGCTGACTGGAGGATTAAACTGGGGATTGTTGACTATTTGGCTATCTGACTTTGTTCATTTAATGTGGGCCTTGATAAAGTTCCACCACACTGCTCCCAAACTGATAGACTAAAGATTAAGAAACCTCTAACTAAATAATCAAAGCAGAGTTTATTTATGAGATACTATTTCAAATTAGGAATACAGGGAAATAAAATGTACAACCTGACTGCTTTCCTGCAGTCTCTTTCGCCCCTGCTGCGCTTCGAACTTCTCGAATACAATAAGGGCCTTAGCCGCCTCCGGCCTCAGGGCACGTTACACTTTCCCTGGTTTGTATTAAGGCCGGTAACTTTGTCAGCCCGGTCTCTCCTTTTCCGAACCGAACTCTCCTCTGTCCTTGTCCGGGCTCCCCTCTAGTCAGCTTCTCTCCTAGTCCGTCCTTCTCTAGTCCGTCTCCCTCTAGTCTCCTTCCTCTAGTCCGTCCCGGCTCCTTCTTTTCTAATCTGTCTTCCTAGTCAGCTTCCCTTGCTCTAGTCAGCCTTCCTCCGTTCCCCCCTTCTAGTCTGTCTCCGAGTCTCCCTCCTTTTTCTTTCCTCACTCTAGGTAGTCTCCCCTCCTAGTCTCACTCCCAGGTCTATATATACCTTTTCTTCTCTCCACTCAAATCTCGGGGCTTCTTTTACCCCCACAGACCAAGCTAATCCGCCAGCCAGGGCTGAGGCTGGTGGGGGGGGGGGGGCGGGGTGCGCTCCAAGTTTCACGTGCCTCAGCACAGGGTATCTGGGATCCGCTCAGGTCAGAGGGAGCTGGGGCTTTTTTTTTCCCCCAGCTGTCTGACCTGGGGTCTTGTATAGCCCACGGGGCTTTTTCCGCTCAGCTGAAGCTGAGGAGGAGGGGGAGAGACACTGAGGGCCTAAGGCTTTCTAATCTCAGCCTAAAGGTAGGGTCCCCAAATCAAAATAAATTTCCACAATAAAGAATTACATTCGGTGGCAGCTAGGTAGCACAGTGGATAAAGCACCAGACCTGGATTCAGGAGGACCTGAATTCAAAACTGGCCTCAGACACTTGACATTTACTAGCTGTGTGATCCTGGGCAAGTCACTTAACCCTCATTGCCCTAAGGGGGAAAAAAAAATTAAAAAAAAATAATTATGTTCTCATACACAGTCCATTTAGAATTAAAGCGGTCTTTTATTTGGTGCTAGAAAAAGTGATCTAATGGGAAGTCAAAGACTTTACCCCTTAGGAAGGAGGTCTTAGAAACATTCTTCTCCCCCAAACAGAAGGAAGGCAAAAGCTTTTATAAAGAATAGGTGGGGTATCCAATTGAAAACTGGAAAGTTTCCTTTTGGAGTGGGATGGGGAAAGCTTAGATGCTTGTCATATTCCTGAGAGTCGATGGGGATTTTTTTGGAAATGATGGTCCTGACCTTTGGGGTTATCTCTACTTGACTTTCCTGGTATAAAATTTTATCTCCCCTTACTTCTTAGGTATGTATATCCTGATATCTAGTTGGTCAATCTAAACTTTTATAGTCCCTTGATTCCTTGATATGTCTGTCCTGTTATCTGGTCATCTTTGGTTTTGCTTCTCACAGGAGAAACTTCTGATTTATCATAAGCCCCATGTCAATAGTTTGTACAATCTGTACATTATTGTCTTAACAACAAGCATTCTTAATCCACTTTGTTTTTTCTGCATAGAGAATTAGGGCAAACTTATAGTTTAATACAGTGCCTGGCACATAGTTGGCACTTATTAAATATTTATCGATTGATTAGTAATTGTTGATTATATTCTTTTGATTAATGTACTCAGTATAATGTAAAGTGCAAACAAGGGTATCTGCAGAATCTCATTATCTATAGAGAATCCATCTCTTCTGGATTTCTTCCATGATGGTGATAAATTGTCATGAATTACATGAAAACAAATACAAAATTCAGCCAAAAGTATATATTAGTTAATACAATAGCCATGTTGTAATTTTTATTATTCATGTCCTATTGGAGTTGCTATAACTGTTTGAAAAACTCCCTTGTTCATTAATTACTTATTTTAAATTTTGTTTTCTAAATCCTCTTGACAAGACGCTGAGGAATTCTTTTTGTGTACCAAAATAGATTTTACTTTTTTAGTGTTCATTGATAATTTCGACTACTGTCTACCCTAGGAGTGAAAAGGTTAATTTGTTTATTTTCTTTATCTTTAGAATACTAACAAGTCATACCAGGAACATCTAGTGTTATTTTGAGATCCAATTCTCTTGTCCATATTATTTTTTACAGTTAGCATCATTACTTTCTAAATGACTGATTTTGTGGGAAACTATTTGTCACACTAAGAAAAAAAGAAAACATCCACACAGATTGAAAGATATTCTTTATAGTCAGAAGAGGTCTCATGAAGAATGGAAATAGTGGTTCCATGGCCCCTCAAATCTTCATCTTGAGTTGTCTCTCCACCAGCTCTCTGAGCAGACACTGAGACCAGTGCCTCAGATCGACTCATGGGAGACTGGGATATTGCAACACCGATAAGGGCTCATTATCTCTCCCTTTTTAACAGAAAAAGTTCCATCTCTGATGCAAGTCAGCTTTATTTCAATTTTCTAGTGCCCAGAGATTTCAGGACAGTAACTGGCTAGATGGGAAGGCAAATATATTTGAGACATACATATCCAGACATGGCCAATATGAGAATTTTTTTCTGGACTATTCATTTTTCTATCGTGGGCCTTATTTTTCATTTTTTAAATATTATTTAATGAAGGTGGGAGGCATACTAATGGGAGGAACATAATAAGAGAAAAAAAAAGGGGAAAAAGTTTCCCTTATCCACTCTGGATACAGAAATGTGATCTATGGGAACTATAGAACTCTAAAAAAATGACTATGTTTGGTCTGAGATGAGCATTATCTATGAAATACACTAGTAATTTTTGGAAATAGGGAGAGATATCAGCAGTTTAGGAATGAAAAGCAAAATAATGGAAAGCAAAAATTGCATAGGTAAGCAGGAAAATGAACAGTCCAAACTCTAAAGAGGCAAACTGTATAGGTAAGCAGGAAAATACAGTCAGTATCTTAAAGGGAGTTGTTTTATCTCTAAATGCTTTGACTATGGCCAAGGGCAATGACCTTGAGGCATGTTCTTTGGTGGAAAGACAATAGGGTCCTTCTGGAAGGAGATTTTAGCTTTCCATTGCTATATTCCCTAGCAAGCAATGTCAATTCATTTACAAAAGGAAAGGAACTATTTGCAGTTATAATAATATTAAATAAACCTCTGAAAGGCAACAGTGAATAACAGAGAGTAGCCTCAGAAAGAGACTAGGTTCAAGACCTGTCTCCAACCACTTACTGTCTGTGTGACCCTGGGCAAGTCTGATCTCTCAGTGCTCTGATCTAGGTAATGCTAAGAGAAGATGAACTATAATTGGTTGAGGGAGCTCCTTATACCAGTGAAATCATAGGTCGAGTCCCTAACTCTAACAAAATAAGCTGTGAGGCTAGAGGATTGGAAGTTGGGTCAAAAAGCCCATGTCTTGGGGCAGCTAGGTTGTGCAGTGGATAAAGCACGGGCCTGGATTTAGGAGGACCTGAGTTCAAATCTGACCTCAGACACTTGACACTTACTAGCTGTGTGACCCTGGGCAAGTCACTTAACCCTCACTGCCCCGTGAAGAGGAGGAGGAGGAGGAGGAGGAGAAGGAGAAGAAGAAGGAGGAGGAGGAGGAAGAAGAGGAGGAGGAGGAGGAGGAAGAGGAGGAGAAGGAGAAGAAGAAGAAGGAAAAGGAGGAGGAGGAAGAGAAGGAGAAGAAGAAGAAAAAGAAGGAGGAGGAGGAGGAGGAGAAGGAGAAGGAGAAGGAGAAGGAGAAGGAGAAGGAGAAGGAGAAGGAGAAGGAGAAGGAGAAGGAGAAGAAAGAAGACGACCATGGTTTAGTCCTGGCTCAGACACCTACTGCCTGTGTGACCCTGGGCAAATCATTTAATTTCTCATTGTCCGGGGCAACTCTCTAAGACTATTAAAAGCAGAGCAGGTATTGATTTGCATTGCTGAAGAACTTTCCTAACCTGGAAATTTCCTATGCAGATGAAATCATGTATCCAGAACAAAATATTTACATAATCATAGCTACCATTTATATGAGGCATTAAGGCTTACAAAACACTTTATGTATACTACCTCATTTATTGCCTCACAATAGCCTTGTGAAGGAGGTGCTATTATTATTCCCATTTCACAGATGAGGAAGCTAAGGCTAAAAGAGCTTCCCATGTGTTATACCATTAGTAAATGTGTGTGGCAGGATTTGAATTCGGTTCTTTCTGACTCCAAGTCCAGCATTCTAGTCACTGTGCCACCTGGATGCTTCCTATGCATCATGAAAGGAAAACATTACATGCTATTGTGCTATAAGAAATGACAAGCAGGCAGATTTCAGAAAAACCTGGAAAGACTCACATGAACTGATGATGAGTGAAGTGAGCAGAATCAGGAGAACATTGTACACAATAACAGCAATATTGTGCAATGATCAACTATGAAAGACTTAGCTCTTCTCAGCAATGCAATGATTTAAGACACTTCCAAAAGACTCATGATGGAAAATGCTCTCCACATCCAGAGAAACAACTATGGAGTTTGAATGTAGATGAAAGCATATTTTCATTTTTTTTTGTGGTTTTCCATTTTTTTCTGTTTCTTCTTTCACAACAGAATTAATGTGGAAATAAGTTTAACGTGACTGCACATGTGTAATGTATATCAGATTGCTTGGCATCTTGTTGGGGGGAGGGGAAGGAAGAGAGGGAAGGAGAAAAATTTGGAACTTGAAATCTTATAAAAATGATTGTTGAAAACTATCTTTACATGTAATTGGAAAAAATAAAATACTATATACAAAAAAAGGAAAATACTACCACAGTCCTAGTTTTACCAGCATTGTTACAATATCATTTAACCATTTCTGATCCATGAATAACTTCTCCTTATCTCACTGGATTAGCAAGTACTCATTAAGATACAATTTGAGGGGAGCAGCTAGGTGGCGAAGTGGATGAAGCACCATACCTGGATTCAGGAGGACCTGAGCTCAAATCTGGCCTCGGACACTTGACACTTACTAGCTGTGTGACCCTGGGCAAGTCATTTAACCCTCATTGCCCACAAAACAAACAAACAAACAAAAAAGATACAATTTGAGGATGGAACCTAAAAAGGTCAACAGATGACGAGTCAAGAATACTTTTGCAGATTCTCTGTCTTCTCATCATCCCATTTAGGCCTTACACACCAGCCCTGCCCCCATCCCCTCCACAAGTTAGATCCAGGATAATTAAAAGAGCCTATCAAGATATCTGTTCCCCAAATGAAGATGAATCAGACTATTGAAAGAGAGCTCCATGTACAATCATCTCTTTTTCCCCCTACTTTACTATGTTATGAAAAGTTTGCTTTATTTCTTAAGTTCAGAATAAAATAAAAATTTTAAACAGGTGGAACAGGAGCTAGGAGAGATACATAAACATAAATTGAAGTTTAAGGCATATGGTATGCTTCTATCACATAGAAGGCAAATACTTAATAAAAGTCTGAGACCTTTTGACTCAAAGAGAGAGAGAAAGAGAGACAGAGACAGAGACAGAGAAACAGAGAGAGAAAAAGAAAAAGAGAAACAGAGAGAGAAACTCCCAATTATCTATTGCACTCGCTTGCTTTTTCCTTACATGGTAATCTCCCCAGTTAAATGATAACTCCTTTAGGAAGGGAACATGGTTTCTACTTGTATATTCCCAATAATGCCTAACACAGGACATATCATCCATATATAATAAATTACATTTGAATGTCACTTACTGTCCATATATAATACACATAGTCCATATATAATACAGTCTATATATAATGAATTACATTTGAATTTTCACTTATAGAATTCAAATATGGCTTCACATTTATAGGAGTGTCAGGTCTTCAGCAAGCCCCTTAACCTCAGTGGGGTTCATTTTCCTGAGATCTCAGCTTCCCTTAAGCTCTAACAGTTCTATCAGTTTTGGGTTCTATGACATAACAGAACATAAGCCCCTGGAGGACAAGTACTGCTTGATTCTTGTCTTTGTACTCCTGGAACATGGCACAATTCCTGGCATACAGTAGGAGCATAATAAATATTTGTTGGGGGCAGCTAGGTGGCACAGTGGATAAAGCACCAGCCCTGGATTCAAGAGGATCTGAGTTCAAATCCAGCCTCAGACACTTGACACTTACTAGCTGTGTGACCCTGGGTAAGTCACTTAACCCTCATTGCCCCACAAATAAATAAATGGATAGATAGATGAGCAAAGGAATGAACGGATGAACAAGTGAATGAATGAATGAATAAGTGATTGTTTGTTGATTGGTTGGAGCAAGGTTGCATCCTGAGAATTCCTCTAAGTATTCAACCCAATAGCCAAAGTGAGAGAAATAAGATGACAGCTGAACAGCAGGGGGCAGCTGGAAATCATAATCTCTGCACAAAGATCCGGCTTGGGTTTCTATTTGGTGCATAGGATCATCAACCTATTAGAGCTGGAAGAGACCTTACAGATGAGGGAACATCATGAGACAGTTCCATCAGATTCTTCCAATAATTAGTGCTGAAAGGAATCACGGCCATAGATTTATAACTGGATGCTACCTTAAAAGTCATTTTAGCTAACTATTCATTTTACAGATGAGAAGACTGAGGCTAAATCATTAATAAATTCATAGATGGAGATCTGGAAGGACCTTAGAGGTTACTAACTCAAATGGTGAATGAAACTGAAGACCAGACCGACAACTCACTCAAGGCTACAGAACTATAGATTTGAACCCATGCCTATTAACTCCTCTAAATCTGGTATTCTTTCAACTATTTCGTTATATATATATATATATATATATATACATTTTTTTTATATTCAGTCATTTAAAAGAAAAAAATTGGGGTAGCTAGGTGGCACAGTGGATAGAGCACTGGCCCTGGAGTCAGGAGTACCTGAGTTCAAATCCAGCCTCAGAGACTTAACACTTACTAGCTGTGTGACCCTGGGCAAGTCACTTAACCCCAATTGCCTCACTAAAAATTTAAAAAAAAAAAGTTGGGAGGACCTGAGTTCAAATCTCACCTAAGACACTTAGTAACTGTGTGACCCTACTTAATTCCAATTGTCTTAAAAACATCCGGGGCCATCTCCAGTCATCCTGATATATATCTTTTTTAATCATAAAAGTATTATTTTCCAGTTACATGTAAAGATAGTTTTCAACATTTGTTTTCATAAGATTTTAAGTTCCAAATTTTTCTCCCTCCCCCCTTTCCCTTCCCCCTCCCCAAGACAAAAAGCAAACTCATATAGGTTATATTTGTACAATCATATTAAACATATTTCTGCATTAGTCATGTTGTGAAAGAAGAATCAGAACAAAAGGTAAAACCTCAAAAAAAGAAAAACATTTTCCATCACAAGTCCTTTGGAATTGTCTTGGATCATTGTATTGCTGAGAAGACCTAAGTCTATCACAGTTGATCACGTCCTGATCTATATCTTGCCACTGGACCCAGATGGCTCTGGAGGAGAGAGTGAGGTTGTTGACTTTGCACATCCCTCCCTCACTTAAATCCAATTTGCTGCAAGTCATGACATCACCTCCTGATGTCACTCATGGTCCTCTTTGAGAACAAAGAACAAACAACAATATTTTTTTATATTGTTCAGTCATTGAGTCATGTCCAACTCTTTATGACCTTGAGGACCATACTGTCCATGGGGTTTTCTTGGCAAGGATACTGGAGTGGTTTGTCATTTCCTTCTCCAATGATTATTCCATGCTACCATGTCTCAAATGACTTGCTCAAGATCTCTCAGTTATTACCTAGAATGACAGTTTCATTTGACAGATAATGAAGCTGAGGCCAGATAGTGACTTCCTTGAAGTCACACAAGTACTTAGTGGCAGAATTGGTACTAGTAGCCACATTTTCTGACTCCCTAAAGAGTGGTATTTGCCCATAACAATGAATTTAGGGAAAACCTGTCAGACTTAATCATGTATGAGCACTTACTTGGTGCTGCTGGTTCCTTCTCTTTTTTTTCTTGGTAGGGATGGGGTGTGCTTAAGTTTCCAAAAGTCACTTATGAAATAGAAACTGTTATGGAAAAAAAAGAAAGAAAAATATATACATATTTGTGTATATATATATATGTGTGTGTGTGTGTGTGTGTGTGTGTGTGTGTGTGTGTGTGTGTGTGTGTGTATATCTTTGTATAGCATTAACAATGGAGAAAGTAGCCAAGTCCCAAATCCCAGTCCTATACTGGGGAGTTGCCTTTTGATTACTACAGAAGTGAAAGGATCTTAAAATACCAAAGATACCTTCAGAAGATGAAGAAGAAAAAAAAAGATCGGTCTTCAGCTCAGCAGGTAGAGGTTCAAGAATCACAGACAAAAAGGAGCAGCTTCACGTCCACATAGATAACTACGTACTCCATTCAAATCTCTAAGGACTTCATAGAGCCAGGGGTCCTCATTAGAACAGGCCAGCTGCTACAGAAAATAAATAAAAGCCAGAAGGACTTTGAGATTTTGAGATTCAGGCTGGATGGGAGGATGTTTGAACACACATTTCTGGTCTGAGATTAAAAGCAACTGTTCCTGTGGAGGGAGGCCAGAATCAGGGTGCCAGGGTGTGGACCGCCATCACTGATAGTTGGCAAAGACATCACAGCATGTAGCCCTCTTCTTGTTTATGCCTTTGATCTCCCTCACTTTAATATGTGTTGGGCTGTTGACAAAGAATACTGCTAGATCATTAATACTGCACCCACAATAGAGCCTATCTCCAGGAAAATAAAATAGAAATAAATCCCTCATAGCTTTTTAGTGTATCAGAGTGCAGAGAACAGGTTTAACACTCACTTCATGCCCCTGAAATGGTGAGAAGAAGTGAATATACAGCAGGATCGTTTTGGGCTCTTTTTAAGGTCTGGGGAATATAGAAAGCACTTGATATTGATAAAACATATTCTGGGTGGGAACCCCCTTGGAATCTTTTCTTAGTGAGGATTAGATAAAAGGACAAATGAAGGGAAAGCGGTTCCTTCTTTTAAAAAATTAGGCTTAAAATGTTAGAAAATAAGAGAATATCTGGATTCTCTCAAGCATGAAAATGAGAGTTGCAAAACAAAATTGTAATTTCCTCCTCCAAACAAACATTGAAGACTCATTCCTCAATGTAAGTCATGAGATTCAATCCTTTGCTATTGAAGGTCCTAAAAGGATCTTGAAGCATCAGTTCTACCTGCCACTGAATCTGGAGGGGTGGACCAAGCAAATACTCTGATGGATAATTTCAAACACTTCAAATACTGTTTGCGCTTCTGGAGAGAAGTAGTGATAAGGATAATTCTAAAGTAATTAACTTTTTATTTTATGATGCAATTTGACTGTCCCCTCACCAAGATTTATTTTGCTGTTTGTTTTTCTATTTGTTAACCTGAAAATTAGTTTGTTTCTCTAAGCACATCCTAACCAACAAGTAGAAGAGGCAATCTAGGAGTGTGTTCAGAAGGAGGAAGGGAGGAAACAAGCATTTATGAAGCACTACTAGGTTCCAGTCACTGTGCTAAGCACTTTGCAATTATATAATTTGATCCCTACAACAACCCTGGGAGGTAGGTGCTATTATTAGACCTATTTTATCAGTTGGGGAAACTCAGACAGACACAGGTTAAGTGACTTGCCCAAGGCCATACATATAGCTTAGTGAGGCAGGGTTTGAACTCAGATCTTCCTGACTTTGAGTCACTCTATCTACTGAACTATCCAGAAAGGTTATAGGCAGCTAACTTAGAATTACAATTGCTCCCCATTTTCCATTTCTTTTCATTTCATGTAATACTAGTTTTCAATTACAGACCACATTCATGTACTTAACTCTAATGGTAATCATAACAAGTGAAATTTACATGGGGGAGGTTAGAGCATTTGATTTAGACTCAAAGGACCAAAGGGTTAAAATCTTCCCTTTTATATTTACCTTCTATGTAATTTGGGGCAAGTCTTATGAGTTCTCTGAACCTCAGTTTCCTTACATTAAAAATGAATGAGTGTGGTAAGTGGCTCAGTGGATAAAGCACCGGCCCTGGATTCAGGAGGATCTGAGTTCAAATCCAACCCCAGACATTTGACACTTACTAGCTGTGTGACCCTGAGCAAGTCACTTAACCTTCATTGCCCCACAAAAAAAAGAAAAAAGAAAAAAGAAAAAAAAAAGAATGAGTTAGACTAGATTGCTTCTAAGGTCCATTCTGTCTCTAAGATCCTGTGACATAGCACTTTACAATTTGCACAGCAATTTTATATCCCATATTTCATTTGAACCCTCATAACAACTTTATGAGATGGGTGCCATGGGTAATATGATCCCCATCTTTCAGACAAAGAAACAGACTGGGACAGGTTAGGTCACTTGTTCAGTCATAAAGCTACTCTCTATCAGATGTAAACTTAAAACCCAGGGCTTCTTGTTTCCAAGAACAGTGTTTTTCTCCATTGCATAACTTTTTTTTTTTTTTTTAGTGAGGCAATTGGGGTTAAGTGACTTGCCCAGGGTCACACAGATAGTAAGTGTTAAGTGTCTGAGGCCACATTTGAACTCAGGTCCTCCTGAATCCAGGGCTGGTGCTTTATCCACTGTGCCACCTGCCCTCCATTGTATAACTCTTGTGTGATATCCAGTTGTGGAAAATTATTTTGATTTGGGGACCCTACCTTTAGGCTGAGATTAGAAAGCCTTAGGCCCTCAGGGTCTCTCCCCCTCCTCCTCAGCTTCAGCTGAGCAAAAAAGCCCCGTGGACTATACAAGACGCCAGGTCAGACAGCTGGGGGGAAAAAAGCCCCCAGCTCCCTCCGACCTGAGCGGAGCTATCTGAAGGATCCCAGATGGCCTGTGCTGAGGCATGGGGCTCGAGAGCACCCCCTGCCCCAACCAGCTGCAGCTCTGGCTGGCGGATTAGCTTCGTCTGTGGGGGCGAAGGAAGCCCGGAGATTTGAGTGGAGAGAAGAAAAGGTATATATAGACCTGGGAGTTAGACAGAAGAAAAAAAGGAGACTCGAGGACAGACTAGATAGAGGAACTAGAGGGGAGCTCGGACAAGGATGGAGCAGAAGACAGACTGACCAGGAGGCAGCGGAGAGCACAGAAGCAGGTCAGCACAGGGTACAGGTTGGAGAAAGTGAAGATTAAGAGGAGTTAGAAGAAAATAGCTGACCAGGGAAAGTGTATTGTGCCCTGAGGCCGGAGGCAGCTAAGGCCCTTATTGTATTCAAGAAGTTCACCAGGTGGGAAAGAGACGCAGTGGAAAGAGACCGCAGGAAAGCAGTCAGGTTGTACTTTATTTCCCTGTATTCCTAATTTGAAACAGTATCTCATAAATAAACTCTGCTTTGATATTTGGTTAAGAGGCTTCTTAATCTTTAGTTTATCAGTTTGGGAGCAGTGTGGTGGAACTTTATCAATGGCCCACATTAAATTAAACGCAGTCAGATAGCCAAATAGTCAAAACTCCCCAGATTAGTCATCCACAGTTTAGTACCCCCAAATTAGACCCAGTCAGTCAAAATATTCTAACACAGTTCAATCATTTTGGACAGCTTGACAACTGAAAATGACCTGATTATATCTATATTATTTGGGTCATTTAAAATTACTACTGAGATTGTCCGAATGATTAAGGATTCAACCTACCCTTGTGTGGACTCTTGCTTAGAGTAAGTGAATGCCACAAGCAGCATTTAATCATTCATTCATTTAAAGAGCAGTTATGAAGTGCCAATCACTGTGCTAGATAATGGAGAAATAGTTTGGGTAAGTTTTTCTGGTAAAGGGAGCTTTCCATGAGGAAACTCTCCCAATGCAGATCAGCACCTGTTTTGCAATTTATAGTTTAATAGCGCTACCTAGGACACTCAGAGGTTCAGTAGTTTGCTCATGGCCTCACGGTTAATATGTGTCAGACTTAGGACTTGAAAATCCATTGTCAGCCTTCCATACATTATATTGGATATAATTGTACACAATTTCTTATGATACAATAATATTTCTTAGAAAGATTGTCTCTGACAGTTACCGGGAAAAATACTACCTAACACTGTTTCAAGTCTTGCTAGTAGGAAAATACAACTAGATAAATAAAAGCATTTAAACTTATAGATTATTGAAGTGGCATCAATTACCAAATTCTATTCCTTAGATCCAAAAGGACTTCTTATACCATACTTAACATTTGTATGAGTATAAAACATTATTTTTATTACATTTTGAAAATTTAAAAACCCACCTTTTCCCTTCTTATACCACATACACACACATACACACACACACACACACACACTGAGAAAGAAAGAATAACAAAACCCCCATTATAAACATGTATTACCAATCAAAACAAATCTCTTCATTGGTAATTTTTTTTAATGTGTGTTAATATTGTCACTGGAGGGGGCAGCTAGGTGACACAGTGGATAAGGTACTGGCCTTGGATTCAGGAGGACCTGAGTTCAAATCCAGCCTCAGACACTTAATAGCTGTGTGACCCTGGGCAAGGCACTTAACTCTCATTGCCCTGCAAAAAAAAAATAATACTGTAACTGGTTCTGTTCACTTCATTCTTTTTGTTTTTTGGGGTTTTTGCAGGGCAATGAGGGTTAAGTGACTTGCTCAGGGTCACTCAGCTAAAAGGTGTCAAGTGTCTGAGACCAGATTTGAACTCAGGTCCTCCTGAATCCAGGGCTGGTGTTTTACCCACTGTGCCACCTAGCTGTCCCCAGTTCATTATTTAAAAAAAAATGTTTCCCAATTAAAAAGTAAAAGCTGTAAAAACAGCTTTTAACTTGGGTTTTTAAAAAAATGTTGATTTCTAAATTTTCTCCCTCCCTCCCTCTTCATTGAAAAGGCAATCAATTTGATATAGGTTACACATATGCAGTTATGAAAACATTTTCATATTAGTCATGATATAAAAGAAAACACAGACCAAAAAAATCCAAACCAAACCAAAACCAAGAACAATAAAGAAATATTTTTGTAAAAGTATGCTTTAGGGGCGGCTAGGTGGCGCAGTGGATAAAGCACCCGCCCTGGATTCAGGAGGACCTGAGTTCAAATTCAGCCTCAGACACTTGACACTTATTAGCTGTGTGACTCTGGGCAAGTCACTTAACCCCCATTGCCCCATGCAAAAAAAAAAAAAAGTATGCTTTATCTGCATTCAGACTCTATTTTTTTCTCTGGAAGTGGATAACATCACTGTATTGCTGACAATAGCTAAATCATTCACAGTTGATCATTCTACAATGTTGTCGATACTGTCTCTAGTGTTCTCCTGGTTTTGTTCACTTCACTTTGCATTAGTTCATATAAGTAAGTCTTTCCAGTGTTTTTTTGGGTGTTTTTTGTTTGTTTGTTTTGTTTCGTTTTTGTTGAGAAATATGACCCTTATCAGAGACACTGGTCATAAAAGTTGTTTCCCAGCTTTCTGTTTTCCTTCTAATCTTGATTGCGTTGGTTTTATTTGTGCAAAAGTTTTTGAAATTTATGCAATCAAAATGATCTATTTTACATTCCATACTGTTTTCTATCTCTTATTTGGTCATAAATTCTTCCTTATCCATGGATCTGACTCGTAAACTATTCCATGTCCCTCTAATTTGCTTGTGGTATCATCCTTTATGTTTAAATCTTGTAACTATTTTGACCTTATTTTGGTATATTGTGTGAGATGTTGGTCTATACCCAGTTTCTGCCAAATTACTTTCCAATTTTCCCAGTAGTTTTTGTCAAATAATGAGGTTTTTTCCCCAAAAATCTTGGATCTTTGGGTTTATCAAACACTACATTACTAAGATCATTTACTATTGTGTATTGTGTACCCAATCTATTCCACTGATCTACCAGATTGTTTTGATAATTATCACTCTATAATAGAATTTGAGATCACCTTCTTCCACATTTTTCTATTAATTCGCTTGACATTCCTGATTTTGTTTTTCTAGATGAATTTTATTTTTTTCTAGCTCTATAAAATAACTTTTTGGTAGTTTGGTATGGTAAAGAATAAGTAAATTAATTATGTGGAATTGGTATTTTTGTTATATTGACTTGACCTACCCATGAACAATTTTTTCCAATTGTTTAGATTTGACTCTATATGAAAAGTGTTTCATAATTGTGTTCATATAGTTCCTGGGTTTGTCTTCACAAATAGACTCTCAAGTATTAAAATTATGTAGTTATTTAAAATAGAATTTCTTGGGGCAGCTAGGTGGCGCAGTGGACAGAGCACCGGCCCTGGAGTCAGGAGTACCTGAGTTCAAATCCGGCCTCAGACACTTAACACTTACTAGCTGTGTGACCTAGGGCAAGTCACTTAACCCCAATTGCCTCACTTAAAAAAAATTTTTTTTAAATAAAAAATAAAAAACTAAAATGGAATTTCTCTTTCTGTCTCTTGCTACTGGACTTTATTGATTATATATAGAAATACTGATGATTTAGGAGGGCTTATTTTATCTTTCAACTTTGTTAAAGTTGTTAGTTATTTGAACTAGTTTTTTATTTGACTCTTATGAGAAAATAATGGGTTTGGGGGGCCTCCCACTCGACAGCCGAGTCAGTAAAATTGCAAAAGAAATGTAGATTGACCTTCCTGACTACCTAAAGAAAGGTAACTCACCTAGGAGACTCCCCCCCACCCCCACCCCCACCAAGTCATGTCAATCAATGGATTGGTCAATTAGCTTGGATCAATGTGCAGTGACCCACCTCTACCTGAGATAGGATAAAAATCCTTGGAGCAAGGCGGGTCACTCTCTTCCCTTGCTCTTCTTGCTGTACCTCTCCCCATCCTGGGATTTTATGTTGGGCCTGGGATGCTGGAGGAGGCAGCCACATGGCGCAGGCCCCCCCCCCCTTTCTACCTAGGTATGTAGGGATTCTAATTCTGAACAATGTGTTCTCTCTCTTTACTAATATTCAATATGCTTTAATGAATGCTTAATGCATTTAGTAGTAATAGTAGTAGCAATATATTAGAAACCTCAGCTAAGTTCCCTAAAACCTAGAACAGAGACAGGCACCCCCGTATTTTTTTTTATGGGGCAATGAGGGTTAAGTGATTATGGAGATAATTTTTCACACTCTTACTCTCCTTTTCCCCTCCTATTGTATTCTTCTTCCCTTCCCTTTCCATTCTTCTTTTAAGATCAAAACTTAAGAGAACCATTCCCAGACCATCTATCTAATTAGACTCACACTAAAACCCCTGGTGATGATATGGTTCTGAAGGGACAAATGTAAAGAGTTTATCCTTGTTTGGTCCCTTATGATTGTTTACTCATGTTTACCTTTTGGTGTTTCTCTTGTCTTCTATGTTTATATGTCAAAATTTCTATGCAGTTCTGGTCTTCAGATCAGGAATACTTGGAAGTTCTCTACTTCAGTGGTGTCAAATTCAAGTAGGAATGGAGATCACTAATCTGTAAATAAGGATCCCTACAGGCTGCATATTGACTTAGTTTTAAAATGTAATATTATCTATGTTTTATTGTATTTTTATTTATTTTGTTAATTATTTTCCAATTACATTTTATTCTGATTTGGGCTATAGTAACAAGTGCTGCATACAGCCCATAGACCATTGTGGACTGACCATTCATTTCTTTTCCAATTTTTTTCCTCTAGCATGCAGTGACACCTCTGCTGTATTTCATTTAAGGTTCTGAGAGAAATGATTATTTCTCTCATGTTAATAACCAATTATTAAATTAGGATTAAGGTTTTCTTTTTATTTCCTCATTCAGAAACCAGAAACCTGTGGGTTGTTCAGTCAATCTCAAAACAACATTGCTGATGGATGAGATTGCCCAAATTTTGGGGGTACATGCTTTTTTATCTTGATTGGGACTCTATCCAACTAGAAGATCTTACAAACAGAATACAGTATAGGCAAGATCCTGCCCTTAGGAAATAAGCCCCTGTCCTTGAAACCTTCCATTAGAATTTAGGGTGACCCAGCTTAAGCAGTGGAAAGCCAGCCAATGAGGTTTGGGTAGAGATGGATTCTTTTGTCCAGATTGCTGGAGATAACCGAGTCTCATAATCAGGCCACATTCTCTGCAGGAGGAACTGGAGACTTTTTGCCCACCTCCTCATTAATATGTCCACCCCCTCATTGATTGTTAACCAATCAGACTTGATTTCCACCCTCAGATACACCCCCTTTTCCAAAGGCTTTTTAAGCATTCAGCTGTCCCCAAGGTTCATCACTGACTACATTTTATTAATTATTTTCTAACCCTAATTACTTATTCACCTATTTATTGATTGATTGAAAATGAACATTTTTATTTAAAGTTTTGAATTCCAAATTCTACATTGAATAATATAGTTGTCACTGTGTACAACATTCTCCTGGTTCTGCTCACAGCTCATACAAATCTTTCCAGGCCTTTCTGAAGTCATCCTGCTTGTCATTTCTTGTAGCGCAATCACATTTCATTACAATCATGTACCACAGCTTGTTTAGTCGTTCACCAATTGATGGGCATTCTTTTGATTTCTAATTCTTAACCATCACAAAAAGAGCTGCTATAAATATTTTTGTAAAAATAGGTCTTTTTCTCTTTTTGGGGATGTCTTGGGATATAAACCTAGCAATAGTATTGCTGGATCAAAGGGTATTCAGTTTTATAGCCCTTTGGGTATAGTTCCAAATTGCATCTAAAATGGTTGGATCAGTTCACAACTTCACCAACAGTACATTAGTGTTTCAGTTTTCCCACATCCCCTCAACATCCAACATTTTCCTTTTTTGTTATATTTGCAACTCTAATAGGTGTGAGGTGGTATGTCAGAGTTGTTTTAATTTGCATTTCTCTGATGAATAATAATGAAATGATAATCACCCAGAAATTATGTCTCTTGGGCTTTTTGTCACAATACTCAACTTTGATAACTAAATAAATTATTCTTGTTTGTAAGCCTATATACTTTTCCTTCTGGAATATTGGGTTCCAAGGTCTCTAATTCTTTAAAGTTGTGGCTACTAAATCCTGTGTGATCCTGACTTTAGGTCCTCAGTATTTGAGTTCTTTCTTTTTGGCTGTATGCAATATTTTACTGTGATCTGGAAGCTCTGGATTTGGGCTATAGTATTCCTGGGAGTTTTCATTTTGGGGTTTCTTTCAGAAGGTAACCAGTGGATTCTTTCTACTGTGCCTGTTCTAAGAGATCCAAGCAGTTTTCTTTTATGATTTCTTGAAATATAATGTCTAGGCTTTAAAAAAATTTTTTTTGCTGGGGCAAGTCATGACTTTCATGTTGTCCAGTGATTCTTAAATCTCCTTGATTTTCCAGGACAGTTTTTTTTGCTGATATCTTACATTTTCTTCTATTTTTCAGTCTATTTCTTGTCTCATCAAGTTATGAAATTCTATTTGGCCCATTCTAATTCTTGTTCCAACATGTTAGTTCCCTTTCTGATTCTTTTTTCCATGACTTTTATTTTCCATTTTTTTCCTCTAGTACTCACTTAAAAAAAACACATTTAAACTACTTTGTAAAGTCTTGCTCCATCTTGCTTTTAGATTTTCAGAATCATTTTCTTCTTGGTTTGTATCTTGAATTTCTATGTCACCATAATAACACTTTATGGTGGAATTCTTTTTTTTGTTTGCTCATTCTTCTAGCCTACTTTCTGACTTTTGACTTCATGTTAGAACTAGACTGCACACTTCAAGAAAGAATGTCTGGGATGAGTTTTTGTCCTCTTGGGTCTTTTTGCTTCTTTCTTGAGATTCTGAGTGTTGCGTTATTACATGATGTGAGGGTAGCTTGGGCTGGAAACCTACATGCTTTCAGTGCTCCCAAAGTTGTCAGATCCAGTTCTGGTGACTGTTTTAGTCTGAACTCAGTAAGGTCTTTGGATCTAGAAATAAAAACCTAAAAATTGGGGGCAGCTAGGTGGTTCAGTGGTTAAAGCACTGGCCCTGGATTCAGGAGGACCTGAGTTCAAATCCGGCCTCAGACACTTGACACTAGCTGTGTGACTCTGGGCAAGTCACTTAACCCCCATTGCCCAACAACAACAACAAACAACCACAACAAACAACAAACAACCACAACAAACAACAAACAACCACAACAAACAACCAACCACAACAAACAACAACCAACCACAACAAACAACAAACAACAAACAACCAACCACAACAAACAACAAACAACAAACAACAAACAACCACAACAAACAACAAACAACCACAACAAACAACAAACAACCACAACAAACAACAAACAACCACAACAACACCCTAAAAATTAAGCATAGGAAGTGGTGTCTCTTTTCTCAGTCCTCTACCTGTCCTCTTCACTACCTCCTTTCACTCTTCCCCTCCATCTCTAATGTCTCTACCCTCCAGGCTATATAACCCTTCTTCCTCTCAGAAGCCTCAGGCAGGGCCACTCACACACAAATCAAGTTAATTTGCTGGAGCCCGCAGGGCTGGGCCCAAGGCTGGCCAGGGCACTAAGGCAGGAGGCCCTCTGTGCACATGAGCAGAGTGTGAGCATGTGAGGCACATGCCTGGGAGAGTAGTCATGATAGGGGAGGAGCACCTGAGGCTAATTTTAGCTACTTACAAAGCCTAATCCTTTTTAGCCTAAATTTCTTACAGTGTTCAGAGTTCTGCATTTTAATAAAGTAGGTGAGTATTGAGGATTAAGAACAACCATCAGGGCAGCTAGATGGCTCAGTGGATAAAGCACATGCCCTGGATTCGGAAGGACCTGAGTTCACATCCAACCCTATCTTCACTCCTTGAACAACTTCAGAACCTTAGGGGATTAAAACTTTCCCCACTATTTGAGGAGTTACCAGGTATTCAGTCTCACCTGGGTGAGGAGAAAGAGAAAAAAAAAAAACACAACAGCATCTCAAAGACATTCCCATCCCTCACGTACTTCTCAATCCATTGAGCTCAAAGAATACAGAAAGACTATCAGGAGATGAAATTTTCCACACTTAAGGTGTGGAAGGGTTCTGTTTAGGTTGGCAGAGTAAATATCCACACTAATTATTTCCAAAGAACTAATTTCACTCACATTCTAGATTAGCTGACTAAAGAAGTACAGAAATTGGGAAAATATAGAAACCTGAGTTTGTGGAGTATGAAATGCCCCTAATAAGTAAATATACAGTGTTCAACCATTGAAATGATAATGTATTAAGTATTCAAGACCCAACAAGTAAAACTGTTCACCTCCTCCAAAGCAAGAATTCTAAACATTTTATTCAATATACAATTTATACACCCAGTACCATAACGGGCCTTCACCTAAGTGGTTTTTTTTTTTTTAGTTACATACACAGCTTAAAAAGAGGTAGGGGTTTGTGAAAGTGGACAGCAAAGTAATACTAACTGGTAATTTTGGTTGCTTGGTTTGTTTTTAGCATGGGTTTTAGTTACATTCCCTAACATTGTACGTTATACATGTGCTGAAGTGTAGACAGTATGGTATGTTCTGAAAATTTTTTCACAATAAAAAAAATAACAAAAATAATGGTTAGTTTTCTTCATGGTAGAGATGGAGGTTGTCCTCAATGAAGTCGAGTTTGTGCTATAAAAATTAATTATGTGCTTTCTTTTTAAAAGTGAATCAGTCAGGGCAGCTAGGTGGTGCAGTGGATAGAGCACAGGCCCTGGAGTCAGGAGTACCTGAGTTCAAATCCGGCCTCAGACACTTGACACTTACTAGCTGTGTGACCCTGGGCAAGTCATTTAACCCCAATTGCCTCACTTAAAAAAAAAACATTAAAAAAAGTGAATCAGTCTTATAAACCCTTCCATAGTTTGTCATTCAGTACACTTGAGAAGTGTTATCTTGCTTTGGTTGCCCACCAAGGTGTTGAGAAATTGTTCTTCCTCAACAGTCACAATCCAATAGTGCTCTGCTTATGGAGTAGTCCTGATGTGAACTCTACTGTTCTCAACATTTGTTTTTTAACATTCACAATGTGGTCTGTGAAGAGGATTCAGGTTTTTCATATGGATCAGACACGTCCCCAATTTTTCCAAGCTTCTTTTTTTTGTCATCATCATCATCATCATCAAACTGGGCTTCAATCTCTGCTGGATTGACGTAGGTGTAGTAATAAGCCATAATGGCAAATATAACACAAACAACCAACAGCAGCGCAGCAAAGAGAATGTACTCCGCCCACTTTAAAGGTATAGAAATAGTTGAGAGAAAAGAGAGGGAAAAATTGTTAATATACTTCAGGGAAATTGCCCTGTGCCAATCATCTAAGTACAGGGAAAGCTATGGAGCCCTTGCTACTGCAACAAAGACAGCCAGGTCACTGGTACTAACAATACTGCAGACTGGGAATATGAGCTCAACAATGGAGCCAATTATCTCTGCCCAAGTGGAGCTCAAAGGGGTTGAACATAACCAGGGCTTTTTCAAGCAAATACTTACCTGTACATGGAATTTTCCTGCTTCAGCCACAATAAGAACAATGATGTTCCCAACAGCCACTGTAAGCAGCCAGCCTGCTTGAAGTACTGACTTCATGTTGGAAGGAGCCTGTAGAAATAAGACATTAACAAAAGGATTCAAATTCAATGGTAGGAAGATTTTATTTGCTGCTTAGTTAGAATTAAAATTTTATCATCAAGCCAATCATTCTGTCTTACATATAGAAAAAAAATACCCTTGCAATAGCCACTTACATAGGAAATTTTACACACACACACACACACACACACACACACACACACACAATCCTATCCTATATATGGGTGAGGGGAGGTTATTTGCTTTTTTAACATGAAAACTGTCTTCCTTCATAATACTGTTATCTTTTTAATTTTTTAAAAATTAAATTTATTGTTACTTTAAGTTCTAAACTGTCTCCCTCCCTACCCTGCACTAAAGAAAGCCACCACCTGACCCAAATTTATAAATTTATGTAAAACCATTTTTATCAGTTCTCCCTCTGGAGATGGATAGCATTTTCCTTCATGAGTCATTTATAGTTGATCTGAGTATTTATAGTACTCAAAAGAACTTGATTGTTCACAATGATTCTTTGAACAATATTGCTTTTACCGTATATGTTCTCTTGGTCCAGCTTATTTCACTTTTCATTATTTCATGCAAGTCTTTCTAAAATCAACCAGTTCACCATTTCTTTAGGAAAAAATGATTTTTCCTTAGCTACCTAGACACCTACTAGGTTGACATTAAACATGTGACCTTTTGGGGATAGTTCCTACATGAGCTAATATTTAGAAAAACCCATTCAAGTATTAATGAAGAACCTTGATAGTTATTACAAAAAAGTTTCACTATATAGGAAATCAAACATCATTTGGATTATTCTGACCTTCATTCTGAACTGATAATGTGGCGAGATGTCTCCAAAATGTTATGGATTCTCATAGCATCCAAAAAATGAAGATGACTAGAATTAAACTGATAACTATTATTGAGAGTGATATGGTAACATTCCTGGTTATAGGAAGGCCTAAGAGATTCACAGGGTTTTAGAAATGGAGACGATCTAGTTCAACCTCTCAATTTTTACAGGAGAGGTGAAGTAACCTCAAATTGCAAGCACAGGAAATGGTAGAGATGGGATCTACACCTGATTCAGTTCAATGCTCATCCCACTATACCATAGCTCTAAGGACATTTGGAAATGGATAAATGTTTACCTCAATGACCTAAGCCCTCCAGTCACAGGAGCATAAACATTCTTTTAATTAATGTTTTACTAAGTATTATTTTTGCTATGTTTAAGTGTTGTTTTTTAAAGTGTTCTCAGTGAGAACAGAAATTACTACACAACTGTACTTTGTCAAGATATTAGTTACAGAGAATGACAAAATTTTTATTTATTTTTTTTTAAATTATGCTTGAATATCACCCTTTGCTCCAAAACTTGGCTACCATGATCATCAAGGTGGGGAGATTCCCTGCTCCCCGTAATTCCAATTCAGATTGGGTTCAATTACTTATATGGTTTAGGATGAATAAATTTTCAAATGAACCTCAGAACAAAATTGTTCTAATACTACTTCAAAGAGAAATGAATTTCATGTGTATGAACTCATGATGTTTCTAGATCTACAATCCAAATATTTTGACTTTTTTGTGTGTGATGAGGCAATTGGGGTTAAGTGACTTGCCCAGGGTCATACAACTAGTAAGTATCAAGTGTCTGAGGCTGGATTTGAACTCAGGTCCTCCTGACTTCAAGGCTAGTACTCTATCCACTGCACCACTCAGCTGCCCCTACAATCTAAATAACAAAGCTACAAATGTGAATGTTCTTGGGGGAGAGAACAAGTTAATACAGAACCTGTGAATATGAGAACTCCAGGCCAGTTATAGAGAAGACAACTTCACCACAAGTCAGAAGGAAATATTGTGGGATCTGTAGGGCCATATTAACTGTATTGGGTAGGATATCTGTAAAACTTGTCAACTCCAGGGTACCAGCATCACACTAAAGTAGTAAGAAAAGAAATAGAGATAGAGATCAATACATTTTTTTCTTCTTAAAAAACAACAGTAATGGGAATTTAAAGGGTATGGGACAGTCATGAGTTGTTTTCTTTTAACCAAGACAAACAATGAGCATTCCCAATGAAGTTTAAGGAAGATGCCCTAATTCACATGAAGGAATTATGGAATTATATCTTAACTATATAAAAGTGTTTGCCACCAATACTTCTTTCAAAGGGTAAGAATAATATCTGAGCAAAAATACAGTTTGCTTAAGACATCTTAACAGGACAAAAATCTCTCAAATTTTATTAGTCACTAATGTTTCAAGAAAACAGGGCTTGATTTTTTAAAATTTTAGAACAAAAAAATTAAGATTATTTAAATGTTCTCCGGTTTTAAGGAATTAGAGTTAAGGTTAGAAAGAATGTTTAACAAGATAAATCCCAAATTAAATACACACTGAGTTGATAATTACCTTCTAAATACTAGAAATATAATATTAACTATGGTGATGTTGGGGGGGGTTTGAGACAAATAGCACAGAAATCTGTAGCAAATCTGCTACAATGGGATTGGTAACTTACCTTTTTGATCACATAGGTATATGCACTGCCAAATCCAAGTTTTGGAATACTACCTTCACAGCCCTCTGAAATACTGACAGTTTTACTATTGAAAGGGGGGGAAAAAGGATTTCTCATTTAATAACCAATATTTTTCCACAAGCATATACTACTTTTAATTTAAGATGTCCAATTAATTAACATCTATTTCTTCCCCACTTTTTTGTTTGCATAATGTAGTGGACAAAATACTTCATAATGAAACCCTTGTTCTTCATTTGTTGTGAACATTCCTTTTTCTTTTTAAAAATGGTAATTTGGTGTGTTTTTTAAATCAAATTAGCAAATAGCTTGACTTTTCCTTTTTTATTAATTCAGTGGGTTGTTTTGTTTTTGTTTTTTCTTTCAGTATTGTTGATCACTTTATTTTCTGAATTCCATTTTGTGTGTTTAATTGGGGTTTCTTAATTTCTTGGCTTTCTAAGGGTTTTTTTAGTTGCTTGCACACAATTCATTGATCCTTTATTTCCCCTTTCTTTTGTTCATAAACATGTTAAGAGATGTACATTTTTTTCAAAGAACTGCTTTGACTGTATCTCACAAATTTTGGCCTGTTATCTAGTTGTAGTTATTATCATTAACAAAATTAACTATTGTTTCTATAATTTGTTCTTTGACCTACTAATTCTTTAAGATTAAGTTATTTAATTTCTAATTTTTAATTATTTCTTCAGTGGACTTTCCTGTAGACGGAGGTGTATATCTGGACCCAATTCCTTGCATGTGTGTGAGTATGGATATAGTCTACCCTCCTGTGACTAGTTCAGATGAAAATAAGATTCAACTGTTGTCTGATCCCCCAATCTCTTCATCCTTATGATCTAACTGCACACTTTGGTTGTGGGATTTTGATGTTCTAGGCCTTTTCTGAAATAGTTGTTGGTAGAGTTGTGTTGTATTGCCTCCTATTTCACCATCTTCACTGAGCTTTGCCTTGACTATTTTTTTTTTTTTTTTTTAGTGAGGCAATTGAGGTTAAGTGACTTTCCCAGGGTCACACAGCTAGTAAGTATTAAGTGTCTGAGGCCGGATTTGAACTCAGGTACTCCTGACTCCAGGGCCAGTGCTTTATCCACTGCGCCACCTAGCTGCCTCTGACTATTATTTTTAAAGAAAACAGAACTAAAAATTCCCACTTAAATTTTCAATTTACTTACCTGCCAGAAGAAAAAAAAAGAAAATCACTGGCATTGTACTGGGAGATATTCTGATACAATTTTCCATCCATGCTGATATTGATGGTTTGATCCAAGGCATTGACGAATCTGAAAGATTTAAAGGTGCTTTTAAAAATTCAATAAAGTACAGAATCTTGAGCACTTAACGTGTCATCAGGAAGTAGTTTTCTAATGGAGTCTCCATATTTTATTATCTTTCCTAAGATCTATTCTTTGATGGAATTTCTGTTAAAAATATGTCTAATACTTAGAAAAGAATAGTTCCAGGGGCAGCTAAGTGGCACAGTGGATATACCACAAGCCCTGGAATCAGGAGGATCTGAGTTCAAATCCAGACTTAGACACTTACTAGATGTGTGACCCTGGGCAAGTCACTTAACCCCAACTGCCTCGCCAATTAATTAAAAAGAAGAGTTCCCCCAATATTTAAATATATCTACTACAGAACTTACTGTATAAGCTGTTTAGTTTAGTACCAAATCTGAAAAAATTCCTTTACTTATTTTGGCATTGTGAAAATAACTCCATAGAGCAAAAATGTAAATAAGGTACAAAGTTCTAAAGGCGCTAAAATAACCATAATGACATAGCAGAAAAAACACTAGTCCAGGGGTTGAAAAACTTGGGTTCCTTTACTGGCTTTTCTACCCAGAAACCCATGACTTGGGGCAAGAAAAATGAGGTTGAAAGCTTTGGGCGGGGGGAGGTTCCTTAAAAATTAGTAGAGTCGGGGGCAGCTAGGTAGCACAGTGAATAAAGCACTGGCCCTGGATTCAGGAGTACCTGAGTTCAAATCCAGCTTCAGACACTTGACACTTACTAGCTGTGTGACTCTGGGCAAGTTACTTAACCCCCATTGCCCCACCAAAAAACCAAAACCAAAACAAAACAAAATTAGGAGAGTCTAACAAGGAAAATGAGTACTCTAGAAGTCTCAAAGCACTATAAAAATTCTCAGAATTTAAATAAATAAAAAGTGGCCACTAAATCCAAGTTGAAACTTAATTTTACCTGAAATTCTAAGGCACCTGCAAAAGTGCAACATACAACTATTCCAAATTCTAAAAATACCAGTATTTTCTGGTCACTGCTTTTAGGAGAGAAAAATTCAAAATGAAGAGATCAGTTAATTTTAGGTATCCATTTTTTTTTTTTTGCGGGGCAGTGGGAGTTAAGTGACTTGCCCAGGGTCACACAGTTAGTGTCAAGTGTCTGAGGCCGGATTTGAACTCAGGTCCTCCTGAATCCAGGGCCAGTGCTTTATCCACACTGCACCACCTAGCCGCCCCACGTTAGGCATCCATTTTAAAATTTTTTAATTAGTTTATTAATTTATTTAGAATTTTCCCCATCTTACATGTAAAAACAAGTTTAACATTGATTTTTATAACTCCCCCTTAAGAACTCAAGCAATTCAATATAAGCTATACATGTGCAGTCATGCAAAACATATCAGAAAAAAACTTTAGAAAAAGGAAATAGCAACAACGACAAAAATATACTTCCATCTGTATTCAGATACCATCAGTTCTTTCTCTGTAGATGGATTGCATTTTTCATAAGTCCTTCAGAGTTGTCTTGGATCACTACACTGCTGAAAATAACTAAGTCATTTGCAGCAGATCATCCTATCATCCTATAATATTGCTGTTTTTTTGCATACAGTACATTTCACTTTGCATCAGCTCATGTAAGTCTTTCCAGGTTTTTTTTTTTTTAAATAGTAATAAACTACATTTACAAAGTACTTTAAAGGGAGATTTCCTTACAAAAAACCAGGAGGTTGATTATTGCAATAACAATAATAGCCAATATCTATATAGTACCTTATACCTGACAAAGAATTTTCTTCACAGTAACCCAGCAAAGTATCCTCATTATCCTCATCTTACACTGTTCTTGCCTCTGCTTCAAAAATTTTTCCCCAATTACTATTGCTGTGTTTCCCTCCATCTTATTTGTTCCCCATGATATTCACTCCATTTTTCTATCTTATTTTACCCTATCCCTCCTCAAAAGTGTTTTGCTTCTGGTTGTCCCTCCTCCAATCTGCCTTCCCTTCCTTTGCTCCTCCCCCTTCCACTCCCAATTCCCCCTCAGGGCAAGATACATTACTATACCAACTTGAGTGTGTATGTTATTCCCTCTTTGATCCAATTCTGATGAGTGTAAGGCTCAATTACTCCCCTGCTCCTCCCCTAACTTTCTCTCCACTCCATAAGCTTTGTCTTGCTTCTTTTATGTGAGATATTTTACACCATTTCACCTCTCCCTTTTTCTTTCTCCCAGTGCAATCCTCTCACTCCTTAATTTTATTTTAAAGATGTCATCATTGGGGGCAACTAGGTGGCGCAGTGGATAGAGCACCAGCCCTGGATTCAGGAGGACCTGAGGTCAAATCCAGCCTCAGACACTTACCAGCTGTGAGACCCTGGGCAAGTCACTTAACCCCAATTGCCTCACCAAAAAACAAAAACAAAACAAAACAAAAAGATGTCATCATGGGGCAGCTAGGTTACACAGTGTCCCAGGAGGACCCAAGCCCAAATCTAGCCTCAGACACAAGACACTCACCAGCTGTGCAACCCTGGGCATACCATCTACCTCTGACTGCCCCATACACATAAAAAAAAAGATAAACAAAAAATAAATGACTTACAGACATCATCCTTTCATAATCATCATCAATTCCCACCTGTAGCCTCTGTCTAAATTCATTCCTATCATCTGCCCTAATATTGAAAAAGTTCTTATGAATTAGATGCATCATCTTCCCATGTAGGAATGCAAACAGTTTAACCTTTTAACATCCCTCATGATTTCTTTTTCCTGTTTACCCTTTTATGCTTCTCTAGAGTCTTGTATTTGAAAGTCAAATTTTCTATTCAGTTCAGGTCTTTTTATCACAAAAGCCTGAAAGTTCTCTTTTTTCATTGTAAAATGGGGAAAATTCTAAAGAAATTAATAAAAAAATTTTTTAATTGCAGGTGCCTTAGAATCTCAGGTAAAATTAAGTTTTTCATTGAAGTCCCATTTTTTCCCCTGAAAGAATATACCCAGTTTTGCTGGGTAGGTGATTCTTGGTTATAATCCCATTTCTTTGCCACCATGCCCTCTGATCATTTAATGTAAAAGCTGATAGATCTTGTGCTATTCTGACTGTGGCTCCACAGTACTTGACGTGGGAGCTCTGGAATTTGGCTACAATATTCCTGGAAGTTTTCATTTTGGCATCTCTTTCAGGAGGTGATTGATGGATTCTTTCATTTTATATTTTACCTTCTGCTTCTAGAATATCAGGGTAATTTTCCCTGACAATCTCTTGGAAGATGTTTAAGCTCTTATTTTGATCATAGTTTTCCAGTAGTCCAATAATTTTCAAATTATCTCTCCTGGATTTTCCAGGTGACCTGTTTTTCCAAGAAGATATTTCACATTGCCCTCTATTTTTCATTCATTTGGATTTGCCTTATCGTGTCTTGGTTTCTCATAAAGTCATTAGCTTCCGTTTGTTCAACCCTAATTCTTAGATAATTATTTTCTTCAGAGAGCTTTTCCATTTGGTTTTTAATTTTTATTATTTCCCTCAATTACTTTGCCAAGTCAACTTATAGCTTGTGTTAATATAATAAAAATTATACTGAAAATGTCAAATCTCCTAAGTGAAATCTAGACTGCTGAAGAGGAAATAAATGTAGATTTACAGATACCTGATTCCATTTTGTCCTTTGTCTGGCTTGCTTTTAAGGCCGTCTTTCAGCTGAGAAAAGAAAAATGTTTGTTTTTTTTTTAAAAGAAGTTATTTGAATACATATTCTCAGAATAAAGATCAGATTAAGTATAAACCATTAATATCTTTGAAATAGAATGATGCTTAGTTCAAAGGCTAGCTGGTGCAATGGGCAGAGCAATTAATTTTGCCACCCTCCTTGTTGCTGAGGTGTGTCAGTAGAAGACACAGTGTATATATCTGCATTTCCTTGCTGTATAATAGGGCTTAGTTTTACCATATTAATTTCATTGGGAAATCTGGCTTCTCAAGTAGTAAGAAAGCTAAGATGATGTTGGTGGCTTACTAGTTCATTGGAAAAAACACTACTAGTTTCAGTGTTCAGTGTTACATATAGAATGTATAATTATCCCTTCCACATTGTAGGGATTAGGGATACTCCTGTAATCTGGGAAATCTGCATAAAATTTCTTGGCTCACCCTTCATATCAGAAGAAGTTTAAATTATTATGGTATTAAAATATAAAATATGTTGATATTATACAATGCTATACATATATTTTATGTGTTTACATTTCTAAACTTTTTCTCTGTTTTCTGCAGCTTCTGCAAAACTCCCCAAAAGTTCCATGTAATTTCTTATGCCTACTGATGATACATCAAAACCACAATTAGGAAAGTCGAGAATCTTGTGGAAGGAATAACTTCTCTCCTTCAGAATGAGAATTCTTAACTTTATATTCGTATCTTCAGTGCATAGCAGAATATCCAGCAGAAATCTCCAGTTCCTTTCTTCCCAAGGAACTCCGATGTGCTAACACCCTTATAACCAAAATCAAGTATTATCTTGCTAGCTTCACCTACCAACTTATATAGAAATGAGATAAAGTAACTAATGTTTGTGAGCAACAAGAATAGAGATAATTCTTAAAAAAAATTTTTTTAATAAAAAATAAAGTCTACAGAAATTATATTTAACTATAGTAATAAGCCAATGACATCAACTATAGGCCCCACCAACATAGAGCTAGTACTCTTCTTTAATAGAAACACTTACCACAACAATGTTGTTGAAATTCCATGTTAGAATGCTGTAGCGGGAACCATTTTCAAAGTTATTTGGAACTGTATAGTTTTGTTGCCCATAAGTAATGATTATATTTTGTGGACTATTGTTATCCAAAGTCATGAAGTTACTGGACTATAGAAGAGAAAAAGATGGTGTAATCAAAAAATTCAGTTTATCATATTATGACAAATTGGAAACTTCAGGATTCTGGAATTCAGTTGCTTGTGGAACACTTCCTGTCATTCATAAATCATCTTCATATGTGTAAACAAACAGTCAGGCTTTTTTGGCTGACATTTTCTTTATTTGCCTAGACTTTCTATCCAATAACTTCTGCCTTTGGCCTTTGCCTCAAGACATCTTTGAATTACAGAAGGTCTGGTAAATTTCCAGAAATTGTGTCAAATCTGTCTTTATTCTATCCTATGAAGGTCAAAGAGCATCGCCACAGAAATTATTACCAATGGATAGGATCTAACAATGGATCTAGTGATGGACCATGTCAAGTGGCCGAGAGAAGCTTCAGATGACCACAGCTTTTATGACCTTACCTTATTCTTACTTAAATGGGTTCCAGTTACTCAGTTAACTTTTGTTTTATCTTTCCCAATATAAAGATTCTTTTTGGCAAAGTAAGCAGAAGCAAAACTGTGAACAATTTTCTCCTTATGTGTTATCTTCCTAGCCATGATAAGGAAGGGTCTTATACCTCCCTTATTCTCTCATACTCAATGGTTAAAAGAAAAAGAAAAACATCCTTTTCACTGTACAAAGGGGTACATTAGAATTTCTCAAAAGGCTCGGTTCACACTGGATGTCATACATTGAGATTTCTACTAACTATAATAGCTGAACAATGAACTCTCATTGCCACCCCCACCCCCCCAAAAACAAAGAAATAGGAATAGAGCCTAATGACTTTGAAATAGTTTGAAATCTTAATTCTACTGCAATTATTCTAGGTGTCAGTTAGATATTCAGATATGCTGTTTCAAACATCAGGAACCAGCAAAAGTAATTCTTTCTATAAAAATGGTTTCAGGACTTTAAGCCTTAAGCAAAATTTCTAGTCCAAACCAAAAATAAACCATGCCATTCCAAATTGTTCTGTATCGATCATCTCTATACCTGCTTCAAGACTTGGAACACACACATGTATATACCCACATATATACATGTGTATATACACATGCAAACATGAACATCTACATATACTCATGGACAAGCTCTAGAAATTATTCATCCTGATATTTATCATAGTCTGGGTAATAGGTATTCTTCTTCTAATGGTTTATGGGAGAATAGATTCTCCAAGTCAAAGTAAAAGCAGACAAGAAATCAAAAGTACCAAAAAAAAAAAAAAAAAGAGTTACTCAGATCTACTTACAATACCCGCTGGTACTTGCACATTATGTCCAGGAAAATATGCATGTATGCTTTCACTGCCTACATTCAGTATCTGAACTTGGATTTGATTTTCTGTAGGAAAAACTGGAAGAGTTTTCTGGGAAAAATGAAAAGAAAAGAAAAAAGCAGGTAGGGTAATGTTTAGTGCAGTAATAATTATCAGTGGAATTCTATCTAAATAAAAACTGCATAAAAGTAGCCTTAATCATAATGAAAAACCTCTAAATTGGCTTATACACAGGCATGTACTAGAACCAACTCAAAGTGGCCTGCAAGAACTGAATGTTAATTTTTCAGCATAAGCATTTATCCCTTATTGTTTTGTTGATTATCTATACTTAGGAAAATCTATGGAGGAAAATGTTAATAATGAAGATTAAACTTTAGAATGTGCTAGGTATGTTCACTTCCCATTTCTCCAGATCTGATTGTTAAACATTTACCAGCACACCCTTACATTTCTATCACCTAACATGAAGGTCTTGAACACACACACACACACACACACACACACACACACACACTTTCATTGTTAGTTATACTTTTTGCTAAGCTGACCTACTGGCATGGCCCTGTTTGGCAAATTCTAGAAGATGTGGGCCCAACATTGCATTTTAGGTTGTATATCATACATCTTTCCTATTTCTTTGAGTTCAAACTAAACATTTAGGTTTGCTATGAGCAAAGCAAAGATAAAAATAGAATAGTAACTGCCCTCAGGGAGCTTACTTTTGGGTGGGTGGTATACAGTGTACCCAGAGAAGTAAATGCAAGGTAATTTTAAGAGGCACAGCGTAAGTTAAACAATGAGTGAGTCTAATTAAACTATAGGTAGAAATAAGTGGAAGTAAGCAGAGAACTACATTCCAGATGGGAAGTGGAGAAACAGCTTGTAGAAAGGAATGGAGGTTGAATGTCAAGTCCGAGGTTGCTAACCAAGCAAGCTAGAACAGACATAAAAGAAAGCTAGAACAATGGCTACAACAATGAACACAAAAGGAAGTAACGTTCCATGATATCTTAGAGAGGTATATCAGAACTAGCCTGAACATTTGGGATCCATTTCATTGAAGAAAAACAAACATTTCCTATAATATTAGTTTTTAGCACTTTGGGGAAGGGTAGACCGCACCTTGTGAAAATATGGAAAAAATAGAGAGAGGAGGAGGTTGCCAAAAGAGGAAACAAAACCTATTTGAAAATTGGTCAAGCCCTGCCCTAATGCCTTGTCCATCCACTTACAAATGGCATTTGAGAAACCACTTTCTTCCCTCCCATTCTTTAGATAAGTTTCTCAGAAAAAAGATTCACAATCTTTTCGTTTTTTATCTGCTTGATTGGAGAGAAAGTCAAAGCTGATAGTTTGTCAATCTCTAGCTTTTAGGTGATGTGTTAATTCACTTAGGAAGTTCCCTGTCTTGAGAAGGTTCACTCCTTAGACTTTTGGGGCTTTCATGGGAGAAAAAGAACCTTTCTTCCATTATCCAAGGAACCCCCACCTCCCTAGAACCAGTCGGAGAAATGCCTCCAGATGCTACCTAGTGACAAAGGGCAACTTACATCTATTTCCACTTGCACTATTGCAGCCACAACAAAAGCCATGGAAGCTAAGAACATGCCCACCGTCATCTTCTTCAGGGACCTGCAAAAGAAAGATATGGTACATTTATACTAGTATCTGGTATCAATTCTTCATAAACTGCTTTATGCAAATAAAATAAACATAGCCCGGGACTGAATTCCATTAGATTTGGATGGTCAATATGAGAGCAAGATGGAGGCAGAGAAGGAAAGGGAGGAGTAGGAGGGGGTGGGGAAGAAGGAAGTAGAGAAGGCGGTCTTAATGGCTCAACAAATTTAAAAGGACAAACTGATCTTAGAGTATTTGTGCACTGGCCTTGGGAACACTAATCAGAGACAAACATTGGATGATGGACAGAAGGCTTGCCTTGGAGTTAGAAAGAGCTAGGTTTGAGTGCCATTTCTTACAGGACCATTAGGCAGTTCCTTCTTCATTACAGGTGAAGTGACTCAGTTGCACACCTGGTGGAAGGAGTTTCTACATAGGGAACTCCTGATACTACAGGCCTGGATCAAAGAAGAAGAATTTGACATCGGTCTGAAAAGACTAGCTAAACCATTCAAAAAGACCCACCAAAAATGTAATTAGGGGTGTCTTAAGTTTTCACCAATGGACTACAGCAGAAATTCATCTCTCTGCAGGTTAAATAAGCTTAATTATATAATTAGTTGCATTCAGATTTAATTGCAGTTCCTAATTACTAGGAAGCTTTAATTTATAATACATAGTTATTCACTGCTGGCCTACTGGAGATGACTAGATTAGGTTTAAAAAAACTGTTTAGCTAAAAACATCTCAGGTAGACCTTATTTGAGTCAAGGGCTGTTTCTTGAAGCAGCTGGGTGACCCTGTGCATAGAGCACTGGAGCTGCAGTCAAAAGGAACCCAAGTTCAAATCCTGCCTCAGAGACTTAGGATCTGTGTGATCACAGGCACATCAGTTAACCTCTCAGCCTCAGTTTCCTCATCTGTAAAAGGAAGCGTTGTTATTGATGGCCTCCAAAAATCCCTTCCAATTCTAAATCCAACGATATCCAAAATTGTCTAATCAACCTTCACCTCTCCCAGATTCACAAGGAAACCCTAAATTAGAGATTACACATTCATGATTTCTTTGAGGGGTGCTTAATGTTAAAGAGTAAGCTCTCAGAGGCCCCAGGAACACATACCTGACCAACTTAAGTGAATCTATTTATTGGACTCTTGGCTGCAAAACACTAATGGGCATTATAGTTGGGACATGAGAGGAAGTGAATAAAAAGTAATTTCCTTCCAGAACCCCCACATACAAATAAGAAGCAACACAAGTCATATGTGCACATATATAGGGTATGTGTATATTACAGATGTAGTTATTTTATTTATATATTCATATATATATACACACGTGTGCATATGTATACAAAGAAATAAACATATTGATATATAAAGTAACTTATACTTACGTGAAATTGAACCCACACTTGGCAATTAAAGGATAAATGACAGCATCTACAATGGGTACCATGATAACAATGAGGATGGCATTCACAGTCTGTTGCAAGTAAATAAGGAATAAAGTTAATACAATTAATTTGGCTGTTTTCAAAGTTTCGAGTCACCTTCAAGAATTCAAGTACCCCCACTCCTCAACCATACCTGCATCTGATCAGGCTGAATTTCAATTGCTCCCTGAAAGAGAGAAAGGAGGCTTCAACAATCAGCAAGCCCAGATGAGCAATGAATGCCTAAAGTTGGGGGAGGGATAAACACTTACAAAGTCTCCATTCATGGCTGTAGCTTGTAGGGTCCATCTTGAGCCCTTGAAAATAATTATAAATATCCAATGGTATAGTAAGAAAGAAATTGTCTGAATTCTTAGGAAGCAACAACTGTTCTAAGCTGCTCCACCGACTACACTTCTACCTCAGATACTGAAATGATTTTTTTTAAAAATTTGGCCAAAGCTTTCACAGGATGTTTTGGCCAAATCCAACTTTCTCACTTAATTTCTGAGTCAGAAGTGTAGCCATCAGGGTGGCTAAGAATGGCACAGTGGATAGAGCATTGGCCCTGGAGTAAGGAGTACCCGAGTTCAAATCCGGCCTCAGACACTTAACACTTACTAGCTGTGTGACCCTGGGCAAGTCACTTAAAAAAGAATGCCACAGGGAGCCAAGATGCTCTCCCAGCCTGTCAAATGGATGCTTCCTGAGAAGCCAAATATTTAAAATGCAGACCTGACAATAGCTTTATTACCTGTTGATCAAACAAAGCCCAAAACATCGGGAGAGGAATATACAGGAACATCACCTTTACAACCATCTTTATTTGGGCAATAAGCCGCTCCTAAAATGGGGGAAACAAAAGGACACCTCATGAAAGTATTTCCTTCATTTCTAACCTGCCAACTCCAGTGTCTCCCTTTTTTATAGGGGTCAAATATTTATAAGCAATTGCAAAATTCACATGATTAAAAAGCCTAAAAGTTATGGAAGAACTTGACAATTTTTTGAACTGTGATTCCAGACTTAGACATATTTCAGTACTGTACCAAGTACACAAAAAATAAGGTTTGCCTTTGAAATCAGGAACATATTGTTTGGTTTCATAAGTTTGATGATGATTTAAATTCAACTCAGACAGAGACTGCCACACAGAAGCCCTACTGAAGCTCTTTCCAGAGGGAAACCATCGATTGGGTCCAATCTAAGATGAACAAAACACTTACATCATATTTTTCTTTAGCCCAATCCAGCCAGTGCTCCCTCTTTGGGAATTCTTTACTCCGGTGATTAAATCTATTCTTGATCGCAAACTGGAAAAAAAACAAAACCAAAACAAAGAGAGTCACTATTAAAGATAGTCAGAAATTAAATCAGAAAAGACTACAGCAATAAAAAGGCAAGAGTAAGGGGAATATCTTGATCATATAAGATGGAAAAGAATTGATTTTGAGCAATGACTGACTACCAGTGTAGTTAAGCATGGGTGCTTTTTTTTTCCCCGTCAAGTGGCACAATAGAAGAAGCATTGCATGAAGAGTCAGAAGGCCTGTATCAGTCCTCACAGGTCTGAGGTCCAGAGTGACTTAAGTTGACTAGTCCCAAGGCACACAGCTAGTCAGTGGCAGGTTTCTCATTTAAATGATCATTAAAGCTCTTTTTGGAGGAAAAATCTTTAGTTTCTTAAAATGGAAGCCCAAGGAGAAGATGATTGTTTGAAGTGGATGTATTCTTGCAGGCAACTTTAGGAATAAATGTATATATTGTTAAAAAGCAGATTTGCTGGGGTTCTTAAAGCTGTAATGTCAAGCATATAAGTTAGCTATTTGGAACTAGAAGAGACCCAAGACTATCTTAGAACTGCCTGATATTTTCAAAAAGTCTTTCAATGCAAATTACAGGGCATTTAAAAAGTGAAATAGTAAGGAACAATATGAATCTAATACACAGGAAACTTTTTTTCCCCAGTAGTAAACAGAAAGATTTTCCTAAGATGGTCAAATATAAGCATGAAATAATTTGTCAGGGGCAGGTAGGTGGCGCAGTGGATAAAGCACCAGCCCTGGATTCAGGAGGACCAGAGTTCAAATCTGAACTCAGACACTTGACACAACTAGCTGTGTGACCCTGGGCAAGTCACTTAACCCTCATTGCCCCACAAAAAGAAAAAGAAATCGTTTGTCATACTTACACCAATGCATTTGGCAACTTTAGCAATTACATTTCCCTGAGGTTGAACCTTCTTGTACATGCTGCTGCCAATGACAAACACAACTAGAGAGGAACAGATCAGAGAATCATCAGCAAGTCTTTATTAAATTCATGTCCTGTGCTAGGAATAAAAAGACAAAAATCAAACAGTTTTTGCTGTCAAGGAGCTTACATTTTATAGGGTCGTATCAAATTCAAAATTACCTTGCGACCTTTAAAGTATACAATGTCCCTGAATTGACTCATGCCATAATTAAATCATTAATCAGCTATTATGACTTTTCACTACACCATCTCTCATTGATTTCCTCAGCTCCCATAGGAGAATCATTTTTGGATAGATGACTCCCAAATCTTCACATAGAACCCTTGTTTCTTCTTTGAGCACCAATCATCTTATATCAATAGCTCCCTGCTAGACATCTCCCCTTGCATGTCCCATAAGCATTTCAAATGCTACAGTTCTAACCTATGAGTTTTGAATCTTCTAAAGCATCGCTCTACTGTTCCATTAAATAGTATTTTGCTTTCATGACTTGGATATTAGAAATTCTGTCTCCTATAACAAAACTATCCACAAAATAATTACTTTATAATAGTTAACATGTAATAAGATCCAACAAACATGCTCTTATCCTTCTAGACTGTTTTTTTAAAAATATTTACTCATTATGCAGAGCCATAGCTCATATAGTTCATCCTTCTCCAAACGCTTTCTCACAGTGAGTCCCCTGGAATCCCTAAACTTTGACCTGAGTAGGTTTGTTCAGATTCTGCTTAACCATTAAGGTCCAGCCTAAATTCTGTGCCCTACTTGAAGACGCCTTTCTCAGATACTTCAGTCCAGAGTCTTGATTTTCAGAATTCTTTTAACACCATTTCTCATAACCATTTGGCTCTGCCTTATGCCAATGTTTAACTTTCCAAGTATTACAAATCGTAGAAACAATAATTATGTGAAAGATTTGGAAGTTAATACATGATTGGTAACTTTGGAGAGAGCAGCTTCAATTAAATTATGAGCTAGGAAGTCGGACTGAAAAGGATTTAGAAGAGAGTGAGGAGACGAAGTGGAAGTAGTGATTGTTGAAGACTCTCAAGGAATATGGTTAGGAAAGGAAAGTGATATAGAAGTACAATTAATAAGGATGGATGGTTCAAGGGAGGTTAGTCAAGGATGGAGGAAACACAAGCATGTTTGTAGGCAACAAATAAGGAGCCTGTAGATAGGGAAAGATTAAAGTTTAGTGAGAGAGTAGAGATGATAGAGGGAATAATTTTCTGGAAAAGATGAGATGGAATGAGATCACATGTATGTAGGAACATTTGCTTTGGCAAGGAAAAGGGCCACTTCTTCCTGTGAGGTAATGGGGGAAGATAATTGAGTGATATAAGATGAGGAGAAGGGAAGTTAGAGCTGTTGGGAAATGGCCTCATTTTTTGTTAAGCAAAGTATGAAGCAAGGATCTCAGCTGAGAGGGTATAATGGGAGATTTGAGGAAGGATGAAAAAGTTTGGGAAAATCATTGTGGTGAGTAAAGTAGAATTATAATCAATTAGGGAGGTATAACAGGATTGACTCACTGTAATGACAGCCTAGTTGAGATTATGTAACATAACATTGTAGGATACAACAGTTTCATAGGTTTTTTTTTTAGCTTTTCTCAGTAACATGTACATAAGGGTAGAGGAGGGGAAGGGAACAAGCATTTGAATAGCTCCTACCACACGCTAAGTGCTTTACAAACATTATCTCATTTGAATAAGAGGAGAAAGGCAGAGGATAATGAGAATAATCTAGGGTTGATGGACTTGATTATCAACAATAGTGTAGTGTTGAACTGGTTCACCAAGGGGTCAAGAGAACAGAGGAGAATGTGTAGCTAGTGTAGAGATGATGGCCTGAGAAAGAACTGAGGGATGAAGGTCACAGTGAAGATAAGGAATAGGGTTAGGCATTGCAAAGCAGAGGAAAAAAAGGTAAACGATTATTAACAGATAAAGAAATTTCAGCTTATAAACATGGAAGTATAACATTTGTGGGCGACGGCAATATCAAAGGCATAACTATGTTTGGATTTAGGAGTGGAGAAATAGACAATGGGAAATTAGTAAATTGAGGAACTAGAAAATTAAGGTATTTGAGGGAGTAGCCAGTAGAGGCTGAAGTCTCCTAGTATTACAGAAGTAGTTTGGGAGAAGAGAAAGACCATCAGTCAGTTTCTGAACTCATTGAGGAAGTGTGGAAATTTATTTTGATTTGGGGACCCTACCTTTAGGCTGAGATTAGAAAGCCTTAGGCCCTGAGGGTCTCTCCCCCTCCTCCTCTGCTTCAGCTGAGCAAAAAAAGCCCCGTGGGCTATACAAGATGCCAGGTCAGACAGCTGGGGGGAAAAATGCCCCCAGCTCCCTCCAACCTGAGGGGAGCTATCTGAAAGATCCCGGATAGCCTGTGCTGAGGCACGTGAAGTGGGAGTACACCCCCCCCCCCAACCAGCTGCTGCCCTGGCTGGCGGATTAGCTTGGTCTGTGGGGGCGAAGGAAACCTTGAGATTTGAGTGGAGAGAAGAAAAGGTATACATAGACCTGGGAGTGAGACAGGAAGCAGGACGGACTAGATAGACAAGATTAGGAGGGAAGCTGACTAGAGGGGAGCACAGACAAGGATAGAGGAGAGTTTGGTTCGGAAAAGGAGCCGGGGCTGAGAAGAGGTCAAGAGGGCAGTTGACAGGATTAGAAAGGAGACTGGGGACTAGACGAACAGCAACGCAGGACTAGGAGCAAAGGCAGCAGAAGACAGACTGACCAGGAGGCAGCGGAGAGCACAGAAGCAGGTCAGCACTGGGTACAGGTTGGAAAAAGTGAAGATTAAGAGGAGTTAGAATAAAGGACCTGAGTGTCCTAAGGCCTCAGGCAGCTAAGGCCCTTATTGTATTCAAGAAGTTCAAAGCCAGTAGGTAGGAAAGAGACACAGTAGAAAGAGACCGCAGGAAAGCAGTCAGGTTGTACATTTTATTTCCCTGTATTCTTAATTTTCAACAGTATCTCATAAATAAACTCTGCTTTGATTATTTAGTTAAGAGGATTCTTAATATTTTGTAACTTGGGAATGGAGCAGTACGGTGGAACTTTATCAATGGCCCACATTAAATTAACAGCAGTCAGATAGCCAAACAGTCAAAAGTCCCCAGATTAGTCCTCCAGTCAGAATAGCCCCCCAAATTAGGCTAGTCAATTTAAAAATATTCTAACAGAAGGAAGGAGGAATCAACCAGATAGATGTATAAAGCAATATACCAGGTGCTAGAGAAACAAAGGCAAAACATAAAATCACCCATACTTACATTCTAGGAATATAATTTTTCTTCCTAGATTCTCAAAGGTTGTAAACAGTTAAGGAAAAAAGCTATCCACAGTGCTGTGTACAATGGTAGACTCAGAAAGTTTGTTGCATTAATGAATTGGAAGAGACTTACTTAGAGCTACAGCCATGAGAGCAGCAGGAACTCCAAATGCCAATGGGTAACATGCTTGTTTTTTACGCCCGCATACTTGGACTATAGGAAAATGAAGTCAGACCACATTTCATTATAGTAATAATGGTAAGCTCTCACACACATTTTATTTAATAAAAGTTAAATTAGTTACCAATTCAAAGATAAAATTGTATATTAAGCACCTAGCACATAAAAAGCATGATGCTAGATGAAACAAACTTTAAAAATAGACCCTGCCCTCAAAGAGCTAATAGTCAAATACTTTTTTTTTTTCTTTACTCAACCACTTGGACTTTCCGTTTTGCCTGACATACAACAGCTCCTATTTCAATAGTCTGTTATAATGAATGGAGCAAAAAAAGAATAGGGAAGGGTAATGACCTTGGAGATAGGAAACCTAGTTTCTTATTCAAACTTGGCCCCCCAACCTTAGGCAAGATACCTCTCTAGGTCAGTTTCCTCATAGGAAAAAAAAGTGAGTTGGCATAGATGACAGCAACCAGCCCTTAACAAAACTCTGTGACTTGCCCAGGGTCACACAGCTAGTAAGTGTTAAGTGTCTGAGGCCGGATTTGAACTCAGGTACTCCTGACTCTAGGGCTGGTGTTCTATCCACTGCGCCACCGAGCCGCCCCTCAATGTTTAATTTTTAATATAATCCTTGATACCATGAAGTTTGTATGAGTCACACACCCAAAAAAAAGTTTCTGTAACAGAATGTCTCTTGAAAATTAGACAAAAATTCAGATTGATGCTTCTGATCTTTTATTGCCTCCTCAAAAAGAATTCACAAACAATAGCCATCCACAGAAATATTTAGATCCATTATATTTAAATATTTGTGATTTTAATGACTCAGGTATCATCTCTGTTGAAGTATATAACAACCCATCTGTGCCTTCTCATCCTATGAGATATTTGATCATACATCCCATGGGTCCTCCATAGAAGATCTCAATGCACATTACAAAGACCTACTTCTGGGCATTTTTACATTTTGTGAGTACCAGTGTAGCTTTATAGCCATCCATCAGTTGTGTCTTATACTTTCTACACAACAGGGCCATCTTTTCTTACCACACATTTCCCAGCTACTCTTTACTCCACACTTCCTGCAGTATGTGATAATTAGAAATATGTTACAGCTCCTAACATGCATTATGATTCTCAGTCCCTATACTATTCTGGTTCTTTGGAGACTGGAATGTCAAGATTTGCAACCTTACAGCATGACCAGGAAAAATATTTGGTTTAAGAAAATGGGCTTTGGTGCTAAGGAGCATCTGAGGATTAAAAAAAAATTAGCCTAAAACTGTAGAAAAAAAATAAAGAGATGTAAATTATGTGTGATCCAAACTATGACATGCAGTTGGATAGCAAGTCCATTGACTTAGCTCATGATTAGATTATACACGTATTAGGGAGAGGCAGTTAATATGGGCAATGAATTGGAACCAGAATCCAGCAGAAGGAAGAAGACTGGATGGCATATGAGCAATTGTGAAATGTTTTATTACAGATTTTAATACATAATGAATTTTAAAATTACAAGTTGTAAGATTTCATTATTATGGTACTTTCAATTCAACTACATACAACTTTGAAGAAATAATAACAAAATCCTAAACTTTTTCTTTCAGGAAGACCCAAGTTCAAATCCAGCCTCAGACACTTGACACTAGCTGTGTGACCCTGGGCAAGTCACTTAACCCCAATTGCCTCACCAAAAAAAAAAAATTAAGACTTATCCTTTAACCTATTTCATCCTCAAGTTTCTTATCTGCAAAATGAGGGAATTGTTATCAATGCACTCTAAGTTATCTTCTAGTTTATGATCCCTTCTTTGCAGGGGGCAGGGGGACTACAGGTAAGATATATTGCATATACTGTCACACTGAGTGGTGTGATGGTTGACTTGATTTGTGTACACACACACACACACACACACACACACTTTTTTTCCTTGTTCTTTACAACATTTGGGTCACTGAGCAAAAAAAAAAGAGGTATATGTAAGAAAGCATTTAACAGTTTTATATATGTATACACACATATATACATTTATATATACACACCTCTGTCTCTAATGGTAGCCACGTTTAGGGTGGGGGAGAAGGAAAAAAAAAGAACTTTACATGGTAATTTTGTTGTATATTTGAAAGGAATAGCAAGTTGTACATGGTGGATATGCAGGTTCATATACAATCATTTTTATTGGATTATGTTTTGGAAATGCTTATTTTATTCCATAAAGTAAAAATAAAGATTAAAAAATGAATTATATCAATAAACACTTTTGGGAAAATGTTATGACAGTTCTAAATAAATACTTCATGGTGGTAAATCTTTCACTTTCCAGTTGAGAAAAAGCCACCCAAAATAAAATCCCCCAAACTCAAATAGATCCCCTCTTTAGCAAATATGTATATATTTATATATACATATGTATATATGTATTTGTGCTATAATGTTGCTGCTTGGAAGCAACATTGTTAGATTGTGTTTAATCTCCTTAGATATCTTTTCTTCTAAACAGGAGAACAATTTATTTACAGTGAATTTTATTTTCATAATCAAGCTCTCTATTTTCTCTTATATTTTGATAAAAAATTGTTTCATTAGAATAGATAACTTCATTTCATTTTCATTAACTCTATGCAAACATTTATAACTCAACATCATTCTATTTTAGACTATTAACTCTAGATTTCATTTGAAATTTGCATTTTCCAGTCCTATATTCTTTTCTCCTCCAACACATCTCTACCTGTTTGATTTGAGAGTGTTGTGTAGGGATCAGCCTAATCTTTGCCCTATTCTTATATTTTTTCAGACTTTTTCAATGTATTGATCAGTTTTGCTGGTTTAAACATCTTTTCCCTCTTTTTCCTTAAAAATATTTTTTATATGGATGGCTATCTGGGAGGGGAAGGGATATGGGGAGAAATTTAGGTGATATAAAGTATCAATACAATTTTATGTATTAGAAAAAAAACATTTGGTTTTTCTGAGGAGCTAGTTTGAAAATCAACTATCAGACTATCTTATTCAAACTATTGTATTACCCATAGTTTGTGGGGCTTTTTGGTAGAAGAATTTTGTTGGGTGAATGACTAATTGTTAATGTGATACCTTTCTACTAAGCTATTATGAAATCAACCTTGTTGTAGTCTTAAAGTATAACAACATCCAGGTAAGCTACAATGGAAGTTTATTCCTATTGGTATCCTATGAATTCTGTTGATTTTCATATTGTCTTTTCAATTTTTTTCTTGGAAATACTTGTGCTATTTTCTGAATGGTGGATTTGAACTCAGGTCCTCCTGAATCCAGGCCCCATGCTTTATCCACTGCACCACCTAGCTGTCCTGAATGGTGATATTCTTTTCTTTAGTTTTCAAGAAACAACTTCTAGTTCATATGGTAGATAAGGGAGGGGGAAATGGGAATATCAACTAACCTCCTTCACTTTAAATAAATTGAATTGTGGATTAAAAACTAATGAATAGAGGCAGCTAGGTGGCACAGTGGATAAAGCACCAGCCCTGGAATCAGGAGGACCTGAGTTCAGATCCGGCCTCAGACACTTGACACTTACTAGCTGTGTGGCCCTGGGCAAGTCACTTAACCCCAATTGCCTCACCAAAAAAACAAACAAAACAACAACTAATGAATAAAAAGTCCTCATAGGTTTCTTTGAGGTTTGGGATATAACTAGTAAGAAATAAGAATGTAGAAATAAAATTGAGTAGAAACCAAGTCCAGATTGTTCTTCTTAGCCTGAGCTGCAATAAGGGGAAAGCACTTTCTATTCCTATAAGGTAAACGTCAAGGGAAAAAAGGAAAGGTTCACAGAATCAAAGTTAGCACTGGAAAGAACCTCAGAAGTCATCTAGTCAAGTCCTCTCATTTTACAGTTGAGGAAACTGAGGGCAATGGAGATTACGAGACTTGACTTAAATGGACACATTGTCAGTTAGCAGACTTGGCATTCAAATTCAAACTCTGACTCTCAATTCAATGTGATTTTGCCATCCAAGAAAGAGGAGAAATTAGGAACCCTATGGGTCAAGATATTTTACCTCTGAGCATGGGAGTAATGATTGTAGAAAGTAGACTTCCGGCATTGATGGACAAATAAAAGATGGAAAAAAATCTGTTTCTTTGTTTCTCCTGTATTGAAAAGGATATTAAAAAAATATTGAGCACAAATCAATATCAACTGTTAAGGACAAAAACCAGCTGGTTATCTTGACAGTAGCTCATCTTTTATCACCGTGCACATTACTCCAAGCATACTTGAAACAACCAAGTGGCTAATGGAACTTATGTCAGTAGAATTTTATTCCTAGAAATATTGATCCAGTCATCCATTTTCAACAAAGGGCACATACCTGATTTTCTTCAAACTGATCTCCACCAAATGCCGACACGCAAGGTTTTATTCCACCAGTACCAAAAGCAATCAGGACAAGCCCAATCATAGACAAAGATCTAGGGAAAGGAATTAACTTTTAAAAATATCCATTCCTTAACAACACTCCCTTTCTGTAATATTTGATATGGTGACAGAGAAGGCTCAAATATTTATTGAAGAAATCAAGTGAAATTCTTATTCCTACAAATTTTGTCTACAATATTTTAGTAGCATACAATAATTTTTCTCTAATCCCAGGGAACAGCATATCTAGAGGAAGGACACAAGTATACAGTACAATGCCATTGATTGGTTCCACAAAAAATATGACCAAGTAAAGTAATGTTACGAGGGATGGTTAAGTTCCATGGCTACAACATATAACTGAAAGGGGTATACTTGAACAGCTAAAGTTTGAACAAAATCAGCTTACAATCAGCCTTTAGAGAGCTATTAGGATTAATAGTCCTGGGTGGCAAGTGGTTCTGTTAGGCTGTGCTAACAGATGCAAAACATTGAGATCTGTGTATTAAGTAACCTGAGGTTTACAAATGATAGAATGCTGGAGTGCTAAGATATGGTTGATTCAATGACAGAAGATGAATTTAAGTAATTTTCTTAAAGCAGAACGGGAAGAGGGACTCACTTTTTCCCCTAGTGATCACCAGATCCTCACAAATAGAGATGACAATTCAAATTCAAATGAGTTTAGACTGACCTCTTAGGAAGAAAATCTATTGACCACTTCTAGGGGAAGTGGTATAAGCCATCCGATAAGAATAGAGCAGGTCTTAAGTTTTAGCATAATAAGTGATATGGGGGTGGGTAAACTAAAACCGGAACCTGGGATTAGATAGCCAAATATCCCTGAAACCCCTTGTGTAGATGCTGAATAAATCAATGGGACACTGACCTAAAATTATGGAACATGGACTAAATTTTTTTTTTAAATGTATGTGACTTTTATCTTTGTTTTATTGGCTACATTCAAGTAGCCACATCTTACCCGCTTGTCATGAATTAGGCAGCTAGGTAGCATAATGGATAGAGTGCTGGAGTTTTGAGTCACGGAGTCCTGAATTTGAATCCTGCCTTAGATACTTATTTACTGTGTGACTCTGCGAAAAATCATTTAACTCTGCTCTAGGGATACTTTTCATACATTCATCTAGTTTACAGGACTATTGTGAGGAACAATTGAGGTAACATTTGTAAACCTTAAAATACTACATAAATGCTAGCTAATATTAATATTCTTACTACTGACAGTCCTTAAATATTGACAGTTTATGTAAAGTAACTGACTTCTTTATGAAACTTAAGTTCTCACATAAAGATATGAGACTGAATCCCTGAGCTTGGATAGTCTCTGTTTTGGTTAAAGACCCTTGGGATGGAGAATCCCACTTGTAGGGTGGAGTATAGAATAAACATGACATTGTCATAAAATGACACAGGTTAGGGCAGTTATTTGGGGGTCCCAGTTTGGGTGTAGGGATTCCCAGTTCCTTAAGTTAATACAGACTGGCAGTTCATCTGTTATTTACTGTCAGAGTTCCTTGATACACTTATAGGTTAAATAATTCATCTTGACTACAGAGTTGGCAAAGACTTAGTACCCTACACTCTCTCAATGCCTTTTTTTAAAGAAAAAAAATTTACTATAGTATAACAAGTTAATGCCAACAAACCAGCAAGTCTTAGCCAGAAGATTTAGCTATATATATATATATATATATATGAAAAGAAAATTTAGGTTAAATAATTTGTCTTATATTAAAAGGATGTCCTGTTCAAAGATTTACATGAAAAACAATATGAATGCATATAAAAGGCTGCTAACCCTGCCAAATCTTGTAAACTTTAGAAAAAAACAGATGGAAATCTAAAGCATATTGCCTGAAAGTAAAAATTCTTTAAAATGTTTGGTTTTTCTGATTTACTTAGCTATCGAGGCTTTTAAATGTTACATTGCCTTCTTGGAAGGAATGTTATTATTACTCTTAGCATAAAAGAATCTATTACTTGACCGACCCACAATTCTCCATGAAAAGTAAAATTATTCAAAGGGACCTAGTTTTTATATGAATAATTTTTCCTAGCTCAGGTTGTTCATACTTCAAAGCATAGTATTAGTTCTCAACTTCACTTTCTCTAGACTCATGGAAAAAAAAAAAAGTATACAACAAAGGCCATCAGCCATTAGGCCACACCCCACTGAAGAGAAAATTCATTCAGTCTAGAAAACATTAACATTTGACTTAAACACCAAAGTCAGCAAAAAGGTGCTTCCTAAGCCCTGAGAAAGCACCCTGTGTTTGCCAAGGAGAGTCTGGTCACAATACAAATTCCTTTTTTATTACTAAGACACGGAGCTAGGTGGGACATCAAAACTGGAGGAGAGAAATTGCCATCTGACATCAAAATGATGATATATCCAAGATCCAATGTATTGTCAAGAAGAATGGTCTCTTATTTCTATAAGTTAACTATGGAAGAACAGGTACATATTTAGGGGGCAAGAGAGAATGAAATTAAATGGACAAAGATGAAAAAAGTACATAAGAGAATAAGTTTCAACTTACATATGTAAAGGAAGATTATCTGGGTTCCCATTATCATCAATGTTGGAGAGGTCGCCACTGGAACTGATGGCAGTGACTGCTTGCCCCAAAGTATAAATAATGGACAATGAGACAATTGTCCTTTAAAAGAAAACAAAACAAAAAGTTGGGATAAGATTTATCTATACTTGTAAACTTCTTTCCATTCTCCATTTCATAAACATCAATTGCTCATGATACCATATTGATAACAATTTGTACTAAGTTACTTCAAGATCTTTTATAACTCTCTGCCCCATATGACAAATATTATGAAAAACACCTGTTGAATTAAACAGAGCAGTTACAAAAATACTTTTTAAAAATTTATTTATTTTACTTTTCTTTTTTTGTGGGGCAATGAGGGTTAAAGGATTTGCCCAGGGTCACACAGCTAGTAAGTGTTGAGTGTCTGAGGTGAGATTTGAACTCAGGTCCTCCTGACTCCAGGGCCAGTGCTTTATCAACTGTACCACCTAGCTGTGGTACAGTGATTAAAATGATTTAATGTGATTAAAATCAGAAATTCTAGGCTCTTCATCTTTGTTCAAACCATTCTTCCATTTAAGAATATCTTCCTGGGGCAGCTAGGTGGCACAGTGGATAGAGCACTGGCCCTGGAGTCAGGAGGACCAGAGTTCTGAGTTCAAATCCGGCTTCAGACATTTGACACTTATTAGCTGCGGGACCCTGGGCAAGCCACTTAACCCCAATTGCCTCACCAAAAAAAAAAAAATCTTCCTACACTTCCTTTATTTCCCAGGGGGTGCTGCTAGGTGGCACAGTGGATAAAGCACTGGCCCTAGAGTCATGAGGACCCCGAGTTCAAATCTCACCTCAGATACTTACTAGCCGTGTGACCTTGAGAAAGTCACTTAACCTCAATTGCTTTAAACATCTGGGGCCATCTCCAGTCATCCTGATGTATATCTTGCTACTGGACCCAAATGGCTCTGGAGGAGCGAGTGAGATAGGTGACCTTGCACAGTCCTCCTTCACTTAAATCCAATTCATTACATGTCATAGCATCTGTCACAGTCCTCTTCAATAATGACAATGAAAGGGGGCAGCTAGGTGGCGCAGTGGATAAAGCACCAGCCCTGGATTCAGGAGGACCCGAGTTCAAATCTGGCCTCAGACACTTGACGCTTACTAGCTGTGTGATCCTGGACAAGTCACTTAACCCCCATTGTCCTTATTGACTTTTTTTTGTGGGGCAAACAACAACAATCGTTTCACAGCTCAAATCTTCCCACTTTCTTTGACCACCTATAGCATAATCTCATTTAATAAAAGTTAGAACATTCTCTTGTGTGTGTATTCATGTTTACAACTCCAGTGAAATCACAAAGCCTATGAGGAAAGATGTTCCATGTACCCATCCTGACCTTTACTTCAACATGGTGCGCTACACATAGCATGTGCTTAAATGTTGTTCTATTACTTAAAGAATGCTAAAGATTGGGGGCAGCTAGGTGGCACAGTGGATAAAGCACAGGCCCTGGATTCAGGAGGACCCAAGTTCAAATCTGGCCTCAGACACTTGACACTTATTAGCTGTGTGACCCTGGGCAAGTCACTTAACCCCCATTGCCCAGCCCCCCCCCAAATAATAATGAAATAAATAAAATTTTTTAAAAAGAATGTTAACAATTGACTCTGAATACATTAAAGAAAAAAGCATATACGCTTTGCTTAGTCCATAACTCCCAGACTCTAAAAAGAATACTGAATTAACAAAGATTCTCTCCTTAAATAAAAAACATAGAAACTACTCACTTGAACTTTCCCAGCCATGAGTCAGCAATGATAGCTCCAAGGATTGGTGTTAGATAGCATAGAGCAACAAATGAGTGATAGATGGCAGTAGAGAGGTTATCATCCCATCCAAGGAAACGTTGGAAATACAAAACTAGAATTGCTGTATGTGGAGGGAGCAAGGAGTAAGAAAAGAAAGATGTTAAAATATCCAAGACAATAATTTATTGAAGCTAATGGAAAAATGTGAATTCAAAAGTTACCTCTCATTCCATAGTAGGAAAATCTTTCACAGAATTCATTGACGACAATGAAAAAGATGCTTACAGGATAACCAAAGCAACTCTGAAGAGGAAAGGGAGAAAGTAGTCTAGTTACACAACTGGAGCATACATCATGGACTCATAGAAGTTTATTTCACATTAGTATGCTCAGAGACAAGAAAAGAGACAGCTATATTTAGTTACTTTAGTTCCAATGTTATCTAACAACTCAGAGTTTAAAAATTCACAATTCTTTGTCTTAAATTGTTTCACACCTACTTACTATAAACTGATCTAAGAAAAAAGTTTAGCCACAGCATTTATGAATGAAATATTTGATATATATTTACTTGTCAGTATAACCTATTCATAATTAAAAAGGGATAGGTAGAGGACTACTTGATAATTAACAATAAAAATTTAAGAATATAAAAGAATTGTTTACACATATGGAAGTCTTTAAAGAAGGAAGATACTAAACAATAACTAAAATGATATACTCACCGGTGATTTCGCAGTCCCTAAAAATGGAGGGGAAAAAATTTAGTTAAGTTCAGGAAATCAAATAAAATATTTCTAAATATTTTCTATATTAATCTCAAAAATGCTGAAACTTGAATTCAAATGTATTGGTTAATGACTGGATAACTCAGTTTACTGTGAATACAAAGTATATGTTCTTTTAGATATGAAATCACTTTTTTTAGAACACCATAAACAATTGTGTTACACTTTTACTTTAATGCATTTGGGGTTTATTTTCCAAATAAAAAACAGAAATAAAGATCTTTGATTTGTGTCACTGAGTAGGGAACTTTGGCTAAGTTTCAATTTTTAAAGCTTCCTACTCACAATGTGATTAAAAAAAGAAAAACTCGGAACTGAACTATGCTTGCCCCACCTACATACATGCAAATCAAATTGTGAAATATCCTGGTTTCTATTTTTTCTTCTTGAAAAAGGAAGAGTACAATATACCTGTGACCTGATTGTGTTTACTTCAAAAGGACCAAAGCAATATTTTGACTTGGTGACCCCTGATTTACTCAGTGAAAATACAAGTGAATGAATCCCAGATATCTAAAGAGTCATATTCTTTAGCCCATAATCCTTGTGGATTTATTATTATGCTTATTATGCTCTGGTTTAATTGGTATAGTGAGAAGCTCATTGGGAAACTTACTCAGATTATCTGGAAGAGAATTGAACTTGTTTCCCACTTGGAAGAGGGTGCTCTGGCTACCAAAGTAGGGATGGGGAGGGAGAAGGGCAATGGCTTCCTAGCTACTTTAGAAGAAAGTCATAAAACCATACCAGTCACTTTAATGTTTAAATTAAATACTAGATGCCTCAGTGGATCTGAAAAAGTTAAAATCCAGGTTCAAATACTGACTAGCTATGTGACCCTAGACAAGTCACTTGACCTCCCTCTGTCTCAGTTTCTTTGACTGTAAATTGGAGATGGATAATAATACCACCTACCTAACAAGGTTGTTGTGAGAATCAAAAAAAAAAATTATTTGTAAAAAGTACTAACACAGTGCCTGATACATAGTAGGTGCTATATAGATAGGTTGTGGTTTTTTCCCCTCTCTGTGTCCCCTTCATGTGAAGCCTGGAGAGACTGGAAGCTCAATTTATGGCTATTGTAATAGGTTTTTTTCTTGTTTGGTTGGTTGGGGTTTTTTGCAGGTCAGTGAGGGTTAAGGGACTTGCCTAGGGTCACACAGCTAGTAAGTATCAAGTGTCTGAGGCCAGATTTGAACTCAGGTCCTCCTGAATCCAGGGACAGTGCTTTATTCACTGTGCCACCTAGCCGCTCCAAGGAAGCACTATTGTAATGGTTAAGGCAGGTGGTAGAAGATCTGAAGTAGAATGGTGTGTGTGTGTGTGTGTGTGTGTGTGTGTGTGTGTGTGTGACCCTGAGAGGAGGGGAATACATAAAACATAGTGATGATGAAACTGATAGAATTTGGCATCTGATTGGATGGGAGATCCAGGACTGAGGTTGTAACCTTGGGTGGCTGGAAAGATTGTGGTTCCTTTGCTTCATGACAGATTGTGTAACGATTGGAATGACGCCACCTGTTGGAGACTTACTGTAGGAAAGCTCCTACATGAGGAGAAGGCGCCTGAGGGCAAGACATGTAGCTTTTTTTGTCAGGAAGTGCTTGTGGGAGGAAGAGGGGGCAAGGCCGGAGCTCTAGCTCTCTTTCATGAGGACTCTGGTGGAGAGTGGAGCTAAAATGTGCTCTCCCTTTAATAGATGAATCTAGGCCTCTCTCTCTACACCAAATTCTTATTCTCCTTAATAAATGCTTAAAAGTCTAAACTATTGGGCAGCTAGGTGGCGCAATGGATAGAGCACGGGCCCTGGAATCAGGAGTACCCGAGTTCAAATCCGGCCTCAGACACTTGACACTTACTAGCTGTGTGACCCTGGGCAAGTCACTTAACCCCAATTACCTCACTAAAAAAAAAAAGTCTAAACTATTGCTAAAGCTTATAATTTATTGGCAACCACTCATTAGATATTTTAGACAGACTAGTTAGAATTTTAGCCCCTTACAATTGAGAGGAAGAATAGGTTCAGAGAGAGGAAAGAGGTTTTTTTTTGTTTTGGACGTGTTTGATCTGAGTTGCTATCAAGGGATACAGGAGGCTATGTCTAGGAAGAGGTTGGAGATATGGGACTAGCATTCACAAGAAGTGAGGACTGGGGATATAAATTGGTGGGGGGGGGGGTCATCTTCACAGATGTGATATGGAAACAGATGGATTCAACAAAGCAGTCGACAATACAGCCTGGAGTGATATTTCATAGTGGGGAAACAAGAGACAAAGAGGCCAGGGACACTGACGAGTTGCTGTGAGAAAGCAGCCAGGAGAGAAGTGTCAGAGAAGCCAGGGAAAGAGAAATGATCCAGAAGGAAGGGGTTTTCAGTATTGAAATACTGTGGTAGATGAGGAATGAGAGAACGCCACTGAATTGTACTATAAAGAGAGAAGTGGTTTCCTTTAAGGGATTAGTTTCAATGAAGAGGTAGAGTCTTAGCACAGTTTTCATGTGTGATTGGACCCGTGACTTCATTAATGTGCATCCACCAGTCGTCATAAATACTACAGAATCTCAAGTTACTAAAAATATCCATGTCCTCTCATTGAAAAGAAACACTGAATTTGGCATCTTGAGGTCTTGGGTTTTAACAGCTATGTTATTTTACATAAGATTTGGATAACTTGAGCAATGATTTCCTTGCATATAAAATGAGAATGTTGGATAGGTCTCTTCCAAGCTCTGAAGTATAAGAAACTTCAAGTAAAATCTGAGATTGAATACTTGACCTCTGGCATTGAAGGGAGGCCCCACCTGTAGTAGTACTTCAAGTAGTCACCTTTACAGCCTCCCTAAAGGGGAATGTTATTTACAAGAGAGATCAAAGGTTATTGGACTAGGTTTAAGAGACCCTCAGGAAATCTATTGCCTATAATTATGGTCAGCATTTCTTATCTTAATATATTATGTGTAAACAGATTTATCAGGGGCATAAAGCTCAATTGCAAGGATGATGATGTGTACTTTGATATTTAAGTTTGTATGCACATGAAATTTTAAGCTTATGTGCTGGGCTACATGTTTGTTTTCTTTGGTACCATGTTTGTTCTTAATTTGCAAAGTGGATCTACTTAAACTTAACATTCTTTGTAGGAAGGTGATGCAAATATACAGATGGAAAGGCACATGCTCAGAAAAAACAATCTTGCCTAGATAGTTGGCCAATGAGCCAGACCCAGAATTTACCAATAAGACATCAGGCTGGATTTGTCATCTGGCAAATTGCTCGGTATTTTCAGTAATCCAAAGTTATTCATTGCCATGAAAGCCAACCCTTAACTCATTTTAACTAATCAGTGCTCCATGGTGACAAAACATAAAATATCACAATTTGAGGAATCTAAAATGAAGCTATCCCAAAGGTGATGAAAAGACATACTGAGCATGAGGTTTACAGCAGTATCGTGTGAGTAATAAAATATCAAAAAGAGGGGGTTCTAAGAAACAAAAAAGAGATGAATAACTCAAGGGCTAAGTGTGTACCCTTGAAAATACTTTACACAACCAGGCTATACAAATCCAAGTTAAGTTTTTCAAAAAGCTTTTGGGAAGCTGACATTTTAAAAAAATTGTTTTGACATTGACATAATACTGGGGTCATTTTAGATATCTCCTACATCAATCAGTCTGTAGGTTCTCCGACATAATACAATACATTATTTAACAGGAAGTACTTGAAATAGCACTGGTAAACTACAGTTCTTAGGTTAGTTTGACCTAAGAAAAAAGCATAAGGAAAATGTGGTGTTGTCTCAAGGGTAGGTGGGGGCGAATGATTCTTAGAACATCAGGTGACTATAGAATGGTGTTCTTTGTTGGCATTGAGACAGGGAGTAGTAACATGAAGCACTGAATTTCTAGGAGTTAGTAGCAAGACTGATTTTTAGCACTTGCCTTAGGAATATTAAAATTACTACATTTTGAGGCAGCTAGGTGGCGCAGTAGATAAAGCACTGGCCCTGAATTCAGGAGAACCAGAGTTCAAATTTGACCTCAGACCTCAGCTGCTTGACACTTACTAGCTGTGTAACACTGGGCAAGTCACTTAACCCTCATTGCCCCGCCAAAAAAAAAAAAATTTACTACATTTTACAAGAGAACAGATAGGAACAGGTAGCAAAGCAATATAGAGGTAGAACCAAAACCATGAATCAGTCTCAGACTGGAGTTTCTATTCATTTTGATTTGATAGAGATCTGAAATAATTGGTTTGCTGAACCCATTTTGAAAAGGCACTACCAATAGGAAGCAGGCCATCCCCACTGTTTTTCAGGCTCAGTGGTAGGTGGTCAATGTCCAAGTTGCCTTCCATATGCCTTCTTCCTGTTCCCCCAACTCACTTACCTTAAGATAAATCCTGCCTTGTCTATCAGAATGAAAACTGTTAGGAATCTTGGCATGCCTCTTTCCAAGAGTCAATCTTGGGGCACCTAGGTGGCACAGTGGATAGAGTGCCGGCCCTGGATTCAGGAGGACCTGAGTTCAAATCCAGCCTCAGACACTTGACACTTACTACCTGTGTGACCCTGGGCAAGTCACTTAACCCCAATTGCCTCACCAAAAAAAAAAAAAAAAAGAAAGAAAAAAGAATAGTCAATCTCCTCTTATCAGAGGTCAGCTGCTAAGTGTAATATTTTGAAGTTAGAAGGTGAGGAATCTCATTGAAAAGGGGTTTATTTCAAACATCCAGAGTGTGTGGGCATATGATACAGTTGAATCTTATAATGACTGAAAGGACCTGAGAAATCTAGTCCAATCCCAACATTCTGAAGAGGAGACAACTGAAGTCTAGGGAGGTGAAGGATTACTATGAATATATTTATCTGTGTATGTGTTCTATTCCACTAGTACAATGCCAGGTCTCAGTTTCCAATTCTGTAAAATGAGCTGGAGAATTAAATGGCAAACCACTTCAGTATCTTTGCTAAGGAAACCCCCTAAACAACACTGAAAAGAACTGAACAACAAAATCAAAATAGGATATCATGGCAAATCAGAAAAGTACCACAGGTTCTAGGGCTAATGAACCAGTGACCAAGAATTGATATGGAAAAATGGCTACCAGATTATACTAGTCAACCAAAAGGAACCATTTCCTGTAAAGACCTCATCAATGTGCAGCTGACCTCAATCATGTCCCCTGAATGCCTATAAAAATTTAATGGATCCATCCCCTCTCTCTCTCTCCCCCTCTTCCCCTCTGACTCGTCTGCTCTTTAGTATTGTCATCATGATTACTCTGTCTGGCTCTGTTGACTTTGGGTTTGGTACATACCCCAACCCAGTTCCTTGAATCCTGACTTATATCCCAGTAATGCTCTCTTGCCCATCCTACTGACAATGGTCATTTCCTTTCTTTGGCTGAACTCCCTTTAACAGGGCTATTTATATACCAATTTCTCCAGAGGCAATTTCTCCACATCACTGCTGCTAGCCTACTCAAAAACTAAATGAAATTCAGGTGCCTTCTACCTACATTGACACCAGTAAAAGTTAACCTTCACTGACTTAATACTGCCTGTCCCAAACCCCCCACCCCCAGTTATGACAAATGATTTCCAAGTGTTCAGCAGAAACCTTAGCACTATAAGACCCAGCATATAATAGAACTGGATACTGTCCCAGTAAAGTCATTAATTCAATTTGTGGAGAAATTATCCTCAATGAGATCAACTCTGCTTGTCATTTCTTATAGCACAATAATATTCCATTACAATCATATACCATAGCTTGTTCAGTCATTCCCCAATTGATGGACATTCCTTCGATTTCCAATTCTCAGCCACCACAAAGAGTTACTATAAATTTTTTGTACATTTTTCTTCTCTTTTGATCAGCTCTGAACTAAGTAAATGAAGTGTTTATTTTTTAATTATTAGCTAGAATTATTTTTATTTTAGTTATTAGCTAGAATTAGGAAAATAGTATTGCAGAGTTAATGCTAGGAACCCATTTGTTTTGCAGAAAAGGGGACATGTATGTTCTTACAATAGTTATTGTAAATAATAACTGCATAAAATTTACACTACACATTTCTATATTAAAATGCCAAATTAGCTTCGCAAATGATTTCTTTTATTGGTTACATTAAGTGTAATACAGTTTGTCAAAATGTTGAAGAAAGAGTCCATCCATCCCTTTAGTTGGCGGGACACAAGATCCAGAGAGTGGATAGAGGAGTGCGGAGGACAAGAGAGAAGGGCAGCTAGGTGGTGCAGTGGGTAGAGCACCTGCCCTGGATTCAGGAAGACCCGAGTTGTAATCCGTCCTCAGACACTTGACATTAGCTGTGTGACCCTGGGCAAGTCACTTAACCTTCATTGCTCCACAAAAAAAAAAAAGAAAAAGAAAAAAGAAAAAAAAAAGAAAAGAATTCCCTGTCTGAGGAGAAAAGAACCTTTCCAGAAGAGAAGACTCACAACAAGGATTAGTTTGTTTCTCATAAATAGATTCCCTCCCTGCCCCCTCCTTTCCCCTAGCTCTCAGCACCAGTGCCAGACACTTTTTAGGTGCTTAAGATATGCTTACTGATTTTAGGACTTCGGCAAGGGAGTAGTTTACAAAACAATATATCTACTGAGGCACAAGCCTCAGTTAGACTTGGATGTATCTGCATATGAAGGGGCCCAGTATGGGTCTAAACTACATCCAGTAGTGACATTTAAATAGTCTTTGGCAGCACTACAAAATAACTGGGGAACAGGCCCATCCAGCAGAGACTAATCATCTCATTGTCTGCTTGAAAGTATTCGTGCCTCTGCACTGTTAGAGTGGCCTCTCCCGCAGTGTTCCAGGACCACACATATGTTTCAAATGCATGGCCTTCTACCTTTGCTCTCACCTGTGCCCATTTTTCCTGCTGTATATTTTTGTAGGAGAGTACACCCCTAGGTTTATAGCAGAGGTTAAAAAAAACAGCAACAACAACAACTATGGCTATTTACCAAGTCACTTCATTAAAATGCCTTTGCTTTAAATAATAAATGTGATGAATACAGAGCAGTATGGAAGGATCTGCATGAATTGGTAGAGTAAAGCAGAGAAAACTACATACATAATGACTATCACAATATAAATGGAAATTTAGACTGTGAACACACAAATAAAAATGATTGTTGTAAAATTCCTAAGGACAAGCATGATTCAAAGGAGAGATAGGAGAAGACTCTTCTACTAGACCAAGGCTTTTTTTTTTTTTTTAGGTCAGGCAATTGGGGTTAAGTGACTTGCCCAGGGTCACACAGCTAGTAAGTGTTAAGTGTCTGAGGCCGTATTTGAACTCAGGTACTCCTGACTCCAGGGCCGGTGCTTATCCACTGCGCCACCTAGCTGCCCCAAATTGTTAGAATTTAATTTTTCTTTTTTCTTTTTTTTTTTTTTAGTGAGGCAATTGGGGTTAAGTGACTTGCCCAGGGTCACACAGCTAGTAAGTGTTAAGTGTCTGAGGCCGGATTTGAACTCAGGTACTCCTGACTCCAGGGCCGGTGCTCTATCCACTGCGCCATCTAGCTGCCCTAGACCAAGGCTTCTTAAACTTTTTCCACTCACAACCGCTTTTCTCCAGAGAAATTTTTACTCAACCCAGGGTATGTATGTATATAAAATAGGTATACATTACCTTTTACTGTTGCCAAATTTTTCATGACCTGCACATTCCGTTACTTGACCCCATATGGAGTCCCTACTCACAGTTTAAGAAGCTTTGCACTTTCCCCTTTACAGAAGTGGGAAGTCTATAAGTGTTGAACTTTGCACATATTTTCAGTATTGATTACTTACGCTGATTTCCCCCCTCTTTTTCTCTTTTAAAATAGTATTTGTTACGTGGGATGACTCTCCAGAAGGGGGGAGTGATACTGGGGATACTGCTAGATTAGTTGCCAGATCCATTCACCGGTCAACCCTAGCCCTGGTCCCCTTGTATCCCATTGTGCCCCAAAGGTATTTCCCCTCCCAATGACAAGGAGGAGATTAGAAGTCTTTAGGGTTAACTACCACTAGCTCAAGCCCATATGTTATCTTGGGCTATTTGGATTATAGAGTAAGAATGCTACTCCTTCTTCTTGTACTAGAGTTAGAAGAGGAACCTGGGATAATTTTCTTTGGTGGGTTTGGAAAACTGCTGCCCTCACCATTCCTTTTGTGGGATAACTTGAACATGAAGCTATGCTTACAAATTTAACTTTGGTAATGGAGTAAATTTCTAATTCTACTGTATTAGGGTTACAAGAATTGGAAGATACTAGCTGTGACCCTGGGCAAGTCACTTAACCTTCATTGCCCTGCAAAAAAAAAAAAAAAGAATTGGAATAGTACTTGAACTCTGGCAAACGTGGTCCTGGACTGAGGTGGAGTCTATATAGTTCAGAACACCTTCTGAAGTTTGAGCTGCTGTACAGAGATTACCTGGATGGCTGAAACTGTTCACAACTGTTTGCTTCATCCAGTTTTTTTCATGGAACCCTTAGATTTATTCTGTATTAGAGTCCCTGTTGCCCCTTGGTCTGTTTGTATATCATTTGTGTTTTGTGTTGTGGTTCTTGCATTTGTAACACTAGTCCCTACATCTCCCTCAATTCATAAACCCTCTATGGGCCCCTACTTTACCCCCGTTCAGCAGGAAGCAGTAACAGAAGAGATGATCTTTGTCCTTTTTCTTGGGGTATATGAAGAGGGGGGAATGATATAGGAGGCAAAAAGGGGTTAATAGAAAAACCTAAGATCCAAGGTCTAATTCAGATATTAGCTTAAAAAGGGAGTCAGACCCCAGTTAATGGATAACTTACAAGTCAAAATGCTATGTTCTCATACCCACAGTGATCAGCATCCATAACGGACCAAAACAGGTCAGGTCAAAATAACAATAAAGAGGGGGCAGCTAGGTGGCGCAGTGGATAAAGCACCGGCCCTGGATTCAGGAGTACCTGAGTTCAAATCCGGCCTCAGACACTTGACACTTACTAGCTGTGTGACCCTGGGCAAGTCACTTAACCCCCATTGCCCCGCAAAAAACAAAAACAAAAACAAAAAACAAAAAAACAAAAAAAAATAACAATAAAGGAAAGACAAGGCTATAGAAATTCCAATGAAAAATGGAGATATTTTGAAACTACTCATGGGAATCAGAAAGAGACATGCACAGAAGAGGCCAAATTTGTCACCAGATTCACCTTATGACATGTAAACCCCCAAAACACACCTCCACTGAAAAAGGTACCCACCTCGGGGGTTGGCTTAGGACCCCAGGAACTCCAAATTAGGATAAGCCCTCCCCTGTAACACCCCTAGGTGGAGAATATTATAATGAGAAGGACAGGCCCTCCCCTTGTACCTCCCCAAGGTGGAGATTATTATAATGAGACTGATAATCAATTTATCCATACTATAAATATAACTGTCTTTCCTTTCACTATTCAAGAGATAGCTTTCCACTATTCTGGTTCTCTCCCTGTGATCACCCATAGTATTGCAGTAAAACTTGGGAAACTGAGTCACTGAGTCTTTTAATTCTTTTGGGACAACTCATAATCAATTTGACCCCAAATTTTATCCCACATCACTACTAATCTCAAATTTCTCAGACTCCAGATGTTTGAATTTGATACCACTGGTCTAGGGGACCTAGATGAAGCTGTCCAAAGTTATTTGAGATCATCCAAATCCTTCTGCCTAACTCCAGGTTATCTCCCAAAGTTCTTTTCTCAGCTCACTTCTCTTGCCACATACTGACAGTGATCTCATTAATTATTTCTGTGTAGGCAATTCCTATATCTATATATCCAGCCCTCACATCTCAGTTTCAGTTCTACCTACTGATCATCACCACCTGGATGCACCCACCATACGCTTCTTCAAAATTAACAAATCCCAAAACAAAATTCATCTCTCCTAAACCTGCCGTTCTGCTCCTTTCACTTATTTCTGTTGAAGGCATAGGCATCTTTTAAGTGCTCTAGGTTCAAAAACCTTTGACATCTTCCAGTCCTCAGGTTCTCTCATCCATTATATCCAATGAGATGACAAGACTTCTTTACCCTCCCTCTGCAATATCTCACAACCATCATTTTCTCTCCATTAAAAAGACCGTCACTGCAATAATCTCTTGCTAGCCCAGTGGATAGAGCATTGTAGTTGGAGTCAAGAAGACTCAAATCTATCCTCAGATACTAGTCATGAGGCCTTGGGCAAGTCACTTAACCCGTTTGCCTCTGTTTCCACAACTGTAAAATGGGGATAATAACTCCTACCTCCCAGGGTTGTTGTGAGGATCAAATGAGATATTAACAAAGTGCTTATCAGTGTTGGACACACGATAGATGCTTAATAAAGGCTTGTTTCCTTCCTAATTGGTCTCAGTGCTTCTAGTCCTCCCCTTCTCCAATCCATGCCTCACACAGCTATACAATTTATATTCAAGTAGCACAATTGGATTACAAGCAAGAATTGAGCCTAATCTTCCAGGAAAAAAGATTCAATGAAATAGGGGACTTCCAAACTTTCTTAATGACAAGACCAGAGCTCAACAGAAAATTTGGTCTTCTAATATAAGATTCAAGAAAAGCATAAAAAGGTAAACAGGAAAAAAACAAACCATGTTATTCAATAAGGTTACACTGTTTACATCCCTACATAGGGAGAAGATACTTGTAACTCTTGAGAACTGTTTATTAGGGCAGTTAGGAGTATACATAGACAGAGGATGTGGGTGTGAGTTGACTTTGATGTGATATTAAGAAAATTAGGGGTTAAAAAAAGAATCATACTGGAAGAAAAGGAAGGGAGGAGATAAAATAGGGTAAATTACATCACATGAATGGGTGCAAAAGTCCTATTACAGTAGAGGGAAAGAAGTGAGGGGATGAACATTATTCTCATCACATTTGGTTCAAAGAGTGGATAATATACACACTCAGTTGGGCATAGAAGCCAACTGGAACAGAATATATTATACTTCAGCTGAAGTAAAAAAAAGCAGGGGTAGCAATCTTGGTCTCATTCAAAGCAAATATGATCTAATTAAAAGAGATAAGGAGGGGCAGCTAGGTGGCGCAGTGGATAGAGCACAGGCCCTGAAGTCAGAAGGACCTGAGTTCAAATCCAGCCTCAGATGTTTGATACTTACTAGCTGTGTGACCCTGGGCAAGTCACTTAACTCCAATTGCCTCACCAAAAAAAAAAAAAAAAAAAAGAGAGAGATAAGGAAGGAAACTATATCTTGCTAAAAGGTACCATAGACAATGAAGCAATATCAATACTAAACATATGTACCAAGTGGTATAGCAACCAAATTCTTAGCGGAGAAGTTGAGTTATGGGAAGCAATAGAGAGCAAAACTATACTAATAGGGGACCTCAACATCCCCTCCCTCAGAACTAGAAAAATCTAAACATAATATAAACAAGAAAGAAGTTAATGAGGTGAATGGAACTTTAGAAAAGTTAAATATGATAGACCTCTGGAGAAAACTGAATGGGATAGAAAGGAAATATACCTTTTTCTCAGTGGTACATGGAACCAACACAAAAACTGACGATGTACTCAGGCATAAAAACCTCACAATCAAATGCAGAAAGGCAGAAAAGTTAAGAGCATCCTTTTCAGATCATGATGTAATAAAAAATACATGTAATAAAGGGACATAAAAAGATAGATTAAATATTAATCAGAAACTAAATAATCTAATCCTGAAGGAGTGGGTCAAACAATAAACCATAGAAACAATCAATAATTTCATCAAAGAAAATTACAATAATGAGATGACATAGCACTACAGCCAAAGAAGTACTATGGGGAAATTTTGTATCTCTAAATGCTCACATGAATAACAGAGAAAGAGCAGATCAATGAATTAGGTATGCAATTCAAAAAACTAAAAAAAAAAAGAACAAATTAAAAATCCTCAATTAAGTTCCAAATAAGAAATTCTGAAAATCAAATTTCTAAGGATACAAGTCATTCCCCAACTGAGACACAGTGAAAGGATATGAATGGGCAGTTTTCAGATGAAGAAATTAAAACTGTCCGTAGTCATATTAAAAATGCTAATTCACTTTTGATTAGAGAAATGCAAATTAAAACAACTCTGAGGTACCACCTCACAACTATTAGATTGTCTAATAAGACAGAAAAGAAAAATGATAAATATTGGAGAAGATGTGGGAAAATTGGAACACTAATAAAAAAAAGTATCTGGGGGGCAGCTAGGTGGTGCAGTGGATAAAGCACCAGCTCTGGATTCAGGAGGACCCAAGTTCAAATCTGACCTCAGACACTTGACACTTACTAGCTGTGTAACTCTAGGCAAGTCACTTAGCCCTCATTGCCCCGCTAAAAAAAAAAAAAAAAAATTTGCAATGCTAATGCATTGCCAGTAGAGTTGTGAACTGATGCAACTATTCTGGAAAACAATTTGGAACTACACCCAAAGGGCAACCAATATACCTTTTGATCAAGCAAGACCATTACTAGGTCTATATCCCAAAGAGTTCATAAAAAAGGGAAAAGGACCCACATTTACAAAAATATTTATAGCAGCTCTTTTTGTGGTGGCAAAAAATTGGAAATCAAGGGGATGGCCATCAATTGAGGAATGGCAGAACAAGTTGTGTTTTCCACATATATGAATGTAATGGATTACTATAGTGCTCTAAGAAATGATGAGCAGGCAGATTTCAGAAAAACTTGAAAAGACTTACATGAACTGATGCTGACTGAAGTGAGAAGAATCAGGAGAACTTTGTACACAATAACTTCTATATTGTGCAATGATCAACTACAAAAGACATAGCTCTTCTCAGCAATTCAATGATCCAAGACAATTCCAAAAGACTCATGATGGAAAATGCTCTCCACAAGCAAAGAAATAACTATGGAGTCTGAACACAGATCAAAGCATGCTATTTTCACTTTTTCCCCTCCTTTCTTGTGATTTTCCCTTTTTGTTCTGATGCTTCTTTCACAACATATGTGGAGATATGTTTAACATAATTGTATGTGTATAACATATCGTATTGCTTCCTGTCATAGGGAGGGAAAAAATTGAAACTCAAATCTTACAAAAATTAATGTTGAAAACTAAAAAACACAAGAAATTCCAGTAGCTCCCTATTGCCTCTAGGACAAAATATAAATTCATTGGTTTGGCCTTCAAACTTTTCAAAAATCTGGCTCCAACCTACTTTTTTAGACATATTTTGCATTTTTCCCATTCATTTACTCCATGTTTCAGCCCAACTGGCTGATTTACTGTTCTCCATGAAGAGAATACAATACTCTAGAGTTGATGAGATGTGAGCTGAGGCCACTTATTTGGAGACACAGAATTATTTAAGTTTTAAACTTTAACTTTAAAAGTATGTGAACAGCACTGGCCTTGGAGTCAGTAGTACCCGAGTTCAAATCCAGCCTCAGACACTTAACACTTACTAGCTGTGTGACCCTGGGCAAGTCACTTAACCCCAATTGCCCGGCAAAAAAATATGTGTGTGTGTGTGAGAGAGAGAGAGAGAGAGAGAGAGAGAGAGAGAGAGAGAGAGAGAGAGAGAGAGAGAGAGAATATTAGCTCCACAACACTAAAAGATGACCCTCAAAAAGCACTGATTCTGCGGGCAGCTAGGTGGCCCAGTGGATAGAGCACCCGCCCTGGAGTGAGGAGGACCAGAGTTCAAATCTGGCCTCAGACACTTAGCACTTACTAGCTGTGTGACTTTAGGCAGGTCACTTAACCCCAACTGCCTCACTTTAAAAAAAGGGGGGGGGGCACTGATTCTTTTCCCCTAGCAGAGTAGTTGCTACCAGGGGGCCATTTCACAAGAGCACTAAAGAGGCAACGCAATACAAACACAACCTAGCTGCTGGAGCACCACTCCTTTAAAACCGTGCCAAACAAGCCCACAATTTGGTAGTATTCATTCTTCCCCAGGTGACAGATTTGACCACTGTTAAGACCTATACTTGAGAAACTTGGAGTTTCATTTTTCTACCCATTCCCTCCTTCCCATTGTCTAGGCAGGACAAATTTATCTTCCTCCCCTATCCCCACCAAAACCAAAACCACAGCCAAAAGTTATTTTACTAAGTTAAAGACATAGGTGAGGGGGACAGAAATGATAGTCGGGTCTGGATGCCCAATTTTCAGAAAAATACTGACAAATTGGAGTCTACCCAGTACAATGAAAGGAACCAAGTGGTGAGAAAATCATGCCACATTGGGGAAAAAAATTTTGTGAATGAGGAGCCTCAAGAAGAAGAGGAAGGAGGGAGTACAGAGCTATCTTCACTGGTCTGCAAGGGCCTCCTCTCGAAGGAGTCACAACTAGGACCGACTGATGCCGTTACTTTGGATACTTCGCTTGCCGTTACTTCAATTTGGCAACAGAAGAGATTTTTAGACGGCTGGCTATTTAGAAAGGAGTGCCTCCCAAGATAACGAGCATCGCCTTGTTTGTATTTGTTCAGACAGCAAAGAGTGAACAATTGCTTCTAGCACATAGAAAGAATGCCCAGTTGGGGAAGGACTCAATAGGAATCCTTTGGACAAAGAGAGCATGTTAAGTTAGTCCTTCCTCCTTGAGACAAACTCTGATTGTCTCCGTCTGTCTGTCCGACTCTCTCTACGTCTCTGTCACTGTCTTTGTCTCTCCTAGTTTAAGCTCTTCTGTCCCTTCCCCCCCCCAACCTCCCACTTCCATCACAAAAGGAGTCCCAAATCATCCCGGCGCACAGAATAACCAGGAAAGTCTGCTCCCAGGTTTCTCTTCCCTAAAGGCAGAGACTCCCTGGAGGTAGCCGAAGACTAGTGCCTCCCAAGCAAGCAGACCCATTTGGTGCCGCGCACCTAGCACCCACTTAGTGTAGCCCTCTAACGTTATTTCAGTATTTGAAGGGAGGGGATCGAACTCTGGGGTCCCAGCCTAAGCAACCTCAGTGATATCTGAGCACTCACTGTTCTCCCCATCTCTTATCCCTTCTGCTCTGGCGTCTGCTTTCCCCCCTCCTAATCACCGAAGTGGGACTGAAGACTCCTGGGGCTTACGGGGTCTGGTAGAAAACACCCAGAGAACGTGCCCCGTAACCCCTGGGTGAACCTGGCACTTAGCAGAGCCCAGTGTCTCGGCTTCATATGCAAGCGGGAGTTGGGGAAGAGGAGGATGAAGCTACGCAAGGACAACTCAGGTGTTATTGGAGGTGGGGAGGTAAGGGGGACTCGGTGCTACGGGGATGGGGAGCGGAGGAAAGGCTCACTTGGGGAGGGGGGTTGCTGCTATTACAGGGAGGGCTAGATCGCTGCTACCCTGGACCCGCTCCCACCCCTACTACTACTGCGCTCTCCTACTACTGCGCCGCTGAAATTCTAAGAGCTCAGTTTGAATGCGTCTCGCTTAGCCCACCCGCTAGGTCCAGAGGTCTTCGTCTGAACGTCAGCACGCATTCTGCAGTGGTAAAGGGAGAAGTTCAAGAAGTTTGACAAAACTTTTGATTCTCACCAAGTTTCTATCCCCTCACTTACCCATAGCGGCAGGTTGGAGTGCTTCAGCGGAACTGGGAGGCTGGGTTTTTTTTCTTCCTCCTATAAAGGTGTTGTTCCAAGCCCAGTCCAACGTAAGAGGCCGGGCGGGGCTAGGGCTCCACCTTCGGGGGCGGGAGGGGGAAAGAGAAAGGATGGGGGAAAGCTCTAAGGTTTGAAGGTTTAAAGACCCGGGCAGGTAACCATGCCTTAGGTCTTTCCCTATAAGAGAGGCCTGGGGCCAAATTTCCTAATAACAGGTGTGGGGAGGGCAGCTGTAGCATCTGCGGGGAAGCTTAAGGCAAAGAGGACCATTAAGGAATCATGGGCACAACCTGGGGAATTTTGCCTCGAGTCAAGTGGAGAATGAATGAAAACATCAGGAAGGACAGGTTGGGAGGTCGAGCTAGTTTTCCCTTATCTAACCGCAAGGGAGTCGGGCTCAACTCAGGTGGCCGGGAGAATGGAGATGTGTCACATCCTCCACTTCAGATGTCTCTCTCGCCTACACCAGAAACTTGTTACAGGTTCTGAAGGGTGACTGGTCTCAAAACTTTCCAGCCCTGATTAGGCAATGGGAATCTGGGACAGAAGGGCCTCCTCTCTTCACCTTTCTTCATCTACAGGGGTGTGGTTGGTAAGCACGTGAGATCGTGGCATACATTCTTCTTAAATATCAGGTGCTGTTGTTAGCCAAGGGCATGAGGGCTTGAGCAAAAGTCAAGTATGGGATCTACTGAGGGATAACCAAAATAAACTTCGGGAAAGGAAGAAAGGATATTTCGTCGTTATTACTTTAAACTTAAGTAGAAACCAGAGGTAGAAAGATCAAGTTTGTGATATTTTATCTTGATCAATTTGAAGTTTCTCAATTTGGGATTTCTCTTTTTGCCATTCTCATACACCTTTGACTTCTGGGTAGTTGGAAACATTGCTCCGTTGCTTCCACAAGGAATCGAGTTTTCCTCTGATTCGGACTAGAATCATACCTTTCAGCAGAATTGAATGACTTTTTTTTATATTGTTGACCTTGACAAGTCTCATCTATTATTGCTTTAAGGGGAAGAAAATGTTTTCCCAAGGCAGAACACTGAGAGAACAAAAAAAGGGGGGGGGGGAGAAGAGGACACAAGAGGATTCTAGATATGGTGCTAGATGGTTTTCAAAACTCCTGGATTCCCTAGGGTCTCTCTCCTAAGATGTTCCTGACTCCCAGACGCAGGCAATTTTTCTTTGGCAATGTCAGGAACTATTTTACCATAGCTGATACAGTTGGGAAACTGGACTTTTCCTGCCCTTAAAGCAGAAGAGACACAATTACTTTGTAAATCTTACTCAGGTGGCACTCTTCACAGAATATTAATTAGTCATTTATCAAATATCTCTAGCACTGTGCTGGATGCCAGGGATACAAAGGGGGGGGGGGAGAAAAGTCTGCTATTAAGAAACTTTCTGTCTTGTCTTCCTTTATCTCCTAGCTGAATTCCTACCTATCTGTTGAAGTCTAATTCAAATGCCATCTCCTCCAGGAAGCCTTCCCTGATGGCTCCTGGGCTTCACATGGGACCTCTTTTTTTTTTTTAATCAATCATCTAAGGTATTTGCATTTATTTTAGAGCCTCTAGAATAGCCAACCAGGGAGCAGCTAGGTGGCACAGTGGTTAAAGCACCGGCCCTGGATTCAGGAGTACCTGAGTTCAAATCCAGCCTCAGACACTTGACACTTACTAGCTGTGTGACCCTGGGCAAGTCACTTAATCCCCATTGCCTGCAAAAAAAAAGAAAGAAAGAAAAAGAAATAGAATAGCCAACCCAGGTTTAAGACATTTTGTGGGTATACTTTGAAACCATGGCTCACAATCACTTTTTCCACTAGCAATTTTGTTATTCAGTTGTTTCAGTCTTGTCTGACTTTCTGTAACCCCATTTTGGGATTTTCTTAGCAAAGATAATGGAGTGACTTGCCATTTCCTTCTCCAGCTCATTTTACAGATGAGGAACTGAAGAAACAGGGTTAAGTGATTTGTCCAGGGTTACACTGTTAGGATGTATCTGAGGGCAGATTTCAATTACTGAAGATGAGTCTTCCTGATTCCAAGCCCAGTGCTCTATCAGCTGTGCTACCTAACTGTCCCTTTTTTTTTTTTACTAGTGAACAGAGGGTCAAATTAATGAACAAATATAAGAAAAGTTTCAATAGAACATTCCTCCCAATAAACCTAGGACACTCTCACAAATAAGCACACTTAGTGGGGAGAGTGTGAGTGCATTAGGGGCTAGAGAAATGAGACATGAAGAAGGGTGTGTGCACAAAGAGCAACAATTGCAATGGTTGGTGCTGATCTGATGTTATCAAACTTCTCCCAATGTCCCAAACTCCTTCCATATTATCTCCCCTGGTTCTTGCTAAGCTCATGGTGACTTCTGGGTCTTGTGGTAGCTGCTGGGCTAGGAATTATCTGTTGCCACCAGATTCTGGGACCATCTCTTCAGGGTCACACTGTCCATAGCTCATTTACTAGGGTTCATTGACTAAAATTTCTCCATGATAAAGACAGTGTTATAGATCTTTAGTAGTGGCCATGATGTTATCTAATAAAAGCTAGGCATATCATCCCCAGGCTAAGATTCTTTTCTCTTCAACTAAATTTGAGAATATTAATATTTCATTCCAGATAATTATCTAATTTAGGGTTAGATATTACACATTCCTTTATGGTTTGGCCGGCAAATAAATTTGTATCACAACCAAAGATAAGCTAAAGAGGCAAAAACATTGTTGTGTACTCACCTTCATTTCTGCCCTTTTTTAAAACCTTATTTGTCAGCAGTACTGTATTTGGCCAGGGAAAAATCCTAGCTATTCCTCTGTATTCTTCCCCCAGGTAAAGAATTTGCAGTCCTAGGAAATTATTATAGATTACCCAGGAATATCTGCAAGTATACATTATAAGCAAAATAGTAATACATAATAGCTAATGGTTAGTGATGAATACAATGTTTACTTGGAACAGTGATTTGTGAAGAACCTAATTTTCTTTATATGTCAAGTCAAGAAGCATTTAAGTGCATACTGTATGCCAGGTTTGAGGTAAAAATAAAGGCAAAAATAGTCCCTACTCTTAAAGTGCTTACAGTTTAATGAGGGAGATAACATTGCAAACAACTATGTACAGACTTTATCTACATCTATATACACATACATACAAACATTCTCTCTTTATATATATGTATATATGTATATATATATATATATTAAATACCATACATACATACTAGGTAAAGTGGAGATAATAAAGAACAGTATTAAAAGGGATGAGATAGGATTCTTGCAAAAGGTGGACTTTAGCAAAGACTTGAAAGAAACCAGAAGATAAAGATAAGAAGGGTAAGAATTCCATGCCTGAGGCAGTCAGTGAAAATGCGGAGGGGTGGGGGGGAACTACAACCTTAATTATTTCTTGTTTACTTATAAATTCCTGTATATTAAGAAAATAACATAATCTATTCTTTTTTTTTAAGTGAGGCAATTGGGGTTAAGTGACTTGCCCAGGGTCACACAGCTAGTAAGTGTTAAGTGTCTGAGGCCGGATCGGAACCCAGGTACTCCTGACTCCAGGGCTGGTGCTTCATCCACTGCGCCACCCAGCTGCCCCATAATCTATTCTTTAAATTAAAAAAAAAAACTTCCTAGAGCAAATTGTCTTTAAACAATGTCTTTAAAAATGCCTTTAAACAAAAACATCATTCCTTTCATTTCATTGCCTCAGTTCTCCTAAGGTAAAATAATGTAAAACAAATGAGTTTTCCCACATAGGGAGATTGAGGAGAAATTAAAAATAAAGCAACTTTAGTTGCTATAGAAATGCTAATATTCAGAAGTGAATTCTGCAACAAACAATTTGAGAATGAAGAAGTATTTTGAAAAATCTCATTTGGAGACTTGTCCAGAAAGCACATTGTCATTCAGAAGAAAACAAATGGTAATAGAAAGGAGGCCAGACCAGTTTTAAGTCTGGTCAGTTCCCAGAGTTGGTATGCAAAAACTTAATGCCAAAAGAAAAATTTTTATAAAATTGAGCAACTGAAATCAAGGTGGTAACATGAGAGAAGTTCTCCGAGAGAATGATGTGCTTCCTATCTAATTCCTACCTGTGGTGTGCTTTTTGTAGCACTAGAAGTCAAAGTAGCTAAGAGGAAAGCTGGCTTATTTTGGTGAGGAAGAACAAACATACTTAGACTGGTTTATGTTGACAATTGGCAAACTTTCCCTTCAAATTTACAGCATTTGTTCATTTTAAATATTCTTTTATAGCAATCTTTAATCTAATCTCTCTCTTTATAGTTTGAAGGCAATTGCTTTGAAACCCATGGTATTACATGTCTGCTAAGGATGTGTGTGAGAAGACAATGAATTCATAGATACTTAGAATTGCAAGGGACATCAGAGGTTATCTAGTCCACCTTGTATTTGAGAAAGAATCTCCTTTACAACTTCTTGGATAAATGATCCCATACTTAAACACCTGCACTAATGGGGAATTCCTTACATTTTGAAGAGGTCCATTTCATTTTCTGCCAATCTTATTATGGACTCCCCTCCCCTCCTCGTCAAGTTGAAATCTGCCTCCTTAAAATTTCCTTCCTTTATGGGGGCTGCTAGGTGGCACAGTGGATAAAGCACTGGCCCTGGATTCAGGAGGACCTGAGTTCAAATTCAGCCTCAGACACTTGACATTTATTAGCTGTGTGACCCTGGGCAAGTCACTTAACCTTCATTGCCCCCCCCCCATTCCATCCTTTAAACCTAGGTTTGCCTTCTAGGTCCAAACAAGACAAAAATAATAACTCTTCCATACAAATCCTTGAAGATAAATATTACATTTCCCTATGTCTTTTCTTCTCTAACTAGACTTCCCCAATTCTTTTAACCAAATCTCATAAGGTATGAATTAACTTGCTCTGTCCTGGTTGTTTTCCTTTAGATATGCTTCCTTGTATGAATAAAATTAGATAATACTCTTTACAGAAATAAAAACCTAAATGATTAGAGAAATATTACTTGTTTATGAGTAAGGCCAAGCCAATATAATAAAATGGCAATACTCTAAATCAATTTATGTGCCATACCAAATTAAATTATCAGAGGATTGTTTTATAGATCTAGATATGCTCTAATTTGTCAATGACTTTCCTAAAATATGGTGCCCAGAATTGAACACAGTATTCCAACAGCAATCTGACCATATCAAATTAAAGCAAAACTATAATGTCCCTTAATCTGGATAACTTGCTTTTATTAATTTAGCCTAAGGGGCAACTAGATAGCAGTGCTTAGAATACTGGACCTGAAGTTGGGAAGACTGTGAGAAATGGGTAGTTGTCTCCTCTCAATGTGGATATAACAGTCAGTCATACTCCCCCTGACCTGTTTGTAGGACAAAGGTCTCAGATCCCCTCCTCCCCCTCAGGTTAGCAGGTCACATGGTTCAAGGAGCCCTGGTCTCAATAAGGTCTGTTTCAGAGTTGTGTCCATATAAGGAAGTATAAGGTCCACTCCTGAGTCGTGCCCATACAAGGAAGAAGGGTGGGAATACTGCGTTCTGATTAGCTAGCTTTTGCGCATAGATTGTAACCCCACCAGTGATGAAAAAGGGGACTGTCCCTTTGTGTTAGGGACTAGGGTATAAAACAGGGCCTGCAAGCCCCCTTTCTGGGCACCCACTAGCTGCACACTAGGGTGCTTCCTTCTCATGAGAAGAAAATAAAGCCTTTGTCACCTTACTGCTGAGTTCCTGAGAATTATTGAGAAGAGGATGGATTTTTCCCTCACAATTGGAGGTTCCACCGAGATGTAAGGAGCTGCAGGGCCCTCTGGGTTCCAGCACTCCCAGCGCCCTTCACCAGCGAGGGGGCCACTCCCAACTCCTGAGTCGGAGGAACTCAGCAGAGAACTCAGCAGAGACGTCAAATGTAGGGTGGAATATGCTCACCAAAGGGGTAAGAATTTATCAAAACAGGGACTGCCGTGGGGAAGAAGGAAAAGCCAGTGCTCTGGTTTGTTAGGCTCATGTTGGGGAGTCACTTGCTATACGTCTTTTGCAGGAGTATTGGGTGAATTTATGAATGAAAGTTTACCTCCCAGGATTGTGGGGATAGAGGGGAATGTTACTGGAGTTTAGTATAATGTTTTGTTTGGGGGAAAAGCCAGGAGAGAGGTCCCTGAATTTCATCTCTAGAGAAGAGAGCATGGTGTAGAGGCGTGGCTCTCTGGGATGCCTTTATCCCTGAGTAGGAGATGAGCAGGCATTTGTGTGTGTGTGTGTGTGTGTGTGTGTGTGTGGTGGTGGTGGTGGTGGTCCTGGTCCAGTGGGGTCATCATCTGACTGAAGGGGTATCTTATTGGGGGAGGGCCATCCCCCACTGGTGGTGGCTGAGAGAATTTGGTCGAGGGGCAGCTCCAGATCCCTCAGGTCATCTCTCTCTCCCCCTCACACCACAGGGACAGCAGCCACACCTAATCTTGTCTTCCGTGGGAGTGGAGGAGACTTGGAGTGAAGGGTGGTGGTCCTGGAGTTACTCAGAGTGTCTGTCCTTTGGTTTGGTTTCGTGGGGAGGGGGTTCTTTTAATTTGCCCTAGGGAACTTCTCTGGTAAACTAGGTCCATTAGAAAAACAAAAGGGTTTGCTTGGGAAGGTGGGGGAGGCCTATGGATCCTTCTAGAGTCTAGGATTAACAAAGATCGGTTAGCCCCAGGCAATTCATTTGCTTGGGAAAGGGGAGTGTGAATTTAGAGCCTTTTCTTAGAAAAGAAAAAGTTAAAAAAAAAAAGTTTGAGAATCCCACTTTAAAATCCTGAGAAAACTGATTCCATGTTTTAATTGGTAAACTGTTGATAGTAATATTTAGCAATTGTTGCATGCTATTGTAAATTGGTTTTGTGATTTTGCTAAGGGTTAAATACTGTTTGAGTTTATTGATTAACCGAAAGCTTTCACTGCAGCTTTTGTGTAAGAAATTGTACCTATATAGCCCTCCTCCTCATTAACATTAATTGCCTTTATTCAGAGTTATCAGATCTGAGCAAACAAGGTGCCAACTATCCACTGGGAGAGAGGACTCCGTTTCCCCTACACTGTATTCCATGAGGCTTGGCAACTTCTGTTCTTTTATGGTAACCCCCATGATCATCCCAGGTGGCATGATAAACACAATGTTGAATTTGGCCATGGTATCTGGTACCAATGGTATTAGACTCTTTATGAAACCAAGATGAAAATTCTATTCTTAATTGTTTTATATTAAATTAGAAGAGTATAGGAATATAACTTTATGGACTCCTTTGTATGTGGCTTGGGAAGTTTTTTTAACATCTCAAGTTTGTTTCAAGAGAAGTAGAGATGGCTAACTTATAGAATGTTTTGTTATGTTAAATAATTTGTTAGATAAAGCAGCATGGGGCATTCTTGGCATCTCTCACTAGAACAGCTTTTCACTCCTGATGCAGGATTCTAGGGTTTCTGGATTCTCTTTCTTGGTTTTGGGTGTGCCAAGGTGCCAGGCGGTTAAAGTTTGTAGGTGCCAGGTGTGCTGACCAGTGTGCCAGGCGGTTAAAGTCCACAGGTGCCAGGTGTGCCAACCAGGGTGCCAGGCGGTTAACATCCATAGGTACCATGCATGCCAAGCAATGTGCCAGGAGATGCCAAGCAATGTTCCAGGTGGGGGTAGTCCCCAAGAATTCAAAGGGTTCATTAAAGATGAATGCCATGTCTAGTGATACAGAAAAGGAAGAAAGTACACCTCCCTAAAATTCCCAAAGTCCTTTGGGAGACAAATTAGAAACTTGGGATAAGCTTGAGAAGAATAGAGGAAAATGCAAGAAGAGAATGATAAAATATTGTTGCCTAATATGGGCTGGGGTTCACCTCAAGGGAGGTTCAGTACTTTTTGCCTAAATTTAGGTCTAATGAAAATCGGGTTTGCCAAGCCTTAAATGTATATGTGATTTTTATTTGGGAAGGGAGTTCCCAATAATAGAAATGAAAAGCATGTTTCTCAGATATTTCTGGCCTCTCTGCCTCTGTTTCTTTAGTCCGACAGAAGGGACTTCTGGCCCAGACTCCTCAAGTTTCCAGCTCACCAATTTAAGCCTGGAGACTGGGTATTGATAAGAACCTGGAAGTGCAACAAGTTGGAACCTGATTGGGAAGGGCCGTTCCTGGTGTTACTTTTCACTGACATTGCGGTGAGGACTGAGGAACAAAACTGGACTCACTACTCACTACTCTCAAGTAAAAGGGACACCTTTTCCAGAAGAAAAACCAGAGCCAAAACATGAGCAGTAGACTGTTAATAAGGAATCTGATCTACTGAGGGTGAAGTTTAAAAAAGACTTTAATGTACAATATACTAAGCCTGGTACAAAAAGGGGGAAGGGAGGTAACATTTTGGGGTAGAGGGAGCTGCTCAGGCAAACAAGTAGTGGAGGAGCAAAAAGGATTTGGTATATGGGCATCTGAAGGAGGAACTGATCCCATAGGAAGAATAGGAATATCTTTTGAAAATCTCATGGATCCTACATCCCCCTATCCTTTTTTTGTGTGTGTGTGTGAGGCAATTGGGGTTAAGTGACTTGCCCAGGGTCACACAGCTAGTAAGTGTTAAATGTCTGAGGCCAGATTTGAATTCAGGTACTCCTGACTCCAGGGCTGGTGCTCTATCCACTGTGCCACCTAGCTTCCCCCTCTCCCCCCATCCTTTTTTTTTTTAATTTTAGCAGGGCAATGGGGGTTAAGTGACTTGCCCAGGGTCACACAGCTAGTAAGTGTCTGAGGCCAGATTTGAACTCAGGTACTCCTGAATCCAGGGCCGGTTCTTTATCCACTGCGCCACCTAGCTGCCCCTTCCCCCCATCCTTTTAAGACTCCAGAAATAACCTCTCCAAGTCCAGAAGGGAAATTAGGAAACCCTGAAACTCCTGAGTTACAGGCCAGTGAAGTTAAGGATGTGAGACAGACAGTGGAGACAGAGAATGGGTTTGGAGATTCAAATGCTCAGATGGAATGGGTCAGCACTTTGGGAAGACCAGCTGCCCATACTCTAAGTCCACATTTTAGCCTGGAGGGGTTCCGGTGTCTCCTTCAATTATACCAGAATGGGTTGGCAAAGGGTGAGAGTTGCAGGGATTTGGAGCTACTCTTCCCTGTGATAAAAAGGACAGCAGAAAAGATCCACTTTTGTTGGAGTCCCAGGAAACCATCCTGCTTGTCTCTCCAGATGGGTGAGAGGTTTTCTGGTCTTGGGTAATATGAGTTGTGTCCAAACATGGGAAGTAACCGAGAACAACTTGGTAGATTTTTTATCCCTGATCCTCCCCTGAGCCGACCTATGGTGGTATTGTGGTGGAAGATCAACCTTACCCCCTAACTGGGCTGGGACTTGTGGGTTGGTGTGGCTGGCCACCCTCTTTACCATGGCATCTGAGCATTTCTCAAATCTGAGTCTAAATCAAGAAAGAAACACAGCCCAGAGGGGCAAAAAGGGTCATCTGACTCTCTAATCTGCCTAGATAGCATAGAATTCACAGATTTAGACCAAAAGGTAGAGGATATATTCAATAAATGTAATGAGAGGAGCCAAATAGTCAAAAATAAAGAGGAGGGATTGTGAGAAATGGGTAGTTGTCTCCTCTCAATGTGGATATAACAGTCAGTCATACTCCCCCTGACCTGTTTGTAGGACAAAGGTCTCAGATCCCCTCCTCCCCCTCAGGTTAGCAGGTCACATGGTTCAAGGAGCCCTGGTCTCAATAAGGTCTGTTTCAGAGTTGTGTCCATATAAGGAAGTATAAGGTCCACTCCTGAGTCATGCCCATACAAGGAAGAAGGGTGGGAATACTGCGTTCTGATTAGCTAGCTTTTGCGCATAGATTGTAACCCCACCAGTGATGAAAAAGGGGACTGTCCCTTTGTGTTAGGGACCAGGGTATAAAACAGGGCCTGCAAGCCCCCTTTCTGGGCACCCACTAGCTGCACACTAGGGTGCTTCCTTCTCATGAGAAGAAAATAAAGCCGTTGTCACCTTACTGCTGAGTTCCTGAGAATTATTGAGGATGGATTTTTCCCTCACAAAGACTTATCCTCCTGAGTTCAAATCTCACCTCAGATACATAATAGCTGTATGACACTGGCCAAGTCCCTTAACTCTTCTTGGCCTCAATTTTCTTCATCTGTAAAATGTGCTGGAGAAGGAAATGGCAAACCACTTCAGTATCTTTGCCAAGAAAACCCCACGAAGAGTGGGACAGGATTGAAATGAATGAACAAAATTTAGTCTAAAATCACATTACCTTTTTCGGCTGCCATGTCACACTGTGTAGTGATTTAAAAAAACAACTCATGGTTAAATAGCACTTGAGACTTATAAACCCCAAGTCTTTATTTATATGAATTGTAGTTTCAGCTCTGCCTTTCTCATTTTTGTATTCTTACAGCTGATTTTTAAAAATTAAACATAGTAGCATTTCTCATTAACAACAGTAGCCATTCATACAATATTATATGGTTTACAAAATGTATCATACATATTTACAAAGTACAGGTATATCATATCTGATCTTCCCACTAATCTTGTGAGGTAGGTATCATAACTGTTATTTTATAAGTAGGCTACCTGCCAAGTGGGTATCCCCCAACTTGCTCTCTTACTCATCTTCACAGGTTGTGTCCATCAGAGGGTAATTACTCACCCAGACTTAAAATTACTCTGTGGTTCTACACTTCTAAACTATATAGCTCATGAGCCCCAACTAATGTCCTTACCTTTGATAGATGGCCAGTACAAACAATTAGCTCAGAGGCAGCTAGGTGGCACAGTGGATAGAGCACCAGCTCTGGATTCAGGCAGACCTAAATCTGGCCTCAGACACTTGACACTTACTAGCTGTGTGACCCTGGGCAAGTCACTTAACCCCAATTGCCTCACCAAAAAACAAAAACAATTAGCTCAAAGCAAAGGCATTTACTAAGATGGTATATTAAGTAGCTACAAAACACCCCACACCCTGCAACAAATTTGGGACACACTATCCCACAAATATACCCAATGGCACCTGGAAGAGTGGACAGATAAATCAGTTACATTCATAGTGAAACACACATGTAAAGATCACATGTGACAAAGGAAAGTCATTTTCCCTGTGAATGCAGAGCTCTAATGGCCTTTGTCTTTTTGTAGTGACCTCACTTTGCTTCTCACGTGGAGATCTATTTCTGCTGGGCAGCTTTTTTAGCTGGGCTTCCTGGGCTGGCCATCTACAGATGGCCTCCTACTTACCAGGAGTTAGACATTGCTGGTTCCTTCTCTGCTGCCAGGGATCACAATCCTTGGACTGGCTTGTTGAGGACTTGCTTGTTGTGTTCTTCCATTAGATAATTAACTCCAATGCAATAAGCCTCCTCCCCTCTGATGTCCTTTGTTAAAGGGGCAAGAGGAAAGGCAGAGAGTGATGCTTTCTCAGGAGCTGGATTCTTCCTTTGTAGCTGCCAGGGATCACACACCACAAAACTCTCCCACCCTCACTGTTCAAATGGACCACAAGCTAACTTTTTTTTTTAAGTGAGGCAATTGGGGTTAAGTGACTTGCCCAGGGTCACACAGCTAGTAAGTGTTAAGTGTCTGAGGCCGTATTTGAACTCAGGTACTCCTGACTCCAGGGCCGGTGCTCTATCTACTGTGCCACCTAGCCACCCCACAAGCTAACTTTTTAAAGGCTATCTGAGGCATAGTTGATCTTTTGCCAGACTATGACAAGGTACCCTTCTAATTCTATCAATGAAGAATGTTTTTACAACTCATAAAGGAAGTAAAAACCTTGCTTTGTAATTTGTTCAAGAAATTAATACCTTGGCCCTTTTGTAATTTCTTTGGTTGGACATAGGGGGAATAATTGATCAGTAATGTCTTTTTTTTTTGGCCGGGGCCGAGGCGGGGGGGAGGCAATGAGGGTTAAGTGATTTGCCCAGGGTCCCACAGTTAGTGTCAAGTGGCTATGGCCAAGATTTTGAACTCAGGTCTTCCTGAATCCATGGCCAGTGCTTTGTCCGCTGTGCCACCTAGCTGCCCCCTATCAGTAATGTCTTAACCAACCCATCCTCCCCTAAATACAGATGAGGAAATTGAGGCTCAGGGCAGTGACTCTACATTTCTTTCATGAGCTGTCATGGAAACTGTTCAGTTGCTATTTTTATGCATATGAATCCTGCATCTATATACACACACATCTCTTGTCTTTTTCCCAAACTCCAATCCTGCATCATGAACTACCTGTTGGATATTTTGAATCAGATGTTCCATTAAGCATTTCAAATTCAACACATTCAAAACAGAATTCATCTTTCCCGTAGAACTTATTCTTCTCCACTTGCCTATTACAAAGAGGGCACCACAATCCTCCCACTCATTTGTAATGTCATTGTTGTGTTCAACTCTTCATTTATTTGTCCAGTCTTGCTGCTTCTATCTCCACAACAGCTTTCACGTATGTCACCTTCTCTCTAGTCACACACCCATTGTCCTGGTACAGACCTTTATTGTCTCTCATTTGGACTCTTACAATAGGCTCCTATGTTGTCTGTGTTTGTCTGTCTGTCTCTCTCAAGTCTCTCCTCCTCTCAGCCTATCACTTGCTTTGTTTTTTTGTTTTGTTTTGTGGGGCAATGGGAGTTAAGTGACTTGCCCAGGGTCACACAGCTAGTGTCAGGTGTCTGAGGCTGGATTTGAACTCAGGTCCTCCCAAATCCAGGGCCGATGCTTTATCTCCTATGCCACCTAGCTGCCCCCTAACCTATCACTTGCACAAGCACCAAAGTGATTCTCCTAAAGTGAAGATCTAACCATAGCATCCCCACCCCTATTTTGTATATTCCAATTTCTCATTATCTTTTGGGTCAGATTTTTTGGCATTTAAATCTCTTTATGACATGGCCACTTTCTGTCATTCCCCAATATTTCTATATTATTTCCTACCATGCACACTGAGATCTTGCTGTACTCTCCTGCCTGCTGTTTCACACATAAAATTGTCTATCTCCTCTCTCCGTGTCTTTGTACTGACTGCTTTCCATGCCTGTGATGGGCTTCTTCCTTATTTTTGTCTCTTGGAATCCCTGACCTCCTTTAAGATTTAGATCAAGAGGGCAGCTAGGTTGCACAGTGTATAGAGCACCAGCCATGCATTCAGGAGGACCTGAGTTCAAATCCGGCCTTAGACCCTTGACACTTACTAGCTGTGTGACCCTGGGCAAGTCACTTAACCCCAATTGCCTCACCAAAAAAAAAAAAAAAAGATTCAGATCAAGTGCTACCTTCTACATGAAGCCTTTCCAGATTCCTCTAGGTGCTGAAAGCATCTCTATGTAAAAACGCACCTTGTGTTCATATTGTGAACGTGCTTACTATATACAGAGTGTACCAGAAGTCTTCATGCAGGTTTAAGTGATTTAAGATTAAGCCTCAATAGCATCAAACTTCTTGAAAATCTAAGCTTTAATAGCTTAAAACTGTATGAAGACTTTTGGTACATCCTATGTATGAAAATGTTGTCTTCCTATTAGAATATAAGCTCCTAGGATAGAGGGGTTGTTTCAGTTTTGTTTTTGTATATTCCCAGCACTTAGCACAGTGCCTAACACACATTAAGTATATAAGAGGATCATAGATTTAGAACTAGAAAGAAACTTGAGGTCAAGTCCAACCCCCTTATTTTACAAATGAAGAAACTGAGGTACAGAGATGTTAGGTGACCTGTGTGGCATCATACAGTTAGTAAGTGTCTGAGGCAGGATTTGAACTTGTTGGTTAATTGACCATTCCCCTCAGCTTAATCTTATTTGAAAACCTGACAAGTCGGCCATCTTTGCCTTTCTTCTAAATCAGCAGTTCTTAAACTTTCTGGTCTCAGAACCTCTTTACACTGTTAAAAAATTATTGAGGACCCACCAAGAACCTTTTGTTCATGTAGATTATTTCTATTGCTATTTACTATATTGCAAATTAAAACATCTTAGTATGATTCTGAATACAGTTTTGACCCTGAAAGGGTTTTGGTGAACTCCACGGGTCCCTGGACCACACTTTAAGATCTAAGTCATTGATAAACACTATGAACAAAACAGAAGGACAGAATCTTGTGGTACCTGACTAGAAACTCTCTTCCAAGATGGTACATATCTATTAACCACTACTCTTGGGGGCTAGTCATTTAATCAGTTCTGAATCCATCTAATTGTACTATCTCCATTTCCCCAGAAGCCTCTCATGAAGTACATTGTCAAATGCCTTGCTAAAATTAGCAATTCTGTGTAGATCTGGTAGTCTTGTTTTTGTTTTTTGTTGTTTTGTTTGTTTGACTTGCCCGGGGTCACACAGCTAGTAAGTCTCATGTGTCTGAGGCCACATTTGAACTCAGGTCCTCCTGAATCCAGGGTTGGTGCTTTATCCACTGTACTGCCTAGCTGCCCCAATCTGGTAGTCTTGTAACCTTATTTTTTTTTTAAATAATTAATTAATTTTAATTTGATAAGATTTCCAATTTCAAATTTTTCTCCCTCCCTCCCCTCCCTTCTGCTCCCCTAGACAGCAGGTAATCTGTAACCTTACTTTTAAAAGAAGGAAATAATGTTTAAGTGGGATGGATTAGTACTTATAGAGCCTATTCTAGTGATTGAGATTCTTTTTTTTTTTAGGGAATCACAACTTTTTTTTTTAAGTGAGGCAATTGGGGTTAAGTGACTTGCCCAGGGTCACACAGCTAGTAAGTGTTAGGTATCTGAGGCCGGATTTGAACTCAGGTCCTCCTGACTCCAGGGCCAGTACTCTATCCACTGTGCCACCTACCTGCCCCCAAGAAACAACTTCTTCAGTCACTTGTTCTAGAATTTTACCAGGAATCACATCTGCAAGTTTGTATACTCTAGGTTGCAGATGGACTAGGAGAGGTGATTTGGACTCTTGAAGGCACCTGAGTGTTCACTTACCTTGTCCTCAAGTATGGGATTCACTTCCCTTCCCTCAGTCATATGACCACAAAACTGTGGAAGAAATTGGAAAGGTTTTATTGACCTAGTCACATGGTTCTTACCTAATAATAAGCTTTGGAAATCTTAATCAATCCACAGACATTTACCAAGTATTCAGAAGGTACAAAGATCCAATTTAAGACATATAAAGCAGCCTCTTTCCTCAAGAGTTTACAATTTAGCTAGAAAGGGGAGGTGAGATATCTATAAGTAAAGTCAGCTAACATTATTTTAAAATGTAATATTTAATTTACTAAGGCCTTAATATGTAAATGTTAATATTAGAATCTATTCTAATAGAGGTGAGGGTGAGATCAAAGTCTTTGGGCATGGTCACACAAGACTCCCTGAATGATAGGGTTCTTGACCTGGGCTTGAAAAGATAGGTCACTATGCAAAGTGCTTTACAATCATTATCTCATTTGATCTCACAACAATCCTGGGAGGCAGGTGCTATTATTATCATTTTACAAATGAGCAAACTGAGACAAGCAGAGGTTAAGTCACTTGCCTAAGGTCATATAACCAGTAAGCATCTGAGGCCAAATTCGAATTCAGGTCTTCCTGACTCCAGATGTTGTACTCACCACTGTGCTCACCTAGCTGGTTCTGCTCACTTCAGTCTGCATCAGTTCATGCAAGTCTTCCCAGGTTTTTTTCATCATTTTTTACAGCACAATAATATTCTATTTCATTCAACTATTCCCCAATTAGTGGATACTCACTTAAAAAAAAAGTTCTTTCTGTAGCAAAAAGTGCTGCTATAAATATATTTGTACACACAGGTCCTTTCTCTCAGTCTTTGGTGTCTTTGGATTATATGCTTGGTAATGGTAATCACTGGGTCAAAGAAAAAACACAGTTCAGTGATTTTTTTTCTCAGTATAGCTTCAAATTGCTTTCTAGAATGCCTGGATCAATTCACAGGCGTATACATTAATATGCCTATTTTCTCACAGCCCCTCTAACAATTTTCCTTTCCACTTGTGTTAAGGCTTGGAGCAAGAGATGTGATGTTGTGTAAAGGGAAAAGAGAACTTCATGAAGGATAGTAATATTAAGTAAGACTAGTCAGTCAGCAAACATTTATTAAGCACCTAATATGTGCCAGGCAGGGGTGGGGGTGGGAGATGTAAGGGGGGGTGGGGTGTGAAACTGCAAAGAAAAGCAAAAAAAAAGCCCTTCTTAGAGTTCTTCTTAGTCTAATGATGTGACTATACTTTTTGTTTGTTTGTTTTTGGTTTTGGTTTTTTTGTGGGGCAATGGGGGTTAAGTGACTTAACCCAGGGTCACACAGCTAGTAAGTATCTGAGGCTGGATTTGAACTCAGGTACTCCTGAATCCAGGGCCGGTGCTTTATCCACTGTGTCACCTAGCCGCCCCCTTCCTTAGTCTAATGATGACAGTCCTACTGTGGAAAAGTTTAAAGTGCCAGGTTGAAGAATTCATTTTTGATCCTAGAAGCAATAAGGAGCCCTTTGAAGATGTATAAGTAGCTAAGTAACATAGAACTGGGTAACTTAGCAGTGGTGTGGAGGATGAACTAGAGAAGGAAGAAAATTCCCACATTCATTAGAATAATAACATTTTGCTTTTATTTTTAATTTTCTCTTTGTCAAACCACTTCCTCTTTATTATTAACAATAACTTCTTTTGGAAATTCAAAAAGAAAGCAAGAATTATCCTTTGTGTTCATTTTCCATTTCTTTCATTTTAAAAGTAATTTTTAAATATTAGAAATGTATATCTCTGTATTTGTTAATGATTAATAATAGGATTATGCTTTTTCTATCCCTTATCACCAACTGATATATTGAAAGTTTGCAATCAAATGTTAAATCTTTCCAAGAACTAAATGAATGATACATTAACAAATTTGCAGTGAATTTATATTTGAAAAAAGATTTTTGTGAGAAAAAAATGTCTAAAATCTAAGATGATATGAATAATGCTGAATTTGGAGCCAGAAGACATAGATTCTAGGGGCAGCTAGATGGCACAGTGGATAGAGCACCGGCCCTGGAGTCAGGAGTACCTGAGTTCAAATCTGACCTCAGACACTTAACACTTACTAGCTGTGTGACTCTGGGCAAGTCACTTAAACCCAATTGCCTCACCAAAAACAAACAAACAAACAAACAAACAGAAGACATAGATTCTAATCTGAGCTCAGCCATTTACTACCTTTATGACCTTGGGCAAGTAATTTCATCTCTCTGTTTCCTCTTCTGTAAAATAAAAGGGTTAGACTTTGATGACCTCCAATGTCCCTTCCAGATTTACACCTCTGAGTCTATGAAGCGAGCTTTACAGATGACATTTAAAAAAAAATAGCATGCTTCTTCCTTTTCTCTATTTATTCATTTATTTATCTAGAATTTTCCCCAAGTTACATGTAAAAACAAATTTTCACATTGATTTTTTAAAACTTTGAGTTCCAAATTTTCCACCTCCCTCCCTGCCCACTTCCCCTTAAGAACTCAAGCAATTCAATATAAGTTATATATGTTCAGTCATGCAAAACATAACAGACAAAAAATCTTTAGAAAGAGGAACTAACAAAAAATCATACTTCAATCTGTATTCAGATACCATCAGTTCTTTCTCTGTAGATGGATTGCACTTTTCATAAATCCTTCTGATAGCATCCTGCTCTTCATTCCTTACAGCACAATTGTGTTCCAACCTAATCTCTTCTTCAAATTTTTTTCACAGTTACTATTGCTAACTGTATTTCCCTCCATCCTATTCTCTCTCCTTGATATGGAACAGTGCTTCTTCTGGAAAAATAAGAAATGTCAGATGATTCATCTTCATGATTTTATAAATGCAGTTGAAAGACCCAAGGGGAAGGTAGAAGAAAAAAAAAAGCCAAAGTTTCTTTCCTTTTGAAGGGCATTTCTGGAACTGGAAGTCTTTTTTTCCATAAAGAGCAAATCTTAGAGAGAAACTGAGGGAATTGTGGAAATTGAGTGAACCACACTGACTCCATCTTGTGACTCAATTCTAGATCTAGCTCAGTTCCTTTTCTATCTAATTGTGGGTCCAGTCCAATTTTGGTCTTGTGAGAAAACTTTCTTCAATTATGGGAATTGTGAGAAAACTTTAATGCATTGTTTGAACCTAGCCCTTCATAGCTAGGAAGATGTGCCACCTCTATATGTTGCTTAGAGACCTTTAACTAATGACCAACTTAGTTATGCTGACCAGAAACACAGTCATATCCAAAGATTGATTCAAGGAGTTTTTTCGCAATTATATATCTCAAGGCATATGTCTTATCTGACAACTGGCTCTGTACTGGTCAATCAGTTACTGTTTCCTTGTTCCTTTGATTGAATACAGACACTGGCAGGGGGGGGGGGGGGGGGAGGGAGATACCTCTTTTTCTGATTTCAGGGAATTGCATCTGTTTGTTCTCCCCTTCCAGATCTTTTTGGGGGGGGGGGTAGGTGAGGCAATTGGGGTTAAGCCCAGGGTTACACAGCTAGTAAGTGCCAAGTGTCTGAGGCCAGATTCGAACTCGGGTCCTCCTGACTCCAGGGCCAGTGCTCGATCCACTGCGCCACCTAGCTGCCCCCCCTTCCAGATCTTGAAACTCATCCACTCCCTCTTCAACTCAGAAAGACTCCAATTTTTGCTCTAATTAGAAATCAGATTACCTAATCTTGCATCCTGGTTTACATCCTGTTATTTGTTTTCTTTGAATGCACAAAAATCTGTCTCCTCTTGTATTTGGGATCCGGTGCCAAGCTGAAGAGGCCTGGTCCTGATTTGTTATGCAATTGGCATGCACTGCTTAATAAATCAATATGCTCAGAAGTTCAAACCTTTGTTTCCTCAATTATTTCGTCTTCGACCCCTCAAATAGCAGTACAGATTCTATATTGTAACTTAGTGGTAGCTTGAGGTCTACTATATGTAGAGGTCAGCACAGTATGTGTTTCTAATTCATTGACTTATCAGGTAGAACAAGACAGAGTTTTAAAAATTCTTTGTATCTATAAGGAAAATCTTTAATTGTTATATAGAATAATAATGCTGTTGCCATTTTTTTAATGACAAAGGCTCTTAGCTCAGATTTTAATCTTAGTAGTGGTTGTCTTAATTTTTATAAAACAATATGTAACCTGTGGTCCAGCCAAAAGGACTCTAGGTTCACCTGGAACCTCAAGAGGGTTGTTATCTCTCTTGGCTAGGTTTAACACAAGGAAAAAGCTCTCCAAAATTGTAATGGACTAGAGGACAAGTAGTCTTTCATTTCCCTAATATCTTTAAAGTTGTTCCACAAAAATTTTATAGCATATTCACATTGTCTGTCTTTTTTTTGAAAAAAAAAATGTTATTTTTGGGGGGTGGGGTGGGGCAATGAGGATTAAGTGACTTGCCCAGGGTCACACAGCTAGTGTCAAGTATCTAAGGCTGGATCCTCCTGAATCCAGGGCCAATGGTTTAACCACTGCGCCACCTAGCTGTCCCCTATTGTCTAAGTCTTTCCAAATGTAGGTAATAGGGTCCCCAGCTCCCATACAAGTACAGATGGCATTTATTTCACCACAAGACTCAGAGGATTCACAGGCAACATACAGAAACAGATAATGTGTTCAAATAGCCTATCAGCTTCTCCTTAGAAGGAAATAAGACTTGAGGTTGCCAATAAGGCAATCTTCTAGCATTTAAGTAGTCATATGTAGTCCCTCAGTCTTGAGAGCCAGACATAGGAATTGAGTCACACCCCATAGTTCTAAAAGAAACTCAATCTTCAAGAAGCAGACTGAGAAAAACAAAGGAGACTTGGGACTAAGATCCAAGTCAGAAATAGTCCTTAGCAAAAGGGCAAAATGCCAAAGGAAAATGAAAAAGAAAGCTGATGTGGGGAAAAGAAAGGAGAGATCAAGAAAGGCCATTGGCCCCCAAAGGCATCTCAGAGCAGAAGACTTGGACTGAAGGTTCAAGTTATACACAACCTCTCAAAGACTCAAGAAGTTAAATGAACAGGTTAGCTCTTTGCCCAAATTGCCTTCCTCGTGCCTATCCATTAATAGGCATTGTGACATGCTCTAATTTTTTCTTTACCTTCTAACTTGAATCTTTGCCTCAATTATGAAGAAGCTAGAGATAAACATAAATTCAAATTAGAGCAGAGAGCCAAACTTATTTCTAAATTCTTGTAACTACAAGAAAACTGGGGGCTTGAAGCTATTATAATTCTACTCCTAACATTGTTACTCCTTAAACTCCTAGAGAGGGTCACTTATAATAGATGCTTCCATTTCCTCTAAACTCACTTTCTTCTTAACTCTCTCCAGTCACACACACACACACACACACACACACACACACACACGCAAATCAAGCCAATAACTCTCTCCAGTTAGACTTCTGATGTCATTATTCAACCAAAACTGTTCTCTCCAATATTTCCAGTGATCTCTCTCTCTCTTTTTTTTTTTTTTGCGGGGCAATGGGGGTTAAGTGATTTGCCCAGGGTCACACAGCTAGTAAGTGTCAAGTGTCCAAGGCCAGATTTGAACTCAGGTACTTCTGAATCCAGGGCTGGTGCTTTATCCACTGCACCACCTAGCTGCCCCTCCAGTGATCTCTTAATCACTGAATTTAAAGGTTCTTCCTTCTTCACCTCCCTGCAGCTGTTGACACACAAAAAGCATCTAATTGTTGTCCACTTTAAAATTTTCACAGCCATCATAAAAGAGTTCTACAAAGGTCAAACAAGTCTGTGCCATGTCAAAGTGCTATTTGGAAGGCTGGTTGACTTTTTTACCTCCTATAAAAAGCCCCAATTTTATCATTCTCCAAGGGGTTTCTTTTTTCAGGTTTGGGTTAGACTAGAGGCCTCCGTATTCCCTTTCAAATCTAAGGTTCTGAAATCTTGTGAATATAAAATCCTAAATTATTCCATTCAAAAAATATTTTAATCTATTACTTTTGTTGTTGTTGTTGTTTTTTGCATGGGGCAATGAGGGTTAAGTGATTTGCCCAGGATCACACAGCTAGTAAGTGTCAAGTGTCTGAGGCTGGATTTGAACTCAGATCCTCCTGAATCCAGGGCCAGTGCTTTATCCACTGTGCCACCTAGCTGCCCCTATCTATTACTTTTAGCAATGTTTCCCAACTTATGCTATATTATCAGATATATTTATTTTTTGAATGAAATTCAAATTCGACCATTAGTTATTAAATACCTACTATGTACTAGGCAGGAGAGGCAGTGTGATAGTTAGAAATCTGTCCTGAGTCAAAAAGACCCATTCTAACCTTCAGCAGGCCATTTAATATTTCAGTACTCTAGCCAGGGGCATCAAATTTAAATTAAAACAGAACAGCTAGCTTCATATGGATTTAGGAAACCCAAAACAAACATTATTTATGTTAATTGCCATTGATTTATTTTTTAAAAACATTTCCCAATTTTAATCTGCTTCTACTGCACTGAGGAGTTTTGTGGGGCTTGTGACCCATAAACCTTCAAAAACATTTTTTATTTCATTTTGAACTTAAGTACATAAAGACAAAAAAAGAACATTTCCATGTACATAAAAGAGGATTCAATGCAGAACCATAAATTTCCATTTCACACTGTTTACTTTTTAAAAAGAAACTATATAGTAAGTACTACAAATCATTTTCTTATTTTGTTTTGTTTGGCAATGAGGGTTAAGTGACTTGCCCAGGGTCACACAGCTAGTAAGTGTCAAGTGTCTGAGTCCAGATTTGAACTCAGGTCCTGAATCCAGCACCGGTGCTTTATTCACTGCGCTATCGAGCTGCCCCCTACAAATCATTTTCTTTTTTTTTCTTTTTTTCTTTTTTTTTTTTAGTGAGGCAATTGGGGTTAAGTGACTTGACCAGGGTCACACAGCTAGTATGTGTTATGTGTCTGAGGCCGGATTTGAACTCAAGTACTCCTGACTCCAGAGCCAGTGCTCTATCCACTGCGCCATCTAGCTGCCCCCTACAAATCATTTTCAAAGCTACTCTCTAAGTTTTCCTTTATTTTCTGATGTGCCTTGAGTTTGATACTGTACCGATTGGAATGACGCCACCTGCTGGAGACTTACTGTAGAAAAGTTCCGCCATGAAAGGAAGGTCTTTGAGGGCAAGAACATGTGTCTTTTCTTTGGCATCAGGAAGTGACGTTTTGCTAGTGGGAGGAAGAAGGAAGAGCTGGGTGCTCTGACTTGCGTTCTTTCCTGGGGACTCTGGCGGAGAGCAGAGCTAGAAATGTACGTGCTCTCCCTTTAATAGATAGATGAATGTAGGCCTTTCTCTCTCTTTACCAAATTCTTATTCTCCTTAATAAATGCTTAAAAGCCTAACTCTTGCTGAAGCTTATAATTTATTGGTGACCACTCATTAGAGATTTTGGACAGAATAGCTAGAATTTTTACCCTTAATAATACTTGTGAGAAAATGAGTAGTTGTCTCTTCTCAATGAGGATATAACAGTCAATCATACTCCTCCTGACCTGTTTGTAGGACAAAGGTCTCAGATCCCCTCCTCCCTCTCTGGCTAACAAAATCACATGGTTCAAGGAGCCCTGGTCTCAATAAGGTCCACTCCTGAGTTGTGTCCATATAAATGTCATGGGGTGCAGAGCACCCCAGAAGTTCTCTGGGGGCACATCAAGGAACCTTCTCCTTGAGAAACTAAACCAGAGGACAGATAAGGCCTAGAGAGATAAGCTGAACCAAATCTGACTGAGCTAGCTTTGGATTCCTACCCTTCATTCTGGTCTCCCTTACCCTGGGGAGATAAGTTTGGGTGTGGCTGTGTTGTGTTCTAAAGAGGGATCTGTAGCCACCCTTCACCCAATTCCTTTAGTCACTACCAGTGGGGGATGGTCCTCCACTCCTCACCCAATTCCCCCAGCTACCACCAGTGGGGGATGGTCCACCTTCACTAAAGGAACTTTCCACAGGCAGATGGTCCACCCCCATCAGGCCTCTATAAAAGTACTTTCCAGTCTCCTGTTCGAGGAGATTTGGTACCCCTGAGCCATGTGCTTTGTGCCTGTCCCCCCATGAAAAGTCCAAGGATTTCTTTCATGGTTTCCCTCCCCCCACCCTTCCCTTCTCTTGCTCCTAAATAAACTACCACCTTTTTCTAACTACTTTTGTGTGCAAGCGGGTGTAATTCCTTTTTTTTTTTCTTTCTGGGCAATGGGGGTTAAGTGACTTGCCCAGGGTCACACAGCTAGTAAGTCAAGTGTCTGAGGCCGGATTTGAACTCAGGTACTCCTGAATCCAAGGCCGGTGCTTTATCCACTGCGCCACCTAGCCGCCCCCAGGTGTAATTCTTTAAAGAGGAATTCCTAAGAACCCCAACTCCCACCAACCCATACCCCATTTCCCCCCATATCATAAGGAAGAATAAGGTCCACTCCTGAGTTATGCCCACATAAGGAAGAGGGGTGGGAATATTGTGTTTAGATTAGCTAGTTTTTGCACATAGATTGTAACCCTTGAGTAATCAGATCAATGATGAAAAAGGGGAGGGTCCACTTGCTTTAGGGACTAGGGTTTAAAACCGGGCCTGTGAGCCCCCTTTCTTTGCACCCACTAGCTGCACACTAAGGTGCCTCCTTCTCATGAGAAGGAAATAAAAGAACCTTTGTCACACCACTGCTCAGTCTCCAAGAATTATTGAGAAGAGGATTGTTTTCCCTCACAATACCTCTGCCCTAGATAATTTTAACCCCATAAATTTCTGAGAAGGATTGAAACCTGAATTAACTGAGGGTGTTGCCTCACCCAGGAATTCCTACAATCCTAATGAAGTCACATGTCTAGCCCTGTCCTCATCTCATTAAGTTTATAGGTGGTTGCCCTTGAATTGGTGTAGGTGGAGTTCACCTATCTACAAAATCACAGACACTTGATATATTGATGCAAGAATTAAAAAAAAAAAAGACTGCAAATCACCCATGTAGGAAGTATTGGCACCTTTATGGTATATATCTGCAAATCCAGTAAAGGAAAACATATAAAAAGCTAAAAAAGCAAGTTTGGTATAAACAGGGTCGTAAATGAGTAACACTGATAGGCAGCATTATTCCTGGTTACAAGGTTCACTTAACACGTTTCTTCTCTGATAGTTACATGGTCAGATTGCCATCATTCAGAATCTGCCTAGGGTAAGGTAGCTACAAATGAAATATATTTATAAAATTAGGCTGTTCATTGAAAAATGGTTCTCATTCTATTATTTCTATGTCCCAGAAAATCATTTATAATTCAGCCTTCTACTTATTGTTGAGTTGTTTCAGTCATGTCTGACTCTCTGTGACTCTGATTTGGGGTTTTCTTGGCAGAGACGCTAGAGTGGTTTGTCCTTTCCTTCTCCAGCTCATTTCACAGATGAGGAAACTGAGGCAAAACAGAGGCGAGTGACTTGCCCAGGGTCACACAGCTAGTAAGTATCTGAGGCTGGATTTGAACTCAGGTCCTCCTGACTCCAGGGCTGGAATGTTAATGAATAATTTTAACCTTCCCCGGCCCCCCCATGTATCCTTTTCTATAGTCCAGATTTTTGGGGGGGGGGTGGTGAGGCAATTGGGGTTAAGTGACTTGTCCAGGGTCACATAGCCAGTAAGTGTTAAGTGTCTGAGGCCGGATTTGAACTCAGGTCCTCCTGACTCCAGGGCTGGTGCTGTGCCATCTAGCTGCCCCCAGTCCAGATATTTTCTACCAGCATTCTGATATAAACTTGTAAAACATTATAGTGATTTGTTTATTTCCATTCTGATGCTGATAAGCATTTTTCTTGATGGAGAATGCTAAGTGGGGAAACCAATTGGGCCGGGGGAGGGGGGGGGAGAAGAAATGAGAATCACCTGTAATTCTCTGAAGATATTTCTTCTATTATGTATGAAAGGCTACAGGTGGTGCAGTGGATAAAGCACTGGCCCTGGATTCAGGAGGACCTGAGACCTGAGTTCAAATCCAGCCTCAGACATTTGATACATACTAGCTGTGTAGCCCTGGGCAAGTCACTTAACCCTCACTGCCTCACACACACACACACACACACACACACACACAAAAGAAAGAAAAAAAAGAAAGGCTACATAATTGTGCCAAAGAGTAAGAATATTACTGAAGTGTGGGTTGTTGGTTTAATTGATCAGATTGATTGTGAGGTGTCCCAAAGAATTACAAGACTCAGTGACTCAGTTTCCCAAGTTTTATTGCAATATTGTGAGTGACCACAGGGAGAGCACCATAGAGATTTGTATCTCAAATAGGGGGATGATAATGGTTATGTTTATAGTAAGAAAAAGTGGTTTATCTCCTCATTATCTTAGTCTCCTCCTTGTGGGAGGTTCATGGAAGGTCTTATTCTAATTTGGACTTCCTAAGGTCCTAAAACAACCTCCAAGGCTGGTAGCTTTTTCCCTGGAGGTGTGTTTTTGGGGTTTACATGACATGAGGTGAACCTAAGGACACATTTGGTCTTTTCTGTGCATGTTCCCAAGGACATGCTTAAACTTGTCAGTCTCAGTATCTCTGTGTTGATGGTATCTCTTTACTTAAGATCTGGTTTCTAGGTGTCCTGTCATCTAGGAATATTAATGGTTAATGGTCCCTGGTTACAGTTTCTATTGACAGTAAGGGTTGATAGGGACTGAAACCTCATGGTTACTGTAAGAACACAAACCTAAATTTCTCTGTTAACCCTTTTAGGTACTATTGATAAGGACTCAAGCCTCAGTTCATCTGTTAACCCCTTTTTGCCTCCTCCATCACTACCTTAATTTCCACTTTATTATCAAGTGAGAAAATAATTTTCTTGATAAGAATAAACTAAATATTAATATATATATATATATATATATATATTTTTGGCAGGGCAATGAGGGTTAAGTGACTTGCCCAGGGTCACACAGCTAGTAAGTGTTGTGTCTGAGGCCAGATTTGAAATCAGGTCCTACTGAATCCAGGGCCGGTGCTCTATCCACTGCACCACCTAGCTGCCCCCAAGTATTTGTATTTTTAAGGGCCACTTCATATTCTGGCTAGGAAGCCTTGGGGAATGTAACGATTGGAATAACGCCACCTGCTGGATACTAACTGTAGAAGAGTTCTGCCCATGAAGCGAAGGTCTTTGAGGGCAAGACCAGGAGTCTTTTCTTTGGTATCAGGAAGTGACGCGGACTAGTGGGAGGAGGAAGGAGGAGACGGAGGCGCTCTTTCCTCTGGACTCTGGTGGAGAAGGGAGCTAAAAATGTGCTCTCCCTTTAATAGATAGAAATCTAGGCCTTTCTCTCTCTCTTTACCAAATTCTTATTCTCCTTAATAAATGCTTAAAAGTCTAACTCTTGCTAAAGCTTATAATTTATTGGCGACCACTCATTAGATATTTTAGACAGTTTAGCTAGAATTTTAGCCCTTAACAGGAATTATATCCCATTGTGGCTAGGAGGGAACCTGGAGTAGTAGAGAGCTGCCCTGATAATAAGGAAATCCTGAATTCAAATATTAGCTCTGACGCATGCTGTGTTTACCTGGGGCAAGCCATTCAATCTCTTAGTATCTGGGATAATTCTCTAAAACTATATATATGAAAAGGTAGAAGTGGCAGCTAGGTGGCACCGGAGTGCACAGAGTGCCAGGCCTGGAGTCAGGCCGACTCATCTTCTGAGTTCAAATCTAGCCTCAGACACTTCCTAGCTTTGTTATCTTGGGGAAGTCACTTAACCCTATCAATGAATAATTGACTCTTGTCAATCTAATAATATGGCTCTTTACAAATATATATATATTTTTTATGAAGTTTTATATTATTGGCTTTTTAATGGACAAAAAGGAAATATGATTATAGGATCATTGAAAAAGAGCCTGAAGGGACCTTAAAGAACATTGGGTCTAACCCCCTCTTTTTTTTTTTTTTTTAATGGATGAAGAAAAGACACAGAGAACTTAAGTGATTGGTCCGGGATCACACAGGTTGTAAATGGCTTAGGCAAGATTTGAACCCAGGTATTCCTGAGTCCACATCACAGTCCATACCACCTTTTGTTGTAAATGGCAAAAACATGTATAAAGTTATGTAGGCCTAAAGGCCATTTCTTTGTAAAAAGACAGTTGAAGGTATAGTGAAATGAAAGGCTGGAAACCTGATTTTTAAGTGCTAGATTTGATTTAGAGTGCCAGCAGTTAGGAAAATTATTATTTAACTTGTAAAACCAGAATATTTGATTACTGAAGGAAAAGAAACTTCAGGAAACACAGAGATGTCACCCTATGGTAATGTTTCAATTCATATTTTGAGTTTTAGTTACATTAGCTCCTTGTTTTTAGCTGGATGATTTTTTTCAGTAAGACTTTTATTGATGACTTCTTTTTTTTTTTCCGGCAGGGCAATGAGGGTTAGGTGACTTGCCCAGGGTCACACAGCTAATAAGTGTCATGTGTCTGAGGTCAGATTTGAACTCAGGTCCTACTGAATCCAGGGCCGGTTCTCTATCTAGTGCGCCAACCTAGCTGCCCCCTATTGATGACTTTTTAAAAGGGTTCTTTTTTTTAAAAAATGATGACTTTAATATCAGAAATTCTAATTTTGAATTTATTCCTTTCCTTGTAACAAAGATTTTTTTTGCTTTGAATAGAATTTTATTTTCCAAAACATATGTAAAAACAAATTTTAACATCAATTTTTTAAAAAACTTTGTGTTCCAACTTCTCTTTCTCCTTCCTTTCCCACCCCCACTCACAAGAACTCAAGCAATTCAAAATAAGTTATACATGATGTTAAATGCTAAAATTCTAGCTAGTCTGTCTAAAATATCTAATGAGTAGTTGCCAATAAATTATAAGCTTTAGCAAGAGTTAGACTTTTAAGCATTTATTAAGGAGAATAAGAATTTGATAAAGAGAGAGAAAGGCCTACATTCATCTATCTATCAAAGAGAGAGCACATTTCTAGCTCCCCTCTCCTCCAGAGTCCCCAGGAAAAAGAGCGCATTAGAGCACCCGGCTCCCCCTTCTTCCTCCTACCAGCAAACGTCACTTCCTGAAGCCAAAGAAAAGATGCATGGTCTTGCCCTCAGAGACATTCACCTCATGGTGCAGCTTTTCTACAGTAAGTCTCCAGCAGGTGGCATCATTCCAATCGTTACAATGAGTAGTCATGGAAAAATTCCCATATTAGCTAGTCGTGAGAGAAAACAGTTAAAAACCCCCAAAATTTCAGATTAAGGAATTGTCAAAGAGGAAAAGAAAAAAAATTATTTTAAATGTGTTTCCATCTGTTTTCAGATACTATCAGTTCTTTCTCTGCAGATGGGCTGCAATCTTCATAAGTCCTTCAGGGTTATATTGCCTTGCTGAAAATAACCACATGCTTCCCAGCAGATCATCCCCCACTATTGCTGTTATTTTGTATACAGTACATTTCACTCTGCTTCAGTTCATGTAGGTCTTTCCAGGTTTTTCTGATGGTATCCTGTTCATCATACACTGTATATAGTACCTTAAGGTTGACAGAGAATTTTCTTCATAAAAGCCCAGCAAAGTAGGTACCATGTTTTGCCATTATAATCAATCATCATAACTATTTCCCTCCATCCCACTCCCTTCCCATGACATTTACTCTATCTTCTTTTTACCTATTCCTCCTCAAAAGTGTTTTACTTCTGACTATCCTCTCCCCCGCTCTGCACTCCCTTTTTTTTTTTTTTGCAGAGAAATGAGCACTTTTATTTCTTTGTTTCAGAAATAAACTGGCTGAAATAGTTGTTTTAGATGGGCTAATCCAACAGACCAAATCCCATATTTTCATCAGACTCCTCTGACTCTTCCTTAGCTTCCACCTTGGCTAGCACGGGAGCAGCTGGGGTAGCAGCTGCAGGGGCGGCCACAGCAAAAGCTGAAGGATCAGCCAGGAAGGCCTTCACCTTTTCAGCAAGTGGGAAGGTGTAATCAGTCTCCACAGCTACAGCCAATACCCACTTGTACCCATTGATGATGGAGTGGAGGACTAATGCAACAGTTGGGTAGCCAATCTGCAGACAGACGCTGGCAACACTGTGGACACCCTCTAAGAACAAAAGGTGCAGAGTGTC